>NC_041729.1:76741365-79150248 GCF_004115215.2 Ornithorhynchus anatinus
CGCCCACCTCCTCACCGTCCCTCGGTCTCACCTATCCCGCCGTCGACCCCCGGGTCACGTCCTCCCGCGGTCCTGGAACGCCCTCCCTCCTCACCTCCGCCAAACTGATTCTCTTTCCCTCTTCAAAACCTTACTTAAAAATCACCTCCTCCAAGAGGCGTTCCCAGACTGAGCTCCTTTTCCCCCTCTACTCCCTCTGCCACCCCCCCTTTACCTCTCCGCAGCTAAAGCCTCATTTTCCCCTTTTCCCTCTGCTCCTCCACCTCTCCCTTCCCATCCCCACAGCACTGTACTCGTCCGCTCAACTGTATATATTTTCGTTACCCTATTTATTTTGTTAATGAATTGTACATCGCCTTGATTCTATTTAGTTGCCATTGTTTTTACGAGATGTTCTTCCCCTTGACGCTGTTTAGTGCCATTGTTCTTGTCTGTCCGTCTCCCCCGATTAGACCGTAAGCCCGTCAAACGGCAGGGACTGTCTCTATCTGTTGCCGACTTGTTCATCCCAAGCGCTTAGTACAGTGCTCTGCACATAGTAAGCACTCAATAAATACTATTGAATGAGTCAGAAGACAAATGCTTAAATAAATGCAAAAATATTACATTGGTTTTGACTGTGTAAGGGTAAATTTGCCTCAAAAGGTAGTAGTTGGGAAAATTTGACCTGGGCAGAGGAGAAATGACTAAGAAAAGACTTCTTGGAAGAGCTGGAATTTCAGGAGGGCTTTGAAGATGGAGAGTTATGTCCTGTCATTTAAAGAGAAAGTTCCAGGCAGGAGTGAGAGCTCAGAAGGTTGGTGGCCAGAGGCATAAGAGGAGTGAAGAGTATGAGCTAAAGTTAAGAGGAGACAGTAAGGTGCTACAGTCTCTGTCCGATACTGCAGAGCTAAGATTTTATCCATCAAAGGTGGAGAGTAATGTATACAGTAGAAAGGAGGCATATTGATTGTGGTATTTATTAGGCGCTTACTATGTGTTAAGTGCTATTCTGAACAGTGGGATAGGTACAGGTTAACCAGATCAGACACAGTCCCTGTCCCCACAAGCAGTCGCAGTCTAAGTAGAGGGGAAAATAGGTACTGAATCCCCATTTTACAACTGAAGAAACCTGAGGCACAGAGAAGTTAAATGATTTGCCCAAGGCCACACAACAGGCAAGTGGTGAAGCCAAGATTAGAACCTAGGTCCTCTGACTCTCAGTCTTGGGCTCTTTCTACTAGCATATAAACCAGGAAATCAAAGATGTTTTACAGCATATTGAAGCTCAGGCTGAAAAAATATGAAATAATAATTGTAGTACTTATTAAGCACTTACTACATATTAAGTGCAGGGGTAGGTACAAGATCATTGGGTCACACAGGGGACTCACAATCTAAGTAGGAGAGAGAAAAGATATTGAATCCCCATTTTGGAGATGAGGAAACTCAGGCACAGAGAAGTTAAGTGCTTTACCCAAGGACACACGGCAGACAAGTGATGGAGCGGGGATTAGAAACCTGTAGAAAGAACAGAGGACTGTTGGGAGACTGTGATAACCAGCACACAGGAGAGAGGTCACCCTCCTTGAGAAGAAATTTCAGGAGGACTGAGGAACCAAGGTGCCCTTACAAATACCAACAGTCGCTGCACAAATGGAAAATTCATCAGCCCAGCAAAGGACTATGAGTATAATGGAGTATTGGCAATGCCAAGGCCCTTCTCCCACACCCACATATCCCCTAGATTTGCAAGATCCTTGAGAACAAGAATCATGTTTACAAATTCTATTGCACTTTCCCAAGCTCTAAGTACAGTGCTATGCACAGAGTAGGCACTCCATTCATATTACTGTTTGACTCTACTACCTTTCAAAAGTATTAATAACATTATTACTAAGCATCTAATATGTTGACATTAGCAGCAGCAACCCTCTTGGCTTCCCACCCTCTGGAGAATAATAATAATAATTCTGATATTTGTTAAGTGTTTACTGTGTGACCATCACTGTACTAAATGTTAGGGTAAATATAAGATAATCAGACTGCATACATCTCTGTCCCACATGGGGTTCACAGTGTACAGGAAAGGAAAAACAGGTATTGAATCCCTAATTTATAGATGAGGAAACTAAGCTGCAGAGAATTTAAGTGACTTGCCCAAGGTCACAGAGCAGGCATAGAGTGGAGCTGGGATTGGAACCTAGGTCATCTGCTCTTTCAACTAGACCCATCTAGTAGAAATAGCATGAGCCTGGGAGTCAGGAGACCTAGGTTCTAATCTCAGCTCTGCTAAATACTTGTGGTGCGAATTTAGACAAATTGGATAGAGCACAGGCCTGGGAGCCAGAAGGTCATGGGTTCTAATCCTGACTCCACCACTTGTCTGCTGTGAGACCATGGGCAAGTCACTTCATTCATCCATTCATTCAATCTTATTTATTGAGTTCTTATTGGCGGATGTACTTCACTTGTCTGTGCCTCAGTTACCTTATCTGTAAAATGGGGATTGAGACTGGGTGGTCCCAGTTGTCACTTGCCTGCTGTGACTTGTGGGCGAATCACTTCTCTGTGCTTCAGTTTCCTCATCTGTATAGAAGAGATTACTTCATCTCCCTTCCCCTTCGATTGTGATCCCCATTTGGAACAGGGCCTGTGTCTGACCAAATTTTCTTATATCTACCTAAGCATTTAAACATAGTGTTTATCATATAGTAAGATGAACAAATACCACCCACAATAATAATAATAGTTATTACATGGTCCTTAGGCCCCAACAAGCTCACAATCTAGCAATAAGGTGTGTTGGGGGTGTGGGGTATGGGAGTGTGTGTGTGTGTTTGTGTGTGCGCGCATGTGTGTAGTAGTGGTGGGAGGGGGGTGGTACAGAGAGACTAGCAACAGACACATAAGGAAAGATTAAAAACACAAAAACAATAAAAAAAGACAAGGACAAAAATCGATTCAAAAGATAATAAAGCAGTAGGGTATTGTGGCAAGAGGAGCAGAATTTCAGGCTCCTCTCAGCTCACCATATCATCCTTGGAAATGAAGGACTATTTTATATTATGTTCATATATATATTGTGTGCATATATATTTTCTGAATATTAAGAATACGTTATCCTTATTCTGTTGCCCAAATTATAAATCATTTCTTGGAGGGTGTAAATGGAGTGAATTCTCTTGAGATTTCAACTGTGAGAAATATTCAGGATCCTGCAAAGGAATTTACACCAGGGTTTCTATGCATTAAGTCAATTTTGACGTTCAAAATCTAGTCTGTATTGATTAGGAAACATGGAAAGCTTTGGAGGAAAAAAATGATCTGGTTCTCACCTTTTTCAGTGTTTTGGTGGGGAGGGACAGGAAATCTTGAGCAAGAGTCATTGTTATTGGTAACAGTCTGTCCCATTAAAAAATGTCATTTCAGTTGCCTGAATAAGCAGCATATTTGCTGTCATGATTTTCTTGTTTTATTCTCAGACACAACAAGCATCATCATGTTAGCTGGGGAATTCTTAAGATACTTTTAATTAATCTTTCCACATATAGCAATGTTCTCAACTTTATATATTTTATAATTTGCTAGGTTGAAAAATTACCAGCAATCATATGCAAATCATATCCTAAAGCCGAGATCCTTGTAAATCTCAGATGTGTCTTGAATATTCATTTTAATTTCCCTGCCTCCCACTGATAAGAGCACCTACTGACTTCATGGAAAAAATTCCGCCCTTTAATATCTACCATAAATTCTTTCTTAAGTGCATCAATCAATCAATCAATTGTATTTTTGTGTATTTTTTAAGAGCTTATTATGTGTCAAGCACTGTTCTAAAAGCTGAGGTAGATAAAAGTTAATCAGGCAGGATACAGCCCATCCAATATGGGGCTCACAGTCAATGGGAAGGAGATCAGGTATTGAATTCCCATTTTGGGCAGTTGAGGAAACTGAGTCACAGTTCATTTAATAATGGTGGTATTTGTTAAACGCTTACTATGTGCAAAGCACTGTTCTAAGCACTGGGGGGATACAAGATGATCAGGTTGTCCCACGTGGGGCTCACAGCTTTTAATCCCCATTTTACAGATGAGGTAAATGAGGCACAGAGAAGTTAAGTGACTTGCCCAAAGTCACACGACATAGCTGGCAAGCGGCAGAGTTGGGATTCGATCCCATATCCTTTGACTCCCATGCCCAGTCTCTTTCCACTGAGCCACGCTTAGTGACTTGCCCAAGGTCACACAATAGGTAACTGGTGAAGCTGGGAATAGAACCCAGGCCCTCTGGCTCCCGGGCCCTGCTTTATCCAGTAGGCCTTGTTGCTTCCATATTTACTGAGTATTTATTACATTCAAATTAATTAATTTATTCATTCAATAGTATTTATTGAGTGCTTACTATGTGCAGAGCACTGTACTAAGCACTTGGGATAAACAAGTCGGCAACAGATAGAGACAGTCCCTGCCGTTTGACGGGCTTACGGTCTAATCAGGGGAGACAGACAGACAAGAACAAGGGCAATAAATAGAGTCAAGGAGAAGAACATCTCATAAAAACAATGGCAACTAAATAGAATCGAGGCGATGTACATTTCCTTAACAAAATAAATGGGGTAATGTAAATATATACAGTTGAGCAGACGAGTACAGTGCTGAGGGGATGGGAAGGGAGAGAGGAAGGAGCAGAGGGAGATGAGGGGAAAACAGGATTATGCTGCAGAGAGGTGAAGGGGGGGCAGTAGAGGGAGAAGGGGAGCTCAGTCTGGGAAGGCCTCTTGGAAGAGGTGAGTTTTAAGTAGCACTGGATTAAGGACTAGGGAGATTATAATAGAGTAGGAGGGAGAACAGGTATTTAATCCCCATTTTACAGCTGAGGAAACAGAGGCACAGGTGAGGAAACTAAGGGACAGAGAAGTTAAGTGACTTACCCAAGGTCACACAGCAGGCACTTGGTGAAGTGGATTTAGAATACATGTCCTTCTGACTCCCAGGCCCATGCTCTGTGCACTAAGCCATGAAGCTTCTCAGTTTCCAACTCCATCAAAACTCATTTCTTAGAACAAAGAACACAGAAATATCTTGCAAGCATAACTATTAGCTAAGAAGTGAATCCTGAAATATCCACCAGTCAATTAATGGTATTTATCGAGTGCTTACTATGTGCAGAGCACTGTACTGAGCACTTGGGCAAGTTCAATATAACAGTTCGTAGACATGTTCCTGCTTAAGACCGTTAGCTCCTTTTTTATGGTATTTGTTAAACATTTACTCTATGTCAAAAACTGTTCTAATCGCTGGGGGAGGTACAAGTTAATTAGGTCAGTCACAGCCCCTGTCCAGCATGGGGCTTACAGCCTAAGTAGGAGGGAGAACAGGTAATTAATCCCCATTTTCCAGTTGAGGAAACTGAGGCACAGGATAGTTAAGTGACTTGCCCAAGGTCACACAGCAAGCATTTTGGCAGAGCTGGAATTAGAATCCAAGTCCATGCTTTTGCCACTAGGGCATGCTTCTTCCTTGCAGGCAGAGAATATGTCTACGAACTCTACTGTACTGTACTCTCCTTTGAACACACTAAGTGCTCAATAAATACCACTGATTGATTGAAGGAGCTCAAATAATACTAGAAAAAGAAAGGAAAAGTAGATATTGCCTACTTTCAAATTACCTAATGACCCTATGCCATATTCTCTTCTCAGCAGTAGCATCTTCATATTATATTCTCTGAAAAGCGGGAAGCAGAATCTGTTCTGCTACAAATCCTAGTCAATGTTTTTTTTTTCTCTTCCGTAAGGCACTTGGCAGTGTCTACATCTCAGCTTCACTTAGAACACGAGTTTGCTTGTTCACAAAAACATTTTTGGGGATTTCACAAAAGTAAAAAAGTCTGCCAATATGGCTAACAGAACTTGAACTACTTCTAAGCACATTCAAAACATACAGTAAACACAAAATTTACTACTATTTAACATCCACTCAGCCATTTTTGAGTATTGTTGGTGTGTACCCCAAATGCTCTGCATTGTCTAAATAAATTATTAAGGAAATTCACATAATATAGAGATGATATTTCAATAAAGATTATGCACATCCATTTAATGCACATGCATTAAAACATATTAATTCATTTTAAAGGGAGAAATCGAATATCAAAAACCACCCTCAATCAATCGATTGTATCTACTGAGCTCTTACTATGTGCAGAGGACTGTGTTAAGCATTTGGGAGAGTAAAATACAATACAACCTCAAGTATTCCCTCCCCAGTTGCTTCCTTAAGGAACAAGTCGTTATACTACTCAATTTATATTTATTCTGTTATTTGGGTTTTACACTACATTGTGATGTTTTTACCTAGTACCTTCAAGATGCTCATTCAGGTAAGAACAAAATTCCAACTTTCTCTCATTTCACTTTTAACTATCAATCCAGGGTCTGCCACTGGCCTGCTGTGTGACTTTGGGCAAATCACTTAATTACTTTGTGCCTCAGTTTCCTCATATGTAAAGTGGGTATTTAACCCTGTCCCCCCTCTCATTGAGACTGTGAGCCCCCATGTGGTCCAGAGACTATGTCTGATTTTATTGTATTGTGCCCCCCCTGTACCTAATAATAATAATAATTGAGGCATTTGTTAAGCACTTACTGTATGCCAGTCACTATACTAGGCACTGGGGTGGGTACAACCTAATCGAATTGGATGCAGTCCCTGTCCCACATGGGGCTCACAGTTTAAATTCCCATTTTACAGATGATGTAACTGAGGCACAGAGAAGTGAAGTGACTTGCTCAAGGTCACCCACCGGACAAGTGGCGGGAATCAGGTTTAGCACCCAGGTCCTGACTCCCAGGCCCATGCTCTATCCACTAGGCCACCCTGTGCTTGGTCCTGCCTCTAGCCTGAAGTGTCCTCATAGCCAACAGACAATTACTCTCCCCTCCTTCAAAGCCTTCTTGAAGGCACATCTCCTTCAAGAGGCCTTCCCTGACTAAACCCTCCTTTCTTCTTCTCCCACTCCTGACTATCCTGCCTTGACTTGCTCCCTTTATTAATCTCCCCTCCTGGCCCCACAGCACTTATGTATACATCTGCAATTTTATTTATTTATGGTCAAGTCTGTGTCCACCTCTAGAATGTAAACTCATTGTGGACAGGGAATATGTCTGCTATATTGTTATATGGTATTCTCCTAAGTGCTAAGTATAGTGCTCTGCCCACAGAAAGGGCTAAATAAATACAGTTGATTGACTGACGGACTGACTGACTGACTGACTGACTGACCTACTATTAGAGAAGCAGCATAGAATGGGCCTGGGAATCAGAAGGACCTGGGTGCTAAACCTGGTTATGCCACTTGTCTGCTGTGTGACCTTGGGTAAGTCGCTTCACTTCTCCCAGCCTCAGTTACCTCATCGGTAAAATGGGGATTGAGACTGGAAGCCCTATGTGGGACAGGGACTGTGTCCAACGTGATTATCTTGTCTCTACCCCGGTGCTTGGTACAGTGTCTGGCATATAGTAAGTGAATAACAAATACCACAGTTATTATTATTACTAATAATAGGAATAGTACTGTGTGCAGATCATTGTACTAAAGTGCTTGGGAGAGTACAATGAGGGTAAAAGACAAAAAACAAAACTATGTGATACCTGTATTGGACAGAGGTTATGTCCAATCTGATTATCTTGTACCTATCACAATATAGAGCACATAATAAGCACTTAATAATGCCACAATCTTTATGAGCAAGAAGCTTCAGCATTTACGTATACCACCTTCTTCCAGTTATACTACTGGAAGAAACAAGAGAACCTCAGACTATCTTCAAGGAGAGCTCTTAAAACAGCTGCAGTCTGCTAAATCCATTAGTTCATTCATATAATTATTATTCTTTCATTTATTTTTCCCTTAATTACCACCACGTCTTATGACATTGGGTGGGATTTCTTCTACCCCTACCTTTCATTTTTTTCTTAACTCATTCTCCTTTCTCATTTCCTGCTTATATTGTGCTCACTTTAGAAACTCCAGCAAAGTTGGCCTAAAAAACATGCTGGGGCCAATTGCCCTAGGGTTAGGGGTGAAGTTGCCTAATTGCAAAGCTGGATAGTCATGTTTATTGATGTCACCAAGTACTTACCTATAATAGTCAACAGTCCTGAGACTAAGGACCCTTTATATCAAGAGGACAATGCTTTTCTTTGCTTTTTTCTTTCCATACAAAGTGGAGCTAAAGCCATACTTTGGGTTCCTCTGCAGGCATCTTAGCACTTTAGGCTACCACCTACCACCTTCTGTTCTCAGATCACTGATCAAATAAAGACAGAATCAATCAATCATATTTATTAAATGCTTATTGTGTGCAGAACATTGTTCTAAGCACTTGGGAGAGTACTGTATATTAAGAAAAATCCAGTATCGTTCTTGCTCCCTACCCACTTTATTTGAACATAGCAGTAAAACGGTATAGTTTCCAACTGCATACACATACATGTTCATACATGTCGTTGCTTCCCCTACCTGCAATTTATTTTAATGTCTGTTCCTCCTGCTAGACTGTAAACTTATTGAGGGCAGAGACCATATCAACTTACTCCATTGTACTCATTCACTTGCTCTGAACATATTAAGCACTCAATAAATGGTACTGATTGATTGAATGGAGTCAAAGATACCAGACTTTGCTCTGCCAGTCTTCCTCAGGATACTGGCCAGAAATATTGGTGAGCTTCCTAAGGACACTAACTATAAATTATTCTAATGCAATTGATACTTCTATGGGATAAAATCAAGTCTAATGATAATAATTGTGATATTTGTTAAAGCATTTACTATGTTCCAGGCACTGTCTTAGCCCTGGAGTAGATAGATACAAGGTAGTTGGGTTGGACGCAGTCCCTGTCCCACCTAAGGCTCACAATCTTAGTCCCCATTTTACAGATGAGGAAACTGAAGCACGGAGAAGTGAAATGACTTTCCCAAAGTCACACAGCAGACATGTGGAGGAGTCGAAATTAGAACCCAGATCCTTCTTACTCCCAGGCCTCTGGTGTATTCACTAAGCCATGCTGCTTCTCAAGTTTTATAAGTGTCATTTGAGGAATTCTGCTACAAGTGGAAAATGAGGCGTGAGTGGCCCATGTTGGGTTCTTAACTCCAAGTAATTCCAACATCCTTAGATACCTTTGTGGAGAGGGAAAGACTGTTATGATGGACATTATTATTAGTCTACCCAACTGAAGTTATTTTAAAGGTAAAAAAATGAATATTTTGGTATACTAAATTTTGAGTAGAAATCATATGACCCTTTAAAAATTGTGCCCTTGAATCTCTGGTCTATTGTAACCAATCCAAGAGTGCAGCAAGAGCTTGTAGGTAATGTCTCCAGTTTCCTATATATCAGAGGTTGCTTCCTTGCAAAGATTTGCATTATGAGAAACTAAGGCTGTAGTACACATCATGTCGACACCATGAGCATGCACACAATCCATCTATTCCGATATAGGGTGTGCTGAAATAGGGTTCTAATCCCAACTCTGCCACTTGTCTGCTGTATGATCTTGGGCAAGTCAGTTAATTTTCCTGTCTCAGTTACCTTATCTGTAAAATGGGAATTAAGACTGTGGGACATGGACTGTTTCAACCTGATTAGCTGGTATCTACCCCAGTGCTTAATACAGTGCCTGGCACGTAGTAAGTGTTTAACAAATACGAGAAAGAGGGAGAGAGAGAAAGAGAGAGAGAGGAGCTAGTCAGAGAGACTAACTAGAATTGGCCAGAGATGTTAAAGGAAAACCAGGAGAGAATTGGGTCAGTAAAAACAAGGATAGATAGTGCTTTAGGGAGAAGGGAGTGGTCCACAGAGTCAAAGGCAGCTGAGAGGTTTAAAGGATTAGGACAGAATAGAGTGACTTAGATTTGGCAAAAAGAAGACCTTTGGTGACCTAGTAAAGAGCAGTTTCATTACAGTGAAGGGGGTGTGAACTTCAGAATAAAATATGCACAGTATTTTGTTCATTATATCTTCTTAGGTAACAGCCTGGTGCTTATTAAACTAAATAATATGGGATTTTCTGACATGGATTGGCCAGGGAATATATCTGTATGTTGTATTGTACTCTCTCAAGCACTTACTAGAGAAACAGCGTGGCTTAGTGGAAAGAGCACGGGCTTGGGAATCAGAGGTCATGGGTTCTAATCCCTGCTCTGCCGCTTGTCAGCTGTGTGACCTTGAGCAAGTCAGTTAACTTCTCTGTGCCTCAGTTACCTCATCTGTAAAATGGGGATGAAGACTGTGAGCCCTATGTAGGACAATCTGATTACCTTTTATCTACCCCAGTGCTTAGAACAATGCTTGGCACATAGCAAGTGCTTAACAAATACCATCATTATTATCATTATTATTATTACAGTGCTCTGCACAGAGTAAGGGCTCAGTGAATTCGACTGGAGGAATAAATACGATTGAATGAATGAATATGGAACAAGTGCAAACTATTTTACAAATGATGGCTTAGCCAATCATCATTGAGATGTCTTACCAGTTACTTCAGTATCTGCACTATACCAAGAAATAAAAGTGGGCTAATCTATATTAGATAATGAGCAGCAGCATCAATAACATTTAGGGAGCACCTACTATGTATGGAGTACTGAACTAGGGACTTGAGAATCTACTGTAGAAGTAAAAGGCAGAGTCCCTGCCCCTGAGGAGTTTACAGTCTAAAGGAGGAATTTATAATCTCCTTATCAGTGGCTGTGAAGCTCATCAGGTTCCTAGATAGTTTACTCTTGAACAATGATTAAAAGAATGCTATTGATCTAACTCACAGGATTAGTTAGTTATACAATGGTTCAGTCTTTAGAAAGTACATAAAAAGTCAGTAGCTTTTACTTAAATCAAGAAATTTCTTCTCTCTTTTTTTTTTACCAGACATCAATTCATTTTCCAGTTTCTTCTTCCTCCCAAATCAAACACCATAACTGAAATCTTTCCCAGTTTGTTTTTCAGTACCCATATGAAATAAGGTACATTGTTTTAATTATGAATAACCAGATGTTTCAAAAATATACAATAAATGATACGAGAAAAATCCAGTGTTGCCTGCTTTTTTAAAAGCCCTTTAATTTTATTTTCAGTGGGGAAAAAGTAGATGATGGTCAACAGTCTTCTCCTCTGGTATCACCTCTAAATTGCCCTGTATTTTTTCTTTTGGTCATAAGGGAATCAAAAGGCTCTTTATCAAATTAGAAGGAGGAGGGTAGGAGGGAGAGGCTATCAGATCCTCTTGGAGAAAGGTCACACAATCAAGATTACTTTCCAAAATTCTCTCTCCTTGATATTCACTGCCATTCCAGATTGTTTTTGGTTTACTATATTGATAACCCACAATAAGGGACTTTTCAGAAGAAGGAAAAGAAATGAAGGACACACAAATCTGTAATTTATTTTCTGGACTTTTTTTTTCTTTTAGCTTAGACTTTTACAAAACCAATGTCAGAATCATACTAATGTATGTCCATTAAGGCTATTGAACAATCCCAAGCCTGGTTTTTATTTTCTGAAAGAAGTAAGGCAATTCCATCATAACGTCTATAGGCAATATAGAATGGAATTTTGTTTTGAGAAACCCCTTTCGTATTCAAGGTTGCATGGTGAGGTACTTTCCAAAGTAATAAATTCAAGGAGTATAGTGACAGAATAAAAAAATCCAATAACAATTATGCACTTAGCAAATAGCTTTTTCACAGTTCATGCATTAGAAGCTGACATCTGAGAGGATGGAGCTGCAGTCTTGACAGTAGGGTTATCCCTTCTGTCACAAAAGATGTCTTCCCCCCACTCAAGTGCTAACTAGAATTAGGAAGAAGAATCTTTGTTTTAACACTTCTAAAATAATATGTGTACTAATTCATAACCAGAGGGACCTATGATGAGTATCCAAGGCTCCTCAACCCCCATCTATGCCATCTAAAGAGCTCATTCCCCAGACTAGGGAAAATAAGATGCTCTGAACTTCCTCTGGTTCTTAAAAAATAGCCTCAGGAGCCTCTTAGAGGGGGTAATTCACCATTTGTCCTAAACTCAAAGCTCTCATTGACCACGGTGCGTTGGACCCTCTGAATAAAATAGCGATTGAGTAGAAGGATGAATGCTTTTATTATTTAAATACCAATCCCCACACACAGCTCTCACTGTTTTTCTCAACATAAGTAACCAAGACCTACTTCCTAGAACTGTATTGTCACCAAGGAATTTAAAGCAGAAAGGCAAAAAAAAATGTAAACCCCAGTTGCTTTGGATGCAAGCCATTCTTTTTTCTGTCTTGAACTAAAAAGGTACCGTTCTGACCCATGTTTTCAGTTTTCTATGTGCTCGCAGGGGTCCCCTTTGTATCCCATTCACCCAACCACTTCACCTTCCACCTTCCAAGTCATTCCCCTCTTATCCTATAGCTCTTCTTCCTGTTCTAACCCCTTCTCCCTCTGGTTTGTCACCCACCCCTTTGATTTTTTTTTTCACCCAGGTGATGGGGAAGGTGTCCGTTGAGGGTTAAGGGGGAAGAGGGGGAGGGACTCCCATCCCACACAATCTTCTAGTTGCTTCAACCCCTCTACCAGCTGAACAACTGCCCTGGAACTACCAGTCCCCCACAAAAGGTAACATTCCACTGAAAGAATGGGGCTCTCATGGGGAGGGCGGGGCTGCGAAGGGTTGGGGGGAAGGGTTGAAGAAAATGCAAAAAGGTGGAATCTAAAGTAACCTCCCTGACTACAAACATGAAAGGGAACACTCTTCGGGGGGGTAATGGATAACATCCCGGAAATGCAAAAGGCTTTGAAATCCTGCCTAGTGGGTTAAAAACATTTTTTTTTTTTGAGCAGATCCAACTCATTCAGTAAGCATCTCAGAAAAGTTTGAAAAGGGAGGAGGCTCATCTCAGCAGTGCGTGCTTTTTTTTTTTTAACTTAATGCTTAAAGATCACCAAATACATTTTACCTGGGAGTTCACCTCCCCTGTGACATACCCTTGATTCAAAACGATTTCCGTGATAAATTGACTCCATGAATTTACCTCCCTGGAGAATTTACATAACCGCAAAATATAATTACTTGCTAGGATATTTTCCAGGGAACAGTAATCATAAAGGCAATGTAAAGCCACCCGGCGTTTATTCAGTTTCTCCTGCAGAAATTGCCCAACTCCGGAGAAATTAGGTGAAAACTGATAAATAGACATTAATGCTAAAAGAGTCTGTATGAATTTTAAGATGCTCTGTCCGGTAATTTAAAATTTTTAATTTAAATAATATGCCTAGAGATTACTTTAAAATGCTGACCTAAACCTTTAAAATTTAAATTTAAACTGCAAGTCCAGGTGCTAAGTGTTAATTTAAAAAGGTCTTTACGAGTTAGAATTCCCAGACTCGTGCTGCTAAGCCATAAAAGAGATACTGGTTCCTCCCATGAGATCCCAGCTGATTTAAACCACGGGTGTTACCCATTTCATAGTCAAAAGCCATTCAAAGACAGGTTGTTGCACCATTTGGCTTAGAAATCGAAGAAAATGTAGTGTTAGGAAATGAGGTCGTGAAATGACAGACTATGTCCCAAAAGCAATTTTGCAATGAAAATGTTGCCACAGAGAAAATGCAGGGAAGTGACTCTACTAGGCTAATGATCTGCAAGATAACCTCATACAGTATGTGTAAATTCCAAAGCAGGAGTTGCTGCAAACTAGACAACTTCTACACGAGCTGTAAGTACTATAAACTAAGATTTATTTTTTCCACTTTCCTGCTCTCTTGGCTGTTTGTGGGCCCAGAGCATTTTAAAGTTAGCATTAGACTAGCTTCTGTTTTCATTTGTATTTTTCTGAAAGAAATAAAAAAAAGTTAATGACCTTCTTGGAGTGATGCTTTTCTATTTGTTTCTTTAGAAAAAGAGTTAGGGCACTACTTAGAATGGAAAAACATTTCCCAAAAGCCCAAGAGGCCCTCATAATTGCAGCAATAAAGGTAAGATAAACATAGCCTAGTCCCTTTTGTGAGAGGCCAACAAAAACAATCGGGTTATCCTTACAAAGTGGCCCATAAAACAATTTTAAAATCAACTTTTGTAGAGGAAACAGTCTGACTTTAGAAAGTCAAGGAAATGAAATCCCTAGCAAAAGGTCTAGAAACAAATTCTATCTTGGGTCTTCATTAGAACCCTAAATCATTACCTAGACAGTAAGTTTGAAAAAATAGACTTTGAGATGTAAGATAGAGAATTCATAGTCCTTGCTCTTGGATTAGAGACAAAGTCTTATACTGAGTGAGTTGTTGCTGATGAGCAGTATGGCTCCCAGCTAGCGACTGGGTGGGAAAGCTGGAATACTGGGGATACATATGCTTAATGGGTCCCCTTCTATTGTCACCTTTTATCTCCAATTGTATTGTCTCCAATAGGAGCAAATGGCCAAGCTCTTTGTGGTCAGGGAATCTTTTGTTGTTGTTGTATTGTACTCTTCCAAGTGCTCAGTACAGTTCTCTGCACACAGTAAGCACTCAATAAATATGACTGATTGAAGAGGTTCATTCCTTTGGGTCCCTGCAGCCATCTTGGAATGGCATAGGCAGTGAAATAAAATAGAGGCAATGAGTCCATAGATTTTTTCCAAGTGTTTCTCCTCTATTCATTGCCTCCCTGTCAGTACTGCTCCAGTATAATAACGTTGGTATTTAAGTGCTTACTATGTGCAGAACACTGTTCTAAGCGCTGGGGTAGATACAGGGGAATCAGGTGTCCCTCGTGAGGCTCTCAGTCTTCATCCCCATTTTACAGATGAGGGAACTGAAGCACAGAGAAGTGAAGTGACTTGCCTACAGTCACACAGCCGACAAGTGGCACGGTTGGGATACGTTTTTTGCTTCTCCCCTTATGCCTGTCTGATGACTCTCATGGTGGCTTTCATGTCTTGTGTCTTCCATCCATATTAAGCATGGATTTTTTAATAGGCATTATGATAAATATTTACATGCATTATCATTTGAAGGGTGATAATACATGAATTTCAGAATTATTGTCTTTAGTTTTGTGATCTCCAGGAAATGGTCCCTGACCCAAGAAAATGACTTATCATATTTTAAAAAATGAATATGTTCATTTAGTCATTAAGTGTTTACTGCATGCAGAGGACTGTACTAAGAGCTTGGAAAGATACAACAATAAACAATGACATTCCCTGCTTCAAAGTGAGTAGAGGTATGGGGAGCCAGGTTCTGGCCACTGTCTATAGATTCCAGCTGAAAGTGGCACAGAGGCCATGCAGCTCAGACCAGTTCTGTAGTTTCATTGCCTCCTCTTATCCTTGTATTTGTTAAATGCACTATACAAAGCTCTGGAGTAGATACAAGATAACCAGGTAGGAAACCCTCCCTGCGTGGAGCTCATAATCTAAGTAGGAGGGAGAACAGGTATTGAATCCCCATTTTATAGAAATTAAATTATTTGCCCAAAGTCACACAGCAGATAAATGAAAGACCTGGGATTAGAACTCAGGTCTTCCTCTAGCCTGAAGCTCAATGTAGGCAAGGAATGTGTCTGCCAACTCTTTTGTACTCTCCCAAACCTTTAGTACAGTGCTCTGCACATAGTGCTCAAATACCATTAATTGATTTTTGACTCCCACACTTGTCCTCTTCCACTAGGCCATGCTGCTTCTGGTGACAGCCCAGTGCCCCCTGAGTTGGTTGGGCAAGAGTAAGATGCCAACCTGGGTTCAGCTATCCTGCAGTGATGTCATTACTTGATATTACACCAATATTTTGTGGAAGAGGACCCCGGTGGCCCACCATTCCCATGATTTCCCCTTGATCAAAGGCCTTGGGCTGTTTGGCTCTGAGACTCCTCCATAGACCTCACTAAGGGATCGCTTTCATGCTATTGTTTTGATGAAGGACAGTGGCAAATGCCATCTTAGAGATGAGCTATGTGCCTTTGGGAGGTCCTACACCCTGAGCCAATGGCTTACCCAATGAAGCTGGGTCTGAGATGTGACCACCTCATGGGGTTAAGCATTGGCAGGTAGAAGAACTTCTTGATGATGATGGTATTTGTTAAGCACTTACTACTTGCCAGGCACTATACTAAGTGTTAGGGTAGATAATAATAAAGATGGCATTTGTTAAGGGCTTACTATGTGCCAAGCACTGTTCTAAGTGCAGGGGTAGATATGAGGTAATCAGGTTGTCCCAGCTGGGGCTTGCACTCTTAATCCCCATTTTACAGATGAGGTAACTGAGGCACAGAGAAGTTAAGTGACTTGCCCAAAGTCACACAGCTGACAGGTGGCAGAACTGGCATTAGAACCCACAACCTCTTTCCACTAAGTCACACTGCTTACTATGGTTAAGTGCTTACTATGTGCCAAGCACTGTACTAAGCGCTGTCATGGATACAAGCAAATCAAGTTAAACACAGTCCCTATCCCATGTGGGGCTCTCACAGTTTCAATCCCCATTTTACAGGTGAGGGAACTGAGGCCCAGAGAAATGAAGAGACTTGCCTAAAATCACACAGCAGACAAGTGGTGAAGTTGGGATTAGAACTCATCACCTTCTGACTCCCAGGCCCATGTTCTATCTACTATACCATGCTGCTTCTCATTGCTCTCTATTTCTGGTGAGAACCAGATAAGCACAGTGGAGGAGGAAAAGGGCAGAGAGGATTTTGTCCTCTTCCACCCACTTTTCCCCTCTTTCACTGGCTTTATCTGCCCAGCCCCTCAAACAAAGGTCCATCTCTCAAACTCTGCCGCCTCCTCATCCACCCAAGACATCAACCTCTGAGTTCCTGACCATGATCAAAATTAAAAATTGGCATCCCTGTCAACACCCCTCTCTCCTCTCCTTCTTCCAGCATAGACCAGATATACCTAGTTTTTGGAATGTAAAAAGAGCAAAACTTTAAGCTCCATTTAAATAGTATTTAAGCCCTAGGCATATTTTTTCTACTCTCTGGTCTTCTGGTTAGTCTGTGGGACTAGACATGGTTAAATAAAGTTAAAAGCAAGCAAGTGAATGGATCAAGTGTACAAATGACTAGGTGCCAGAGCAGTTGTTCAGAAATGGGTCATTTGATAGCCTCAAACAGGACCCCACCCATGTGGGGTTTTTTTTTCTGAGTAAAGCAAAATATATTTGAGCAACAGGATTTTCATGTGTTAAAGGTTTGAATAAATATTAAAACTGCAAGGTTACAGTAAAACAGATGAAGTCTTATTCACATCATAATTGAGATGTATGTGATCAAGGTGAGAAGATGAATTTCTAAACATTCTGATTTTAGTTGGCAGCTGGGGGTTCTTAGGGCATAATCAGACAGATAGGTAAAGTCAAGTTTCACCCAAACTCACAGCTGGTTGCAGTTTTAATTGCACTCAGCTGTCTAATTCTTATAAGTTAAACTTCCCTCTTCTTCCCAAACTATTTTAATTTAACTTTTATTCCCAACAAGAGATGAAACAACATAGTTGTTTTTAATAGGAAAAGCTTACAAATAGGAGTTGGTAGAGGAGCATTTTAACAAGGTGAATTGAAGTGATTTTTTCCTAATGCCATCACACACTGACAAGTCCTCACAATCCTTCTCTGAGGATATAAAATACCTGTGAAGCAATCCCCAAACAGGCTTAATTAACAGGGCTGCAGAATCAGAACAGCCAAGAACTCTAACTGCCCTTTATGATGACCCACCTATCCTAGGACACCAAAGTAATTAGGCCTTGAATGTATAATTGGAATCAGTCCCAAGATGTTCGTTCCAAAAAGGCAGCACCATCTGTGTGATCAAAATGGTGCAATTCAATTAAACCGGTAAATGGATTAAAAGAATGGACCATCAAAAGGATCTGGTTGAGCAAGAACAACAGGCAAAAATCGAACAAGCAAAATAAAATCAAAGAACAAAATTTCATTTGAAATGAACTATCTCTAAAGACTGACATCAGAACCTGAGTATATGAAAGTGAAAGGATAAAAAGCAATTAAGACTATTCTGAAGAGCCACATTTGATATAAAAGGAAAGAAAAACTGAAAAGAGACTACCTCAAATGGTGGAAAATATTGCAAAATATTGCTAAAACAACCACTGTGGGCATGTATATGCAGCTATATTTTATGTTTTGTTAAATGATCCCTGCCCAAATATAATTTAGAAATTACCTCATTTTTTTCCCCTAGGTCATATTAAACAGTTGTGTTTTTACACCAAAGAGACTTGCTGCTTATAGAGCTGAAATGTAAATAAGAACATTTCAATTTGATCACCTGTTAACTAGGGCTGAAATGTAAATGAGAACGGTATGATTTGATCCCCTGTTACTTGCCCACTCTTTATCACCTGATATCTCAGAAGGAATGCCTCTAATTTACAACCTAATTTTACTACACAGAGAGGCCGGGGGGGGGGGGGGGGGGGGGGGGGGGGGACCTGGAGAGCAAATCAGATTGTCAGGACAAGATGGGCTCTTGGGAGGAGGGAGTGAGGAAGGAGAGAAGTACACCCAGGACAAGAACAGAATGAAGTAGATGAGGGAGAGATAAAGCAAAATTCAGCCATGTTTGTTGCTAGCTGACAGAGAACCGGAAAGCAATACAAAACACATGCCAGCAAGCTCATCTGCCAAAGTGTACCCACCCATATTGTCCAAGGCTCCTTGGAGAGCATTCGTTTTGCTGGACTTTTTTGGAACCCTCCCTGGAAGAAATGTTCCAAGGCTCCTATTTTTGCAAATAGAAATCTCAATGTTCTCTTTCTCAGGCTCTAATTCATCACCAAAGAATATGCCACAGTTAACTAACCTTTGTAGCCCTTGTGAGTTGACTAAATGGTAAGCAATATCCTGCCTTTTTGGCAGATGGAGTCTCAGTGGGTGCTAATTGATTAGAATCAATTTCTGTATTTTAGAGAAATCAAGTTCTCTTAGGCTCTATTTAGTGTTTCAGCTATGATACCTGTCTGCTGCCAAGGTCAATGAGAGTCTCTGAGGAGGAATGGAAATTTCCCAAACGTATCATAAATAGGAGGCAGGAGAGAGAAACATGAGATTTCTGGTATTCAGACAATTCCAGACCCAACACTTCTGGAGAAAATAAGTATTTTTAAGACTGGCACAAACAGGTGGATTGACTCTATAGTATTAGGCTTCTGATTTCTTGTCATTATTTAAGCATCATAATCTAAATCTGATGGAATAAGCAATTGGTTAAACCACATATCCTTTTTGTGGCTGTATTAAATGAAGCCCCTGTTCTATTTGATCAAAATATTTTTGGAAAATCAGTGGCAGTAGAGCTTCACCCAGTAAAATATCAAGAGTGAGAAAGGAGAACAGATATTAAAGCTAGAAAAAAAGTCAGGGTAAGAACAGAGGCAGCAAAACAGAGGGAAGAGTTGAAAAGCAAGATGGCCTAGTCGAAAGAACATGGACCTAGGATTCAGAGGACCTAGGTTCTAATCCTGCCTCTGCCTTGGGCAAGTCACTTAGCTTTCCAGTGCCTCGGGTGCCTCATATGTAAAATGGGAATTGAATAACTGTTCTCCCTCCTATCTGAACTATTAGCCCCATGTGGGATAGCGCTTGGAACAGTGCTTGACACATAGTAAGTGCTTAACAAATGCCATAAAAAAAGATTTGAAATTATATTCACAGAAGTATCTTCACTAAATAACCATGAAATTATACCCAGCCTTCCTCCCCACATAGACTATGTATTGCATTTAACATTGGCTTGTCTCCACTGTTTTCCTCTCACAGCCCTCATTAAAATTGATTTAAGGCCTTTTTTTTCTTTGTGTCAACAATAACAAATATAGACCTTAGTTCCATCCCATCATGCACTGTGACTTTCAAATCCTTTTTTGGGCATTTGAGTCAACTGCTAAATAGATTATGGCACAACTAGCTCTCTCAATTGTGCATCAAACACAGCCTCTAGGAAAGTTGTAGGTGTTTGTTCTTCAGGTTTTGAGTGTGGAATCAGAATATATTTGGAGCTAACTTTAGCTTATGGAGAACTAGCCATCCATGTAAGAGCTTTGGTCTCGAGCAGCACATAGCCATTCCCTGTTTAAAAATAAGGAAAAGAAAATTGGGAGAGAAAGCAGGGGGTTGCAGAGGAACAGAAAAAGAGAAAAACATCTAGGGATATGTGAGAGTGGTTGACAAGTTTAAGTATGTGGATATTTTGTGGGGGAGATTGTGGGTAGAGGATAAAATAAGAAAAAAAGAGGCCTAAACTCTTCCCCTCTCCACCCACCACTGCTCTGTGCAAAATGCTAGCTTGCATGGAGCCACTGAAAAACTGTCCCAGGAGAGGAGAGAGTCTGCCTTTTGCGGGAGAGGGGGTGGGGGGTGGGGCGGGTGAACAAAGCAGCTCCAGGCAACCACGGGCTTCTCCTTCCCTGAAGCTGGCTCTGAAAGCTGCAGCACAAGGAACGGGGGGGTGTTGAGCAAGGGAATTTGGTTTTCTAAAATTCATGCAAAGTAAAAATAGGTTTTCTTCCTCTTTCCCTGTTAGTCTGTTTCTCCTCCTGAAACTGTGTCACAAACCTCTTTTAAGCTAAATTGCTAATCACTATTCTAACAGCCATAGTGATTTAAGAAAAAAGAGAGAGAGATTAATGACTTTAATTCTCTAACACGTAGGGTGTGAGTGTAGTGGTGATGTGATGCTCTGGTTAATTGGCAGAAAAATCTATACTGGATTTTTCATTTCATCTTAAACTAGGGCACTATTCATGTCAAAAAGCACATGGAGCCACTAGAATATAATGAGAAATCACTGAAGACCCAGGAATTTTTCAGGGTTTATAGTTTAGAATGGTATAGTCCCTTGAGCATCAAAATGTCGCTTGCAATGGGAAAAAGCAATTCTTTTTTATGGTACCCACGGCTCAGTGGAAAGATCCCGGGCTTGGGAGTCAGAGGTTATGGGTTCTAATCCCCACTCCACAGCTTGTCAGCTGTGTGACTGTAGGCAAGTCACTTAACTTTTCTGTGCCTCAGTTACCTCAACTGTAAAATCGTGGCTCAGTGGAAAGAGCATGGGCTTTGGAGTCAGGGCTCATGAGTTCGAATCCCAGCTCTGCCACTTGTCGGCTGTGTGACTGTGGGCAAGTCACTTAACTTCTCTGTGCCTCAGTTCCCTCATCTGTAAAATGGGGATTAAGACTGTGAGCCCCACGAGGGACAACCTGATTCCCCTATGTCTACCCCAGCGCTTAGAACAGTGCTCGGCACATAGTAAGCGCTTAACAAATACCAACATTATTATTATTATTATTAAAATGGGGATTAAGACTGTGAGCCTCCCATGGGACAACCTGATTACCCTGTATATACCCCAGTGCTTAGAACAGTGCTCTGCACATAGTAAGCAATTAACAAATACCAACATTAATATTATGTGCCAAGCATTGTTCTAAGCACTGGGATAGATACAAGTTAATCAGGTTGGACATAGTCCCTGTTCCACAGTTTAAGCAGGAGGGAGTAGGGTTTAATCCCTACTTTACAGATGAGATAACTGAGGCACAGATAAGTTGTGACTTGCCCATGGTCACACAGCAGATAAGTGGCAGATCCTGGATTAGAACCCACATCCTTTGACTCTTAGGTTCGTGCAACTTCCACTAGACCACCCTGCTTCTCATTATATTTTCCATTTCATTTTCACATTGGGGATGAAGGAAAACATCTATACAAGATTCCTTCACTTAATGAAGCTTGTTTCTGTGTTGATTCAGCCAAACTTCCTTTAATTTTAGTTCAAAATTTGTAAGGCACAAAAGTGATTTCTAGATGCATCATCAGTCTGCCTCCCTGTGGGAGTCAGATGGGCTAAGTTCTTTTCCAGCTTTATCCAGTGTTTCAGGTGTTTGGCAAGACCTCGTGTGCATGGAATGGTAGACTGAGCTCCAGCTTCAGAAGATTGCAGAGCCAAACTTTCATGTATGTCCCACAAGCTGTGGCTAAACAGATTGAGGGGGAAGGCAGTATCACCATAAGCTCTCTGGAGACCCGGAATGGAATCTTGTTTGTTTGGGTTTCCGGAGACTTTGCAAAGCAGACTTGGTTTGTTCAGCTGCGGCCTAGCTGACAGGGTTAGTAGAAATGGTATTACACATTTACTGTGCACAAACCCCTGTACTAAGCACTGGGAGAAGAGGCCAGGACTTGGTTTAGCTTAGCTTGAAAGGCTCATGAATCCAACTCTGAGAATTCTGCACTAAAGTAGATGTGCTTTACACCGATCAGGTTTGCAAGGCTGCTTACAAGGGCACACTTCCTCTGGAGACCCCTGAGAGAAACTCTGATGACCTAGCAGACCCAGGAGAATTTTTAGCTTTAGTTTGGCCTTTCCCTTTGGTCCCTCATTTTTACTTCCCCAGAAAAGCAGCATTTACATTAAATAATTAATAACTGATTGATTTCCAGTGGAACAATTTACCCCCTTTTCAAAGCACTTATGGAGAGCAAACTTTTCAGTTCTTTCAGAAGGTACTAGCTAACCCTATAAGTTCCTTTCAGAGGAGTAGAGTGATTGAAAAAGGACTGGAATCAAGAGAATCTATTAGAATAAGGATTCCTAAGGATACGTTTTTATCATTTCTTAACTTTTATAATCATGGGAGAATGTAGGGGTATTGCTTTGTGTCTTATAATGTACAACTGTGGTTTTTTAAAATGACATTTAGGCACTTACTATGTGCCAGGCATTCTACTAAGTGCTGGAGTAGATATAAGATAATTGGGTTGGACACAGTCCACATAGGGTTCACAGTCTTAATCCCCATTTTACAGATGAGGTAACTGAAGCACAGAGAAATTAAATGACTTGCCCAAGGTCACACAGCAGAAAACTGGTGAAGCTGAGAATAGAACCCAGGTCCTCCGACTCTCAGGCCTGATCTCTTTCCACTAGACCGCAGTGCTGTTAAGCGGTTACTATGTGCCCAACACAGTTCTAAGCTCAGTCATAGACACAAAATTATCAGGTTGGACACAGTCCCTGTCCCACATGGGGCTCACAATCTAGATAGGAGGAAGTGTTTTTGGAAAAATAGCTGCTGTAACATTCCTTAGGGCACCAAAGAAATCAATATTCCAATAAACCATAAATAAATATGCCGATTTCTTGTCTGGCTCTGTTCAGCCTGCTCATCGGGGAATATATGCAAAAAGAAATCTCCTTCTAAGCACCTTGAGAACAGTTCAAGAATCCTTGAGCTTTCCTTTGGTATACTAGCTAAAAGTGACATTCTAGCCTAGCCCCTGAATCAATCAGTCAGTGTATTTATTGAGTGTTCACTGTGTGCCGAACACTATACTAAGTGCTTGAGAAAGTACAATAAAGCAGCGTTGATAGACATGTTCCCTGCCCACAAAGGGCTTACATACTAGATGGAGACAGAAATTGAAACAAATTACATATATGTACATAACTGCTGTGAGACTGAGGGTGGGGTGAATAAAGAGTACAAATCCAAGTCCAAGGGCAGTGCAGAAGGACAAAGGACTAGGTGAAAAGAGGATTTAGTTGGGCAAGGTCTCTTGGAGGAGTTGTGATTTTAATAAAGCTTTGAAGGCGGGGCGAGTGATTGTCGGATATGAAGTGGAAAAGAGTTCCAGGCTAGGGGCGGGATGTTGGTGAGGGGTTGGCAGAGAGATAGATGAGACTGAGATATAGTGAGCAGGTTGGAGTTAGAAGAATAAAGTGAGCATGCTGGGTTGTAGTAGGGAATCAGAGAGGTAAACTCAAGGAAAGGCAAAGTGTTTACAAACTCTTATACTCTCACAAGTGCTTAGTACAGTGCTCTGCATACATTGATTGGCTTTAAAACAATGTTAAGAAGTTGCTGTTTGATGTGGAGGTGTGGATGGGCAACCACTGGAAGTTCTTTAGGAGAGGGGAAACATGGACTGAACACTTATTTAGAAAAATGTTCTGGGAAGCAGAGTGAAGTATGGACTGGAATGGAGAGAGACAGGAAGCAAGGAAGTCAAGACATCAAAGAGACTAATACAGTAGTCAGGGCAGGATATAAGTGCCTGGATCAGCTTGGTAGCAATTTGGATGGAGAAGAAAGGGTGGATTTTAGCAATTTTGTATAGGTTGAACTGGCAGGATTTGGTGACATTGAATTTGGGGGTTGAATGAGAGATGAGTCAAGGGTATGCCAAGATAATGGGCTTGTGAGACAGGTAGGATGGTAATGTTGTCCATAGTGATAGGAAAGTCAAGGGGATGACACGGTTTGGGTGGGAAGATGAGTTCTGATATGGACCCTTTAAGTTTGAGGTGTTGGTTGGACTTACAGGTAGAGATGTCCTGAAGGCAAGAGGAAATATGAAACTGCAGAGAAGGAGAAAGATCAGGGCTTATATGTAGATTTAGGAATCACCCTCATAGAGACGGTAGTTGATGGTTTTGATGGTACTGATGCCTGACTACTTGTTTTGCTGTCTCCCCCTTTTATACTGTGAGCCTATTGTTGGGTAGGGATTGTCTTTGTTGTGGAGTTGAACATCCAAGTGCTTAGTCCAGTGCTCTGCACACAGTAAGCTCAATAAATACGATTGAAGGAATGAATGAAATTGAAGCCATGGGAGCGAATGAGCTCTCCAAGGAGGTCAGTGTAGATGGAGAATAGAAGAGGACCCAGAAGTGAGCCTTAATAATAGTTGTGGTATTTAAGTGCTTATTACGTGCCAGGCACTGAACTAAGCCCTGGGGTTAGTACAACAACAACAACAACAAGCAAATCGGGTTGGACACAGTCCCTTTCCCACATGGGGCTCATAGTCTAAATCCCCATTTTACAGATGAGGTAACTGAGGCACAGAGAAGTGAAACAACTTGTCCAAGATCACACAGCAGACATGTGGCAAAGCTGGGATTAGAACCCATCATCTCTGACTCCCAGGTCGATGCTTTATTCACTCTTCCATGCTGAGCCTTGAAGGACTCCCACAGTTAATAGGTGGGAGGCAGAGGAGGAGCCCACAAAAAAAGTTGAGAATCAGTGTCAAGGAAGGTTAACAAGGAGAGGATAGTGTCAATGAAGCCAAAGTTAGATAATGTTTCTAGGGGAAGGGGGATGTTCCACAGCATTGAAGGTAGCTGAGTGGTCAGGGAGGATTAGGATTGAGTAGAGGTCATTGGATTTGGAAAGAAGGAGATCACTGGTGACATTTGTGGGGGCAGTTTCTGTGAAGTGTATTATATTTTCCCTAGCAATTGGTACAGTGCTGTGCACAGTCAATCAGTCAAGTGTATTTATTGAAAGCTTACTGTGTGCGGACCACTATACTAAGCACTGGGGACAGTATAATATAGCAATAAATAGATACATTCTCTGCTCAGAATAAGCTTACAGTCTAGAGACTGTAAAACTGAACATAGTACATGCTCAATAAATACCATTGATTGATTGGGTTGGGATAGGGAATGGAAGAATCCGAGGTAATGAATACTTGAAGACTTGTACCACTCCTAGGTTGGCTTTAGACTAGGTCAGAGTAGTCAGCTGTCAACTGGTTAAGATCGATCCCAAAGTTTATAACTAAACTGTTCTGTATTTTTACCAAGAAAACTTTAGGTACACTAACAGAGCGATTGCAGATAGAGAGCAGTACATTCTGGGACAGATTTGTCCGTGGTGTTGCTATGGGTCAGAAACGACTTGGTGGCATAAAACAAGATCCTTGAGTGAAGTTGCACAGTGTTCAGCTGGGTATTTTTATCTTGCTGCCTTGGAAACCTTGATTTTGCTACAAAGCAACAGCATTGGAACTCTGTGGTAGTGTTACTCTTATAATTATGCTCCCACAGTAACCTCAGCTAATTGCATCAGTTTCCGCGTTTGTTAATAAAAGGCTGATGAAAATTAGGCTTCTGAATTTCACAGCTTTGGAGCTAATGGGTAGGGATCACACACTCTAATTTCATAAGATTATGCTGGAAATTTAGAGCTGACACTCTGGCCTTCTCAAACCAAAAATATTTTGTTGAAATATAACTAGTATCCAATATCTACCTTTGTTCTGTACTAGAAGGAAGGAAGTTTCATGTGTGGAATTCTCAGAGCTTGACCTAAGCATATACACTGGAAAAATCTGATATAACAGCTTTTTAGCTTTCATTTTTAATTTCCTATTTTATGGAATAATCAGTAAGGTATTTAAGCATTTACTATGTGCCAATCAAGGTATTAAGTGTTGGGTTAGATACAAGATAGGTCAGGCACAATCCTTGCTCCTCATGGGGCTCACAGTTTGAACAGGAAGGGAGAGCAGGTATCGATTCCCCATTTTACAGATGAGGATATTGAGGTACAGTGAAGTTAAGTGACTTACCCAAGGTCACACAGCAGAAGAGTCAGGATTAGAGCCCAGATTCTCTGGCTCCCACGCTTGTGCTCTTTCCACTAGGCCAAACATTCCAATCTTTTCTTTTTTTTGGAGATACTCCTAACTGCTTCATCTGACATACACTGTTTTCTAATAATGGACTGCACTGCCTTGAGATTTGGTCTGAAATATTAATTAACTTTTCTCTAAAGCTTATTGTTTCTTTGAATCTCTTTTCCAAAGCCAGGCCCTATGCATAAGAAAAAGACTTCTATATTTAAGCTTTGGATACTTTAATTTTAAATAGGGACCGTAATTAATTTCTTTCCAGTTTTATGGGACATTAAATACTGCAAGTCAAGTTTTCTTGTGTTGGGGAATTGGGAGAGAAATCTGTAAAATCTCACAACACTAAGAAAAACTGTTAGCATTATCATAGGATTCTTACTCAAGGTCAGTGTTCTGCTTAGGGAAATGAAAGAGTAAAATGATTGTATTAATTAGGGAGGAGAAAGGAGGGTAACTTGTGTGCCCAATAAAACCTTCAGGAAAAGTTCAGGGGTGGACTTGAGTTCATAATTGTCAGTCACCAAATCCTGTCAGTTTTTCCTTCACAACTTTTCCAGAATCCGCCTTTTCCTCGGCATCCAAAATGGCACCACCTTAGTCTAAGCAATTCCTTTATCTTGAATCGATTACTGCATTGCCCTACTCACTTATGCCCAGGTTTCCAGCCTTTCCCTCTTAGTCCATAACTTCAATCTGCTGCTATGATCAATTTTCTAAAACATCATTTTGTGCCCCTCTCCCCACTCCTCAAATATCCACCAATGGTTGTCCATTCCACTCCACATCATGCAGAAACTCCTGACCATAGACTTTAAGGCAGCTCTTTTCCCCCATTACTTAATTTCAGTCCTCTCCCACTACAGTCCAGCCCACTAATGCCAACCTACTCACTGTGCCTCACTCCTGACAACCTCACAGTCAACCTCTGGCTCACTTGCACCCTCCCTTATGCCTGGAACTCCCTTCCCTTTCACATCAAGCATACCACTGCTCTGTCCATTTTCAAAGCCTTTCTGAAATCACATATCCATGAGGTCTTCCTTGATTTAGTTCTCATCTCCCCAGCTTAATTCCCCTCCTATCATTTCAACACTTCTAAGTCACCTATGCACTAAAGTCCCCCCCATCTAAGCACTTAGATATTCACCCCTTTCCCTTCTCTAGACTGTAAGGATGATGTGGCCAGGGAATGTGTCTGTTGTTATATTGTACTCTCCCAAGCACTTAGTACAGTGCTCTGCACACAGTAAGCGCTCAGTAAATATGATTGACTCCTCCCCTTAGCACTTATGTTTTTATCTTTAAATTCTGTTTCTTCTTCCTACCTGTACTTTATTTTAGTGTGTCTATCCCCAGATTACACTGTAAGCCAGTCAATGGGCAGGGACTGTCTCTATCTGTTACTGATTTGTACATTCCAAGCGCTTAGTACAGTGCTCTGCACATAGCGCTCAATAAATACTATTGAATGAATGAGAGGTTAATTAATGATGGTATTTGTTAAACACTTACTATGTGCCAGGCACTGTTCTAAGGTTGTAAGCTCCTGGAGGGCAGGGATCATGTCTGTTAACTCTATTGTACTCTCCCAAGCTCTTGGTACAGTGGTCTCCATAGACTGAATGCTCAATAAATATTACTGACTGAATGATAATAGATTTTACTCAAATGCTGTGGTCTGACTCTTGGAAGAAATGAAAGAATATCAAGTAAGAATCTGTCCTAATTTAGGAGAGGAATTATTTATTTTGACAAAGAAACAGGACTTATGGTGGTACCATGCTAAACATCTGTCACTATGTGGTGGAGGGGTCTGGTTCCATGAAAACTTCATTTGAACATAAGCTGAATTAAGACATTATTTGTAGACATTCCCCAGACAATCTGAGAGAAATTGGAATAAATACTTGCCAATGCAAGATGTTCTTTATATCTATGTTGGACGTGCCTTTTAAATAATAATGTTGGTATTTGTTAAGCGCTTACTATGTGCCGAGCACTGTTCTAAGCGCTGGTGTAGATACAGGATAATCGGGTCATCCCACGTGAGGCTCACAGTTAATCCCCATTTTACAGATGAGGGAACTGAGGCACCGAGAAGTGAGGTGACTTGCCCACAGTCACACAGCTGACAAGTGGCAGAGCGGGATTCGAACTCATGACCTCTGACTCCCAAGCCCGGGGTCTTTCCACTGAGCCACGCTGCTTCTCTAATCTAAGGCGATGCCATGAATAGCTAGGAAGAAAGTTCACAGTCTCTACTTTTCTGTTCTGAAAGACAAATTTAGCCAATTGTAGTAAGCATTCAGTATGTCTACTAATATGCCTCAGAGAGAAACTGAGGATTCCAAGGTTATCTGTCAGGGTTGACCATAATGGAGAAGGCAATGCATTCCCTAGTTTAATTTGTTGATAGCCTTCCTCTTAAACATTAAACTAAATATAAAACCTTTTGGCCTTCCCTGACATAATTAAATGGATAGGAATTCAATGGAATAAGGTTTTGGTGTTTGTTCTCCAGATAGACAAAAAAATTTAATAGGTGTTATAACATTGGAAGTTCTATGAGGACAGCAGGGTTGACTGCTCTATTAAGAAAAAACACCCAACAGAGTTGGCAGACATGTCCCCTTCACACATATGTACATGAGTGCTGTGGGGTTGAGGGTGAGGTGAATATCAAGTGCTGTAAGGGTACAGATCCAAGTGCAAGAACTGCACAGAAGGGAGAGGGAGTAAGGAGATGAGGCTTAGTCAGGAAAGGCCTCCTGGAAGAGGCGTTATTTTAATAAAAGACTTTGAAAGTGAGGAGAGTGGTGGTCTGTTGTATATGGAGGAGGAAGAAGTTTTAGGTCAGAGAAAGGATGTGAGTAAGAGGTCGGCAGCGAGATAGAAAGGATCAAGGTTCAGTGAGTAAATTGGCTTTGGAGGAGTGAAGTGTGCGGGCTGACTTGTAGGAAATAGGTGAAGAAAGATGAGGGGGTGAGCTGAGTGAGTACTTTAAAACCTATGGTAAGGATTTTCTATTTGATGCAGAGGTGGATGGACAACCACCGGAGGGTCTTGACAGATGGGAAGATGTGGGCTGATCATTTTTGTAGAAAAATGATCTGGGAAGCAGAATAAAGTATGGCTTGGAGTGGCACAGGCCTGGGAGTTAGAAGGTCATGGGTTCTAATCCAGGCTCTGCCACTTCTCTGCTGTAGATACAAGAATATGAAATACATCATGAGGCTCACAGTCTAAGTTGAAAGGAGAACAGGTATTGAATCCCCATTTTGTAGATGAGGTAATAAAGGCACAGAGAAGCTAAGTAACTTGCCAAAAGTCCCAGAGCAGGTAAGTGGTGGAGTCAGAATTAGAACCCAGGTCCTCTGACTCCCAGTCCTGTGCTCTTTCTGCTTATCCTTTTTGAAGATTCAGATCTGTTCCATCATTAGGAAGAGTATCCCCTTCAGAGTGTTCAGAGAAGGATGATCCAACAAGGTCATCAGTAACATTGCAAAGCACAGCTCTCCTCTGTTTGGGAACGTGTTTTGTGTGTGGGACATCTACAAATAGGATCAAGAGGGTTCAGATGCTGGAGGATTCTTCGAGACATGGTCTCAGTCCAGAAGCTGCTAGGTAAATGTTCTCTGCTCCCCACAAACCCTCAGGTAAATCAGTTTTACTTACAAGGGTTTGATCAAATCAAACCAAACGACTAGAAGAGAAACAAAAGATTCCCCAAAGGATGATGTTTCCTTATCTAGATGTGTTTGGAGCAGCCTCTGCCCCTCTCCTCTCCCCGCCCACCCAACTCCTCCACATTTACTTTACAGGAGTATTTGAGAGGTGGGCTGAATCAATCCATCAAATGGATGCAAAAGAGTGCTCAGGTGTTTTAGGGAGATAACTGACTCACATCTCAGACTCACCATGTCCTGGAATTTTCCCTCCCCATAAATGTGCATAGTAATGACAGGTTTTTTTTTTATGGATTTTTTTCCTTTTTGACCTGAAGAGCATTACACCTTCCAGACAACAATTTGTTTACAACAGTTAACGAGCTATTCTTTTTGTTTACAAATATAATAATGCCAGGTTTTCATGGTATTTTGACTCAGGAAGGTTTGATGATCCTGAGGCGTCACTGCTGTTTACAACAGTTTACAAGCTGTGCTTTTAATTTCCAAATACAACAAATCAGGTTTTCATGGTATTTTGACTCAGGAGGGTTTGACAGTCCAGAGGCAGCAGCATTAGTAGTAATAGGAGTAGCATTTATCCAGTGTTCACTTGGTGTAATGCACTCTAATAGGAATTTGGGAAGAACAGAATAACCAATCAATAAATACTATTTATTGACTGCTCACTCTGTGCAGAACACTGTACCAAATCCTTGGGACAGTGAGTAAGAATGATCCCTGTCCTCAAGGACTTTACAAATGTAGGGGGAAGACACTGAAATAATTAAAAGGCAGGTGAAATAAAATGTACTGAGGTCTTACTGTGTGCAGAGCTCTGTACTACACACTTGGAAGAGTATAATATAACAGAGCTGGTAGATACATTCCCGCTTACAGTATAGAGAAGACAGACAATGATATAAACAAGTAAACTATGAATATATTGGATATATACATAATTATTGTAGGACCGAGGGTGGGGTGAATAATGGGTGCTAAATTCAAGTGCAAGGGCAATGCAGAAGAAAGTGGGAGGAAGAAGAAATGAGGGCTTAGTTGGGGAAGGCCTCTTGGAGATGTGCTTTTAAGTAATTTGATCATATTTATTGAGCGCTTACTGTGTGCAGAGCACTGTACTAAGTGCTTGGAAAGTCCAGTTCAGCAATAGAGACAATCTCTGCCCACAGTGGGCTTACAGTCTAGTAACTTTGAAGGCGGGGAGAGTGATCGCCTGCCAGATGTGAAGCGGGGGAGAGTTACAGCCCAGAGAAGGATGTGGGTGAGAGGCTGGTGTGGCGAGATAGATGAGATTGAGGTACACTGAGTAGGTTGCCATATGAGGGGTGAAGAGTGTGGGCCGGTTTGTAGTAGTAAAGCAGTGAGGTAAGGGAGGATGGGGCCATGTGATTGAGTGCTTTAAAGTCAGTGGGTAAAAAGTTTCTGTTGTTTGATGCAGAGGTGGATGAGCAACCACTGGAGGTATTTGAGGAGTGGGAAAACATGGACTGCATGGTTTTGTAGAAAAATGATCCAGGCAGGAAAGTGAACTATGGACTAGAGTGAGGAGAGACAGGAGGCAGGGACGTCAGTAAGGAGGCTGTTACAGTAGTTAAGACAAAATAGGATAAGTGCTAGAATTAGCATGGTAGCAGTTTGGATGAAGAAGAAAGGGTGAATTTTAATGAAGGTGTCAAAGAAGAACTAACAGGATTTGGTGACAGATTGAGTATAAGAGTTGAATGAGAGAGATGTGTCTAGGATAATGCCAAGACTGTAGGCTTGTGAGACAGGGAGGTTGTTGGTGGTGTCTACAGTGATGGGAAAGTCAGGGTAGAGATCAGCCAGAGGCAGAATGTGGTTGAGAGGTCGGTGGGAAGGAGTTTCAGGCAGGAGGGAGGTGTGAGCAATGGTTGACCACAAGAGAGATGAATTTGAGGCTTAGTGAGTAGGTTGGCATTAATGTGTAGGCTGGGTTATAATGGGGGAGGAGGGAGGATAAGTAAAGAATCTGGATGATTCCCAAATCTACATCTCCAGCTCTGGTCCCTCTCCTTCTCTGCAATCTCACTTTTCCCCCTGCCTTCAGGACATCTCTAATTGGACGTCCTGCCAAAACCTCAAATTTAACATATTCAAAACAGAACTCCTCATCTTCCCACCCAAACCTGACCGCCCCATGACGTTCCCATCACTGTAGACAGCACCACCACACACCCTGTCTCACATACCCTTGACCTCAATGTTATCCTCGACTCACTTCTCTCATTCAAACCGCATATTTAATGTCACCAAATCCTGTTATTTAAACCTTCACAACAGTGCTAAAATCTGCCCTTTTCTCTCCATCCAAACTGATACCACATTAACCGTAGCATTTATCCTAACCCACTTTGATTCCTGCTTCAGTCTCAGCCTCCTTGCTGATCTCCCTACCTCCAGTCTCTCCCCACTCCGGTCCATACTTCATTCTGCTTCCCGGCTCATTTTAATGTTAAACCATTCAATCCTTGTTTTCCCCACTCCTCAACAATCTCCAGTGCTTGCCCATCCAACTCCGCATTAAACAGAAACTCCTTACCAGCAGCTTTAAAGTACTTAATCACCTTGCTCCATCCTACTTTACCTCTCTGCTTTCCTACTGCAACCCAGCCCGCAGCCTTCTCTCCTCTAATTCCATCTTGATCTCATCTATCTTGCTGCCGACTACTTGCCCATGTCCTGCCTCTGGCCTGGAACACCCTCCTTCTTCGTATCTGGCAGATCATCACAGCCCACATTCAAAACCTTATTAAAAGCACATCGCCTCCAAGAGTCCTTCCACTATTAAGCCCTCATTTCCTCCTCTCTCATCACCCTTGCACTTGGATTTTCACCCTTCATTCACCTCTCCTTTAACTCCAATGCACATATATGTACATATTCATAATTCATTAATTTATACTAATGTCTGTCTCCCCCTCTAGACTATGAGCTCATTATGGGCAGGGGATATGTCTACAAATTCTGTTATACTGTACTCTCCCAAATACTTAGTATGGTGCCCTGCACACCAGAAGCACTCAATAAATGTGACTGATTGAGAGAGTTTGGGAGGGAAGATGAGGCATTGATTTTGGACCCGTTGAGCTTGAGGTGTCGGTCGGGACATCCAGGTGGAGATGTTCCGAAAACTGGGGAAAATGAGAGATGGCAGACAAGTTAGATTTGAAAGTCATCTGTAGAGAGGTCAAAAGTATGGGAGCTGATGAGCTCCTCAAGAGAGGGAGCGAGTTTGGAAATAGGAGACCCAGAACTGAGGCTTGCGGGAGTGGAAGGCAGAAGAAGAGGAGCAGAAGAGACTGAGAAGGAACAACCAGAGAAGTAGGAGAATGATCAGGTGAAGACAGTGTCAGAAAAACTGTGGTTTCTAGGAGAAGGGAATGGTCCACACATAGGCTGCTGAGAGGTCAGTCAATCGTATTTATTGAGCGCTTACTGTGTGCAGAGCACTGTACTAAGCACTTTGGAAAGTAGAATATAAAAATATAACTGACACATTCACTGCCCACAAAGAGAAGATTAGAACAGAAAACAGCCCATTAGATTTGGCAAGGAGGAGGTTATTGGTGACTTTGGAGAGAACACTTTCAGTGGAGTGGAGTGGCCTGTCTCCAGATTGTAGTGTGTTGAGGAGGGAGTTAGAGGAGGTGAAGTTGCAGTGGCAAGGTGTACACGGTCAATTCAAAGAATTTGGACAAGAATCGTAGGTGGGAGCTGGCGTGATAACTGGAGGATGCAGAGGGTCAGGGAAGGTTTTGCTTTTATGGTAAGAGATATATAGGCATGCTTTAAAGCGTGGAAGGAGGAGCCCTTAGAAGGTGAGCAGTTGAAGGTGGCAACTGGGAAGGGAAGAAGAGTGACCATAAGTATTTTAAGAAGCAGCCTGGCATAGTGGATAGAGTACAGGCCTGGGAGTCAGAAGGTCATGGGTTCTAATCCTGGCTCCGTCACTTGTCTGCTGGGTGACCTTATGCAATCACTTTACTTCTCAAGGCCTCAGTTACCTCATCTGTAAAATGGGGATTGACACTGTGAGCTCCAGGAGGGACAGGGACTGTGTCCAACCCGATTTGCTTGTATCCACCTGGGCGCTTAGTACAGTGCCTGGTGCACATAGTAAATGCTCAGCAAATACCACAATTATTATTATTATTTATTATTATTAATAAAGTAACAGATGCAGGTAGAGGTGGGTAGATTTCAAGAGGAAGCAGGACATCCTTCTCTTGAGAGATGGTGGGAAGGATGAGAGAGTCAATGTGGGAGCCAGGATGGGGTGATGACTGGGGAGGTATAGAGGGATTTTAGGGAGTTCATGCTTGATGGTCACAATTTATGTTGGCAAAAGGATGGCAAGGTTATCTGGGGCAAGAGATGGTGGAGCAGAGGGACTGGGAGTTTAAAGAGAGAGCTAAAAGTCAGAAATAATTGTTGAAGTGGGTAAGGTTGGAGAAATGTCATTGTTGAGTGGAGGAGGGGTAGAGTTAAAGCAGGAGAAAGTGAGTTTGAGATGGACAAGGATGGCCTGATGTCTGGATTGCCACTAACAGGGCTCTGTGATGTGAGCACAAGGGTGAAGGAAGAACACATGGAAGAGACCCGGGGCTGGGAGTTGGTGGTGCGAGAACAATAAAGTGACACATTTCCAGCCCTCAAGGAGTGTAAATTCTTTAAGGGGAGACAAACAGAATGATGGGAGCAGCAGGGTGTCCACCCCAACTTGGGTCAAGCAAGCAGGCTCCATGGGGTGACATGTAGGTGGTCCAGTGTGAGGGCTAGTCTGGGGAGAGTCCCTGGGACAAGGCCAGGGGTAATGTGGTGTGAGCTGGAGGACGTCACATCCGCAGGGGCTGATGTCCGCAACATTATGCCTTATTGGTCCCAGTGCTGCCAATCATTGGGAAATGTCATTGGAGACTCCCTTGCTCGTGGATATTGGAGGTTCTGGATGGTTCTTGATTGGGTGGCTAGGGTTTGGGGATCAGCAATAGTGGGATACCGATAAAGTTCCTCCATGTGGTATTAGGCAGAGTTTAGGGACAGGATTTTTACAGAATCCCCAGCGACAGGATTGGCTGAGTTCACAGAGTGATTTGAGAGGGGGTAGGGCAGAGCCTGGTTTGTGAGAAGGTAGAGCCTCTTTCAACAACTGGTGGTGTCTATTTTGATAGGGGAAGGGCTTGGAAGAGGGCAATTTTGACAGCTAGAGGAGGCTAGTTTAATGGGTGGGTGGGAGGGATTTATTTTGACAGAGCACAAGGACGAGGGCTTGTTTTTTTTTGACAGGTGGGTACAGCTGACATTGACAGAAGCTACCTCTTTGTTACCTGTTTTTGCGGGGGTTTTCGGCCCCCCCAATAAATCCATATCTTTTCAGTCCTGCTTAGAAGCACATAAGCTTTGCCAGATATGTCGGATTAGAGAGTCTGGGAGTCGAGCCCAGAGTACCGGGGGGTAGGGGTGATGGGAAAGGAAGAGACAAAAACAACAGTTTCCCTGCTGTAGCTAGAAAGGCTTAGGGACAAAGGTCCCCCATCATTCCCATGAAGCTGAGATCTCTGCTTCCATGTAAATAGCAACAGAGTGAACGAGGGAGAAAGAAATCCAGGGGAGATGAATGGTAGATGTCAGAAACTGAAATCAAGGCCAGAGAATGATTCATTCTGTGTGCCAGGATCCTATCAAATGGGGGGAGGGGACAGCTAGTAGGAGAATGGCTACACCTAATAATTACTTTAAAGTTTTGTTGATGAAAAGATGTGAATTCCAATGTTGCTAAATTAGCTATTTTTTAGTAGTTCATATAATCATGTGGTTTGTATCACTAATCAAGCAATAAGTTTTCTTGGAGGGGGACTATTTGAATGTGATGTACTAGGCTGCAATGGATTTCAATGCAACCCTCTCAAGGGCTAGCCCCATACGTTGAGCCAAATATAAATGGGATCAACAGGGCATAGTGGCAAAGCTGGAATAACCTTGATGAGGTCATCTATTTGAGCCCATATCCATCAGGCAAGCCATTTCCCAAATTCCCCAAAGTGAATGCCTGTCCAGTTCCTTGAGGGCAGGAAATGTCTATCAGCTTTCTTGTATACCTCTAAATGCTTAGTATGGTGCTCTGTGCCCAGTAAGTGCTAAATAAAAAGAATGATTGATTGTGTAACTCAGTGATGTCATGTGTGTCCTATTCCACTTTTCCAACTCCCCTCCTGGAAGCTAATCCAATTCTCATCTGTTCATAGGATGAGGAGTGGAATGGGCTGGATGGAAAGAATGGATGAGAATGTCTGCTTTGCTCTGGAGAGAGCTCAGTTCTTTCCCCAGTCAGAGGATCCCTAAAGGCTTAATCACAGCTAAACAGGGATACAGATCTGTTTAGACCAAGCCCAGAATAGCCCAGGATTCTGGACCACTCTCTCACCCTCTTCAGAGCCTTATTGAAGACAAATCTCCTCCAAGAGGCCTTCCCTGACTAAGCCCTCTTTTACTTTTTTTCAACTCCTTCCTGTATGTCCCTGATTTGCTCCCTTTATTCATCCCCCTTCCCAGCCCCACAGAACTTATGTACATATCTGTAACTTATTTATTTATATCAATGCCTGTCTCCCCTTCTAGACTGTGAGCTCATTGTGGGTGGGACATGTGTCTGTTATTTTGTACTCTCCTAAACTCTTAGTATAGTGCTCTGCAGGTAGTGGGTGCTCAGTGAATACAGTTGGCCGACTGACTGACTGACTGAATGACTAGTGTGCAATCGTGTACCTTAATCCTCCATGAAATCCCGTGGGCTGCTGTGGGTGGTCCACTGTACAGATGGCCTGGAGGCCGCTTCAGCCATTCCAGGGCTGGGCCAGACAAGAGCAATCACTCAGGGTCACCTGGATACGTGCAGGAATAGGATTTGCTCTGAGAGCCTGTCCATGCACCCAGGATTCCCCCAGGAGTTACCTGCTATATATCAGGGAAGATGAGCACTAAAATAATTAACAGCTAGAGGGAAGTAATAAAATGTAAAGTGACAACTACAGAAGTGCAAAGTGGCATAGTGTGAGTATTCAAGTGCCGCTAGACTATAAACTCATATTAGACAGGGAATGTGTCTACCAACTTTATTATGTTGTGCTCTCCAAGTGCTTAGTACATTGCTCTGCCCACAGTAAGTGCTCAATGAATGTGATTGATTGACCAGGCCTCCTCATCATTTATTCGTGGACCTCATTGAATTCTGAAGCCTATTTTGCTTCCTCTGACCTCTCTGAGCTCCACACAGAGCATCTGTCACCCAGGTGAGTCTGTTGCTGCTGTTTTGGCTCAATTCAAATCCCACCATTTGGCCAGGGCAATAGGAGCAAGGCCCCTCTGCCTCTAGCTCCTTGCATGTTTTCATGAGACACTTTAGTTTCTTGATGCTAATTGGAGTGGGACTAGAATTTCAGGTGTGAGCTTGGAAGAGTAAAAATTTCATCTAAGCCAACAATTATCATGGCCTGCACCCAGAACCAGAGTCTGGATGCACCAACAGCTGCCCTTGACAAATAACAATATATTGGGTTAGTGTTAGTTGGACGGGTGGTTAGAAAATATTGTGTATTCTAATTTAAAAACCTCAGTGGCAAAGGATTTTGCATCCTTCCTCAAAGTATCATCTTAGAACTTACATTTCAGAAAGTTCTTATGACTAATATGTCTCCCTTGTTTCAATTTATTTTCTTTGGGCATTCCTAGTAGAAACCAAGGGGTTAGTTAGTATCCTGTGTTGATGATTCTTCCACTGTCTAAATGCTTTGCATTCTTCTGGGGTAGATATTTTATAAAGATGAAAATCAACTAATGAATCTTCCTTGAAATGGGAGCACAAACAGCCCCAGGGCTCATCCTGATATGTGTAGTGTAACTTTATACCACTGTGGGTTTGTACTGTGTAAATCCAATTATTTTATCCACCAATCCAAATAGGTATGTATTTATTACATACCTAATGTATGTAGAGCACTGAATTGGGCACTTGGGAGAGTGCAGCAAAATGGACATGATCCCTATCCCCACGAAGCATACAGTCTAGCAGGGAATATGGACACTAAAATAAATTACAGTTAACAGGAGGTAATAGAGTATAAAGGCACGTAATTATAATAATAATAATGTTGGTATTTGTTAAGCACTTACTATGTGCCAAGCACTGTTCTAAGCACTGGGGCAGATACAGGGTAATCAGGTTTTCCCACGTGGGGCTCACAGTCTTAATCCCATTTTCCTGATGAGGTAACTGAGGCACTGAGAAGTGAAGTGACTTGTCCAAAGTCATCCAGCTGACAGGTGGCAGAGCCAGGATTGGGACCCATGATCTCTGACTCTTAAGCCCGGGCTCTTTCCACTGAGCCATGCTGCTATATAAGTGCTAAGGGTAGTGTGAGTATGCAAGTGGCACTAGATGGTAAACTTCTTGAAGGCAGGGATCATATCTACCAACTTGTATTGTACTCTCCCAAGTGCTTATTTCAAAACGCAGCACACAGTAAGTGCTCAGTAAATACCACTGATGGGCTGATGATGAAGTACTAAAGTGGCTGGAGTGGGGATGTAAGGTGGAGAGATTTGAAAGTAATCAGGGAAGGTCTCCTGGAGGAGGTATGATTTCAGAAGGGCTTTGAAGATATATTGCACTCTCACAAGCACTTAGAACAGTCCTCTGCACAGTAAATGCTCAAAAAATACAATTGATTGGGAAAGTAATGGTCTGTTGGAAATAAAGGGGAAGGGAATTCCAGCCTTGACCGATGGCAAGAACAAGAAGTCAGTGACAGAAGAGATGAGAATGTGTCGTAAGTAGCTTAAAAGGACTCGAGAGTGCAAACTTGTCTGCTGAATCACCTTGGGCAAGTTACTTAACTTCTCTGTGCATCATTACCTCACCTGTAAAATTAAGACTGTGAGCCCCATTTGGGACATGGACTGTGTCCAACCTAATTAGCCTGTATCTGGCCCAGGGCTTAGTATACTGCCTGGCATACTGTAAGTGCTTAACAAATACCAATTTTTAAAAAAGGTGGTGTAGTGGGAGTAGATGAGTAGGAGAGAAAAAGAGAGCTGATTGAGCTTCTTAAAATCAATGGCTAGTTTCTGCTTGATGCCCAGAGGAATGGGCAACCACTGGGCATTTTTTGAGGCATGGGAAGATGAAATGACAGCTTAGAAAAAAGCTTAAAAAAGTCTGGGCAGCAGAAGGAAGAATGGCATGGAGAGGGTAAAGACAAGAGGCAGGGAAGTCAGTTTTCAGGCTGATGCAGTAGTGAAGCCAGGATGTAAGCTCCTTGTGGGCAGCCATCCTGTCTACCAACTCTATTGTAGTTTCCCAAAAACTCAGACCAGCGCTCTGTACCCAGTAAGTTTTCAATAAGCACTATTAATTGATTGCTGTATTACAAGCAACTGGACCAGTGGCTGTTTGTAGAGGAAAGGGTAGATTCTAAAAATGTTGAGGAGGAAGAATGGACAGAATGTGGTTACAGTCTGAATATGGGAGATAGAAGAGAGAAAATAAGGCCAAAGTTACAGATCTGAGAGATGGGGAGGATGGTGTTAAAAAAGTTAGGTGTCAATCAATTAATCAATCCTATTTACTAAGTGCTTACTGGGTGCAGAGTCCTATAATGAGTGTTTGGGGGAGTATAATGTAAAAGTTGGTAGACATGTTCCTTGCCCACAGTGATCTTACAGTCTAGAGGAAACAACAGACAGGAATATAAATAAATAGATTAAGGATATGTAAATAGGTGGAAGAGAAAATTTGGGTGGGAAAATGAGAAGTTCATTTTCAGAAATGTTTAGCTTGGCATATTCCACCCTCTGTTATTCTAGGCTGTAAACTCTTGCAGACAGGGAACACTTACGGAACAATTTATTTTAATTTCTGATTTAAGCTCCTATAGACTGTAAACTCCTTGTGGGCAGGGAATGTGTCTACTAACTCTGTTATAAGGTACTCTGGAGAGTACTTAGTACAATGCTCTACATACAGTAAGTGATGAATAAATATGATTGATTACTCTCCTCATGCTTCCCTATTGGCATTTTATTGTACAGCCTCCTCAGTTTTAAAGGGTGAGGCTGCGGGAGTTGCCTAGGTGGGGTGCCACTCAAATCGGGAAATTTTCTTTGCATCAGTTACTATATTTGGGGGTGGGGAGGAGGTTGAAGCAAATGGCTCAAAGAGATTTGCTTTCAGTAATTAGCATCCTGGGGTTCTTTCCTGAATCCTCATCATTAAGAGGTGGCAAGGCTTGGCACTTAATTTCCACTAGGTTATGTTGAGTTGGTTAAAATGACACCTTTCCTGTATCCCTGGGGTCGGGTGGGGAGGATGTGTGTGTGTGTGTTTGTGTGTGTGTGTGAGAGAGATGATAATAGTAATAATGATGATATTTGTTTAATGCTTACTATATGCCAAGCTGAGGAGCAGTGTGATTTAGTGTACGGGCCTGGGAGTCAGAAGGGCCTGGTTTCTAATCCCGACTCCTCCACTTGTCTGCTGTGCAACCCTGGACCAGTCACTTTACTTCTCCGTGCCTCACTTACCTCATCTGGAAATGGGGACTTAGACTGTGAGCCCTATGTGGGACAGGGACTGTGTCCAATTGAATTGCCTTGTTATCTACCACAGGGCTTAGTACAGTGCCTGGCACAAAGTGTAAGTACTTAACAAAACTCACAATTATTGCTATTATTATTATGACAATGTACACCCTTCCCCCACTACCACTAAGCTGGTAGCTGAACATGGGAAGCAGCGTGGCTCAGTGGAAAGAGCCTGGGCTTCGGAGTCAGAGGTCATGAGTTTGACTCCCGGCTCTGCCACTTGTCAGCTGTGTGACTGTGGGCAAGTCACTTCACTTCTCTGTGCCTGTTACCTCATCTGTAAAATGGGGATTAACTGTGAGCCTCACGTGGGACAACCTGATTACCTTGTATCTACCCCAGTGCTTAGAACAGTGCTCTGCACATAGTAAGCGCTTAACAAATACCAACATTATTATTATTATGTGGTTTCACTGGGATGCTCTGTCCGAGTGGTGTTTATAATGCTCCAGTGAAGAAAAGCTGTCCTCACACTTAATGTTAAAATGCCGAGTGACAAACACTGGCCAAGATTCGTTACCGTCATTACACATTCATGTGAAAATTGTAGAAGGGCAGCAGCTTTGCCCTTTCTCCCTCCCCTACGTCGTCACACACCATGCTATATTGTGGCCACACCAGTCCTTTTGGCAGAAAATGAGCAAGTGTAGTCGTGATGGGGGGCCTGTGAACAGACCTCAACTGTCTCTTGATTTGACTGCTATTCATAACACAAGATACTCCACAACCCCAGGGCTTAGGCTGCCTTTGCTCTCTGCCGGCAGGAGAGCAGAGGTTTTAAAAAAATGAACTGTAGATAACAAGTCCAAGTAACACGAATCTAGTCATGTTTTGGAAGACCCCGGGCACCCTAGAATTTTTCGGCGGGAGACCTTTTCCCCTTTCCTAGGCAGCAATTTCCAGGCAAAGAATGTGTCTCTTGGGCAACAGCCAGTTGGGGTCATCTCAGAAACATTTGGTTGGCAATGCTTTTAAATGAGCAATTGTCATTTCTTCAACATCTCTTGTAGTCAAAATGTCTGGTGCAGACAAAGTATGGAGACCACAACTCGACAAAACATTCCCTGAAAGCATCTTTTCTTCCTGCACATCTGTAACTGCTTTACAATTTCTCACCTTCTGGGAATCTTGGTAAAGGTCCAGTTATAAAAGATTTGAAGTTCAGTATCACTTGCTTGTCTCTTTGATCTCTCTCCCTTTTTCTCATTCTCCATACACTTAAAACTTGACATGGGTAATTCTAACCTCTTGGGTCAGATCCCACTTCTTGTGCTGAAAACTAAGTTGATTGAGTGTAAATGATGTGAACTGGCCCATATGCCTCATAACCCATTTTACTAGACACAAAAATCTATCACTTCAGTGGTTTGATTCTGAATTTTGGGTTTTATTTTTCTAACAGTTAAAATTAGCAGTTAGGGTGTATGATTTCTGAAAAGGGGGGAAAAATGAAGGGGAAGAAAGCTTAAAGTGTAGTCGTGTTCACATTCACCTCCTTAAGTTTGTTGCCACTTTGGGTTAATAGATTTGGATTTGAGCATGAAGGGTACTTTGAACACCCCTCTTTCCTTCCTTTAGCAGACCTGAAGCCTACAGCACCCTCAAATTGAAGAGTGCTTGTAAAGAGATCAAGCAGTCTTTATCAGTTGGGCATCAGGAACCTGAAACCCTCTTGATAGCTTGGAGCTAAATTGTTCACATTTTTCTGGACTACAGATGCAATTATATCCTTTCTAAAGAGTTGGGTCTATTGCTCACCTGTAAGGGACATTTATCAATCATGCCTGAACCTTTCTGGAGAAAGTAATTGTTAGATGAGTCAGAAGATACAGACTCACTCAGGTATAACGTTAGAATTTGAGCCTGAGAAGATCTGAATGGCAGAACTCTGATTAAGAAGTCTTCCTTTGAATGATATTCCAATTCCCACGGGTACTATTCACCCCTTGTAAATTACTGAGAAACTCCCTTCTTCCCTCCTTCTCTTTCTTCCTACCCTTCTTTCCCCTCTTCTGCTCTTCTTCCTAACTCTGTGTGACAAATCAATCAATCAATCGATCCTATTGAGTGCTTACTGTGTGTAGAGCACTGTACTAAGCATTTGGGAGAGTACACTATAACAATGTAAGAGACACCTCTCGGGTGCTGTGTTCTATCAGGGCAAGTGAAATTCATGAAGTGATTTTACAGTCCCTCACTCTCCTCTCTTCCTCATTCCCCTACCAAATTAAAGAGCCTTCACACCCACCCTGCCCTTTGTTGGTTCAGTCAGTCAATGGTATTCACTGAGCACTTGCTGTATGCAGAGGACTGTACTAAGCATTTGGGAGAATATTTTACAACGGAGTTGGTCGACATTTTCCCTGCCCACAGTGAGCTCAGATATTATCGCAAATGTTCATTTGTTATTAAAATCCACTAGGCCAAAGTGAAGTAAAGCAAGCTGAAATGACTGTAAATGTTAGAATGAAGAAACAAGGTTAAATCTTGTTTGATGGGGTCTTTTTGGGCGGAGGGGTAGGAGGGAGAGAGGATTGCTTTTTTGTTTTTTAAATTTTTTTGTCCCCACCCTTCTCAAAGGCATCCAGGGCAGAAATGAGGGCCAGATCAGAGCTCTTTCTCTCACCATCCATTTGGTTAGGGACCTACAGCAAATTCCCTTTAGGACTGCAGTGGGTAGTCTACAATGAAAACAATCAGTGAACTATTAATTAATAGTTTGCATATGTGTCCCATGATTAGTAGCCACCAAATGGGTCCTTTGGTAAATCAAATCGATCAAATGATATTATGTACTTATTGTGTGCAGAGGACTGTATTAAGCACTTGGGAGTGTACAATATAGAGTTGGTAGACATGTTTCCTGCCTATAATGAGCTTACAGTGTAGATGGGGAGACAGACATTAATTTGAATAAGTAAATGAATTGTGAAAATGTGTATAAGTGCTGTAAGTCTGAGGGAGAGGTGAATAAAGGGTGAAAATCCAAGTGCAAGGGTCATGCAAAAGGGAGTGAGAAAGGATATGAGGACTTAGACAGGGAAGGCCTCTTGGAGGAGATGTGTTTTTAATAAGGCTCTGAAGGTGGGGAAAGTGTTCGCCTGTCAGATATGAAGGGGGAGGGCATTACAGACCAGGTTCAGTATGAGTGCTGGAGAACGTAGGCTTGATAGATGAGATCAAGGTACAGTGATGTGCTTGGCATTAGAGGAGCAAAGTGTACAGGCTGGGTTGTAGTAGGAAAGCAGTGAGGTAAAGTAGAAGGGATAGATAAAGTTTGCGGGGAAATCATCTCAATTTTCAGCAAAAAACCAAACCAAAACAAAAAAACTAATGAATAAGAAAAAACCGTAAAAGGTTGTCATGATTGATTGTGCTTTAAAGCCGGTGGTAGGAAGCTTCTGTTTAATTGGAGGTGGATGGGCAACCACTGGAGGTTCTTTAGGAGTGAGGCTGAACCTTTTTGTAGACATGATCCAGGCATCAGAGTGAAGTATGGGCGGGAGAAGGAGAGACAGAAGGCAGGAAGGTCAACAAGGAGGCTGATGCAACACTCATGGCAGGATAGGATAAGTGCTAAGACATTAGATCAACAAAGACATTTGATCAAAGTGCTACACCTTGGGACAGGCAGGTTAAATTGATATCATATTCAGTCTAGAAAACAGGACTTCATATGTTTGATTAGGTGTTCTTCTGTAGAGCTGTTCTGTTAACATCTTAGGCTTTTCTACTTAAACTTGCATAAAATGTTTCCCCCTTGATAAAATGAAAAATGTAAGGTTTAACTACAAAAAATCTGAGTAGAATATTCAGTGGCGGTTGTGTTGGGTATCCATGCCGTCTTCCACAGTCCAAAGTTCAATCCAGGCAGACCGTTAAGCCTTACAAAACTTGTGAGGTAGGGTGGCTTCATGTTCAGCTATATTGAAAGGACAGCTCCTTCTAGTCCATTAAATTTCATTTATTGAGTGCTGGGATGGAAACTTCAGGCATAATCCTAACTTGGCATGCGATTAATGAGATATATGCTGGATTCTCAAGTACACCTAATCCCCAAAATCCGATGAGTTCTGGACTAATAAAAATAATTGTTGTATTTAAGTGAATACTTATTTGCCAGTCCCTGTGCTAAACACTGGGGTAGATACAAGCAAATCAGGTTGGACATAGTTTCTGTTCCACATGGACTCACAGTCTTAATCCCCATTTTACAGAATGAGGTAATTGAGGGGCAGAGAAGTGAAGTCACTTGTCCAAGGTCACACAGCAGGCAAGTGGCAGATCTGAGATTAAAACCCAGGTCCTTCTGACTCCCGGGCCCTTGCTGTGCCCATTTGGCCACGCTGCAGTATTAGTAACATTTAATTGACTGTCCAATTGATAAGGTACCCTGTCCTGGGTGCTTGGAAAGTTCACTTCCTCTCTTCCTTCTCTCTTCTCCCTCACTCTTCCCACCCCCCCATCCAAGATGCCCAAATTGGACCAAATCTTCAGTGTGCATCTGGTGCCAAGTACAGATATGACTGCTTTTGCAAGCGACATTCTCTGGAACGTTATGCCCCCTTCCCAGGCACCTCGGAGTTACTCTATATTGACATTTAAATGACCATTCAGAGGCACTCAATATTTTAGTTCCATATTGGTTCCACCATAATTATTCCAGAGTTTGTTAGGGAAAAAAGTGTTCTTAGAGCAATCAATGAACAGTATTTATTGAGTTCTTACGAGAGTAGTACAATACAATGGAGTAGGTAGGCATGATCCCTGCCCATAAGGAGCTTGCGGATTAGAGTGGAAGAAAGATGTTAAAATAACTTACAGATGGAGAGGTGTTATAAGTGCTAGATCTGAAGGCAGCAAGCTTCTCTCCTTTTTAGTTAGAATAGTTTTTTTTCATTTTCCTTATTCACAACACATACCAACTAGACTGACTCCTTTAGGGTCAGTCTAAAGGACTGTTATGTTTATCCTTCTAGACTGTAAGCTCATTGTGGGAAAGGAATGTTTCTCCCAACTCTGTTGTATTGTTTGCTCCCAAGCAGTTAGTACAGTGCTCTCCACATAGTAGGCGCTCAACAAATCCTACTGCCTGTCTCTTGACTGCTTCCTTTCTTAAGGGAGAGGTCTTCAGGAAGAGAATAGCTTGAGAAGAAGCTCAGGAACAAGCACTGAAAAGAATACCTTTGCCCACTGACAGTGAAAGATCAGTTGTGCATAATAGTCCTTTGCAAACCAAAAGTAGATTTGTATATGAAATTTTTGGGGGGGGAGGGGAAGGAAAAATTAATCTCTAGATTCAGGGTTTTGAAAACAGGATCCAGTGTAAAAAGAGACAGACTCACACATCTTTAAATGAGTTTGGAACAACTGTGTGAGAACATAAAGGAGCGTCATGGGGAAAAAATGTGCTTATACTCACTGGTCGTTCACATAAGCCAGTTCTACAAACCAAGCAAAGAGGAATTTGTGGCAGCTGAGGGAGCCAGTCTGGCTAGTTCAAACAGAAATGGATTCTTTTTCTATATTACTCTCTCCTTAGACTGACCTAAATTTCCCAGATACTTGCACTCCATTTCACTTAACAAAGAAGGCTGCATTGCCTAGGGTTATCATCATACTTCCAAAGGGATTACTCTTTACACATTTTCTAGTGTTAGACATCTCAGTGAGCTCTTAAGTACATTTCACACAGATGATGAGGGAAGCGGCAGTTTTTGCATGTGTGTGGTCCTGCAAATGAATAGAATAAATAGACCACGACAACCTCTTTGTTACGTTTTTTCCTTGATCATTGGTATTTTGGTTTCTGGTGGGGTTTTTTGCTGAAAATTGGCATGATTTCCCTGACAACTTTATCTGAGTATTTTAGTCTCTATAGCCAATTATTTTTTGTGCCATGAGAACATGGGGACAGGGAACATGTCTGTTAATTCTGTTGGATTATACTCTCCCAGGTGCTCAGTACAGTAAGTGCTCAATAAATGCCATTGATTGATTGATTAATAGCACGAGTAAGTGAAGTCCATAGAGAACTTGCTAACAGCTTTGGCATTTATTTTCAACCTCTTCCATCTCTAGTCTCTCCCAACCAAGTCACAGTCTCATAGGTTTGAACCACCCTTAGTCTGGACCAATAATTTCTAGGATACCCACGATATCTCCTCCCTCCTCAAATCCAACAATTACCCTCCCCCACTTTAAGGCCTTATTGAAGGCACATCTCCTCCAGGAGTCCCTTCCTTTCCTCTTCTCCTACTCCCTTCTGCATCACTCTGACTTGCTCTCTTTTTTCTTCCCCCTTTCCCCCCATCCAGCCCCATAGCACTTATGTATGTATCTATAATTTATTTATATTAATGTTCATCTCCCCATTTTGACTGTAAGCTCACTGTGGGCAGGGAATGCATCTGTTTATTGTATTGTAACCTCCCAAGAACTTATTACATTGCTCTGCACACGGTAAGCACTCAATAAATACAATTGAATGAATGAATGTGATTTTCAAATAGCCAGTGCTTACATTTTCATATATCCATTTGAGTTTATTTTTAAAATGACCACTTTTTAAATGCATCAAAACCTGAATTCTGAAGAACAATTTTGTAGCTTAAAATGAATTTTAAGTGTGAAAATAAGGAAACATCAAGAAACTAAATTCTCTTTGGGTTCACCTTCATTTTATGTATGCAGTATATGCATATAACAAGATAAAGCAAACTTAAAATTTCTTGCAGAAGTAAGAATGAGTATAGTTGGGTCATTTTTAAAAATCTCAAAATTCCAGTTTTCAGTGTGGACTGGGTTGTAGTCAGAGAGTAGCAAAGTGAGGTAGGAGGGGTAAGGTGACTGTGTACTCTAAAGCTGATGAAAAAGAGTTTCTGTACGATGTGGAGGTGGATGGGCAGCCCCTGGAGGTTTTTGAGGAGTGCGGAAACATGGACTGAAGGTTTTATTAAAAACAAATAAATCTGGGCAGCAATGTGAACTATAGGCAGGAGTGGGGAGAGATATGAGGCAGGGAGGTCATCAAGGAGGCTAATATAGAAATCAAGACGGGATAGGATAAATGGTTTGATTAGCATGCTAACAGTTTGGATGGAGAAGAAAGGAAAGATTTAGAGAAGCAGCGTGGCTCAGTGGAAAGAGCACAGGTTTAGGAGTCAGAGGTCATGGGTTCTAATCCCGGCCCCGCCACCTGTCAGCTGTGTGACTTTGGGCAAGTCACTTGACTTGTTGGTGCCTCAGTTACCTCACGTGTAAAATGGGGATTAAGATTGTGAGCCTCATGTGGGACAACCTGATTACCCTGTCTCTACCCTGGCGCTTAGAACAGGGCTCGGCACATAGTAAGCTCTTAACAAATACCAACATTATTATTATTATTAGCAGTAGATGATTGAAGTCAGCAGTAGAGGACAGAGCAGACTGCTTTGTAGCAGCCAAGAATTAGGTATCTCACCTCATGCAGAGTCTTCATGAAGATTATGAGACGGAGGTAGAAGCAAGATCAATCAATCCGGCAGTGGTATTCTGGGGCACTTACTTTCCACAGAGCACTGTACTAAGCACTTGGGAGAGTACGATAAAGATATGATCATTTCCTTCAAAAGGTTTGTAATTGAGAAGCAGCATGGCCTAGTGGATAGAGCACTAGCCTGGGAGTCAGAAGGTCATGGGTGCTAATGCTGGCTCTGCCACTTGTCTGCTGTGTGACCTTGGGCAAGTCACTTCACTCCTATGTGCCTCAGTTACCTTATCTGTAAAATGGGAATTGAGACTATGAGCCCCACATGGCACATGGACTGTGTCCAATCTGATTTGCTTGTATCCACCCCAGTGCTTAATACAGTGCCTGGCACTTAGTAAACACTTAACAAATGCCATTATTATTATTAGTGGAAAGAGCACATGTCTGGGAATCAGAGGCCCTGAGTTCTAATCCCAGCTCTGCCACTTTCCTGCTCTGTGACCCTGGGCAAGTCACTTTACTTATCTGTGGCTCAGTTACCTCATCTGTAAAATGGGGATTACGATTGTGAGCCTCATGGGGGACAGGGACTGTGTTCAACCTGATTAGCTTTTATCTACCCAAGCGCTTAGTACAGTCCCTGGCAAATAGTACGTGCTTAACAAATACCATTAAAACAAAGAAATTTAGTGGAACTGGTTCTGAATATACATAACAAATGCACTGGCATTGCCAAAAAGGAACTTTGTGTGTATGCAGTGTGGAAGTGAATTAACATTAGTCTTTCTAATAAAATCATCTTTGTGTGGAAGGACATCTTCCACTGTCCCTTATCCGTTACTATGTGCAAAGCACTGTTCTAAGCACTGGGGGGATACAAGGTAATCAGACCTTAGAGGGAGACAAACATCAATACAAATAAATAAGTTACAAATCTGTACATAAGTGCTGTGGGGCTGGGAGTGGGAAAGAGCAAAAGGAGCAAGTCAGAGTATGCAGAAGGTAGTGGTACAAGAGTAAAGGAGAGTTTAGTCTGGGAAGGCCTCTTGGAGGAGATGTGCCTTCAATAAGGCTCCCTATCTGTGGCCGAATTGTACATTCCAAGCGCTTAGTACAATGCTCTGCACATAGTAAGCGCTCAATAAATACTATTGAATGAATGAATGAAATGGGGGAGAGTAATTGTCGGGTTTGAGGAGGGAAGGAGTTTGAGGCCAGAGGCAGGACATCGGCTAAAGGTCGGTGATAAAAGAGGTGATATCGAGGCAGAGAGAGAGAGGTTAGCAGTAGAGGAGCAAAGTGTGCAGGCTGGATTGTGGAGGGAGAGTACCGAGGTGAGGAGGGGGCAAGATGGTGTAGTGCTTTAAAGCCAATGTTGAGTTTTTGTTTGATGTGGAGTTGGATGGGCAACCACTGGAGGTTTTTGAGAAGCAGACTGACGTGTCCTGAATGTTTTTGTAGAAAATGATCTGGGCAGCAAAATGAAGTATGGACCGGATGGAGAGGGGAGAGATAGGAGGCAGAGAGGTCAGCAAGGAGGCTGCTGCAGTAAGCCAGGCAGGATAGGATGAGTGAGTGATTGTATTAATGTGATAGCAGTTTGGATGGAGAGGAAAGGGTTCTAATCCCAGCTCTGCCACTTGCCTGCTGCGTATCCTTGGGTAAATTACTTAACTGCGTCTTAATTTCTTCATCTGTAAAATGAGGATTCAATACCTGTTCTCTCACCTACTTAGGCTGACAGCCCAGTATGGGCCAGAAACTGCGTCTGACCTATCTTATATCTATCCCAGTGCTTAGTACAGTGCTTGGCAAAGAGTCAGTGCCTAACAAATGCCATAATTATCATTATTAATTTCCACTTGCAATTTGCCCTTAAACCCTTAAAGTGTTTCTGTTCTTTGTTTTCAGTCACCGCAGTTTCAGCCCTCGATGAAGAAGCTGTTGAGTGTCCTATTGTCTTGCAGTCTCTATACGTGATCTACTGATGGATGCTGTGTTAAGGTGAGCATAGATATTTGAGGCTATTAAAAAGACTCACTTGTAGGATTGCTGTTGGGTTACTGTTTTGCCACTTGCTGTTGTGTAAGGCTCCAAGTCAAATGTGGCATTATTGTGGTGGTTCCACAACTACAGTCACTGAATCACACTTCAGTGGAGTTGATGCTTTCCTCTCCCTTTTTAATGAATGCAATTAGATAGCATAAGGATAATACTTGCTCCCCTCTTACCTTACGGTGGTATCGTTGAGGATAATTAGTTCATACCAATAGGTCATTTTGATCTAGGAGATAGGCAAGGGTTTAAACAGGAAGAACTACTTATTTGTTTTAATGGATTATTCTAACTTCAGCATGTCCAATCCATCTCTGCATGAAATGATAGTGTTACCTAATTACATTGTCATTCCAGAGTTTGATGTATCATCTAAATGTTTGAAATTGTTGGAGAAGTAGAGTGATCGAGTGGATAGAGAATGGGCCTGGGGATCAGAAGGACGTGGGTTCTAATACCAGCTCAGCCACTTGTCTGCTGTGTGATTTTGGGCAAGTCACTTCACTTCTCTGTGCCTCAGTTACCTCATCTGTAAAATGGGAATTAATACAGTGAGCCCCATTTGGGACATGGACTGTGTCCAACCTGATTAGTGTGTATCAAAAAAAAAAATTGGTGCTTTTGCTCTACCAAAAATGGCACTGGATCAATGAACTTTGAGTCTCAGGCTCCCTGATACTGGGTCTGAGGGAAAAGGGTCAAAATCCTCAATAATGTTGGTCTCGGGTATAGGGTTTATTTCTCAACAACTTATGGGTCTTCTCTTTTGTTACTGATTTTATTTAAATTAATGTCTGTCTCCGCCTCTAGACGGTAAGCTCACTTTGGGCAGGGAACATGTCTACCGACTCCGTTATCGGACCCCATTCCCTCTCACCTTCTTAAAACCATCGCCCCTGCCCTCCTCCCTTCCTTAACTTCTATTTTTAACCACTCAATTTCCAAGGGCTCCTTCCCCTCTGCCTTCAAACATGCCCACGTCTCCCCCATCCTAAAAAACCCGCTCTTGACCCCACTTCCCCCTCCAGTTATCGTCCTATCTCCCTACTACCCTTCCTTTCCAAAATCCTAGAACGAGTCGTCTACAATCGATGCCTAGAATTCCTTAACTCCCATTCTCTCCTAGACCCCCTCCAATCTGGCTTCCGTCCCCTCCACTCTACCGAGACTGCTCTCTCTAAGGTCACCCGTGACCTCCTTCTTGCCAAATCCAATGGCTCCTACTCCATTCTGATCCTCCTTGACCTCTCTGCTGCCTTTGACACTGTCGACCATCCCCTCCTCCTCCATACCTTATCTCACCTTGGCTTCACGGACTCTGTCCTCTCCTGGTTCTCCTCTTACCTCTCTGGCCGATCATTCTCGGTCTCCTACGCTGGAGCCTCCTCCCCCTCCCATCCTTTAACTGTTGGAGTTCCTCAAGGGTCAGTTCTTGGCCCTCTTCTGTTCTCCATTTACACTCACTCCCTTGGTGAACTCATCCGCTCTCACGGCTTTGACTACCATCTCTACGCAGATGACACGCAGATCTACATCTCCGCCCCTGTCCTCTCCCCCTCCCTTCAGGCTCGCATCTCCTCCTGCCTCCGGGACGTCTCCACCTGGATGTCGGCCCGCCACCTAAAACTCAACATGAGCAAGACTGAGCTCCTCATCTTCCCTCCCAAACCCGGTCCACTCCCAGACTTCTCTATCACCGTGGATGGCACGACCATCCTTCCCGTCTCTCAGGCCCGCAATCTCGGTGTCATCCTTGACTCGTCCCTCTCATTCACCCCACACATCCTATCCGTTACCAAGACCTGCCGGTTTCACCTCTACAATATCGCCAAGATCCGCCCTTTCCTCTCCACCCAAACGGCTACCTTACTATTACGGGCTCTCGTTATATCCCGGCTAGACTACTGTGTCAGCCTTCTCTCTGACCTCCCTTCCTCCTCTCTCTCCCCGCTCCGGTCTATTCTTCACTCCGCTGCCCGGCTCATCTTCCTGCAGAAACGATCTGGGCATGTCACTCCCCTTCTTAAACAACTCCAGTGGTTGCCTATCGACCTCCGCTCCAAACAAAAACTCCTCACTCTAGGCTTCAAGGCTCTCCATCACCTTGCCCCTTCCTACCTCTCCTCCCTTCTCTCTTTCTACCGCCCACCCCGCACGCTCCACTCCTCTCCCGCCCACCTCCTCGCCGTCCCTCGGTCTCGCCTATCCCGCCGTCGACCCCTGGGTCACGTCCTCCCGCGGTCCTGGAACGCCCTCCCTCCTCACCTCCGCCAAACTGATTCTCTTTCCCTCTTCAAAACCTTACTTAAAAATCACCTCCTCCAAGAGGCGTTCCCAGACTGAGCTCCTCTTCCCCCTCTACTCCCTCTGCCATCCCCCCTTTACGTCTCCGCAGCTAAAGCCTCATTTTCCCCTTTTCCCTCTGCTCCTCCACCTCTCCCTTCCCATCCCCACAGCACTGTATTTGTCCGCTCAACTGTATATATTTTCATTACCCTATTTATTTTGTTAATGAATTGTACATCGCCTTGATTCTATTTAGTTGCCATTGTTTTTATGAGATGTTCTTCCCCTTGACGCTGTTTAGTGCCATTGTTCTTGTCTGTCCGTCTCCCCCGATTAGACTGTAAGCCCGTCAAACGGCAGGGACTGTCTCTATCTGTTGCCGACTTGTTCATCCCAAGCGCTTAGTACAGTGCTGTGCACATAGTAAGCGCTCAATAAATACTATTGAATGAAAGTTATATTGTACTCTCCCAAGCACTTAGTATAGTGATCTGCACACAGTCAGTGCTTAGTAAATGTGATTGCTTGATTATTGAGCTCCTTCTGTTAGGATTTCAATGGCCGATAGATGACTGGCAATAGAAAAGAACTCAGGGTATTTTCCTGAAATACACTCAATGCTTCTTATGTAAGGACATTGGGGCCACCTTCAAAGGTTCAAAAAATGGGGAATTGGCCCTGATTTTTCTCCAAATCTCAAATTAAACCAGTCCCCTCCACAGTGAGCTGAACTATCCACCCAAGTTAACAAAGAGAGAGTTGTGTTTGATTGTGGGCCTTATCAAGTTCTCAGAAGCTTGGGAAGAGGCTTTGACCTCTTAGTCATTTGCTTTTACACATGATAGCATAGAGAAAGAGCAGAGAATCTGGAGATTCAATAAATACTTTTTAGGGAGGCTGAGAGTTGGGTAAAAATGAAATTGAGAATGTTGAGGCAAGTTCTGGAAACAAAAGTTTGATTTAGCAAAAGCCATGGGAGGTCCAATGTGATTAGGAAAAATTCGATCCCCAGTGGTTACCCTGTGAAAAATAACCGGAGAGCTCTCTCCAGAAGCTAATTACAACCATTACAATTATTCAAGTGAAAGGCAGGCCGAAGGCTGAGGATTGCTTCTCATAAAGGACATCAGAGCTACATCTAAAGGTGTCACTTGGCTTCCCATAAAACATGTTTTTCCAGCTTTTTTCTCCAGCCAACTCTTTGAAAAAGGGAGGAAAAAGCCATGTCAGTGAAATTTAATAAGTTTCACTCTCCTCTGCCCTGAAAGCAAGTTCCCTAGGTTCAACTTCAAGATGCTCTATCCAAATGATCATTTCACCAGACCTCTTTTTATGAATTCTAGTTGATGTGTTCTTGGCTGTTTTTGTCCAGGTTAATCTACTTGACATATCCTTTATATCACCTCCAACTCTGTGCCTTCTTGCATGCTGCTTGCAGGGCCTGTTATGGCCACCTTCTTCAGATCTGCACTCCTGCTTTCTAGCTGTCAACTCTTACATTCCACTGATAGCGAAATCCTGCCTGTTCTTCCCGTACAAAATATCTTGATTCATCCCTTCCTATCCACATAAATCACTTCCACATTAGTGCCAACTCTCGTTATGTTGTAGCTAATGTGTCCACCTTTTTGCTGCTCTCTCTGTCTGCAGCCCATTCACCTTCTAATTCTACTACAATCAATGATATATATTGAGAGCTCACTGTGTGCAGAACACTTTATGAACACTTGGGAGAGTATAAGTAACTGAGTAAGTAGACATATTCCCTGCCCAAAATGAGCTTACTACCACCCAGATAACCACCTTGAAACATTACCTGGCATGCATCTCTCTACTCCTCAAAACCCTCCATTGACTTTCTGGGTACCTCTGATTCAACAAAAACTCTTCACAGCAGCTACAAGTCCATGAACCAACCCACTTACTAATTCTCACCTGTCTTCACTGCTCCTAAGATAACCTTCTAAAGTCTCAAAAAGCAGCTTGGCCTAGGGGATAGAGCATGGGCCTCTGTAAACCTGCCCAGAGCATAGCCCAGTGCTTGGCACAAAGTAAGCACTTAATGAATAAATCAATAATAAAAATTATATTAAATTAATCAGGAAAGACTTTCCATTGGAGGTGGAATCTTAGGAGAGTTGTGAAGATGGGGAGAACTGTGGTCTTTGAGACACTGAAAGGAGCAGAGGTACCAAGTGGTCTTTAAAAGAGAAAGTAGTGGTTTTTAGTAATAATATGTACTGAGCACCCACTTGTACTCTTGGAAAGAAGAGAATAGTGAAGTGAACTGTGGCCTAGTTGAAAGAACATGGGCCTGGGAGGCAGAGGACCTGGGTTCTAATCCCAGCTCCACCACAAACCTACCGTGTGACCTTGGGCAAGTCACTAAACTTCTCTGGCCTCAGTTTCCTCACCTGCAAAATAGGTATTCAATACCTGTTCTACCTCCTACTTAGACTGTGAGTCCAGTGTGGGACCGGATTGTCTTGTATCTACCCCACTGCTTAGAAGAGCTATGCCTTCAGTAAGGCTTTGTAGGTGGGGAGAGTAATTATCAGATATGAAGAGGGAGGGTGTTCCAGGTCAGAGGCAGGATTTGGGCAAGAGGTCAGCAGTGAGGTAGGTGAGATTGAGGTACAATGAGCATTAGAGGAGTGAAGTGAGAGGGCTGGGTTGTAGTAGGAGAGTAGCGAGGTAGGAGGGGGCAAGGTAATTAAGTTCTTTGAAGCTGTTTGATGTGGAGGTGGATGGGCAACCACTGGAGGTCCTTGATGAGTGGGGAAACGTAGCCTGAACATTTTTGTAGAAAAATAATCTGGGCAGCCTAGTGAGTGTGGAGAGAGAGGAGGCAGGAAGGTCCCCAAGGAGGCTGAAACAGTAAACAAGATGGGATAAGTTCTTGGACTAATGTGATAGCTGTTTGGATGCTACAAATAAATACAGTTGATTTACTGAGCTCTTACAGAATGGAAAGCACTGTACTACATGCTTGGGAGTGTACATTATAACAAAGTTGGTAGACGTGTTGCCTGCTTACAACAAGTTTATGGTCTAGAGGAGCACACTTGAATGTACTGGGCTTTTCATACTTCCCTTATTTCTATCTAAGACAAGGCTTAATCTTTGGGAGGGACAAAGCAAGGAAGGTGCTTAGTGGGGCATAAATTGCTGGCACTATGCAGACTCCATGACACTATGGAAGCTTGACATAAGGGCAAAGGAAACTCTCTCTAGGAAGAAAGGAATTCCGGAGAAGATGGCAGGAAAATGCAAGAAATGTCCTCTCATTGCTGCTGCTTCTTTTGTGGTCTCTCTTGAAATGAATAGCCATGAAGTTTCAAACCCTGGGGAGTGGAAAGGCTGGATGGGGCCAATTTGGTGGGTCAGGGTCAGGAACTCTTTCTCTCAATTTCCTCCTTGGTAGAGGAGGTCCTGCTTGTACCCCTTTACATCATTTTTTCTGCATGCTATTTTGTTGTCTCTTTTAACGTACAGTCTTTAGGGCAGGAGCTGCTCTTTTAAATTGATTTTGTATAGTATCTAGTTTAGTCCCATGCTTAGGAGACGCTATTTAATGTTGATGACAATAATATCTTTCCAGAGGTTGGTAAACTGGAAGCCTTTTTCATTTCCAATAAATCTCCTTTCCTAGACCTTAAAAATTTCGGTCATGAAATGGGCTTGTCTTGGAAAAAATTTCAGGGGTTCCTCTCTCATCCTAAATTCTCTGTACTTAAAACTGAACTCACTATCTTTCTCAAACTCCATTTCAACCTTTGTCGACATCTGTATCCTTTCTATTCCCTCATGTGTATATTCCGTGACTAATTTCTTACCTTCCACATTCAGTCTATATCTAAATCCAGATAATCTTTCTTTCTTGTTACTCCCTTGGGCACTACCCTTCCCTGTCTTTAACCATCTTTGTTCTGGATCACTGCAAAGGTTTCCTTGTTGATCTCCTTTCCTTTCTCCTCTATCCTCCACAGTCACAAGGATCATCTCACTCTTCATGTCATTCCCTTGCTTGGAAACCTACCAATTAAACTATTAAAGCCCCTTAATACCCTTTTCCCCAACCCTCTACCAAGTGGCCCACCATTTTGAGCTAAGTTGCTCATCACCTTACACCCTCAATTTCTCTGCTGCTCCATAGTTGCTCATGTTAATCACTCAGCTTGAAAAGTTCTTCTACCGCCTTTTCAGCAAACCACATGCCATCCCACCCTCTTTCTCCATGAAACTCTCTCCCCCGACCAAAATGAATGTTCTAGTCACTCCAGCTTCATCTGGGCATTGTTTTACTACTATGAAAGTGCGTATGCATTTTCTTTAGGCTGGACATTTAACTTAATGGCATTTATTGAGTGCTTACTGTGTGCAGAGCACTGTATTAAGCATCTGGAAGAGTACAATTTGACAGAATTGATAGATATGTTCCTTGACCACAATGCTCTGTTACTAAGTTCCAAATGGACATTCAAGCTTTTTTTTTTTTTTGAGAAGGAGGAGCTAAGAGACTATCAGGTAACGGAATGAAGAGTAAGAATCTACCACAAGAAGCTACATTTCCCAGAAGACAAAGTGCTGTTTTCTGTTTCTAAATAGGAACCAGAATATAAATTCCCCAGAAAGCCTTTCTTTGCATTCCTTCAGCAGGAGCCTTAAATATTGTAAATCTGAGCTATATTTCATGTCTCCCCCATTAGGATATAAGCTTTTTGTTGGTAGAAAGCAAGCTGCCTTTGTCTCTAAAATAGGACTTTTAATGATCTACTCCTCATGGTGAGCATTCAGTAATGTGTTGTGGAAAAAGTTTAGGAGAGGCAAGGAGGGTTTGAATTTATGGTGAATTTTCCCCTCTGTTAATTGCAGTTCTTAATTGCAATTCATTTCTGGTTAAACTGCTGCTGATGAAGATTGGACTTGTAAATATACTCTTGGTTAAGAAGTATTCTGGGAAGTTTAATGCGTTTTACAGAGCAACTTCCTAACGCTTTAAGGGCTCTGTTAGCATTTCAATTATTCTGGATCTCTCTGGGCAAATTAAGAATATTGATACTCATTTTCCACATTGCAAATAAAATTAAGTGATCGTAGCAGTCACTTGCAATTATTTTTTTACTTGTATGTTGTACATGAGTTTATCCTTCTTCCCCCAACATTGTATGCTTCTGTTCATCAACAATAAGGAGAATGGATACAGAGGTACTGCCTCACCCCCTTTCCTTATGTAAGGAATAATGAGGAAAAATTTTCCTCCTTTCATAGGGGTGGAAGGTTGAGTGCTTGAATAATGCCATCACTTCTACTACTGAGTGGCTTTAGACATTTTTCAGTGTTTGACCAGCTGGGAGCCAGAAAAGACACTATTCTAATTAAAGGAGGGGGAAAGGAGATTCATGGGCAAAATAGGGAAGCAGTGTCACCTCGTATAAAGAGCACAGGCCTGGGAAACAGAGGGCCTTGGTACTAATCCTGGTTCAGTCTCTTGCTTGCTGTGTGACCTTTGGCAAGTCACTTAACTCCTCTGTGCCTCAATTTCCTCAACTGTAAAATGGGCATTCAATACATATTCTCCCTTCTCTAGACTGTAAGCTCGTGTGAGCAGGGAATGTGTTTCTTGTATTGTTATATTGTACTCTTCCAAATGCGTAATACGGTGCTCTGCACACAGTAAGTGCTCAGTAAGTATGACTGTCTGAATCCTACTTAGGACATGTAGGACAGGGGACTATGTCCAACGTGATTTGATTTTTAATTATCCCAGCACTTAGAACAGTACTTGACACATTGTAAGCTCTTAACAAATGCCATTAAATATACACCTGTGTGTGTGTATATATGTACATGCACACATACTCTTTTTCAGTCAGCTGACACAAAGGGAGAGGAATTACAGAAATGTGGGGCAACTCAAATTACAGGAGAGACAGTTTAGGGATTGATCGGTTAACAAACACAAATTTTCTTGTACAGGACAGCTCCAGGATGAAATAAGGTCTGATTTAGGGGTCCCCTTTAAATATTTGGAATAAGCAGTAATTCCATTAAACAAATCCCAGTAGCCGTTTTTCTTTTCAGTCTCCTAGAAGACGTTATCTCCTAACCCTGGTGCCCCCATTTCTACCAAGCTTTAATTTCCACTCCTAAAATTTTTTTAAAAAAGGCATTTGTTGCTTCTTTCCCCTTAATCAAAGAAGGAAAGAAATAGCTTCACACCTGAGAGGACTTGGAAGGTTTCAAGTTAGCGACCTTCCCAGCTGTCCCAGGTAAGGAGAGGGTTGGATAGTGGGTTTGGGAGGATAGAGCCTGGGAGACATGGCATGTATGATAGTAAACTGTTGGTTAATTGTTCATTTATGCACAAGAAGAGGAGAAAGAGCAACATCTAAATCATTTTCTGATTAAGTAAAAGCTTTGCATTTCTTCATTCTGAATGTTATTGCTAGTAATTAATTATGGTATTTGTTAAGCATTTTACTATATGTCAAGCACTGTTCTAAACCCTGGGGTAGTTACAAGGTAATCAGGTTGGATGCAGTCCCTGTTTCACATGGGGTTCACAATCTAAGTAGGAAAAAGCACTGGTGCTAGTCAGAATTAAAACTTTACAGTTCAGCTTTTTGGACTATATGTACAGTTTCTTAATGGAATGAATTAAAGGCCTCGCCCTAGGAAATGAGACAGCTTTTAAGTGGTTTCTTTTTGGTCTTCAGTTCTTTGAAATGTTTGCTTGCACTGGTGTTGTCTGTCTTTATTGCTGTATCATTGAGGGCAGGGATTTACTTTATACAGTGCTCAGGACCAATTAATAGCATTTACTGAACTCCTACTGTGGGCAGAACACTGTTCTAAGTGCTTGGAACAGTACAAAGAGATGGAAGACATAATCTCTTTCCCTAAAGAGTTTACAGTCTATATAGCAGGGAAGACTTCTTGCAGATGATGCGATTTCAGAAGGGCTTTAAATATGGAAAGAGCTGTGGGCTGCCATCTATGAATAGGGAGGGAGTTTCTGACAGAAGAGAGGATGTGGCATGAGTATGAAAGTGAAGAAAGTTAATAATAATAATAATGATGTTGGTATTTGTTAAGCGCTTACTATGTGCCGAGCACTGTTCTAAGTGCTGGGGTAGACATAGGGGAATCAGGTTGTCCCACGTGGGGCTCACAGTCTTAATCCCCATTTTACAGATGAGGGAACTGAGGCACAGAGAAGTTAAGTGACTCGCCCACAGTCACACAGCCGACAAGTGGCAGAGCTGGGATTCGAACTCATGAGCCCTGACTCCAAAGCCCGTGCTCTTTCCACTGAGCCACGCTGCTTCTCTGTTAAGAGATGAAAATGAAGCATAGTGAGTAGGTTTAGCTGGAAGAAACAGAGTGTGATCTAGGGTGTAGTGGGAGAAGAGAGAGAGAGAATCAGCAGAAGCAGTACCGCCAAGTGGATAGAACCTGGGCCTGGGAGTCAGAAGGACCTGGGTTCTAATCCCAGCTCTTCCACTTTGCTGTATGAACTTGGACGAATCATTTAACTTCTCTGTGCCTCAGTTACCTCATCTGTAAAATGGGGATTAAGACTGTAAACCTATTGTGGAACAGGGACCGTGTCCAATCTGATTAATTTATATCTACCCCAGCACTTAAAACAATGCTTAACAAATGCAATTAGTGCATAGTAAGCACTTAAAAAACACCATTATTATTATTACTTTTATTATTATAAGTAGAATGGAGAGAGCTGAGTGAGCGCTTTAAAATGCCTGCTCAGTAATTTCTATTTGATGTGGAGAGGATAACCACTGGAAATTTTTGAAGAGTGGGGAGATGTGTGCAAAATGGAGTATTAGAAAAATGATTCAGGCATCTATAGGAGTGAGGTATAAACTGGAGAGGAGAGAGACTGAAAACAAGGACATCAGGAAGAGGCTATAAAATTGTCAAGTTGGGCTACAACAAATGCATGTACCAGTATGATGGTCATTTGGATGAGGAGTCAGAGCCTGGACATGTTTTGAAGGAAGAACCATCAGAATTTGGCAGCATATTGAATATAGGAGTCAAATAATGGAAGGATAATACCAATGTTGCAAGCTTGGAAGGCAGGGAGGATAGTGGTGTGGTCCATTTTGTTGGCAAAGTAAGGTGGAGGAAAGGATTTGTGAAAGAAGATGAGTAGTTCAGTTTTGGATCTATTGAGCTTGTGGGTGAGAAGCAGCGTGGCTCAGTGGAAAGAGCACGGGCTTTGGAGTCAGGGCTCATGAGTTCGAATCCCAGCTCTGCCACTTGTCGGCTGTGTGACTGTGGGCAAGTCACTTAACTTCTCTGTGCCTCAGTTCCCTCATCTGTAAAATGGGGATTAAGACTGTGAGCCCCACGTGGGACAACCTGATTCCCCTATGTCTACCCCAGCACTTAGAACAGTGCTCGGCACATAGTAAGTGCTTAACAAATACCAACATTATTATTACATTATTATATCCATGTAGAGATATCCTGGAGGGAGGAGAAAATACAAGATTGCAGAACAGGAGAGAGATCAAGGCTAACGTGGTACATTTGGAAGTTATCCCCAAAGAGGGGATAGTTAAAGCTTTGGGAGTGGGTAAGCTTCCGAAGAAAAGAAAGGGACCTACAGATGAAGGCTGAAAGGCCAAGGAAGAGCAGGCAAAAGGGATTAGGAAAGATTGGCCAGAGAGGTAAAGAAAGAATCAGGGTCAGACTGTATCAGTAATACCAAGGTTTTACTTCCAGGAGAAGGATGTGGTCCACAGGGTCAAAGGCTGGCAAGACGTCAAGGACTATTTTGAAAATTAGATTATTGGTGACCTTAATCAAAGAATAGTATTTATTGACAGGAACTGTGTTAAGCACTCCACTGTACTAAGAGTTGGTTGACCTAGTCCCAGCCCACAAAGAGCTTACGGTCTAGAAGGGGAGAACATCTTAGGGTTGTTTTAGTCAAATGGAGGCACTGAAACTAGATTGTATAGAGTCAAGAAGAGATTTGGAGGAGAGTAAGTAGAGGCAGTGGGTGTATATAATTTGCTGAAGAATTTTGGAGCCGAATGGAAGAAAGGAGATGGGAAGATGACTATGCTGCAGAGAGCTTCAGAGAAGCCTTTTTTAGGCTGGGGTGATGTATGTGTGTTTGAAAGCAGAAGGGAAGGAGCCATCAGAGAGTGAGTAGTTCATTCATTCATTCAATAGTATTTATTGAGCGCTATGTGCAGAGCACTGTACTAAGCGCTTGGAATGTACAAATCAGTAACAGATAGAGACAGTCCCTGCCCTTTGACAGGCTTACAGTCTAATCGGGGGAGACGGACAGACAAGAACAATGGCAATAAAATGATGGTCAGGAAGGAAAGAGGAGGGGATGTAAGTGTCTTTTAGAAAGTGAGAATTGATAGGGTTGAAATCATACAAGGAGGGAATAAGTTGTGAAAAACAGGCGGCTTTCCCCTTGAGGGATGGCTCAGAAAGATGCAATAACTGCTTCCAACGTGAAGTTGGGAAGGAGTTGGGAATATGAGGGGGAGATTTTGAGGGGGTCACCCCTGATGATTTTGGTTTTGTCACAGAGTAGTTTGCAAGCTCAGTAGGAAACGAGAGTGGGGAGGTGGGAGCACTGGGAATTTCAGGAAGAAGTTAAAGACCAGGAACAGTTGGTGGGAACAATGAGCGTGGCTGCTGATGAGGGAGTTGAAGTAATGTTGTTGAGTGGAAGAATGGGAAGGATTGTGGCAAATAAGGATAAATTTTAAATGACCAAAGTTGTCCTGCTTCCTGGATTTTCACCAACAGCACTCTGCAGCGCAAGGACAGAGCAGAGGAAGCATATTGTGGGGCTGACCCACTGCATTGTGCATAAAGACCCTTAAGAAATATTTCTAATGTAGCAAAGATGCTGTCCAGCCAAGCCTGTGCGTAGACAGATAACTCATTTTGAATAAATGATGCGAACAAAAGTAGTACCTGGAAAACTTTTCTATCAGTCATTGCTTGGAATAAACCCAATAGCTTTGAGCTACAACTACATCCCATTCAGCTTCTAACACAAAACTGGTCCAAATGTTTATTCCTGGTTCTGGAGATTTTCCTGGGGCTCTGTTTAAAAGAGTTTTGTAGAGAATGAAGTCTGACCAGTGAAACACTGGCCAGGCTTAGGAACTGTTTGAACTTAATCCATTAACTCCTCTCATTTTGCAGGTTTCCCAGTGAAGTTAGTTTAGGAGTTTCAGCTTTGCTGCTTGCCTACTGGGTGATAGTGAAGAAAGTTTCTAAGTCACTTTTTTATGGTATTTGTTAAGTGCTTACTATGTGTCAAGCACTTCTCTAAGCACTGGACCAAATACAAGTTAATCAGGTCAGAATCAGTCTTTGTCACACATGGGGCTCACAGTCTCAGTAGGAGGGAGAACAGGTATTGAATCCCCATTTTGTAGATGAGGAAACTGAGGCACAGAGAAGTTAAAGTAATTTGCCTAAGATCACACAGCAGGCAAGTAACAGAAGTCAGGTCCTCTGGCTTCCAAGCCCATGCCTTATCCACTAGGGCACACTGCTTTCCTGATGCCCAGTTTGTCTTTGTTAAATAAGGGCATCACTCTTTGTACTACTTAGTGTTGGTTATTTGGGTTTAAATAGGGTCTCTTTTTTAAATTGTACTATGTAGTTGAGTCTTGTGAATGTTAATTTCAGCTTTAACATGCCTCATTAGGTAGCTGCTTTACTTTAGTGTCTGTCTCTCCTGCTAGATTGTAAACTACAAATTATTTTAGTCTCCCAAACACTTACTATCGGGCTTTGCACATAGTGGGAGCTCAATAAATATTATTGACTGATTCATTTGTTGGGGGCGTGAGTCAACTGAGTCCACATCAAATTCCAAACTTCGTGATAACTAGAGCAGTATTGTCATTACTTAACTGGTCTGGATGAATATTCATTCAATCATATTTATTGAGCGCTTACTGTGTGAAGAGCACTGTACTAAGCAATACAGAGAGTACAGTACTGCAATAAACAGACATTTTCCCTGCCCAAAACAAGTTTACAGATTAGAGGCGGGGTAATAGATATGTTTGTTCTCAGGTTCTGGTGGAGGGGGAAGGCAGATTTCCTGGAGGCCTTCAAACTCCCCCTCCCCCGACCCTGCTTCAACAAAGCAGGTATCTTGCCTGGTGGAGGACTAAAATGAAATGCCATTTTCAAAGAGAGACAGAAAGCAGGGCCTGATTATCAGCTTCATCTTCTAACTGTTGTGAGGAAGGTGGAGTTCAGAGTGTGCTTCTGGGGAAAAAGCTAGTTGAAGCCTTCTTTGAGGTGCTGGTTTTCCAACATACTTCCAGGCATGTATTTCCTGCTTTTTGTAGCTACTGTTCTTTCCCATCCCCATTAGTCTCCTTAACCCCCAATGTCCAATTTTGTCCATAGATCCAATTAAGTGTAGGGCTTATTCTGTACTGAGCACTTGGGAGAGTACAGTAGAGTTGGTAGATATGATCCCTGCCCCTGAGGAATGAACAGCCTAGCCAGGGAGACAGACATTAAAATAAATTACAGGTAGGGGAAATCGTGGAGTTTAAAAATATGTAACTAATTCTATAGGGAGAAATGTGGGGAGATGAAAGATTCATCACAGAAAACGTCTTGCAGGAGACGTGGTTCTAGAAGGGTTTCGAAGATGGGGAGAGCCTCACATTTCTGCCTGGAGGGAAAGGGAAGGAAGTTCCAGGAAAGAGGGAGAGTGTGAGCTAGAGTAGAAGGTGAAAAAATGAGAATGAGGCACAGTGAGCATGTTGGCTTTGGAAGAGCAATGTATATTTTAGAAAAATGATAAAGGCAACAGAGTGAAGTTTGAAAGAAGGGAGAGACTGGAGGGAGGGCAGCTGGAAGGAGGCTTATGCAGTATTCAAGTGGGGATACAACAACTGCTTGGAACAGTATAATGGCAGTTTGGATGGAGGGAAGGAGGTAGATTCTGGAGATACGAAGAAAGAGCCAACAGAATTTCGGGCTAACTGAATTTGGTGTTTGAAAGAAAGAAAGGAGGAATTAAGGGTAATGACAGCTTTATGGGCTTGAGTGATGTGGGATAGTGGTGTTGTCAAAAGGGAGCTGGGAAGTTAGGGGAAGACTTCAGGGAGTTTGTATTATTATCATCATCATTAACATCATGGGATTTGTGAAAAGCAATGTTCTAAGTGTTACAGGATAATCAGGTTGGACACAGTCCCTGTCCCACAAGGAGCTCACAGTCTAAGTAGGAGGGATAATTTAATTCCCATTTTACAGATGAGATAATTGAGGCACAGAGATTCATTCAATAGTATTTATTGAGCGCTTACTATGTGCAGAGCACTGTACTAAGCGCTTGGAATGTACAAATCGGTAACAGAGACAATCCCTGCCTTCGATGGGCTTACAGTCTAAGTCTACAGATAAGACTTGCCCAAGGTTACGCAGCAAACAAGTGGCAGAGCCGGGATCAGAATCCAGGTCATCTGCTTAGTACAGGTCATAAGCACTTAGTACAGTGCTCTGCACACAGAAAGCACTTAAGTGCAAGTTATACATGATTGAATGGATGACTCTACTCTCAGGCTAGTGCTCTTTACATTAAGCCATATGCATGCTGCTTCCCTGATAGTTTTGATTTTTATTAAAAAAAAAAAAGTAGTTGGCAAGGTTAGCAGGGGTGAAAAGTCTATAGATGACACTGGTGAATATGCTCCAGAAGGTTTGTGTCTTCTTTGGAAAATACAGATCTCACAGTCAATTAGAAGGTGGGCACACATTAGCTTTATAGAACTTCAAACTGGTAAGGAGCTTGATGGTCCAGTGTTACAACATCCTGTTTTGCAGTCTACTGAATGCTATGTTAGCTATTCAAATTCCATTTTGCATCTTTGTCTACCCTTACATCATTAGTTAACATTACTGCCTACATAGCAAAATTTAGTAATTGCTTTAAATTCTGTGTGACTAATTAAAACCTTTGGCTTCATGTAGAGATTTTCGGTGGTAGGTTACTAAGTTCACATTGGCTTTATTCAGTCTTATTGTTAATTTATTGAACTCTCCTGATACTGCATGGTAATTCATAATCATTTGTACATGGGCCTCTGGAGTACAGACTTATTGATTTCCTGAACTACCGACTCAAAAACTTCTGATACTGCCATGAGCCTGATAAACTGGGAGAGTTTCTAAGGGGACTGGAAGCAAATTCCTACTCAAGTTTACAGTGCCTTTGCTCCAGCATCATAGCATAAATTAGGTTGAAAAGGACTAACCTAATCCAGAGTCGAAGAAAGGGGTAGATAGAAAATCTTCAACCCTTGCTCGATCAACCAGCCCATGAATTTCCTGAAAGAACTGAAGTTGTTTGGCACTGTCTAGAGCCTGCATCTGATGATGTTAAATGGTTTGGTAAGGTGGATGAACAAAATATAGAGTTCTTGCTGTTGCTCTTTGCACTTTTGTTTTAGGAGTTGGGATGTAAAGAACATATCTGCTGTGCCATTTTCCTATCTGAAGCCACACTGTTTCGGGTGGTTCATAATGGACTATGTTAGGAAGGATAATGGCTAAAATTTTGCCTGCAATAGAGAAGGCGGTTTCCTCTCTGACCGTGAGCTCTGTGTAGAACAGGAGCTGTTCCAATCTCATAACCTCGGCTCTACACCACCACTTAGCCTCCTCCTTGACCTCCTTGCCTCCTGTCTCTCCCCACTCTAGTTCATACTTCACTCTGCTGAATGGATCAATTTAACAAAAACATTCAGTCCATCTCTCCTCATTCCTCAAGAAGCTCCAAGAGCTGCCCAAACAACCTCCTCATTGAACAGAAAATCCTTGCCGTCGGCTAAAAAGCACTCAATCAGCTCACCCCATCCTACTTCACCTCACTAATCTGCTACAGCTTAGCCCGCACACTCCATTCCTCCTCCTCTAGCACCAGTGTACTCACTGGGCCCTAATCTCATCTATCTCACAGCCGACACCTTTGCCATAACCTTCCTCTGTCCTGGAATTCCCTTCCCCTCCATATATGTCAGTCCACCACTCTCTCCATCTTCAAAACTTTATTAAGGTCACTTATCCTTCAACAGAAGTTCCCCGATCAAGCCCTCTTTTCTCTTCTGAGTCATCTATGCTCTTGGATCTGTGAACTTTGGACTTTCAATATTTGCCTCACCTCAGCCTCATAGCACTTAGGTACACATCTTTACATTATATGTTATAAACTACTTATATTAATGTATGTCTTCCCCTCTAGAATGTAAGCTCATAATGGGTAGTGAACATTTTTCAAAACAATATCAAGATTATTTAAAGAGTGTAAAAAACTATTACAACTATTGACAGATTTTTGAAGTGATTAAGCAGAGTTTCTACCATTTTCCCAAAGTCTCTTAGATCTTTCCATGACCCATAGTTATGGCCGAGAGTTTCATTCATTCAAGAGTACTTGCCACATATAAAATGTTGTACTAGGCACCTACTACATACAGAACACTGTACTGGTCACCTACCTTGTTCATTCATTCAATAATATTTATTGAGAGCTTACTATGTGCAGCAGAACACTGTACTAAGCACTTGGAGTGTACAAATTGGTAACAGATAGAGACGGTCCCTGCCCTTTGACAGGCTTACAGTCTAATCGGGGGAGACAGACAGACAAGAACAATGGCAATAAATAGAATCAAGGGGAAGAACATCACATTAAAACAATAGCAAGTAAATAGAATCAAGGTGATGTACATCTCAATAACAAAATAAATAGGGTAATGAAGATATATACAGTCGAGCGGATGAGTACAGTGCTGAGGGGATGGGATGGGAGAGGGGGAGGAGCAGAGGGAAAGGGGGGAGAAGAGGGTTTAGCTGCGGAGAGGTGAAGGGGGGCTAGAGGGAGCAGAGGGAAAAGGGGAGCTCAGTCTGGGAAGGCCTCTTGGAGGAGGTGAATTTTAAGTAGGATTTTGAAGAGGGGAAGAGAATTAGTTTGGCGGAGGTGAGGAGGGAGGGCATTCCAGGACCGCGGGAGGACGTGGCCCAGGAGTCGACGGCGGGATAGGCGAGAACGGGGGATGGTGAGGAGGTGGGCGGCAGAGGAGCGGAGCGTGCGGGGTGGGCAGTAAAAAGAGAAGGGAGGAGAGGTAGGAAGGGGGCAAGGTGATGGACAGCCTTGAAGCCTAGAGTGCGAAGTTTTGTGCAGAACCTACTGGGTGCAGAACCTTGTGCAGAAACTACCTTATTGCATTGTACTTAGCCACGTGTTTGGTGTTCAGCACATAGTAAGTGCTCAATAAATACCACTGATTAAGAAATTGCTTGGCAGATAGGCCTCAATAAATACCACAGCTTTTTATTATTACTGTTATTATTATCACCTTGTAGTTTCTGTAATCAGTCAATCCTGTTCCTTTTCTTCCTCTCGCCCTTCTTCTTGAAAATGGTGACATGTTAATTACAATTTGAAAGCTCTTTCAGCTATAAATTTCAAACTTTACAAGTATTCTCAGCAAACTTTTTGCAGCTAAATGAACCACAAATTAATGTTGCGTAATGTTCTAATGCAAACCAGTGAAGAATCAAGAACAGACTTCAAATGCTAGCCTTCTATTTTGGTGTGCTGCCCATCAACAAACAACACTATCTACTCTATTTCCTTTTATAAAAACTGCATCTTTTGCAAAACTGTCATTGCAATCCAGGGCAAGCATTAAAACCCTAAAACAAAAATAGGAGTACAAACACAGGTTATTTATTAAAATACCGTAAGACATCTGCCACACTGTTGGGAATGTTATTGCCTTTGGAGTATAGGCAGTGTTAATAATTCAGACAGAATAAAGAAACTAGAAAATCTGATTTATTAGTTTCCATTAAGATATCGCTCCCAGGGATATATTTCAAATGGCAGATTTAGGGTTTTCATTCCTAAACATTCACAGTGTAAATAACACAGTCACAGCAGTGGTACTTCTCTAAGAAAAAGAAACATTGCCATAATTACAGATATAATTACAGCTCACTGGAAGAATGTGTATTTTAGGGATAATCATGCAAGAGGCTAGACCATGGACAGTATTAACAAGAAGAAAATGTAAGCGGAAGAAAATATTTCAGGTTGGTTGGGTAGAGGGGAAAGGGATAGGAGAAGAGGCTTTATATCTTTCCCTTCACATTTTTTAAATTATTAAAACGTGCTTGAATAAGTTAAGATTCCAAGATTTTCTTTCTTCCCTCCCTCAAGGAAGCAAAATTTATTTTTTGTTTCTTTTTTTAACTCAACCAAGTTTATGTCTGTTCTTTCAATTTCAGATAGAACAGGAAATGTATTAGCCTGGAATCTCAGTGGATTCTGAGAATCTTGAAAATACAAGTCAATACCATGTTTTAGGCTTAATCCATTGCTGCACATCAGGTTTTAACTGTAGCACCCTTCATTTATTCATTCAATCGTATTTATTGAGCACTTATTGTATGCAGAGCACTGTACTAAGTGCTTGGAATGTACAGTTCGGCAACAGATAGAGACAATCCCTATCCAGCAAAGGGCTCAGAGTCTAAAAGGGGGAGACAGACAGCAAATTGGTCTGGAATTGGTAGATCTTAACCCTAGCACCTCTAAACTTCCCATTTCATTTATGAATGTAAAATCTATAATTTAGATTTGTTAAGACTGTAGATGCTACAAACATCTAACATGCCTACAGTATTATATTAAAAAAGCAGGACTGTGTTTCTGTGGCAGGACTGTGTAGCAGGATTATCGCCACTACTGCTCGGCATTATAAATTTAAAATGTAACACTACCTAATCACATGAGAACCCAATCCCAACCCTTACAAATTAAGTTCTAATAATAGGTATTAATAATAATCATGGTATTTGTTAAGCACTTACTATGCACCAAGCATTATTCTAAGCAGTGGGTTAGATAAAAGTTAATCAGGTTGGAGACAGTTCCTGTCCCACATGGGGCTTATGGTTTTCATCCCTGATTAACAGATGAGGTAATTTAGGCATAGATAAGTGAAGTGATCTTCTCAGGGTCATACAGAAGGCATATGACAGAGCCGGGATTAGAACCCACATCTTCTGACTCCCAAACCTGTTCTCTTTCCACTAGACCATGCTGCTTCCCTAATTCCAGGAAGCTAGGACTATTGACTTAAAAAGAAGAACTATTTACCTGTGAAACTACTGTCATCGAATCCCCCTCATTACCCCAACCATCACAGCAGAATGTAGCTATGGGAAGGGAAAGTTTGATGGAGTCAGTAGCTTTGGTTTGTATTAATAGAGAAAACTTACTAAAATTTTATATTAGGGTTCAAATTTGAATTTTTCTAATTACACCTTAAGTTTGCATCATTCCAATTTTCTTTCCAAAGCATTTTCACATCAACTTTTTTTTTTTTTAATCCTCACAACATTCCTTTGAGGTGGGAAGAGTTGGATATTACACAGATGAGGAAACTGGTTAAGTGACATGCCTAAGTTCACAGCAGGCCAGAGTTGACACTATAACTCAGATTCTCTGCCTCCTTTTCTCTACAATAAGTGGCCTCCCTAAATTACATGTGAATGGAGTTCAGTATTCATTCATTTATTCAATTGTATTTATTGAGTGCTTACTGTGTGCAGAGCACTGTACTAAGTGCTTGGAAAGTAGAGTTTGGCAACAAATAGAGACGATCGCTACCCACCAACGGGCTCACATGGTAGTACATAGAAAATAAATATTTATTGAACTGTGACAGTGCCTTTGAACCCATACCATGGAATTTCAATTGACATTTCAGAATGTAGACTGAAATATTTTTTAAAGCTGCTGTGTGATTGAAGGTCTTTGTGGGCAAGGATTGTGTCTGCCAACTGAATTAATAGACACTTTTAGACTGCCTTAGACTTTGAGCCCCATGAGGGTCAAGAACTCTCTGACTTGATTATCTTGTATCTATTCTAGCACTTAATATGGTGCTTGGCACATAACAGTAATAATAATCGTAATAATGGTGGTATTCATTAAGTGTTTACTATGTGCCCAGCACTGTACTAAGAGCTGGGGTAGATACAAGATAATCAGATCTTACAAAAAGCTCACAGTCTAAATAGGAGGAAGAATAAGTATTGAATTCCTCATTTTGAGGATGAGGGAACTGAGGAACAGAGAAGTTTTGACTTGCCCTAGATCACACAGGAGGCTAAGGTGGGAAGTCATTTATTGAGTGGTTACAGAGCACTGTACTAAGTGCTTGGGAGACAACAATAAATAGACACATTCCCTGCCCCCAAAGAACTTACATTCTAGTGGGGTGAGACAGACATCAATAACAACTGGAGTTTTTTAAGGAGTGGGGTGTCATATCCTGAATGTTTTTGTAAAAAACGATCTGGACAGAGAGTTAAGTATGGAATGGAGTGGGGAGAGACAGGAGGCTGGGAGGTCAGCAAGGAGAATGATGCAGTAATCCAGGAGGGATAGGATGATTGATTGTATTAATGTGGTAGGCAGTTTGAATGGAAAGGAAAGAGTGGATTTTAGTTATGTTGTGACTCTGGTGGTTCTGGCAGGATTTGGTGATGGATTGAATGCAAGAGAGGAGTCGAGGATAAGGCCGAGGTTATGGGCCTGTGAGACAGGTAGGATGGTGGTGCCATCTACAGTGATGGGAAAGTCAAGGGGAGGGCAAGGTTGGGGCAGGAAGATAAAGAGCTCTATTTTGGACATGTTAAGTTTGAGGTGACAGGAGAACAGCCAAGTAGAGATGCCCTGAAGGCAGGAGGAGATGCGAGACCGGAGAGAGGGAGAGAGGTCAGGCCTGGAGATATAGATTTTGGTATCATCTGCATAGAGGTAATAGTTGAAACCACGGGAGCGAATGAGTTCTTCAAGGGAGTGGGCGTAGGTGGAGAATAGAAGGGGACTCAGAACTGAATCTTGAAAGACCCCAACAGTTAGGGGGTGGAAGGCAGAGGAGGGGCCTGCAAAGGAGACCGAGAATGAAAAGCCAGAAAAATAAGAGGAAAACCAGGAAAGGATGAAGTCAGTGAAGCCAAGGTCTTTTCACTAGGGCGCATTGCTTAAGCACTGAATAATAATAATTATTATTCTCTCTCTATAAAAACGTTCAGGCCATGTTTCCCCCCTCCTCAAAACTTCCAGTGGTTGCCCATCCACCTCCCCATCAAACAGAAACTCCTCTCCATTGGCTTTAAAACACTCAATCACCTTGCCCCCTCCTACCTCACCTTGCTACTCTCCTACTACAACGCAGCCCTCGCACTTCGTGATAAGCAGCTTTGAAGTGATAACTTTCTCACTGTATCTCGATCTTGTCTCTTGCTACCAACCTCTTGCCTATGTCCTGCCTCTGGCCTGGAACGTCCTCCCTCCTCATAACCAACAGACAGTTACTCTCCCCTCCCTTGCCACTTCAAAGCCTTATTGAAGGTACATCTCCTCCAAGAGGCCTTCCGTGACTAAGCCCTTCTTTCCTCTTCTCCCGCTCCCTTCTGCATCGCCCTGACTTGCTCCCTTTATTCATCACCCCTGGCCCCCATCCCCACAGGACTTATGTACGTATCTGTAATTTATATTAATGTCTGCCTCCCCCTCTAGACTGTAAATTCATTATGGGCAGGGAATGTGCCTGCCAACTGGTATATTGTACTCTCCCTTTGCTTAGTAAAGTTCTCTGCACAGAGTAGGTGCTCAATAAATACAACTGACCGACTGACTTAGTACAGTGCTCTGTACACAGTAAGTGCTCTGTTTGAAGAGCTGTTGTATTTCACCTTGGAGATGGATATGGGTCAGTGGGAGAGAAGTGAAACAGGCCAGGAAACATTCAGCTCTGAGGGAATCATCTGTTCTTACCGTTATCATTTTGCTTCCCCAGCAAGGAAGATCTTTCTCCTTGAAAATACAATGTTCACAAACAAGAGCGCTTTAGATTTATCAGTTATTGACTGGCAGTAAATAGCTGTAGAGAGTATGGTTTCTGTACACTGGGGAGGAAGCAATGATGAGGGAGGAGATACATATTTGAAACTTGGTGAAGCAACAGAGGTCATAGGGGTAGAAATGCCAGAGTTGTTTTCCTAGACACCAAGTCAGATCGAGCCAGACTGGATAATGGGGACAATCCTCCCCCACACAGACATCAGACCCTCTCCAAACAAAACTCGGCGATTATTAATCTTGCTCCCCTGGAGAGACAACAGAGTGATTTATTTAGCGTTTTGTTCAAATAACATGCAGAGTATGTGGTTGACCACTTTGATGTCTCCTCTCTCCATTGAAAGAGTTATTGGATTGTTACTTTGGCAGAAAGACATTGTTTATCTGCCAGGCTCAAGGGGAAGTGCAAGGCTGGAGGGCGGGACAAAGGCCCCCAATTGCATCTAATTACAAAATGAGACCGTCCATGTTTCTGGCCAATTGGGTCAAGATGATAACAGCCAAGGGCTACTTAGATCTGAATGTTCTCAGGGCAGTTACAAAGCTAGCACCTGGGTAAGAGCAAAGCTCCCACAGTGCTCAGAAAACACCGTATTGATGAGTGTCTGAGGAAAGGTGAGTGAGATGCTTCTTGGAAGCTTTTGTCTTGAGTGGCTCAGAGCACTTTGGTCTAGGGTGGCCCCTGAGGGCGCTCACAGATACAGGAAGCACCTTTGAAAAACCAGAAAAAATGACCATGGCCGTGTTTTAGGCAGGTTACACCACATAAAGTAATGACATAATATGACAACTTTTGCAGTAATCAGCAGAACCTAGAACCTGTCCCAGGGGTTACTCCTGGCCCTTCCTTGCTTTGTTCCATGTTCCCTGTGAATAGACACACTGCTTACAAGTCACAGGGCTTGGAGGCAGGAGCTACACTGGGAGGGAAGTGTGAAATCGAAATCCTGAACATAAAGGCGTCTGGTACTAAACCAGTATCTAGTAAGGCTGTAACCTAATGGAAAGAGCGTGGGAGTGGTAATAAGGAAAAAGTATTCATAATAATGATGGTACTAAATGCTTTCTCTATACAGAAGATGGAACCAAGCAGGGTGGAATCAAAATAATCAGTTAAGACACAGTCCCTTTCCCACATGTATCTTATGGGAGAAGAGTTTTAGTCCTGGCTCTGCCACTTGCCTGCTTGCGATCTTGCCATGTCGCTTTACCTTTCTGTGTCTCAATTTCCTCATCTTACAAATCAGAATAAAATACCTATTTGCATTCTCTCTCTGTGAGTCCCATGTGTAGGTCAGAAACTGTCCAATCTAATTATTATCACTGTGCTTGGCACCTTGTAAGCACTTAATAAATACAAATATTGTTATTTATTAGAAAACCAGGCTTTCCAGCATCAAATTGGGTGAATTGAGAAACAGAATGACTTTGTGGATTGAGCACGGGCCTGAAAGTCAGAAGGACCCGGGTTCTAATCCCAGCTCCACCACTTGTTTGCTGTGTGAGCTGGGGCAAGTCACTTCACTTCTCAGTTTCTCAGTTCCCTCATCTGAAAATGGGGTTTAAGGCCATGAGCCCCATATGGGACAGGAACTGTGTCCAACCTGACTAGCTTGTATTTACCCCAGCATTTAGTACGGTGCTTGGCATAGAGTAAATACTAAAGAAATACCTTTTTTTTTTTTAAAGAAAAGAATAGCCACTCTACCTTTCCTGACTAGCCTAAGATTCAGTCATGAATGTCCCCTGTGTACATGTTGGCAGAGCCTCGTTGTGGAAATGATGTTTTAGGCCCTTAATGGGGGCTGCACTGATTTATGATAAGAGGACTGAAGAGGTAACCTCACTGTGGGCAGAGATTGTCACTGTTTATGGTTATAGTGTACTTTCCCAAGCGCTTAGTAGAGTGCTCTGCACACAGTGAGTGCTTAATTAATATGACTGAATGAATGAATCTTTTTCAAGTTCCCTGGTGCTTGGGAACTGCTTTTCCAAGCTCTTCTGGGAGGAGAGCCTAGCAGAAAGCTGAGTAGATTCAGGAGGAGAGGCAAGTCAGGGCTCTCCTTCCTCTTTTGCCTGGTGAGTCATGCTCTCCTTTGGGCAAAGAAGTGTGAAATCTCCTGCTCTGATTCCAGTTAGTTTGAAAGCCTATAGACTATTCTCCTTTTTGGGAAGTTGGCTTGTGCATTTATGGATGTCTGTGAATGTACTGAATCTTGTATGTATAATCTGGATCTGTTAGCTTTCCTCTTTTCTCTTCCTCTGTGTTAGCTCTGGTTTTATTAAACAGTAGTATAAGCTATTGGAATCACTACAAGATACTCAGATCAGACACAGCTAGTCCCTATCCCACACAGGACTCAGAGTCAAAAGGGTAAGCAGTTGCCTTATCCCTGTTTTACATCTGAGTAATCTGAGGCACAGGGAAGTAAAGGGTTCGAGGTCTCACACAGCTATCCAGGAGCAGAACTGGGATTAGAATTCAGTTTTCCTGACTTCTAGTACCGCACTCTTTTCATTAGGCCCTATTGCCTCCAAAATTTCTGTCTGAGCTGAATGCTTCAAAATATCTGGAAGTCCCCTGAAGCCCTATCTGGTTCCTTCACCCCTTCCCAGAAGATCAGTTTCTGCTTAGTGCCACATGGCTAGTAATTACAGTCTCTTAGATTGAGACCTTTAAAAGACATTTTAAAGAACTTGTCATACAACAGTAGTACTGACAGACAGCTAAAACCTCTTCTAAAACCTTGGCCTATGAGGTGGCCAGTGCCCAATATAGAATATAGGGTCCTAATTCCAGGGAAACACACAATCTTCAAACAACCTTGCAGACAAGAACAGAAAACTTATTTCAGTGCCATTTTCAGGTCTGCTCTAAGCAGGGCACTAAATGTTAACTTGCATCATTTGTAGCCCATTTGGTTTGAATCATGGCTGTCAACTTCTTTCCAAATGGGTAAGACCAGTCTCCAGTGTGTGCTGGGCTTAGGGAGCTTGGGCATTAATGACCCAATGCCCTGGGACCTGTGAAGCTTGAACCATGTGGGAAGTCATGAGGCTTGGTTCAGTTCACAGCAGATCCTGGAGCTCAGGTCAGTAGCCATGTGGAAACAGCATGACGTAGAGGATAAAACATAGGTCTGGGAGCCAGGGGACCTGGGTTCTAATTCTGACTCTGCCACTTATCTGCTGTGTGACCTTGGACAAGTCACTTAACATCTCTGTGTCTGTTTCCTCTTCTGAAAATGGTGATTCAATACCTCATCTCCCTCCTACTTAGGCTTAAACTGTGCCTACTTAAGTTGAACCTACCACAGGACTTAGAACAGTGCTTGACACATAGTAAGCACTTGCTAAATACCATAAAATCAGAAACAAAAAAAAAATATACCAATGACACTGGACTGGCATTTCCAGCTGACTAAAGACTCCCTGGGAGATGATAATAATAATAACGATGGTATTTGCTAAGGGCTTACTATGTGCCAAACAATATTCTAAGCGCTGGGGTAGATACAGGGTTATCAGGTTGTCCCACATGGGACTCACAGTCTTAATCCCCATTTTACAAATGAGGTAACAGGCACAGAGAAGTTAAGTGACGTGCCCAAAGTCTCAGAGCTGACAAATGGCAGAGCTGATGAGCTAACCACCCATCCTGGTTTGGCCTGAAGCATAATTGGGGTGGTCTCAGATTAACTACTGCCTTAGAGCAAGCATGCTTTTTGGGGAGTTCAGAACCGGACCAGAGCCACTCTGGAACAGCCCAGGTCTCTGAAGTCTGTTCCAGAACAAACTCAAGATGGTGGGTGTTTCCTGAGGCCAGTATCAATCAATCATTGATATTTATTGAGTGCTTACTGAGCATAGAGCACTGTACTAAGCACTTGGCAGAGTACAAGTCATTAGGATTGCATTTGCCTGACTGTGGGGAATGCTGGAGTCTCTGTGATTTCATAATGGACTCTGGGCCTCAGGATAGTTCCTCGGTGGATTGTTATGCCTCATTCACTCATTCAATCATATTTAGTGAGCGCTTACTTTGTGCAGAGCACTGTACTAAGTGCTTGGGAGAGTACGATATAACAATATTCTTCCAGTGTTATTACAGGACTTCTCCGGTGGCCTTTCTGGAGAAGGTGAAGACTGCCTAAATCTTACTCATTTCACTAACCTGTGAAACTATTATATGAATTTCAGAGTTCCAGTTGTGAAATCAGTGGGGAGTAGACAGATATAAATGAAGTGTATGGTGACATTTCCGTTTTACATAATCTTTTGGTGCCCTGTAGATTATAACTTCCATAAGCACCACTTTTACTATAATCTCAGGGAGAAACTGAAAAAAACTTCATCTTTTAAGAACCTCAAGGGTTGAACCTTTGTTCTCATTTCTTAGTGATTAGATTTATTTTTTGGGGAGTGGCTTTGTGATGATTGTGGATGGATGTAATTCTGCATGGATAAATGTAAACAGCGTGTTTCCAGCCTCGCGGGATATTAAGTATACACTGCTGGCTAACGCAATCAAAGCAATTCAATTATTTCATTTGCAGGAAGCCTGGATTTTAGCTTAACCAATGTTGTCTCAAGAATGATAGAATTCTAGTCACATATTCATGATTGCATCCAGCTGATTTAGTCTAATTGCATACAAATTCTGTATGACTACTTAGTGGAGTGAGTTTGCAAACGACGACAGTCCCAAAGAGAAAATAATTTTCTGTGGATTTGCGGCTGTAAATAAGCTCTCTCAGAATCCAGGATGTGAGCATTTTTCATAAATGATATCCACCATAATATCCATCCTAAAAAGAATCCAGACTCCTCTTAAGTGTGGACCAGGAAGGTTTGCTTTGAGTATTAGCATTGGAAAAACCCAGTTCCCAAAAGACCATACAAACCTATGTATTGCAACCCTTGCAATTGATGAAATAGAAATGAAAATACTTCCATGAGCTCAGAGCACTTTCCAGAATGCCCACTTTCAAGATTCCACTGGGAAGCAAGCTCTATGCCATGTACTTTGTTCAAAATGGCTCAGTTTGTTGTTTTTTATCTTTCCCTGGTAGGTAGAATCCCATTTCTCCCCGGTCCTAGACCCATCACCAAGAAATATTAATAATAATAATAATAATAGTGGCATTTGTTAAGTGCTTACTATATGTCAAATACTGTACTAGGGCCTGGGGTAGATACAAGGTAATCAGGTACCACATGGGGGTCACAGCCTAAGTAGAAGGGAGAATAGGTATTGAATCCCCATTTTTGTAGATGAGGGAAGTGAGGCACAAAGAAATTGAGTGAGTTCTCCAAGGTCACACAGCAGGTAAGTGGCAGAACCAAGATTAGAACCCAGGTCCTCTGACTCCCAGGCCCATATTCTTTCCTTTGACAAAGGCCTTGCAGTAGTTTTACATCCAATTAGTGTAGGGACTGAAGGAGCTTATTAGCTAAGGGCTTTCATGGTGGATGGTTAAGGAAAGACCTTAATAGGATAATTTACTAGAAATAGGCTTCTAGACTGTCACAATCAATCAGTAGTATTTATTGACACGTACTGAGAGCTAAGCCCTGTACTATGCAGATGGAAGGTTCAATAAAATAGAGTTGGTAGGCATGATCTCTGCCATTAAGGAGCTTACAGTCTAAAAAGAGAGACAGACATACAAATAAATTATGGATTGGGGAAATGGAGATGTACAAAAGTATTGTGGGGCTGGGAGTGGGTGAATAGCCTGAAAGCTCATTGTGGGCAGGGAATGTGCCTGCCTATTGTTATAGTGAACTCTCCCAAGCACTTAGTACAGTGCTCTGTACACAGTAAGTGCTCAAAAAATACAATTGGATATCAAGTGCTTAAGGGATATAGACAATAATAATAATAATAATAATGTTGGTATTTGTTAAGCACTTACTATGTGCAGAGCACTGTTCTAAGCGCTGGGGTAGATACAGGGTAGTCAGGTTGTCCCACGTGAGACTCACAGTTAATCCCCATTTTACAGATGAGGTAACTGAGGCACAGAGAAGTAAAGTGTCTTGCCCACAGTCACACAGCTAACAAGTGGCAGAGCCAGGAGTCGAAATCATGACCTCTGACTCTGAAGCCCAGGCTCTTTCCACTGAGCCACGCTGCTTCCCCTATATAGATAAAAGTGCAAAGGCAACTAGGGGAAATGAGGGCTTAGTAAGGCCTTGTGGAACAAGTGTGAGTTTTTTTTAGAAGGGTTTTGAGGGTGGGGAGAGTGGTGGTCTATCAGATATGAAGGAAAAGGGAGTTCCAGGATAGAGAGAGAATATGTGCAAGGCATCAGTGGTGAATTAGATGAGATCAAGGTAGAGTAGACTGGTATTCGAGGAGTGAAGTGAGTGGGTTGGATTGTTGTAGGAGATCAGTGAGGTAAGGTTCAATGGGGAGAACTTTTCCCAAAATCCTATGTTGGCTTCTAATTGCGGCTCGTTACATGTGAAAGAGCCCAACCCTGGATTATAGGTTTTAGATTAAAACTCTTGGTGACAGGATTTGAGGTTTTCCCTCCCAGATTTCCAAGTTTCTGCATCCATACTCCCCAGCATATATTCTCTACCCCAGCCAAACTATCCTTGTTCTGCAAAGCCTGTCTTCCCTCCTCCACTCTGTTAAACCTATTCCCTTTGATAAAATGTAAACCTTTCTCTATTTCAAACCATGTCTATTTCCACATTCAAACTTCTCTCCTCCAAGAAACCTTCCTTAATGATCTCCACCATACTCTAATTACTCCAGTTCCTGCTCAGTATGTGAGTGAGTAGCTGTACTAAATGTATATCCAGGTATTTGTCAGTAGTTTGTTATAAATACGCCTGAAGGTGAACATTATCATTCACCATCTGTGGTATCTTCTTTGAGCAAATATATGCATTATTTACCTTCAGCCCCAGAACTTAAATACATCTCCTTATACTCTGCCATTTCCCCTGTCTGTAATTCATTTAAACTTGTCTCCCCCTCTAGACTGTAAGATCTCTGTGGGTAGGGATCATATTGTATTGTACTCTACCAAGAACAGCCTTCTGCTTACAGTAAATGCTCAGTAAATGCCACTGATGATGTATTTTATGCATATCCTCAGCACTTATGTACATATGTAAAGAATATTCATTTGTATGTATACATATAAATATTCTTAATGCTCAAAGAAAGAAACCTAAACCTAATAGTATAGATATGCTTGTGCATAGTGTGTGCTTGCATTGTGTCTCATTTTATGCATCTGTATTTATGTTGTTTCTTTCTCCTTTGACTTTGTACATTTTTTGAGGATTGGGAATAAGTATCTGAACTTCCTGTGGCTCTCTACAGTGTCTTCAGAATATTCTGCACTTAATGGCATTAAACAGATGTTTTATCACTAACCAAGGGAAACCAGCAGATGTATAAGGATATATTTTTGGCTGACAAAAGCATCTTGGTGTTGATTCACATTCTTCTTAATGCTTATTAAAGGAACCCAGTAAGAGCAACTCCATTAGGGCATATTAAGAATGGGACCAGGACACGGAAATCAGGATCAGAAGGAGCAAATGATTCTTCACCTTCTTTTATTTCAGATTAGTGCAGCGGCAATTTCTGCATAAGATTAAGATTTCTACATAAGTGCACGGAAAATCAAATGCAAATCTGACCGTCTAGTACAGTTTAAGAAGTGAGGAATAGTTAGCAGTAATGAAATAACAACTGTAACCATGTCTCTATTTTGGAACATGTTCATGCACATCACTGTTTGGGTCTGGGCTGTAGGAATTTCAGAAAGTAGAAGGCAAAATAGCAAAAAGAAAAATAAATAGCCAAGAAATACATATTCCAAGTCTTGGCCCTTTCCAAGAAGCTAAATTGGAAACCTTGACATTGGTGGGTTTAGAGAGCAATTTATGTCATATCAGATGTCACAAGAGTTGTAATAGAAAGATACATAACTGACCTATAAGACAAGTTTTTAAAATAATAAATATATATAATTATTCAGAATTGCCGGGAGCATCCTACTAATACTGGATTCTGGAAAAGTCAGTTGTAGGTTTCTTTGGCACCTTTATAATTAGGAGGGACAAAACACTAGTGGAAAAAAGATCTCATATAGGCATGAGGCTTTGCCAATCTGTTCCCAGAAGCAATGTGGCCTAATGAACAGAACATGGGCACGGTAGTCAGAAGGACCTGGTCTTTAATCCTGGTTCCTCCACTTATCTGCTGTGTGATCTTGGGTAAGTCATTTAACTTCTCAGTGCCTCAGTTACCACACCTGAAAATGGGGATTAAGACTGTGTGCCACATGTGGGACATGGACTTTGTCCAACCTGATTAGCTTGTATCTCCCCCAGCGCTTAGTACAGTGCCTGGCATCTTGTAAGCACCTAACAGCACTACCAAAAAAAAACCCGTCTAATTAGTATTTTTTATAATATGCATGATGAACCATCCAGTGACCTTTTGATTAACAAGGGGTTAATTATCCATTTATGGGTTATCCAAGCCTTTCGCTTCTCCTCCTCCTTCTCCTTTCAGTTTTCCTTGGCTATTTGTCTGCTAGCACCCTAAATGGGGAGAGAAAGAGGCAGGGAGAAAGGCAAAAATTTAAATTGGTCGGTTTTGCTGCCTGACAGCACTCTATTAAAGGTTTTGTAGAGGAGGAGGGTGTCTGCCATTCTTAAAGAGATCCCATGTTTTTCTAGTGCTATCCAGCCAAATTGGTCCCTTAGCAGCTAATGGAGCTAGTAGTCGGCGTCAGCACTGAAGTCATATTTAGTGGGAACAAGCTGTGAACTGTACTTTTCACAGAAGAATTCTGTGCCACCTTCTCACAACCCTTAGGAATGATAAACTGAAACTTTTACATAAATCATACTTGCCAGACCTTCAAGAAGTGATAACACAGTGAAACTATAAGAGCCATTGTTCTTTGCTGCCCAGTGGATTTCCTACCTCTGCTACTGTTGGACCTCTTTATGTAAAAACAGTTTGAAGATGGAAACTGTTTCAGGTGAAAAACTGGTCCTGTTCACATGCTTCTTGATCATTCTGTCTAGATTGTTCTCATTCAGCCATCCTGAGGGCCTAGATTTTCTTTTCCTTCCTCTAAGGCAGCACACTGGATACTAATTCATATCTACCCAATAGTCGATTTATTCATTCATTCAATAGTATTTATTGAGCGCTTACTATGTGCAGAGCACTGTACTAAGTGCTTGGGATGAACAAGTCGGCAACAGATAGAGACAGTCCCTGCCGTTTGACGGGCTTACAGTCTAATCGGGGGAGATGGACAGACAAGAACAATGGCAATAAATAGAGTCAAGGGGAAGAACATCTCGTAAAAACCATGGCCACTAAATAGAATCAAGGCGATGTACAATTCATTAACAAAATAAATAGGGTAATGGAAATATATACAGTTGAGCGGACGAGTACAGTGCTGTGGGGATGAGAAGGGAGAGGTGGAGGAGCAGAGGGAAAAGGGGAAAAAGAGGGTTTAGCTGCGGAGAGGTAAAGGGGGGGGTGGCAGAGGGAGTAGAGGAAGAAGAGGAGCTCAGTCTGGGAAGGCCTCTTGGAGGAGGTGAGTTTGAAGTAGGGTTTTGAAGAGGGGAAGAGAATCAGTTTGGCGGAGGTGAGGAGGGAGGGTGTTCCGGGACCGCGGGAGGACGTGGCCCAGGGGTCGACGGCGGGATAGGCGAGACCGAGGGACGGTGAGGAGGTGGGCGGCAGAGGAGCGGAGCGTGCGGGGTGGGTGGTAGAAAGAGAGGAGGGAGGAGAGGTAGGAAGGGGCAAGGTGATGTAGAGCCTCGAAGCCTAGAGTGAGGAGTTTTTGTTTGGAGCGGAGGTTGATAGGCAACCACTGGAGTTGTTTAAGAAGGGGAGTGACACGCCCAGATCGTTTCTGCAGGAAGATGAGCCGGGCAGAGGAGTGAAGAATAGACTGGAGCGGGGCGAGAGAGGAGGAAGGGAGGTCAGGGAGAAGGCTGACACAGTAGTCTAGCCGGGATGTAACGAGAGCCCGTAACAGTAAGGTAGCCGTTTGGGTGGAGAGGAAAGGGCGGATCTTGGCGATATTGTAGAGGTGAAACCGGCAGGTCTTGGTAACGGATAGGATGTGTGGGGTGAATGAGAGGGACGAGTCAAGGATGACACCGAGATTGCGGGCCTGCGGGACGGGAAGGATGGTCGTGCCATCCACGGTGATGGAGAAGTCTGGGAGTGGACCGGGTTTGGGAGGGAAGATGAGGAGCTCAGTCTTGCTCATGTTGAGTTTTAGGTGGCGGGCCGACATCCAGGTGGAGACATCCCGGAGGCAGGAGGAGATGCGAGCCTGAAGGGAGGGGGAGAGGACAGGGGCGGAGATGTAGATCTGCGTGTCATCTGCGTAGAGATGGTAGTCAAAGCCGTGAGAGCGAATGAGTTCACCGAGGGAGTGAGTGTAAATGGAGAACAGAAGAGGGCCAAGAACTGACCCTTGAGGAACTCCAACAGTTAAAGGATGGGAGGGGGAGGAGGCTCCAGCGAAGGAGACCGAGAATGACCGGCCAGAGAGGTAAGAGGAGAACCGGGAGAGGACGGAATCCGTGAAGCCAAGGTGAGATAAGGTATGGAGGAGGAGGGGATGGTCGACAGTGTCAAAGGCAGCAGAGAGGTCAAGGAGGACTAGAATGGAGTAGGAGCCACTGGATCTGGCAAGAAGGAGGTCATGGGTGACCCCAGAGAGAGCAGTCTCGGTAGAGTGGAGGGGACGGAAGCCAGATTGGAGGGGGTCTAGGAGAGAATGGGAGTTAAGGAATTCTAGGCATCGATTGTAGACGACTCATTCTAGGATTTTGGGAAGGAAGGGTAGTAGGGAGATAGGGCGATAACTGGAGGGGGAAGTGGGGTCAAGAGCGGGTTTTTTTAGGATGGGGGAGACGTGGGCGTGTTTGAAGGCAGAGGGGAAGGAGCCCTTGGAGATTGAGTGGTTAAAAATAGAAGTTAAGGAAGGTAGGAGGGCAGGGGCGATGGTTTTAATAAGGTGAGAGGGAACGGGGTCCGAGGCGCAGGTGGAGGGGGTGGCACTTGCAAGGAGGGAGGAGATCTCCTCTGAGGATACTGCAGGGAAGGATGGGAAAGTAGGGGAGGGGGTTGTTGGGGGGGAGGGGAGAGGCGGAGGGGTGACTTTGGGGAGCTCAGACCTGATCGTGTTGATTTTCGTGAGGAAATAGGTGGCCAGATCATTGGGGGTGAGAGATGGGGGAGGGGGAGGAACAGGGGGCCTAAGGAGAGAGTTAAAGGTCCGGAACAATCGGCGGGGGTGACGGGCATGGGTGTCGATGAGGGAGGAGAAGAAGTTTTGCCTGGCAGAGGAGAGGGCAGAGTTAAGGCAGGAAAGGATAAATTTGAAGTCAAAGGAGTGGCAATGGCACAAACCAAAAGGAAACATACTGGTTTCACTAGCAGTTGTGTCAAACATTTGAACAGATTTAAGAACCATCCCTCTTCCCTGCCCTACAACCCGCAACAACATTTCCTTCATCTCTGTTGCCTTTCATGCCAACTGTTTCAGATTTTGACTCTTTCCTCAAACCCCCTTCCCACCCACTTCCCCATCCTTTGTCCGAATGAATTTACCAACTCTTTCAACAACTATGGAAAAATCAAACCGTCAGGCAGGATCGCCCTTAAATCTCCCCTGCACCTCTCCTGTCCCACCCTCCTCCTGCCCCCTCTTCGACTCTCCCTTCCCATCAGCATCTCCCAGATTTTCTACCTCCTCTCAAAATTTACCCCCTCCACCTGTGTCTCCAAACCCATCCCCTCATACCCTATCAAAACACTTGTCCCCTCCCTGTCATCTTCAATGGCTCACTCTCCCAAGACTCCTTTCCTATATTGCCTTCAAATTTGCCCATGAATCACCCATCCTAAAAAACCTTCCCTTCACCCCATTTCCCTCCCATCATTCCTTTCCAAACACCTTCCGGGAACTGTCTACACCCACTGCCTCTACTTCCTCTCTGATTCTTTCCTTGGCCCCTAACAATCTGGTTTCTGCCCCCTCCACACCGTAGAAACTGCCCTCTATAAGGTCACCGATGATCTCCCTCTAGTCAGATCCAATGGCCTCTACTCCATCGTAATTCTCCTGGACCTCTCGGCTGCCTTTGACACTGTGCAGAGAACAACACACACACGCGCACATTTTAGTTTGGAGGACCTGAATGATTTTAATTTCCAGGATACTTTTGCTGGCATAGGCAAGAATCAGAAGCTGGAGAAAAAAAAAATCCCCCAATAAGAATAGAAGATTGTGGAAATCAAAGAATATTTGTGCACAGCAGCCTCCACCCAGTTGTCCTCTGGGACCAAATGCTGGCTAGTTTTTGCAGTATACTCTTAAGTGCTCTGTCTTATCTTATTTTCCATGACTCAGGCACTGGAGCTCTTAGGGCCTCCCTTAGGAGTCTCTCCAGAATCTATTAAGTCACCCCATTAGGGAATTTACAGGGGAATCTAAATCTTCCCTTTCTCTATTTCAAACAATTGCTTCTAGTCATCCCCCTCTGGGCCAGTTCCCACAATTCTTTGTTCTCATTAGCACATTCAGCTTTCAACTCCAGAAAGCAGTAACTATGCCCAGCTCTCTGCTTCTAGTTCTCCCAGTTTTTCCTACAAAATCACTTCTCCATGCTGAAACTGTGGTCTGAGGGCCAGTTTTAGAAGCACCACTCAAGTCTGTGATCAGCTCTTAGCAGCCTCCTGGTGGGTTTTTTTAAGTCCCTTCCCAGGCTCCACAATTAGCCTGCAGGTGAGATATACTGATAATAATAATAATAATGTTGGTATTTGTTAAGCGCTTACTATGTGCCGAGCACTGTTCTAAGCGCTGGGGTAGATACAGGGGAATCAGGTTGTCCCACGTGGGGCTCACAGTCTTCATCCCCATTTTACAGATGAGGTAACTGAGGCACCGAGAAGTTAAGTGACTTGCCCAAAGTCACACAGCTGACAGGCCGAGCCGGGATTTGAACCCATGACCTCTGACTCCAAAGCCCGTGTTCTTTCCGCTGAGCCACGCATACAGTCACAGTTAATTCAACACTTTTCACTCTGATTTCGAGAACTCTTTCTTTCTATCCTCATGATGGAAGCAGCAGTAAGCCAGGCAAGAAAACAGTGTAGAGAAGACCGGGGACAAACACAAATACCAGAAAGCAAGCATAAGGCATGAAAAACAATGTTAAAGATGAGTAAGCATACAAAAGTTTATAGCAATAATAAAAATTGTGGTTTTTAAATGCTTACTGTGTGCCAAGCATTGGGGTAGATACAAGATAATCTGGTTAGAACATTGTCCCTGTCCCACATGGGACTCACAGTATTAGGTGGAGTATCCATGCATGAGTCCTAAAGGTTGTTTCATTCATTCATTCATTCATTCATTCAATAGTATTTATTGAGCGCTTACTATGTGCAGAGCACTGTACTAAGCGCTTGGAATGTACAAATCGGTAACAGATAGAGACAGTCACTGCCCTTTGACGGGCTTACAGTCTAACTGGGGGAGACGGACAGACAAGAACAATGGCAATAAATAGAATCAAGGGGAAGAACATCTCAATAAAACAAGAGCAAATAAATAGAATCAAGGTGATGTACATCTCATTAACAAAATAAATAGGGTAATGAAGATATATACAGTTGAGCGGACGAGTACAGTGCTGAGGGGATGGGAAGGGAGAGGGGGAGGAGCTGAGGGAAAGGGGGGAGAAAAGGGTTTAGCTGCGGAGAGGTGAAGGGGGGTAGAGGGAGCAGAGGGAAAAGGGGAGCTCAGTCTGGGAAGGCCTCTTGGAGGAGGTGAGCTTTAAGTAGGGTTTTGAAGAGGGGAAGAGAATGAGTTTGGTGGAGGTGAGGAGGGAGGGGGTTCCAGGACCACGGGAGGACGTGGCCCAGGGGTCGACGGCTGGATAGGCGAGAACGGGGAACGGTGAGGAGGTGGGTGGCAGAGGAGCGGAGCGTGCGGGGTGGGCAGTGGAAAGAGAAGGGAGGAGAGGTAGGAGGGGGCAAGGTGATGGAGAGTCTTGAAGCCTAGAGTGACAAGTTTTTGTTTTGTGCAGAGGTTGAAAGGCAAACACCGAGGTTTTTAAGAAGGGGAGTGACATGCCCAGAGCATTTCTGCAGGAAGATGAGCCGGGCAGCGGAGGAAAGAATAGACTGGAGTGGGGAGAGAGAGGAGGAAGGGAAATCAGAGAGCAGTCTGACACAGTAATCTAGCTGGGATATTACGAGAGCCTGTAGCAGTAAGGTAGCCGTTTGGGTGGAGAGGAAAGGGCAGATGTTGGCGATATTGTAAAGGTGAGACCGGCAGGTCTTGGTGACGGATTGGATGTGTGGGGTGAACGAGAGAGCCGAGTCAAAGATGACACCGAGGTTGCGGGCCCGAGAGACGGGAAGGATGGTTGTACCATCCACGGTGATAGGGAAGTCAGGGAGAGGACTGGGCTTGGGTGGGAAGATGAGGAGCTCAGTTTTGGTCATGTTAAGTTTTAGGTGGCGGGGAGACATCCAGGTACAGACGTCTTGGAGGCAGGAGGAGATACGAGCCTGAAGGGAGGGGGAGAGAACAGGGGCAGAGTGATTAACCCCACTTGGTTTCAGTCACTAGTCTAAGGAGGGTTCAGTTTATCTGAAGGATGGCAGAGGACTTGTTTGGCCAAGCATTCCAAGGGAAAGAGATGGACTGCAGGCAGGAGAACTGTGCTTAAGGGGTAGCAAGCAAGAGCCTCTGATCCATCAAATATACTGGAACAGCTCATCTGACTGGCCTTTATTGATCACTGAACTTTGGCCTTTAGTTATCACCAAACCTCATGAGAAATGTAATGCTATTTCTTCAGTGTCTACTGAGTGAAAAGTTACACATTAAGTACTTGGGAAAATATTGCAGAAGCACAAGATGCGGTCTCTGTCTACAAGGAGTTTACAGTCTGATGGGAGACAGACCTAAATGTATGTGTGTATGTATATATACACACACATATATATATACACACCAATAATGGAGCTGGAATAAATAGTTAATGCACAATTGAGCATACCTATGTCTCTACATATGCATACAAGTGCTGAGGATGGGTATAAATGAATATGCATATGTGCTAAAAGTAGTTGGGTAATAATAATGGTATTTGTTAAACACTTACTCTTTGCCAAGCACAAAGGTAGATACGACTAAGGCTGTTGGGAATGAATCAGGGAAGCCTTGCTGGAGGAGGTGGGATTTTTTTAGGAGGGCCCTGAAGGTTGTGAGGGCCAAGAACTTGAGAAGCAGGCAGGGATGGAAGGAAACTGGAAACTGGTAAAGGAATAAGTGTCGTTGCCGTGATTGTCGTTTGGATCAATTCAAACAAAGCCTTTTCTTTGTTTGCGAGGCTGGGCTTCGGAGTCAGAGGTCATGGGTTCGACTCCCGGCTCTGCCACTAGTCAGCTGTGTGACTGTGGGCAAGTCACTTAACTTCTCTGTGCCTCAGTTACCTCATCTGTGAAATGGGGATTAACTGTGAGCCTCACATGGGACAACCTGATTACCCTGTATCCACCCCAGTGCTTAGAACAGTGCTCGGCACGTAGTAAGCGCTTAACAAATACCAACATTATTATTATTATTATTTTCTTCGTTTTTGAGATATCTAGACCAGGGTCTCCATGGCAGCATCACTTTGTTGCTGAGTCACTTAGACCAGGGGCTGGATAGCAGCGTGGGCATTGGGTTGCCATTTACTGGCATGCAAACCTGAGGAGCTACCTTAGTCCTGCCCAGCATCAGCATCTGCCCAAAACAGTGGTGCCTGGTCTGAGGTGGTGGTGGGCCAGGGACCCAATCAGTCCCCAGTGGCACTCTCAGCTCCCCCTCACCTCCTGTCTCTCCCCTCTCCAGTCCATACTTCACTCAGTTGCCCAGATTATTTTTCTAAAAAAAATTTAGTCTACACCTCCCCGCTCCTCAAAAGCTTCCAATGATTGCCCATCCACTACGTCAACAAACAAAAACTCGGTTGCATCAGTTTTAAAGCACTCAATCGGCTCTCTCTCCTCCTACCTAACCTTGCTAATCTCATATTACAAACCCAGCCTACACACTTCCTAATGCCAACCTACTCACTGTATCTCGATCTCTTCCGTCGTGCTGCCGACCAATTGCTTACGTCTGAAATTTCCTCCCCTTTACATCCGACATAACACTACGCTTCTCTACTTCAGAGTCTTTCTAAAATTGCATCTTCTCCAAGAAGCCGTCCCTGACTAACTCCTAATTTCCCCACCCTCTTCACTTTCCCTTCTGATAGGCCTATGCGCTTAGATCTGTACTCCTTAAGCACTTGATATTCACCCCTCCCTCCATCCCACTGCACTTTTGTACCTATAGTGCTCTGCCATTTCCCTATCTGAAATTTATTTTAATTTCTGTCTCCCCTTGTAGATTATAAACTCCTATGCTCAGTTGCCTGTAACAACTCTGTGTTGTGCTTTCTTAAGTGCTTAGTAGAGTGCTCTGCATACAGCAAATGCGCAATAAATACTACTGATTATTTGAGAGATACACTTGGAATTTTTCTTTTTTGGTAAGTGGGTGATAACTGCCATTCCTCCCCACCATTTCTATGTAGTTTTACAGTTGAATGGACTTCCCTAAAGTGAGACTACTGAGGTTTTTGGCAATGAAAACTGCTAGTGCCAGACTCCATTTCACCACTTTCCTTATTTGACGGTCCATCTCATTTTAATGTATCTGTCTCAGAACGTGGTCTCTCTAGTTTTGTGTGGTTTCTTGACATTCTAGTACACTGCTGACCCACTAGATGAGCATTCAGATTGGGAATTTCCTCATCCTAATTCTCCTTCCCTTCTGCACCGACTGCGAACTTGGCTGTGAACTCCTTAAGCATTTTGATACCCTGACTCACACTACTTTTGTAAATATTCTGATAGACTCCTATTTTCCCTATCCCCAATCCACTTTAATATCCTATTTCCCCAATTCCCAACCCACTTTAATATCTACCTCTCCCTCTAGACTGTAAGCTTCTTGTGGGCAGGGAACATGTCAACCTACACTTCCAAGTGCATAGTAATGATAATAATAATGATCGTTTTTGTTAAGTGCTTACTATGTGCCATACACTGTTCTAAGCGCTGGGGTAGATACAGGGTAATCAGGTTGTCCTACATGGGGCTCACAACCTTAATCCCCATTTTACAGATGAGGTAACTGAGGCACAGAGAGGTTAAGTGGCTTGCCCAAGGTCACACAGCAGACAAGTGGGAGGAGTTGGGATTAGAACCCAGGTCCTAGTGACTCCCAGGCCAATGCTCTATCCACTAGGCCAAGCTGCTTGCAGCTCTTTCCACTTAGCCACGCATACTCCACAAATAGTAAGCATGCAATAAATACTGTATTGTACTTTCCCAAGCTCTGAGTACAATGATCTGCACATAGTACGCACTCAGTAAATATGATTGATTGATCGGTAGACAGGCCAAGGGGTGGCTTTGGTTCTCTATGGAGCAAGGGCCACATATCCCTTCAAAGACAGGCCTGAGGATGTCGAGATCACCTCCAGTAGGCCCCCATCTTTTTCTTGTTCCAGTGGAAGGCTAGGAGGTTATGGTACTCTGGGGATAGAGTGGTTTGGAGGTCCCAGTTTGATTCTAGAATTCTTGAATCCACTCGCTTCCCTGATTACCCTGAGCCACTGGTGAGGGGAGGTGAAGTGGGAAGGGGAACAGTCAATCAATTAATGGTATTTATTAAGCATTTACTCTGTGCAGAGCACTATACCTAACACTTGGGAGGGTTTAATAGAGTTAGTAGAAACAACAGTCTGGAATTGATTTGATCCCCTAAGGTTCTTCTGGACCAGGGAGGATCCTACATGGTCTAGGTCCTCATTCCTGGGGCTCACATGGTAACTAATGCTGGATGCAATGCTAGATTCTTTCCTTCTTTACTCATTTCCTCTGCTCTCCCTTCCCTTCTCCTGAAGTTCACTTCTCCACCCACCCCTCCCAGCTGCCAAATTTTATTCTTTGTTGAATCTACAGAATGGGAATGACTTTCTCCTAGTTTTAGTTGCCTGAATTTCTTTTAGGATGAAATTAAAGAAAAAGTCATATTTAAGTGACAGGTAGTTCTTACTTTGTATTTTGCCCCCCAGCTCCCAAAATATGGCACTCTAGGCTGTACCTTCTGGGGAACTACCCCTGGGATGGTGATGATTATAATAAATAAGAACAACAAAATCTCCCCTTTCTAGATTGGGGCAAGGATAATATCTACTAACTCTATTGTACACTCCCAAGTACTTAGGATGTCGGCCCGCCACCTAAAACTCAACATGAGCAAGACTGAGCTCCTCATCTTCCCTCCCAAACCCGGTCCGCTCCCAGACTTCTCTATCACCGTGGATGGCACGACCATCCTTCCCGTCCCGCAGGCCCGCAATCTCGGTGTCATCCTTGACTCGTCCCTCTCGTTCACCCCACACATCCTATCCGTTACCAAGACCTGCCGGTTTCACCTCTACAATATCGCCAAGATCTGCCCTTTCCTCTCCACCCAAACGGCTACCTTACTATTACGGGCTCTCGTTATATCCCGGCTAGACTACTGTGTCAGCCTTCTCTCCGACCTCCCTTCCTCCTCTCTCGCCCCGCTCCGGTCTATTCTTCACTACGCTGCCCGGCTCATCTTCCTGCAGAAACGATCTGGGCATGTCACTCCCCTTCTTAAACAACTCCAGTGGTTGCCTATCGACCTCTGCTCCAAACAAAAACTCCTCACTCTAGGCTTTGAGGCTCTCCATCACCTTTCCCCTTCCTACCTCTCCTCCCTTCTCTCTTTCTACCGCCCACCCCGCACGCTCCACTCCTCTGCCGCCCACCTCCTCACCGTCCCTCGGTCTCGCCTATCCCGCCGTCGACCCCTGGGTCACGTCCTCCCACGGTCCTGGAACGCCCTCCCTCCTCACCTCCGCCAAACTGATTCTCTTTCCCTCTTCAAAACCTTACTTAAAAATCACCTCCTCCAAGAGGCGTTCCCAGACTGAGCTCCTCTTCCCCCTCTACTCCCTCTGCCATCCCCCCTTTACCTCTCCGCAGCTAAAGCCTCATTTTCCCCTTTTCCCTCTGCTCCTCCACCTCTCCCTTCTCATCCCCACAGCACTGTACTCGTCCGCTCAACTGTATATATTTTCGTTACCCTATTTATTTTGTTAACGAATTGTACATCGCCTTGATTCTATTTAGTTGCCATTGTTTTTACGAGATGTTCTTCCTCTTGACGCTTAGTGCCATTGTTCTCGTCTGTCCGTCTCCCCCGATTAGACTGTAAGCCCGTCAAACGGCAGGGACTGTCTCTATCTGTTGCCGACTTGTTCATCCCAAGCGCTTAGTACAGTGCTGTGCACATAGTAAGCGCTCAATAAATACTATTGAATTGAATGAACTCTGAACAGTGTAAGTGCTCAATAACCAATCAATCAATGCTACTGAGTGCTTATTGTGTGCAGATCACATTCCCTGTCCATAAAGTACTTCCAGTTTAGAGGGGGACAGATGTTAATATGAATAAATTACAGATATGTTCATAAATGCTGTGGGACTGAGGGTGGGGTGAATATCAAGTGCTCAAAAGGTAGTGTACAAATGTATAGGAGACATAGAAGGGAAAGGGAGTCAGGGAAAACAGGGCTTACTGGGGGAATCAATCACTATTGATTGGAAAACATTTCTGTTCTGTTAGAATAGCGTTGAAGGTCCATACTACTGCAGACAGAGCCATTTTTCATTCAAACAGTCAGTCTGCCTGTGTCAACGAGCTGGGGGCTAGTCCTGGAAAAGCAGCATGGCCTAGTGGAAAGAGCAGGAGCCTAGGGATTAGAGGACCTGAGTTCTAATTCCAACTCTGCTGCTCGCCTGCTGTGTGACCTTGGGTAAGTCATTTCACTAAAATCTGTGTCCCAGTTACCTCACTTTTAAAATGGGGATTAAGATTGTGAGCCCAATGTGGGACAGGGAATATTTTGACCTGATTATCATTTATTTATCACAGTGCTAATACAGCACCTGGCACATAGTAAATGGTTAACAGGTACAATTTACATTTTTTAAAAAGGAGGAAGTAACTGTTGTCCCCTGACCCCAGAGTCCTAATTATGGTTAAACTCAGGGTCACAGTTCCAGTGGGATGTCTTCAGCCTGGTGCTGACACAGGGTCACTGCTGTCACTATTGTTCATTGAAGAAAGAGACTAATCTTTATTCTGTCATGTTAGATATTTTTAATGTGTGATGAGAAGGGCCAAAGCTAAACTCAACCACTATTTGTTGATGCTCTTCACTTCATCCTGGTATTGGTCCACATACATCATGAAGGCAATTTTCAAGAGCATTCAATTGTCTGTCATTAGATTTTTAACATTTTAGAAACGGTTTTATTTCAAATTCTAATCCTATAATAGTTTCTTAGGTTTAGTGAGCTTTCAAAATGTAGCTTCATTATTTAATTTTAATTTTATTTTATTAGGTGTAGAACAGAATGTTTCTTTAGCTTATACTGTGTTTGAATTGGCATTCTATATCTGGGTGGTATGTAGGAATTGCTTATGGTGTGCGGGGGGCGGGGGGGTCCTAATATTTTTATCTCTACCATCTGCTAGATGGTTATTACCTGGTGTTTTGCCAAAAGGTAAAATATTGCTCTGAGGAAGAGCTTTTCTTCCAGCCCTGCCTTTCTAGCAGAGTGTAGTGAGGCCAATATTGGGGCTGAAATGCTGTAGAAATAAGACTATGTTCATTCCTCAATGTTTTGAAGGAGTTATGTATGCAGTTCAGTATTATGATTTCTTCTTTTCTTTGGCCAAGTGCGTCAGTTTTGAAAGACTGCCTCAGAGCAGTAAAAAGTAGAACTCGCTCATTGAAATATCTATTTGCCTTCTCTCCCTTACTCTTTATTTTCTCATTCCTCAGAGCCACCACATATAGCTGGAATGTCTCTTCACCCTCCTCCTAAAATTCTATTTGAAAATGGTTGCCATGATTGATCTGGATTGATACCAGATTGAAGTGAAAAGCATCAATAAATAGTGATAGATATTGAGCTTGTGGGCCGGGAACATATCTACCAACTCTTATTGTGCAAAATCCTTCTAAATTGTTAGTCCAGTGCTCTAAGTAAGAGTAAGAGCTCAAATACCTTTGTTTTGTTGATTAGCTCAGCCCAGGATATCATCCTCCATTGCCTCCAGCTCAACCTTCAAGTTCTGCTCAAGTGCCTTCTCTCTGGTAAATTTTCAATTAGTACTGACACTAGACTGTTCAAACAGGGTCTCCACCCATTTTCATTACACCCATTCCGAGTTGGAATTTTCCTATATGTAAAGTTTGTGGGCATTTTCTTATTTATCTAAATCTGGATTTGTTTTGTCACCCCAGGTGCCTAGCTTGTAGGCAACTTGAAGGCAAAGATCCTGTTCTGCCCAAGGGCACCGAGATCTTGAGTCTGTAGAGTGGGGTCGGGGGCTGGCTGGCTTTCAGGAGGATCCCTGGGTGGTTTCGGATGGCGGTGCTTCCACCCAGTTGTGGATTTTCTCCCATGTAGTAGATGCAGGGACAAGCCTGGACAATTTCCACAGCATGAAAACACCCCATGCAAGCAAACCCCCCAGGGAAGTGAGACTGACTCCATTTTATATTCCGCTGAACTCTCTTTGGCCCTGGCTTGGCATTTGGTTAAGCAATGTGACCTAGCGGAAAGAGCACGGGCCTTGGAGTCAGAGGGCCTCAGTTCTAATCCCAGCTCCACCACTTGCCTGCTGTGCGATCTTGGGCAAGTCCCTTCATTCTCTAGGCCTGTTTTATCATCTGAAAAATGAGGATGAAATGCCTATCTTCCCTTCCCCTTAGACTGTGAGCCTCATGTGGAACAGAGATTGTCTGGCTTAATTACCTTGTAACAAAGTGAAGCAGCATGGCATAGTGGATAGAACACGGGCCTGGGAGTCAGAATGTAATGGGTTCTATTCCTGGTTTCGCCACTTGTCTGCTGTGTGACCTTGGGCCAGTCACTTCACTTCCCTGTGCCTCAGTTCCCTCATCTGTAAAATGGGGATTAAGTCTGTGAGCCCCATCTGGGACAACCTGATTACTATTTACCCCAGTGCTTAGAACAATGCTTGGCACATCGTGAGCACTTAACAAATACCATAATTGTTATTATTATTTTATCTACCCCCATGCTTGGAACAGTCCTTGCCAAATAGTAAGCACTTAATATCACCATTATGCAAAGACCAATACAGAGCCAGTTCCAGGAGTCTAACTGGTAACATAGCATTCTGCCCATCTCGATAAATCAGTGGTATTTATTGAGCGATTATCTCCCAAGGAATGTTGAACTGTTTGATGACCCTATGAGTGGTAGCACAGTAGATGAGTCAAGAAGAGAACAGAAGCACTGACTTCGCTGGTTCAGTCCACTGGGCCACCCAGCTCAGTTTTTAACCTCTGGTATTCATTCATTCATTCATTCATTCATTCAATCGTATTTACTAATGGCTTACTGTGTGCAGAGCACTGTACTAAGCACTTGAAAAGTACAGTACATCAATAAAGAGACATAATCCCTGCCCACTAATCAAAGGATAATTGGAAAAAATAGATGGATGCCCTTCCTGACAACAATCCTATTGGGTAGGGGAGTTCCACCGAACATTCCTAATTTTTTTTAATTTCTATATCCTCAATCTTTCTTCTAGTTAATCCATTGTGGACCAGGAATCCCTTCTTGATGCTATTGCTATTTCCTGCCTGCACAGTTTGGTGCACTAATGTCCCCCATTTACTAACTAGCAACAGAGTGGAGAAGAGTATGTTTGTGTTTTTAATATATATCCCACAAGTTTTAGGGAGTTTCCCCTTGTCCTGCTGTTGAGAAGTTTAGTGTCTAGAAAGTGTGTATTCTGCCCTGTCCACATCTTTCACGATTTTATCCCTTCTAAGCCCGTCTCTTTCCAGGGGGAAGATTCCTAACTCTTTCTGTCTGTCCTCGCATATAGCTTCTCCATCTCCCTGATCATCTGGGTAGCATCTCTGTACTTTTTCTATCTGCAGTTGACAAGACTGGCAGGTAATATTCCTGGGGTGGGCTTACATACAATGAAAAACTATGCTGTTTATTAGTTTTTCTAGCTTCTTTACTAATGATGACCTATATTTGGTTAACCTTTTTGGCTGCCACCGTACATCAAACTCTTGTCTTAGAAGAACAGTCCAAGGTGACTCTGACATCTCTTTCTGTGAAAGTGGGTAACATTTTAAAGATAAGACAGAAGAAGCAATGTGGCCTAGTGGAAAGAGCAGGGGCCTGGGAGTCAGAGGACCTGGGATTTAATCTCTGCTCCTCCACTTGTCTGCTGTGTGACCATGGGCCAACCACTCAACTTCTCTGTGCCTCATTTACCTCATCTGTAAAATGGGGACTAAGGCTGTGAGCCCCATGTAGGACATGGACTGTGTCCAACCTAATTATCTTGTATTCATTCATTCAATAGTATTTATTGAGCGCTTACTATGTGCAGAGCACTGTACTAAGCGCTTGGAATGTACAAGTCGGCAACAGATAGAGACAGTCCCTGCCCTATGATGGGCTTACAGACTAATCGGGGGAGACAGGCAGACAAGAACAAGGGCAATAAATAGAGTCAAGGGGAAGAACATCTCATAAAAACAATGGCAACTAAATAGAATCAGGATGATGTACATCTCATTAAACAAAATGAACAAAATAGGGTGATAAAGATATATACAGTTAAGCGGACGAGTACAGTGCTGAGGGAGTGGGATGGGAGAGGGGGAGGAGGAGAGGGAAAGAGGGGAGAAGAGGGTTTAGCTGCGGAGAGGTGAAGGGGGAGTAGAGGGAGCAGAGGGAAAAAGGGGGGAGCTCAGTCTGGGAAGGCCTCTTGGAGGAGGTGAGTTTTAAGAAGGGATTTGAAGAGGGGAAGAGATTTAGATTGTCTGAGGTGAGGAGGGAGGGCGTTCCAGGACCGCGGGAGGACGTGGCCCAGGGGTCGACGGTGGGATAGGCGAGACCGAGGGACGGTGAGGAGGTGGGTGGCAGAGGAGCGGAGCGTGCGGGGTGGGCAGTGGAAAGAGAGAAGGGAGGAGAGGTAGGAGGGGGCAAGGTGATGGAGAGTCTTGAAGCCTAGAGTGAGAAGTTTTTGTTTTGTGCAGAGGTTGAAAGGCAACCACTGGAGGTTTTTAAGAAGGGGAGTGACATGCCCAGAGCGTTTCTGCAGGAAGATGAGCCGGGCAGCGAAGTGAAGAATAGACCGGAGCAGGGTGAGAGAGGAGGAAGGGAGATCAGAGAGAAGGCTGATACAGTAGTCTAGCGGGGATATAACAAGAGCCTGTAGGAGTAAGGTAGCCGTTTGGGTAGAGAGGAAAGGGCAGATCTTGGTGATATTGTAAAGGTGAGACTGGCAGGTCTCGGTGACAGATTGGATGTGTGGGGTGAACGAGAGAGCCGAGTCAAAGATGACACCGAGGTTGCGGGCCCGAGAGACGGGAAGGATGGTTGTACCACCCACGGTGATAGGGAAGTCTGGGAGAGGACCGGGCTTGGGAGGGAAGATGAGGAGCTCAGTCTTGCTCATGTTGAGTTTTAGGTGGTGGGCCGACATCCAGGTGGAGACGTCCTGGAGGCAGGATCTACCCTGCTTGTATCTACCCCAGTGCTTAGTACAGTGCCTGGCATATAGTAAGCTCTTAAAAATGCCATTAATAAGGCAAACCTTAGACTGAACACTTGTGGGCAGGGAATTTTTCTGCTAACTCTTGTAACCTCCTAAGCGCTTAGAACAGTACTCTGCCCACAGTAAGCAGTCAGTAAATACCATTGATTGAAAATGAATTAACACAAAAATGTAGTTCAAAGACAGTCTTTTAATGAATTAACCCTGTTTTTATTTCACCAGACTAACTGGATGATATTAATATCTTAGTTTACATGGTATTTTTCTTTTTCACTTTACAAAAAGCACTGGGGTGGCTGAATTAACATCTTCTGGAGTGAAAGGCATTTTGGGACCCTCGGATGATTTTGAAAGGGCAATTTGCTCTTCTCAGGATGGATATACTAGACATTGAATACCTGATGGGAATAAACACGAGACAGAAGAAATGCCTACCTCCTAAAACAGTCCACTGGCATTTTCCCAGAAGTCTCAAAAAATGCATTTGAGAATTTGACTCAAAAGGTCTACATTCGTTCCATACATGCTGGTTCTGAAAAATGTTACATTATTTTTCCATTTGGCTATTGTATTGGTCCTCTGAGCAAAGTAGTTTATAAAAGTTAGAATGAAAATGTTTACCTGGTCACTAAATATTTTAGTTTTAAGTATAAATACTATACCCAGCAGTGTGTATAAATACATATGCCCACATGGGTGGGTATAAACACTAGAACTTACACGCTGGAGTGTGGGCCAAGGGATTACTGCCCTGACCACACTACTAGAAATATTTTAGTTTAACTGATTTGTTACATAAACACTACAACCTCAAACACCCACTGAGCAATGGTGCTGTTTCTCGGACAGCTTTGCAGTGCCAAAGCACCAGTCGGGCTCTGTTAGTGTTTTCAGGACAAACTTGTCTTGGGAGCATTTGGAACGTGATTTTTTTTTTCCCCTAGAGCTGGGAACATTTACCTTTGTAAGCATTCTAAAATACTGAAATATGGATTGGAATTATGGCAGAGCAGGAGGGTTGGCCACTGTCAATCTATCAATCAGTGGTATTTACTGAGTGTTTACTATGTGCAGAGCACTATACTAAGGGCTTGGGAGAGTTTAATACCACACAGTTAGCGGACATATTCCTTGTACATAAAGAACTTACAGTCTACGGGGGAGACAGACATTAATATAAATAAGTAATTTATAATACATGATTTAAAGATAGGTACATAAGTGCTTTGGTGTTGGCAGGTGGGCCAAATATCAAATGCCCAAAAGTTATTCATTCAATCATATTTATTGAGCACTTACTGTGTGCAGAACACTGTACTAAGTGCTTGATGGTATTTGTTAAGTGCTTACTATGTGCCGAGCACTGTTCTAAGAGCTGGGGTAGATACAAAGTAATCAGGATGTCCCACTTGGGGCTCAGTCTTTGTTCCCATTTTACAGATGAGGTAACTGAGGCACAGAGAAGTTAAGTGACTTCCCCGAAGTCACAGAGCTGACAAGTGGCAGAGCTGGGATTTGAACCCACAATCTCTGACTCTCAAGCCTGGGCTCTTTCCACTAAGCCAGACTGCTTCCAATTCCACAGATGACACAGAAGAGAGAGTGAGCAGGGAAAAAAGGGCTTAATCGGGGAAGGCCTCTGGAGGAGATGTGACCTTACTAGTGCTTTGAAGGTGGAAAGAGTGGAGGTCTGGCATATATGGAGAGGGAGGGAGTGCAGGCTAGGTGGAGGATATGGAAGCAGAGAAGCAGTGTGGCTCAGTGGAAAGAGCCTGGACTTGGGAGTCAGAGGTCATGGGTTCGAATCCCAGCTCTGCCGCTTGTCAGCTGTGTGACTGTGGGCAAATCACTTAACCTTTCTGTGCCTCAGTTACCTCATCTGGAAAATGGGGATTAAATCTGTGAGCCTCATGTGGGACAACCTGATTACCTTGTATCTACCCCAGTGCTTAAAACAGTGCTCTGCACATAGTAAGCGCTTAACAAATACCAACATTATTATTATATGGAAAAGGTGTTGGTGGCGAGATAGATAAGATTGGGGCACAGTTGAGTAAGCTAGTGCTCGATGAGCAGAGAGTGTGCAGCCTGGGCTGTAGTGTATCGGTGAGGAGGATGGAGAAGCTGATTGAGTGATTTAAAGCCGATGGTAAGGAGTTTCCGTTTGATATGGAGGTAGATGGGACCTGTTGGAGATTCTTGAGGAGTGGGGAGACATGGACTGAATGTTTTTGGAGAAAAATGATCCAGGCAGCAGAGTGAAGTATGGACTGGAGTGGGGGGAGACAGGAGGCCGGCAGGTCAGCGAAGAGGCACATGCAGTAGTCGAGATGGGATAGGATAAATGCTTGGATTAGCGTGGTAGTTTGGATGGAGAGGAAAGGGTGGATTTTAGCAATGTTGTTAATCAGAGTCTAATCAATCAGAGGATTTTTTTGAGAGCTTACTATGTGCAGAACACTATACTAAGCACTCGGGAGAGTACAATACAACAGAATTAACTGACACATTCCGTGTCCGCAATGACCTTACCTTAGGAGAACAGGTATTGAATCTCCATTTTGCAGATGAGGCAAGTGAGGCACAAAGAAGTGACTTGCCTGAGGTCACACAGCAGGCAAGTGGCAGGCTGGATTAAAACCCAAGTCCCCTGAATCCCAGGCCTGGGCTTTTTCCACTAGGGCAGACTTCTCATAACAATATGATAATAATGAATTTATCTCTAGACTGTGTGCTTGTTGTGAGCGGAGAATGTGTCTGTTGTTGTACTGTACTCTCCCAAGAGCTTAGTGCAGTGCTTTGCACACGGTAAATACAACTGAATAGAGGGATAATAATATAGGAGTGGTGATAATGATAATTGTGGTATTTCTTAAGCACTTACTATGTGACAAGTACATAAGTGCTGAGTTAGATGCATTACAATCAGATTAGGCACAGTCCCTGTCCCCCCAAAGATGTCACTGTCTAAAGGTTAAGGAAAATGGATATTTAATCCCCATATTACAGATGAGGAGGAAAACGAGGTTCAGAGAAGATAAGTGACTTCTCCGAGATCACCCAGCCAACAAGAGGAGGGGTCAGGATTAGAACCCAGGGTCTGTGACTTTGGATGTCATTCTGTCTTGTCCAGCTGTGGCCCAAATAGTCAACCATCTGCTCAGGTTGAGATGGCATGAGTACTGTGGGGGTTAGGAAGGAGCGAGAAGATGAAGCGTTGAAGGCATTTAGATCTCTTAGAAGGCACTTGGTTTTGTTGACTAGAGTGCTGGGAGTGGGATTGCAAAATACATGTGTGAGGACAGAGCATACTAGAAAGAGTTTACATCATAGACTAATGGGGAGTTTGGGGCTCAGAGAAATGTAGAGAGAAGCTGGTGAAACATGTAGGTATGTAGTGTTTGGGCAGCCTATCTACAGGGCAGGTGTAGTGTGCTTGGGGGAAGGCACATAGTACTGTTGACCATGCATCAGTCTTGTAAGCCAGTTACACGTATTGCAACAATCATACCATCAGTATTCTCACACTATCTATACTGAAAAGATATGAGAAGCAGTGTGCCGTACTGGAAAGATCAAATCATACAGAATATGTTGGGATTGTGTTCCTGAAGAACCTCACTTTTCAAAAATCTGGCTTTCTACTCAGGCCTTACGTCTGCCATTACGGGCATGAGTGTGACCGTTTTGTCTGACACAGCTTTGAGTTGGATCCAGCCAGAAGTGTGTCCAGGCAAGGTGGAACCCATGCTTCCATCCAGCTTGTGAACACAACAAGGTTGTTCCTTTTGTTGTGATACAGCGTCTGAGTCTGTTTTCTCTTTTGCCTCCCTATCTTTCGTTTCTTAAGAAGCATTTGCTCAAAAAAGGTCAAAAGGTCTACTTACTCCCTTCTTGAAAATAGAACTCAGTGCTGGTCTTATCTGCGGCAATCGACTCCCAGTTTTCAGCTGGGATCTAGCACTGTCTTAACCCTTTGATTTACCTAGTCCTAAAAATGTTTCCTCTGTTCTTCTTGCTTTTGGTTTCCCAATATAAATTCTCCATACAGCAGTTGTTTGTGTATTCTCTTATTAAAAATGGTATTTGTTGAACACGTTACTATGTGTCAAGCACTGTTTTAAATGCTGGGGTAGGTACAAGTCAATGAGGTTAGACACAGTCCCTGTCCACATGGGGTTCACAGTCTAAGTAGGAGGGAGAGATAGTATTGAACCCCCATTTTACAGATGGGGAAACTGAGGCAGATAATCTAAGTGACTTGCCCAGCAAAAGTGGTGGATCTGGGGACTAGAATCCAGGTCTTCTTGACTTCCAGGCCTGGGCTCTTTCCACTAGACCTTGTTGCTTTCCCCATCCTTGCTTTTGTTCATTCGCATTGCAAGTCCCTCCCAGTATAGCTGTGTTGAGGTGAGCATAGTTTTGATGCTAGGAGACTGGCTATAATCCCAAACTTCATTCTTTTGATAGTCTTGCCATTTTGATGCTGCCTATATCCCCCACGTGACATTTATGTAAGTACTTAAGTGGGGTCCAGATCTTATAACCATAGAGGTTGAAAACCACTATAGTTCTGCAGACCTTTAATTTGGTCTGGGACCGTCACCACAGGTAGACCCTCTCTGTAAGAATGTGCTGAATGCCTTGATTTGTTATTGTACTTCTTTGCTTATCATGGCATTGTTGGTCATTGAGCTGCCTAGATAATCCCGACTCTGCCACTTGTCAGCTGTGTGACTGTGGGCAAGTCACTTAACTTCTCTGTGCCTCAGTTACCTTATCTGTAAAATGGGGATGAAGACTGTGAGCTTTACGTGGGACAAGAGAAAGAGAACAGGCCTAGGAGTCTGAGGACCTGGGTTCTAATCCCAACTTCACCCCTTGTCTGCCTTGGGCAACTCACAACTTCTCTGTGCCTCAGTTGCCTCAGCTGTAAAATGAAGATTAAGACTGGGAGCCTTGTGTGGGACAGGAACTATGTCCAACCCAATTTCTTGTATCTACCCCAACACTTAGTACAGTGCACATAATGAATGCTTAACAAATGCAATTAAAAAAATGTGTTCTTGGATGTGAACTCAGCAGTAAAGAATATTGAGCATTTATTTTGTGCACAGAGTACTGTACTGAGTACTTGGGAGAGTACAATACAATTAGTATACATGATCCCTGCCCTCAGAGAATGCACAAGATAGATGAGAGAGAAACTAAAATAAAATACAGGTAGGGGAAAATAACCAAATTAGAAGTTATAAATATGTGCTGTGTAAAGATGGGGTGAGTAAATGCATAGTGAATGAGGGCTCAAGTGCAAAGGTGATGCAGCAGTAGGGGGAAATATGGAGGGGAGATGAGAGATTAGTCAGGGAAGGCTTCCTGGAGGAGATATGGTTTTAGTAGGAGTTAGAAGATGGGAGAGACATGGTCTGCCAGATATAGAGGGAGAGGGAATTCCAAGCAGAAGGAAGGGCATAAGAAAGAAGTTGATGGTGGACAGATGAGATCAAGGCACCCACTGTATGTAGGTTGGTGTTAGAGAATGGTTATAGTGAAAGAAGGATAATTAAAAGAGAGATTGCTGATTGAGTTCCTTAAAAATTGATGGTCAGGCATTTCTGCTTCACATGGGGAAGGGATAGGCGATCTTTGTAGTTTTTTGAGGAATGGGGAGATGTTCAGAAAAATTTAGAAAAATGACGTGGGCAGCAGAGTACATTATGGCATGGTGAGGGGAAAGCCTGGAATGGAGGCAGGTTAGTCAGGAAGATTAAAGAAGTAATCAGGGTGGGTTATGGCAAGTGCTGGGACCAGTGGTGGCAGTTTCAATGGAGAAGAAAGGGAAGATTCTGGACATACTCTGAAGGTAGGACCAACATGATTTGGTGACTATGTGGTTGAAAGACAGTGATGAATTGCAGATAATGCCAAAGATGTGGACTTGTGAAACAGCGAAGATAAGGGTGTTGTCAACAGTGATGGGGAAAGTGAGGTGAGCTGTACTAAGAGGTCAGGGGAGGAGAGAAAGTGGGTGGCTGGGGAGTCAACAACATGTAGGATCAAGTCCCTAAAGAGAAAAGTGGGATAAGGGAGTGAGAGCAGGAAGGTAAGGAAAATATCAAAATAAGCAAGAAATGCAGCTGTCAATCAAAGAATGATATTTATTGAGCACTTCTTGGGTGCAGAGCACTGTACCTCAGGGCATGCTGAGAAGCAGCATTGGCTCAGTGGAAAGAGCACGGGATTGGGAGTCAGACGTCATGGGTTCGAATCTCAGCTCTGCCACTTGTCAGCTGTGTGACTGTGGGCAAGTCACTTAACTTCTCTGTGCCTCAGTTACCTCATCTGTAAAATGGGGATTAAGCCTGTGAGCCTCATGTGGGACAACCTAATTACCTTGTATACCCCAACGCTTAGAACGGTGCTCTGCACATAGTAAGCGCTTAATAAATACCAACATTATTATTACCTCTGGCAGAGTATACCTCTTTAGGTCAGCAGTAAAGGAATCCCCTTATGAGAAGCAATGTGGCCTCGTGGATAGAGCACGGGCCTGGGAGTCACTAGGATCTGGTTTCTAATCCTAGCTCCGCTATGTGTCTGCTATGTGACCTTGGGCAAGTCACTTAACTTCGCTGTACCTCAGTTATCTCATCTGGAAAATGGGCATTAAGATTTTGAGTTCCATTTGGAACAGAGACTGTGTCCAACCCGATTTGCTTTCATCTACTCCAGCACTTAGAACAGTGCCTGGCTTTCATTAAGTGCTTAAAAAATACTACTTAAAGTATTATTATTTTTCTTCTTTTGTGGAGGATGCTACAGCCAGTTGTGTAAAGGCAATCACTGATTAAAAATAACCTTAATAAATGTAAGGGAGAAACCCAAGAGATAGTTGGAAAGGAAAAGATCCAGGTGCTTCATAACAGGGAGTTGGTGGCTTGTTGTGGGAATCTAGGTCACTTTCATTAGCAGCTCACTATCACGTGGTGACCTGGTATTTGAAATGAAAATTCTTTTCACTGGAAGATTTAGTGCAGTGCAAAATATTGTAAATAGGTCAATTTCTACTTCTTGCCCACCATGGACTTCTACTTGCCTAGTTAAAGTCCATTAGAGAGGCAGGACGTCTGAGTAGAAAGAACAGGGGCCTGGACATCAGGGGACCTGGGTTCTAATTTGGGCTCTGCCACTTGCCTGCTGGGTGACCATGGGAAGCTGCATGGCTCAGTGGAAAGAGCCTGGGCTTCGGAGTCAGAGGTCATGAGTTCTACTCCCTCCTCTGCCACTTGTCAGCTGTGTGACTGTGGGCAAGTCACTTCACTTCTCTGTGCCTGTTACCTCATCTGTAAAATGGGGATTAACTGTGAGCCTCACGTGGGACAACCTGATTACCCTGTATCTACCCCAGCGCTTAGAACAGTGCTCTGCACATAATACGCGCTTAACAAATACCAACATTATTATTAAGTCCCTTAATTTTTCTGTGCCTCAGTTTCCTCATTTAAAAAATGAGGGGATTCAATACCTGTGGTCCTGCCTTAGACTGTGAGCCCCATTTGGGACCCCAGTGCTTAGTACAGTGCTTGGCACATTGTAACTGCTTAACAAATTTTGGTAGGCATGCCTAAATTTCTCTAATCTCACCCATTGGCCACTGAGAGCTGGCTTTCCTATTAGAAGTGTCAGGTGGTGAGGTAGGAATAAGAACTGTGGCATTTGTTAAGCAATTATGTGCCAAGCATTTTACTACAGGCTGGATGCAACAAAAAAGGTTGGCGAAGGCTCCTGTTGCTCATGGAGCTCACTGTCTTAGTGGGAGGGAGAACAGGTATTTAACCCCATTTTACAGATAAGGAAAGTGAGGCACAGGGAAGTTAAGGGACTTGATTAGAACCCTGGTCTTCTGACTGCCCTGCCTATGCTCTACTAGGCCCTGCTATTCCATCCCAAACCCTTACTCCTGGAGCTGCAGGTTGGGAAGATGGGGACAATTTCTGCCAGGATCTTGGCTGCTTGCTTCAAACCTAACTTGAGTGAATAAAGAGAGATGACCGTACTTTCTGCTGTTTGCACTTTCACCCTTATTGATGGAGACAGCAGATTCCTCCCAATAATGGGTCAAGCAGCCAAACCCAGCTGACAGACTTAAACAAGAGTTTCCAAACAGTTTAGTCATAAAGACCCAGAATATAAACACATCTCTGAACCAACAAACTGAACTAAAACAAACATGGGAATGGGCAAGGTTCTATGAAAGCCTCTTACTAGCCCTCAGTCAGTTTTCCACAGGCTAAATGTTCTCTTATCAGAGTTTTGAGGACCCAGAGTAAAACAATAACACGGGCTTTACTGAATGCTTATTATGTGCCAATTACTTCTTACAGTAATGTGACTTTTCATTGTGTACACTATGTTCCTGAGAAAGAAATCCACATCTGTAACTTACTTGATATGAATACACCTCTGTTTTATGAAAAATCTGAAAGTTCAGAATTCAAATGGCAAACGGTACTAATCTAGGAAAATGTTAAAGTTTTATACATGCAACCTTAAGTTTTAGAAATTGAAGTTTCTAAGTGAAACAAATGTCTCTTGAAGAGGCTGGTGGGCTATTTCTGGGGGATCCCATTTTTAGCCTGAGAAAGGAGCAAGGAAAAACATTCTAGCTGTTATCCTTCCCCAGTTAGGACAGCTTCCTGGGTTGATCTCTGTGGGCAACTGTATTCTTGAAAAACCTATTGCCACTGCCCAATTTGCAGATACCTTCCAGAATTAGAATTAATTCTAAATCACACATGGCCATGAGGCTCGGCATTTAGTTGGGGTGAGCAGTGACAAGGGAGTCTGGGTTCTTTCCATTCATACTGTAACAGTTGTGCCTGCAATTCTTTATGCTACTGCGGTGTTTGGGAAGGGCTAAGGTGGAAGTGGGTGGGATGTCTCAGAGCTCTGCTTGGGATAGCCACTGGGTCCCTGAACTCAAGTGATTCTTTTTTTCTGGGATGTGAGATGACTGCTACCTTTTTTTTTTTAAACAGTATTTGTTAAGCTCTTATTATGCACCAGGAACTGTTCTAAGAGCTGTAGTAGGTACAGGATAATCTGACTCCCAGGTCCATGCTCTATCCACTAGGCCCCACTCTGCTTCTCTTCCTTGGATATGAATTTCCAGCCACTGAGGTTGGTGTTTCCACAATTGCTCCTGGTAACTAATTCCACACAAGGTCTAGGATGGTGGCTAGCTTTTGGAGCTGAAATCAATCAATCAGTCATATTTACTGAGTGTTGTGTGCAAAGCACTGTACCAATCTCTTGGCAGAATAAATACAAGACACATTCCCAGCCCACAAGCAGCTTACAGTCTAGAGGAAGCTTGCAATCTTCGCCTGACCCTTGGACACTGCATATTCTCCTCCAGGTATTCCTAACACTTTCCTGCCTCCTGGGCTGCAGCTCCAGTGCCCTGGAGCATCTCTAGACCCTAGAGCTGAGGAACAGGAAGGAATCTCTGAATGCCCTGTTAACCTGGCAGGACTTGTGCCCTCTGGCATATGTGTGGAGGGTTGTGGATGCCTGGTCCAGAGCCTGCTACATATATGTCCCAATTCCTGTTTCAGTCTAACTGTACCAAACAACGATAATAATGGTATTTGCTAAGCTTTTACTATGTGCCTAACCCTGTGATAAGTGTGAGTAGATACAAAACAATCAGCTACATCTTCCTCTTTTATGTAAAATTTTTCAGTGCCTGTCTCACTCGCTAGATAGCAAACTCCCAAGGACAGGGATCATGCTTACTGTACTCTTTCAAATGTGTTATTCAGTGCTCGGCACACAGTTGGGGTAGGGATTCCCTTCTATGAAGGGGCAAGAAAACCTTTCCCTGGCTAGAATGGGGTGAATATTCCCCACTTTGGATCCACCAGGGGCCACCAGCCCAAACCCAGAATCTCATGGGAAAAGGGTCTGTGGCTATTTCGAAGCTGGAATCCACCTGACCCATCCTGTGGAGAGCACTGGGTGCTACCTATTCCCAGTGCCCTGCATGTTGGGGTGATTCAGCAAAGTCCCTCTACCTTGGCCTGAGTTTAACCTCCCCTGAACGTTAAACCCATCTCATTCCTTTTATTCTTGATGACCATCCTTAGACTATTAGTGCCAATGCCCAAGAATATGCAGCTTGAGTCACCCGAAGATAGAGAGTTACCAGAGTCCTTGGAAGGGAAGAGTCCTGTGTTTCAAATTTTGTCTTTCTTGGAAGGGGGAAATATAACAGCACTTTTCAGAGCAGACAGGTATATGGGAAAAACAAATAAATCTGCTGATAAATCATTTTGGCACCTGTTTCAATTGGCCTCGGGCAAGGGAGCAGTGGGTTCAAATAACAGAAACAGATTTCCCCAATACATAAAATCAAGTGATATTCAGCCATCAACCACACAACAGACTCCCTATAGCAGGAGGAATTGCTATAGAATTTGTCACATTGCTGACAAAATCTTACGATGCACTTAGAAAATCTGCTGATACTGAACTTGGAGCCAGCCACCTTTTGAAAAAGGGCCAGGAACAGGGAACGGATGTTTCATACACCCTCCGACCAGTGAGCCAGTCTTGGTCTGAACTAAATTTGTGAAGAGAACGTTTTTATTAATCAGATGGTGTTTTGGAACAATCCACACAAAGACACACTTATAGGTTAAGGGAAGAATGAATAGTGGCACTAAAGGTTGTGGCCCCAACTCAATGAAAGAAAGATCTGAGTGAAAGTACTTGCTGAGGATGTGCCTGCGGGAGAAATTCAGCTATTTAAGGTCACTCTTACTGACACTGCTTGAAGGACAATGATTTACTGTGTTTTCCTGGTTGTGCAGCGATGCTTTTCTTGAGGTTATTGCAAGAAAGAAAGAAAGAAGGGCCAATAAATGAAGGGGACAAAGGCATTGAGTTGTCTCTCCAAGCAAGGGTGGAGGAAAGCTCTACATTGGTCCAACACCTGACCTTTAAGGCATACAGATGGGAGGTAAGCTTGATTGCACTTCTCCACAAATGGAACAGATTAGCATGTGCACATTACTTACCTTTCTGGACCCCCAAAAATAACTCTGGCAGAGAAGGCCCCATATATTTCTAGGCTGCAAGCTTTTGGGAGGGAATGTATCTACCACCTCTCATGATATAGTGGATAGAACACAAGGCTGTGAATTGGAAGGTCATCGGTTCTAATCCCAGCTCTGCCACTCATCTGCTGTGTGACTTGGGGCAAGTCACTTCACTTTAATGTGCCTCAGTTATCTCATCTGTAAAATTGGAAGAGACTGTGAGCCCCACATGGGACAGGGAATGTGTCCAACCTGATTTGCTTATATCCACCCCAGTGCTTAGTACAGTGTCTGGCACAGGGTAAGTACTTAACAAATACCATAATTATTTACTCTCCTAGACACTTAAAACAGTGCTCTGTCCACAGTAAGCACTCAAATATAATTCATTAATATCCCTATTGTCTGCAAAGTAACTTAGCTATAGGAAACCCTAAGGTTTAACTCGTTTGTGTCTAGTTTGGCCTTCTGGAACACTGCTTTAAATAATCTTGGCTGAGCCCATAGCAGCACCTGCTTGACTCTGACAATCCCAGAACACTTTTATCTGGCACCACAGTCTGATGCTTTTTTTTTTTGTAATACATATTTATTTGCAAATCAAAGATATGATATAAAACATCAGGATGGAAAATTTTACCTTTAGTTCATACCCTTCAATCCCCCAGTTTTCAAAAAACAAAGTTTCTAACATGTAGGCAAAGGGCGATATTGTAAACATTGCAGAAATGGAAATAAATTAGCTAAGCAAAAAGAAAAAAAAGATAAAACCCCCAACACTAAACTCACGCCCCCCACAAAAAATTTTAGGTTTTACTACAATGTATTAAAAGTAACCAAACGACGACGAGATCTTTGGCTTATTCAATGCCATAGAGTTCCAGAGAAGCCAAGAATGCAACTTCCTTCACTCCACCTGAAGGGAACAAGGTTGCAGCCCCCGGGATTTTCTGAAGTCTGAAAAAGAAGAAAAATTGAATGATTTAAAAAGGGTAGCATGACCATAGACTGGGCAGGAAAGATAGAAGTCAGAACTCAATCTTTGACTGTGAAACACTGCTATTGCCAACTGCAGAAGAACCTGAGCCCTGGGGGCATTTGTGCAACAGCTTTACTAGGAAAAATTTTTGAGAATGTCAGCCCCGTTACAAGATTTCACCACAATCATTTGAACAGGGGCTTCGATTTTATCCCAAGTGCTAGGAAGAATTTCATAAATAATTATGGCTTAAGGGCCGAGTAATAGTGGCTTGTTTTTATGAAACTCACTCACATGACTGGCTCAACTGCTTTATTCGATGACCTTTAAAATTGTGTCAGTCAAAAGTTCGAACCAAACCCCCAACAAATGACCCCTATAGCAGTAAGGAGGCCCTGTAGTCTCAATTCAAATAAGCAGGACTTTATTGTGCACCAGCACTTTGCAAAGGACCAGAAAGCAGATAAAGTCTCGGAATGAGGCAAAGAAAAACAGCACAGGAAAGCCAAGGCTGGTGCAGGATCAGTTTCCCCTGCACACACAACATGCTTTATCTAATTCTTTCTATTTACTGAATTATGAAAAGTTAAATCACGTTATTAAACAGAGAAAGAACAGCAGGGTGAGCCTGGTAAACAAGTGCTGGTCTGTGGTATGATCGGATTCTGGTGACTCCTATTTTGGATCCTTTGTTACAAGACAAAACTCAGAACAAGCCATTTTGCTTCATGCCATCTTGTCCTTGTGGTGGATGTCATCTCTCAAAGGAATCCTAACCCTCTTTGGAATAGCTGGGCACATAAAATTCTCAATGGTCAAAATCCAACACTGGCACCTTTAGTCACTTCAAACATTCCCCTTCCTTTTCAATAATTCACCCAAGCATATTAAAACCTAAATTCTGATATTCTTGTTTCATGTAAAGTTTTCCACCTTCAGAAGTCTCCCAGTTCGCTTGGTTTTTGGTTGACTGAGACAGCAGATAAGGGAAGCAGAAATGAGGAGGCAGCTTTGTTTCCCTAGAGGACAGTGAACTCTGATGACTGCGCAGTAAATATGCTGGCTGGACCATTAAAGTGAGGAATTGCAGAAGGAGAGAATTTGGGTTTTGCGTATGGATCTTATCTTCGGATACTAAATGTATTTTGCATGTTTGAGCTGGGTCAAATGATGCATCCTGAACTATATTACCCAAACTTTAAATAGTTTGCAGTACTTCATAAACAGGAAATAGACCCTTGATGAAGAAGTGCTAAATAAGCAAATCAGAAGAGCTAGCCATACTTTGGGAAGCTAGTTTATTGGCTAAATCACATCTGTTAAAAGGGTAGATTAACCCTTTTTATCAAAAATGTCAATTATCCATTTGAATTAATTGACGCAGTTTGTGGTGCCACCACAGGGCCCTGTGATTGATGATCTTCATTACCACCTTTAAAAGAGAGGACCCAATCTTCAATTGTAGAAATTCTTCCATTTAAACTCAAATAGGGGAAGTTTTCAACTGTGGATCAACTAAAGGGTTAATATTATCCATTTGCTCTTAATGGGATCAGAGATACCAATTTTTGGGTATATGAATTTTTTTCAAGAGGTCCATTGTCCAGGTCCCAGAGAGGGAATAACAAAGGACAGAAGGTTTGGAGATCTGAGGGAGTATTTACTCTAGAGAGAAATGGCAATGAACTCCTGCCATAAAAGGTTAGAAAAGCAGTCAGAGAGGCATTTTCCAACCCCAGGAAAAAAATGATTATGAATTTGCATCAACAAAAAGTTCCTAAAATGTGGTAACAAGCTGCTTAAAATATGAATAAGATAACAATTGGGAATGATCAAATACAGCAGGCAGCTGTTTGAATTTCATTTCATAGAGAAGCAGCGTGGCCTACTGGATAGAGATGGACCGGGCAGTCGGAAGGACCTGGGTTCTAATCCCAACTCCATCACTTGTCCGCTGGCTGGCCCTGGGCAAGTCATTTCACTTTTGTATGCCTCAGATACCTCAGCTCTAAAATGGGGATTAAGACTATGAGTCCCATGTGGGACATGATCTGTTTCCAACCTGATGAGCGTGTGACTACCTTAGTGCTTAGTACAGTGCCTGGCACATAGCAAGTGCTTAAGAAATACCGTAAAAAAAAAAAAAACAAAACAAGCCCCCAAACCACTTCCTTGAGTTTTGGGGCAAAACACGGTAGTGGTGAAAACCTTAACTTTAAAATTCCAGGGGAATAGCACCATTAATTCACGAGAAGGATGAGGATTGAGAATGAATGCCATTTATAATATTGATGATGGAGTCTTCTGTTAGGAATGACAGATTAGCCTTGGCCCTGAAGCTTAATGTTCCTGCTAGGGATCCAGAGATTAGGCAGACAGTGCAACCAGAGAGCAGGCAGGTTGGGGTGCAGCACACTGTGACGTGCACATGTGGTCTTCACCGACATTACCCAATTGTGGGCAGAACTTGGACTAGAACCCAAGTCTCCAGATTGTCACAGCAGGGCTATGGTCCCATCAGTGATCCACTGGATTTGATATCAAAACTACATCATCTCTGATGCCTCTCTCAGCTGTAAGCTCGTTATAGGCAGGGAATATGTCCACTCATTCTGTTGTATTGTTTCCTCCCAGGCACTTACTATAGTGTGCTCAGCACAAAGTGCTCAATAATTGCTATTGATTGACTGCCAATCCGTGTAGATGAAAGGAAAGCCTCTGTATGCAGAACGTGAGGGAAACTCTCACCAATGCTGTCAGGGAAACAACGCTTAATCTCACGGTGGTCTCTGCAAACGTGGGCAGAAGTGGCCTATAACTCAGGGATGCTGGATAGGGAGCAGCCTAGCCCAAGCAATGGACAGCAGGCACAGATTTGAACCAATCAATAGTATTTATGGAGTGCTTACTATGTGTAGGACACTTACTAAGTGCTTGGGAGAGTACAATGCAAGAGAATTAGCGGACAAGTTCTCTGTCCATAACGAAATTACGGTCTAGAGGAGGGCACCCAGACTTCTTTGAATAACTAGGGATTCAGGGCTGCTCTTGAGTGCCACCCCTTTGCTCCTACTCAGCTCGGGTAGACCTCTTAGGCTGGTCCAGAACTGGGCGGACTCGAGAGGTGGTGGAATGGGAGATTTCTTGCCCCAGACAGCCCTTTTAAAATCACCGGGGATAAAAAATAATTTTGTTTGAATCCTCACAATTTTTATGACTAGGAAATGACTTTAACTGCTAGTTAATTAATGGTGATTGTTGTTTTCAAATGATACAGACCTGCAGCATTTTGCATTCCAGCAGATATCATGACTTACTAAAACCAACCTTGAAAGAATGAGCCACCAATCTGCATAAGGAAAAACCACCAGTCCCTCTCTGCACAGAATTACTCTCTTTTTGGTTTGAAGGAATAAGAAAGACAGTTTACCTGAATCTGGGTCCTTGGCAAATTCCATTTTTCAGAACAAGCCTTTAACTTGCTCGGTGTCCGTGTCCAGGTCTATATCGTAGAAGCATGGGCGGGTAGGCAATCCTGGCATGGTGCTCATCTATAGAAACAGTAAAATTCTACATTAATCATGGCACCTATAACATCTTAGAAGCAACCAATCAATTGCATTTATTGAGCACTTATTGTGTGCAGAGCACTGTACTAAGCGTTTGGGAGAGTACAATATAACAGTTCTCTGCCCTCAATGAGCTTACAGTTTACAGTCTAGAATGCTGTTCAGGAAAGATTTATGATGAACAATGCTCTCGATGACTCTAATTTACATTTTGTTGTAGGTTTTTGACACTGGATCTGACCTGACACCCTTTTCAGGCAGTATGGCCTGAAAGCAGCATGTCTGGGTGGACAGAGCAGACCTGGGAGTCAGAAGGTCATGGGTTCTAATCCCAACTCCACTACTTGTCTTCTGTGTGACCTCAGGCAAATCACTTAACTTCCCTGGGCCTCAGTTCCCTCATCTGTAAAATGGGGATTAAGACTGTAAGACCTTATGTAGGACAGGGACTGTGTCCAACCCGATTATCTTGTATCTACTCCAGAGCTTAGAACAATGCCTAGCACAGAACAAGCATTTAACAAATGCCATAATTATAATTATTGTTATTCAGGACTTTCTGCACAGGTAACTCCATTTAATGATGAGATGATCTGCTATTTCAAAACATTTTCTAAACGGTGGAATAAACTAGAGAGTAAAGAAGGAAAAAAAAACACACCACACTACTCAAACCCCAAGGAAATAAACAGTAAAATCACTGTATGCTGGAATCTACCTCCCTAGGGTGCGGCAGAATGATGCTATGCATAATCCTGTATGATCAAATGTACTTTATGGTGGTATGAATCAATTCTCAGCACCACCACTGTGAAGAAAACACTGAAATTATACCACATATGTTGTTCTTATTCAAAGGAGTAATCATCTAGTAAGTATTCACTTGGCATTCTAATTTTCTTAGCCTCTATGGCACGAGAATTGTCAACAGCAAGTTGAGTGATCCCCTATCAAAACATGGTTCAGGCTGTTTTTACTAACCGACTTCTCCCCCATGGTTTATCAGGGAAAAAAACACCATACCTTTTACTGAAATGAATAACCCTAAACCTGATCATTCACAACAAACCATCCCAAATTGTCTATTTTTAGGGTCTGTATGTCAAGGGTCACCTTGTCCTAATTAAGTTTCTGTTTCTAGTAGGGGGACAGTAGAGTCTCCTTCCAAAACAACAGCTACACCTAGCTGATGAGTCCCCAGAAAGAAAGCCACATGTTTGCTGTGCTAACTCTGGATGCCTACATAAATGTAAAGATTTTTGGCTAGAGCTATTTTTTCCCTCTCCAGAAGCACCTGGCTACAACTTACCCAGGTTGTTTATAAGAACACGGAAAAGAGAAAGGAGTTGATCTTCCCTCTGTTTTATGAGGAAACAGTGAACCAAAAATCTCATTCACAATATGAGAAGGCAGTATACTGTCTTCCACCTAAATTAACTCCATGGAGGAAGAAAGCCATGGCCATGAGTTAATAAGCTTTTTGTCTAGTTTAGATCTATGCAAGAACCAATCTATATAAAGAATTTAAGGATATTAAATAATAATGTTGGTATTTGTTAAGCACTTACTATGTGCAGAGCACTGTTCTAAGCACTGGGGCAGATACAGGGTAATCAGGTTGTCCCACGTGAGGTTCACAGTTAATCTCCATTTTACAGATGAGGTAATTGAGGCACAGAGAAGTTAAGTGACTTGCCCACAGTCACACAGCTGACAAGTGGCAGAGCCGGGATTCAAACCTATGACCTCTGACTCCCAAGGCCAGGCTCTTTCCACTGAGCCACGCTGCTTCTCTAAATAAAATCTAGAGGCTGGTCTGAGAAAAATGGAGGACTGTAGACCTATATGACATCTTATGGGAGTTAAATTCAGAACAAAGAATGCCCATAAAAGATACTCTAAAATAAAACTCCCTATGCATAATTTTATATGATCTACAAACTAGTTTTTCATATATATTTGCATTCTGCTAGAACCTATGAAAGTTAATTCACTCTCCACTAAAGGGCGCTGCAACAAGTAGCACTCTATATATATGTTGATGGAGACAAAAAAAGTGAAAGGTTATATTACCTAATAACTCATGAGATGAAATGACTGAAACGTATTTCCTTTCATCTCATTTCTATTTGGGTTAGGAGATCTTTATGAGCATGAAATGTGCTCAAATAATAACAATAGGGATAATAATCATTGTAGTAGCGTGGATCAGTGGAAAGAGCCTGGGCTTCGGAGTCAGAGGTCATGGGTTGGACTCCCGGCTCTGCCACCTGTCAGCTGGGTGACTGTGAGCAAGTCACTCAACTTCTCTGTGCCTCAGTTACCTCATCTGTAAAATGGGGATTAACTGTGAGCCTCACATGGGACAACCTGATTACCCCGTATCTCCCCAGCGCTTAGAAGAGTGCTCTGCACATAGTAAGCGCTTAACAAATAACAACATTACTAGAATTTGTTAAGTCCTTACTATGAGCCAGGCACTGTACTAAGCACTGGGGCAGTTACAAGCAAATTGGGTTGGACACAGTCCTTGTTCCATGTGGGGTTCACAGACTCAATAATTAGAATGCCCCATTTCTTCCTGTTGTGAGATAATTAGTGAAGGATTTCTTCTGAGAGACCGAATGATTCAGTCCTAGATACCATCTGGAATGCGTGAATAGCAGCATGGCCTCAGTAAAGAACTTAAGTCACGGAGTCAGGAGACCCTGATATGAGACTCAACTCTACTTATGGTCTGCTGTGTCACCTTGGGCAAACCACTTAAACTCCTTGGGCTTCAGCTTCCTCATTTGTAAAATGGGGAAAAAGAGAGACCATGAGTCCCCTTTAGCTCACAATGTATTATCTCATAGCCAATGCTGAACACTTATTAAGCGCTTAATAAAATCCCATTACTAGAGTTCTTTTAATTCTAATAGAGAAGACTTGCCCTCCTTTACCATGGACAGACATGCCTGCACCGACGTGAGGGCTTGAATGGTGTTCACTCCCTGGTCCTACCCAACAGTTACCCTGGCTCCTGCTGGTGATCCCGTCCTGTCCTTCAACAAAGAGTGTGGACCCGAAACAATCTGATGACTGTGGCACGTCAAAGCATGGTAGTTGTGTCCCTTTGCTCTGGGCCACTAGATGCCACCCAGTCAGTTACATCTTTACTGGAGGCCAATGTGTAGGGGTGAGTTCAAAGGATTCATACTACATACTACAAAGGATTCCTCCAATTCCTGAAACTTAATCTTGCAAAGAGTACACTAAGTAGAGCCAGAATTCAGAGTTGGATGCTTCCTGAGAAGTCTTCATCTTAATCAATCCTGGCCAGTGATAGGGAAGTATTGAATTTAACATTATATCTTTTGGCAACCACTGCAGAGGAGCCAGACTCCCTCCCTGATACTCCATATTCTTGAGCCAAATTATCTTACAATTTCTCTTTTCTTGCCTTTATGACTGACCAATTGATTACTGGCACTAAGGTTTATGGCAGATTTCTAACATTCAGGCAATGCATCTGTTTCCAAGTTGGAGACCAAACCATAGATACAATACTAAAACATCTTATTTGAATTTAACAGACTCTACCTGTAGCCTATACACTAACTGGTCTGAAATAAGATTTTGCACACAGTAACTTCATTGTAAGGAACTCCAGACATTAAGAGTACCCTGAATGAAGCCACACGACTATCCGTCAATCAATCACACCAGATTAAGGCTTTGGTGTAGTTAAAATTTGCAAAATGGACAACTGGGCACCTCGACTTACTCCTGACTAGCTAGCAGCTTTGGCTCAGTTCTTCTCCAGAAGTCCACATTGATGTTCATGGGGTCAAGGGAACTCCAATAGCTCAGGTACTGGCAGCCTAGGCCAAACCCTACCACAAGTTAGCTTATTCCCTCCACATCCCTGAACAGCTCCAGACTGACTCAAGATCTAGTGAAGAAGAGCGTGAAATACTGCGGTGCAGCGGCGAACTCCTAGAAGGTATAAGCCCAATACAGAATAACTGGAGACAAGTTGCTATCCTGAGGTAAGGCTTTGGGATGATCTGGATACTAAGTGGTAGTTCTGAAAACCACAGTGGTGTTGTAAAATGGTCCACTTAGCAAAAGGCAATGTTCAATTCTGCTTGCGGTCAGAACTCGACTGTCAGTGGTACCCTCGTCTTTACGTCCACGGCTATAGACGTGGGCAAGATCTCATGGTCACTACTGCTACAATATCATTAGCTTGTACAGTGCACTACAGCCAGTGGGTGCTCAATGAATATTGATGACGATGATCATTATAATTGTGGTATTTAAGTGCCAGGCACTGTTCTAAACGCTGGGGTACATACAAGATTATCGGGTTGGGCAGAGTCCCCGTCCCACATAGAGCTCACATTCTTAATTCTCATTTTCTAGATGAGGTAACTGAAGTAAAGAGAAGTTAAGTGACTTACCCAGGGTCATACAGCAGACCACTGGCAGAGCCAGTATTAGAACCCAGGTCCTTCTAACTGCCAGGCCCATGCTTTATCTACTGGGCCACGCTGCTTGAGTACGTATATTACCTCAGAATCTAGAGTCCAAACTGCTAGTTCAGTAGCATCACCCTGTACATTCCCCCTCTACTGGTAGGGCAGTTGGAAGGACTGCCTCATGCTGCAATATGTCACAACCCTGCCATGTTAAATTGTAAGCTTGAATGATGAAATGCTGAATCCTTTATTTTTGAGGTCTGGCTTGGATCACATTTGGAAGGGACCTTACTGATAAAAGTAGGTCCAAAGCAGCTGTTCGGCCCTGGGTAGCCATTCAGATTTCTAGGACTAATCAGACTGTTCTAAATGTCCACCTTCATAGTGTGGGAATCCAGTCTTCATCTTAATTCCATTTGAATGCTAGTTATTTTTTCATAAAATATGCTTCATATCTCAGAAGATATCTTTCCAAATTAAGCCGGAAATGAGGTCTCGTTTCTCTGCTTTTGGAAGTATTTTTTTTAAATACCACAGCAGTCTGAGGTAACTAAAATAATACTCTTGTGGCTGCAGAACAACATCCACGATGAGAAACAAGCGTTTTCAAAAACAAACTTTTGATTGGAGAATTGGCCAGAAGTTCAAACATGCACAAAAAGAAGTCTCGCTGGCTTAAGGTAGGAACTCTAGAAACCCTTTAGCTAGAAGACCCTGAGTTTTAGCTAATCACCAGGTGCCGTAGGCCTACAGGGATATGATTTTTTAGTTCTAAGTGGGACATTACCCATTTAGAACTAAACAACCACATGAGCATCAACTGGAGAGGAAGGGGTTGGAAACAGAAGAAAGTGGCAGGTGGGCCGGAGACTGAAGCAGCATAGCCTAGTGGAAATAGCATGGGCCTAGGAGTCAGAGGTCCTGGATTCTAATCCCTGCTCCACCACTTGTTTGCTGGGCAACCTTGGGCAAGTCACTTTATCCCCATTTTACAGATGAGGTACCTGAGTTACAGGGAAGTTAAGACTGGGAGTCCTATGTGGAACAAGGACTGTTTCTGACCTGATTACCTTTGACCTAACCCAACACATAGTACAATGCCTGGAACAAAGTAAGTGCTTAAAAAATGCCATTAAAAAAAGTGATGTAAAACTGAAATTCTAATCCAGCTCCACTCACACAGCTAATGCCCACTACCCTCAGCTCTGGAACAAGCTTCAGCTTTCTTTTCTGGGTCTCTGGGTTCCCAGACAAATTGAACTACAATGCTATTAATTATGCTATTAAAGAACAGTGGGGGGAGAAGGTAGGAGTTTAACAACAAAGCTTGAGTTATTGTAAAACCACCAAAATTTTATTTAGCAACTGAACCTGCTCCATGGGACGATACAGTTAGATACAGTTGCTGGTGATACCTTGGCCTCATGTGCCTAGTATTCTGAAACTTCTCTCTACTACCCATGACAGTTGGAGTATTTTCACTTCAAGAATCTACTGGAAGTCATCATCACCCTTATCATCTGACAACTAGACACATATCCCACTGCCTTTTTGTATCAAGGAGCATACAGCTCAAGGCACATTATCATGGTGCCACTAAAAAGTTAGATTGCAAGCTCCTAGTACAGGGCCTTACATGCAATAAGCATTCAATAAATTCCATTAATATGGGCTAGGGAGGAAAGAGGCTTCAGAAGGCCAAGAATGGAGATGGTGAAGGAGGGGAGCTTGGCCAAAGGCTAGACAGGCTGACAACTAGTGAGGAAAAAATTGAACAGAGATAGAAAACAAAGATGGTGCAGGCCTGTGGCTAAAAGAGAAAAGGCTGAGTTCTTAAACTCCCCCTACATTTCTGCAAGATTACTGCATAATCTCTTCAGCTACCTCTTGCTTGATGCTCCAAGGGGAACAGAGCAGATGAGAGAAAGTCTTGCCAGAAGATCAGCCAGAAGGACTATGTGTCTTGTTGAGATTCCCTATTTCCCCAAGAAATGCCTCAACAAAGCTTGGCCGAACTGGGGAAGAACTTCGCTCACCCAGCAAGCTACATAATGGTTACCAAGATGAAGAGTCCTGTAGTCCACAACAGACAATTATTCTCTCCCACTTCAAAGACTGACTGAAGGCACATCTCCTCCAAAAGGCCTTCCCTAAGCCCCCCTTACCTCTTCTCCCACTCCCTTCTGTGTCATCCTGACTTGCTCCCTTTTCATCCCCCCTCCCAGACCCATAGCACTTATGTATATCTTTGTAATTATTTATTCATATTGTCTGTCTCCCCCCTAAGACTGTAAACTCATGTGGGCAGGGAACGTGTCTGTTTATTGATATAGCATACTCTCCCCAATGCTTTGCACATAGTAAGCGCTCAATAAATACAACTGAACGAATGAATACAGCACTCGTTAAGGAGCTCCAGATATGTCTTCGATAAATGTTCGAGTGTGTTTCCAGTATTTTTATGGGAAAAGGCAACATTAGGATAATAAACTAATATTTGTGTTTATGGTCTATTGGCACAGTAAGAAAATGAGCTAATGACCAAAACGTAACTTTTCTTGGAGATTGGCCTAAGATGGGCCATTCCATCATACTATTTAAGTTCACTTCAGAGGAACAAAGCTTCTCTTCCACTCTCTTTTTTTTTCATGGCCCATTTCTTTTCGTGGCTCCCATGGAAGTTCTGTAGGCATTACTGTCATTTAGAATAAAACTCATAAACTCCTGACAGTCATTACCTTGCAATTAATTACAGTATATATGTACATTGCTAGAAAAATGGGTAAACTAGTTAAAACATAAAAAGAGTATTCTTATGTTGCAATATGAGGCTCCATCTTAATTCAAAAAAGGCAGCTTGCATTAGAACTGCCTTTTCTTGGCAGATCAACTATCTTCAGCTTCTCTGACTTGTTAAAGATACAACAGGGAGACAGCCAGCCAGCAAAAAAACACCCCTGTTCAACTTGCCTCCCTTTTGCTGCCCTTAGAGTGACCTCCATGAATGAAAGCTTCCCATGATGGCAAATAAATATGGAACTCCAGCAGTGGAGTAAATCTACAACATGTTGAAGTTCAGTGATACAATCAGTCTATCAGCAATTTTCCCACAGAAGCCATGCCAAGAATGCTTCTATTTTCCTTAAATACATACAAGAAAATAACAGTCTGTACAAATTCACAACCAAAGATTCCACGAGTAGACTCACCTATTTCAGATCCAGAGTGGACTTTGTTCGCTCAAAATTTTAATCCTTCAGTTTTACATCTAGTGGTTTTACTTTCTTTAAACACCAATTAACTCACCCAGGATAATTCAGTTTCAGGCCCATTAGGATATTATTTCCCCAAACAATTATGTTTTACAAAGGGTGAAATTGCAATGAAGTGGGTTTAAGGTCTTGAATTAGATATCACAATGTCAAGTTCCCAAACGATCACAGAAACAGATGAAAATCTCAGCACATCACCTTCTTTGCTAATATCATGAGGCTGTATCAACTACAGAGGAAAGGTGATTCTTACTGATGGATACTGAACAACGCAGGAACTGGTTAGGCTCCTAAATCTAGGTGTCAACTGTATTTTACTAAATGTTAAGGCTTTGCCTGGGACCGGGTTTCTCCTGTGATACACATGACATAAGGTTCTACCAGTGGTCTAGAATAGCCTCAGACCAAGGAATCTATAAAAAGACAGAATTCTTTGTTTCATCCACTCATCTCTTAGATCAGCTGGTATCTCTGCCTAGTCTTTCTGGCAACACTTGTTAAGGAAGCCAAGCTTCACTGATTAAGTCAAGCCCTAAAACCCAGCACACACTGTGGCCATGGACTGCTGGAAAGTCAATTTCTACCACTCCTGCAGCAATGAAAGAGTGTGATGGCTTTTCTTGAACTAAAGCATGACAGTGAGCTCAGGCAAAGAAGTACTAAAATAACTGCTAACCAGAAGCAGATATGCACCCATCAGGAAAGGACTTATGCTGACATATTGACTAGCTGAGCTTCAATCTTCAACAAGTACAGTGCTCTGCACATAGTAAGCGCTCAATAAATACTATTGAATGAACAATGTCTTCAACAATATAAATGAACCACAGTATGTGTGTGCTTTTACTGCTCCATCAGTTTGCTACCAGGTGCTCTGGTGAAATTATAAAGTGGACAATTTAGACACCACATTAATTTCTAAGGTTTGGTAAACTAACCTCAGAAATGGTAAAACTATAATGTGGACTATTTAGATACCACATTAATTTCTAAGGTTTGCGAAACTAACCGTAAAAGTTAAAAGGATAAGCTGGATAAGCTAACATGCTTTTCTGTTCACTAGTTTTGTATTTTAATGCTCACCATGGGGTTCACTTGCTGCAAAACAACTGTCAGTGCTAAAACTATTTCTATAAATCAAATATATAATAAGGAGTTGCTAAAAGAGGAGGAATGTAGTTTTGGCTTGGCTTTGCTCTACCAATATGAAAAGCATTTAACACTAGACAGGACCTTCTGTACCCAAGAGATGTAGAGACCAGGCCCATATCATTCTTTTCTTACTAAATTTTAATTTCCAATGTATTTTCTCAAAACCTATGCTATCAGCAAATAAAGCTCGTCAAATAACCAGTCCTGAGTGAAAAAGGGAGACTGCCTAATTGAAATCCTTTGTGAAGTTAGTAAAATACTACAGGAAAGCAATTTTGAAACAAATTAAACAATTGATATCACACACAAAAAACCAAGTCAGCTAAGCCAAAGGTGGCACCCCTAGCAGAGGAAGGGAACATCTCACAAGATGATTTTGTTTGCTCTTGCCGTGTCCAGAATACACATCATTACACTCTGCTACAGTTTTAGCCTCTCTGACTCAATCATATATATTGAATGCTTATTGTGTGCAGAGCATTGTACTAAGCGCGTGGGGGAATACAACGTAACAGAGTTGGTAGAAATGTCCCCGGCCCACAACAGTCTTACAGCCTAGAGGAGGCAGGAAAAGCAAACTTTGTGGCCTGGCTGCTGAGAAGACATTTTCACCCATCCCCCTTTAACTTTTACTCTATTTGAAGTCAGATCATAGATTCAGCAGAGTAATGTTCTTTTCCTTCCCTCCCCTTTCTTGACATTTGAGCATTTAATTATTCTAGTCACTTAAACATCAAAACACATTAGCATAACTTTGCAATTGTGTCAGATGGAGACACAAAGCTGTCAACATTATTTTTGGCCACCATAATGGGAAGAAGGATGATGAGCTAAAGGACATCAATAAGAAAACAGAAACAAGCACCATAAATCACTTTTACATGTGTGAGTGGTAAAATGTAGTTGGGGGAGCATAAAAGAAAACAAAGATGGGACTGTACATTACTCAGTAAAAAAATCATTCTGCTTTCTTCTCATGCTGCCCTGTGCACCAGTTAATCATGTCTTGAAATCCTAAAGAACAAAGACTTTTTAGCTAACCAACTGGGCTACAGCAGAAGCTAGGGTTCAAAATGAAAATTCAAAATGAGAACATGCTCAGCAGCTTTATGTGCTGAGATTTTCCTAACATCTACCTCTCCTGGTATGCCAATTTATGAATGTGCACACATTTCACGAAGAAGCTTGAGATGAGTCAGTGGCTGGGATAAGGCATCTGATGCTGAGTCCCTTGCTTGTGAGAGATTTTTTAAACCACTCTTGGAAATGAAGCTGGTCTAAGGTGAGTCACAATTATACATTTATGGATTGCAGGAAAACAAGACATCTTCTCAAGAGATAGGACACATTTCACCACCTCCACCATCATTAATTAACATTACGTGATCCTCCACTAGATTGCTCACAGGGTCACTAAAGAATTCCCAGGAGACATGCACAGACATAAGGCTTGAGGAAGACAAAGTCAACAGAGGACTTCAATCTTCTGCTCTTCTCAGGGGAGTCATAAAATAATATTTACCTAATTTCTAGTAGGCCACAATAGCATCTGTCTGAGGAAAAAAACACCCCACTAATTATGCACCAGCATATCCACTTCACATTGTATGGATGCTATGCCCCCACTCACAAATGTAACACTGGCGGAAAGGAATAGATGCCTTTAAAGCAAGTCCTAGGCTGGGGTGGCACACATAAATTAATCCACCAAAAACTTGCTATTTTGGGGCTAAGTCACTAGTTCTTTGTACCTCTCCCTTTGTATAAGCACTTTCACAGAGCTGCTCCAGTGTTCATTTTATATTTACACCAGTTTTTGTGGGAGTGCTAATGAGCATATTAATGATCAGTGAGCAGACATTATAAAAGAAAAAAAGTAAAAAGTCTGGATAATTCACCGATGAGATGACCAGACCCTGAAGCTGAAAAGCCGAGTATTGGTAGTAATCTATATTTGATGCCAAGGAGGAATTCAGTCAAGATTTATCCCTTACTAAAACACATTTCAAATGCCAACTGGCTGAAGACAGAATAAAATGAACGATTCTCTAAATGCCATTTACTTGCATCAGACCTTCCTCCCCCAACCCAGGGTGCAGAAACTTCACACATACATTTATCATAGTCAATTTACAGGTCAGAGTTTACAGTGCAATATCTTGTGCCCTTTGGAACCTCTTTGAGATGCTCTAATTCCACACGGATGTGTTTATTATCTATATTCATTTCCAGTCCGAAAAGTTACATAAGCAGCACCTCCATTCTTGAAAGTGGCTGATTGCTATTTTCAGACAAAGAACACATTTTTAATAATTCACTTAATGGTATACTCTGAATTTAGGAATAATTTCCACCTATTTTCCACACTTCACCTCAGCCCCTCAGCATGTATGTACATCACCCTATACTTCCTCAGTAATTTATTTTAATGTATGTACCTCTGCTCTAGACTGAGAGCTCCTTGTGGGAAGGAAATGTGCTTACCACCTCTACTGTACTGTTTTCTTCCAAAACCCTGGTGGTGTGCTCAGTACACAGTAAGAGCTCAGTAAATACCACCAATTGATTGACTTAAAGACAGTGTCAATCAATCAAGTAGGTTTAATGGTAAAACTAGGTGATACACACAAAGCCATTTCTGAAGAGGTTAACAAAAACCCCAAGTTATAGTAGTAACTTTATTGCCACTAAAGACTTTGTGCTATCTGAAATCGTAGCTGCCATTTAAACTACAGGGCAAGCGAAATTTGCGAATCTAGACTATGTCTCTAAGTAGTAGAATTTGTCAATGTCAATCAACTTTTCACAGACTGTTTGATCAAATGATTTATATCAGTCCCTAGAAGCAGAGCAACCCAAAATATAGCTCACCAAGAGTATTGGCCAGGTTTCTGTAATAAATGAAAACATCTCTTCCACAAAAGATGTTCCTACACAGCTCTAAGTAATGAGTGTTTCACCATTCCATGATCCTCTGGGCACCCCAATTAAAGAAGCTATTACCTCCTTAACAGTATCTGGTGAGAGTAGAAATAAATCTTTCTAGCTTCTTTGCAGGTTATTCAACATTCAAGAAAGCATCACAATACTTATTCAGCCACTGAGATGTGTAGCCTTGTTGAAATGCCTGGGTCAGAGATCAGGAAATTCGATAGTATAATTCAAAAACTCCTCTTAAGACTTGTGAACCCCATATGGAACAGCGACTGACTCCAACCTGATTTTCATATAGCTAATCCAGAACTCGGTACAATGCTTGACACCGGTAAGCACCTTAACGAATACCACTATTGTTATTGTAATTACGATTAAAAATTCAAGATGAAGAGATCATCCTGTATTTGTGGATTGTCACCTTTTATCCACGTTACCCTGGATATCAGTGGCAAGAACCCTAGCAAACTTTTAATGTCACAATTAATTTGGATGATGATACATGTTAGTGGGTTATTTTCCAGAGTCTGGAAGATGCCCCAGAAGCTTTCTATAATGACCACAGGAAACCATATATCAGCCAATTTGGAGATATGTGAAAAAGTTAATCTGGAGAAAACAAGAGAATATAACTTGAAAAGAGCCATCAATAGCTCTTTCCAATTTCAATTTGGAGGCAGGTGATGCTTTCTGAACTTGACTCCAAACCTGACAAGACCTGAGTTTCCAGTCAGGGTTGAAAAGACCCCCAAATGGTGGTTTCTCCCCTGTGAACTCTTTGAAGCCTGTCCCCTCCCAGTACCCATTCAACCAACCAATCATGGTATTTATTGAGCGCTTACCATGTGCAGAGCCCTGTACTAAGCATTTGGGAGAATTCAACTGTTAGCAGACATGTTCCCTGCTCACAAAGAGCTTAAAGTCTACAAGAGGAGACAAACACTAACATAAATAATATATAGACATGTACATTCCACTCCTCGTGCACAACGGTAAATTGGCACCTTTATATTATCACCTCTAACAACTAATCCCTGGAAATTAGAAGTGAAAAACACCCCTTCCTTCGTGTAATGCAGAGATGTAAAAAACCAGTTTCATAAGACAAAAGAGAAGCCACCCAAAGTACATGGTTTAACTATTCAGAGATTGGGAAGAACCTTTCTGAATTTATCTCTTATGATCCTTCCTACCAGGGCTCTTTCAATCATTGAACCGAAGAGGTGACCGGCAGCCCAGAGTCAATGTCTTAAGAGTTTCACGGTCTTATCTCTGTAGGTAGAGATTAGGCCTAAAATCAGCCCCTGTGAGGAAAGCAGCATCGCCTATTGAAAACAGCACGTTTCTGGGAATTAGAGGACCTAGGTTCTAATCACAGCTCCTCTGTGTGAATTTGGGCAAGTCAATTACCTGCTCTGAGCCTCAGTTACCTTATCTGCAAAATGGGGAGTAAATCCTTTTCCCTCCAATTTAGCCCCATATGGAACAGAGACCGTGTCCAACCTGATGATCTTGTATCTATTCCAGTGCTTAGAACAGTCCAGTCACATAGTAAGCGTTTAACAAGTACCAGTAAAAAAAAAATTAAAAATAAATCCTTTGGAGAAATAAGAATAGATTTTGACTTGGGGGAGGAAATTTTGACATGGGGGTTGGAATACTAGCCTTCCACTGACTTGGGAATTTTTATGGTCTTTTTATGGCTTTATCGCCAGCAATTTAATAATAATAATAATGATGATGATAATAACAACAATAATGATAATACTCGTTAAGTGCTTACTGTGTGTCACGCACTGTAGTAAATGCTGGGGTAGACACAAGCTAATCAGGTTGGACACGGTCCTTGTCCCATGTGGGGCTCACAGTCAATCCTCATTTTACAGATAAGGTAATAATAATAATAATAATGTTGGTATTTGTTAAGCGCTTACTATGTGCCGAGCACTGCTCTAAGCGCTGGGGTAGACACAGGGGAATCAGGTTGTCCCACGTGGGGCTCACAGTCTTAATCCCCATTTTACAGATGAGGGAACTGAGGCACCGAGAAGTTAAGTGACTTGCCCAAAGTCACAGAGCTGACAAGTGGCCGAGCCGGGATTCGAACCCATGACCTCTGACTCCAAAGCCCGGGCTCTTTCCACTGAGCCACGCAGAGGCACAGAGCTATTAAGTGACCTGCCAAAGGTCACACATCAGACAAGTGGCAGATCTGAGATTTGAACCCAGCTCCTTCTGACTCTGTCCCGTGCTTTATTCACCAGGCGATGGTGCAAATTAAACACAGGTTTTAGCAGATTTGTGTACTGTTTTCAAATCACTGTCATTTTACATGAAAGAAATCTTTCCTGAAATTACATCAGTAGTACACAGTTAGGAACATCTCTGATCCAGTTGAGAATACTAGATTTCTATATTATAGGCAGTAGATTAAAGCTTAATTGGTTTGAGTAATGAACTGTGGGCTGGGAGAAGATTCCATCATTGAAAACCAAACTTTCAATAAGATCCTCTAGACTGTAAGCTCCTTGTGGGAAGGGAATGTGCCTACCAACTTTGTTATTCTCCCAACTACTTAGTACAGTGCTCTGTACACAGTTAGTGTTCAATACCACTGATGAATAAAAACAACTGATTGATCCTCCTTCACTAATGCTAATTTGGTGGCATTAAAGATTAAAATATTATCATCTACAGAGAAATATTTTAAAATAAGTATATATATTCTGCTACTTGTTTTGGGGCCTTGAAGTCAGAAAGACCTGAGTTCTGTGCCACTTGTCTGTTGTGTGACATTGGAAAAGTCACTTAACTTCTCTATGCATCAGTTCCCTCATTGGCAACATGGGAATTCAATACCTGTCCTCTCTCCTACTTAGACTTTGACCCCATGTGGGATATGATTATCCTTTAGCTACCCTAATGGTTAACAGTGCTGAAAACATAGTAAGTGCTTAACAAATACCATGATTATTATTATTACATATCTCTAGCATGACATCAGGCAACTACCGTGGGAATTCTGCCTACCAAAAAAAATTAGAGAAGAAACTTGGTCAGCCATCGCATGGCCCAACTGTCTTGGCTGCAGGGTATGAGATGGGATCTTCTAGATTTTGAACACTTTGAAATCCACGTGTTAAACAAAGGAGTGAGCTCCTTGGCACCTTTACCAGGTGTATTCTTTCCAAAATATGAGAGAATATGGGAGAATTAAGTTGTCATTTCCCTTATCCACCCTAACCTTTGCTTTGACTCTGCACCTGGCTGATCCACCTGGCTAATCCAAGCTCCACAACTTGTCTGCTGTGTGACCTTGGACAAATCACTTAACTTCTCTGGTCCTCAGTTACCTCATCTGTAAATGGGGATTAAGACTTAGAGCCCAAAGTGGGACGGAGACTATGTCCAATCTGATTAATTTGTATCTACCTCAGTGCTTAGTACGGTGCCTGGTACATAATAAATGCTTAAAAAAAAAAAACTAACCAAACCTCACCACAGCACTTGTTTGTATCCTTACATTCTACTATTTCCTTTATATCAGTAATTTATTTTAATCTTCTTTCCTCCTGTAGACTGTAAGCCTACCAATTCTATTGTACTGTACGTTCCCAACTGCTTACTATAGTGCTCTGCACACAGTCAACGATCCATAAATACCATTGATTAATTAATTGCTAATAGTCCCCAAAACACTTATCTCAATAATGAGGAGCAAAACACCATGCAGGGGTGGCTAAACTGCCGCCTGTAAGTCACATGTGGCCCTTCTTCACTTACTGTGCTGCTCTTGGTTTATTGTTTGTTATTTCACTACCGTGGCGGGAGTGTGCTGTGTGAAATGCTCACTGAAATGCTCCCACCCCCACCCAGCCACCTTCCACCACGCCTGGTCCACCCCAGCACACGGCTCCTGTTAAAGGGACCTTCTTAAATCTGCAGTCGTCACCAATATTATGTTTTTGGATCGTGGTTCTGCAGTTCAGGAGGGTTGGCCATCCTGCACTGCTGTACTGTGCAGGTTTGTTCATGGCAGGAACACCAGAGCCCAACCCAGATCTAGCATTTTGGTCTTAACGAGGTCTTCTTAACACTAAATTGCAAAAATATCACCAGCAGCCAAGTCAGTCCACTGCTAAATTAATGACGTTCATCCCAATTCAGTTCTGCTGGACAGGATCCCTGAGAAGGCTGAAAGACACTGAGAGTCAAACACTGATTTTATAATGATTTTGAGTAGGGCGGGTGGATGATGTGCCTAAGGGCACAGTTACAGACCAAGGAGGAGTCCAGCAATCAGAAGGAGGGTGTCTGCCTGTCTGAGCAAAGGGCTTGCGAGGAAGAGTCTCAAAGAGCATCGGTCTCAAACAAGAACACCGTTAACCACAAGCCAAAGAACAGTCAATAATCACAATGCCAAGGTGGATACCAGCAAATTGGGCTAGACACAGTCCCTGTCCCACGTGGGGCTCACAGTCTCAATCCCCATTTTACAGATGAGGTAACGGGGCACTGACAAATGAAATGATCTGTCCAAGGTCACAGAGAAGACAAGTGGTGAAGCTATTAGAATCCATGACCTTCTGACTCCCAAGCCTGGTATGGGTCTCCCTATCCACTATGCCAGGTATGGGTCAAGAAGGGTTGGATGTGAAAAGAGCAGTCAATCACGCACCAGTCTTTTTCAAACAGGCATGTTTTTGAACATGAGGGACAACGTGCTCATATTTTGGTTCAACTGGTATGAGTTTGTTGTTTACTAGAGTGGGCGGCTGGGCTTCCACTATGTTCAAATGGACCTCCTTGTGGCTTTCAAAAATCCTTCCAGGGCGATATTTTAAAATCAAGAGAAAAATCTGGGTCAAACTGCATTGTCATATTCAAAATTTCAAAATTAAGACAGACTCTTGTTCCCTCAGTGCCCAAGCATGAGCAGTTTTACTTACAGCTAACTGTGCTCTCCATTGTAAAAAAAGCAAAACTGCAATTACAGGGTTCTTGTTCAAGTGAGTTGTTTTGAAGCTAGTTTACATTAATCAAACAGGGCTCGTGACAATAGCATGCTCTCTAATGTATTTTAAGTAAAACTGTTTTGAATCACAGTCCACTTGTTCAAAGAAAATGCACCATCATAGGCTTTAAATGCAGATAGACAGATGTTCTTCTTGAACCTTTTCCTGTGCATTTCCACAGTAACACACCATTTAGAATCCTTGCAAATGGAAGAGAAGGACATTGAAAATTCACATCCCTCCTGACAATCAGAACCCCATCACCCTCTCAGACCCTGCCCAAGGAGTGTGAGGAGTGTGGTGTCTACAGGCAGTTCCAGGACACAGCTGGGTGGGTAATTGGAAGGATGAAAGAACAGGAGATCAGAGAGGGAAGGGATGGAAAAGTGATGTTTCAAATTAGCTCGAAGAATAGCAGAGATCCCCAAATGCATTTCTTTGGCTTTCAAATCCTCTAATCTTTTCAAATAAGCAACAGTAAATGGTGTGGAGGGCAGGTGCTCTGCAGTCTTGGAATATTTTAGTTCTTATAATGCTTGATAGCTTCTACCACATCAGTACTGAAATGGGGGAATATGTAAAATACTATCAGTTTCCTTTAGAAAAGGAAAAGGAAAAGAACTTTTCTGTTATTCACTATCAATTAATGGTATTTGAGAGCTTACTGCATGCAACATTGTACTGAGTGCTTGGGAGAGAGCACAGTACAACAGAGTTGGTAGAAACATCCCCTGCCCACCTGAGCTTTGAACCTAGAGGGGAAGACATACATTAAGAGAATATTTCCACATATGTACATTAAGTCTGTGGGCTTCAGGGTGGGGTGAAGAAGTATCAAGTGTATAGGTGACTCAGAAGGGAGAAAGAATGGGGGGAAAAGGGCTTAAGTGGAGAAGGCTTTCGGTAAGAGATATTTTAATAAGGCTTTGAAAATGGGGACAGTGGCAGTCTGAAGTATATGAAGGGGGAGGGAGTTGAATGCCAGAGAGAGGATATGGGCAAGGAGTCAGCGGCGAGATAGATGTGATTGAGGTACTGGGTTGTAGTAGGAAGTCAGTGAGGCAAGACAGGAGTGGACAAGCTGATTGAATGCTTTAAAGTCAATGGTAAGGAATTTTTGTTTGATGTGGAGAAGGATGGGCAACCACTGAAGTTTCTTAAGGAGAGAGGGGAGACATGGACTGAATGTTTTTTTTTAAGAAAAAGAACCTGGGCAGCAGGGTATGGACTGGAGTGGGGAGAGGCAGGAGGCACGGAGGGAGATCAGTGAGGAGGCCGAAGCAGTAGTTACGGTGGGACAGGATAAGTGCTTTGATGAGCATAGTAGCAGTTTGGATGGAGAAGAGTGGATTTTAGCAATGTTGTGAAGGCAGAACAGACAGGATCTGGTGGAAGATAATCAATCAATTGATATAATCAATATGGCTTGAATGAGAGAGATGAGGTGAAGGTGATACCAAGGAGATGGGCCTGTGAGATAGGCAAGACAGAGGCGTTGTCTACGATGATGGAAAAGATAGTGGGAGGACAGGGTTTGGGTGGGATGATGAAGTTTGTGGTGCCGGCAGGACATGCAAGTAGAAATATTCCAAAGGGAGAAGGAAATAGGAGACTGCAGAGAAGGCATGTGGTCAGGGCTAGAGAGAGAGATTTGGGAATCACTATGAAAATAATACTGCTTTCCTTTTGGTCAAATTTTCCCAGCTGTATGTTTTATTGACGGAGGGATGTTAGCAAGTTCTAAGAAAGTAGGAGGCTCAGTCAGAAAATTGGTTGTCTGGTCTCTGAAGCAGCAGCAATAGTACAGTTTGGGACTCTGTTTAGAAGAACGTGCTAGAGTAAGTGCCCTTAAAAATCGACTGCTTCGCCCAGAAGAAATCCCAGAACAAAGTTACTTATTTCTTTATTTAGTCACCTGTTCTACTCAAAACTCTTTCACTCTTAACAAATTTGTAGATGGTATGCCCTATTAAATTGTGAACTCCTTGAAGATAGGGATTATAGATTGTGCATTTTTTTCCTTTGGTATGTTCCCCAAGCATCCAGCCAGTCAATTATATTTATTGAGTGCTTACTGTGTGCAGAGCACTATACTAAGCACTTGGGAGAGTACAACAGTGTAACAGACATTCCAGAACAGTACTTTGCACCGAGTAGGGACGCAATATATTTGGTTGAATCTGACTAATGAAGAATAGCTAAAGCATGACTCTGATTCAGCTACTACAGAAATCCATGCCAGGTTTTGCTTAGCTTTTGACATTCTCCCGGTTTGATTGATAGAGGTAATCTATGACACGCTTTACAATCAAGCTAAAAGCTTTTAAGAGCAAGCAGGGAAAGGAAAGGGAAAAGGAGGGGTGTGATCCCATTTTTGCATCAGTCCTGTAGGAAACTGGTGCTAGGGTCATGGACATCAGAACTAGAGCCTGAGAGGATTATCTAGATATTTGATTCTACGGATTGTGCAACCTCTGAACAATTCATCAGTGCGATCTGTCAGTTTCTGACCACAAAGACAGTTTTGGCAAATTTTACGTATGAGTTTTCAAACTCTTCTTAAGAGATCCGGATAAAGGTTAGGGTGTGTTGTTCTATATGTTTTGCTACCAATTGGATGTTTAGATTTTTAAATGGTATTTTAATAGTTGACATGGTATTTTTGTTTGAGGTTTGCATTAATTATTTGCTTTAGGCTATAATCCTTCCTTCTGCAAGAAAAAGTTCAAGGATTGTCCTCCTAAATGAAAACTAAATGTACTTGGAAACAGTTGAATGGAATTTTTTTCTCTTTAATCTTTCAGATTCCCATTACTGTGATGGTCGGTGGTCTCTTTTCCCACCCATTTTAATTTCCAAGAATACATTCCATTCTTTATATCAAACTTATCAAAATTAAAATAACTACCTCCAGCTGTCCAAATAGCTGCAAGAAAATATCATTGTTACGGATTTTTGCTATTACAAATTAAAGAACCTTTTGCTGCCTCTGCAACTGTTTCACCCATGTGAAAAGCATATTTAATGAAATGTTCAAAAATGGCGTAATATACACCAACTGAGTAATAAAGATGCCTATACTCTGAATTCATTAGCTATTAACTTGGGAGGGAAACTCGAATAACAACATGGATCTGTAAATATTACTGGCCTGTATCAGCCTGGGCAAATGACCCTTTGTAAACAAACCCTGGTGAAACATAATATAAATACAAGTGTATTCAACCTAACCAAAAATTGCTTTTTACCAGTAGGATTTTTGACAAGATTTACATTCCTCTGATACTTTAGGTAATGAGAGGAAATTTTTCACATACACTATAAGGCATCAACCTACACTATGATTTTCTGCTCTGTTGACTGATTAACCCTTTCCTACCGCAATGACACTGTTCCTCAGCAAGTTTTACAGGAAAACAAAAATACAGGTCAAATGTTAGCAACACCAGCCAACATAATTCCATGACCTAAACTACCCATAAACCTTTGTTTTTTTCCTCTCCCCAAATGTTGGCAGATGGTAAACAATTTTAAAAACTACACAATAATAATTGTGGTATTTGTTAAGTGCTTACTATGTGTCAAGCACTGTATTAAGCACTGGGGTGGATAGAAGCAAATCGGGTTCGACACAGTCCCTGTCCCTTTTGAGGCTCACAGTCTTAATCCCCATTTTACAAATGGGGCAAGTGAGGCCCAGAGAAGTGAAGTGACTTGCCCAAGTCCATACAGCAGACAAGGGGGAGAACCAGGATTAGAACTCATGACCTTGTGTCTCCCAGGCCCATGCTCTAACCACTATGCCATGCCGCTTCCCCTTCATGGATCTGTTGGACCTGAACTTGAAGTACGTTAGCGCTCATTATTATGGATCATTCGTGCTCTAGACTGTAAGATTATTGTAGGCAGGGAATGTGTCTGTTTACCATTATATTGTACTCTCCCAAGTGCTTAGTACAGTGGTCTACACACGGTAAGCGCTCAATATATATGACTAAATGAGTGAATAAATGAATCATTCTACTGCGATTACAGTGATTTCTGAAATTGGACTTTCACCTCTTGAGAAGGAGGTGGAAAATGACCAAAATATTTGAACTATGACAAAATGCAAGCTGTAAAAGAACAGGATTAGTCCATACCACTGCCAGTTTGTTGAGGCATCTGATGCTTCCTTCCTAGTAATCCTTAAGCAGGGACTACAGGAATGCTCTGTGTCACAATCAACACAACACAGCAAGGCATGAGGGAACTCCCTCCTGGACACCAATTCCAATTTTCTGGGGGGTGTTGGATCAACACAGGCAGGACCTGTAGCCTACTGTAACTACAACTGCCCCCAAAATATCTCATTGGAAAATAAATGTATGTTAGTTCTGTATGGATGGAACTGTGCTTGAAACCAAGTGGATGTCTTAAACAACTTTCAATTTGGGATCAAATGCAAAATGTAGAGAAATGCAGAGTCCCAAAATTCAGGGGGCTCACCAACAAAGGCTTTCGATAAGAAACAGCTCTAACTTTTCATGTTGAACCATGATGAAATAGGACTGTTTATGCAACTTTAAAGCAATTTATCCACAAGTTTGCCTGGCAAAATTACATAGCTCTTCAACACTCTTGTCCTATTTATTCATTAAGAAAATTGTTTATAAATAAAAGAACCCATTTTAGAGAGCTTTGTTGTTTCCAAACAGGCTAATGTTGTTGGATGTATGTTCCTTAACTTCCTAAAAATAGTCTAACCAAAATGGGCAGTGAAAATACATGCTATAACATGAGAAACAGTGTGGCACAGTGGACCAAGTAGGGGCCTAGGGGTCAGAGGATCTGGATTCTAATCCCTGCTCTGCCACTGGTCTGCTGTGTGACCTTGGACAAGTCAATTAACTCTCCTGTGCCTCAGAATTTTTTCACCTGTAAAATGAAGTTTACGGTTTCTTCCTCTGAATATGGGCATTAAGACTGTGAGCCCCATCTGGGACAGGGACTGTGTCCAGCCCAATTAATCCTGTATTTACCCCAGTGCTTAGTACAGTGCCTGCCTGGCACATCGTAAGCACTTAGCAGAACTGTGCCTCCCCAAGACAAGTTGGTAATGGGGAAATTCAGTGAGCAACAGAAACTGAGCATGTGGAATGAAAATAGGCTAGTGTATGATGAATAAAACCAAGTCAATCTGTCATGACAAGAAAGAGATGGACAAGATGGAAGTAAGAATTCACAGAACCCAACACTAACCATATGGCAAGTTGTTCCATTGTTTGCAGGTCATGACAGCTACCGTTTATAACTTAGTAGAGAGATGATAGAAGATCCCAAGAAGTCCCAAGATTCAGTCTTGGGACTGAATCATCAGCTACCCCACTCCTGAACTCACTGATACACAATCCTCAGTGTAAGGACAGGGAGAGTCAGGATCAAAGCGTCATGTTCCACGTATTCAGAAGAATCCACATTTACCATACTAGAATTTGCGAAATGAAAGCCTCAGGTTTAAAATAAAAATGTACAAAACAGAAATCTTACGTGATGCCTCTTCCAAACTGCTTTCAAACCACCAATGTCTCATCACAAAAAACACCTCTCTTGACCCCACTGTACCACCAGCTATCACCCCATCCCTTGTCTTCCTAATTCCTCATACACCCAATGCCTCTACTTCCTCGACATGCTGCAATATGGTTTCTATCCCCCTCCACCTTGATCAAACTGTTCTCTCAGAGATCGCTGTCTCCACAGTCACCAACAACCCCATCTGTACCTAATCTAATGGACACTACTACACCCTTACCTCTCATCAGCCTTTGACCCTATCCTCGCTTAGACACTATCCTCTCTGGGTTCTCTTCCTACCCCTCTGGCTGCTCCTTCTCAGTCTTTGCCCTTTTCCTCCTCAGCCTCACACTTTCCTTGTCAGTCCCTGTACTAAGTACTTGGAAGAGTACAATATAAATACAATAGATACATTCCCTGACCACAACAAGATTATAGTCTAGAGACGAGTTCATGGCCTCCTGTAGGTGTTCCTCAATGCTCTATACTAGCTCCCTTTCTAATCTCAGTCTACATTCTCTCCCAAAATGATTTACCTCCCTACTGCCTTTCAGCACTTCCGCATCATCTATACATTTGAATCTTCATCCACAAGGCCCTTAGGTGCCCATCCCCTCCATGTTCCAGGGCTTATCTACATATCTTTAAACACTGTTGCTTCCCCCTTTAGACTATTATAGTGTCTCTTTCCTCCACTAGATTGTAAACTCCCTGCTCTATTGTTCTCTCCCAAGTGCTCAGTACAGTGCTCTACAGAGAGAAAGTACTCAATAAATAGTTGATAGGAGGCCTCACAGAAAAATGAAGAAAGCAAGGAGAAAATTAAATGAGCATCCGGGAATAGTAAGGAGAGGACAAGAAGGAAAACAGATACTTGGCAGTGCAAAATAATGGGAATGCAAAGCTGTTTGGCTGCGTTCATGAAGGGAAATCAAGAGGAGTGATATATATAATATATATATACAGTGGTGTGATCTTAAGTGGCAAAAGGAGAAGGATACTGGTAATAGCCTTTGGAATATGTATAGAGAGGTAAGTTTAAAAAAAAAAAGAGGGGGGGGAAAAGGCCAGAAAGGAGGCGTTCTGCTTGGCAGATAATAGGTCAATTATTGTCTGTTTCCTGACCGCAGTGACACCAACTTCTGCATTTTGAACCTTAACAAACAGAATAGCTCTCAAATTGCTAAACAAAAATCAGGACCAATTTAGCCTAGAGGCAGGAAGCTTAACACACTGTAATTCCCCAGCACAATTCTAAAACCTGTAACTACTATCTTTTGTGGGAAGAGAGGAGATAGTAGATATTTGGAGGTACATATGTCTGCTTCAGAATTCTGTACAGATAAGCTTGCAGGATCAAGGAGTCTCTTGCTCCCCGCCCCCACCCTGGCTTCAATACTTTAACATTGAAAATATGGCTTGAAATGCAAACGCTTGTATGCTCCCCGACATACTGGTTATGAATTATTGAAATAGGAGTCACAAAGGGATTGATAAAGCCCACAAATTTTGATATATGCACTGCAACAACTATGTAAGAAGTTTATAACCTTCTGTCCCAGAGAAAGGGAGATAGATGGAGAAAAATACTTCTGTTCAGGTTGAAAATCATATCATCTCTGATCTGAACCAGATTCAACAGTAAAATAAACATTTAGGACACTGTTGTACAGTTCAGGGAGCAGAACAGAAAACATTACAGGCATAACAGAAACGTGAGAAAGTACAAAGTGGCAATAATTTCGTGGGCAGGTCCACATTTCCCGCTTTTTACGCGCACACACACACACACACAACACACACTCACACAAATGCCCTCCCTCCCCCCCAACTCTGCCCCAGTACCTCTCCACCCAGTCATTACTAACAGATGACCTCACTGATTTCCTGCACATCCTCCAACAGCCTTCCTGCTTCCCCAGTGTAAAGCCAAGTGATGATGTCATGTGCACCTGTGTGAGCAGTGGGGCCAAGGTCACAAGATAACTGAGATAAAAGCCATTTCAGTGCTAATTAAGTGAAAATTGAGTTTTACTGGTGATCGCTTCAGAGCAATTTTTCTGAAAAGCTCTGCACAAATTAGGAGACCATCAGGGATAACAGAAGGAAACATGGCGTGTTTGTCAGCCCACATTAAAATTTTAACTGAAAACAATATGTTCCTCTTCCCCTCTTAAATTTAAACTGTCCAAGTAGTTCCTACTTAACATTTTAAAGTATTCATAATTTCCTCTTCAGTAATTTAACTGCATGATTACATGTTAACCTCTTGTCTCCTGTAATGTTAGAGCGGGCGACAGCTAAATTCTTGGTCTTACAGATTCATAAAAGAATGAAGAAAAGAGTTAAAGTATTTTTCTTTAAGACCTTCTTCACCAATGAATTCCTGAGCATTTGCTCACATCACGTTTAATATGCATATTTTTATGACCAAGATGACCTCACAATTTAGAGAAGCAACACTGTCTACTAAATAAAGCACAGCCTTGGAGTTATAGGACCTGGGTTCATTCATTCATTCATATTTATTGAGCACTTACTGTGTGCACAGCACTGTACTAAGCGCTTGGAATGTACAACTGGGCAACAGATAGAGACAATCCCTGCCCAACAAGGGGCTCACAGTCTAATTCTAGGTTCTAATCCCAGCTCCTTCACTGTCTGTTATGAGACCTTCGGCAAGTCACTTCACTTCTCACTGCCTCAATTACCTCAGGTGTAAAATGGGGATTGAGACTGTGAGCCCCATGTGGGGAGTGGATTGTGTTCCACCTGATTAGCTTGTACCTACGCAAGTGCTTAGTACACTTAAAATTAATTCACTCATTCAATAGTATTTATTGACTATTCATACTCATAAATACTATTTAATAGTATTTATTTATTGATTTACCATTGCTTAAAAAAACGATGGTAGTCAAAGTTAATAGATGGTGGTAGCCAAAATAATGGATGATCCCCCCAAAAGGGTAAGCTTATAATGAAGAGTAGGCAAAAAGGAACATAAATCCCCAAATTAAGGGATGAGGAGCAAAAAGAAGAGCCACCAAATGAAAATTGGATGAAAACAAGGTGAAGGAAGTATTGGAAAGAGAGAGGTTTAAGAAGGCAGTTAGAGAGGGGAAGCAAATGCGGGCAAAAGTCTTTTTTGGAGATGACAGGGATGGTATGGGCCACAAGTAGAGTGGGGTAGATTTTGAAAGTAGGCAGGAAACTCCAGAGTGACAGATAGGAAGGAGGAGAAAGAAGGTCAGTAAAATGGTGAGGAGGTGATGATGGCACTAGGAAAACTATGCCTAATGGTCCCTAGAGAAGGAGTCAATGGGGACACTGGAGGATTCAGTTAGCTGAGGGTTTGGTAAAGTTGTTGGTGGTGGGGGGCAGTGCAGGGTGGAAACTGATGAGGGTGCGACAGTGGTGATGTAGAGCAGAATTACAGAAGACGAGGGTGACTCAAATGGCTGAAGTTCACCTTAGTGAAGAGGATGAAAACCAAAAGCTAGACCAAGGGTTTGTAACCTATGGTTCAGGAGCCATATCTATTTCTTCTTGAAACCACTGCTACTCTCAAATTGGTGGCTGGATGGGGGGTCAGGGGGTTGGGGTGTGGGGAGAAGAGTCAGCACTTCATTACATTGTTTTTATTATTGGACTGTTTCCAACCCGATTAGCTTATCTACCCTCCTAGTGCTTAGAACAGTGACTGGCACGTGATAAACGCTTAACAAATATGGGAAGCAGCGTAGCTTAGTTGAAAGAGCACGGGCTGGGGAGTCAGAGGTCATGTGTTCCAATCTCAGCTTCACCACTTGTCAGCTGTGCGACTTTAGGCAAGTTGCCCAACTTCTCTATGCCTCGGTTACCTCATCGGTAAAATGGGGATCAAGACTGTTAGCGCCATGTGGGACAACCAGATTACCTTGTATCTACCCCGGCGCCTAGATCAGTACCTGGCACACAGTAAGCGCTTAACAAATAGCATCATTATTAACAAATACCACAGTTATTATTCTAAAAAGTAGCATGGCCTAGTGTACAGAGCACAAGCCTGGGAGTCAGAAGGACCTGGGTTCTAATCCCACTCTACTATTTGTCTACTGTGTGACCCTGGCCAAGTCACTTCACTTCTCTGTTCCTCAGTTCCCTCATCTGTAAAATGGGGATTAAGACTCTGAGCCCTATGTGAGACAGGGACTGTATCGAACCCGATTATCCTGTACCTACCCCCAACATTTAGAATAGTGCCAGGAAAATAGTAAGCCCTTGACAAACACTATTATCAGTATTACTATTATTATCATCATCATCAAGCACTGTTCTAAGAACTGGGGTAGATGCACATTAAGCAGGTCAGACACAAAGTTGGACCCTTAAAACTACCACCCAGGACCTCAGGCTCCACTGTAACAACCTTGCTAAAATTCATTCACTCAAGCATATTTATTGAGCACTTAGAGCACTATACTAAGTGCTTGGGAGAGTACAACATAACAATGAACAGACACATTCTCTGCCCACAGTGAGCTTAGAGTCCAGAAGGGGAGACAGACAATAATATGAATAAATAATAAATACATAAATAACCAATAGGGCATTGCAGAAGGGAGAACATATGGGGCAGGGCCGCTGGACTCCGTCCAGCCCACCCATCGCTGCTGGAGGTGGCAGTAGTCGGTGATCGACGGCCCAGCCAGAGCCGGGCCCACACTCACCCTGTGCACAAAGGATTCCTCATCCCGCCCACCCTGGGCTATTTCTGTGCTCTATGGAGGGCGATTCCGGTGTACCCTGGAGGCTGCCATGGCCGTTCCATGGAGCAGAGAGGGACAGAGGCAAGCGTGGGCTGAGGGGAGCATGAGGTGAGGGCAGGAGTGGAGGCAGGTCTAAGCCACCCCGCACACGGCCCCAGGGCATCCTCCCCAGTCTCCTCTCCTGAGCAGCACAGCCTAAACCTGTTTCTGGCTGTAGGATGGAAAAGGGCAGTGACCCCGCTTCAAATTGGGAAGAACAGGCCTCGCCTGTCATCTCTTGGTGGGTGTGGACCGTGAGGTGAACAAAGAGGAGGACCTGAGGAGAGGAAGGGAAAAATAATAATAATAATAATAATGTTGGTATTTGTTAAGCGCTTACTATGTGCAGAGCACTGTTCTAAGCGCTGGGGTAGATACAGGGGAATCAGGTTGTCCCATGTGAGGCTCACAGTTAGTCCCCATTTTACAGATGAGGTAACTGAGGCCCAGAGAAGTTAAGTGACTTGCCCACAGTCACACAGCTGACAAGTTGTAGAGCTGGGAGTTGAACCCATGACCCGACTCCGAAGCCCAGGCTCTTTCCACTGAGCCATGCTGCTTCCCCAAATACAATCCTCTGCTAGACCCGACCCATCTTCCTTCTGCTCCCCTCCCCTTAATTTCCCTCCTGGAACCAGCAGCTGCTACTCTCATGTAAGCAGGTGGTACAATGATACCATCATGTTGCTCTGTGCACAGCATGATGTAATAATGAAAACCATAATGGCAACTGTGGTATTTGTCAAGTGTACACTCTGTGCCAAGCATTGTATTAAGCACTGAATTAAGCACAAGATAATCAGGTCAGGCACAGTCCCACTTCCACATGGAACTCACTAAAGCAGGAGGTAACAGGTATTTAATCCTCATTTTACAAATGAGGAACCCGAGGCACAGAGAAGTTAAGTCACTTGGCTAAGGTCACCCAGCAGGTAAAAGAAGTGAAATGAGAACTCAGGCCCTTTGGCTCCCAGACTTGGGTGTTTGAAGGCAAGAGGGAAGGAGCCATAAGAAAGGGCTTTTTTGTTTTCTTTTTAAATTGCATTTAAGTGCTTACTCTGTGCTAGGCACTGTACTCAGCACTGGGGTAGATACAAGCCTAACAGTTTGGACTCACTCCCCGTCCCAAGTGAAGCTCACAGTATTAATACCTATTTTAGAGATGAGGTAACTGGGGCACAGAGAAGTGAAGTGATTTGCCCAAAGTCACAGAGCAGACAAGTGGCAGATGCAGGATGAGAACCCCAGTTCTTCTGACTCCCAGGCCCGTGATCTATGTTAAAAAAGGAAGATGAAGAATGAAGAGTGGGAGTTAAGGTATTTTAAGTGACGAGAGACAACAGGGTCCAAGACACAAGTAAAGAGAGTAAATTTTGATAGCCAGGGGCTGACCTGAGAAGAATCATTTGGTGGGGGCTGTGGGTAGAGGAGAAGATGAGGGAGGGAGAGTAGTGTTGTTGAGCAAAAGCAAGGGGAGAATTAGAGTAGAGCAGGGTGAATCTGAAGGAGCAAGAGTTGGAGTGATTTCTAGACTTCCACAGTAAGGTTAAGTAGCATGAGGGCCATAAGTCTTTCTGATCAATAAAAATAAAGTAGAATGGTTTACAGTGCAGTAATAGTGCAAGTTTTGAGAAAAACCAATGAGGAATGGGGCATAAAGGCACATAAAAATGACTGACAAGTTGAAAAATTAAGCTTGGGGAATAAAGGATTTAGATCATTGGTCCTGCAGCTTTTCAGCTTGAGGATTAAAGTCCCTGCACACTCAATCAATCACCTTGCCCTCTCCTATTTTAACTCTCTGATTTCCTACTACAACCCAGCCCGCACAAATCGCTCCTCTAATGCCAGCCTACTCACTGTACCTCAATCTCATCTATCTTGCGACTGACCTTTCACCCACATCCTGCCTCTGGCCTGAAACTCTCTCTCCGTACATACTTGACAATCATTCTCCCCACCTTCAAAACCTTATTAAAATCACATCTCCAAGAGCTTGCCCCTGGCTAAGCCCTCATCTCCTCCTCTTCCACTCCCTTCGCATCATCCTTATTTGGATTAACACCGTTTATTCACCCCACCCTCAGCCACAAAGCACTTAAGAATATGTCTGTAATTGATTCATTTATATTAATGTCTGTTTCCCCCTCTAATAATAATGATGGCATTTGTTAAGCACTTACTATGTGCAAGGCACTGTTCTAAGCACTGGGGTAGTACAAGGTAAACAGGGTGTCCCACATAGGGCTCACAGACTTCATCCTCATTTTCAGATGAGGAACTGAGGCCTAGAGAAGTTAAGTGAGTTGTCCAAAGTTACACAGCTGACAAGTGGCAGAATCAGGATTAGAACACATGACCTCTGACTCCCAAGCCTGTGCTCCTTCAACTGAGCCATGCTGCTCCCCTAGACTGTAAGCTCCTTGTGGGCAGGGGTCATGTCTACCAATTATGTTATACTGTAACTCTCCCAAGGTCTTAGTACAATACTCTGCACACAGGAAGCGCTCAAAAATACAACCGATTGATTCTAAGATCCAGGCACAGGAGTTTAGTGTGGCCTCTGTCAGTCATCTACACTTATTAACCAATTTCAGTGTGGAGAGTACTCTGACTAGTCACTCGGCAAAGTACAATAACAGTCAGTCAGTCAATCAATGGTATTTACTGAGTACAGAGCACTGTATTGAGCACTTAGGAGAGTACAATATATCAGTAAACAGATTCCCTGCCCACAATGAGGAGCAGACATCACAGTCCCAACTACTGAGGAGGTAATGCTAGAGATGAGCGGCCCTTTACTAAGACGACGGACTCTTTTCTAACATTCGTCTTCCCTTATTCTACCTCCTCGAAAAATACCGCTGGGCTCTGGCCTTTAGGGCAGTGAAGCCTCGCAGGCCTGTGACTAAAATAGAAGTGATGCTCGGCTCCAGTCAGGGCAGTGACAGAGCACAACGAAGCATTTATTACCTTCCTCGGTGTTATCAGGGCCCAGAGTGGTCTCGTCCCAAGTTTCAGGGTAGGAGATTCACAACTGCTAGGGCAGCAGATATCTTACAGTTGTTAACCCTCCTAGTAGTAGCAGCATTTATTGAGTGAATTAGGTGCTTGGGAAGTATAGAATAAAGAAGTGACACATTCCTAGCCCATGAGGAGATTACACTCTCCCAATGACAAATGTTTTCTTAACTCAGGACTTGGGTGGGACCTTAATCAATCAATGGTATTTATTTTCCCATATGCCAAGTACAGTGCTCTCAACACTCTAAGTGCTCAATGAATACCACTGTTGGATTGATTGCTTGCCGTGTACAGAGCACTGTACAGCGCTAGGCACATAGTAAGCGCTTAACAAATGCCATCATTATTATTATTACTAAGCACTTGGGAAAGTACAACTCGACAGAGTTGGTAGACATGATCCCTGCCCAAGATGTTAACGGAGTGAGATTTTTGCTAAGCCATGACCGGTTACTCACCTAGAACATTTTTCAATTGAAAAATAACCTAAATTAACTCGGCTGTCTTTCCCTTGGTTTTAAAAATTAGTTCAGTGGGGAACAATACTATTTTAATTGTAATATTTAGGACTGTCCTCAAAACAGTGACAAGCACAAGGGGCGATACAAGAGAAACGACCCTGAGAGGGTAGTCGCAGGAACAAAATATAGGCTATGTGGGGACAGAAGATGGGGGCCAACAGAATGGAGGCAAGGGAAAGGCAAGGAGAGCATTTCTGTAGGGTAGCATCAAAGAGACGGAGCCTAGTGTGCAGTGTCAGACACAGCTATAGTAACAGTGATGCTGCTTTTGGTCACAACTGACTTAGAGAGTCCTGAATCTCTCTCTTTTTTTTAAAAAAAATGGTATTCATTAAGTGTTTATACAAGCTAATCAGGTTGGACACAGTACTCACAAAAGGGCTCATAATCTTAATCCCCATTTCACAGATGAGGTAACTGAGGCAAAGAGCAGTGAAGTAACTTGCCCAGGCCTCACAGCAGACAAGTGGCGGAGCCAGCATTAAGACTCAGGTCCTTCGGACTCCCAGGGCCATGCTCTATCCATTAGACCAGGCTGCTTCTCTCTGTGCGAAACACTGTACTGAATCCTGAGATAGGGACTGACCCACCTGGGGCTCTCAGTTTTAAACCCCATTTTACAGATGAGTTAACAGAGGCACAAAGAAGTTAAGCAACCCTGCCCAAGGACAAGTGGTGGTCCTGGGATTAGAACCAGGTGCCAGGTGCCCTGACTCCCAGGCAACACAACATTAAAGAAAAGTCGTACAGCCATATCCGACAATCTAAATATTTTTTTGTGCGGTGGCGGTTGTGAATCTGCACATATGTATTACCTGTCAATTAGGTACCCACAATCTTCTCATTGTACAGGAACTATAGGACAACACTCATCCATAAAGCAGGAAATTATAATTGAATAAACTCCCTTCTATGCTTTCAGTGAAAGCAGCATTAGTTGCTGGGCTCATTTACTTGACACACCATCATTGTATTATGATGGTGCCAGGAATTGGGTCAAATTGCAAAATACCTTGCTCCTATTAGGAAAAGGCAGCTGGCCCTCCGTGCACTTGTTCAGCTATTCACGCTGCTCAGTCATGTCCATAGAAAGCATACCGCTCAGGCCACAAAGTCCACATGACAGTTTCCTGGAGTCCTGGAACTCCTTTGGTGAGGAACGATTTCCTTCCTCGCTCCCCACACTTGATTGTTTGAGAAAGCTTTTACAACAACAAGCTATGTAGTCACAACCTTTCTCCCTGTGCATTGCGCAGGACGGAAATCAGGCTGTGTCCTGAGAAGATGAGATAACGGTAATAGAATGCTCCCTCCAGGAAATTTGGTGAGGTATGCGGCCTGCTCTAGACCCATTCCACACATTCACTTCATAACTAGTCATAACTCAGTGTGACGTCAGAAGCTGCCCAACTATTGTTCAAAGGCCTGAGATAAAGGACTAACGGAAGTGCTTCCTCGTGTCTCCAGTACCAATGGGGAAAACCAAAGGGCCGGGACACATATTTGTTCTTTGTCATCATTTTAGTGACCTGGATTTCTCAAAATGGGAGGGAAATTGCAAACTATTTTTAAACCTGAAAATGGCAGATAGCCCTAAGAAAATGGAACAGAATCCCTGGCCTTTCCTGACCCCTTCCAAAAGAAAGAACGCCAGCTTGGTTTTAACATTACGAAATGAGGGATGAGCGAGGATTCCAATGTGCATTACTCACCGTTCCCACCAGAGGGTAAATGAATCCTGCCCCAATGCTGGCACGGACATCGCTAATTGGGAGAATGAAGCCAGTGGGTACTCCTTTCCTCTCAGGTTGGTGAGAGAGAGACAGGTGGGTTTTTGCCATACAAATTGGCAACTTTCCAAAGCCCTGAAAGAAAGGGAAATCATTTTCTTCAACTTATTTCTTAAAAGTAGCACGCACATTACCATAATCAACTGCTGGTAATCAAACAGTCATCATAAGAGCACTGGCAATGCCACAGCAACGGTCTTTTCTTCCCAACAGTAGCACAAAAGGACACTTGTCCTCCTTGCGCATTCCTCATGGCTAATGATGCATCATCAAATATCCAAAAATTTCCCCTCTAATATTAAATTTTTCTGGAATTATTGCTCATGGATCTATCTAAAACCCATGACCCTTTAATTTCCCCAACATGTCTTTTCTGTAGTGTGTTATGGACTTTCCCTGAATTTATCCAAACTTTTCTACTCTCTAGGGATACTGTCTACCTCCTACAACTTCCTGTGATGAGGAATTCCAGATACCATCAGCCAAGTAAAGATCTGTTTTGTTTGTTCTGAACCTACCACCTTCAAGATAAAGGTTCTATTTGCCTATGGGATTGGCTGATTTAAAAAACTAAATTAAAGGTTCCACTTCTACTACTACTTAGTGAATTATAGGAATGAATCTCACCAGTTTATTTCTCCCAAGGTTGTTTGAAGAGCCCTCATAGTGACGGTAACTGTACTGGCCACCTACCAGTTCTCTGGCTCCATGATCATTTATAATGATTGGCTGCGAAAACTTGCTAGCAGTTCTATAACTTCCCTTCCAGGTTTCTTTAGGAATCTTGGATGGATGCTCTTTGTCTTGGGAGTTTATTTCATCTGATTTCTCAATTTGGTCCAGAATTTCTGAACTATTTAGTCATACAAAATATAATTTGAGTTTGGGAACCTTTCTATCATCTTGCACATTAACAAGCAATTGAAAAATTAAGTGGGAATTTTACTTCCTTTTCCTTGAATTAACTTTTTTACTATCAATCATTAAATGGGCCTACTGCATCAGCCGATATATATATATATATATTATATATATATATATATATATGTATATATGGGGCATTGGAAAGTGGGTCAGCCACTATATACAGCATTAGAAGATGGATCACAATTGCATGAATGGGCTTTCTGCCCAGAGTTCATCTATGGTTGGAGAAAATGTATGAAACCTATGATGAATGGAGAAATAGCATTAGTTTGCTCTCCACATGCAACTCTGACCTGGGATGGAATTTTAGGGCATCCAGCTCTGCAGCCTCAGCATGCAGGGAAGATAGACCCAAATTCTGAAAACCAGAATCTCAATTTAGAAACCTTTCCCTTGGGAATCCTTTGCTCCCCAAATATCAGAAATTCAAGGAGGTCTCAGCGAGTCTGCAGTTCCAAGGTTAACCCTCGCTAGACTATGTGCTCCTTGTGAGGGCAAGGACTGAGTCTTTTGTTTTTTTCTCGCCCAAGCGCTTAGAACGGTGCTCAGCATATGTTAGTAACTCAATAAATATTACTTTGGACATTTGCAAATCGCCCCAACATCACAGCACTTATCTACATATCTTTATGTTATATATTATAAATTACTTATTCATATTAATGTCTTTCACCCCCTTTAGTCTGTACGCTTATTATGGGCAAGAAATGTGACTGCTAATTCTGTTGCATTGTACTCATCCAAGCACTTAGTAGAGTGCTTTGCACAGTAACGGCTCAATAAATACTACTGATTGATCAGTACTGATGATCTGTTAATATTCTAGACTCAGAAAGATAGTCTGGTAAACCATCCTTTAATGAGAGCCAGTTAATCATTCATATTCATTCATTCTGAAATTGTCAGGAAGCAAAGGTTCCCATTGTGTTGGTTTATGGCCATTTGATTTTTGGTCCAGACTTTTACCCTAGAAACTGAAGTATGGTCTAGTGTCCTTTACTAGTTCTTAGCAACCCTTAGATTGCAAGTAACAAATTAAAAAAAATTCTTCTGCTATGCTTTCTATCAATGCCATTTTCTACAGACCAAGTTCCAATCACAATTAATCACCCACAGTCATGAGAAAATACACATCATGTCAGGCAGGAGTATCATCTCCGTATGTTTGACCTGCTGTCACCTTATAGAGGCTTAGAAAGCCCACTGGGCAAAACCAGAGCTCAATCCATATTTCATACAACATCTGGCACTTCTCCTTGCCCTTAGTCAAATAACAGATAATGATAAAAACAGGGATAGCAGAAGGCAAAAAAACACTCAAGGATTATTGTGATGTTTATTTCACCAGCAGAGACCAATACTATAGGAATAGTATACTTCTGTTGGATTACTTCTCTTCTAATGGAATACTTCTTCCAGTAGCAATCTTGTCTCTCAAGTCTGCCTGTGACCCAAAAATTAGCTAATGAGGGTGATTTGACTTCAATTTTTCAAAATACTTCTCATCCAAAGTAGTTCAATAAAATACAAAGAATGGAATTGTGGATACTGAAAAGCCTGTATGTTCAGGCAAAGGCAAATTATCCCAGACAAAAGGAAAACCAATTTCAATGTTAAAGTCTCAGAAGGGAGCTCTAGCTTTCTCTGTTCACCTATTCCAATATTTCAAAACTCCTGCCAGCAGGAGATTATTCCTTACTGTTCACCTAAATTCCTCATGCTTTCACTTAAATTTATATCCCCTGTATTGACTTCTACAGAGATAGAGAACAGCTGGTCCCCACTCTTTCATAATAATCTTTACCTACTTGAAGAGAAGCCTAAAGTCACCTTTCAAGCTTATCCTTCTTTTGGAGAAATAATCCCCAGTGCTTTAATACCCAAGTCATTTATTCATCTTATTGGATATCTTCTGAATCACTTCCAAGTTTTAAATATCCTTTAGGTATGTTTCAGACTGAATATGAAAGGGTGATGTCATATTAAAATGAGGAAAGATGAGTGAAACATATATTGCTCACACTCTGCTCCAAGGTGTTCATTTTAGCATTTAGCTCTAAGTGTTTTTAAAGCACCTCGTAGGCCATGAGGTGAATAAAATAATACAAAACTGGTTATGCTCCAAGTCTTCACTTGATCATCAAGTGACTCAGTCACCAATGCGTGACCACTGACTTCACACATCAGTTTCTTCAGCCACACTTTAGAGTCCAAGCATCTCTTCATATAATCCTGATATTCAAGGCCAGGTTCAGACAATAAGAGAGGAAAGTGCCTCAGAAAATGCCATTCAGGGGCTGGCAGAGGTTGAAAATTGGAAACTCCTCAGTCCCCTTAGAGCCTGTGCTAAAAGACACCTAAAGGATGGTCATAGATTAACTCTGAAACAACTGAATGAGAACTAGAGGGTCTCCCCAGAGAAATGGGGAAGCAGTGTGGCCTAATGGAAAGAGCACAGGCCTGGGAGTCAAAGGATCTAGGTTCTAATCCAATTCTGCCAATTGCTTGTGGTGCGATACTGGATAAATCACTTCACTTCAGTTTCCTTGACTGTAAAATGGGGATAAAATACTTGTTCTCCCTTCTACTTTGCCTATGAGGCCTAAGTGGGACAGGGTCTGTGGTCCCTTAGACTGTGAGCCCATTATTGGGCAGGAATTGTCTCTGTTGCCAAATCGTACATTCCAAGCGCTTAGTACAGTGCTCTGCACATAGTAAGTGCTCAATAAATACTACTGAATGAATGAAGGAACCTAATTAACCTGTACCTACCCCAGCCATAAGAACAGTTTTTCACACATAATAAGCACTTAACAAATTCCACAAAGAACGCATTAGGCTTGGGTGGACTCTCTCATGAAGTTATAATGTTATGACATTATAACACAAGCAGCATGGCATAGTGGATAAAGCATGGGCCTGGAAGTCAGAAGGTCATGGGTTCTAATCTGCGTTCTGCCACTTGATTGCTATGTGACCTTGGGCAAGTCACTTCACTTCTCTGTGACTCACCTAACTCATCGGTAAAATGGGGATTGAGATTGTGAGCCCCACATAGGACAGGGACTGTGTCTAACTTGATTTGCCTGTATCCACTCCAGTGCTTAGTAGAGTGCCTGGCACATAGTAAACACTTAACAAAACACCGTAATTATTATAACTCATGCTGAGTCATATGCTCACAGGGCACGCAAATGTCTGAAGCAGGCCTTGATAATACTATGGATGTATTCAGATCCCGTCTCACCAGTTTCATCTGAAGATCTTCCAGTGTTTCATGTTTATGTTTAAAAAATTAAAAATTAAAGAGTCCTCAGTTAGTGAAGCCTTACAAGCAGCGCCACATTTCTTCAGTCACCGGAATTAAGAGCATATTTTGATCCCAAGAAAAAGGTCTTTCAAATTGATTATATATTTATATTGCTTTTACCTGTTGGGTGTACCGGTCTACTTTTGCTTTTGCTTCAGGGGATAGTTCTATATCCTGGGCTCCATAGACTGTCTGGGCAATAGTCCTTATTTTGTCAACAATGGGGAGCTAGAAAGACACAAAAGATGACAAAACAATTAACTGTGATATTATTAAAGAACAGATTGTCCAGGTGACATAACCTCAAAATGTTCCAAGTTCCCCAGCTGAATAAAGCTTACATTTCTTCCACAATGGCAGTAACAAGTACCAAGGAATCCTTTTACAACAGTCTCCTTTCCACCCATAATCCCTCCAACATGATTTAATTTTAAGATTAATGGAGCATTAAAACTTCTTCAAGTTGCAGACCACTTAGTAGTAGTTTGAAATATTGGACAAAAAAAAAGATTTATGGATCTAGATAGTACAGACTGTAAGATGGATTACAGGAAACATCATTTTCACTAAGTCCCCCATTTCTTTACTCCCCTGCCTCACCCCTGCCCCTTTCCCATACAACAGAATGGATATAAACTTAAGTTTCCAAAACTTTTGATAAAGAGGTGCTGATAATTGACTCTGGTACCCAATAAATAGCTCTCACACTTGTATTAAAGCTGCCTACGTGACAAGAAAAGAGTAGTGTTGGATGATCAGTAAATGTCATGACAAGAAGCTCATTCCATGAGTAGTTGGGGACAATAGTGGGATGAAACTATTCGGTGTGGGTTGGTGGAAAGAGAATGGGTTTGGGAGTCAGAGATCGTGAGTTCTAATCCCAGCTCCTCCACTTATCAGCTGTGACACTTTGGGCAAGTCACTAAACTTCTCTGTGCCTCAGTTCCCTCATCTGTAAACTGGGGATTAAGACTGTATGCCCCATGTGGGACAACCCAATTACCTGTATCAATTACTCAGTGCTTAGAATAGTGCTTGGCACATAGTAAGTGCTTAACAAATATCATCATCATCAACAGTTGGGGAGGGAAGTGGAAAATAATTAATTGGGAGGTTTCTGATGACAAAGAATGGTTTCAATGTGGAACAGTTTTGAAGTAAAGTAAGGACTCCAATTGAATTTAAGTCCCCTGAGGATTTGGAAAGGATCAAAGCAAATGGGCCTGACTGAATTTTAGGTCATGCAAATTGGGGAAAAAGAAGTTTCAGCATCTCACCCATTTTCTGATAACTCACATGGAATCAGTCATCCAAAAGCCTGGCCATCACATTGTGGAGGAGTATATTAAAGTGGAAAAATAAGGGTCACCCTAGTAAGTGTGACAGACCAAATGACTTATCAAATCTTATTCTTCCCCTATAGTTCCAGAACCCCCAACGGGAGGACACTTCCTATGCAGTATGGTACAGTTGATAGAGCACGGGTCTGGGAGTCAGAAGTGTATGGGTTCTAATTTCAACTCTAGCACTTGTATGCCATGTAACCTTGGACAAGTCACTTCTCTTCACCTCAGTTACCTCATTTGTAAAATGGGAATTGATTCTGTGAGCCCCATATGGGGCAGGCAGTGTGTTGAACCCAATTTGCTTGTACACACCCAAGTACTTAGTACAGTGCTTGGCACATAGTGAGAGCTTAAGAAATACCACAGTTATTATAACTCTTGCTGAGTTATGTGATCATGGGACCCTCAGATATCTGGCACAAAGGAAGAGCTTAACAAATAACTCCCCATTCCCCCAAATCAATATCACCTCCATGCTCTTTTGTGGTTTTGAGGGAGAACCGCTTGTTCTCTAGGATCCAGCTCTCAAGAAGGCATGTTGGGAATCATCGTAAGGAGGAGTGAAGCTGCCACTGTATCTGACTAGAGTAACTGGGAGCATATGGCACTGTCTTCCCCTCCCAACTAACTGCAAATCCTATCCCTACTGGGGCCTGCAGTTGACAGCAGGGTCTCTACCTGCCTGAAGGAGGGGGGCATCTCCCTAAGCTTCCCTGTCCCCTGGCGATGGGCACTGGTGCACCAGCACACAATTTTTTTGAGCACACAATCTCCCCTCAATAGACGAAGGCCAACTCACCTCAAAGAGCACACACCCTATCAAATGCCCATGTAAAGTTTTAGATATGGAAAGTCTAGTTGCTTTTGAAGCCATTAGGTTCTGCAGCAATGCCAGCCAACATTTTTTCATCTTATGGAGACAAGCAATTTTTGGCAGATGCTCTGTGAAAGACAGGCACAGATGGTCTTGTTAGGAGAGCATCTGAATGCCGCTTATAATATCGCCCTTTGTATTTTCAACAAAAATATTTTCATTTTAAGACATGTTTGTTTGCATAACCAGACTGGGTTGCTTCCAAAATGTTTATTTGAGATGGTTCTTTGAACTCCAAACATCTTTGTGTCTGGTTGACTTCTTCTGTGGCTTTATTTACACTAGAAAACGACTATAAGTCTACTCTCTATTGCCCATATCTGGAGAGCAACTATTGAGAGCTGGCAGAGAGATGGGCAAATTCTATCGCTCTACCTTACCATCTGTGCCCAATTAGCCTGTGCCTGAAAGGCTAGTTTTATAATTCACCCTTCATTTCTCATACTTGATCCTATCTACTAGTACCAAAATGGATAAAAAGTACCGGTGGTGTTCCATTCTTAGCAGATTTCAACATGTACAACATAATCTTTGAAAACCTGAGATAATGCTCCATAAATATCCTGGATGCAATTGTTAGCTACAGTGAACTGAATGGAATTCGTCAGTTTACACAGATAGTCATCTTGGGCCCTCAAGACCTTTACTGTAATTAGTCCATGTCATGTACTCTTCTAAATTTTTAAAAAAACCAGAGATTGGCCCAGATGGTCTTTTTTGGGGTACTCAATGCAAATGGAAAATTACATTAATAACAGGATATGTCATAGTCTACCACTTATAATGCACTTTCTCACAAGGCAAGTGACTTCTGCTGCCATTTTCTCTGTGTTTTGAGAACAATGCATGCATTCTGGAAATGAAGATACTCTTCATCTTGAAAATTCAAGACTTACAACACAGCAAGCCTAAAACTTTACATTCTCAAGGCAACTCAGCAAGCAGCAGCTTCTTGCAGGAAGCAGTGAGGCCTATTGGAAATAGCATGGGTCTGGGGGCCTGGGTTTTAATCCTGGCTCTGCCACTTGTCTGTGCTGTGACCTTGGGCAAGTCATTTAACTTCTCTGTACCTCAGTTTCCTCATTTATAAAATGGGGTCTAAATCCCACTACCTTCTACTTAAGACTGTGACTACCATGTGGATAGGTACTGTTTGCGACCTTGATTTCTTGTATCTACCCCAGCACTTAGTGCAACAGGTGGCCCATACTAAGTGCTTAACAGATGCTATTATTATAATTATTGCTATTAGAAAATGCAAGATTACTGCAAGAAAGTCCATATTTCAAATGGGTTAATACTGATTTTTGGATTTGTACCCAAATGTGTCTTTAGTGAGGCACAGGAGTCCTAGGAGAAACGGCAGCAGCGACAAAGATGAGTAGAAACAGTCTTTTTTATGGGATTTGCTAAGCTCTATGTGTCAAACGCTATTCTAAGCACTGGGGAAGGTACAAGTTCATTAGGTCAGACACAATCCCTGCCCCTTAAAGGGGTCACAGTTTAAGAAGGAAGGAGAACAGGTATTTAATCCCATTTTACAATTGAGGAAACTGAGGTACAGAGAAGTTAAGTGACTTGCCCAGGGTCATACAGCAAGCAATTGGTAGAGCCAGGATTAGAACCAGGTCCTCCGACTCCAAGGTCCTTGCTCTTTCCATTAGGCCATGCGTGCTTTTTTGTGCCCACAGCAGCACAGAAAAGGTTTTCTCCTATCACTTGGTCTGGCAATGGCTGCACTCTGCCCCTCTCCCAACAAGGATGATTCTGCTCTGGTGACTACTCCTTTTTATAGATGGTGAGGAAGGAAAGACACTAGACATGGAAGGTTTGGGAAGGAGGCAGAGAGGTCAAGGTACTTCAGATGAAATCTTGAGACTGCACAGTTCTGATAAAACGTAAAGGTTGGGTTATTTCGTCTATCACATTGAAAGAGGGTTTAGGTTTTTCTTGAACTCCTGGTAATACCATTTTCATTTTCTAAAAATATCACCTATCAGTTCAATCAAACAGTACAGAAAGGTCTTTTCCGACCAAGCTCTCATTTCCCTACCATCTCTCTCTTCTGTGTTCCCCTTGCACTTGGATTTGTATGCTTCATTCATTTCACTCTTGGCCCCATAGCACTTATGTACATATCTGTAATTTATTTTAACGTCTGTCTCTTTGTGGACAAGGAACATTTCTACCAATGAGTAAACATGCGATGGATGGATTAGTCACCGTACAAAAGACAGGAGAGACCCTGGGATGCCCATGAGGCTAGAGAAGCAGGATGGCATTGGTAGCAGGGCACGGGTCTGGGAGTCAGAAGGTCATGGATTCTAATCCTGGATCTGCTCATCTGCTGTATGGCTTTGGCCAAGTCACTTCACCTCTCTGTGCCTTAGTGACCTCATTTGTAAAATGGGGATTAAGACAGGGAGCACCATGTGGGACAAAGACTGTGCCCAACCTAATTTGCTTGTGTCCACCCAATTATTATTATTACTAGGTCTGCTATACTGTTCTCTCCCAAACACATAGTACAGTGTTCTACACACATTAAGTGCTCAAAAAAGACCACCGATTGATCTATTTCATGAAGTCTCACTTCTGACAGAATGTTTTTGTGTGATTAAAATTGAAACCCAAAATGTAAAAAATTAGAAACACTAAAATGAATCAGTACTCATATTCACTCTCAACTCCTTTATAAACTTTTTTAAACACGTCATCAGTAAGTGAAATACAGAACCAAAGTTAGAAAACAGTCCACTAGCAATAATGTCACACGCAGGTGTGTGTTGCAGTCTACTCTGCCCCACATGAAGTCAGCAAAAGGCCAGGTGTCAAGGTTAATTTTATCCATTGAGGACCCAGCACTGAGAGATGACTGAAAGAGGGGCATAGTTGGTATTTTCTGTATCCACATATTATAACCGGTGCCAGAACGACTTTGAAAATCAACTCGCATGGGCCCTTTGAGACCTGTACCCAGTTCCCCAGCCCCCATATGGGCTTGACCATGCACAGCTAAGTTTGTGCTTTCCTACTCTACTAAAAAGCTCTAATCAATCATAATGAACGCTTACTGTGTGCACAGCACTGTACTAAGTGCAAGGCAGAGTATAATAAAAGAGGGTTGTTATGCACGTTTCCTTAATCTTTCTGTTTGCCTTGGTTCCAACTTCTTGATTGGAGAAAGAAGCAATCACAAAGACTTTAGTTCACCCAGAACCCTGGAAGCAGGTAGGTTCTAAAAGTTGTTTGTTATAATGCAGAGATGTACCATTAGGTTTTGAAAATCATGCATGACCAACTAGGAAGCCAAAAAAAAGTGGCCACTTTGCTATACAGTAAAATGTCTATTGCCTTTGCTGCAATGCATACTTATTTTAATTCACATGCTCGATAACTGTTGTAGACCTGCCAGGGGAGGCAGAAGGAATGAAGATGGGAACCCAGAAATAACAACCATCATACGTAGAGGAGGAATTGTGGGTGTCTATTTTATTCTCTCAAACGTTTAGTATAGTGAGGGCTCAAAAAGTACCACTGATTAGAGCAAAAACAAAAATGAATCAATCAATGGCATTTATTGAGCGCTTACTATGTGCAAAGCACAGGACTAAGTGCTTGGGAGAGTACAATAGATCAGAATTAGCAGTCACATTTCCCATAAAGAGTTCACAGTAAAGAGAAGAATATTGCTGTTTAAGTCCTCTTTTCTATTAATGGAAAATCCTTGGTGTGAACTACACAGTAGTATTTTTAAGATATGTCAACTATGACATGAAGCTTTTCCTGTTGTATTGACATTTTAAAACCACTTCACACCACTGATATAATGTAATTCTTGACTTCTTTTCTAAGTGGAAATCACAAAACACATGGCAAATGCACTGAATCCAATAAAGAGATTTTACAAAAAATCCCCCCAAAGCCTCCAAAGTTTTAAAATGCAATCTGCTAACTGTTGTCAGCTTTTGCATGATTGGGTAAAATAGTTCAGAAGAGTGATTGTGTGGACAATGCAAGTACTAACAACATGAAGGAGTCTTAAGACGTTAGAGACTTTCTGTGCAACATGGCAGAAAAATTAGCTTATGATTTCAAATAAGCTTGTATCACCAGTGAGGAAGTCACACATTTTATAAGAGTACTTGTTAATATCTGACAATTAAAACGGATTAAACTTGACTTTTTTCTTGGAGAGATTAATGGTCACTTTTATCTACATTTCAATGGGTTGTAGGAAACACAGATACATCCTTTCTAGTAACTTGTATTTTGTATGCGCTGGAGCAGTCATTAGCTAGTTTGCCATCCTTCAAGTAAATTTTTTTAGTATGATATATAGTCATAGTAGGTCACCCATGACCTCCTTCTTGCCAAATCCAATGGCTCCTACTCCATTCTAATCCTCCTTGACCTCTCTGCTGCCTTTGACACTGTCGACCATCCCCTCCCCCTCCATACCTTATCTCATCTTGGCTTCACGGACTCCGTCCTCTCCTGGTTCTCCTCTTACCTCTCTGGCCGGTCATTCTCGGTCTCCTTCGCGGGCGCCTCCTCCCACTCCCATCCTTTAACTGTTGGAGTCCCTCAAGGGTCAGTTCTCGGCCCTCTTCTGTTCTCCATTTACACTCACTCCCTCGGTGAACTCATTCGCTCTCACGGCTTTGACTACCATCTCTACGCAGATGACACGCAGATCTACAGCTCCGCCCCCGTCCTCTCCCCCTCCCTTCGGGCTCGCATCTCCTCCCGCCTCCGGGACGTCTCCACCTGGATGTCGGCCCGCCACCTAAAACTCAACATGAGCAAGACTGAGCTCCTCATCTTCCCTCCCAAACCCGGTCCTCTCCCAGACTTCCCTATCGCCGTGGATGGCACGACCATCCTTCCCGTCTCTCGGGCCCGCGATCTCGGTGTCATCCTTGACTCGTCTCTCTCGTTCACCCCACACATCCTATCCGTTACCGAGACCTGCCGGTGTCAACTTTACAATATCGCCAAGATCCTCCCTTTCCTCTCCACCCAAACGGCTACCTTACTGCTACGGGCACTCGTTATATCCCGGCTAGACTACTGTGTCAGCCTTCTCCCTGACCTCCCTTCCTCCTCTCTCGCCCCGCTCCAGTCTATTCTTCACTCCGCTGCCCGGCTCATCTTCCTGCAGAAACGATCTGGGCACGTCACTCCTCTTCTTAAACACCTCCAGTGGTTGCCTATCAACCTCCGCTCCAAACAGAAACTCCTCACTCTAGGCTTCGAGGCTCTACATCACCTTGCCCCTTCCTACCTCTCCTCCCTCCTCTCTTTCTACCACCCACCCCGCACGCTCCGCTCCTCCGCCGCCCACCTCCTCACCGTCCCTCGGTCTCGCCTAACCCGCCGTCAACCCCCGGGCCACGTCTTCCCGCGGTCCTGGAACGCCCTCCCTCCTCACCTCCGCCAAACTGATTCTCTTCCCCTCTTCAAAACCCTACTTCAAACTCACTTCCTCCAAGAGGTCTTCCCAGACTGAGCTCCCCTTCTCCCTCTACTCCCTCTACCGCCCCCCCTTCACCTCTCTGCAGCTTAACCCTCTTTTCCCCCCATTTCCCTCTGCTCCTCCCCCTCTCCCTTCCCATCCCCTCAGCAATGTACTCGTCCGCTCAACTGTATATATTTTCATTACCCTATTTGTTAATGAAATGTACATCGCCTCGATTCTATTTAGTTGCCATTGTTTTTATGAGATGTTCTTCCCCTTGACTCTATTTATTGCCATTGTTCTTGTCTGTCTATCTCCCCCGATTAGACCGTAAGCCCGTCAAACGGCAGGGACGTTGCCGACTTGTTCATTCCAAGTGCTTAGTACAGTGCTCTGCACATAGTAAGCGCTTAATAAATACTATTGAATGAATGAATGAATAGTAAAATTAATTTGTCTATTGGAAGGATGTGTCTGTCAATGAGAGATGCTTTTATTTCAAACACGTCTGTCTTTTGGTTGCATAGATGACACTACTGACAGCAAGACCCTTTCCAAGCAAGTAAGAGTATCTGAAAAGACATGCACAATCAATCCCTTCTCCCCCATTCTTTAGAAGAGAGGTTAAATCCTTGTTGCCCTGATGGGTTTGTCCCACACTGGACCCGTCCCTGTTTTCAACTCTGCCTCCTCTCAGCCCAATTTTCACAAGGTCTTTGATCTACTAGAAGCAAAAATGCTCTCCCACCTTCTGCCCACCAGGCTGGTCTTTCTATTGCAGTTGCCTTCCGAAAATTCCTGCTCTTTCCAGATTCATCAGGGACAACATCCGGTTCTTTTTTTTAAAAAAATGGTATTTGTTAGGTGCTTTGCCCCCAGTTAAGTGCTCAATAATGCCACTGAGTGACCAACTGATGGATTTGCTCCAGGAGCGAGATAAATCACCTTAGGTAGTTCCAGGTCTCTCAGGTATTGGCCTAATGGAAAGAACAAAAGCCTGGGAGTCAGAGGAGGTGGGTTCTAAACCCAACTCTGCCGATTGCCTGCTGTGTGATCTTGGGTAAGTTACTTAACTTCTCAGAAGAGAGTTTCTTCATCTGTAAAATGGGGATTCAACACCCGTTCTCCCTCCTACTTAGACTGTGAACCCCACGTGGGGCAGGGACTGTGCCTGACCTGATTAGCTTACATCTACTCCAGAGCTTAGAACAGTGTTTGCCACAGAGTAAGCACTGAAATACCATAATGATGATAATGACAATAATAACACTAATAACACTAATAATAAAAAATGGAAAGGATGAGCACTCTCAAAGGTCCTGAAGACCTTCAACTTGACACAAAGCTTGATATCCATTGTCGCCATATCCTTTTTTGCAGTCTTCTAAAAGCCACAATGAAATTTTTTATTATACTGTCAGTCAGTCGTATTCACTGAGTGCTTACTCTGTGCAGAGCAGTGTGCTGAGTGCTAGGGAGAGTACAATGTAACAAGAAACACATTCCCTGCCCACAATGAGCTTACAGTTTAGAGGGGTGGAGATCTGTTTTCGATCTCAATGTATCCATGCAGCTTTGTACAGTGTTCTGCCTAGTTAGAATTAGGTCACTACTTTAAATTCTGTACTGCTGATGAAGATCTTTGATGGGAGTGTGAAGCAGCGTGGCCTAGTGCATGGAACACGGGCCTGGGAGTCAGGGGACCTGGGTTCTAATCCCAGCTCTGCCTCTTGTCTGTGTGACCTTGGGCAATTAATTTCACTTCCTCTATGCCTCTGTTACCTCATCTGTAAAATGGGGATTAAGACTGTGAGTTCCATGTGGGATATGGACGGTGTCCAACCTGATTAAGGCTCAGTGGAAAGAGCATGGGCTTGGGAGTCAGAGGTCATGGGTTCGAATCCCAGCTCTGCCACTTGTCAGCTCTGTGACTGTGGGCAGGATACTTAACCTCTCTGTGCCTCAGTTACCTCATCAGTAAAATGGGGATGAAGACTGTGAGCCCCACGTGGGACAACCTGATTACCTGTATCTACCCCAGCGCTTAGAACAGTGCTCTGCACATACTAAGCGCTTAACAATTACCAACATTATTATTATTATTGTTATTAGCTTGTATCTACCTCAGTGTTTTAAAGAGTGTCTGGCACATAGAAAGTGGTTAATAAATACAGTAAAGAAAGAAAAAAAAAGCATAGGATTTCCTAGCTGGTAAATAACTTCAGATTTCATAACACTGATTTTCAGACCACAATGCACTGTAATGACTGCAGAGTGATTCCCAGTCATATGCATAATCATTTGCAAAGCTAATTCAATCTTATTTATTGAACTCTTACTGCATGCAAAGCACTATACTAAGTACTTGGGAATGTACAATGTAATAACAAACAGACACATTCCTTCCCACAAAGAGCTCACAGTCTACAGGGGGAGACAGACATTGATATAAATAAATTTATTCTTGTTGTGTGACATTGGACAAGCAGCTTAAACAGGTGTCCCTAAGGCACAGTGCTCTGCTTTCAGCAGAGAGGCCCTCAAAGCAAGACTCCAGTAACGGGATTATTGTTCATCAACTCAATACATCTATCATCAATAAATATGACTGAACATTTTGGAGGGGTGGAAACCAACCTCAGAAAAGCTGCCCAAGCTGCTCAGATTGCCCAAGGCTAGATATACAACAAAATCAGACTGAGGGAAGGAGGCCAAACTGAAGCTGGTGAGTAATAGGTGGCTCGTCACTTGCTATGCGGCTCATACACATAAAGCTTTACCATTTATTATCTTGTAACAGGCTGCAGAATTCTGCTGCTCAAGCCCTTTTAGCAGCCCCCCTTCCCCTGATCCCACCCTTGCTATTTCTTGTCTGCCCCCTTGAACACCTGCTTAGTGTTCCAGTCCAAGTAATTTTTTTAAATCAGTGACTCAAGGGCCATATTATGTTTTTTGTTTGCAGTTCTTTGGTTCATGAATCTTGGCCACTCCTGGACAACAGTCATAAACCCTCACTGTTCTGCCTGGAATGCCCCCAGTCTTTATTAACCATTTGCCTATTAAATAAACAAAAGAGATGAGTAGAGGGGGGAGAGGGCTCAAAATACATACTTTAAGTATTTACTTTTGGCATGTAAAGCTTGTGAGGAAATTTTACAATAATCATCCTTGTGATATTCTAAATAAATGATCAGGTGTCAAGAATGAAGTGACATGAACAAAATTTAAACAAGCTTCTTTGAAACAGTCGAAATAAGAGGCAGGGATGTTTTATAGGGACAAACAAATGTTCGACCACATGAAAGGCTTAAACATTTCTCAGACTGAGAATCTCGCAAGTTGAGTGACAGTCTTAAGGAACAATGGATTTATATATCATGAAATGGAGTTCTAAATTGTTAAATGTCAAGCAACATTTATACTGACTGTGGCAAGAGGTGACACTACCAAAACACCGTCAGGTGCTGAACCAGTGCTGGTACGATTCCTAGAATCCCAGATTCCTACAGGTTTGACATAGAGCATACATTTGATCCCAAACCAGCACACCCAGAGCTGCCTATGGTGTACGTGCTTCTCTCCATGTAACCTGTCAAATTCAGAAACAATCTCAATTAGCAAATTCCCAAGGATGAGCAACAGGTTAAGCCCCAGGCTTCCAAAGAAACCACACATCTCCTTGCTATATTTGTGACAACCACTCTTTGCAGAATAATGCCATTTGCATGACTACTGCAGAAAGTTAAACCACTGAGCAGTTATTCTCCAAATTTATCTAAAAAGCAATGGTGTGGAATCTGTGTGTGTGACCTTTGAGCCCCAATTGAGAGGAACATATGCGCGTGCCTATCCATCACCCATTATGTCCTCTCTGGTTTCTATTCAGTTCATGGTTTGCAGAAGCAATACTTTCCACTTTTACTAAGCTGGAGCACTTCTCATTTCTTGAATGATAGTAATTTTAAGAATGAAACACCATCAGGTGTTCAGAAAGTTGTTTCTTGCCAATAAGTATTTTCCTTACTTTATAAAAAATAGTTACTGAGTGCCCAGTAATGTCCTGGACCCTGCAGAGACGCCCAGAATATTCCCCAGTTTCAGCTCCTGCCCTTAGAAGTTTTCACTCCTAGGAAACAATACAAACACAGATGTCTCTTCCATTATACTGTAAACTCCTTGGGGGCAGGTGCCTTATTTTTCTTTTGTTGCAATGTCCAAGGGCTCAGTAAAGTGTTCTGCCCCTAACAGGCACTCAACAAATTCTTCTATTGACAAAGATATCGATAGGGAAAGCATACATTATTTCTCCACGGTTGGCAATGGGATGGGGGAGATTAGGGGACAGGAAGGACAGTTGGATCTGAAATCTTAAAATGTTGTTTATGTTTTTTTTAAAGCCCTCAGAATTGTGAATAGAAATGAGTAAATGTGGCAATTAGGGAATTAGAAGGAAAATCATCCAGGCCTGATGGGGTAAGGAAAGGACAGTTTTACAAAGATTTACAAAGCATTAGGAAAGATTCTGAATAGGGGTTTGGGGGTCAGGGGAGAAGTGAGTCAGAATTCAAAGGAAAAGAGGACAAAGATTCAGCTGTCATCTGCTGTAGTGTTGAGTACAATAATCAAAACCATGAGCATAATATTGTGACTCCAAATGAAAGGAAGGTAGAATTCTTAAGAGCAGACCCCAGAAGGTTTTTTGAGACTGATGAACTCTGCATCTGTTTGAAAGCAGAGAGAAGGGAACCAGGCTGCGATTCTCACTCTGGAGTGATGAATATTGGTAGTAAAGTGGTTAATTACTGGAACTGAAACTTTCTGTTGCCTATTTCAAAATAATCCCTTTAATGCATATACAGTATTTGTTTTTTCATTATGAAGTTTTGGTTCTGGATGATTTAAGTTTCAAATACTGATGACTACTTGGCATCTGATCAATTCTGGATGATTAAACCTGTTCCCACCGCCACCCACCAAAATGGGAAAACAACCCCCAAAAAGTTAACACATGGGAACCTAAAGTTCAATAGTTCACGGATCAACATCTCTGCCTGTGGCCTGAGACTTAGATTTAATAGATTTATTTTGATCTCCCTTCATTCAACCCCAGCTGTGTTCAAGAGAATAGCTTCATACAAAGAGCAGGAAAGACATTTTAATGAAAACAAACTCAATACTGCCATGCTGTCAAGGTTACACCTCACCATATTTCCAGTGTCAGAGGGAGAATACAAAGATAATTTACAACCAAGTAGTTCTTGATTCAGCAAAAAATATTCAAACCCTCTTTCCTGAGAGCAATGTTGGCACCATCTATTAATATATTGAGAACAGACTCGGTGGCACTTTAAATTGCTGGTAATTGGGACTATCAAGTGAAGATGAAAAGCTGGCAAGAATTTCAACTTGAAGGCCATCCCCCTGAGAACAGGTTGATTCAAGGGAAAAGCAATGCTAATGAACACAATATCACAATATAACAAAGAGACAGCAGAATGCTTACATGCAACACTATCCTCTTTGTGGGGAAAGCTCTATATCAATCACACTTTTCCACTTCAGCTAAAGGTTGGGAACAAACTGGGAAAGGCTCTAACAAGGGCATGAAACTTTTTTGTGCATTATATACACATGAGATGAACTTTAAAGAAGCACTTCATTTTTTTTTAAAATGGCATTTATTAAGTGCTTCCAATGTGCCAGGCACTTAGGGTCTGGACAAGACAATCAAATCAGACATGGTCTATGTCCCACAAGGAGTTCACAGTCCCATTTTACAGATGAGATAACTGAGGCACAGAGAAGTTAAGTGACTTGCCCAAGGTCACAAAGCAGACAACTGACCGAGCTGGGAGGATTTCCCTTCTTGAAACTGGAGTTTCCGAGTGTAATCTGAAGTCATGCAAATTCATTTTTTGCCTAATTCTTCTGCGAGTACCCAAAAAAAGGAAGAAAGGGAGTCTCTTCTTGGTTCTTATGGTTTTTCTAATTGGGAGAGTAGATGGTTAACCCTTGTTCTTTTTTTTAAGGTATCTGTTAACTGCTATGTGCCAGTCACTATCCTAGGTGCTGGGAGATAACAAGCTAATCAGGTTGGACACAGTCTATGTCCCACATAGTGCTTCCAATCTTAATTCCCAAGTTACAGATGAGGTAACTGAGGCAATTGAGGCACAGAGAAGTGAAGTACCTTGCCCATGGTCACACAGCAGCAATTAGCACAGTCAGGATTAGAACCCAGATCATTCTGACTTCCAGGTCCATACTCTATCCACAAAGCCACATTGCTCTTGGCAGTAGAGCAGCAGTATGGAATTTGGAGAAAATTGGCACCTCTCCTGAGATACCTGATTATATGATAATGTATCAGTCCAAAATTCCCAGCCTGCCCTTCTCCCTTTACCTCCCCTTCCTTTTCAAGAGAGAGCAGCAGCAGGATAAGGAGCGAAGCTGTCCAAGGAATGAAAATCTGCTTCTTCTCTAAACCCACACAGACCTCCAGAAGGTGTACTTGGGGAATAAGGAGCAAGTGTTGGTGAACTAGGCAGGATTTAGGTACTATTTGAATGGAATTTAAAAAAAATGATATTTTTTACACTTTTACTATGTGCCAGAGACAAGATAATCAGATTGGGCGCAATCAGTGTTCTACAGGGGGTTCACAGATTTAATCCTCAGGTTATAGATGAAGTAACTGCGGCACAGAGTTAAGTGACCTGCCCAAGGTCACACAGCAAACAAGTGCTGGTTCTGGGATTAGAACCTAGATTTTCAAAGTACTTCTTTAGAGTAAATCCTAAGTATACTGTTTAGAAATATTGCTTTATTGTTTTCTCTTCACATTGACACTTCCTCTTTGTTTTGTTTTTAAAACTTTTGAGTATGAACAAGTACCCTCATTTTAGGAGAAGCAGCATGGCTCACTGGAAAGAGCACGGGCTTGGGAGTCAGAAGTCATGGGTTCGAATCCCAGCTCTGCCACTTGTCAGCTGTGTGACTGTGGGCAAGTCACTTAACTTCTCTGTGCTTCAGTTACCTCATCTGTAAAATGGGGATTAAGACTGTGAGCCCTAAGTAGGACAACCTGATTCCCCTGTGTCTACCCCAGCGCTTAGAACAGTGCTCTGCACATAGTAAGTGCTTAACAAATACCAACATTATTATTATTATGGTAGTAGTTTCATGCTAAATTAACATATTTTTTTTCAGAGCTGACGCTAGCAAATAATCTTGTGCCAACTTAACCCTGGCATATATGAAGGTGTGTGTGAAGTTACAGAACTAGTTCTGGTGACAAAACTAAAAAGGAGGTGGAATTAAAATGTCTATCCAAATAGTTTCGGAAAGATAGAGTAAAACCTGTATTTATGAAAATATTCATATAATGTCAGTATTTACAACTGGGAGGCTTGGGAATGCCTGTGTTTTAAAGGCATGTAATGGAGGACACTGGGATTTAAAAAATTCTATTTGGTTTAACCATATTTCTATTCCATAGCTCATTGTTTTGAACCAAAATCAAAATAAAGTGTGATTAAAAAAAAAATTGTTCATTTTGGCAATGAAAAATTTAAGAAAACTTTAAGTCAATTTATGACTCATTTTTAGCACGCCAAGTAAATTAGGATTGATTTTCTACATTTATGTGATTATCACTACCTCCATTATCAACATGTATTTTTTGAGAGGGATTCCCAGAAGATTTTACCATGCTAAAAGTGCAAAGTAGAAGTAGTCAGAATTTCTGGGTTCCCTTCTAGATTATATATGATCTGGGGCCACTTTAGTCTCCCACTTTTCCAGGAGCCCACAATAATGAATTGTATATTCTCCATGGAGAGGAGACTGGAGGAAACACACCCTTTTTCATTAAAATGTCAAAAGAGGAAAAAATGGGTTCATCCCAAGGTTACTGTAGTTTTGAGACTGTACAATCAGACTCCATTCTGCAGCTATTAACCTTGTTTTCACATGCGATGACTGTCTTGAAAGGAGCCAGAATGCACTTGATGAAGGCCACTGGCTCACTGCAGTATCTGTAAGCACAAAGCCTGTTTAACTATTTAAAGTGAGCAGGCTGTAGTAAAATTGAAGATTTCCCGGAACTCGGACTGCGGTGTGTGTGAAGTTGCTCCTTTCTCCTTCTTGTTTATAACCATACCGACTGCATAACAAGCTATGTCAAACAAAGGGAGAACGTTGATGTTACTGTTCTAGCTTCAAAGGAGGGTGTACAGTTAAAAAAAAGTGGATGTTTGTGTAGTTCCTGAAGGAGGTAGCCCCCTTAATAATTTTTCTTAATTCATGTTTATCTTTGTTTCCTTATCATCTGCATGTGTGACACAGATAATCTAAATGGTAGAAATTGTCAGGGGAGAGGAAGAGGTGAGGGAAAACTACCTCTCCCATGGCTATGAGCCCATCCCTAACAGTGGATTTTTCTCCTCGACTAATGCGTCCAGGCCCTTGCATAAAATTTGGTTTTGGATGAGATGCAAGAATTCAGTCCAGTAAAAGAGAACTTTAAGCCAATATTTTTTTTCTTCCTCACTCCCTGTTAGAAAAGTTAAAATAGAAAAAAAAGATAAATGAAATGCTCAGACAACTATGTAGTACTGGGGAGGGAAGGAAGGGGCAGTTGTAGATCATTGTCAACTTCTAACTTCTTTAGATGACAGAAAGAATTCCAAGGACCAGAAATAATAAAATTAAGGAGCCATGTGGGAAGTTCACAACACAATGTTTCTACACAGACAAGGAAAACCTAGAGGTGACTTGTTCCATTAAAATACACCCCCCCCCCCCCCCCCCGCTAGTTTTATAAGTACAATGATATCTGCAAGTAAAAACAAGTTCAAAGCTGTAAGTGATAGTGGAGCTACTCTAGGAAGGAGAATGAACATGGGAATGATAGCTACACAAGCACTTCATCATTAGCAAGAAAGCAGATGCACCACTCCCATTTACACATTCTTTTATGTTATTTGTTAATCACTTACTATGTGCCAGGCACTGTACCGAGTACTAGGGTTAGGTACAAGCTAATCAGGTTGGACACAGACCATGTCCCACATAGGTTTTACAGTCTTAATCCCCATTTTACAGATGAGGTCACTGAGGCACAGAAATTAAGTGACTTGCCCAAGGTCACACAGCAGACAAGTGGAAGAGCTGGGATTAGAACCCAGGACCTTCTGACTCTCAGACCCATGCTCTACTAGGCCACGCTGCTTCTCATTGAGAAGCATTGTCTCATATTGTTCCATACTCTTGTCAAAGTCACAAAGTTATTTTTTAAGGCATTAGCCTAATATAATCTCCTGCCAAAACAAAAAATGGCTGTGCTATTGGAATGATGAGGTTATTGTTTGGCTTAGCTTTTCTAAAATAGACCAGCACTGAGGATGCAGCAATGTGGTGAGGAGACCATGGAGGCCAACCCGCAGGGCTTCAATAGGGTTTTATAAGCTGTGCAAGATATATGGGAAACTATTACTTTCCTATTTGTAGATGGGGAAAAGGAAGGCATAAACCAGGTAAAGGAATTTTGAGAGTTTCAAATACAGTTAGTGATGGAGCTACAGGAAAAAAACCGGTGTGACACCAGCCCAATGCTCTGTTCATTCATTCATTCAATAGTATTTATTGAGCGCTTACTATGTGCAGAGCACTGTACTAAGCGCTTGGAATGAACAAGTCAGCAACAGACAGAGACAGTCCCTGCCGTTTGACGGGCTTACAGTCTAATCGGGGGAGACAGACAGACAAGAACAATGGCAATAAATAGAGTCAAGGGGAAGAACATCTTGAAAACAATGGCAACTAAATAGAATCAAGGTCATGTACATTTCATTAACAAAATGAATAGGGTAATGGAAATATATACAGTTGAGCAGACGAGTACAGTGCTGAGGGGATGGGAAGGTAGAGATAGGAGGGGGCAAGGTGATGGATAGCTTTGAAGGAGTTTTTGTTTCGTGCGGAGGTTGATAGGCAACCACTGGAGGTTTTTAAGGAGGGGAGTGACATGCCCAGAGTGTTTCTGCAGGAAGATGATCCGGGCAGCGGAATGAAGAAGAGATTGGAGTGGGGAGAGACAGGAGGAAGGGAGATCAGAGAAAAGGCTGACATAATAATCCAGTTGGGAATGAAATCAACAGTGAGTTCCACACCAAGCTACGTTTCGTTCACAGGCCTCATGCCAGACACTTTACTTCAGGATAATCCTAACATTTTTACCAGTTAACACTGAGAAAGTCCTAATAAAGTAAAGACTTTGTTCTCAGACACTTAAAAATCACTGGTATGAAATACAGCAATTGGTAAAAAAAAGTTTCCTACTCAGGAAATCAGTTAGCAATTGTTTCTCCTATTCATTATTTTCCTCAAATGGTAGCTAAAGAACATTAATTTAAACATAAATAGGGCAATATAACACTGAGGCTGAAATACAAGAGTCACCAAATTGCAATATGCTACATTTATAACCCAAGAAATCCTAATGAACTCATATTGCAAATTTTTCATTTTGTTAGAAAAAAGCATCCCCCTATCAATACTGCAAACAGGTATAGTACCATTAAACATTATTCAATTTCAAGAAAATTCAATTGGGAAACAAAACAGAATACCAACTGCACTGTATATTTCATAAGCAAGTGTCTCGCTTTTAATCCTGGGGCCACTATGCTTATAACACTCAGTCCATAAAAATGTGTCACGGCAGGAGTAGGATGTAGAAATCCTACAGCTCTGATAGTCACTGTGAGCCAACTGTAAGAAGAGAAGCAGGTTGTCCTTGGCATAGCCACCCAGCCAACTGGAGCGTAAAGTGATTATCAGTGCAAAGGCCCACACTGAGAGGCAGGAGCTTGTGGGTGGAGGAGGTGAGTCGTGTGGGAGCACTGTCCCACTCAACGAAGGCTATCCTCCTTCATACAACACCCCAGTTGGGGCACTCCAACATCCAATATGTGGAAAGAGCACGGGCCTAGAAATCAGAGGATGTGTGACCTTGGGAAAGTCACCCATGAAGGAACCCATGACCTTCTGACTCCCAAGCCTGCGCTCTATCCCCTAGGTCAGGCTGCCTCTTCATCACTGGAGTTACTTGAACACCCATCAATCAATCAGTCATATTTATTGAGCGCTTACTATGCGCAGAGCACTGTACTATGCCCTTGGGAAAGTACAGTACAACAGAATTAGCAGAAACTTTACGTGCCCATAATGAGCTTTCGTCTAGAGGAGAAGACAGACAATATCACGTGTAGAACACTACTATAAAGGCTTGGGAACATCTAGAAAGAGTTACTGCTGCCACCAAAAAAAATAAATGTGGTTCAAGGTTGCCAATTTTTCTTTATTCACTCTTACAAGTCCCTCTTCCACTGCTACTTTTCCGTTTTCTTCATCCCAATCTCCACTAGGATAGGGATCATTGAGGATAAGATGGCAGTAGCAGGAGGAAGAGAGACTGGTGGAAGTGAGAAGCAGTGAAAGGAAGATGGATGGTACATGGGAATCACAAAAGGAGCTTGAAAAAAATGAAATGATTACAGATTAACCCAACAAATGGCCTCAATTTTTTCTTAATGGAGAACAGAGTTGCGATTGTGGCAATAATAACTGTGGTATTTGTTAAGCACTTACTATGTGCCAAACACTGTGCTAAGTGCTGGGGAAGATACAAAATAATCAGTTTGGACACAGTCCCTTTCCCACATGGGGCGCTCAGTCTAAGTATGAGGGAGCAGAAGTATTGAATCCCCATTTACAGATGAGGAAACCGAAGCACAGGTTATTTAAGTAACTTGCCTAAAGTCGTAAAGCAGGCAAGGGGCAGAGCTAGCATTAGAACCCAGGCTGCCGATTCCCAGGCCCATACTCTTTCCGCTACGCCCTGCTGCTTCTCAACCATAATCAATCAAAGGCCCTAAGTGAGGATGCTATTACTAAGGAGTAATACATAAAGATATGTTTTAAACAATTCACACTACTTCATAATTGAAAAAACACACCTCAATAAAAAAGCACACAAAAGAGTCCTAAAATCAAGGAGTAGTTTCTAATAGCACTAGCATTTACCAAAAAAAAAAAAAAAAAAAGGGCAATCAGAGCAAATGGTCTGGAGGAATTCAAAGACAAACTCTCATGGTAAACTGTCAAAGTACTATGGAAACACGTCAAAATACCTTAAAATATATTTTGGTCAAATAGTAGCCAGGGGATATACACTGAATGGTGAGAGTAGAAACATCTTAGATATGTTTAGACAGTCTGGTCAAAGGAAGGGCAATCAATAATAAGGAAATTTTGAAAAGGAGATTTTTAAATGGCATGATCAGGAGAATACTTCTAACCAGGAGATTTCTGAATGTTTTTTTTCAAGAAACTTACTTATCCTTCACAATTCGAACCTGAATTATTCAAACTCTAAAAACACAACAAAGGCAAACGTCCTAAGAAGGTAAAGAAGTAGACAAGATAAGTTCACTTAATGGTCTCATTAGGTCAAAAGAAAATGTATTCCTAAGCAATGTTGGAAGACAAGGAGAATCTAGAATTTCTTAAACACACAATTAGGGCTAACTACTTAGGGAAGCTTTTTTCTTCTTTGTTAACTTACCTCCAAATCATATAGGAATCGGAAGCGGTTTTTCTTATTGGCAGCTTCTCTTACAGCACGAGCCAAGTCCACTGCCCCTTTACCTCCCACTGACCAGTGATGACAGGGCACTGCATCGAAAGCTCCAGACCGTTTTGCAAGCTCACACACCAAATCAATCTCGGCATTTGTGTCGGTCCTGGGAACAAAAATATTTCATAACTTTGTTTTTCTAATTTTCCACTTTGCATTGGTGTTAATGAATTTTTTAAAATGTTATTTGTTAAACACTTACTATGTTCCACGTACTGTTGTAAGCACATGGGTAGTTACAAGCTTATCAGGTTGACACTCCCTGTCCCACATGGGGCTCACAGTCTTAAAATACTATTTTACAAATGATTTTTCTTGTGATTGTCGTGTGAAAAAATGTAACTTTTTTACATTGGTTAGTTTTAAAAAAAAAAACCAACCCACTGAAAACGTAACCATATCAACCTGTGTTTGAAAATCAATTAATCCAACTATCACACTGGAAATATTACCATCAACTGTTATCAAATATTTCAAGATTAAAATGTGTTAAAGTAGTAGATTTTATCAAGAAGTTGACCTTCTGACCACACAGAAACCTGCAAGGAGAGAAACAAAGGTTCTTCTGTTGCCTACGGCAACTAAGCAATATCTTTAGGTTAAAACCTGGGAAAAAACTTACTTGAAGACGTTTAGGGCAACCACAACTGGAACTCCAAATAGCTGAGCAATCTGAATCTGCTTCTGTAGATTACAGCAACCATCGGCTACCAGCTGAAGATTCTGTGAAAAACAACAGCATACGATCCATCGCTTCTCATCTATCCAAACAAATCTAGAAAAGCAGCCAAGCAAAACAGCAATGATTTTTGCTTTGTTGCCTTTTCAATTTTTTTTTAAAGACAGTACAACAGTGTCCGGTACTAATATCACTTTCAAAAGCAGAAGCTTTTTGTAAATATCCTTAAATTAAATAAACTAATTTTTCAGCCCACTACTTTTGGGGATTAGCTCTCCATCACCTTGCCCCCTCCTACCTCACCTCCCTTCTCTCCTTCTTCAGCCCAGCCTGCATACTCCGCTCCTCTGCCGCTCACCTCCTCACTGTGTCTTGTTCTCACCTTTCTCCCCATTGACCCCTGGCTCATGTCCTACCTCTGGTCTGGAATGCCCTCCCTTCTCACATCTGCCAAACTGGCTCTCTTTCCCCCTTTCAAAGCCCTACTGAGAGCTCCCCTCCTCCAGGAGGCCTTCCCAGACTGAGTCCCCAATTTTCCTCTGCTCCTCATCCCTCTGCTCTAACCCCTGCCTTGCCCCACAGCACTTGTGTATATTTGTACATATTTATAATTCTAGTTATTTTATAAATGATGTGTATATATCTATAATTCTACTTATCTATTTTGATGTTATTCATGCCTGTCTACTTGTTTTGTTGTCTGTCTCCCCCTTGTAGACTGTGAGCCCTTTGTTGGTTAGGGATTGTCTCGATGTGTTGTCGAATTGTTCTTTCCAAGTGCTTAGTACAGTGCTCTGCGCACAGTAAGCGCTCAATAAATACGATTGAATGAATAAAAGATAATTCACAGTTCAAAAGTGCTCATGGATTTGTTGGCATAAGGTACGAATGACTCTGGCGACATTTGCCAGTTGTCTCTCTGCTCATATCCCTGGTTCCATCTAAAGGAATCAAATGAAAATATTACAGAATATATCCCTTTGCAAATAAACTGCATGCGAGGTTAAGATTTTATCTGAGTGACTGTGGACAACTGTGTCTATTTAAAAATTCCCTCTTTTAAACTATCTTCCTCTCTGTCCTTTTTCAATCAGCATCTTCAAATAGTGTTCACCTGCTCTTGAACATCATTCATCTTTAAATCCAACGGTTCAATACTGTGGTGTGTTTTTTTACATATCTTAATAATGGTGAACAAAATGATACAGCAGCAGAGACCATCACAGCAATCAGCAAGTGTCAATCAGGAGATGCACTCTTTTTTTAGTGGAGGACTGGTGAAGTTTGTGAAATAAAGAAGTAGTGTTAAAACTTAGACTAGTCACTGCATATGGGGAAACAGCACGGTAAGGAACTAACTCCAGAAACCCACAATGTGCAAGATACCACATGCTCCAGTCTCTCTCCTCAAGCTGATATAAAAATTCAGCAAGGTTTGCATATTACCTCCTCTGTATATTCTTTCTTAAGCGGGACACCAGCAGTGACCTGGAATTGTAAGAAAGAAAATTAACTACATAAAGATGCTCTTACCAATCCACACCACCTAAGAGAACTGTGTAATGACCAACACTGGTCTGTGAAAGTTTGTTTTTCTACAAGGGACATTAGATTGGCCTTCCATCCGCCATTCTGTTACGTGTTGGGGTGTTGGAGACCAAACCTTTAGACATTTGCATTCCTGGAATCTGGGTCAATTTTTGGTACATTTGGACTTGTCACACCAGAGCAGATCTATGGTATGGGAATGGATTAGGGCAGATCCAGAGTCTGAGATCCAGGCTGGTACCAGGCTGGCCATCTTGAGCTACAGCTTAGTTATTTCCAGACCTTCTACAAGGAGGAACCATTGTACCTCTTGCCTCCCTTAACCGAAGAGTTCTGCACGGGTTTAAATTTCATGGTCCACTCCTGGCCCAAATGACCCTAAAAAGTAAGGAATCTTGTCCTCCTGTAGAATTCTGAATGGGTTTCTGATTCTGATCCGATGCACCCAATTTCAAGAGCTCTGCATGGGTTTCAATTTCACAGTCCACTTCTAGTCTACTGAACTCTTAAAAAACACTGAGTATAGTTGGTAAAATCAAAGAACTCAAACTGAACTATGTGCATGTTTTGTGGTTTCTTCTGTAAATGAAATTCTAAAGCATGTGCTCTTTAAGAATTAAAGAGATAAATCATAATTATCAATATGGAATGAAAACATGAATTTCGGGTGTTTAACTGCAAGCATGGTCTCAGGGTCTAGGAAGCTACCTATGTATATAAGAGTTCTAAATTCCACTGAAACTATCACCAAGTCATGTTTTTTATCCAGTTCCAAGAATTTCAATCATCCCATTATCATGTGGTTATGAATGATTAAGTTGGGCTATGTCACAGACAAAGAGGTTTACAAACATTCAGATCTTTTAAAATACAATTTCAGGTGAAAACAAGTCTTCCCTAATGTTCTGTATAGTAAAATAACTTTGTGTCACTTTGAATCCTCTACACTACAAAGACAAGAATGTATAATGCCATAAGGAGACTAAGAAAAAGGATTGCTGGAAAAGTGATTGCACTAAAGCTATTCAACCACATTACATGAAAGGTTATTCACATTTCAAGTACTAAGTGCTGTTTCATTTCACTTTTAAGACGTTTATCTTCTTTTTTTTTTGGTAGAGAAGATACAAAGACTTACATTTGGCCCGCCTCCATGCATCTTCAAAGCCCGCACTGTTGCAACCAGCACAACAGCACTGGGAATGAGTCCAGAAGTTCTGCACTTGATGTTGAAGAATTTCTCCATCCCAATATCAGCACCAAAACCAGCTTCAGTTACTGTTGGGATTAAAGAGGGAGGACGGAAATCTATTACTCTTTAAAAGCATTACTGAGGAAGGGATTCTTTGCTCTCATTTTCCCACAGATTTCCATTATACCTCTGAATTTCCAAATTTGGGTACTTTGTGAAGGGGGCAAATACCTGACAAAGATAAGAATTAGCTTCAGAGTTTATGACAAGTTGAATAAACACAAAGTTAGCAGCAGCAGAGATCAACTTCTTTTTGAGGAAGGAAACAGGATGCAGTATGAGAGCTGCTAGACTGAAAGCTACCAAATGGAAAGGAAATGGAGTGGAGAATAATAAAGATAACAGGAGAAAGTGCCAAACTCTTGGACTCTGTAACCTGTTTGTGCTCAAGTACTCCATATAATCACTTTTAGATTATTTTCTCCTTTCAAATGAGAGCCTGCCAAAGAAAACACCACCGGACCATAGAGAATTAGGAAGGTTCAAGTTGGTCTAAGCTTAATAATAAGAGATTAAGGAATGGTTAAATAAACTATAATAAAAAAATATTAACCTAGAGAATGCATCCTTAATGTTTTTTTTTTTAATGTGCCATGATTTATTTTACTCCTGAGAGGGAAAAAGGAGCTAACAGTTCACTATGGGGAGGATCGTTAATTCTTCCATGTTCTTAGAACCCAGTTTACAAACTGAAGATGTAATTTACTATGGTACTGCTGGTCTGGCAGTGAATACCTTCCTGCAAAGAAAGTAAATTTGTACTGATGGCATTTCCAAATCCACTGGCTTGAAAAAAAGACAAAACAGAAATGATGTAAGGAAGGAAGGAATCTTATTGTATGAATTTATTGTATGAATCAATACAATAAATAACCCTTTACTAAAGTATGATCAAGAAGTTTGTATTATCTTAATTTTAACTGCTCTCTATGGAACTTTGAAAGATGTACAAGTCACCTTTCAGACCTCTACTCGATTTTCTACATGAATAAGAAGAGGAAATAGATATTCTGTTATGACTTAGCAGAGCACTTACTAGATACTGGTTTTACAGCAAAGCCTGAATCACTATAAAGCTCACAATATGTTCAAGAGGAAACTGTCTTGGGGAAGAGTTAAAAAGGGCTCTGGCCAACTGGATGTTTTCTTTGCTATTCCTGGCATAGACAGAGGATGTGTAGACTTCTTGATATCTAAAATTCAGTCACTGGGACCCCTGATTTTAGTGAAAATCTGGGCATACCGATAGTATTTATAATTCCCACACACTGGAATTCAGGCTGCTCATGGCCTGGATAAAAGGGCCTTTCCTGATCTCTATCATCACGGTTAAAACCTCATATTCATTTCTCTATTGATCCTTTCTCTTCTTCAGAGTCAATCAGTACCTGGAATATCACATATTCCTTCTGCTGATGGACTGTGGGAGAGTTAGGGGGATGGACGGATTCATGACAGTTATGTGCCTGTCATGGGAGGGAGTTAAGGCCTGCATTTTTTGTAAGATTTCAGGCTTGGTAATTCTTTTACGGTTAGTAGCAGGCAGCACCATTCTTTTAGTTAGGAAAACAAATAGCCACTGTTTTAGAAGCATTTAAGTCTTGAAGTGAGAAGGTAGAAAGGCCTGTGCCTGCCACTGACTAGCTAGTTCAGGGAAGTACTGCTTATGAGGAGATCTGCAGAGAGGGCAGGCAGGAAGGAATTGCCATGGTGACCACTATAGCCCTAAGCATATTGTTATATACTCTCTCACATGCCACATTCTCATGGCAACCGGTGAATCTCTATTCACCATCTGTGTTGCATTGACCAGGTAGTTATTAGGGTACAAGCTGCAACCTAAAAAATTACTACTCAAACTAAACAGGTCCAAAACAGAACTCTTCATCTTCTCACTCACCCATGCTCCTTGTGTCTTTCTCATCAGTGTAGACAATACGATCACCCTCCCTACTCACAAGTCTGTAACCTCAGCATTATTCTCTCATACAAATGCACATATTCATTCCTTCACCAAATCCCATTTGTCTCCTCTCACAACACAGGTAAAGTCCACCCTTTTCTTGCCATCCAAATTGTTCTTATGTTGATCCAAGCCCTTATCCTAACATGCCTTATGCCATCTCTGCTCAACACCAGCACCAAAGTTACCTAAAAATTGGGTGTTCCAACATATTCAGAACAAGGAATGCATATTCTTGCTTTTTCCTCAATATTGAACATTTGCTTTACAAAAATAAAGTACACACTTCAGCCACTGGTATCTAACCACACTGGACATTAAATAAAGTCATTTTTTAAAAATGGCCTAGTCAGTGCAAATATCACATTAAATTATAACAATCTTGTTGAAACAACGCGAACAGGAAAATGAGACAACCTATAACTACAGTCCATAGATATGGAAAGGGATGAACTAAAAATCTTCATGAGAAAGACAGTATTTCAAGAAGATAAAAAAGAAAACTAGGGAGCTGATTCTTAAGTTTATCAATTAGGATGGACGATATCGATAAGCCGGATAAGCCGAAGTACGTTTTTCTTTTAGGTTAGGATGAATGTGTTACTTGGAATGGCACACACCAGTGTTATCAGAAATATACAATGAAATTATTGCTTTTTCATGGCTCACCATGATCCAGTTCCATATTTACCCTAAATGCCAAAGACTCAGGAATAAATGGTGTTAACACTCAGAATGATTAATCAAATTTCAGAGTAGTACTTTTTCTCCCAGAAAGAATACATTTATCAAGCCAAAACAATAGGTTACCTACCAACTTCCATATAACTTCTAGACATGAGCTTGAATTTATGGACTGCTAGAGAACCAACATATATATCCAGCTACATTTGAAATACAGTTGAGACAAGGAATCTGTCTGTGAAGAACAAGTTGGCTTACTTACTAATAAATAGAATTTCTTGTAATCAGAGGAGGGAATGAAACTATAACTTTTATTTGGTTCTACGCTTTTTCACAACAAATCAACAAATCTAAAGAGATGTTTGTATTAGAGGAGCAACTTAAAGAGAAACAGAGAGAGAAAAATGTCACTATGAAAATCTGCAATTCAACCTTCTAATAATGTGAAAGGAAATGGAAACTTTGAACTGCTATATCTCTTGTTGTAAGCAGATTAGTTCTGGTACAGCTGTCAGTAGTAAACTCTGGAAAAGAAGAATTCAATGTCACAGAGGCACATTAACTATGAACTTGGAGTGCAAGGTAGGATAGGAATCCAGGATTGAAGCCTCAGATGGAGGCAGATGGCAGCCAAAGTAAATCAGGATAGTTCAATGTTATGAGTACACTCGGGAAAAGGAACAAACCAGATGTTTGACCATTTTGACTTAAGTGATCCAAGCCAACTAAATTTAAATTTGGGTCTATAAAGTTATTTTTTTTTTAAACTTTAAAAAATAAATTCTCCTGCTTTTTCTGGATTTTCCTTGGAACCCAGCATGCTCAGTTTGACTTAAGTTATCTCTTACACAAAAGGTGTGCACATCCATGGGCTCTGAAATCAAGAGGCAGGAAACTCAGGAAAATACTGTCTTTTCCCTCCCAGTGCAGATGTAAGATGCCGTAGCCCAAACCACAGAGTTTTATGTCAAATTTTTAGATTGAAGGACCCCTATATATATTTAGATAGGCACATAGGTCCTTCAAATTCAAAGATAACACCGCAAACAGTGGGTTCCATAATCCTATGGAGGGTTGCTGAAGGGAAGGTCTCATTCACTATTTGCCTTCAAATCTAGCAGGGAACATTTTCCAGCTCATATCCCAACAGGGTAAATGCACTATGTAGCTTTTAGTAAGCTGTATTGATAGCCAGGTTTCTGTCAAGAGGCTTCTATCTCTATGGTTGAGACAGCAACATGGAAGTTGCCTACTTCCGAAGCACGTTAGATTAGATCCAATTTAATCAATCCAACCATCAATCATATTTATTGAGCTCATATGGTGAGCAGAACACTGTATTAAGTGCTTGAATTAAGTGCTTGGGAGAGTAGAATGGAACAATAAAACAGAGCTGGTAGACACATTTCCCGCCCACAATATGTTTACAGTCTAGGGGCGTGAGCCATACAGGAAAAGGCAGAAATTGCCTTGTGCATTATTTGGAACCTCTTTTCTTTTTCCAGCTCCACATCTTACCTTGCACTTCAGCTGAATTGTTGGTCCCTCATTTTCCTAGGGCACCAAAAAGTGTTGAACAGGCATTGGCTTTATTGGAGGTCGGGGGGAAGAAGAGCATAGATTGTAAACTCCTTGAGGGCAAGGACCTTGTCTACCAACTCTGTTGTATTGTGCTTTTGTAAGAGTTATGTTCTGTGCTCTGAACAAAGTGTTCAATAAGTACCACTGGTTGATCAATGTGCTTACTTTGCCACTGATGGAGAAGGCTCATGTTGAGTCATCCAATCTCTCACCAGATTCTCACGTAGCTGATAGCCTGCTTTGCAAGATGTTTGGCAGTAAGCTCTCAAGAGATACTATTTATTGAATGATTGATCGATCCACTTGTTTGTTTTGAGAATAAAAAATCAAATCTTTTTCCTGGAAATAAAGCTCCAATAATAATAATAATGACAGTATTTGTTAAGCTCTTATTATGTGCCAAGCACTGTTCTAAGCACCGGGATAGATACAAAGTTATCAGGTTGTCCCACGTGGGGCTCACAGTCTTAATCCCCATTTTACAGATGAGGTAACTGAGGCACAAAAGTCACACAGCTGACAAGTGGTGGAGCCGGGATTAGAACCCACGACCTCTGACTCCCAAGCCTGTACTCTTTCCACTAAGCCAAGCTGCTTCTCTCATAGTGGAGAGATCAATAGATCAATAGCATTTACTCAGCAATTACCTGAGATACCGGAAAAAAGCCCACAACTTTTTATGCATTAAACACATTGTTTAGTCAATCCTAAAAACAATAGCTTGTCACTTATGGCTCTTGGAATATTAGGCCCAGAATAGCATCCAACCAAATTTACATATCCATTAGCAATGGGAGCAGAAACCACCCATCATTTAGCAGATCATAGGTGCACAAATAATTAGAATCCGGAAATTCCTGCTTCCTGCATTAGTGGGACATTATTTATCACTCCTAATCATTTCATTCTGAAAAATGTCCCTGACCCAAGTACAATTTCATTCTGGGAAATGAGATTACATGGAAATGAAATTACATACAGGCCTTAAGCTTCTTTTATAAAGTCTACTGCTTTAAATCCATTCATCAAAACCTTCCTGAAAGTCCACCTCCTCCAACATGCCTTCCTTGATTTAATTTCCAGCATCCTATGTCACCTCAACACAGTCAGCCCTAGTTCTTATGTTCTTACTTTTTACACAACCTAAGTCCTTATGAATCAATCATTCAATCAATTGACTATTTATTGAGCACTTAATGTGTCCTGGGCACTGTACTAAAGGCTTGGAAGAGTACAATATGATACACTTGGTAGACATAATCCCTACCCACAAAGAGCTTACCATTTACAGGGGAGATCAGCATTAAAACATATTTCAGATAGCAGAAGTAGTAGAGTATAAATTCTGTAAGTTTGGGATGAGTAACAGAGTGCCCTTGGAATACAAAGCTGAATGAAGTAGATGCAAAGGGAAGGGAGAATAGAGGAAATGAGGGCTTAAGTCAGGGAAGATCTCTTGGAGAGGGTTTTTGGAGGGTTTTGAAGCGGGGAAGAGTAGTTATGACAGAGGGGGCAGTTCCAGATTCGAGGGAGATGTAGTTAAGGGGTCAACAGTGGGATAAGTGAGACTGAGGAAGAGAGAATAGCTTGGCATTTTGAGGAGCAGACTAGGTTATAGTAGATGGGTAAGGTAGGAGAGAAGGAAGATAATTGAGTACCTTCAGCATGAAGGATGAGTTTCTGTTTGTTGTGGGGTGGATGAAAAACCATTTGAGGCTTTTGAGGAGAGGAGAGAAATGAACTGAACTATTTTTCAGAAAAATGATCTAAGCAACGGAATTTAGTGTGGATTGAAGAGGGGAGAGAGAGGAGGCAGGAAGATCAGCAAGAAGGCTAATGCAGTACTCAAGGTGGGAAATGATAAATGTTTGAATCAGCACTGTTGCAGTATGGATGTAGTGAAATGAGCATATTACCCAGGCCTGTTGCGAAGGTAGAAGTTGAACTTCAGTTAACTTTTTGATTACTCTATATATAGTTTTATGTCTTTCCTCTATATATAGTTTTATGTCTTTCTCTCCCATTAGATTGAAAGGACCTTTTGGGCAGCAAATGCCACTTGCTTGTTTTTGTAGTTCCCAAATATTTTGTATTGGGTATTCTTACTGGTATTTGTTCATAGAATAATAATAATTGATAATAATAACGATGATGATATTTGTTAAGCACACACTATGTGTTAAGCACTGTTTTAAGTGCTGGGGCTAGATACAAGCTAAGCAGGTTGGACCAAATCAATCCCTAGTCATAGTCTTAATCCCCATTTTACAGATGAGGTAACTGAGGCACAGGAGTTAAGTGACTTGCCCAAGATCACACAGCAGACAAGTGGGGGAGCCAGGATTAGAACCCAGGTTCTTCTGACTCCCAGGTTTGTGTTCTATCTAGTACGCCATGCTGCTTCTGCACTATGTACCAGGCACTGTACTAAATGCAGAGGTAGATACAGGATAATAAGGTTGGACACAGTGCGTGTCCCACATGGGACTCATAGTCTTAATCCCCATTTTACAGATGAGGTAACTGAGGCACAAAGAAGTAAAGTACTTGCCCAAGGTCACCCAGCAGACAAGTGGTGGAGCCAGGATAAGAACCCAGGTCATTCTGACTCCCAGGCCCATGCTCTGTTCAATAGACCATGCTGCTACTGAGTGTTCAATAAATATTAATAATAATTATCAGTTGCTAATTTTAGAAGGCTGTTTATGTTTACAGAGCTCTCTATATTGAGGTGGGAAATATTAACTCAAAACACTTACTTTATAGTTCTAAGAATTTTGAGGCTCACAAAAAGACGTGTCTTCTCTATTGCAGTTACTGTAGTAGTAGTGTATCGCAGATGAATTTGGGAAGTTTTTTTAATGAACATGAGCTTAACTTCAAATGATAGAGTCAACTCCCACTAATCAATTTAGTGTCAACTGAGAGAAGACAAATTGCAAAACATTAATATATTTGATCTAGGAGTTTCACAGATGTGTAACTAATAAAACAAAAACAATCCAGATTTTAAAGTTGAAAACACAATGTGGCGCAGTGGAGGCAATATAGGACTGGACTACCTGCTGGATGCTGTTGGGCAAATCACTTCTCTGTGGGACAGGGACGTAGATTACGTCCAACCTGGATATCTTGTATGTACTCCAGCATCAGGGTACAGTACATAAGCATTTAAGCCTCAAAATTATTTATTACTATTATTGTTTGGTTCCAAGAAGAACCCAATCTAGCTGCTGAGCGACCGGTGCATAAAATCCAGACCCAAGAAGAGGGCTTTCACTTTTTATGTGCCAAATCCAGGTTATTTCTTGCTACAGGGCTATGGAACTTACCACAAAGTCACTTCTGACTTTGTACCTGAATTGCATCAATTTGAAAATAACTATATTTCCTCTTCCTTGGGTGTTAAGCACTTGATTATATAGTGATGAGCTGATTCACTGCAATCAGTGGCTATCACGCAATCATCCATGGTAGGTTTAATCACTCCAAAGTACAGCTATACCACAAACTCAAAATACAGTTAGGTTGTCTCCCAAAATAGAGAACTACAGCAAGTAGTAGGCTGAAATGAGAAAGGTGTGAAAGCAAAAGCTGTAGGGGGATCGTTAGTTTGAGAGACAAGCCTGACAACCACGCTGAATGGTAGTCAGGAGACTCGGGTCCAGTCCCAGCTCTCCCATTTTCTTGCTGTTTCACCAAGGTCAAAGGACAACCTCTCTGAATGCCAGATTCCTCTGACCCTGTACAATAGGGATTAAAAAAATAGCTGCTTTCTCTCTCAATATTCTGAGCCCAATGTGGGTCATGGGCAGTGAACAATATGATTAACTTCTTACCTTCTCCAGGGCACTGCATAGTGCATGGGACATAATAAGCACCAAATAAGATTATAATAAAAATGATACCACAATATTAATTATTGTTGTAATAATAAACAATAAAGATATCAGTCTTTGGGTATTCCTACTCTAGTAGGATATTACTGGACCACTTTGGCCTTTCCAGAACAACCACCCACAGGTGAAATTCACTGCACGAGATGTCTATAAGCTTATAATACTCATTTATTCAATTGCATTTATCGAGTATTAACTATGTGCAGAGCACTGTGCTAACATGAAGACAGGTATGCTTGTGTATGCATGCACATTCATACATATGCACACACACATTCACTCTACCATATGCTGAGATCAGACAACTCTGAGATCATAATTTCACTTCCTTTTGAATAAAAAGCCTCCAACTCCACCTTGGAAGCATTTGCCCTTTCCTGCCCTCCTACCATCCCCTCACTGCTCAGGAAGCAAATTCATAATTTCAGTAACATCTTGTTACATTGTATTATGTCATTATCGATATCTTTACCCTATCCCACTTCCTGCCTATAATTAACAACAATAATAATAATAATTGTGGTATTTGGCAAGAACTTAAATATGTCAAGCACTGTTGTAAGTACTGGGGTAAATACAAGATCATCAGGCCAGATACGGTCCCTGTCCCACACGGGGCTCACAACCTAAATAAGAGGTAGAACAGGTATTGAATCTACATTTTACAGATGAGGTAACTGAGGCCCAGAAAGTTAAATGACGTGCCCATGATCACGTCACAGCAGGCAACTGGCAGAGCTGGGATTAGAACCCAGATCCTCTAACTCCCAGGCCTGTACTCTTTTCGCTAGATCACACTGCTCCTTTACTTCTGACTGGGTGGTCTCTCCAGTATGAATAGACTCGAGGGAGTTACATACAGTAACTCTTGACACGGTGCTGAACTGTGTTTATTTAAATTATGGAAACTGACCTTTCACATATTTCTCAAACTCCAAAGATTCTTACGGCAGTGCTACATCACAGAACAGTCAGTTCTGCCAGAGAGTGTTTTTTTTACTAAGAATTTTGGAAATATCACAAAGGCAGAATTTCGGCAGGTTCTTCGGGCAGTCTGCTTAGATAGAACATTACACTGGTGTGAAAAAAACAGTAGTGAATGAACGTGAGTGCTAAAACCCCAGGTTTTCCTAACAGTGTGGCTCTACTAAACTCAATGGCCACATTACAGGAAAACTTACTGCATTAGCTCTTTTCTGTCAGTTGGGAGATAAGAGACTAGGAAATAATAATGATGGTATTTGTTAAGTGCTTACTATGTGTCAAGCACTCCTCTAAGTGCTGGGGTAAATACAAGTTAATCAGGTTGGACACAGCCCCAGTTCCACATGGGGCTCATAGTCTTAATCCCCATTTTACAGATGAGGTAACTGACGCACAGAGAAGTTAAGTGACTTGCCCAAGGTCATACAGCAGAGAAATGGAGGAGAAAGAATTAAAACTCAGGTCCTTCAGACTCCCAGGCCTGTGCTCTATCCACAAGGCCATGCTGCTTCCCCTAATGATTAACCATATTATTCAGAGGTGGTTATGGAATTATTCTTAATGACTTTACAGACTGCTGCAATTTTAAAGACACTTGATGCTTGCCTGGCCTGGCAATGAACAGTGGACTAGTCCTTGGTATTCTGCTGCCAGCTGTGTAACTTCAGAATACCACATCCATTGTTTCTTTAAAAAAGTGTTTGTAGAATGGAACATCTCCAAGCTCCTAAAGGCAAAGCATCAACCCCAAATTCACGGAATCAACTGCTGAACAGCTAGTCTTCTAAGTATTTAACATTTCCTCTTTAAATAATTTAACTGAGATGTACCATATAAGCAAGAAGAAATCCATAAGATGGGCATATAAGGCACAAATAGCAGGGATGCAATTAGTGTTCTCTATGACAAAAGGCAGAAGCAGTGGAAAAATCTCACAGCGTTCAAGTAGTCCAGCCCTGGAGTCATGAAGTCTCCTATCCCTCCCCCTTTCCCCACCCCCAGTCTTTAAGTAAAGGCTGTGGTCTATCACAAAGCTTTGGTTCATTCCACTGAGCATATGTTATTTGGACTTCAGGAGGAGCGGTGCCTTATATTTTAATGGGGAGTAATAATGCCAGAGTTGTCAATTTCAATGAGATTACAGGACATAATATTTATCTTATAAAATGTCAGAAAGTTGAATTACAGCCTGGAGAAGAAACATTCACTTGAATTTGAGAAGCTAATGGCCACTTTCAAGCAATTTATTGCAGGTAACACTATGCAATATTTTCAATCAATCCACAGCTGTATAAAAGATAAAATGAGACATAAAAACAACTCAACTAAAAAAATCAAATTACCTTAGCTGAGCATAACTATTTCCTCTTTTGGGGTGGGATTTGTGGTTTCAAATAAGAATTTCTGATTTAATGATGGCATAACCTGCTCTTAGTGGAGATCTACAATCAAAGCTATTGTATGTTATTCTTTCGCTTGTCATCTACCCTTGTCCACATCCTCCTTCTAAACTGTAAGCTCCTTGAGGTCAAGGAGCCTACCACCTCAGTTGTACTGTATCCTCCCAGGTGCTTAGTATAGTTAGCGCTCTCCCCATAGTAAGTCCTCAATAAATACCACTGGTTGATTGATCCTGTGACTCCAACCTGGCGCTCCTTACCCCTTAGTATCTGACAATGTCCCCACCTTCAAAAGGCTCCTCAAATTACATCTCCTCCAAAAAGCCTCCGCTAAATCCTCATTTCCCCTACCCGCTTTCCCCTCTGAGTTGACTATACATTTGGCTGTGTACCTCCTTTAGCACTCTGACCCTCACCCTAGCTCCACAGCACTTATGTACATATCCTAATACTCTACCAGTTCCCCTATTAATTTATTTTAATGCCTGTGTTCTCCTTTAAGGTGTAAGCTTCTTGTGGGCAGGGGATCATGACTGCTGACTGATCCCGTGGCTTGGTATCATGTTTTGCACACAGTATACATTCAATCAATAAATGGGGATTAAGACTGTGAGCCCCATGAGTGTCCAACCTGATTAGCTTGTATCTACCCCATCGCTTGGAATAGTGCTCGACACATAGGCAACACTTAACAAAAACCATCATTTAATTATTATTATTGATTGATGATGTCTTTATTTGCATGTTTGGGTGTTCCCACTCCTTGTGAATGTCTTTTACAGAAACACAGACCCCTTACATGTTGCACGCTACTTGTTTTCCCATGACTGCAGTTATGGATACTTGGGCCAAATATGACATGAGAGCTGATGAACTAAAGTTCCAGAGTTGAGATGTGACTAGCATTCAAATCTAAGCTGTTAGGGAAGGTAACTTTGTCACCACTGAGAAGGAATTTAGTATGTATAAAATAAATTGTTTATTCATAGGTTAACTATATATATGATCCTCTCATTTGCTCTACTTTCTGCTCATTTCTTCCTGTCTGCTTCTGGAATTTTCATTAACTTCCAACGGAGGAATAGCATACTACCTCCTAGTAATGAGATAGGCCCGAAACTCCCAAATTCTTCTCTGAATACAGCTAGTAAATACTTCTGGCAATCAAGAATTCTGTTCCCATCCATAGACCAGAGAATTCCTGTTTAAATCTCTGAAGTAACCATTTTTAATCTCTGAAGCAATCTCTTCTTAAACCAATGAAATATCTGTTTTCTAGTAGAAACATTTAATAGCTATGGTTCATTTAAATTTTATAACCTGTACCTAGAGATATAAAAAAGGCCCCCAAGGCAAAATTAAATAAAAAAAAAAATCCAAACCCTTCCCCACCCACACAAATCACAGCATTTGCAAACTAATCTAAAATTCAACTACATAGCAAACTTAAATGCAAGTTCTAAGTAGCTACCACTAAATATTACTCGATAGAAAAATAGATATACAGTTATTTTCCTTAAAGATAGGTAATAAAACAGGACTACAAGATAATGAATTTGAAAAAAGAACCAGTCACATTTCCAAAATTTCCAGGTTTTGAGTATTTAAAACCTCAAATTCCTATCCAATAGGGATAACAACTATTACCCCTGCAGTAGCCTGGCTTCACTATGGTAATATTGTAATGTCAACGGCATTTTATTTCATTTTATTTAAACTCTACATAGAGGAAAATGATAATCTTATAATCTTGTTCTACAAATATGACTGCACTGGAACTATGTCACTAATAAAATTGATTTTAAACACAGACTGTACTATATAAGGACTATGAACTGAGGATGAGAGCAGTCAATAATTATGCAGGGAGGTAATGTGACCTAAGTTCAAACTTTTCCCTAGCACTTTCCTTTCAAATTACCTTTCTTTTATAGTCATAAATAAACACATATTTTAAAGAAATGTTGAATAGCTGTTACTGATAGATGGGTTATTCTGATGATGGATCAATCAATGAATTCATCAACTGGCATTTACTGAGCACTGTACGAGGTGCTTGGAAAAGGACAACAGAATTGAGACACTGGTTTCTCGCCCAGAATCAATTTAGGAAATAAGAGACATTAAGAGTACTAAATGGTTTACAAATAATGAGATCAGGATGAAGTGCGAGAAAAAATAGGTAATAGAACAAATGTGCTAGGATGACTTAGCAAAAAAAGGAAAACAAAAAATTGAATGTGCAATGGAAAAAATAAATGTATACATGAGACTGTTGAATCAATCAGTGATATTTACTGAAACTTATTCCTACCTGTATTTTAGTGTCTGTCTTCACCAGGTAAGTTAAGTGCTCAGTACAAAGTAAGCACTCAATAGTACTGATTGATGAATTGATTGAGGTTCCCTCTCTTCTGCCCAATTTAGCACCTACCCCTGTTCCACCTATGAATCCAGGTCACCTCTGCCTCCCTCAGCCCAGCCAGAAAACCTGGATAAATGATCCGTCCATCTGATTTGCTTTGGCTGCTCTGCCCAGCCCTAAAGCCTGGACTGGTGCCAGCGGAAGCCGTGGGGATGAGCCAAGAATTTCTTTCCCCCTTGGTGGATTCCAGGGGCCATATATGGATTCCCTCAACCTCATTTAGTGTCAGGGGTCAGTACTCTTTTTTTTAATGGTATTTGTTAAGTGCTTACTCTCTGTCAGGCACTGTTCTAAGCACTGGGTAGACACCCATCTGGTTGGACACAATCAACGTTCCACATGGGGCTCACAGTCTATTTTACAGATGAGATAATTGAAGCACAGAGAAATTAACTGACTGAACCAAGGTCACAGAGCAGACAAGTGGTGGAGCCGATATTATAACTCAGGTCCTCCTGACTCCCAGGCCCATGCTCTATCCATTAGGCCAGGATGCTTCAATGTCCGTCCCCTTCTTTAGACTGTAAGCTTGTACCAAGCGTTTAGTTCAGTGCTCTGCACACAGTAAGTGCTCAATAAATACGACGACTGACTTCTGGGTTTACTTCTCTCGCTAAGGCCTTAAGGCCAAATATAGACATTCTGAGGTGGGTGGAGAAGCACTTCCACTTCTAAAATCCCACAAAGTACCCCAAGTGGAACCCCTGTCCTCCAAACTGTTGATTCCACATGCCATTACGTCATTAAAGTTGATTGCATTATCCTCAAGAAAGAATCCAATTCTTGGCTAGGAAAGTGATACAGCTGCATAAGAAGCAACAAGTCCACAGAGCCAGTATTAACTTACAGTATCAGATTTTGCCAAACATTGTCCTTTAATATTTGAAAATTAAGCAGTGGACTGGTCTCAATATTCCCTTAAGCAGCATTTCAACAAACAAGAAATTTGAAACTGGCATCCCCAGGGAGAAATAAAAAACTAAGAAAGAATGTGAAAATAATCAGAGGTCTGGAAAATGGCGATGCAATTTCATCCATGTTAGTAACCTTCTGACAAATGGTGTTGTAAGAGAAAACTAGTAGCAGAATTTGGGACTATCATAAATTATCCCTGAACATCACCTGGAAGTCCCCCTGGCACCTCCATTTAAAAGGGCCTAAAACTGAACAACATTCATATTCTTCCCTAAATCCACTTCTCCCCAAAACTTTTCAATTTCAGCTGAGAAACTATCCTCCCTGGCTTAGGGCCTGGAACCTCACTGTCTTTCAACTCTCATACTCAATTTACTGCCAAATCCTGCCTTATCTTTCTACACAGTATTTCCCCATCTGCCCATTCCTCTCCACACAGACAATTAGCACCATGGTACAAGTACTGGTCACATTGTGGGTAGATTATTCTATCAGGCTCCGTGCAGATCTCCCTGCCTCCAGCCTCTGTCCCCTCCAATCTATGCTACAAATTGTTGCACGAGTGGGTCAGCATAAATCTCTCCACCCGTTGAAGCCCTCCAAAGGCTTCCTGCATCCCTCTACACCAAGCAAACATTCATCAGCATCAATTCCTAGGTTCTCCAACTCAACGCACCCTGCATATCTCTTCACCTGCTACTTCTCAGCTCACTCTTTGTTCTTCCCAAATTCATCTTCTAACTGTACCCATTTAAATTCACCAGGAACCCTCTCTTTGTTCACATGATTTCCCCAGCTTTGAATTTCCTCAATTCCCAAATTTGTCAGATCACATATTTAAAGATCACCGGAAATCTCTCCTCCTCCAATTAGCCTTCCCCAATTACCAGCATCAAACTGCTCAAATTCATCACCCATCACTAACACATATTTATTTATATCAATTCTCTGCCCTTTATAAAAAATTATTATTCATTATGATTACTCTATTAGTAAATATATTTCTGTCTTCCGGCTTCAAGGTATAAACTCCCTCAGAGCAGAAAACATGTCATTTTGCTGTTTCATCTTTACAACATCTAAGTACATGGTACTGCACTCACTGAGTGCTCGATAAATGCTATTCCTACTTCTAAAATAATTCCAAAAATGAAATTAAAAAATGGATACTTGAGACGAACAATAATCTTGTAGCCCAACATCCCTTAGGAAGGAGTGTGGCCTAGAAGAACGGGCACAGGTCTGGGAGTCAAAGAAGCTGGTTCTAATCCCAGCCCTGCTACTTACTATTACTTGATTCATTATTATTACATTTATGAAGAGACTTACTATATGTCAAGCACTGTTCTAAGCACTGGGGTAGAGTTATGAGGTTATGATTAATACAGTAGGCCAAGCACTTGCTGTGTAACCTTGGGCAAGTCATAAAATCTCTGTGCTTCAGTTTCCTCATCTGTAAAATGGGGATTAAATTTATTTTCTCACTTCTACTTAGACTGTGAACTTCATGTAGCCAGGGACTGTGTCTCACCAATTTATCTTGTACCTACCACAATTACCATTACTGCTACTATTACTGAACACAAAGAAGAAAAATAGAATAAAAATTGTAGGAAAACAATGCACAGAATCTTGGGCAATGATGTTAACCAACAAATTACACAACAAAGGTCCTTTAACCTAAAAGACAATTTCAATATATTATAGATGGCACTGATGCCAGAAGAAACAATAACCACTGGATTTCAGCTCCATATTTGTAAAAATCGCTACTAAAGGAGATTTTTAAAAACCCTCAGAGCTCTTTAAAAAAATATGGGGGAGATAAGTCATTTGCTACATGCTACCCACCACTTGTGTAAAGTGGCACATAAAGCTGTGATATCTACAACCTGATTTAGCCTTTGAAAAAGCAAGCTTCCAGTGATCCGTCCGGTTCAAAGGTAGTTGCTTCCTATGCAACTAGCAACACAAACTTTATTATGACAAGAGCTCCACTCAACAGAAAATATGTTTATTTAGACAGATTATTAAAAGTTTCTCATCCAGGGAGTCCATACATTATTTCTTCTACTTGAATTATCCGATTTGTCACCAAATCTCCCTGATTATGCTAAGAGCATCCTGTAATAAGGGCCAGAACACCTTGCAAACCTTTTCCAAGTTAGAAATTGGATATGAAAACCAGTAATCTTCCAAATGTGATTTTACTTGATAACATACCTTACAGCATATTGCCTCATGCTCGAACAGTCATTTGCTATGAGCATCCCAAAGCACATTTCAAAGTACCAAACCGACTAGGGTACAAACAATATCTGCTCAATCATCACACACACAAAAACGAACGAGACTACACAATCAGGAAAAAAGTATGGTAAAAATGATTTCCAGTTATGTTTTGTACTCTACAGTATTTTCTGCCTTTTCTTTTAAATAGCAATTCTAGGAAGCTGCCTTCATTATCCAGTGGTGAGTCATCATAACGAGACAGCTGAGAAACTGCCTCCCTCTCTCTTCCATTCCCTGGGGGACATTCTGGATTCTGCCAGGAGGAGCCTGCACAATCTCTTTCAGATGTCTTGTTATGGCAAAACAAACACTGTTTTTATTACACGGTTGGGGCCATCTCAAGGGTAAGGCACATTTGGGCAACTGCTTCTGGTCCCAAGCTTTAAAGAGCCCCTTCTCACTGCACGAGTAGCAGAGTCACTAGGTTTGGGAGAGATTGACAGGCTTGGGCCCAAAAGTTCATGAACTTGGTCCTAGGGGCAGTAGTAGAAGGGAGCAGTTTAAGGATATTATATATAAATTACTTCTGTATATTAAGGTCTGTCTCTCCATCTAGACTGTAAGCGCATTGTGGGCAAGGAACATGTCTGCTAACTTTGTTGTGTTGTACTCTCCCAAGTGCTTAGTAGAGTGCTCCGCACATAGTACATTGCTCTACCCATATTAAGCATTCAAATACCACTGACTGATCTATACCACCCTCACAGCTGACACGTGAAGGGCTATGAATCCGGGACTTACACCACATGGATGTAGCCCCACATATTGTACCGATCCATGTCTACTGAGAAAGGCGGTCTCCTTCCAAATTTGTGTTTGAATCTTGAAGATTCCATGTATACACAAAATGGAGGTGGATTACTCTGAGTAATGCCTCCCAGCCCTGTTCCGGGTAGGGCGGCTCTTGGAGACCGAGAGGCCTTTGGGGAGAGGTCCTGTATCTACACTTAGAAGTGTCTTAGGGAATGGAAGGACAAGGGATGTCAGGATGAAACTAATCTTCCTAGAGATAATGGAGCCTCGTCTGGTGGGACCAAGAAGCAGATGAGAAGCGGGATTTGGGTCCCACATATCTTTTCTATATCTCTAGGATAAAGTTGCTACCTGAAAACCAGTACTGAAAAAGACTGTTGATTTTCATGTGGCGCCAGGCCAAAAACAATCCCCTGGGCTTCTTGCCAAAATGTCCTGTGTTTCAAAGGATCAAGAAACCAAAGGTCTTCAGCTAATCAGTATGTAACTAAACGTGGCCTGGGGCTGGCTCATAGCTATTTGGGAGTTATAAGTGCATTCTCACGCCTGTCTCTAAGAAAGAGAAGCAGGTTATCCTACACACGGAACAGTGAGGAAAACAAGCACAAGTGGTCAGGAAAATCTAAACATAGTGGGGAATACACAGAAACCACAATAAGGCAGCTTGGGACCTCACATCAAGAGTAAGCAGAACTCCTGGTGCACAAAACCCCAAAATGATCCTCTGAATCTTAGCTTTGGTCTTCCAAGAGCTTTTTCTGAGAGCAGGGTGGAAAAAACAAAACACAACATATAATGAGCAATTAAATGAGCTTGGTTTCCTGAACTGGAGTTCACAATCATCAGACTCTTAGCATAGCCCATCAGTTGTGTTCCTGATTCAATTATTAGTCTGATCACCAAGGAAATGATTCAGAATGTCTACTACACAGAAATGGAGCAAGGAGCCCAGTCAGAGTTGTACTCACTTAAAATACTGGATAAAGCGGGAAGTGAGCACTTACAAAAGAAAAAAGCCCAAGGTTCAGTTAATGCCAGATACTTCAAGGTAGATGAAATTAGAGGGATATTTAATTTGAATTTTTTCCACTATTGGGATGGATTTTTGATCAACTGAGTGACAAAGATGTTTCACTCTCACTTGTGTACTCTTTTCCAGTGCTCTGCATTCAGTAAGCCCTTAATACTATTGTCACTATGGATTTTCATACTGTTTAATACTCAACAATTGGGTAAATGGAAACAGAAAAGTCAAGAAGTTGGGTATGTCCCATCAGAAGTCAGTCATGGTGCAAGGGGACACATTAATTGTATATTCTCCGCTTGAAACTAAAGCAATTAATAATAATAATAATAATAGTATTTGCTAAGCTCTTACTTTGTGCTAAGCACTGGGACAGATACAAAGTAATCTGGTTGTCCCATGAGAGGCTCACAGTCTTAATCCCCATTTTGCAGATGAGGTAACTGAGGCAAAGAGAAGTTAAGTGACTTGTCCAAGGTCACAAAGAAGACAAGTGGAAGAACTGGGATTAAAACCCATATCCTCTGACTCTCAAGCCCATGCTCTTGCCACTAGGCCAACACACAGTTCAAGTAAGCAACGGAGAAAACTAAAATATGAGATGAAACATACCTATACTTTGAATGTAAAAATGACTCATTACACAGAATAATTCTGAACTATAAAGTATCATAAAGTAAAGGACAAGATGCCTTACTGGGATCATACTGTCACCAACTTCTATGGTATGCTGACAGTAAACAATAAGAACTAAAAGGAACTAATCATCAAGGTGAGGGAACACAAAAATAGCCAATAAGCACTCAGGATTGACCTTACACTAAAGATGTCAAGGAAATGTTTGTGGTCTCCTATGTTTACATGACAATATAATGAAATGAAACTGAATGGACTGTAGACTAGACCTTGGGGAAAAAGAAGGAATCTCATCTCAGTAATACATCTGCTTTAGCCTGAAGAAGTCACGTAACTTTTAAGCAGATATCTGCTGCCTTTAGATCTAAATATAATACTGCTTCCAAAACTTGGTACTAATTAATGCAGAGATGATAAATACTGCAACTCAGTGTGCATCCTTAAGTGTCACGTGGGGCAAATAACTTCCTTGGCATAAATCAACAAACCTAAAAATGAAGTGAACATCTATGCCAATGTCCATACATTTTCATTGGACCACTCATGGTCTCCTGAGGTTTTTTGGCCTAAAGAGTATTTCCTTTCCTGCAAATCATTGCAATGGTATTCATAAGTCACTTAACACTGTTTAAAATATACTTAAAAATAAACTAGTTCCCTTGCATGATGTTCTCTGGCCTTTCTAACCAGAGGGTTGAGAGAGAGAGAGAGAGGAGTCAAGGATAACATCAAGGAATCAAGGATAAAACCAAGGTTACAGGTTTTTGAGACAGAAAGGATGGTGGTGCTCTCTACAGTGATAAGAAAGTCAGGGGGAGGATCAAGTCTGGATGGTAAAATAAGGAGTTCTGTTTTGGACATGTTAAGTTTGAGGTGATGGCAGGACATCCAAGTAGAGATGTCTTGAAGGCAGGAGGAAATGTGAGACTGTAGAGAGGGAGAGAAATCAGGGCTTGGAGATGTAGATTTGGGAATCACGTGCATAGATGTGGTAGTTGAAGCCATGTGAGCAAATGAGTTCTCTAACAGAGTTGGTGTAGATGGAGAATGGAGAGTAGGGGATCTAGAACTGAACCAGGGGGTGGGAAGCAGAGGTGAAGCCAGAGAAAGAGACTGAGAATGAGCGGTCAGAGAGATAGAGGAGAACCAGGAAAGAACAGTGTCAATGAAGCTACGGGTGGATAATGTTTTCAGATGATCAGGGTGGTTGACAGTGTCAAAGGCAGCTGAGAGATTGAGGTGGATTAGGTTGGAATAGAGGTTGTTGGATTTGATAAGGAGATCATTGGAGATCTTTGAGAGGGCAGTTTCTGTGGAGTGAAGGGAGCAGAAATCAGAATGGAGGGAGTCAAGGAGAGAGCTGGAGTCAGCGGTTGTAGACAACTTGCTCAAGGATTTTGGAGAGGAATGGAAGGAGGGAGATGGGGCGATAATCCAATAAAATATATAAAAATGTTACTGTAAGCAGCTCTAAACATGTTCTTGCTGACCCTGAAAAATGCATTTCCAATTTTTTTTTAATAAAAGGCTAAAATAACATCCAAGCTTTTAATTTTTCTGAAGTAGTGGCGAGGAAAAGGGGAGGAGAGAAATGGCAAGGAGAGAAAGGATGGAGAAATACTAAATGTTGAATCATTTTGGTTTTCTGCAAGGCCTTCACAGCTATGAATTTCAGAAAAAAAGTAGTGAATTAGAAACCTAAAAACCACCATGTCCATATATTTATAAAAAGGCCCCAAGTTTTATTTGTATTTGTTAAGAATTGATTATTTTTAAAGCTGTACAGCCCTAATGCACACCCAAACACGATATGGAGCAGGATGTTTACAGTGAGAATTTGCTGATCCTTGCTGGTCTGTTTTTACAAAATGAAAGCTTCTCCCCTTGTAAGGTAGGGGTGTATTAATCAATGTTATCTATTGCGTGCTTACTGTGAGGAGAGCATTTTACTAATGTATGTCAACTTTTCTGAAGAATGTTTAACCAATCTCTCACCTAGATTTCCACAGGGCATACCTTCTTTATTTCTACAATTATGTTTCAGATTGTTTAATTTTCTGGAATACAGAAATAATTTTTGAACAAAAAGGGGCAAAAATAGGCATTTCTCAACTACGTATGATAACAGAACATAAACAAACATGAACAAATGTAACCACCAAACTTTATTTTGCCTTGGTTTTAACCAGTCCCTCAAACAAGCTTTAAAAATAGCTGTTTCAGAGAAAAATGAACTGGGGACTTTCCCTGTCAATTATCCTCAAGCCTGGCAATTAGCCATGAGGGAGAAGAAAGGGAAAGCATAATCTGCAAACAGGATGCTAAGAGTTGACTTTATTAAGTTAAGAGGTTCCATCAATCAAATATTCAGTCAGTCAATTACATCTGTCCTGGAGATGTAAGATTTGGAGCTTGCATGAGAGCTGGGGATAAACTTCCTCTCTCACTCCTTACAAATTTATAGGGGAAGAATTTGCAAAGAAGGTGAGAGGCAGAACAAGTTTCAGCTAATGGGATTTGTGCTATGGTCAGTGGGTTTCTCAGTTTGCACTGTGTAATCAGTGTGGGGCTACTGATGCTAATTCTCAAGCCCTAAAAAATAAAATCGTACATCCACCTTTTATAATTACTATACTAGTAAAAGAATAGGTGCCCACACAGCACTTTTTGGGGAGCATACAAGCAATTGTCTTTGATGAAGAAGGCAGGCAGGGTGGAGGGACTGGAAATCCCTAATATTAAGGCCAGTCTTTAAACTTCTGGTCCTGGACCAGCTCCAAGGGGGCAGAGGATGTCTGGAGGAGGCCACCAACTCTGTGGTCCTTCCCTGCTACAGATCCACTCTGACTGGGAGGATCTGGGTTAGTAACAGCTCAGAGAATTAAAGCCAAATAATGAAAGTAGACTTTAGCCAATTGGGAAAATTTTATAAATTTTTTCCTTTTTCTAAATAAAAAAATTGTGAATCCTTCATATGCCTCTTGAAATTTAAATTTGGGGTTATCCATGTTTCAATGAAGAAAACTGCAACCTGGAGAATGATTTATTTATACTAACATATTCAGGATAAGTACGTTTAGCATTATATATTTAAGACAGTGTCACAGTAGAAGGGATGTAAGTGCTCTCTGACAAAGGTTAATAAAGACAAAATGGCAGGAAGGAAAAAACAGAGGATAAAAATACTGATCATATGAAACCGCTTACATTTAGAAAGGTCAAAACTAGGTATTTAATTTCCTGTTAGCATAAAATGGTCAGTGTACCTTCTTTTTATAGGCTTTTTATAAATTTGAGAATCTGAAGTAAAAGTACCACCAAGTATCTCACTCTTGAGTCATCCTACTTTTTAAAGTCTGATGGACGTCTGGCCTTCCGTACTATGTATGACTCCATCAAAAGTTGCATTTAGACATCTCTCTTACTGGGATTGAGACAAGTGAATTAGCTATAGGAGTAATGTTTTAGAAAGGTGAGGATTACAGAAGACTGGAGAGCCACAGATTATTTGATTCTGACTGTATTTTTAAAAGAAATTCTGAAAATCATTCCCAGAAAAGCCTTGAATTCATTCTGTAATTAGTAATGCAAAAAACCAGGAACCCCAATGCTCACCCTCTGAGACAACAATGCCTCATTAAATTGTGAAAACAGGTTTAAACCTGGGCCACTCAGTCACTGGTCTACATGAACTTGCTTCCTTACCAATTGTGTACAATGTTATTTATAAATAGCTGAGATGGATATTAAGGTTCACCAAAAAATCCTGATCATCAAAGGGTCAACTTCTGATGCCACAGATTTAATGTACTTAAAATATCTTAACTGGCTGGAGAGAACTGGAGAACTGGAGGCTGGCAAGAACTGATCTCTAAGTGAGTTGCATTAACATTGTTTCACAAAAATATAAAAGCTTATCTCTGTTATAAGGTTGGGAAGAAGGAAGTAACATGACAAACCCCACCCCCAATTAAGGAAACAAGTTACAGTACATGTACCTTGCCCTATACCTTGTGCACAAGTACAGTTTCTTCTGATGTCTTTCAACTATACAAATAAATGCATGTTAGAGCATTTTCTAAATTCCTACTAGTACTGTACCCAAAATGTGCACTAAAAATGCACACTATAGAAAAATTGAATAACAACAGTAATGATTGTGATACCTAAGCACTCACTTATATACCAAGCACTGTAATAGGACCTGGGTTAGACACAGGCAATCAGATTGGACACAGCTCCTGATCCAACAAGGAGCTCACAGTCTAAGTGGGAAGAACAGAAATTTAAAGCCCTATTGTACAGATGAGGAAACTGAGGACAGAATTTAAAAGACTTACCCAAGACCACAGAAGAGGCAATTGCAGAACCGTAATTGAATCCTAGTTCCCCTGACTACAAGACCTGAGCACCTTTGACTAGGCCACACTGCCTATCTAAATGAACATTTTATGAGTGTTTTCACTATGAGTTTACTGATTTTGAAATTTAAAATGCAGTGTGCAAGTGTAACTGATAAGGCCAGTGCAATACCGACAAATCCTTCCACTTCATGTGTATGTAGAGGAACGTCTCTCCTGATCACCTAGCATTTCCTATAAATGGTGCCGTGCACCGTTTTTCCTTCTCTCTTGACCCCAACAATATTATCCCATTACTATTCTACACAAGACCTATCAGTCTGCTCCTGCTGTCTCCCAACTAAGCAAAATAAATAAATAAATAAATAAATAAATAAATAAATAAATAAATAAATAAAAAAAATTATTGCAATATGTCTTCGAAAGATTTCTTTTTGTGTCCTATTTCACAGTTTTCCCACTCCAGCATTCCTTAAGCTCTCCTTAAGAATGGCTATTTGGGTTATTCTGCTATCATCTATTTTTCTCACATGTCTCCTCCAGCCAGGGTGAGAATCACCAAGCATTCTTTTAATACCAATAGACTGACTCTAGATTCTGACAGTGACCACATGCCTTGCCATTTGATGTTAAGTTAGTTGTAGTTATTGAAATTATCCTAGAATGTGAATGTGACATCTGTGCGGTGTCTCACAGTCATATACTAAAGAAACTGACATTACAGGAAACTTCAAAACACATCTAATTAGATGTTCGTAATATTAACTAGCTTACTGTTCTTCAGTTATTGTCGGGGGAGGGAACGGGGAAGGGAGGAAACACATCAGCTGCAATATTGTTATTTTCTGTTTGTTTTTTTCCTAGTGTAATACTTTCATCAAGGATTTCTTACGGATTTCTTACCCATTTTTGTACATAGTAAATACAAAGTAAATGACTTACCCACAAAACCTTCCTCTCCAACCAATTTCAGGGCAATCTTGTCTGCCAGCACAGAAGAATTGCCATGTGCAATGTTAGCAAAGGGTCCTGCATGTACAAAAACTGGTGTCCCCTACATGGTTGAAGAAACAAAACAAAACCCCAAAAGCAAAATTAGGGAAAAAATGGTTGTATGCTTCCATTCTTTTGATTTATGCTTGAGTAAACTGATCCATCTATAGGTATAAAACCTTCAAAGGACTTTGGAGAACCTGACAATCGTGTCCAAGTTCTCAGTAGTAGAAGGATCTGGCAACTGAGTAACTACTAAGATTCCTAAAATCCTTAAGAGAATTGTCACAAGGGACACATTTCAAGCCTCTAAAAATATTTAGCTGTTTCATTGTCATTCTCTTCACTTTGTACTGGACTCATTTAGCTGAAATAAGCCCCCAAATCATACTAAATAAGGCTGACCAAATACTATCCCTGGCTTGAATATATGAAACTTCGGGTTCCATCTGTGAAAACATGGGCTGTACATTAACACAGTGGGAAAACAGGGAAGAGTTGGGGCCAGGGGCTCTGTAAGATGGAAATTTCCCATGAACCATGACAGGCCCTCTGCTGAACATGCTTCAAAGATGAAACAACAGAACAAAAGCAGGAAGAAAGGAAACGAAACAAAAATCATCTCTGCCCATGAGGCAAATGATATAGATTATCAGCATCACTGGACCAGAGCCCTCTAAGCATGGTATTTATTTTCCACAATAATCCTCTGGGGAAAAAGTATGAGGTAGCGAGGAGAGTTTTCAAATTTCAGCATCATTTTAGCTTGTATTAGAAAAATATTAGTTATTTATTCCTCCCTCTCCCCTTACCCAACAAAATATTTACCCCTACCTGGGTTTAAGGTTTTCTTTAGTTATTCATTTCTCCAGTAAAAAAGGATTAATCAGTCAAAGTACTAGGGTAAGCAGTCATATTTGGGAAGTTTCAATTAAATGGGATACTTGATATTGGGGAATCTGTACCCAAAAAGCTTCCCCACTCTCTCCCATCCCCAATTCACACTTTTAGAATAAGGATTTCTAAACAGAGGCAATGAAATAGTTTATCCCCTGTATAAATTGCTTCTACACTCTTTTTACAATAACACTATTGAATTTTAATGCCTGTATTCACATAACAATGTAAAGTTTATCTTGGCTTAAGCATATCCTTTCACCTCCCTTTGAAGTATGAATGATTTGATAGGGCTTGCAACCCATTCAATTTAGCATAGATAATAACATATTTAGAATAGAAAACAGCAAAAAATTAGCACTAAGTTTATTGTCAGTAGGATCTGAAAGGAAACAATTTAAAATTAAATTGCTACTCACACAAACACTCACAAAAAAATTTATTAGTGAGTCCACAGATTTGGTAGTCAAGTGACCCAAGCTCTGGACTCAGCTCTGCTATCTGTCCACTGTCTGATGTTGGGCAAGTCACTTAACTTCTCTATGCCTCATTTTCCTTGTCTGTAAAATGGTATATTTGCTTTTCCTCCCTTTTAGACTACATCCAATCAGATTATTTTAAATCAACCCTAACACTTAGTACAGTGCTTGACATATTATTACTTGGACATTTAACTATAATGTTGTTGTTTTTTAACCACTGTTTAATTTATTTATATTTCCTGGTCAGTATATGAATCTTGGGAATGCATTTAGGAACATAACATTACTTTTCTGCGAAACTTTGTTTAGGGGTCTTTCGAATAACCTTTTGTTTTCATGGAACTAATTACAAATGCTAACTAGGATACAGTAGACTGTGACTGTAAACTCATTATGGGCAGGGAACATGTCTGTTAATTATGTTGTACTGTACTCTCCAACGCACTTAGTACAGCGCTCTGGAGAGAGTAAGGGCTCAAAAAATACTATTGATGATGATATAGTAGTATGACACATTCACATCTAACAGGAATTGAAATTCTAATATCCATTACAGAATCTGCCTCCTTGCTAATCTCCAGCCTTTTTCATTCCCTCTTTTATTTCATTGCTGTCTGGATCACTTTACTAAAGTGACGTTCTGCACATGTATCCCCACTCTTTAAAAACATCCAATGTTTGCCCATTCTCCTCCACATCAAGCCAAATGTCTAACATAGGTCAGAACCACTAAGCCAGCTTGCATTCGTCATTTCACTTCCCCCCTTCAAAGCACTGCCTTCAGCTCAACTCCTCCAAGAGGCCTTCCCAGGCTAAGCCCCCCTTTTCCACAGATCCCCCTCCACTCTCCATCACCCCAACTCACTCCCTTTTCTCTCCCCCCGCCCCACAGTACTTGTGTTTATATGTACACATCTATAATTCTATTTATATTAATGCCTGTTTACTTGTGTCGCTGTGTAAATATCTATAATTCTATTTATTTTTCTTGATGCTATTGATGCCTGTTTACTTTTTTTGATGTCTGTTGCCCCACTTTTAGATCTGTTGCCCCACTTTTAGACTGTAAGCCCTTTGTGGGCAGGGATTGTCTCTCTTTAATGCTGAATGGTACTTTCCAAGTGCTCTACACAGAATAAGCACTCAATAAATATGAATGCTAACTTACTTGTGCCTCATTCTTGTCCCTGCCACCATGGATCTCTGGTTCACACCCTGCTCGTTTGGAACTCCCTCCCCCTTCATCTCCAAACACACAACTCTATCTTCAAAGCCCTTATGAAATCAGATCTCTTCTGTAGGACTTCTCTGATTAACTTCTAGTCACCCCATTTTCTAACCCCCAACTCCCATATCAGCAATTTCACATGATCGCCAATCACTCAGGAGCATGTACTCTACATTCTAATATTTCCTCTTATCTGTAGTTTATCCTTGTGTCTTGTTTCTTTGCTAGACTGTAAGCTTTTGAGGGCAAGGATCTTTATCGTACTCTCTCATGTGCCTAACAAAATATTTTCCACACAGCAGGTGCTCAATAACTACTACTGATTGATAGATATGCCCTTGGTCTTGATCTTGCTGCCTACCCAACTGCTGATTAAGAATTTTAGTGTGTGTTTGGTGGAGTAAGACCTAGAACTCAACAACCTCTTTTTCAGATCAGAATAAAATTTTAATCAATCAGTGATATTTAGTGAGCGCTTACTGTGTGCAGAGCTTTTTGCTACATGATTGGGAGAGTGCAATGCAATACAATTTGTACACATGATTCTTGCCCTCAAAGAGTTTACAGACTCTGTAACTGGAAAGACAGCTTCTGGTGCTTCTCAGCTAACAGGCTAAATATCTACAGTGTAATTAGCACATCTTGCAGCGAGGAAAATAAGGCTTTTTCAGTGTTCTAAAATGAATGTGTATGCCTCCAGACTAAATATTAATTGAAAGTGTTTTATACACGACATGTCTCACCTCTAATGTCTGCATAAGAGTTGGTTTAATTGCATCTTTCATCAAAACTGCCAAAGCTCCAGTTACTCCCTGAAACAAAATAAAACATATGCAAATAAATTTTTAGGTCACTGCAACATATTTACAAACATGGCTTGCTTCAATCACCTGGCTGAAATACATGTATCCTCACTTGAGGATGAACACTAACAAGCAACCTTTCAAGCACCTGGATAAGTTCAATTAAAGTCGGGGATATCTTATAACCTGCTGGGTGAGCTTGGGCAAGTCACTTGACTTTTCTGTGACTCAATTATCTCATCTTTAAAATGGGGACTGAATGTGAGCCTCGCATGGGACATGGACTGGGTCCAATCTAATTAGCTTGTATGTCCCAGGTAGGACAGTACCTGGCACAAAGTAAGTGCTTAACAAATATCATTAAAAAAAAAAAAACTAAAATGATTTAACTCTTTTTTGTTAGATGAAACGTTTCAAGAAATGAGGCACAACTTTAAAGGCCCAGGGAGAAACTTGGTCATGGCTTTTTAAAGTAAAATTTATGCTTCATAGTCAGGGTTTACTTCTTATATTAAATTACTTTTAAGAGTGCACCAAGTCAATTCACAACAATGCAACTTTCCTAGTAGAAATAAAACACTTCAATTGGATGTACTCTACAATAGACTGATGACAAAAGATAATAATAATAATAATAATGTTGGTATTTGTTAAGCGCTTACTATGTGCGGAGCACTGTTCTACGCGCTGGGGTAGATACAGGGTAATCAGGTTGTCCCACGTGAGGCTCACAGTTAATCCCCATTTTACAGATGAGGTAACTGAGGCCCAGAGAAGTTAAGTGACTTGCCCAAGGTCAACCAGCTGACAAGTGGCAGAGCTGGGAATCGAACCCATGACCTATGACTCCCAAGCCTGGGCTTTTTCCACTGTGCCACGCTGAAAAAATGCAGAAGCACACTTACCACACTCTACTATTGAAAAACTAAAATAGATCAGGTGTGGAATGCCAAAGAACTTCAATATTTGACATTTATAAAATATCAAAAGGCATGAAGGAAAACGGTGGGAGCATATTTTATTAATCTTAAAAATTGAAAATGAGGCCTAGAAACTATATTCCACAGATGAACTATTATTATATTTACAAATAAGTGAGCAATGAAGTGATTTTAAGGAGTTGCTGACTAATCTGTTATCTTAAATTATTTTCCGACTGCATCTGAGATCTAACCTGTGACCATATCATTGAAATTCCTCACTGCAGATACTGTGATTGATTTACAGTGTAAAACAAATATCCATCTCCTCTGCAAATAGATTCTAGTTGGAATATGCAGGCATAGTTTACCATGAACAAGTTGTCCAGAGCCAAAACAGACAAAAAGCTATTATGAATGCATTATGCTAGGGGAAAGTGTCATTAAATTCCAACTCAATATAGTCTGGTAGTTTAGTTTCAACCTGAATGTGTTTTGCCAGGCCCTAACAATTTCTGTACTATGCAGGTCATGTTCTTCCTTTTATCAATTTCCCTACTGTTCCTGCCTTGCTCAGTTCCTTTTGATTTCCTACATTGCTCTGCCTCCTACTACCGTGGCACCAGCACAGTCAGATCTAGGGTCTCTGGGGTTAGAAATCTAAAAATGGGTATGTCTTTGTAGAGGCCTAACTAAACAGCCACAATGGAAGAATATGCAAGGGGTGGACGGTAGTGAGGGAGAGGTAGAAGCTAAGTAAGGCTGATCTGATTTGTGCAGAACTTCAGGTCTGAGGAAAGCAAAACTATTAAGGGGGTCCTCTTTAAGGACACAGTCGAGTCCACTGACAGACTGGCTGGCTGCATCACCGACAATTAAGCCCCCATCGATTGATTACATAAAAATAAAGCCCGCAGAAAATCAGGCTGCTAGCTCCACCTGGACCCCGGCTGGCCTCCTGGTCAACCTGGACCCCGGCTGGCCTCCTGGTCAACCTGGACCCCGGCGGGCCTCCTGGTCAACCTGGCCCCCATCAACACCAACTTTGAAGGGACCCTTCAAGGGGCTAACTCTTGGTCCAGTGACAGCTACTGGGTAAGCATGAACCTGAATACTGTCTTTGCCACTTTACAGAAGAAAGGGGGCACCAAAATGCTACAGAATCACCCCCATCCTTCTTTCAACCTCAAAGTGAAACTCTCTGATATAAATGACCCTGCCCCATGTACAATTTAAACCACTGGCTCAAGTCTCATTTTTATAATATTCATTCCAGATGTCTAATCACTGAACTCAGAAAATATAAGTGGCCAAAAGAGGTTCTTTTTCTTCTCATTCTACCATATGCCTATTCTATGGCAAATTTAACACTGATCTTTGCTCCATCAAGAGCATTCTGTTTCAGGGCCAGAATTCTTAACTATGAGCATTTTGACACTTGGCTCCCTCATTTTTCAATTTCAAACTAGGAATGCAAAACTATGTTTCCTATGGAAAGGGCAACCCCTTCCTAGTTAACATTAAATGCAGTAAAATATAATTTTATAGTTATTTGAAAAGCACCACTTAATGGACTCTTGACCCAAGTGATTTTTTTTTTAAACATGTCAGAGAGAAAAGTTATCCATCTAGGTACAGGGAACTGCTAGCCAGGAAGAGAGAAAACAGGAAAGAGGTTGAAAGGGAGTTGGCCTGAGGATCCCACTTGCGGGTGCCTGCAAACTTCTGGTTGGTTGGTGCTTCAATCCAAAAAAAGTGAGAAGGTTCACCATGGTACCTAATGGGGGGGCATCTAAAATTTCACTTCCCAACTCCAAGAGAAAGCACCTGGCAAAGGTCAACAGAGGGATCTTTTTCTTAGTTACAGTAGCAAGTAGGGCAACAAAGGATTGGCATTACCAGTGGTCAATCGCATTTACTGAGTCCTCACTGTGTGCAGAGCACTGTATTAAGCGCTTGGGAAAGTACAATATAATGGATACATTCCTTGCCCATAACGAGCTTACAGTCTACTAGCTTAGGGGGTGATATGGAAGGAGAAGGGATAATTAAAATACTTATAGTATTAAAGGTAAAAATGATAAGCAATTACTCGCAGAAAGGAAAATTCTGGAATTTGATCTAAATCCCAATTTTTTCATCCTAAGTGAAACAAATTGGTAGAATTGTATTTGGAGATGGATCTTATAGAATATCCATGGCTAGGATTAAGGAAAAACCCTGGGATACAATTTATTTACAAAATATCTATGAGGCACTGGCTGGAAAAATGTAAGGTTTTATTAACTGCAGAACACAAGTAGTCTTCTCCTAGTAATCTGAGCTTTACTAAATAAATGGCAACATACAGCATCTGCTTAATATTCCATACACTGCTGGACAGGACCTGCAATTTAACTGACAGAAAGATATTCCCAAATGCTCATTAAGTTTTACTCATACTAAAGCAGTCCAAACAATTTCAAGCTTTGAGATTATTGAAAGATGAACATTCTTTGGCAAATAATTCAAACACACTCCATTATAGGAGCTAGCTATTTAACCCACTGAAGTCCTTACAATTCAAGATATGTTAATCCATCTTTCTTCCACTGCTTTCCACCAGGTTTCATTTGTCAGTAGATAGCATATTACACTGAAACCAAGATGATCCCAGATTTAAAGCAGTAACCCCTAAAATCAGATGCTTCTGAATGGAAATAAAATTCATCCCTTCATTCACTGTTCCCTTCTTCAGCACTCCCTTGGCACTCACCACCTGTGATTAAGCCACTGCCCTTGGTGACCAAGGCAAGAGACAAGAGAGTTGCCTGACACTGCTTTCCTGAGGCTTTGACATTTTCTTCATTACTTTATCGTTATCTTGTGATTTATTCTTGGAATTTATAAATATGGTGAAGAGATCCTTCCAGCTAAGTCAATTCCACATGTTCCTGCAGTTTGGACCTGAAAGGGGGTTTGGGCAAAATAGTGTAGTTCTTAACATATTGGCTGAAAAAGGCTGGAGTGGAATTAGGGATGGAAGAAGCTAAAGACAGAATGAAGGTTAAGAAAGCCAAAGAAGCAGGAAGAAAGGGACAGGAAAAGGAAATTAACTAGAGATGAAGTCATCTCTTGAAGAGACCATAGCACACTGTCCTCAGACACTCAATAAAGGCCATTACTACTAATGTTAGTAATGACACTTGAGTCTCCACTTAGGTGGTACTACATTTCTCATAAATATGGGAGATTCTACCATTCCTGGCCCCTTCCTGGGCCACCAGGAATTTTGAGAGCGGCACACATCCCCGAGGCTCATGTGCTTTGGTCTGGTACCTAATCTCTCTCCTCTTTCCCAAAGCCCCTAGCAATGTTTTGAACCTGAGACAGCTCAGGAAGCAAAAAACTTTTTGCGACAGTGCGTAGTAACAGCCGAAAGTAGGGTGGGGCAGCAGCAGAGGGTACTTGGCATAGATTGACAATCATAATTTAAAACAGGAAAAAGTAATATTTTGGTTGCTAAACACACAAAATTTTTCTTGGTTTCCAAGTTATGTCGAATTTTAGACTTCATTATTGTAATATTTTATTATTTAAGGTAATGTGAAGGAACTTGGAGGACTGTTTTTCACTAGATTACATTAATCCTGGGGACTGGACAGGGCATTGGTGGAATCTAGGTCAAAAACCTTAAATAAATTAGCTAAATATTAATTTTCAACATATACCAATTTGTCTCAGTATGAATAATCACCATAGGCAAACACCTAATAACACCATAGCAAAGATATGGGGTTGGGATTCTGGGGCTCACATGACTAAAATAGTGCTATATTTCCTTAAGGAACTGGGCAGCATTCAACTAGACAGGACCACCCTCAATAAATCCCACCACCTTCTTTAGGCCTGGGTATACCCTGAAGGGGAGTGGCCTAGGGAGAAAAACTCAGGGCAGGAGGGTATGGTGTCAGTATCCCAAACTAGACAGCTATTTGCATTTTTTCAAATTCTTGCCTCTCCCACAGTGTGTCTTTACATACATTCTCTAAGCCTTGTCCTACATTTCAGTATTCAATAGCTTCAAAATGCTGATTAAACGATGCTAACGAAATAATTCCACCCCTAAAAATACAATTCCCTGCATTCATTTAGTTGCACTTACTAAATCTTCCGCGGTTACAGGCTGTCCACTTTTATCACTAGCCACCACCATTCTTCCAAGTCGCTCCTTCATATCTGCGAGGCTGTTAGTCAACGCCAACACGGCCATGATCTCACTTGCCACAGCAATGTCAAATTGGGCCTGAAATGGAAAGAGCAGCAGCATTCAAAAACCAAAAGGAAGGACAACAGAATTATTTAGGTGAGCAAAGGGAGTTTGTCTTATTCTCCACATTTCTCATTCGGCTAGCTAGTTTTGAGAGCTATAAGAATAAAAAAATGACCAAATTACATTTGAATACATTAAAAACGATGTGATTTGGTCATGAAGGCAATTAACAGCGAAGAACTTCAAACAAAAACATTTGCTTTTCCAACATTGTTTATTTTAAAAAATATAACGGGACCCTTTTAATATTCAGTCTCAGCTATCATTCAGGGTTGTTCCTAAAAGGTAACTTTTTTTCCAAAGTCTCTTCATTGAGATACTAGGCTCATTCCCTCTCCCCTCTTTTTCCTGCCTCTGGAAAGTGGGGGAGGGAACAATAGGGAGGAGTAGGGGGAATGGTGTGGAAGCTGAATGAAAGAAATGGAACCATGTCACAGGCATCAGATTTTCCCACTGGGAAGAGAAAGAGAGCTGGACTGAGAAAGCTGGTCTGTAATCTGGCTCCTCTCCTTTCCTGCTGTTTGACCCTGGCTATTCATATAATAATAATAATAATAATGATAATAATAATAATTATGATAATAACAATTGTGGCATTTATTAAGCACTTACTATGTGCCAAGCACTGAACTAAGCGCTGAGGTAGATACAAGATAATCAAGTTCCATATGGGGCTCACAGTCTAAGTAGGAAGGAGAACACATATTGAATTTCCATTTGCAGATGAGGGAACTGAGGCACAGAAAAGTTAAGTGACTTGTCCATGGTCACAAAACAGACAAGTGGCAGACCTGGAGTTAGAACTTAGGCCTGCCCATGCTCTTTCCACTAGGCAACACTGCTTCTCATTGACTGTTTCGTCCTCTGTAAAACAGGGATTCAATGTCTCTTCTCCCTTCTTATTTACAGTGGGCCCCACGTGGGACAGGGACTGTGTCTGATGAAATTATCTCGTATCTACCCTGGTGCTTAGCATAGTACATGGCACATAGTAGAGCTAAATAAACACCACTGGCCTCATTGGGTCGTCACATCTATCTGCAAGGTTGCAACACAACACTCTCTGCTTGGCTGCTCCAACCAAATGCAGCTTCCTTTCACTCTGCTTCCCCAAGCATCCCTTTATATGGGCATTTTAGGATTTTAGGAATGGGTGGAAAGAGAGAGAGGGATAGGAACAGCTGCCTTCTGAAGGCCAGGAGGGCACAGTGCTTTCTTGAGCCCACAGAAGAGTAAGTGAAGATGGTATTGCTTTAGTGCTGTCAAAACTGAAAAATGGCAGTGAAAACCTAAATCCTAAATCATCTTTGTCATCAGTAGTTACAACACTATTAATCAGGTTTCTCTTTGTAGCCCTATAAACTACTATCTTGCTAGAGATCCACTTAATCTGGGACTGTTTACACTAAAAAGCCTGACTTTGGCAGGGATTTTTATTTACATTCTAATAAAAAGCAGGATCTAAATTCCAGTTCAAAACTGAGTGAGACTCTAATTTATCATTCAAGTTGCTTTAATGGGGATTTTATTCACTGAGAAAGAACTTCTAGTTCCTTTAAATACATTCATAGATAAAGTTATATTCTTCAACCTACACTAACACAGTACTAAGCCTTGGTTTTGTTTAAATTAGTAGAAGTTTAAAATGAATTCTGGGTTCCACTAGGCCCAGATAGAATGAGCCTCTAAGTCATTTAATTTCATTATAGCTATTATACCAAAAAGGCGACTTAAGTTGGAAGGTCAGGATGAATCTTGTATTCTGTCTGAAATATTTGGGACTTATTGGGTAAACCTACAATCTAAAAAGGATTTAAAGGGTTTCAATACTAATTTGAAACGCTGTACCTCAGAAGACTTTTTCAAGAAAAAGGAAGGCACTGCTTGAAAGAGTTAATGCTCTGCTTGTTTCCCTACAAAAGCTGACAAAGAACTGAAAAATAGCTATTAAGCTACACCTAATGCTATTAATTGGATATCTCTTCCTACCCCTATAAACTGCTGTACTGCTAGAACACTTTTCATTTATTAAACAAATAACTTTCCCAGCAGCTGTTCTTTTACTACACAATGTCAGGGATTTCAAAAACACTAGGCAAAGCCTGTAAATACTTAAAAGTTATAGCAACCCCAAGAAATTGAGCAACATGTTGTAAGATATCGCAGGCATAGAATTCTGAGTATCTGGAGGGTAAACAACAGTGCTTAGTAATCTTGCCCAAGGCTTGATGCTCATAATATGAACTAGCGGGAAGAGCACAAAATGTCAGGAGATGTGACTTCTAATCCTGGCTTCACCATTGGCCTAAGGTGTGAATCTGTGCAACTCACTTAACTTCCCTGACCCTCAGTTTTCTTATCCATAAATGCAGAGTGTTTTTCTCTTAAATTGTGTTTGTTAAGTGCTTACTTTTGGTCAAGCACTGAAGTAATAGGGTAGATTCAAATTAATCAGATTGGTCAGATTCCCTATCCCACATGGGACTCACAGTCTAAGTAAAAGGAACTAGAATTGAATCACCATTTTACAGATGATTTTACTGAGGCAGAGAAGCTAGTGATTTGTCCAAGGTCACAGATCAGACAATGTGGATACATCACGGGCTTGGGGTCAGAAGGACCTTGGCTTGGAAGTCAGGTCACGGGTTCTAATCCTGACCACCACTTATCTGTTATGTGACCTTGGGCAAATCACTTCACTTCTCTATAACTCAATTACCTCATCCTTAAAATGAGGATTGAAATTGTGGAGAGAGCACAGGCCCTGAAGTCAGAAGGTCATGGTTTCTACAGAAACACTCTGGGTATGTCACTCCCCTCCTCAAAAATCTCCAGTGGTTACCTATCATCCTTCGCATGAAGCAAAAACTCCTCACTATTGGCTTCAAAGCTCTCCATCATCTTGCCCCCTCCTACCTCACCTTCCTTCTCTTCTTTTACAGTCCAGCCGGCACACTCTGCTCCTCTGTGGCTAACCTCCTCACTGTGTCTCATTCTTGACTGTTCCCGCTGTCAGCCCCTGGCCCAAGTCCTACCACTGTCCTGGAATGCCCTCCCTCCTCACATCCGCCAAACTAGCTCTCTTCCCCTCTTCAAGACCTACTGACAGCTCATCTCCTCTAGGAGGCCTTCCCAGATTGAGCCCCCCATTTTCCTTGCTCCTCCTCCACCTCCATCACCCCTACTCCCTCCCTCTGCTCTACCCCCTCCCCCTTGCCACAGCGCTTGTATATATTTGTACATATTTATTACTCTATTTTATTAATGATGTGCATATATCTACAATTCTATTTATCTATTTTTATGGTATTGATGCCAGTCTACTTGTTTTGTTTTGTTGTCTGCCTCCCTCTTCTAGACTCTGAGCCCGTTGGTGGGTAGGGATTGTCACTATCTGTTGACGAAATGTACTTTCCAAGCACTTAGTACAGTGCTTTGCACACAGTAAACGCTCAATAAATACGACTGACTGAATGAATAAATACTATTTAATTAATAAACCCTGATCTGCTCCCTGACTGGTCACTTTTCTGCGGTGTAACCTTGGGGAAGTCACTTTACTTCTCTGTGCCTCAGACACAGGCCTGTAAACTTTCCAATAGGCCACACTGCTTCCCTATTACTCTCTCTCTGTGGGACAAGGACTACATCTCATCTTTTTCTACCACAGCGTTTAGCACAGTGCTTGACAAACATTAAATGCTAAAATAAAACTAATTACAATCATTACCATCATCTGATCTGGACAAGACTAAGGCCAGCTAAACAAGTAATAAGTGCTAAAATAAGAAATGACTCTTTTTTTCCTAATTATACTAAATGTGATATTTGTTAAGCAATGAACATATGCTAAGGCACCATACTAAGCCCCAGACCCACACATGGCTCAGAGTCTGAGGAGGAGGCTAGGTGTTTCACCCCCATTTTACAAATTAGCACACTAAAGTGGAGAAAAATTAAATGACTTGCTCAAGGTCACATAGCAGACAAGAGGCAGAGCCTGGATTAAAAGAATCCAGGCTCTCACTATATAATTGCTCAGTCACTGCTATAATTTCCGTGAACCTCCGAATCAACTGTAAATGCTAATGGAATGATTACAAATCTGCGTTCTGGGATCAAGCTTCTTTGGACACAGACACCTGGCCATGATTCCTGATGGGGCTCCACCCTAGTGGTCCCTCCGCAGACAGCTATCCTGCCTGACAGCAACACGGGTCAAAGAAAACATCTGTCACACCTCTTGCCTCTCCCCCAGCCCCCTAAAAAAATATTAGGAAATATTTTCCCAGTCAGACCAGGTTTTTGGATATTCTTTCCCTGAAGAGTGTTATCAAAAAATAGAGGAGTTTCTTTTTTATAAAATCCGTTTGCTAAATTTATGCGAGAGTAATGAAAAACTCCCTTGTCTAATCTGGATGGTTTCAATTTATAAACTCATCCAGAGTATGGACAGGGCAAACATAGAAGTGTAGTTCACCAAATCCCAGAATTTGGGGGGCACCGATGAGGTGGGAAAGTGGTACATTCAAGGTCAACAAAAGAAAGAAGTTTTCCACAAAGAAAGAGGAAGACATATACAATTTGTACACAGGGAAGGTGTGCAGGCAGAAAATAGCATTATGTACAACAGGGGTTTGGATAAAATCACAGAAAAGAGGTCCATAGCAGGGTATTAGGGCAATGTAAAGGATCACAGGGGGAAAATTACGTGGTTAGAAGGCTCAAGTACGGTTTACATTAGTAGACTATGGGATTTTACATATTACAGTGAGGATGGATGTTTCTTCATACGGTCTTGGTGCCAGCACTGCTGACAGAGCACTGGACTGGAATATTCGACCACAAAAATAAAAATACAATATTTCTTTTAACTGTTGCTTAGCCATTTCTCAGCACAGCTAGTAGTTTATAATGATTACATGCACTGGCTACTGCTGCCTATTACTACTTGGTTTCTTTTGCCGTCTGCATCCCCATTTCAGACTGTGAGTCCATTGTTGGGCAGGGATTGTCTATCTGTTGCCGAATTGTACATTCCAAGTGCTTAGTACACTGCTCTGCACACCGTAAGCACTCAGTAAATACGACTGAATGAATGAATGGTATAGGTGTGTAATTCTTAACATTATTAAGGTCAGATCTCCTCCTCTAGTGCCAGCTTACTCACTTGCTCCGAATTCATCTAACTCGCTGTGACCTCTTTTCCAAGTCCGCCTCTTCCATATACGCCAGATCACCACTCTTCCCACCTTCGAAGCATTATTAAGGTCACATCTCCTCCAAGAGGCCTTCCCCAATTAAGCCCTCTTTTACTCGGCTTCCTCTCCCTTGTGCGTCATCTCTGCACTTGGATTTGTGACCTTTGGCAATATGATATTCATCCCATCCTTAATACCCAGCATTTATGTACATATCTTTGAATTATATAATATTGATTCCTTATTCATATTAATGCCTGCCTCTCCCTCTAGACTGTAAGCTTACTGTGGCAAGGAACATGTCTGGTACTAGTGATTAGTACTATGCTCTACAGTGCATAGAACATTCCTTGGCATACAGTGAGCGCTTAACAAACATCAATGCTATTATTATTACAAACAAAGCACTCAATGAATTCCACTGATTGACTGATCGATAAATCTACGGAAGCACACATGGGAGGTTTTATGCAAACAGGGAGTTTTCTCTCACAACCTATGTGTTGCTCCTACATAGCGTGAACCCAAATACCTCTGATGATGCTCAGCTTCAATTGAGCACACAGTAAAGTGGGGTAGCACCACTATTTCCTATACGAACCACTGACAGCCAAGACTGTGTTGCTAAGAGGGCCACAGGGCCCAGAGTGCCCTAGCTCTGAGACAGCTTCTGGCCTCATAGGGATTTCACCAGTGATGGGAAACCTGCTTTCCAGTGAGAAATTGGCAACTGATCCGGCTCTGGCAAAATATCAGGGAGAGCAGGGGTGTCCACTTTACACTTTGAGTATGGGGGTGGGGTGGATAAGGCACATAACGGGAGGAGAGGTAATAAAGGAGGGAGGAAGAGGAATGGAAAAGTGAAAAAGGAGTGGGACAGAATGGAAGCAAAAAACTACTAAAGGAGCACCTTTTCCTTCTTGACCACCTTGTTTCCAGTACATATCAGGCACAGGGCCGGGCATGAGCAGTTTCTGTTCAACTCCTTTCGAAAACCCTAAGGAGGAGCTTCCAGGGCAAACTCCGCTGCAGCTCTAGAATCTGATTCGTGCCCTGCCTCTGATGAATATCCCAGAATTCCTGGGTAGACTAGATCGGGATGGCTCCTTTTCATGGGGTTTCTGTGATGGGAATACCCAAACCTCAGTAATAATACTAACAGTGGTATTTCTTAAGCACATACTAAGTTTCAGGCACTGTACTAAAAGCTGGGGTCGATAGGGGATAATCATGGACCTCACAATCTAAGGGAGAGTGGGAAATGAGGAATGAGAAATTGAGGTATTAGGTATAAAGAAACTGAGGTACAAAGAAGTTTACTGACTGATCCATGGTCACAGAGAAGGCAAGTGGCCAAGATGGGGTTAGAACCCAAGCCTCGAGACACCCAGGCCCGTCTTCTTTCCATTAGTCCATGCTACTTCCCATGAGGACTGGAAGTGAGGCAGAAACATCCTTAGCCTCCTCCTCTATAGGGGGTGAGAGGTGGACTAGCTACAGCTGGCCATTCTGCCCGAAAGGCTAGTGGGACAATTATTATTCTATTTTATAGAATTTGCTAAGCGCTTACTATGTGCCAGGTAGTGGGGTAGATACAAGATAATCAGTTTGGATACAGTCCATTTTCTATATAGGGTGCTCAGTCTTCCCATTTTGCAGGTGAGATAACGGAGGCATAGAAAGTTAAGTGACTTGCTCAAGAACATACAGCAGACAAGTGGTGAAGCCAGGATTAGAACCCAGGTCCTGTAACTCCCAGGTCTCTGTTAGGGTTATTACACCATGCCACTTCTCAAATTACTGCCTTTTCCTTCTTAAATCGGCCCCAATACCTGAAAGTGTCTGTAATGCAGCGCAGACTGCAGACCCCCCGCTGGGTCCCAGGGCCCCAAGATGCCATACTGCTCAGGGACTGCGGGTGGGCCACTAGTGACTCACACAGCTGGCATCACTCACTTGAGGAAGTGTCACCAGAAAGCTCAGCTCCCCTAAGAGACACCTATGGGCACTGGAACACTACAGGGTGCCTTGTGCTAAAGAACTGCATACTTGCATTTATTTTTGAATTTATATTTTAACAAGTTCTGTAATAACAATTATTGTGCTAATTAAATTATTAATGGTGGAACAATTCAACATACCTCTTCCACCTTAATGTAAGGATCACACTGCAAAACGCTGCATTAAGAACTACTTACGCTGTAGTTGTTGCCCATTCCTACGCCATGCCCACTCATACACTTGTTTCTTCTGATACCACGCCCAAACTGGCTCACAGTGTCAAAAGAACATTTCCTTTTTGTCCTAACAATGATCTAACCAAAATGTGCAGTGACAAAACACATTGTGGCAGAACTAAGTGGATAGAAAGCATCTTTTATGCCTCTAAAGCCATAAAAGACCTTTAGATCTAATAGGTAAATTATAGCATCTATTTCCTTTTTTCCTCAAAACTGCCATCTTTTCATCCTCTCCACTCTCAGCCCAAAGAAAATAACCCAGTATTTTTCACGGCTTTGAAGTGTCCCAATATTTCACAAATCTACTCAAAGAGAAGATGGCTGTAAATCACCACTTTCGCATTTAATACCCCACCTTCGGCAAGGTCACATGGATCCCCAGGGAATCCCAGAGAATAGCAGCCAACAGAAATCAATGACCAATTGACCATAATGACAGGAATCAGGTCTTGGAGAATCTTTGCCTGGGGAAGAAATAAACTATTTTCCTAAAGATGATCAGATTAAATTTGCTCCTTCCTCAATTAAAACTTTACCTACCTGACGAAAGAATCCCTTCTCTGTGTTTGCCTGCCCAATTGTTATTTTTCGCAAAAATCGGTCATTTGTGTCCAACACTGAAAAACAAGAGAATAAGGATAAATTTAAACTTGGCAAAAAAGCAGGCATCAGGAATCCATCTAGATGTCTTAATAAATATGTTATACCAAGTTCTTTAAAGTACACCAAAATTATAATACAGGGAATAAAGATGAAGTGAAATAACCTGCCCAAATAATTTACATGGCATATAGTCTGCCAGGCATATTGTATCCACTGCCTTCTGTAATCCTCATTTATAAAATTAAAGGCAGAAATCATCGTCACAGGATGGGTGAAGAAACACTGCTTAGCTGAGAAGCTTAAATCCAGACCTCAATTCACACCTCAGTAGCACCTCTAACATGCTCAAACTCTCCCTCCCATTTCAACAGGCCTTCAGCCTACTGCCAGATACTATTATAATTCACACAAACATACATTTTTACTGGCTGCCATCATCTGTGCCCCAAGAAAGGTTGTATTGGATAGTGCCATTGTCAAGAACTTACATTTTAGTTGTAAAAGAAAATAGTTCTCCCTAAACTGTAGTACATAGGGTCTTGGCACAGAAGTGAAGTTTTCTTTCTCTCAGATTTCAAGGAAAAAAAAAAGACCAACAACCTAAGTTCATCTGGTTTTCATTTCAGAAAAATGAAAACCCAAAAGACCAGCTGGGAAGACTTTTTTTTGGAGTCGGTGGCATAAAAAGCCCACCTGCATCTTCAGCATTCTGTCAGCATTGGATAGGATCTCACAACGTATGATTGTTTTTATTGCAGAGAGAAAAAGAAATGTGGAAAAAAAGAATGATACAGAAGACAGTGATATCCTTTCCCAGACACCCAAAGGTGTCAGAGAGTAGAACATAATTTCAAATAATGGCATTTTAAAATATTGGTGTAAAGCCTTCTGTTCCAGAAGATGAAATGCTTAAATACAATTGAGTCCTTTAAGGAGGTGGGTGGGTGGTTGCTTTTGGAGTTATGTTGCTGTTTCTTTTCTGAACCTACAATGTGCTAGCCACAGAGAAAACCATATATGTGGTATACAGTCTCTCTCTTAAAAAAGATTAGTTGAAAGGAATGTAATAATCACATATAATGCAGCAATAAATTTTTAACAAACCCCACTTAGGCAGAAATTGACCCAATCCATTTTAGTTTTGGTTTTTCCTTTTCAACTCATTCACTCACTTCTGGAGAGGATCTGAAACTTAACTTTGTTATTTCAGTTTCTGACTTCCCTAGGAGGTGTGCACTATGACTCAGAGATTAGGGCATACTGTTCTGATGATACAACATCCAAACAACAGGAGATAGAGCTATAGCTCTGGTTCCCTGCCATGGCACTGAGTAGTCCCTTTGTAGGCTGCAAGAGTTAATATGCTTAAGGTAGTGGAAAAATTGGACTTATTGACTTATTTACTTTTAGTCTTAATTTGGACTTTATTCTTGAAAGAGTGAAAACTATATGAAAAGTTGCCCTCACTTTCTTATCGGAAAACACCAAACCACTAACTCTCCACTTAACCCCCTCCTTTGTCTGAAGGATCTTCAAGGGACAACTGGAAACTTAGTCAGCTGCTCAGTACTTGGTTAAAAGATGCTGCCACTTCTAGCTTAGTGACAAGCTGAAGGTCAAGAACGGAGAAGATGGAAAAAATGTGAACCCTTGAAGAGTAGTGGGTTTTCCTTAGAAGGATCAGTCACTCCCAATCTTTCTTTATATGCTCTTTCTTGCATAACTACAATAATAATAATAATGTTGGTATTTGTTAAGCGCTTATTATGTGCAGAGCACTGCTCTAAGTGCTGGGGTAGATACAGAGAAATCAGGTTGTCCCACGTGAGGCTCACAGTCTTAATCCCTAGTTTACAGATGAGGTAACTGAGGCACAGAGAAGTGAAGTGACTTGCCCCACAGTCACACAGCTGACATGTGGCAGAGCCGGGATTCAAACCCATGACCTCTGACTCCCAAGCCCAGGCTCTTTCAACTGAGCCACGCTGCTTCATTTCTCAGTTGGTTCTTTCATCATCAGTGGTATTTACTGAGCACTTATCTTGTCAGTTCAACCTTCACAACACCACTAAAACGTGTCCTTTCCTCTCCATCCAAATTGCTTTCACATTAACACAAGCATTTATCCTAACCCATCTTGATTACTGTATCATTTTCCTTGCTGACCACCCTGCCTCCTGTCTCTCCCCACTCCCTTCCATACTTCAATCTACTGCCCAGATCATTTTTCTACAAAAACATTCAGGCCATGATTCCCCACTCCTCAAGAACCTCCACTGGTTGCCCTTCAACCTCTGCATCAAACAGAAACTTACAATCAGCTTTAAAGCACTTAGTCACCTTGTCCCCTCCCTACCTTACCTAGCTATTCTACTACAACCCAGCCTCCACACTTCGCTCCTCTACTGCCAACCTAATCACTGTTCCTCAATTTCAGCTATCTCGCCGCTGACCTCTCGCCCACATCCCGACTCTGGCCTGGAACGCCCTCCTTCACATATTCGACAGACAACAATACTCTTCCTACCATTAAAGCCTTATTGAAGGTGCCTCCCCTCCAAGAGGCCTTCCCTAAGCCCTCATTTCCTCTTTTCCCCACTCCTATCCACTGTCCAGCCCCACTGCTCTTAGGTTGTACATATTCATAATTTATTTGTTTGTAATAATGCTTGTCTCCCCCTCTAGAACGTAAGCTCGGTGTGGGCACAAAATATCTGTTATACTGTCATACTCTCTCAAGTGCTTAGTACAATACCCTGCACACAGGTCATGCACCATAAGCATGACTGATTGATTCATGGCAGAGCACTGTTCTTAGTACTGCCAAAGACTCACTGTTTCTATATTCAGAAAGAAGGTTATTTCCTTACACTTCAAAAATCTCATTTAAGAATAAAAGTGCTACGAGATTTCTACCTCCTGAAGTTACTCTCTAGAGTAAATTAGGCAATGTGGAAGGAGCACTAGCTCTCTCAGACCACAGTAAGCCTACTCAGAGCACTGTAGAAAGGAAAAAAGCTTAGATACTGGAAGAGTTAAGCTTAGTGATTTAAGTCTTAGAGGGGGTGGCTTTTGCCCTTAAGGCTCTCTGATATCCTACATAAACACCAAGGCCTTCTGAGTTGGAGATGCCAACCCACTTGGTCCCTGGTAAGCTGTATGATAACAACTATAATATAGCTTCGGCAAACGTATCACACAAATAAAAATATTCTAGGCTCAGAGTCCAGAATCCGTCCCCCATTAAACACAACTCACTAGGCAAACAATGTAAGTTTCAGTTAGAGCTACAACTTTCCATTCTTGAAATGGTAATATGACTCTGGTGTTTGTTTTGAATAACTTTTGAAACTTGTCACATCCTCTAAAATTGATCCAAGGCCACAGAACACTTCAACCCACACTACCTTCTCCGAAAGAAATCAATCTGCGGTCGGTATTTGGCATTAGCCTTTCGTTTTCAGGATCCAGGAACTGAGCTCACTGTAGTACCTCTGAATCCTGACTCTGAACTGGGACCACTCTAATTGAATGCAGAAGCATTCCAAACTGTATAAGTTATTCTATTAGCACACAGTGATTTCTCCCTCCATTAGTTTTCTCTCACAGTCAAATATTAAGACTTTTGAGAGAAAAAAGATTTTAAAATTAATTCACAAACCAAAAAATGGAACTCCTAAAGAATCCGGGCGCTGGAAATTGGTACATACCTTAACATTTTCACAGGTCAGCTAGTAAAACGTCTATTGTTGTAACGAAATGGTTCAACAGTCTTTCCAATGATGAAATGATCAAATAAAAATGTACTTAAAAATTACATATTTGGAATTTATTTATATTATGTCTGTTTCCCCCTTTAGATTGCAAGCTGGTTGTGGGAATGGAATGTGTTTGTTTATTGCTATATTTTACTCTCCCAAGCACTTAGTACAGCGCTCTGCACACACTAAGCACTCAATAAATACAACTGATTGACTGAATTAAAAATTTAAAATGTAATGAAGTGGAAGACTGGTAAGCACAGGCTGGGCTGAGACGAGGGAGAGGGCAAAGAACAGAATTCGCTTATCCCAAGTATTTACATTAGAGCTCTATAATGGTTTTGGCTTGCAAATAGATTGCTCTTAACAGTCAGGTAGTACATATAACAGTGTCTGGTCATTTCTCTACCTCTTTGCCAAGTTATGGTGGATGGGTCAATGTCAAGTCGAGCAAATTTACTCATCTCATCGTCAGTGAGTGAGCCTGGATCCGTCTTGTTAATACCCAGCCTCTAAACAAGGAAAAAAAACCATACACATAAAGTACAAGTTTGGCTTTAGAAAACCATGCACACATGCCAAGTCAACCTCCCCCTGCCCGAACAACCCCAACATATCTGCAAAATTTTTATCTTTTATGCTTTCAAAGGCAACCACGTTATTAAAATACCACTAAAGTGAAGACAGGATAACCTTACAAAATAAATGCTTTCCTCAAAATGGTTTTTCACCAATAAGGCACAGGAATATAAATGGCAGATAGATTTGCAAAAGCCTCAAAATGACAAACTTGCAATGTAGCGTGGCTAATCATTTGAAACGGATTATTAACAAATTTATGCCAGAAAACTATTTGGCTGGGCATGAGATTTCCCCCCTCCCACAAACCTTAATGTGGTGCATTACATGACCACTATTTGCAGTGGAGATACAAACTTCTGTCAGCGTAACTAATGCTTTATTTCATCAGCCCTTCATTTCAACTCTAAGGTTGTCATTTAACACTAATGGCTCAAGTAGAGACTGAATTTATTTTTTACCAGCTCAATTCTTTAACAGACCAATGAGAAAATAGTTAAAAATTTTCAAAAAGGTACAGATCTAGAATACAAACACATAGGTAGTCAGGGAATGCCATTTGGCAGAGTTGCATGAAAAACGGCAAACGCCAATGAAAAAAAGCAGCAAAGACCATGTATCTCACCACTACTTTGATGTTAAAGTCAACCAGCATAAATTATAAATTATATACAGTCTACTTGCAACCTCTTTTCTCCATTCCACTGAATGGGTTTAATCTTGAAAACAAAATCTTGCAAGATGACAGTTTTATTAACTGATAAACCATAATCACCACCACTCCATGAAAACCTAGTTTTCATAGAGAAATACGGCTGTATGTGCTAATTGGCCATTTGCCTGAACTAAAAGAATCAGAGTCACTTTTATATGTTAAAAATCAGTAAATCAACACTGTCTGTAAAGCAATAGCTTCTGAATACCTGAAGTGTTAAACATAGTTTAGATGGGCTAATATCTACATTATTTTAAATCTTTTTTGGAACATATGTTCCTACAGTTTTCTTCTTCCACTTGACTATGCACCAGAAACTTACTTTTAATCGAGAAAGCTGAATTTCTGAAAATTCCCTCACACCATTCACTAATGGAACCAACCGATTATATAGGGCCTAAAAAAGAAGAAGAAAAGTTATAAACTTGGATCATTCCCATCAATAATCTAATCTCCCGATTAGACTGTAAACCCAAAGGGCAGGGACTGTATCTGTTACCGATTTGTACATTCCAAGTGCTTAGTACAGTACTGTACTAAGTGCTTGGGAGAGTAAAATATAGCAATAAACAAACACATTCCATTCCCACAACCAATAAATACTGTTGAATGAATGAATGAATATGATAAAAAATCCTTTAACTCGGATTCAAATTGTTTAGATTTATGATTCTATTAAACTCTAGTTTATCATAAATAATCTGAGCTTAAATTCATTCATTTTTATAAATCCAACTATATCTCAAATATGCATACTGCAATGACTTTATTTAAACATGTTTCTAGACCCTGAAAACCAAATTAATGGTTCATCCCTGAATTTTAGTTAGAAAAAACACTTGAGAAAGCAAATGGACCAAAACACTAAAGAAATGGGGGTAATGATTCCAGATACAACAAAATGTCAACCAGTATCAGGGTTTTCGCATCTCTGCTTAAATTAAGAATTAACATTCTCTTTATCCACCTCAGTAAGTCTCAGATGCGAAACTACTAGAGGACAAAGACTGCTAGTCTGCTTAATTAGCTTTGAACAGCATCCTTCACAATGCCAAAGGCTAGCAGGTGCTAGACAAACAGATTTCGGAGATTAGAAGAAAAATACTAGAAAAATAAAGTCAGTGTTTACGTTCTAATGAGGCATGTATCTGTAGGCATTAGAAATTATAGGACAAAATAAACACTCATCAAATAAACAATATAATCTATGTCATTTACATCACTATTTATTCTGGAGATGTGTTTATAATGGTGCCGTAAAAAATGACAGAATCTTCTGCTCACAAGGCAAAGTTTATTGAAATTCTCTAAGGCCATGTTTGAAGGATAACCCTAACATTATCACAGTCAGGCGCAAGGTCATTTGAATCATGCAATAAAATTTTAATCTACCAAAAAAAAAAGCCCTAGTTCTCAAAATACTCATGCTAGTAGACAAAAAGTAAAGGAGACAGATCCATTCTCACTTTATCTGTCTGAGTGCTTTCATGCAAAATCCTGGTGTCAATAGCAGCAGCCAGCAAATTATTTGCAGCAGTAATGGCGTGAATGTCTCCAGTCAAGTGAAGATTGAACTACAAAAGAAAAAAAAATAAAGTTGTGCTCACTTATATCAATCACTGGTATATACTAAATGCTTTCTATTTGCGGTGCCCTATACTAAAATGCTTGGGAGAGTACAATACAATAGAGCTGGTAGATACAATCCCTGCCCAAAGGTTTACCGTCTTGTCTTTCCATGAAGTCCTGTAATTACATCCAGTGGTCATGCCCTCCCCAGATTTGCATCTCCCCAGGTCCGGCTCTCAGAACAGCAGAACTCTCTGTCCTTATTCAGCTTTGGACGTTTGGGGAAACAAGCTCATAACTGCAATTATTTCAGTTTCAGTACTTTCTATTTTCCAGTTGGCAAAAATGATGCCTCAAAGTCACGAAAGGCAGTCAAACTGGAGAATTCTGTTTTATTTTCTCTCATGCTTTTAACATGATGGTCTTTAGGAATATTCTAGATTTCACATGAAAGTTTTACAGTCTTGTCCTCACCCCTTATCTCCTAGAACAATGACTTGGGAGATGAATAGGGATGCCAAATGATAGTGGAATTTTTTCAAGAAGCAGTGTGGCCTAGCAGGAAGAGCATAATAATGCCTGGGATTCAGGAGACTTGGGTCCTAATCATGGCTCTGCCACTTGCCTGTGTGATCTTAGGCAAGTCACTTAACTTTTCTGGGTCTCAGTTTCCTCATCTGTAAAATGACAATTCAAAACCTGTACTCCTTCCTACTCAGACTGTGAGCCCCATGGGGGCAGGGACTGTGCCAGACCTGATTATTTTGCATCTATCTCAGTGCCTAATACTGTGTCTGATGTGTACTAAGCACTAAAATACCACTGTTACTATTATCATTATTTCTGTTTCGCTCACCTCCTCCATTGGGATAACTTGAGCATAGCCACCTCCTGCAGCACCACCTAAGCAATAAAACCAACTATTATAATTTCATATTGATTCTGAAACATTTCCCCATTGGACATGACAAATATAATTCATATATTGAATACAACAGAATACTATTCATTAGATGCCTGTAATATGGGGTTTCACAAAGAAAAACAAGTTTATATATTAAGAAATATTAACAAACTCATTAATAAAACAAGCACAACATAAACAAAAAACAAAGCATAAAGAAACAGCTATATACCTATTTTTTGAGAAAGAATGCTAGTTAAATTCAAGCTATTATGTAACAATATTACTTAATTTGCATGTGAGTTGTTTCTTCAGAAAATACTAAAAGGAACTACTCAAATACAAGACCCAAAACGGAGGAATCAGTTCAATATTCAGATATCATCAAGGCCTCAGGGAAGGAGAATCTATATATCTTTATGTCACGAAAATGTAAATCTTTAAACATGTGTTTATTCATAAAACGGTCTCCAAGATATTGCCTTAAATTGGCAATCAATAACAGTGATGTAATCCTAAACATGTAATAAATAAAAATAAGCTTGACCGCTTCATTTGATTATCGAAAATTCAAGTGTACATCAACCACAAAGGATATCAGATCAAAATTTGTCAAAAAGTGATTTGATATTGAAAGTAAACAAGATGCTAATTTACTTCAGCTGAAAACTTGATTTCAAGTGATGGTCAAGTCTAAAAATGAGCAAAGGAAAACAGTGTACTGGGAAACCTATCATATCACTCTATCAAAGATGAAATAGTAAATAAGTTACCCAGTTTTTCTGTTGTGTTTTTTTACTAGTAGAAGAGATGTGGAGGGAGGAGCAGCAAATTAGCAAACTGAGAATCTTGGAACTCCAGGAAATGTTTGCCAGGGCCACCTTTGCTGGCCTCATATTGAAATAATCAGTCATGTTTGGATACACACATTCCTCAAATGAAAAGGAATTTGTTTAAGTAAAATATCGCTGTAACTACAGCTACCTTTCTATAATGAAGGGGTGACTGATTCATTCATTAATCAAGTAAAATACCTTTAACTCCAAATGTGGGTCCTTGTGAAGGTTGCCTCAGACAAGCAAAGGAATTAACATTCAGGTGTGCTGTCAGTGCTTGAACCAGTCCAATTGTGACTGTGCTTTTCCCTTCTCCAAGGGGCGTGGGAGTAATCCTTAATAGCCATAAAACAAAATGTTAATATTTCCAAAATATTGGGTGATTCCAAATAAGAGTAACAAAGCAGCATGATTATCAAGAATAAAGTATTTCAATAATCCATGGTATTTTAGAGTCACCCTCTCTGTACAGAGCAGTCCATGTCTCTTACTAAATACTGCTTCTCTCACTCCCTTCTGCATTGCCCTTGAGGTTGGATTTCCAACCATTTATTCAACCCACTCTCACCCCTCAGCACTTATTCATAATTTATTTATATTAATACCTATCTATCTAGACTGTAAATTCCTTGTGAGCAGGAAACATGTTAGCAACTCCATTATACTGTACGTTATCAAGAGCTCAATACAGTGCTTGGCACAATAAATATGTTTGACTGACTTGGAGTGCCTGCCACTCTCAAAATGGGACAATACTGAATCTTTAGGAAGCAATTCAGCATAACAATCATCCAAAAACTAAAGAGATCCTCCAGAGGTCAAGTAATCCATTCCATTGGCTTAAGGCAATACAGCATTTACACTATCACTAAAAGATAACTGCTTGTACTTGCCTTCACAACCTAGCTAAGCCGTGCATTTCTGTGCCTCACAACCTTTTTGGTTGAGATACTGAACCCAAAACCCTTCTATGGCAATTGAATTCTGTCACAATCCCTCTTGTCCAATTCTGTCCAAAACATCTCAGCTATATTTGACCGGCTAATTAGCTTTTCCCCAAACCTTAAATTATTTTGTTGGTCTTTTCCAAATCATCTACATCATATGACTGTCAGACTCTAAATTGACTTTAGCCAGAGTCTAAACTCGGTATTTTACAAAGACCTAAACAATGCGATGACTGTGAAATCATTACAGAGATTGTTACAAATTTACAAATAGGAGATACAACTGCTGATTCATACAATGTTTTCTAAACAGAGATGGACCTGCTTATCATGGCAATGTGGAAACCTTGTCACAGTGCAGAAAGTGTAGGCTGAATACCGATGTTGGGGAAGCTTCCTCCCACGATCTTGGTAACCCAGGCTTCCACTCAAAGCCTGCTGCTCTTCAGTCTCTCATAGCAGCCCAAACCTTCATTAAGACACTGGGAAGTTGCAGTTACTCCGGAATAGGGATTGGAAGCTGCCCTTCTTGAGGATTTGGGGCTTCATGTCCACACTCTAAACCCCACTCCATGCTTGCCATATCCCCCTTCCTTTCTACCACCGTTATTCCCAAACCTTCATCCTCCTCCTCCTCTTCTCCACATAATTTTCTCATCACAGTTGTCACTCCCATCACCCTTCCTCTCTAATCCATAACTTTATCATTCATAACTATTTCCTCTTTTTCAACCCCCATATTCAGTCTTTCCCCAAATCCTGTTGGTTTTTTTCTCTCCTGTGGTATTTTATATTTCCAGGACTCATCAGGCCTCTCCAAATGACCACAATGTGGTCCAGGCCCATGTCATATTCCAGCTTGACATCCACATCTACCTACTTGCTGATCACTTTCCCTCTACCTTCTTTGGTCTTCACTCTGCTACTTGAGTACTTCGAAATGTTGTTCTGCACACATCTCCTTACTCAAATCATTACCCATTCTTCACAACATCAAGCAGAAACTTTTGACCATTGGCTTTATGGCACTCCACCAGTTGTCTCCCTTCTATCTATATATTTACCCTCTTCTCCCACTACACCCCAGCTCACAATCTTCATTCCTCTCAAAACAACTTCCTGTCACTGGCCTGTTGATCACAGAGTCCCCTAACTGCCAGGAACTCCCACTTCTTTCAATTCAACAGATCACAGCTCTTCCCATTTCCAAAGCCTTTCTAAAATCACACACTCCATGAGGTTTTCCCCTGTTTATTTTAAACTACCCTGTTTCTATTGCCCATACTGCCAATCTAGAATTTACCCATCACATAGCACTCAAATACTCATAAACTCTGGCTACTTAAGCACTATCTCATTCACACATCCCTTTTTCTTTCTTCCTCCTACTGATAATTTATTTCAGTGAGAGAAGCACCATGCCCTAGTGGATGGGGATAGGGATTGAAACTGTGAACCCCAGTTGGGACATGGACTGAGTCTAATCTGACTAGCTTGTATCTACCCCAGAACATAGGAAGTGCTTAATGAATGCCATAAAAAAAAAAAAGGGGGCCTGCCTCCCCAACTAGATCATTTCTACTAATTATCAGCACACAGTAGGTTCTCATATATTATTGATCAAACTGACAACCAAAGATACGATTTGTGAGAGTGGTAATTTCTCTTTGGAGTCTATTTAAATCTTTTAAGGTAGGAAGTAGGAAGGAAAGGAAGAAAGGTTCTAAATGTATAAGAAACAGTTGTCTAACATTTGGGATCATATCTGTTCGCATGGAAAAGTGCTACAGTAGAAGAGAATGTGAATTTAGACAAGGATCCCTCTGCTCTTCTTTGATTAAACTGCTTATTTATATATAGCCTGAATACAAATCAGAGTCCATGCGTGTTCCCAGTGTGATCCGGACCAGCTCCGTGAAGAAACTCACGCCAAAGCCATAGCAGTTTAAATCCCTAACAATGTAAATTTGTGGGGTCTTCACTGTTTGCGGTGAAATAAGAGGTTTACTTAAGCTATGTGACATTAAGGATTACATTTTCGTTCCGAAGGAAATGCTAACACTCGTGCCAAAGAGAGCCAAGAGAGGATACGCCTAGATAGTGACCTCCTTCAATACTTGAGTTAAATAGCCAACTCTTAATTAGAAACATCTTACTCTCTCTGGTTCTTGGAACTTTTGCAAGTTATTACAATTCAATACAATTCTGAAAGGGCTAAATGCAAAAAAAATGCCATTTTTCTCCATAAAGAACCAAACTAAATGAATAACAGAAATTCAATGTGATTTACATGCTCTTCAGTAATCATTCCATTCTTTCATTTGTGAATTCTTAAAATCACTTATAAAAAAGCACATGCATTAAAAAATAAAAGGTAGCCTAAACACTATGAAATGCATTATTTAACATATATGTGAGAAAGATTTTCAAACTTCAGGTTGAACAGGATATGGAACACTACAACACAATTCTAAAGCTAAGCTTCATGGGGCCCAGAGATTAATAGTATATGTATATTCAACTTTGGCTTTAAAACAGATCTCAGGCAGGTTCCTCAAACAACTGAGTTAGCTAATTGCACTTACTATCAAAACACCCACTCACTCACCCACTTGCATGCACATTCAATCTCATCATCTCTGGTTAAGGTTCATTCTCTAGCTTCACCAGCTCTGAAATCCCTCTCTCTCCCATACACCCCAACCCTGCAAATATGTCCTGTTCCCCCACAGGGACCTTGGAACTTTTGACCAGTACTAATCACCGCGACAGTACACTTCCTTTGCTTCTGTGCATGAGCTGTGCAGCACTGCTGGTAGGAAATGCAGATATCACACTAACCTTGTCCATCACAAATCCATCCTTGCCTGTCTTAACTCTTCCCTTTCCTCCCCACAGCAACATTGTTTCTCCATCCTTTACTGACTCCCATGGCCACTGATCTCATCAGTTGTTTCCGACTTTAAACTCCCTAATCCCCTGCTCCCCGATCTACTGGCCTGACTACGACCTTTGTTGTTAAAATTGAAACTGTCAGGAGTGATCTCCCTAAAATCTCCCCTACTCCTCTAAATCTCCCTCTATCCTCCTGCCCCTTCTTCAACTTTCCCATCTTTGTCATCAGTACCTCAAGAGGAGATGCCCTGTCTCCTTTCAAAATCCACCCCCTCCACTTGCACCTCCAACCCCATCCCTTTTGCACCTTATCAAAATGCATGTCCCCTCCTTTTTTTCTCTCCCTGACAGCCATCTTCAGCAGTTCTTGTCAATGGCTTATTCGTCACTGCTGTCGAACATACTCATGTATTCCCAATCCTAAAAAAACCCTTCCCTTGACCCCACGACTCTTTCCAGTTTCTGTCCCATCTCCCTCCTACCATTCCTCTCCAACTTCCTGGGCTCAGTATTGTCCCTTCTGACTTTCCCATCATTGTACATAGCACCACCATCCTCACTGTCTTGCAAGACTGTAATCTTGACCTTACCTCAACTCATCTCTCTCATTCAACCCAATACTCAATTTCACCAAATCGTGTCGATTGTACCTTCACATCGTCACTAAAAACTACTCTTTCCCCTCCATTCAAACTATTATGCTGATCCAAGCACTTATACTAATCTGCCTTACTATGGCATCAACCTCCTCGCCTCCACTCTTTCCCCACTCCAGTCGATACTTCATTCTGCTGCATGGACCTTTTTCTAAAAAAATATGCTTCAGTCCATGTTTCCCTACTCTTCAAGAACCTCCAGTGTTTATCTTTACACGTCTATAATAGAAGCTCCTCACCACTGGCTTTAAAGCAATCCAGCAACTTGTCCCCTCCTACCTTACCTTCCTTCTACAAGCTAGCATATTCACTTCGCTTCTCAAACATCAACCTACTCACTGTACCTCAATCTCATCTATCTCATGGCTGACCTCTTGCCCATGTCCTGCCTCTGGCTTAGAACTCCCTCCTTTATTTCCAACAGAGCACAATTCTCCCCACCTTCAAGGCCTTATTAAAATCACATTTCCTCCAAGAATCCTTCCCTAAGCCTTTATTTTCCTTATTTCCTCTCCCTCCTGTGTCACCCTTGCACTTGAATCTGTAGCCTTTACTCAGCCCACCTTCAGTTGCACATACATGCATAGTTGCATGTACATATCCATGTCTACCAACTATTATATTGTACTCTTTCAAGTGTTCAGTTCAGTGTTCTGCACACAGTAAGTGCTCAATAATTACCATCGATTAATTGATCAAATGTAGTTTTGAATCAAAACCAAAACAGAGAAACAAAGCAAACCCAAGTGTGAGGGAGAGTGTTGTGGGAGAAAGCTGTTGAGAGGTCAAGGGAAGGAAGGTTGATTTGTAGGAAATCAACCTAATAAACTGACATAACTTAGAGGAAAAGGTGGGAACCATTATTCAAATGCCCATATACTCCTAATGGAACTGTGGTATTATAAAGTTTTACAATTTGGGGGAGCAAATAACAGGTAACACCTTTTAAGTAATAATACTTCCTGGTCAGACAAATAGATTAATTTTTTGTCTGTGAACTATAAACAATAATTAAGTTGGAAGTGAAACTGCTTTCTTTCCTGTTGAAATAAGTGAACTGGTGAGGATAAAAGAATCAGATTAAAACTGGTATGTACTTAGACAATTACATATCAACAGCTTTAAGGATAAAATTCAAGCCAAAATCACTCATAGAAACCTCTTCCATTGGTTTCTCAATTTAACACTATTTTTTCCTACCTAACAATTCATATAAAACTTTTTTTCAGGGAGGGGCTAAATACATTCAGTCTCAGTAGGCTTCATGAATTTGAGATATTCCCAAGAATATCAACTGAACTCATAAGGGCCTGAAGACCTGGTGGCCTTTGAGTTTGAATTTCCATTACTCAACCTTGGGGTTCAAATTAACCTCGAAGCCTTAAAAGTTCAATGGCTCCTGAACTTTCCAAGTCCAACTGTTGTGGTTTTAACCCATGCAACCATGTGATACAATGGAGATAAAATAGATAACTGAATACCTCAAAAACTCTGCAAAATCATTTTAAATTGGTGTTCTCTCTAATGGGGAACTTTGCCAAAAAAAAAAATAAATAAATATCAAGCAAATCTGTTTAAATAGGCTACAGGAAACAAAAACGCAAAGTTACAGGCACTCTTTTATAGATGCAGGAATACCACTGCAAATGGTTACAGAAAACATACTTTAGCTACATTATTATGCCCATTCCTCAAGCCAAATTCTTTTTCTCAAGAATAATTGGGAAAATATGTATAATTCTAGAGTCCTTTAGATTCTGTTGGCAAATTTCCCTACACAATTCCCAGTTCTTTTTCATTCTGTCAGACAGAGCACACAGAGTAATGTGTAGGTGTAAATACCATAAAATGTGTAGCTGATGAAATACAGATGATTCAACTGGTTTGTAGAATTATTAAAAACTAAATTAACCCCTGCTCCTTCAAAATGCTTTTTTGAAGTTATTTAAACTATTATGTTTTGTCCAATAAATACAATTTTTAAGCAGTTTATTTCTGCAATTAGAGAATGCTTAAATTGTTGTAGCACTGAATTATTTCTTTGTCAAAAAAGCCCTAGATGCATCAGCAAAACAAATGTAAATATCTAGTAGTGGTTCAATAAATGATCAGCCAATGAGTGAATAACAGGTTGTTTATTCAAGTCAAATTAGAGGTTAGACCTCTTCAGAAAATGTCCTATCTGTGTTTTGAGATGATTCAAAGGAAATATTTCAAGAATCCAATTATTTAAAGACCAGGCATTCTATTAGCTTTTATATTTAAAATAAATATTTCTCTCTCCACCAGCAGTGTTTTCCATAATATTTTAGAGGTTTTTAAAAATGGTATTTATTTAGCACTTTCTATGTGCCTGGCACTGTACTAACTTCTTTCTGTATATAGTGAAATGTCTCAGAAACTCTTAGATGCAAATACATCTTTCATTGTATTTGAGCAGCATTTTTAAAGCAACTGTTCTTTCCAGTTAGAGAAATATGGCAAATTTTTCTGTTGAGAAAAACATATATCACCATTGGTTTTTAGACACACACACACACACACACTTTATAGCAGCTGTTGATTTTCAAATACACATATTAGGTAGGGTTTAGTATATGTCACACTTCAAATGCAATTGCCGCACATAAACATTACTGGTTATAATTACTTGCCATGCCTCTGGGGTCACTGGCCCAGTCAGCATGACATCTTGTAGATGAACCACTAGGTGACATGAACGTCTCTTCTTTAAATTACCAAATACTTTGGATTCCAGAAATAAAAGACAAAACAAAACAATAGACAAACAAAAACTCCACCGAGGTTAATATAATTCACTTTGTGTCAAAAATGATCTACAAACCAGGTTTGCACAAAGTGCATGCACTTTGGAAATACCAGTGGTACAAAACCTCAAAAATCTATTACCTAACTACATTCAATTTTGAAAACACAAACATGATACTTTTAGTGTGAATTAACTTCCTGGAAGAACCAAAAACTGTCTGCCCAATGGTTTCACACTTTGATGAGTTGTTTGGGGAAAGGAAATATCTTTTGTTCTGAAGAACATTAAGACATTCTGTCAGGCGAGTAATGGTAACTGTGAAAGTAAAGCAAACACTATTAAAGTTTTCTGTTGGCTCAGATATTTTTGTTGAAACCTCTGTAAAATTTAATCTTCAATTCCATGATTTCCACTACAAACTTGCTTGATTCTGTTTAATTTTAACAATGTTTAAAAATGTCTAATTTTAGCTACAGTGGTCTATTTTTAGAATGGTTGGACTGAGATTACAAAACTTTTCTACAATCTTTATGACCTTCATCAACTTTCTAGAAAAAATGAATTTTAAGACTCACATCTCATTGACCCATAGAGGGTCAATATATTCTTCTCCAAACTTTCTTTTAAAATGCTCTAGTAAAAATAACAGAACTGATACATGTTTTTTCTTTACATTCTTCAATTTCCCTTGAACTGCAGGGTCACCAGTCTCCTAGCAAGAAGAAAATAATTTCCACAACACTAGTCTTAAAAAAAAAATCATGTAAATACATTTATGCTTTTCCTTCCTGCTTGCATTCAATTTATATGAGAAATTACTTTGGTGGGAAAATCTCTGGAGGTCTAAAAAAGACACCCTACATTAAAATGATATTCTGTGCCAGCTGGAATCTTCAAACAATCAAGTCTTTTGTTAAAAGAAGCAAGCAGACAGACAAGCAGGCTCTCAGGCAAGCCCACACCACACACACACACACAAACACACACGTGAATGGTTACACAGAAGATTATACATGCTGCTCAAACATTTAAGTGTAAACACTTTTGGAACTCTTCCTCTAAAATAATACTATTTCATAATTTCAAGTATCATCCTCAAGACAGGTCTGAACCATCCTGAATCTGTACAACCACTTGTATTCAGATTAATAGACTGACTATATGGTTCCATTTTACATGCAGCTGCACAAATCATTTTAAAATGCTGATGAAAACAAAACACTCCACTTCTCAAAAACTTCCAATGGCTTCCCAAAGCCTCAACATCAAAAACCCCCACCAATTTCAAGGCGCTCCGGCAGGCTGGCTCTGTCTCATAACTCACTACCCTCTTCTGCCCTCTGCAGTCATCCTACGTACATCTAATGGCTCACCCATCTTGGTTCTTCAAGCCATTGCTCATGTCAATCCCCTGCCTGAAACCTTACTCTCACTTCCACTTCAGCAAACCACCTCTTTCTCTTCACTCAAAATCCTTTTATTTCCCCTTAGAAGGCCTTTCCAGAGTAAACTCTAATCTTCCCGACTTGTATCTCCCAAGAGCCACTTCAGCTGTGTCTATTGAAGGCCTAAAGTTACCAGAGCTCCTCTATCACTTAAGTTACATCTTCTATACTTTATTACCCACCCTACAGGGAAGCAGCGTGGCTCAGTGGAAAGAGCCTGGGCTTCGGAGTCAGAGATCATGTGTTCGACTCCCGGCTCTGACACTTGTCAGCTGTGTGACTGGGCAAGTCACTTAACTTCTCTGTGCCTCAATTACCTCATTTGTAAAATGGGGATTAACTGTAAGCCTCACGTGGGACAACCTGATGACCCTCTATCTACCCCAGCGCTTAGAACAGTGCTCTGCACATAGTAAGCACTTAACAAATACCAAGATTATTATTACTTGTCAGGTCCTTGAGGACATAGATCATATCTCTGAACTCTTTTGTACTCTCCCAACAGCTTAGTACAATAGTGTTCAATACTAAGGCATTTATTAATTGCTATGGATGATCAATTGTATTTGAGTGCTCATTATGTTCAGAGCACAGTACTAAGCACATGGAAGAGTTAACGGATATCTGTTGATACATTACTGAAATTGTGCAAAGGTAGGGAGATGTATAATCCCAACTATTAAAGGAAAATTATTTCTCAGAAAATAACAGACTTCCTGGCATCGTTTTCCTTTAAAAACATAGGTATCAATTTGCCTATTTAATTTACTCTTTGCTATCAAGAAGATAACATCAAGCAATTTATATTCAGAATCATTCCTATGGGTCCAAAACCAGGCAAATAGCTTTCCTGATTTTCTGAGTAATTTGGAGTAGGTAAAACAAAATAACAACAAAAAATCACATGACTTTTTTCCATCATGAAGACTGATTTTTCTGTAGCAGAGTTATATTTGTGGAAGAAGAATCAAAGAGAAAAAAGAAATGCTCAAAGTGTTTCCAAACTTGAAAGAGAACAAACACAAAGTCCCTACGATTGAAGAGCTATGACAATGTTTGGGAAACATTTATGGTTTAAAAAGTAGAGTTAAATGTAGTTTCTTACCCAGCAACCAAAACGTATTTTCCATCTGCTTGATCCTTTAACCTTTCTAACAGGGACAAACGTACTTTGGCTTTGCTCTGACCGTAGATTTCGATTTCATCTGCAAGCAATCCTATCTCCTTGGCAAGCACATCAACAGCTTTTGGACTTTGTCCTCTGGAAATCTCAATATCACTGTAAAGAACCAAAAAACAAATAGGAAGAGAGACCTCTCGGCTTAGGTGGTCGACACTAGTGCTCTAAAAACTGAAAATTATATGGCAAAATTATTATAGGCACTATGAGACTTCCAATTAATTACTGTACATTACTGGCACCTAAATTAAGTGCTAGAACATGATGTTGTATTTTTGCCTCTTTAAAAAAACCCCAAACACCTCATATTTTCAATAACAGGAATAATGCTGTAGCAAACTGTTCTTTAACCATTAATTGGGCCCAGAATATTACACAATGATTTCATAATGGCTAGTCATATGCGTCAGATATTCAAGAATGTGAAACTGGAATGTCCCTTTTGGTTTGTATCTATGCTTCTTTTCTCTCTCGCTTTTCAAATCCCAAAGTATACTTCAGAATATTTTCTTAATCACATACATGCATAACCATAGGCAGTGTGCCCAAGTGTTCTGCAGTTTGAGCTTCAAGTACTTTTGAATTATGACAACTAGTTATACATCTTGGGTATGTCATGAATAAAATACTTTGTTACAGTGTTTCATTTGGGAAATGGGGCTGCAATGGCAAAACCAATTGGGGAATTGGAAAAAATACTGCTCTGGATTCTTGGGTCCTTTTAAGAAGGTAGGAATGAGATGTCAGAGATCTACAATGGCAAAACCTAAATGGGAGAGTCAAACTTTCAGAAATAGAGGTGAAGCGGTCATGCAGACTCCCACATAATAACACAGCACTCGGTATCTGCCGCCTCCATCCCTGAACCGAGCGTCACCGTGCCCCGGCCGAGGATAAAAGCTGTCTCTCTCATATACCCAGCCATATTGCCTGCCTCTGTCTCGGAAGGAATGCCCCCTGTTCTCCATGCCGCCAGGAGACTGCATCAAATCCTTCTTTCCACCACTCCAGTGGACAAGAGAAACGCATTCACAAAACAGAGCCTCCACAAAACCCCAGAAATAAAACTGGTGGCTGCTCTGCAGCTATGGTGTACCTTGACTTCAAGCCACTAGGTGCCTGAAATTCTGCTCCTCTAACTACAGGATCTGGATGATTTTGTTTTTATTTGTCTTTGTGTTTTAGTGTTTTACTGTTTCATTAGATTTGATTTAACTGTCTCCAGTCCTTTTCCCCCATTATATTCTTACACTGTCAGCCCCCTGAAGGAGTGGGACTGTGTCTACTTTTTATCTTTGAATTCAAACAATGCTATTTATTCAACAATTATTCAACAGTATTTTCCTCTCTCAAGCTGGTAGACACGAACCCTGCCCACAAGAAGCTAACAGTCTATAGAGGGAGATAGACATTGAAATAAATTACACACAGGGGACATGGTAGGGTATGAGGATATATATAAAATTGCTGTGGGGCTGAGGGTGGGATGAATATCCAGTGCTTAAGAAATACACATCCAAGGGCATAGAAGATACAAACGGGAGGGTGAAAAGGGAAATATGAGTTTATCCAGAGAGGGCCTCTTGGAAGAGATGTGAGATGTGATTTTGGGATGGCTTTGAAGGCGGGGAGAAAGGTGGTCTGCCATAGATGAAAGGTGCGGGAATGTAAGATGAGGGAATTCTATTCTAGAGAGGACATGGGCAAGGGGTCAGCAGTGAGGAAGGCTACATCGAGATACTGTGAGTAGGTTGGCATTATAAAAACAAAGTATAGAGGTGGGATTGTAGTAGATTAGTGGGATATGATAGAAGGGTGAGAGCTGATAGAGTGTCAAAGTCGATGGTGAGGAATTTCTGTTTGATGAGGACGTGGATGGGCAATAATCGGAGGTTCCTGGAGAGGCACGGGCTATAGGATTTTTTAAATAAAATGATCTGGCAGAAATCCTGGCAGAATCTGTTAGGAGGCAGGAAGGTAAGCAAAGAGGTTGATTCAGTAGTAGTGTGATAGGATAAGTAACTTGGATCAGAACAGTAGCAGTCTGGTTGGGGAAGAAAGGGCAGTTTCAGGGACGCTGTGAAGGTAGTGACATGATTTGGTGACACTGAGAGAGATGAGTTAAGAACACCACCATAGTTATGAGTTTACGAGAGAGCAAGGATAATGAAGTTGTCTCCAATGATGGAAGAGACGGAGGGTGTGGGGAGGATGGGAAAGGGTGTGGGTGAGAATTTGAGGAGCTCTGTTTTGCACATGTTAAGTTTGGGGTGTCATCAGGTCATCCAATCAGAGATGTCCTTAAAGTAGGAGGACATGTAAGACTGCAGAGAAGAAGTTAGGAATGGGAGAAGTAGCTTTGGCAATCATCCACGTAGAGACTGTAGTTGAAGCCATGGGAGAGAATTAGGTCCTCCAAGGGAGTGGATACTGACGGAAAATTAGAAGGGGCCCAGAACTGAGCCTTCAAGAACCCCCACCGTTAGAGGGTAAAGACAGTGGAGGAGCTGGTGAAAGAGACTGAGAAAGGGTAGCTAGAGATAGAAGGAAAACCAGGAAAGTTTCCTTTCCTCTAGAAGCCAAGATTAGATAATATATTCAGGAGAAAGGGGTAGCCCACAGTGTTGACGGTAGTTGAGGGGGTCGGGGATTAGGATGGAATAGAGCCCACTGAATTTGGCAAGAAGGTGGTAACTGAGGACCTTAGAGAGGATTACCACCATAGAATGAAGGGGGCGAAAGAGAGATTGCAAGGAACTCAAGGGGAGAATTGGAGGACAGGAAATAAAGGCAGTGGGTACAGATAATCGAAAGCAGTGGGAAGGAGCCCAGCAGTATTTTCCCCAGCACTTAGCATAGCGCATGGCAAGAATAAGTGCTTAATAAACACTATTACTACTACTGCTGCTGCTGCTTTCCTGCTCTATGGGTAGATCTGCTGCAAACTCTTACAAGGGATGAGAGAAGAAAGGGAAAAAGGCAGCAGGGGTAGAGTTTGCCATCACAACATGTACAGATTCTCCAGGGGCTGGGCTAGGTGTCACATACCTCTGCTTCTGCTCATACCTCTGCTTCTGCTTTCTAAATGATCAGGGACATCTTATTGGAGCTCCAAAGGAGGAATGTAGCTCCCAGAGGCTGGGTGGATGATTATCATTTCATCAGGACATTTTGGGAAAATTGGGGGGCAGTGACACCTTTCTACTCTCCACAGACAGGGGTTGGGCACTCTCCCATTGTATGGAGTGGAAAATTAAGTCTAATTTCATACCAAATTATCTAGTAAGGAATAACAAGAGAATTTTGTAGCACTGAGTCTATGTATAAAAGCATGCTAACTCAGATCTGATAACACTAACTGAACTATGATATTTTTCTATCTAGAAAATAATTAACCACTTGGAAGGAGATAATTTATAATTATGGCTTTCAGAAAAGTGTCTAGGGTAGATCTATACAGAAGCTGTGGATGACGACTCAAAGGTAAAATGAAGGATTAAACTACTACCTCAAGGTGAATATCAAACTGAACAGATGCCATCCTACTGATATTGTTAGAATTAGGAAGAACTGCTTGAAGTAACCTTCCCTCACATTATCCCTCTTCGTCACCTAAACAAGAAACCAGAGGGTCACTGAACCCATTAGGGCACAAAAGAACTTGGTGTGATCAAAGTGATCAGGAACTCCACCCAGAAGGCAAGGGGAACTTAATATTTCCTGCATGGAGATATGACCTAATCTAGGGTTCTGTTTAGTGATCTGAGATGCTTCGGGAATTGAGAAGAGGGTCAGAAATCAAGTTAGGTGCTTAGAGTTGACAAAATAATTTTAAGAGAGAATCCAAAGTTAGATCCCTGAAGGGGACTTTTGAGCCTCAGAAAGAATTCATTCAATTGTCTGATGATGTGATGAGGACTTACATTTAATATCATATTATATGATAATCAAGTCAAGAAAATAATTGGGCACCACTGAAAAATTTCAACTTAGAAGCCCATCCAGGGTACCGCTTCATTTGCTAAAAAGAGAACTATGTTCATTTTGTATTATTTGGATTTCAGCTGGCACCTTTGTTTAAATGGCTCTTGAAGCCAAATTTTGTAAAATAAAATTTGGCTTGGGGATCATAACTCGGTTAATATGATTTTCCAGAATGGTTTCTCTAAAGACCATTTTTTCAACAATACCCTGAATCTGGGGCCAAATCTTTGGTCGCTAGCAGTTTTGAAACTGCACAATTTAATTTAACAATTTACACAATTCAAAAAAAGTATTTTGAATTGACCATCACATATTATATTAATGTGGTAAGGCATACACTCAGTTCTGGAGTATGCAAATCTTTTCCAAGATGTAGTCAGAGCTGAGGTTTCCAATGCTACTAAACCTGAAGAGCAGAAATCTATCAGAGTAAGAAAATTGATGTGCTTACTAAAAACTTAGACTTAACTTTTTCAGGGAGAAAAGTCCATTTCACTTGCATACATAATTTAGAGAGAAGTCATTTTTATCTACCCAAAGCACAAAACAATATTTTTATAGTTAGTTTCAGGTCACATTGGTAGATTTGGTCTTAAGAATATAATGACACGACTCACGCATATTGTTACCTGGGTACTGGTGATAGAGGCTGTAGTTTTAAACAATGGAGCTTCCACCTTCTATACTGCTGTTCACGAAGCCATCTTCTACCACTATTTACAACATTCTTTACAGGACGACAGGAGAAAAGAAAACCTAGTTGTTAAACATAGCAGTTTAGCAAATTTCTAGAATGTTAAAATGACCAACTTCAGTATCAAAAACACCACTAAAATGTGAACATGTTAGCAGACAGACATGAGATTTATCCACTAATTTCCTAACTTATATTTTAAAGCACTAGCATTAATAAATCTACTTCTCCCAAAGCTTTAAGTGGCTTGAAGCCAGTGTACGCATTAGTGTACTACAGGCATAAAATAGTTTTGGTAGGTATGAAAGAGTTAATAACATTCACCTCAAAAAATTATTATTCACCTACATCAGAATACACCAAGGGAAAAAAAAAATCGCTCCTCAGTGGATTCCAAAATTGAATCAAAGAAAGAAGTATGTAACACAAAGTCAAAAACAGATTACAGCAAGAGGCATTTTAAGAATGAATGGAGATGAATATTATCTACTTCAGGGCAGAAACCAGCTTTGAGTTCTGCTTAGTATGAGAAGTACTCAGAATCTGCACTGGCCCAGCTCTTACGTACAGTTTTGGTCTCTACCAAGTGCTGAGAAACTGGAGATGGTTCAGAAAAAGGCAGAAGAGGCATTTTAACAATGAATGGAGATGAATATTATCTACTTCAGGGCAGAAACCAGCTTTGAGTTCTGCTTAGTATGAGAAGTACTCAGAATCTGCACTGGCCCAGCTCTTACGTACAGTTTTGGTCTCTACCAAGTGCTGAGAAACTGGAGATGGTTCAGAAAAAGTGATAAAATTAATTTTAAAAGAGTGACAAGTAACAAATCTCCCTCTGGATCACTTTCCTGCCTGCTAAATTTTCAGAAACCCCGCACACAATCTGATATATGACCTTGCCGAAGTTCTATTTTACAATATTAAATGGGGTGAGTCAGTGTTTCTATTTTTTGCTTCGATATGAAGGTCATAACATTAATATATTTTTCATATATGCACATAATCTTTCTCTGGGAAGTCATTTTCCATGACTGACCCAACCAGGAGATGAAAACATACTCTTCAAGGTAACAGACAAAGAGAAAATTGCCCCTCTGCTCTGGCTTTGCCTGAAGCATAAAACAAAATGTATTCTTCAATTAAAAGTATTGCTGGCATCATATAACCTTAGTTTTCAGTATTATTGTACTTGTGATTACAGAGCTTCTCGTCATCTAAGTAAATATACTCTCCTGGAGTAAATGTATTATACTCCTCAAGTGCTCTGCACACAGTAAGTGCTCAATAAATATGATTGCTAAATGGACCAGAAATTTATTACTATGTTCGGTCCATTACCACAGCACCCATTAAAGTTCCCATCATCTTAATTAATTAGAACTGATACTTCTGCTAGAAATCAACCAATTCAGTGCTCATGACATTCCTTGGGTTCCTTCTAGACTTGATTCCAACAAACCTGAATCCGCAGAGCTGCTGCAAGTGTACTAACGTCCTCTTCAACGACCAAATCACTGTACTGCAAATTTGACTGGCTGAAATCATGTTTCTCTGCAAAAATATTGGGAAGAAATTCAAACACACATTTCTCCAAATAAGCTTTCTACATTAAGGCTGCTACAAATAGCAGTTTACGAGCAGTTCCTCAAATAGGAATTCTTCTCTAGCAAATTATGTTTAAGCAGGTATCCACAACTCACTAGACTGAGTTGCCTTTTCTCTAATAACAAGAGAGTGAGGAACTTCAAAATGCAGGACATCCCTTTGCCAACTATACCACTCTAACACTTTTTAAATTTAATTGTTTTAAAATTTAAATTAAAATTTACCTACCACTCAGCAAAAATAGTGAAAGTAAAATTAACAGCAATAATGATTACAAAATCAAAAATAAATGCAGTGCACATTTGCCATGTTGACTGGGTTATAGATGGATGGCTATGATGTCCGTCATTTGTGTGGAGCCTGGGGAGGGGAGAGTGAAGGCCTATCAGGGAGAATGCCTAGTGGCTTTGTGTTCTTTCTCCCTGCAATGTAGTTTGGGATAACCTAAGAGTACAGCAGAAGAAGCTAAAGAAATACTGAGGCAAGTGTCCATCACCTCTGACTAGAAGACAGGAGCCATGACTTCCAGTTCTTTTCAGCCACACGGATCCTCAGAAGGGATCCCAGGCCTCTTCCACTGCTCCAGAGCTGTCCAAGGCCCCTTAAACATGGGAACCAGTTCTGAGCCACGAGACTAGGTGGCGGGAGCCGAACAGCATAGGCAGGCTGGGGGCTTAAAAATACAAATACCTAATATTCAGATACTCAGAGCCATGGCAGAACTGGGCAGGCTGCAGAGCACCTGAAAAAACAGACAGCCCAGTATGAAACCAGCCACTCAAACACATATTGCCCAAAGTATTATAACACAATTTCCATATTAATTTGGTTAGAAATAAATTCATTCTGATAAAAAGTCTACTTGAAGAAAGGGGGTGGAGTAAAAAAAGCAGTGTGGCCTAGGGGACAAAGCATGGGCCAGAGAGTCAGAAGAAACTGGGTTCTAATCCCAGCTCTGCCGTTTATCTGCTGTATGACTTTAGGCAAAGTACTTCAATTCTCTACGTCAGGGACGTAGTCTGTAAAATGGAGATTAAGACTGTGAGGCCTGTGTGGGACATGGACTGTGTCCAACCTGATTAGCACTTAGTACAGTGCCTAGCACACAGTAAGCGCTCAACAAATATTATTAATAAAAAAGTCACACTGGAGTAAAATAAAAGGTAACTGGTTACATATCATGCTGCTTCCCTCCTAGGAATCTCATAGTCTTGTAGGAATCAATCACCACCATCCTGACTTTCGAATTACTGGAATTTCAACGGTTTGGAAGCTTCTTTACTTTACCTTTGCTTCCAAACAGGAATTACCCAAGGATTTATCACTTACATAATGAGGCTAGAAAAAAAACAAAAAAAAAACCCAAATCCCAATGCCCTTGTGCTTTGCCATTTAGAAAGATACATGCTTTGGCAATTTCAACCCTCATCAATGAACAAAACTCTCTACTTTTTCCTTCAAAGGCTTCAAGATTAATCTCTAAGATATTATATGCTTACTAGGTTCCACTTTGTAAGTCAGGCAGCTAACTGTCCCTTTAAAGAAAACACTTGTAAATGTGAATAATCTCACATCCATCCCTAAAAGAAAACACACACAAATGTCTTCTTCTGACCCCTTTTTGACTCCTCTTTCACAAAGATCTCATCCAGCCATTTTCTATATTTCCTTTTCATGAATAATGCTACATTACCCTCCTTTTCAGATAATTTATGTTTCTAAATTATCTATTTTCCTGACAGCACCTTGGAAGATTTTGCACAATATACATGAAGTGCATGTTTCATACCACATTTCTATCAAGTTTTTAAGGGTGTTAAAAATTATTCCCCTTATGTATTATGTTACGATTAATGGCATTATGCTTTCATAAATCATCCTTAGGCAAGGGCCAGGATTTTAGAGTTGGCTAATTTTTCTACCTCTGGAGATTTGGACTCAAGACTTGATGCAGCCAGAGAAGAAATTTGCTCCTCTTATTCTGTTCCTCCTCTGTTCTGAGGGTGGAAACAAAAGCAATACCCAATCAAGGAATTTCATATGGCAGACTCTCAGAAATAGGTGAACTACGACTGTGGTCCTTGGCTAGAAAAGGAGGACTTCATAATCCCCATATATACAATATACAACTCCAGTCTGTGATTTTAATAGTATTTCTCTGGGAAACCTCCAACTCTTACCTAAGCAATAAGAGTAAGTGAAGAGCAGTATGGTCTAGTGGGATAGAGCACAAGCCTTGGAGTCAGAAGGACCTGGAATCTGTTCCTGGCTCTTCCACTTGTCTGCTGTGTGATGTTGAAAAAGTCACTTCACTTCTCTGTGCCTCAGTTACCTCATTTGTAAAATGGGGATTTAGAATGTGAGCCTCATGTGGGACAGGGACTGTATCCAACCTGATTAGCTTATATCTACCTTAATGCTAAGAACAGTGCTTGGCTCACAGTAAGTGCTTAATATAATCATTGTTATTCCTAGTGCACAGATATCTAACAATTTAACTATGGAAAAAGATAAAATAATCAGACATTAAGGATTTATGAGAAAATCCCAAATCTCACAAAATCCCCTGTGGGCAAGCATCCCCATACTTACTCTAAGAATAGGGAAAAGAAGGCTCAAAGGGTTTAGTTCCTATCCCATGTCCATTGAGGGAATCACTAGAGGCTGGAAAAACCTCCACACTGGATGGATCTACTTTGAGTTGGACGTTACTGGAGATTTTGGGGTTCCGAATGGGAGACGGGGAACTGTGTGGTCTGGAAGCCCCTGAACACGAATATCTCAACTTCCCCCGTTCTTGATAGGGAACCGATCAAGCCCAGGAACAGGAGCCATAGTTGCTGCCATGCAGAAAATTACCGGGCAACGGGCTTGGACCGGGGATTGGTAATCTTCCCCAGTGGTCCACAAGAGATGGCTGCAGTGAGGTCTGGGAGCCTTCAGCACCCACAAAACTGGTGGTAGCAACCCCCACCCCCCCAAAGAGCCGGTATGAACTAGCTTCCACTAGTGGTGGGCAGCTGCGGGATAAGGGGATGTCGATGTCACCTTTTCAAGAATTGGAGCTGTTAAAACATTGAAGATCCAGATGCAGCCAGTGGTGTGAGCTGAACCTCGGGACTGTAGATACCATGGAGCCCAGGCTCCTAATCAAGAGGCTCTCCGAGTTCCTGATTCAGCATATCTCTGTATGTGCAAGGAGAGGGAGCACCTAACATCCCCTCTGCACCCCAACCTAGAGCAGAGGAATTGGCTAAATCCAGCAAGGCAGGGCTGGAGCAAAGACAGGAGAGGAAACATCTCCTCTAAGACAAGGAGCAGGAGGAGGAAGCAGAGAAAGACACTTATTTTAAGGCTAATGAGGATACGGCAGAGAGCAAGAAGCTCCATTTTGGGCAATGAACAGGAAGTGGAGAACAAGAAGCTTCCACTGGACAGTTAAACTGGAGGTGGAAAGTGGGGCTGGCTTTAGTCCCTGGGGGAACAAAGAAAGCTTTTGTATGGATGTTGACTGAGGCCTGGCAGGCTGCCCTCCCAAGCGTGGGAGTGGGGAAGAAATGAGTGCTCGATCCTGCTTCTTGAGCTTGTGACCACTTGTCTGGACAGAAACTAGCCGGGTGACCTATGAAAGTCTCTGGCCATATATTCCCTGCTTTCTTCAGTTGCGAACAGCATGAACCTGAGAACCAGAAAGCGTAGCTTCCCTTCCTCTCTGTCCAGTGCTCCATACCTACTTCTTCCTCTTTTTAAGATGATCCTTCATCTGTAATTTTTCTTAGATTAACCAAATATTTTAGAGATTTTCAATTGAAAGTTAAAGCACTGCTGGGGTTTTCCTGGAAATCATAACAGTCTGCCCAAGTCATAAATCGACTCGGGTTGTTTTGAGACCACTCTGGGAATTCTGCCAGAGAAATAAATGAAGTGGGAAGGACCAAGTTAAATTATTCTGTCCTCATGACATCTGGGCTTTATAGAAACATTTCAAGTTTTATTTGATTTGGCTAAATATGCCTTCTTTATCGGGAACAAGATAGCATTTTTGTACATATATGCTGAATTTGGAAACCTCAAATTTCACATTTCTTCGTATAATGAAAGAATACAGAGAATATTCTAGAAATGATCAGGAAGAGTCTATTAAAAATTGTCAGATATTCTAAACATTAGTATAGATAGTACTTATCTTCACTATCCAATTAATTCTTAAAATACAGAATGCTAATCAGAAACAGTTCAAACATATGTTCCAATTCTCAAAGAATAAAAATAAATATGCAAAGGAAATCCCATCTTGTGATTTTTGTACCAGGGTCCTCAAGATCTCCTTTCTTGGTTTATACTATAAAATTGTAAAATCATACCCTAGTAATTTCTTAGTACTTATCTTCTATTTCTTAGAAATGGAGGCTGAAGGTAGGAGTGTGGGAGAAAAAGGGTTAGAAAAATCTCACTGCTCTCTAAAAGTGAATTGGTCTGTGACAGTATTTTCAAAATCAAGAGATCAAATCAAGACTGAAAAAAACAGTGAATTTTTAAAAATGACATTTAAGTACTTATTATGGGCAGGCACTTAACTACGTGCTGCCGTAGATATAAACTAATTGGGTTGGACACAGCCCCTGTCCCACATCAAGCTCACAGTCTTAATCCCCATTTTACAGATGAGGTAACTCAGGCACAGAGAAGTTAAGTGACCTGTTCAAGATCACCCACAGACAAAGGGAAGAGCTAGGATTAGAACCCATGTTGTCTGACTCCCAGGTCCATGCTCTTTCCATTAGGCCACGCTGCTTTTCAATCCATTTTTTAAATCAATTGTATTTATTGAGCGCATAGAGCACTGTATTAAGCAGTTGGGAGAGTACAATACAACAGACTTGGGAGACACAGATCTGCCCAAAATGTTCTAAACTCAGAAATAAAATCAGAATTCCTGGGACGAGAATAAAAAATGAATGAAAACAAAATGATTTAGAAGCAGACCTCCTAATTCCTAGAAAGATATATGAAGAAAATGAGAAAATGCAAGCAATTTCCCCATTGTTTTGTGCTGGGTTTACTGGGCTGGCAATCTTATTCCCAAAATATTCTATTTCAGTCACTTTTCCCTTGTTCAGTGCATTCAAGAGCTCTTTCTTAATAGGGTTTGAGTTTGGCTATCAATAGGAGGACTAAGTCCCAGAACTGTTTCTCATAACTGTGATAAAGCAATTGTGAAATGTAACCCATTTAAAGGATAGGCACCATCTTCAGAGATGACCTATAATAGCATTCAGCAGAGTAGGATTCCTGAATTCTCAGAAATTTGGGGGGAGGAGGGCAAAGATGGAAGGGGGTGGAAGTTGAGAAGGTACAGAGGACCACTGGACACCCCTTTGCTCTTCCAGAACTGTGTTTCTGCTGGTGATATATTCCCTTCTGCTCCTCTCCTCCCTTGGTAGTATCCTGGGTAGTATTTATCAGTTAATTCTCCTCTTCCCACTCATCACCCACCACTCTCCCTGAGTTCTCCCATTCTCAACCTTTCTGTCCCCCCCCATCTCCCTCACCCCACTCAACCACCAGCAGGTAGCTTTCACTGTTTACAATTAAGTGGAATTTTGGGGGTAGAGGCAATTACAAAAATACATATGGTATTCACTTGTCTACCTTTTGACTTTACTGACATTTTCAACCTGCCTTAATTCCTAGGTAAAATCCACGTGCTTATTATCTGCTTTTAAAAAAGGATTCTTTCCATTTGTTTTGAACCTATCCCTTTCAAAAGACAACAATGCCCCTTCTGTTGTTTATTGGAGATGCATAAGTGCTAAATATAGTGCTCTAGACACAGTCAGTGCTCAATAAAAATGACTGAATGATGGATAACAATTCAATTCTCACACTGAGCATGCCCTTCTCAGCAGGCCTTTCCAGGGAACTAACAGTGGCATGGAAGTGTGTGAGGGATGTTCTCCTTACTACTCCTTCTTAGACTAGGGATGTATTCCCAAACAGCTCTGATTTTACCTTCTAAGTATAACCTTCCCCACAGCTAAATTTATTTTCCACTTTCACAATTTACAGCAATAATGTACCCCAAACGCTTACTAGCTGCTGCATGGAAAATGAATCCTTTTGTTTATCTTATATCCACTACCTTGAAGATTCATTGGTTGTTTCCTAATTCTCATGTCTTGGGATCAGATGGATTTCATACAATTCCACATTTACCTCTAACATATCTTTCTTGATTTTTCAGATGTCAATCATGTCCCCTATTAGCTTCTATTTTGATGTCCTGAAAAGTCCTCATCTTTTTAATCGCCCTCCTACCATTCCTTTTCTAACTCAAGTAAGTTGTTCACACCAGCTACCTCTATTTCCTTTCTAATTCTCTCCATGACCCCCAGCAATATGGCTCCCACCTCCTCCAGGTCACCAATGACATCTTTCTTGTCACTGTTAATCTTTCTTATTGTCAAATCCAATGTCCTAATCCAATGTCCTTTACTGCACCCTAATCCTCCTTTCCTTCTCAGCTACCTTTGGTACTGTGGAAATGCTATCTAATTTTGGCTTCACTAACACTGTCCTCTAGTGCTTCTCCTAGCAATCAATCAAACAATTGTATTTACTGAGTGCTTACTATATATACAGCACTGTACTAACTACTTGGGTGAGAACACCATAACAGAATTGGTTGTCTCTCTGGCCTTCTCTTTTACCTACTCCTTCTCTGCCTCCCTCCACTTAACTGTTCAATTCTACATTCCCTTCTATTCTCCTTGGAGAACTCATTAACTCCCTTGACTTTAAGTACCATCTCTATATGAATGATTCCCAAATCCACCTTGTCTGCAGTCTCATATTTCCTGCTACCCTCATGACATCTCTACTTAGATGTCCCACTTACACCTCACACAACATATCTACAAGAGGACTCAACTTCCCACTCAAATCCTGACCTCCCTGAGACTCTCCATCACTTTAGGTAAGCCCACCATTTTCCATCTTGTAAGCAGTGAAGCAGCGTGGCCTAATGGATAGTGCACAATCCTGGGACTCAGAAGGACCTGGGTTCTAATCCCAGCTCTGCCACTTGTCTGCTCTGTGATGCTGGGCAACTCACTTCATTCCTCTGTGCATCAGTTACCTCATCTATAAAATGGGGAATATGACTGTGAACCCATGTAGGACAAGGACTGTGCCCAATCTGATTAGCTTGTATTGTCCCCGGTACTTAGAACAGTACCTAGCACACAGTAAGCACTTAACAAATACCATTTTTAAAAAAGCCCAAAACCTTGGCATTATCTTTTTATCTCATTCAACACACATATTCCATTGGTCACAAGATCCTGTCAGTTCTTCCTAAACATCTCCTCTGGAATTTGGCTTTCCTCTCCAAAATGCTACCACATTCATTCAAGCACTTATCATCATGACTACTGCATCTACCTCCTTGCTGACCTCCCTGCCTCATCCCCCCGGCCCATTCAGTCTCCATACTTCATGCTGCTGCCTGTATCATTTTTCTAACACATTCAGGCCACAACTCCCCACTCTTCAAAACCCCCAGTGATTGCCTTTCTACCTTACCTTGCTGGTCTCCTACTAAAACCACTCTGCACGCTTTGCTCCTCAAAACACCAACCTACTCATTGTACTTCAATCTCATCTATCTCAACGCCAACCCCTTAACCATGTACCCCCTCTGGCCTGGAAATCCTTCTCTCTTCATATCCAACAGCCTGCCACTCTTCCTACCTTTGAAGCCTGGGTAAAATCATTCTCTAAAAGATCTTCCCCAACTACACCATCATTTCCCCTACTCACTCTCCCCTCTGCATCACTTTAGGCACTTGGTTCTGTATCCTTTAGGGCCCTGCTATAAACCCCACTTCCAGCCACATGGCAGTTATGCTAACAACCTTATAATCTACCATATCCCTTATCTCTAATTTATTTTAAAGTCTGTCTCGCCCTCCAGACTGTAAGCTCCTTGAGGGCAGGGATTGATAACGTCTATCAACTCTACTGCATCATTCCTTCCTAAGCACTTCAGTACAGTTCTCTGCACCTGGTAAGTACTCAAATAAGTACTCAAATACCATTGATTAAAAGGACTAAGAAATTTTTCTAGCAATTTAGGACAAGATTTAGTACTGATTCATATATAATGAATACCAGAAATATGTACATTTAGTATGTAAAGCTTCCTGAAAAGCGCTACTTTTGTTGATCTCCAACCCCATAGCTCACTGAAATAAACCTTTCCAAAGGAAGATTTTCTTTCACCCACTGGGAGAAAGCTCCGAACATCATCATCATAACTGATTTTTTTGAAGGACTTACTATGTGCCAAGCACTCCACGAAGTGCTGGGGTAGAGCCAATGCAATCCGACTAGACACAGTTTCTGTCCCACATGAGGTTCACAGTCTTAAGTGATGGGAGAATAGGTATTACATCGCCATTTTACAGTTGAGTGAAGTAAGGCACAGAAAGTCAAGATCACATAGGAGGTAAACTGCAGAGCTGGAATTAAAATCCAAGTCTCCTGAATTCCAGAACTGTGTGCTTTTTCCGAACCATGCCATGTAACTGTCTTCTTTTTTAATGTTATTTAAATAGTATTTTATGTTCCAGGTACTATTCTAAGCACTGGGATAGATACAAGATAACCCAGTTGGACACAGTCCATGTCCCACATGATGCACAATCTTAACCCTGATTTTACAGTTGAAGTCACTGAGGCACAGAGAAGCTAAGTGATTTGCCCGAGGTCACACAATACGAAAGTGGAGGAGCTGCATTAAAAACCAGGTCCTCTGACTCTGTTCTCCCCTAATTCATCTGTCACAGGCCCAGAAGCTATATGGGTTAGCGGTAGATCTAAGAATGTGAAAGTTGGGGAGAGCTGTATGTAGCGTAGTATTCCATCTTATCCCTTATCCTTCAAACTACCTGAGACACAACCAGGGAATCCCCTCCTTACTTGTGAAGTGCTTATGAGATGGGAATGTTTTTAATTTGACTAATCAAAACAATAAATCATGATAACAGAATTTGGGATTTATTTAGCACCTTTCTTACTAAGAATAGTATCTGCTGTCACGTCTCTCATTTTATGTTCTCCTTTCAACATTTTAGTGAGACATGGAGATTATTACTTGTATTTTAAAGATGGACCAACTAAGCTCCAGATGTTATTACAAGTTTTGTGATACCATGGAAAATATAACCAATCCTGATTATTCATGCTAGCAGGAAGTGGGGCTTGGAAAGACACCCGGAAAGAGAATATAACCAAATCATTTGTCAGATTTTCCAACGAGTAGCAAAACGGATTGCTTTGAAGTTTGCCTCATCCTTCATCACCTTCTGAAAGTGACGAAAGGCAGGTGGAAGCTGAAAACAGGATTAAAGGGAGAATGTGGATATACCACATACATTTATGCATATACCTATAATTTTTTTTATATTAATGACTGGCTCCCCCTCTAGACTGTAAGCTTGTTGTGGGCACGGAATGTATCTGTTTATTGTTATATTGTACTCTCCTATGCACTCAGTACAGTGCTTTGCACACAGTGAGCCCTCAAAAAATATGATTGAATAAACGAATGAATAGGTAACAAACCTTGAATAATCTAGAGTTGGTGGGGTAACAGAACACACTTGTAAACCGACCAAGGGTCTCCCTACCTAAGCAGGACTGTCCTCTTCAACCCAACAGGACTTACCAAAAAAAATTTCCAACTCCCATGAATCCTGATTGCTTTCTGCTATTACAGTGCTTCAGTATGCTCTGGATATGTTGCAAAATTACAATGGTTTCAGGGTTACAGAGCTACATAGTATTTACAGAATCTAAACAAATATTAAATACAAGGAATGTTAAGATAGTAAATGAGGTGAACTGCATTGGAAACAGAGGCAAATTCAGCCACTGAGTACCCTTGGCTGGTCACCTGATGAAATAACACCAGACTGACAGGCTTCCCAGAAGGTTCTTGACTGAAAACTGGGAGTGCTGTGTTTCAGAAATCTCTTCTTGGAACACAGCCAAAAACAGTTCCAGGAACTGCTAACACCAGGAAAGGATAGCAAGGGACAAGTGTTTGAAGATATACAGTGCAGCCAGGCTTGGCATACCAAATTGGAGCTTTTCAGCCTCACACACTCTCAAATGAATTGGACCATAAGCGATTTATTCAAACACAAGGCCAACTACATATAAAACGTATACACTTAGGAACAAAGTGTCAAGCAGGGTTAGCACATCTTTCCTGCATCTTATCAGAAAAGAGTACTTACCTGTTGGAAAATCACGGGAACAATTGATAATAGTAATTCCTGGTCTGATCCAACTGATGGGGATTTCCTCAGGCTTGGGAGAGCCAATGACCACAATATCAGCTTCCTGCAGCTAAAAAGAATAAAGACCATTTACCTTACCAGTTGGAAGAATAGATAATAATAATAATAGCAACAGTGATACTTGTTAAGGGCTTACTATCTGCCAATTACTGTACTGAGCGCCAGAGCAGATACATGATTATCAGATGGGACGCAGCCCATTCCACATCGGGATCACAATCTAATCGGAGAACAGGCCATGAACCCTCATTTTACAGATAAGGAAACTGAGGTTCAGAGAAGTTAAGTGGTTTACCCAAGGTCAAATGGAAGACTAGCGGCAGAGCTGGGACTAAAACCTAAGTCAAGACTGAGCTCCTCATCTTCCCTCCCAAGCCCGGTCCGCTCCCAGACTTCTCCATCACCGTGGATGGCACGACCATCCTTCCTGTCCCGCAGGCCCGCAATCTCGGTGTCATCCTTGACTCGTCCCTCTCGTTCACCCCACACATCCTATCCGTTACCAAGACCTGCCGGTTTCACCTCTACAATATCGCCAAGATCCGCCCTTTCCTCTCCACGCAAACGGCTACCTTACTGTTACGGGCTCTCGTTATATCCCGGCTAGACTACTGTGTCGGCCTTCTCTCTGACCTCCCTTCCTCCTCTCTCGCCCCGCTCCGGTCTATTCTTCACTCCGCTGCCCGGCTCATCTTCCTGCAGAAACGATCTGGGCATGTCACTCCCCTTCTTAAACAACTCCAGTGGTTGCCTATCGACCTCCGCTCCAAACAAAAACTCCTCACTCTAGGCTTCAAGGCTCTCCATCACCTTGCCCCTTCCTACCTCTCCTCCCTTCTCTCTTTCTACCGCCCACCCCGCACGCTCCGCTCCTCCGCCGCCCACCTCTTCACCATCCCTCGGTCTCGCCCATCCCGCCGTCGACCCCCGGGTCACGTCCTCCCGCGGTCCTGGAACGCCCTCCCTCCTCACCTCCGCCAAACCGATTCTCTTTCCCTCTTCAAAACCCTACTTAAAACTCACCTCCTCCATGAGGCGTTCCCAGACTGAGCTCCTCTTCTCCCTCTACTCCCTCTGCCATCCCCCCTTTACCTCTCCGCAGCTAAAGCCTCATTTTCCCCTTCTCCCTCTGCTCCTCCACCTCTCCCTTCCCATCCCCACAGCACTGTACTCGTCCGCTCAACTGTATATATTTTTGTTACCCTATTTATTTTGTTAATGAATTGTACATCGCCTTGATTCTATTTAGTTGCCATTGTTTTTACGAGATGTTCTTCCCCTTGACGCTGTTTACTGCCATTGTTCTTGTCTGTCCGTCTCCCCCGATTAGACTGTAAGCCCGTCAAACGGCAGGGACTGTCTCTATCTGTTGCCGACTTGTTCATCCCAAGCGCTTAGTACAGTGCTCTGCACATAGTAAGCGCTCAATAAATACTATTGAATGAATGAATGAATGAAAGTCATTGGATTTCCAGGCCCATTCTCTTTTCCACTTGAAAGCCTGACGTGCCTGTACAAACTGGTAGCTGTTGGAGAAGTGCTTAGTACAGTGCTCTGCACACAACAAGCGCTCAAGGGAAGGTGGAGAAGACATCAAGATCCCCTTCAACCTCACATCCTGATCTACCGTTCTTTTCTTTGGGTGGCAGAGGGGGTAAGTACATAGCTAGTAATAATGACAATGATGATGTTAGTTGTTAAGCACTTGATATTCATTCATTCATTCAATAGTATTTATTGAGCACTTACTATGTGCAGAGCACTGTACTCAGCGCTTGGAATGTACAAATAGGCAACAAATAGAGACAGTCCCTGCCCACTGACAGGTTTACACTCTAATCAGGGGAGACAGACTAAAACAATAGCAATAAATAGAATCAAGGGGATGTACATCTCATTAAAACAATAGCAATAAATAGAATCAAGGCGATGTACACCTCATTAACAAAATAAATAGGGTAATAAAAAATATATACAAATGAGCGGACGAGCACAGCGCTTAGGGGAGGGGAAAGGAGGGGGGAGGAGCAGAGGGAAGGGGGGGAAAAGGGGGCTTAGTTGAGGGGAGGTGGGGGGGGTAGAGGGTAGCAGAGGGAGCAGAGGGAAAAGGGGAGCTCAGTCTGGGAAGGCCTCTTGGAAGAGGTGAGCTCTAAGTAGGGTTTTGAAGATGGGAAGAGAATTAATTTGGCGGAGGTGAGGAGGGAGGGCGTTCCAGGACTGCGGAAGGACGTGGCCCGGGGGGTCGACGGCGGGATAGGCGAGAACGGGGGACGGTGAGGAGGTGGGCGGCAGAGAAGCGGAGCGTCGGGGTGGGCAGTAGAAGGAGAGAAGGGAGGAGAGGTAGGAGGGGACAAGGTGATGGACAGCCTTGTAGCCTAGAGTGAGAAGTATGGCCAGCACTGTTCTAAGCACTGGGGCAGATACAAATTAATCAGTTCAGATATAGCTCCTGTCCTGCATGGGGCTTACAATCTAAGTAGGAGGGAGGTCAGGTATTGAATCCCCATTTTTACAGATGAGGAAACTGAGGCACAGAATCAATTTTTTTTTGAGGGCTGTGTACAGAGCACTGGACTAAAGCTTGGGAGAGTACTATGGTTAAGTGACTTGCCCAAGGTCACACAGCGGGTAAGTGGCACAGCCAGCATGAGAACCCAGGTCCTCCTATTTCCAGGCCCGTGCTCTTTCTACTAGGTGGAAAGGAGGGAGGTAGCCAAGCCTATCATTCTTTTTTTGGTTTCCCACTCCCTGAAGCTCAGCTGGGCAAGGGGGAGTATGTTTGCAGAGAATCCTCTCTGATGGGGACCTAGGAAGGAGTAGGTTCAGCCAGTGGTTATAGAGACACACAATCAAGTCCTCCTGGCCCAGAAAAATAGGGACTTGACTGAATTCATCATTGTCAGTATGTTTTATTGGTGCTTTTGTGTAAACTACAACTGCATTTTACAATTTAACTGAGATTAAGTGGCAAAACAGCAGCTAGCTGACTGCCTAGGCAACACAAGATTCTGAAGCCTTAATTTTTGAAAAGAATTCCAAAGTGATAAAATGAATTTATTTGGTGCTATTCTGGCACCACTTTTGAAAAGGAAAAGGAAAATTGGAAAAGTTGTCATTTGATATATTTCTGCTAAAACAGCTTTTCAAGTCATTACAGATGGGAGGCAATATAATGACTGCAACTTCATTTATAGGACTAAGTTAACAAATAAAATACAGTCTTAACTTATCTGTAGAGTAAAGATTTAATGCAACCCAGAATTACACATGCTAAACAAAGACCAAGAGTTGCTAAGACTCAAACGTAAATATATACCTAGTGCAACTAATCCTACCTTAAAAAGTTATCATATAAATGCACGTGATCAGTTTGACAGACTGCACAGATGAAGTGAAAAAGAGAACACATTTTAATGGTATCGCCATGAAGGAGGTTATTAATTAATCACGTTAAACAGGAAGAAATGAATATTTTACCAAGCATCCATTCTTGTCTCTATAACTACAGAATCATAACAGTGCAAAACTGAAGAAGTGTAACACAATATTTCTCCAGCCAATATTAACAGCAGTTCAGATGGTCAAAGCCGCACAAGCTATCTGCAAATATATCTAAAAAGCAGCTGGGCTTTTGAGTTACATCACATTTAGAAGCAGTTTTCCAGGGGTTGGAGGATTTTTATCATGCATAAAGATTGTATCCCTTTACTAAGATATACCACCATCAGACGTGGAGTCACAAAAACTAGAATGCAATTCCAATGTTTAGGACTTGTGAGCGTCTGAAAATGATCATTATTATGAAAGACTGCCAGTTAGATGTTCCCTTAATAGCAAAGCTCTTTGAAAATATGTGGGAGATAGGATAATATAACAAAGATTCATTTTAGAGTAGAGACTTGCAGGTTCTCACAAGTCCTACAAGGACAACAGAAACCTGTCTTAGCTACAACCTGCTCTTTTTCTCGACTATAAATCACTTAAATTCCTCAAGCCTACAACAAAACACATTCTCTTTAAATGAGCAATGTTACTATGAAGCCAGAACTTGCAGCATAAATTAGGACAATCTTTGGTTACAAAATAGAGGGTAATCATTTCTTCAAGGAAAAAATGCTAGACCCAAATGAATTCCTGTGAACAGATCTTAACCAGATAAAATCCAAAGAGAATCATAATCTCCAAAGTGGCCCTTCTTCCTCCCCAACCGGGATTCCTGCGACAAAAATCAATCTGAAACTTTATCTCATAACCAAACATGACTTTCTAAAATGAGACTTAAGGAGAGGCCCCTTAAATGGGGAACCACCCATTCCCAAGGCAAAAGTCTGACTGTCAGAACAGTAAAATTGCAGCTATGGAAACATTTAATGTTAATGAGAGGGTATCACACAATACACAAGAGTTCAAAACTGATTTTACTCTAAGGATAGCATCATTCTGTCCTTTAAACTCAAAATAGGGGCAGAGATTTTTAAATCAAATATCAAAATACTTCTTCTAAAATCAATCAGTAGTATTTGAGTGCCTGCTGTGTGCAGAGCACTGTACTAAACCCTGGGAGAGTACAACAGAAGTACCAGGCATGGACTCTACATTCGAGGAGTTTACAATCCAGCTGGGGGAGAGGTGGGCAGCAGGCAAAAATTAATTATAGGTAGGAAGAAGAAAGAAAAGGTAATGTGTACATGAGTTAGAACGTAAGTATTAGGGTGTGTAAGACATGCACAAATTACTACGGACGGTTGTACTTAAGCACTTAAGTAGCTCTGACTGAGCAGCAGTAATGGAGATATAAGCAAGGGAAACTAGAAATTTCTCAAAGGAGTCTTACTGGAGGACAGATGTGATTTCGAAGAAGGGCTTTGAAAATAGAAGTGGTGTGTGGAATTTGAAAGGAACGGAGTTCCTGGACAATGTGGAGGGCATGAGCAAATGATCAGTGGCAGGACAAAAACGAGGTGTGGTGAGAGTTTACCTAAAAAGAAGAAACAAAGAGTACGAGTTTGAGTGCAGTGGGAGTGGAGAGTAGTTAAACATGAAGGAAAGAACTGATCAAGTGGCTTGCAGCCAATGGTCGGGTGTTCTAAATGATGGGAAAATAATAGGTAACCGTTTGAGGTTTTTGAAGAGAGAACTGAGCACAGAAGGATGTTTCAGAAAAATGATCCAGGCAGCAGAATGAATTATGGATTGGAAAGGGAAGAGGTCTGGAAGCAGGGAGATCCGTGAGGATGCTAATGCATTAGTTAAATTTGCACACAGCACTTATGTACATATCAATAAGTTATATATTATAAATTACTAATCTCTGTTAATGTCTGTCTCCCCCTTTAGACTGTAAACTTGCTATGGGCAGGGAAAATGTCTATTCTTTTGTACTATACTCTCCCAAGCACTTAGTACAGTGCTCTGCACATAGTAAGCACTCAATAAATACCACTGACTTATTGATACTTAAGACTGTGAGCTCCATGTGAGACCTGATTACCTTGTATCTAATCTAGTCCTTGGCCCATAGTAAGTGCTTAACAAATACTACAATTATTAAGTAGTAAAATTAGTATTATTACAAGACTAAATACGACATGGGCCACGACCAGTGTGAAGGTTACTTGTGTAGAGATGAAGGATCAGATCCTTGGAGACATTGTGGAAATAAATCTGACAGAATTTGGAGAAAGCTTGAAAACAGGATTGAAAGAGAAGAAACCACCATAGAAAATGCCAGTGTTAGGGGGCTTCAGAGATGGGGTGGGTGGCAGGGTTGTCAACTATGATGGGAAAGTTACGGGGAACAGATGATCTGGGAGGGAAAATGAGTTCAGTTTTGGATATACTGAGCTTGATGTGTCATATAACATCCATGAAAAGACAATCTGGAGAAAGAAAATGTGATATTACAGAGAAGGAAAGAAGTCAGAGGTAGTGAGATGCAATGTCCCTCCAAAATTTAAACTGAATTTAAAAGCTACATATGGAAAAAAAGGGAGAGGTGGTAATGTGGGCTGTTTCAAAATATAGAATTCCTACAATAAGAATTAGCCATTCCCCATTTTAATAAACAATAAACCTGCATTGCTATTAATCTTCCCCAAGTACCCACTTCGGCTCTTTGATGTTAACGGGCAAACTAGGAAAACAAAAGCTAAATAAAGAACTAATCTTGCAGAAAAATCAATATTTAGGACACTTGTGTATACACAGTTTCTGCATAATGCTATGCATAATAATAATAATGTTGGTATTTGTGAAGCGCTTACTATGTGCAGAGCATTGTTCTAAGTGCTGGGGTAGATACAGGGTGATCAAGTTGTTCCACATGAGGCTCACAGTCTTCATCCCCATTTTACAGATGAGGGAACTGAGGCACTGAGAAGTTAAGTGACTTGCCGAGAGTCACACACTGACAAGTGGCAGAGCCAGGATTCAAACCCATGACCTCTGGCTCCCAAGCCCGGGCTCCTTCCACTGAGCCATGCTGCTGTATAATAAGGTATAATGCAATCTAAGAGATTGTAAGCTACTTGACAACATGGAGAGTGCATGTTCTGCCCAAATTTTTGCACATTTTTGGTCCTCATAATTTTATCAATATTGTTTCTTGGAGGTGAACACAGACATTTTAATAAAATTTCATTCATACAAAGCTGAAGGATGAAAATGCCAAAAACATTTAAGAGGAAATAACTATGTCTTCATTTTCTTCAGATACTGAAATACTGCTCGGAATCTGAGTACATAACCAAGAGAATGAATATTTCAGTCAGAGTTACTTCTCAACTTCACACACACCCAATCACTGATCTAACCCAGGGACTTTTTTTTTTCTGTCCCCTCAAGAATTGGATGAATACCTATTCCCCCAGCTTTACTGATCAGTTGAACAGATTATTCGGACTTTTTTGTTTGTTTTTTAAGTGCAAGGAAATCTTTCTACAGGGTTAGAACATAAATCAGGTCTACTGTAAGCCAAATGGCCCCAGCTGAAATTCTGATTGCAACATACGCCTACCAAATTTCTTCCCCAAGGGATAAGAAGTGATTCTATCCTTATCTAAACACTTATAAATTCATCTCTAACTTCAATCCATCAACTCAAAAATGCTCAAGGAACCAAAGTCTATCATTTACTTGTGGTATCTACAAGAGTTTTATGAATTAGCTAAATTTCTGACATATTCACTCAAGCCCAGAATTGTTCTTCTGGGTTAGATTGAAAATAATTATTCCCAATGGGAGTAAACATGGAAAATACTATAAATGACAAATAAATTTTAAAAAAGAAAATGTAGAGTGGAATGTAGTGAAGGAAACATTGCTTTTTGTTATTTGAAGTTACCAATAATGAATTGAATGAAAAAAATATTTCTGCTTCAACATGATAAACATTCAGAACCAAAAAGCGATCCAGAAAATTCAAAAATGATGGCTCCCAGAACAGCACTACCTAAGTCACATTGCATGGATACACACAGGACTTTTGATTTATGCCTCTATGCTAAACACATACTTTAATACATACAGCATGTTAAAGTTAATGTGAATTAATGTTGCTGTGGGAAATTGAGCTCTGGATTTCCTGACAATTGTGCTTTTCAGCCCTGAATCTCTTGTTGCATTACCAGAGGTTTTAACATTTCATTTCCTTTGAGTTTTTAGGAATTCATATTGGATGAGAAAGATGGAACCTGAATTCACCTGTGATACATAAATCACCCTATTCCAATGAAATCCACCCCACTTTCATTTCCACTAATTCACACCCTTTACCTTCAGAAGAATTTAGCTGGTCTTTATAGCTAAAATAGCTTATTTAGCTATTGCTTTTCCCCCCACCGCTATCAAGAAGGCAGAAGGAGAGACAAGAATACTCATGGGTGCATTTGGGGGCAGGCAAGTCAAGTTGTTGACTCTTAAATTGTGCTCTTTAGTCAGTCTTTGGGGAGAGGGGGATGCTTTCAAAACATCAGAGGTCCTGTTGGAAATCAGTGAGGGAACTGCAGAGCAGGAATGGAGAAACTACATTTCCCAGGAAGCAATGGGGCTATTTCCTTTTCTAATTATTTTCTTAGACAGAGCCAACCCCCCTTGGTGGGGTGGGAGATAAAACTTTTTCTCTCTTCTTCAGGGTCTGGTTGTAATAAGGGCTTCCTTCAGCTTCTAAAAGGAAGCTCCACATGGTAAGGAGTGTTTTTAAATCACCTACTTAGCCTGACAGGAAGGTAGGCTGGAGAAGTGGGGGTTAATGCCGCATTTGGGGGGGGGTTTGGATTTAAATCTTAATTTGGGGTTTAAAATCTATTTACATTTACCCCCTTGTATACTTTTCAATTATATCTCTAATTAATAATAACAGTAATGCTAACAGTATTTCTTAATCTCTACAGACCTAGCACTGTTCTATGTGCTGGAGTAGATACAAGTTGATTAGGCTGGACAAAGTCCTTGTCCCATGGGAGCTTACAGTCTAAGTAGGAGGAAGGACAGGTATCGAACCTCATTTTACAGATGAGGAAACTGAGGCACAGAGATGTTGAGTGAATGGCCCAAGGACACAGAGCAGGCATGCTGCAGAGTGGGGATTAGAACCCAGGCTCTCTGACTCTCAGGCCCATGTTCTTTCAATTTACTGTGATTTGTTAGCAGATATAAGTCTAGCCAGAGTTTTTCAACTCTTCAAAGGGCTCAGGAAGATTTATATTCCTTTGGATTCTGGCCATATCACCTCTTTCATATTTTCAATACCTGGGCTCTTTTTGCTTTTCATTTGAGATACTGTAGATGGTCCCTAATTCACAAAACAAGTGAATGTAAGAAAAATGCAACTTGTTTACCAAATTAGCAAAATAGAGCAATGGGATGTCATTATTCTGCTAAAGCTGCAAAACATCAGTCTCCCTGCTTATAGAGATCTCAGCCCAGATAATCACTTACATAGCTGTAGCCAAGCGCAAAGAGGACCAATCAGGAAATTCATAAAAGGTACAAAAACCTCAATTTAGCTACCGAACCTCTCCCACCAAACTTTTGCTCAGTTGCAAATAATTACAAGACTCAAACTGCTCTATTTACTCTGTCCCATTCAAACTCTTGGTTATCAGCATTTTGCATAAGATGCTAGAAATGCAGATAATTTATAATTACCTTGGCATTTATGTGGCTTTCAGAATATGTAAGATCCTTCAATGTGTTGCTGGGAAGGAATGCCGCCCACAAACTCCCCTGCACCTCTCTAGTTTCGCTTTCCTCCTCTTCTACTTCATCAGCCTCCTCTCTGACCCATCTTAAGTTAAGCACTTACTATAGTACTGACAGTATTTGTTAAGCACTTACTCTGTGCCAGGCACTGTTCTAAGTGCTGGGGGAGATACAAGTTAATCAGGTTGGACACAATCCATGTCCCACATAGGGATCACAGTATTAATTCCCATTTTCCAGATGATGTAACTAAAGTTACACTTACTGGCCTAAGATCACACTGCAGACAAGTGGCAGAGTCAGGATTAGAACTCAGGTCCTTCTGACTCCCAGACCCTTGGCTCTATCGTCACTAGATATTTTAATGTTAAAAGATAGTTCTTGGCTATTGCCACTACCAAAAGGCATTAAACTATAGAGAATCCTGTCTAAAAACTGCTCCCATTTTTCCCAGAAGTTCAGTAAGCTTGACCAGAAACATAACTATTTTGTAGGAATTCAAAGGATTCTATTAGTCATTTTGTTAAGGGACCCTAAGGAAGGAAACTGTTTCACCTTTATAGCAATGGAAGGAGTCAAAATTCCATATTCCCCCTTCAAAATAGTAATTGCTTATTATCCTCCTGTGTTCTTATACCACAGTATTTTGAATTTTTTAAAATAATAGACTTCACAATAAGGTAGGTTACTTAAATTTTTAAAACATCTACTTCTCTGAGCTTCTCTCCTGTATTCCCAGCACAAGGCAGAGGATAAGCCAAAGTCTGAAAGGATCCTTTGTGCTGATGTGGCCTTGGTAGTGATTCTTTATGCTCCAATCACTTTCCCTCCTGCCTGTGCTGCTGTTCCAACCAAGGAGGAATGGAATGCACAACCTCATTGCTACTGGTTCGCTGCTGTCAGACCGAATGTTCATCAAGAGACTTGTGCTCTGTAGTCACCTTTTTGTTAATGGAATTTGTTAGGTACTTACTATGTGCCAAACACTGTACTTTGTGCTGGAGTGGATAAAAGCAGCGTGGCTCAGTGGAAAGAGCACGGGTTTAGGAGTCAGAGGTCATGGGTTCTAATCCTGGATCCGCCACCTGGCAGCTGTGTGACTTTGGGCAAATTACTTAACTTCTCGGTACCTCAGTTACCTCATCTGTAAAATGGGGATTAAGACCGTGAGCCTCATGTGGGACAACCTGATTACTCTATATCTACCCCAGTGCTTAGAACGGTGTTCTACAACACTTAAATACCAACATTATTATTATTATGACAAGACAATTGGGTTGGATACAGTTCCTGTACGACATGGTACTCACAGTCTTAATCTCCATTTTACAGGTAAGGAAACTGCGGAACAGAGAGCTTAAGTGACTTGCCCAAGGTCTCACAGTAGACAGATGGCAGAGCCAGGATTAGAATCCAGGTCCTCTGACTCACAGGCCTGTGTTCTTCCCACTACGCCATGCTGCTTCTCAATCTTTTAAAAGCTTCACTAAAATGGCAGTTGTGCATTACATGTTCTTTAACCTAGAGGTTGTGCTGTGGCTTAAGCCTATCGAGCTGAGGACAGAATGGGACTGGAGGGGCCACATCAAAGAACCTCTGGGTACCCAAGGCCACCTGTCATGCTGTTCTTATGGACAGCTAAAACCCAGTGCTGATGAATCTCTTTAAGCGTGTCTTCCCAAATGGACTTATGTCCCCTATGTGCCACAGTTAGTTGACTGTGAGAAAAATTAGATTTTTGCAGTTCCAGAAGTAGAGATGTTTTAATGTCATAAGTGAGGTTGATGTCTTGCATGCTAAGACTTGACCCAGCAGCTAGAAAAAGTGACTTGTTGCTTGCTCAAGTGTTGAAAAATGGCATGTAGTCATTAAAAGTCATAGTGGGTTCTGGCGTTTGCACGGGTTTGGGATATTCTCCTACACGATATTCTCCTCCCATTGTTCCACGCAACCAAAGGCTAGTTTTAGCAAGTTTTCTGGGCTGAGTCATGCTGCTTTTTATTGCTAATTAGCCAAGCATGATCTAGTGGAAAGAGTATGGGCCTGGGAGTCAGAGGACCTGGGTTCTAACCCTAGATCTGCTGTTTACCTGCTGTGCAACCTTGGGAAAATAATTAACTTCTCTAAGACTCAGTTCCCTCAACTGTAAAATGGGGATTAAATATCTGTTCTCCCTCCTATTTAAGACTCTGAGCCCCATGTGTGACCGATTAAGTTGCATCTACCCCAGCACTTAATACAGTGCTTGGCACACAGTAAGCTCTTAACAAATAGCACAATTAGCATTATTTCGTTATTAACCAAAAGATAACTTGCATACCAAATCCTTTATCAGAGCTAATGACAGGGAAAATGGGCAATATTTACACAGCAGAGAAGAGAAGCAGCAGCAATAGGTTTGAAATATAGACCAAGTGGGGATGAACAGCAGCTGGTTATGGATAGTAGTGTTCTGGTCCTCTCAATTCTGGCAACAGAGGAGCCTGTGGAATCAAAAGAACGTCACCAGAGACCATTCCAAGTGCCAGAGACAAAATAAACTCAAAAGGGCAATCCAAGGAAATGCAGATACTTCTTTTCCTGACTTGGTTGGAAATTCATGATAAAAGGATCACAGAAGGAAAACCATTTGTAGCTGGCATTACCACATCAAACCCAATTACTACAGAGCTATAGGATGAATTTTAGGGGGAGCTTTGTTTATTTTTTTATCCTACATAGTAACATCATGTTTAATTTCTTGTACCGGGGCAATTACTAATATGCATAAAGGAGAGGACATAAAAAGACAAATGAGAAAAAGTGAAATTATAAAGGGGAGAAGAGGGTTCTATTTAAATTGTAAAAGCTATTTTCAAAACCTGTACATCATCTCAAAAATAAAAAGCAGATTGATATAGGAAAATATCAACAGCTGGGAAAACATTAGACTATCAGTTTGGTTATTTTCTCCCTTCAACATAGCTGTTCAGCCCAGCTTCCTCTACTTTCCTGCTCTACTTAGCTCCTAAATACAATTTCCTTGAATTGGCTGCCACCTCGTGGGCAATCTCTAAGAACAAAAACAACTCATCATTCTAAATGCAAAATTTTTCATTAAAATCAATCAGTGGTTTGTATTGAGTGCTTACTCTGTGCAGAGCACTGTACTAAGAGTTTGGGAGAGTACAATGTAACGGAGTTGGTAGACATGATCCCTAACTACAAAGCAGCAGCATGGCCTAGTGGACACAGCTCAGGCCTGGGAGTTGGAAGAAGCCGGGTTCTAATTCCTGACCCAACATTCGTCTGCTGTGAGACCATGGGCAAGTCACGTTAAATTTTCTGTGCCTCAGTAACCCCAACTGTAAAATGGGGATTAAGACTTGTGAGTCCCATGCAGAGACTGTGTCCAACCTGACAACTGTATCTATACCGGTACAGTGCCTGGCACAGAGTAAATGCTTAAATACCATAAAAAAAATTTCCACTTTGCTGTTTATATTAGGGTGGATATTGGGGAAAAGAAAACCAAGAATTATTAGGAAGTTACATCATTAAGTAAACTTTCTTCTATAAGTATTCCAAAAATAATCCCTACAAATTTAAGAGAATAACTTTGCTTGCTTTTAGAAAATAATTTTTACTCCTTCTGGGCCGGACTGCGTCATGGTGCTTGAGAAGGGAAGGGTGAATGGGACGTCTAAGTCTTCTCTCCAGAGCTCAGTTCCCTATGCCACCTCTAATACACCATCCCTGCCTTCACATGCCTATGCCTATGCATGTGCACGAGCACACACAGTGTCACCTACAATGCATAATTCATTAACAATATAATTCAATGATTGATAACCCCAACAGAGGGCAGAGGGTGGAGGCCCATGAATCACTCAAGGTAATCAGCAGTGGTTGCCACTTGTTCTGCAGCTTCTATCATCACCAACCCAGCCCCATCCCACTCATCCTGCCAATCGTGCCTAAGGGTTGGAGCTAGAACTCTGTGAGGGTGCAACGAGGGCCAAACACGGGGCCTGGGCACAGCAGCACATAGGTGGGAGAACAGTGCCAGGGCCAGAGTAAATAGTATGGACTCTGGCAGACCAGAGTGGAAGCCAAAAGCTGTTGCTTCAGAGCTGGACTCCATCTGCCTCTTCCTTCACAGCCTCCCGTGAATCTTGCAAAGGGAAAAACTGCTTCCGTCTCCACCTGCTCACCCTTGAAACATATGCAGGTTTTATGTGCTATTTCAAGTTTTCTCTTTGTTTCAGATCCTCAATCTATTTTCACTTAATCTGTGTCTTCTCAAACTGTCATCCATCCCTTCAGTGTGGCTAGGTGATGTATATACAGAAATGTGTGGCTCTTTATGTGCTATTTCAAGTTTTCTCTATCTTCCTATCAGCTCCTCCATCTCGCTATCTTTACCTACACTGCGCTTTCTCAGGCTATCATCCACTAAGGGTCACTAGTTGGTGTATATACAGAAATATGTGCTCTTTTTATATATTTGTCAAGACAGAAAAATACATGGAAAGAAAAAGAAAGAGGCACACATTTCTTATAAATCAAACTCTTGGCAGGAAGAGAACAAAGTCAAGTTCTTGAACAAAAAATGAGCAAATAGTTGGGTCTGAAAAAGGCACTCATACTATGAGCAGGATATGCGCTCTTATCTTCAGTGTTGCTTAGTGAATACAGCACAGACCTGGGAATTGTCTTCTGTGTGACCTTGGGAAAATTTCTTCGCTTACAGTCACCTCATCTGTAAAAATGGGGATTAAGAGTGTGAACCCCATGTTGGACAGGAACTGTGTCCAACCTGATTGACTTGTATCTACTCCAGTGCTCTGAACACTGCTTGCTACATAGTAAGCACTTAAGTAGCATGATTATTATTATTATTGTTACTATTATCTTCAACACATTAGTTCCCCTTTTTTAAAAAAATGACATTTGTTAAGCACTTACTATGTACCAAGTACTATACTAAGCACTGCTGTAGATACGAACTAGTCAGATTGGAGGCAGCCCCTGTCCTACATGAGTTTTTTGAGGCACAGAAGTTAAGTGACTTGCCCCAGGTCACACAGCAGACAAGTGGCAGAACTGGAATTAGAACCCATGGCCTGTGACTCCCAGCCCCCTGTTCTTTCCACTAAGCCATGCTGCTCCCCTCTGACAGAAGGAAAGACCTAGAAGCTAGGATATTCCTCAAGCCTAGAATCAATGAGCCTTCAAGACATACTTTTCTACTCAAAACATGGTGGTGGAAATGACATTCAAGAAGCATTTTTTGGATTCTCCACTGAATAAAACTGTCACATATACAGGAGAAAGCCAGGTCCCCTAGTGGCTCAAGACTATGAATAGGTTTCAAATAGTCCATTCAGGGACAAGAAGAGTTGGGGAAGGCATTCCTGGCATCAGGAATGGAATGCTCTTTTTTCAGTCCATTTTACTCAGACCACTGTACTAAGCACCTGGGAAAGCACAAGACAGTAGAGTTGGTAAACAAAAAACCTAACCTCAAGGAGTTCCATTAAACCCTGCAACTATGTCCAGTAGTCATGCCGCTCCAGGCAGAACTCTGTGCTTTGCTGCTGTCTTGGTTATAGTGGTGGAAACAAGCTAGCAACTGCAATTAAAATCTGAAGACTGGACCAGGTTTCAATCAAAACTAGGCTGGCAGACCAAATGACAAGACTAGAAGGAACAAACCTAATTTCTTTGTAGGCTTCCCCAGGAATTTTTTACAAAAAGATATACGATTCTTGAATTTGTGATATCCTGACTACCCTGGCAGCCTAAATTTTAAGGACCATCAGCTATTTTTGTTCACTTTTGTTGCAGGGATTTAGACTCCCACATTCAGGCTTGAGTATGCTTGGTTTGCATGGAGTTTCAATTCAGAATGTGTCTTAAAATCACAGCAAATGACTAAAATTCATTTAGTAATTTGAAAATATTTAAATATTAAATATTTTAAATAATTTCAATTACCTAATATAATCATATTTTTCAGTTGTTCTCCAGACTTGAAGAGGATACCACTGTTGGTGACTTTTACCTTGTGGGCAAAAGTGTTTCTGCAGTCCTGACATCACCATTCTATCAAATGTTACTGTATGCTGTGTTATCAATTAATCCATAGTACTGATTAAGCATTTACTATGTGCAGAGCATACAAACACCATAAAAAAACTTCTATTCACATAACCACATTATATATAGGTAGGGTGGGAGTGTGTGTGTGTGGGAGGGTATTTGGGTGTGCGTGAATCCCTCATGATACTTCACTTCTGAGGAGGCTAATGAAAATAATATGCTTAAGTGCTTGCTACATGGCAAGCACTGTTCTAAGCTATGGGGTAGATTAAGTAAGCAGGTTGGACACAGTCCCTGTTCCACATGAGGCTCTTATTCTTAATTCCCAATTTACAGATGAAGTAAATGAGGTACAGAGACATGAAGTAACCTGCCCAAGGTCACAGAGCAGAAAGTTGGAGGAATCAGGAACAGAACCAAGGCCCTTCCGCCTCCCAGACCCATGCTCTACCCACTATGCCACGCTGGTTCTCCTAAGACTCCTTGACCCTAGACTGAAAGGTCATGATGGGCAGGGAATGTGTCCACGAACCCTGCTGTATTCTCCCAAGCACTTAGCACAGTGCTCTGCACACAGAAAGTGTTCGATAAGCACCACTAATTGACTGACTGATGTGATTCGGAGGGACACCACTGAGCCTGAAAAAAAAAAAATTCTAGCTAGGAAATCTTTCCAATCTTGAAGACTAATACTCAAATTCTGAGAAAGAGGGGCTACAAGAGAGTTACTGCTGCAATACAGGGCATATTACCTTCTTCTGCAGTTGTTGTGTTTTCCATTGGCAGCTCATCATCATGGCACCCCTTCTCTGAAACAGGCACTGCACGGCAGCTTCTAGCGATCCATGAGCCCCAAGGACCAACACCTTCTTTCCATCTATAGCTAAATCTGACAACCAAAGCGTTAAACAGTTTATTATTAACACAACTACTCGTTGTTACTACTGAACAGAGAAATTTCAATCCATACTGCTTAGTGACTAATATTACAGTCATGTGGAAAAAAGCAGTAACAGAAGAAATAAGGAATTTTAAATAGAGGAATAAGAGTAACCTCAGAGACTAGAGGTATACTTCAATCTTTTAACTATTACTACCTCACTACTTACTGTAACCATCTTGGGGGCCAAATTATGACAAGGTGATAAATTCCTATCCAATCTGAAATTATTCAGAAAAAACTGAAAGCATAAATTGAGGGGAAACAGTTAATTTCCACACTACAATCAAGAGAGTCAAAAGCACCCCCCCAGATAACAAAACCAGTGACATCATAGCAAAACTTTCCATCTTGAAAACTAGCACACCTGATTTTTCAAGAAGTTCAATGACAGCTCTGGCAGTAGGTGACACGAAGCATTCATGAGCATCACCACGAACCAATTTTCCCAGATTTACATCTGTCACCCTAAAAGGAAAATATAGCAGAGGTAATCAGTGATGGAAGTAGAGCTGTAGGTAAGCACAAGCTTGTAAATCAATTCTATTCAACATATTATCACAATCAAAATTTATGTACAAATCCACAATTTACTCATAATGTTCTGTCTTAACCTCTAGACTTTAAGCTCGTTGTGGGTAGGCAACATGTCTACCAACTCTGTTACACTGTGCTCTTCCCAGTGCTCTACAATCAGTAAGTGCTCAATAATTACAATTGATTGAAATCAATTAATAAAATTTACTGCGGAATTACTTAGTGCAGAGCACTTGTACTAAGAGCTAGGGAGGGTACAATAGAATTAGAACACTCAATCCCTGCTCTCAAGGAGTTTACAATCTAGCAGGTGAAACAGACACTAAATAAATAGGGAGAGTAGCAGAGTATATAAAAGAGGTACTTGGGTGCTGCAGGGGCAGTGAGAAATTGGGTGCTTGGATGGTGTATGAGAATACACCCAAGGTGGGAAGATGAGAGCCCGTTGTGGGCAGGGATGGTCTCTATTGCTGAATTGTGCTTTCCAAGCACTTAGTACAGTGCTCTGCACACAGTAAGAGCTCAAATACAATTGAATGAATTGAATGAGAGAGATTGATCAGATAGGGCCTCCTGGTGCAAATGTAATCTCATAAGGGCTTTGAAGATGGGGATAGCTGTGCATTCCAGGTAGGGGAAAAGTATGAGCAAGAAATTGACAGTGGGAGAAATGGGAACAAGCATAATGATTAGGTTACCAAGACAGGAATAGAGTGTGAGCTGAGACACAGTGGGAGAAGGGAGTGGGTAGCAAAAGCCCATGTTCGTATTTTGTGAAAAATCAAAAGTGAAAGGGGACTAGGAGAGGAAAGACTGTGAGGCAATCTTGCCAGCTATTTCTGCTTGCTTTAGATTGGACACAGGCTCAGAGGTGAGCCAGCTTTCTGACCGTGGGCAAGTCACTTCACTTCTCTGTGCCTCAGTTACCTCATCTGTAAAATGGGGATTAATTGTGAGCCTCACGCGGGACAACCTGAATACCCTGTATCTACCCCAGCGCTTAGAACAGTGCTCTGCACATAGTAAGCGCATAACAAATACCAACATTATTATTATTATTAGATCCCCTGGCCCAGGCCTCCAGTGGGGGCTCAGACAGTCCTAGCAGGATTGTTTGCATTACAGTAAACTCTCTCAATCTCAACTGGTTAGCTTCCACACTGATGGACCATGACAGGCAAGCAATTATCCCCTGGGGTGCACAGACAAAGGTCTGCGAATGCCTACTGTAAAGCTGCCAAGAAAAAACAATCTGTCAATGGTATTTATTTAAATTGTAGTTGTTAAAAACAGTGCTGGAGTAGAAACAAGATAAACAGGTTGAACACAGCCTACTTTCCACCTGGGGCTCCATTTTGCAAAGGAGATAACTGAGGTATTTAAAATTTAAGTAACCTGCCCTGTTTACAACAAGGTCCTCTGACTCCCAGGTCCCCGATCTTTCCACTAGGCTTTTACTGAGTGCTGACTGTGTGCAGAGCACTATACTTGGCCGGTGGGAGAGCACAATAGACATCCCTCAGACAAGCTCTCAATAAGGAAAAGCAGCATGGCCAAGTGGAAACAGTACAGACTTGGGAATCATAGGATTTGAGTTCTAATCCCAGCTCTACCATTTGTCTGCCATTTGACTTTAGGTAAGTCACTTAACTTCTCGGGTACCTCCGTTACCTCATCTGTAAAATGGGAATTCAATTCAATTTTCAATTCAATAATATTTATTGAGCGCTTACTATGTGCAGAGCACTGTACTAAGCGCTTGGGATGAACAAGTCGGCAACAGATAGAGACAGTCCCTGCCGTTTGACGGGCTTACAGTCTAATCGGGGGAGACGGACAGACAAGAACAATGGCACTAAACAGCGTCAAGGGGAACTAAGACTGTGAACCCCACGTGGGGTTTGTACCAACTCCAGCACTTAGTACAGTGCCTGGTACAGTGTAAGAGCTTAAATACTGTTACAAAGAGATAATCAATGTTTTTTTTCTGAGCGCTTACTGTGCTAAGCACTTGGAAGATAGTCGATCTACCCCAAGCAGTTCTGAGGGAGAGAAAACATGTGTCATCATTTTCACTTGGCTACTGTTTTATAGCACCAGGGTGATGGATAATTGACTGGCCTGTAGCGACTAAGTAGGATCCTGGTCTCCATATGGAGGCATGGTTAATAATGTTGGTATTTGTTAAGCGCTTACTATGTGCCGAGCACTGTTCTAAGCGCTGGGGTGGACACAGGGGAATCAGGATGTCCCACGTGGGGCTCACAGTCTTAATCCCCATTTTACAGATGAGGTAACTGAGGCACAGAGGAGTTAAGTGACTTGCCCACAGTCACACAGCTGACAAGTGGCAGAGCCGGGCTTCGAACTCATGACCTCTGACTCCAAAGCCCGTGCTCTTTCCACTGAGCCACGCTGCTTCTCTGGTTTCAAATCTCACTTCAGGCACACTAATTACATTTAGTTTGTGAGCCTGTTATTGGGCAGGGATTCTCTCTGTTGCTGAACTGTACATTCCAAGAGCTTAGTACATTGTTCTGCACATAGTAAGCACTCAGTAAATACTATTGAATGATCCTCTGTGCATACTGTCAGTGTCCTAGTAGAACTGAAGGGGACTATCAAAGTCCCTCATCATCGATTGTGTGCTGCAAAGATATACAGCCACTTGATAGAGAACACCAAGAGCCCCTCTGCCCCCTAAATATTGATGTCCTCTAACATACATCCCTTCAAAATGCCACTGGTTGTATGGGTTTAGTTCCAATCCTGATCTCCTACTCCAGCTCAGGCCTGTACACTTCACTCCTCTAGCTCCAGCTTGCTCACTGTGCCCCAACCTCGTCTACCTTGCACTTGTTCATTCCAAGCTTGTACTTGGAATGTACCTTGTACTTGTTCATTCCAAGCGCTTAGTACAGTGTTCTGCACACAGTAAGCGCTCAATAAATACTACTGAATGAATGAATGAAAGTCTACCTCACCACTGACCCCTTTCCCATTGTCCACCCTCTGACCTGGAACTTCCTCCTCTCCATATACATCTCACCTTCAAAGCCTTACTAAAATCTCCTCTGCTCCAAGAGGCCTTCCCCAATTAAGCCTCTTTTCCCTGACTCTCTCTCCCTCCTGCATCCTATGCACTTGGGTCTGTACCCTTTAAGAACTTGATAATCACCCCAACTTAAGTTCCACAGCACTTATGGATACATTCATAAATGCATTTATTTACATTAATGCCTGTCTTCCCCTCTACACTGGAACCGCCCTGTGGGCAGGAAACGTGGCTACCAACTCTATTGCACTGTACTCTCCCAAGCACTTAGAACAGTACACTGCACACAACATGCACTCAATAAACACCACTATCTGACTGACACAAAAAAAGTACAAACATCCTAAAATATTATCTGAGGAAATTCTCTGTCTGAATTTTTTGTACTAATCTTCTGTTTTACAGTTTATCCTAGGGATCAAGTTTTATGAAAATCACTTTATACTGAATAAAACTGATTCCAGAATCCCAAGTGATTCACTCTATTCATGTCTTACCCATCCACATCTTTCTCAGGTTTTACAGCATTCAGTATTTTATTGCTATATGAGCCACTGGAGAGTTGGAGAGCAAGGCCATGAACTTTGACATCACCATTGAGCTTCAAGACTTCATCAATAATCTGAAATTAAAAGCACAACGAGTTAGAAAGCAACTCACAAACATTTAAGTTTCCCTCAATAAGGAGTGGCTTTCATTCATGAGCTAAGAATGGGTCTAAAACCAAAAAACTCTAGTCATCTTCTGAGCTCATTTCATTCCTACTCTCCATTGGGCCTTAAGTTAAGAGCTATTTTTCTGTTTCCATTATGCACAATTTCAAAGTCTGATGCCTGAAATTCTGGGATCTGGCCTTTACTGAGTCTTCTTTTTCTAAAACTCTATAGCTTAGGGGGCAATAGAACATTCATCCACCACCAAAACCTAAAGAAACTGTTTCAATACAACTGCATAGGAGAATTTCCTGGTAACAGGTATGAATTAAACCTCATTATGGGGGGAAAAAAACCCTCTCAAACACTACTATTCATTCTACTCAGAGTTCAAATTCCCTGCCCAGTATTTTCAAAGCAGCAGAAGCCCTATTTATGAGGTTTAAAATATAAAACTGGAGCTGGGTTGCTTCAAGTAATGAACTTTCATTCACTCAAGTACCATGGAAATGGTGCCTCCATTTTATTTTAAACCTTTATTTCTTCAGATATTACTTTCAATATAGCTTGTTCCTAATCAATCCATGGTCCTGTAATTATTATGTCAGAGCCCCATCACCCCCGGGCTTAGCAATTTACAGCCCTAGCAGTATTGTCTTTAGAAATAAGGGCAATAATTGCTGCACATTACACATTTTAAACCTAAAATATTATTGCTCGAGACTCAGCACCATTTATTACAAATCAGGCACTGCTCATAAATATAGCTCTTTCACAACCAAGCTCTTCATTTGGCTAACAAAGCAACAAAGCCAATTAAAATAAAATGGCAGATTTGCTGAAGCAACATTATTGTTTTAACTCCATGTTTGGAACAGGGTAGGATTCAGGCCAGACTTATCTTGAGGAATGAGATATAGGGAGGTCTGCTTTAAAATTCCTCTTTTTTCAAATGCAAAACTATACCCAACCCATTCATTTTTTTTTTTTGGTGGGGCAGAGGAGAGGGGAGGGGAGAAACAGGGGCTGTTTGGTAAGCAAGAGAGGGAAAGATAAGAGAGGGTGGGTGATAATGACTAAAATAAAACCACAAAAGTCCTGTGGAATAAAGTGGGTGGAGGACAACTTTAACTTGACTTTTCTTGATCTAAAATCTTGCTTACTCTTAAAACAGGATCTAATCTAATCTTACTCTTAAACTAAGCACCCTAAAATGCAACTCCCCCCTCGTGGTAGTCCCCTCCCCCACAAAAAACCCAAAACAAGCATTAGACGTGGGTGGCAACAAAAGACCTGTAGTATAAAGCTAAGTATAGGCCAAAACTAAAGAAAATCAAGTCAATGTGATTTATTCAGTGGTATTTATTGAGTGTGTAAGACCTGTAGTATAAAGCTAACTATGGGCCAAAACTAAAGAAAATCAAGTCAATGTGATTTATTCAGTGGTATTTATTGAGTGTGTACTGTATGCAGAGTACTGAACTAAGCACTTTGGAGAGAACAAAACAGTTGGTAGAGAGCTTAAGTTTAGAGGGGGAGACAAACCTGATAAGGTATATAACTGTAGTAGGGCTCAGGTTGAACAGCAAATGCTTAAAGGGTATAGATCCAAGTACCTAGGCAAGATAGAAGGGAGGAATAAGGAAAATGAGGGCTTTAGCAGGGGAAAATTTCCTGGAGGAGATGTGATTTTAAAAAGGTCTTGAAGGTGGGAGGAGTGGTGATCTGTCACATAAATAGAGGAGTTCCAGACCAGAGACAGAATGTGCCAAGAGGTTGCCAAGACTGAGGTACAGTGAGTAAACTGGCCTTAGAAGAGCCAAGAGTTGGCTGGGTTGTAGAAGGAAATCAGAGAGGTAATGTAGGAGGGGGAGAGCTGACTGCAATACAAGTCTTTTACCCCAAGTCTTCTTAAACAAAGCACCCAGCCACAACAGGACACTGGATCTATTCCAACAAGGCACATCCTATAAATCCACTTGATCCAAAAAGAAAAGTAATACAAAAATCCAAGTTGAGACTATAATTACCTCATCTTCACTGCTCTCTGAAGGAAGGCAAATGTGAGTAATATTCAAACCAGTCTGCAAAAATAAAATAATGTCATTTTAAGCAACTTCAAGACACCAGCAACTAACCATTAAAATAAACAAAAATATCTACACCTCACCTCCTCTGCCATGTTCTGGCTTATTTCCTGCATGAATGGATCATCTCCTACCTTAAAAGAAAGTGGGAAGGAGGGGGGAAAAAATAAAAACATCAGTAAGTACAAAATTTCAGATAATTACTTTCACACAAAGAGAAAATTCATCACCATTAAGACAGCCTACAGCCCTCTAGGCTTACTAAACCTTTCTTCCAAGGATTAAAAAGCCCTCCACATATTTCATTTATCCCATTGTCGGGTAGGGACTGTATCTGTTGCGGAACTGCACTTTCCAAGCACTTAGTACAGTGCTTTGCACCCAGTAAGCACTCAATAAATTCAATTGAATGAATTTCTCTCAACAAAACTATTGCTTTTCTTGAAAAAACAAAACATAAAACTGAGCCCAGCCCATAGGTCTGCAGTTATTAGGAACAGCGCACTACTTTGTCCATCTTCCAATCTAGTGTCTCTTCAAGTACACTAAACTGTCTAAAACAGTTTACAAGAGGCAGAAATAGAGAGCCGGGTTATAGCTAAAACCCGCTCAGTATCATTAAACTATATTGATATTGTCAGGAGAACAAGGACCCTAGCCAACATCATATTAATAACACACATTAAGACGATTCCCTGCACTTGCTTAGATGAACATGTGAATTAGTGCCAGCTGTAGCTCACTAGTATCTAGCAACAGCCAAAACTTCATTCAAATGGACTGCAAAACTGGAGATTTTCTAGCTACTTCTAACCAGTGTCAGGATTACAGAGATTATAATACTGTCACATCGGTCTCATCACAGGTCTCAACTGATCTTGGTCTTCTATGGAAAAAAAAGCAATAGCATGGCTAGAGCAGGGGCCTAGGAGTCAGAAAGGCCTGGGTTCTAATCACAGATCTGCCATTTATCTGTTGTGTGACCCTTAGGAAGTCACTTCATATCTCAGTGCTTCAGTTACTTCATCTATAACTAACCTAGTGCTTAGTAAAGCGCCTGGAATAAAGCAAGTGTTTAACAAATACCATAAAAACAAAAAATGAACAAAGAATTCCCACAACCATCACTTGGATCATCTAGTGTGATGAGTACCAATGGCAGCCACTGCAAGTTAAGAAGATCTAGTCTTTAGGAGTGTTTTTACCTGGGTCACAAAATGGTCACAAAAACACACTCACAAACCAAAAAATTCAGTAGATTTTACAGTCTGTACGCTACATGGGCCCAACCTAACTGCCTAAGGTAAAGAGCCATCTTAGTCTGATGTTTCAAAAAAGAAAATATGACAAACATTTAAAAATAAGAACCAAAATCAATACTACTGATTTGTATTCAGCAAGAAAAAAAGGTGTCTCTTCCCTACTCATTTAGTGTAGTGAAGCCTCTCAGAAAATACACTGAGTTGCTAGTTCATAGACAATTTGTTTCTAAAATGAAAGGTATTTTAGCAAGACAAACCAGAAAAGACCACTTCTACTTTACCTGGACAATAGCAAGTACTGGCTTAAAGGTAGGATTTCCTTGCCGCAATACAGTCAGAACTTCTTTTGAATTCTGGATAATGTCTCTGCAATGAAAGTGAAATGTCATTAAGTGCTCATTCTACAAAAATTCACAAGTCATTTAAGTCAAGCAAGCTTGCCACTTCCATGCAACACCAAAATAGATTGTTTTGCCCTCTTTGGGTAAAAGCACAGACTCACATGTTGAAAATCTCCCTACCATTCAGGGAGTAATTACTTCATCTGTAGAGTATTATATGCTTTGCTTCACCTGGGTCTTGTGTTTCCGGGCTCCTTGCCTCTCCATTATTAACATCCCAAGGGATGTAAGAGAAATAAAAGGAGTTGGTTCTCCCTGCCAGATGGTAGATATGGAATTTGGACTCAGGTTTCTGGACTCCAAGACCAGAAACTCTCTTTCCACTGGGCCATGGTGTTTCTCCACGGGGTGGGTTTAAGTGTGGCCATCGCTGAGTCCAGGTATGGACTGAGTGGGTTCTAGGGGGAAAAGTCATTGCCGACCCCAAGGTTGATTCTCAGCTCTGCCTGGCAACAGTGGGAAGTCAAGGGAAACACGGGCTCAGGCAGGGGCTTGGCAGTGGGGCAGGGTGTGTTTGTGGATGTGTGTATGTGTAGGAGAGAGAGTCCTGCTCCTAAACTCCACATCCCCTGCCCCATCCCTCCAGAACAAGCTTAGGGCCAGACTCCCTGGCAGTAACCCTATGCCATAGGAAGCAGCATGGCTTAATGGATAGAGCAAGAGCCTGGAAGTCAGAAGGACGTTGGCCCAGTTCCGGGCTCTACCACGTTCATTCATTCATTCAATAGTATTTATTGAGCACTTATTATGTGCAGAGCACTGTACTAAGCGCTTGGGATGAACAAGTCGGCAACAGATAGAGACGGTCCCTGCCGTTTGACGGGCTTACGGTCTAATCGGGGGAGACGGCCAGACAAGAACAATGGCAATAAATAGAGTCGAGGGGAAGAACATCTCGTAAAAACAATGGCAACTAAATAGAATCAAGGCGATGTACAATTCATTAACAAAATAAATAGGGTAACAAAAATATATACAGTTGAGCGGACGAGTACAGTGCTGTGGGGATGGGAAGGGAGAGGTGGAGGAGCAGAGGGAGAAGGGGAAAATGAGGCTTTAGCTGCGGAGAGGTAAAGGGGGGATGGCAGAGGGAGTAGAGGGAGAAGAGGAGCTCAGTCTGGGAACGCCTCATGGAGGAGGTGAGTTTTAAGTAGGGTTTTGAAGAGGGAAAGAGAATCGGTTTGGCGGAGGTGAGGAGGGAGGGCGTTCCAGGACCGCGGGAGGACGTGACCCGGGGGTCGACGGCGGGATGGGCGAGACCGAGGGATGGTGAAGAGGTGGGCGGCGGAGGAGCGGAGCGTGCGGGGTGGGCGGTAGAAAGAGAGAAGGGAGGAGAGGTAGGAAGGGGCAAGGTGATGGAGAGCCTTGAAGCCTAGAGTGAGGAGTTTTTGTTTGGAGCGGAGGTTGATAGGCAACCACTGGAGTTGTTTAAGAAGGGGAGTGACATGCCCAGATCGTTTCTGCAGGAAGATGATCCGGGCAGCGGAGTGAAGAATAGACCGGAGCGGGGCGAGAGAGGAGGAAGGGAGGTCAGAGAGAAGGCCGACACAGTAGTCTAGCCGGGATATAACGAGAGCCCGTAACAGTAAGGTAGCCGTTTGCGTGGAGAGGAAAGGGCGGATCTTGGCGATATTGTAGAGGTGAAACCGGCAGGTCTTGGTAACGGATAGGATGCGTGGGGTGAACGAGAGAGACGAGTCAAGGATGACACCGAGATTGCGGGCCCGAGAGACGGGAAGGATGGTCGTGCCATCGACGGTGATAGATAAGTCTGGGAGAGGACCGGGTTTGGAAGGGAAGATGAGGAGCTCAGTCTTGCTCATGTTGAGTTTTAGGTGGCGGGCCGACATCCAGGTGGAGACGTCCCGGAGGCGGGAGGAGATGCGAGCCTGAAGGGAGGGGGAGAGGACAGGGGCGGCGATGTAGATCTGCATGTCATCTGCATAGAGATGGTAGTCTGCTCTGTGACCTTGAGCAAGTCACTTAACCTCTCTGGGTCTCAGTTGTCTCAACTGTAAAATGGGGATTAAGAGTGTGAGCCCTATGGGGGACAGGGAGTGTGTCAACCTGATTAACTTGTATCTATCCTAGTGCTTAAAACAGTGCTTGGCACACTTAAGTATCATGCAATAATTATCATTTTTTATTTACACTCCCTATGGCAACACTGTTGAATCACATATTCCAAGCTTGAAACTGTGTAACTGCCTTAAGATGTCTAAGACTAGAACACTGTTTATAATCCAGGATTTGCCCACCACTAGCAGAAAGATTTTGCCAATTACTGGACTGTGCCTCTTGGTCCAGTGGCAGCTGAAACGAAGGAATTTGTTCAAACATCCTTTTTGGTCTATTAGCTTTCGGGACAGTCAACATTTGCTCCTCGGTGAAGCAAAATAATGATCCAAGCAGTTTAGAAGCCAGGTTCTGCACAGAAGATCACAGTGAAGGACACAGAGGAATCAGGGTCACTGAAACAAATGTTAGTCTCCCATTAAATTAATTTGAAGGCATGTTGGCAAAGCGTGCTCAATAAGCAATACTGAAGTGCATAAATAACTACATTAAGATAGCTTATATCCGCATCAAATTCATCAGCACATGAACAATGAATTACTTTGCACTCTTCAATTAGTAATAATTATGATCAATTAGTACTAATGGGCTTAATTATATCATTACTAGTCAGCTCTTGCACTTTCAAACACTTGCTTGCACACAGGAGGTCAGCTTCCTTCCTCCAACTCCTACCTGGGCTTCCAAGAGACCCTGGGGGAACCCAGTGGCTGCTCTCTACTGTTCATGTTCTGAGGATTCCCGTCTCCTGGCTGGAACTGCTGATGGAAGGAAGTAATGCCAAGAAGTGTGGCCTAGTGGAAAGAGGACGGGCCTGGAAATCAGAGGACGTGGGTTCTAATGTCGGCTTTGCCACTTACGTGCCGTGTAACCTTGAGCAAGTCACTTATCTTTTCTATTCCTCAGTTTCCCTCATCTGTAAAATGGGGATTCAAAGACTTTTTTTTAAAAATGGTATTTGTTAAGCGCTTATTGTGCCAGGCACTGTACTAAGCACTGGAGTAGATACAAGTTAATTAGGTTGGACACAGTGCCTGTCCCACATAGGGCTCACAGTCTTATTCCCCATTTTACAGATGAGGTAACTGAGGCACACAGAAGTTAAAGTGACTTGCCCAAAGTCACACAGCACACAAGTGGTGAGGGCAGGATTAGAACTCAGGTCCTATCCACTGGCCCTATCCACTGGGCCTCGCTGCTTCTCACTGCTGTTCTCCTGCCCACCACTTAAGATGGTGAGCCCCATGTGGGACCTGATTATCTTGCATCCACCCCACTGCTTAGTACAGTGTTTTCAGCACGTAGCTCTGCACTAAGTGTTCAATAAATCTGACTGATTGATATCATAATTTATTGAGGAGGAAAAGCTCCGACTACTTTTAGTTACTTCCCTCAGGCAAATTGGGGAGATCCATAGGAGCCTGAGTTGTCTATTTGTGATCATTCTAGGAGTTGGCTCAAAGAAGGTGCTCAATAAATGCCTTAATAAGAAAAATAAGCACGCAATTTCAAATTAGCAGACAGTAATGCAGGCTAAAATCCAATGCTTTTACTTTGAACAAAGATAACGCAAACTAATGGTGACACATGGAACACCTTCGGGTCTGTGGGATACTTAGAGGGGCCTGGGTTCTAATCCAGATCCACTTGTCTGTGTGCCCTTGGGCAAGTCACTTCTCTGTGCCTCCTGTTACATCATCTGTAAAATGAGAGTTAAGACTGTGAGCCCCACGTGGGACATGAAATCTGTCCACCTGATTGGCTTGTTTCTGTATGTCTGGCACATGGTAAGCGCTTAACAAATTGCCATAAATAGGAAAAACCCAAAAGTAATTAGGTTGCAAAGACTCATGTCTTTGAGAAATGGAATATTTTTACCGGAAGAACATTACTTCAAGGACTTCCTCTTTTAAGACGATCGGAATAATGCAAAGTTCAAAGAGGGAAGTGGCTATTTAACTAACAGTCGGTACTCTGCACACGGTCAGGGCTATACTGTACTCTCCCAATCGCTCAGTACAGTGATTTGCACCCAGTAAGCGCTCAATAAATACGATCGAATGAATAAATACGACTAAATGAAATAGTGAGGTAGGGCTTGGCTCCAATTTAGGATGCTGGCACGGATACAGGCCGCAGAACCATGATTATGCGGCCCGCACGCCGCCGCGCCTGGCACCGCGATGTTGGTAGTCCATCAATCCTATTTACTGAGCGCCGGGCGCCGTACTAAACGCTTGGACGAGGACAATGCGACAGTAAACAGACACTTCCCGCCAGCAGGAGTTTATAGGCTAGAGGGGAATGGCTAGCGCCGATCACGGGGGACCCCGCGTGGGTCCAAGCCGACTTTCCCGGAAGAAACCAATCTTCAATTTCGGTAGCCCGCCATTTGCCCCCAAAGGGTGACAACCTTGGAGCAGCAGCTGCAAAAGTAGTTGCAGGAGCTGCAGCCGCTGCAGGAGCATTTGTAGGACCTGCAACATCTGTGATTGTAGTTGCAGGAGCTGCAGCCGCGGCAGGAGTGGTTTTAGGAGGAGCAGCAGCTGCAGGGGAGGTTGCAGGACCTGCATCATCTGTAATTGTAGTTGCAGCAACTACAGCCGCTGCAGGAGCAGTTGTAGGACTCGCAACATCTGTAATTGTAGTTGCAGGACCTACAACATCTGATTGTAATCGCAGGACCTGCAACATCTGTAATTGTAGTTGCAGGAGCTGCAGCCGCGACAGGGGCGGTTGCAGGACCTGCAACCGCGGCAGGGGTGGTTTTAGGGGGTGCAGCCGCTGCATGGGGCGGTTGCAGGACCTGCACCATTTGTAGTTGCAGGGGCTGCAGCCGCTGCAGGAGCGGTTGCTCTGCACATAGTAAGCGCTCAATAAATACTATTGAATGAATGAATGCAACATCTGTCATTGTAGTTGCAGGACCTGCAACATCTCTAACTGTAATCGCAGGACCTGCAACATCTCTAATTGTAGTTGCAGGACCTGCAGCCGCGGCAGGGGCGGTTTTAGGGGGGGTGCAGCAGCTGCAGGGGCGGTTGCAGGAGCTGCCGCAGTTGCAGTAGAAGGAGCGGTGGATTTTCGCTGGGGGCGGGCCGGTCCTTCCCCCCTCCTCGGCCCAGCGTGGAGCGCAGCACGTCCGCGGCGGGAGGAGCCCGGGCCGGTCCCGCCCGTGGGCTCCCCTCTCCCCCCAGCCGCCCCCCACTTCCCGCGGGGAAAAGTTTGTCGCTTCACCCACCTGACGGTTTCGGGGCGGCCGGGCCGAGCCGCCGGGGGCCGCCGCCCCAACAGGCCGAGGGCCCGGCGGGGAGCGGCCCGGAGCAGCTGGAGGGACACCAAGGCCTGCCTCGGCCGCATGCTGCGCGGCGATGGGGGCGGCTGCTCCTCCTCCTCCTCCTCCTAGTGCTTGTGCTGCTGCTCGGGGTGTTTGTGCTGCTGCAACTGCTGCTCCTGGTGCTTGTGCTGCTGCTCGGGGTGTTTGTGCTGCTGCAACTGCTGCCCCTGCTGCTTGTGCTCCTGCTCGGGGTGTTTGTGCTGCTGCAGCTCCTGCTCCTTGTGCTCCTGCTGCTCCTCGTGTTGCTGCTGCTCCAACTCCTCCTGCAGCTGCTACTCCTGCTGCTTGTGTTCCTGCTGCTCCTCGTGTTGCTGCTGCTCCTGCTGCAGCTGCTCCAACTCCTCCTGCAGCTGCTCCTCCTGCTGCTCCTCGTGTTGCTGCTGCTCCTGCTGCAGCTGCTCCAACTCCTGCTGCTCCAACTTCTGCTGCTCCTGCTGCAGCAGTTGCTCCAGCTGCAGCAGTTGCTCCAGCTGCTGCTGCCCCAACTTCTGCTGCTCCTGCTGCAGCAGTTGCTCCAGCTCCTGCTGCTGCTCCGGGGGGAGGGGATCAGGCTGGGCGGGCCTCCCTCCTCCGGGCGGGGCGCCGGGGCCTCTGCAACGGTAGCGTCAAAGGCCCGCCCGGCAAAGCCGCCCTCCACACTTGGAACAGTGCTTGGCCCATAATAAGCACCTGACAAATACCATTATTATAGTAGTATTATTATTGTTTAATAATAATTATGGTATTTGTTAAGCGCTTACCATGTGCAAAGCGCTGGGGTAATCCGATTGGCCCATGTGGGGCTCACATTTTTTAATCCCCATTTTCACAGATGAGGTCACTGAGGTGCAGGGAAGCGAAATGACTTGCCCAAGGTCACACAGCAGACAAGTGGCGGAACCGGGATTGGAACCCACGACCTTTGACTCCCAAGACCTACTGAGAGCTCACCTCCTCCAAGAGGCCTTCCCAGACTGAGCTTCCCCTTTTCCCTCTGCTCCCTCTGCTGCCTCTACCCCTGCCTCCCCTCCGCTAAACCCCCTTTTCCTCCCCTTTCCCTCTGCTCCTCCCCCTTTCCCTTCCCCTCAGCACTGTGCTCGTCTGCTCATTTGTATATATTTTTATTACCCTATTTATTTTGACAATGAGATATACATCCCCTTGATTCTATTTATTGCTATTGTTTTTGTCAGTCTGCCCCGATTAGACTGTAAGCCGGTCAATGGGCAGGGACTGTCTCTATGTGTTGCCGATTTGTACATTCCAACGCTTAGTACAGTGCTCTGCACATAGTAAGCGCTCAATAAATACTATTGAATGAGTGAATGAAGCCCAGGCTCTCCCCACGGAGCCACACTGCTTCCTGCCAGGCACTGTTCTAAGCACTGGGGTAGACACAAGGGAATCAGGTTGTCCCACGTGGGGCTCACAGTCTTCACCCCCATTTTACAGATGAGGTCCCTGAGGCACAGAGAAGCCAAGTGGCTTGCCCAAGGTCAAGGAGCAGACAAATGGCGGAGCCAGAATTAGAACCCAGGTCCTCCGACTCCCAAGCCCGGGCTCTTTCCACGCGACACTGCCTAAGAATAGTGATCAATAATGATGGTATTTGTTAAGTGCTTACTAGGGGCCAGGCACTGTTCTAAGTGCTGGAGTAGATACCCAATAATTAGGTGGGACACAGTCTTAGGGTCTTAGAGTCATAGGGCTCACAGTCTTAATCCCCATTTTACAAATGAGGGTACAAAGGCACAGAGAAGTGAGGTGACTTGCCCAAGGTCACACAGCAAACAAGGGGCAGAGCTGGGACTAGAACTCATGATCTTCTGACTTCCAGGCCCATGTTCTATCTACTACACCATGCCGCTTCGGATACATCACGGTCCTGGGAGTCACGACATCATGAATTCCAATTCCAACTTGGCCACTCGTCTTTTGTGTGGCCTTGGGCAGGTCACCTCACTTCTCTGGGCCTCAATTACCCCATCTGTAAAATGTCATTAGTTCAAATCCCGGCTCCAGCACTTCACTTCTGGGCCTCAGTTATCTCATCTGTAAAATGGGGATTAAGACTGTGAGCCCCATGTGTGTCCAATCTGATTAACTTGTATCTACCCCAGTGCTTAGAACAGTGCTTGGTACATAGTAAGCGCTTAACCAGTACTATTATTACTACTATTAACCAGTGGAGAAGCAACATGGCTCAGTGGAAAGAGCATGGGCTGGGTAGTCAGAGATCATGGGTTCAAATTATCTGCTCTGCTGATTGTCAGTTGTGTGACTTTGGACCAGTCGCTTAAACTTCTCTGTGCCTCAGTTACCTCATCTGTAAAATGGGCATTGAGACTGTGAGCCCCATGTGGGACAACCTGATTATCTTGTATCCTTCCCAGCGCTTAGAACATTGCTTTGCATATAGTAAGCACTTAACAAATGTCATTATTATTATTACAATTATTTCGATGAATATAAACTAACCTTAGGCCTGGTAATTACTCAGGTGAAAACCTTTTTGCATCCTGTCACTGAAATATATACAGATCGTGAAAATGAAAACAAAATCTGTACTTTAAAAGTGATACTAGAACTATTGCTTCCAATATTATATATATTATAAATTAGACATATCTGTAATAGATTACAGATAGTGACTATTCCATTTAGCCAGGGACTGTGCCTGGCCTGCTTTTTGTTTTTTTAATAATGGCATTTGTTAAGCACTTACTATGTACCCGGCACTGTTTGAAGCACTGGGATAGATACCAGATAATCAAGTTGGACACAGTCCCTGTCCCACATGGAGCTCAACACTCTTAATCCCCATTTTACAGATGAGATAACTGAGGCACAGAGAAGTGAAGTGACTTCCCAAGGTAACACAGCAGACAAGTGAAGGAGACAGGATTAGACCCAGGTCCTCTGACTCCCAGGCCTGTGCTCTTTCTACTAGGCCATGCTGCTTTCACTATCCTTAAATAATTTTTGTGTTCACCATTAAATTGTAAACTCCTTCAGGACAAGGAATGTGTGTCTTGCTACTATCAATCATTCAGTGGCATTTTTATTTGGTGTGCAGAGCACTGCATTTACTGCTTGAGAGAGGTACAATCCAGTGAGTCAGTTTTTATCAGATAAGGCTTCCATGTTTCCTACAATGAATCCCTCAAAGGCATTCCACAAGAATGAGGTGCAAAAGAATAAAACAAAGGAAGTTTTAAAAACAAGTTAGGGAAAGGTTTTTGTTTTGGTTTGGTTTTTGTGTGTATGTGTAGGACTTTGATGACAATAATGAGCTGGGGATGGCTCTTTCCCTTGGGAAAGATGGTTAAGCCTCATCTATGAGGCCCCAGGTCCAGAATCCAATAAAGGAAGAGATTTTTAGGGCCAGGCGTTTGTGGACCACTTTCTTTCTGTTATTCCTGCCAATCATGCTCGGAAGGCAACAAGTGAGCTGGGTAGGGAGGGATGGCACATTGGAAAGTAGCTTGGCTTAGTGGAGCATGGGCCTAGGAGTCAGAAGGGCCTGGGTTCTAATCCCAGCTCCAGCACAGGTCAGCTGTGTGACTTGGGGTAAGTCACTTAAATTCTCTGTGCCTCAGTTACCTCAACTGTAAAATGGGGATCAGAGTGTGATCCAGAGAAGCAGTGTGGCTCAGTAAAAAGAACCCAGGCTTGAGAGTCAGAGGTCATGGGTTCTAATCCTGCTCCACCACTTCATTCATTCATTCAATAGTATTTATTGAGCGCTTACTATGTGCGGAGCACTGTACTAAGCGCTTGGAAAGTACAAATCGGCAACAGATACAGTCCCTGCCCATTGACGGGCTTACAGTCTAATCGGGGGAGACTGACAAAAACAATAGCAATAAATAGAATCAAGCAATAAATGTATATCTCATTGACAAAATAAATAGGGTAATAAAAATATATACAAATGAGCAGATGAGCACAGTGCGGAGGGAAGGGAGAGGGGGAGGAGCAGAGGAAAGGGGGGGGGAAGGGTTTAGCTGAGGGGAGGTGGGGGGACTTGCCAGCTCTGTGATTTTGGGCAAGTGACTTCTCTGTGCCTCAGTTACCTCATCTGTACAATGGGGATTAAAACTGTGAGCCCCACGTTGAACCACCTGATCGCTTTATATCTCCCTAGCGCTTAGAACAGTGTTTTGCACATAGTAAGCACTTAAATACCACCATTATTATTATTATTGTTATGTGGAACAGGGGCTGTTTCCAACCTGATTAACTTGTATCTAGAGAAGCAGCGTGGCTCAGTGGAAAGATCCCGGGCTTGGGAGTCAGAGGTCATGGGTCCGAATGCCAGCTCTGCCACTTGTCAGCTGTGTGACTGTGGGCAAGTCACTTCTTCACTCCGCTGCCCGGCTCATCTTCCTGCAGAAACGATCTGGGCATGTCACTCCCCTTCTTAAACAACTCCAGTGGTTGCCTATCGACCTCCGCTCCAAACAAAAACTCCTCACTCTAGGCTTCAAGGCTCTCCATCACCTTGCCCCTTCCTACCTCTCCTCCCTTCTCTCTTTCTACCGCCCACCCCGCACGCTCCACTCCTCTGCCGCCCACCTCCTCGCCGTCCCTCGGTCTCGCCTATCCCGCCGTCGACCCCTGGGTCACGTCCTCCCGCGGTCCTGGAACGCCCTCCCTCCTCACCTCCGCCAAACTGATTCTCTTTCCCTCTTCAAAACCTTACTTAAAAATCACCTCCTCCAAGAGGCCTTCCCAGACTGAGCTCCTCTTCCCCCTCTACTCCCTCTGCCATCCCCCCTTTACCTCTCCGCAGCTAAAGCCTCATTTTCCCCTTTTCCCTCTGCTCCTCCACCTCTCCCTTCCCATCCCCACAGCACTGTACCCGTCCGCTCAACTGTATATATTTTCGTTACCCTATTTATTTTGTTAATGAATTGTACATCGCCTTGATTCTATTTAGTTGCCATTGTTTTTACGAGATGTTCTTCCCCTTGACGCTGTTTAGTGCCATTGTTCTTGTCTGTCCGTCTCCCCCGATTAGACTGTAAGCCCGTCAAACGGCAGGGACTGTCTCTATCTGTTGCCGACTTGTTCATCCCAAGCGCTTAGTACAGTGCTCTGCACATAGTAAGCGCTCAATAAATACTATTGAATGAATGAATGAATGAACTTCATTTCTCTGTGCCTCAGTTACCTCATCTGTAAAATGGGGATTAACTGGGAGCCTCAGGTGGGATGACCTGATGACCCTGTATCTCCCCCAGCGCTTAGAACAGTGCTCCACACACAGTAAATGCTTAACAAATACCAACATTATTACCCCAGTGCTTAGAACAGAGCTTAGCACATAATAAGCACTCAACAAGTGCTTAGAATAGTGCTCTGCACATTGTAAGCACTTAATGAATATGATTAAATGACATACCATTATTATTGCAATGCAAGCCATATATCTGCAGCATAAGAAGCCTGCAAACCCCCCCCTCACCTGGGTTGGTTGGGCTGTAGAGAAGCAGCGTGGCTCAGTGGAAAGAGCCCGGGCTTGGGAGTCAGAGGTCATCGGTTCATATCCCCACTCTGCCCCTTGTCAGCTGTGTGACTGTGGGCAAGTCACTTCACTTCTCTGTGCCTGTTACCTCATCTGTAAAATGGGGATTAACTGTGAGCCTCACGTGGGACAACCTGATTACCCTGTATCTACCCCAGCGCTTAGATCAGTGCTCTGCACATAGTAAGCGCTTAACAAATTCCAACATTATTCTCTGTGCCTCAGTTCCCTCATCTGTAAAATGGGGATGAAGACTGTGAGCCTCACGTGGGACAACCTCATTCCCCTTATCTACCCCAGCGCTTAGAACAGTGCTCTGCACGTAGTAAGTGCTTAACAAATACCAACATTTATTTATTTGGATTCAAGGGGTGGGTGAGGGTGGCCATTCTGGAATAGTTCCAGGGTGAATCCAAAGGAGCCATGGTCGCCATGATCTGTGGACCCTGGTCCTGTCCACCACAGAGACAATACAGCCCCCCAACCCCACCCGGCTGATGCCAGGGCAGCAGAAGCAACAGCAGAGCTCCAGAATAGCTCTTCTCACCATGGAAACCTGGGGCACTCCATCCCTTACCAACCATTTGTCACCAACCTTTTGCAGGAGTCCAGGCCTGATAGCACAGGATCGAGTCTCTCTCTTCCTCTGCAGTCAAAAAAGAAACTGTCAACTGGGGCAGGTGCTTTGAAAAGAAGGGGGGAGGGAAGAAATGGAGTGGCAGATCCTGGTTTGATGGGTGCTCTGAATCTTCACCCTAACAGCACCAGCATCCATGCATCACACCCAGCTCACACTATGACTCAACCAAACAGTCAAACTGGGGGGGCCCACCTAGGGTGGCTATGAATTTGGTTTTCAGCTGGGCTGCCCCTGACCAAAACCAACACAAAATTGGACACTTTTGCACCTCTCTTTTCAGAGCCTACTCTCCCTCCTTCCGCAGCTCTTGCTGCCAAATTCCATGGCTCCATCTCAGCACCAGAGTTTTTCCGGACCTGGGAGGCAAACAGGCTTTGGGGCAAGTGGGTGATTAGGGAAATGTCCCCTGGAAAAACACTCTACATTCAATAGGAATTGATGTGGTTCAGCAAATTACATGTGATGTCATCCTTGATTGCTTGGTAGTGACATGTGACATCACCTGCAACTTGGCCAGCCTCAGAATCGAAAGGGTGGCAGAAAGGAAAGACTAAGGAACCTGACATGAGGTGCACAGAACAGCAGCAGGAAGTGTCAGATCGCAACAATTAAAATTTGTTTTTCACAAATTCAAGTTCCCATTAACAGATATACTCACAAAATTGCCTACCCTGCATAATCACTCCACCCTGCTTCCTGAGGAGGAAATAAACATTTTTTGTATAACATAATCATATGCAATGATGGTATTGGTGGAGGAGCAAAAAGGTGACAAAGCCAAAGCGGGTGAAGGAAATTAATTCATTAAGATTACATCCAAAGCATGTGGATGTAGTTTAATTCATTAACACTGCCACAGGGCAGGTTAGAAGGGTGAGTGGGATTAGGACTAAGCAGGTGGAGGTATTTAATTCATTAATGCTGCCACGGGGCAGGATAGCAGCAGAACGGTGAGCCTGGGACAAAGCAGGAGGAGTCAGTTCATTAAGACTGTCTCGGGTATGGTAGGAAGAGCAGAAGGGTAGAATGGGACAACACAGGAGAGGCTAATTTATTGAGCACCTATCATATGCAGAACTTGGTAAAGAGCAATTGAAGTGAGAAACTGCAGACTCAAGCTCACTCTTTTCTTCCTTTTTCTTCTCCACTCCTTTCTTTTCATCTTTTCTCTTTCTGCTACAATTAATTTCTCATAATAATTTCATGTTGGCATTTGTTAAGTGCTTATTAAGTGCCAAGCACTGTTTTAAGCACTGGGGGAGATACAAGGTAATCAGGTTGTCCCAGGTGGGGCTCACAGTCTTCATCGTCACTGAGGCACAGAGAAGTTAAGTGACTTGTCCAAGGTCACAGAGCTGACAAGTGGCAGAACTGGGATTAGCACCCACAACCTCTGACTCCCAAGCCCGTGCTCTTTCCACTGAGCCACGCTGCTTCTTGCATGCTGTCCTTATGCAACAACCCTTTGGGGATGGCAAAAGTTAGAACAGAAGGTGAGGCACTGAATAAATATGACGTTTGATTAAAATTGACTTAGTATCTACCACGGTGCCAAATCAGAAATAAAACAACTGACTTGTTATAGATCTGACCAATTAGGTTAAGGAGTTTGATTAATCTGCCACACAAAAACCATTCAACTCAGATGCACATGTAAAAATAGAACAAGGTATCCCTGTACCCAACACAAAGCGGTGTGAGAGTTACACAGATGGCAAGTTAAAGTAGGAGACCACAAGGTGTATAGCAAACTACTGAGACTTTTATTTTTGCAAACGTGTTGTGTGTTGCTTAAACTTTTTCTATGTAGCATAAAATTACACATTTTTCCTGGGACTCACAAGCTTTTAAATTGAGCATTAAAGCAAAGCACAAATGTGAAAAGCTGGATTTAAAAGGTTTCCTACATGTACATACATTTTTACATCATCTTTACAAAACAAACTATGAAAAAAGTGCAACAAAAAGTTCCATGTCTTATCCATAGGACAAGATTTTACATTAATGCTGAAATAAAGAAGTACACAAATTAGCACAAACTCTTGGATTGGTGACTTCATTGGTGAATTCTGTCTGTCTGGGAGTAGAATGCAACTACCACCACCAGATACAAGCTTAAAGAATGAAATAAGTTTGAGAGCTCTACCTCAAGCAATAGTACATTAATAATTGCTCTTAACAATTTAGGTACATAGAGTCAAGGTCCAAATTTATTGGGGCAAATAGTTCATTTCTTATTTCAGTAATGATAATAGGAAGAGACAAGTGCTATCTAAATGCCAAGTTCACACCACTGTATTCAAAGCTGTTGCTGTTTTTAATCTATTCACGTTTTCTTTCCAGCCTCAGGATTTAATTAATTCACAACTTCCATTCCAGGCACATTTTTGCTCTGTCATTTAGAGAAGTTTCACTGAAGTCTAGTTTCCAGTAAAGCAAATAACTTTTTTTTTTGGATAACCTTCACCTTAATGTGGGGACACCTAGGTATATTTGATAGACTATGTTGTTTCAGTTCTTATGACAGTTAAACTTTTTTATTTTAGAAAATTTAATTTTCTTTGACCAGATAAATGCTCTCTAATTATTCAGCCCTTGTTCAATCTTTATTCAGTCCAAGTATAATCTGAGTTGACAGTATTTGTATTGGGACGTGGAAAAGAACAGAAACATGGAACAGAAACAATATACTGTATTAATGGTTGTCAGTGAGATTTGACAACTTGTTCCTGGCAAACATTTTAGAAATGAAGTAAAACTAAGAATTGCAACCATATTAAGTTTATTAGGCTCTTGAAAAAACTAAAATTCAATAATAAATCAATAGCGTCTCCTTTTTGTAGAACAAGAGTTTAGTGAGTGTGCCAATTTCAGCTGAGATTTGTAAAAACAACAAATCTTTTGAAGTACCCTGAATGTATAGAAAAGAAAGGTCTAAAAAGGCCCTTGAAAAGCTGCATATTGTCCAGATCTTCCTTCATATTGAATCCCTCACTGCACAAAATGAAATTACTCCTTTGTATCATTTAAATGTTATTCTCCTGATTCGGGAAATTTAGATTTGTTAGTGATAACACACGTAGTCACACTATGATTTACTTTATACTTGATAAATTTCATTAAATAATGGGTAGAACTAATTTTCATTATATGTACAATATTCTTTAGCTGTGATTTACTAGTTGCAATTTTTCATAGCTAATACACCTACTGAATTTAAACTAAACTTGTTTATTAAACTGATCCTCCAGTGCAAGTGAAAAAAAGAATCCAAAACCACATGCTTCTAAGCAAAGCTTTTGGTAGATTTGCACCAGGAACTTCAAAATCTGCATCTTAGGCAAACAGAAGTCACAGAATGTGTTCAACACTACAGATCTTCTTTGGACATTGTATATACAACAATTATTGTTTCTAGAGTACACATTTGTAATAATACACTTGGACAGAGGAAAGTATCAGTAAGTATTATTAGTGGAACTACAGATAATACTTACTGAAATGCCTCTTTCATTGTGTTATCAATATGGTCAATATACTAATTTAATGTACAATGGGAAAGAAAAATAAAGGACGTTGCGCTCTTTAGGTTTTGTAGGCTATGTTTCCAAATAATGGAAAGCAAAGACATGCAACAAAGCAAAGAAGCATGAATGATGAGCTAAAACTATACTTATTTATAATAAAACCTGAGTAATAATGACTGGCGCTACTTTCCAAATATCCAATAAATGCCAAATTTCAAAGAGGGATAAAATGGAAACATTTCATTTTTGAGCCAAAGATGTTAATCTAAATTCTTACATTTCATGGACTTTGCAAAAATAGATTTTAAGAGATGGCTACCTTTCAGTTTTGCTTCTCCCATTACCTCAAAAATTCAGAGGAATGGGCTCCTATACTTATATGAAATCCTTAGTTCTAGGATTTAAAAAAAAAACACCAACCTTTTTTTTTGAGGGACAAGAGATGCAAAAGAAACATAGGCATAGTTTGATGAAGCACTGAATGGGACATAAAGAGAGATAACTTGTAATTTATCTCTGTTACAAACCTTAGACATAGAAAAGGGTGAATTACTTAGTGCTTATAATTTAGTGTGATATTCATACTTAGAAGATGAAGTAACAGGCAAGATGTTCTCTTCCTTTCCTATTTCTTCTTCCAAACATATTGCTCACCTCTACAATATGCAATGTGTAGATTCTCCTAATTATACTAACTGTACCTATCTCTTAAGAACTAACGGATAAGCAGAGTCAATGAGAAATGAAAACTTGGAATCCACATGTCTAGAAACCTTTTTGCAGGAAGTTAGATCTTCAGAATTCTGCGATATTCACGTAGACTTTAGATTAAAACTAGAACTATTCCACCCGAAAGATGATATTCAGAAATGTCTGCTACTGCTTCTTCCTTCTCCCTATTTTGGGGTTTTGCAAAGCAGCAAGTCTCTGCTGCACAACAATTTTATGGCTCCTATTTATTGCATGTGCAGTGACAATAACGTTGGGAATGTCATCACATTGCTATTAAATTATTAAGTTTAGGTCTTAGACCATCAGCAATTAGGAGTTACTAAATATCTTTGCAAAAGAGCAAAAAAAGCCCAGCAAATGCGTTGTGAAATATATTTAGACATTTTAGCGGTCATCATTAGCTCTGTTAAAGTGTTTTCTGTGGGTTAGGCCTCAAACTAATGAAGATGTACACAAGAATTCCTTTGGAAGGGTTACATCTTTTGGTAACTTTAAAATATTTGATCTTATGCAAGAGTGTGCTACTTGTCTTGTGCCATATAAAATTTAGGGAATCTGTTTCCCCAGCTATCATACTGTAAAATATGCAAGTAGTCCACTGACAGTACCTGATTTTTAGTACAGCTTACTCGATCAGTGTGCGTTTTTCCCTAGGAGCTGAGCTTTGAAGGAGCCATTACACCTCAGAAATCGTGCTTATAAATCCACCACATTCACCATGTTTTTTCAGTGATTAAAAAACATTCAATAGTTGCCTAGGAAGACATCTTCTTACAAACTTCAGAGAATTTTCACTTGACGCTTTCTAGTCCCTATTGGTTGCGTAGCTTCGGCACAGAAGCCGGCAGCTTATCTGAGCGTCTCAGCAGAGACCGACTTGGAAGATTACAATTCCACTGTCGGGCCAGAGTGAGACTGAAAAATATACAAAACCTCTGTCACTTCTGGATCTCTTTGGTAAATGGAACAAACATGCCAGATCTAGGGGTAACTCATCTTCAGGCGTCTTTAAACCGGCTCTGCGTTTTCGCTTCACTCTATCAAATCTGCTTTCTGTCACCTGCTCTGTCGGTCGTGGTGAAGCAGTTTGTCCCTTGACGTATGCGTGTAGCTACTGCAGAATTACTCAGTTTCTCGACAACTGACTGATATTTTTGAACTCTCACAGGATGTGGAATCAAGTACAACCAACTACCTTACTGCCAATCTTACAGTGCAGGAGGAGAAGGTGGCAAAAGATGTTCATGAGAGTAGGGTTCCCAAGAAAGGAATAGGTATTACAGAAATATACCTCTTGAAGGTTACCTCTGCTAGGCCATGCTCCTGGAGTTTCGGCCCTCTCCATATGCTGTGGAAAAGAACATACGCATCTGCAGCTACAATATCGCTGAGAAACGATGACTGAATTGGGAACACTATAAAATACATCAAGCCAGTATTTGTAGTACTTTCGTTAAGTTTAAAAAGTCAGAACAGTCCAAAGCTGTTGAGAACTTTAGGCAAAGCTGCTCGAGCTAAGACACTGGAATTTTTCCCTTAGGGACTGGACAATATTCTGCTGATTAGGAGATGGCACTCGCCACAGGTAGTCATTCAATTTGTCTGTATCATTGAACTCCGACATATAAGGTGAAAGACCAAGTTTGTTGTTCACTGATTTGGATGGAGAACAGGGACTACTTAAAGAATAAGATGCGTTTTGGCTACTGGGGTTATCAGAAAGGTCAGAGTCCATAATTATCTTTGGGTGAGGTTTCTTTGTGCGATTCTGGGAGACTTCCAAGTCAGACTCATCCTCTTCAGATTTTATTTCTACATAGTCATCGTCATCCTCATCTGCGTCTGCTTCTTTGAAATTGGAAAAATAGTTCTGTTTAGCCACCTGGGCACTTACTGGCTGATTTTTATTCAGCACCAGAACTTGCTGTGAGTCCTGCAGAATCATATCTGAGCAGTCCTCAGGAATCTGCTGTCCCGTGCCACCAGTACCTGGCAACAAGTCTTGGCGACTCTCCCCGCTCACATTTTTGCGCAAACCCAGTTGGTACTTTCCAAGGTCGCTGGGGTAATTTATGGATTCCATTGACTTGTTCACCACCACTGAAGAAGAGGACTGTGACCGACTGTATGGCTGTGGCTTGCTGCTCACCATGCTCTTTCTCAAAGAGTTATAAATGTGATCCTGTTTCAAGTTCTCTTTGTTAGGCTGACTTATAACGACGCTCCATCTTTGTGTGGGACCGTGCAGAGGAGTAGAGAACTGAAGCGAAGGCACGGAGCACGCCGTTGGTAAGTGTCTCGTGGTGCTTTTTGCATTGATCTCTGAAGGGAGGCATTTGGGTTTAGTGTTTGGAATGTTATGCCAGGGAGAGAAATCTGCTAATTCTCCATTACTGTAGGTGGAATTCAGAAGCCATTCTTCTGCTTGCCTGCATTCATTACCAAACTGAGACTGCGAAGGAGCAGCAGTCAGAGGTGATGAAGATCGTAGGGCTAATGATTCCCGAGGTCTTAGCCAGTCATCCTTCTGTCTTTTATGGGGAGTCTCTCTGAAAACAATCTGGTCATAGAGTTGGGAATATTCAGCAATTCTAGCACCTAGAAAATACAAATATTCAAGCAGTTTAGGAAAATACAAAGCAGTAGTAAATACATATATGCAGCTACAGTGGTATAACAGACATATCAAGGATTAAAACAAAAAGCATTTACTAGTTACAACATTCTTATTCACTGCCATTTTTAAGTTTTACAGAGCAAACAGATCATTTGGATTAAGCCTAAGGATATGGAAACACTTTAACAGTAGCCATTAAAAAAATAAAACATTCAAACATCCATGCAAGAACATGCAATTTTGTAGCAACAGATGTCAGTAGCACATCTGTAGGTATTTCTGATTTCTGTAGACCTCTTGAAACCAAACGACATGACACAAGACAAGAATGTCAGATCTAGAGTCTTTAGCCACTGATATATTACTCGTAAATAAATATTACCCCATTTCTGACCTGGTGATTCTATGGGACCCCAAACAAGATTCCTAGGACTCCTGGTCTAACAGTGACCATTATGGCCATAAAAATTTCACTTTTCAGTCACTCCAATGACTGATAGCATACACCCATATTCCACCAACCAAGAGTTCCTCTGTTCTCATGAGTTCTTGAGAAGCAGCATGGTCTAGTGGAAAGAAACAGGGCATGGGAATCAGAAGATCTTGGTTCCAGTCCCCGCCTCTGCCACCCGCCTGCTGGGTGACTTTGGGTAAGTTACTTAACTTCTCTATGCCTCAGTTTTCTCAGCTGTAAAATGGAAATTAAATACCTGTTCTTCCTCCCCTTAAACTGGGAGCCCTGTGTGAAACAGGGACTGAGCCCAACCTGGTTAACTTGTACCTTCTCTAATGCTAAGTACACAATACACATAGTAAGCAATGAAATAGCAATGACCCAAGACAGGTCGAATTCTGCTACTTTTAAGTTTGAGCTAAAGTTAGTGACTTCCACCCCAAGATGTTGCTCATTCTTGATTTAAGGAATAATTTACTGCTCCAAAGTGCAGAACAATTTATTGCTGCAATGCAACTCTCTCTGATTACTTTAGAGAAAGCTTTTAGTGATTAAAATGAAATTCTGTGGGGCCATTTCCCATTCATTATAAGCTTTCTGTTGTTTCAATAAAGCCCCAGCATGAATCACTTCAATTCAGGTCAAGAGAAGGGAGCCTTCCAAACATCCCATTGCAGAGAAGCAGTGTGGACAGAGCATGGGGCTGGGAGTCAGAAAGACCTGGATTCTCATCCTGACTCCACCACCTGACTGCTGTGTGACCTTGGGCAAGTCACAACTTCTCTGTGCCTTAGTTACCTCATCTGTAAAATGGGGATTAAGACTGTAAGCCCCATGTGGGATAGGGACTGTGTCCAATCTGATTAGATTGTACCTATCCCAGTGCTTAGAAAAGTGCTTGACTCATAGTAAACACTTCACAAATAATAATGATAATAATGGTACTTGTTAAGTGATTACTATGTGGCCAGGGACTGTTCTATGTGCTGGGGTGGATACAAGATAATCAGGTTGGACACAGTCCCTGTCTCATACAGGCCTCACAGTCTTAATCCCCATTTTTCAGATGAGGTAACTGAGGCCTAGAGAAGATAAATCACTTGCCCAAGGTCACCCAGCAGACAAGTGGGGGAGCCAGGATTAGAACCCATGACCTTCTGATTCCCACTCCCCTACTCTATCCACTGGGCCATGTGGCTTAAATACCATCATCATCATTATTATTATCACCCCAGACCCTAAGACCTGCGGTCTTCCTTTAAGGCAACAGCCAGTCAACAGAGTAGGAAGTTTTCCTTGGTAAGGAAGAACTGTGGAATATAAACTGCAGGAGAAATCCCAAACACATTTCAGAGATAAGCAACTGAGTCTAACTAATTCATTATTCAAATTCATCATGGAGACTAAACATAAAAAACAACAGTAGTTTCAAAAATAAAAGCATCTGAACATCAGACGTGTTGATTCTACACTTCCCCCTTTCAGAAAAGTGAAAATCTAGAAAAACTGAAGATATAGTTTGTGCAATTACCCTCTACAGCAATTCAACTTCTAGGCAGAATAGGGCCTGGTTACTGTCCTGTCTTCCCTGTTTTGAGGCCTTCTGACCGCTATGAATCTAGAGACTGATACAATTAACATGATGCTAGAGAACTAAGATGGGACCAGGGAGACAAGGACACGACTACATCACATCGTATCTCCAGGAAAGAGCCTTGTGAAAAGAATACAGGACTGGGAGTCAGAGGAGCTGGGTTCTAATCCCAGCTTCGACACTTGTCTGCTAGGTGACCTTGGGCAAATCACTTAACATCTCTGCATCTAGGTTATCTCACCTGAAAAATAGGGATTAAAACTGTAAGCCCCATGTGGGATATTGGACCCACACCATGATTAGCTTGTATCTACCCCGGGGCTTATTCCAGTGTCAGGGACGCTTAACAAATTCCATTTAAAACAAATCTCAGCACATAGTAAGTGCCCAACAAATGACATATTAATTATAAGTATTATTAAATTTTTACTAAGTCCAAAGCTGCTTACTGGTCTGTGAAAATAGAATAAGGGAATGTGCTGAGCTGCTTGTCAGAAGAACAACTTTCACTCCTCTAGAAGCCTCTGATATTGTGGATTTGACCCCCATCAAGCTGTGGAAAGCTAGTTCCTCTCTAAACCTGTTCAAGGCCATACATGACCTATCTCAATGATTTTCCACCCAAGCTCCCCCCAGTTCTGAGTTCGGCTGTTGTTGCTGCTAAAAAGTGGGTAAGCGGAGAGGCCTCTCTCCTGCAAACCCATGCCCCTCCCCAGCGTCCTCCCTTTGCAACATTCCTCTGCTAACACTGCCAGGGAGGATGGAGATTCCCCCAAACTGTACGTTAGTTGCCAGCCTGCAAGAAAGTGGAAGACTGGTCTAGGAAGAATGGGGCAGAGCTGTATCTTTAGCAAATTTGCTAAAGTAGACATAAGAGTGTCATTCACTTCTTGAACTGATTTCTATCTGGCTGACCCGGAACCTTTCACAGAAAACCATTCTGTTGGGCCAGCACTAAGTGCATGGACCTATGAGTGTTGCTCCCGATAAGAGACTTCTGATTCAAATGATCAGAGGGTTAAAGTTGCTAATCCATTCCCCTGTCTTCAAAGTGGATCTCAATTCAAACTCTCTTATCTAAGAGACTCTCTCCTGTCCCCAAACTTTCTCTAAAGGAGATTTCACATGCTTTCTCAGTAACCTATTCCAATTTTTAACAATCTCCCCTATAAGAAATTCTCCCCTATATTTAGCCCAAAGGTTTATATTGTAATTAAAACCTACTTCCTATTGTTCTGTCCTTAGTGGAGATAGGGACAAGTTGGTCTTTTGAAGGCATTTTAAATCTTTCCAAACTAAACAAGATTTTGCTCACATGATTTATTTTCCAATCATATGTCAACAGCTTAATTAAATACCATAGTCTGGGACATCAGAAATCATGAAATTGAGTATTCATTGTCTGAAAAGAATCCACCTCCACATCAAACTCTTGTCATTGGCTTTAAAACACTCAGTCACCTTGTCCCCTCCCAACTTACCTCACTCATTTTCTACTCCAACTTAGCTTGCACACTTCACTCCTCTAATGCCAACGTACTCATTGTTCCTCGATCTTGTCTATCTTGCCACCAATTCCTTGCCCATGTTCTGCTTCTGGCCTGGAACTCCCTCCCCCTTCATATCTGACAGACCACCACTCTCCCTAACTTCAAAGCCTTATTAAAATCACATCTCCTCCAAGAGATCTTCACTGACTAAGCCCTTATTTCCCCTACTCCCTCTCCCTTCTGCATTGTACTTGAACTTGGATTTGTACCCTGTACACACCTCATCCTCAGTCCCTTAGCACTTATGCACATATCCATAATTTATTTCAATGTCTGTCTCCCCCACTAGACTGTAAGAACCCTGTGGGCAAGGAACAAGTCTACCAACTCTGTTATACTATACTCACCCAAGTGCTTAGAACAATGTTCTGCACACAGAAAGTGCTCAATAGGATTGATTAGAACTCTCTTAGTAGATTTATGCTACTGGATGATTTTAAAAGCACTCTTAAAAACTCAAAAAACCCACAAGAATACCAAAAGGCCTACCATCTTCTCTGCCCTGAAAGATACCAAGATATTAGAAAAACCAATCCAAGGGTCACTGGATATTTGCACTCCCATATAGGAATCAAGAGTTCTGGCTGAGCCCCACCCAAGTTTCCTAAAAGTCATACTAATCTAAAGGAAAGAAAATACCCTTATTTTCCTAAATATTGGAGGAAAACCCTGTCACTTCAAGGAGATAGCTCAGAAAGCTAAAAGATTGCTTTCAAAAATGGCAAGAAAGGAGGGCATGTTAAAATAAAGTTACAAAAGAATCCTCTCCAAGGCTGAAGTATGCTTATAGAGCTGGAAAACATCCTTATTTTGAATGAGGAACAAGGGGCTTTACTAGGGATACAATGCAGCATTGAAATCTCAGATTTTAGTTTTCCAACAAACACCAGAGGGAGATTTTTAGGACTGCCATTTGACAATCCATTAGAAGAAAAAAGGCTCAGAAAGAATTTTCCAAATGACAGGTTCTCCTGATCACTGCTGTCACAGATCTGTCTCTTGGCTCCTGCCTATAAGATCAAAGTTTTCTTTTCCCCTAATCTTGGTACTTGATTGTCACAGCTTTAATAGGAGATGGGAAGGGTCATATGAAAAAAAAAAAGATCAACAGAAACCTAGATTAACTTTGCATTTATAGAGTTAAGTCCGGAATTGGGCCTTGCGTGTAGAATTCAGACTCCATTTTATAAAGCAGGATTGACGATTCCTGATGAATTAGATTTTTACATTCAGATTTTAGAAGTCTGCTGAGAAGTAGCATAACCTCGAGAGAGTCAGCATGGACTAGTGGAAAAGGCATGGGCCTGGGAGTCAGAGGACCTGGGTTACAATCCCAGCTCTGCCACTTACCTTCTCTGTGACTGTGGGCAAATCACTTCTCTGTACCTCAGTTACCGCATCTGTAAAATGGGGATCAAATACCTGTTCTCCTTTCTACTTAGACTGTGAGCTCCATGTGGAACAATGACCAAGTCCCACCTACCTATCTTGAATCTACCCTAGCACTTAGAACAGTGCTGGACACATAGTAATGCTTAACAAATACCATAATTATCGCTAGATTTAGCCAATAAGATTGTGACATGGTTTCGCCTTCCCTGTTGTTTTTGGAAAGAGAGACATTCCTTAGACTTCTACAAGATTTTCACCCATTTGAGCTAAAAGTCACAACCCAGAGACACCTTGTTTTCATCAAAGAACCTTGACAGGCTGTCTCACTGAGGCTACCAGCATGCTGCAGTATGTTCTAAAAACACGGGAGTGACTGGACCTGTTTGGGCGATTTACTGGAGAAAACCTCACCCAGGCCCTATAGACCCAGGCTAGGTATTTCACTAAAGATGCTCGAGAGTTTCAGCCGGGGAATAGGGTGCTCCTCCTTCTGCACAACACCGAGAGCAAGCTCCTGGCAAAGTGGCAAGGCCCATACGAAGTAGTCTGGAGAATCGGTCCGTTCGATTACGAGATCCTGTGCCCAGATAAACAAGAGAGAGAAAAGGATTCATCATGTCAACTTGTTGAAACCCTAGTGGGCACAGGACACTGTCTTGATGGAGGAAGAGAGGATTTAAGTCGGCAGGTCCAAAAGATGGCAGGGCCTAGGGACCTGCTCATATCAGAAGACAATAGCAGACACACAGCTCTCAGGAAGGCACTGGAGATGTCTTTTCCTCTTGGTTAGGGAGTATGCTGATGATAGCCCGTCATGTCAATATACCCAGATACAAGACTGGAGAAAAGATCCCAAAGAATCCCCAAGAAGATGCTAAGAGGTGATACAACTCAAGAGATTTAAGAAGTGTCCAAATAAAGGGAAGTAGAAAAAATCCACTAAGTGAAAGCTGAAGCCCTAAATTTTACTTTCTATCGCTTATTCAAGCCCATACTTCAATACTGAGTTTTTGTTAATAAAAACAAAGCCTTATATTTTGATGGGGATTCCCTACCTTTTCGGTCCAGGGCATTACATTTTTTGACTCATCCAGGTTCCATTAGCAAATATCGTTTATGTCAATTTTCTAAGGAAAGACAATTCACCATCTCTGGAATGACTTCAGTTTTTTATCATTGATTCACCTAGTCTTGATGGCTAGTCATCACTCTCATCATGAAACCAAGGGGTTTCACAGAGATTGTCCTTCTAAAACCACCTGCTTGAAAAGGGGGAAACCAGTAGTCCTGTCATATGGTTGCAAGCAGGTGAAAAAAGAAATGTAGAACCATAAAATCAAGGAGTTAGAGAGGTCCTCTTGTCCATCCACCTGCCTTGCAGCAGGACAATTAAACCATACTAGATAGATAAGAACCTGTTGTAATTTTGAAGACCTCACAAGAAGCAGATTCCAACCTTCTTCAGTAGTCCATTCCAAATTAGAATAATGCTCACTTTCATGACTGACTTATTAATGGTATTTATCGAGCGCTTACTGTGTGTAGAGCACTGTACTAAGCGCTTGGGAGAGTGCAGTGCATGACTGGAGTTGGTACACAGACTTTTTTTGTTAAATGGTGATTGTTAAGCACTTACTATGTGTCAGGCACTATTCGAAGCACTGGGGTACATACAAGCTAATTAAGTTGAACACGGTCCCTGTCCAACATGGGGCTTACAGTCTAAGTAGACTTCAAACTTCAGGAAACTTTTTCCAGGTGAAGGATGGAAGTTTTGGATAGTACCCAACTTCCACCCCTCAATCTTTTTTATTTTATCTTCCTGGGACATTATGGGCCCTTAATAGTCTATTTCCCTCTAGATTGTTCTTTACCACTGCAAAGATAAAGAACAATTAGGCCCATATTAGAAACATTACTGGGCCAAAATGACCCATTCATTAAGAAGGGAATCTGTTGGAAATAGGTCCCAAGCCCTTTGCGATAATATTAACTTTAAAAACAGATTTTACTGATTTGAATTTGAGGCATCCTCTCTCAGAAGTCTCAAAGGTTTAATGACCCAAATCCTGTGGGTTTCTCAGAAGCTTCTGCCTCCAAGTTTAGCTTCTCTATCAGAGGGCCATGTGGAGAACCAGTGTTGCTTAGTGGAAAGAGCACTAGCTTGGGAGTCAGAAGTCATGGGTTCTAATCCCAGCTCCGCCACTTGTCAGCTGTGTGCCTTTGGGCAAGTCACTTAACTTCTCTGGGCCTCAGTTACCTCATCTATAAAATGGGGATTAAGACTGTGAGCCCCACAAGGGACAACCTGATAACCTGGTATTTACTCCAGTGCTTAGAACAGTGCTTGGCACAAAATAAGCACTTAACAAATACCATCATCATTATTATTATGTTACAAGTTCTAAGATTCTTGAAAAATCCCTCTATTCTATGTATAGCAGAGAAGGGACAACTATGAGTTATTCTTTAATTCTGGACACTGAGCCTTACTGGTATGTGGATCACGAAAGAGATCATGATCAGTTCAATTGCTTAGTTCAGGAGTGCTCCCAGCTCAATGACCCAAACCAAAATAACTGAAGAATTCCTCTCTTCTTGGTTGGGAATTGATGAAGTGGGACAGGAGAAAGTCAGTACAGCTAGGGCCTCGCTTGATCCAAGACTAGTGCAAAAATTGGAGATGAGAGTGCTAGATACTACTGTAACTTCTGAGCAGAACAGTTGGGAAAACATGAGGAAGGGTGCCTAATCTTAATTTGGATTTTGCTAGAATGACAGGATATTGTTTGGGAATCTGGAGCAAAAGTGACCCTTTCTTTTTTCCCCCTCCAGTTTCTTCAAAACTCTGATATAACAAAGAGCTGACTGAACCCCTTAAATAACCCCTCTGATAACACTACTTGGAAAAAAAGTTTCAAAAATCTCAAATTCTATCATATATGATACATTAATTGTTGCTATCTCTCTATGATTTCTATTTTCTATGTCCATTCACTATACTTTAAAATAAAAACTGGTAACCATTCATATATAAATCTCCTTTTTTCACTTATATTTGCTGCAAGTTAAATCTTACACCTCGGATACACATAGCCTATGGGACTCCACAAGACTAAATCTTGTTCCTCTAAACAAATACCTTGGAGCAGGCAAGGGAGAGAAGATGCCAGACCAAAATGGCTTCCCTGGGAGTTGTGCATCATTGTCTGAGGACTCAATTTGGTGACAAAGTAGCCAAATGTGGCCGCTCTCACGTCCCATATCCTTTGTTATTTAAAATTTTGTTGAAAGACTCAAAATGACTGCCACTTACATTCAAGAAGAAAAGGAAGTATTTCAACATACCAATGGCAGCACCTCCTTGTTTCTTCTCCTCTAATATGGCAGCAAGATCTTTGTGTCTTGATTTGTTTTGCTGGCTCACTGGCTGTTCTTGCTCGGGGCTTTTCACTTTTAAAAGTTGATTAGCCTTCTTAATCTTCTGACTGTACTGCCTCGCCATAAGGAGAACTCTATTCTTTGTTTTATCCACGGCTTCCACACCTGGATCAGTGCTCTCCAAATCCGCTTGGGATAGGCTGCTATTGGCTGATTCGGAAGGGCTTTCTATAAAAGGTATTTCACTGGTTGGAGATAGTCTGGTAAGATTCATAAAGGAGCTTTCTTTATAAAGTAGATCCTCTTCAAATTGGAGGTTCGCTCTGCTTAATCTCACTGCTCGATTTTTCCCAGGTTTGGGGAAAGGAGGACACTCAGGCAGTGAAAGGGTGGACAGTGAGTACTGTACATCTTTGCTCAGTTCAGGAGTGCTCCCAATATGTAATCTTTCTTGGACATCATCTTGGCTGACTGGAAATGCCGCAAGGAGACGGTCTCTGGTCTTTTCTTCATTCTTTTTGATGTAGTTTTCCAGATCATTCCAGATTTCATCTACTTCTTCTGACAGTTTATCAGCTATAGACTTGTGGGATAGTGAGTCAGAGTTAGAAGAGCTGTCCACCAAACTCAAGTAGTCATTATCCAAGGGAACATGATGGAAAGGAGTCTCATCTTCACTGAACTGGAGGCTTTCTTCAGAAACAAACTGCCTCAGATTGTCACAGCAAGCAAAATCTGTTTCCAAACCTAGAAAACTGGTCCTTTTAGCGCACTTTAAACTGTTGCACTTGAAATTAAGCAAGAGAGGGTCTGGGAGCCCTATGGTATCATAGATGTTCTCCTCATCGACTCTGAGCTCATGTGACTCCCCATTAGATGCATCTCTACCGATCAAGATTTCATCCTTTTTGTTAGGAGCAGAGGCCTTGTCGTTAATCTGCCAATTAGGGGAAGCTACATCTGAACTGTTTTTGGAGTGGTCCCCACAAACCGAACCTCTGTCCAATTTCTGAGGAGTATATTCAGAACCTTCCCTTCTAGCAAGACCCATTAACTTCAAATCTTCATAGCTTATGTTATCGTAGACGTGATCTATGTCATCAATGGTTAACTCTGCTGCTAAGTGGGCATTTGCTTCACTCACATCTGCTTTAGCACTGCTTCTCTCTTCTCTGTGGGAGCCATGCTGGATGTGATCGCTGTCTCTATTTCTTGCCTCAGTTGGGCAAGTATTGCTTTCACCAGCGCTGCTGGCCCGCCTAACGATCCTGTGTCCAGGACTGGAGATCTCAGCTGGGCGCATCAGTCCCATGTGCCAGCTACATGGGCGGCTTGCAGTGCCGCTCTCTTCACACAATCTGGCGGAGTCCAAATCAGAGGAAGATAATGATGGCACGAACATCTGATAATCATCTTCATCTTCTTCATTGTCCTGATGGGACCGTCTGCTGGGAAACAGGGCTTGCCGGACCTGATGGTCAGTCCAGATGTTCCTCATGGCATTCCCACCACCTCCCAGAATATTCATGAGGATGGAACTGTTCTGCTGAGTGCTTTGCTGTCTTGGGGGCTGTCCAGCTGAGGTAGGAAATGGAGTGTCTGTGTTCAGCTGAGGTGACCCTTCATCCTCTTTGGAAATCTGAGGAAATTTGCAATACATACACTGAATGAAATTGGCCTTGCAAAGAAATACACCCCAAATGATTTGGGATGGAAAATATCTACATTTATCACTTTCAGATACGTCTATCATATGAGTAATGGAGATGACAGCTGCTTCATAATGAGGATTGGCTTGGTGCCAATTAAAGTTTCTGGGCACTCTAGGAGTACCAGCCTTACATCTCAAAGCAGCAACAAGCTGGTTTTCTCAGTCTGTTTGCAGCCCCACTGTAAGACTTGCCTAGAAATCTCACGTACACCCAGTAAAAGTCAAATGATCAGAGGATTTGAACTGGCTTCTCAAGCAATGTCAATCAATTATTCCCGGTGCTATCACTGAAGCCTTCTGGAAAGTGCACTGACTATTTCAGCATCAGTTTACATCTGCTTTCCAGTCAAAGTTTTAATTTTTGCTATCGCTAAGTAATTTGCAAACTATCTGTGCCTCAGTCTTACCAGTGCAAAATGCAGACACGTTGCAAATGTAGGGATTAACAAAACAAGAGGGCAGTACAGGGCTTTGCTAAACATTTCTAACAACTAAAAGTAATGCCTACACAGTGTCTTCAATCTATAGTTCCTATATTCTTTAGAACCAGGAATTGGTTGGCCAGTCATCCCAGAGGTGTTTAGGGTTCATGATAGGTGAGAAAGGTAGGTGATAGCGTACAATCATATTACGCAGGTTGCTTTAGAAGCCAAGAAGCTGAATCAAATAAATCTTCATGGATGTTTTTTATGACTAATTTAATCAAAATTTCTGGGGTTTCTGAATTTTTAAAACCTGAAATTTACACATGCCAAGATTAACACTTCTGCTTTTCTCAATATTTTCAGCAGCAAGGCTAAATCTTTTTCTACCTCCTTTTGATTTCTGCTGGCAAATTAGCTGCATACCCTAAATGGAAGAAAAATTAAACTATCACTACTGAATATTCCTGGTCATAATGAACTCCTGGATTGGAGTCCAGGAAAGTCCCTGTGCTGAAATAAGCAAGAAACAGGATGTTAAATAGGTGAGGGTGGTGGAGATGAAACTTTTAGCAATAAGAAAAGAGAGTACATTTTTTATTCTGTTATTTCAAGATTGGCATCAAACTGTTCTTTATCCTTTAAGAGGAGACTCTTTTCTTGTTCACTGCAGTAGACTGATTTAGAAGGCTCCTGGATTGGTTCTTTAGGGTACTTTGATCAAAGGAATCTTTCTTCCTAAGCATTAGATGGGCACCACTGGATGATCCAGCTCTGACTGTTTAGGAGAATGGCAGTCCATCCACACTGATCCATTTTATGACAATGAAGCAGATGAGGAATCACTGAACTTCAGATTTTACAGATCCATGAACATTTAGGTTTTTCTTCAGCATAACTTAAAAAAATATTTTTACAGGCATCCTCCTGTGTTGTCACCTCCTGCATTTCATTCTCCTAAAACAATCAGTGGGCCACAAAAACCATTTGACAACTAGATTAGATTATTTTTATTACTTCTTGGCTATAAAAGTGAGGGTTTAATCTAAGTGTTTAGAATTGTAAAGTCACTGCAGTATGAAAGAATGAGTTATATCACCTAAGTGCAAAACAAAAGTAACTTTCAATCACATTTTGGGGACACCAGAAAGCAGGAGGGAGAAGACCTCTACAAGATACTGAATCAAGCTGTAAGAAAAACTTTCTTGGCACCACACCAATTTCACTGTGGATATAGTAGCAATATATCAACACACTAAAAGGGCAGATGAACAGAGAGAAATATCTTTTTTTAATAGGAAAAAGGGAATTTAGGAACTCAGTGACTCTCACTTTACCTTTTTCACAAAATGATTATTTCCTCCCTTTTTCTGAAGATACAAAACACACTACTGTTCTTTTGATTTCTATCTAATCCCCACCCCAAGACAGAACTGGGGAGGCATTCCTCAAAAAGGTGGTTCCATTTCTCTGAGATTGTCACAATGCAAGGATTATTCATTGACATAAAATAGAAGAGTGCAGTAGCACAACTAGAAATAATGGTTCCAGGAGTCAGTAGAATCAGCTCAACTCTGCCATGGGCCTGCTGTTTTCCCTTTGGCAAGTTATTTAACTCAGTTTCCTCATCTGAAAAATGGAGATAATAATACCTGCCTCTCTCTGTCTCCCAGGGATTTGTGAGAGTAAAATGAGATAATTGATATCAAAGTACTTTGGGAAATAAAAGCACTAGAGAAATTCAAGGTATTATTATCTTTAACTTCTTTGAGGTAAAGCAATTTAAAATCAAATGGGTGGTGAGACACATCACAACTGTGTAGGTTCTAAATCCCAAGGTAAGATCACCACTAATCAGCCCATCAGTGTTTATTGAGTACTTAAAAGGAGCTGTGTGGTGGGCCTTGAGAGAAGGGAACGCTGAATGGCAAGTTTTCACGTGAATTGGTCTGGCAGACGTAGACCTGGGATCAGGCAAGAAATGTAGAAAGATCTCACCGGAGACAACTCTACAGTTGACATGTTCTCACTCTTCAGTTTAGGAACTAATGCCATATTTAAAGTATATTAAAGTAAGATTGTTTTGAATAGATGTTAAGTATCCTGGGAGAGAAAATGTTAAAGGGCTTACCTTTTGCAGATCTTGAGTTGTTTCTGGAAAAAAAAATCATACACTTATAAATGATCACAGAAATACTGTAGGTAATAGAAGTTCTGACTACCAAAATCTGTCAGTGAGCAGAAAGGGTGTAAGCTTCTCACCCTTGAGGGAAATTTCATCTTTTCTTTGGGTGCTAGTATAATGAAGTGGTAATGAACTAAAATGACATTAGGCCCTATTCCTTCCCAAAGGAATGAAATACCCAGAAATTATTTTTAAATAATTCTAAGTTTGGGACAGATAATGAAAAGCCAGAGGAAGAGCAGGTTATCTATGAATTCCACTTTGCTCAGGTGCTTTGAAATGAATTAAGTATAGAGCTGCCCAAAGACAGGGTTGGGCCTCTTGTTTCAAACTTCAAGGCTCAGGGATCCCATAGGAAAGTAGGATTACAGAGTCATACCCAGCTCTCTCTAATCCTTTCTCTCTCTCCCCTTGGCTCTCTAACATACACAGAATTACCAAGAGACTCTGGGCCTTGTGAACATAATTTGCTGAAAATAATTTTCAGAAGTCCCAATTCTGTGTCTTGTGCTGTAACCTGCATCACTAAGGGAAATCCCTTTCCAAAACCTTAAAAAAAAAAAAGGCTAGTTTGTGTTCAACTACATAAATGCAATACTACTTCTGAAAATACAGGCAAAAATGATATGCTTTTACTTACGACTGGGCTTCAAAACTTTATGGGCTCTGGAAGATGGTTCTGAAACAGAGCATAAGTATAATACCTCCTTTAAAGCCAAATACAATATTTTTAAATAGAGGTCATATACAATACCTATACTCTGAATATGCATATAACAATCTCCACTACATTAAGAATAGCTCAGCGTGGCGCAGTGGAAAGAGCACGGGCTTTGGAGTCAGGGCTCATGAGTTCGAATCCCAGCTCTGCCACTTGTCAGCTGTGGGCAAGTCACTTAACTTCTCCGTGCCTCAGTTCCCTCATCTGTAAAATGGGGATTAAGACTGTGAGCCCCACGTGGGACAACCTGATTCCCCTGTGTCTATCCCAGCGCTTAGAACAGTGCTCTGCACATAGTAAGCGCTTAACAAATACCAACATTATTATTAAATCAACACCATGGATTGGTGGGCATCACAAGCAATGAGTCCAGCATAAAGTCCTAAATTGCTTCCACAGCCACTTGTGACATGGCGGTGGTTATTGAGATGTGATGATGAGGCGTTATCATTCTTAAGAATGATCTATTGTAACCTACTTTTGAAAATTTTTAGGATCACTAAGTATAAATAAGTTATGCTAATTTGTTGTCACAGTTTGTCTAGAGGTCTTCTGTCTAAATGTTATTTTGAAGTTCAAGATAAAATTTGGAAGGCATAAGAACACCCAGAGACAATGGATTTCTTTCTAAACAAAGTACGCACTTACAAAGGGCATCCATTTCTAGAATTGCTTGCCTCCACCACCTTATTGTTTGCACCTTCCCTCCTTGGAATGCCCTTCCCCTTCAAATCGGACAGATTATTACTCATTCTATTTTTAAAATTTACAGAAAGTCTTCCCTAACTAATCTCTCATCTCCCTACTCCATCAACTATGCATTTACATCCCTACTCCATAAGCACTTAGTTACTAATCTGATTCCTCACACCTACAGCATTTATGTACATATCCTTATACTCGGTTACTCCCTCTAAATCGTCTCTCTCGTTCACCCCACACATCCTATCCGTTACCAAGACCTGCCAGTTTCACCTTTACAATATTGCCAAGATCCACCCTTTCCTCTCCACCCAAACGGCTACCTTACTGCTACGGGCTCTCGTTATATCCCGGCTAGACTACTGTGTCAGCCTTCTCTCTGACCTCCCTTCCTCCTCTCTCGCCCCGCTCCAGTCTATTCTTCACTCCGCTGCCCGGCTCATCTTCCTGCAGAAACGATCTGGGCATGTCACTCCCCTTCTTAAACAACTCCAGTGGTTGCCTATCAACCTCCGCTCCAAACAAAAACTCCTCACTCTAGGCTTCAAGGCTCTACATCACCTTGCCCCTTCCTACCTCTCCTCCCTTCTCTCTTTCTATCGCCCACCCCGCACGCTCCGCTCCTCCGCCGCCCACCTCCTCGCCGTCCCCCGTTCTCGCCTATCCCGCCGTCGACCCCCGGGCCACGTCCTCCCGCGGTCCTGGAACGCCCTCCCTCCTCACCTCCACCAAACTGATTCTCTTCCCCTCTTCAAAACCCTACTTAAAACTCACCTCCTCCAAGAGGCCTTCCCAGACTGAGCTCCTCTTCTCCCTCTACTCCTTCTACCACCCCCCCTTCACCTCTCCGCAGCTAAACCCTCTTTTCCCCCTTTCCCTCTGCTCCTCCCCTTCTCCCTTCCCATTCCCTCAGCACTGTACTCGTCTGCTCAACTGTATATATTTTCATTACCCTATTTATTTTGTTAATGAAATGTACATCGCCTCGATTCTATTTAGTTGCCATTGTTTTTACGAGATGTTCTTCCCCTTGACTCTATTTATTGCCATCGTTCTTGTCTGTCCGTCTCCCCCGATTAGACTGTAAGCCCGTCAAACGGCAGGGACTGTCTCTATCTGTTGCTGACTTGTTCATTCCAAGCGCTTAGTACAGTGCTCTGCACATAGTAAGTGCTCAATAAATACTATTGAATGAATGAATGAATAATTTATTTTAATATATGTCCTTCGATTAGACTGTAAACTCCTTGTGGGCAACACAATACAGAGCTTTATTGTACTCTCCCAAACACTTAGTATCGTGTTCTGCACACAGTAAATACCTTCAAGATTATCAGAATGGAAATTGATATCTCAAGGAGAGCCTCAAGCTTGTTCAAGCTTTTTTCAAGCTTTTTTTCCCCAAAGCTTTGGAAATGGCAAAGAAATTGTGCCTATAATTAGTTGTTCAGAAGAAAGGTTCTCCACCCAAAACTCAAATGGGGTTAGTTGCCATACCATTTGCCACCAAACTCCCTTAATGGGTTTTTGATGGGTTTCCATTTTAATAATTATGGTACTGCCAAACACCATTCTAAACTCTATGGTAGATACAAGTTAATCAGGTTGGACACAGACCCTGTCCCACATGGGACTCACAGTCATCACCATTTTACAGATGAGGTAACTGAGGTACACAGAAGTGAAGTGGCTTGCTCAAGGTCACACAATGAACAAGTGGCAGATCCAGGATTAGAACCCAGGTCCTTCTGATTCACAGACCTTTGGTCTATCCACTAAGCTACAGTGTTTCTATTATGAGTCTTTGTTAAAGACTCCATTATGACTTTATTAGACTCTATATATTCTATTATGAGACTTTGATAAAGGAGAGGGAAAGGAAAAGAAGGCACCTTTCCCACACCCCAAAAGGCCACTGCCATCTCATTTACTATAGCCATGATTTTGAGCAGAATAAATTGCTAACTTCTTATGGCCACTCACTTGAGACTGTAATTTGGGCTGGTAGGATATTAAAGCACCCTAGTTCTGATCTCTATGTCCATCTGGGAAATTCTCAGGTTCCCACGGCCAGCAGTTAGAGAGGCAAGACTCCAGACCCCAGTCTCCATGACTCCCACTGCCCTTCATATTCATTAATTAATTTATTCAATAGCAATTGTGGAGCAACTAGTGTTTCGCTGAGTACTATGCTAGGTACTGGGAAAAGGTTCAAGTGAGAGTTCAGAAATCATTTCTGGACTGCAAGCAGAGGGTGGGGTCAAAACTTAAAAATAAGAGGGATGGGGGTGTTTAGTGCCTGACACACACAAGGAAAGATGGCCACTAGCTTCAAAACTCTGCTTCTTCCCACTTTCTCTAGTGCTCCCCAACCTTTAACCCAATGTCTCTCTTCTTTCCCTCTTTCCCTCCCATTCCTCATACTTTTTTATTGTTATTATATTTTTGAAGTGCTTAACTCTTTGTTGAGCACTGTTCTAAGAGCTGGGGTAGATACAAATTAATCAGGTCTGACAAGAGTCCTTGTGCCACATGGGGCTCACAGTCTAAGTAGGAAGGAGAAGAGGGTTGTATCCCCATTGTACAGATAAGAAAACTGAGGCACAGAGAAGTTAACTGACTTGCCCAATGTCATGCAACAGGCTGGTGGCAGATCTGGGATTAGAACCCAGATCCTCTGACTCACAGGCCCATGCTTTTTCTATTAGGGCACATGACTTCTACCACTACAAACTACTGAACTGGCAAAATTCCTGAACCTCAGTTTCACAGATACCCTCAACTCGGTGGTAGATAACCATACAAAAACCCCCACCCAGAGAAAGAAAGCCACTAACTAATCACCCTCTCCTAAAAATCCATCATTGAAAACTCCAGCAATAAATTCTTATCTGCTAATCACAATTATCAGGGAAGAGTGCCAAAGCAGTACTTCCTCTTTGTTTTTCCTCTTCTGTTTTCCTCTGGGACCATTTCTCCGCTTGCCAGAAAGTTAGATCAATCTGTGGCTGGCAGTTTAGATAAAGCAGCGTGGCGCAGTGGAAAGAGCACGGGCTTTGGAGTCAGGGCTCATGAGCTCGAATCCCAGCTCTGCCACTTGTCAGCTGTGTGACTGTGGGCAAGTCACTTAACTTCTCTGTGCCTCAGTTCCCTCATCTGTAAAATGGGGATTAAGACTGTGAGTCCCACGTGGGACAACCTGATTCCCCTGTGTCTACCCCAGCGCTTAGAACAGTGTGTAAGCACATAGTAAGCGCTTAACAAATACCAACATAATTATTATTATTATAAAGAGATTCCTAACCCTGATCTAGGATGTCAGTTACCAGCTGAAATTGAGGAGGGGGAAATGGTACCGAATTTTTTTTTGCTTTCAAATTTCAAGAATGCTTGATTTTAAACAGGGTTCCAAAGATTGTTTGGCAAGAAGTCCTTAATGTGTTCTATATCTTAACTTGAAAGTCACTAATCTATGGATTTAGCATCTATCCTTTTAACTCCTTGGCTGCTGAATTTTGGGAATTGCAAAAGGGCATTTTAGTTCCAGAAAGAGGATACTATTCTGATATTAAAGACTTCACTTGAGTTAATCACACAGCACTGATGTGTGGCAGATGTGGAATCCTTTCCAATAAGCCTCCACAGGGTAAACAACTGCTGAACGTAATCCTTTAGGTGTCAATACAAGGTGGGTGAGTCAAGTTTCTGCAGCGGACAGTCAGAGGAGGCTCTGGTCTAGACAAGTTCCTAGATCAGGTAGGTAGAGGGAGGCTTTGTCTGTTGAATTAGATGTGAATCTGTGATCCTCCTTTGCCTTTAATTTACTCATTCATTCAGTGGTATTTACTGAGCCCTTACTGTGTACGCTGTATTGTACTAAGTGCTGGGAGAGTACAGTACAACAATAAACAAACACATTCCCTGCCTGCAATGAGCTTACAGGTATGTAAGCACTGGAACTAGATTTGTCTGATTCATAAAAAGAGTAATAATAATATTAATAATAACTATAGGAGGCCTTCCCAGACTGAGCTCCCCTTTTCCCGCTACTCCCTCTACCCCCTCCTCACCTCTCCGCAGCTAAACCCTCTTTTCCCCCCATTTCCCTCTGCTCCTCCCCCTCTCCCTTCCCCTCCCCTCAGCACTGTACTCGTCCGCTCAACTGTATATATTTTCATTACCTTATTTATTTTGTTAATGAAATGTACATCACCTTGATTCTATTTATTTGCTATTGTTTTAATGAGATGTTCTTCCCCTTGATTCTATTTATTGCTATTGTTCTTGTCTGTCCGTCTCCCCCGATTAGACTGTAAGCCCGTCAAAGGGCAGGGACTGTCTCTTTCTGTTACCCATTTGTACATTCCAAGCGCTTAGTACAGTGCTCTGCACATAGTAAGCGCTCAATAAATACTATTGAATGAATAATAAAAGCAATAGCACAGCACATGACACACAGTAGGCCTTCAATTCATAATAATAATAATAATAATGACGGTAATAATTATTATGGCATTTGTTAAACACTTTCTATGTATCAAGCACTGTTCTAAGTACTGGGGTAGACAAGTCATTCGGGTCATTTTTGCATTCATTCATTCAATAGTATTTATTGAGTGCTTACTATGTGCATAGCACTGTACTAAGCGCTTGGAATATACAATTCGGCAACAGATAGAGACAGTCCCTGCCCAATGACGGGCTCACAGGTCAGATGCAGTCCCCATCATACATGGGGCTCACAGTCTAAGTAGGAGGGAGAACAGGCATTGAATTCCCATTTTACAAATGAGGAAACAGAGGCAACCAAAAGTTAAGTGACTTGTCTAAGGTCACACAGCCGACACTTGGTGGAACTGGGATTACAACCCAGGTCCATGCTTTATCCACGGCTCAATGGAAAGAGACTGGGCTTGGGAGTCAGAGGTCGTGGGTTCTAATTGCGGCTCTGCCGCTAGACAGCTGTGTGACCTTGGGCAAGTCACTTCACTTCTCTGTGCCTCAGTGACCTCATCTGTAAAATGGGGATGAAGACTATAGCCCTACACGGGACAACCTGATTACCTTGTATCTACCCCCGTGCTTAGTACAGTGCTTGGCACATAGTAAGCACTTAAATACCAACATTATTATTATGATTATTATTTATACAGTAGACTTTTGCAACAAGAAGTAATTTAGGCACCTCATTCTTTCATTTTTGAAAACCTGCTAACTCAAGTCCCAAATCAATCACAGACTATACTGATCTTTCCCCTCTAATGTCCACGGGTAGGATGCCCTCTCTCAACTAGAAATCTTGTTCCATTTAGAGTACTCCCCACAACCCCCAGGAGTATTGCATGTGTTCTTATTCACCTGATTTTCTTCTCATACGATGTGAGCTGAAACCTTCCTTAGGACTGCAATGTGCTTTCATTTCTCCCTCAGGGCTATAATGGAATCCTGGATGATCTGTAAAATAATCATATGAATCAATTAGAATGAGGTGTCCGCTATGTGCAACATCAAGTTACTGTGAACGTGGTAATTAGGTGTGGAAAGAACTCTATGGGCTTGGTTCCTGCTGTCCAAACAAAGCTCCAAATGAAAGGGGTGCATAATTATCAGGTCTCATGGGGCATTTACATATATTGGCAGCAGGCCTTCAGGAACCCTGCAGAAAAATTAAAGCTGTTTTCAACTAGAATCTCCCTCCCAAATCCTCCAGCCTTTTTCCTTCAGGAAGAACTGTGACACCCTTGGATCTACTCTAACATTTCCTGAGTTAATCAAAAGGTTTGGAGTAGCCGCCTTTCAGTGCCATAACATGGGCATGCATTTGTATTTCCCAATCAAGCCAAAAAAACCCATTTTTATTTTATTTATTTTTTTTTTACAAGAACCAGTGCTTTTCTTTTTGCCCCTTTTCTCTTCTACAGAGTCGTAGGGAGCTGCTTAGTCTGAAATAGTTGTTTCTAGGACTGGAACACTAGAGTGAGTTTTAAAGCTTTTAGGATCCGCCCTTTCCTTTCCACCCAAATGGCTACCTTACTGCTACGGGCTCTCGTTATATCCCGGCTAGACTACTGTGTCAGCCTTCTCTCTGACCTCCCTTCCTCCTCTCTCGCCCCGCTCCGCTGTTCTCCGCTCCGCTGCCCGGCTCATCTTCCTGCAGAAACGATCTGGGCATGTCACTCCCCTTCTTAAACAACTCCAGTGGTTGCCTATCGACCTCCGCTCCAAACAAAAACTCCTCACTCTAGGCTTCGAGGCTCTCCATCACCTTGCCCCTTCCTACCTCTCCTCCCTTCTCTCTTTCTACCGCCCACCCCGCACGCTCCGCTCCTCTGCCGCCTATCCCGCCGTCGACCCCTGGGCCGCGTCCTCCCGCGGTCCCGGAACGCCCTCCCTCCTCACCTCCGCCAAACTGATTCTCTTTCCCTCTTCAAAACCCTACTTAAAACTCACCTCCTCCAAGAGGCCTTCCCAGACTGAGCTCCTCTTCTCCCTCTACTCCACCACCCCCCCCTTCACCTTTCCGCAGCTAAACCCTCTTTTCCCCCTTTCCCTCTGCTCCTCCCCCCTCCATCCCCTCAGCACTGTACTCGTCCGCTCAACTGTATATATTTCCATTACCCTATTTATTTTGTTAATGAAATGTACATCGCCTTGATTCTATTTAGCTGCCATTGTTTTACGAGATGTTCTTCCCCTTGACTCTATTTATTGCCATTGTTCTCGTCTGTCCGTCTCCCCCGATTAGACTGTAAGCCCGTCAAACGGCAGGGACTGTCTCTATCTGTTGCCGACTTGTTCATTCCAAGCACTTAGTACAGTGCTCTGCACATAGTAAGCGCTCAATAAATACTATTGAATGAATGAAAGCTTGACTACAAGTAGGTTGCTGGATACCCTTTCCTATGAAGCCATTTTTTCCTGGTACAATCTCATTTCATCTAAGGATTGTCAGTACTTGGAATACTGCCCAGAAAACTAGATTTGGATCAGGGCATTTGGAAGACCTATCCGTAAATAGGCAAAGTCAAACATTTCCCACGTTATTCTTAATATTTTTTATGGTATTTGTTAAGTGCATACTGTGTGTCAAGCATTGTTCCCAGCACTAGGGTATGTACATATTAATCAGGCCAGTTACAGTTCCTGCTCCACATGCGGTTCACAGTCTAAGTAGGAGGGAGACCAGGTATTCAACACCCATTTTGCAGTTGAGGAAACGAAGGCATGGAGAAGTAAAGTGACTTGCCCATGGTCACGTGCAGACAAGTGACAGAGCTGGGACTAGAACCCAAGTCCTCCTGACTCACAGGCCCGTGCTCTATCCACTACACCATGCTGCTTCTCTGTGCAGAGCAGTGTACTAAATACTGGGCAAGAATATCCAGATGGGAATTAGAGATGGTTTCAGGACATCAAGGGGCTAATAATCTAAGAACATAAGATAGGAGAGGGAACTGGAGACATAAGGCATGGTAAGCACAACAACAACATAAAAGAAAAGGACAGATACACATGAATACACACACAAATCAGTAGGATGCTGTGGCTAGCGGAAAATTTTAGGTTCCTTTTGGCTTAAAGTCTAAAATACACCCGTTCCACAGCAACCATTACAGCAGCCACCAGACTTCCTGAGGTTTTGTGAAGGCAGCATGCTACAGTTACTTTAAAGAGACAGAACACGCTGATTTGTCTTTTTATGCTATATGACCCTCCCTGACAGAGATAGTTGACAGGACATTAGACCAATTCAGATAAATGGAAAAGGGAAACTAAGGTTGAAACAAGAGACACATTTTTATCAGAAAGAAACGTAATGTTACATGGAGAACAGCCATAAGCTAATTTACTATTTCAGTCCATTTTGAAGACCGAGACAAAATTCTGTGGGCACAAGTAGCCTCAAAAGCAGTGGGTTTCATTTCAAAAAAGGTAAACACTTACGAATGGCATCCATTTCTAGAATTGCTTGCTTGGCCTGAAAGAGAAATTAGTACTATTACTATAAATACTTATTTTTGCTTTAGTTCCCAGTTTTTATTCTTCCCAGCCTAAATTTTATCACAGTTTAACGACCCAGAAAATATTTATAGTTCCTTTCTCGCACATAGGTAGATTATTCAACGAATAATGAACATCTTTACGTACAGCTCCACTGAAAATGTTTACACTCAAAACAGTTCCAAAAAAGTGAAAGATCCTCCTCGAGGGTAAGTACAGTAGCTAGAATTATTTAAAAAAACTCCACAACCCATGCCACCATATATTTTCATCATTATTTACACTCTTTTTCACCCTTAAAAATTATTACATGCCTTTAGCTTTCTTTGTTAGCATTTCTGTGTTTTTAGGAGAGAATCAGGTGAAGGGACAATTCAGTATGGAGTTTCATTATAAAGTTGGAAGAAATAGGAATTAGGAAACTAGAAAGTATTAACAAAGTTGCTTAGTTACCGAAGGTCAAAAAGGGGGAAAATGTATATTCATGTAATATCTATTGCAGCTGCATGACCATATTTGAAAAGATATTTTAAAAATACTCTAAACTTTAAATCTACGATTCATAAAGTATTTTTAAAATTTCAGTCCACTACCCTATTATGCACAATCTAATTAAACGTGTTTATATAAAGTCTATCAGTTTGAAATCTTATATCCAACATTATATAATCACCTTAAAGTCAAGAAAGGTATCTTCATAAAGTTTTGAAATAAAAATGCAAAATTTCATAGTAACCCCCAGAGAAGCAGAATTCACTGGAAAATCCTGTTAATTATCCCTTCTTCAATATTAGGTTAGTTTTGTGTATGTGTGTGTATATATACATGTATATATACAGTTAATAATAATAATGGTGGTATTTGTTAAGTGCTTACTATGTGCAAAGCACTTTTCTAAGTGCTGGGGAGATACAGGGTAATCAGGTTGTCCCATGTGGGGCTCACAGTCTTAATCCCCATTTTACAGATGAGGTAACTGAGGCACAGAGAAGTTAAGTGACTTGCCCACAGTCACACAGCTGGCAAATGGCAGAGTGGGGATTCGAACCCATGACCTCTGACTCCCAAGCCCGGGCTCTTTCCACTGAGCCACACTGCTGAGAGTAATATAATTTAACATAATCAAGTCCCGATGTTATGCACTCCTCCCGTATTTCTGGCCTCCTTCTCCCCCTCCCTTTTTCAGAAATTACTATGTAGCAGATACTGTACTATGTGCTGGGGTAGACAGAAGATACTCAAGTTGGACCCAGTCCCTGTCCCAAATAGGACTCACAGTGTAAGGAGGAGGAATTAACCCCCATTTAACAGATGAGATAACTAAGTCACAGAGAAGTTAAGTGACTTCCCCAAGAGCACACAGCAGGCAAGTGGTGGAGCCGTAATTAGAGCCCAGACCCCCTGACTCCCAGGCCCCTGCTCTATTAGATCATGTTGTTTTTTTCACAGGCTCCTCTTCTGCCTTCCGCCTTCTAATTATGAAAGACCCCTAAGTCTCAGTTCTGAGTCACCTAGTGTTCTCCACCTACACCCACTCCCTTGAAGGACTCATTTGCTCCTATGGCTTCAAGTACCATCTCTACATGGAAGGTTCCCAAATCTTCTCCTTTCTCCTTATCTGAGTTTTTCATTTCTTCCTGTCTTCAAGGACATCTCTACGTGGATGTCCCGCCGACAGTTCAAATTTAACATGTCCAAAACAGAACTTTTCTTTCAACACAAACCCTGTCCTCCTCAAGACTTCCTCATCATTGTAGATGTCACCACTATCTTCTCTGTCACACAAGCCTGTAACCTTAGCATTATCCTCAACCCATCTCTCTCATTCACCCCACATATTCAATCTGTTACCAAATCCTGTCAGTTCTACCTTCATAACATCTCTAGAATCCACTTTTCTTCTCCATCCAAATTACAGTATTGATCTGAGTACTTATTACATTCCATCTTGCCTATTACATCGGCCTCCTTCCTGACCTTCCTTCCTCCTGTCTCTCCCAACTCCAGTCCATACTTCAGTCTACTGACTGGATCATTTTTCTAAATAACTGTTTATTCCATGTCTTTCCACTCCTCCAAAACCTCTAATGGTCTAACCTCTTCATCAAAGAGAAACTCCTTATGAAAGGCTTTAAGGCACTCAATCAGCATTCCCCTACCTTTCACCTCACTGATCTACAACATCCCAGTCTATACACCTTGCTCCTCTAATGCCAACCTATTAATTGTACCTTGATTTCATCTATCTCATCACCTATCCCTGATCATGGTCTCCCTCTGGCCTGTAACTCCCACCCTCTTTCTATATGACAGACCATCACTCTCCCTACCTTCACAGCCCCACTAAAATCACTTATCTTCCAAGAGGTCTTCCTCACTTCCCTACATGCTCTCCCTTCTGTGTCACCTCTGTACTTGATCCTGTCCCCTTTAAATACTTGATAGCCATCCCCTCCCTCAGCCTCGCATCACTTACCCACACAGCTTTCTACTCTCCAATTTGGTTCTAGTCTCCAATTTCCCCTACTAATAATTTGTTTTAATGTCTGTTCCCCCACAGTCTGTAAGCTCTTCGTAGATAGCAATTGTGTCTACCAACTTTCCCAAGTGCTTAGTACGGTGCTCTGCATACAGTAAGCACTCAATAAATACTACTGATTGACTGACTGATGAAGTATTTAATTGGGACAACTTAGGGGTTGAGGATCTGCACAGTGTTTCAAGAAATAAAATGCTTCAAGATGAAATTTTTCTTTTAAACAAAGCCAATAACTCCAATTTTTTTCTACTAAAATGCATTTTCTAAATCAGAAATGCCATTTTTTTTTTCAAAGTTATACATCCATTTTCCACTAGGTGTCATTCATGAACTATCACTAGTAAACCAAAGGCTAAAAGAGCTCACTAATGCCATTCTAACAGACATGAACATTACAATTTTGTAACGTCCACTTTTTTATTTGAATAATTCCCCCATAAGCCTGATTTCACCTGGTTGAAAAAGGAACAATTCCCCAGCTTTTAAAATATAGCTGAACCATAATTTAATTACCAGGGAGAGGATGGTTTAATATCAAGTATCATTTTGGTTACAGTACAAACATATAGCATACAAGAGGGAAACATGGAGAAAATATTAAAATGAAATGCTTTTCACCAAGGGGACACTGTGGTAAGAAATGTGGATTCAAACTATTACAGTAAGATTTGGTTTGGAAAATACCGCTTACATGATAAGCATAAGAATCGTTTTAAATGCTCTGAATATTATAGGGGGGAGATAAGGAATGTTGCAAGAAATAAATACGAACTCATCTTAAATTTCTTTTGGTTTCCCCAACTGAGAAGTATAGGAAGGGACGACTGTGATATTATGCTACTTCTCAGTGAGGTGTTACAAGGCACTAAGCCAAAAATTAAATGATTAACCACTTATCACCCTTACATGAACTATCTACTCTGATGAAACTGAGAAACATGCCTAAAACACATCCCACCACACATTTTTCTTGAATGCAGAAAGTTGCTTCAGAAACTCTTGTGAACACGCCCACAAAATGAATGCTACATTTTCACAAGACAGAAATGCAGTCATTGTATAATGGTGTGCCTTCATACTAGGACTTTAAAATCCAAGAACGAAATGTCCTGGTTAAAGAAGGGGCTCAATGAATGTGGGCGGGGGGGGGGAGGGGAGGCGATGGAGTTGTATAATATCTTAGGGAATCTGCAGATCATGCACCCATGAGAAAACCCTATTTTAAAGGCTTAACTGGATCAAGAGTTCCTCCTGCTCCACTGCTTTAAAAGAGCTGGAATTGTTTATTAACAATTTTATTACATTTTTACCTTAGCTGGAATCTTAGCTGGGTGATTTTCCAGAATAAGTCTTTTCAGGTGGAGAATCCAAAGTCGTTTATCTTGTTGGGATTTAGCCTGTTGCAAACATATTTGAACTGTTAGATAACACAACTGAGCCACACAAGAGACACATAAAACCGCTGCTAAAATTCTCTGTGTGAATGGTACATTTTCCAGAAGGGTAATCTCAGCCAAAGGTTTAACAGAGGCTTTTAACATGAAGCTTGTTAACCCATAGGAATAGTACTGGAGTTAAGTAGTGGTCTTTATTACCTGCACAGTGTGTTGTATTTTGGGATTCTTATAATGGAAGACACTGAAGCTAAATGGTTCTTTCGGTATTACTTCCACAAGCATGAGGTTGCCACACTGTAATAGACAGAATGAAAGCAAGATCATTCACTCTTGGCAAGGAGCAAGGAACCATAAATTGCTTAAATCTGGATCGTATAACTTGAACCCAGCCATACCAGTATATGAGCTTTGTACGTAAACATTTCTTCTCTTTTCTTTGTGATAAGGAGCAGTTTGTCGAAGAGGAACAAAGTACGCTCATTTTTGGCTCGTTGGATACGGAAGGTTCCTTCTAACACCAACTCCCCATAACTAGTCAGGTCTGGTCCTTTCCAATTAGTGAGTAAACTTTGTATCTCCTGAAAGAAGAAAAAAAGATTAATGTTTAAGCTGAAGGACGATATTCAAAGCATTCCATATGGCAACTTTTGCAAAGTGAAAGAGCTTTTTATTGTGTTATGAAAGGTGGGGAATACATAGGAGTTTGAAATGGGTAGGTGCTGAATTTGAATAGAATTAATGATTATCTTTGGTTTTTGGTGTTTGGGTTTCAATTCTTCAAAAACACTACATAGTTATAGCCCTTCAAAGTAAAGAGGCGCTTTCCCTCCACATTCCCTTGCTTCCAAATCTGATGATCAGTGTTTTCAGTGTTTCAGAAGTTTCTATCAGTTTCTTAAGCCAGACAATTCCCAAATTCACAAAAAAAAAACTGATTCAAGAAACTGATGATCAAAAAACCCAATTACTGAAATAGCTATCTACAAATCAGCAACTTATCCTCATTTCATGAACTTTAAAAAAAATTGTATGTCTACTCCAGAGTCCAATTTCATTAGTGTGGAAAAATCCTTGCAAAAATCCAAGCCACTAAAGCTGTTTTAGAACACACTAGTGACTACTCAGTGGCACATAGGAGAACTATAAATATAACTAGAAAATAGAAAACACCATAAAAAGGAAAAATTGTCTGAAAACAGATAGTTTTCTTAGGCATTATGAGAAAGTGAAAAAAATAAAAATACTCCAATGTGGAGTTCAAAATGTTTCTGTCTGGCCTTCACTACTAGAATTTTTTCTTAGTATCTTTTAAAGAGAAAAGAAGAGTGAAATTAAAGAAAGGGTTGGGAATGAGAACTGCATCGAAAGCAGCATGGTCTAGGGGAAAGAGCATGGGCCTGGGAGTCAGATGACCTGGGTTCTAATATCGGCTTTGCCAAATACTTGTTGTGTGACCTTGGGCAGATCATTTAACTTTTCTGTGCCTCAGTCCTTCTGTTCTCACTCCACCTTAGACTAAGAGCCCCATGTGGGAGAGGGACTATATCTAACCTAATTCACTGGTATCTACCCCAGCTCTTAAAACAGAATTGAATACATAGTAAGTGTTTAACAAATACCATAAAAAAGGCAGTATTTTCCATCTAAGTGTTTCAGATGAGAAAACTGAGCTTTCACAAGGTTAATATCCTGTCCAAGTAACACAGTAGTGTGCAGAGCTGCAATTTGAATCCAAGTCTCTTTCTCCAAATCCTGGGGTCTTTCCACTCCTCCATATTGTCTCCTTAACTCTCAATATTTGGGCTGCAGAATTCAGATAGAGAATAACTAGAAATTTAAGGAGGATATGTATATATAATGTGATATATATAATGTGATATATATAATGTGATATATATATATGTATGAGTATACACACACACACATAAAGACACACATACACACATATGCAAAGAGATTCTAGTCAGTGACATTTTCTTTTGAATTCACCTGTAATCTGACAGCATGCTCATGTTTCCTCTTCATGTCATTAATATGCCAAGCCACCCTCTGCATTGTGTCTATGGCATCAAGCACTACATCGTAACCTTCTGTGTCCTTGTCCAGGTGGTTTTCTATTTCCTAATGAAGAAGCAAATAAGAAATTGGTTATTTCCAACTTTTTTCCTGACAATAATAGGTAATATTCACAAACTGCTTATCAAAAACATCAGCCCTGGAATGGATAAATAAAACTGAGAAAATAAGCCCAATTTTGAGTCTTGGTTTATTTCTGGCACTCTAAACAATAACATTCTGAGAGGAACATTTTGGCCAAATAAATCTTCCTAGAGACATACTGATCCTGAGGTAATTTGATCAATAATTATGTTCGTAAAGATTGTGGGACAACGTGATTGCGAGTTTCCACTTCTATTATCTGAATGAACTTCCGATACTTGAACTATCCTGTCAAGAACAACAGATGAACCCAGTCCTGTGACATCAGAAGGAGCCTGTCTTAGTAAAAATAGCATGGGCTTGGGAGTCAAAGGTTGTGGGTTCTAATCCTGGCTCTGCCACTTGTCAGCTGTGTGACTTTGGGCAAGTCACTTAATTTCTCTGTGCCTCAGCTACCTCATCTGTAAAATGGGGATTAAGACTGTGAGCCCCAAGTGGGACAACTCGATAACCTTGTATCTTTTCCAATACTTAGAACAGTGATTGGCACCTAGTAAGCGCTTAACAAATACCATCATCATTATTATTTTTGTCAGAACTGGAAATTTACCTAGGGGAATTGATTCTAATGCTGGTGGCTTGCACAGTGCCATTTGCATTCTCCTGTTCCTATCATTCATGTTCCCATTGAGGCAGGGGATGCAACGAGTGAGCAGGTGAGGCAGGAGTGCACCATATTGCTGAGTGTGCACGTGTGGTCTTTTCCCATATTAGCCGGATGAAGGCAGAACCAGGGCAGTCCCCAGGTAACAACAATTATGATATTTTTAAAGTTCTTATTGAGTGCGAGTGCCGAGAACCGTAATAAGTGTTGGGGCATATACAATAGAGGCATATCAGAAAAAGTCCCTGTCCAACATGGGGCTCAACTTATGTGCAGGGAATTTGTCTGTTTATTGTTGTACTGTACTCTCCCAAATGTTTAGTACAGTGCTCTGCACATGGTAAGTGCTCATTAAATACAAATGAATAAAGTGGAAGGAAAACAGGTATTTTATCCCCATTTACCCAGATGGGTAAAACTGTGATCTGGAGAACTTAAGTGATTCACCCAAGTTCATCCAGCAGCCAAATGGCCGAATTAGGATTAGAACCCAGGTCTTCGGACTCTCTTCTCTTTCCTCAGAGCAGTTCTCCTTCCATTACCTCAACAGTAGGACTGTTAGAGCAGATTTGACAAGGTCCACAGTTAATTGTTCAGAGTCACTTTTGCTAGACAACCTAGTGGAATTCTACAGGGGCTGGTCCTGGACGAATTCCTTTGGGAATGAAGAGTAAGGAAGTTCATTTAATTTGCTAGTACCCCAAACTTGGGTCAGTTATCTACCGCCATGGAGAACAAATATAAAATTTCTTGAGTCCAATAAGCAACTGTGAGAAGTCACTATTTGGATGAATGCCATTTATATGGCTTCAAGTCAATTGAGGTCTGAACTGATTGTAGGAGAAAGGGTCTAGGCTCTAAGATCAGCTCCGGCAATGTCTTCAGCTTAGAATGAATTTCAGTCCCTAAAAGACCCTGGAACCAATCCTACCTCCTTTGGGACATCTGGCCCGGGGCTGAATTGGGTCACAGCTACAGCTTCCAGGGCCATTTGGGCTCCCAAAAGTCAGCCCAAGAACCAAACCAACCTCCAGGCAGTTGGATGCTTCTGAATCTTCCTTGCAGAGTTCTATTTCTGTTGGATTATCTCAGTGGTCAAAATTAGTCAACAGAATTATCGAGTGCTTACTATGGGCAGAGCACTGTACTAAGCACTTGGGAGAGTACAATATGACAGTATAACAGAATTGGCCGACACAATCCCTGCCCACAGTTAGCTTACAGTCTAGAGGTTAATTTGAGAATTGATCATACCAAAAAAAGGATAAAGTTTATTAAATGAAGCATATTCCACTAGGAAAGGACAATAGCCTCCCTAAATACAAGAGTGGACTGGTAGAAAAAAATCTGAGGGTTACAGTGAACCACAAACTAAATGTGTCAACATTTTAGATTTTACTTAAAGCAAGCCCTTAGTTGTACGGAATGAGTGACACCTCTACATGGAAACTATGAGTAACCTTCCCACCACATTCAGTTTTAATCACTATAAATTCATATTTGAATACTTTTTATGGGTATTTTTTAAGTGCTTACCATGCATCAAGCCTGTGTTAAGCAATGGGGGAGATACAATTTAATCAGGCCATATACAGTCCCTGTGCCCCAGGAGACTCTCAGTCAAGTTGAGACTTGAATCCCAACTTTGCAGTTGAAAAAACTGAGGTTTGTCCAAGTTAAGTTAAATGCACCGTCGGAGAGCACACAGCGGGCAAATGGAGTGGGGATTAGAACCCTGAGTGAATATGCAGAACAGATGAGATTCAGGGTCAGTCATGAGGGTGCAGGCTTATATTGTATGTATCATGGGGCAAAAACAGCTGAGATATTGAGAACTTTCTGTCTGGATTACAATAAAAATGGAGGCTAATTTTCTTTCTGGGTTTTAAAAAAATAATGATGTCATTTGCAAAGTGTTTACTCTGTGCCAAGCACTGTGTTAAGGGCTTGAGTAGATAGATGATTATCATTTGACAGTTCCTGTTCCACATAGTGCTCACAGTCTAATGGGGAGGAAGAACGGATAGTGCATCCCCCTTTTGTAGATGAGGAAACCGAGGCACAGAGAAGCAGTCTGGCCTACTGGAGACTGTAAATTCATTGTAGGCCGGAAATGTGTCTGTTTATTATTATATCTTATCCTCGCAAGTGCTTATTACAGTGCTTTGCACACAGTAAGTGCTCAATAAATATGAATGAATCGGTGAATGAGCACAGGCCTGGGAGTCAGAGGACCTGGATTCTAATACCATCTCTGCCTCATCTGCACTGTGTGACCTTAGGCAAATCACTTACCTTCTCAGTGCCTCAGTTACCTAATCTGAAAAATAGGGTTTAAGACTGTAAGCCTGATGCCAGATATTCATTCAATTATATTTATTGAGTGCTTACTGTGTGCAGACCACTGTACTAAGTGCTTGGAAAGTACAATTTGGCAACAGAGACAATCCCTACCCAATAACGGGCTCACAGTCTAGAAATGGACTGTGTCCAATCTGATTAGCTTTTATCTATCCCAATGCTTAGTACATAGCACATAGCAAGCATTAAGTATCATTCAAATAAAAACCAAAAAAAAGGAAGTTAAGTGACTTTCCAAGGTTGCCCAGTAAACAAGTGTCCAACCCAAAATTAGAGTCCAGGTCTCCTGACTCCCAGTCCTGTGATTTTCCACTAGGCAAACCTGGTTCCCTTTTTAAGAGAAGTTGTTACTATATTTTTAAGAAAAGGGTAGATGTCTATCTTTCTGGGACAGTGAAAGTGCAATTCAAGTTGAAGCAGAGGGATGAGATAGACGACTCCTCATTGCACTTTTCAAGGTCCAGAGCTCTAAGATTATTGACTGTCAACGTTAGCTTGGGTTTATATTTCAGCACCATGTCAAAACGTCAACATTCACAGCAGAAGTGTGTTTTAGACATTTTACTGTTAATGCTCTACCCAGCAGTTAAGAGACAAGATAGCTTAAGATGCTGAGGCTGTGGTGGGTAAATAACTCTGGAAAGAACCTACCAGGGAGTGAATTACATCTTCCACAAGACCATGATATGTAGTAAATTATTTCTTTTAGTGTATTAAGTGGTATCTCAGTGCCTCAGCCCACCCAAGGATCAGTTAATGCCCTCAGATAGGACGGATGAAGTGAAGCCACTTTAGAGCCTATTTTGTGTTAGGTCCTGAAACTGCTGACACTTAGGCCTGGTGTCCAGTTCAGCAAAAATGAACCAGCTTATAAATAACTGGCTTCAAACAGATTTGGGGGGGGGGACATTGTCAAAAGCAGACAACTGAATCATTTTTATAAGAAAATGATTTCATGGATCAACACTATTTTCCAACATGCACCAGTCTATGCCACATTAAAAACTGCTGCATTTCCTGCTTTCTCCAGGGATAGTCCAATAAGAAGTGCTACAGCCACTGTTCTGGATATTTTTTAAAATGTCCATGCCATGAAGGATAATTTGAGATCACACTGTTTCCTAGTAGAGCAATGTGGTCCTTCAGGAGTAGCACACGAGGACTGAAACTCAATCTTTGTTCTAAGGCATTTGCTATCCCACTTCATTTAGCCTTTGAATTTGGTAAACCACAGATCGGCAATAGCAGTTTTGCTGTCAGACAAGTTCCAGTTTTCACTGCCCATCAGGGGCCATTTGGAAACTATAGCACTACTGAAATGCTGTGCAGGACAAGGTATTCTCGTAAGAGAAGTTACCATGGGATATCTGGCAGCTGAGCAGGGAATTTCTGGGAAATTTGAACGATGGGGGTTTTTAATCACTTCCTGGTTTAGTCCAACATAACTGAGCCAATTTGAAGTTATGATACAAGTTAGAATTCCTGGGGTATTTCTGAAAGAAAAAACAGTACGGTTTGGCATAAGATTTTACACACATAGACTGGAGTCACTAGGCAAGGGAGAAGTCTCAGGAAAAAAGTTAAGAATGCAAAAATGTAGCTTTTTGGTGCATCGTGGAAGCTTGACTTTGGAGAAGTGAGCAGACATAAGTCAGAAAGGTAAATGAAGGCTTTCACGTAGTATACAGAATTGAAATCCTTGTTGGCAAAAGCTTTTAATTTTAATCTCTGAAAACACTGCCTAAAGCTCCTCCGTCTAAGAGAGTTAGGCCTGACTGCACTGAATGTCAAATTAAAATGAAGGAGAAGGGCAAGCACAGACAGTACAAATTGAGACATCTGTATGGAATCAAAGATGATGAGCTGGAAAGAACTTAGGAGGTCATCTGGTCCAGCCCCCTGCCTCTAGGGAGGTGAATCATTAAACACTACTGGAAAGATAGCTCTGTATCTAATTTTAAAGATCTCCTTTTGGAGCCTAATCCAGTATCGTCCTGGCAGTGAAATATTTCTTCCTTTTATCCAACCAAAATCTCCCTTGCTTTAATTTAATTCCACTTCCTCTTGTTTGAGTTTCTACAGATATTGGTTGCAACTAACTATCCAGGAGCTCACCATAAAAGTGCTTATTTAATCTCAGCCTTTAGCCTTCTCTTCCGATCGCTAATTCCATTTTATTTCCCCATAGGACCTATTTTCTAACATTTTAATCCTTTTGTCTTTTTTCTCTGGGTTTTCAGCATTACTTTCATACCCTCAGACTAAAAGTAGCCATTGTAAAGTATGATGAGATGACTGGCTCTAGCCACCCCAGGATTAGGAGGACTGGAAAAACAGTACAATAATATAACTCATATTCCCCTCTTATAATCATTTATGAACCTAAGGTATTTTTCATTCTGCTTCAGCATAGGTTCCCTCCTTCATCCTGTGGGCTTTTTCTTTTTGCTTCAATGTCCTACGGGCATATCTACATCTAGAGAGTCACTTCAAATTTTATTCCAGTTAGTGTCATCGGAAAATTCAACAAGCATACTTTTAATTCTTTCGCCAGACTGCTGATAAAGCTGTGGAATAGCAATGGTCTCACAACTGATCTCTTGTCACACCATACTGAGGTTGGGCAACAGTAATTTGAGCAGACTGTGCATCTTTGGAATGGCAGTGAGGTCAAGATAGACCTTTTTACCCTTTGAATTTTCCCCTTTTTTTTGGTAAAGATTTCACCCACCATAACTCACCTAAAGTGCGAAGAAAAACCTCTGAGAGAGAATAAATTTCCTAAGATGCTATTGAACCCAATTCAAATATTACTGTGGAGTAGTTACCGCCCCTGTCTTCCTCTTTCCATTCAACTCAGTGAAAAATAATCATCTCCCAGAGCCTCCCTACCACCCACAGAATCCAGACATGTGGAAAACAACTGTTTTTCATTTTGAAGATAACATCCCCCATACAAATGTTTATTGCTTAGTAAGGCACTCCCAAGCAACATCCAAATTACAGAACTAGAAAATTACAGAACTAGAAAATAATCTGATTATTCAACTGCATCAACGGATGCAAAAATACTAAAATGATTCTACCACTGCAACTCTTCAATCAAATCACATTAGTTGATTGTAAATTATGAGTGAGATAAGCGTCTCCATATGTTCTTAACCTTTTGTGATTTTGTATGTTTGAAATATAAAAAACCCCTCATATTAAAAAACACCGGTCCCACGAATGGTGCACGGATAGAATGAATACACACAGTTCTCACATCCTAAGGGAGCTAAGTGTCTGAAAAAATCCCACATTAAGGAAAACTTGAAGTACCTTATGTGACCTTGATGTGCTCCACGTAATTATGCACAACCATTTCTTTGGCCATTACATCACCCAAATAGATATACACTGTCAGGAGAATAGTCCTTAATTCTTTCTCTATTCAAAACATGTAGTCAAAACATGAGTTGCTGAAACAGAAGAGAATCCACACAGGAACTTACATGCAGGAGTAGATGATACTTCAGAATTCGTTGAACAGGCTTCAAGAGGTAAGATCCCAGAGGCAAGGAGTGTTGAAGAGCCTCCTGGCGATCTCTAAAGAACTTGGCCAACATTTTGTTCCTCATGCATTCTGTAAGCACAGCAACTGATCTGCAAGAAGAACAGACCTCTATGATGCAGGTCCATCAATAAATAATTTTGTCATCCAAACAATTAAAGTTGGGATAAACAGTATTGTTATTTGATAGTACTTTGACTATGTTTAAAGGAACAGTTTTCTGAGTACTGGAGGCAACTATAGTTATATATGCTATGTGATGAGAAAGGAAGCCAAAGTTTTGGTACATGAATAAATTTCTGTTGGGGCAGGAAGACATATTTTGAAGTCTTCCTGACATACAAAACTACCCAACTGGTTAGGGACATTATGATTTTTTTTTCCCCCTAACTTGAAAGAATAAACACGTGATCAAAGGACAAGTTTGTTGGATGATTGTTTTGTCCTGGAAAGGTAATTCCTACTTCTTTTCTTATTTTTAAAATTAAGCATAATATTTCATCACCATAGGTTTCACTTGGGAAGAAAACAGAACCAAGATTAAGAAGTCTTGATTTTCTACCCAACAGTATACAGGCGAGTGTTAATATACCCCGAACCAAAAATAAGAAAGGATGGAGGAGTGCCAATAACCCATAAATATGGAGATAAAATGAATATCCATGGAATTCTACTTTAATCTTTTGAGACACTATTAAAGCCGTAGGAATAAAATTACACTTTTCACAAAAATAAATTTATGCAAACATAAAATCAACTTCAGTTCAAGGAACAGAAAATGACAAGGGACTTAAATCCTCTCTATATTTCTGTCTAAAGGTTTACATATGAATGAACAAGACTTCATTGTAACAATGACTTAATGGCAGTGAGAATATATTCCTTCAAAGGTACCAACCTCTAAAGGTCTGATTTCTCAGACCCTTAGTTTGTTACAATTATTTTGCCCAATTGTGGGCTCTGAATGGATGGAAGTGACTATTATAAAAATAAAATGCAATAATTTGTAAAAGTACAAAATAAAATACAATAAAATACAATGAGATATGAGAATTTCCTCTATCCTTGAATATGCAAAAACAGTTCAATTCTTGAACCTCTATAATTTGAAATATTTAAATAATGCTTAGAAGAATTTCCAAAAAAAAAACCTATGAATGCATGGTTAAAAAAAGTATGAACTCATAATCCCATTCAATGGGATTAACAGTCATGGAAAAGCATGCCATTCACTGTGCCTAAAAACTGGGAGCAAGTGATGGGAGGTTGACTGTACAGATGTGGAATACCTGTCCTAGAGCAGGCTACTTTGTAGAACCATGCTTTAGTGTAAGGTCCTTCTGGGAAGGTCATATGACTCCTGCTTCTGTTACTCTTAGCAAGTACTTAGTACAGTACGTTGCATTTAGTAAATGCTTAATAATCCCGAATCCTGCCTCTGCCACTTGTCAGCTGTGTGACTGTGGGCAAGTCACTTAACTTCTCTGTGCCTCAGTTCCCTCATCTGTAAAATGGGGATTAACTGTAAGCCTCACGTGGGACAACCTGATTACCCTGTATCTCCCCCAGTGCTTAGAACAGTGCTCTGCACATAGTAAGCGCTTAACAAATACCAACATTATTATTATTAATAATGGCATTACTACTTCTACTAGGGAGATAATTAAGAAAAATTCCAATGTTCTCAAAGCCTGGAAGAACTGTCCTCACTTGTTCCATCCCTTAACTTCTAATCAATTAGCATCTTACTTAGGTTTTGTTTTTTTTAAATGGTATTTGTTAAGGTATTGTTCTAAATGCTGGGGAAGATGCAAGGTAATTAGGTTGGTCATAGTCCATGTCCCACATAGGGCTCGCAGCCTTCATCCCCATTTTACAGATGAGCTAACTGAAGCACAGAGAAGTTAAGTGACTTGTCCAAGGTCACACAGCAGACAAATGGCAGAGCAGGGATTAGAACGCAGGTCCTTCTGACTCCCAGGCCTGTGCTTTAATCACTAGGCCACGCTGATTCTATGTTGGCCCAGTGGACCAACAGCTGAATGGATTTAAGCCACTGCTGGGGGTTTGCCGACCGTCTATCTCCATCAAAGGCCAGCAACACCTCTGGGGACCTGCTGCACTCTCACTAAGGCTCTCAAGATGCTACTCCCAGCACGATCAAGCGCTTAGTACAGTGCTTTGCACACAGTAAGCATTCAATAAATATGATTGAATGATCTGTGCATGACCAGCCAAAGAGACTTCAACTGTGATGGGTGCTTGCCATGCCTCTCTCTCTACCAGATGTCTGCCACATTCCTCTAGCACCTGGCACCTTTAGAATCCTGTTCTATCTGGCCAGCTCACTGCTTCACTGGAATCCTCCACTGGCTTTCCTCCAAAACAGCATGGCCTAGTGGATAGAGCACGGGTGAGGAGTCAGAGGACCTGGATTCTAATCCCACTTCCCCACCTGTCTGCTTGCCCATGGCCAAATCACTTAAATTTCCTCTGCCTCAGTTCCCTCCTCTGTAAAATGGGGATTAAGACTGTGAGCCCCAGTTAGGACAGGGACTCTGTTCAACCTGATTTGCTTGTATCCAGCCCAGTGCTTAGTACAGTGCCTGCCACATAGTAAGAGCATAACAAATACCACTATCACCTAGGAATCTCCACCCCAACTGGTCTTACATTTCCCCAGAAGGACAGAGAAAGCAGCCGCAGCCTGGAGCCTCCTCCTCCTCCAAACTACGGCTGCTTCTGTAGTGATCAAAGTGGCCACAGTTGGACTGTGGACTCTGAGTTACAAAGAGCCTGAAATTCTCCTCCTCTAGCCATAGCACTCTACTGATATTTTCATCTTTAAGTTGTCTTAGTGTTTTTCTTTTGTTTCTATGTGTCTGTCACCAATTCCCTTTCCCACTTTTTATTATTAGATTATGAGCCCCCAAAAGGACAGAGATCATCTGTGTATTCTTTCTCAGCATTTTAGTACAGTGCTCTGCATCGAGTAAGCATTTAATAAATATCATTACTACTACAGTGGATAGAGCGCTGATCTGGGAATCCGGAGACCCGTATTCTAAGTCCCATTTCTGCCCATAGTTGCCTAATTCTTCTAGACTGTAAGGTCATTGTGGGCAGGGAATGATTCCATTATAGTGTTGTGTTGTACTCTTCCAAGTGCTTAATACAGTGCCCTGCACACAGTAAGCACTCGATAAGTACAATTGATTGATTAATGCAAGTAAGAATGCACATGCACTTCGTGATGTGCTGCAGTCCTACTGGCCTACTTGTTTGCTGCTCTCTGCGCCCAAGTAGAAACCTGACCGACTAGGGCAAGAGGACCTGCACATGCCACTAACATTATAATCAATTTCTCCAAACTGATTATCAGAACTGAGGCTTACCCCCCAGTCCTATTGGGAGATTCACCATCAGTGGTTCTGAGGCCTGTGAGACAGACTGCAGCTACCAGAAAAGATGATCCAATACCTCACTGCTGAGGTGAGAAAATAGGTGATGTGAATATGTGAAATGCTAACCCAACACTCTGTACTCCATCCTGCCTGAAAGATGGGATTGGGGCTAGTGACCCAGAGCCCTTCTGTTCAATCAATCAATCATATTTATTGAGCACTTCCTGTGTACAGAGCGTTGTATTGTGAGCTTGGGAGAGTACCATACAATGGAGTTGGTAGACACGTTCCTTGCCCACAACGTTTTACCCTTTCTCTTTTGTTTCCTATAGCCTCTTCCATGTAAGATGAACAACTAAGGGGACAAAGGGGAGCTAGAAGGAGTCGGTAGGAACATATCTGGGAGTAGGTTTGCGTATTTTAGGAAACATGTATTAAGAAGATGGAGGATGAAGTGGGCTTTTGCAGGCAGGAGAGGTAGGGGGAAAGGATCTAATAAATACATAGGGCAATCAATCAATCAAAGCTATTTATCGAGTGCTCACTGTGTGCAGGGCACTGTACTGAGTGCTTGGGAGAGTACAATACAACAGAGTTGGTAGTCACATTCCCTGGTCACAAGGAGCTTACAGTCTAGAGGGGTCAGACAGATATTAAAATGAATTACAGATATGTACATAAGTGTCGTGGGGCTGAGGGTGGGATGACTATCAACTGCTTATAGGGTTCAGATCCTATTGCACAGGCAATGCGAAAGGGAGAAGCCATGGGGAGGGCTTAGTTGGGGAAAGCAGTTGAAGGAGATGTAATCTGAATAGGGTTTTGAAGGTGGGGAGAGTGGTGTTCTGCAATATATATATGGGGAGGAGACCCAGGCCAAAGAGAGCACATGAGAAAGGGGTATGCAGCCAGATAGGCAAGACCAAGGTACAGTGAGTAGGTTAGCATTAGAGAAGCAAAGTGCAAAGGTTGCGTTGAAGTAAGAAGTCAGTGAGGTAAGATAGAAGGGGATGAGCCGATTGAGTTCTTTAAAGTCGATGGTAAGGAGTTTCTGTTTGAAGCAGAGATGGATGGGCAATCACTGGAGGTTAATGAGGAATGGGGGAAGACACGAACTGAACTTTTTCTAGAAAAATGATCTGGGCAGCAGAATGAAGTATGGACAAGAGTGGGGAGAGAAAAGAGGTAGGGAGGTCAGCAAAAAGACTGATGCAATAGACAAAGCAGGAAGTGATAAGTGTTTAGATCAGCGTAGTAGCAGCTTGGAGGGAGAGGAAAGGGCAGATTTTCATGATGTTGTCAAGGTAAAACTGATAGCATTTGGTGACAGTGAATATATGGATTGAATGAGAAAGGTGAGTTGAAGATAATGCCAAGGTGAAAGACTTGTTCATTCATTCATTCAGTAGTATTTATTGAGCGTTTACTTTATGCAGAGTACTGTACTAAGTGCTTGGAATGTACAAATCGGTAACAGATAGAGACAGTCCCTGACCTTTGATGGGCGTACAGTATAATCAGGGGAGACTTCTGAGATTGGGAGGATGGTGGTGCTGTCTACAGTGATGAAAAGACAAGAGAAGGACAGGGTTTGCACTGGAAGATGAGGAGTTCTATTTTAGACATTAAGTTTGATGTGTTGGATATCAGTGGGACATCCAACTAGAGATGTAGTTGAAGCTCTGGTAGTGAATGAGTTTTCCACGGGAGTGGGTGTAGATGGGAATAGAAGGGGACCCATATCTGAACCTCAAGGGACTCCCACTGTTAGAAGAAGGGCAGCAGAGAAGGAGCCCATGAATGAGACTAATGCTTTAGTCAGTACATATTGTATTTTTTTCCAGAGGAAAGTATTTTTAAACCAATGTGAAAGCAACCTACCTTGGATAATTGGTGCAGTACTGAGTGTAAATGTGAAAATCTTCACTCTGCAAGAAAAAAAATGAATTTCAGAAGTCTTTCTATAAACTATAAAGGGTCAAACACAAAACTTCCAAACATTTAAAAAGATATCTGGCTCTTGCTTGCATTTATTAGATTTACTAAAGAAGGATTCTTTAGTGTTCCCCCCAGGTTCTTTATGTCCTGTCTTATTAACTTTGATCTAATCAGTCCTCAACTACTTCATTAAAAACTTGGCTTTGGCTTCATTAGGTTCGAACCTCTTTGTAAAGAGTTATATATTTCCAAAAAAAAAATGGTGCAAGAATTGGGTAAGGGAAGGAGCAAGGTTAAAGATGAAAGGGCCAAAAAGCTCATGTGTAGGAAAAGAGTGATAATATACTTTCAAACAGCTCAGGTTCACTCCGGTCAAGGATTGCTTTTATGGCCTGGGACTGGCTTCACATTATAATCAAATAAAGCCATTGCTTTAGGGTGTATCACTGAAAATTGACAGTGGTTAAAAATTTGAAAGCACTTGCCCATTAGGAGTGGTATCTATTTGAGCGTGGACTTGAGAAGGAGATACAATCACTCTAGAGCAAGGGGACAGTTCAGTAAGATCCTGTCCATCAACTTGAGAAATGGTTTGGATTCTGGGGTTTAAATGCAATTCCATAAGATAAGTGGAACACTACTGGTGTAATGTAGTGATGTTTTACGGGACTGGGGAGTGTCACCATTTTTTCCCTGCTTTAGGACAAATGATTGAATAATCATAATTACAATAACTGTGATATTTGTTAAGTACTTATAAGCACTCTACTAAATGCCGGGGTAGATACAAGATAATCAGGTTCTACGTGGGGCTCACAGTCTAAGTAGGAGGGAGAATAGGTACTGAATCCCCATTTTGCTGATGAGGGAACTGAGAAGCTAAATGATCTGTCCCAGGTAACACAGCACACAAGTGATGGAGTTGGGATTAGAGCTCAGGTTCTCTAACTCCTAGGCCCTGCACTTTCCATTACGCCACACTGCTTCCCATTGACGGCTTTTCTGTTATGGCGAGGATTTCTGGAGGATTCTTGGAGGAAGCAGACTATCTCTGACTGTGGGAAAGGAAAAGCAGCTGCTGCAGAGGCTCCTCTTTCACTATTCTTTCACTAGAAGCACTTAGTACAGTGCTCTGCACATAGTAAGCACTTAATAAATGCAATTGAATGATTCTAGCTGATTCTGACTGACAGTGTGCTCAGGTGTCGTTCACACAGGCATGGCATCAGCTCGGCTTTATGGCACTCAGTCAGCTTTCTCCCTCTTACCTATCTCCTCTGATTTCTTACTACAACCAAACCCACACATTCAGCTCTTCTAACACTAACCTACTCTATGTTCTTCTATCTATTGTATCCCATCACCAACACCTTGCCCTTGTTCTCCAGTGGGTCTCCCTTTCCCTTCCTATCTGACAGTCCACCATGCTACCCACCTTCAAAACCCTGCTAAAACTGCATCTCCACCAAGAGACCTTCCCAGACTAAGCCCTTTATTTCTCAATAAATGAATTGCACTCAATAAATGCTCAATAAACACCACTGATTGAACGATGATGGCAAACGAAAAGAAAGCAGCATGGCCTAGTGGATAGAGCATTGGCCTGGGAGTCACAAGATCCTGGGTTCTAATCCCGTTCCACCACTTGTCTGCCAATGGGCCTTGGGTAAGTCAGTTAACTTCTCCGTGCTTTAGTTACCTCATCTGTACAAAGAGAACTAAGACTGTGAACCCCACTTGGGATAGGGACTATGTCCAGTCCGATTTGCTTGTATCCACCCCAGCACCCAGTACAGTGTCTGGCACTTGGTAAGTGCTTACCAAATACCACAACTATTAGTATTATTATTCTTTGAACAGGTTCTGACTCGGTCCACCTGGGAATGTATGAGGAACTGACCCCTGGGGACATTGGGGAGTGACTGTTCCAGGGTCAATCTGGCCTTGGTTGTTTTACTTCAGTGGTTGTCTCTGGTGCCTTCCAGACTTGCATCACTTTGCTGTCCCCTTTCTCCCTTGCACTTTTCCATCAGTTCACTCAATGGAGCCAGATTAGTACAAGGCCCAGTTCATATAATGGAATTTTTTTTAAATGAGGCATTTTAATCATTCCTACTTTACCAACTTCAATTTAGAATAAGAGAACGTGTCTACCAACTCTGTTGTACAGTACTCTCCTAAGCACTTAGTAGAGAAGCAGCGTGGCTTAGTGGAAAGAGCATGGACTTGCGCGTCAGAGGTCATGGGTTCAACTCCCGGCTCTGCCACTTGTCAGCTGTGTGACTGTGGGCAAGTCACTTCACTTCTCTGTGCCTAAATTACCTAATCTGTAAAATGGGGATTAACTGTGAGCCTCATGTAGGATGACCTGATTCCCCTGTATCTCCCCCAGCGCTTAGAACAGTGCTCTGCACATAGTAAGCGCTTAATAAATACCAACATTATTATTCTCTGGGCCTCAGTTACCTCATCTGTAAAATGGGGATTAAGACTGTGAGCCCCATGTGGGACAACCTGAGACCTTGTATCTAGCCCTGTGCTTAGAACAGTGCTTGGGACATAGTAAGCACTTAACAAATACCATCATTATTATTATTACATGGTCCGTACACAGTATACACTCAATAAATATCAATGATTCATTGATTTATAACATTCAGAATCTTCAGGGCTCTGTCCTATTTTCAACCTAATGAGTTATGCTCTGGCAAAGGTTTCTCAATATGCCTTCAATCTGTATTGGCCTACAGGCATATAGTTAAGATAGTTATCTTAATCTCGCATGCTCAGAATAATTTGTTGTTACTGCCATTTTTCATGGTGGTTTGCATATGTCCAGATTCTGGGCTAGGTCAGAGCAATTGTGTCACATCCTATTACCAAAACAGTTAAAGCCTAGGAATGCAACACACCAAATGGGTAACCAGCAGTGCTCTGTTTAATTTTTTTAAATAGTACCATTAATAGCACTAATCTCTTCTGAAAAACCAGATGTACCCTTAACTACAATAAGGTGGTATATGGTTCGGTTTATTGCAAATTAAAACTTTATGTGACTTCACCATAGTTGGTCTTCTATTGTCTAAAATTAGGTAATATTTCCTGCTTCTCCTTATATAAAACCATTTCTGCCCTCAAAACACTTAAGTAATCATAAATAATTCTCTATCCCTCACTTTATACAAATAATTGATTTGTGAATTTAATTCTAACTTTAGCTTTGGAGGGCAGATTAAAAAATCTATTTTACAAATAGAATGCATAGTGCAATTTTACAACACTAATGTACAAATCATTAACACAGGGAAACAGTTTCTGGATACCACAAAAGTTACTTTTAGAAAAGACCAGCTTGATTGCATTAAATAGCACATTTATTTCACTCATTAAAAATGATAAAAAAAAGGCCTGATTTAGAAATTTGAGTAGAAAATGCAGGTTATGGAAAAAAAATCAATCTAGTAATAAATGGAAACAAAGCCAGAAACAAGAACTGAGGAAAATATTATCTTGCTTATCTGGCAAGATAAGTGAAAGACAATCTGATGGCCTTCTAAATGTAATTTTCAAATCCCTATACTCATACCAACTGTATCTTACTCTGTAAAGAGCTTTAGTGTCCTAGGACTTCTAAAATGTCATATACCATAAGCCATTTTTGGATTGCCTAACCAAAGCCCAGTGTATGCTTTGCAACAGAGAAAAAAAGGCTAAAAATCTATATTCAGGGCTCTCTCAAAGTCTAATTTTAACATCACTTCTTTTGGGGAACAAATAAAGTCAACAAAGCTGAGTGCCAGCATATTTTGGGACATTCTGGCTCCTTTTCCCAACTTTTACTACAGGGTAGCCTTTTTAATAATTAATAATAATGTTGGTATTTGTTAAGCGCTTACTATGTGCCGAGCACTGTTCTAAGCGCTGGGGTAGACACAGGGGAATCAGGTTGTCCCACGTGGGGCTCACAGTCTTCATCCCCATTTTACAGATGAGGTAACTGAGGTACCGAGAAGTGAAGTGACTTGCCCACAGTCACACAGCTGGCAAGTGGCCGAGCCAGGATTCGAACCCATGACCTCTGACTCCAAAGCCCATGCTCTTTCCACTGAGCCATGCTGCTTCTCTACAGATTAGTTTAGAAGTAAAGTTGCATTAAAATGGCCACCCTGTTCTACATCATATACTATTCTAAGTCCACAGTAGAGTTCTCGCAGACAACCAAATGGCTAACTGCACTCTAAGTTCAAGGATCTATAATTTATGGTTTACAATTCCACTGAGCTTTGAAATATCTGTATCCATACATTCCAAAACCTTCATCGTTTGTTGGGTACTATTAAAGTTAGTCAGTGCTTTGAACGGTAAACACTTTGGAATAAAACAGAAATATTCTGAACTTTATTACCAGAGACCAAAGGAACAAAAGCATATGTCATAGTTTATACCTGTCAAGATAAATGGTTGAAATTGGGAGTGTGGAATTGAGCTTGTCAGCATTGTCATTATGCAAAACATTCAAAACCATAGAAATTGTTAAACAGCAGTACAGTCAGGGCTCTTTGGAATACAGAACTGCTATTCCCAACAGAGGTCAAGATTTTTCCTTCTTAAGTTAATGGGCCTTCATTCTAGTTAGTGCAACAAGTGATTCTATTCTATGGACAGGGTCTACTTTAGCCTTAACGAAAAACATACTTCAAAAATAAGGGGTCAAAAGTGAATCCCTGCAGAAACCTCAGCGGTTCAGATTAAGGTGGAAACCAATTGCCAGCTCTACTTCTCTCATTAATGGCTTGGTCAATTAAAAGCAATTTTCTATTCCTTCCCCATGGTTAAGCAGCTGGTAATGTTTCAGAAAACTTAACATCTAAATTTCAGGGCGCTGAGTGAAAAGTGTGTAGTGCCAAAATCAAGCACTCCTTTAAAACTTCTTTCTTAAATGTAAACGTGTGGAGTGCTGAAGTCAGTCTTCTAATTAAACTTGGCTTTATTACAGTGAAAAAGGAGGATTGGGAGTTGGCAATGAACCATATACACAAACTTTTATGTGAATAATTAAACCATAGCTAAGCTCATGCTGGAGCCCCTTTAATCAGTCTCTGATTATAGTCACCAGGAAAAGCCAAATGTTTCTGAAAAATTCTATGTAGTTTATGCACTGTGGTTACTCTCAATATTTCCTACACAGGCAGTGTCTTCTTTGCCATGTTCTTCATTTTCTTTAAAAGTCCTCATCCTTCAGAACGTTATCATTATTATTACATATAGGCAAATGAGGCAAGAGTAAAAAGATGTTGCAGCTATCCTTGATTTAATGCCTCCCCCCCAATCAACTGCCTTGAAATAACCCCAGTAACCGATGAGGTGGCATGATTAGATTCAAAACCGCACTTAGGTTTTGCAAATCTTTAGAAGTGGGCAGCTTTAGGGATTTCTTTTGTCTGTTATTACTACATATCCAACTAGAAATGAATTTAGGGTATGTCAGGAAGACACAAGATATGGGGTCTTCATATTCCATTCAGAACTTGCAATTTGTGAAATAGCAATCCAGTAGAGGTTTGAAGGCACAGTGGGCAATCTTTACTAAAAATCTGCATTCCGTGCCAAATACGACTGTACGAAACCCACAGTATTCTGTTTTTCAATAAAGCTAAAGGCGACCTTTCACTGAATAACTTCTATCAGTCTGATCTTTCTCTTTGATAGTCACGTGTCATCAAAATCGTTAGGATACCACTTAGATGCAGGATATCTATAGATACAAAGCTGTCCTTTTTTGTTATTTGATGCTGATTACAATGAAATTGCATTCACGAGGTTGGGTGTATTTATTTTCAGTCAACAACAGCCTGTCACATTGGCTGGGTCTGAAAGCCTAAGTGAAGTAGACAACAGAGCAATCATTTGCCTGATTTGTTAGAGTGAACTCAAATGGATAAACCAGGCCAAGAAATCCACTTGGGGGTCCAATTTAACTGCTTGGGCTGTCTTTCTGGAGCAAATCAATCAGGGAATAGGCAGATCCAGCCAGAGTTTTTCCAACTTGGTCATCTGCGCCTGTACAACACCACTGCTCCTTGCATGCACACACTAATTAAGTTAGCTTCTCTTAGGTTTTTCATTTTGCTTCACCTTTAAATACAGCCAGATTTCCCACACCCCAATCTCAGAGAATAACCTCCAAGTTATCACCCAGGGAATACGAAATATCATTATGTAACAACAGAATCATGATCCTTTAATTTCTTTTGCCCCTTTAGATTGGATGCAATTTCGCCTTATTTAATAACCAGGTGGCAGATTTAAACATTAAGCTACATGTATCGTAACCCTAGCTGAAATGAAAGCAATTGAATCATTATTCTGAGTCCTAAAATCAAGTCTTACCTTAGAAACAAAACATTCTGCTATGGCCACGGGATCATTTTCGCAGTTTTCCAGTTCTTGCAAGAGTTCACTATTTTTTTTTAAAAATGGGAAAATGTTATTAAGAATTACAAATAAGGTACATATTACACAACCATATATATCAAACTGCTTTTTATTGCCTTATTTCATAACAAAATAACCAGCTTAAATAAAATACAGGAAATCAGATCAGCACTCCAGAAGTCACAGATGGCAGGCAAAGCAAGTTTGCACACATTTTTCCACCTACAGAAGGATCATCAACTAATGATTAAAATTATACACGATTTTCCTGTGGCATATATTGCAGAGGAAATGGCTTCTCTACTTCCTGCCCTGACCTGCTGTGTGCTGTTGCTGTGCTTGTATGAAACAGATGCAGCACTACCTGCCAAAAGAGGCTGGGTCTCCCAGAGTATGTGAACTTTCCAAACAGAGAAGCCAAAAAGCTTTGTGTCTGTTAGTGAGAGCTATTCCTTTACAGCCTTGAGTGTGACATCTATTCTGAACAAGGTGCAATCTTCCTATAACAACACGGATCTGGACGTCAACTACTTTTGCAGAATCAGAAAAAAATCTCCCTTCCTCTGAGTTGTGTTACGTAAATGAAGAGCAATAAATGATTCTGGCCCTCCACCTCACCCTGTGATTGATTCGCTGAGAGGCCTCATCCTTATGACGTGACTGGCTGACCAACGGAACTGCTCCTACATCCTCAGCAGCTGCCCTGGAGGGTGACCCCTGGTAGCCACCCTTCCTCTGCAGCTCCGGCAGAGCTCTCTCCACCTCTGAGCCTCTCTGGCCATGTTCCATCTGGGACCTGGATTCCATTTCCAGAAGGGAATCTCATCAGAGAGGCTCCGAAGTAAGCTGCAGCTGGGCTGAAGGGTGGTTGAGATAGACCTGAGCAGATCTCATTTAGCCTTTCTGCTGAGGGCTCATCAGATACTGTGGTGGTTTGGATTGGCTGAATAGGGGGGCCTTGGCACAATGCCAAGGACCAGGAAAGTAAAAAATAAAAAGGAAATTTAAAATGGGGCAAAAGGGAGCAAACACTATTCGTGTGCCATCTATATATGCTGAATAGGTACTTTCCCCCTTTCTCCTGAATATTACAATACAAAAGAATGTTCACTAGGGAAAAATGATTCTAGTTTATCTGTGTTCTGTATGTTGCCTGGTGCATTTTTGGCACTCGAAGTTTTAAAATATTCTGATTGAAGCTTAATGGTTTCCTTGATTTTTCCCATTTTGTAGGTTATATATGTTTAGCTCGGCAATAAATTTGTTCCACCAAGTCCTCCAACTTCCAAGCCATCCAAAATATGGGAGAATTAAGCTCAACAGTAATCATTCAGTGGTAATTATTCAGTTCTTACCATGTGCAAAGCACTGTGTTGGGCCCTAGGGAGAGTAAAATAGAGTACATAGATACAATCCCTGCACACAAGAAGCTTTCAGTGCTAATGATGCATCAGCAGAGATGGAAAATTATCTCTGCTACTACCTTCTACTTCCTGAATTTTATGTTCACTGTAGAGATTTGTGTCACCGTAAAGTCGAGACAGGCTAAAGGATCAAAAACAGTCTTTTCAGTCTTTTAACCAGTAATTTTTCCAAAACATGCACTTCAATGGGATAGGGAAATTAGATAGATTTTAGGAGCATTTGTCCCCCTGTAAGTTTTTACGGCAAGGTTAGGGCTGCTATAGTCCGTTCCCTAACGATGAGTTAAAACACTGAGAAAATGACTACAGCACTTGATCCTCCAGTGTAGTGTGATGACCAGGCTAGAGAAAGAATACCAGAACGTGGGGGCCCAGAATGGAATGAGTGATTATGTTCTTAAGATCTGTAACATTAACATCAAGGCCCTTTTTAATCTTAAGGTCTTGGAAATTATAAAAAAACACCCTTCTTTATCTCGTAGGGATGCTGAGATAGTAATGCTTGTAAAAGCACTTCGGAAAAATGAAGACGCTACACAAACAGAAGTAATCGTTTGTGAAAACTCCCTGGGTTGAAGGATAATAAAGTCAGTGGGACACTGGGAGACAGATTGTTGAGACTGAATATTATTATTTAATGCCTTTAGGATTGCACACTCATCTCTGTAGCAAGACAGACAACTGAGCAGGGCTGCTGGCAGGAATGGGGGGCATAGATTTTAGTCAGTAGTTAAGGTTCTTATAAGCCCTCAAATCAAGGGATAGTTGCTGTACCTCAGTGTGTTTTGTGAACACACACACCTAAAAACCCAACTTACATACACTTACAGGACTTCCACTAATTGCCAAGGTTTTGCTAACATTCCAGTTATTGTGGCTTTGTGAGATGGGAAGTGAGAATGCAAGGAGAGGAAGAGAGAAGGGAAAATGTAAATTTATTTAGTTACAAACTCAGAATAAAAGGCAGATTTTTTCATAGGATATTTTTTAAATAGGACAGCACTTGAGTGTCCTTGGGTCCCAATACTTTTTTCTATTGAGTTCCTTTCTCTTTTGCTTCCATTCTTCCTGCTTTTCCTGGCTTATTATTTGCTCATTTTCTGCTCAAAGGTCTGACTGAATTGTGGTCATCCTGTTTCATGTCAGAGGTGGAAGGGGGTCAGGGAGAAAAAAAACACAAGATGGGGTGGCGGGAGGGAGGATGGGAGGGAGAGAGAGGAAAGGAGAGAGAGAGAGAGAAGAGGAAATGGTTCAGGTACCTTTTTGCCCCTAATCAATCTTCCCAAATATATCTTCTTTTCAAAAGAAAATTAAGGGGAAAATATCAATTCTTATTTCCATAGGTGTGTATTTATATGAGCATATGTGTTCAATGTCAGGAAACACTATTCCATTTCCCAGTAACATACTACACATTAAATTGTCCCAAAACCAAGGCTGAGTTGCTTGTGAATGTGAAAACAGGAATTGTGACATGACCTTGAAGGCTTTGATGCTTCAGAGTAAATTGAGATGCAGTAATGGAGCCAATCTTCTTTTAGTTTGAAATCAGCTGCCTGCAATACTTCCCTTCCCTCTTAAGCCAGGTCAATCAGCAATTAATTTTGTACAGCTGTAGTAAGATATACTCAAACAAGAATAAAAATGAATTGTTTGAATTTTGTGAATTGTACAAAAGTTCCCTTCAGCTTTCTTGTACACCGCCGTAGGCTTGAAAAACTGCCTGGTAAGGAGGGATACTGGAAAATACTTCCATCACGACCTAAATCCAAGAAACAGAGTGTAAAAGATGTGGCAGAAACACTGTGCTCCACCTAGCCTCTGGAGAAGCTAATTATTTTTTCTCAATGCATCACCTGTACTAGGTGCAGAAAGGAAGGATAAGAGGCACTGGTCACGAAGTTATCCTGCTGTTCTCAGAAAGCAGAAATTGTGGACTCTAGGATAGGAAGTAAGTATTCACTTATAATTTTCTTTCTGGAGAAACTGTGTATTTATAAAGAAGGAAATGAAAGAATGGAGAAATTTTGCTATGGCCTTTCTAGAAGAAAGGTTAAAGAAGAAACCTTAAGAAATGAAATTCAAAACTTTCGATGTGCCAAAAAATGAAGTGTTTTAAAGCTAGACTGAAGAATTAGACAATGACCACTAATGTTCAAGACTTTCATTCTTGGAGCCAGATTCAAACAATGATTTGGAAATGTCTTAGTCCAAAAGGGGATGTTGTGCAAGAGAAATGGTATTTATTTTCCTTTGTTTCCCAATTTTGGAGAATTCCCTTCCCCTGTATTTCATCCTCCACCAGTTTATTTAGTTTCTAATGTTATGGTCACATTACTGAAATTTCAGGGTTATTCTAGTCACCAGTTTCCAGGCAGGTAGTAATCTTACACACAGGGAAGAGAAACATCTTTTGAGAAAAGAGGAACTTTAGACTATTGTTTGATACAAAATGATTCTTTGGGATAAGACTTTGGGAAATACAGCTTAAGATCTAGTCTGCCTGAACTGTGAAGGCTGGGAGAAAACATTAGCTTTCATTGTCTTTAGTGTTGAGAATTATTAGAAGCAGCATGGCATAGAATAAGGGCCAGGGAGTTAGAAGGTCATGGGTTCTAATCCCATCTCTGCCACTTGTCTGCTGGGTGACCTTGGGCAAGTGATTTCACTTCTCTGTAACTCAGTTACCTCATCTGTAAAATGGGGATTGAGACTGAGTTGGACATGGATTGTGTCCAATTGGATTTGCTTGTATCCTTTCCAGGGCTTAGTACAGTGCCTGGCACAGAGTAAGCATTTAACCATTATTATTATTATTAAGAATTACTTTTACTGTTAACAGACAACAGGCAAATTGCAAGGTATAAAACATTGAGATTTTGAATATCATTAATGCCACTATTATATAAATGAATGCAAGGGTATCAAGTTTTCATTTGAACATAGGAGGAACTTGGAAAAGGGTAAGGAATAGGGCATAAAAAGGGCAGGACTGAGAGGGGAAAGAAGACAGCGAGGAGGAGGAGAGAAAACAGGGAGGCGGAGAGGAGAACAGGAAGGAGATGGTGGAGAAAAGGAAGAACATGAGGAGGAAGAGGTGAAGAAGAACAGGAAAGAAGAGGAGATGGAGAGGAAAGAAAGGAGAGAAGGAGAAGGAGAGAAAGGAAGGAGGAGGGGGGAATTAATGAGGAGATGAAGGACAAGTAAACTAGACTGTAAACTCCTCTGTACTGGAAGGAGGGATCATGACTGCCAACTCTGCTGTATAGTACTCTCCCAAGCACTTAGCATGGTGTCCTGCTTACCAAATCCAGTGGCTTCTACTCCATTCTAATCCTCCTCGACCTCTCAGCTGCCTTCAACACTGCTGATCATCCCCTTCTCCTGGAAACATTGTCCAACCTCGGCTACACTGAAACTGTCCTCTTCTGGTTTTCCTATCTTTCTGGCTCCTCATTCTCAGTCCCTTTTGCAGGTTCCTCCTCTGCCTCCCACCCCCTAACTGTGGGTGTCAAAGTTCAGTTCTTGGCCCTTTCTATTCTCTACCACCCACTTCTGTGGAGAACTCAATCGCTCCCATGGTTTCAACTATTACCGCTATGCGGATGATTTTGGGGAAGCAGCGTGGCTCAGTGGAAAAGACCCTGGGCTTCGGAGTCAGAGGTCATGAGTTCGACTCCCGGCTCTGCCACTTGTCAGCTGTGTGACTGTGGGCAAGTCACTTAACTTCTCTGTGCCTCAGTTCCCTCATCTGTAAAATGGGGATTAACTGTGAGCCTCACGTGGGACAACCTGATTACCCTGTATCTCCCCCAGCGCTTAGAACAGTGCTCGGCACATAGTAAGTGCTTAACAAATACCAACATTATTATTATTATTATTATTCCCAAATCTACAACTCCAGCCCTGATCTCTCTCTCCCCCGCTTTGGTCTCGCATTTCCTCCTGCCTTCAAAACATCACTATTTAGGTGTCCCGCCATCACCTCAAACTTAACATGCCTAAAACAGAACTTTTTATCATCCCACCCAAACCATATCCTTCCCCCGACTTTCCTATCACTGTAAAAAGCATTACCATCCTTCCTGTCTCATAAGACTGCAGCCTTGGAATTATCCTTGACTCCTCACTCTCATTCAACCCAAACAGTCAATCCGTCACTAAATCCTGTCAGTTTGACCTTCACAGTATCACTAAAATCCACCATTTCCTCTCCAAACGGCTACCACATTAATCCAAGCACTTATCCTATCCCGCCTTGATTACTGTATCAGCCTCCTGTCTCTCCCTACTGCAGTTCATACTTCACTCTGCTGCCCAGATCATTTTTCTACAAAAGCGTTCAGGCCATGTTTCCCCACTTCTCATGAACCTCCAGCGGTTACCCGTCTACCGCCGCAAACAGAAACTCCTTACCATCAGCCTTAAAACACTCAATCACCTTGCCTCCTACCACCTCACCTCCCTACTCTCGTACTACAATCCAGCCCACACACTTCACTCATCTAATGCTAACCTTCTCACTCTACCTCGATCTCATCCTCCTCACTGCCTATCTCTCACCCGCATCCTGCCTCTCACCTGGAACACCCTCCCTTTTCTTATCTGACAATTACTCTCCCCACCTTCAAAGCCTTATTAAAGGCATATATTCTCCAAGAGGCCTTCCTTAAGCCCTCTTTTCCTTTTTTTTGTGTTGGTATTTGTTAAGCGCTTACTATGTGTAGAACACTGTTCTAAGCGATGGGGTAGATACAGGGTAATTAGGTTGTCCCACGTGAGGCTCACAGTCTTAATCACCATTTTAAAGATGAAGTAACTGAGGCACCGAGAAGTTAAGTGACTTGCCCACAGTCACACAGCTGACAAGTGGCCGAGTCGGGATTCGAACCCACGACCCATGACCTCGACTCCCAAGTCCGTGCTCTTTCTATTGAGCCACGCTGCTTCTCTTTATTCCACTCTCTTCTGCATCGCTCTTTATTCATCCCCCTCCCAGTTCCACAGCATTTATGTACATATCCGTAATTTGATTTATTTGTATTAATGTCTGTCTCCCCCTCTAGACTGTAAGCTTGTTGTGGGCAGGGAATGTGTCTGTCATACTGTTATATCGTACTCTCCCAAGTGCTTAGTACAGTGCTCTGCAAATGGTAAGTGCTCAATATATACGATTGACTGACTCCCGGAGCCATCGCTTTCTGGCTACAGCTTTTGAGCATGTCTACTCATGCTCAGTGCAACCCAAGAGCAGATCCGATCGGTGCTATCAAAGGAAGATGTTCTACCACTGCAGGGACTGGCAATGGAAGCAAGACATGTACTACCAGCACCAGGGTGGACTCTCAGCAGTCACAGGATGGCTCTATGTTCTTGGAAGAGGATTGGAAGGTGGTGGATTGTGATATCTTGTCTAGGTGCCACAGTGATCCCTCTAAATTCCACTCAACCATCTTTATGTTTGTGAATGACCTAGTTCACAGAGGAATGCCAGCAATACCCAGTGTCCCAGGTGACTGGGTGAGGAATTAAACTATGAATCGCAAGGCTCCGGCAATAGCGTGGACGTAGTTAGGGGTGCCAGTCCCATCAGGGACCCCTTGCATACTCTCAGCCTCTCTCACCCCTGGTCTTTGAAAAATACTGTCAGGGCTGGAAATAACCAAAATGGTGGCTTTCTGGTTTGTTTGCTCTTAGCTCTCAGTCCTCATCCCTCCAAAGTCCTTGATCCTTTTTCTCCTATCATTCACAATGGAAATTTGGCACTTAAGGATCTGGCCCTTCCTGCCAAAGACAGTGATATGTAAGCAATCAATAAAATACTTTTTGATGATGATGATTTTGACCACACAATCAGTGTAGAACACTGAACATTACAATTACATTATGAATTACATTTGAATGTGGTTTTGGAATTCCTGAGAGAAAAAATGAAACAGGGAGTTGTTCCGTTTGCTGTGTAAGTTTGCTCTATATGTATGGTTAGTCTAAGATATAATGAGAGTTATAGTTAACTCAAATGGCACAATGAAAAATTATTCATTCCCTCAACTCCTGACTGAATGCATTATGCCAGCAAGGATGACAGCAACAAATTATCAGTGGGAGACGTGTGTGATTTTCTCCTAAATCAACGTTCATTTTTGATAGATTTTTAACAAGTTGCGCTGACTGAAATTTCAGACTGCCAAAAAAAGAGAATAACAAGATTTCAAAACCCACTGAGTGCCAATTCCATTTGAACTGAGGGTATGTGGAAGGAAGTGTCATTTTCTAAAAACAAAAGACTCCATCCTCAGAAAGCGGATTGATAACCAAGCAGAAGCCTTAATAATGCATGTAAAGCATATGAAATCAATATAAACGACACTTTTCAGATGGAAAAATCGTGTTTTTAATTCCTTGAATTCTACATCTGAGATATTCCTTTTACCTTTAGAGGAGACCAGAAAAATCAAACCCGAGATAAAAAGTAACTGGAACTATTTTTGTTTTATGAAGCTAACTCTTAATACACATGGTTCCCCATATAACGGAATACTGAAAAGCAATGTAGACCAAGGAAAGCAATAAAGAGCATTTTTTTAAAAATAAGCTGAACGCATTTAAAATGAACAGACTCTGTTTGAAAACAATCAATGGTCCATAAAGAACTGCCAGATATCATTGAAGAGCTACAGGACATTAATTTTGAGAACTCATAAAACAGGGTGGATGTTAAATGCCTATCTTAAAAACCAAAAAGGAAAAAAGGATGACCCTGGAAATTATTGACCAATCAAATACAAAGTAATAGAAAGTAAATGCATTTCTGTTAGGACAGAATTATTCCAAATCAATGATATTTTACTGAATAATAGAATGACAAGCTTTATACACAAGCAATATTGCATTTACAACTTCCGGTTTACATTTAGCTGGAAATGTAAGGCTTTTCAGTGTACCCCACACTGCTTTTCCATATACAAGCTGAGAAATAGCATGGCCTAGTGGATACAGCATGGGCCTGGGAGTCAGAAGGACCTGGGTTCTAATCCTAGCTCCTCCACTTGTCTTCTGCGTGACCTTGGGTAAGTCACTTCACTTCTAAGTGCTTCAGTCATCTCATCTGTAACATGGGGATTAAGACTGTGACCCCGATGTGGGTCATGAACTGTGTCCAACATGATGAGCTTGTATCTATCCCAGCTTAGAACAGTGCTGTGCACAGTGTAGTGCTAACAAATACACTATTATTATTATATTCTGTATGATTTGCCCATACAGTCGATTCCACCTGGAAGCATGTTTTCATTACAAGTTCTCAATAGTATGCAATAGTGGAATTAGGGAATGTTCTTATGACAATGTGCATCCATTTGGAAGCAGAGCAATGGGGTTTCAGAAGATATGATTGTGAATATGCTTAACACACTGGATGTGAGATGTCTAGTAAAATACACATTTACCTTCATGAGGTTCATGAAGAACATAATCACCTGAGTTACAGGAAATCTGACTTATTTGTTTTAGGTGTGGGCATAGTTGGCTTGAGGATCCTTCTGGGAGGGTGACTCAAAAATGGGTCAGAGCAACCTGATGTCCAAAGTGTTATATGGTGATGGGTGTGGAAATCAATTCTAGTTGATATCTTTAGCAATAATGCAATGAGACAATTGGGGCGTGCTCATCAATTTTCCAAATTAAATGAATAAAAAACTACCGCTACTACTACATCAAATTGATTAAGGTCGCTTAACATGTTGCAAGGCAGAAATGAAAATCAAATTGCAACTGAAAATTAGAAAAAGTCTCACAAAAATAGGATGAAAATAATGGAGAAAAGTTCATGGTACTAAACATAGTAGAAGAGCAAGATAGTAAAACTATAATACGGGAAAAAATGGCCAAGGCAAATACAACATAAACCCCCTAGGAATCAGAGTTATGTAAAGCTGAAAATTGTTGGCAATACAGTATTATTAAAAAAAAGCAAGGATGGTATCATGCTTTATATAATAAGGATCTTATTCAAATATTGTTTCCAGTTTTCATCACCACACCTTAAACATATGAGGAAAACCTGGAGACAACTCAGGAAAGAATACAATTATTTATTTTAATATTTCATGGCATTTGATAAGCTCTATGTGCCAGGCACTGTACTAAGCCCTGGGTCAGATACAAGATTATCAGGTTGGACACAATCCATGTTCCACACGAGCTCATAGTTAATCTCCATTTTACAGATAAGGAAACTGAGCACAGAAACGTTAAGTGATTTGCCCAACAGACAGCAGACTAGTAGTGGAAAAGGAATTAGAACCCAGGTCCTCTGATTCCCAGACCTGTGCTCTTTCCACTAAGCCATTCTTCTTCTAAGAAAATTTTTTAAGGGGAAGTTAAATATATGAGAATAGAAAAGTTAACAAAATTAGAATCATTTGGCTTAGAAAAACAAATGATTAAATATAATGTATTGCATTACTTATTATCCAATAGAAGTTACACCATTTTCTAGGGATTTACAGTGTGCTTGCAATTTACAGAAATAAAACATTCACACTGCAAAGTATGCATTTTATAATTACATTTATGTACAGCTTTGTTGGGAATGCACTTATCTTTTAGATTCCTCTATTTCATATTTTCCAAGTGTTTCACAAAATCGTTTGCTAATCATTCCTTAAGACTCCCAGTGAGGTAGGGTAGATCTAGTCATTAGTTAGGCAGATGAATAAATCAAGGCCAACTCTAGGAAACACACTAAAGGCTCAAAAGCAAGTTATCACTGAAACAAAATTAACACTTTCAGCTTCAGAATGCCTAGCCTATTGCTTTGACCTCCTGACAGCTACGTTTCTATGTTTTATTACTAAACTCTAGAGACTTGTTGTACAGTCAGTTCTGTTATAAGATAGCTTGCGGGACCTGTTTGTATAGAACACGACCGAAGAATTAGGGAACATTATGCAGAGTGGGCCTGTTCTGGTATAATACAGTTGACAAGTTGGGGCAAGTAGGACCGGTGTAGGAGGAAACAGCTGTAATGCTGCTATGCCTTCAGGTGTCTGCTTCGGCCTTGCTGAACTGCATGGAACTTTGGGTTTTGACAACTTTACTATATTACAGTAAAAGAACAATGGGTGGTACAGGGTCCAGCACTCTACTAGTGATCATTAAAATAATATGGAATTTCTCAGGTTTCTTTCTGGATTGTTGTCTCTCTGGCTCAGGAGTGGTGAAAGATCTCCCAGTCAAATTAGGTGCTAAGTGATAAATGAAGTTGACTCCTGGAAGTCCTCTTTGGGATCCAGACTCAGATCCAGTCGGGGGATCTAATTTGCAATTTGGGGAACGTTAAAAAGTTCCGGCCTAATAATTCAGGAGTTTCGAGAAGTAGCATGGCCTAGTGGATAGACCATGGTCTTGGGAGTCAGGACCTGGGTTCTAATCCTGGCTTCGTCACTTGTCTGCCGTGTGACCTTAGGCAAGTCAATTCACATCTCTGCATCTCAGTCACGATGTGTAAAATGGGGATTAAGACTGTAAACCCTACGTGGGACATGGACTGTGTCCAACCTGATTATCTTGTCTACTCCAGCACTTAGAATAGTGCCTGGGACACAGTAAATATTAACAAATATCGAAAAAAAAAATTAAAGGATTTTATTAGTTAAAACACTTCTGCTGCCAGGCCCCCAATTTTCTACTCAATTATTATTTACATTGAAAAAGACTTTCTTTTAAGTAATTCCCATCCCTACCTTTTAGTCTACGGAATGACTCTTGCTTTACTTTGTTCAGTCAATCAATGGTGTTTACTGAGCTCTTACTGTGCACAGAGCACTGTATTAAACGCCTGGGAGAGTACACTACCCTAGAGTTGGCAGACACATTGCCTGGACAAGGATAGGATGTCATTGACATTAACAATAAATGTCAGAGACAAGATATTATATATACATGCATACAAATACCTCTAGCCACCTTCACAAAACCATAAGTCACAATACCTCCACAATACCCCGCCTTAAGTATCTCCCCTCCTGAGTCTATCTTAGACAAGACATCGGATCAAGGTCTTAAAATGCTGTTCACGATGCAGAAGAAACCTCTAATGGCTATGCATTTCCTTTTGAATTAAACAAAAACTCCTAACCACTGGATCCCCAGCAGCTGTATCCTCCTACCTTGCTCACTCCCCATTTCTGCCAACTCACACCTTTAGTCCTCTTAAGCTAATCTTTGCCTCATCATCAATTCTCGTGTATCTGACCATCACTCTCACTCTTCCCCACCTGTGAAACTCCCTCTTAGTCAAATCTGCCTAACTGCATTCCTCTTCAACTTCAAAGTCGTTCTAAAGTCACCTTCTCCTAAAAGCATTTCCCAGTTAATCCCCACCTTCCAGATTCTCTCAACATCCCAGGAGTACAGATGTGTCTGTCTACTTTCACTTTTAATCATTTTTGATTCATACACAGGCACTCCAACTCTACCTAATTCCCACCCGAATTTTCAATTTACCCATTTTCTGGTTTTTTCCTTCAATTCTCCACTGATTTCTCTTTTTTGTTCTCTCACTTCACTTCTATTTAGTGCCTTTACAGCTTTGCTTAGGAAATGTTTGCCGTCTTTCACGGCTTTTCATCCATTCGTGAAGCCTCTTAGGACAAAAGTACTGTCTGAAACTCATTCAATAAACAACACTAAAAGGAACAGTCACTACTATAAATCCCAAATTGACCAGGGAGACAACAGTAATGTCTATCTCCTGGGCAACAGTTTGGAAGGAAAGGAGATATGTTTATCAGACATAAAATATTGACTTTATCATACAATAAGGACTCCACCTGCCAGGAGTTGTTCAGGACATCCACAGCAAGACTGTGAAACTGAACAAAAATTATTACAGAAGATTAGTTTTCTTATTTCATATTCATCATGCTAGAGGTAACACTACCCTGGGAGAAGCACAACATCTTGCTGGTTTCTTTTCACTTAGCCCATCCTTAAATCTTCACTTACCTGTTGAAATGATAGATGTCCTGTATGTTTCCAAATAGGGCTGATCGCTCTTCAGTCCCCAAAGAAAGCCTGGTTTGGTCAGTGATACAATCAAGATAGTCCTGTAAAATAAATGAGACAGTTCCTTCAACATTGCTACCCCTTTTCAGTAGCAGGGAATGGAGATATCTTTAATTGTACAAAATGGTTCCTTCAGCTCAATTTCAAATTATTACAATAATCTACTCTAATCTAAACAGAACTCTTTCATAAAAATGAACAATATTTATCTGTTCACTGAAACAGTAAGAACCCTAATAAGCTGAATGGTGAACAATACAGCAGTGTGTGTTTATCCAACAGAAAATATATTTTATTCAATACCAATATAATATCTATTAATTATTCATTAATATCCACATTGTTTCCATAAGAAGATACTTTTTCCTTGAATGATGGATGATTCCCACTTTCTAAATTGTGGGGGTCATTCAAGGTTCAGTTCTGGGTTCCCGTCTATTCTGCATCTCCCCACTCACTTGGAGAACTCATTTGCTTCCGCAACTTCAACTTCCATCCCTATGTGGATGATTCCCTTCTCTGCAGACTTGTATTTCCTTCTGCCTTCGGGACATCTCTACTTGTATATCCCAATGACACCTCATACCTCACATTCAAAACAAAATTCCTCATCTTCCTTCCCTGTCTTCCCACTGTTTTTCTCATCACTGTATACAAAACCACCAGCCACCCTGTCTCATAAGTCAGTAACCTTGGTATTAGTCTCAACTCACCATTCTCATTCAACCCACATATTCAATGTCACCAACCTGCACAACATCACTAAAATCCACCCCTTCCTCTCCATCCATACTGCTACTATGCTATTCCAAACATATCACAGTCCACCCTGACTGCATCAGTCATCATCATCAGTCTGCATCAGTCATGAGTCTTCTTGCTGATCTCCCTGCACCCTGTGTATCCCCACTCCAGTCCTTACTTCACTCTGTTGCCCAAATCATTTTCCTAAAAAGAGTTCAGACCATATCTCCCCATTCCTCAAAAACCTCCAATGGTTGCCCACCCACCAATGCATCAAACTCCTTACTATCAGTTTTAAAACTCTTAATCAGCTCACCTCCACCTACTTTCCCTCACTGATCTACAACCCAGATTGCACACTTCACTCTCTCCTCTAACCAACCTACTCTCTATTTTTCTACCTTGTCTATCCTGCCACTGACCCTTTGCCACATCTTTCCTCTGGTCTGAATCTCTTCCCCTTTTATATAGAACAGACCAGCAGTCTCTCCACCTAGAGAGCCCTAAAGTCTTATCTCCTCCAAGAGGATTTTCCTAACTAAATCCTTTCATTCATTCATTTAATAGTATTTATTGAGCGCTTACTATATGCAGAGGACTGTACTAAGCACTTGGAATGTACAAATCAGTAACAGATAGAGACAGTCCCTGCCCTTTGATGGGTTTACAGTCTAATCGGGGGGAGACAGACAGACAAGAACAATAGCAATAAATAGAATCAAGGGAAAGAACATCTCATTAAAACAATAGCAAATCCTCATTTCGCCTCCCCATCCTCCCCTCCTAGTTGTTTATGAACTTGGATCCATATCTCTTAAGTACTTGATATTCACCCCACCATCAGTCCCACAACAGTTATTTACATATCCTTACACTCTTCCATTTCTCCTACCTGTAAATTACTTTAATGTCTTTCTCCCCCTCTGGACTGTATGTTCATCAAGGGCCAGGATAGTGTCTACCAACTCTCTTGCATAATACTCTCCCAGGTGCTTAATACAGTGCTCTTACACACAGCAAGCACTCAGTAAATCTCACTGATTGACTGATTGATCCCAGATTAAAAAGTCAGACAACTAAGGAAAAATTTGTTTTTGATCAAGAAGAAAAAAATCCAATAGCTGTCAATTTTTCAACGAAACTATAGTTAGGTTGCAGTGTGTAATTCACTAAGATGTACTTCAAGTTTATACTTTGTTAAAAAAATAAACTTAGTTAATGAAACGTGAAAAAGTTCACTGAATTTTATTTTTATCCCCCTAAGAACACAGTAGCTCCTCATAGTCCTGTAATTTGTTGGCTAGAGATTCTATTTCACAATGTGTTAAACTGCATCACTGTCAGGAGACAGAGGCTATCTGACCAGCTGGATAAGGAAGAACAACTGACCCCAGACCTGTGTCTCAAAATGCTAGTCATAAACCAAGTAAGCAAGTGTACTCTGTCAGTGTTTGAAAAGGAACTCTGCAGGAGGCGGGAAAACAATAAAGGAAACAATGAAACAGCTGAAATAACGTAAAATGAAAAATAAATAAAATCTCCTACCCTGGACTCAACAATGTACTAATGGCATTCGACCAAATGCAACACAGCATTCCATGGTATTAAGAGGAAGCAACCCTGTGAAATGTCAACTAGACCATGAAAGTCTTTTGCACCAAACTGCATTCCAGCATCTAATAGAAAATATAATATTTAAATTCACTGGGTAAGAACTGAAATTTTGAAACCACTATCTTTAGGACATTCATTTCTTACACTCCTTGGTAATCCTCATAAGGGCTTTCTAATGGGTCTCCCCAAAGGAGTCTTCCTCTAGTTTTTCAGCAAATCCCCCACCCTCCCCCACAAAATAACTTTTTTTTTTCAAAATCACAAGTTGAAAACACATCCTATGCTGGGAAAATAGTCTTAACAGCATGGCTTAGTGGCAAGAGCATGGGGCTTGGGAATCAGAGAATGTAGGTTCTAATCCTGGCTCTGCCCCTTGTCTGTTGTGTGACCTTGGGCAAGTCACTTAACTTCTCTGTGCCTCAGTTACCTCATCTGTAAAATGGGGATTTAGACTGTGAGCCCCACCTGGGACAACCTGATCATTTTGTATTTTCCCCAGTGCTTAGAACAGTGCTTGGCACATAGTAAGCAGTTAACAAATACCATTATTATTATTATTATTTAAAAGAGAGCCTCAGTATGACCACAATGATAAATTCAGGGAAAGCTTTCTGTCCAAGACGGAAGATCAACAGGCTTCCCCATTTATACACCCTAAGAAGCTTCAGACCTTGAAATCTATCCATTTATGGAACTAGATTTGTAATGATGTTGGTGATGGTGATCATCATAATAATAATAATAATGGTGGTATTTGTTAAGCACTTACCATGTGCAGAGCACTGTTCTAAGCGCTGGGGTAGATATAGGATAATCAGATTGTCCCACGTGGGGCTCACATTTTTTAATCCCCATTTTTGCAGATGAGGTAACTGAGGCACAGAGAAGTGAGGTGACTTGGCCAAGGTCACATATCAGACAAGTGGCGGAGCTGGGATTAGAGCCCATGACGTCTGACTCCCAAGCCCGGGCTCTTTCCACTAAGCCATGCTGCTTCTAACCATTCTAATCATAATATCAACAGCAACAACAACACTAGAGAACGAGGACTGAAATAAATTAAATTAGCTTTATTGCAACTTAAATAAATGCAATAGTTCAGTTCTGGCAAGAAGTTGAATGGATTCATCTTTAAGGGAAGAGAAAAGATTTACATGAAATTACACCCGAGGACAGAGCACTGAACAAAACCACCTTTACCTAGAGTTGAAAAGGCACTTGAGGGATCATCTGATCTAGCCCCCTGACTCCAGAGAGATGAATGAATAAACCATTCAGGACTGATAGCTGCCTATTTTTTCCTTAAACGCCTACTGGAATGAAGACTCCAAATATCCTTAGTAGCTTTTTGCAGACAGAAGTTCTTTCTTATCCAACTAAAAATCTCTCCTAATTTAATTTAAGCTTATTTCCTCTCGTTCAGTTCTCTGGATGTAGAGAACACCTGATTTGGTTTCTCCCCTTCTCCCTAGTTAAGAATATCCAGATCAACCCTTAGCCTCCTTTTTAGCCTAAAAAACCTTATATCCTTGAACCTTTCCCACTTTTTGATGCTTTTGGTTCTTTTCCTCTGGAGTCTCATCAGTTTCTCCACTACGTTTTAAAAGACCAAAACTGGACACAGCGCTCCATTATAAGGCCTTGATCAGGGCAGAGCTTAGGGAGAGGATACAGTTCCAACTCTTGACAGTCACGCTGTTGTTGATAGATCCCAAACAGCATTTTGGCTTTTTAACAGCATTTCACTGCTGACTCATACTCAGCTTCCGCAGAGAAGCAGCATGGCTCAGTGGAAAGAGCCCGGGCTTTGGAGTCAGAGGTCATGGGTTCGAATCCCGGCTCTGCCACTTGGCAGCTGTGTGACTGTGGGCAAGTCACTCCACTTCTCTGGGCCTCAGTTACCTCATCTGTAAAATGGGAATGAAGACTGTGAGCCCCACATGGGACACCCTGATTCCCCTGTGTCTACCCCAGCGCTTAGAACAGTGCTCTGCACATAGTAAGCGAATAACAAATACCAACATTATTATTATTAACTACAATGCGTACTTGGCCATATGCAAGCTGCGCCTTTGTCTAGTCTTTCTCCATACTATAGAGCCAAACAGAACACACTACATAGTGAGAGGAATCTAAAAGAGGTAACAGTTTTGTATTTAGACATATATCTTTATGAGAAAAGGTTTCAAAAATTATAACCGAGAATAATTGAGAAAAGTGCTGACACAAACACAACGTAGGAAGGGGAAAAAGAGTTTAGCTCTGGCCCTATTGTGCGACTTGGTGTACCTAAAAAACTGCAGAGGCTTCAGAAGAAGACAAGAGCTGCGATCTCCTTCTTGATTTAAAAGTGCCAAATTTGGTGGAATTTATAAGATCCAGGATTCAGGGGCACAGTTCCTTGCTGAGGGAAATTAAGGACTGAAGTTGCAGGAACACCAGAAAATGAACTTCAGAGGATGGAGAGTTTGAAAACTAGAATCTGTGGTTCAGAGAAACTATTAAGAGGGCATTGACTATCTGGAATTCTCAGAAAATGCAGTGTTGGGAGTCCAATTTTCCATAGGCTGCTGCTATTAAAGCAGATTAGAGTTGTGAAGCCACAACTTGCTTTCACCTAGTAATCTTAATTAAGTCTTTAAAATATGACACTTTACTTCTAAGTCAGTTACTGAAGCCTACTGCCCTACACACTGCATTAACAGCCATTATCATATGAAACCATAATGAAAGGTTTGAAACTCCCTGATAACACTTCAGGCTGCAAACATAATGACATGGTGCAGAAACCAATGAAATTTATTAGAGCTGGTCTTGCTGCTTATTAATTTTATTTGCTTATTGTCAGCACCTGTGGCTTCTCCAGTGTCAGCAATAAGTGGTTCATTTTTAATCTTTGCCTTTGTTGTTTTTTTATTGTTCCCCTACAGGTGGAATGTAAAATTTTCCCTCATGAAAAACACCTTTCTCCTCGGCATTCAAGTTATTCCCTTCCATAAAATGGCCTTTCTGTTTTCACATTTCCCAAACTAATTCCCAAACTTGGGATCTCACAGCAGCGATGAGGCTTGAGATGAATTCTTGATCAGGTTTTTCTATGTCCTCTTCTTGTTCCCTACCTGACTCAGAATCCATATCACACAATTTCCATTACTTAGGGATAAAAGAAAAACAGTGTAGTCTAGCAGAAAAACTACAGGCCTGGGAGTCAAGAGACCTAGGTCCCAAACCCAACCTGCTAGATAGAACTTAAATACCAGTCTCCCTTCCCATGTGACTATGAAGCCCATGTGGAATTGATTATTTTGTGTCTGTCCCAGCATTTACTTTTGAGAGAAAAGCTTCATAAGCTAGTACTGACTTTCTCCTCTTTGCTCCATCATCCAGGAAATCATCAATATTATCAGTGGTATTTACTGAGCACCTACTGAGTGCAGAACACTGCACTAAGGGCTTAGGAGAGCATAATACAACAGTTAGCAGTCATGAAGTGCTTTTAGGTATGAAAATGAAATAAAGATTTAACACAGGAAGAAACAATAATGCAGTTGTGTTCATACACCCCCTCTCTCAGTGTTCTTCTTTCTACTCACTGACAACATGCCAAATCATCTCCCTTCTTTCTTGTTCTCCTTCCTTTTTATTCACACTAGATCACTTTTAACAAAAAAGATAATCTTATCGGGCCTCAGCTCCTCTGGGAAGTATAAACTCCAATAGCCTCCTGTTGCTCCTGTAATCCTGGAAATTTATTACACATTTACCTTTTCACCTTTCTCTCCCAATTTTATCTGGTCATCGTCATTACCTACCTCTTCAAAGAACTTGACTTTACAAAGGAAAAGTGTGGTCTAGTGGAAAAAGCATGGGCCTGGGGGTAAGGGAACTTCCCTTATAGTTCCTGCCTTCTGCATCGCCTAAGCACTTGGGTTTGTTCCTCAATCAATCCATCAGTCAATGGTATTTACTGAGCACTAACTATGCAGAGCACTGTACTAAGCACTTGGGAGAGCACAATACAGCAGAATTAGCCGACACATTCCCTTACCATAACAGGCTCACAATGTACCTCTTAAGGACTTTGACTTTCATCCCACCCCACACCACTTACGTATATATCCATCTGTAATTTAATGCCTGTCTCTCTTCAGATCTGTAAGCTCCTAGTGGGCAGGAATCATGTCTACCTACTCTACTGTATTGAACTCTCCCAAGTGCTCGCACACAGTAAGCACTCAAATAGCCTTGATTGATAAATGACTTATCTTGTCCTCACTTTAATTTACCTGTGCACAACATAATAATTGTAAATATCATTTGGCTATTGCAGCTAAACAAAAGATAACTGAAAAGACTTTTTGGCCTGGATGAAGGTAGTTGAGTGATGCAGATGTAATATCAAATAGATACACTTAAAAGATGGTAACTTGAAATAAAATACATGTACAAAACAAGAAAGAAATTTCATGCTGCTGTCATGTTGGAGCAAAATAAAGTCAGTACTTGGGTGAAAACACGCAAAATCGATTCAGTTCTATTCATTACAAAATTTTACTTATTGTCTAGAATGGATTCCCTAATAAAACATCATTTCATTAGATCGTATTTGAGTGCTTACTGTGTGCAGAGCAATGTACTAAACAGCGTGGCTCAGTGGAAAGAGCACGGGCTTTGGAGTCAGGGCTCATGAGTTCGAATCCCAACTCTGCCACTTGTCGGCTGTGTGACTGTGGGCAAGTCACTTAACTTCTCTGGGCCTCAGTTCCCTCATCTGTAAAATGGGGATTAAGACTGTGAGCCCCTCGTGGCACAACCTGATTCCCCTATGTCTACACCAGCGCTTAGAACAGTGCTCGGCACATAGTAAGCGCTTAACAAGTACCAACTAAACACTTAGGAGAATACAGTACAACAATAACAGACACATTCCCTGCCCACATAGTTTAGTTATATTTAGTACAAGAATCATTACAACTTTACATTGAGGTTCACAGCTATTTCTGATTGTGGAATTTTCCTATGCATGCAAACGGTTTTTATTCTAACTCCAATGTCTGAGTGAATTCCACTATCACCTTTGGGAAGCAGCATGAGGTAGTGGATAGGGCATGGGCCTGGGAGTCAAAAGGTCATGCGTTCTAACCCTGGCTCTGCCACTTGTCTGGTGTATAATAATGTTGGTATTTGTTAAGTGCTTACTATGTGCAGAGCACTGTTCTAAGCGCTGCGGGTAGATACAGGATAATCAGGTTGTCCCACGTGAGGCTCATAGTTAATCCCCATTTTACAGATGAGGTAACTGAGGCATAGAGAAGTGAAGTGACTTGCCCACAGTCACAAAGCTGACAAGTGGCAGATTCGGGAATCGAACCCATGACCTCTGACTCCCAAGCCGGGCTCTTTCCACTGAGCCACGCTGCTCCTCTGACCTTGGGCAAGTCACTTCACTATGCCTCAGTTACCTAGTCTGTAAAATGGAGATTGAGACTGTGAGCCCGACGTGGGACAGGGACTGTGTCCAACCCGGCTTGCTTCTATCCACCCCAGCCCCCATCCAGCTCTTAGTACTGTGCCTAGCAGATAGTAAATGCTTAGCAAATACCACCATTATTATTATCTTTCTCTCCTCTTCTTTTTCCTCCATCTGCCAAACAATGGCAGTGATGGAAAGGAAGTGGGGAGTAAATAAAATAGTGGGGAGACCCACGACAATGATTCTGGGGCTCCAGAGCATCAACTCTGAAACAAAAGAGGCTTTAGAGATTTGGAAGTGGATAATGATGTCTCTGTGGCCATCACAACAGCTTGGCACACCACTTTCTGGCATTTTCACAAAATAAAATTAATTCATAAGGTGACCAGCAGCGGGTAGGGAGTATAATCCTGACAGTGTATGCAGAATCTTTGTTTATTTCTGACATTTTCTAAGTGCCTTTGTGACGCCAAAGATCGGGGAAGGCACTGAGGGAGATGGAGGTGAGATGCAAAGGGCCTAAAATGGCTGGAAATTCTTTAGGAAAAAAATTCCTTCTAAATCCCATTCAAGGGACAAGAGGTGATCTCTTTCTGATAGGTGTAAACTCTAAATGAATTTGCAGCTTTGACATTCTACTAGAAGCATTACTATCTGTGAAATTTAGCTAAATGTCAAAAAGGATAATGGGTAGTAACTGTGGCTGAAAATATTTGGGATCCACCAATCTTTATTATAGGCAACAAAATCCATTATAATGTGAAGAAGTCAAACAGTTTTGAGAATACGTAAACGTTTCTGTTGGGAAAATTTCATGACTTAAGCAGTAATTTTGCAATCTGTCTTTAAGTTCACCAGCTTCATCCACCTACTTCACAAGGATATAGTGGAGATTAATTAGATGAAAAATAAATGAGTCTGTAAAAGGCTTTGAGCTCCTTGGAGAGGGGTTCTATACACACAGAAGGTATAATTAACATTATTAGCAGCAACCAGATAATTACATTTTTACTTTGCCCTTCAAAAAGCATGAATCTTGTAAAATCCTTCCTTGTGATTCTAACTAATGCTAGGAATTGACTTTCTTCCAGGGTAAAATAATATTCAATTATATCATTAAATATTTCTCCAAAATTGGAATTTAAAAGATGGGAAAATTGCCACACACACACACACACAAACACACACAAAATTTCCTGCCCCGCAAGGACAGAAATGGCAAGGCACTGATGTGTCCTGACAAACCAGGTAACTATTCCAAAAACGATTTTTCCCTAGATCTTTTTACCTATGTGAAACTTTTGACTCATATTTTAATGTAAGAAGAAGAAATAAATAACTGGGAAAACCCAAGAGGAAAGGACTAATAAACTTAACATTTCTAGAAATGATCTTAATCCGCCAATCCCGGCAATGGGAAAGTGAGCCAAAAGGAAAGCAACATGTCTCATGTCTAATGGAAGCAGCAAGGCTTAGTGGAAAGAGCACGCGCTTGGGAGTCGGGGATGTGGGTTCTAATCCCGGCTCCGCCACTTGTCTGCTGTGTGACCTTGGGCAAGACACTTAACTTCTCTGTGCCTCAGTTACTTCACCTGTAAAATGGGGATTAAGACTGTGAGCCCCACATGGGACAACCTGACTACCTTGTATCCACCCCAGTACTTAGAACAGTGCTTGGCACATTGTAAGCGCTTAAGAAATACTATCATTATTGTCTCAGACATTATTTATTTACCAAATGCCCTGAGTCCCAGGCTATAGGGAATAAGGTTCTCTTTTCACCTATCTTTTCTGTGTTTTCCTCAGTGAGAACAATAATTTCTTGCTTACACTGGTTGTTTGCTAATCTACAATCTGCTTTTGTTTGCAATTTGCCACCTGACACTGTAATTTAGAAGAAGAGGGCTGAGATGTTTCTATTTGGTAGGGTCTCTCAAAATTGTTGCTCTACAATACTTTTTTATCTGGCAAATTATGCCATATTTATTAACAAAAATATGGCTACCATGATTAAGAGAAAAATAGAATAATTTCATTCAGATTTACAGCATTTGTTCATAAAAGATATATTTTACCTCACTGATTCCAGATTTTAAATGCCAAGAGTGGGAGACAGACACAAATCCACACCTATAACCCACAAAGGGGTGGGGAAGGGAGGTGACCAGTTGAATGGGCAGGGTGGTAATGTGCTGGCAACATTGTAAGCACCTAAACACTGGGAACAGAGTAACCTCAATCATAACTATAGTGCTGCCTTTTGAAACTTAGTAATTAAATAGAAGAAACCTCTGATGAGTATACATTTTGAAAAACAAGAAAAAAATATAAGATCATTAAAAAAGGCTTACAGCAGGATTCCAGTTGCAGCCTCACCACACATAGATCCATCAAGAAATACCAGTTTCACCCCGAGTACCCCCCCAAAAAAACAACAGAATTTAAAAAGTTAGAAAGAATTCTCCACCAGTGAGATATATGAATATTCCTTCAAAATGTACTAGTTTCTCTTAAAATAGAATACAATCTTCAAGATTATATCCTTGTGTTGATATGGGCCACAAATTAAACTTGTCAGCAAAATAATGAATGGAAAATTAATTTTTCAATCTAATAACTCTTCCTGTGTGCAAGTAATCTATACACATCAAAGATTCCATTTACTAAATATATTCCTTCCCTCCTGTCTACTCTTCTGCACAAGTCTACCCATTCCTCAAATAAATCTAATGGTTTGAGTCCTCTCTGCAGCAAACAGGAACTTCTATTGGTTTAATCGGCTCTCTTTCTCCTACTTATCTACTCTCTTTCTACACTCCAGCTCACACTTATTGTTGTTCATCTCCAGCTAACCTATTCATTGTGCCTCGTTCTGTTCTCATTTCTTCTGCTACTGACCTGGTCCAAGGAGATACACAAATAACTCAGAGCTTTGTTTCACAATCAACAAAATGCTTTGGACTAACAAATAACCTGTAGAAGACTGAAGTTACAAATTGACTTTCTTATATAGAAAGCTACCCACTTTTGTTTAGTTTCTGAATTAGCTTTGGTTGAGGTAACCAGTTGATCCAGATGTGAACACTGTTTCCCTAAGAGAGAAAGATCAAGTTCAGGACTTGGTCTAATACTTGAACCTGTATATTCAGTTTATCACCAAATCCTATGGGTTCTACCTTCACAGGATCTCCAGAATCTACCCCATCCTTTCCATCCCATTGGCCAGCATGCTGGTCCAGGCACTTATCATATCCTGCCTTGATTATTACATCAACCTTCTTGCTGACCTCCCTGCCTCTTCTCCCCTCTCCAGTCCATACTGCACTCTGCTGCCCAGGTCATTTTTCTTTAAAAAAAAAAAAAAAAGTTCAATTCACATCTCCCCACTCCTCAAAAAGCTCCAATGGTTACCTATCCATCTTCTCATCAAATAGAAATTCCATAATTGAGCAGCTTTAAGGCACCCAATCAGCTCTCCCTTTCCTACCTTACCTTGCTGATCTCCTACTACACCCCAGTTCACGCACTTCATATTCCTCTACCCATTCTCTGTACCTCGATCTTGTCTTTCTTCCCACAGATCCTTTGCCCTCATGCTCCCTCTGGCCTGGACCCTCCCGCTCCTTCTCATCTTAAAAGCGACAGACCATCAACCACTCTCACAATCTTCAAAGTGCATCTATCACCCTTTTCAACTTCCCTTCTGCATTGACTATGCACTTGGATCTGAATCCCTTAGCACTCTGACACTCCACCTCAGCCCCGCAGCACATGTTTACATATCCTTATACTTATTATTATCCTTACACTCGGATAATAAGAGCTTTCCTTATCTTTATTTTACTTTACTGTATGTCTCCTCGGCTACACTGTGAGCTCCTTGAGGACTTACAGAATTGTACTTTCCCAAGTACTTAGAACAGTGCTCTGCATACATAAACCACTCAAATATCATTGTTTTATTCTAATTTTTCATAAGGGAAAAAAGAGGGAAAATGAAGGAGTCTATATTTCTCCGACATCCATATAATAAGTAGCAAAGAAAAGAAAAAAAAACACTCCAGGTTGATGCAACACTGTTATGCACTGTGGTTAAAAACATTTGGGATCCACTCGTCCTTACTGAAATCTACACAAATATGATGCTTAAAAAAGAAAGCAGTTATAAGAGACATTTAATTAAAATGGCAGTGAACCAATTTCAACCCTTCTGTCAGGTCAAATAGGTCAGTCAACTTTAATAGGGGAAAAATTACTTTTACTTAACTCTTAAAGTGTTTTCCTCTAATATTATTCAAATACTTTAGTGAAACTAGTCCTCTGAAGCACAAATTTTAGAAACATTTTCATCACCAGAGTTTTCAATTACCTGTCAGGATACTGTTAAACATAAGTTTTCAAGAACTTTTAAAAGTACATAAGTTAAGCATTTCCTCATGGAGACCATGTAGATTAGCCTAGCTTAAAGTTTATAGGGGCCAACAAATTTAACAATGAAAGGTCTTTTATATTCAAGGTGAGGCTTCTCCTCTTGAAAATTGCAGTGGGATGGAGCTGTAGATCATTCTTAGACAGGTAATCTTTGTTGGAACTGACCCCTTTGTAGGCCTAAGGATAGCAACACTAAGTAACTAAGAGATAAATATGGAAGACTTTAAATGTCCCATTCCAAGTTAAACTTTTGTAAGTCTTGGCATTTTATAGAATATCCTGCTGCAGTAATGTGAGGACATCCTTTTCCTTTCTCCCCTCATATACTCATAGCATGCCCTCTTCTTTTTTTGTTATTTATCTAGGAAACTACACCAGGCAACATTTTGAAGGGGTGTCAAACCTAGGTAGGTAAAATATTAAATGAGAAGAACTCAGTAGCTGTGAAATAGCCATGATTCAGTTATGATACAGGAGAATTAGACAAGCCTATTCTAGATAATCAGGCATTTTATTCCCTTGATTCGAGTCCAAATATATCTAAATTTGAAATATTTTCAGACAGTCACATATGGGTCAAATTAGTTATCATCAGCCTTCAGTTGTTCCTTCTCAATACTGGGTCACTAAAATCCATTGGTTGTACTCTGTCTAATCATAAGCTTGTGTTAGCTTTGCAGTTGATGATTTATTATTAGAACCAGGAGTAGTCTTGTAAAAAGTACAAATGTACTAAAGTACTTGGTTGATAGCTATAAAAGTAGCTATTTGTCTAGTTTAGTAACCTGGAACATTAACTTGTTTCTACTCTGATGCCTAATTCAGTGCTTGACACACAGTATGCGCTTAACAGCATTTGCCATCTACTCTCTGGTGACTAACAACTGAAATGATGGCTCAGTTCTTACAGGTATATGATGGTTAATTACAGCAGTCTTTTAATTTACTGTCAATAGTTGAAAAAAACATAAGCAACAATAATGATTTACATATTAAGCACAGTAAACCTTAAATACTTGGACTTAATCACTAGACTGATGATTCTTTAATTTCAAAAGCCTTCCCAAATAGTCACATTCTCCAGGAGGCATTTCTTGATTAATCTCCCCATCTTTCTGATTAAACCATCTATCTCATCAGCCAAGGTCACACAGCAGGCAAGTCAGGGGAGTTGGGATTAGAATTCAGGTCATCTGCTCCCATATCCCTGCTCTTTCTACTAGGCCACGCTGCTTCCTAATCACATCTTCGTGTCAAAGATCCTCTAGCAAGCAAGTAAGCCCGTGACTAGACTGTAAGTCCGTCAAAGGGCAGGGACTTTATCTGTTACCCATTTGTACATTCCAAGCGCTTAGTACAGTGCTCTGCACATAGTAAGTGCTCAATAAATACTATTGAATGAATGAGTTGAGATTAGAGCCCAGGTCCTCTGACTCCCAGGCCCACGCTCTTTCCACTAAAGCCACACTGATTCCTAATCGCAACACATACTGAAAAACAAACTGAAAATACTCGTTTTGAAAAACATGCAATTGTAGTGTATTACTAAATTCCCAAACTGTTTTTCTAAAACTTTTTCCACTGTAGCATGTGCCAATATCCACCTACTTCTGGGCTAAATTTAAATTAGGGTCCTCAAACAAGTGCCACCTAAGCAAAGAAAGAGGTATTGACATCAGATGGATACTGAAATTGTAAATCACAGGGAATGAATAGCATTTCTATTAATAAAAACAAAAAAACCCCACAAGATGATAACAGGGATTCAATTGCTTAGCACAGTGCTCTGCCTGCTAGAGTGTAAAGCTCCCTCCTAGACTGCAAGCTCCTTGTGGGCAGGGAAAGTATCTGTTTATCATTATATTGTACTCTCCCCAAGTGCTTAGTACAATGCTCTGCACACAGTAAATTCTCAATAAATATGACTGACTTACTGACTCCGCACACAGTAAGGACTCAGTAAATATGACTGATTAATAAATATTATTTATTGATTAATGAGAATTATAGTGACATTATCAAAATAGCCTAAGGGCTTCCAGTCATTCACTTCACATTCCTTACCTTATTTGACTTACTTTATAATCTGCTGAGAGACGTTCCTCACAATATACAGTCAGTTCAGTCATAACACAGTATTTCAATTCGTGTTTTGACTGGAAGGGATTAGGGAATGTTCTACACAAATGAAAGAGTGTTGGGTCCATTGTGACACGTTACCAAAAAAACCTGCTTATGCTCAGTGCAAAATCAGAATGGGTATTTACAGCGTAAATTACCTTAACAAAGATTTTGCAGGTACTGAATCCTCACGTTGTAGAATGGTACATTACAGAACAGCGCACAGTAAATAGGAGTAAATTTTGCTCATCAGAGTTGGAGAACAAGGTCTAGCAGAGCAATTGTCATCTTCATGCTAGATGATTCCACCAGTGAGTGACTAGATACTAAAAGCAGATGCATTTTCAATGTATCACCACCATATATTCAATCCCATCTGGGTCACAGGCATGCCATTTGGGCAGCACATCCACTTGAGAATAGCAAGAGATTCCTAAAAGATACATTTGACTTTTAATTACTTTCCTACCCCTCCCTCTTGCCTCACTTCAAAAAGAAAAGAATCAAAGTCATGCAGCCCCAAAGTAGATTATCACCCTTTTATCTGCATTCATTTGCATTTAGAAAAACATTTATTAGATTGTAAACAGACAGCAGGGTTAAGTTATTTAACCACTGCTTTATGGAAAACAGGAGAAAAGCAGCAGTCTTTTCAAGAATTTTATAGTTTATTGTAGCTTCAACCTCACCAAGTCCCTTATTTTCCTCTCAGAGCTTTCAAAAGATGAACAGATAAATTTAGGCCTCTGCTATACTGAAGAGACATTTGTAACATACCCCAGTATGTAAACAGACCCTAGAATTTAACTGCATTTGTAACAATTAATGCCATCAAGCAAACAAAATTCAGGCCAAAATGTCACCCTCTGTCATAAGGAATTTGCAAAATCAGATGGAATAGCCATCTTTGCACAGGGGTTTGTACATGCAAATTGTTTTTTCATGAGACAAATTGGAATAGTGCCTTCATCCTGAGCAGTGTCTCAAGAGTTGCTCTGGTGATTTGGTGGTCTGTACAAATGATTGCTATTTGACATTACCCCTTATTACTGATAATATAAAACTTATCATTGTCCCTTTCTTTTGGAGCCCGGAATAATGAGCTCAGTAGATATTGTTAGACTTAGTGAGGATTTGCCAACACATCAGAAATCTTTGGGCACAAGGAAATGTTCCCAGATGAGAAGCAGTGTGGCCTATGAGAAGCAGCATGATTTAGAGGAGAGAGTACAGGTCTGGGTGTCAGAGGGACCTGGGTTCTAAATTTTGGCTCAGCCAAGTGTCTGCTGTGTGACCTCGGGCAAGCCACTTACCTTCTCTATACCTCAGTTACCTCAGTTGTAAAATGGGGATGAAGACCGGAAGCCCCATCTGGGGCATGGACTGAGTCCAACCTGGTTAGCTTGTATCCACCCCCAGCTCTTAGGACAATGCCTGGCACACAGTAAATGCTTACCAAATACCATAAAAAATGAAACTTCAGTTACATAATCATTTTGGGAAGAATACAAGCTTCTTATAAGCTTCTGCTTATTCATCCCACGGTCCACAACTACACCACTTTTGCCATAAGCTTGTGGAGGTGAAGTCACAGTGTTCCCACTTCCCCTGGTGGTTAGGTGACTTTGAGGAGGGATTGGTGTGTGGGTTGCTGTGTGACTGCCCTCTCGGCCACCACTGTGATCCCTTCAGACTTATTTGGCAGGAGATGAAAGGGGGCAGGATGTACACCACAGCTCCCTTGCAATCCTTCCATTTTCTCTCCTTTGTGGTATTAAGCTGGCGGGGGAATACAAGCAAATCAGGTTGGACACACTCCCTGCCCCAAATTGGGCCCACAGCCTTAATCCCCTATTTACAGATGAGGTGACTGAGGCATAGAGAAGTGAAGTGACTTGCCTAAACTCACACGGCAGATAACCAGGCCCGAGCTCTATCCATTAGGCCATGCTCCTTTCCTTCTCCTCCCCTCCTTGCAGAACCTCTATACCACTTAAGTCCAGCTAGATAGCTATGATGAAGCAGTGGGGCAGCAACCATGAAAAAGAGCCAAAAGATTTAACAATTAGCCATGAAATAAATTTTGAGACTATTTGTGAAACCAAAATATACCAAAAATAATATGCCATTAGATTAGCATTAGATTAAGTCCTTTTTTCCCTGGCTTGCTCTCCCTTCTATTATGATGGTATTTGTTAAGTGCTTACATGTGCCAAGCAGTGTTCTAAGCACTGGGATAGATACAAGGTAATCAGGTTGTCCCAGGTGGGGCTCACAGTCTTCATCCCCAGTTTACAGATGAGGGAATTGAGGCACAGAGAAGTGAAGTGTCTTGCCCAAGGTCACATAGCAGACAAGTGGCGGAGCCAGAATTAGAACCCACGACCTCTGACTCCCAAGCCTGTGCTCTTTCCACTAAGACTTCTGCATCGTCTTTCCCCTTTTATCTGTGACCTTTGGACATTTGATATTTGCCCCACCCCCAACCCCACAACTTATGCACATATCTTTAAATTATATATTATAAATTTATATTAATGTCTGACTCATCCTCTAGACTATAAGCTTGCTATGGGCAGGGAATGTGTCCACTAATTCTGTTGTATTGTACTCTCCCAAGTGCTTAGTAAAGTGCTCTGCACATAGTAAGTGCTCAATAAATATCAGCAGCACAGCGTAGTGGGCAGAGCACAGACCTGGAAGTCAGAACATCAAGTTTTCTAATTCCGGCTATCCCACTATTCCACTGTTTGACCTTGGTCAAGTCACTTAACTTCTCCGTGCCTCAGTTTACCTCATCTGTAAAATGGGCATTGAGACTGAGAGCCCCACATGGGACAAGGTACTCTATCTAACCCGATTTGCTTGTTTCTACCCCAGGGCTTAGTACAGGGCCTGGAGCAGAGTACGTGCTTAACAAACACTATAATTATTATTATTATTGATTGATTCACTGGTTAGAAGGATTGTGTCTTTTATTCCTTCTGTATGTTTCTCAAATTCCTGGAACTGTGGGCCCTTCAATACCTTTGATACTGATGCAGATTTAAAGGATTAATTTGCCGTAAGCTCCCTGTGGGCCAGGAACTTGTCTACCACCTGTTTCATTTTACTCTTCCATTGATTGATCGAATGCAGACAAGATATTAGGAATTATATTAGCCATTCTTTAGGAGATGAAAGAAACTGTCTCCAAATGACCTGAATTAGTTAACTCTAGTTTTTGAACTACCTTCTCACTAAGATTCACAATAAGATTTATGTTTTTTAAAATGCCAAATAGAAGATAACAATAGGAAAATTAGGTTTATTAACTTTACTGGATTTTCCCTTCAAACGTGCATGATAAAGTTAATCCAACCATGGCTTCAAAGGGAAAATTCTCCATTGGTAACTTTATAAAAAAAACCCACAATGTCAAGATCCTCTTTTACCCTACTTCCCGCTGCACCTCCCCACCCCTTTACTTCCCTGGCCTGTCCTTGAATTCTCCACTGTTGAGAAACAAAGGAATACTGTTCAGCACTCACTAGCACCAATGTGTCAGGGATCCCTCACCAAACCCTGCAGTCTCACTTCGCTAACTCTACCCAGTGGTCTGCATCCAAGGAATATGCCCACTGCCGGACAAGGTGAATACTGTTCGACTTTGTGTTTATAAAAATCATCTGCAGAAAAAAGCTCATCAAGCAGAAATACTAATTTGATCCTCCCAGCCTCCTGTTTCTCCCCGCTCCATTCCATACTTCACTCTGCTGCCCAGATCATTTTTCTACAAAAAAGTTCAGGAGATAATAATAATAATTATAGTATTTGTTAAATGCTTACTATGTGTCAGGCACTGTATTAAGCGCTGGGGTGGAGACAAGCAAATTGGGTTGGATGCAGTCCTTTGTCCCATGTGGGGCTCACAGTCTCAATCCCCATTTTACAGATGAGGAACTGAGGCTTAGAGAAGTTAAGTGACTTTCTCTAGGTCACACAGCAGACAAGTGGCACATCCGGGTTTAGAATTCATGACCTTATGATTCCCAGGTCCATGCTCTATCCACTATGCCATGCTGCCTCTCTGTCACCCAACTCCTCAAAAAACTCCAGAGGTTGTACATCCACCTCTGCATCAAACAAAAACTCCTCACCATTGGCTTTAAAACCCTCCACCAACTTACCCCCTCCTACCTCACCTGGCTTCTCTCCTTCTACAACCCAGTCCACACACTTTGCTGCTCATGTGCTAACCTTCTCATTGTGCCTCTATCTTGCCCGTCTCACCACCAATCCCTAGCCTATGTCCTGCCTTTGGCCTGGAATGCTCTGTATTGACCTAATATCTGACAATTACTCTCCCCCTGTTCAAAGCCTTATTCAAGGTACATCGCTTTCAAGAGGCCTCTCCACACTAAGCCCCACTTTTCCTCATTTTCCACTCCCTTGTGTGTCACTCAGCTTGCTCCCTTTGCTTTTCCTCCCTCCCAGCCCCACAGAACTTATGTACATATCTGTAATTTTATTTATTTATATTGATGTCTGTCCCCCCAGTCTAGACTCTAAGCTTGTTGTGGGCAGAGAATATGACTGTTTTTTGTTGTATTGTATTCTTCCAAGTCCTCAGTACATTCATTTATTCATTCAATCATATTTATTGAGCGCTTACTGTGTGCAGAGCACTGTACTGGTCAAAGCACTTGAAAAGTACAATTCGGCAACAAATAGAGACAGTTCCGACCCAACACGGGCTCACAGTCTAGGAAGACAGTGCTCTGCACACTGTAAGTGCTCAATAAATAAGATTGAATGAATGATCCTTCTCAAGGCAATACTATCTATCAGTCCCTGAAGTGGAGAGTGCAGATCCTGAGAAAGTTTATTACATTAGAGATAGAAATACACAATTAACATTTGGCTTTATTAAATAAGGTAGGAATGTCATTACATAATCAATCATGATTTTTGAGAGCTTACTGTGTGCATCACACTGTACTAAGCGCTTGGGAGAATACAGTCTAATAGTTTGGAAGACACGTTCCCTGCCCACAATGAGTTTAGTCTGGAAGGAAATACATTAATATGAATAAATTATAGATATGTACGCAAGTGCTGCAGGGCTGAGGGAGGGATGAATTAAAGATGCAATTCCAACTGCAAAGGTGACACTGAAGGGATTGAGAGAGGAGGAAATGAGGGCTTAGTCGGGAAAGGCTTCTGGTAGTAAATGTGGTTCCAGAAAGGCTTGGAGGAGGGGAGAGCGATCGTCTGTTGGATATGAAGAGGGAGGGCATTCCAGGCCAGAGACAGGACGTGGGCGAGAGATCGGCGGTAAGATAGATGAGATTAAGGTGCCGTGAGTAGGTTGGCATTAGAGGAGCAAAGCGTGTGGGCTGTGTTGTAAAGTGGGAGAGGACAAGGTGACTGAGTGCTTTAATGCCTAAGGTAAGGTGCTTCTGTTTGATGTGGAAGTGGATGGACAACCACAGAAGGTTCTTCAGTATTTGAGAGACATGGGCTGAAAGTTTTTCTAAGAATATGATTCGGCAGAAAGCTGAAGAATGGACTGGGGGATCAAGTAGCTTGCAGTAGTCAAGGTGGGATAGGATAAATGCTTGGATCAGCATAGTAGCAGTTTGGATGGAGAGGATGTAATGAAGGTAGAACTGACAAGATTTGGTGATAGACTAAATATGTAGCTTGAGTGAGAAAGATGAAGCAAGGATAATGCCAGGGAGGATGGTGGGGCTGTCTACAATGATGGGAAAGTCAGGAGGAGGATGAGATTTGGGTGGAATGATAAGGAGCTCTATTTTGGATATGTTAAATTTCAGATGTTGGCAGGGCATCCAAGTACAGGTGTCCTGAAGGCAAGAGGAAATGTGAACCTGCAGAGACGGAGAGAGCTCAAGGCTGGAGATGTAGATTTGGGATTCATCTGCATATAGTGTAGTGGAAGATGTGGGAGTGAATGGGAGTAGATGGAGATTAGAAGGGGACCAAATGACATGGTTCCTAAAAATTTTTGCACTATACTAAGAATATACTCTGAAGAACCAAGAGCAAATTGCTTTTCCAAGTATTTAAAATTGTGTTGATTCAAATCTTTATATAATACTCTAATTTTATTTGCCAAACCTTCAGTATGAAAGACAACTATACACAAAGATGAAAACTATGGCAGCTTTAAAATCCATTTAAAAGACTCTTCATCTTGGAGCTCATCTTGCTAAAGTGGCTTTAACATTTCCCATGACTTAGATTATTTGGCTCCTAATCTAAATGGAAGATTATATTGCTCCATAAGGGGCAGAGGCATTTCAACTCTCTCTTTGGCCTCTTGAAGGGAAGAAGAGAAACCTGTTTTAAAGTGTCACACTGCTCACAGAGAAAATTAAGTAAACTTCTTGAAACACACATATACTATCACCTGAATTCTCTTACTCTTTTGTGCTGAAGATTTGAGACAAATAAATGAACCCTGTCAGCGATCTTTTCAAAGCTCACATTCTCTTGGAACAAAGTAAAGTCTCTTCTCAAAGCCTTCACTCAGGGCCTTCTCAGGCCCCATAATGCTTCTTCCTAAAGAATCATTTTGGTTGAATCTACAAGACAAAGAGCTTAAGCTGTCGGGGTCTACAATAGCTGTGTCTCCCTAGTCCTGTGACATACAGAATTCTTCTCAGACCGATGTAAAGAATCATGTTTATAATTACCACCTTTACATCATTATGCCTTTGCCACAGAATTTATACATCTGAAACAATCTCTAAGTACAGCTAGCCAAGACCTTGCTAACGCACCAATTTCCCAGGGTACATTCTGTATAACTGTAATTTACCTATCTATTTATTTATAATAGTGTCTGTCTCCCCCTCTAGACTGTGAGCTCGTTGTGGACAGGAATGTATCTGTTATATTATACTCTCCCAAGCACTTAGTACAGTGCTTTGCACACAGTAAGTGCTCAATAGATACGATTGAATGAATACATTTCTGTTCCAGAATCAATCCTGTTTACCCACAAATGAGTGTTGGATCCTTTTTTCGCAAGGAGCAGAGTTAAGTAATGTTCCTTTAGCTTGTTGTGGGCTGGCAATGTGTCCACCAGCTCTGTTGTACTGTACTCTCCTAAGTGCTGAGCACAGTGTTCTGCCCACAGAAAGTGCTCAATAAATATGACTGATTGATTCCCCACATTCTCCTATTGCCACTCTTACACATGGATGGTAGCTGAAGTGAGCCCAGAAAAGAAAGAAGTAAGAGGCTTCTCATTTTTCTCTAACATTTAGGTTCATGTGGAAGTAGTTTAGGCTTGTAGTACCCAAGGATGGGTTTGTCTGAAGTGTCAAAATCTGGGGCCCTTCCTGTCATTTACTTATCCCTTCCCCAACGTGATTAATTCCCACACTAGAGGACTAGTTTAGGGATTCAGAGCATGTACATATAGTAGGCAAACTTTGCTGCAGGGCTGTAAGAACAGGCAAAAGTCACTGTGGGAGAAATACCTTGTAGAAGAGGTCTGTTTGGTTAGATCAGGTCAGAATTCCAAAGCAAAAGGAATGATGCACTGGACTTCCCAGGACTAAAGTACTTTCTTTAATCAGTGCTCTTTTCCCCCCTCCCCTCCCTTCACGCAACCCCCTCTAGAAATGGAAATCAAAGAGAGAAACATTTTTCACTGAGTTTCATTCAAGTACCCAATCTTTACCACTTTCGCCTTCTCTTTCCAAAATCACCCCCATCCAGCAGTCAAAATGCTAAAATCAGTAAGAGGCACAATGTAATTTGTTAAAGGATTTAATAAAAATCTGTTACCGATTTGTAAATTCCAAGCGCTTAGCACAGTGCTCTGCACATGGTAAGCGCTCAATAAGTACTATTGAATGAATGAATGAATAAAATGCTTAGGATGGTTTTGTCCCATACCCCAGATAAACAGCCTGGGATTTGGAAAAAAACGATTTGAGCAGAGCCTACCTGCTGTCTTAATATTTGAACGCAGAAGTATTTGTTGGAATTCTATCTACTTTTGAGACAAGACGCAGTCTGCCAAAATGTGGGGTTTCACTATGCATTTTGGCTAGAAAGTGAAGGTAGAAGTAGGAAACCTATGGATTGACTTTTACATACTGTGAGGTTCTGCAATAATGCAAACCCTGGGTTTTACGAGAACTGGGTATTCATTCATTCATTCATTCATTCAATAGTATTTATTGAGAGCTTACTATGTGCAGAGCACTGTACTAAGCGCTTGGAATGTACAAATGGGTATGCTAGATTGGGCTCATGAAGTCTATAGAGTAGGGTTGTATAAAGTGCTTAGTACAGTGCAAGTGCTCTGCACAAGGTAACCATTCAATAAATACCACTGATTGATGTTCCCTGTACATACTTTCTTATTTTCTTGGTATTTATTGAGCACTATACTAAGCGCTTGAGAGAGTACGACATGACAGAGTTGGCAGATAAGTTCCTTGCCCATAACAAGGTTACAGTCAAGAGACTGTATACCAAAATTGAAAAAAAAAAATGCTTCTTTGCCCTCTCATCCACCTTTGCCCAACAATAAGGGAGAATGGGTTTGCTTTGGGTTTTTTCAGCTCTCTCAGAGACTCTGAACATTAAAGGAGTTGAAAGGGCACCTGCCACTGGGGCACCACACTGAAATTCAGCCACAGAGTGTAGGTTGGGCATAGATCTTGGCTGGCACAAGTAAATAGCACTAGACTAGGGACATGCCAATCAAGTAGTGCTTCTTGAGAGCAGTGTGGCCTAGTGGAAAAAGTACAGGCCTGGGAGTCAGAGAACCTGGGTTCTAATCTTAGCTCTGCTCCACTGTAGGATTTCTATGTGTCTCAGTTTCCTCACCTGTAAAACGGGGGGTTCAAGTAGTTCAAGTAGTTCCCTCCTACTAAAATTGTGAGCCCGATATGGGGCTGGGGCTGAGTCTGACCTGATTAACTTGTGTCTGCCCTATTGCTTAGAACAGTTCTTGGCACATAGTAAGCTTTTAACAAATGCCATAATTATTATGCTGGATAACGTGCAGGCAGTGAGGAGTGTAGGGGAAGCAGCGTGGCGTAGTGGATAGAGCACGGGTCTGGGAGTCAGAAGGTCCTGGGTTCTAATCCACCCTCTACCACTTGTCTGCTCTGTGACCTTGGGCAAGTCACTTAACCTCCCTTGGGCAAGTCAATTAACTTCTATGGGCTTCAGTTACCTCATCTGTAAAATGGAGATTACGATTGTGAGCCCTAAATGGGACAGGGACTGTGTCCAACCTGATTAGGTTGTATCTACCCCAAGCTCAGAACACCACACTCATTCAGAGCTTAGTACAGTGATTCGCACATAGTAAACACTTAACAACTATTATTATTATTAATACTGCAAATTTGTCTGGATTATTGAAATGCTGCAGCACTAATTCAGGAAGATGCATCCAGGAATAGGGGAAGAGGTCCTAACACTATAATTGTTTTAGGATTTTTTTCATACTAAAATTTTAGCCAGATGAAAGGAGTTGAGTTTCTTTTTGGTCACTGGGAACCTGTCGCTTCTTAGTTGTAATGTTACAGAGCTCTGAGGCTAAAATACTTGGTTACAACCACCAGGCTGTATGATTTTCCTCTACCTGTGGTTATCCCATTAAAGGAAAGAGAAATTGAACCAGAATGTCAAAATTCATACCAATTAAAAGTTCTCTCTTGCTCCAGTTCTGTCATGGAAGTACAAAGCTCAATACAAAGAAACATATCAATTCAAAATCCCAATTTTACATGTGTGTATTTTATTCTGGTAATTATATGATTTTTCAGGAGAACAATGACTGAACAGGCCATTATTCTTCTATGAATCATTTCATTTTTGGGAAACTGGGTGATCAACATTCTATGAAGTGAAATTCTTCCTGCAGTTTCAAATGAGCAACAGAAGAAAATTCAGAGGCATCACAAATAAGATAAATGAATGAATCTTATCTGACATCTCAACTCTCCCACTCTGCTCTTTTTTCTGCATTTCGGCTTAACTGGAACTCCCTCCCCTTTCAAATCTGCCAGACTTCAGCACTCCCCATCGCCAAAGCCTTCCTGAAATTCTGCCTCCTCCATGAAGCATTTCCCAATTACATTTTACCATTTCAGTTTCCCCTCAGTAAACAGTTATTCATACTCTAAGTTATTCATTTATCACTCTTTTTACATCTGCATCTTTTCACTTCTCATTTATCTCTCTGCTCACGCCTTGCCCACATTCATTCATATTTATTGAGTGCTTACTGTGTGCATAGCACTGTACTAAGCCCTGGAAAGTACAATTTGGCAACAGATAGAGAAAATCCCTACCCAAAAATGGGCTCAAAGTCTAGAAGGGGGAGACAGACAATAAAACAAAACAAGTAGACAGCCATCAATAGCATCAAAATAAAATTATACACATATACACACCTTTAATAAAATACAGTAATAAATGTGTACAAATATACACAAGTGCTGTGGGAAGGGAGTGGGTAGAGGAGAGGGAGGGAGTAGGGGCAATGGGGAGGAGAGGAGGAGCAGAGGAAAAGGGGGAGCTCAGTCTGGGAAGGCACATCCTGCCTCTGGCCTGGAACTCTCTTTCCCTTCACATCTGACAGACCATCACTCTCCCCACCTTTAAACCCTCATTAGAAATACATCTTCTCCAGGAGTTCTTCCCCAACTAAGCCCTCATTTCCTCTACTCTCTCTTCTGTGTTACTCTTGCCCTTGGATTTATACTCTTTATTCACCCTACCCTCAGCCCCACAGCACTTATGTCCATATCTAATTTATTTAATACCTGTCTCCCCTCTAGACTGTAAGCTCCTTGGGGGCAGGGAACATGTCTGCCAACTCTGGTATATTGTACTTTCCCAAATGCTTAGTACAGTGCTCTGCACACAGTAAACACTCAATAAATGTGATTGACTGCTTTCTCTATTTGTAAATAAATTTGTGTCTGCCTTGAGGGCAGAGACTGTATGTTTTACTTCTAGTTTTAGCAGATGCTCAAAATCATACTGATGATGATAATGATGAATAGTCATAGCACAAGGCTTTGGCCTGGAAAGTAAGCAGTCTAACCTTTATTCAGTTATTGATCTTCTGAAGGGACTGCCACGAGGATGACTAGTCAGGAGAGACATTGATCTTTGGTTCTCCATAAAGTGTAAGCTTGTTGTGGGCAGGGACTGTGTCTGTTTATTGTTATATTGTACTCCATCAAGCACTTAGTATAGAGCTCTACACACAGTAAATGCTCAATAAATACACTGAAGTAACAATACTTTCTTCACTGGGACACAATGGGGAGAAATTTCATTTGAACAGGGCTTTGAGCCACCTGTTAAAAGGAACTAACAAACTAATTTTTATCATGTCTTTGTTTTCTCTCAATAAAGGGGTAATTGACTATCACTGGATTGATATTTAATGAGTGGTTTTTAAGTGCTCTGAAAATTTGAAGAACTACTGCCAAGAAACATAGCAATCATTAATAATCTATATGATGAACTTCAATACGCTCAAGTGCAGGATAATGCACCTAGGGAAAGAAAAATCACAAAACCACAAAATGGAGAATGACTAGTTAATTACCACTATAAATAAAATTTTCTGAGGAATGCATTCTGTAAACAAGCTACGATCCAAGAAATTTTGTCTCTTACATAGTAAAACATATACAAGCCTTTATAAAAATACTTCTCCAAGTTAAAACAAGGTATGGTAGCTTGAAGGTGAATAAGAGTCAGTAATATGATCCTGTTTTGTGATAAATAATAGGATACTGGAATCATCATCATTAATGGCATTTATTGAGCGCGTACTTTATGCAGCGCACTGTACTAAGAACTTGAGAGAGTACAAGTACCTTGCCTGAGATGTGTTAAAAAGAGTTGAGCATAAAATATTCCCTCAGGTTACACAGGATTGGTTAATCAACGGTATTTATTTATTTAATGGTTTGTTAAGCCCTTACTGTATGCCACGTGCCAGACACTGTTCTAAGCAATGGGGTAGAAACAAGTAATCAGGTCGGACACACTCCACATTCCATATGGGATTCAGAGCCTTAATTCCTATTTTACAGATGAGGTAACTGAGGCACAGTACGTTAAGTGACTTGACCAAGGTCACACAGCAGTGTTGATCCACGATTAGAACTAAAGTCCTTCTGCCTTCCTGGCCCATGCTCTATCCACTGGACCACACTGCTTCTCTTTATTAAGCATTAACTTTATTTCTAGAACTATACTAGGTGCTCAAGAGAGAATCATACAATAGAATTAATTGACAGGCATGGTCTAGTGGAGTTGGGGCTCTATATTTGACAAGTGAGGTAGGGATATTTGAAGGAATATAGGGAAAAGCAATAAAATGATTAAGTTAGAAGAGGTAATAATGTTGGTATTTGTTAAGCGCTTACTATGTGCCAAGCACTGCTCTAAGCGCTGGGGTAGACACAGGGGAATCAGGTTGTCCCATGTGGGGCTCACAGTCTTAATCCCCATTTTACAGATGAGGGAACTGAGGCACAGAGAAGTTAAGTGACTTGCCCACAGTCACACAGCTGACAAGTGGCAGAGCTGGGATTCGAACTCATGAGCCCTGACTCCAAAGCCCATGCTCTTTCCACTGAGCCACACTGCTTCTAAGAGGTGATCTTAGACGATATGTAGGTGATCAGTGCAAAAAAATTATGATTAAAAAAATTAAAAATGATTTTAAGAGGCTGGGATATGTATAAAATCCAAACGGACAATAATAAGCTGCTTTCTCTAACCAGTAAGAGAAGCTTAATGGCCTTGAACTGCACTAATAGTTATGGCTAACAATCACTAATGCTGTACCTCCACAGCATGCCTAGAAGAAAATGTAACAGCTTTTCTTTAAGTAGAATGTAAAGGAGAGTTCTAGGTCAAGGTAGGACTTCAGGATCAAGCTGCGGTTTGAACAGATTTCAACTATTACTTGAGGATGACAGTGGGGGATCCAGAGGAGATGAGAAACAAAAAATGTCTTGAGCAGATGATCTCTGAAACATAGCTACTCTTCTTCATGTCCTTAGATACACCTCCGTTCTCTGCATTTTTAGATATTATGCGTTTTTTCATCAGTACCTGTTTAAACCTTGGTTTAAGGTTAGAATTGTCTTTTCCCATTCTTTTTTTTCCAGCATACTTCAAGGTGGAGTTTCTACTTCAAATTCCTCCATAGAGGTAGAGTGAGCAGCTACTATAGGGGATTATTCTCCCAAACTCACCAAGTTTGCTGATCCTGGCAGCAGGCAGGAGAGAAACCTCCTGTGCCACCCTTTGCCCAGGCTTTCCTTCAGAGAAGGGAAAACAGGATCCCTATCTCTATGAGCCACAGAGTCAGCACTGACAGAGAAGTAGCGTGGCTTAGTGGAAAGAACACGGGCTTTGGAGTCAGAGGATGTGGGTTCTAATCCCGGCTCTGCTGCTTGTCTGCTGTGTGACCTTGGGCAAGCTGCTTAACTTCTCTGTGCCTCAGTTCCCTCATCTGTAAAATGGGGATTAAGACTGTGAACCCCACGTGAAACAACCTGATTACCTTGTATCTACCCCAGCGCGTAGAACAGTACTTGACACGTAGTAAGTGCTTAACAAGTACCATAATTATTATTGACCCAAAGTGCAGATTCTGTACTTATTCTGTAGGTGCAGAGAAAACCCTGCCTCCAGAGAGAGGGAAGTGGAAGTTGAGCCTTAGAGTATTTAGGCTTCAAGTGCTCTCCGGCCCTGTTGCCAATCTCTCTATCCAGGTTTGATGAGGAGGCTCTTTGGGTATCCAGGGCAGGACGTCACATTTATGCATGCAGAGCTGGGGCAGTATTTTGTATTTCGAGAGAAAATCCATGCTTAGATCAGGGTGGGTAACAATAAGTCTGAAAAAAATGAAAGTTATGTACCAGCCTAAGATTTTTCAACAGCAACACTTAAAGCGGTTGCCAAATTCAGCTCCTTAGGCAACTGTCCAACTTTAAATGCATAGACAGGGATAGAAAAATAGAACACAAAGAGTCAACACGACCTTTGGCTAACTGCAAAACAGAGCAGAGTGGTCCTTAAAAGAAATGTGGTCTAGTGGAAAGAGCATGTGCCTGCAAATCCCAGGACCTGAATTTTAATCCTGGCTCTGCCACCAGCCTGCTAAGTGACCTTGGTCAAGTCAATTTCTCTGTGCCTCAGTGTCCTCATCTATAAAATGGGGTTTAAATACCAGTTCACCCTTCCCTTTATTGAGACTGTGAACCTCATGAGGGACAGGGTCTGTGTCTCACCTAATTATCTTGTATCTAACACAGCACTTAGTATAGTATTTGGCACATAGTAAGCACTTAAATATATTATTATTATTACTAATAGTAATAATAATTATACTTATCAAAAAAATGAGAAGGTAGTAAGTTCTACCAGCACCAAAGCAATGGTCAGAACAGGACAACTTGATTGGGCTGAACCTATGAGAATGGGTGACAGCAGATTTCCTCCAAATTTGCTGCATTCTGAGCTGCAGCGATTAGGCACCAATAGGAAGATAGAGCAAACATTTTAAAGCAATAGTGAAGCCCAATTCCAAGTCATGTGGCACAGAAGTAAATTGTTGATAGGTAATGGAGGCAGACAGATCAGTCGTACATGTAAAAATAAAGGAAGATATGGATCTCTTCAAGAAGAGACTTTAGGAAAACAATAGTTCTGTTGAATAGAGTCCTAAAACTGGCTATAGGAAATGGAACAGCACAACCAAAGACGACCTTGAGAAGGCATTTGTAGTGCAAGAAGTTACTCCAGGCCACATTACGGTCCTTAACCCTAGGCACACAGCCATATTAAGTTCACCAAAAGTAACATTATCTTCTGCAGAGTATGAAGGTGTGATGTATATATCTTCATATACAAAGATATTTAGATGATAAAGGATAAATAGCCAACTGTTCAACAAATAAATGACAAGTGCATTTGGATTTCTTACCGGTATTTGTCATGTAACTTCCTTAAAAAGGAGAAAAAGGAGATATGGGATTTACCTGATTCATTCTTTTATCTTGCAAAGCTCAAGGCCTAAGAAAAATAGTGCAAGTGTTATGCCAAGAACTTAAATTTCCCTCTCTCACTATGGAAATTTCTGGGTAGGTGGGAAAGCTACTTTGAAAATAAAAAACTGAATGATATAAAACTTGGAGGAACCTTGTTCTTTTAGAGTTGTAAAGCTCTTTTGGCCGATTCACAGGTATTTTTCCGCAAGTAAAATGACAAGCATTGTTGAAATTTCAAGATGATTTGCCTCATTTACTCTACATTTGGTAGTACTTACATTGTTTCTGTTGAGCATCAATTGGCTTTTCTATTTTTACTAGAGGATTTATGGCACGATTATTTTTAGCACGCAATGTCTGGTTCTATCACTGTGGAATTAAAGTAATACACAACATGCACTCATCCATTGGATTCTCTAAAACTAAAAGAAAGTGCCTGTATTTACTGGAAACTAAACACATTAACAGATTAAAAGCCTAAAACATGAAATAGATACCAATACATAGCGGAACTCGATGTAACACTACAGCAGTCAGAAAAACAAATGCATTTCGCAAGATAAAACTTGTTTATGGATGATTAACTCTTCTTAATCTTGCTTTTACATGATCAAAATCCTGATGCCAACTTTTTCCTTTCACTCAAAACCTTTCCAACTGCTTGTCAGTGACAAACCTATCTTTTCATATATCCAATATTTGGCCTCCAAACTCACCTAACCTACCCAAAACTTGCAAGGTTTTCTTTTGTACATTTGTACTATTACTAGAAAGATGACAAAAAGGACTACCCAAATCGTAACCCACTGTATTTAAAAGGTGAGGAAAAAAAAAGGCATTAATTAGGTATTGTTTTCTATATGCCTAACAGAGTCAATCGAAGTTGTTCGTTTTCCAATTTTGACTGAAAGTTTTAAAATAGAATAGCGTCTTAACTGTTTGGTTAAATTAATCTCTGGATTATACATACAAAAATTTCAAAATTTCCTTTTATTCCTTTGGGATAGGATCTCCCATTATGGAGAAGCAGCATGGCCTAGTGGAAAGACCACAGGCCTGGGAGTCATAAGACCTGGGTTCTATTTCAGTTCTGCCACTTGCCTGCTGTGTAACTTTAGGCAAATCACTTAACTTCTCTCTGCTCAAGTTACTGTACCTGTAAAATGGAGATTACCTGTTCTCCTTCCTCCATACACTGTTATCCCATGTCTCAGGCACTATGTCTCTGATCTGACTGTAGTGCTTGGTATACAGTAAACACTTAGCAAGTACCACAATCATTATTATTATTATTATAGTTGACAGATGAATCTTGATTAAGTCACAAAGATTAAAGGACTGAGAATCTGCAAGAAGAAACTGATTGTTGTGCTAGTGGTTTACAAAGTGCCAGTTGCATGTAGTACATAGAACATGGGCCTGGGAGTCAGAAGGTCATGGGTTCATTCATTCAATCATATTTATTGAGTGCTTACTGTGCGCAGAGTACTGTACTAAGCACTTGGGAGAGTACAGTCACTTTGACCTTACAGTTTAGAGGGGTGTAATCCCAGCTCTGCCACTTGCTGCTGTGTGATCTTGGGCAAGTCACTTTAATTCTCTGTGCCTCAGTTACCTCATCTGTAAAATGGGGATTGAGACTGTGAGACCCATGTGGAATAGGGACTTTGTCCAACCCAATCTGCTTGTATCCACCCCAGCACTTAGTACAGTGCCTGGCACATAGTAAGTGCTTGATAAATATCACAATAATTATTTTTCTTGCCAGTCATATTCCCTCTGGGGTAGCAAGTGCACTGGATATGCATAGAAGGCCAATCAGCTCATCCCTTACACATACAGAGTAAACTCCTTGAGGTACAGACTAAACATTCCAGAGGAGCCAATCTTCTCAGATTTTATTCAAACTTTCCCCAACCAGCTACCTTACAAGCTAAATTTCTGAACTGGAGGTAAAGAAGTGAACTCTTTTTTCACCGGCATTTAAGTGCTTACTATGTGCCAAACACTGTATTAAGCACTGGGGTAGATACAAAATACTCAGGTTGGACACAGTTCATGGCCCACAGAAAGTTCACAGTCAGAGTAAGAGGAAGTGGGATTTAATTCCCATTTTACTGATGAAGAAACTGAGACCCAGAGAAATTAAGTGACTTACCCAAGGTCACGCAGCAGACAAGACATGGAGCTGGGACTAGAACTCAGGACCTCTGACTCCCAAGCCTGTTTTCTTTCTACTAGGCCACGTTGCAGGATTTTATATCCTATAGGCAGCAATTTCTGAGCTTATATGGCTATTACAACTTAGATGTAGGTCTTGGCCTTCTGAAAAGTTGCTCAGAGGTTTGGGAGTCACAGTATGGGCAAACTAAATCAGAAAACAGCATATTTTCACCTCCTTTTACTTTGAACAAACTCAGCAAGCATGACATTATTACATCCATCTCATAGGAGCAGCATGGAGAGTGTAAAGAAAAGCCTCTTACCCGCACAATGCTCTTTAAATCTTGCACATAGGTCTTCTCAGTTTCCAGGATTTCTTGTACAACTCTGTCCACATACAGGAGCTTTGGAGCTTTGCTGGCTTCTGCGGCCAGGGACACAGCACCACTTTTGCTTGCTCCTTTTGACTCTGTTTTCCTCGGAACACTCTGCCTCTTTTCACTGTTTTCCTCTAGGTTCTGTTTTTCTGCTGGGCTATTTCTCTGTAGTTCATTGTTGGAAAATCGCCTAGCTGGAATCAGCTCTAGTTTTATGGCCCCTGCTTCCTTATCCTGGTTAAAGAGACCCAAATGACTGTTCGATGCTAAGGTCATCCTGCTGCCAAAGGAACAGTGACTATCCCTGGAAGAGGCAGAAGATGATGTGGAGCTAAAGCTAACAGGACGGTCGCTGTCTGACAGTTCCATGGTCTTCACTCCACGGCAGCGGAAATGCCGATTTTCCCCGTGCAAATATATCGTCTTGGAGCAAGAATCCTCTTTCACAGCTGGTGATCCGTTGAGCAGCAAATGGTCTTCATCTAAACACAGAAAGCACCAACAATAAAAGTCATAAATAAACATTCCCAATTATTTTGCAAGAGTGGAACGGAAACTCACAAATGATCATTCAAAAAAAACTAAACCAAAACGCATGAACCTTCAGGAATCCTTGACTACCTGAACACAGAAACAGTGGCCTGTTCTCTACTACTCCTGGCCAGGGGCACACTTTGAATCAATGGGGAGAGGAACTGAAGCTTCCAACAATTTTTGTGGAGAGAGTGAAAACTGTTTCTGGGTATTTTTCTACATAATTGCTGATCTAAGGAAAATATATTGGAAAAATCTCTGAAAAATAGCTTTCACTTGAAAACTACCAATGAAAGCCACCATCTCCTCTTTCTTTCCAAGCTTTTCCCAGGTGGATGGAGATCAGGTGATTGCTTATATGGGCAGGAACTGTCTCAGTTACAATCCAAAAATCATAAAATACTGAAAAGAATGAGAAGGTGGAACACAGGAAGGGGGCCATGGCAGAGATAGTGGCAGGGGATGCAAGAAAAACTATGGAACTATGCAGTAAACAACACCCAAGAACACATAACACAGTATAATTTTGTTTTCAGAACAAGAAACTGAGGATGAGATCAGAATTTTCCTGGAATAAATTATATTGCTAAAATAGTCTTAAACCTTCCAACATCTCTTCCCTTATGATGGAGTCTTTTTGAAATATCCTTAATTGATCAAATTTCAGAATTCTTTTTTGTTTTGCCCAAAATGTGTGCATCCAACCTGCAAACAGGTATTAAGTCGGCCAATTTCCTCCCACCCCCGCCATTTTAAATAATTTTAATACAAAATTTAATGAATTTAATAAATAATGAATAATTTAATAGCTTCAATATTAACATTTTGAATGATAATAATTCATCTTCTGTGCTAGCTAGAAAGAAGTAGAAAGGTACAAAAGAGAAATATGTTTAAAAGTACACCAATTTCCACTAATTTAACTAATTGATTTCAGCTACATTAAAAAAAAATTTAGTTTGTTAGCATACCCACATTTAGATTATAACAGTTTCTAGTGTTCTACTTACCTCAGTATATGATCTCATTTATAGATAACTAGAATACTTTAGTAAGTTTGTTTCCTAAGCACTTTTGGATTCATCAGCATGATAAATAACAGTACTCTGAAACACTATGAATAGTCAGATAAATTATACAGAAAAATATATTAAGCAATTATTATATAAAAAATAAAATGAACCCCTAATCACAGCCATGTGGTCTGAGTTCAAAGCACTTTTTTGAACTTTTACAAATTTCTTTCTGCTTTCTTTTGTAATGATTTTATGGCCTATAAAACACAGATTGGCTAGTGTGTTTAAATTGCACTTGTTCTTTAAAAGCTTGCTTGGACCTGACCAAGGCAAAGACCTCAAGACCAGTAATGTATTTCAATGTGGTTACAGCAGTTGGTATTTGTTAAGCGCTTACTATGTGCAGAGCACTGTTCTAAGCGCTGGGGTAGACACAGGGGAATCAGGTTGTCCCACGTGGGGCTCGCAGTCTTAATCCCCATTTTGCAGATGAGGTAACAGGAACAGAGAAATTAAGTGACTTGCCCACAGTCACACAGCTGACAAGTGGCAGAGATGGGATTTGAACTCATGACCTCTGATTCCAAAGCCCGTGCTCTTAGAGACACACTGGTCTAAGCTAAGTTTATCTGCAGTGAGAAAAATAGCAGTTTCTTTCCCACCCTTTTCTTTCACTCCCAAAAACCTTTTAGCCCATCCCAGAGGAACGATGGCCATTTATCCAGTTTACAGCTGGTCTGTCACCAACTGGTACTAATACAGCACCACTCACCTTTATGTCCAGCATTTTTAAAATAAACATCCAGCCTCCCTTTACTTTGGCCAACTAATTCTGCAACTTGTAAGAGGTGCCAGTGTTTGCAGGAAACTCGGTGGGGTAGACATAAGCTTGCTGTGGGTAGGGAATATGTCTGTTATATTGTTGTGATGTACTCTCCCAAGCGTTTATAGTACAGTGCCCTACACACAGTATCTGGAGCAAGGGAGGCAGGGGGTTGGGAGACATCCCTCGGAGATATCCTTGAGGTAGCGCTAAATGTCACAAACAAACTTCTGGTGAGTCTATGACATCATTATGTTATGTTACAAAACATGTGTTAGTGGTTCTGCATTGCGAAAGGGCTGCCATGTATATTTCAGTACCATAATCCCCCCCTAGCCAGAGGTGGGAGTTTGGATAATCATCTACAGTATTTATTGAGCAGTTACTATGTGCAGAGCACTGTACTATGAGCTTGGGAGAATACAACACATCAGAGTTGACAGATGTGTTCCCTGTCCACAATGGGCTTACAATCTAGAGGGTTGGGATGAAGCTAATCTCTTTGGGCCTTGTGAACCGGAAGTGATCTGGCACTGGAAAAGACAATTCCAGGACAAGAACCCAAACCAGATGAGCTCTTGGGGTGAAAGGCCAATCACTTCGGGGTGGTTCAATCCAATGTTGTCCCACGGAAGTCATAAAGGGAATATAGAGCATAGTCAGTCCTGAGTACACAGGAACTGGTGACATAATTCCCTGCATATCTGTCCAGTAAATCTGTCTATTATAGACTTGACAGTACAGGGTGAAACTTTGTTTAAATAACTCTACTTAAAAATAACAGCGTCATCAGTTTGTCATATAAAAAAATCATCATCTTTTCTTGAGAAAAACAAATTTTAGGGAAATAAGTTTTCAGTAGAAATTTCCATTTATAACCTGTAGGGCAAGTCTCATGATAAGCAATAATCAAGCTGGATTCCTGAGCTAGATAGACAAAACAAATATTAGGAAGGCACCAAATACTAGCACCAAATAGGAGTCATTTAATCTTGCCCCTGAAACCTGAAAAATCAATACATCAACCTGATGTCTGAGAAATCATAACAGGTCTTTCAAGACTCCAATCTTTTCTATTCCTCTGTTTCTTCCTGACACTGTACTAAGGGATTAAGACCATCTCTAACATTAAGGGAAGCCAGAAGTGAGGGTCAATCATGAGCTTGGGGCCAATTACTCATTTTGAGTGTGGAGATTCAAAATGGTGGTCAGGCTTCAAGGAACTAATGGTTCAGAGAGACCTGACTTGGGATTTTTTCAGCCCTGCTCGGAAGTGCTTAAACATTGTCCAAAACCTAGGATGAGGAAATTGTGAATCAGCCCAAGTAGCTGTGGGACAAAAACCATTACTTAGAGCATAGGCCTGGAAGTCAGAAGGACCTGGGTTCTAATTGCGGCTCCACCACTTATCTGCTGTGACCTTGGGCAAGTCACTGCACTTTTCTGGGCCTCAGTTACCTCACCTGTAAAATGGGCGTGAAGACTCTGAGCCCCATGTGGGACAGAGACTGTGTTCAACCTAATTAGTTTGAATCTACCCAGTGCTTAGAATCAGTGCTTGACACATAGTAAGTGCTTAACAAATGCCATTTTTTTTCCCCATAACCAGAAATCCACAGTGGCAATGGGCCCCATGGAATTGACATTTATGAACATGAGGTCTTATGGCCCAATTTTTAAAGGTATAAAGCCTACCTTTATAAATAACAGTTTAAGTATGGCTGCCGTGCCAGCCTGACCAACTCTGTATTTTCCATTGGAATTGTTACTATTATGGTACTTGTTAAGCATTATATGCCAAGCACTGTTCTAAGCACTGGGGTAAATACAAGTTAATCAGGTTGGACACAGCACCTGTCCCACATGGGATGAACAGTCTAAGTTTGCATGGAAAGGGTCAGTATTTTTCCAAAATAGTCTTTTACAGGCATTTTATTTGCAAATCACAGAATCTAAAATTTCTCCCTTCAAGAAGGAATCCTTTTTACAGCAAGTATTCTCCTCAATATTCCCTCCAACCTGGGAAGTTCTATTCACTTGCATTTTTCAGGACAGAAAATGGTCCTGAGAAAAGGTAATTCACATAAGATGCCAAGCTGTTTGTTAGGAAGCTTACGGCTAATAATAGAAAGAGTGCAGTGATAGGGGCAGAGGAAAAAGTTAGCTTCACCATAATAAACATTATTCTACAGACTTAAGACACAAATCAGAAAAGTTCAGAATGCAGAACTCGTCCTTTAAGAAGGCCTTTTAAATGGTAAAATGGAAAAGGTGGGAAACACAGCCCAAGAGGACAAATTTAACAAGCTGTAAACAGACTGCTATTGAGTTCAATCCCCATCACTGTCACAAACTCACACAAGTTCCTTCTGTTCATGGAACTTTAACTGAAGAGATTAAGGCAATGTCAAATAAAAGAAATTTCAGATTTCTATAATAATTAATATAGGCACACTGGCCTCCTTCATTTATCTAATGAATTCAATGAGCTAATTTGCGTTTTGTATGAGCAGTATAAATGTCTACCTGATGATGCTGGACTATGTGGAATCTTTCTTTTTCATATACATTGTCTGCTAAATGTACAAATGATCAGGTCTGTTTTTCTCTACGCTGATTAAGTAGATTCTTGGGAAACAAGAGATCCATCTAGGTCTCTCTCTTTAGTTGTGATGGCCATCAAAAGAACAATGCTGACTTAGGTAAGCAGTTAATAAGCTCCCTTTGGTTAGTCTGAACCAGTTTGATGATATTAATACCCTTAGAATGGTTAATTCTCTTTTTACTTTTTCAGCTGCTCCACAATGCTTTTGTTGATATATCCAAATACTGTCCAGAAGAGAAACAACCAAGCCAGAGAACTACTTTGAGACTCCTATTTTAATCCTGCATCCTAAAATGACACAGATTCCAGGAGGCAAGTTAGGAGCACATATTCTAATGCTTTAGTTTTTTTTGTGGGTTAACTTAGCAACTAGGAGATAGTTGCACTTTTCCTCATACTCATGAGGAAATGGGTCCCAAGAAAGAGGGTCTAACAATCAAATTTATTGATCACTGCATGCAGAGCACTACACTAAGCATTTGGGAGAGTAAATTACACCGGAGTTGGTGGACACGTTCCCTGCCTATAACAAACTTTCAGTCTAGATTTCTATTTGACTAGCAATCTCCCCTGACAGTACACACTTGACTGAAAGTTTTTCTTTGGAGACTTTCAAAACTTTAAATAAGCAATCACTGAGTCCCATTAGTTCTGTTGCAGGGAGGGAGAGGAGGTTGTAGTATACTGGCAAAATCTTCTTTCTCATGGAATGGAAGAACTCTTTTCACCCCTACAATGTGTGTGTAGGCCTTATGACATGGTCTTTTATCATCATGCAACTCAAGTCTAAACACCTTGAGGGGCAGGATCGTGGGTGCAAGTTTATGGCAGGAGCTCAACTGTTCAAGGTTGACCTCGCTGCTTTCTCAGCTTCCCTGACAGCTCCCACACAGTTGTAGAGAGTCGTGTTGGGGCACATTACGGAGATGTTGAGGGGTGATTGCAATCTTGCTGAAAGCCCCCACAGCAATTCTCTGCTGGAATGGGTTGTAAGCACCGCTCCAGCAGAGACTTCGGGTTGTCGAGTGAGGCTCCTTTCCTCAATTATGGGCTGGGAGTGAAATGGTTCTTTGGCAATTATGGGCCGAGAGATGTGCTCTCTCAAGCTGCCAGGGGAGAAGGGGAACTCTCCACGCTGCCCAGGTTACACTTGGTAATGAGTTAGGTGCTTAGGGCAATGTGTTAACTCTCAGGTCTTGAGTGCATCATGCAGTATACACAAGAGTATGTGCATATATAGCAACCTACACAGACAGGCTTCCTGACTGCAATATAGACTTCCTTGTTTTAGGTTGCTCCTTTCTTTGCCACATCAGTTGATGTTTCGTCAGGATATCCAGGACGATTTCACAATGACTGTCTGCACAGTGTCACCAGTACAGTGCTAAGTGCTTAGTATAGTGCTAAGCTCTTAGTACAGTGCTTTGTACACAGTAAGTGCTCGATAAATACGACTGAATGAATGGAGTGATATATATTAATATATATAAATAAATTATAGATATCTACATAAGTGCTGCAGGGCTAGAGGTGCAGTGAATACTAAATGCCCAAAATACTATCATCTTGGTTCTACCTCTGGTTAAATAGTCAAGTGCTGTTCTCTTTTCTTTTGGTTGATGATCAGAGGGCAGGAAAAGTGTCTAATCAGATCATCAGGAATATAGTGCTTAGCATAGTGCATATCGCAGTGCTTAAGCATTTAAAAATACTACCATAATTATCCCAAATAAAACCAGTAAAACTTGAAAATGTTGACTAGAGCAAACAATACCTGGCACCCACAAGCTGTACTTCCATGGTGCTATGGAGACAAAAACGGAATCAACGTGGGTGAGGGTGGGTGAAAAGGCTGACAGGTTTTCAGCAAACTAGTCCATGGTACATTTAGTCAGTCACTGAATTCCGCTAGCTATTCTGCTATACTTTCTCTTTATCCTAGTTGAGACTCTTATCACCTCGACTGGATTACTTAAGAGCCTCCTTCCTCATTTCCCTGCCTCAAACTCTTCCTCTTTTCAGGCTACTCCACACACAGGTGTACATACTTCTTAAAATGCCATTTGAAACACATCACTCCCCATCTCAAAACCCTCCAATCCCTGCTTATTCTTTCTTGAAAAAACTAAAACTCCTAATCATTCACTTCGAGGTTTTATACTAGTTCCCTTGTACAGATAAACTTTTTTCTTCTCAGGTCTTTGCTCTTCCTAATTCAGCTACACTTTGTTAGCTATTCTCCTATCTTAGATGTAATATTCAATCTTTTCCTTCAGCATGGAATTCCCCCTCCCTTCAAACGCACCAAACCATGCTCCCCTCTATCTTGAAAGTTGTTCCAGAAAGCCACCTCGCTCAATAGGCCTTCCCAGACTAACTCTCCACTTTCCCACTCACTACATTCCTATGTTGCTTCATTTTTTAATCACTGAATGTTTACTTTTGTTTCTGTCATTTGTATCCATGCCCTTAAATTTTCACATATACGATAGGAAATAAGTACGTTCACTTGATTCCTGTTAGACTATAAGTGCCTCGAAGGCAGGAATCAGGACTTATTTTTGTTGCATGTTTCCAGATCCTACTACAGTGCTCTCCCAGGGAGAGTTGAACAAATGCTCAATAAATGAAGAGGGTGATGATGAAGCCATGCATTTAACAAAGAATCCATGCCTAGCCAGCCATCTGCCACAGGAAAAACATAGGTCATTCAGATCAGACTGGTTTCCAGAGCCAAAAGAATTGTGAACTTCCAGGGCTGGAAAATATTTCTGCATATATTTGCCAACTGCCCCAGAACTCAGAGCAGACAAGTCACCTAGCATGGCCTAGCGGCAAGAACACGGGCTTGGGAGTCAGAGGTCATGGGTTCTAATCCCAGTTTTGCCACTTGTCTGCTGTGTGACCTTGGGCAAGTTACCTCATCTGTAAAATGGGGATTAAGACTGTAAGCCCCACGTGGGACAATCTGATTACCTTATATTTACCCTAGGGCTTAGAACAGTACTTGGTACATAGTAAGCACTTAACAAATACCATTATTATTATTATTATGTTTTAGTTTCCTTATCTGTAAAATGGGGATTAAATTCCTGTTCTCCTTCCCTCAAACTGTGGCTCCAAATGGGGAAGAGACTGTGTCCAATCTGAATGTGTTGCATCTTGCCTAGTGCTTATTACAGTGCTGGAGACATAGCTATCGCTATTACTTTAAAGTTGATCAGTATGGAACTTCTCATGTTGTGCTTTTCCATTTTGTAAATATTTCAAAGCTATGAGTGCTTAATACAGTGCTCTGCACACAGTAAACACTCAAATACCATTCATTGATTAGAGTTTGATATGTCCATTCTGATAGGGACAGAAAACCTATCCATCAGAGAACACAAAAAACAAAAAGAAATTGAAGGATAAACTTAATCTGAAAATGAGGGCTCCCTGAAGTCAGAGAAAAGCTGGGCAGCTTAGAGCCTCAGGGAGTAGATTTTTTTTCAACTATGTGAGGGCAGAAAAGGAGGGGGATGCGGGGGGAAGGATTTGGGCCAGCTCCCCAGTCAGTCATTCGCATTCACTGAGCGCCCAATGTGTACAAAGCACTGTACTAAGAGCTTGGGAGAGCATATCACTCCCTCTTCAGTAGCTTTAGTCTGAGCCTTGCCCTGAATAGTTTCATTGAGTAGAAAGAGAAGCTTGGACTACTCCAATATAAGGTCAGAGTCAGAAGAGGAAACTCACTCAATAAGTCTAGTCGGGTGTGCCTGGAGGATGGGGACATCAACTTCTAAACGGGGGTTAGTTCCCTACTGAAAGCTTCCCGGGACCTCAGGTGTCCGAGGATCACAGCACCCTTTCCTACAGTGCAAAAGGGGTGATGTCATCATAGACCACATCTTGGACACTGGTCTGTTCAACAAGGTAGGAAATGCACTTGCCAGCAGAGCTCTGAAAAATAGTTTTCAGCCCCGCTCATTGCTATTCTGGGCATTGAATGCCTTGGCAGCAGAGGGACAGGAAGTAAGGGATTGTATTATGTTTGTCAATACCAATGAGTCACCAATACTAAGCACTTCCTTTATTACAGTGCATTTAGTGGAAAGCCTCCATTTTGTGACTCTAAGAATACGCCAGAGAGAACAGAGTGCAGGCTAGAGCTATCAGCTAAAAATATTCAGTATCTGAAAACCAAGCCTTGAAGTGGCAAGTGGTGTGTATCCGATAAAAGCAAGCCAAAATTAATAACAGAGGTACATATCCCTATGAATAGATCTTTAAGTTCCATATTGGGATATCAATCAATGGTTTTTATTGAGTGCTTATTGTGTGCTTTACTAAGTGCTTGGGACAGTATGATTCAATAGAGCTGGTAGACACAATTTCTGTCTACAAGGAGCTTACAATCTTGTGCAGGAGACAAGAAAATAAATTACAACTAGAGGAAGCAAGAGAGTACATGGATATTAATCAATGAATTGTATTTATTGAGCATTTACTGTGTGCAGAGCACTGTAAGTGCTTGGGAGTACACAGTATAACAAATACAGAGATAAGAGGGTGAGACAGACATTAATATAAATAAATTATGGATATGTACATAAGTGCTGTGGGTCTGAGGAACAAATCAGGGAAACATAGAAGGGAATGGGGGAAGGGGAAATGAGGGCTATGCACATAAGTGCTCTGGGGATGGGGGGCAGGTGAGTATCAAGGCACAAGAGGGTATAAACGCAAGTACATTAGAGCAACGTGGAGGGGAGGGAGGAAGGATAGGGTAGGGAGATAAGAGGCTAGTCAGGGAAGGCTTTAGTCAGGCTATCAATCTTCTGTGCCATAATTGAAAAGATAGTGCTAAAGATATTATTATTAATAATAATAGTAACAGTAATAATAACAATAGTAGAGTGGAAGCCTAAATTTGCCTTTGCAAGCTTGAGTTTTGTGATGCCCTCCCAACCAGGGTAGTCATTTTAAATGTGCAGTACAATGGTATGCTTAGTTATTGGTTTTATTTGTAGGGTGGCCACCAGCAGCATCATGAAATGTAGACATGCTTTTGCCCACAGTGAGCTTACAAATAGTCTTATTATCTTTCCTAAGTGAAGACTTCTCATCTTGGGGACCCATCACGCTGTTTTAACACCTGATGATTAATTTCCTCTATATGTAGAGCCAAAGTTTTTCTTGTATTACCATAGTAAGCCCATTTCTTCTTTTTTAGTCTTCAACAAATATGGACAAAGTCAGCATCCATTTCTTAAAGTCCTAAAATGGTGTTTGTTAAACACTTACTATGTACTAGGCACTGTACTGAACCCTGGGATAGATACAAGCTAATCACATTGGATATATTCCCTGTCCTTCATGGAGTTCATGGTCTTAATCCCCATTCTACAGATGAGGTAAATGAGGTACAGAAAAGTCAAGTGTCTTGCCCAAGGTCACACAGCTAAATGGCAGAGCCAGGATTAGAACCCAAGTCCTTCTGACTCCCAGGCCCATGCTCTGTACACTAGGCCACACTGCTTAAGAGAAGCAGCGTGGCTCAGTGGAAAGAGCCTGGGCTTGGGAGTCAGAGGTCATAGGTTCGAATCCCGGCTCTGCCACTTGTCAGCTGTGTGACAGTGGGCAAGTCACTTAACTTCTCTGTGCCTCAGTTACCTCATCTGTAAAAGGGGGATTAAGACTGTGAGCCTCACGTGGGACCACCTCATTACCCTGTATCTACCCCAGCGCTTAGAACAGGGCTCTGCACATAGTAAGTGCTTAACAAATACCAACATTATTATTATTCTTATTGCCTCTTCATATACTTGAAAAAAGTTATGAAATCACTCTTTCATCACCTCTTGTCCACACTAAAACATCCCCTCCCAAATATCCTGCTTCCAATAACTATGGTTCTTTGCAGATGATCATTAGTCTTATTGCTACCATCAAATACTGATACACAGAAATGAAATCTTAGCTTATAGAAATGAAATCTTCTAAGCCAAGAGCTAAACAACAAGATTAGCTAGACACTGGTGCACCTTCATAGCATCCCAGGGAGACAGGGGAGGGGAGGATATGATTTACAAATAGATTAAAAAAAAGATATAGATTAAATTATTTATGCAAGGTATGAGTTAACCTTGGATGGTCTCAACATTTTCACCTAGTACACTGCTTTAAAAAAAGCTGGTTTCAAAACATCACAGTATCATGAGTAGAGGAAATTAGTTTCAACGAGGACTAAATTATGACATGATGCTGGGGCTTTGATTTGTGAGTGTTCGGTTTTGCTCCTCAGCTTTCATTTTCCTACTTGCCTCATGAGTCAAAAGAGCCTGTCTGATTTATGGATCTTATGATTTCTGAGCATCTGGAGAGCAAGGTCCTTTTGTGCAATGGAGGAACAACTCATTTCATTTTTAAATGGGTCCACCTGCAACTGAAACGCCCAGGGAAGCAGTGGATTCTCTCTCCGACCCTCAGGACATACTTGGCATGGAAAGTTCTGCCCACGGTGGGAAGCACAGAGCTGTTTTATACACACACCAGAACTGACTAGTCGATGTGGCTGCAACCAGATATACCTTCTAAACTTGGCAGCATAAAGCCAGGGTCACAGGAGAGTTGACTTCTCCGAAATTTTGTTAAAGCTTGGTATTGCTGAATCAATCAAGGGTATTTTTTTTTTTTTACAGTATTTGTTAAGTGCTTACTATATGCCAGACATTATACTAAGTGATGGGGTAGATACAAGCTGAGCAAATCGAACACGGTTCATGTCCCACATGGGGCTCAGAGTCTTAGTCCCCATTTACAGATGAGAGAACTGAGGCACAGACAAATAAAATGACTTGCCCAAAGGCACACAGCAGACGAGTGGCGGAGCTGGGATTAGAACCCAGGTACTTCTGAGAGCCAGACCTGTGCTCTATCCACTAGGCCACGCTGCTTCTCAGAGAGCATTTCATGAGCATTTACTATGTGTAAAGCATTTAATTAAGCCCTTGGAAGAGCATAAGAGAGTGAGTAAATATGATACCTGGCCTCAAGAAGAATTTACAGTCCTGTAGGGGAGATAGGCATTAAAATAAATTACAGGTAAGAGAAACAACAGATTATAAGTAGGTACATAAGTGCCATGGCTGTGGGATGGGGGTAATAGGTGACACAAAAGGCAGGAAGAATTTGGTGGAGAGATGAGAGATTATTTAGGGAAGGCTTCATAATAATAATAATAATAATAATAATAATTGAGGTATTTAAGCACTTAATATGTTCAAACATTGTTCTAAGAACAGTGCTGGAGTAGATACAAGGTAATCAGTTCCCACATGGGGCTCACAGTCTAAGTAGGAGGGAGAACAGATATTAAATTTCCATTTTGAATATGAGAGAATTGAGGCCCAGAGAAGTAAATGACTTGCCCACGGTCACTTCCTGGAAGAGATATCATTTTAGAAAGGCTTTGAAGGTAGGGAAAGTTTCAGATATGAAGGGAAGAGAGTTCAGGCAGAAGAGTGGGTGTGAACAATAGGCAGGTTGGTGCTAGAGTGTATGAGCCAGGTTGTAGTAGGAAAGGAGGCCGGTCATTCTCGGTCTCCTTCGCTGGCGCCTCCTCCCCCTCCCATCCTTTAACTGTTGGAGTTCCTCAAGGGTCAGTTCTTGTCCCTCTTCTGTTCTCCATTTACACTCACTCCCTCGGTGAACTCATTCGCTCTCACGGCTTTGACTACCATCTCTACGCAGATGACACGCAGATCTACAGCTCCGCCCCTGTCCTCTCCCCCTCCCTTTGGGCTCGCATCTCCTCCCGCCTCCGGGACGTCTCCACCTGGATGTCGGCCCGCCACCTAAAACTCAACATGAGCAAGACTGAGCTCCTCATCTTCCCTCCCAAACCCGGTCCTCTCCCAGACTTCCCTATCATCGTGGATGGCACGACCATCCTTCCCGTCTCTCGGGCCCGCGATCTCGGTGTCATCCTTGACTCGTCTCTCTCGTTCACCCCACACATCCTATCCGTTACCGAGACCTGCCGGTTTCACCTTCACAATATCGCCAAGATCCGCCCTTTCCTCTCCACCCAAACGGCTACCTTACTGCTACGGGCTCTCGTTATATCCCGGCTAGACTACTGTGTCGGCCTTCTCTCTGACCTCCCTTCCTCCTCTCTCGCCCCGCTCCGGTCTATTCTTCGCTCCGCTGCCCGGCTCATCTTCCCGCAGAAACGATCTGGGCATGTCACTCCCCTTCTTAAACAACTCCAGTGGTTGCCTATCGACCTCCGCTCCAAACAAAAACTCCTCACTCTAGGCTTCGAGGCTCTCCATCACCTTGCCCCTTCCTACCTCTCCTCCCTTCTCTCTTTCTACCACCCACCCCGCACGCTCCGCTCCTCTGCCACCCACCTCCTCACCGTCCCTCGGTCTCGCCTATCCTGCCGTCGACACCCGGGCCACGTCCTCCCGTGGTCCTGGAACGCCCTCCCTCCTCACCTCCGCCAAACTGATTCTCTTCCCCTCTTCAAAACCCTACTTAAAACTCACCTCCTCCAAGAGGCCTTCCCAGACTGAGCTCCTCTTCTCCCTCTACTCCCTCTACCACCGCCCCTTCACCTCTCCGCAGCTAAACCCTCTTTTCCCCCTTTCCCTCTGCTCCTCCCCCTCTCCCTTCCCATCCCCTCAGCACTGTACTCGTCCGCTCAACTGTATATATTTCCATTACCCTATTTATTTTGTTAATGGAATGTACATCGCCTCGATTCTATTTAGTTGCCATTGTTTTGAGGAGATGTTCTTCCCCTTGACTCTATTTATTGCCATTGTTCTCGTCTGTCCGTCTCCCCCGATTAGACTGTAAGCCCGTCAAACGGCAGGGACTGTCTCTATCTGTTGCCGACTTGTTCATTCCAAGCGCTTAGTACAGTGCTCTGCACATAGTAAGTGCTCAATAAATACTATTGAATGAATGAAAGGTAGAAAGGGGAAGGTTGAATGAGTGCCTTAAAGCTGATGGTGAGGAGTTTCTGTTTAATACAGAGATGGATGAGCAAACACTGGAACTTTTGGAAAGGTGAGTGCAGAATCAGTTTTTGACAAATGACCCTGGCAGCAGAGTGAAGTATGAACTAGAGAGGGAGAATCTGGAGGCAGATAGGTGTGTGAAGCGACTGATGCAGTAGTTGATGCGGGATTTGACAAGTGCTTGATCCAGTGTGTTAACAGTTTGGATGGGACAGAAGGGGGCAGATTTTAGAAATGTGGTGAAGATAGGACAGGATTTGGTGACAGACTTACTATGCAGGTTGAAGAGAAAGATGAGTCAAGGATAATGTCAAAGTTGTGGGTTTGCGAGACAGAGGATGGTAGTGTTGTCAAAAGCGATCTGAAAGTCAACGGGAGGAGCGGGTTTGGGTGGGAAGATGAAGACTTCAGTTTTGGAATGAAATGCATCAATATTTGTCAATAGCAATATTCTATTCTTTGGAATTTGACAAAATAAACCAAAATTTGTTTTATTATTTCATTCCAAATAACTATATTCCCTATCTAACTCTGTTAGTCTTATTACATTCTATACAAGAATGACACGCAGAAGTGAAATCTTAGCTCATGTGTTCTGATCATACAGCTAAACAATAGCAACTGTGCTTTTCAAAAAATTTGTAATTAAGATTTATTTACTAAAATGGATGCTGAGTACATTGCAACAATCTCTTCCATCTTTTTGATGTTTTTCATAATTTAAACTCACCTACACACTTTGAGCAAAATATAACTGACTAAACAAACATTAATTCAATTACACTATGGAAGCAATTTTATAGCCCACACTATCCCTCCCTTTACCATAAAACAAAAATCTTCTTGGCTTGCAAATATTCTCTTTTCAAAGTTATTCAATGTTTAATTCAGTTGGTTGATGAATGTTAGCCAGTTTTGATAAACAGTAAACTTTCAAACTAGGCTTCTTTATAAACTTCAGAGGCACTTTGAGCTTCTAAACACGTTCAGTCTATAATACAATGAGAAAGGTAGAGACTCCATTCCAATATGCTCAACGTACAAAATCAGAATTCTCATGAATGTAGACTTATGAATTCATTCCCTTAGCAATCATTCAGATACTGCAACTAAACTTTAGATGACAAAAGTCCTATTTAAAAGACAGAACAGCCCAAAAGAAAAAGCAAAAATAATCATCTATATTAATTCTATTTCTTGAATCCATTTGTCACATGAATCATCCATCTTTACCACATTTATAGTTCTCTGCTCTATCTAAGCAAGTTTCAGTCCCCACACATTGTTATGAGGAAAATCCTTCTCCCACTGCCTCTCACCACCGAGGAACGTGTCCAGCTCCAGGGATAGTGAAAAGAGCAAGTTTGTCTTGCCACCTCCACTACACTCCGTTCCACCGATTCATGACTTACCTAGGTAACTCCAGGGATAAACACATCTCCAGGCTTCAGCTGTTGGAGATTACTTCACCGGGTGCTCACTCAGGTAAAATGAGAGGCTTTTTACTAGTCTGTGCAGCTCCTTCAGTGGAAATATTGCATGAGTCAGCTTTTAGCTATCAAAACCAAAAACACAAAGGCTTTGCAGAAACCTGATTTGCAACTTTCTCACTGCCTTTTTCCCTAGTGTACAGACCACAGCCTTCAGCATCACTAAGAGCATTAAATGAAACATGACATCATTCAATTCACAGACAGGACAATAGGCACCACTGTGGGTAACTTGAAAATGCACACTTCACTGAGCAACACCCTGCAACTTCCATTCTTTTGTGCACAAGGCTGCTGAATGTTAAATGTAACCCCTGCTTGCTTAACGTTTCTAAGACTGCTCCCTCCTTATTCAACAGGCAACACTCAGAAGAATGCTGGGCAAATAAGTAAAGTTCACAGTCTTGAAATAAAATTTAGGGAGGGTGGGGAGTCATTTTCTTGAGCCCTGCTGTTAATTAGTTTCCAATGAAACGAGCACATTCTCAACATTTTGATGTTGAAAAAGCTCCTGGAGGGCAGTATAAGCCGAAAACCAAAAATATAGGTCACCAACTTTTAGAAATGCACCTAATGCATTTTTCACTACCCTGCTAATTTTGAACAAAGAGGGAACATGGGCACATAAGTCAATTTGACAAAATGGCAATATGTCACGAAGACCCTGGTTAGAACTAATTATTTGCACTCACTTCTGAAAGACCTTTGAGGATTTTTTATCCTTTGGCACTGAGCCAAACACATTTTGGGTTAGTGGCACTAGAAATAAATATAGCTAGGTTCTACTAACAAATCAACCAGTCCTGAGAGACTTTGGGTAACAATTTTCCTATGAAGGGAATCATTCTGTCGCCTCCCCCTTAAAATGTCATAAAGGTAAATAAGTTAATGTTTGGTAAGAGATGAGCTAGGTTCTGAAAGTTCAACATTATAGGGATGCTTTTAGTGCCAGGTTATGAAACAGAATCTGAAAAGATAATTACGCCACTTGCATCTATTTAAGTCAGCATTAGTCATTTTTATACGATGTTACTCCTATGACCTGCAAGTTTATTTGAAATATAATTTGAATGTTTCCCAAGAAATATTAAACACTAAATATTAAAAATTAAACTACATCAACACTGCTTTTCTGAATTGAAGTCACCACAAGTTGTCTAATTGGACCTCACAGTGCATGAGTCCATTGGTATGATGACCCTGGTCTTACAGTAATGAAAGAGAAGGATAAATGAGTGGAAGTCTTTCTACCTTCCCTGGCTTCCCTGAGCATGCTGTGATCAAGTCACTTGATGAAGCTTCATCAGTAAAGAACAGGGCAGTCATCATCTATGGAACAGCAGACTGAATCTCCATTACCGCTGGGCAAGAGGGAGAGGAGAAGGGAGGTGTGGGTTACCATAGTTTTTTTTTTGGTAAGCATAAAGTTGTTTCTTGTGAGTTTTTCTGGCTTGAGGTGAGCAAATGAGGCAAAGTTTAGCCATTTTGGAGGCATCAAGATAAAACCATGGATGGAAGAAGCAAATTAAAGACCAAGCTGTAGCTGTGGCCTAGAAGCCTAGGCCACTGCCACAGGGAATGGGTGAATAATGAGGAAACAGGTAAGAGATAACCTGTGTTGTTCATGCCCCAACATGTCCTGGAGACCGAGGTGTCACGACAGAGACACCAATGATGGAAGGAAGCCACAGAGAAGGAGCAATGGGGCAATTATCAAGGGAAGACAAACTATAGGAAGGAGTAAGAAGGAAGGTGTGGCAAAGCCAAGTAAGGGAATTAAGTTTACTTGGATTTAGTAAAATGTTCAAAAAGAAATAGCAGAAGCCTTGGAGGAAATCAGTTCAGATTAAACTCTATTTTTTTTTAAAACTGAGGTGGGGTCCACTGTGGTTACAAACAAATACCAGTCACAGGGCAGTCAGTGCCATTGTTGGTTCGGCTGGAGCCCAGGGACTGCATAGAGATTACTCATTTTTCTCAGCATGAATGAAATGTTTACATGTTTACAGTGAACCTAAGAAATGATCCTTTTCAAAGAGGGATATTTTCAAAAGCAAGCTTCACAAATATTTGCTTTTCAGAAAATGACTATTTTACCAAAAAAAAAAAAAGATTCCTTTGCTACAAAGGTTACCATTGACACACTCAGGGTCTTATCACCAAGAGTGCAGGGGTGGGGGAGAAAATCTAATGTGATATTTATGTAATAACCCTTTTACTAATAAAGAAATTAAATAAAGTGTTTTAAAAAAAGCAGTTATTCCAACAGGACTGGTCAAGCTTCAGGAACCAAAAAGCTGCCAACCAAAAAGATCAAGAAGCAGAGGGCAGCTGTCCTCAGCGGGTAGCAAGAAGGGCTGGGAGTGGTGGCGAAGGGCACATCTCCTCCAGGAGGCCTTCCTTGATTAAACCCTCTTGTCCTCTTCTTCCATTCTCTTCTGTGTCAGGCTGACTTGCTCCCTTTATTCATCCCCCTTCCCAGCCCCACAGCACTTATGTTTGGATGTGTAATTTATTTATATTAATTCCTGTCTCCCCCTCTAGACTGTAAGCTCACTGTGGGCAGGAAATGTGTCTGCTCATTTTTGTATTGTACTCCCTCGGGGCTTAGTACAGTGCTCTGCACACAGTAAGTGCTCAAGAAACACAAATGACTGACTGGCTTACTGTCAGGGATGGTGAGCTAGAGACAACTGAAAGCTTAGAGGGAGGGGCAAGAGTCAGACACCAGATGCCTTCGAAGCTCTGACCCACGTGGACGGGGCACCACTTCTGCACCACACCACTCCAGGGGTACAACACACTGCCATCCACCATCATTGTGCCAGCAAGATCGAAGAAAAAATTACATGAGTATGATCCTCAAAGCAAGCGGCAAAGACCGTCACAGCTTGGTTGTCCCCCTTGTATTAGGTAAAACAGAAGCTGAGGTTAACTACCCCTGTGATTTTCTGATTCAAATGTAACTCTTAATTAGAGATTTAAATATATCATTAGGCATAATGCAGCACTGAAATGTTTCATGTTAATAAGAGATAAATTCATCTTGTGAGGAATTTAAATAGCCACCATTCTGGCAAAGACATCTCCAAAATTAATGAGAGAAAAAACAGCTATCTTATAAAAAAAGTATAATGTCCAACCCTAAGAATTTTGAAAAGTTTAAGCTCCGCTTTCTTGTTGTAATCAGAGAGCCATCATTGTGTATAACAGTTTCTTAAAAAAAAAATGTCATCACAAAAATCAAACACACATCGAGGACACAGCTGGTTCAAAATTAATCCAAAAGAACTGTAAGAAAAGGGTGCATTCACATTCAAATCCATCTGAAGGCCACACAACATTTCTTTCTGAAAGAGCAGTGTAATATATTAATAACTCCCTGCAATGCAGTTGTTGTTTTAGTCAATCTATATGCAGTACTGCAGAGATTCTTAACCAAAAAAGAAAACCACCAAAGGCACGTGCTGCCTTCATAGGGGAGCATTTGCTTCAAAAAGGAAAGTCTGCCTTTATAAGTGGTATTTGGGTTTATTTCCATCCTCGGGGTTCTCCATGCAGGAAATGAAATAAAAACAGGGATAACAACATAGTCTGCTGTTCTGTCAAGGCTAAATCCCAGCCACGCAAGAGATGGTGAAGCCCAGGCCCGGGAGTCATAGGAACTGGGTTCTAATCCCAGCTTCACTCCTTGCCTGCTGTGTGACCTTGGGCAAGAACTTAACTTTTCTGTGCTTCAGTTCCCTCATTTGCAAAAGGGGATTCAAGACCTGTGTTTCCTTCCTAAAATGTGAGCCCCATGTGGCACCGGATTATCCTGTATTCACCCCAGTGCTTAGCACAGTGCTTGCCACATAGTAAGCACTTAACAAATACCATAATTTAAAATGAAGACTAAGTAGCTACCACCCACAAAGAATGAAATCAAAATAGGTAATCAGCAGCCTAGGATGCTTATTCTAGCTTGATTACTACATCAGTCTCCTTGCTGACCTTCAGGACTAGTCTCCCCCTCCAATCCATATTTCAATCAGCTTCCTGGGTCACTTTTCTGAAACATCATTCTGCCCATAACCCCTCAATCCTCAAAACCCTCTAATGGTTGCCAATTCCTCTCCTTTTCAAGTTCTCTCCTTACTATCGTCGCTCCTCTCACCTATGTTCTAGCTCACACATCACATTCCTCTCAAGCTAACCTACTCACTACCCAAGAAACAGCCTGGCCTAGTGGATAGAGCATGGGCCTGGAAATCAGAAGGACTGAGTTCTTATCCTACCTCTGCCGCTTGTCTCCTGTATGATCTTGGGCAAGTCACTTCACTTCTCAGTGCCTCGATTCCCTGACCTGTAAAATGGGGATTAAGACCGTGAGCCCTATGTGGGCCTGGGACTATGTCCAACCCAATTATCTTGTATCTACCCCAGCATTTAGAGAACAGTTCTCGGCACATGGTAAATGCTTAAATGCCACAGTTATTATTATTAGCCCTTATTCTCACTTCTCTCACTAATGAACTCTTGATCATGCCCTCCCCCCTTCCTAAAACTCTTCCTTGCTTCCTAATTTCCCTATCTTCTATCCTCTTACTGCCATTCTACTTCCACACCTCCTAAACACTTAAGTATTTACACACCCTCAGTGGCGCTTAGGTACATATCTTTATACAACATACTTCATGCTTCCCTTGAAGGCAGGGATCATATGTGCTTAGTAAGGTGCTCATGCAGATGGTCAATATAAGCTACTGATTGAAAGGGGGTGGTGGACACAGACAGTTTCTCTTCTGTCTCTCTTGTCAGTACCTTTACCAAAACACAGATGTGTTCCTCTAAGTTTGTAGGGGACAAATATAAAATTAGTTATGTGCTATCAGTCCCGTATTAGTTCTAAAATAGTACCATATTCCTTACTTAAATCCTTGATACTTATTAGCTACTCAAAATGCCCAAGGAAACTTCGATCAGTATTTTCCAAATGTCTCAACTGTCTTAGTCGTCTAGACTGTAAGCTCACTGTGGGCAGGGAGTGTGTCTTTTTATTGCTCTACTGTACTCTCCAAAGTGATTAGTACAGTGTTCTACACACAGCAAGCACTCAATAAATATGATTATATGAATATTATCAAAAATGAGAAATACCTAAATGTACACGATTTAACTGCAAAAGGATTGGAACATATCTGCTTATAATTTATCTCCCTTCCAAATGATGTTAAATTCCACAGTAAGCCATTTTGATGGTGCCAAGATTTACAAGCCCTCAGGATATTTTCCATTTTTTTCAATCAGTGGTATTTCTTGAATGCTTACACTGTACTATACACTTAAGTACAATACAGCAAAGTTGGTAGACGTGCTCCCTGCCCTCAAGGAGTTAACAAGGTGAGCTTCTTCAGTGATGACACTTTTATTTTTATTTTCTCAAAATGACGACATCAAATGGTGGTTAAGATAGTTTAGTTGTAGAGAATAGCTACTTGTCATTTGTGTGACCTTAGGCAAGTCATTAAACTTCTCTGTACCTCAGTTACCTCATCTGTAGAATGGGGATTAAGACTGTGAGCCCCATGTGGAACAGTGACTGTGCCCAAACTGATTAGCTCAGCACTAAGTACAGTGCCTCTCTCTTTCTCTCCATATATATATATATATATATATATATATATATATATATATCCTCTCATACATTCAGTAACTTATGGAGAATGGTGACTTTCTAGAAATTACACACAATCAATCAACTCCTATGGAGACATTCAATGAAATATTATGGAATGAAAGGACTTGTAAATATTAAATAGAAAAGTACACTTGCTATATGATCCAGGAATAGGAAATATAGATTTACTAGGTCTGTCAAATTGTGGGATATTGAAATATTACTTAAAATCAACATACATGATAAGTAATATTCTTGATCAATGTTTTCAGTAATGAACACCAAGGCCTTCAATCTTTTTTCAGTCTTGAGATAGTAACTTCACTGTAGAATAATACATTTTGAAATACTGACATGTAAGAGATACTTGTTTGAGAGCAGAGAAAATATTTGTTTGTTTTCTGTCAGAGAAATATTTTGTATACACAATTTTAGAGAGTATAAAGAGTTGGGCCGTGTGTCCAACTCAATTTTAACTGACTATAACTGGAAGGTGGGTTTAGGTATTATTCTGGCTAGAAATTCTTGCTTAACTCCTAACAAAGAGGTAACTGAACAGGAGGTGAAGTCACAAGTTTACATTTATAGAACAAAGGAAAAACAACAGCACTACTTTGATCCTTGCATTAATCTTAATTAGAATTTTCTTAATGGTATATGTTAAGCGCTGACTATGTGCCAGGCAGTGTACTAAGCCCTGGGGTAGATTAGAAGATAATCAGGTTGGACAAAGTCCATGTCCCACATGGGGCTCACAGGTTTGCTTCCTAATTTATAAATGGGATAATTGAGTCACAGAGAAGTTAAATGAATTGCCCAATGTCACACAACAGACAAAGTGGCAGAGCCAGGATTAGAACCCAGGTTCTCTGACTCCCAGGCCCACTCTTTTCACAAGTCTTGCTGCTTTTCTGCTGTGCTTTTAAACGTAAAACACAAATCTTTACTTTTTGAACTGCAAAGAAAAAAAAAACACCACTGTCACTAGGCTACTTTAATGAAGATAATGATGCAATCTTAATCCTAACTGTATATCCTGAAGGTATTTGAAAATATCAAATGGGATATCCGCCAAAATTTTGCCCAAGATGTATCCCATTATTCCAAGTTAGTTGGAAGGCACAGTATCTGTCATTCCATCCACTCTCACATCCGACTCCTTCAAAATTAGCAAAGTACTCCAGAAAATAAAGATCCTACCAGTACAAAAACCCTAGAGGTACAACTTATAAGCTCAATGAGTCCAGGCCACATTCAAAGCCATTATAATAGATTAAGGCAAAATATGACCTGTTTCTTAACTCCTCTGGTGTCCTCTCCCTATAATTATGATAGTGATTAAGTGCTTACCAGGTATTAATTGATTAATGCTTGGTAGAGATAAGATAGATAGGACAGAGTCTTTTGTCTACATAGGCTCATAGGTAGGGAGAGCAGGGATGGTATCTCCATTATTTAGATGAGAAAGCTGAGAGTCAGGGAAGTCAAGTGACTTGCCTATAGAGTTCATTTATTCATTCAATAGTATTTACTGAGCACTTACTATGTGCACAGCACTGTACTAAGCACTTGGAATGTACAATTCGGCAACAGATAGAGACAATCCCTGCCCAGTGACGGGCTTAGAGTTGCAGGTAGACCAGTGGGGCAGTGCTGGGCTAGAACACAGACCTCCCACTCCTATTCTCTTTCCACTAAGCCACACTTCCCTATTAGGTTTTATATATGTTGTGAAGTTTGTTACGTATAAAAGTAATTAGATCATAACAAATATCCACTGCTGCCAACTCCACAAGGAATACAGCAAGTGGTTTCCATCTAAGTGGACAAGGGAAAGCCATTGTTCTCACAGGACAATTGACTGTGTAGTCTGGCCCCCGAGTATCGCTTTACCCAGATCTCCAATGAGACCTGAGAAATTCCAAACAAAGCTCTAAAGAGCTAGGGGTTTCTGAGCTGGGCATGGGCACCCATGAGTGTAACCACTGCTTTGAAAGTGTTTGAAAGTATTAGAGCCTGGCCTTGATTTTTCTACTCCAAAAATGCTGTGATTTCAGCTGAGTCTCAGACAAATAATCCAAACATAAAAAATACCCCAAATCCTCCAACACTTTCTCTCCATATACATAGTCCCTTCTTAAACTGGTAGCACATAAAATCTTAAAGAATCACTGTTACCGGACCCCATTAAGTTTTCTACCAGCAATATCATGCCTTGACCTTAACTTGACTAGTATTCACACACCAAAGAAAATATTACAGGGCAACTGGAGTCTTATCTACCAAGAAGCAAATCTTCCTGGACTAACTTGAATTGTGCTCTTGCATAAACTCAGGAACACCTGTTATTTCTTCTGAAATTTAGTGAATACATTTCTTCACACGTGAAAAAACAACAGTCTTCCTATCGTCAAATGATCTTATTAAAAAAGAAGAATTAGTACATCCATTGAAATATTTTCAGGGTCTCCCTACATGTCAGTTTAGTATAATTATAAAGAATGTCTCGATTTTTCCTGCAGACTCTGATCTTATTGAAAAAAGGGAAAAACTAAACAAAAAACAATTAGAAGAGTTCATTCACTAGTGGTAGGGACAGATTTCAGAATAAATTATGGATATGCACAAATATGCTGTGGGGCTGAAGGTGGGGTGACTATAAAGTGCATAAGTCTGTGTACCCAACTATCATAATCTTAATAGACAGTTTAGAAAAATGCACAAGGCCAGTGAAGTTGCTGTTACTTATAAAAGTGTTAAAACAAACTTTATGAACTTTCCTTACTAATGGAACCTATTCCCTTTTTTTCTAACTGCTCCTATACACTTCTAAAACATTAAATCTGAAGGTATTTGTGAGTTCTATTGAAGGGCTTACGGCAGTGAAACAAAGAGAATTGGTATTTAAGACCATCCACGTATCTGGAAAACTGATTTTGCAGCTTTTCAAAGCGTCAATACTGGGATGTTGAGATGCTGAAGTAGCTGAACAACTAAGCGTCAGTTAGCACCTGCCATTTAACCTACTGCATCAGAGTGAGGGTATTGAACTGAAGATTAATTTTGTATGACCCCTACTATGGTTAGTTCATTATAAGAAAATCCAAGTTAACCACTAATTCTAAAGGCATAAAATAATATTAATTATTAATGATTATGGTGTTTAAGTGCTTACTATATGCCAAGCACTGTTCTATTTTCTGAGTAGATACAAGGTAATCGGGTTGTCCCACATGGGGCTCACAGTCTTAATCCCATTTTACAGATGAGGTAACTGAGGCACAGAGAAGTGAAGTGGCTTGCCCAAGGTCACACAGCAGACAAATGGCAGAGCTGGGATTAGAAGCCACGTCCTCTGACTCCCAAGCACATGTTCTTGCCACTAAGCCATGCTGCTTCTCACACTCAACTCCAGAAACACTGGTTGATCCTCATCAATGTCAGAAAAGGAACACAATCTTTGCTATAGAAATATCAGCTATGTCAAAACAAACAGACTTGGGGCAGGCAAGTGTCAGCAGGGAAAAGGAAAAAGTTATCACCCAAATGCAAGCGCATCTAAAAATTCTAGGAGTTGTTCACTTGAAAAGACACCAAAAAACCATCATTTTTCATCAGTGTTCTTTCTACAAAAGAATAAAGCCATAAATCAATGCTATGTTCTTTCTCAATCCATGGAGGGTTTTCTGATATTCATGTTTTCTGAGGAGAAAACTTCTCATTATGTGATATTTTTCCCACAGGAACATGAACAGGAGTGGTGGGGAGAGAGAAATGTAGTCACTTTCTTCTCCCCTGATGTAGTAGTGTGCAGTGGAGGTAAAAACTCCCTTATGGGGGAAGGGGGTTAAAAAAGAAAAAAAACACATACAATCATGAGAAAGCGTGACTCAGTGGCATGTGAATGGAATGAGGAATCAGGACACACACAATCTAAACCTGGAGTGCTGCATGACTTGAGGCAAGCCATTTAACCTCTCCGTGCCTCAGTTTCCTCATCTGAGAAATGGGAATAAGATATCGACAATCCCTACCCTTAGATTGGGAACTACTTGAGGATGATATGAGCAAACTCAACCTCTTTCTGACTTGTCTAATCTTGTCATATGCTGTCGAGTTGTCTCTGGACTACAGAATGAAAAAATGGAAGCATCCTGATTCTTAACTAAGTCTGAAGTCCTGTTTAAGGGGTTACACATTTTGAAATCAGCTGCTCTCTGTTGCCCAGGCCTATTTACAGCTTTCAATGCAGAACAATGTTATACATTCACTTTGGAGCTCCCAGCACAGTGAGTCTCTGGGAGACTTCTATATTGGCATTATTTAACCAAGTGCAGCCTGTTTCCACAGCTATTAGCTGACATGCTCACTTTTCAAAACTCAATCTCTTTGGAAACCCTGACAGCCATTCGTTCAGTACAAAGAACCGCATGTTAATGAAAAGTAGCTGGATTTTCTTCCTTCCTTTTTCAAACATGCACTATCTATTTCAAAAGCTATGTTCCAGCAACACGAGATTTCTTTAGACTAATTTTCAAATAATTAATTCAGCTCAACAAATGGCTCACTCTCAAGTGCTAAGTGAAAAATGTACTTTAAAAATACTTTAAACCCCCAAATGTTCTAATCAATAAGTGTAGACAAAGAGTCCAGGTTTAACTATTCTTCCCGGAAAATACAGTACTTACAACATCTATTAGATTCCAGAGAAACTGATTTTTTGGGTCATTCTTTTAAACTAACAGTAACTACATAGGTGTAATCATCTTATACTACGAACTGGCACTGCCCTGTCAAAACTCCTGCAACCCTCAGAAAGGCAAGCATAAAAAGGGAAAAATGATGTTCATATCTAGCTCAAGTACTCATTCTATTTTCAATATGGCTGAGATACCTAAGAACCCTTCAATCTATACAATTTAAAATCTAAATTTCAATTATGTTGAGAAAGTGAATTGCCACTATATTGCAAAGTGTTTTCAGAATTTAAGTCATAAATCAAGAACAATAAACAAGACTTTAGAATAAAATTTGGACACTAAAATTCCTTGAAAGAGAATCAGGCAAGTTAGGTGAGTTGCCTGTGGTTTATCTTTTTCTGTAGTAACTTTGGTGCCATGAGGAAGTATATTTCTTCTGAAGCACTGAACAATGGAGAGAGTCTTGACAAAAAGATCAAAATATTTTTGAAATTAATCATAATCTTTTCTTCCAGCAAAAAGCCACAGCAATCCAGATTTCTCAACAGAGGATAAACAAATATGTGAATTAAGTTATTGGAATTTTTCAAGGAGGAAAGAAGGCTTTCTATACCCAAATATTTGAGTCAACTTCTCTTATTGAATCCTTTGTTTCTACTAGTTCTCCCCCAGCCAAGGACTTAGCCATAATTTCACCCAGTTTTTCACCCAGTTTTTCTACAACACGTTTAGACGATCCACTTTGGTAGAAGAATGATAGAACATTCTTAGGGAATTAGAGACCATTCTTCTAACAACAGCCTACCTCGGGGTAACAAAGTGCAGCTCACGAGCCAGACACAGTTCTCCTTCCCTTCTTACATCCCACCATGAAAAGCTACGTAGCCTATGCTCTGTGGATCGATCAGAAGTGAAAATAAACGCGGTAGGTCAGAACTCAGTTCTGGTGACACAAAAATAGCCACAATGGCTGTGTCTGTATGAAGATGATTCTGCAGTTGCAGCAATGGCAACCGGCTGCAGTGTGAGACACCGCTTCTGCCTTTTTAGCCGTGCCATCTCCCATCAGTCCCCATCGCTCCCCCAAGAATGTCTGCTCTCTCCGCAAGCTACCAACCACCATGCCTGCTTGTGGTCCTGGTTAGGGGAATTTTTTTGCTTTCATTCCTGGGACTGATGCAACTGGAGAAAGAGAAGAATCCCAAGAAATAAAATTTTTGCAGCAATCTACCAATCTCATTTATTGAGTGCTATGTGCAAACCATACTAAGCATTTGGGAGAGTACAATACAACAGAATTAGCAGACATGTTCCCTGTCCATAAGGAGTTTACAATCTAGAGGAAGAGACTGACATTAATATGAATAAATAACAACAATGTTACTGTTTCTTGCTCTATCCATATAGAATCAGTTGCAGTTCCAGAAGAAATGGTTGTGAGCATGTATAAGTGGCTAAGCAAGGCTGACAGATCAGTGTGGATTGTCCTTCATGTGGTATTCTAGAGATGCAGCACGGCTTAATGGCAAGAGCATGGGCTCGGGAGTCAGAGGATGTGGGTTCTAATTCTGCCTCCACACTTGTCTGCTATGTGACCTTAGGCAAGTCACTTAATTTCTCTGTGCCTCAGATATCTTATCTGTAAAATGGGAAGTAAATTGTGAGCTTTATGTGGGACAACCTGATGACCTTGTATCTTAGAACAGTGCTTGGTACATAGCAAGGGCTTAACAAATACCATAATAATAATTATTATTATTACAGGAACATAACCCCACTATAATGGGGAAAGAGTATCATCTCAAGACATTAAATCACCATAAGCTTGAAATTTTCAAGGAACAAGCATGCTACTGAATAACTGTTCTAGAGAAATATTAGTTTTCCCTCCTTAGACTCAGCATCTCATGGGGAACAGTGATTTTGTCCGAACAGATTCTCTTCTTATTTATTTAATTTTTTCATTTATATTAATGTTGTCTCCCCCTCTAGACAGACGATTGTTGTGGGCATGGAGTGTGTCTATTATTATATTGTACTCTCTCAAGCGCTTAGTACAGTACAGAGAAGCAGTGTGGCTCAGTGGAAAGAGCACGGGCTTGGGAGTCAGAGGTCATGGGTTCAGATCCCAGCTCTGCCACTTGTCAGCTGTGTGACTGTGGGCAAGTCACTTAACTTCTCTGTGCCTCAGTTACCTCATCTATAAAATGGGGATTAAGACTGTGAGCCTGATGTGGGACAACCTGATTACCCTCTATCTACACCAGCGCTTACAACAGTGGTCTGCACATAGTAAGCGCTTAACAAATACCAACATGATTATTATTACTACAGTGCTTTGCACACAGTAAACCGCTCAATAAATACGATTGAATGAATGAATCTATATCTCCGCACTTAGAACAGTGCAAGGCACATAAAAAGTGCTTAAGAATACCACAGTTATTATTATCAGCAGTAGTAGCAACAGGTGACTGGGCTTTTGGTACAAAATTCCAATCACGGAAACTACGGATCTCTGAGTGTCATAAACTATTTTTACTGGGGACCCAAAGAAACACATTGCCACTGGTACTTCCTGGGTCCAACGTCATTTACTTTAATGCTTCTTCCATCTATAATGGTGGCCTACCCAAAGGAACTTCTCTCAGGATCTCACCTGGAGAGTTTCCAGTACTCTATCAGTCTCCGCTATGGGAGGGAGAGTCAAGCAGAGGCCTTCCCATTCCTAGTGTGGGCAGTGACTAGTGAGTAGAAGGCCATCTGCTACAAGTCAAAACTCCCTGGTGCTGGGAAGTAGCGGCATGAGAGAGGGTCGAGGGCGGAGACTCAAGTTTACTGCGCAGAAGGAGGCAAAGGTAAACCGCTTCTGTATTTTTACCAGGAAAACTCTATGGATACACTACCAGAATGTTTGCAGATGGAGGTGGGGCGTTCTGGGAGAGATGTGTCCATGGAATCACTATGGGTCAGAGAGTCTTGGCAGCATAAGATAAGGCAAGGCCCAAGGAGAGATGATGTGAGTTCCCAGGCTTCCTTAGCTCTGTTAAGGCTACAGACTTGGAAGAAAACCTGGACCTGACCTGTATAGGGTTTTGGGTTGCTGTACTGCCAGCAGAGGCTTTTCTAGTACTCTTCCACCATCAGCATCAATCAACTAGAGAAGCAGCGTGGCTCAGTGGAAAGAGCCTCTGGAGTCAGAGGTCATGGGTTCTCATCCCGGCTCCGCCACTTGTCAGCTGTGTGACTTTGAGCCAGTCGCTTAACTTCTCTGTGCCTCAGTTACCTCATCTGTTAAATGGGGATTAAGACTGTGACTCCCACTTGGGACAACCTCATCACCTTGTATCCCCCCCAAGGCTTAGAACAGTGCTTCGCACATAGTAATTGCTTAACAATCATCATTATCATTATTATTATTAACTAATCTGGCAGGTGGCAGGGGGGACTCACGATGCTTCTATTCCTGTGGCACTGCTTCCAGTGTACTCCCAAGTCAGTGGCAATGTGGGAGGACCAGGAACTCGAACCGCCATGCTAGCAACCTGGACTATCTTTGGACCTTGGGACGTCCAAGAGTGTCAGGGAATCAGGAGAGACCAGCGGTAGGGTGGCTTCTCCCGGTGTGCCCGATACCAAAAGATAGGCCTTGTTATAAAGAACACCAGAAGGTGCCCAACCTGCCAACATATGTTCCGGGTTCCCTGGACTGCCTGTTCTGCTGCCATCATCCTGAAAAATATAGATCATGACCTTCTAAACTGTAAGCTCATTACACAGAGAACATGTCTGCTAATTCCGCTGTACTGTACTCTCCCAAGCACTTAAGTACAGTCCTCTAAACATAGTAAGTGCACAATAAATGCCACTCATTGATTGATCACATTTTCTTCACTCTGGGTGCAAAGCTCAGGTACCTGAAGTGTTGCGTATTCAATATTTGTATAAGGATGGTCTGAAAAAAAAAGATTATACCTGGTATTTTATATCTACTAGTATCCTCAACAGCCATCAAGGTTTCATGTGGCCCTTATGGGAGAGACTGCTGGGCAAACATTTTTTTAAATGGAATTCGTTAATCACTTACTATGTGTCAGGCACTGTTCTAAGAACTGGGGTAGATAGAAGATAATAGGGTTGGACACATTCCCCATCCCACATAGGGCTCACAGTCTTAATCCCCATTTTACAGATGAGGTAACTGAGGCACAGCAAAGTTGTGATTTGCCCGAAGTCCCACAGCAGGCAAGTGGCAGAGCTGGGATTAGAACTCAAGTGATCTGACTACTAGAACTGTGCTCTTTCCACTAGACCACACTATTTCCCTACACGAGCTACATGGCATTTCAAAAAACCTGGGATTTAGGAGGTTTGGGTTTTGTTTTTTTTTACCCAAATCATTGTTTCAATCTCTTTATATAATCGGTATTTTTGCTGAAGCTGTCCATCTGTTCAGTAGTCTCTATGGAAAAGAATATGTGCTGCTTACTCGGGACTCAGGCTCTTCAGAAATTTTCTCTGTGGTTTGAGGTTTATTGTTTATGATCTTATTGCTGGTGCATTCTGAGAAGCCATTCCTGGTTCATCTTGAGGTTAGGTTATTTACTGTCTTCTCTGTGCAGAGCATGGTAAGCTCTTGTGCTACTAAGATTTGATCCTTGCCCTTCAACTGCTTACCCTTTAAACAACAGTCATTCCGACTAAGCTCTCATTTCCCCTACTCCCTCTCCTTTCTGTGTTGCCTAGGCATTTTGATCTGTACCCTTTAATTATCTGATATTTAACCGACTCTCAGCCCCATAGCACTTATGTCCATATCCATAATTTTTTAAATGTCTGTCTAACCCTCTAGACTGTTGACCATGCCTACTAACTCTGTTGTATTGTACTCTTCCAAATACTGAGTACTTGGTATAGTGCCCTGCACTTAGTAAGTGCTTAATAAATATCAATTGATTGACTGAAATCAGTAACAAAAAATCAGACAAATTCACAAGAATGATAAAATTGCAAGAATGAATGCAGGACCAGGAAGGTGGAGGTTCAATCAGAGAAGGCCTCATTTAGAACCGATAATGTCTATATTCAGTAATTATCATAGGTCAGCTTCAGGGGAAGGATATCAAGCTAGATGAGTGATTTTGGGCCTGCAATCCACTAACCTTTACAGAATAACAGTGGCAACTTTGCAGTGTAAAGTTTCTGTAACAAATTTCCTTTTGAATAGTTGGACTGTTTTCCAAATAGGACTGTAATCTCCTTGTGGGCAAGGAACATGACTACCCACTCTGTTACGCTGTACTCTCCCAAGTCTTTAGTACTGTTCTGTAAGTGGTAAGCACTCATAAAAATACCACTGATTGACTGATTTTTTAAAAATGGTATTTGCTAAGAACTTATGTGCCAGGCACTGTAATAAGTATTGGGATAGTTACAAAAAAATCATGGTGGACACAGTCCATGTTCCGCATGGGGCTCACAATCTGAATCCCCATTTTACAGATGAGGTAACTGAGGCATGGAGAAGTTAAGGGATTTGTCCAAGGTCACACAGCAGACAAGTGGCAGAGCGGTATTAGAACCCATGTCCTATGACTCCCAGACCCGGGGTCTTTCCACTAGGCCATCCTGCTTCTCTAAATTCTCTTGATTCAGGCTTTCCCCCACATAAAACTAAAAGACAATATTTTGCATTGAGTAGTTTTTATAGGTAGATGTGACTTGGGGGCAGCTATGTAATTTTTAAAAACTTCTTTGCAAAGTAAAATTTTTTCTGTTGACCAACCAATTGACTATTAGCTTGCCACAGCGGTTAGCATGAATCATCCCGTGCAGATAAGGACAATGCTTTTGGAGTCAAAAAACAGAGTGATTATTTCCTCCAACAAGCCCACCCAGGGATATGCTGCCTGCCTGATTGACAGACCTCATTTTAGGTACTTCCGCCCTAATATTTCTCATGTCCACTTATTCCATCTTGGTTGATCTCAGAGCAGTCACTGGACTAGATAGGCTAGATTATAAGATCCTAGAGTACAGTAATAATGTACCTTAATTCTACTATACTCTCTCAAGCACAGTGCTCTGCACAGAATAAACACTCATCACTACTAGGAAGCAGTCTGTTAGTGGGGTTGGGTGTGGGGCGGGGAGAGGTTGGAAAGGAGCCTTGATCCTGGATTCCCAGACTGGGAAAGATGAGGAACATGTGAGGCTGAGATAGTCTTGGCTCTTCTGTTCTTTTCCCTGGTGAAGAAAGGCAGCATTTCCACAAAAGCCAGTTTATTTCCCAAAACAAAGCCTCAAAGATTCCTGTTCTTCCCACATGGATTTCAGTTCAGGGGCTAAATCTAAAACAACAAATGATTACAAACCATTATAAGACAAGAGAAAGTGAGTTGGGAAGCCCTGGTTGGTCAGATTACTGAATCCATCAGGAACCTTATCTGGGTGAGCAACTTTTGATGGGGGGGGAGAGGAGGGCAGCAGGGAAGAAACTTTGCACTTCACAGACTAAAGTTAGCTATTCTGTGCCAAACTGCCATTTCCTAATTCCACCAGAAGTGAATGAGTTGGGCGGGGAGTGAGGAAAACCTAAATGCCTTCAATTTAGGGACAAGAGAGATAATTAAAATGAGCTTAACATGTACATGAAAAGGCTCAAGAGTCTACCAGCCTTGAAAACCACTCAAGTTCCTGGCAAAGAGTGACATGATTTCATTCAATAGAAAGGGCCAAACAAACTCAAACAATAGTTCAACAAGAGATCCTGAATATTTTACAGAGGTACTATTTACTAAAGGAGGAAAAACCATCAATGAAAATGACCTAATGTTTCTTAAAGAGTATTTTACTATTTTGAGAAATAGGAAGACTATTTTTCTGACAATGATAATTATAATAATGATGACAACAATAATAGTATGCTAGATGCTAAATTTGAGAAACTTTTCTAAATAAAAAATCTTTATGCTGGAAACTTACCAAAAAAAAAAAAAACAAACCCAACAAAAAAAAAACCACACCACTTCTTTTAAATGAAAAGTGCCAAAGTTGAGAAGCAATGGACTAATTTTTAATGGTATGTGTTAATCACTTACTATGTGCCAGGCACTGTACTAAGCACTGGGATAGATACAAGATGATCAGATTGGATACAGTCCCTGTCTCACATTGAACTCACAGTCTTAATCTCCATTTTAGAGATGAGGTAACTGAGGCACAGAGAGGTTAAGTGACCTTGCCTAAGGTTACACAGCAGACAAGTGGCAGAGCCAAAATTAGAACCCAGGTCCTCTGATTCCCAGGCCCATGCTCTTTCCAGGAAACTAGCCCACACCTATTCCCATGGTATTGTAGGTATTAAAAGAATAGAGAAACAGTGTGGTCTAGAGGAGAGAGAGAAAACTTGGGTTCTAATTCCGGTTCTACTGCTTAGCTACTTAGTGACCTTGTGCAAACTACTTAGCTTTCTGTGCCTTAGTTCCCTCATCTGTAAAATGAGGATTCAAAACCCATCCTCCTCAGACTGTGAGCCTCATGTGGGACAGTGATAAACCTGATTATCTTGTATCTGCCTCTGTGCTTACTACAGTACTTTGCACAGAATAAGCACCAGAACAAATATTTATCTTTTAAATGATTTCTGAAGTAGAGGTAAATTGCAAAATATGCCCGAGCCCACTCTGGCCTGGATCTCCTTCACCCTTCATTAACAACAGACCTCCACTCTCTCCCACATTCAAAAGCTTCCTTAAATATCCCAGCTGCTTCAAGAGGTTGTCCTCATTTTCTACTCCCTCCCCCTTCTGTGTCACCTATGCACTTAATATTCACCCCACCCTTAGGCCTACAACCTTACCTTCATATCTGCAATTTATTTTAATGTTTGTCTTACCCTCTAGACCATTAGCTCCTTGTGGGAAGGGAGAATACTTATTATATTGCTCTGCACTCTCCCAAGTGTTTAGTACAGTGCTCTGCACACAGAAGTGCTCCTCAGTACCACTGATTGATCCCACTTCTAGCAACATTTCCTTCTCTTCTGACTGTAAGCAGAGAACAGATGACACTACCTTATGCAGAGCAGTTCATTTAAAATTGATTTAAAGTCAAATTGCTCTGAATATGGCTAGTTTTAAAATAGAGCATCCTGTAGAAATACATCAAAAGATCGAGAGGCAGCAAAGAATGAGATTCACCCATGGGTAAGAAGTCCCTAGCTAAATGCTAGTGTATAGTATAGAAGTGGGCACTGAGATGATGGACAATTGACTTGAGAATAAAGCCAAAGATATGAGATTGTAGAATCCTCAGAGGCAAGGATCACAATAGTACTAAGTGCTGGGCTAGAGACAAGATATTCAGGACTCAAATGCGGGTCATAGTCTAAGTAGGAGGGAGAACAGACACAGAATCCCCACGTTGAGGCACATAGAAGTTAAGTGACTTACCCAAGATCATACAGCAGGTAAGTGGCAAAGCCAGACTGGACCCCAGGGCCTCTGACTCCCAGCTGCTTCTACTGGGCCACGATGCTCCTTGTTTCCTATTTTAATTGTGTGCTCTCCCAGGGACATAGTATAGTGTCTTAAATAAAGTAGTTCAAGAAAATACTAATTGTTGACTGGAAAAGAGTAGCAACAAGTGCAAATAGAAGCAACTGGGCCTAGCGTATAGAGCACAGGCCTGGAAGTCAAAAGAACCTGGGTTCTAATCCCAGCTCTGCCACTTGTCTGCTGTGTGACCTTGGGCAAGTCACTTAACTTCTCTGCATCTCAATTACCTCATTTGTAAAATGGGGATTAAGGCGAATTAGACTGATTAGCTAATATCTATCCCCAGGGCTTAGAATACTGCCTGGCACAAAGTAAGTGCTTACAAATACAGTTTAAAAAAAAAACAAAACCAGAAAATTTGGATTGAACTGTGAATTGATTTCAAATCATTTTCTGAGTATATGCACTTATACCTTGAATAACTTCAAAACAATTTTAACTACTTTGTTAACAAATGACTAACCTTAAGAAGAAAGGACTTGATCAAATTCCTTTCAGTAAGTAGATTACTTACTACTAAAAGTCCTTGGGAAATGTGTTTTAAAAAACTGTAGCATACACATGTAAATGCATTCCCAACTCAGCTTGGAGTAACTCACAAAGTATTACAAAGATCCACTGAAGCATAATAAATACTGAATTGGAACAGATTAAATATCTTTCCCTTAAACCATAAGAATTCAATTTCTTTGTATTTTGCAAATCAATTCACTCAAGCATACCTTAAAAACAATTTCTACCTAGGAATATTGTAAAATGGTCAATATTTGCATCAAGAATAATAGTATAAACAGCTCTTAGCATTTGTAATTACTCTCAAGTTTAATTTTAAAACAAAAGTTGCAAGAGTATTATCATCCCTGAAAATGGAGGAAAAAAAGGATGTTTTAAAAAGAAAGCTTACCCCAGAAACGTCTCCTATGGCCCAAATAGATTGGTTTTTCACAGACAGGGCGTAAAAGTTCAAACACAACTATATTTATTCCACTAAATCAGTTATTCCTTTTCCAGATTCAAAGTTGGCCTTGTCGTTTGTCTGGCTCCTTTGTTGCATTAAAAGGCAGTTACTCTCAGAATAAATCCGCAAAGGCACAGGGATCAGAGAAACCGTCTGCACATGAGCCTTGCTGCAACTCCAAGAAGAGGTATGTAACCAGTTTCTTGGACTGTTTAATACAAAATTAACAAGTGGCTAAAAGCCATCTTCTGATTCTGAAGGAAAAGCTGCACTTTTGATACCAGGGCTGGCAGGCTGCCATCACTGCAGGCCTCAAAGTGGTTCTGGGATTTTTAAAAAGAGAGTCACCATTCAGGGAAAAAAAAACCCAGTCTTACTGCTCTGCAGCATCTTAATTTGTCTCATTGATTCTGGGCAGGGACCTGATTCTGGTGCCAATAACAAAACAAAGAACTTTAAAATTCCAATAAAATCCATATTAGCCTACTTGTCTGTGGTTTGAACACCAACTCACTGCACATGTCCTCTGAAACCCATACAAATGTGTGTAACAGAGGGGATGGAGTCATGAGCTGGTAGAGCCCAGTACGCGGTTACGGATTCTAGGAATTTTATAGGCTGGGGAGACTTAAACATTTGAAAGTTCTGGTTGAGAAATAAAATTTCAGCCACTACTGGAAGTTTCAAACAGAGTTGGCATTAGTGGTTCCCAGGAATTCTCTCGAATTAAATAAGATGTTGTAAATCCCTCATTTCCTGGGTTTCCTAACAAACAGTTGAAAATGTCTGATGCTCACCAAATAAATCTGACTGTCAAATTACAGGAAGTTTTTGACTAATGAAACACTTGGGCACTGAAACTGTATCAAGTCAGAATGTTGTAATTTAGAACCAATTTTCCCGGAGGAAAAATGTTATAAATGGGGAATTGGCTTCTGAATCAAAGTTGGATGCCCTATTTTTTACTGAAATTACCAAATCAATTAGAGGTGAATAGCTGAGTTATTGCCCAGGCACAACACCCCGACAAGCCTGAAGATTTGGGCTTCTGAGTGACTGCTATGGGCTAGCTACTTCTGTCCATCACTTAGGACAAAGGGCTTCTGTCTTTTGCTCCCTTAAAGAAACAGAGGAAATGGAAAGCCTTCAGAAATTTTAGGACTTTGGTGAGGCTGTAGAGGACCTTGGACAGGACAAGTCTACTCACTATGACTTCTCCCTTCCTCCCCTTCAACTTCTACATCTCCACTTTATCTTCCCACTGCCCCTCAAGCCTCCCAGGTGAAAAACACCCTCCAACATCTCACACCTATATCTTGAATCCTCACTCCCCAGGTCTTCTTTCACTCCACCCTCCCTTCCTTCTCTTTTCCCTCCCACAGATCCACTCTACTGGGGTCTGTGTAAACCCCACTCTATTGTGGGCAAAGCCTTTTTCATCCTTTACCTGTTCCTGTAAACTTATTCCTCCTCTCACCCACCCTAAATCTGTTGACTGATCCCCCTCTGTGGGGGTGGAAGTGCTTTGTTTCCTCCTACTCTGCCCCAATCTCTCGCATCCCAGCATTGCTTTCACTGTATCCTGCTCCCCTCTTTCCTGTGAATTCCACGCTACCCATTTTTCGCACTTTCATTCATTCATCTAATAGTATTTATTGAGCGCTTACTGAGTGCAGAGCACTGTATTAAGCATCTGGGAAATTACAATCGAACAATATCAAAGGGCAGGGACTGTCTCTATCTGTTTCCGATTTGTACATTCCAAGCGCTTAGTACAGTGCTCTGCACATAGTAAGCGCTCAGTAAATACTATTGAATGAATGAATAAACAGACATTCCCTGCCCACAACGACCTTACAGTCTAGAGGGGGAGACAGACAATATAAATAAATTGCAGATATATATGTAAGTGCTGTGGGGCTGGGAAGGGGGATGAATAAAGGAAGCATGTCAGGGAAATTCAGAACTACTAGTTGCCATTACTTAATGCCTTTCTGCTCCCACCTCTGCATTTCTGATGGATTTTGATGCCTTTCTCGCTTCACTCTCTCCTTCCACTTCAATCCTATGTGATTTCAATCTCCTTGTTGGTGATTCAGCTAATCTGCCGGCCATCCAAATCAAGGAGGCTGTCCTGTCCCATTCTCCTAGTTCAAACCAATGCCACCCAAAATAGTTCATCGCCTGTTTAAAGTTTAAGAATCCCACTCTCAAATTTGAGTACTTTAAACATAGATTAATTTTAAAAAAAGCACTCAGGAAAATGATTTTTCAGATCTAGGAAAAAGGTTAAGAAACAAGTGAACATATTTGTAAAGAAAACTAAATAGCCCTGCAGCAGGAACCTAAATCAATTTTTTAAGGATTATAAATATTGTTCTTTGGAACCAAGTCTTTGTTGTTGAAGCTCACCATGGAGTAAAAGTCAGAGGAGCCTCTGAAAAAACAAGGCTCACTTGGAAATAAAAACATTAATTAAAAAATGCAGACAACAGGATATGCATAATTTATTCAGTTTCCTTTTCTTAAGGCATAGGCAAGGCAGGTCTTATTGGTTGTTCATAAAATAGAAAATTGGGGGCATTGGGAAAATATTTGAACCAAAATTTGGAAATATGGCAGTTCTGTCAAAATTTATTACAACAAGAAACATGAAGTTGATGACAAAAGGACACAGTAATTGCAGCTAATTTCAAAATGTCCCAAGTATCTGACTAACTGGTAGAGGCCTGGGAGTCAGAAGGTCATGGGTTCTAATCCCAGCTCCGCCACTTGTCTGTTGCGTGACCTTGGGTAAGTGACTTGATTTCTCTGGGCCTCAGTTACCTCATCTGTAAAGCAGGGACTGAGACTGTGAGTCCCATGTGGTTAGATTGTAAGCCTGTCAAAGGGCAGGGACTGTCTGTTACCGATTTGTACATTCCAAGCACTTAGTACAGTGCTCTGCACATAGTAAGCGCTCAATAAATACTATTGAATGAATGAATGTGGGATAGGGACTGTAACCAATTTAATTTGCTTGCATCCATCCCAGTGCTTAGTACAATGCCTGGCAGAAAGTAAGCACTTAAATACCACAATTATTATTGTTATTAAAGGGGAAATGGGTGCTGGAGGAGAAAGAAAAGAGGAAGAGAGAAAGGAGGGAGAAGTGGGGGGAGAAGAATGGGGAAAGGAGAAATGGGAAATAAGAACCCCTAATGCAGAAGAGGGACAGGAGAAGTGGTAACTTCAACACCCCTTAAACCACCAGGGGGACGGTGTGGAAAACAACTGATATTACTTTCATAGTTCAGAAACTCTGAAAGCGTTCAAGAAACCCCAACCCCTACCTCTTCTAATTTGACCTTCTTCCATCCCCTTCATCTCCTTGGGTATGGGACTGAGCTTGTGGTCCTCTAAGCCAGAACCAGTCAGTGTATTTAGTAAGATAGTAAGTAATGGTTTGACCAAATACCTACCCTTTACCAAGTGGGGATTTTTGAGCACTGTTGGGTAGGTTTCACTTGCCCTACAGGCTTGTTGAGAGTCTAGCAAAGATGCCAGTTACAGTCAGATTTACTGTGTCTGAGAAGAGATAATAATAATAATAATGATGATGATGATGGCATTTAAGTGCTTACTATATGTGAAGTACTGTTCTAAGCGCTGGGGGCGGGGGAATACAGGGTGATCAGGTTGTCCCACATGGGGCTCATAGTCTTAACCCTCATTTTATAGAGGAGGCAACCGAGGCCCAGAGAAGTTAAGTGATTTGCCCAAAGTCACACAGCTGACAATTGGCGGAGCCGGGATTAGAACTCCATGGCTTCTGACTTCCAGGTCTGGGCTCTTAGATGGCGTGGCAACATGGCTTAGTGGAAAGAGCATGGGCTTGGGAGTCAGAGGACAAAGGTTTTAATCCCAGCTCTGCCGCTTGTCTGCTCTGTGACCTTAGGCAAGCCATTTAACTTCTCTGTGCTTCAGTTACCCTCATCTGTAAAATGGGGATTAAGACTGTGAGCCCCACATGGGACAACCTGATTACCTTGTATCTACCCCAGAGCTTAGAACAGTGCTTGGCACGTAGTAAGTGTTTAACAAACACCATCATTATTATTTCCAACAACCTCCCCTCTCCTTTTCACCACCCCACCATCGTCCCTGTTTGGTTGGAAGCTCGAAGAGAAGCAGCCACAGGGACAGGAGGAGACACTGTTTGCCCCTGCCTCTCCATCCCACAACTCCATGGTATATATGAAGTGTAAGATATCACCAAAAGATCCTCAAATGAATAAAGGCCCTGGTGACAATAATTACTATAATTTCCAGCTTTTCCTTTTGGAGAAGCCTCTAGGTGCGTTAAATCTACAAGCACCTCTTTCTTATGCATACTTTGGGTAATGCAAATAAAAGCAAAACCATAAACAGCCAAAACACAGTGAAAGCCAGAATAGTTTCTACCCATACAGAGCTCTGTACACAGTAAGCGCTCAATAAACGATTGATAGAAAACCTTAGAGAATGCATGGCAAGAGTGACAAAATGAACGGCTTAACTCCAAGGTAGTTATCTCTCTTGCATTCTTACAACAGATATTTATGTTCCCTTTGAAATAAAATTGCTGCCTTTCTTCACTCTTGATTGATTTACCTTTTTCCTCTGATGGAATTAAGTAGTTATGTGCCAAGCACTGGTGAAGATTATAAAATGTCCCACATGGTGCTCACAATCCAAGGGGAGGGAGAACAGTTTTTTTATTCCCATTTTACTGAAGAAAGTGAAGCACAGTGAAGTTAAATGCTCAAGGTCACAGGTAAGTACTGGAATCAGGATTACAACCAGGACTCTTGACTCCAAATCCCATTCTCTTTCCACTGAGACACACTGATTTCCCATTTGTTTCCCTTATTTGCTGTAGTGCAACACTTTGGTATAGAAGGGTGCAAAATAATGATCAAAGACACACAAAATCCCTGGTTGCCCAATACACACAGCAACTAAAAGTCTAATATTACGATTAAGTAGTTTCATACTATTCAGAGTTCTAGATGATACCTTCAATTTGTGTTTTACACATAAAAATTATAATACATACCATACAGTCTCTGCCAGTTTAAATTATCTAACATCATTTTTACCCACAAAACATTTATATTCCGAAAGGTTAGAAGGGGAGCATCCAAGGGAAATTCCAAAGTTCCGTAAAAACAAGGGATTAGTCAGCGTATAATGCTTCCAAGATAAAGAGTTACTCTTGGGATCATGCGTTATTAGACCTTGTAAACCAGGGAATGTTTATTTTGAAAAAAAGGCTAAACTATTTTCAGAAAGGTTGTTCAGTGCATTTTCAGAAGTGCTATGATTTTTGGTCATAGACACAATGGATAGAGAACAAAAACAAAAAAGTAATCTGAGTTAAAATACAGAAGCAGTTTGATTTCTGGATGAACAGCTTCTTGGGTTCAGGATATGTAAAGTCATATCATCTAATCAAAACATACTAATGCAAGCAAAATATTTTTCCTAATCATGACTAGTGAGCTCAAGTCAAAAAAAAAAATTCAATAAGGTCAAAGATCCACCTACAGTATAATTTCTGTTCACTCTAGTTTCAATCAATAAATCACTCAATGGCATTTAGTGAGCACTTACTCTGTGTAGAGCACTGTGCTAAGCTACACAACAGAGTTGATAGACACAGTCCCTGCCCACAAGAATAGTCATAGTAGACTCAGGCTTTTCAAGGTAAAGAGGTCACTAATAATCCAGTGATCTTTTACAGGTTCTGAATTACAGTACTGTATTCATTTTCAGCTCCTGTTAATTGCAAGGCGACAATCTACAACGTCTAATGGAAAAACCAACCAAACACAGCAGGTATCAGTTTTAAAATGTTTAGGAATAGAGTACAGACCTATTTATCAAACTCAGTTTGAGAGACAACACCCTCGAGTTTATCACTTGGCCCTCCCGAAGCTTAATAAAATCACCTTCGGATCTAGCGGCACAGAACCTACCCAAAGTCCGATTCCCCTTTTGCAGGTGGGGAGCAGGAACTGGATAGGTAATTTTCCACTTGGCCTTTCCGGAGGAACCTCGCCTCCTCCATCCCCTCACTAAAGTCTCGACTGCAGTCACTGACATCCCCATAGGCGACAGTGACACTACCTTCCTCCCACAGGCAGTTGTATATGAACAGACACTTCAGGCAGAAATAGTGAACTTCCTACTCTAGGGGTGGTGCTTCATTCAGGGAAGACAGGTTGGTGAAGTTCTCTTTTCTGGACTCCTCCACCCACATTCAAATCCTTCTCCTGTGTCATTGCTGTGGTTTGGAAAGGCCTCATAAGACAAGGAGCAGTAGACGATGAGTAATATGAAAAATAGTGGGGAGGGAGCGAGCGAAGGATAAATGAAGTGAGGAGAGGCATAGCAAAGATGGAGGTGACGGCAAAAACAACTCAGTTTCTTTTAAATGGCTTAACAGAGTTTCATTTTGTAAAATGTATTAACAGGAGTTGTAGTAAGAAGCAAAATGGACTAGGAAATAGGACCCGGGCCTGGGAGTCAGATGGTCATGGGCTCTAATCCCTGCTCTGCCACTTGTCTGCTGGATGACCTTGAGTAAGTCACTTCACTTCTTTGTGCCTCATTTGTAAAATGAGGATTAAGACTGGGAGACCAATGTGGGACATGGAGCAATGCAATAGAAATGCTAATTACTGAATATTTCCCAGTAACAAGAAAGTTCCAAAGGGTGCTTTTTTCATTACATAATTAAAATATGACAAATTAATTTCTGTTATACTACATTACCCCCCTATACTGTAAGCTCCTTGTGAGCAGGGAATGTGTCTACCAATGCTGTTATACTGTATTCTCCCAAGCACTTAGTACACTGCTCTGCACAAAGTAAGGACTCAGTAAATACGACTGACTGAATACCCAGATTAATTTCACTGAAATACACAGGATTTTCCTTTGGAGATGCCCAGGAATCGGGATAGGAACATTAAGTTAAATACATTTGTTATTCAAAAATCAAAAATGTCATAAAACTTGCTCACCAAAAAATGCATTTGCCTCTCTACAAATCCTCAATTGACTTGTCTGTTGCCACTTGTAGTCAGGATCTTGAGGTGGCCCTCTTAATCCTTTCATCCCCCAATTAATCAGTAGTATTTATTGAGTGACTGCTGTGTAGAGGGCACCGTATTAAGCGCTTTAAGAATTGAGAGCACAGAATTAACAGAGATGAACTTTGTCCTCCTCGAGCTTACAAGCAAATGGGAGAGACAGATATCTAGACTGTAAGCTTGGTATGGGCAGAGAATTTGTCTACTCATTCTGTTGTACTGTACTCTCCCAAGTGCTTATTACAGTCTTCTTGTGAATAGTAAGCGCTCAATCAATACCCGATTGACTGATATCAATGCAACTATTTTACTAATGACAGAAAATAAACAGCTGTCTCTTCTAAAGCAAGATTTTATTTCTACGGCTTACGAAGTTAGTGAGTATTCACCTCATAGATCTAATGACATCTCTCTTCCCTTCTGAATAAACAGAGTCTGATTAATGAACTGAATCTCAATTGAGAAGCAGTATTATAAACTTTCAATGGATGCTTACAGGCTAATGTAATGGCCTAATGACTCATTTGGGAAATGCAAGCAAGTATACTTCTGTAACACCAGGGTTATGTTTTGGATTAATGCCACAATAAGGACATCTTCCATTTTAGAACACACAACTTGGCCAACACCACAACCATACACACGACCATCTCTTCTGACAAAGCATCACGGCTTTTTATATAAGTGCTCATTGCTGAAAGAGCATTCTCTAATTCCCTAAATCTATTTTCTTCATAATGTGTAGTGAAAACATGCAATATGGGAGAAGCAAAAACATGCATTGTCGGGGAACTGAGCATGAGACTGAAGGACTTTGCCTTGGGACACTTGCCACCAGATCTGGTCACAGAAGGTTCCTAGTTATTCCATTTGTAAGGCGTTTATGAACACTTGGCCTGATGGTGTGCTTAAGAGAGAAAAAAGACTGTGCAAACAGGTCTACGAAAGAGGGTAAGTAGAAGAATATGGATATGAAGTTAATTACAAAGTTATATCATATATCTCTTCCTTTATCTTGCAAGGAAATTGCTGTGGAAAATGGACGGATTTATAAACACACATATGCTACATATGTAGCTTGCTGCCTCTAGCATATTACTTGTTTGCATAAAAAGATTTATTCTTCAGATTCAAAGACTGAATGCTCTACACACAGGTTCTCAAAAAATACTATTGACGGAAGGATGCAAAAACATATGTATAAACATATACCAAACTGTACACTCCATCATTTACTCTGATTACTCTATTCATAAATAATGTCATGCCTGTCTCCATCATTAGAGGGTAAACCTGAGGTTTACAACACTTTTGTTTTCTGTCCTCTCCTTACAGTGGCCCCACTCCAGCTCACCATTCAGCAGCAAATAGGACTGCTCCACTTCCACTTCATTCATCCATTCATTCAATTGTATTTATTGAGCGCTTACTATGTGCAGAGCACTGTACTAAGCGCTTGGAATGTACAATTCGGCAACAGATATAAACAATCCCTGCCCAATGATGGGCGCTCAGTCTAATCGGAAGAGACAGACGGACAAAAACAAGACAACATAATCACAATAAATAGAATCAAGGGGATGTACTTAGGCATTTACTGTGTGCAGAGCACTGTACTAAGCACTTGGGAAAGTACAACAATAAACAGTGACATTCCCTGTTCACTTATTCCCCACTCGCATCCAGGTGTATTGTGGTGCACATTGCTTCAATGCTGATAGGATCAACACAATTCACCTTCCCAGATTTTGTCTTAATACACCCTTGCAGGATCAGAATGAGTAGGAAAAGGGAAAGCAATCAAACAACCAGTGGTATTTACTGATCACTTATGTGCACAGTACTATACTGAGCACTTAGAAGAGTACAATGTAACTCAATTAGCAGAGACATTCCCTGCCCATAATGTGCTTACAGACTAGAGGCGGAGATAAACATTGATTTGTTAAAATATATCATTTAAAGATATGCAAATAAGCATTGTGGGGTAGAGGATGGGACGAATATCAAATGTCCAACTTTCTCAGATTCAAGGGCATAGATGACAGAAGGGAGAGCGACCTGGGGAAAAAATAATTTGGGGAAGTCCTCTTGGAGGAGATGTGACCTTAATAATGATTTGATGGTAGAGAGAGCGGTGGTCTGGTGCATGTGGAGGAGGAGGGAGTTCCAGTCTAGAGGGAGGACGTGGGAAAGGGGTTGGTGGCAAGAAATATGATGTTGGGGCCCCCAACTGTGCAGGCTGGGCTTTAGAAAGAAATCAGTGAGATAGGATTGGGCGAGTTGATTGACTGCTTTAAAGTTGATGGTAATGAGTTTCTATTTGATGTGGAGGTGGATGGGCAGCAAATGGAGGTTCTTGAGGAGTGGGGAGACAGAGCATTTTTGTGGAATAACGATTTGTCCAGCTGAGTGAAGTATGGACTGCAGTGGGGAGAGAGGGAAGGCAGGGAGGTTATCAAGTATGCAGTAGTCAAGGCAGGGTAGGAAAATTGCTTGGATCAACCTGGTACTGTTTGATGGAAAGGAAAGGGTGGATTTTAGCCATGTCATGAGGGTAGAACCGACAGGATTTGGTGACAGATTGAATATGTGGAAGGAATGAGAGATGAGTCTAGGACAACACCAAAGTTACGGGCTTGTGAGAGGGAAGATAGCAGTATTGTCTACCTTTATGGGAAAGACAGGGAGAAGACAGGGTTTGGGTAGAAAGATAGGTGTTTTGTTTTGGACATGTTAAGTTTGAGGTGTCAGAGGAACATTCAAGTAAAGATGTCCCTGAAGGCAGGGGGAAATGTAAGATGACAGGCAAGGAGAGAGGTCGGGGTTGGAGACGTCAATCTATCCTGCATCATGACCTCTCTAAAAATTGATAGCTCACGAAACTGTGCTGAGGATACCAATAAATCATTTTTACCAAAGGTTTCCTGAGATAACTTGGGGCTTGTGGAAAAAAAAAATCACTTTTATCATTCTAGTTGTTCTGGCTATATACAGCATCTGGAAAGTCAGACTTTGGAATATGGTTACCAAGTTTTTGTTCATCTATTCAAAAAGTTGAGAAATGGCTGTCATGTAAGATGGAAACATGGGTTAGAAAGAGAAAAAAGTGGTGCCAATTTTATAGGTCAACCTCGCCCTTCTTAATCAACACTAATGTACTTCCTCTTTCTTTAGATACTAATTATGCCTTTCCAAGATGCCAAGATGCCAACATTCTTCCAGCTTTAGGAATACCAAAAGAGTTTCACTGGGAAAACCACAGAATATAGAATGGGTTAACAATCACGAGAAACTGAGAATCAGTTATTCCTACTTTTTCATAAGGATGATAAAGAAGGAAACCACAAGACACACTCCTTTCTTTGCACAGATTACTCTAAAAAAGAAACATTCTAAAGTATTTGTAAACTCCAGTGTTTTAGTTTGGTACTTGACACAATTTTTCTTCGGTAAACAAAGAAATCGTAGAAGGGGCGGAAGGAGGTTGGACCTTCCCATTTTCACACCCTCAAACTCAGAAAATCACTGGTGTAGGATTAACCTGTGATGTTGAGCATCATTTTGTTTTTCAGTCGATTATTACTCTGCCATGATTAGGCTCCAGCCATAATGACATAAGACAAATGTAAAGTAGCAGGTGCAGTCCATAAATAAAAGAGTAGCCAAAATAAAATGGCTACCGGCCACATCATCTAGAAAGATTTCAAGCACTTATCAAGAAGGCTGCTTCTTCTGAATTGTTTTATGTTCTGTGAAAACACTCAAATCTTAGGGAAGCAATGCAAGTCATAATTACGCAGACAAAACACAATAAAACATAAACACAAACACCCACACCACAGCAACACAAATAAATCAATATTATTTGAGTGCCTGTTCTCAGAGCACTCTACTAAATGCTTGGGGTAGTACAACCGAATCATTAGACTTGATTCCTGAACTCAAATAGTTTTCAATCTAAAAGCTGTGCTTTTAAATTGACAAATAAAGTGTCTATTTGGAACACCATTTTGGAGTTAAGGGGTACCAGTCCTGTAGGTCTATTTTGTATTTCAAATAGCACAGATCGACTACATCCTGGCTAATTAGTTCAAATGGAAATTTGACTGAGATGTTAGAAATAGACTTATGTTGAACTTTTATGGATGTCTATTTGCCTAATTGCTATTCTTTGTTACTGAGCATTAGAAAGAAGCTCAGCATGACTAGTTGAATAAACCCCAGTGACCTAGTTGAAACTACCTACCCCACCCTAGCTCTTCTCATTTTCTATTCTAGCTCCACTCCCAGCCTCAATCCTGGCCCTAACCCTGATCTTGCTTTAAGGGTTGGGCCACACCTACTCTACTGACCTTGGCCCTCTTCCTAGCCGTAGAAGGGAACACATCTGAAAAGTATTGTTCATCAGACTTAGATGAGTGAGTCAGGGAACTTCTAGCCAATGCTCAATGAAAGAAGGACTAGCCAAGCACAGCCCTGTGGGATCTGTTCCAACAGCTCCGAAGAGCAACTAGAGTAGCCGCAAAATCGCTGGTTAGCAAAAATATGTCAATCACTCAGTGCATTTTTTAAGTGCCTTCAGGGTGCACTGCACTGTACTAAGCACTTGGGAGAGTACAATGATGTACTATGCATAATCTCTACCTTGAAGGATTGTATAATCTAGTAGATGACACCAGACACAGATAGGAAGAAGAAGAAAAAAAGGAGACATGTATAGGAGTTGATGTTTATGTAATAGGGCAGATAGCTAGGTACCTAACTGCTACCAGAAGTTGTGAGTACACACACGTTCAGATGGTGCAAAAGTAATAACTGGGGGATATAACCTGGGGATAATAGAAACTTATCTAGTAAGGTCTCCTGGAAGAGATGTGATGTCAGGAGGACTTTGAAGAAGAAAGAAAGATTGTCCTCAGGTTAGAATGTGGGGGGAATTAGAAGCGGAAGCTAAGGACAGCAGAAGACAAGAGCGAGGCACAGTGAATAGATTAACTTGAGAGGAGGGAAAACTAGGAGCTGGGGATATAATGGGAAAAGAGGGTGGATAAATAGGAAGAAGATATTTAAAGTCACTAAAATTCTGGATATTAATATTCTTCATAAAGAATTATCCTAAGACACTTGGAACCATGAGCTAACGATTCAGCTTTTATAACTAGCAAGTGAAGAAGACATGGCACGGAAGCCAGAGCGTGGACCTTACATGAAACCATTTGTGTTTCCTGGACTGAAGCTCCTCAGAATGGCCAGTCTACCTTGGGTAGCTCTGTGTCTACCAGGCCAGGAAGCTGGATTTAGAGGTATTATTTTTGCTTAATGGGATCAGGGGCATTTAGGCCTAATGGAGACAGCATGGGCGTGGGAGTCAGAAGACCTGAGTTCTAATACCAGCTTCTCCACCTCCCTGCTGTGTGTCCTTGGGCAAGTCACTTAACTTCTCGGTGCATCAACTACCTCATCTGTATAATGAGAAATAAGACTGTGAGCCCTTTGGGGGACAGGGACAGTGACCAACTGGATTATCTTCTAACTACCCCAGCTTCTAGTATGGTGCCTGGCACATAGTAAGTGCTTAAAAAATATTACTATTATTATTCCTCAAACTAAATTGAATACCTAAAACTAATTCACAGCCTTATGGACCCTTTCTCGGCTTGGTCAGCAACATATGCATCTGGGTTAGTGCAGTTGCCCTAAAATCCACTAAGAAATGTTCAATTCTTTCTACTTCTGCATATCAGTGATTATGTCCCTTCATCTCGGCTCTGCTGCTTGTCAGCTATGTGACCTGTGGGCAAGTCACTTCACTTCTCTGTGACTCAGTTACCTCATCTGTAAAATGGGGATGAAGACTGTGAGCCTCACGTGGGACAACCTGATTACCCTGTATCTACCGCAGTGCTTAGAACAGTGCTCTGCACATAGTATGCACTTAACAAATACCAACATTATTATTATTATCTACATAATCCCAAACTTGTACTCTCAGACTCCCAATAGAGAAGCTACAAATAATATCCCTTGGAAACAAAGCAACTGCTTTTATCCTGACAAGAACTTTTTGCCTCGAGTTCTCTTGGCTGGGCACATGCCCACAGTGGATTAGTGTCTCAGGCATTAAGACCGTCTGGGTCCTTGAGGTAGCTCAGATATTAAGTCTCAGGAGTGTTTGCCAACCGTAAGAGGTCAAAAGGATTAGCTGAAGGGATTAACTGCCTGATTTTAAAGCATGACACATTAGTCCACTGAGCTCCTCGGTAAAGCTTTCTAATCATTTTAAACTCAAAATCCCTGACCATGCCAAACAACTCACCTGCCTCTGCTCGTCTATTTCCACGGATCCGGTCCATGTTCTTTGCTTGCTGCCATCACATTCACTCCTCTCCACTTACATTACTTCCCCAGACCCATCACCACGTTTCTATTTGCCAAATTAAAATCTTCTTCCTTAACACTGGTCTCCGTTAACTATGCAAAGAAATATGGGCCTCATGCTCATACTCTCATTCCTACACAAAATGTAGACATGTCTTTCTCTACCAAGTTCTTGGGCTTCACAGATAGTAATTAAAGGTCGCTTACAATTCTATGGTTAGAGAAGCTGCTGGACTTACTGGCCCTTCTGTGTCACCCTTGCAGTTGGATTTGCACCCTTGATTCACCCTTCCCTGAGCCCCACAGCACTTATGTACACAGCTGTAATTATTTATACTGTTTGCTTCTCCCTCTAGACTGCAAGCTCACTGTGGGCAGAGAACGTGTCTACCAACTCTGTAGTACTGTACTCTCCCAACTGCTTTGTACAGGGCTCTGCACACAGTAAGTGCTCAACAGATATGATTGATTGATCGAAAGAGTACGGACTTGGGAGTCAGAGGACCTAGGTTCTAAACCCAGCTCCTCCACTTGTCTGCTGTGTCACTTTGGGAAAGTCACTTCACTTCTCTGTGCCTCAGTTCCCTCATCTACAAAATGGGTATTCAATACCTGCTCTCCTACTCAGACTGTGAGCCCCATTTGGGACTTGATTATCCTCTATCTACTCCAGCGCTTGACACAAACATCACAATTATTACAAGACTTCTGGACCTGATAGCTTTTGGCCTGTTTAATAATGAAAACATCTTAATGCCATACTTTGCATTACATGGAAAGGGAGGATTATAAACAGTAAAGTACATCTTTTAAACTGCTGTGCTATATTACGTAGGACTGGGCTTCACTGCAATCTTAAATTATTATTATTATTATTATTAATAATAATTATATTTAAGTGCTTAGTATGTGCCAAACACTATTAAATTCTAGAGTAGATACAGTGTAATCAGATTAGACACAGCCCCTGTCCCATATGAGGCTCACTAACAGTTTAAATGGGTAGGAGAACAGGGATTGAATCCTCATTTTATAGATGAGAAAATTGAGGCCAGAGATGTCCAGTGAATTGTTCAAGGTCACACAGCAGAAAAAGCAAAAGTACCCAAGTCTCCTGATTCCCAGTCCTGTGCTCTTTACACTATGATCATGGTGCCCCTTTTGGCTTATTTTCCCCTGGTTTCAAGTGTCTCATTTAAAAAACAAAACAAAAAGCGTATTGCCTCCAAGGCTCTCTCTCATCTATCCTCTCCTCCCCATTTCACACATTTGCTTCTCCTCATCTAACTCCTTAATTGTATTTCATTCATGAATTTCCTGTCAGAGACAGGAATGCAATGCATACTCCTTTCTCCTGTATGAACTCTATTCCCATCAAATCCCAAAAACCCATATTTGGGAAGCAACGTGGCTAATGCATGAAGCACAGGGCTAGGAACCAGAGAACTTGGGTTCTAATCCCAGCTCTGCCACTTGCCTATGTGACCCTGGGTAAGTCTCTTAACTCCCCTGGGCCTCCGTTCAAGTGCAAAATGGGGATTCAACATCTGTTCTCCAACCTATTTTGACTGTGAGCCCCATAGGGGACAGGGACTGAAACTGTCCTGATTACCTTGTATCTACCCTAGAATTTGGAACAGTTCTTGACACACAATAAGCGCTTATATTTCATAAAAACAAACAAAAAAAAGCAAGCCCTTGCCACCTTCAAAGCTATCCTAATAAGCCACCTCTTCTCAAGGACATTGACTAATGCCCCTCCTTTCTCGTTATGTAACCTATCAATCTCCTTAACACTCAGGTGTATATCTATGTATTTATTTCTATTGATTTATTTAGATCAATTGCATCTATGCTCTAATTCTTTTATCTATAATGTATTTGAAATTCTATAGCCTCCTGCCTTCCCCATTTGACTGTAAGCTTCTGTGCCTATGTGTGTGCACATGTAAGTCTCTGGAGAAAACAGACCATTGATGAATTCTGTATACTCTGACCAGTTAAGGATCTTCTTCACACCTGGGGGGTGCTCACAGAAGGTCATCCTGTCTGCCCTGGATTGTGAAGGCCTTACAGGGTTGTGAAGGCCTTAGCCTTACATTAGGCAGGATCTAACATGAAGATGGAAGGTGCAAATGCCAGAGTTCTGGTGCTTGTCAGGGCTCAGCAAGAGAGAAAGGTCCAGGACCATCTACCACATGCAAAGATACAAGGTGCTGATGGAAGAGCGACTGATTGGAAAAGGGTGGTCATTTTGATGAGGAGTCTTTTTCCTGGAGTTCGCAGAATGGAGAGCTTGAGGTCATGGGAGCCTGCTGTCTATTGCAAAGGAATCTCTCTGTCAGTGTGTTGCCCTGAAGTACAGTGGCCTCTATATTCCAAATAAACCTTACTGAACCCCATCTATGACAACAACTACCTGCTGAATTCAAGTGCTAGGAATTGCTGCTGGTAGGGAAGTCTTTCATCGTCTCCAGCTTATACCTCTTTAGTATTTTCTTTGTGTAGTGTAGTGGAAGGAGGGGGTTTCCTATTGACCAGGAATGACATTTTCCAAATATGTTCATATGTTCATCTATGAGAGGCAAACAGAGGGATTCACATAGGCAGTAAGCTGGCACAGCCTTCTAGCCAGAGCTTCCCCATCTAGACTGTAAACTCTAGACTGTAAGCAGGGAACACGTCTAGGATCTCAGTTAAATTGTACTCTCTCAAACGTTTAGTATAATGCTCTGCGAACAGTAGATGCTCAATAAATATGTTCGATTGATAGCAATGGACAACAAATGACATTGTGAATTTTTATTCTGACCTGGTCCCACATGACTGTCCAGATAGCTAAATAATTAACAGAATCATTAAAACAGGCTTTGCTGGACCAAAGAAATTCCATCTTGTATGAGTTGCTTTTTGTTCCTTTAATAAGACTGGAACATAGAAATTAAATAGGGGAAAAAATAAATCTTTATGTTGCTTGCATTTTTCACATTCCTAATCCACTCTGGACATGTTCGCTGCATCAAATGGTGACAAACTGCTCGTAGTGCTATTCCAGGACTGCAGTGCTGCACAGTTGTCTAAATGGCAGGGATCATTAAAGAGAGCAAAGTATCTGAGTGTGGTGAATTTCTTGCCTTTCCTTCTGAAAGTGATAATGACAATGAAGTCATAGAAATGCTAAAGGTTTGTGGAATAACCCTTAGAAACATACATCTAAAAAGCTTCTCCTATCCCTCCTTAAAAAAAAAAATCTCAGGAGATATGGTTCATTTTTTAATTATTCTTCAGAGATCCCTCTGCGGTGTTAATTTCTCTGAAAGTTGGAGCAAAGTCAATATCAACACTCCTTCACCCCACCCACCCAACTACTTGGAACATAGTTTGGTAGGCAGAATATGGCGTTGATGATGAAGTAGACTTGGCTACGTGTTTATTGGCCCTTCACCATCGAATCTATAAACCTACTGAAGAAATCAGCCATCACGTAAGTTGTGCCAAGCTCAACCTCATTTTAGATCCTCTGAGAGAGTTCTGGGATCACATTTGGAACCTGGAACACGTTCTGAATATGCCACAGGATGCTGACCTACTCTGCCGTGAGATAATACTACCCTGACAAAAATAACCTAAAAAGTTACACCTTGACTCCTTACTTTTTTCTCGTCACAGACCTAGTTCAATCAATCAATCAATGGCATTTATGGGGTACAGAGCACTGGACTAAGCACTTGGGAAAGTACACTATAATAGAATTGGTAGACACAATCCCTGCCCTACCAGGAGCTTGTCTAGAGGGGGAGATAGACTCTGCCATTTCCCCTATCTTTTTAATGTCCAAGTAAATATTACTTAAGTGCCACAGGGCTGAGGGTGAGTGAACATCAAGTAATAATAATAATAATAACGATATTTGTTAAGCACTTTCTACGTGCGAGGCACTGTATCAAGTGGTGGGTGGATACAAGCAAATCGGGACAGACGCAGTCCCTGCCCCACGTGGGGCTCAGAGTTTCAATCCCCATTTTACAAATGAGGTAACTAAGGCTCAGATAAGTGAAGTGACTTGCTCAAGGTCACACAGCAGACAGGTGGCAGAACTGGGATCAGAACCCATGACCTTCTGACTCCCAGGTCCATGCTCTATCCACTTTGCCATGCTGCTTCTGCACAGGAAATCCAGAAGTGAGAGCGAGTGGGGAAATGAGGGCTTGGTCAGGGAAGACCTCTTGGAGATGTGGTTTTAGGAGGGTTTTGAAGGTCGGTAGATTGGTGGTTTGTCATATATAACAATAATAATAATAATAATAGTAATAATAATAAAAGCATTTGTTAAGCGCTTACTATGTACAAAGCACTGTTCTAAGCACTGGGGAAGATACAAAGTGATTAGGTTGTCCCACGTGGGCTCCCAGTCTTAATCCTCATTTTACAGATGGGGTAACTGAGGCACAGAGAAGTTAGGAGTTTCAGGATCCCCCCTCTAGATTGTAAGCTCATTGTGGGCAGGGAATATGTCTGTTTCTGTTATATTGTACTCTCCCCAGTGCTCAGTGCAGTGCTCTCAGTAAGCATTCAATAAATACGACTGAATGAATGAATGAGCCACGGGACCATGGCGGTACAGATGAGATCAAGGTACGGAAATTAGATAGACATTAGCAGAGTGAAGTATGTGTATTTGGTTGAAGCAGGAATTCAACGAGGTTGGTAGGAGGGAAAGAGATAGTTAAATGCCTTAAAGCCAGCAATGCAGAACTACTGTTCGATGCAGAGCTGGACTGGGCAAAAACTGGAGGTTTTTGAGGAGTGGGGAGGTATGGGCTGAATGTTTTGTTCAGAAAAAGGATCCAGTCACCAGAGTGAAGTAAGGACTGGAGACGGGAGAGAAGAGGCAGGGAGGTCAGTGAGGAGGCTGATGTGGTAATCAAGGCAGGAAACGTTCTTGGACCTGTGAGGTAGCAGTTTGGATGGACAGGAAAGGGCGGATTCTACAGATGTTGTGAAGGTAACCCAGTGTCCCTGGTCTTGATCCTTCCAAGAGACATTTCCGTCACTGGGAGAGGCACCATGTCAGTTTGCAGCACCATGGCACCACTCCCAGTACAAATTACGTACTAGAATCTGGACTTCCCCATGGTCGCTTCCTGCTTCAGGCCTCCCAGAACTCCATCACACACTCACTAAGGCCTTCCATCATGTTTTCTGAGTCCCCATACATGTTGAGGATGATGCTTATATTGATATGCTATTTACTAAGGAATCGGGAGTACAATGTACAATGACTTGTACATTCCAAGCGCTTAGTACAGTGCTCTGCACATAGTAAGCGCTCAATAAATACTATTGAATGAATGAGTACCAATCAAGCCACTGAAAGTAAAGCTGGGCCACTTTCTAATGTAATTTTCTTCAAATATTCACACCTTAAAACTTTTCCCAGTCTGGAGTAATCTGTAAATTTATTTTTTGCAAGCATAGATTTTTACTCTTAAATTTATGCTGTATTTAAAACATTACTTGAAGTGAACCTTTTTACTCTAGAAATTTGATTACTGATGGTGTTGGATTTTTTTGTGTGTCTGTAAATCACAAGAACAATAGCAGTCCAAAGGTCATGGGCTGTAGTCCTGTAGCAACTAAAAAGCCATTCGACAAGCAAAAATGTTTTGCTGCCATTAATTTTCTTTGCCGCTTAGAAAAATGCACTAGAAATATTATTTTTGCACTTAAGCATAATGAATTCGTTTGTTCGGGGACTGCCAGGACATATTTCTGACAAAAACTCAACATTCACAGTTGAATATAACCAGCTGTTTCTGCAAAGCCTTTGTTATTTGTAATTTTATCCTGAAATCTGAACTCTACTCAGAGTCGTAGCACTCTGTATTTGTTCATTGTGGGACTTTCAACCAGAAGGTGCTCCAAAAGATGGGCTCTTGGTTTCTGAGTTGTTGCTTTTTTTTAATGTGGATAAATTACAAGGTACTGATTGACCTGGATTAGCCTTTATCCCTTGTCTGCACAAAATAATTCCTACTATTTACATCAATTAGGCTTGGAGACAGAATGGGGAATTCAGGCTGAATCTGATGTATAAACTTCAGTTTACTTGAGAGTCTGGAGTTAACGTAAAGTCTGTTAATGGGAAAAATGTATTTGTTTAGTGAAATGGAGCTATTAATGAGAAGGCAGAAGTAGCAATCTTACATATTCACAATGCTGTACAAACAGTGTTTCAGGTTTCTGGGCATTCTACCCTGTTAGGGAGAGTTTAAAGATATTTTTGACAAGAGCACACAACAAATAAAATTAGATTCTTTTAAAAATTTCACTTTAGTCTAACTAGGTATCAACTCGAAATTCATTCCCTTTGCAAAATTAATGATGTGTATATATCTATAATTCTATTTATTTATGATGCTACTGATGCATGTTTACTTGTTTTGATGTCTGTCTACCCCCTTCTAGATTATGAATCTGTTGTGGGCAGGAATTGTCTCTGGTGATGAACTGTACTATCCAAGCACTTAGTACAGTGTTCTGCACACAGTTAGCGCTCAATAAATACAACTGAATGAACTGAATGAATGAAATTCATTATTTACTGAGCACTTAACTGTGTGCAAAGCAACATCTGAGAGTTCAGCATATCTCCCAGAGGGTAAAGAAAGGAAAAATTCATCTGATTCACACATATCATACTCCATTACTGAATAACTTAGTCAATAGTATTGAGATCTTACTTTGTAAAGAGCACTGTACCAACTGCTTGGGAGAGAACAGCAAAGTTAATAGACATTATCTTTGTCCTCGAAGAATTTATAATCTAGTGGGGGAGAAAGACACTGAAATAAATTATAAGTAAGGAAAGCAAAATAGTTTAAAGATGTATAACAAATAAAACTTTGAAAGTTTTACCAGATAAAGACAAGTGGGCAGTGACACACTAAAACAACCCTTCACTTGAGACTTCATTATTAAAGATTTTTTCTCTCTGTCAGTGAATGTAGACCTGACCTGAGGTGGTACCCTGCAGCATTTATCTCCTCCTACCCTATTATCTTTCTCCCCTTCCTCCTTCCCTTTGCAACCCTCCCACACTAAGATTTTTTTTTAAGATGATAAATTCTCAAGAGTAGCAATGGCAGATGCAGCTACAAGAAGGAAAATGACAAGGGATTACCTTAATCGATTTTCATGATTCAGGACTGAGATTGAACACAGCTGGTGTCAGGAATGCTACACTATCACCCCTTTTACACAGCTGCATAAGAGGTTAACATTTTACAAATTGTAGTATTTTAACGTTTTCTCCAGAAGAATCATTTTCCCTTTTCAATAAGTTCCATCAATAGAGGATTTCTTGTAAAAAAACAACAAAAATTGGGCCGTGATTCAATTAAATAACTAAAATTGGGTTAGGTAGAAAAATATGTATACTTGTAGTTCAGGGGTACACGGAAATGCAATTTGGAGACACACAAACTACATAATTAAACAATGGAAATACATGAAAACTAAACATGAACTAAGCACTCGTGCAAGTGCAGCGGTAGCACGACAAGCATTTCCTACCCGCAAAGTCATTCACTTATTTTGATATGTATTTTCCAAGATGGAATATTTTACCTTATTTATCTAAGTCCTCTGTTCACCCGAACACTATCCAGTTACTTACAGTCCTTCGGGAGAAGTCTGGTCCCTATCTGTACACCACAATATCATCAATAGAATTTATTGTACACATACTATGCACAAAGTACTACACATCAAGTACTTGGTAGAGTACAATAAAAGTAAAAGACATGGTCTCTGCCCTCAAGCAGAGTGCTACAGTGCAAAGCTAGCCAGAGAAAAATTATGGAAACACAGTGGAAGCAGGTGGAAGAACTAGGGATAGAGCCAAAGTAAGAATTGGGAGTGATGAGAACGGAGCATATTTTGGATAATTTTTAAAAGGGCTCCCTTACCTTTCCCCTCCTTCTTCTTTCAGTATTTTCCCTTCCAGAAATGGAAAATAAAAGAGCAACCCATCTTTAATTAATCAATCAGGGCTATTCACTGAGAACTTATTTTGTGCAGAACATTGTACTAAGTGCTTGGGAGAGTACCTACAACAGGGTTGGCAGACACAATGTTCCCTGACCATAATGAGCTTACAGCGTACAGGGAGAGACTGACATTAATATAAATTAATAATTTATGATATGTAATGCCTGCATTCAACATGTTATCTCTTTGGCAAGACTGTTTTTATTTTTCAAGCTGCTTAATTATAAAAAGCTCCTATAGGCTGAAGCAATAGTCAAGTATCATAAAGGAGTTTGAAATCCTGAAAGGATTTGTAGAATCTTCTGTAGATTACCTACAAGCTTACAAATGAAAGAGGTACCCATCCTCTGCTTTAAAAAGAGACAAGGTCAAAATAAAGGTTACAGAGTAGGAAAAAAACTGTAAATTTAGAAATGAAGAGAGAACAAAGTAAGAGATTGGGGGAAATGCTTGGAAAGTCATCTTTTCCCCTGTAAGGGCTCAAAGATTTCTTTGTTTTTATGGCATCTGTTAAGCACTTACTATGTGCCAGGCATGATACTAAGTGCTGAAGTAGATAAAAGATGTCGGGTTGTACCTAGTCCATGTTCCATGTGGGACTTTTGCAAAATTCAGAAAAACAAACAATTGAAATGACTACTTCAATGATGCACAGCCCCAATTCCATTTTTAGTGGCCATTAAGAGATTTGGGGTTAAATTTTATATTTTACATTTCACACATCATAGTAAATGGCAAGTTCCATCCCAGTAAGGACACCATGAATCTCTCAGTTGAAAAGCTCACATTTGTTTTTAATTGCATTTGTTAAGTACTTACTATGTGCTAGGCATTGTATTAAGCGCTGGGGTGGATACAAGCTAATCGGGGTAGATGCAGTCTATGTCCTACATAGGGCTCACAGTCTTAATCCCCATTTTACAGATGAGGTAACTGAGGCACAGAGAAGTGCCCAGGGTCACAAATAGGACAAATGGTGGACCTGGGGTTAGAATCCAGGTCCTCCAACTCCCAGGCCCCATGCTCTTTCCACTAGGTCATGCTGCTTCTCAAGAGGGGAGGACAAAAAGGGAGAAAATGGTCAAATCACGGCACCCCTAGACCCCAGAGTAGGGTGGAGGAGCACACACCTGAGGGGTGTCAGAGATGGCCAGTCAGAGTGAGAGACAGGGGGAGATGGGTAGAGAGATAGAACAAAAGGGTGGGAGCGAGAGGTAGAGAGTGAGAGGGAGACAGAGGGAGGGAACAAGAGGAAGAAAAAGGGAGTGAGAGGGAGTGGAGCGAAGGAACTGGAAAACTTACTGGGCAAAAAGGCAGGAGTTTGTGTCACCAGTGCAAAATTGCCTAGGGAGCCATAACCATTTACTTGGAGAATTTCTTTCAAATACAAAATTAATTTAAAGGGCAAATTATCTTCCTTACTTAAGTCACTCCCTGGATGTAAATTAGGCACTTAGCTCGAATGAGTTAACTAGCTACCCTAAAAGAATACCATTTAGTGTCCTCCAGCTGGAACTTATGGCAGGGAATGACTTGTTTAAGGGGGTGAATTCATTACCCAGCTGCACTCAATGCCATAGGTATTGATTATAGTGCAGAAGATGTCCTTGAACTAAAGTTAAAAGACCAAAATGTTTATGATGATGACTCAATTTGTTTTTTTGGAGGCAAGTCAAGTGCTACATGGCCTAACTTCAATCACCAGAGCATCTGCTATCGGTCAAGATTTTGAGACCATAAGAACGGTGGAATAAATGTCTATATTTATTTTCAGACATAAATTTTATCATCAGAGATGCGGTATACAATATACAAACTGCAACATCAAATAGTTTTGATTTCTGGCACACTATGAAAAAAATCAGTTTGAATGTTTGAAGTAGGTATTTGTTTATACAATGCAACAATTCAAGACTGCCAAACACAATAATTAAATGCTGTGACAAGAGAGAAACCTTGCCAGAAGATGTAATTTGAGGGAGGAAAATAAGCAGAGTTGCTATGTAGCAGGAAATGTTGGGTTATTTATCTATTGCTACACAGAAGCAGGCTCTCATGCTGTTTGGGTATACCTGCACTGGAAAAGAAAAATGAAAGTTTCAGAAAGATAGGTAGTCAAGAATTCCACTTAAATCTCCCCATCTTACTCTCATTTGGACCAGTTACTCTTTTGTTTCCTTTTGCTCTCAAGAGGTAGACACAAGACTTCTTTTCTTCCTTCCTTTCAAAAATCTGGGTGAAACTGAAATCAGATACCTACATAAAAACATGTAACTTGGCTTCCCTTTCCTTCCCTTCAGTGTCCTACTCCAGGTTGTTCCTGGCTTTGTTTCTTGGTGTGCTGTGTGTTTTTCAATCCCATCCAACATTTCCTAGTAAACCATTATTAATGCACACTTCAGTACTGTCACTTATAAGGGGAAAGACATGTGTGTCTAGAAGTAGCTAAAGAAACAGGGCAAAGCTTTAGACAAATAATAAAATATGACAAGAGATTCGAACACATTTTTAGAAGTAGCAGTGGCAGACAAGAGAAAGGCGTTTTCCTGTTCTAATTTAATGCAAAGCACTTTACGCAAAAGAGGATTGTAGAGAGAAGAAATACATTCACAGTAGACAACTAGTTATGTGGTTTTCCAAATTCTAAAGCCAATGTCAATTCATTCTAACCTGTCTGTGCTCTTGTTCTCCATTTGGGGAAATACATAGATGCATCTTCTCCCTAGTAATTTGAAAAAGCAATACTAGGGAACAAGACAAACAAGCCACAGTGCCTTAGATTTACACATTGCTTTGAAGCTCTATAAAACTAAATTGCTTCACACACAATATCCTTGTGCATTAGGCTTGAACTACTACACAAATACAAATAGAGAGGCCCAGAGTAAACTAGCACTACAGGTGATATTATGACAATTTCAGGTTAAGGGCAAAACTGAATGGCTTCTATATTAAAATAAAACTTCAAGAACTGATAATGAGCATGGGCTAGCATTTTTCCAAAGTGAGGTTTGAGTCTGGATGTGCATCCTCAAGTCATCATTGGCAAGCCCCAGCCCAGAGCAGGCAAGTGTAACCTCTCCCAGGTCCTCAGTATGTCAATTGTAATAAATCATTCACAATAAATAAATCCATTCATGTCCATGGACCTTTCCCCGATCTCTCACTAATGCTCTACAGAACTCCTCATCAGGTTCAGCAAACACCAGCCATGAATATCAAGTATAGTAGGTGGGTGTAGCTGCATTAGTTGATCATTTACTTTGATTTATGAGCCGTGGATAATTAATAAGTTGACCTGGTTGAGGATCTGTCCTTTACCAGCACAATGACTATGAAAGGGGGGCAGGAAGGCATGCAGTAAAGAGTTAAGAAGAGAAGGAAGGGACAGAAGCCAAAAAAAAAGGAAAGAACGTGTCCAGCCATTATAAATTTCTTTTGACATAAATAATGTTATAGATAATGCATTTTTTCATTTATTTACCAGTTAAGATTGAATTTTGAAAAATACTTTTTTCTATAAAATAATAATTGTGGCATTTATAAAGCGCTTACTTCTGTGACAAGCAAGCTGCTCCGTGAGAAGCAACACTGTCTAGTGGGTAGAGCATGGGCCCGGGAGTTAGAAGGACCTGGATTCTAATACTGCCTCTGCCACTTGTCTGCTGTGAACTTGGGCAAATCACTTAAATTCTTTGTGCCTGTTATCTCACCTGTAAAATGGGGATTAGGACTGTGAGCCCTGTGTGGGACAGAGACTTTGACCAAACTGATTAACTTGCATTTATCCCATTGCTTAATACGGTGCCTGGTGCATAACAAGCGCTTAATAAATAGCATTAAAAAAAGGCTGTACTTTTTTCTACCCCAGAGCTTAGAACAGTGGCTGACTCATAGTAAGCACTTATATACCATTATTATTCTTATAATCAGGTCCCACGTAGGCCTTACATAATGCAGATGAGTGATCTGAGGCACAGAGAGGTTAACTGACTTGCCCAAGGTCACTCAGAGGTGATGGAGCTGGGATTAGAACCCAGGTTCTCTGACTCCCAGGCTCTTTCCACTAGGCCATGATGATAATGGCATTTGTTAAGTGCTTACTAGGTGCAAAGCACTGTTCTAAGCCCCATCCTGCTTCCATATATAATAATCATAATTGTGAAATTTGTTAAGTGCTTACTGTGTATATGAAAGATTGTCTTTCCTTGAAGGATTTTCAAGGGCTCAAACAATTTCTGTAAGTTTGTCCTGATTAAGTGCAGTAGTAATCGTTATTTATTGAGCACCCACTGGGTGCCCTGCATTATATTAAGTGCTTAGTGAGGTACAGCCCTAATAATAATGATGGCATTTTTTTAAGCACTTACTATGTGCAAAACACTGTTCTAAGCGCTGGGGAGGATACAAGGTGATCAGGTTGTTCCACGTGGGGCTCACAGTCTTAATCCCCATTTTACAGTTGAGGGAACTGAGGCCCAGAGAAGTGAAGTGACTTGCCCAAAGTCACACAGCTGACAAGCGGCGGAGCCGGGATTTGAACCCATGACCTCTGACTCCCCTGCCCGTGCTCTTTCCACTGAGCCACTCTGCTTCTCTAGAAATCTTCACACACAAAAAATGTTTCAGACCCAAAACACATTATTCATTTTTCCTTTTCTCTTTTCTAAGCAGATAAGACACGTTCTTTCACCCTCTTCCTATTTCCCAAATTAAGGCCATTCTAGTTTCATTCTTTCAGGCATATGACCACATAAGGAAGTGGGATGCTGATATTCCAGGAAGACAGCCAATAATCACATTTTTACAAATAATAAAATATTAATAGACACTTTAAAGTTAGAGATCTGTCAAACTACTCAATGTTTTGGAACAGTCAGCAGCTAGCTTCCTCAGGGGAACAGCTGTTACACTCATCAGTGTTTTCATAGAATTAGAGAAGTGAAGGGATGTCAGGGGTCATCTGATTGACCCCTAGCCTCACAGCAGGTGAATGGCTAAATCATTCAGGGCAGATGGCTGTCTGTTCTTTCTTTCCTTTTTAGAAGACCTCCAAGGATGGAGATTCCAAAAAAATTCCTCAGAAAGTCTGTTCCAGAGGACACAAAGGTCAGTGTTTAGCCAAATAATCTATGCTCTCATTTAAACCCATTTCTTTGATTTCGTTTAGAAACAAATGGTCTGGAGATTGGGGCACAACATGAATCTTCTGCTTCATTGCATTTCTAGGCATAATTAGGTGAGCTATTGCCAAGAAGCATACAGGATTTAGCTTTAAACTAGTCTATTTAGTTATTTTTTTTAATGGTATTTATTAAGTATTTTACTGTTTGCCAGGCACTGTACTAAGCGCTGGGGTAGATAGAAGATAATCGTTTTGGACAACATCCATGTCCCATGTGGGGCTCACAATATGATTCCCCGTTTTACAGATGAGGTAATTGAGGCATGGAGATGTTACATGACTTGCCCAAGGTCACGCAGCAGATAAGTGGCAGAGCTGGGATTCGAATCCTGGTCCTCTGACTCCCAGGCCCATGCTCTTTCCACTAGGCAATGCTGTTTCTTAGTTCCTAAAAATGTCCAGTTGGGTAATACAGCCATCCCCATCACAACACTTTTATCACTTTTTGGAGATAATGCTGTTGAATTTTATAGCCACCATTACTTGTGGTGCTCTAGTGAAGATCAAGCCCAAAATTTACCTTTGCTAAGCATTTCCTTTCCCTTTGAAGTATTTTGACTGACTTGATAGAGGGATTAAAGCCCTTAGCTAATAATAGATCTAGTCAGTGTAGATAATGGAAAATCTTTTTTCACTGAATAGGCCATGAAAGATAACACTTTGAAAATTGAGTAGTGTCTGAAATTGTAATTCAAAATCTTTCATTGGAACCATGAAACTGAGGTTTAGGAATGTCCTTATTTAAGGCTGCACATTTTCCTCTAAAGCCAACCTACACACTCAATCTTAATCTAGTCTATCTTGCCCCTGACTTCGCACCCACATCCTCCCTCTGGCCTGGAATATCCTCCTTTTTTATATCTGATAGATGAACATTCTCCCCACCTTCAAAGCCTTATTAAAATCACATCTCCTTCAAAAGGTCTTCCCTGACATAAGCTCTCATTTCCCTTTCCCTCACACCCTTCTGCATCACCCGTGCATTTGGATTTCCACGCTTTATTCACCCCTTCCTCAGTCCCACAGCCCTTATATACATATCCATAACTTATTTTTTTTAATGTATATCTCCCCCTCTGGACTGAAAGCTTGTTATGGGTAGGGTACATGTCTTATAACTCTCTTATAGTATACTCTCCACACAGTAAGCACTCAATAAATACTATTGATTGACTTACCGTTGGCTTTAAAGGAATCACCCCTTTAAAGATGATGCCCCCTCCATCACCTTGCTACTCTCCTATTAAAATGAAAGCCGCGGACTTTGTTCCTCTAATGCTAACATTCTCAGTGTACCTGGATATCATCTATCTTGCCACCAACCTCTCGCCCACATCCTGCCTATGGCCGGAATGCCCTCCCTCCTCATACCAGACATCAAAGCCTTATTGAAGGCATATCTCCTCCAAGAAGCCTTCCCTGACTAAGCCCTCCTCTCCTCTTCCACTCCCTTCTGTGTAACCCTGACTTGTTCCCTTTATTCATCCTCCAGCCCAGCCCCACGGAACGTATGTATATATTTAATTATTTACGTATACTATTGTCTGTCTCCCCCCTCTAGACTGTGAGCTGTTGTGGGCAGGGAATGTGTCAGTTTGTTGTTGTATTGTACTCTCCCAAGCATTTAGTACAGTGCTTTGCAAACAGTAAGCACTTAATTCGATTGAATGAATGAATGGATACACATATTGATTCATTCATTCAATCGTACTTATTGAGCACTTACTGTGTGCAGAGCACTGTACTAAGCTCTTGGAAAGTACAATTCAGCAACAAAGAGAGACAATCCCTGCCCACAGTGGGCTCACAGTCTAGAAGCGGGGAGACAGGCATCGAAACAAGTAAATAGCATAATCAATAGCATACATAAAAGACCCTGGGTTTTACGGTACCTTTCTTTCAAAGGATTCAAATTGTAATGAAATCCTGTTAGAATACAGAGCTGGAGGTTCCAAAGCATTCAACAGTATTTGACCAGATCAGTGGTACTCTGGATTCCATTTTCCCAAACTTCAAGTGGTGAGGAGGAAAGAGGTCACCAGAATTTCCCTCCCTCAAAGACTGTGTGTGTATTCCTGTGTGTTACCACATCCATGTTGTGAATGGGCATTGTGGTTTTTTGTGTAGTAGAGCAGCTTAGTTGCTGTGGCTCCATGTGGCCCATGTTTTCCCTCTTGGAATCATGAAATGAAGTCTGAAGTAGCTTCTGGCCTACTCCAGCCTGGCTTAAGAGACCTCTTCTCTGGCCACCTGCTACCAAGAAAGCCTTTTCTCCATCCTGATGCCTCAGAGCTCTTTGGGCTCTCTTCCTTGCCAGCCAATGTCGGCAGCTTAGAAAGGGAGCATTTCCCCAGCTTTGTGACACTGGGCCCGGAGTGTAAAAAGTGGAAGGTGCTGGTCCCATAATTTAACTGTCATAAGTTTAGAGGAAGAGATAAGGAGATCCTAAGCCCAGAAAGGGCTGGAGGATAATGGCTTTCTTCTTGGCCTCTTCTGATACCCAGTTTCCAATTATTATGTACCTTCACTCTTCAAAGAAATAAAACTCCACCATTAAACCAGATCACAAAATCTAATAATCACCTTCTGACACTTCTAAAAGGGATCCATTATTTTTAGTATTAAAGAATGAGCTATTAAAATTACACTGAAAGTTCAATGACTTCAAATATTCAAAATTTAGTAATCACTCATTTGGATTTTGAAAGATAAAAAATCATGCAGTATTATTCTTTTAAGAAAAATGATGGAGCATGATAAACCACATTGGATTCATCCAGCTTCATGGATATTAAGTTCCCATTCACTATTCAAGAAGAAAAGCTTTACCAAAGGGAAAGTGCGTTAGGACTGAGATTAACTGATGCTTTCATAGTGTTACTTACAAATTAAGCTTTCCCCAAAGATTACAAATCTACTTAATGTAAATTCCCTCTGAATCTAATGGGATATGTGACAATGGATTTTAAGAAGAAACTTTCTTAAATGAAGCCTGTTTTTTATACCCACATAAGAGGATTATTGTTTGGTAAATACATTTCTATAGGTTACTGATTACCTTGAAAGTAGGATATTAAAAATTGACATGTGATCAATATTTTTATTCTATGCAAAACTACAAGACTTGAAAAGGAAAAAAAACCCCTCATCAGGAAAATAATGGAATATTTAAAAATCAACATTTTTTTGAGTGGAAGAATTCCTACGATATCTTAAGAATAGTTTTATTTGAGAGAGGAGTTTAAGCCTGAGCTATGAAAAAGAATAAGGACAATAGGTCCACTGATGGGTCAAGGGTCATCCTTACCCAGGTTTTACAAGATGAAGCAAATATAGCTATGATTTACTCTACAAGAAGCTTATTAAGGCAAGGGTAGTGTCTACTAACTCTTGTGAACTTCTTAAAGTGCTCAGCATAGTGCTCTGCACAAAGTAAACATTCAATAAATATACTGATTGAAAAGTATAAGACTGGGCAGAGTCAAATAGAACTGCATGAGCACCTACATGAATTCCAAAGGCACCTGAAAATACTTCAGTAGTTCACCATGATTTAAGCAGGTCTTCTATATTTAAAATATTGACATTTGAAGGGGGAAAGTGGAAAATATATAATATAGTGGAATATAAGTAACCATTAGGCTTTAAATAGATCTGGCCAAATTTGACCACAACAGGATTAGTAAGATGATTGGTTGTTCATCAGCAAGAGTCAGTGTCAACGGGACCATTATGTTCTGGCAGGAAAAATAATAACAGTTAATAGACCTTGTGGAATTCTAAAAAATCGATAAGCTATAGTAGCCTTGAAGGAGTATTACTTTTAGATTTATTGTAAATTGCTAAACATTGCTGAAATGTTAATGCAAAGTTTTTATGGTATTTATTAAGCGCTTACTATGTGCCAGGTACAGTACTAAGCACTGGGGTAGATACAAGCTAATCAGGTTGGACACAATCCCTGTCTCACATGGGGCTCACAGTATCAATCCCCATTGAAAATATGAGCCTGTCATTGGGCAGGGATTGTCTCTATCGGTTGCCGAATTGCACATTCCAAGCACTTAGTACAGTGCTCTGCATAAAGTAAGTGCTCAATAAATACTATTGAATGAATGAAATATGAGGAAACTGAGGCACAGAGAAGTTAGGTGACTTGCCCAAGGTCACACATCAGACAAGTGGCAGAGCTGGGAATAGAACCCAGGTCCTTCTGATTCCCAGGCCCGTGCTCTATCCACTAGGCCACACTGCTCCTCAAAATTTACTAAAAGTTACCAAATATGCACGTGCTTCGCTCTCCAAACTAATCTGATGTTTGATTGGACAAATGCATTGAACAAAAAGAGAAGCAGTGTGGCCTAGTTGGGCCAGCAGAATAACTGTGGAGAAGGGGATTGGAGGCAGATAGGAATCCAGCTCATGTTCCCATGGCTCCTCTTTTCCCAAAAGGCTGGTATTGGCAATTGCAGGGCTGGGAAGGCCCAGAAATCTTTACAGTTTAGAGTGGGATGGAGTATGAGGAATGGCAGCTCCTATTTTTCCATCTACCATTCTCTAGTGTTCCTGTGGGAATCTTCCCAATAAAGGATTCTGAATGCTTCTCAGCAGCTTCTTTGCCTGCGTTTATAGCAAGTAGGAAGCTCGCATGGAGCCAGATGTGGGTAAGAGTCCATCAAAACACTGGCTCACCAGGATCCTCTCACTAATAGTAGGCTTGAGCAGCCCTGAATGGGCTCTACTCTGTCATGCCCCAAGTATTGCCTTCAGAATAAAATCAATTTTCTAAAGTGCTTAGGATAGCTTTCATACTGTACTACACAGAGCAACTGCAGAAGACAAAGTTTGCCTAGAAAGTCTTCAAGAAATCACGTATTTGACATTTCCTATATTTCAGGATGATGAAGCAAACGTTAATCCCGGCTCTGCCACTTGTCTGCTGTGTGACCTTGGGCAAGCCCTTTACTTCTCTGTGCCTCAGTTACCTCATCTGTAAAATGGGGATTAAGACTGTGAGCCCCACGTGGGACAACCTGATTACTTTGTATCTACCCCAGTGCTTAGAACAGTGTTTGGCACCTAGTAAGCGCTTAAATACCATAGTAATAATTATTTTTATGCTAAGTGCTGGGGTAGACACAGGTTAATCACACTAGACTAAATCCCTGTCCCACATAGGGCTCTCAGCCTAAGAGGGAAGACAAGTATTGAATCCCCATTCTACAGAAGAGGAAACTGCGGCACAGAGAATTTAAGTGACTTGCCCAAGGTCTCATAGCAGAGTTGGGATTAAAACCCAGGTCCTCTGACTCCCAGGCCTATGCTCTTTCCACTTTGCAAAGCATTACCATTCTACCATTCATTTCCTGTCAACCCCACATTTTTCAGTCCTGCAAATTAGGAAACTGACAGAAGTAAAGTGAAAGGTCAAAGGGGTTTGCAATGTCTTCAATAAGACTGAAAGTTCAGTCACCTCACGAATAAAACAGGGACCCCCAGGAGACAAAGGACAGTCGGCTGTTTCTGAAAACGCGTGCGCGCACATGCACGCAAGCACACACACGAGCCATTCTCTGTCTGAAGAGCCTACAGGACACCTCCCGGGGGACCTGCTTTTTTTTCTTTTTTAAGGTGTCTGTTAAGCACTTACTATGTGCCAGGCACTGTTCTAAGAACTGGGGTAGATACAAGATTATCATGTTGGACACAGTCCCTGTGCCACATGGGGCTCATAATCTTAATCCTCATTTTACAGATGAAGAAACTGAGGCTCAGAGAAGTGAAGTGACTTGCCCCACATCACACAGCAGACAAGTGGCAGAACCTGGATTAGAACTCAAGTCCTTCTGACTCCCTGGCCGATGCTCTATCCACTAAGCCACGCTGCTTCTGCTCACCCAGTCACCACATGCCTGACTTTGTCCCTGAGTTTCCCAGGACTGGAAGACTAAGAAGATGACTCACCCAGAAGCAGAGCAGAAATCGGTCAGGGCCTCTAAGGGCCACTTTCCTGTTGCTGGCTTTGATGTCCAGTCCAGATTCAGTGAAGAGTCAATTATTTATTCTAATACTCGATTTGTAAATATTTTTACAGAAATTTCCCCTGCTAAAGTATATACTCCTTTGGGGCAGGAAACATGTCACTTGTCTGCTTTGTATTTCCCAAGTGCTTGGTGCCTCACACCCAGCCTTCTCTCAATGGATACTATTACTGCTATTACTTACTCATGTTAAAAAAAAAAGAGCATTAAAGTACTCATGCCTTGACCGGTGCTGTGTGCATGTGCACAAACATTTCTTCTGGCATCTCATTCTATCCAAACAGACACGTGACTTCAGATTATTTTCTAATTCTTCTGTTGTGTCCAAAACGTATAGGGAAAATGCACATCAGAGCGGAGCAGACCACTGCATCACACATTTGTAAATTACATCTTGATAAGTAATTTGCTTATTCAAAAGGATAAATAAATGTCAAACAGTGCCTAAAATGTCTTCATAATTTGATTACAAGTAAATTTGACATCAAATTGTGGAACCTCTTGAAGAGAAAAGATGGTTACACCAAAGTTAGGAGCACTGACATTTATATTTCATAAAAACAGAAGAAAAGTCACTGGATCATCTACGTGGTTAGAGTAGATCAGATAAAGATTCACAGGTCTGGTATAGATCACAGGAAAGCAGCGAGGCCTAGTGGAAAGAGCACGGGACTGAGAGTCAGAGGCCCTGGGTTCTAAACCCAGATTTGCCACTTACCTGCTGTGTGGCCCTGGACAAGCCACTTAACTTCTCCATGCATCAATTCCCTCATCTGCAAAATTGGGATTCATTCATCCAATCACATTTATTAAGCACTTATTGTGTGCAGAGCATTGTACTATGTGCTTGGGAGGAAAGTACAATACAACAATAAAGAGTGACAATGCCTGCCCACAACAGGCTCACAATCTAGAGCCCTCCTACTTACTCTGTGAGCCCCAAGTGGAATCTGATTCTTTTGTATCTACTTAGTACCGTGTGTGACACATAGTAAGCACTTAACAAATATCACAATTATTAAAGAGGCATGTCTGCTAGACCAGCATTGCCGTGGATTTCTCTATTCTTTAAAATCTTTACCCATACAAGTCACCAGGAAACCAATTCCTAAAGACTGTCTATAAATCAACTGATAATGCTTAGTGCCTGCCAGTTAAATAGACAAAACCAATTACTGACAGCTCTCACCATTTCTAAATCCTGTCCCTACACCTCTAAATTCTAGGAAGGCTTTAGAGACTGTTGGCCAGTTGGTTTAGAATTCTAGAACTCCCAACAATTGAACTTTAGTAATTGTTCCTCTTCCAAGGAGATTAGCTAACTAATCACTGAAATGTGTTCAGAGTCTCTTGTGACTTAACTTGGCACCTATATCTACCTTTAAGGCATTGTGCCTTTAAAATTAATCCCAAGCCCTTAGTACAATGCTCTGCACAGTGAGCTCTCAATAAAAACCACCGAATGATCGACTGATTCATACCATTTTCAATCTCTGTTTAAGTTTATACCCTCTTACTCTGTCATTAATGGAATGAAAGGTCACACCTTCTGCAAAATTTCACATATATTTGTTTTGGAGGGGAGTGGCAGGCTTTTTGGGGAAAAAAAAAAGGGTTGATTTTCTCATTTATAACACCTTCCAATCACTTTTATTTTTTAAACACAGTATAGAGAGATATGTAAAATATTTTTTTGTAATACAAGTAGATTGTTTTTCCATTAAAAATTATGCGTGCAAAGTCTCAAAGTTGAAATACTCTTATTCTTCTTAGACAACTATTCAGGAAGAATCAGTTCTTGCTGGGAAAGCACAGCATTTATGGATATACAAGCTAAAATGTCTTAGTTATTTCCTCTCAAGTACAAAGATACATTAAAGGCAAGGACCTTTTTATATTCATGAGGCTGATCAACTTTCAGTCATTTTTAGGGTAAAATCTAATTCTGATGTTGAGAATTCATGTGTTTCCTTTAGATACAGACCAAATCTTAGAAATTGGTTCTGAGCATAGTGAGTATAAGCAGAGTTATTCATCTGAAGCTCAGTTCAGCCTATCCAGTATTTTAAAATTATTTAAACTTAAGTAAACTGATTAAACTGATATCTACATTTTTAAATGTTGTTTTGGGATTTCTCCCCTTTGAAACTGTTAATACATATGAGCATCTTTCCCCCACCAGTTGTCTTAGCATTCTTCTGTGTTTCTTCTATTCCTCACCTATGGATTTCTTTATTAATCTGTTCAAAAATATTTACACTGAATTGCTATGTCATGTGATTTTGAATACAATCTGATTAAAGAAAGGGGGAAAAGAAAGACATTTGCCATCAACTACTATGTGATCTTGAGAAACTCAGTGTTCAGGGCCTCAGTTTCCCTCTGCTCACAATGAGCTTACAGTTCAGAGTGGGAGACAGACATTAATATAAATACATTATAGATATGTCCATAAGTACTGTGGGGCTGGGAGGAGGAATGAATGAAGGGAGCAAGTAAGGATGATGCAGAAGGGAGTTGAAGAAAAGGAAAAGAGGGCTTAGTCAGGGAAGGCCTCTTGGAGGAGATGTGCCCTCAATAAGGCTTTGAAGTGCAGGAAAGTAATTATCTGTTGGATATGAGGAGGGAGGGAGGGCTTTCCATGCCAGACACACGACATGGGCTAGTGGTCGGCAGAGAGATTACTATTATCACACTTCATAATAACAACAGAGGATGAGGAGGTAAACTCTTCTATATTGAACAGGTTTCATGTTAATGTGGTAGCACATTCAAGTACTATAACCGGGGTCCTTTGAAACTGGTAATTCAAGTTTAACTCTCAAGCACAATAAGAATTGCTATCCCACCTGAGGGGAAAAACAAAAAAAGCAAAGACACCTTCAGAAGGTGTCTAGTTTTTCAGATTAGGAACTTTTCCCACGGTTGTCTGCTTTACACAAAAAGTTTAACTGATGAAAAAGGTGGTGTCTTTACCAAGCATTTCATATCTGAATTGATTTTTTTTAATTAAAAAAATTCAGAAGCTGTGGAAGGAAGCTGTTTCAATTTCTGAATTGCCTGAGAAGAAATTCCTAAATGTGAAATGTGATTTGATGGATAAATTTCATTTCTGGAATTGCTTCTTGTTGAGAACCACATTTTAGTAAGACTATTCCTTTTCACATTTTCAGTGGCACCTCACCGGTCAAGATGCTTAGGACATCTAACAGGAAATACCCAAATGTTGACACGAAGAGAGCTATTAAACAATCTTGAATTATGAAAATGAGCTATTCCTAAGAAAGAACACATCCATTCTGCATGAAATTAACCTTTCCAAATGTATAATAATATTGCAAATGAATTATGAGAGTACTGACTCTACTTTATGTACAGTACCTTTTCTTCTAAGTGTTCAAAACACTTCTAAGTGTATGGTTGTGTTCATTTTCAGGTATCTGAGACAGTGGACTCATTATGTGGAAAAAACTGAGGTATGTGGGCATTAAATTACTCAACCAGGATCCCTTTTGCTATTGACTAGCTCAGTGAATTACAATTCACAGTTTAACTCAAGTCATTTCAACAGTCAAAGAAGCAGAAAGCTATAAAAATTACAGGGCTGTCATTTTAGTGAACTATTCCAGTACCCCATCAAAGTGACAATTTAATTTCCTGGATTCTATCATTGCCTAAAAATAGTTTGAGGTTTTAAACCAGTACTGTGCTGGAACTTGTTCATAACCTGCTAAATGAGACATATACATCCTACCAAATTTCAGAATGTTTCTCAAGATTGAGTAATCTCTTCCCTAAACTGTTCGTTAAAGTCCCCAGAGTCAACAATAAAATTAATGTCAATCTTCCCCTGGTTTATACTGAAAGGCTGAAATATCTACACATAAGTAAAAGGAACCTGATTCATGGGTTGGTCTTCCTTAAATGCCTTGTGGACAAGTTTCCCATCTCTTTCTTTACTCTTTGAGAATCCACCTGAAAGGCAGAACTTTTGAAGATTAAGCTTTTTCGTGGAGATCTGAATCAATCCATAATATTTATTGCACACTTACTGTGTGTAGGACAGACTACCATGTGTTTGGGAGAGTACGAAGACCTGGCATCTGCCTTCAAAGACTTCAGAGACATGAAAAACTACCCACATGACCTTGGAACAATTTCACTAACTCATCTCCTTCCTACTTCTGTGCCAGGGTAGGCTCTCTGACTGCTTCCAACTTTGTGAGGGTTCTGAACACACAAGGAAATCCTTCTTGCTGTTCAGCCTCACTCTGAGCATGCAGCTCCAGCTTCCAGGTGCATTCAGGAAGTTCAGTTGTGAGGCACAGGAAATTCCACTCATCTGACTTGGAGAGACTAGAGGGGATGGTGCCAGTCAAACGAAACCATCATTTTTGGCCCTAAATACCCAGCAGCTGGATCCCTGAGACCGACCCCAAGTAGCACTTTAAATTATTCTCCTCCCACAGCCACCTCAAGGTGATCCCCGTAGGCCAGGCAGGTTGGTTAAAGGAGTTTGGAAGGGAGTGAGGAGCTGAGAATTAACATGCAGGAACTTCACATCCCACAGACACAATAACTTTTGGGGGTGGGGGATACAAGCTAATTAAGAGACACGCACCAATGTAGAGGTGATGGTGATCCCAAAATCCAAGTGCCTATGATGTCACACATGCTACGCAGGAAGTAAGGGTATGTGTTGACATCACACATTCTCTACTTTGAAGAAATCCACTCAATTTGGACCAAACCTAGATCACTGATCCAGTTCCTCTATATTCATCAGCTAGAGAAGCTGGAGAAGTAATGTGACCAGTATATGCTGTGTGACCTTGGCCAAGTCACTTAATTTCTCTGTGTCTCAGTTTCCCCACCTGTAAAAACAGGGATTAAACCTTACTCCTTCCTACCTAGATTGTAAGCCCCATGTGGGACTGGGACTGTCTCCAAACTGATAACCTTGTAGATACCCAATGCATAGAATAGTGCTTGGCACATGATAAGCACTTAACGAGTAATATAATGATTCTATTTATTGCTATTGTTCTTGTCTTGTCCCTCTTCCCAGCATTAGACTGTAAACCCGTCAAAGGGCAGGGACTGTCTCTATCTGTTACTGATTTGTACATTCCAAGAGCTTAATACAGTGCTCTGCACATAGTAAATGCTCAAAAAATACTATTGAATGAATGAATGAATAATTATTATCAATTGTTCCTGCGACTTTCTGCTTCCCTCTGTGAAGTCGGGTGCTGCCTACTAGTAATAAAAACAGGACAAAAAAGTATCCATAACATATCAAAACCTGACAGGGGCCAGGCCAGGTAAAAACCAGGTAGTCCGATATAGCACTAGACCTCTATCGTAACCAGATTACAGTCTCACAGCAAAATTATAATCTTCCTAGCCTATAGGTTTTCAAGCCTACTGTACTGAATTGTAATCAAGCACTAGTAGCAAATGCCTCATCATTTGCTGGCTAATGATCCCGCTATCTTCAGTACTCTAGTCTGTAAGCTCAACGTGGGCCAGGAATGTGTCATTTTTTTTTTACTCTCCCAAGTGCTTAGTACAGTGCTCTGCACAGAGCAAGTGCTCAATAAATACGATTGACTGAATAACTGGTAAGACCCAGTGAATTACGTGAAATTCTTCCCAGCCTACCTTAGGTTTGCTGCAGACCAAACGTGGTCAGTTAGGTCATCTAGTTGATTAAGGATGAAGTTGAAAAGAACCTCTGGGAAGAGAATCTACAACTGGGCAAAAGGTAGAATAATGTGCATTTTCAAATGATTGGCAAAGAGGAAACAGGCATGAAATTGATGTTTCTCGCTGAATTCCTGACTTGCTAGATAGTAAACCCCTGCACGAAAAACAAACAGATGGGTTTTGAAGCAAATTAAGCCAATGTGGACTTTGGAAGGCCAAATGACAACTTCATTCATTCAATAGTATTTACTGAGCACTTACTATGTGCAGAGCACTGTACTAAGCACTTGGAATGTACAATTCAGCAACAGATAGAGACAATCCCCGCCCAATAATGGGCTCTCAGTCTAAACGGGGAAGACAGCAAAACAAAACAGAACAAAACAAAACATCATCATCAAGATAAATAGAATCATGGAGAGTCATGGAGATATACACCTCATAAAATAAATAGGGTAATAAATAATATAAACAAACATGCACAGTGCTGAGGGGGCGGGAAAGGGGAAGAGCAGAGGATGGGGGGGAGAAGGGGAGGGGGGAGAAGGGGAGGGGAGGGGAGGGGGAGTAGAGGGAAAGAGGGGGCTCAGACTGGGAAGGCCTCCTGGAGGAGGTGAGCTCTCAGTAGGGCTTTGAAGAGGGGAAAAGAGTAAGTTTGGCAGACGTGAGGAGGGAGGGCATTCCAGGACAGTGGTAGGACGTGAGCCAGGGGTCGACGGCGGGACAGGCACAAACAGGGGACCGTGAGGAGGTGAGTGGCAGAGGAGCGGAGTGTATGGGTTGGGCAGTAGAAAGAGATGGGAGGTGAGGTAGGAGGGGGCAAGGTGATGAAGAGTTTTGAAGCCAAGAGTGAGGAGTTTTTGTTTTGTGCGAAGGTTGATAGGCAACCACTGGAGGTTTTTGATGAGGGGACTGACATGCCCAGAGTGTTTCTGTAGGGAGATGATACAGGCAGTGGAATGAAGAATAGACTGGAGTGGGGAGAGACAGGAGGAAGGGAGATCAGAGAGGAGGCTAACACAATAATCCAGTCGGGATATCATGAGCGCTTGTACCAGCACGGTAGCAGTTTGGATGGAGAGGAAAGGGAGGATCTTGGTGATATTGTGAAGGTGAGACCAGCAGGTGTTGGTGACGGATTGGATGTGTGGGGTGAATGAGAGAGCTGAGTCAAGGATGACACCAAAGCTGCGGACCTGTGAGGCGGGAAGGATGGTCGTGCCGTCCAAAGTCACAGGGAAGTCAGGGAGAAGACAGGGTTTGGGAGGGAAGATAAAGAGCTCAGTTTTGGACATGTTGAGTTTTAGGTGGTGGGCAGACATCCAGGTGGAGACGTCCTGGAGGCAGGAGGAGATAAGATCCTGGAGGGAGGGGGAACTTAAATTAGCATATTTTGGACACATCGGAGGACTAATTCTCCAGAGAAGACACTAATGCTAGGAAAAGTCCAGGGAAAAGTCCAGGGAAAATGTAGAGAGGCAGACCAGCAGCTAGATGGATAGAAGCCATAACATTGGTAAGGGAAGAATTGTTAGCAAGGTTATGGATTATGGCAGAAGATAGGATGTTCTGGGGAAAATATGTCCACAAATTCGCTGTGAATCAGAAATGATTTGATGGCATTTATTAATAATAATCATAAACCTCTGCATCAATTTCTTTCCCTAGAAAATGAGTCCTGGCACGTACTTTGAGTATGTATGAAAAGTGTCTTAAGATTCCAAGCTCAAGGGGATACAGATCCATCCAACTGGTAAGCTAAAAAAAAAAAATTGCCAACTCCTATTGTAGGAATTTTCAAAATATATTTGATTTTGGTTTTGATACAGGCATAAGTGAATTTGTAATTCAACTGTTTCCAGTTACACTAAGAAGATGGAAACTATTTCACTCATTCAGAACAACACAAGTTTTTTTAACGTAAAGAAAATCTGATCATACCACAGAACTTGAGGCTCGTTAAACCTGTTTTACAAAATAAAGCCTTGTACGACAACAAGGACATGCTCTATGTCACTAGGAAATCCTAAACCATCAGAATGATCTCTTGGGGTGGTTAAGCTTATAATGTGTTTATTGCACAGGACATGCCATTCTTAGCCTTGGTACACAAAACTCATTCCTGAGATTTATCTATTTTTATTATTAAGTGCCGTCGAGTTGTTTTCGATTCATAACGACTCCATACAAATACTTTCTCCAGAACATCCTGTCCTCTGCCGTAATCTACAACCTTCCTAATGATTCTTCCCCTATTGTTGTTCCGGTCCTATCCATCTAGCTGCTGGTCTGCCTCTTCCACGTTTTCCCTGGACTTTTCCTAGCATTAGTGTCTTCTCCAAAGAATTAGTCCTCCTGATGATGTGTCCAAAATATGCTAATCTAAATCCAGTCAATTGGCCTTCCGAAGGCCACTTTGATTTAATTTGCTCCAAAATCCATTTGTTTGCTTTTCGGGCAATCCATGGTATTCGCAAATGCCTTCTCCAACACATTTCAAAAGAATCGATGTTCTTTCTATACTGTTTTTTCACCGTCCAGCTTTCAGACCCATACATTGTCACTGGAAACACCATAGAGCTGACAATTCGTATTTTTGTGGCAATATAGAGGAATATTCTTGATGGGTAAAAGGCACAACAGGTCCTATTCTCACACTTAGCATAATTTTAGCAGTTGCTACTGAACCGTATAGTAAATAAATCAGTTTAAGGTTAGGAAGCAGGACCTTTTATACTTTGAATACGATGTTTCAAAACAGGAAGCTTAAGGTAGCCACTTCTCTCCTCTCCCTGTAAAAGCAATGAGACCCTTCTTGTCACCTCATGGGTTTAGTGAGAGATTGTCTAATCAGCACATGAGTGATGACACCAGAAGCTGGTATACCCCAACTAAAATCAACAAATTTTTCAAGAAGGACATCTCTTCACTCTAAAGACAGATGTTTTAAGAGTAAGTGAAAACAGTCGGACTAGCAAGGTATGCTTGATTAAACCAAAACTGGGATCTTTTTGGAACCTACAAAACTGAGAAAGGAGAGGCACTGGTTAAAATTACAGAATGAAGGAAGGTAATGTGAAATCAACCAATCAATGGAATTTAATGGGCACTTACTGGGTGGGTAAAATCTCTGTGTTCCTTCCACATGCAAAGATTAATGTCTTTGAGCACCAATGAATCCTCCCTCTGCAAAGCTTTAACAATAGTAACTCTTGCTCACTAGAGATTAAGTGGACTTCATTTTATTTATTTTCACTCATCATGTCTTAAGTAGAATTTGTGCAAGGGAAAGCATAAATTCCTTGGAGGGTGAAAGAACTAGTCAGAGAAGTTCTGATATATTTAACATCTTTTCCTTCCACTTACAGACTGTTGAGATATATTTATAAATAGGAGAAAAGAATTCTACTTTGTTTTTGGTTTACTTTGTTATACCTAATGTGAGACTATTGGGGGAGCGGGTGGGAGGAGGAATAAAAGGTAAGTGGAATGGGAAATGTAATTGTTCTTAATTTGAATATTCTAAAACTCTCAGATAAAATTCAAATATGCGGTTTCATTTTATGCAATTCTTAGTCTGTCAGAGATTTCACAAGACAATGATAGTACTGATCTTCATGCCTGGGTATGACTTCGGTTCTCTCTACTGTTTTATCTGGCATCTCTGCGGAGACTAGCATAGTGAAACCTGAGGGGCACAAAGAAATGAAAGTGTTTTCAAGCAGAGCCAGCACATTCCATTAGAAGGACACCTTTTTATATGAGGAGGATCCAATTTCAAGCCACTCCCTCTGTCCCCCAACCTCCTCCCTCTTTCCCCCACAACTTAATCCTGAAAGTGGGGAATGCTATTCACAGCAAAAAAAGCTGTTCTGCAGGATAACGCAGTTTAGCTTCAAAAATGTAAAAACCTTAAGTACTTAGGATCAAGATGTTTTTTAAAGATACATAACTTGCACTAAACTATTTTAGTGCCCTAAAGTACAGCAATAGCAATGACAAAGAAAGATGTCAAGAGATTGACAAAACTTTAAAATGAACATATTAAACATGTATTTTCTTTATGAGTTTATCTGAAAATATATGATAGCTAAGTGTCTGGAAATTTTCTTGTTTCAACAATTATTCCATCAACTTGAGTGGCATCTGGATTGTTGAATGTCTTTCAAATGAAGGACCTGATTTATCAATTTATATGTTACAGATTATTTTATATGTATATTGATATCTACCTCTCCCTCTAGACTTTAAGCTCACTGTGACTCTGTTATATTGCTCTCCCAAACACTTAGTACAATGCTCTGCACTCCAAGGGCTCAATAAATATTACTGATTAGCCTAACAATACCTCTAGTCTCAGTTTATTCTATGGCTGTTGCTATTGTTAAGGCAGATCTCTCTCTATTGCCATTATCCTATCTACCACCCTTCCACTACTTGTACCTGCAAATCAAACTGTGTCAGAGGGAGATGAAAGAATAAAAAAACCTACTGAAACTGGAATCGTTATCTTTATAGGAAAACCTGACCAAGGTTTAAAATTTTATTTCCACTTAAAAATAAAAAGTGATTTTATGCAGTAGTGATTTTAAAGCTAAAATATATTATTTTAAACTTGCAGTTCATTACAGTGACTAAAGAATAGACATAGATAAGTACCTACTCTTTGTAAGATGCCTAATATCACTCTGAAAATACTTGCTATAATTCAAAAATGGTCATATATTTCCACATCCATGCACATATCTCTTAATCAATAAATTGTCCTTATTGAACTATTTATGCTTGCAGAACCCTATACTAAGAGTTTGAGAGAGTAAAGCAAGAGTTAGTAGATTTGATCACTTTTCTTAGTGGGGAAGACAGACATTAAAATAAATTTCAGATAGAAGGAAGCAATGGAATATAAAAAGTTATGTAAAAGATGCTATGGTCGGGTGTGAGTACCCAAGTGCTTAGGTGATATTGAACTGCTCAAATGGCAGTTGGGGGTGGTATTGAATTGGTGGATTGCAGAGCGTCAAGGAGGGAAGTGAAGGGGAAGTGAAAGCAGTTAGTGTATATAACCTATTTGAAGACTTTAGACTGGAATGATAGAAGGGAGATAGAACAATAGCTGGAAGGTGCAGTAGGGTCAAAAGAAGAGTTTTTTTTAGGATAGTGGTGAGGTGGGAGTGTTTAAATAATAATAATAATAATGTTGGCATTTGTTAAGCGCTTACTATGTGCAGAGCACTGTTCTAAGCGCTGGGGTAGATACAGGGCCATCAGGTTGTCCCACGTGAGGCTCACAGTTAATCCCCATTTTACAGATGAGGTCACTGAGGCACAGAGAAGTGAAGTGACTTGCCCACAGTCACACAGCTGACAAGTGGCAGTCTGGATTCGAACCCTTGACCTCTGACTCCCAAGCCCAGGCTCTTTCCACTGAGCCACACTGACAAGTGAAGGAGCTATCAGTGAGAGAGCAGTTGAAAACAGAAGGGAGGAAAGAAGAGTAGGAACACTTATTTTTATACGGTGTCAAGAGATAGGGTCAGAGGTACATGAAAGGGAATAGATTTGGAAAGCAGTGAAAAATAAAGGGATGAGGGGGGCGGAGAGAGAGAGAGAGGGAGGGGAAGGGGGGGGGAGAGAGAGAGAGAGAACTGGTCAGTCTATTACCTTCTCAAATAAGTTTGACAATATATGTATTGAGAGCAGCATGGCGTAGTGGAGTCAGAAGGTCATGGGTTCTAATTCCAGCTCTGCCACAACAATCTTCTCTGTGACCTTGAGCAAGTCGCTTTAACTCTCTGTGCCTCAGTTACCACATCTGTAAAATGGGGATTAAGACTGTGGAGCCCCCTGTGGGACAACCTGATTACCTTCTATGTACCCCAGAGCTTAGAACAGTGCTTGGCATGTAGTAAGCACTTAAATACCATAACTATTATTAATAATGTTGGTATTTGTTAAGCGCTTACTATGTGCCGAGCACTGTTCTAAGCGCTGGGGTAGACATAGGGGAATCAGGTTGTCCCACGTGGGGCTCACAGTCTTCATCCCCATTTTACAGATGAGGGAACTGAGGCACAGAGAAGTTAAGTGACTTGCCCACAGTCACACAGCTGACAAGTGGCAGAGCTGGGATTCAAACTCATGAGCCCTGACTCCAAAGCCCACGCTCTTTCCACTGAGCCACGCTTTGCCAGGAATAAATTTTCCCATTAATGATTTGATATTTCTTAGAGATATTAAAAGTCAGGAGAGTACTGCCTTTTTTTGTATAAATCAAGTGCCAGAACTATGAAAACTCTTCTTAAATTTAGGAGAATTCCTAAATTTAAATAAAAAAATTTAAAAAACTATGGCCTTAGAGAGTATTCTGAAAAGACTTTCAGCTCTTGCATTAAAGAGTGGCTTAGTGGAATGAGCATGGGCCTGGAAGTAAGAGAACCTGGGTTCTAATTCCAGTTCCATCATGTGTCTATGTGACCTTGGGCAAGTCACTTCTGTTTGCCTCATCCATAAAATAGGGATTCAGTGCTACTCCCTTCTTAGACTGTGAGCCCCATGTGGGGCAGGGATTGTGTCCAATATGATCAACTTGTATCTACCCCAGTGCTTAGAACAGTGCTTGCACGTAGTAACTTCTTAAATAACATAATTATTAAGTACACATTCTCCCTTATTTTAGATACAAAACGACTGGAAAGACCCCTCCCTGCAGAAACCCATGTGAGGTTAAATGTACTTAGTGCGTAACTATATAGGTTTCAGAGAAGTAATACAAGGCTGAAATTTTAGAATAAAATATACAGATTTCTCAGTAGATTTGACAATAGGAATTTCAAGTGAAATGTCAAATGTCAGAATCTGGCGGGGGTGTGGCATGAGAGAGAAGGATAAGAGAGAAGGAATATACACAGGCCTTCAGTTAGTGAGCATGAATACAAGCCTTGATACATAAAGCTATTTTGAATAACACTGTTGCGCCCAGACTTTGAAAACTAGATTTAATAGGTCTAATGCTACTGGAAACCACTGGAAAGTATTGAAGTCAATGGGTTGTTTCTTTAAACTGCATGCATTATCTCTGGCTAAAGTATCTGTAGAGCAGGTCCCATAAACTTCCTAGGTCTCACCACTGACCCGCCTCTGGCCTGGAACGCCCTCCCTCTTCATATACAACAGGCAATTACTCTCCCCACCTTCAAAGATTTATTGAAGTTACATATAGTCCGAGGCCTTCCCTGACCAAGCCCTCCTTTCCTCTTCTCCCACTACCTTCTGCAACGCTCTGACTGGCTCTCTTTATTCATCATCCTCCCTTGCAGCCTCACAGCATTCATTCATTGGTATTTACTGAGCACTTACTGTGTGCTGAGCACTGTACTAAGTGCTTGGGAGAGTACAATATAACAATAAACAATCATTCCCTGCCCACAACAAGCATATAGTCTAGAGTGAGACGGACATTACTTTAAATTGGGGATAGGTACATAAATTGAAGCCATGGGAGCAAACGAGTGATCCACAGGACTGGGTGTAGATGGAGAATAGAAAGGGACTCAAAACGGAACCTTGAGGGACCCTCATATTTAGGAGGTGGGAGGCAGATGAAGAGCCCACGAAGGAGACTGAGAATGAGCACTGAGAGAGATAAGAGGAGAACCAGGAGAGGACAGTGTCCGTGAAGCCAAGGTTAGATAATGTTTCCAGGAGAAGAGGGTGGTCGACAGTGTCGAAGGCAGCTGAGAGGTCGAGGAGGATTAGGATGGAATAGAAGCTGTTGGATTTGGCAAGACAGATTCACATGTTACCATAGAGTGGGCAGTTTGTGTGGAGTGAAGGGGATGGAAACCAGTTTGGAGGGGACTTAAGGAGATAATTGGAGGAAAGGAATTTTAGAGAGCAGGTACAGACAACTCGCTCTAGGAGTTTGGAGAGGAATGGTAGGAGTGAGATGGGGTGGTAACTGGAGGGAGCCATGGGCTCCAGGGAGGGTTTTTTAAGTAAAGGGGAGACATGGGTATGTTTGAAAGCAGTGGAAAAGAGCCACTGGTGAGTGAACAGTTGAAAATAGTTGTTAGGGAGGGAAGAAGGGAGGGGGCAAGTGTTTTGATAAGGTACAAAGGAATGGAGTTAGACGTGCAGGTGGAGGGAGTGGATTTTGAGAGAGGGCAGGAGATCTCCTTTAGAGACACTGCTGGGAAAGATGGGAAAGTTGAAGAGGGGGCAGGAATGGGGAGGGGCTGAGGAGTAGCAAGGGAGATTTTAGAGAAACCAGACCTGATAGTGTCAATTTTCTTAATAAAAGAGGTGGTCAGGTCACTGGGGGCAAGGGATGGGAGGGTGGGTAGTACAGGGGACTTGAGGGAATTAAATGTCGGGAACAACTCACAAGGACAAAGTGCATGGGTGTCAAGGAGTGGAGAAATAATTTTGCTGGACAGAGGAGAGGGAAGAGTTAAAGAACGCAAGGATAAACTTGAAGTGGACAAAGTTGACTGATATTTAGATTTCCGCCAGCAGCACTCCGTGGCTCATGCACAACAGCAAAGGAGGCAAACTGTGCAGTTGATCAGTTGATCCAGGGCTGTGGGTTAGTGATCTGAGATAGACAAAATTGCAGAGAAGTGAGAGATCAGGACTGGAGATGTAGATTTAAGAATCAGCTGCAGAGAGATGAGAGTTGAAGCCATGGGAGCAAATGAATTCTCCAAATGAGTGGGTGTAGATGGAGAATAGAAGGGAACCCAGAACTGAGGCTTGAGGGACTTCCAAAGTTAGGTGGCGGGAGACAGAGGAGGAGGCTGCTAAAGAGACTGAGAATGAGCAGCTAGAGATAGGACAACCAGGAGTCCATCATCATCATCCTTACAAACCAATTCTGAGCATCCAATCATCAGTAAGTCACCACAGCTTTTCTTCTTGAGAATCTAATATGGCTCTCTTACAACACTCACAAACACATCTTAAAAAAAGCAAGAGACCTTGACATTTATGACACAGTAACAATGGGATATCTTTCTGATTGGTCTGAAATTTGAGATAAATGAAGGCAAAAATAAATGGAGCATCCTTAGTTACATGCCTTTAGTCTTGGTTGTTTCCCTGGTGATTTGGGCAGTCCTTTGCCAATCAACACTAAGCACGCTCATGCCAATTAACACCAGAGAGGCAATCCGCTAACAGCCTCTAGATTATGATCTTGTTGAACTCATCCTCCTTGTAATCCTCCTCTCTGGCATTCCTTTCCTCTCCATCTTAGCCAGGTTAGCGCCTGCTGACCTTCAGGACATGCATACAAGGCAGATCTTAAGTTTGGCTTGTCCCATTGAAGATAGCCTCGCCATACAGTTTATGGCCATTGAGTGCTGGAATGTATTATTTTCCATTGATGTATTAATTTCTGTAGATGTGCCCAGAAACCCGGAGGCAAATGGGCTCATTTTAAATCAAGTGACATGATAAAATATGTCAAAAGAACTGCCACAATAGATCCCAAATGGCATAGTGACTAGAGCACAGGCATGGGACCCAGTAGGACCTGGGTTCTAATCCGAGCTCCGACACTTGTCTGCTGTGTGAGCAAGTCACTTAACTTCTTTGTAACTCAGTTGCCTCATCTGTAAAGATGAGTCTCACTGGGACAGGGACTGCATCCAACCTGATAACATTGTATCTATCCCAGCGCTTAGAACAATGCTTGGGGCATAGTAAACATGTAACAATTACTAGTGACTGTGTTGCAAAGTACACCTGTTTCTCCTCTAACACTGGAGTGGCATTCCAACAGAACCCACATTACAAGTTTTTCCTACTGTAGTTCTCACCCTGTTTCCCACACTACATGTATGGGCTCTCTGTTTATCCCAACACCTCATTATGTTGCATCCAAACAGGCTTGAGGTGTTGGAAGAACATTCTATGATTCTGCCATCTTGTTTTAGCGAAGAACCATTGTGAGCAAACACATTCTGGCAGAACGGAGTGCAAAACGTCTAAGCTCTCTGCCCTGGGGAGCGGAAGTTCAAAGAATGATTCAACTTTCCAGAACGAGTTTAGTGAAAGTAATTGTTTGTTCACCCGAGGCATAATCTTAGATGATGGAAATTAACATTAATTGTTTCCAAAGGGTCTTCCATCTGTAACTGATGCACTTATATGTGCACCATTTAAAGCAGATCTAAAATGCCCCCCTTCATGAGACCAGGTCAGCTAGACTAGAAGGGAACTCCACAAACACGTTCATGGGCCCTGATTGAAATCTTCTGTGGCTTTATGCCAGAAGGAAAAATTGAGGATTCTTTTCATACAAAAATCAAAAAGCGATCTACAACATTTATATGTTTCTGTGTTCAGAAATGTAAACCCACAGGCCACAAGGCATCAGGTCCCCGTACCAAAGACTGGGACTGAATTGATTCTGGCTTGTTTTAGGCTCACACAACTGGATGTCTTACTCTTTTGTCTAGTAGATTGTCTAGGTCTGGAAGCACTGTGGTGTAGTGGTTTCATCATCCTGCAAACATGGTGCTCTCACACATTTCTAGTGGTTCCAATGGGTCGCTGTACTGTCAAGTCCAGCTAGTCTTCTGAGACCACTGCACATAAACAGTCATTCATTCAATCATACTTATTGAGTGCTTACTGAGTGCAGAGCATTGTACTAAGCGCTTGGGAGAGTACAATATAACAATAAAACAGACACATTCCCTGCCTACGGCAAACTTACAGTCTAGAGATGAGCTTAAAGTCTAGAGACAGTAACACTGCAGTATGCCCTTGGAAGTGAGGTGGGGCCCAGGCCCACTTCCACTCACAAAATGGATTGGATTGGATGTTCTTAGATACCATAGATCCATGATTCAGCTTAGTCTCAAGTTAACATTTTTCAGCTTGTGCAGTGTTCTAGTTGATGAAATACATGCCCCATTAATGAAACCAAAACAGAAAAAGAATGCTGGTAGTCAAGTGTTTTTTCCCTTCTTGCCTTAATTCCCCAATCATATTTCAAAACTAGCAAAACTAATTATACTCTGGAATGAACTATTTTTATTTACTACCACAAAAACTGAGACAATAACCCTATACTTCTGACTAGCAATTTTCATAACTCTTTGTGAAATAAAAACAAGCTGTTTGGACTTCAATTTCATGGGACAGTATTCTGCTTGAAGATGCACACTATGTTGAAACTTGGGAAGGCTGGGTTCTATCTCCTATTTCACTACCACAACTTCTATGAACCTTAGTTAATCACATGCAAAATGAGGATACTTCAGATGTGTGTTATGACTGTGAGAATGTATGTAACAATGCTCTAATTTTTTTGTATTTTTCTCCTCAGGTGCCCAAGGAATTTTTAACATGTAATCCAATCCGTTTTAATCCTCTGCGCCAGTCATAAGGACCAACACATTATTTATTGATCCTGTTTCTAAGAGGGAAAGGTTTCCTTTTCGATTTCTGTCACAAGAAATTAGCTTCTCTCTTTTAAATGACAGACAAGAACTGTCAGAACTAACACATGTCTATGCTAACTTATCACCAAAGTAAATGCATATTTAGTACCTGAAGTTGCCTCATAATTCAGTTTAGATACTATCATATCTTCATTTCTAGAGTCCTGAATACTGAAAAAATTAGAAGTATGCATAGTATAGCATTTATTTTCTGGAAGTTTTAACATTTGGAAATAAGTCTTAACCATTAACCAGTGCACAAAATATTTATAAAGGTAAATATAAATTGCTTCATTCCATAAAATTCAATTTTTGCTTCAGAAACAACTTTAGATTGCTGAAAGTGGAAGAATAATAAATATCAAATATTTAAGACAACTTATTTGTGCACTATCATTTCTGTCATTTACCAGTAATAAAAGGTATGAGTTCAATTGGCTAGTTTTATTTACTCTTATGTTCGGTCAATAATAGTTTTAATATTTATTTTACATTAATGGAACAATATCTATAAATTATATACCATAAATTATTAATTCATATTAATGTCTATGTCCCCTTCAAGTCTGTAAATTCATTGTGGGCAGGGAACTTGCCTACTAACTCTGTTGTATTCTCCCAAGTGCTTAGAATAGGCTCTCCACACAGTAAATACTCAATAAAAACCAACGATGATGATGAAGAAAACAGGAACTTTTATCACATAGACTGAAAACTTTTCTGGCCATTTTAGAACAATTCTATATCGGTCGAGTTTCTTTAGAAGAAAAATCCATGACCAGAAAATGTGGTTCAAAACATGGAAAAGTTCCTTGGTTTGTGATATTAAAGTAAAATTGTTATCTGGATCTAAAAGAATCCCATCCCCTTCCTCTCTTCTCTTACACTCCTCGAGTGATGACTAGGTCTTGGTGAGTGTGGCTTTACTGAGAAGCACAACTATAAAATGGCATGGGGTTTTCCACATCTAGGGGAAACAGCAAAGATTAAATTGGAAAATGAGAAAAATGTTTCCTCCTGAGGAATGCATTCTACACCCACTTACTAGCAAATAAGTTAACTAGCTGAAACAAAGGGCCCAAAAACCTCTCTCAGACATTTCTGAACTGTCCACCTTCCCTGAGGGCTTTGTGTCTATCTTTGTCCCAATATCATAACTTTTCTGATTTACCTTTTCTAGCCAATTTAAACCCAAATAACCAGGCTAATTCTAACGAGCTGAGCACTAACTGTATAAGGATACCATTTGTTTTACATTGCATGTTGGTTATATACAATATGCAATAATATTAAATGTGATTATTGACATTGACCCAAGTATTTTTAGTGGATAGAGCATAGGCCTTGAGCCAGGAGGACCTGTGTTCTAATCCCAGACCTGCCACTTGTCTGCTCTTTGATCTTGGGCCAGTTACTTAACTTTATGTCTCTGTTACCTCATCTGTAAAAATGGGGATTAAGACTGTGAGCCTCATGTGGGACAGGGACTGTGTCCAGCCTGATTACCTTGTATCTACTTAGAAGAGTAAGCACTTAATAAATACTATTAAAGAAACAAACAAAAAAGACTGGTCCCAAATCACCTTTTCATCCAAACAGTAATTACCCCCAAAGATAAATTTAGCATGCTTCATTCTGTTGAAGTTTTCCAAGGGCTTGGAACAGTACATTGCACCAGGTGGGCACTTAAATATCACTACTACTATTATTCTGTTCTAACATAAAAGAAATTAATCTAACTCATGAAAACTTCCATTTTGGGGTGTATGGATTACCAGCCTGCTGAAGAATTTCCTCTCCGGGCTTTCTCAGTCTGGAAAATAAAGGTGGGATTTGGGCTGCCGCATGTTGGAGTGCATTCAGCCATGGAAAGAGTGACAAAGGCATGGACGGAAACAGGTGCTGCAGAAGGCTGGTTCCCACTCACATGGTTAAAGGGGAGATTTTGTAGCCTAGCAGAGTCTGCTGAAGGTGAAAAGAAGCTACAAGGCAGAGAAGCAGCGTGGCTCAGTGGAAAGAGCACGGGCTTGGGAGTCAGAGGTCATGAGTTGGAATCCCAACTCTGCCACTTGTCAGCTGTGTGATTGTGGGCAAGTCACTTCACTTCTCTGTGCCTCAGTTCCCTCATCTGCAAAATGGGGATTGAGACTGTGAGCCCCACGTGGGACACCCTGATTACCCTGTATCTACCCCAGCTCTTAGAACAGTGCTCTGCACATAGTAAGCGCTTAACAAATACCAACATTATAATTTGTCCTTAGTATCTATCAATCAGTCAACCAATTGTATTTAATGAGTGCTTACTCTGTGCTGATCACTGCACTGTGCACTTGGGAAAGAACCACAGTATTAATATTCCAGTTGGATGAACCAATAAATCGCAGAGGCATTTTTCCAGTAGACTCCGGGGCTAACACCAATCACCAGTGGAAAAACCTCCTGTACTTCCTTCTGCCACTTGTCGGCTGTGTGAAGTCACTTCACTTCTCTGTGATTCAGTTACCTATAAAGTGTGGACTAAGACGGTGAATCCCAGGTGGGACACGGACAGTGCACAATCTGATTCGCCGGCATCTACCCCAGCTCTTAGTACAGTGCCTGGCAAAAAGCACTTAAAAAAAATTAAAAAAATTGTTTTAAAAGGGAAGGCCTGATGGATTTGTAAATGCTCCTTCTCCCACTATTTGTAAATGACTTTTTATTCAGTCTGTTTTCTACATTAGATTGAAAACTAGTAAAGGGAAGGAATGAGCACCTTCCTTCATCTTTACCTGCCCAGCTATTAAATATCACTGATAACAATACCAACAAATACCATCTCATCTACTTTTGGTCCCACTTTAAAGGTGACTCACTTCGAGGTAGCCATTCAGCTCAGCTCTAGCTAAGGGGAAATCAGGAGATTGGGGCGGGAAGGCAAATATCCAATATTCTTCCCTTCACACCCAGAAGGATAGCATTAAAAACGTCAGTTTATTGAGGAACATGCCATTCCAGATAATAATATAACAACGGTATTTGTTAAGCTGTTATTACGAGCCAAGCACTGAAAAGCAGCGTGGAAATGGAAACAGCACAGAACCGGGAGTGAGAGGACCTGGATTCTAATCCTGGCTGTGCCACTTGTCTGCTATATTATCTTGGGCAAGTCACTTAACTTTTAAGGGAAATAGCACAGATTAAATTGGAGAACAAGAAAAATATTGAGCAAGTTGTGAATCCAGTCCAAGCAGCTGTGGGGCAAGAGCCATTACTTAGAGCACGGGCCTGGGAGTCCAAAGGTAATGGCTTCTAATCCCGGCTCCACCATCTGTCTGCGCTGACTCTGGGCAAGTCACTTCATTTCCTGGGCTTCAGTTACCTCATCTGTAAAATGGGGATTAAGTCTGTGAGCCCCTTGTGGAATAGGGACTGCGTAGAACCCAATTTGCTTGCATCCAATCCAGTGCTTAGTACAATTCCTAGCACATAATAAGCACTTAAAACCCTTATTATTATTAGTGTGGAAATGGTAATGGACAAGCAAGGAACTGAAGCTGGTACACTTAATGGGATTCCTTTTAAAATCACCTCTGGAAATGGAAAATTACCATACTGCATAGGGCTCTAGTGGCCTGACAGGATTTATGTCACTTCTTAAAGTATAGCTATTCCCAGGAAAACACAGAGAATCTAGTTCAATATGCTACAAAATTATTCTATCTACTTATAATGAATTAGATTAAATTTAAAAAATTCTAGCTGCAGATATTAGGAAAAAAGGAAAAAGTAACAGATATAAGTAATTCATATAGGATTCCTCTAAATAGTCTGAATTGAGAATATAACAATTTTATTGTGTCTCAGTGGAAAGAGCAAGGCCTTGGGAATCAGAGGTCATGGGTTCGAATGCCGGCTCTGACACTTGTCAGCTGGGTGACTGTGGGCAAGTCACTTAACTTCTCTGTGCCTCAGTTACCTCATCTGGAAAATGGGGATTAAGACTGTGACCCACATGTGGGACAACCTGATTACCCTGTATCTACCCCAGGGTTTAGAACAGTGCTCTGCACATAGTAAGTGCTTAACAAATACCAACATTATTATTATTATTGGTGAAAAATACTTGATTCAGGCTACACAATTAGATTTATTCTTTCTGCTAATCCTCCCTTATCTTTTTTCTCTTGGAGATAGATTATTTAATCTACAAAAAATTATTTTATTAACTATTAATTGTAATGGTTTAAATTTCTTTCCAAAATCAACTATAGAGTGAAACTGACAGAATACTTGCCAATAATTATGACTACAAAACATTGTTTTCCTTGATTCTAGTGACAGAAATACAAATTCTATTTCATTTCCTGTTTCCAAATCAAGTAAGAAAGCATTCACTCAATCATATTTATTGAGCGCTTACTGTGCACAGAGCACTCTACTATGCGCTTGGGACAATTCATCTCTATCAACTATTTAGAAAATGTGAAAAATATTTCTGAAATATCAAATTGATTAGTACATTCTAATCTGAAAATCTAGTTACTATCATATAGTAGCATGCAAGTTGTGCTTATTTCAAAGCACCCTGGAATTGCAAAATCCCTGAGGACACTGCAACGGTGCTGGTCCCTTTACTTATAAGAATATCTACTTCCCGAGGCTACTGTCGTTCCCGATTATGTGTACTTAGTTATGGACTAAGATAACTGCAGCAAGGTCTGTAGAGAAGCAACATGGCATAGTGGATAGAACATAAGATTGGGAGTCAGAAGGTCATGGTTCTAATCCTGACTCTGTCACTTGTCTGCTGTGTGATCTTGGGCAAGTCATTTCATTTCTCTGTGTCTTAGTTACCTCGTCTGTAAAATGGGTATCAAGACTTTGAACCCCCATGTGGGACAGGAGTTGGGTCCAACTCGATTTGCTTGTATCCACTCCTGTGGATTTAGCAAATACCATCGTCATTATTATTATTACCGTAACTCTAGAATGGTATACATTACTGGCCTTATTAAAAGTGGATAAGCCTTGTCAGTTCATTTTTTCCATCACCAGAGTCAAATAGGACTCTGTACTATTGAGAAGTAGCATGGCTCAGTGTAAAGAGTCTGGGCTTGGGAGTCAGAGGTCATGGGTTCTAATCCTTACTCTGCCGCTTGCCAGCTGTGTGACTTTGGGCAAATCACTTATCTTCTCTGTGCCTCAGTTACCTCATCTGTAAAATGGGGATTAAAACTGTGAGCCCACGTGGGACGTCCTGATCAGCTTGTATCCCCCAGCGCTTAGAACAGTGCTTTGCACATAGTAAGCGCTTAACAAATACCACCATTCTTCTATTCTATGCTGCCACAGTTCATAACACAACCAGCAAGGCGTAGATCCTTTTGAAAGCATTTGAATCAATAAAACATGGCATCATCAGAAACCTCATTCCTAAATGCTGATGAGTACGTTCTTGAACTTCACAACCAGGAAGGCTGGAAGATGACTGACGATGGGCGCTTCTTAAAATTAGCATAATGTTTCAGTTTGACAAATAGTCTGAAGAAGAACCCTCAAGGTTACATGCCAGCCTGCCTGAGAAATCCTTCCGGGCAACCAAAGATCCCCATTGGTGGCAAAGAACTACCAACAGACCATCAAAGAATTCTGATACTTAGCACACTGTCCGATGACGCAAAGCTATAAGAAGACAGGACCATCCTTTGGGAGTTGAACAGACCAAAATGAAGCCCAACATTGCATAGGGATTCAGAGCATACTGAGTATATCGAGCAAAAATAGTGTCCAACACCACTCACAGAGTCAAAACCTGGATCCGCCAACACATCACATTCCACTTCTAGATTGGTTCCACCAATGCCATTTATATGGAATACTTGAAATCAATTAGCAAGACAACCATCAGTCAACGGTACTTACTGAGCACTTGTTGTGCCTAGAGCAATGTACCACAAGCTTGGGAGAGTACCATAAAGCAGAGTCAGTAGGCATATTCTCTGCCCACAAGGAGTTTACATACAGCAAACAGTGGGGTTCTGAAATACAGTCAAGCCACTAGCATTGAAGCAACGCTCATTCACTGGACAATAATAATAATAATGTTGGTATTTGTTAAGCGCTTACTATGTGCCGAGTACTGTTCTAAGCGCTGGGGTAGACACAGGGGAATCAGGTTGTCCCACGTGGGGCTCACAGTCTTAATCGCCATTTTACAGATAAGGTAACTGAGGCACTGAGAAGTTAAGTGATTTGCCCAAAGTCACACGGCTGACATGTGGCCGAGCAGGGATTTGAACCCATGACCGCTGACTCCAAAGCCCGTGCTCTTTCCACTGAGCCAGGGGATAATAGCTGGAGTTTAAATGAGTTAACTTCTCTGACACTTTCCCTGTTTTGCCTTCTTTTTTGGCTCTGTAGCCCTTGATTTTCATCCCATCTCCACAGCCTTTATGTACATACCAATCTGTAATTTATTTTCATGTCTGTCTTCCTCTCTAGTCTCTAAGCTCCCTGTGGCCAAGTATTCTCTCTACCTACCCTACTATACTATACTCAGAACTGTTTCCAACCCGATTATATCTACCCTAACCCTTTGAACAGTGCTTGTTTGTGTTATGGAACTTGCCAAACACTATTCTAAGTGCTGGAGTAGGTAGTGGTCATCCCCGTCTCACATGGGGCTCACAGTCTTAAGTGGGAGGGAGAAAGGGTATTGAATCCCCATTTTACAATTGAGGAAACTGAGGTAGAGAGAAGTGACTTGCCAAAGGTCACACAGCTAGCAATAGACACGGGCCCCCGATTAGACTGTAAGCCCGTCAAAGGGCAGGGACTGTCTCTGTTACCAATTTGTACATTCCAAGCGCTTAGTACAGTGTTCTGCACATAGTAAGCGCTCAATAAATACTATTGAATGAATGAATTAGAACCCAGGTCATTTAACTCCCAGGCCCAAGCTCTTTCCATTAGGTCATGCTGCTTCCCTTGGCACATACTAAGCACTTAACAAATACCAGACTTATTATTTGTCTGTCAAGTATTTAATACAGTGGTCCATAATCAGTAAGTGCTCAATAAATACCAATGATTGATTTTTCCAAGCAAAGCAGGCAGAATGATGTAAGATTTCAAGCACTGTTGAATATGGAGGTGGATCAGCCTGGCATATGGCAACAAGAAACTGGGTGACTACTCTGGAGCACAGGGTTCAGGAAAACAGTGGATAGAGCATGGACTTGGAATCAGAAGGACCTGGGTTCTAATCCCAGCTGTACTTATGGCTAGCTGTGTGACCTGTGGCAAGTCACTTAACTTCTCTGTGCCTCAGTTACCCCATCTGTAGAATGGAGACTCTGAGCCCCATGAGGGACAGGGACTATCCAACCAGACAACCTGACAACCCAGTGATTAGTACTGTCACAAAGTAAGCATTTAACAAATATCATAAAAAAAAAAAGAAATGAACATACCACCTGGGAAGGTGGATAACGAATGCAAGACTGTAGCAAGAGATAATCTTTAACACACAAACTGTGGAAAAGACTATCAGTCATACTGAGAAGCAGCATGGCCTGTTGGACAGACCATGGGCCTGAAAGTCAGAAGGACCTAGGTTTTAATCCCAGCTCCGCCACTTGTCTGCTGTGGGGCCTTGGGAAATTCACTTTACTTCTCTGTGCCTCAGTTCCCTCATCTGAAAAATGAGGATGAAGACTGGGAGGCCCCTGTGGGCCAGGGATTGTGTCCAACCTGATTATCTTGTATCTACCCCAGTGCTTAGTACAGTGCCTGGCATGTAGAAAGTGCTGAACGAATATCATAAAAAAAAAAAAAATGAGCAATATGTGCACGTTCACAGTTCCACCAGTCATCGTCTTCCAAAAACCTGTGAATACACATTGACACATACAAATTGATGTATTTTGTATTCTAAAATGGTACTATTTGTGGCAAGTTCCTATCCATGTGTGAAGGTATGGCTGAGAAGACCTATGTGCAATCTACCCTGTATCTGTGCAAAGATTGTCCTTTCCTGTGCTGAAAATGATTATCAATCACTGGAAGAGAATCAACATATCAAAAACACATTCTAGCAAAGCATGAATGGAGGAAGAGGGGTTCAATGTTCTGCTCTCTGCATGGTTTCAGAATAAACCAAGCCTATCTAATTCATCTTCCACCCGTGGACAGCAGATGCTTCAAGATGTACCGTCAGGAAGTGGCAGAGGGGCAGTTAAAAATTTAAAAGCACCAGCCTATCAGAAATATCTTCTAATGATGATAACAATAATGATAAATAATAACAATAGTACTTGTTAAGCCTTTACTATATGTCAAGCCCTGTTCTAGGTGCTAGGGTAGGTACAGATTCTCATCTATAAAATGGGGATTACCTGTGAGCCTCACGTGGACAACCTGATGACCCTGTACCTCCCCCAGCGCTTAGAATCGTGCTCTGCACAAAGTGCTTAACAAATACCAACATTATTTTACAAGTTAATTAGGTTGGACACACTCCCCGTCCCACATGGGACTCACACTCTTAAACCCCATTTTACAGATGAGGTAACTGAGGCTCAAAGCAGTGAAGTGATTTGCCCAAGGTCACGCAGCAGACATGTAGTGGAGCCGTCATTAGAACTCAGGTCCTTCTGACTCCCAAGCCCATACTGTATCCACTAGACCAAACTGCTTCTCCTGCTTGAACAGGGAACCTAGGAAGGGATTGCAATGTCTCTGGAGCAAGGGAGGTGAGCCGGGGATGCTCCAGGAAAAAATTCCCTAGGTGGGGATGTTTGAATGGAGTCTTGCATACCATCAGCAACACAGCATCATGTATTCACCATAATGTAATGATATCATATGGAATGGGAGGCAGTGGCCTCAGGGAGGCCAAATGTTTGAAGCCGGCCCCGATCTGGGATTGAAAGGGCACTTCTACTCTTGACATGATTGCCTGTATTTACCCCAGTGCTTAGAACAGAGCCTAACACATAGTAAGTGCTTAACAAATACCTTAATTATTATTATGCCTGGCCATTCCAACTATTCCAGCATAACTTGAGAAGCGGCGTGACCTAGTAGAAAGAGTAAGGGCCTAGGAGCCACAGGACCTGGTTTCTAATCCCAGCTCCGTTTCTTATCTGCTGTGTGATCTCGAGCAAGTGACTTAATTTTTCTGTGCCTCAGTTCCCTCATCTGTAAAATGGGGATTCAATACCTGTTCTCCCTTCTTAGGCTGTGAGGTCCATGAGGGATAGGGGCTGTGTCCAACATGATTATCTTGTATTTAACCCAGCACTTACAACAATGCTCAGCATATAGTAAGGACTTAAATACCACAGTTATTATTACTATCTTAACAACCTTCTCAAAGCAGCCACATTTACTTACTAGTTGCCAGAACCCAGAAATATTAATTTAATGTGGTCGATAAAAATGATATGGAGGTTATGGTATTACTCCTAGCACTTTTCCTGAATCTAACATGTAACAAAGATCATGCAAGTTTAGGCCACATTATATCACATTGCAATTTTGCTAATGTTTTCAGTAGTTAGTTCAGAAGAACACTGGCTAGGATTTTGCCAGTAATGGAAAATAAGGGAATATAACACACTGAGCAAATTATCACCTTTCTCTTCAAGATGTGATTGGTGACATTTTTAAGACCTAATGGCATCTCTGTAGTGTTCCATATTTTGAAATTCTCGGTTAAGTACTTTAACAATGTAACCCCTTTATTCTGGCAAATCTTTTTTTCTTTCTTTCTATGGAATTCATTAAGTGTATATTGTTTAGTGTCAGGCACTATACTAAGTGCTGGGGTAGATACAAGCTAATTAGGTTGGACACAGTCCATGACCCCACATGGGGCTCACAACCATAACCCCCATTTTTCAGATGAGCTAACTGAAACACCGAGAACTTAAGTGACCAGCCCAAGGTCACATAGCAGACAAGTGGCAAAGACTGTATTAGAACCCAGTCCACTGATTCCTAAGTGCTTTATCCACTAGGCCACACTGCTTCCCAGATCTTGATTATGGCCAGGTGCTTTATTGCTTTTAGTTGCTGAACTGAGTGTCGTATGTTCTTTGAACATAGGTTCTCTACTGTTTTTTGGTATTACTTCTTCAAAAATGGGCATCTGCCCATTTCTTCAGAGTCCCTTTCCTTATCTGTGATGAAGACAGACTGCACTGGATCATACATTTTTTTAATGGTTTGTAGAAGTCTTTAGTTTGTGACAATTTATACAAATTTGAATTTTTTCCACTTTTGGCTATTTGACATTTTTTCTAGTTTTATTTGCTTGTAATGACACAGACTTCTATAACTCTACACTGTAAACTCTTTGTAGGCAGAGATCATGTCTAAGTAATTCTCTTGTACTCTCCAAAGTGCTTAGTACAGTGCTATGCAGTGCTAAGCTTTATGGTGTATTATTGATGGACAGGGCTTTATGTTGGAACAAATGGGATTTTTAGTTCTAAAAAGGCTACTGTAATATTACTGTAGAGCTTCTTGCACATGTCTTCATTACTGAATTTAGATTTCCAGTTTCTCTACATCATTTGCTTGACATTCTTTACAGTTGTCAAAGAAGCAGTGGATTCATTACTTACCTGAGTACAGAGTCCCTTCTCGTCGACTGTGGAAAAGAAACTTCAATACGACTGGATTTTATTCAGGTGCTCAACTATGGACTACATCCATTCCTTTTGCTGTTTAAAACAAAACCACAGAGAATATGAAATCTCAGTTTGTTTTCAATTCTATTATAAGGGGCCACTCAGTAAAATTCAACTGTTGTCAATGTACTCAATGAAATCTGAAGCAGTGAAATAAAGATATTCTGAAGGACATATGATATGCAATTGGATAATGGAAATCATAATGTTCAAGTATATAAACCCAAATTAATGAGTCTATACACCTTCTTTTATACATGCACAATATTCACCTCTCCCATAAACCTCATTTTAAATCTGAATTTTGGATGGCTATTAGGAAAGTTGAGAACTTTAACATTCTTCACATTCTGCTCATTTGCTTGACGTGACCATGGAAGAGACGGGAAGCAGTGTGGCCTAGCGGAAAGAGCCTGAGGCTGGAAGTCAGAGGACCTGGGTTCTAGTATCAGCTCTACCACTTGTCTTCTGTGTGACCTTGGGTAAGTCACTTAACTTCTCTGAGCCTCAGTTACCTCATCCATAAAATGGAGATTAAAGTTGTGAGCCCCATGAAGCATATGGACTGTGCCCAACTTGATTATCTTGTCTCTACCCCAGACCTTAATACAGTGTCTGGCACATAGTAAACAAATACCACAAAAAAATGGTTGTAAATATGTGCCCAGAGTCACACACTGCATGAGTACTACCAAATCAATAGTATTTATTGAGTGTTTACAGCATTCAGAGTACTGCACTAAACACTTGAGAGTACGACAACACAGATTTGGAGACACATTCCCTGCCCAAAACAAGCTTACAGTCTAGATTACTACAATGTAACTTTTGCATATCCCTGTCATTTTGATCATTTGCCTCAAGAAACAAGAATAACTCCCTCCTTTTCTTCCATTCATCTTCTGACAATCATCTTGCTTTTAGTTGACAAGTCACTGTTAAGCAGATGAATGAGACTGGTTCAAGGAAAGCCAACCTGCTAGATTTACTTTTCAAGCAAGTCTTCCCAAAGATGTTTTAAAGTCATCACCTATGATGAGTGGAAAACAGGGTCAATTCGTTCATTCATTCATTCAATCGTATTTACTGAGCGTTAACTGTGTGCAGAGCACTGTACTAAGCACTTGGGGGAGTATAATTAGACACATTCCCTGCCCACAACGATATTACAGTCTAGAGGGGGAGAAAGACATAAATAATAAATAAATTACAGATATGTACATAAGTGTTATGGGGCTGGAAGTGGGAATGAAGAAAGGGAGCAAGCAGGGCGATGCACAAGTGAGTGGGAGGAGAGGAAAGGAGGGCTTAGTCATGGAAGGCCTCCTGGAAGGGACGTGCCTTCAGTACAACTTTGAAGGGGCGTGGAGAGTAATTGTTTGTTGGATTTGAGGAGGGAAGGCATTCCAGGTCAGAGGCGAGGGCCCTGTGATGGAGGGGTAGGCGGTAAGATAGACAAGGTGGAGGTACACTGAAAGGGTCAGCAGGCAGGGCACGATCCAAGATTCTGTACTCCAAGGGAATCTTCCTGGCCGCCAACTGGGCAGGGTTTTACTCTTTCCTTGCTCTGGTGGGCTTATTGCATAGAAAAAATAAGAAATTAAATTGTTTTTTCCAGTTACCCTTCTCTTCTGAAATTGCACTTCAATTTCTCTGTATAACACCTCATAACTTATAAACTCACAAGTCAGATATGCTTAAATTTGAGACTACTTAAAACCATAGCTCTTCCTTTTCCTAGATGGTGCGAAGTGAGTTGGAGGAAGGAAGCGGCTACAAAGAGATTCAAAATGACTGCCAATTACATCAATCATATTTATTGAGCTCTTACTGTGTGCAGAGTACAGTGCTAAGCACTTGGGAGAGTACAACAGACACATTCTCTGACCACAACAGTCTATAGGGGGAAGAGAAATTAAAACCATTGCATTTCAGAGAAACGATAAAGCATATTTTTCTGAAAAGACTTCATCTGAAAATTTGTACTCAGGCACAAATCCTAAATCCACTTCCCCCGCCACTTTTTTTTTTTTTTTAAAGTTTCCTCCCCTTGGTTTCCTACAGACACACTTCCTATAGAAAAGAACCAAGACAATAGTGAGGAGGGATGTGGTAGCTGATGAAACACTCCTGGGAATCTTTCCTTTCAAACACCAGAGCAAAAAGCTTAAAATGCCTTCTCCAATGAGGCTGCTTCACACCATATTTTTGACTCTCTGGAAAGAGCTATTTACTCTTTATTGTGGGAATGGTTGGTTTTAGCTTTTTAAGCATAACCCCCAAATTTAGCTAAAGGAAATGAAAACATCAAAGCCCTTTCCGGGATACTATTTAGGAAATGTTGAATAAAATCAAGTTTCAACCTCAAGGATGGCCTATTGTGATCTAAGGAGTAGGCTATTAACTGTTTTAAGACAATATTTTAGGAGTAATTAAATATGATTATCTACTATATAATCAGCAGGGTCACATTGACACTCATGGTAAATACACCACTTTAAGGAATGTATGAATATATCTAACATGATAGGACCTCTTTTAATGGATAATCTGAATATGGCAGTAGATACTTTATAATTATGTCAAAAGTGTACTTTTCTGAATGACCTGATCTTATTTGGATACAGAAACATTTCTATGAAATTAATTCCAAAGTGTCCTTCCTTTCATGGCTCAGTAGATAGAGCACGGGCATGGGAATCAGAAGGACCTGGGTTTTAATTACAACTCTACCACATGTCTGCTGTGTGACCTTGTCATTTAACTTCTCTGGACCTCAGTTACCTCAGCAGCAAAATGGGGATTAAAATTGTGAGCCCCATGTGGAACAGGGACTGTGTTCAACCTGATTAACTTCTATCTAACCCAGAGCTTAGAACAATTCTTGAGCGCTTACTGTGTGCAGAGCTTGGAAAGTACAATTCAGCAACAAAGAGAGACAATCCCTGCCCAGAATGGGCTCACAGTCTAGAAGGAGGGAGACAGACATCAAAACAAGCACTTAGCAAGGACCATAATTTTTTTCTTCCTCCCCAGAAAACCCCTCTAGTTTACTGAGGTTTTAGATGAACAGAGCCAAACTTTAAGGATCTCATCCAGGATTTCGTTCTCCGATTTTACTTTCATATTTGCACATGAACCTGAATGGCATTTTCTCCTATCCCATGCACATTCGAGTCTCCTCATGCCTGCCATCCTGTCTATGATGATGACACCCATACAGGAGAAACAGTTTGAGAGCTGTGTCTTGACATTTACTCTGATGGTTATATGTGTACCACATAACAACCCAAATCCATCCCATACCTCCAAGACACTAGTATCTCTAACCCCGGGAATCTTCCCTCAATAAGCCCATAATTGGGGGCTGGTTGGCAGAATTCCAAAAGTAGTAGGCCTTATTGCTTCAGGAAAAGCAGATAGGAGGTAGGGGGGGAGAAGGGGCACTGTGAAGGCTTGAGGAAAGGGCTTCGGAACGAGGGAGTCTTGGCAGGCACTCCCACTAGCTCAATCCTGAGAAGCCTGCCAGGCCCAAGTGCTGGGGCGGTAACACCCACTTCATCGTGGCTGCCTTTCTCTCACAAGTGGGCAATGGAGAACAATTGTACCCTTCTCCCCTCCCTCTCCATCCTACCTTCCTTTGAGTTCCCCTGGAACTAAGTGGCTGCTTTAAATAATTAAGGACTTGAAGAAATAGTTACCCACCACCAAGGGCACCCTCTTTTTAACACATTTGTTTATTAAACACACATTATGCTTACGGCTGAAGCTGCTATTTAGAATTTTAGTTACACGTAATTAGAGAATGAATGAATGAGATACTCCCAAATAATAACTGCCCATTAAGTAAAATTCTAGAGTACTAGGTGGAAACTAGCATGAATTTATAATAAGGTAATGGCTGTTTTGGGAGAGCCTACACCCTTTACATGCACAGTGATAATTATAGCTTGAGTTGGGCTGTGGATTTAAGGTAAATTTATGGTAGTCAGTAGGGCATAGTATGCACAGAGTCTTTGCCTTCTTTTAGGGCTGGATTAGTAAAAAGATGATATTCTTATTTGTTCCTAGGTAGTGAGGCAGCTGGATAAACCCTATTACACATCTAGTGAGGTCAGTCTCATTATCAATCAGCCATAAGAATTCTGATAAGAATGGATAAGGGCAGATTGATTCCATGCTGTGTACCTGAAACATTTTACTGTCACCAAAGCATAAGACTCCTGTGAATTCTGTGGAAAATGTTACTTTATATATCTAGAACTGTACTTTCAAATGAAATTTTGCTATGGGTGCTTATGAGGCCACTACAGTTCTTTTAACAGAGGAGACAGAATAGTGGGTGGGATGAACCATTAGTCTGAACCAATAATGATACCAATCTTCACTTCCAAAGACCTAGGATCTCTGCTTTCCTACACCCCAGCAAGCCTCTATCTCAGCAGGAAAATATATCTATAGTGTCGTTATGAATCAGAAATGACTCGGCGGCACTGGATATCATAAATGCTGTGGGGCTGGGAGGGAAAGAGCAAAGGGAGCGAGTAAGGGTGACGCAGAAGGGAGTGGGAGATGAGGAACGGTGGGGCTTAGTCTAGGAAGGCCCCTCGGAGGTGTGCCTTCAGTAATGGGAGGAGTGGGAGGAATGGGAGGAGAGTAATTTTCTGTTGGACTTGAGGAGGGAGGACATTCCAGGCCAGAAGCAGGACATGGACTAGGGATCAGTGGTGAGATAGGAGAGATTGAGGCACAGTGAGAAGGTTAGCGTTAGGGCAGCAGCTCCTCCAGGCTACCATGATGTGCCACAGTGGCTGAGATTCAGGCTTGTACAGAACGTGCATTTACACTGCTGCAGTTATCCCCCTTAATACATAAATCCTGTTGTTGGGCAGGGATTATCTCTTTTTTGAATTGTACCTTTTAAGTGCTTAATACAGTGTTCTGCACATAGTAAGTGCTCAATAAATATGATGGAACGAATAGATGCCCCAAGCTTGCCATGCAGGTCTTCAGTCTCTGCACCACTCCCTGTGACCTAAAACAAATTATCAGCAACCCACTGGGACATTTACACAAAGCAAACACACCTCCCCCAGAATTGAGGTCTCACCCCCTGCAAGTCTCCTGGGTCCAGGCCAGATGCAATTACAGCTGAACTCTTGTAAGTCAGTTCCAGCCAGTCTGGGCAAGGAGGAAGTCAGGTCAGGGTGAAAATTTTTGGCTCATTCAGGGCTATAGAGCATGCAACTTGTGTTTTCTCTTCTCTTGCTCCTTTAACATCTGGACTATCAGAATAAACATCTTAGCACTTCTAAAATTTCCAGGGAAGGTGGGGGGTGAGGCACACAGCAGAACTGTGGGACCAAAACAGAGGACCAGATCAAATAGAACAACCTCATTTACCCTTAGACCAGAGTACAGATGCAAAGGCTCTGTACCATTGAGGTTCTGAGGATTGGTGATTCAGCAGGGACACAGTAGCACTGACCTCTTAATTACACCATAGACGGCTCAAACAGATACACCTCATCAAGACTGTTGATACATTTTGATAAAGATATGCTTCATCTGTGAAGATTCCTGGGCCCTTACAGGATCACACATCAATACCATATAGGACTTGGCTCAGAATTGTAAAATGCTATGGATTAAACCCCTAACAGCCTAGACAGACTCTGGTTACTAAATTGCTAAATCTGGCTGCATCCCAAATTTGATGTATTTATTTCATTGGTACTCCGGTTAAAGCATATTTCGCACTTAAAATAGTTTGTATGATTTTTTTTCAGGGAAATTAAAAACAGACTGAGATAAACATTGTGTTAATCAAAATCTGATTTTCCAAAATGAATAGCTGAGTTGGGAGACTGCTATTCTCTGTCAAAGTCCCATTTACTTTAGGAAGCTGATCTACAAAGCTGCAAAGCACAGTTAGTACTGCACCTTTATATGGTTTAATAATGTTGGTATTTGTTAAGCACTTACTATGTGCAGAGCACTGTTCTAAGCACTGGGGTAGACACAAGGGAATCAGGTTGTCCCATGTGGGGCTCACAGTCTTAATCCCCATTTTACAGATGAGGTAACTGAGGCACAGAGAAGTGAAGTGACTTGCCCACAGTCACACAGCTGACAAGTGGCGGAGCTGGAATTCGAACCCATGACCTCTGACTCCAAAGCCTGTGCTCTTTCCACTGAGCCATGCTGCTTCTCTATATTACTATATACTAGGTCTCAGATTCTGGGTTTTCCCTCTTTCACTGACATCATCAATCAATAAATGATATATGAGTACTTACTGGGTTCATAGCACTGTATTAAGCGCTTGGGAGAGTACAATATAACAGAGTTGGCAGACATGTTCCCTTCCCTCTAGGAGGGGGAGGAGGAAGGTGGGACTGGAGAGGTGCAGGGGATATTTCAGGGAGTTAATGCCTGATGATGTCAAGTTCATGGATGAAATAGATGGTTTTCTATTCATATTTGTCAAACCATCAATCCCCCACCCTCAAAGCCTTATTAAGATCACATTTCCTCCAAGATGCCTTCCCCAACTAATCCCTCATTCCCGCTATATGCTCTGCCTGCTGCATCACCTATGCACTTGGATCTGTATGCTTAAAGCAATGGCTACTTGTGTAACTATCACCACTCTCTGCCCTCCAGCACTTGTGTACATATCTGTAATTTAGTTTAATACGCATTTCCCCCTCCAGACTGTAAACTCCTTGTGGGCAGGGACCGTGTCTACCAACTCTACTGTATTGCACTCTCAAGTGCTTAGTACAGTGCTCTGCAAGCAGAAGGTGCTCAATAAATACAACTGATTGACCGGCTGACATGAGCGGCAAGAGATGGCTAGTTAGGGGATGAAGGGGTTTAAGTAGAAAGTTAAAGGCCTGAAATAGCTGGTGTGGGAGCAATAATAAGGGCAGAGAAGAATTGTTATTGGGCAGAGATATTCTTTCACTCCTCCTGCCTTCATATTTGGCATATTACTCCTTTCCCCATCTTCAAAGCCTTTCTAAAATCACAGATCGATCCTTAAAGAAGCCTTCTCTGAATATCGTCTCTTTTCCCTAACCTATTCACTCTCCCTTGTCTATACACTTGGATTGGTACCCCATAAGCACCTTGGTATTCACCCCCAGCCCCACAGCACTTATGTCCATATCTTTATACTCTGGGCTCCCCTTAGCTGTAATTTAACGTCTGTCTACTAGATTGTAAACTGTTCACTCTGGGCATATATAATGTGTCTGGTATTTTGTCACGTTGTACTCTAAACACTTATTACAGTGCTCTGCACACAGTAAACACTGAATAAATATAACTGACTGACTGAGTCCTTAAAGGCAGAGATCATGTCTACCAATTCTTGTCCTAAAAACCCTCCCAAGTTCTTGGTACTGTGCTCTGCACACCGCAAATGCTAAGTAAAGAACACTGATTGATTGATAAGAGGAAAAATGTAAGCAACAGGATGGAATGATTTTTTCCTTAAACCATTAAAGCCCAAGTTGATTCAAACCAAATTTAACACTGAACTCTCAGACTTAAATTGGCATGGCTATGAATCAGAAATGGCTTCCAGATACTTTAAAAACTAGAAATCGTCATGGTCTGAAGAAGGTCCCTGACAGTACTTTCAGACTGTTAGAAATACAAGACATACAGCATATACAGCATCAGTCTTCAATAAATTATGCTGAAAAATAAGTTATCATTGTGTACAGAAAGCACATTTATAGTTGCCATATGTGAAAAAATTAAAATACCCCTGATTTAACAATTTAAAGAAATTGGGGGGAGGGGGACAGAAATTACAGGAAAATATGATCATATTTCTAATCCCCAAAAGAGAGCAAGCAGAGAAAAAAATTATTTGTCAAACTAATCACGAATTTACCACCTTGAGATCCAGATGGTTAGCTTAAGAAATTTGAATCTATGGCTTATATACTGTAGTCTTAGGTGGTAAGCTGTCTTTTTTTTTACTGGCCTTCTGTGGGAACACTAGTTCTATTCAAGAGCATATGGAAAAACAGTTACATCACTTTAAAATGTTGTATTTGGAAAGGTAATTTCCTTTTCACTGAATGCCTTTTTTCACCTCTCCCCATCAGTCAAGAAAACATGCTTGAGCAGATCGTTTAAAATTAACACTCACAACTTGGGGCTGTATTCATTCTTGATGTTGACAAGTGTTTTCATTGGATTTTCAGGAGCGTAGAAAGTGTGATATAAAAAAATAAGTTTAAACGACTTTGTGCATTTAAGGGAAACCTCTTAGATATATCATCTTCAAGGTTTATTATGCACTTACTACATGTAGAGCACTGTAGTAAGCGCTTGGGAGAGTACAATATAACAGAATTGGCAGAAACATTCCCTGCCCACAGGAGCTTACAGTCTTCTGAATCAAAATTAAAACTGGTGACTCAATCATATTTATTGAGGGCTGTGTGCAGAGCACTGTACTAAACACTCCCCGCAAAATGCAACATGACAGCATGGGTTTTTTTTTTTACCACTACCAGAAATCCCTAGGTCAACTGAACCCTTAAAATTCCCAGCCCTAACTATATGTTGGACATCCTTTAAATTTTGTAAGTGAAAAATGTGTGTTAGCAAATGTTTTGTTGTGGGTGATGGGGTAGCACAAGTTTTAATAAGTCCCACAGTACTTGTGTATATAGCCATAAATTTATATTAACATGTTTCCCCTTTAGACTATAAGCTCCTTGCAGGTAGGGAATGTGTCTACCACCTCTGTTGTATGGTATTTTACAAGCACTAGGTACAGTGATCTGCATGTAGTTAAGTGCTCAATAATTACCACTGAAGGATTGATAATAATGACAGTATTTGTTAAAGTACTTATTATCTGCCAATTACTGTTTTAAGTGCTGGGGTAGATACAAGATAATCAGGTCGGAATCAGGCCCTGTCTCTCATAGGCCTCACGGCCTAAGGAGTAGGGAGAACGAGTATTAAACCCACTTTTCACAGATAAAGAGCCTGAAGCTCAGAGAAATTAAGTGACTTACCCAAGGTCACACAGAAGCCAAGTGGCAGATTCCTGTAACTCCTTGATCCAGGCTCCTTTCCCTAGGCCATGCTACTTAGACAGATAAAACATACAAGCCTTTGCAATTTTCATCTAAACTAGGGGGAAATAAAGTTGGATTTTTTTTTTCAGAAGAACTGAAATGAGTAGGTCCAGAGACACCTTCTAGCCATAGCAGGAGCTAGTAACAGCATTAGAAAGCATCTTGCTTTCTACCCAACTCAGATTCCCCCAGAGCCAGTAGAACTAGCATCTTATTTTTTGTAATATACTGTTATCCATCTTTGGAGAAAAACTAGTTCAAGAAGCCTAAATTTAGAAGCCTATATGAAAATAAATTTTCAACGTTCAAAACCACAAGTCTGCTGGTCAATTGCCCACCACACATTTTAAAGGAAATTGCTGCATGAGTACATATGTTACTCTTAGTTCTTTTGGATATCTAAAAGAGTGTTGGCTTTCAGCTCATATTATGATTTTGTAATTTTCTGAGCTTTCTCTGCTTGGCTCCATACTTATTCTTCTGTTCTTTATGTTTATTGCTAGTACAGCTCAGTTATGAGTTCATTGAAAGTGGCACTAGACTTTTCTCCATCATCTTGATTTTTGCATTAAATTATTTTTAAATTTACAGATTTTTCTAAACTGTGACAATGCAGAAGTAATGTTTGTTTGATAACTTGTAGTACAGATTGGCTGAAAAGGGATTTTTCAAAAATGGATTCGTTATTTTCTTCCACTGAAGCACAATAGTCAAACCAGATAAGATGGATCCTTGAAGCTCTTGCCCTCAGGTCTAGAGGCTTGTGTTTTAATAAATTTAAAACTTTTCTTGAAATAGTAAACACTGACTTTATACTTTGGCCAAACAATTCCCAATGGCAGTATTGGGAGTTTCATCAGCTTGAGCTCAATAAACAATGAATCATATACAACAAATCCCTTTTTTAAAAAAAAAGATTAAGTGCAATTCCCTGAAAATAAAGTTTTCCAAAGTGAAAATACTGTTAGAAAAGGGAATATCCAACACATTAACTAATTGATCAATGAATGGAACTCAAGAAAATGGTGCACTGGTAGTTTGATCTCTATAAACTTAACTTTGAAAATCTAATACAAAACAATAAAAGAAGAGCACATTTTCCAAATGTCAAACTACAGTGGCATTCAAGTAATTTTTCAAATAATATACTTCTACTCCTAATTCTACAAAAAAACTTTATTTTGGGTTTCTATTCAACAGTTCTTCGAAAAACCAGCAGATCGAACACCTCTAAGAATTAAACAGAAACTTAATTTATTAATTCAACTATTTATTGAGCTCCTACTGTGTGCAAAGCACTATTCATGTTCAAGTTTTTCTGGGGAGTAACACTGTCAAACATCCAAGAATACAATTATCAACTTTACATATTGGTAGGTGGTTTCGTGAATTCAAAAAGCTGCATAAATATTTCACCTAAATACGCCAAAAACGACATTCCTGTTACCCAAGAAATCTACGAGCCTGAGAAAGTGGCTTCATAAATGAAGTTAAGATTTTGATCATATTGCTTTTCTTTAGTACATAGTTATCATCTATGTGTATAAGGTTGAAAAGGCAAATGCCAAATGCTTGACTACTATCCATGACCACTGCACACCAACTCAATCAACTTGTTTCTTTGGCTGAGCAATAGAAGTCTTCAGTTTCTGCCCCTGGCAAGAATGATGTAAAATCACACTGGCAATGCCATCTGTTGCCCAGGGAAAACATATTTTTCTCTTTACTCACTTCACCCTCCACTTCTTGTCCCTGCTGGGGTAGGTATAAGGTAAATCATGTCTGAAACAGTCCCTGTCCCTCATGGGGCTCCTATGCTTCTCATGTAAATGACTATTTCACTGATGGTTTCATGTATCACTGAATGGTTTCCTCCCAGCATCCCCTAGCTACACCATATTTCTTGAGGTTGCACTTTGGTGTTATTAAAGAGTTTCTTCTGCCTCAGCAACCAGATGTATCGCAATAACTTAGATGCTACCACCACCCCCCAATGAGCAGGGAAAGTTCTACCAACCTAAATTAATATAAACCCATCCCTGTTTCTGAAACACCAGTTATTTTTTTTCCTAAAACACTAGAAGCAATCTTGTAAAACTAATATACTACTTTATACCCCTAAATTATTAATTTAATAGGAACACTCTCTCCTTTGGAACAGCAGACGTTTCATGTAAATCTGGCCTATGACCAAAAAATTTTTAAATTTGAGGAAGTAATCTGCAGAGGGCCTCAAATAGTGTATCAAATCTTAAGTTTCTAGAAAGTCCCCAGAAGCTCTTTTTTTGACCCTTCAAGATTTCAAAAAACGAAATAATATCTAGCTCCTTAGATTTAATAGGGCAGAAGGATGTGACAATTGAGGAAGATGACATATTTGATACTTACACAGTCCTTTCTATTTAATCTCAAAAATGTTTTACTAATACTAACAAAGGTTCGGCACTTCTGACCATGCTAAGTAATCAGCCTGTTTATCATCACAACTTTTTAATTTCTTTTACAATCCCTGTCAGAACCTGCTCCAGTATGCTTTACTCTCAAATCACATAAAAAATAGTGAAACAGGTCTGACACTAGGGACAAACAAAGCAGGCAACAACTGCTCAAAGTGCTAAAATGAAGGTATCCCATACAGCATGGTAAAGTGGCCTAGTGGGATGAGCACAGACCTGGAAGTCAAAGGACCTGGTTCTACTCCCAGCTCCATTACTTGTCTGCTTTTCAACCTTAGGCATTCATTCACTCATTCAATCATATTTGTGGAGAGCTTACTCTATGCTGAATAAGCAATGTACTAAGCCACTTTACTTAGTACAAGCCACTTCACTTCTCTGTGCCTGTTACCTCAACTGTAAAATGGGGATTAAGACTGTGAGTGAGCTCCATGTGGGACATGGACTCTGTCCAAACTGATTAACTTCTATCTACCCCAGTTCATAGTACAGCGTCTGGCACTCAGTAAGTACTTAACAAATACCATAAAAAAATTCCTTCTGTCATGGAAGCACACCTCCTTATCCTATTTCTTGGCACATCCACTGCTGCCTGTCAGGCTCCTGGAAATGTCTTGTGAAACAGGGAGAAAAGCAGTATAACTTCTTCGTCAAGATACCTTGAAAAATTGGGGACTTGCATGGGCACCCACTCCTTTTTCCAGTTTCCATGCTGGATTGGAAATTTGGTGACAGAGTGAAGATGAAGATGAAGCAAGGGAGGGGGCACCGTATATTTTACTGCCCGGCCTCTACTGGAACCAAGAATTGCCACTCTGCTAAATCATTATCAACCAGTGGTATTTACCGAGTGCTTACTGTGTGCAGAGCATTATACTCAGCACTTGGGAGGGTATGATACAATGTTGGTAGATATGTTCCCAATAAACTTCAGCTTTTCATCTAACAAGCAACAGTATGGCTACATGACGAGCAGGCAGAGTGATGAGTTTGAAAATGAAAAATATCTAAAACTATTAATTTGTACATTAAGATCCCTGTCCCTTAGAACTGCTTTATTTAAAGTCAGAAATATTTTTGTTTTTTGAAGATTGTGAACAAATATTTATTAATAATTATAATGGCATTCGTTGAGCTCTTACTAAGTGCCAAGCACTGTTCTAAGTGCTGAGATAGATACAAGGTAATCAGGTTGGACTCAAGTCCCTGTCCCACATGGGGCTCATAGTCTCAATCCCCATTTTAAGATGAGGGAACTGAGGCCCAGAGAAGTGGTCAGTTGCCCAAGGTCACACTGCTGACAAGTGGCAGATCTGGAATTAGAACCCATGACCTCCTGACTCCCAAGCTCTTGCTCTTGCCACTAGGCCATGCTGCTACTCAGGATCCACATTTATAATGTGGACTGAGCAACCATTAAACCTACTACAGTTTACAACATTCAGCTTTGCTTAAGAACGAGCTGTTTGGTAGGATTACGCTGCTATTCAACAGCAAAGTGTCTTGTCAGTCATATCTTGAATCAAACCATGAGCTCTTGTGAAATAATCCTGGAAGCTGTAAAATGCCAATGTTTCAATGGATTATACAGTGATTGCCCAACACTATAACTCGTCTAGAAAGTTATTCCCAAATTGCAAGGCTTTCGAGGCCAGTCTCACTAAATATCTACCACTACTAAACAGGGCCAAGAAGAGGGAGGATAATCAATAAAGGCATTCAAATGCTTGACGACTGACTAAAGTATCCCCTAGGGAATCTACTGTACTTCAAATTAAATACTTTTTGGTGGGCCGTCATTGGCTCTGCATACAAATTTCCCCTTTTTCATGGAAAAATAAAAGCCTGTAAATACCTATCCGCCCCCACATGGAAGAAAGTTACAGAACTGGTTTCCAACTCTCAGGCAATGACATTGTGTGTTTATAAAACCATGGTAATGAGCAAAGGCTTCACAAGGTTTGCTTAATATTTTCTCTCCAAGCTAAAGATTCATTGCTTTTTTAGTTTGTTAATTTTAATGAGTTTTTTGTAATTAGCATCTTTGAATATTTTTTAAACAGAAATTTTCCATGAGTCTGAGTCTACTATTTTTCAGAACAGTTGCTTGGGATGTAGAAGCATTTAAGTAACATTCAAAAGTGCCTATTTCCTTTTTTTCTCCAATAAAAATATGCTTATCTCCAACCTCCCCTCTTCAAGGTTATGAGGAAGTGAGAACAGGATTTGAAATCTTAGTCTATTTGTAAGAGATACGAGCAGGATCTAATTAATCAAGTACTAGATTTAACATCAGGGACCTTTGAACTCTTATTCAGTTCTGACATTCAGACAATGTCTATACAGCAATTTGCCTACACAGCTCTTTATTTGACCAATGGTTACATGACCTAACACACTTCCTAAATACTGACTGTTAAAGGGATTATTTTTCAAAAAAAACCCCAAACTTTACCATACAGAGATAACAAATGGTTTGTTACTGTTAAATTTAATTCTCACACCCTTGTAAGGGTAAAGACCAAAAAAACCCACAAAACCTCAAAAAACAAAAAAAAAACTTGTACTGTAAATATTCCTTCATATGTTTGGAATCCTATTATACCCAGCCACATGGCGATCCATCAGCTGGTGACTCCTGTTGGGAAAATGAACATTGCAAATTTTAATTTTTTTCTTCTTGCTCTCACCTTTCAAAAGGTTCAGATATGTTCACTTCAAGATCAGAGTGTCTCCATTATGTGGCATTCGATACTCTCTTCATTTAATAAATATTGGCTGGATGACCTAGGCTGGACCACTCTTTCTATGGTCACTTGGGAAGTCAGACAGTGAGTCATTCAATGGTATTTATTGAGCATTTACTCTGTGAAGAGCATTGGAGTAAGCGCTTGGGTGAGTACAGTACAACAGACACATTCCCTGCCCATCACAGGAGCAGAGGGAGAGTACCATTCTTCCCCATCCATCTCTTCCCTTTCCCCTTCTCTATCTGATCCCTTCTGCTCCTGCCCATTTTGAGGCCATACTCTCTTTAGGCTCCAACTTCTTCCTAGAGTAGGAATAGTATCCATTAAATACTGACTCTGTGCAGAGCACTGTTCTAAGCACCGGGAAAGAATATACAGGTGGAAATGGTCCCTGTCTTTCAGGGGGTTCACAAACTAAGACTATATATCAGAGAAAGAGGATGGAGGACAGGTATCAAAAGTGTTAAACTGAACATTCTGTGAAACAAATAAGGCACTGAAGGCAGACTGGCAAAAATCCAGAGACCTCAAGTTACTCAATTGTTGTTCAGCCTTTCTGGAGTCAGATAATTCTCAATATATTCCAAGGCTGAATATTTTATTTTTCAAGAAAAAAAGTACTTCCAACTTGCTCCCAATTCCTCTGAAATATTTCCAATCTATGGGGATCTTGGGTGATGGATAACACTAGACCTAGGAGGAGAAGGGATCCAAAGACCCTTTTTATTCCTCTAGCTTAGTCAATGTCTGAGTTCCCAGAGCAGTTTTTATCCTTGGGGCTCCTAGGGTTCATCCCAGAGGAGAATTTCAGGTGTACCACAAGTGTACATCTTTGTCCACTGACTGTCCTTTAGTCATATCTTCGGGAAGGAAGACAGAAAAGAGGAAAAAGAATGAGCACAGGAAATATTCAGTGTGCTGCTTGCTTGGCCCAGTGTGTGTTTTATTTTATTTCAGGATGTGAATGAAAGTGGTTCAGAAATCTGGTTTTTCTCTTATGTGTCATGCCTTCAATACTGAGTATTTTTGAATATGGCATTAGTTTTCACTGATTCACTTTATTTTGCTTAAAAGGCCTTGAACTCAACACTCCAACTAATGCACAAAGGTATAAAACACATACAGAGAGCAATGCAATCCTGCACTTAAAAAAAATCCTTTGGGAAATTAGAGTTTAGATGGAAAAGTTCAAAAAGTTCTAATTATGGCATGTTAAAACAGAATTTACAGCACTATCAGGACCCAATCTCTTGGGAATGGGGAAGGCATACCTAGACATTCTAACTGTATTGTTCATAAACCAATGGAGCATAAAAGAGAGCACTAAAACTAACAGTCCTCTCTTCTCTGATTTTGGTAATTCAACTTTTGATAATGTGAGAACAAATAATAGGAATAGGGTTAGGGCTATCCTTCCTTTAACAGGGTGGGATGGGGGGGTGAGAGGGAGGAGAGGAAGCTACTGTTTACTTGAAATAATCAACCTCAAAAATCTCCATCAATTTTTCCTCTGCTTTGGGTTTCTCACCAATGTACTGGATTGACAACTGTTTATATGGACGTTCAAAATTCGCTTTTACTGTGTTGAGCCAGCTTTACTTCCCTTGAAGTATAAGTGTCTACGTACGTAACAGATGGCCACAAGAGAAGAAAAAAACCCACAAAAAATAAAACTATAACCTTGTCCACTTACCATTAAGCCAGTAGCAAAACAAATATGGGGCTAATTCTCCCCCAACATGCTGCTGAGAAGGAGCAGTGTCTAGTGGATACAGCACAGGCCTGGGAGTCAGAAGGACCTGGGTTCTAATCCTGTTTTACCACTTGTCTAAAGTGTGACTATGGGCAAGTCACAACTTCCCTGTGCCTCAGCTACCTTAACTGTAAAATGGGGATTAATACTGTGAGCCCCATGTGAGACAAGGACTGTGTCCACCTGATTAGCTTGTATCCACCAGCATTTAATACAATACCTGGCACATAGTAAGTGCTTAACAAATACCATAAAATAAAAACCAACCAAAAAAACAACCCCACATGATTGATAAATTATTGTACTATCAAAATTAGCCACTTAAATTTTGGGTGAACAGATGTGCTTTGGACTATACAATCATCCCTAAAAGATAAAATATCATAACAATCCACAAACATCGGTCTTCAATTCCAAAATTCAAGCTGTAATCAAAAAACACAAGTTTTTTTTTGATGAACACTGTTTTCTAACCTTTGATCATAAAGCTTTTAAGCATTCACAACTCATTCCCTCACAACAAATGGCACTTACTGAGCACTTGTGTACAAAACACTGCACTAAGTGCTTGTGACAGTAGAACAGAATTGGTAGACACATTCCTGACCACAAAGAGTTTACAGTCTACAGGGAGGACTTTAAGATTATAAAGGGAGTGACCAAGGAAATGTCATCCCCAATTGACGTGGACAATCAATGAATCAAATTTATTGAGCGCTTACTGTATGCAGAGTGCAGCCATTTGGCTTTATCCTAGACAGCCCAATTTAAAACTGGCCTGACCGCTGTCCAGTTCTGTTATAGCCCCAGGTGAATCTTTTTTAATCAGCATTTTATTATTCTGTCTGCTTAGCCTCCCTCCCACACAGCTGCTGTCCACAGCTCAGACACTGCATTAGGCTTCACACTGACCTGGGAGACAGGACATAAAGACTCTGGAACAAGTGGGGGGAGAGAGTGTGGAATCAAGATCCCCCTGGAAAAATACCCTGTGATCCTACAAGGGCCAATAATAATAATAATAACAATAATAATTATGGCATTTAAGCACTTACTATGTGCAAGCATTGTTCTAAGTGCTGGGACAGATATAAGGTGATCAGGTTGTCCCACGTGGGACTCACAGTCTTAATCCCCATTTTAGAGATGAGGTAACTGAGGCACAGAAGTTAAGTGAATTGCCCAAAGTCACACAGCTGACAAGCGGCTGAACCAGGATTTGAACCCATGACCGCCGACTCCTAACCCTGTGCTCTTTCCACTGAGCCATGCTGCTTCTCTGTAAGCTAGTTACTTCTGATGGAACCTGTGATGAAAGCACATCACACTTGCATGCCCAGCATTATGTGTGTGATATCACATACATCTCATAGCCTGGTGTATAGGATTGTCAACTTACCAAACAAAAAACCAACAGGAGATTTGATTTGTGGAAAATGCAACCAAGCAATATAAGGATCTGAACTTGGGGTTCTGATAATTCTATCAATCATATTTATAGAGTCCTTACCGTGTGCAGAGTACTATACTAAGTGTTTGGTAGTTGGTGGACTTATTGCCTGTCCACAATAAACTTACAGTCTAGAGAGGAGACAGGCATCAATATATATAAATCACATAGATGTACCTAAGTGGACAGAACATGGTCCTGGGAGTCGGAGGACCTGGGTTCTAATCCCTGCTCCACTTGTCTGCTGTGTGACCTCGGGCACTTCTCTGTACCTCACTTACCTCACCTATAAAATGAGGATGAAAACTGTATGCCCTATGTGAGACACGGACTGTGCCCAACTTAACTATCTTGTACATACCCCAGGACCTTGTACTGTGCTTGGTATGTAGTAAGTGCTTAACAAATACAATTTTTAAAATAAAAGTGCTATAAGGCTTAGGGAGGGGTGAATAAAGGGTGCAAATCCAAGTGCCGGGGTAATGCAGAAGAGGTTGGTTAGGAGGAACTGAGGGCTTAGTTGGGGAAAGACTTTTGGAGCTATGATTTTAATAAGGCTCTGAAGGTGGGGAGAGTGTTCATCTGTCAGAAATGAAGAAGGAGTGCATTCCAGGCCATAGAGAGAATGTGGGTGAGGGGCCAGCAGTAAGATAGATGAGATTGAAGAATAGTGAGTAGGTTGGTGTTAGAGGAGCGAAGGTTGCGGGCTGGGTTGCCGTAGGAAGTCACGGAAGTAAGATGCAGGGGCAAGGTGACTGGGTGCTTTACAGCTGAAGGAAAGGAGCTTTCTGTTTGATGTGGAGGTGATCAGGCAAGCACTGAAAATTCTTGAGGAGTGAGAAAACAAGGGCTGACTTTTTGTAGAAAAATGTTGTGGGCAGCAGAGTGAAGTGGGGTGAGCATACTGGAGTGGGGAGAGACAGGAGGTAGGGAGGTCAGCATGGAGGCTGATGCAGAAATCAAGGCAGAATAGGATAAGTACTTGGATTAACCCTGTAGCAGTTTGGATAGAGAGGAAAGGGCAGATTTTAGCTGTGTTGTGAAAGTTGAATTTATAAGATTTGATGACAGATGGAATATGTTGCTTGAATGAGAGAGATAAGTCAAGGACAACTCCAAGGTTATGGGCTTGTGTGACAAGGAGCATCGTGGTGCTGTCTACAGTGATAGGAAAGTCGGCATGAGGACAGGGTGTGGTTGACAATACGAGGAGTCAGCATGATAATCATATAGAAATATCCTGAAGCCAGGAAGAAATATGAGACTACAGCAAAGGAGAGGGAGATCAGGGCTGGAGATTTAGGACTTAACCATATAGAGCAAATGTTGAAGCTATCGGAGCAAATGAGTTCCCCAAGGGAGTGGATGCAGATAGAAAATAGAAGGGGACACGAAACTGAGCCTTGAGAGATTCCCAGGAAGGCAGAGGAGAAGCCCTGTCTGAACATCAAGACTCCTGTTAGAAGTCAGGCTTGCCACTTCAGCCAGCTGAAACCAAGTCTCCTAAGATTTCCAAACCAATTGACAAAATTAGTCCTTTTCCAATTTCACTATCCACGGAAAAGATCATAATGCTCCAGAAATGGAAGCAGTCCACATCTTTACCCTAAGCTAACCACAATATCCAGACTGGATCAGTACCCCACACAACCTGGACTGTTGAGGAGCAGAGCACTAGAAAAGAAACAAACAGTAAAACTTCCTTAAAAATTCCAACATAGAGGAACATATTCTCTTGTATCCATTACTCAAAACTTTTTTGAAAATGTCTCTCAAGGGAAACAAGGATCCAAGTTTAAAAGTTTCTTCCTCACAGAGCAGGGATTTCCTATTTCGAAAGTGTCTGACTTGGAAATTAATATCAAAGGATTAAAGAGTTTTCACCGATGCAAAAACACCTCAGAAGTAATTTTCAGCATACACACCCAAACTAAAATCCTAAGAAAAAAGTTTCCAGGAACCATACTGCACTTCAAATGCTTCAGAATTGAGCGTCCAAGTGTTTAAACTGTTTCCTCCCCGCTACGCTTTACTATGGCAACAGTATTTCCTTTCGTGATCATTTCAATTCTACCAAGCCTTTAAACCCAAACACTTTGGTTTAAATCTGTCCTCCATATGTATGGAAACATTTCTGATGCAGTTTCAACAATGACTGCCGATCCCACATGAAGTAGAATTTTACACTTAACAACATTAAATTTTTTTTTTTTTTAATCAAGAGAACGAGTTAAAGCAGCCTTACATGCTCTCTTAAAAGTTGGGGGTGAAAACCTATTTTCCATAAAACCTATAGGGTGTACGGGTGTACTTAGACAGAAATATGCTTGGAGTTTAACAAAAGAATATTAGGGTCTCTTAATAGGCAGCTGCACATCTTGAGATGTTTATTGTATAAACTGTCTTGAATTACATTTTCTATGCTCTTTGCAACGCACATTGCTTTAAGTTTCCCTCAACTTTTAAAACCTCTCCTCCTTTGGGAAATAACAGCAAAAGGGACTGTTTTTTATGTGGAGTCCTATGTTAGAAAAGATTCATGAAACAAAAAATATTCCCCATTAAGTATATTTTGCAATCAGACTTCAGTTTTACAAGGCCATGCCAGAATTTTCAGGTAGTACACTAGGTTTCTCTATTGCTGACCAATAACTTTAAAACATAAATTCATGAGAATAAATTATAATTTGAGGGAACCAGATGTTAACATTTTCTGTCAAAATGATGCCTCTACTGATAAAAAGATCAACTGCTGTCATTAGTAAGCTCAAGTTTCTTTCTCCTCATCCCTTGAGAGTTCTACTACAAAGTCTTTTGGAAATACCCAGCCCACTAACACTTTCTGTTTGGCAGATAATGCCTTTTAATAGGAGGATTTATTTGCCTAAAACTATAGGGAATTGAATGCCTTTGAGATCAAATCAAGAGCTATGTTTTACTACAATTTTATTGAAATTCAATATTGTACATGAAAGGGACTTCTTTCCTATTCCTATTTCAGTTGGATGTCTTACCCAAACACGGAAAACATACAGAAGAAACCTAATCAAGTTCCTCAATGTGGAGACTAAAAATATTTAAATAGGGGCCTTTGTTTTGTTTTAATCTGTCACATCTTCAAAAACATGTTTAAAAGTGTAAATATTTTCTGTTTTCCAAACAAATGCTTTGGCAAGAATTACTGACATGGTGTAAACAATATGTCTACTTCATTTACTTCCTTAAACTCTAGATTCACAACACTAGTAAGAAGGTTTCTTAGATAAATTTTCCTTGATCTATAACAAGAGATCACATCACACCACAAAGTCTAGACATTGTCTCCTCTTCTCCTTCCTTCCCCAGAAATTTCCCACCACTATTGGGAATTATCTTTCCATCACAAATTTAATTATTAGATTTAAAATTGATTTTTAAAAATCCAAACATTAGAACTTATACAGCTTGGCTTACATTCAAAAGAAGCAGTGTGATTTAGAGGATAGAGGATGGGCCTGGGAGTCAGAAGGACCTGGATTCTAATCCCAGCTCTGCCACTGTCTGCTGTGTGACCTTGGGCAAGTCACTTAGCTTCTCTGCTCTTCAGTTACCTCATCTGTAAAATGGAGATTGAGATTGTGAGCCCCATGTGAGACATGAACTATGTCTTGTATCTACTTGTATAAGGCTTGTGCTTGTTTCTACCTTAGCACTTAGAATAGTGCCTGACACACAGCAGACTGCATAAAAAGACACTATTTATGTATTTATTCTTAAGAATGAAACGAAGCCATCAGCACTGGGGGAACTAGAAAGGTAAGCTCAAATTTCAAAACCTCAAATCTTTGCCCAGTCCCTTCTTTAACCAGCTTTCTCTCTCCCCATCTTAACCACTCTTCTCCTGCTTTACCACAGCTCACATTCTTCATTCCCCTCAAGCTAATTTATTAACTAAGCTTCAAACAGCACTTAGAACAGTGCTTGGCATATAGTAAGTGCTTAACAAATACCATAATTATTATTATTCTCGTGTTCCTTCCTCTTTCTTACTCATGTTTTCCCCCGCATATCCATCAGACCACAGTTCACCTCTCCAAAGTCCTTTTGAAATAATTTCCCCTACAGAAGGCCATCTCAAATTAATTTCTAATTGACCTCAAATCACTTAAGCACTTCCATGCTACCAAGGCACCTGAGTACTCATATCCTACTATGGTGTTTATGTACATATCTTCTTACATATTCTAGTTTTTCTCCTATCTATAATTACAGCATGTGACTCTCCAGATAGATGAGGGCAGATATCATACCTTCTATTGTACTCTCTCAAGGGTTTGGTACAGTGCTTTGCACATAGTAAGTGCTTGATTAATTTTTTTTAAGGCTTTACCACACAGTTAGTGCGAAAACAATTGACAAGTGAATAAATATGTGAGTTGTTAAGGAGGCTGATGGCATGACTGACAAAGTGTTGGTTTTTTTGATGGTATGGGTTAGTGCTTACCATGTATCAAACACTGTTCTAAGCAGTGGGGCAGGTACAAATTAATTAGGTCACACACCGTCCCTATCCCGCATGGGGCTACCAGTCTAAGTAGGAGGGAGAGGATTAATCAAGGAATGTTTTAAGGCAGGGGGTTGCTTTTTGGGAGGAATTTGAAGGAGGGGAAAGCTGTGATTTGGTAGAGTGGGAGGAGAAAGGGACTGCATATGACAGGATCAGGAGAGTCAAAAGCAATGGTCTGCCTTGATCTAACATACAAACCTTTACAAGATTCTATACTATTTATGGAATTCCCTTCTTCTGGCTCAGAGGAGAACCCCACTGTCCAACCGCAACCTAAATGTCAGATGTTTCTAGTTGCTTCCCCCATTAGATTGACAAATGCTCTACTGCAGACTCCATCCACTCTAAGTGCTCAATAAATGCTTTGGATTATGATAGAAGCCTTCCTTACCCATAGTCTGAATCTTATTTACTCAAATACATAATTACGTATTTGAAGGCAATTACATCATACCACCAACTCATACCACCACCTTTCCATTTCCAGACTACCTGTGTCCCATTTTCAGTCTGAAGAGCTTTTACAAACTTCCAGTCATCTTGGTGACTCCCTCCAAAATGCGCTTCCCAAGATTTCTGGGTTTAGGGAACCCAGAATTTGATAGAGGGCTCTATTACTAATCTTGTATTAGTAAAGAATTACCTCACCTCTTCATCATTCTATGCTTCCCTGGAACAGGGATATTTTTAATTTCTTCAAGCAATATCAGATGTACTTTTTGCTTTCCCACATTCCTGATACTTAAGAGGAAAATAGCTTTGTTTTTTTCGGTGGTATTTCTTAAGCGCTTACTATATACCACGCACTCTACTAAGTGCTGGGGGGTAGACACAAGCTAATCAGGTTGGACACAGTCTTAATCCCATTTTACAAATGAGGTAACTGAGTCACAGTAAAGTTAAGTCACTTGTCCAAGGTCACACAGCAGATTGGTGGCACTGGAATTAATCTTTCTGACTCCCAGGCCTGTGCTCTATCCATTAGGCTATGCTGCTTCTCTAAGGTTACAGCTGCAAAAGTGGCCAGCAACTGAATTCTGATGTAGGTCTTCTATTCTTTGTTTTAAGATTCTCAAAATGTCAAATGGAATGAAATATCTACATTTCTCTCCTAACTTCTACCAACTAATCCAAGGCATAAGGGGCAGGACTGTCAGGGAGAGGAGCTCAAAGGAGAAGCAGAAGGTTAAGTACTGTATCCTCAGTGGTTCAATATGCATTTAGTTAAGTGCTGTGAATCAGGGAATGGCATTAGGGGAAGGGAGTGGTCTTTTTTCATTTCTCTGGTTCAGGCACAAATGAACAAATTAAGATATTTCACATTTCCTTTTTAGTCTCTATTGTTTGTACAAAGAGAAAGATTGAGAAAAATGAAATAAAACTGACCAAGAGTTTTTAAGAGGGAGACAGGCCTGCCCTTACTCCCACAACATCAACTATCATTTCTCCATGGATGATTTCCCCTCTTCAGACAATTTCTCTCCTTCTCTGAAAGTCTGCATTTCCTCCTGCCTTGGAGACATACCTACCTAAATGTCTCTGTGATTCCTCAAACTTAATATATCCAAAACAGAGCTCCTCATCTTACCACCTAAACCTTATCTTCCCCATCACTTTAGACACCACCACCATTCTCCTTGTCTCAAAAGCCCTCAACTTTGACATGGCTCTCAACTCCTCTGTCCCATTCAACCTATATATTTGATGTCACCAGATCCTGTTGGTTCTACCTTCACAACACCTCTAGAATCCACCACTTCCCATACATCCAAATTGTTACCATGCTGGTCCAAGCACTCGTCATAGCCCATCACGATTACTCTATCAACCTCCTTAAAGATCTTCCTGTCTCCAGTCTCTTCAGTTCATATTTCAATCAGGCGAGATCATTTTTCTAAAGAATAGCTATGTGCACATTTCCCAACTTCTCAAACATCTCTAATAGCTGCTGATCATTTCCACATCAAGCAAAATCTCATTATTGGCTAGAAGAAATTCTCTCCATCCTACCTATTCTCATTTTTCTCCAACTACAACCTAGCCTGCACGCTTCGCTCCTCTACTTACTGTACCTCAATCTTGTCTCTCACTAAGGAATGTTGCTCGTGTCCTCCTTCCAGTCTAGAGCTCCTTCCCCAATCATAGGAAGAATGATGGCCTGTTTTCTATCTTCAAAGTCTTACAAAAATCACATCTTCTCCAGGAAGCCCTCCCTGACTAGCTTATCTCCTGCCCTCTTTTCCCTCTCTTCTCCATCACCTATACAATTGGGTCTCTAAGTATTTTGATATTCATGCCACCTCACAGCACTTATGTACAATCGTATTTATTGAGCATTTACTATGTGCAGAGCACTATGCTAAGCACTTAGGAGAGTACAATATAACAGGTAGGCATATACCCTGCCCACAGAAAGAGCACAGGCTTGGGAGTGAGAGGTCATGGGTTCTAATCCTGGCTCTGCCATTTGTCAGCTGTGTGACCTTAGGCAAGTCACTTCACTTCTCTGTGTCTCAGTTACCTCATGTGTAAAATGGGGAAGAAGACTGTGATTCCCCCGTGGGACAACCTGATTACTTCATATCTACCCCAGTGCTTAGAACAGTGTTTAGCACATAGTAAGCACTTAACAAATACCAACATTATGCTTATTATTATTATAAGGATCTTACAATCTAGAGAGGGAAGACAGACACTGATTTAAACTATGGATATGTATATAAGTGCTTGTGGGGCAAACAGAGGGTACAAATCCAAGTACATGGGTGATGCAGAAGGGAGAGGGAGTAGGGGAAATGAGGTCTGTGCCGGGAAAGACCTCTTGGAGAAGATGTGATTGCAGTAAGACTTTAAAGTTGGAGACAGTAAAGACCTGTAAGATATGAAGGGCAAGGGAGTTTCAGGCCTGAGGGAGGACATGGGTGAGATGGTGGCGGCGAGATAGACAAGGTCAAGGTACAAGGAGTAGGTTGGCTTTTGAGTAGCAAAGTGAGCATTCTGGATTGGAGTAGGAAATCAAAAAAGTAAGCTATGATGGGACAAGGTGACTGAGTGATTTAATGTCAGTGGGAAGGAATTTCTGTTTGATGTTGAAAGGCAAACCCTGGAGGTTCTTGAGGAGTGGGAAAACAGACAATTTTTTTTTTAAAGTGATCCAGGCAGCAGAGTGAAGTACAGACTGGAGTGGAGAAAGACAGGAGGCAGGGAATTCAGCAAGGAAGCTGATGCAGTAGTCAAGGCAGGAAAAGTGCTTGAATCAACTCTAGACTTCAAGTTCATTGTGGTCAAGGAGTGTGTCTACTAGCTCTGTTGTACCGTACTCTGCTAAATGCTTAGTACAGTGCTCTGCTCATAGTAAGTGCTCATTAAATACCATTTATTAACATGGTAGCAGTTTGAGTAGAGAAGATTTTAAAATGTTGTGAGGGTAGAACCAGCATGAATTGTTGACAGATTGAATGTGTGTGTTGAGTGAGAGAGAGAAGTCGAAGATAATGCCAAGGTTATGGGCTTACGAGACAGAGAGGTTGGTGTTTCTGTCTACAGAGATAGAAAAGTCAAAGGCAGGGCAGGATTTGGGTAGGAAGGTGAGGAGTTCTCTTTTGAACATGCATATGCTTTCACTCTGTTGCTTCCTCTAATATATTTTAATACGTGTCTCCCCACATTCAGATTCTCCCCAATCTCACTTCAACCACCTTTCCCTGATTAATTTCTGAATATTCTGAGCCATGTAATCACCTGAAACAACTCTAGCCCTTATGAACTTATTTAAACCATCCTTAGCACTCAGGTATATATGTTTGCTTTATTTTTGACCTCTCAAGTTGTAAAGGTTTTCATGTTTGTCTTCCCAGTTAAAGTCCTTGTGGGCAAGGATCTTGATTATAACTCTATTAGGCTATTCTAATAACTTAATACAGTGCTATGCACACAGTAAGCACTCAGTAAAAACCTTTGATTCAGCGATTAACTGAACAGCTTAAGAATGTCAACCTTTCATTTGGAGTGCTGGATGGACTTTTGAGATGGTGGAACTCAGATGGAGTGTGGTGTACCCAAAAGGAATAATTTCCAAAGATATAAGCCATCCCTGGCCTTCAGTGGAGGCTCTAAAAGCCTCAGCTGCTCACCATTTGGTAGAAGAGAAAAAAGTCAGTCAATTGTATTTATTGAGCGGCTACTTTGTGCAGAGCATTGTGCTAAGCACTTGGGAGAATACAATAGAACAATGAACAGACACATTCCCTGCCCAAAACGAGCTTACAGTTAGAGCAAAGTCCCTGTCCCAGAATTCAGCAGGGCACAAAAAAAAAAAAAGCCCTCCCCACTCCGCCCACAGAAAGCCAACTGGAGGGCCAGCTAATAATAATAATAATAATAATTGTGGTATTTATTAAGCATTTGTGTGTAAGGCACTGTACTAAACGCTGGGGTGGATACAAGCAAATAGGGTTGGGCATGGTCCCTGTCCCACAAGAGGCTCACCATTTCAATCCCCATTTTACAGAAGAGGTAACTGAGGCACAGTGAAGTGACTTGACCAGGGCCACACAGCAGACAAGTGGCAGAGCCAGGATTAGAACGCACAACTGACTCCCAGGCCCGTGCTCTATCCTCTCTGCCATGCTTTTTCCCCTAGCATGTCCTCGGAGCCCCTGCTAGAATATTTGACTGGGCCAGAGGAAAACAGATATTTGACTCAAGCCCGTCCCCTGACCCATGCAGAAGTATTAAAATATGGCTAGCCTTCTGCCCCACTTCCAGCTCTCATCCGGCTCTAAAAGATAGAGCAAAGTACCTGCCCACTGTGTCAATACACACTGTGGGATGATGGCTGTGTCTTCCATGGAACTAGCACTTCTGTCAAATCCAAGCACCCGGCTGCGATTTTAGAGGGCCGGACAGGGGGTCTGCAGTCTTCATGAGCAACATCATAAAAATACACTTCACAGAGAGAGGGTGTTTTTAAAAACTTAACATTTCAGGGCTGTTATAAATATTAGATACAATGAAAAGTCAAACTCCTAAAGGGTAATTTCATCATCAATGGTATTTACTGAGCACACTGTGCAGAGCACTGTACTAAGCACTTGGGAGAGTTCAATACAACAACTAGGAGACATGTTCCCTACCCATAACAAGCTAATATCTTGCTAAGCACCTATATCCAGATTATATTGTTCAGTTAAACCATCAAGAAACAAAGATGATATTCCAGATGACATTCCAGAACAATTTTTTTAAATGTATTATGGCAAACACCCAGGTTTCTACTTTTACAAAAAAATCCCAACTCTGCTCTATCAAAAATGGATTAAATATGATTTTAAATGGTCAAAATATGATCCTAACATTACAGAGTTCTAAACACAAATATTTTCTCCTTTATAATCCATACTCAATTTGATTCATAATTCCATCAGCACAATAATCCACTGCCATAGAATGACTCACTACATGTGACCAAATAAGTGATGTGTACAGTGTCCACAACTATAGAATATGACTCACTACATGTGACCAAACAAGTGATGTTTAAACACAATCCCTAAGTCCACAAAAATGAGACTTTCCTCAAATAGATATACTTGGATACATCCTTCCCATCTTGACTTTTATTTTCCGGTATGTTACCCGCACCTGAGAGGTCTAAGGAAATAATGTCATCGTGCATAACCTCTATTTCTCCTGATAAATAGTAACAAAATACAAAAATTAAAAAAACCCTCCCAAAACTGTATCACTGTTATACAGGATGTTTAAAACAAAACAACAGATGCTGCATAATCAAGCTCAGTCACTTGTTTCCTTCATATGAAAAAGTGGCCATGAGTTACAAATCCATATCTATTGGATACAAGAGGAACTGTAAACTAAAGCAATGGAAAAGACAGAAAATCAGTTGCTCAATTCTCTTTCAGTTAAAAATCATAAAGAATGTTTGATTTCATGTTTAAAGCAAAAAATGGCTATTTAATTCATAATTTAGAGTAATCATTTTTATAAAGATTAATTTTAATAAAGTACCATAAAGAATATTTAATATTAACGAACTGCCCTGCATGTTCTGACAAATATTGAGGTGAATTCTACCCATTACTCTAACAGTTAAGAGTAAGCTGTCTTTGTCTACATATAGGGACTTAATAATAATAATAATGTTGGTATTTGTTAAGTGCTTACTATGTGCCAAGCACTGTTCTAAGCACTGGGGCAGAAACAAGGTAATCAGGTTGTCCCACAAAGGGCTCACAGACTTCATCCCCATTTTACAGATGAGGTAACTGAAGCACAGAGAACAGACTTGCCCAAGGTCACACAGCTGACAAGCAGCGGAGCCAGGATTAGAACCTATGACCTCTGACTCCCAAGCCCGTGCTCTTTCCACGAAACCATGCTGCTTAGACTGAAGATACTGAGTCTCCCTTCCTCGCCTTCCTACTCCCACTCAGAGTGATGGACATTATACCATGGTTTTGTCCTCCTGTCCTCTCCTTGACTTTCCCAACACTACAGACAGCACCACCATTCTTATTACCTCACAAGACTGTAACTTTGGCGTTATCCTTGATTCACCTCTCTCATGCAACATCATATTCAATCTATCACTCAATCCTGTCAGTTCAATCTTCACAACATTGCTAAAATCTGTCCTTTTCTCTCCATCCAAGCTGCTATCACATTAATCCAAGTACTTATCCTATTCCACCTTGATTCCTGTATGTATCGGCCTCCTTGCTGATCTCCCTGCCTCCTGTCTTTTGCCTCTGCTGCCCAGATCATTTTCCAACACATTTCCCCACTCCTCAAGATCCTCCAGTGGTTACCCATCCACCTCCACATCAAACAGAAACTCCTTACCATCTGCTTCAAAGCACTCAATCACCTTGGTCCCTCCTACCTCACCTTGCTACTCTCCTACTACAACCCAGCCCGCACACTTCACTCCTCTAATGCCAACCTATTCACCTTATCTTCATCTTGCCATCGATCCCTCACCCACATCCTGCCTCTGGCCTGGAACATCCTCCTTTTTCATATGCAAGACAATTAGCCTCCCCACCTTCAAAGCTTTAGTGAAGGCACATCTCCTACAAGAGGCCTTCCCTGATTAAGCCTTCATTTGCTCTTCTCCCATTCCCTTCTGCGTCAATCTGACTTGCTCCCTTTATCACCATCCAGTCCCCTACCCCACAGTACTTACATACATATCCATAATGTACTTATTTATATTAATGTCTGTCTCCCCTTTTAGACTATAAACTCATTGTGGGCAGGGATTGTGTCTGTTATATGAATGTATTGTTACTATTCCCTTAGTGAAAAAAGCATGGGGCTGGGAGTCAGAGGACCTGGGTTCTAATCCTAATCCTGGTTCTGCCACTTGTCTGCCACGTACTCTTGGCCAAGTCACTTAACTTCTCTGTGCCTCAGTTCCCTCATCTGCAAAATGGGGATTAAGACTCAAGCCCATGTGGAACATGGACTGTGTCCAACCTGAGTAGCTTGTAGAACAAGGCTTGACACATAGTAAGCACTTAAATATCATCATTATTATAATCTACCCCAGTGCTTAATACAGAGTTTGCACATAGTGTGCACTTCACCAAACAAACACAATTAGTATATAAATGAGTGGTAAGGATGGTTTAAATACATTCATAAGGGCTAGAGTTGGCTCAGAGTGCTGGCAAATTAATCAGAAAAAGGTTGAAGGAATGGGATCAGAAGGAATTTGGCTATGGACAGAGATTTAAGCTGCCTTTTGTGGGAAGAGAGGGAATTCCAAGCCAGGTGAACAGCTTGAGAAAGGGACGGAAACAGGAGAGTCAAGAGCAATGTACCATCAGAAGACCTAGAGAAAAATAAAAAAAAATAAAATAAAATAAATGATGAGTTGGGGGATAGCAGGAGAGGAAAGTAGACCATAAGAAGGGCCAGATGATAGAGTCTTGAAGCTGCTTCCAGTGAGTTTTGTTTGATACAAAGAGATAGAATGAGCCAGTGAAAGTTTTGAAGAGAGGAGAGATATGGGTCAAGCAATGCTCCAGGAAGATTATTTGTGCTGAAGCAGGTAAGCATAGATTGGAGAAGGAAGAGGCTGGAGATTTGGAGACAGATACTGCTGTATTCTAGCCATACTGAGATGAGAGCTTGTGCCAGATTGGTAGCATCCTGGAAATGTTCTGCAGGAAGAACTGGATGTAAAGTTTAATTACAGTCAAGAGATCAAGATGACACCAAAGTTGCTGGCTTTTGGGAGGTGGTGTCATCTGAAATAGGAAAGAATGGCAGATGAGGGAGTGGATTTAAGGAGATAGTGAAGAGTTGGTTTTCACAACTAGACTGTCTACAACCCCTAGACTGTAAACTTGTGGGCAGGGAATGTATCTACCAACTCTGTTGTAATGTATTCTCCCAAGTGCATAGTATAGTGCTGTCAGACAGTAAGCAGTGCTCAGGAAATATAATTGACATTGAGGTGCTGATAGAATATCCAAGCGGAGTTGTCCTTGAGGGACAAGGACATGTAGGACTGCAGGTATGTCAAGAGGCTAGGCTAGACAAGTGTGATGAGAGGCTAGGTTAGAGAGCCAGATTTGGGAGTCATCACTATAGAGGTAGTTCCTGAAGCCATGTGGGTGAGTAGAAACAGAAAAAGAGTAGAGGACCTAGCTCGGGGAGTGGTCATGGTAAAAAGATGAGAGACAGAAGAGAAGCCAGCAAACAAAGAGTGAGGAGTAGTCATTGCTGAAACTTTAAAATACCACAAACTCATTTAAATGGAGAGAATTTTGTTTTCAAAGACAAAATATAATTCTTTTACTCAAATGGTGAGACTTCTAGGCACTTAATGTTGCCCTGCTGAAAATATGTCAAAATACCTCTGGATATTTTTTATACTGCACTTCTACAGATGGCACTTTAAAATATAGCCTGATTTAAACACTTTTTGTTCAACTATTTTACTATACATTTTCTAACAGATAATTTACTTCAAATGTCAAAACTGACTTCCATGGCTAGAATCTAGTCACATCTTTCTCCATGCCCACAAAATCTACCAACTGATTTTAAATAGTAGGGTAAGTTATGAAATGTGCAGAAACCTTAAATTTACTTTTTAAAACTATTTAGAAATCAGCATAACAAAGGCAGTAGGAAAACTACAGATGCAATTAAACCATCAAGCAGATGAAATCCATTCCTGATACTGTTGGACGATTTGTGACATATTTTAATAAACACAGAGACATGTTCCACCATTAGGGTTTGGGTTCTTTATGGGGCCTATTGGGAAAAGACCAATCTTTCATTGCACCACAGTTTTGCAAGAGATAGGTACTTGACTTGAGTGGTCAGAGGGATCCCTCAACTCCTCCTTCAAATAGGCTCTCCATACAAATACGAAGTATAAAGTGTGCAAAATTGCAGGAGACAGCTGGGGATGACAGCACTCCACTTACAAAATCTATTTCACTGTCCGGCCCCTAAAGAGACAGGGTCAGTCAGTATTCAAGTTTAGTAATGACTGGGGAAAACAAACGTTTTTCCAAGGAATGTGTCTCCACATTAAAAGTAAAAACCACCTAATGATCAATCTCTGAGTTACACTTTAAACTTCTCTGGGCTGGGATTGCCAATCAGAAGCTCCCTTTCCCAGTTTCTAAGACAAACTAAAGAAAAACCCTTAAATAACAGCCCTTTCTGTCCTTCCTGCTACCTTGCCTTTTTAGCTCACCCTAAATTGGAAGGCTTCTCTGGACTGTAAATTTGTTGTGGGCAGGGAATGTGTCTGTTATGTCCATTGTGTCATACTCTCCCAAGCGCTTAGTACAGTGCCCTGCACACAGTATGCGCTCAGTAAATATGACTGATTCTCTAGGCTCTTTTAGCATATCCCCATGCATACCACAGGCACTCCACCAAAACAATGCTGACCTATATCCTCCAGCAAATGGCAAGAGATTTGTCTGTCAGGCATCTCCAAAGAACTGCAAGAAACCTTTCTATCCATAGATGTGGTTAAAAGCAGTTTTCCTTTACTAGACAACTAAAGAAATAGGAGACTCTGACAAGCCCAAGGCAGATTTATTCTTGTTTATTATCATGTTCAGTCAAACTTCATGAGCAGTTAAAAAGAGACAAATAGCATCTCAGAGGTGTACATGAATAGTTGTGAAGCATGCAGAGACAGAACCCAAAGGGTCAGTAAATAGCATGAAGGGCAAATCTTCAGGCTAATAAATATTTCCCAAAACAGCTACCTAAATAGTTATCTATATGATTTTTCCCCTATGTGATTTTAAATAGATTATAGTCTATATTATTAAATAAGGTCTTTAAGTTAAATGTGAAGCTTTTTCTTTTTAATTATGTGAAAGTACACCGCAAACCTTATTTTGCAATTCTTCTGCAGGCCAAACCACTTCCTAACCTAAGGTCAGGGTCCATAGGATTAAATCTTGCTCTTTGCAAATACTTTAAAATTGAAAGTCTAATTCTTCCTGGATCACCGTAAAAACAGTGCTTGGCTAAAATCATTGCGTCTCCAAATCCAATGAAAGATAAAGGGTGTAGAATTTCCACACAAAATATGCAACAAAACCAAAACCTCAGGGCACACTTGAGGTTGCCCAAGGCTTCTTTAGTCTGATTCCTCTCAGTAATTTGCCCAGAATTCATGAATTCATTCATTCAATCATAATTATTGAGCGCTTACTATAGCACAGAGTACTAAGTGCTTGGAATGTACAATTTGGCAACAGATTTATGCATTTAAATGCATTCATTTAAATAATTTAATGATTTTAATAATTTAAATAAATTAAATGCATCATTCCAAGGATGTGTCAGAAGGGCCTGGGATCTAATCCTATCTCCACCACATCTGCTGTTACCTTAGCTAAGTCACTTAACCTCTCTGGGCCTCAGCTACCTCATCTGTCAAATGGAAATTAAGACTATAAACCCTATGTAATAATAATAATAATAATAATGTTGGTATTTGTTAAGCGCTTACTATGTGCCGAGCACTGTTCTAAGCGCTGGGGTAGACATAGGGGAATCAGGTTGTTCATTCATTCATTCATTCAATAGTATTTATTGAGCGCTTACTATGTGCAGGGCACTGTACTAAGCGCTTGGGATGAACAAGTCGGCAACAGATAGAGACAGTCCCTGCCGTTTGACGGGCTTACAGTCTAATCGGGGGAGACGGACAGACAAGAACAATGGCACTAAACAGCGTCAAGGGGAAGAACATCTCGTAAAAACAATGGCAACTAAATAGAATCAAGGCGATGTACAATTCATTAACAAAATAAATAGGGTAACGAAAATATAGAGAGTTGAGCGGACGAGTACAGTGCTGTGGGGATGGGAAGGGAGAGGTGGAGGAGCAGAGGGAAAAGGGGAAAATGAGGCTTTAGCTGCGGAGAGGTAAAGGGGGGATGGCAGAGGGAGTAGAGGGGGAAGAGGAGCTCAGTCTTGGAAGGCCTCTTGGAGGAGGTGATTTTTAAGTAAGGTTTTGAAGAGGGAAAGAGAATCAGTTTGGCGGAGGTGAGGAGGGAGGGCGTTCCAGGACCGCGGGAGGACGTGACCCAGGGGTCGACGGCGGGATAGGCGAGACCGAGGGACGGCGAGAAGGTGGGCGGCAGAGGAGCGGAGCATGCGGGGTGGGCGGTAGAAAGAGGTTGTCCCACGTGGGGCTCACAGTCTTAATCCCCATTTTACAGATGAGGGAACTGAGGCACAGAGAAGTTAAGTGACTTGCCCACAGTCACACAGCCGACAAGTGGCAGAGCTGGGATTCGAACTCATGAGCCCTGACTCCAAAGCCCGTGCTCTTTCCACCGAGCCACGCTGCTTCTCGTGGGACAGAGGTTGTGTCCAACTTGATTAACTTGTATCTACCCCAGCACTTAGAACAGTGTTTGGCACATAGTAAGTACTTAACAACTACTGTTATCATTATTATTATTATTTGTGACCAGAAGATGCATGGGACCCGTGGTTGCCAGCCCTGACTATCTGGATCTGGGCATTGCAACTCCCAGCCAGAGGAACCACCACCTGGACACCCAGAGGAGCCAGTCCTGACTCTCCTTAAATTTTTGGGATGGGAACCTGCTTACCTTCACAACCTTTAGGACATTGGAAAGGTTCTGGATGCTGGGTCTGTTTTTCTCTAGGGTAATATAAATTTTTATAAATTACTTATTTATTCATATTAATGTCTGTCTCCCCTTCTAGGCTGTAAGTTTGGTATGGGCAGGAAACATGCCTGCTAATTCTGTTGTATTGTATCCTCCCAAACACTTAGTACAGTGCTCTGCACATAGTAAATGCTCAATAAATCTGATTAATAGTACCCATGCCTTAACTGATAATATGCAGGCACTTGCACACCAACGTGCACATACAGGCGTGCGCACACACACATTTCTTCCAGCATTGTGATCTAGCCAAACAGACTTTCTTTTTTTGGAAGAATATTTCCTTATACCCTAACAGTGTTCTTTCCAAACAGCATATAAAAATACATGGTAAGGCAGAACTGAGAGCCTAAAATGCATAGGTGCTTACAATAAAAACTGCCCAGTCAGCTGCAATTGATTTCTTGTATGGTCAAGCACACGTTCAGCTGGATAGGAATGTTTCATATGCCTTTTGCCATTTCTACTAGTTCTTGGGCCAAGGAAGCACTGACTGGTTGTTTCTCTGCCGAATAAATGGAATCCCTGCTGAACTTCCAAGTTGCTTTAGCTACACCAGACTAGTAGGGATGCAATTCACACAGTGATACCAGGACCACTTTTTAATGATGTGTTCTTAAAGTGGCTACTAGACGCCCACAAACATTTTTGGAGAAACACATTATGAAAAGATAATGTGTTGCAAAATGCCAGTGGCAAATTACCTCGGTGATGAAGGGAATGTTAGGAACTGCACCCAGATTTCAGGAAGTTTCACTGAGGTTTGAGGTTTTCTTCAAAGGAATTCTAGAACGCTATAGTACATATTGTTATTCATCAACAAAAACTTACTCTTTAAAATCGTGTGCTGAGATTCATCAGAAGATTCATTAAAATCTTCAATAGGAGAAACATAAACCAGAATCAAGTGCACATTTCTGACTTCTTTTTGCACACTACAATGCGTCAGTGGAGCCTGGCAGAGTTATTACAAAGTTCCATTGCACTCACATACCTCAATAATGTTCTTTATTCTAATATTTTAGAAAGGTTATTGCCTTTCCACATGTCAGAATCTCCACCTTCCTCTCCAACCAAACTACCACCACAGTATTCCAGGTACATGTCGTATACTGACTTGAACTGTTTCAGCTTCCTGTCACTCCCTTCTCTGGTCCAAATTTCACCCTGCTGCCTGGAACATTTTTCTAAAACACTGCTTAATGCATCTCTCTCCATGCTTCTAAAACCTCCAATGGTTTTCCATTCTTCTCTACACCAAGCAGAAACATCTTACCATCAACTTTAAGGCACTCCATAAGCTCTGTCCCTCCTATTTATCCATGCTCTTTTTCCACTTCGTTGCTCTCAAACCAACCTGTCACTGAGCCTCATTTCCATCTCTCTTGCCGTCCTCTTGCTCACACCTTTCCTCCTACCTTGAATCCCCTTCATATCCAACAGACCACTGCTCTCAACTTCTTTGAGGGAAGCAGTGTGGCTTAGTGGAAAGAGCCCGGGCTTGGGAGTCATAGGATGTGGGTTCTAATCCAAGCTCTGCTACTTGTCTGCTGTGTGACCATGGGCAAGCCACTTCATTTTTCTGTGCCTCAGTTACCTCATCTGTAAAATGGGGATTAAGACTGTGAGCCCCATGTGGAACCACCTGATTACCTTGTAACTACCCCAGCGTTTAGAAGAGTTCTTGGCATATAGTAAGTGCTTAACAAATACCTCATTATTATTATTTGAAGTCCTTCTGCAATTACATCTCATCTACCCATCCTATAGCCTCTTCACCTTCCACTTCAGCATCACCTAAGCACAACATTCATTCAATCATATTTATTGAGCACTTACTATGTGTGGAGGATTATATCAAGCACTTGGGAAAGTACAATACAACAATTAACAGGCACATTTGGGCACGCAGCCCTAATAGCCCTTAGGCACATATCTTTATTCCATTACTCCCCTCTATCTCCAACTTACTTGTCTGCCTTTCCCACTAGTCTGATACTACTAACTGACCTCCCCCATTCACTTAATGCCATACACTACATTGGCATCTGGAAATAAAATAAATTGACACGACAATCCCTTCTAACTCCCATTTAAGTAACTATTTCAAACGTAACATATAAGCTGAATGTTTACAAGAAAAACTAAAAGAGGAAGGAAGTCACTATTCCATTCGATTGAACTAAAAATAGAGGGCAAAACTACAATTTAACCTACCATTTTCTCCCCAGGTATTGCTATATCTTTGCTTTTGGTTTATCTAGGGAGAAAATTTTATTTTTAAAACATTTTGGCATTAAGAGATCATTACTAATCATTTTATCATTATGTAATGAAGCAATTTTCTTTCTACGATATGCTCTGAGCAGGAACCATAAAAACACTTTCCTACAAATGAGAAAACAGGTGGTTCACATTAACAACAGATTTTTCTTTGAAATCATCTACATCATGAAAGCTGCCAAAACCACCAGTTCAATCAAATTCACTCAACCTATGGATGGCAACAGCCATCATTAAGATCAATCAATCCTATTTATTGAGCACTTACTGTGTGCCGAGCACTGTACTAAGTCCTGTACAATATAACAGGGCTTGTAGACACATTCTCTGCCTACCACGACCTTGAAATAACACTACAAAACCACCGCAGCATGGCCTAGTGGAAAGTGTGCAAGCCTAGGAGTCAGAGGACCTAGGTTCTAATCCCAGCTCTGCCATTTATGTGTGTGCCTGCTGTGCGACCTTGGACAAGTCACATAACCTCTCTGTGCTCCAGTTTCATCATTTGTAAAAAGGGGACAAAATACCTGTTCTCCCTCATACTTAGAATGTGAGCCCAGTTTGGGGCAATGACTGTGTCCAACCTGAATACCTGGAATCTACTCTAGTGCTTAGTACAGTGCTTGGCACAGAGTAAATACTTTATATCATTATTACTAATAATTGATCCAGTACATTCTCTCATGGTAGCTTAGTTTTAAGAGCAAATATAATAATAAATACTGTTCTTTACTACCTTAGAAGCCTTAACTGTGCATAAGAATTTAAAAGGGGAAAGAAAAAGTAGGATTTCAGTGCTCTGGACACACAAGAAAAACAATTAAGACCACTAAACTGCTTTCCCCTTTGGCTTACTATAACTGTATTCCAAAATTTCCCTGTTTAGATCGGAAAGCATTCCCACTGATGGAAGAAAATGGCATAATCCACCAATCTATCAACCTACTCTTCAACTCTTCTGGCACTATATGCCATGATGTCAACTCCACCTTAGCTACGTTTACAGTCCTCCAAGAGTTTCATTGGAACATAACACAAAACATATGCCTGTGTAATACCCATCATGCTTTCAATCCCATTTGATACATCCCTTGCACAGATATATGAATATTTGGAAAAGAGGCTAGGGTGGAGTAGGGATGGAGAGAGTGTTTTCTTTATGAATATACAGGAGCCATTCTTTTTTTTTTGATATTTGTTGAGCGCTTACATTTTACACTTGAAGGGAGCCTTATTGCAAATAGTTTCTGTATCCTTCTTCCCTAGGAACTACCAGATAGCTTTCAGCTGAGTAAAATAATGAAGATTCTAATGATTTGTGCATTTGGAAGAACCACATTCAACATCATAAACAGAACCATAAACAGAAAGATATTTCATGGCCACGGATGGCAACTATTAGCCCAGATATCAATTCATGTGCACTATTGTTTCTTTGAGTATCAACAGTGATTGAGTGAATGGTTTTGGTTGTGTACATGACTCATCATGAGCAGAAAATAATATCCAATGGTGTCTTACAATTATGAGGTAAACAATAGTTTCTAAAAAAGATCATTTTAACACTGAAGCAGCAGCAGGTTGACTCTAGACTGTAAGCTCGTTGTGGGCATGGTATGTTTCTGCCAACATGGTTGCATTGCACTCTCTTAAGCACAAAGTTAAGTGCTATGCACATAGTAAGCACTCAATAAATACTTCTGATCCTCCTTGACCTCTCTGCTGCCTTTGACACTGTCGACCATCCCCTCCTCCTCCATACCTTATTTCACCTCGGCTTCACGGACTCCGTCCTCTCCCGGTTCTCCTCTTACCTCTCTGGCCGGTCATTCTCGGTCTCCTTCGCCGGCACCTCCTCCCCCTCCCATCCTTTAACTGTTGGAGTTCCTCAAGGGTCAGTTCTCGGCCCTCTTCTGTTCTCCATTTACCCTCACTCCCTCGGTGAACTCATTCGCTCTCACGGCTTTGACTACCATCTCTACGCAGATGACACGCAGATCTACAGCTCCGCCCCTGTCCTCTCCCCCTCCCTTCAGGCTCGCATCTCCTCCCGCCTCCGGGACGTCTCCACCTGGATGTCGGCCCACCACCTAAAACTCAACATGAGCAAGACTGAGCTCCTCATCTTCCCTCCCAAACCCGGTCCTCTCCCAGACTTCTCTATCACCGTGTATGGCACGACCATCCTTCCCGTCTCTCGGGCCCGCGATCTCGGTGTCATCCTTGACTCGTCCCTCTCGTTCACCCCACGCATCCTATCCGTTACCGAGACCTGCCGGTTTCACCTCTACAATATCACCAAGATCCGCCCTTTCCTCTCCACCCAAACGGCTACCTTACTGCTACGGGCTCTCGTTATATCCCGGCTAGACTACTGTGTCAGCCTTCTCTCTGACCTCCCTTCCTCCTCTCTCGCCCCGCTCCGGTCTATTCTTCACCCCGCTGCCCGGCTCATCTTCCTGCAGAAATGATCTGGGCATGTCACTCCCCTTCTTAAACCCCTCCAGTGGTTGCCTATCAACCTCCGCTCCAAACAAAAACTCCTCACTGTAGGCTTCGAGGCTCTCCATCACCTTAACCCTTCCTACCTCTCCTCCCTTCTCTCTTTCTACCACCCACCCCGCACGCTCCGCTCCTCTGCCGCCCACCTCCTCACCGTCCCTCGGTCTCGCCTATCCCGCCGTCGACCCCTGGGTCACGTCCTCCCGTGGTCCTGGAACGCCCTACCTCCTCACCTCCGCCAAACTGATTCTCTTCCCCTCTTCAAAACCCTACTTAAAACTCACCTCCTCCAAGAGGCCTTCCCAGACTGAGCTCCTCTTCTCCCTCTACTCCCTCTACCACCCCCCTTCACCTCTCCGCAGCTTAACCCTCTTTTCCCCCCATTTCCCTCTGCTCCTCCCCCTCTCCCTTCCCATCCCCTCAGCACTGCACTCGTCTGCTCAACTGTATATATTTTCATTACCCTATTTATTTTGTTATTGAATTGTACATTGCCTCGATTCTATTTAGTTGCCATTGTTTTTACGAGATGTTCTTCCCCTCGACTCTATTTATTGCCATTGTTCTTGTCTGTCCGTCTCCCCCGATTAGACTGTAAGCCTGTCAAATGGCAGGGACTGTCTCTATCTGTTGCCGACTTGTTCATTCCAAGCGCTTAGTACAGTGCTCTGCACATAGTAAGCGCTCAATAAATACTATTGAATGAATGAATGAATGAATACTGAGGATGATCTATCAGAGATTAAACTTGCTCACTCCAAATGGGGAAGAGGCTAGATAAGGAAACTTAAATAATTGACATGCTGCATTTAAATCAGGTTTCCCTGAAGGTCTGCACCAGATGTGTTTTAAATTGGAGTTAAAAACTATCATTAACATTTCAAAGTAAATAACTGTAGTTTCATGGCGTATCAAAATGATACAAGAGAACAATAACTGTCCCTAGGAAGGCACAGTTGGCATTTGAGTTAGGAGATACAGAGTGACATTACAGTATGGAGTGAAACAAGTCATCTCCTGTCTAGAATGATGAATCTTAGAAACAGACCACTCAAGTAAAAATATATTTTTTTTGGCAGATAATGCCCATATTCTGAATAATGGCTTAGAGGCCTCAATTTTACAATCACTGGTCTCAGATGTTCAAAACTTGTCTAGTGGCTATGGAAAGACAGTGATAACCAATAGCGTTAAAATCACAGACACAACAACCCAGAAAAGGCAGAGAAGCAGAGAAGTAGTGTGCCCTAGTGGATAGAAAGCAGTCCTGGGAGTCAGGAGGACCTGGGTTCTAATCCCAGCTCCACTGCTTGTGTGCTGTGTGACCTTCGGCAAGTCACTTAACTTCTCTGTGCCTCAATTATCTCTTCTTTAAAATGGGCACTAAGAGAGTGAGCCCCTTTTCGGACAAGGGACTGTGTTGAACCTCTTAAACTTGTATCTATCCCAGTACTGAGTACAGTCACTGGCACAGAGTGAGTACTTAACATACCATAAAAAAAAATGTATGCATAATATGTGAGGGACTGTCAAATGCATAATGATGGCGAATGACTGAAAAACCCATACAAATTCAATAGTATTTATTGAGAACTTACTACGTGACGAGCACTGTACTAAGAAATTTCACCATTAGTACTATCTCCATATCTATAAAATAACTCCTGGTAGTGATAAACAATTCCTTAGCAATATTAATGCTTAAACAATTTAGAAAAGAAAATGTCAAAGATTATGACTATTTATGTAAGAGTACCAGAGCCCAAAAGCCATTGTATTGCTTGAAATCAGGTACTTACTAGAAGCTTAATGCTGCCTTTCTTGCATGGGCAAAGTCTATCCTTTCCTATCTTTTTTATTAAGTTCCCCAGGTAGTAGATGTCCTTCCCCAACCACTGCCTTATCCTCAATTCCTTTCCTAGATCCAGCTTTTGATCCAGTTGTGAGTTTCATCCATCAGCACATTTTTAGTAGCAAATGGGTGAACATTTCACCAGCAGCTTCCTCAAATGACTTTCAGTTCTGCCAACAGACCCCCAAAACTCACTTGACAGTTCAGCTATAGGAAGAGTTTGCTCCAAGTAGCTCTGATCAACACAATAGGGCCTCTGATCAAAAGATAAAAGTACAGGGAGGGGGCAGGTAGACAAGAGAAAGTGAGTTTTGCTCCTTGTCCATTGTCAGAAGGATGGCAGTTGGAGCACCAAAGGAATTTCAACATTTGGATAACGTCGAAATTTTCCAAGTGAGAAGGAGAATAAAGGACTTTGCTCAGGCTTAAATGAGCAAAAGTCAGGAGGGTGGGCTGGTATGAAAACTTAAGGAGTGTCCGAAAAGAAACTACACTGAGTGAAAAGAAATAATTCCAAGGGAAAGAGAGATATTGGTCTTGAATGAGGAGAGCCTCAAGTAAATAGGCCATAAATAAAAATTGTCATTATGGTTTCATTAAGGAAGGGACCTTAAACAAGAAACACTTTGGGAAGATTAACCATTCAATCAAGGTCTCTAATAGCTCAGCCTGCCCTGGGGTGCTGAGAGATAAGGAGAAGAAACAAAGAAAGGCTGCCTGAAAACCTGAAATAAGTGAAGCCTTTGATTAGGATCCCAAAATAGGGGAAGGTCAAGAGAATAGGGTGTGGGGGATGATAGGAGAATAGGAAAGGGAGTTTCATATATATACACACACACATACCATATAGATACACGTCATATATATGTCAAATATATACATATGCCATATACATATATTTCATATATATACATCACTTTATTAAAAAAAGAGATGGGGTGGAGAGAAGTTGAAGAACTGCCCTGTTTAGAATCTTGGGAGAATCTTGGGAGAATCTTTGGCATCTGGCCAAAGGGTTGGATCAGACTGGAGTGCCTTTTTTCTCAGTGTCAGAAGGGTATGTTTGGTTAGATGGGAGATGAGCCCCTTGGGGTAAGGGAGGAGTGGGAAAAAACATGTGTTCAATTAAGTTATGAAAAAAATGGAAGTATGCTCTATTTTAATATCTGTACCGCCCTACGTGAACATTTAAATACATCAAGTATTCACATATCTCTGCAGATAATTGCCAATATGAAATTACTGTAATGGTAGTTCCCTTATGAGTGGAAGAAATTTTCCTCTTGATACTAACGTATGTGAACTGAGGGTAAACGCTAGACATTTTTTCCTATAACATCATTCTTGGCCAATCAATACAAGTTAATTTTCACTTAAGACATACCATGAATAATCACTGTTTTGGAGCTTTAGAACTAGTTCCATTTCTTCTAATGCTGGCACCTGGATCCTTTCTAGATTGTAACACATCACCCCATAGGTACATATGTGGTGAGTCAGAATCTGGAGGGATAGTTTCCACTCCGGTAATGGAAGATGTGATTTGGAAAACTACAAGTTTATATTCACCTCAGTCAACAAAATCTTAATCACTCCATATATCTGCACATGGGTCATTTAGGTCTAAAAGTACATTGGTTTGAATTACCTCTGAATTTTCCGGTGGGCTTCAGAAACCCCTCTGACTGCTTGAAATAGCCAGATGATTCAGGTGAGAGTACCGAAGAGGCCAAAATTGCCTAAATATTTTCGGAGTTTGAGAGCTACTCTGCCTGCTGCATGCAGCCCTGCCACTGATCTACGATAAAAAAAACCCTGCTTTGAGTAACAGAAGACCTGGGCTCTAGTTCAGGTTTTGCTCCCTGGGGTTATGCCAATGGTGAAGCTTTCTCAAGGAAGAACTAACTACAGCATGCTGCAAGTTGGGCAAGCCTAACCGGAATCCTGAAGGGGAACCGGATAAAAATGAGTGGCAAGACTACAGCCGCTACCCTGTCAGGTCACTGGGCTATAGCCGGCATTAGCAATATGCTCACTCAGACTTTGACCAAAAAAAAAAAATCTAGAAAACTAATTGTAATTAATAATAATTGTAATTATGGCATTTGTTAAGCACTATATGCCAGTGATAGTAAGTGCTGGTGTGGGTACAAGCAAAACAGGCTGGACATAACCCCTGTTCCACATGGGGCTCACACTCTTAATCCCCATCTTACAGATGAAGGAACTGGGGCACAGGGCAGTGAAGTGACTTGCCCAAGGCCACACAGCAGACAAGCGGTGTAGCTGGGATTAGGATCCATGACCTTCTGACTCTCAGGCCTGCATTCTATCCACTATAAGCCCTTCAACAAGATGTAGCATCCTCGTCCACCTACTTCCTCTACAACCCAAGGGGAATATGACTGGAAGGACAAGAGAAAGGGAGTGCCGCTATAAACATCACAATCACTACTGTCAATTCCTGCTGTCTCAGGACCAAAGTTGGCCTGTTGTTTCCAATAAGAGACTGCATCTCATAATGTAGATACAATCACACTGTACAGGCCTCATTTCAGGAATCCCCTAAAATGGGATGACAGCAATACTTCTGCCTGGTTTAAAAATAGGGAGATGGTACCTATAACATCCTTTCAATTAATAAACCAGACAAACCAAGTTCAATTTCAGTTGGCTAAACCATTAATTCTACCCATCACTTTTGAATTGTACATCGCCTTAATTCTATTTAGTTGCCATTGTTTTTACGAGATGTTCTTCCCCTTGACGCTGTTTAGTGCCATTGTTCTTGTCTGTCCGTCTCCCCCGATTAGACTGTAAGCCCGTCAAACGGCAGAGACTGTCTCTATCTGTTGCCGACTTGTTCATCCCAAGCGCTTAGTACAGTGCTCTGCACATAGTACGCGCTCAATAAATACTATTGAATGAATGAATGACACAAAACACTCAAGATTCATTGCCGTTTACCTTCACGTTTCAGTAAGAATTAAGCGGTTTTATGACTACTAAGATTTCAATACATGTGATTAAATGCAGATAATAGCAATTCTCCCGATATGCTTTAAAAATTTTTAGAGCAACGGCATAAACTGCCCTCACAATTTGGAGGTGTGGGAGCAGACCTCACCTATTCCAGTTTGCCCTCGTGGATGATTTTCCTCCTCCCTTTTTATTCCCTTCTGCAAGAGGGAGGGAAGGAATAGAAAATACTTCTTAAATTCCAACAGGAAAGATTCCCGCCTTGGGTGCCTAGGCTCCAGCCACAACAAGGAAGGCCAAATAAACCCAGAGACTACTCCCTTCTATCCTTGCCTGCCTCAACCATTTTCTAAACAACTGAATCACTTCTGATTGGCTTTAATTTGGTAACTGACAAACCTGGGGATGTTACAAAATGCATTTTAAGCGAGTCAGCAACTGGTCCTCCATTCATTTGTATTTATTGAATGCTTACTGTGTGCAGATTATACTAAATGCTTGGGAGAGTACAATACAATAGACACATTCGCGGCCCACAACAAGCTTACACCCGAGTGCTTAATACAGGGTTCTGCACAGAGTAGGTATTCAAATAAAACTACACTTTCTAAGGTCACCAGTAACCTCCCTCTTGCTAAATACACTGAGCTCCACTCCACCCTAATCTTCCTCAACCTTTCTACTGCCTTCAGCACTTTGGACCTCCCCTTTCTCCTGGAAACATTATCTATCTTTGGTTTCACTGACACTGTCCTCTTCTAGTCTCCTCCTGTCTTTCTGGCTGCTACTACTCAGTCTCTTCTGCCTCTCATCCTCTGCGGGGTTCCTCAGGGCTTAGATCTGGACCCCTACTATTCTCCACCTACACCCAATCCTTTGGAGAACTAATTTGCTCCCACAGCTTCATCTACCATCTTTACAAGGATCATTCCCAAATCTACCTCTTCAGCCCTAAACCCTCTCCTTCTCTGCATTCGCATATTATCTTCTGCTTTCCAGACATCTCTCTACTTGGATGTCCCACTGACAATGTCAACTTAACATGCCCAAAACAGAATTGATCTTTCCAATCTTCCCTGTTTTCCCCATCACTGTAGAAACATCATCCTCTCTGTTGTTTCACCTTGGCATTATCCTCAAATCACCTCTCTCATTCAACCCCCATATTCAATCTGTCATCAAATCCTGTCATTTCTACTTTCAGAAATACTCTAAGATCTATCATTTCCTCTCCACCTAAACTGCCACTACTCTGATCCAAACACTTACTTCCCACCTTGACTGCCTCCTGTTTCTCCCTTCTCCAATCCATATTTCTTTCTGTTGCCTGGGTAATTTTCTAAAATAAGTTCAGTCCTTGTCTTCCCACTCCTCAAAAACCTCTAATGGTTGCCCATCTACCTGAACATCAAAGAGCAATCCCTTACCATTGGCTTTAAGGCAATCAGCTTTCCCCCCTCCTACTTAATCTTGCTGATATCCTACTACAACCCAGCTCTCTCTCATGTCACTATATTCTTTGTAACTCGATGTCATCTGTCTCTCCACTTACCCCTTGTTCACATACTCCCTCTGGCTTGGAACTCCTCCTCCCTTCATATCCAACATATAGCCCTCCTCAAATCACATCTCCTCCAAGAGGCCTTCTCTGACTAAGCACTCATTCCCCTATTCTGCTTCCCTTCTGCATCATCTGCGCACTCAGACCTGTCCTCTTAAACATTGGATATTCACCCAATAACAGTTATATACATATCCTAATACTCTGCCATTTCCCCTATCTGTCATTTATTTCAATTTCTGTCTCTCCTTCTAAGCTCCTTGTGGGCAAGAATCACTTCTACCAACTCTAACATATTGTAACTCTCCTGAACGTTTAGTGCAATACTCTGTACAAAGTGAGTGCACAGTAAATACCATTGATTGGTTGCTTGAGTGGATTAAATAGCTGTTCTCCCTGCTAATTAGATGGTGAACCCCAAGTGGCACAGGGACTGTCAAATCTCCTTATGTAATCTTCCCAGTGCTTAGTACAATGCTTTGCACATAAGTGCTTTTAAAACTAAGTACTTAGTACAATGCTTTGCATACAGTAAGCTCTCAATAAGTGCAATTATTATTATTAATAATAAATACCACTATTGCTATTGAGTGTTAAGCTTGGGTTCTTGCATTACATCTTACTATATCTAGCTGCAATACTAGTGCAAAACATCCTCCTCCTCAGAACAGCACAGACAAATATAGTAATAGGATGTTTGTGCTATTTAATGGTTTATTTGGAGAAAAAAGTGCAAGAATGGAATTTTAGGTTTTGAGGCAGCACATGATAGCAAATCTCAGAAAAATCACCATGTTTTCACAATTGAAATGAATGCCAATCATCAAAACAGGGAGAAAAGTCCAGTTTACGATACCATCTTTTCATCATCCTATCTCTGCATTAGGAATCTGGAAGAGTTTGTTAATTAAACGAATTCCAATCCTAAGATTTCACACACCTGAAGGAAAAAGATATAAAGTTATACACAATACCATGTGTTCCTTCGACAATCACTAAATGCTACAATGGGTACTACCTCATTAGTGGGAACAGTAATTCCACTTTATTGGAAAACTTGCTTCTGATTGTTTGCTCCTCATTAATATTTGAGAATTCATGGTGTGCAGTGCATGAAACTCTCCCCAAAGAACATATGAATACTATAAGGGCACTAACCTTGAGGAGTTTACAAACCAGTAGAAACAGTTTCAAGGAAAGGAAGCAAAACAACTGCTGGAGTCACACGTGCAAAGGAATCTACAGTTCTCGGTGTAAATTCATTCACATGTAAAGATTATGTGTAAAGTCTTGGTGTTTCTCATTGCCATTTTCATGAACTTGGCATTCTGCAGTCTAGTCCTTTACTTGAAAATGTCAGGGCAGAGATGGGCCTACGTGGGCTTGGAATTCTCCTGCAGTTGAAGTACCCTGGTACTATTCCATCTTAAATTTTTCATTTTTCTTCTCTGTGGGAACAGTAGTAGCTGGAATGCTGAAATTCCTTGACCCAGACTTTGGCTAACTGAACACCCTTCAAAGGAACTTCTAGTGCTCTCCAACTTCTTTTATTCCAGCCCACTATGAAAGTCTTTAGGCCTTAATTCCATCTCATTGTTTGACTGCCTCAAAAGCCCAGATTCCAATTGCATTTTAGGTGAGAAACTAATATGTATTGAGGCTGGAAAGAAGCTCAAGAGGGAAAAAAAATCACAATTTAGAGAGGTTAGATAATATACAATTTGTTCTGATATGGGTTATCCAGGAGTTGATGTAATCTAATTTGTAGATTACACACTTGCTTCTCTTCCTTTTTTCCCCCAACTATGCCTTGTTTGGTCATTTCATTGGTTTTACTATTTATGCCAAAGACTGGAAAAGGAACAGATGGGTTAAGAAATGCAAATCAGCCAAAAGTAACTTGATTAATAGCTCTTGTAAAGACTTTATTGAAATTCATGCCTAAAATGATGTTTAGGAATTGCCACTCCTTCATGAGCAAGAAAATTAAGAATTGGCTGTACTTTAATATACATTTCTTGTATTAGCATGGTTACTAAGGCAAAGGGGTGAGAGGGGATGGGGGCGGGGAGGGATTTTCCTTTCCATCCTTCATTTCCCAAACTTACAAATCATCCAACTTGGATTCACATAGCTTTATATAAGAACATGAACATTTTATAACTACATTATATGTAATATTGTGATACATGATGCTGATGGTATTTAAGTGCTTACTATGAGTCAAGCACTGTTCTTAGCACAGGGGTAGATACAAGTGAATCAGGCTGGACACACTCCCTGTCCCACATTGGGCTCACAGTCTTAATTCCCATTTTACAGATAAGGTAACAGACATAGAGAAGTTAAGTGACTTGCCCAAGATCACACAACAGACAGGTGGCAGAGGCAGGATTAGAATCCAGGTGCTTCTAACTCTAGCTCCAGCCACTAGGCCATGCTGTTTCTCCTATACATCTTAAATGTACATGTAATAGAAGTTATGTGCAATAGGTCTAAATCCCACAACATCCGGACTACGGGATGGGAAGGTTGAAGGTAGTATGTACAAAATAAAGAGTTGGAACAACTTCTTCACAGAGCATTTGGAATCTGTCTCTACAACGTGGGAGACTGAAAATATCAGTAAGTCAAAGAAGGGTTTGGATAAATTCAGTGATTAGAGAATCCGTGGAGAATGTTCAGGACTTACTAATAACATGTTGCTGAAACAAAGATTCCATTAGCTTGTGCACCTACACTATCTTCCCCCTTTTATCAGTTTCTTTAAATGGTGAGGTTTAAACTAGTGGTAACATACCATAGTGTACAGATTTATCCACCATAGGAGGCATGTTTTAGTCGCTGAGGCAGCTGCAGGGTGTGACTAAACCATCCCAGCTGGACTTGCATTCACTGGCACTAACTTGAACTACATTTGATTGCATTTCCAGGTTCAGTACTTCAGTCGCTAAACTGATGGTTGTCAGAATGTGTTCTCTGTCATTTTATTAACTACACACCTGGAAAGTTTTGGTCATACAGTTAGGGGTTCCAACTGGCCAATGAAGTTCATACTATCTACTAAAAGGACAGTTAGGGATTACCAAAGGAAATGCAGAAATATAAAAAAAGAACAACTAGAAAGGTTGTCTAGAAGAGCAGTTATTGGAGTGTTCCTCAAAGCTTCCTGTTGCCACTATGAGAGACAGAACATTGAAAGGGATGGGTCACTGAACTGACCCAGTTATGACACTGCTTATGTCAAGATAGCATTCTTTGGAAGAAGAAACATATGAGTACCAAACACTTTCCCCACCTGTAAAGCCTCAGTTCCCTCATCCATAAAATGGGGATTAAAACTGTGAGCCCCACATGGGACAACCTGATCACCATGTACTCCCCCAGTGCTTAGAACAGTGCTTGGCACATAGTAAGAGCTTAACAAATACCACCATTATTATTATTATAGCCTTATTAAAAGCACATCTCCAAGAGACAGACAGGACTAAACCCTCATTTCCTCTTCTTCCACTCCCTTGTGTCGCCATTTAGTCAGTCGAGTAGCCATTTAGTCAGTAGAGTTTATTGAGCACTATTGTATGCAGAGCACTCTAGTAAGGGCTCATCCTTTCATTTGGACTTGTACCCTTTATTTGCCCCTCCCTCAGCTCCACAGCACTTGCGTACATAAGTTATTGATGTACTTACGTACAAAAGTACATAAGCTCTCAATAAATACTATTGAATGAATACATATCTGTAATTTATCATATTAATGTCTGAATCACCCTTTAGACTGCAAGGTCTTTATATGAAGGGAATGTTTTTACCAACTCGGCTACATTGTACTTTCTAAAGCACTTAGTATTCCACACACACAGTAAGTGCTCAATAAATACAACTGACTGATTGACTGACTCTGAACTAGGGGTCACAGTGGGTAATAATCTATACTCTGGTGAAGCAATTTAAAGTGTTTTTTTTAAAAATCACAATATTGGGAAATACATATATTCATTCAATAGTATTTATTGAGCGCTTACTATGTGCAGAGCACTGTACTAAGCGCTTGGAATGAACAAGTTGGCAACAGATAGAGACAGTCCCTGCCGTTTGACAGGCAATATGATTGATGGGAGGTAGTCCACCCATTATATCAGGCCTGTTCTATATATACTAGAACATCATTCTCAGTAAAAGGAGTCAAATAACTGATTTGATTAAAGGGTTGAAAAATTTAAACCTCAGAGGAAAGGTCAGGGATTAGCCTGGAGAAGTTTTTTGTTTTGTTTTGACATTAAATATCCCATCCTAAAATACACTTCCTAAAAATAAAATTGCATTAAAGACTTTTACAAAGGAAAGTGTTCCCCCATTTTTCCTTCCTTCTTTTCTAATTCATCATTGCCCTCTTCTTCGCATCTTATCCATCTTCGGCACATTTCTTCATTCCGGTTCTTCAAAAACTAGTACTACCCAGAGCAAGCTTTAACTGTAGCTCTGGTTCTTAGTTTGAAAAACAATCAGTGTTATTTTTGGAGCACTTTCTATGTGCAGCACTGCAAAATGTCTTTGGCTCAGTACAATAGAATAAATAGCCATAATCCCTGCCCTCAAGGAGCTTAAAATACCATGAACTCTTTCCTTATATGTTAAAGCACCCAACTTTGAGTCCCAAAGTTCCTTAGCCCAAGCCTGCCCAAAGACTTCTGACACCATATTCTGTATAGTCTCTGTCTAGTCTCTGTATAGTATTTGTCTCTGTATAGTTTCTTCTCTGGCAAGATTTTTCTCCATTTCCCGGGAAAAGGCTGAGAGAAGACTTAGTAGTACTTGGCTATTACATAGAGAAAGATTTCCAGTTTCTCATGTTCACTGAAAAAGAACAGGCTACAAGGAAAGGAAAAGCAGCATAAGAAATTTACAAGTATCACAATTGATGTGACAATTTGTTGGAGTGGAATAAATTATCAAAGGAGGTTGAGAAATCTCTGTGTGTGATACTCACCCCAACCCCTCCTCCCATAGCACTTATGTCCACATCTAAAAACTCTGTTTCCCCCTACCTGTAATTTATTTTAGCATCTGTCTCCCATGCTAGATGGTAGGATTATGTCTAATAATTCTATTGTACTCTCCCAATCACTTAGTTTGGTGCTCTGCACAGAATAAGGGCTCAATAAATATCATTGCTTGAAGGGTGGAGGAAAGGAGAGAGTGAGGCAGACAGGACTTTTAAAAAAATATAATAGAATCTCCTCTCTCCAGTCCATATTTTCCTCTGCTGCCCAGAACATCCTTCTAAAATGTCATTCCACACAACTTTTCCCTGGTCTCGGAAACCTTCAGTTGCTACTCATTCCCCTTCTCAGAGAAGATGCTAACCACTCACTCTGAGCTCAACAAACCTCTCCCTCCTACCTATCCAAACTCTTCTCCCACAACACCCCAGCTCGCACTTCCCATTCCTCTCAAACTAACCTACTCATGTGCCTCATTCTCATCTCTCATTGCTCTAACCTCTCCCTCATAACAGGCCCCCACCCTGCAACACCCTTCCGCTTCAAACCTGGCAGACCACAGGTTTCCCCATCTTCAAAGCTCCTTCTGAAATCATACCTCCCCAGGAAGCCTTCCCCACAGGTTTTATCCTCCCTGTTACTTCTTCAGCACTTCCACACCAACTAAGAACTTGGGAAATAATAACAACAATGGCATTTGTTAAGCGCTTACTATCTGTCAAACACTGTTCTAAGTGCTGGGGTAGAACAAGGAAATCAGGTTGTCCCATGTGGGGCTCACAGTCATTCGCAACCATCCTTAGCAATTTGATACATAACGACATTCATATCATGCTATTTAAGTACTAATTCTTATGCATATTCACCTTTTTTTCCTATTCATGTTATTTCAGTGTCATTTTCCTCCATTAGATCATAAGCTACTTAAGGCCAGAGGTCGTCTCCTCACTATATTGTACTCTCACAAGCATTTACAGTGCTCTGCACCCAGTATGTGCTCATTAAATGCTATTGACTGTGATTTAAGCTAACACCAGGAGGAATGATTAAATGACTTTAAATTTCCTTTAAATACCAAAGCTTTAGTAAAACACAGAATTTCAGAAAGGGGAGGGGTAACAATTTTGAGAGTATATATATAAAGTAGACTCAGAAGAAGATACAAGAGGAAACCAGAAGAGTACCATGACGTCTTGGAAAGGAACCAAAATGAACCTTTTCAAGTAGCATTTTCAAAGTCTCTTCTTCAAACAAAGCTTTTTCTGAACAAAAGGAGCACTAGTGAGATGGACCTGTGCTTGAAAAGATTTTCAAAGTGTCACAAGGAATTGCAGTCAGTGGGTGTTTCTTGGCCCAAGCTTCTCTTGGCTCTGAACGCATGAATGGTTCTTAATCCAGCTCTTAATTTTAAAGACTAAGCACAAAGGAAGCACCAATAAAATACTATCAAAGATGTTTCCCATATGCAGTCACCTCTGTTATTTATCTAGGCTTAAAGCAAATTTCTCAGCTCTACCACTGACAAAAAAGTGAAATTGATAATCATAAATGATTATATATTAGAAAATAAATTCTCTCACATTAGAAAATGCCAATTTGAATACATGAAAACAGACATTTTACAGAGAACTTCTGGAATGTTATGAAGATTTTGAAGATGTGTAAAGTTCTCAGAAGTTGAAAAGTAAATCTTGGAACACATTTTAAACAGTTTGTAGTTGCAATATTTCTGCAAGAAATTAGATTGAAATTTTGCCTAATTACATTGATAAGATTCTTTAATCAACTTAATGAGATTTGTGAGCAGCACACAACATAGTTTCGGATCACAAGATTCCAAGCACCAAAAATCATTTGGTTAAGAGGGAAATAGATTTCCCAAAATGATTTGTTTTTCTTCTGTACTTACTGTCTTGGGAAAATTTCCAAAGAGAAAAAAAATAAGTTGTTGCTGACTATAAAAGTACAAACCCCCCACAAGTTTTATGTCTGCTCTTCATTAATAGTATTGTGTTAATAGGAATCACAGTATTTGAGCACCTGCTTGATGCAAAAATGCACTAAGTACTTGGGAAGGTAAAACAGAATTAAGAGACCTATTCTCTACCCAAGAGGAGTTTAGACTCAAATAGAGGAATGAGACACAAATATATTTGCAAATTTGTTTCCATTTCTATAATGGACTCTCACGCTGGAGAAGCAGCGTGGCTCAGTGGAAAGAGCACGGGCTTTGGAGTCAGGGCTCATGAGTTCGAATCCCAGCTCTGCCACTTGTCGGCTGTGTGACTGTGGGCAAGTCACTTAACTTCTCTGTGCCTCAGTTCCCTCATCTGTAAAATGGGGATGAAAACTGTGAGCCCCACGTGGGACAACCTGATTCCCCTATGTCTACCCCAGTGCTTAGAACAGTGCTCGGCACATAGTAAGCGCTTAACAAATACCAACATTATTATGTTTACAAGTATCCCTACACCAAGAGAATCAGAATGGAAGCTGCTGTCTATATAATGTAGGTTTCAAAACAAAAACACTGAGGACTTTTTTTTTGGGGGGGGGGAGGAAGGGAGAAGAGGTCACATGTCTCCATGCTCGTGAATTAGAATGTAAACAATTGCTCACCTCTTCCCTTCACGATTTGCCTTTGTTACCACAGTCATGGACAGCTAGTTCTTTTCTATATCCCTTCCTATCTCTGCTGGGCCAGAAGGAAGTGAAGTGATTCATTACCCAATAGTGACCTATTTAGGTGATGAAATGAGTGATGTGGGTGGGCTGTGGATCCTGCTATGGGAACTGAAATCTAGACTAAAAATGGGAAACTGGGAATTGAGAGGATCTCTCAAAAAGTAAATAATAATAATGGTATGCACTAAGTTCTTACTCTGTGCCAGGCACTGATCTAGGAGCTGGGGTAGATACAAGATAATTGGGCTGGACACAGTCCCTGTCCCACATGGGGCTCAAAATCTTAATCCCCATTGTACAGATGAGGTCAATGAGGCACACAGAAGTTAAGTGACTGGCCCAAGGTCACAAAGTTAGATAAGTGGTGGAGTAGAATTAGAACCCAGGTCCTTCTGATTCCCAGGACAGTGCTGTCCACTGATTAGTGAATGAAACACTGTGGAACACATGAGACTTTTTGATCTGTTCTAAAAATCTGAGCAGCAAAATCCCTCCACCCCAATTTGTCCTAAATTGACACCTGCTTAAGAACACTGAAAAAAGTAGTCTCAACTCTTATTCAGTCTTCTCATGCGCATTTTTAATTATACTGGCCTGGTAACAGAAACTCCTTAGGATTTCACAAGCACCAGATAACTTTCCCTTTCAACTTGAGGTTGAGAGAGTTCTCACCAAGACTAAGCCTTGGAATCAAAAAGGTTGGTGACCGCAGGCCCTTAAACACAGTTTACCACTAGATTCATTAATCCCAAAAGTGAAGGACTAAAAAAAGTCATGACCATCTAAAGTCTTTCAAGGAAATAAAGAATTTACAACCCAAACAATAAAGATAGTACATTCTTTAAAAATCAAGAGTTAAGAATAGATCAATCTAATTCATTCAATCCTATTATTTGAGTGCCTACTGTCTGCAGAGCACTTGGAAAGTACATTTCGGCAACAGAGACAATCCCTACCCAACACCAGGCTTGCAGTCTTGGGGGGGGGGGGATCTAATTTCGCTAGAAGTCAATTCAACTGTATTTATTGAACATTTACTGTGTGCAGTGTACTGTAACAAGCGATTAGAAGAGTACACTATAAAACAATAAACAGATACAATAAACAATTTCCTGCCCACAACTAGCTCCAAAGGCAGTAGGCATGGTGTCTTTCAACAGCCATCCTTTTCTCAAATAAAAAGAAAGGCTCCTTGTGGGCAGAGAACACGTCTGCCGGCTCTAAGTACTCTCTCCCAAGCGCTTATTCTAGTGCTCTAAGCACTTTCAAACACTCAATAAATGCCACTGATTGATTCAAGTACATCATCTGAAATAAGTACTCCTTTTTCACAGTGACTGCCTTCTCTGCCTTCTCTAGTGTCAGAAAGTTAAACAAAGGTCAGTCAAAACCAAAGTTCATTTCTAAAGCATAAATTACCAATGAAACAGTCGAGCCAGGAGATGCAGTTTTGCCCATCAGGTTGCCCTCAGAGTTCTGGCAAAGAAAGTATCCACCACAGCAATTAGAAGGGTGCCTGGCACATAGTAAGCACTTAACAGATGCCATTATTATTATTAAAGCAGAATACGACGATGAGGACAAACTCCTCCCCTCCAGACACCCCAGGTTTCTGTGATTGGGAGAGACCCAGACTGGGCCAGGGATGCAACCGGGGCAGGAAGGGAAGGAAGGAGGGAGGGCAGAGAAAGGATGTTGGGAGGTTGAGATTAGGGAGTTTTGTTTATTTTGAAGATTAAGGGCTTCAAGGAGATAACAATTCTTTTAGGAATCGAAAGGCGTTTCTCCTGCTGTGACTAAAGGGGAGGGGGCTGGGACCTCCGCCTTTAGGGCCTGGGAGGAGTTTTGGGGAAGCCCTGGAGGGGCGGGGGAGATGGGTCGCCCATGGACCCCTTTATTCCACCCTCCCCGTTTATTGCACCCCTCGAAGGGGGTCCATGACCAGCCCACCCCCAACCGGAGACGGGAGAAAGTTGGGGGGCGGAGCGGGGTGACCAACTTCCACTCCAGGAGCAATTCCTCCTGCGGATTTGGGGGTGCTGGAGGGGGTGTGGATTCATGATGTGTATATATCTATAGTTCTATTTATTTATACTGATGCTATCGATGCCTACTTGTCTCGTTTTGTTGTCTGTCTCCCCCCTTCTAGACTGTGAGCCAGTTGTTAGGCAGGGATTGTCTCTTTCTGTTGCCGGATTGTACTTTCCAAGCGTTTAGTACAGTGCTCGGCACACAGTAAGCGCTCAATAGACTGAATGAAAGAACTGTACTTTCCAAGCGCTTGGTACAGTCCTCGGCACAAAGTAACCGCTCAATACGATTGAATGAATTGTACTTTCCAAGCACTTAGTACAGTGCTCGGCACACAGTAAGCGCTCAATAAATACGATAGAATGAATTGTACTTTCCAAGCGCTTAATACAGTGCTCTGCACACAGTAAGCGCTCAATAAATACGATGGAATGAACTGTACTTTCCAAGCACTTAGTACAGTGCTCGGCACACAGTAAGCGCTCAATATGATGGAATGAACTGTACTAAGCGCTTAGTACAGTGCTCTGCACACAGTAAGCGCTCAATAAATACGATGGAATGAATTGTACTTTCCGAGCGCTTAGTACAGTGCTCTGCACACAGCAAGCGCTCAATAAATATGATTAAATGAATGAATGGACCCCTTCCTCCCTCCCAGCCTGGGGATGTAGGGGGGTGTGAGGGGACGGTCCGGCCCCACAGACAAATGATCCCCATAATAATAATAACGGTATTTAAGCCCTTACTATGTGCCAAGCACTGTTCTAAGCGCTGGGGGAGATACAAGATACGAGTCACTTAACTTCTCTGGGCCTCAGTTCCCTCATCTGTAAAATGGGGATTAACTGTGAGCCTCAAGTGGGACAACCCGATGGCCCTGTATCTCCCCCAGCGCTTAGAACAGTGCTCTGCACAGAGTAAGCGCTTAACCAATACCAACATTATTACAAGGTCATCAGGCCTTGTGGGGCTCACAGTCTTAGTGCCCAGTTTACAGATGAGGAAACTGAGGCCCAGAGAGGTGAAGTGGCCTGCCCAAGGTCACACAGCAGACAGGACGGAAAGACAAAGCAAAGGAGGGAGGGGTCTTACCCTGGGGTGGCGGGGGAGGCAGCTCCTGCTGGAAATGATGGAAATCCTTAGCCCATCTGGGGGGCCCCCGCTGGAACCCAGGAGGGCTCTAAATCCACACACAGCTCCGGCTCCAACCTTCCTCCCTTCCTTCCCTCGTCCAGGCTACGACCGGGAAAACGCCTTCCTCCTTCTTCCCTTTTCCTCCAGAAAGTCCCAGCCCTCGCCCAGGCCAGGCCTGACCCTCTCCAGGGAGGGAGATACCGGCTCAGCCCGCGGCTGCAACTAATTGTGCATTTCCCTCCCCTCCTCTCCTTTCCCCTCCTCTCCCCGCCCCGTCCCGCCCCGTGGGTGGAAAAAAAAGAAAAAGGTGGAGATGGAGAGTCGAGAGAAGGGGAGGGAAAAGGAGGAGCGAAAAAGGGGAGAGGGGAAAGATGTGGATAGAGAAAGGGAGAGCACAGAGAGAGGGATTAAGCTCCTGAGTCCAAGAGCTTGGGTCTGGAGCACGGCCAAAGAGAGCAGTCAAATTACCAGTCCCTGGAAAAAAGAAAAAAAAAGCAAAAAGCAAAACAGAGCTACTGTTTTCTCCCATAGAGCACTCCTCTTTCATTTTCTGGGAACTTGGATTTCTGCTTTCTTTAGACTTCTAAATACCCTCTAGATATGTGCGTGTGTGTGTGACTGTGTTCGAATATGTGAGTCCAGCAGTAGAGTGCAGTTTTTAGATTGTGAAGAAGCTGAGCCTGCAGTATTGGAGAGCAGAAAAATGACTGTTTATGCTTTGGGACACCAGTGGAAAAAAAAATAATGTTGGCTTATTCCCCTTACTGTAGACAAAACTATACTAATCAGATTACATATGCCAACAACCTTTGCTTCAGGGAAGGAAATGAATAAACACTCATGTAAACTAAATGCAGTTCCCCTCCAGGGCTATCTAACAATATTATATGACAGGGCAATAAAAGGGATGGATGAAATACAGGCATGTAAACGTGGAGTCATTTCTTCTCATATGGAGTCCTACAACAAGCACCCCGAAAATGTCTCGGGGATATTCACAGATTTACTTAGCGCATCCCACGTGTTTCATTAAGAGCTCCGGTATACACGTGCATTGCATTTTTGTTTATTTGTTTACCTGGTTGCCTGTCTATTGTCTCTTTTTATTTTGATGAATGTTGCAAGCAGCTGTTCCCAAGAAGGTAGAGCACGAATCAAGTTCCCAAACTTTTCCATTCTTTTCTTTTTTTTTATCAAGGGTCATTATACATTGTGAGTGTTTAAAAATTAACTCCACTGTACATATTTAGAATCCTAAAGCATTTCTATTGGCATAGTTTGGTGCCACTTCCTATACATACTACTCATCTAAAAAAATGGAATTCCAGACTCGGAATTACACAACAGAGAGGTGGGTTTTCAACTTCAAAGAACCTTGATTACCCTTAATGCTCATCCAGCAATGTAAATATTAACATTTATCATAAGGATAGGCGAAGAGTAATTTTCCTTCACCAATTCTACAATAATCTGGAATTTATTCTATAGTCTCAAAAAGACAATCCCACAATAGTCTTGTTCAGTTACTTTCTCCAGGAAATGCTACAGAAACTTGCCAGTCTCAAGTGGAAAAACGTTAATATTCAACACTACACAATGAACAGTTATTTTTTAAAGCAAATAAAAGTGATTCAGAGCAATTCTTTTCAAAACTAAACATCTCTATTAGATTACTCAAAGACCAAAAACACACTTCAGATCAGTTAAGAATTTTTAAGAACTTGTTCAACTAGTACAGCTCCAAATTGACTTTGAGTTTCAAAACCAAAATTTACACTGAACAAGTTTCAAAGGATGTATATTCCATAACTACAACACTGTGCCATTTACCTAAGCATTATCCCTGGTCAGTACCTAGACAGTTGCATTTAAACACTATAGATCCATGCAAAGGGAAACTATTTACTCCAAACACTGTTTGGCTGATTTATTGATGACAGTTGATATTTTTATTGTTTAATCTTAACTTGGTATCAATGGGTTCACATGAAATTCTTCCATTTTATGCATTGTCTTCACCCATTTAGACTGTGTGTGCTTTCTAAGAAGACTGGCGTTGTCCTTGACTCATCTGTCTCATTCTCCCCTCATAGTCAATCTGTCATCAAATCCCATCGGTTCTACCTTCACAACATTGCTAAAATCTGCTCGTTCCTCCTCACCCAGACTGCTGCCATCGGGATCCAGCCACTTATCCTATCCAACCTTGTTTACCGCATCTGCCGTCTCGCTGATCGCCCGGCCTCCTGTCTCTGTCCCCTCCAGTGCATACTTCACTCTGCTGCCCAAATCATTTTTCAACAAAAATGTCCATTTCGTGTTTCCTCACTCCTCAGGAACCTCCAGTGGCTTCCCATCTTCATCTGCATCCAGCAGTAACTCCTTACCATCAGCTTTAAAGCACTCATTCAGCTTGGCCAAAGTAGCATGGCTTAGTGGCAAGAGCACGGGCTTGGGAGTCAGAGGATATGGGTTCTAATCCCGGGTCCGCCACTGTCTGCTGTGTGTCCTTGGGAAAGCCATTAACTTCTCTGTGCCTTAGTAACTTCATCTGTAAAATGGGGATGAAGAATGTGAGGCCTACGTGGGATAACCTGATTACCTTGTTTCTACCCCAGCTTTTAGAACAGCGCTTAGCACATAAAAAGCACTTAACAAATACTAACATTATTATCAGCCCAGTGCTTGGAACAGTGCTTGGCACATAGTAAGCACTTAACAAATACCATAATTATTATAATTATTCACCCATTTCCTACTATAGCCCAATGTGCACGCTCTTCCTCTAGTGCCAGCTTACTCACTGTGTTTTCCCTCTGCTCCCTCTGCTGCCTCTCTGCCCCCCAACTTCACCTCCCCTCAGCTAACCCCCCTTTCCCCCCCTTTCCCTCTGCTCCTCCCCCTCTCCCTTCCCCTCCCCTCAGCACTGTGCTCATCTGCTCATTTGAATATATTTTTATTACCCTATTTATTTTGTTAATGAGATGTACAGCCCCTTGATTCTATTTATTGCTATTGTTTTTGTCTGTCTGTCTCCCCTGATTAGACTGTGAGACCGTCATTGGGCAGGGATTGTCTCTATCTGTTGCCTAATTGCACATTCCAAGTGCTTAGTACAGTGCTCTGCACAGAGTAAGCGCTCAATAAATACTTTTGAATGAATGAATTAATGAATCTCCTTTATCTTGCCACTGACCCCTTTATCATGTCCTCCCTCTGACCTGGAACTCTGTCCCACCCCATATACTCCAGACCACCACTTTTCCCCACTTTAAAGCAGTATTAAGGTCACATATCCTCTAAGAAAATTTGCCCAGTTAAGCTCTCTTTTCCCTGGCTCTCTCCCTTCTGCGTCATCTATGCACTTGAATCTGTGACCTTTGGACATTTGATGTTTGCCCTTCCCCTCACCCATAGCACTTTGTATATGTCTTTAAATTATATATTATGAATTATTTATTTTTTCATATTAATGCCTGTCTCCCCCTCTAGACTGTAAGCTCATTATGGGCAGGGAATGTGTCTGTTAATTCTGTTGTATTGTGCTCTCCCAAACACTTAGTACAGTGCTCTGAATTTAGTAAGTGCTTAATAAGTACCACTGATTGATTCATTCATTCATTTGTGGACAAGGAAGAGTACCATAATCTGACATTTTTGCCTTACATGTTGTAACGTCAATTATAATAATAAAAAGAAAAAGAACAATAGTAGTAATAATGAATAACCTAGAACTACTAGATTATTGTTCTTGCTTTATAAAAAAGCAATATCAGGATTCTTCTGTTGGACCAAGAACCCCTACCTTTCTAAAGAAGTTGGGATCTCTAATTTGCTGATTATAAAGACCACCTTTAAGGGCGAGTTTAAGTACAGTATGTGAGAGTTAAAACTGGCAAAGTTTTAAGATTCAAAAGACTGTATTAGTCTCATCATTTTAGGAGTTATATTGTTTTCTACACTAATAATAATAATGTTGGTATTTGTTAAGCGCTTACTATGTGCGAAGCACCATTCTAAGCACTGAGGGAATTACAAGGTCATCAGGTTGTCCCACGTGGGGCTCACAGTCTTAATCCCCATTTTACAGATAGGGTAACTGAGACACAGAGAGGTTAAGTGACTTGCCCAAAGTCCCACAGCTGACAGGTGGCTGAGCTGGGATTTGAACCCTTGACTTCTGGCTCCCAAGCCCACGCTCTTTCCACTGAGCCTCGTTGCTTCATAATGGAGAACTGACATTTAGTTTATCTGACATTTTAGCCTTTATAAAATCATAAAGTATTTCTGGGGAAGATTGCTTGGACTGAACTCATCAAACCGATGTTAATTGGTTAAAAAAATGTTTACACATCTTGAATTTTAATTTGTGGGGATTATGGAAAGCTTTTGCTCTACTTTATTCTGGAAGTTAGAAAAACTACAGTGGAGGGTTATTTTTTTGCACCAATAGACCTGGTTTGGGGTGGGCAAACTGGGAAATCTGGGGAACAATTAGGTGTAATATACCTGGAAGAAAGAGGTACTGCTTAATCTGGTCAGTTCCTACTCTTTAACAGTTCCCATCTGGTCCACTTTCCTTACTGTCCCCTCATCCATCCTTACTGCCTTTCCCTAACCTCCCCACTACCCCCACTCCTTCCCACCTCGTACACAGACACACGGAATCAAAAGCAGTCCTATTCTCAACCCAGAGGCAGGACCATGAGGCCAAGTGATCTGCCCACCATATGTCTACCACTGACCTGACTGTGAATTACTGAAGTGGGTGGGGATGCAGTGTGCAATGGCGTGCAGGGGTGGGAGAGAGAAAAATGGAGAGAGACCAAGAGACAACCAGAGAGAGGCAGAAAAGGAGAAAGAGAAAAACAGAAGATAAAGAAAAGGAAAGAGAAACTATAAGCTCATTGTGGGCAGGGAAGGTGTGCACAGCGAATGTGTCTACCGACTCTGCTATTATGTACTTTCCTAAGTGCTTAGTACAGTACTCTGCACACCGTAAGCACTCAATCACTATGACTGAGAGAGAGAGAGAGGGACAGAGAGAGGGAGAAAACCCACTGACTTTTCTCCAGAATCTCTAAATAACCTAGTTACTGGACAAGAAAATTGAGTAGCTGTTACTATCTCAGGAACTGAAATCAAGTTTCATGATTTGTGTTGCCTATTGCATGGGAGATCCTCTCCAAGTCCTGGATAGTTGATATTATAATTGTCAATTTTTGTTATTGTTTCATCAACTTGTTGCTATGGTATTATTTCTATTACAAGCCCTCAGACCCTCAAAACAATGACAATCTCCAAGCTTCACTGGCCTGGAGGGGAAGAAGTAGATGTGAAAAAAGTGAGGGCCAATTCCCTGGACCCCATCCACCCCTAATTTTTATTCCCTAAAATTTTATTTGCTAGAGCAATCCATTTAGGAGATGCTATCAAAAAATAAACATTACCTTTGGACAGAAATTTTAGATCCCATTTTTCTTTTTGAGAAATATGTTCTATGAAAGGAAGAGGGTGATGGTGAAAGTAACTATTCAGCCTTATCCAAAATGTACACAGGGTCAGTTGCTTCGGGCAGTGGTTGACATTGTCTCAGTGGGATTCCAGCTGAGGTGGTGAAGGCAATGTTTTTGCTCCCACAGTTCTTTGGGTTTCACTTTCCCTAGAAGGCCAACATAAAGGTTTTCAAACAAGACTGAAATCAATTAATCAATCAATAGCATTTATTGTACTGCTGTAGAAAGTACTTGAGAGAGTAAAATACGATAGGATTGGTAGAAATGATCCCTGTTCACAGGAGCTTACAGTATAGAGGGGAAGACAGTCATCAAATAAATTTCAGATAGAGGAAAAGGCAGAGAATAATGATATGTACATAAGTGCTGTGGAACTGAGAATGGGGTGAATATCAAGTTCTTAAGGGGCAAGTTCTTTAGGGGTACAAATCCAAGTGCATAGGCGATGCAGAAAGAAGGGAAAAGAGGGGAAACGAGGGCTTAGCAAAGGAAGGCCTCTTGGAGGAGATGTGATTCAGGAGGTCTGTGAATGTGGGTAGGGTGGTGGTCTTTTGGATATAAAGGGGGAGGAAGTTCTGGACTAGAGGGAGGATTTGAGCAAGGGATCAGTGGTAAGATAGACAAGATTGAAGTGGAATGAGTAGGTTGTTGTTATAGGAGTAAAGTACGTAGACTGGGTTGTAGTAGGCCAAGGTTTGGGTCTTTTTGCCTACTACAACCCAGACCACACACTTCGCTCCTCTAACACCAACCTAATCACTGTAACACAATCTTTAGCTTTTTATTTTACTTTTATTATGGTATTTATTAAACACTCACTATGTTACAAGCACTTCCCTAAGCCCAGAAGTAAATATAAACAAAAGACAGTCATTGTGCTACATGGGACTCACAATCTAGATGGAGATAGCCAGATAAAGGCAAGGGTAACAATGGACAGTAACAACAACAAACCACAGAGTCAACAAGTCAAGATGACAGTGGCAAAACAAGTAAAAGAATGGGTCTTGGAGATGAGAGTCCTCAGGCTGTACCAGGGCTCAGGTAACTATTCCTTAGTTACAAATCACTTCAGCCTCCCCAGGACTTTGAAAATGTCAAAAATACTCTTACTCAGAAAAGAAAAAAAAAAGTGGGCACTCTCCCGCTAAGTGAATCTTCCTACTGTAATGTAAGTTCCTTGAGATCATGTTTTTTAATTGTATCGTACTCTTCCACTGCACAGAGTAAATGCTTGATTAGTATTTGATTGACTGAAGGGATGAAATTGAGTCCTGAGTCCTCCGAAACCTACTCTCCTAGGTGCTTTGACAGAGTTCTGCACACAGTAAGCATTCAATATATAGGACTGACTAACTAATACAACAACAAAAAGTTATGGTTGGTAACAGAAACCTCAACTATAGTATGTTCCATCTTTAATGTAAAATGTAAGCCACATCACAATTTAATAAAGTGTCTATCTAGCTATAGCCAAAGTACATTTTCAGGCCAATACTTCTAACAGTAGTCCTTTTTAGTTTTGCAGTAACCCTGTTTTTTGTCCAAGCCACCCAAGCTCTTAGCAACAGTAGGTGCTTATTCATTTTTATGATCACCCTGTCAACTTTCTCTGCATAGAGAGGACCTCAGCAGACTGTGGCAGCTAGTTCTGCTCTTGAGAGAATAGACTCCAGGAGTCCACTGAAATAACGACAGCAGTCACCATGTCAGATCCCTACTAGAATAAACGCCATCTTAAACGTGCACTGATTGATGTGACCCTTGATTTGCAGGAACTTGAGATGGAAGTTAGGCAAATGCTTAGAAAGCAGAGGAGCTGTGGGAGGAGAAGGAGATGAGAGGACTGAAATCCCGGCTCTGCCACGTGTCTACTGTGTGACTTTTGGCATGTCACTTAACTTCTCTGTGCCTGTTACCTCATCTGTAAAATGGGGATTAAGACAGTTTGGTCCCATGTGGGACTTAGATTGGGTCCAACCTGATTAGCTTGTAACTACCCCAACATAGAGTATAGTGCCCAGGACATAGTAAGTGCTTAACAAATACCCTTAAAAACATGACAAAGGTCATGCTTCTGGCCTTCTTATTAGTTCACTTCTTTCAGCAGAATGAGAAGATGGAAATTTAGTGGAGTACAGAGGAGGGAAGGTTAGTGAGTGATGGAGCCACTTATCTCTTCTACTTCTAGGATAGAGAAGTGGAGCAGAAAGCAGACATCCTGCCCTCACTTAATTCCTATAATTCAACCATTTTTCAAATGTAAATGTCAGATGGCTCGAAGGGAAATTGCAAAACTTTCACACAGCATGGAGTCTTAGCTGCTGAAAGCGTCAGCAAGTTTGAACATGTCCTGGAAGTTATAACTTGGGATTCAAGATTTTTTATTGGTGCAGCAGTAAATGAGCCCTGTAGGACTGTATTTCATCAAGTCAGCCTGAAGCCACTTCCAGATGCTGGGCTTTACCAAAGATAACTGCTGGCACTTTTGGGGTGGCAGACGAGCAGGGGAGCTGTGCTCCCCTCTCCTTGGGGAGGAGAGTGAGGATAATTATGATCCCAACTATGCAGCTCAATTTCTAAGTTATCAAAAAGTATGAAAAGTGTTTTATAACTAGATGCTTACCGCAAAGCTATCATGGACTTTTTATTTTCCCAGTCTCTTGTACCCCCCCGACCTCTCACTGTCCCTATTACAATAGTAATAATTGTGGTATTTCTTAAGCGTTTACTACATGCCAAGTCTGGAGATTGATACTAGACAATGCTGCTGGTCATGGTTCCTGTCCCACATGAGGCTCACAGTCTAGAGGGGAGGGAGGACAGGTATTTAATTCTCATTTCATATATGAGGAAACTGAGGCCCTGAGAAGTTAAGTGACTTGCCCAAGTTCACATGGCAAGCATGTGGTGTGGCTGGGATTAGAATCCAGGATAATCCCTTGGGTACTGATGATCTGGTTGTGTTTGATTTATTCTAAGTGGAGGCAACAAAGAATCTGAATACTGGTGTTAGAATATGCTTCCGATACTCTGGGTAATTGTTCTAGTCCTAGAAACAAGTCATATATGTTGTCAACCTCTTGCTCACTTCATCCATTTGTCCTTTCCCTCTACCATCATGCAGTTGCTCTTTTTCTTGTCATTCTGGCAGATTCAAGGATCTGCTGCCCTTTAATCCCTCTGTCTTCCCCCGCCCCCCTTAACCTCCAGGAGGATAGGACTGGCAGGGATGAGAGAAGGTAGACAGCGCTGAGCAAACCACTATCACTAAAATTAATTCCTTCAAAAAGGTTTTCAATCCTGAAGCCTCCGTGACCAGACTGAGGCTCCTCTGTCATTTACAATGGAAATCTCCATCATCACAGATTTATGGCATAAGGACTTTTTTCTAGTAAGCACCCAATTCCTGCTTTAGCACTTTTTATGGGTTTTTCAAGAAGAGAGCTAAAAGCCTGGGTTTTCCCAAGTACCTCAGTTTTTTTTGTCTAAAACTAAATCATCAGTGACTTTGAACCTTGCCAAAATTTTATTCTGTAATTCTTACCTGGACATAACTTGAACTCAGCTGTACTGAATAGCAACATATTTTTAGACTCTTTTATTATGCTAAAGTCATAAACTTCCCATGACAATGGGAGGATAATGTCCACATTTTATTACCTCATGAGTTAGCCGGAGAATGGTGGAATCAGATCAGACAGATTTGAGAAACCTGGACCTCTAGGGACAAAGTCTGGGCTCTAATTTGCATTGACCTCTTTGCCAGAGGCTTTCTAGTTTGCACCAAAAGCTTACTTGTGGTACTTTCTGGGAAATAATCCCTGAAAAAGGTGGTGGTATTCATATAGCCCAAATACCCAGCTTGAGAAAAGCTGGGCAGGATATAGGTAGTGCAGGTGAGTTAATCAGGTAAAAATTAAGGCAAATGGAAGATGAAACAAAACAGAGAGCAAGCAGCAGGTAAAACATAGTAGGTCAGCAAACAACTGTCAGAATGGCAATAAGAACGTGGGAATTATTGGCATTCTTAATTAGTTTTACAATCTCAGTTTCCCAGAAATTGCATGTCAAGGACTATATAATTCCCTCCCAGGTTCATGATTTTTTAAATTAACAAATTTCATTAATTTCCTCATCTGTGCATCCTTCCCACTTAACATGGTATCTCTTCTTCTTTAAAATATCTTTGTATAAAATCTTCTCTCCTTTGGCACAGACCCATTCTTGCTATTTTCTATTGTGTTATTCTTTCAGCAATTTTCTGCAACAGCCATCTGGAAATTTAGTTCATCTCCTATAACGAACATAGAAGGTTAAATTTCAAGATAAGAATGAGAAAACTTCAGAAAGAAATACAGTGATCAACTAAAGAAGCAAATGCCCAATAATCGTCCTCATTCAAAAATCTTTTTAAGAAGTCTGAGTTTATTAATTGGCAGACTGCTTTCTAGCTCAGACACTACATCATCAAAGAAACCATTGGCAAGGTCATCATAAGGATCTTCAACTGGGGCCTGCTGGCTGTTTTGAAAAACTCAAAGAGTATTCAATAGAATACTATTCCATATTCAATTCCAGTAAAAATTTGTGACAGGCTATGTTGAGAATGAACAATGCCTCATTCCAATCTGACACTCCAAAAGAAGAGAGAAATTCTAATTCCATTAGATTTGTGGTGTCCCTTTGGATTCAGTGTGACCATGTCAGAATTTTTACCAAGAACAGATACAAAATACAGTTGTTGGAAGTGGGTGAAAGCTAGATTTTCACTTTAAGGAATTGAATTGCAATTGTAGGTTTCACAGTTGGGAAACAGACACAAAAAATATTAAAATGTGTAACTCTTTTATTTTACAGAGAATAATTTTAAACTATTTGTAAAGTCCAAAGAGTGAGAGAACATTTTATCTTTGCTCTGGTACTATAGTTTTATTAAAAATTAATAGTCAAATATCAAATACTTAAAATTAAACAGAAGGATTATATTTTGATATTCTTCAAAATCAATGGAGTAATCATTCTTAATATTGGGATTTCTGTGTTCAAAAAGTTTACAGATAATCTTTGAAAATTTCAGAACCACATTTTATTACTCATAGGACAATAATAGTGCTAACATTTTTCCCATATGAAATTTTAATACCATAGTGAAAAACTACAGTATGAACGGTCTGTTTCAATGGTTTTTGTCTTTATGTTTGTCCTTTTGTGGATTCATTATGTCTGTCCTCTTTTCTTCATTTCTACCCTTCACTGAATACTTGCAAAATCCTCACAGCAAAAAATATCTGTGGCACAAAACATTTACAGTGCAATTGCATTCACCTCCCTCAATAAAACCCGTATTGTCCTTTCATCCTAAAGTTTGGCTGGTTAAAGTGGTTCATATATGACTTATAGGATGGTGGAAGATCTCTGCCAAATAACCACTAAACCGCTAAAATCCTCCCTTTCCTCTCTATCCAAACTGCTATCACATTAATACAATTACTCATCTTATCCTGCCTAGATGACTGCATCAGCCTCCATGCTGACCTTTCAACCTCCTGTCTTTCCCCACTCCAGTCCAAACTTCAAGCCTCTGCCCGGATCATCTTTCTACAGAAACGTTCAAGACATGTCACCCCACTCCTCAAAAATCTCCAGTGGTTGCCTATCCACCTCCATACCAACAAAAACTCCTCACTATTGGCTTTAAAGCACTCCACGTTGCCCTTTCTTACCTCACCTCACTTCTCTCCTCTACAACCCAGCCCACATACTTCGCTCCTCTGGTGCTAACCTTCTCACTGTGCCTCGCTCTTTCCTGTCTTGCTGCTGACCCCTGGTCCACACCCTGTCTCTGGCCTGGAATGCCCTCTTTCCTCCAATCTGACTCACAATTACTCTCCCCCCACTTCAAAGCCTTACTGAAACACATCTCCTCCAAGAGGCCTTCTCAGATTAAGCCCCACTTTTCCTCATCTCCTACTCCCTTTTGAGTCACCCTGATTTGCTCCCTTTGCTCTCCATCCCCTCATCCCAGCCGCACAGCACTTATGTATATATCCATAATTTTTTTTATTTGTATTGATGTCTGTCTCCCCCTCTCTAGACTGTGAGCTCCTTGTGGGCAGGGATTGTCACTGCTTACCGTTGCACTGCTCTTTTCAAGCACTTAGTACATTGCTCGGCACACAGTAAGCACTTAATAAATTGGACTGAGTGAATGAATGCATGAATGAACCATTGGTGATCGCAGGAAGTGGAAATGGAGAGAAATGTCAGTGGTAGAAGCTGGGTGAGGCCAGGAATATTGCAGGAGAGATAGCAATGGCAGAGACCAGCATCGCCTAGTGGATTGAGCAGTGGTCTCGATTAGACTGTAAGCCCGTCAGTGGGCAGGGACTGTCTCTATCTGTTGCCAATTTGTACATTCCAAGCGCTTAGTACAGTGCTCTGCACATAATAAGCGCTTAATAAATACTCTTGAATGAATGAATGGTCTGGGAATCAAAAGATCTGGGTTCTAATCCCAGCATCGCCACTCATCTGCTGTATAACCTTGGGCAAGTCACTTAGCTTCTCTGTGCCTCAGTTACTTCACCTGTAAAATGGGGATTAAGACTGTGAGCCCCTCAGTGGACAAGGACTGTGTCCGACCTGATTACCTTGTATGCTTAGCGTGCCCAGTTCAGTGCCTATACATGGCAAGTTAAAAGCGTTTGAAGAAAGAGAGGCAGAAGACTCTTGGCGATGGGGAACCAGATCTATTTTTAGTATCTCTGCCACACCTTCCAAAGTTCTACTAGGTCAACTCTCTCTAATCTTTCTACAGCTTTTGAGGAGAATGACAAGACAGATATTTTTTGGTTGGAGAGTCCTGATGTTTATAAAGGCTTACCTTGAGATTGTGATCATCAGCTAACATCCTTGTGCTGTTAACAGAAGACAACTGCTTCACCTTTCTTTATATTTTTGCAGTAGGACAACAAGTTAAGTACAAGTTAGATCAAACAATACATGTCACTATATTTGATCTCCAAATATTGCCTCCACCTTTATTTGTGTTGTCACAATGTAACTTAATTCAGCTATCATTAAGAGTAAAGATGTCATCATTAAGAAATGGATCCATCTGTGCTCTTCAGCGAAAAGTTTTTTAAATACCCATAATCAGTTAATCAGTCAGTGGTATTTATTGAGCACTTACTGTTGGGAGAGCCTTGTATTAAGCATTTGGGAGCGTACAATATAACAGAGTTGGTAGATCCGTTCCCTACCCACAATGAGTTTGCAGTCTAGAGGGGGAGACAGACTTTAATATAAACAAATAAATTATGGATATGTACATAAGTACTGGCAGGGCTGATGGAGGAGTTTATAAAAGGTGCAAATCCTAGTGCAAGGGTGACTCAGAAGGGAATGGGAGAAGAGGAAATGAGAGCATAGTCTTGGAAGGCCTCTTGGAGGAGATGTGCTTTTACTAAGAGTGATCGTCTGTCGGATATGAAGAAGACAGGAGTTCCAGGCCAGAGTCTTTCATCATCTGGTACTCTTATATGTTATATGATTTTGCAAGCCTTGAATCTGAAGCTCGGAATGCAACATATTAGCTTTTGCGACGGTCAGTTCCTTAGTGCATAACTGACTCCTATTTATTCTGGAAGACATTTGAATAAGGAGAATATTTTTTAAGTATTGCTTCCTCAAGAGACTACATCCACTCACACATTTACAACAGATGGGCTCAATTTCCCCCGTCATATCTAGAAGTGTGCTAGTAACACAGAACCTTAAAAACAAGATCAATCAATGGTATTTATTGAATGCTTACTGTGTGCATAGCACTGTACTAAGCGCTTGGGAGAGTACAACAGAGTTAGTAGTCACATTGCCTGACTACAAGGTGCTTACAGCCTAGAGGGAGATAGTAAAATAAATTGTGGATATATACATAAGTGCTTTGGGGCTGAAGATAAATAATCTGAACTAGAGAATATTTGCAGAATTTCCCTTGCTGCCTCCTTTTTTCATATCAGAGTGGTGATCTTTAGATAATTATTCACCAGACACAGTATTAAGCCAAAAATACCCAAACAAGTCATTGCCAGAGCCCTTACCAATTGGAAACATATAAGTACGGTTTCCAAGCTCATTGTGGACATTGTGCTCAAGAATATCAATCCAATTATTGGTATTTAATGAGCGCTAAATTGGTGCTGAACATTGGAACAACATTTGGGAGAGTACCATAAATCAAGTGGGCACACTCGCTGCCCTCAAGGGGTTTACAATCTAGTAGGGGAGACAGACAGTAAAATATATTAAAAGTATGGGAAGAGACGAGGACTAAAGATATATATGTAAGTAATGATATGGGGGGTTGTAGTGATTTCTTGAGTATGGAAGTATGTCTACAATGTGTGTGCTAAAATGAATGATTATGGCACATCCCTTAATCTTCCATTTTAATGCACACAGAAACACGTACACAGCTTAGCTTCATATTCAGGAGTGCAATTTTGCCTGTATGAAGCAACCCAAGAAGGTACTAGCCAAAACCAGTGTATTCAACTGAAACAGGCAGGGAAGATCTTAATGTGTCTTTTTTATTTCATTTATTAAGTTCTCACTACATGCCAGACACTGTACTAAGCACTAGAGTATATGAAGTTAATTAGGTTGTACACAGTCCATGTCCCACATGGGGATAACAGTCATAATCTCCACCTTACAGTTGTGGTAACTGAGGCACAGAGGTTAAGCAACTTGCCCAAGGTCACACAGCAGACAAGTGGTGGAGGCAGGATTAGAACCCAAGTGCTTTTGACTCCCAGGCCCATGCTCTATGCCATTCTGCCCACGTGCTTAATTTACTACTGACAACTAGCAACCCCTGTTTATTCTGGCAAACATGGTTTTGACAGGGAATAAACTGGTAAAAAATACTCAGTGAATGTAGATTTTCCCTATGAAATGTGTCACCTCCAAATTTTTCAAAAACAAAATTTCTCCCTAAAGTAGGCAGATTAAAAATATCATATTATTTCAATCTCAGTTATTCAACTGATTTCCCAGAATATAGTTAGGCAGAGGAGATCCCCAAAGACTATAAAACTTGGATTATTCCACAGCTCATTTGAATTAGGCTTGAGTGCTAGTTTTTCCAGTATGATCTCAAATTGATATTGATAGCTTGTGACATGAGTAATTCATTACAGTGGAATAAAAGCATTCCTTTCATTGCTCCATGTTGAAAATTGCATAATTTTCTTTTGTTCAGTGCTTCATAATGTAATTTAACCACGGAGCAAGTAGATTTTGTATTCAGGAATGTATTGCTATTTTCAGAATGTTTGGAGGTTCCCATTTCCTCGCCCATCAAAACAATGGAAGAAATGCCAGACTTTGATGTCTGACAGAGGCAACAAAAAATGCTTGAAGCTCCTTGTGGGCAGGGAGCGTGTCTATCAACAATGTTGTATTGAACTCACTTAAGTGCTTAGTACAGTGCTCTGCACACTTGCAGCACTCAATAAATTCCACTGATTGGTTGATTAATTGGTTATTTGAAAGAACAGTGGGATGGTTGTTCTTCTTCACAACCAGTCTAATCCTTATACACAGGCCATCTACTATCCTTTAACTTTTCCTTCTAGTCACCATTCAGACTATAACCCATATATCTAAGGCTCCCAACATTTTCCTCCACATTGAAGGATTTCATACTCCTGCAGACAGGTGGACTCCAGGCAGGGCATTCTGTTTTCCTCAAGTCATTAACTTCAGCAGGTGGGCCAAGTCCCAGGCCAATCCTCAGCAACAACAGCCAGCTCACTCTGACTATTCTCCCCATTCATCATTCATTCATTCATCCATTAATACTTATTGACCACTTACTGCGAACAAAGCACTGTACTAAGTTCTCGGTAGAGTACAAACTAATAATAAACAGACACATTCCCTGACCACAGTAAGCATACAGTCTACGTTTTGGTCTGCTTCTGTCTACTTGGGACACCCAGACTAACTCCCTCAGGGGTCATAAGTAAGGAAAAGGGTGTGTGCAGAGATAACAGTGGTGTACATCCCTCCCTTCATTTCACTTCACTTCACTCTGGAATCCCTCCCTTCTCCTATAGGTTGGGCGCTGAGATGGCTCCAAATAGGCCTCAGTCTTTACCCACCACAACCATCATCACACTTGACCTGAACCCTTTTGAGGTGCTTATAGTGGAAATGTTATATTTCCTTTCCCCCAGCTTCTCCACCTCAGAACCTCCTGACCCATCTTCAAGAAAATTATTCCCTCCCACTGCCATTTTTGGCCTCCAGCTACAACTCCTGCCTTCTCTGCCTCCGCCACCTGGTTAATCTTCTTCAAAGCCCTGAGTGATATATCCTCTCCTACTGGAGGAATGAGGAAAACTGCAAGAAGATTCAGGGAGAGCTTGTAGACGTGAGAATGCATTTAGCCAATTAATCAATGGCATTTGAGTTCTGACTGTACTAAGCACTTTGGGAGAAGGCGATAGGGCTGATAGACATGATCCTTGCCTCCCTCTCACAGGCAGAAATGAGCATGTTTCTCGTTGTTCTGTTTTTTAAGTGTTAGTATGTCAGTAGCTACTTTGTTTTTTTGAGACACAACTATATGCAAAAAATCTAAACAAGGCAGTGAGATGGAGCTTTTAATTTCAGAGCCTCCCTGTCATTATAGCCCTCTAAAAGATTAAACTGCCCAAAGTCTTCTGAACCCATACTTTTGACCTGCACAACTTTCCAAGGCAATGAATTATATATTTTTACCATCTGCTAAGTGAAAAAGGCATTCCTTTTTCTTTCAACCTTCGATGGAAACCTCCTTGGTCTGGAATATGGGTATTTGGAAAAAGTAGTTTGGTTTCTTGCTTGTCCACCGCCTTCACTGATTTTGTGAATTTTAATTATGATCTCTTTCCACCTTCATCTTTATATGAAGAACCTTAAGCTTTTGGGTCTATCTTCATCTGAGATCGACTCAAATTTCTGCTTATTTCAGTTATGCTTCTTTATATGTTCTTCAGTTCTGTTATATCCTTCCCAAGACTGGAAACTGGAATTTCTTCTAGAATTTTCAAGTAATGTTTTATATAATAGTAAATCTAAACTTGTTTAACACTTTTTCATACCCAAACCCTAAATGTGAGTCCATAATGGCTTAACAACAGAAAACCTTCTTTATGAAAAATGAGACTGTGCTAATTTTCCCTCATATTCTCTCATTAGCATGTCTAGGAAGCTAAATTCTACTAATTAAGAGAAACTGTAAATTGATGTATGCAGCATCTGTGTACTTAAAGAAGATCACCTAACAAAATAACTTTCAAGAATTCATCCCCAGGGAGATTATGTCTATATCCAAAAGGCATATCACATTTTGACAGTGAAGGTAGCTGATTTTTAGTGACTTACGCTACACTAGTGTGAGAATCCCATAAAATTGCTGATTCTAGTTTCTCAAAGCCTGAGGTGCCTTTAAAATTACAGGAGGTGACTAATGAAAGCAAGTTCTACACTAATTCTTCATTACGAGATCCAAATACTCCTTGTGCCGTGATGCTTTACTGATTCCTTCTCTGTTGCTGAAATGTTCAGTAGAGTGCCCCTCTTCATTAACATGAATTTCAACAAAAGAACCAACAGCCACTTATATCCATCAACTGCATATAAATCTGAGCAGCTGCCCCGTGAGTCATCCCAGGATCAACTCGTTGAATAGGCTACTGTAGTTGCACTCAGAGGATTTAGCACACTCTGCTTCAAATCCCCCTTCTCTTCTAAATCAATCACAGAGATGGTGTGCGGAAAACGGAATCACTGTGACTTGGTCAAAGGCAATGTAACAGTGAATTAGAGGGGAAAAGACCCAGTAGACTTAAGTTAGAAACTCGGTATTCATGCTCTTAGAAATCATTTGGAAGAAAAGTTCATGTTTTTCTCTGAAAGTCTCACTTAAATCTATGCCTAATGCTAATGGGATTGTGCCACATAGACAAGATGAACATTTTGGGTTGAATTGTGCAAAAAAGTATCAGTGGCAAATTTCCCTTTGGTTGATTGACTAGTCTGTCATTTTTTAAAATCTCATTAGTACTGTTAAGAAGCAAACAGATACCTTAAGCTTCCTTCAACCTACCCAAAAATGTATTTATATAGTCTGTCTCTCCCTCTACTTTGTAATCTCCTTTTTTTAATGGTACTTGTTAGGTACTTACTATGTGCCAAGCACTCTGTTAAACCCCTAGGGTAAATACAAGATAATCAGGCTGGACAGAGTCCCTGTCCCACAAGGGACTCCCAAATAGGAAGGATTAGGATTTAATCTAAACTTTATAGGAAACATGAGGGAACTGAGGCACAGAGAAGTTGAGTGACTTGCCCAAGGTCACAGGGCAGACAAATGGCAGAGCCAGGATTAGAACCCAGGCCCTCTGACTCCCAGGCCTGGGCTCTTTGCACTAGACCATGTTGCTTCTCCCTGCAGCTCTCCCAAGTATTTAGTACAGTGCTCTGCGCAGAGTGAATGTTCAGTACATACAATTGATTGGCATCAGGTTGTTCTTAGATAACTCGCTTAGTGACCTCTAACAGGTTTCTTAACCTTTTGGCTGCTGAAATAGCCAGGAGAAAAAGTAGGTATAACTATTCCTTCTCCTAATTACATCTTGGGAACATCAGCATCTTTGTCATTTAAATCTAATACAGAAATCTTTAATAAAAATTACATGCTTATATGTTGCATCTCAGAAGAAAAATCCTACTTTATTGAGTTGCATCACAAAAAGTAACGCTTTGTCACATTAAAAATGGTTTGTATCCTTGTCCCAATTTCATATAATCATAAAACCATTTATTTATTCTTTTAATGCAGCAATGATTTTTTTTATGATATTTAAGTGCTTACCGTCAGGCACTGTACCGTGTGATGGGGTAGATGCAAAATAATCAGGTTGGACACAGTCCATGTCCCACGTGGGGCTCACAGTCTTAATCCTCATTTTACAGATGAGGTAAGTGAGGCACAGAAAAGTTAAGTGACTTGTCCAGGGTCACACCTCAGACCAGTGGGTGGCAGGGTCAGGATTAGAATCCATAACCTTCTGATGCCCAGCCCATGCTCTATCCACTAGGACATGCTGGTTAATTGTCACAGTCTGGTAAAAGCAACAGAAGCTTCTGACCCAGCAACATCTGCCCTGTATTCCCCCTGAGAACAGGCAGAAGGACAGTAATCTCTTTGTGGGCAGGGATTGCGTTTACCATCTCCACCATACTGTACTCTCTCAAATGCTTAATTCAGTGCTCTGTACACTCTAAGTGCTTAATAAATACAACTGATTGCTTGATAATCCAAGAAGATTTGGAGACAGTAGTCAGAAGGCTGAGAAGAACTAGTCAGACAAGAGGGGCTGGCTGCTCTCCACAACAGGCTCTCACTCTCTCACTGATTCTGCTGCTTCTCTACCTGAGAGGACCTTGGGTCGGGTCTCCCTTGCTGCCTTCCTGCCACTCCGGTGGCCTCCAACTCAGCTGTAACCAGTTGTGGCACAGTCACTCCCCATCCCCTCTTCTCCATTCTCTATAATCGAAAGCCCTTAGACCACATCATTTTTAGTGCTCCTCTTGATAGTATATCAGTATAGTTCCTAGGTCCTCAGACAAAGATATTGCACTAGCACTGAAACAGAGATAAGGAACTTTTTTATGGTATTTGTTAAGCACTTACTACGTGCCAGGCGCTATATTAAGCACAAGTTAATGGGGTTGGACACAGCCCAAGTCCCACAGGGGGCTAACAATCTTAATCCCCATTTTACTGATGAGTTAACTGAGGCCCAGAAAAATTGAGTGACTTGTCCAAGGTCACACAGTAGACAAGTAGTAAAGCAAGGATTAGAACCCAGGTCTCCTGACTCCCAGGCCAGTATCTATCCACTAGACCTCTCTGCTTCTTGAATTAATAAAATATCTTTGGCTCACATATGTTCCAGCCAGTTCCTTGTTATTCAGAACTGGGAATTTGATAGAGTATCTTGCTTTTCTTTTTTTTTTTTTTGCACTCTTCCAAGGACTCTAAGATCAGAGCTCAATAAATATTCCTGATGATTATGATAATTACTGAGAAGGTGTTTCTGATCTGACTGCCTCTTCCCCAAGTGCTTAGCACATAATAAGTGCCTAACAAATAAAATGGATATCATTATTATTAATCATAAGAAATCTTACACCTACCCTCCACTGAGGTAGGGAGAAAGTACACCAGTAAAGTTGGCAAGGTACTTTCAGCCAACTGAGTATTTTTGCATTAATAGGGTTATGTCCTTTGAGGTTGAATTTAGGCTGCAAAATAATTACAGAGTTGTTAACTGATTGCATGACTCCATTTGTAAAATCCAGGAGAAAAAGAGATATATAGGAAGGAAGAATTACAATTCTTCAACATTTTAGTCTCCAAGGGTCTTTGGTGGTGGTCAGGACAGATCAACTCCCTTGCCCTCCAATTATCATTAACAGTTAATTTCAGCATTTATTATGTATCCTGCCTATAATTTATTTTGTTTTTTGTATCTTATCCATTAATTAGGGTACTAGAACCCCTTCATGGTGCTTTCTTACAGAATAAAAAGCCACAGCAAAACCAATAATAATAAATTACATTTGTAATATTTTGCCAAATACTCCTTTTTATACCCCACTTGGACAGAATCTCAGACCAAAACTCCTTTACTTCATTCCACTTTATTGCAAAGATCTCAGCAGTTTCACCTACAAATCTTTACCCTTCCTCTCTGCTGCTCAGGACCCTGCTGAATTCACAGATTTTGGAATTACAGAATACTTTTTCTGTACTCCATGATATTATTTTTAGAACCCCAAAAATAGTCTATCAGTCCAACAGAGTTAGGATACATAACAATCTCAGTATAGTCTTCCCCCAAATTGATAACAATATGCTCTCTTCCTCTACGTAGAGAAATAGGCTCAGAGTTTATTTCGAGTATTATTCAGTAAACTATTGTTTTGGGCTCCACTATGTCTAGCATCAAGGGCAGATACTAAAGCCTGAAAAAAACTGAAGGCCAATCATCTTCACCCTGGCCTTCCTGCTTCCCCAAACCAAACTCAGCACTATTACAAAGTAAAAAAAAATCCGATTATACCTGTAGCCTCTGGGGCAGACACCAAAGAAAGTCAACGGCAGCATGATGTAGTGGATAGAGCACAGGCCTGGGAGTCAGAAGGACATGGGTTCTAATCCCAGCTCCGTCACTTGTCTGCTGTGTGACCTTGGACAAGTCACTAAACTTGTCTGTGCCTGAAATGTAAAATGGGGATTTAGAGTGAGCCCTGTGTGGGACATGAACTGAGTCAAAACTTGTTAGCTTGTATCTAACCCAGTGCTTAGTACAGTGCCTGGCACATAGTAAGAACTTACAAATACCTTTAAAAATAAACCATAAAGAAACTCTGGCTCTGGAGAGGTATTTTTTAGAAATATCAAAGTAATTCTTCAGAAAATCCTCTTAATTGTGCTGACTTTGAAGCAGGGAGTGCTGTATTATTTTCACATTATGCTAGGATTGTTGGATTGTTTAGAAGGGTCAGTTTTGAGATTTCATTTTGTGTAGCCACGGAACAATTGTATAGCAACTAAAATTATAAATCTACATTCCAATTCTCATTTCCCTCTAGATTTTCATGAAGATACCAAAAAAGCACCATATGTGAAGGAGATTGCTAGGAGGGTTTGACAAGTCAAACTTATGCTGAAATCGTATAAATCATATATTTGTGAAGTGATTAATATGTGCCAAGCACTGTTCTAAACACTGGAGAGATATACGATAATCAGGTTGGACACAGTCAGTGGCCCACATGGGGCTCACAGTTTAAATTAGACTGAGAGGAATTTGATCACCATTTTACAGATGTGAAAATTGAGGCACAAGGAAATTAAGTGATGTGCCCAAACTCACAAAGCAGACAAGTGGCAGAGTGGGGATTAGAATCCAGGTTCTCTGACTTCCAGCCTGTGCTCTTTCCACTAGGCCTAGCTGTTTCTCACATTAATAATAATGTTGGTATTTGTTAAGCGCTTACTATGTGCAGAGCACTGTTCTAAGCACTGGGATAGACACAGGGTAATCAGGTTGTCCCACGTGAGGCTCACTGTTAATCCCCATTTTCCAGATGAGGTAACAGAGGCACAGAGAAGTGAAGTGACTTGCCCAGAGTCACACAGCTGACAAGTGGCAGAGCTGGGATAACTAAAGTAACCAAATTTTGTCAAATTCAATATAGTACCCTGCCTGTCCACCAGAAGTATGGCAAATAGTCTGACATGCAAGGGGATGGCAGGGGAGAAAAAAATTGAAAAGGAGAGAGGAGTTCCATGCCTGTGGTAAAGTTTTATTTCTGTACATTTATATGCCAAGGAAGCCACATATCCCACAGTGGGATCTTAGGATCACTGCCTTTATCAACCATATCTTAGCGACCTGCCTTCTGCATTTAGTATTTAGGTGAATCCTCCAATTGTATATGGCTGATGAACACGCATATCCAACTGAACCTTCATTTTTATTCATTCTGATGCCAAGTCTTAGAAATTCTTTTATCTTCTCATGAGTGTAAGCTCACTGTGGGCAGGTAATATGATGTATTTCTGTTGTACTTCCCAAGCACTTAGTGCAGTACGTTACACTCAGTAGGTTCTCAATAAATATCATGATGACTACTACAGGTAAGTGCTGGTGAGTACGAAAGTTGGGGTAATGTGAATCTCTGGAAAGGCATTTCAGAGAACGGGGTTGGAATCTATAGTTAAAAAATTGAGCGATTATCTTTGGAGTTCATCAATCCATGGCCTGCATGAGCAGAGCCAAACAAGTAGTGGCTGGGTAAACTACAAAATGAAATAAAGATTTACCAATTATCTGATTTATTTGCTCCTTTCCTAACCAATCAAGAAATTTCAGACCTTAAATGATATTATTTTGGGTATGAAATTTGGGGTTGTGCTCCTTTTATACAGTAAACAAACTAAATGGCTGTCAGGTCTCTTACTTATTCTGTGGAGTGGATTAGCATAGATGAGGTATACTCACCATGGTTTTTTTTTTTTTTTTAATGGTATTTGTTAAGTGCTTACTATGTGCCAAGCACTGTACTAAGTGCTAGGGCACATACAAGTTAATCAGGTCAGATATAGTCCCCATTCCACATCGGACTCACAGAGCTAATCCCCATTTTACGGAAGAGGTAATAATAATGTTGGTAATTGTTAAGTGCTTACTATGTGCCGAGCACTGTTCTAAGCACTGGGGTAGACACAGGGGAATCAGGTTGTCCCACGTGGGGCTCACAGTCTTAATCCCCATTTTACAGATGAGGGAACTGAGGCACCGAGAAGTTAAGTGACTTGCCCAAAGTCACACAGCTGACAAGTGGCCGAGCCGGAATTCGAACCCATGACCTCTGACTCCAAAGCCCGTGCTCTTTCCACTGAGCCACGCTGCTTCTCATAATAATAATGTTGGTATTTGTTAAGCGCTTACTATGTGCAGAGCACTGTTCTAAGCGCTGGGGTAGACAGAGGGGAATCAGGTTGTCCCACGTGGGGCTCACAGTCTTAAACCCAATTTTACAAATGAGGTAACTGAGACACAGAGAAGTAAAGTGACTTGCCCACAGTCACACGGCTGACAAGTGGCAGAGCCGGAATTCGAACCCATGACCTCTGACTCCAAAGCCCGTGCTCTTTCCACTGAGCCATGCTACTTGAGGCACAGACACATTCAGTGACTTGCCCAAGATCACACAGCAGATAAATGGCAGATAAGTCTTTTCCCGAAAGGGAAGTGTCATGATTTGCAGCTTAGGTCCTCAAAATCCTCAGGCCCACCAAAATGTTCACCAGTCCTCCCATCCACTGTCAGAAATAATGCAACTAATGCAAGTGTGCATCAACAGCCTAAAGAAACATAGCATTACTCCATCATTCAAGGGGTGTCACTGAGTGTTTACTATTAGTGGACCAATGTACTAAATGCTTTGGAGAGTATAATTCAAGAGAGTTGGTAGACATGATCCCTGCCTTTAAGGAGCGTACAATCTGGTGGGGGAGTCAGACATTAAAATAAATTAGAGCTAGGAGAAATGGCAGAGTATTAGGGTATTGATTTGTGGCTGGAGGTAAGGTATCGTAGTGCTTGAAAAGTAAATCCCAAGTGTATAGGGGATGTAGAAAGGAGGGTAAATAGGTTGGGAAAATGAGAGGTTAGTCAGGAAAGTATGTTGTCGGAGATGTATTAGTAGGGTAGTAGAATATTATTAATAGCAGTAGTATTAATGACATGGGCTGACTTTAAATAAAAATTTCTTGATCTCAGTCAATTGTGTTTATTGAATGTTTACTGTGTACAGAGCACTGTGTTAAGTACTCAGGAGTGTACAATATAACAGAGAGGTAGACATGTTCCCTGCCCACAATGAGCTTACAGTCTAGAGGGGAAGACAGCCATTATAAATGAATTATGCATATGTACATAACTGCTGTGGGGCTGAGGGAGGTGTGAATAAAGGGTGCAAATTCAAGTGCAAGGGTGATGCAGAAGGGAGGGGGATAAGAGGAAATGAAGGCTTAGTTGGGGAAGGCTTCTTGGAGGAGATGAATTTTTAGTAAGGTTTTGAAGGTGGGGAGAGTGATTATTCGATACGAAGAGGGAGGGCATTCCAGGCCAGGGGCAGGATATGGGCAAGGGGTTGTCAGTAAGATAAATGAGACAAAGGTACAATGAGTAGGATGGAATTAGAAGAGTGAAGTGGGCAGGCTGGGTAGTAGTAGGAAATCAGGGAAGGAATGTGGTGTGTAGTGGGGGGCAAGGTAATTGAGTGTTTTAAAAGCTATGCTAAGGAGGTGAGTTTTTTTAAGATGGTTAATAAATTATCTCAGGATAGTTCATTTTATTCAGGTTGCTTTAGACTTGTTTTTCATGTACCCACGATGTGCCAACTTTGAATTTTAAGTGAGAGTTTTACAGGGGACAGGAGATTTTTAGGGTAAGGGAGAAGCAAGTGGAATGAGGTTTAGGAATATCTGAGAGGTTTCAAAGGACTCAGGGTTAAAGACTGAGATGCTACCTTAAAATGCTCTGAGAGTGAAAACAACAGCTCTGTTCCCACAGCTGACAACCAGGAGGGACGATTGCTCTCATTGGCCCACAGAGTTGGGCCATAGACACACACATATAAATTCTATTTTATCTCTCTCTGAATAGAAGGGAGGATGGAAGAGGAAAATACAAGCCTACCCCTGGGGCTGATGTGTGGATCTTGGGCTAGTCTTAGGCAAAGCGGACCCTCATGCCTTAACTCCTCACTTGGGGCCTCCCGCAGCCAAAGGCCAATGTCCCCTGACAGGCATGGTGTCTAGGACTCTGCTTAGCATCCACCATGTACAAATTTATATTTATATTAATGTTTGTGTCCCTCTCGAGACTGTAAGCTCATTGTGGGCAGGGAGCAGGTCTGCCAACTCCATTGTATTGTACTCTCCTGAGGGCTTAGTTCAGTGTTCTGCCAATAGTCAGTGCTCAATAAATACCACTGATGAAGATGATGTCATATGTGCAGATGTCTCTGTCTACCCCTGAGGACAAATATGCCCTGGGGCAATCATGCACATGTGATAAATTAGGTGTAATAATAATAAAAATTGTGGTATTTGTTAAGCGCTTACTATGTGCCAGGCACTCTACTAAGTGCTGAGCTGGATCCAAGCAAATTGGGTTGGGGCTTGTCCTTGTCCTACATGGGACTCACAGACTCAACTTCATTTTACAGATGAGGTAACTGAGGCATGAAGAAGTGAAGTGACTTGACCAAGGTCACACTGCAGACAAGCAGCAGAGCTGGGATGCTCAGTCCCATCAACCCGGGCCTGACTTAGACTAGCCAGCCTCCAGACCTCCATTCATTCATATTCACTGAGTGCTCACTCTGTGCAAAGCACTGTAGAAGCACTCGGAATAGTAATATATAGCAATAAACAGACACATTCCCTGCCCATAACAAGCTTACAGTCTAGAGGGGGAGGTAGACATTAATATGAATAAATAAATAAATAATCTTTAGGCCAGATAGGACTAGAGGTGAGAAATAATATTTTAATTGTGTATTAAGAACTTATTATGTGCTAAGCACACTTTACAAGATAATCAGATTGGACACAGTCCCTGTCCCACATGGGGCTTACAGTCTAAGTAGGAGAAAGAACAGGTATTGAATCCCCATTTTACAGATGAGAATGAGGCACAGAAAAGTTAAGCGACTTGCCCAAGGTCACAAAAGTGACAGAGTCTGGATTGGAACTTAGGTCCTCTGGCTCCCAGGCCCAAACTCTTTCCACTAAGTCACAGTACTTCTCTGAGAGGAGAAAGGGAGCTGGGAAGAAGCAAAAGAGATGAGAGGAGAAGTGGAGGAAAAGAGAGGAATGGAGATAAGATTGAGGAGGGTGATGAGTGCAAAGCAAGGGTAAAAATAAGGCCAAAACATCTGCTGATTGGAGAGAGAGGAGGGCCTCTCCAGCCATTCTAGCTGAGGTTCCACTGAGTCTTCTGTCAGATTGTTTCAGTTCTGCTTCAGTTGGTCTGACCTCCTCACCCAGAAAGCAGGACTGCTGCAGTGGCCTGAATGATCCTTTGAATAGAGAGTGGGGAATGTAGTTGGACACACAGTTCCAGTCAGGCTCTCTCGCTCCCTGTTTTTTCACCGTACTGTTCCCGTGCCCACTCCGTACAAATGATAAAAGGGCCTGGTTCTCCTTGCAATAGAGGAAAATCAAATTGCTGCTCCTGGACCGCTGGGGTCACTGCTCATGCTGATGGACATTACTGACAAACTGAGCTGACTTGGTTCTCAAATCAGAGTGAGCTCTGATGGTGTAGGGAACCAGTCTCATGACCCAGGCATGTTAGGGTCAGTGAACTGGGAATGCAGTTTTCTGAAAACACTATCAGTTACTAAAAATCACTGAAAAGTGCTGACAGTTGTGGATGTATTCTGAAGGATTTCAGTGTAAGCAGGTTCAATCACTTTTGTATCTCCCACCTCTGATCCCTTTGCTCTTGCTTTTCTTTCTGCCTGGAACTCCCTTCCACTTCATGTCTACCAGACCACAGTTCTCCCTGTCTTCCCAGCCCTTCTGAAATCACACTTCCTCCACGAGTCCTTCCCTGATTAAACTCTCATCTCCCTCGGTTTTACCTCCCCAAATACCACGCCAGCATGTAATGCCAACACACGCTTATTTTCTCACAACCACTGGGGTAGTTCTTTTGTAGGTGCCCTTTTACTTAGGCATTCACATAAAATATTCACTTGTCAACTCACTCCATTTTCTTCTTATCTGCCTATGATTTAGTGTATATCTCCTCTGCTAGATTGTAAACTCCTTCCGGGCAAGGAGTGTGTCTTATAACTCTATTGCACTTTTCTAAGTGCTTAGGAATCAATCAATCAATCAATCAATGTATTTATCGATGCCTGCTATTTGTGCCAGCCAGTACAATACAACAAAATTAGCAGACATGTTCCCTGCTCATAAAGAGTTTACAGTGCTCTATACATAGCAGGTGCTAAATACTATAGATTGATTTTTACATATTGTTTCCCAATCCTCAACTCCCATATGTTTTGCTTTAAAATAAAAAAAGAGACATTTGTAATATGCTTTGTACTTCTGATTCCTCAGAGAATTCTACAAAAGAGAGATTAGAGTTCATTAAAAGCCGGACAAGATGTCCTGGTACTGACTCCCAAAAACCCTTGTTTGGGCTTCTTTCCAATTCTGAGACACGTGCTGGTGTTTACAGCAACTGCCCAGAAGGACCAGATTAAGGTTCTGCAGGATCTGGTAATGTGAAAAACCAAGGGAAATCTCCCAGGCCAAACTTTTCCTGGTACTCCCTCCCCAAAGTACAAGCATCTATTTCTATATTGTGCTTTCCTCTCTGGTACTGCTGGAATTTTCTTTAGCCTGCCACGGGCCATGCACAACACTCTCCTTTTGCTCTCTTTGTGCCCTAATAGGTTAAAAATAGCTCTCAGTAAGCCCAAGGAGAAGAGCACAGATATGGAGGTAAGTGCATATTTGGGATGGCTATGGTGGCTTCCTATAAAGGCTTGGAAGGACTACCTAAGAATAATAATAATAACAATTGTGGTATTTGTTAAGTGCTTACTCTGTGCCAGGTACTGTACTAAGCACTGGGGGAAATATAAGCAAATTGGGTTGGACACAGTCCCTGTCCCAAATAGGGCTCCCAGTCTTAACCCCCATTTTACAGATGAGGGAACTCAGGCCAAGAGATTTGAAGTGACCTATCCAAGGTCACACAGTAGACAAGTGGAGGAGCTAGGATTAGAACCTGGGTCCTTCTGATTCCCAGGCCCCTGCTCTATCCACTGGGTCACGCTAATTCTCTGAAGGTAATGAACCCGGAGCTACTGCTCCTTTGTCTAATCTATCACTACCTTAACTAAACTGTGTTTTCCAGCCCCTCTAGTCTTCAACTGACTCATGAATCTTCTTGGTACAACTCTACCTTGAAACCGTTGACATAGCTCTTATGCTTCCTTACCAAGAGATAGGATAAGGCAAAGTGTAATGATATTACAATTGCTTATTTGAAATAACTATGCTTTGAAACTTCCCTTTGAAAGGTTCTGAGTTTATTAATCATACACATGCACTTACATTCCTTCTAAACAAATTACCAGTAGGGACAGTGTACATGCCAAAAGTAGGAGATGAAGGATTCCAAGATGGCATACATTCATCTAACATGTCACAGTTGGGACTCCTACCATTCAGTCAATCATTCAATCACATTTATTGAGCACTTACTGTGTGAAGAGCACTGTACTAAGAGCTTGGGAGAGTGCAATACAACAGAGGGTAGACATATTCCCTACCTACAAAGAGCTAGAGGGCCACATTCATTGGTAAATCTATGGAGAAGGAGCTAGGCCATGTGTTCCAGCACTTACTGAATCCAGTCACCGTAATAATATAAATGACATTATGCATGAATAGTTGGAGCAGGAGGAAGAATAAGGCAGGATGAAGTACATGGCTTTGGGCAGTCAATTAGTAATAGTATGTCCTAGTGGAAAGAGCCTGGGCCTGGGCCGAGTTAGAGAACCAGGTTCCTAATCCCAGTTCTGTTATTTGCCTGCTGTGTTACCTTGAGCAAGTCACTTTAACTTCTCTGAACCTTATTTTTAATCATCTGTAAAATGGGGACTAAATACCTGTTGTCCCTCTCCCTTAGACTGTGAACCCATCATGGGACAGGAACTGTGTCCAACCTGATACTTGTGTATCTACTGCAGCACTTAGTAGTGTTTGGCACATAGTAAATGCTTGAATATTATTATTACTACTACTACTAATAATTACTATGTGGCAAGCATTATACAAAATTCTGAGGTAGATACAAGATAACAGGCTTGGACACAGTCCCTATTGTACACCAGACTCCCAGTCTAAGTAGGAGCAGGAACAGATATTGAATGTCCATTTTACAGATGAGGAAGCTGAGTAAAAGAGAAGTTAAGTGACTTGTCCGAAGTCACAGCAAGCGGCAGAGCCAGGAATAGAACCCAGGTCCTCTGATCTCCAGGCCCACGCTCCTTCCACTAGGTCACACGTGCTTCTCTTAGGAATAAACCTTCATCTAAGATAAAATCCCCCTCCCCATCTCCCGCATCCCCTCACCTGCAAATCCAATGTGATGACTCTGAATGGAAAAGTCATTTAAGTGACAAACCACTCTGTCTCTTACGCACAAATCCCTCATACACAGTACATTCATCAGTCACTCTTCTTCTCTTTGAAGTTAGCAGCAGCAGCAACAACAGCAACAACTTAGTTGGTAAAGGCCCCAGGCATGAGCTTTGAACTCTGCAAAGGATTGAAACTGTGTGGACACAAACAGTCCATAAAAAGGGAGGCCTGAGTGCACACATGCACTGAAAAGCGTGGGAATGAGCTTTCAATTTAGTGAGGGACCCAAATCCAAGGCTCTGTTAATGTGGCCAGCCCTTCACATTAGAAAAGGACCGTCCCAAATCTGAGAGGGAACTCAGCTCTTAGGTTTACGTTCCTCCAAGTCAACTATTTCTGAGACAAGGGAACCCACGAGGAGAAAAGTTTAATAATAATAATTGTGGTATTTGTTAAACGCTTACTATATGCCAGGCACTGTCCTAAGCACTGGGGTGAATATAAGAAAATCGAGTTGGACACAGTCCGTGTCCCACATGGGGCTATCAGTCTTAAACCTCATTTTACAGCTAAGGTAACAGAGGCACAGAGAAGTTAAGTGACTAGCCCAAGGTCACGCAGTAGACATGTGGCGGAGCTGGGATTAGAACCCAGGTCCTCGGACTCCCAGGCCCCTGGTCTTATCTACTAGACCACACATCTTCTCTCACCCAAGGCCACCAAATGAATGGTTTCAGTAGCCAAGAGCAAAACTCGATTTTGGAATGTCTAAGTCTGGGACAACATTCATGATATTGTTTCTGATCTGTAACTCATTCTCTACCTCCCCCCAGCAAAGCTAGATTGTAAACTACATAAGTGGTAGTAACAGCATTTTATTAAGTTCTGATTATTTGTGGATCATGTTCTCTGATTCTACTGCACTTTTCTAACCATTTAGAAGGGTGCTCTGCACATACTCCAATCAATAAATAATATTGCTTGGTTGATTGGTAGAGAACATAGGTGATGATAATATATACCGTGATTGAAACCAAACCTTGAATTTGAATTACCCAAAATTTACATGGAACATAAACAGCCTTCTCATTTAAATGGCAAACAACAGGAACTGATAATTTACGTGATTCAGTAAATTAAGTTAGTACCTCGAATCCAGCTACTGCCACTGAACTATTCCAACCATCTCATATTTTTGACTTTCGTCCCTACAGGACGAGCTTAATAAATCCTTTGGGTTGATTGATAGAATGAATTTAAACCCTCAGAAACAGAGGCTTCCCGAACCCCTAAATGATTGTTTTTTGCAGTCACATCTACCCTGCAAACCAAACATCTTTTCTACCTTGTGTGCATTAGGGAACATTTCTGATCAGGTGATATCAGAAGGGATTTGGATTTCCATTAAAAGGTACAGCTGTGCACTTGCATGCATGTGCATACAACACACTGCTTATTTTGAGCGGCAGCTCTGTAACTGCTGAAGTAATAGGAACAAGTTTTCAGATTGATTGGAACAGGTAACATTGTAATCCTATCTTTACACTGCCTAAAACCACCAAAACATTGGCACATTCAGCAGCTCACAGAATTTCAGTTCTTTTTGAACTACGAACAGCTTTTTTTCCCCCCATACTAATACTCCTAGATGTCTCAGCTTTCTTCGACACTGTGGACCACCCCCTTCTCCTTGAAACACTATCCAACCTTGGCATCACTGGCACTGTTCTTTCTTGGTTCTGCTCCTATCTCTCTGCTGCTACTTCCCAGTTTCTTTTGTTAACTCCTCTGCCTTCCATGGTCTGACAGTGGGGGGTCCCTCAATGCTCAGTTCTGGGTCTTCTTCTATTCTCCATCTACACCCATTCCCTTATTGCTCCCATAGCTTCAGCTACTATCTTCACTTACATGACTCCTAAATTTACTTCTCCAGTCCTGTCTTCTCTCCTTCTCTATAGTCTTGCTCTTTTTCCTGCTTTCAGGACATCTGAAACTAGATGATCTATCGACACCTCAAACTAAACATGTCCAAAACAGAAGTCCTTATCTTTCCACCAAAACCTTGTCCTCCTTCTGTTTTTCATATCACTATAGACAATACCACTATCCTCCTTCTCTAACAAGCCCATAACTTTGGCATTATCCTTGACTCATCTCTCTCATACCACCTTCATATTCAATCCGTCACCAAAACATGTCACTTCTACTTTCACAACATCTCTAAAATCTACCCTCTCTTCTACATCCAAACCAATTCAAGCCCTTATCCTCCCTGGATTAGTGCATCTGTCTCCTCATTGACCTCCTGCCTTCTCTCTCTTCCCACTCCAGTCATACTTCACTCTCCTGGCCAGATCACTTTTCTTAAAGAGTTCAGTCCAAGTTTCCCCAGTCTTCAAAACCTCCAGTGGTTGCCCATCCACCTTCACATCAAACAGAAACTCTACCATCAACTTTAAAACACTCAATCAGCTCGTCCCCTCCTACCTAACCTCACTACACCCCAGTCCACAAAATTTGCTCCTCTAGCAGTAGTTTGCTCAATCTCATCTATCTTGCCCCCAACCCCTTTCCCACATTCTTTCTCTGGCCTTGAACTCCCCCTCCATATATGCCAAACCCCACTCTTCCCACCTTCAGGGCCTTATTTAGGTCACGTCTCCTCCAAGAGGCCTTCCATTAAGCCTTCTTTTCCCCAATTCCCTCTCCCTTCTGCATCACCTATGCACTTGGATCTGAACCGTTTAAGCACTTGATAATCACCCCATTCTCAGTCCCACAGCAATTATGTTCATACAGATAACATTTATTTATATTAATGTTCACTGTTGGCAGGGAATGTATCTGCCCACACTTTTGTATTGCACTCTCCCAAGCGCTCAGTGCAGGGTTCTGCACAAAGTAAGCCCTCGATAAATATAATTAATTGACTTTGACTGCATTCTGTCTGGGCCCATATTTAATCATATGAAATTAATAGCTCTGCTTTCAGTTGTTCTGGTGCATTTGGGTACTTTCTGAAGCTGCGCTAAATGAGTGTTCTGAACAGACATCCCCTGTAACTCACTGGGTTTTTTTAAAAAAAGGGAGTTGGGAATTGATTGCCAACACAATCCCTCCCATTCCAGTGGAGCCTGAGAAACCAGTAAAGTGCATAGTGTTACCAGAACTGCAACCTCAGCTTCTGTGAAACCAACTTAATATTAGAGAACCAACAGAAGCTGGAGACAATGGAACTGTGTCAGTGTCATTGTTAACAAACCAGTCGGGTGTCAGGGAAGTCAAATTCAGATTTGTCTTATGGATAATGTACCATGTTTCAAGGGTTAGTCTCTCACATTGAAGCGTGGGAAGGTTGAGATTTCATGCAGCTCATGGAAGGCTCTTTTCTGGGTCCTGTGGGAAAGCAATACATTCAGTGACAAGTCTGTGTGCAAACTTTCCTCTCTCGTGAGGACCTCCAGTAGTCTAAGACTCAGAATACTAGTCTAAATCTTTGATGACTCAAAAAAGGAAGCCCGGCTACACAGTGAACATTGTGTTCCAACTGAGCTAGAGTGTATCTACAATGAAATCATATAAGCTTCTCACATTTCACAAAAAGTCTGCTCTGAGCTTTGCCTCATTTTTTTTAAGCACTCCTGAGAATGGTTAGAGATCCTGGAACCAGAGTCCGCAGTTTGTAATTCTTCTAAAATCAGGGGTGCTTGTTCCTGAGGATCTTCTCCTGCCTCCCTGCACGATTCTACTGTCAATTCTCTCATCTGCCCACTCTTCCTACCTGTAACCTCCTTTTAGGGCACTATTTTATACTCACCCTCCTTTGGTGCCATTTTCAATTCTCTCATTTCAATCTGGTTCTTCTCGCCTCCCCGGGTTTGGACTCGAGGGTTGATTTGCCCACTTGCCCTCCCCTTGTACCAGCTACTTTTTCAGTCTGCCCCTTTCTTGGCAGCTTGACAATATGCTGAAACCAGCAATTCATCAAGCTTCTATGTCAGTGTAGGCCAGGACTTGGCAAACTTCTGGGCAATGTCTACAGTAACTCTATGGCACCTTGGGTTGCCCCGGGAACATCATAGGGTGAGGCAACCTCAGTTAACTTGCTTCAGGTAGGATCTAGGCCAGATCTCAGTGAAAGGAAACCCCAAGGGAGCCTTGGTTAATTCCAATGGGACTGGAGGCTGATTTACCTAACTTGGTGTCATTTTTGACTCCACAGAGGCTTTATCCTCAAATGATTGATGTTTGGGCCACTCAACCGAACAATACCAAACAAAGGCTAAAATTATCAACCACTCTACATTCAATATTAACCAAGGAAAGTATGGAATTTAAAATTCTCACAAAGATGCAGTTTGAGAGTCCTTGACCACCAGAATCCTAAACAAGGCCAGATCAAAATCAGGATTTAATACCACAGATTGAGAAAGATCACAAGAGAAAATACTCATGTCAAGGTTTGCAAGGTAATATTAAAGCCACTAAGTTTCAAGACAGCTAGGACTAACCTGAGGTTTTGGTTAATAGCCACCATGTGTTGTGGCCATGCAGCCTGTCTAAGCTTTGCTTGGGGAAAGATTAGGGAGGAAGGTTTAGCTCAAAATACCCCCAAATTGGGTTAATGACCAAATTAACTTGCTCTAGCTTCCTTTACAGATTAAGGTATAAGCTTAAGAAGATAGAAGTAAATTACTATATGAAGCTCTCTTCAGGCTGGGTCTCAGGGAGAATTGGCAGACAACAGCTCACAGCCAACAGGAAGCTCAAACTCCGGCTTCCCTTTGTTTTGCCCTCGGGGAACTTGGCTCCACCTCAAGGGGTGTGGGGTTTTCCCGTTATTGGTCCAGGAGCCAATCTCCTCCCAGAATGCTCCAGATGGTTCTGTGGAGATGGACAGTTAGCCCTTGGCTAGGCCTGTGACCTTGTTACCCACCAGATCTACCCTGGTCTGCATAGATATTCACGGAGTAGGGCTTTAGTGACTCCCCAGAGCTCTGACAGGTCCCAAAGTATTGGGGTTTATGGGGCTTAAGAAATCACCGTTTGGGCACCTTAATTCCCAGTATAGCTTGTTTAAAAGTTGCTGGGCACACAAAATTAAGTGGTTTCCTTAACCTTACTTCAATCTCCACCCTTGTTTGAATTTCCAAATAAAAATCCTGTCTAAAAAAAAGGAGACCTATTGTTAATAACAGGAGAGAAATAAATGTCACTAATTAAAATAAAACTCTGGTGGAGAAGGGGAGGAAAAAGAAATCAATAGTCCAATTCTCTATTTACATAAGGACATCTGCTCAGAGTCTGTTACCTGTCACAAAAGTGTTTATTATGGGTACTACAGTGTGTCAGATACTGTCCTGTAGTCAAGCGTGGCATTCTCAAAAAATTCAGACCCACAATGATGTCAGCACTGCACAGCACAGAAGTCAAATAAGTCCACTGTTTTCCTAGATCTACAGTTTTGAAAAAATCTTGTCCATTACAGCTTCCCTGGCCTCCACAGAAATAAACACCTACCACTTCAACATTCCATATTCCTATTGTGGCATTACCCACTTCTTGTTTAATCAATCATTTTATTGGTAATTTACTGTGTGCAGAGCACTGTATTAAGTGCTTGGGGTTTATTATCAATATAAACTCCTCAGCCTACATTTTTTATACTTCTGGTTTTCTCATGGTAACTTGAATTTTTGTGAAGCTTTCCTGAAGGAAACATTAAAATGGCTTCCTCTAAAACTTGTACTGCAATTTAGAAACCAGCATTCATGTTTTTAATTTGCAAAACAAAGGAATGTAATCCCCTCTGACTCATATTCCTAGAAACAGATCTCTTTATCATAAATGCAAATACTTTCTAATAAGAATGCATATTGCATAGTCTGAAAAGTATATCAGCAGAAGTAGAGCTACAGAATAGTTTAACATAGCCTAATAAGCAGGTTTGAAAGTTGGTGGTACATACACAATTTCCCCAGTCTTCTTTCTGCCTAGAGGTGTAATACTACTAATAATAAAAAAAAAGAATTTTTTTCTCTACTTGCCATAAAATGTTGCTTTCCCTGGCTGAGCAGATGAGAGAGTGTTTCCTTGTCTTGTCTTATGCAGTCATCATGGACACTTAACTAGATAATATCAGCACTTGCAGAAGGTATATAGGAACCTTAAAAAAGCCTGGAATGTGAAAAGGGAGGTTGACGATATTAGCCTTCTCAATCAATCAGTGTCATTTACTGAGCACTTACTATATACAGAACACTGTACTAAGCGCTTGGAAGAGTACAATGTAACAGAGTTGATAGACATGTTCCCTGCCCACAATGCGCTTACAGTCTAAAGAAAGAAATACTACTGAAAGGCTCATTTAAAAATGATAAAGTTTTGCAGTTGTTAAGGTTTTGGCAATGTAGTAATTTAAATTGGAAATCATTAGAAAGAGATGCCAAAATATTTTTGCCCAGCGGGTAAAGATTGTCTCATAGGGCAGATGCTAGTGTTACTGAGACATGGAAAAAGAACAACTTTGAAATTCATCTGCCGAAAATCTATTTAAACTAATGTTTGCTCATAGTTCAGAATATTTGTTAACTTGAAGGAATCCAAGATGCCTTATATTCAATGTATTTGTGTATAGACTCTCTCTGGTGATAATAGTAATAAAAATGATACCATTTATTAAGCACTTACTATGTGCCAAGCACTGTTCTAAGCACTGAGGGGATACAAGGTAATCCGGGTGTTCCACATGTGGCTCACAGTCTTCATCCCCAATTTACAAACGAGGTAACAGACACAAAGAAGTTAGATGACTTACCCAAAGTCTCACACCTGGCAAGTGGGGGAGCTGGGATTAGAACCCATGACCTCTGACTTCCAAGCCAGTGCTTTTTCCACTGAGCCACGTTGTTTCTCATAGATGTTATATATGCATAAATTGGCATGCATCCCTTGTGACCCAACATAGTACCTCCCATTTGTCACAGCCATATAATTGGGAAGACGTTAGCAGTTCCATTTTCTCATCTCTCATCTTCCTATGCCTTCACCTCCTCCCCACTCATCACCACTACTAAAGCCTTAGTTTTCTTTCTCCCAGGAAAGTGCCTGGAACAGCACCCAAGACCAGGGTCAGAGAGGAGGTGATCCATCAGTCAATTTATCAGTAGTATTTATTGAGCACTTACTGTGTTCAGAACATTGTTCTAAGTGCTTGGGAGCATACCATAGAATATGTAGACATTATCCCTATCCTCAAGGAGCTTAATATCTAATGGGGGAGACAGTCACTAAAATAAATGACAAGTAGGAGAAAATAATAAAATGTAAAGATGTAAATGCTATAGAGGAGTGTGAATACCCAAACACTAAGGGTAATTCATTAGGCTACTTCAGAGATGCTGAAGTAGCAGAAGTGGGAACTTTAAAGTGAGGAGATGAGAGATTAATCAGGGAAAGCCTCCTGGAGGACATACGATTTCAGAAGTTTTGGGGACTCCAATGCTGAGTGGAGCAGCAGCAAAAGGTATATTACATTTTATTTCATGATTCTAATTTTGAATCTATCTCCAATTCTGCCTCCAGGACTGTTACCCCACCCACCAAAAGTATAGTATAAGATGAACTGAAGATATTTGAACACCCCAATGCATTAAATATACTTTGTTTTAAAGAACATCCCCATTACATGTTCTGTATTTGCTTTGGGTCTCCCCACAACATCTAAGAGCCATGAATCCCTTAAAAACACAACACACACACAGTTGTACACACAACATCTAAGAGCCATGAATCCCTTAAAAACACAACTCACACAGAGTTGTACACACTCACAGATACATACATGTATCTGAACATACATACATGTATGTATCTCTGTGTACGCAGCGTGGCTCAGTGGAAAGAGCACGGGCTTTGGAGTCAGGGCTCATGAGTTCGAATCCCAGCTCTGCCACTTGTCAGCTGTGTGACTGTGGGCAAGTCACTTAACTTCTCTGTGCCTCAGTTCCCTCATCTGTAAAATGGGGATTAAGACTGTGAGCCCCACGTGGGACAACCTGATTCACCTATGTCTACCCCAGTGCTTAGAACAGTGCTCGGCACATAGTAAGCGCTTAACAAATACCAACATTATTAACATTATTATAAAACATAGAGATGCTAGCCCATTACTGAAGCAGTGCCATTTTGCACCAGCCCTACCACTTAATGTCTTTTTAAGGGAAGCTGAGAATTATTTCTCTGGTTCAAATGGCAGGTGGAATGCTTAGGCGGGCAGACCATTATTACCTAAGAGCTGGAATTTTTCCAGGCTCCTGGGTTAACCTGATTCTTAAACAAGTACTTTTGATGTACCGCAAATTAAAGAGTTACAAGTTCAGACAGCCTGAATTATGAAACTGAAATGAATACAGTTATCATAGAAGTTAAATCTTAGTGAAACTGGGCAGCTATTTAAAACTCCCTGGAAATATGCAGGAAAAGCCAACCACGGTTTCATTAGCTTCCACCAAGATGCTTTTTATTTTTCATAGTGTTATGGGTGTTTATTACTGCCAACTTTCCTCCTCATGCAAATCAAAAATCAAAAAACTTGGTCACTGGCTGTCACACATACAAAAACCAAGAGTAGAATCCCTAACATGCTTTGGAACAGACTACAGGCTATAGGCTCCCTGTCATCAACTCTTTCTCCATCATTACACAATTCGCCCCTTTGCAAGTCCATGAAGCAACCAGGAATTACGTAGAAGTTGCAATCCAGTAACTTTCCTGCTAGCTCACAGTTGCATGAGAAAGACCAGTGGAAGCCTGATGGAGTCTCCAAGTGAGTTTTTCCCTTGGCTGGTTAGCTAGTTTGTAAAAAATGACTTGGCAAAGGTAAGGAGGGTTAATCCCCTTTACTCACGCTGGTGATCCTCACCTGACTTGTATTTGTCTGTGAGTGGAAGCAGGCAGAACTGCAAGAAAAAACGAAGGGCCAAGGATTTAATGAATATTGTTCTTCCATGCCTGAGAGACCTAAACTGTATGGTACAAGATGATCTTTGAAACATCTTAGAAACACAGAAGTTTAGGAAAATCCCTCATCTAAAAAGGGTGGGGGGGGGCGGAAAGGGAGAAGGAGCAAAAAACAAAGCATGAAGCACTTCATTTTTGTAAACCAGCTTCCTCCAATTGGAGAGTCCAAAGCATGTCACAGATTCCTGGATTAGACAGCACGTCAAAAGAAATACAATCACAGATTCCTGGATCAGACAGTACGTCAAAAGAAATTCAAATATCACTTGCCAGTATTTTTCTACTTGAACACCTCTCCTGAAGCAGTCTCATAAGGAAAGATTGACTGAGACATATCTAGTCATTCATTTGTATTTTTTCCTGAAATGAGCACAGCATTCTTTCATATTCTTCTCTTTGGGCAAGTTCAGGCTAGCACCTTAATTCTATACTACTGGACTAGGCAGAGACCAGAAATATAATACATCACAGAAGAGACATTATAATTTTAGTTACAAAGGTGAAGGGAAATGGTGGTATATCTCCTCTCACAACATATCCTGTTTACTGACTTAGCTGCAGCAATGTAAATGCAAAAGCCTGTAAATAATCCTAATGGAGTGTATCACAGAATTATTTATCTCCCCAAATCCTGTCACACAAAAGCATCTGAATTAGATGCTGTGACCTAATCCAGATAATTAAATTATTAATTTTTTGGCCAATTTCATTTGGCATTCAGATTACAGTATTAGTATCAATTCTTGTTTCATATACTTTGAGGAAATTGTTCAAATTTGGCTCTATAATGTGGGGTGACACATAAGGAAATTGTTGTGCTTTAAACATATTCTTTTCCCATTGAACTGAAACAGAATGACATGAAGGAACCTTAATCTTGCCTAAATCCATTGCTATTCTGCTTTGACATAGTCCCATTTCATAAACTGATAGTATTCCTTCCAGTTATACTAATATTTTTTACCCACTACAGACTAACTTTTCATTATCAGCATTTCTCAATTCAGGTGACAATTCCTGAAAACAACCAATATAACAGGCCCACTAGAAATCTCGGTAGGACGGGCCATTGGTCTCATCCACTTCTAAATTACATGTCATACCCCCATTTCTCTCTCTGTTTCTCCTATCTTTTTTCTCCTCCACTAGATGTGAATCTCTGGTCCCACTCCTTAGAGGCACTGCCCTTAACTGCAAAAGATGATCATTCATTTATTCAGTCGTATTTATTGAGCGCTTACTGTGTCCAAAGCGCTCTACTAATCACTTGGAAGAGTACAGTATTACACTAAACAGACACGTTCCCTGCCCACACAAGCATGATATCGTGCTTCTTACACGTGTGATTTTAAATCACCTCCCCATTTACAATCAAAGATGAATAGTATTATGGAATCTCAATCACTGAGGAAGCCAACTTAGTTTAGACCAAATACTATTTTAATCACAAGCTTCAGGTGAAACGTTGGTTTACAAAGGCTTTACTTTTTGACAGTCTCTGGCAGGGTCTTGGCTTCCAGAATGTTGCAGAAATATCGAATCCTTGTAGGTGGTCTACAAACGTCATTTCATTTTCCTCAGGAAAAGTAATCATTACAGTGATCACTTATCTACTTGTGGCCCATGTAAGAGGATCCATGTCAGGAAAAAACAGCATTTTGTTTCCTCTTTTCCTCTGTATAATAACACTTCCTATTTTTGGCATCCTTCCTTGAAGATCTGGTCTTTATCTCTGTGCTCAGCGACCTGGAAAACAATTGTGCTGGCTGACCATCCTTCTGGTTATTCTTCATCTTGGGGATTCAGATATAGAGGCAGGCATTACAGCACTAGATCACCTCTGGCATGTGTCTGTGCCAGCCGAGAAGTCACTTATGTACTGTAATCAAGTCACTTTTGTCTCTCCCTCAGCCAAGAATCTTTGAGTGGGCTTGGAGTTCCCCAGATCATCACCTTAATCAAAATGTATCTTATTTTCTGTGATTGTTGCAAGAAGTTTAAACTTTTTTAAAGCAGCATGGTGCAGTGGAAAGAGCACAGGCTTTGGAGTCAGGGCTCATGAGTTCGAATCCCAGCTCTGCCACTTGTCAGCTGTGTGACTGTGGGCAAGTCACTTAACTTCTCTGTGCCTCAGTTCCCTCATCTGTAAAATGGGGATTAAGACTGTGAGCCCCACGTGGGACAACCTGATTCCCCTGTGTTTACCCCAGCGCTTAGAACAGTGCTCTGCACATAGTAAGCGCTTAACAAATACCAACATTATTATTATTATTAAGTGCTTACAATGTGTCAGGCACTTTTCTAAGTTCTGGGATAGATACACACTAAGCGGGTTAGACACAATTAACATCCCACATGGGGTTCACAGTCAATCCCATTTTACAGATGCGGTAACTGAGGTGCAGAGAAATTAAGTGATTTGCCCAAGGTCACACAGCAGACAAGTGGCAGAGTCAAGATTAGAACCCAGGTCCTCCTGAATCCCTGGCCTTTTCTCTATCCAGTAGGGCAAACTGCTTTTCTATATCACTCACAACTGCCACTTCAACACTTTTGCATCACTTGAGCACTCACACCTTCCCACAGCATTTATATACTGTGCTTCCTCCTACCTGTATTGTCTGTAGTGTCTATAACTTACCTGTAGTGTCTGACTCTCCCTTTAGTTTGGAAAGTCACTGAGGTTAAAACTCATGTCTACTAATTCTACTGAACTATCCTAAGTGCTTAGTACAGCCCTGTGCACTCAGAGTTGTGCAATAAATATTATTTTTTACTGATTGATGATTAGGTCACGGGTAGTGAACCAAGAGAAAACTCTAAATTCATACTGTTGAAAGAGCAGATACGAGTTATGAAAAACTCACTGTAGGAAGGGAAGGGTCTACCAACCCTATTAGACTGTACTCTCCCAAGTACTTAATATAGTGCCCTGCACACAGTAAGCTTTCAATAATTATGAATGATTGATTGAAAAGAGGAAATCAGCAACCATACTGCAATTCTGTAGAGAATAAAGAAAACTTTCCTCAAAATGAGTGAGGGAAATAGCCCTAAAACCACACACTGACCCCTGCCAAAGTTTCCTTCTGCTACTATGTTCTGAGGATTTTAAAAAAATGTGTGGTTCAATAAGATGCCCAAGTCAGTGTCTGAATAACAGGCTCTTCACCACTGTCCATCAGAAGCTGCTCCAGTTCTGGCCACAGCCCAGAGCAAGGGTCCAGGATGGGGTGGAACGGTGGCCTTTGGCCAGCCCTCAGCTCATATCCAGCCCAGAGGTTTGCAAGAGGTCTGAGCCAGGGCAGAGAGGTCGGTTCGGTATGGGCCTCCTGGGACCAATTTTGTGGTGGGTCTGAAGTCTTCGATCAACTCCAGAACCAGGCAGGCCTCCAGAGTCCTCTGAACCAAAAACAATCCACACCCAGGAAGGAGCCAAGTCTCTCGAAGTTGCTCTGGACTAGGGAAGATGTCCCACCTTCTCCCCATGGAGAAATAACTCAGTCTGGACCTGTATCCTGTGTCTAGGTCCAGATGATGCATTGTTTGCTTCACAGCATATCCTATGCTCTGAGACTTTCTCCCCATTTCCATTAGGGCTTGCTCTGAGGCTTTGAAACACAGCTTATTTAGGAGCTAAGTTTCATTACTGACACAGTTGTGACCTTTTAGCAGAATATGGAAAATACCATTGATAAAATATGCAGAAATGATGTCAGTGCTTTGATATGGAAGGGAAAGGGATGGCTCATGTGGAATATTTATTTTAATGATATCATCATTTGTTATGTGGTTTGAATTAAATAGAAGACTTTGAGTCTAAACTCCAGCACTGATCTTTCATAACATTCTTTTGTTTTGTCTGGCATTATTTAACACTCAATCTGCTGCATTTCCTGGCTGAACTACGCTGTTGATCCGTTTCTACGTGATGATTTTAGCTAAGAAAGAAGTAGCCATTATCTCCAATCTAAATTAAGCTTGTTGATCTGAGAAGACAATTTGTTTTACTGAAAAGAGATATGAATGCAACTCTTATTTGGGGAACATGCGAGTTGGATTGTTCCAAAAACTGTGTAAGCAAGAGATGGAAATAAAAAGTTTTAGAAGATAAAGTGACAACCAGATTTCCCCCAATCTCAGTGTGTTTGCACAGTGCCTTGTCAATCTGAAATTGTGGTTGCCAGGTTAATCCTGGGTGAACACTGAGTAGATGCATGGCTGGGCAAAAGATAAAAATAGTTGTTGGATCAATGGGCAGCATCTAGTGGCCACAGTCCAGCCACACATTACCATTGGAGCCAACACTCTTTTGCATAAACCTTAATCAAACAGTTGTATTTACTGAGTGCTTAATGTGTGCTGAGCACTGTTAAGTGCTTGGGAGAGTACAGTATAATAGAGTTGGTACACTCATTCCCTGTCCACACCACACTTACAGTCTAGAGGGGGAGACAGACATTAATACAAATAAATAAATTATGGCTATGTGGAACGTCCTCCCTTGCCCTATCTCCTCAAATCCTACCGGCAATTACTCTCCCCCACTTCAAAGCCTTACTGAAGGTACATCTCCAGGGGACCATCTCTAAGCTACCCCCTCCAATGCCCCTTTCCTTTTCACCCACTCCCTTCTGCCTCACCCTGACTTGCTCCCTTTGCTCCCTTTGCTCCCCAACTCCCAACCTCACATCACTTAGGTATATATTTGTATTTCATATTACTGTCTGTCTCGTCTAGACTGTACGCTCACTGTAGGCAGGGAATCTCTATGTTTATTGTTGTATTGAACCTCCCAAGCATTTAGTACAGTGCTGTGTAACTGCTCAATAAACACAAGTGAATTAACGAATGAATGAATAAATGCTGTTGGGCTGAGGGAGGGGTGAGTAAAGGGTACAAATCCATGTGCAAGGGTGATGCAGAGGGAGTGGGATAAGAGGAAATGAGGGCTTGGTCAGGGAAAGTCATTTGGATTAGATGTGCTTTTAATAAGACTTTAAAGGTGGGGAGAGTGATCATCTGTCGAGCTATGAGGAGGGAGGGAGTTCAAGGCCAGAGGCAAAATGTGGATGATAAGTCGGTGGTGAGACTGAGGTAGAGTGAGTAGTTTGGAATTAAAGGAGTGAAGTTTAGGGACTGGTTGTAGTAGGAAAGCAGTGAGGTAAGGCAGGAGGGAGCAAGGAGATTGTTCCCTTAGACTTGGAACATACATGGAGATTGTCCCGTAAAATGGTGCTAGGCATGTATTCTCATCCATTGTGTCTGGCACCTGGCCAGTCAGTGAGTGGCTCCAGACTCAGTGGATTGGTTTGCCATCTGGGGAGTAACATGCTGGGAGGGCCAGAGCAGAGTACTCTAGTCGACAGGTGGGTGGCAAGAGGTGCCATGCTCCTGTGGTCAGTGGCAAGCCTTACAGGTCAGTAAGTAAACACAGTGTGTGTGTGTGTATGTCTGACCCATACTTGTGCAGGAAGAATCCTACCCCTTCAGCTGCCTATTTCATGAAAGTTTAGCTGGCAATAACAAGCCGAAGAATTTCTGAATTAAGAAGTAGTGTGGCCTAGTGGAAAGAGTACAGAACTAATCAGAGGACCTGGGTTCTAGCTCTTCCACTTGTTTGCCATGTGACCGTGGGCAAGTCGCTTAACATAATAATAATAATAATGTTGGTATTTGTTAAGCGCTTACTATGTGCAGAGCACTGTTCTAAGAGCTGGGGTAGATATAGGGTCATCAGGGTGATCCAAGTTAGGCTCACAGTCTTCATCACCATTTTATAGATGAGGTCACTGAGGCCCAGAGATGTGAAGTGACTTGCCCAAAGTTACACAGCTGACAAGTGATGATGTTGGTATTTGTTAAGCGCTTACTATGTGCCGAGCACTGTTCTAAGCGCTGGGGTAGACACAGGGGAATCAGGTTGTCCCACGTGGGGCTCACAATCCCCATTTTACAGATGAGGTAACTGAGGCACCGAGAAGTGAAGTGACTTGCCCAAAGTCACACAGCTGACAAGCAGCAGAGCCGGGGTTTGAACCCATGACCTCTGACTCCAAAGCCCGTGCTCTTTTCCACTGAGCCACGCTGCTTCTCTAGGCAGAGCTGGGATTCGAACCAATGACCTCTGACTCCCAAGCCCGGGCTCTTTTCCCTGAGCCACGCTGCTTCTCATAACATCTCTTTGCCCCGTGTGGCACAGAGACAGAGAGACCCATGTAGGACAAGGACTGTGTCTATTCTGATGATCTTGTATCTACCTCAGTGTTTAGTACTATGCCTGAAATGTAGCATCCCCTTAAATTCCATAAAACCCCCCAAATCCTACCACGGTTATATTCATGGGGATGGTGGCCAAATGGTAGTTCTTTAGCTTCAAGAGCTCACCAGGTCAGCCTGGACCCATGAGAGTGGCTTTGTGGCTGGACTTACAATGAAAGAGCCGCTTAGCCCTTCTAAACTCTGCTCAGCTCTTTGCTTCAACCGTAAGTCACAATCTCAGGGTTGCCACAGAAGTACACATTCCACAGACCCAAGATGGGCATGAGTGCAATAATTTGAGCTGACTCTTTTTCCATCTTTCTGGAAGAAGGAGTGGCTGGATGGGAGATACATTCCAGGGAACTTGGGAATATAGAGGTTCCACTTACATGGTTGTCACATTTCCTACTGGCAACCACTTCTTTCCCTTTCAAATGCCAGGGCTGGCTCTGAGACTGCAGAAGACTGATTCAGCTCTAGAGTTGGACTTCCCTAGTCAACCCACGCTACAGTGTAAGCATTATGCTCACCATTCAGCTCTACTCTCTCCAGCTTGCTTGGGAGGACAACAGCCATATTCCCTCCCTAAAGTGGAGGGAGAAAGACCCTCCTTTTCCCCCCACACGCTCACTATCCAGTGAAGCCAGCACACTAACAATGGCAGTGTCCCTTGCAAGCAGCATGAGAATTTGATGAAACAATAAAAGCAATTTCAGGTTTAATAATGCAGCTAGAGAGAAATACTTAGGAGGTAAGGTTGCATGGAAATAGGGACCAGAGGAAGAGGAAAATAGTGACTAAAGGAGGGGAGTTAGTTAAGATATTTATCAAGTGATGACTATGTGCCTTAACCCTTGGGATAAGTACTCCCTGTCTCACAAGGGACTCAGTTTCAACTGGAATAGGCAGATTCATAGAGCAATAATAGCAAATTATGAACAATAATAAAGTACAACCACCAAGAAACATGAGGATAGATGTCCAGAAGTGCATCCATCACATAATTTCTGCAAGCATCCTATTGTCGATGATGGAGACCAGATATTAAGCTAGATGAACCATTTTGTACATGTTTTCAGGCCAGCAGTCAAGAATAAGAAGCAGAATTACTCCATTAACTTTGAGGAAAACATCTTGAGGGAGCAGTGAAATACTGCTAAAATAGATTTAGTTAACTATGTGCTTAACATGTTGAATTGGCTTAATATGTCAACTTTAAAATTAACCATAAAATTTGGCTCCTTACAAAATGGTCACCTGGGAATTGGCTAATTATAGATCACCAGCAGGCTACAGCAAGAGCTAGGGGCGGGGAGGGAAGGTAGGACAGGCACCCCAGATGCAGATTATAGAGGAAACTATAAAAGGGGGATCTTTAGGAAAAAGTTGAAATTGCAGCTTCTGACTAAAACCTTTTTTAAAATTTGGATTTGTTAAGTCCTTACTATGTGCCAGACACTATACTAAACGCTGAGGTAAGTACAAGTTAATCAGGTTGAACATTTTGTCCCACATGGAGCTCGCCATCTCAATTCCCATTTTTCAGATGAGGTAACTGAGGTACATACCTTTCCCAGGGAAGAATTCAAGCAAATTGACCCAGGCAACTGCTTAGAGTTTGACAGATTAAGGGGAAGGGGCTGACATCTGACCACTGTTAAGCATCCTGCTATGTGGAGGTGTTTCCCACAGAAGAATCAACATGTGGGGGGCTGGAGGTGGGGTGCTCTAGAGATTCTGTTTGGTAAATTTCCAGATAACAGTGCTAACAGTTTAGTACTACAGTTCAGATCCCTAACAAAATGCCATTACTCAGGTGCACTTGGGGAGAGGCATCAATTCTTAAATTTAAAAAAGTGAAATCAAATTGAATTCTTCAGAAGCAACTTTCCCCAAGAATCAATTTTAAAATTTGGTTGGGGAGAGGAGGGAATACTATTTATATCATCTGGCTCCTTGTTTGCCTCTTCCAGGGCCAACAGGCTGCAGTCCACCACTCCCTGGGCAACACTGAATACCAAAAACAGGAAACACCAAAAATCCAGTTGAGAGCAGGAGTTCTACCCGTTTTTGAATGTGTAAAGTTGTCTTTCATATTCAAAGGAGAACCCACTTGATGGTGATGGCTGCCCCTTGCTTTGTTATGCTTAATGGTTTTTTTCTTTTGCCTTCTTGCCTCTTGCTCCTGATGAAGTGTTTTGTTCAAAGAGTGCAACTCTTCGCTCGATAGAAGTGAAACCCCCTGGTCTCTCCTCAGCACCTGACATCTCGGTTTTCATCTGGGATGAAGCACTGCCTGAAGGTTTGTTTTACCCTGTCCTATAAACATTTCCTCTCCTTTCATTGCTTTTGGTTTCCCGGTGAATTCCATACAAATGATCAAGCTGTTTTTAAATGAAATCTCTCGATGCACCAGTCACTCATTCCATGGAGACGACCCCAAATTTCAGGGACATATGGAAAACAGAAGTGAAACTCAGATCTGTTTTAGCATGATTGTTTCAATGCATTGTAATCCTATGGCAAATTCCACTTGTGTCTGGATCCCAGCTGCTGGCAAAGGGAGTTATACTTTCTGAGCTCAGGTGTGAACCCTCTGGGGCTGAAACCGATACCATGTTGTCAAATTTCCAAGCCCTAGGCTCTCCCCAGGCACTCAGCAGTTTTTGATCCAACTAATCTGAAAATCTGAAATGCTGATTCATAGGTAAAATAAGGCATATATAGCATGACCTGACTGGCAGCAGTATTTACTCCCCTCTCAGGGTCGCACCTGGAGATTTTCCAGTACTCTACCAGGCTTGACTATGGGAGGGAGAGTCAAGCAGAGGCCTACCCATTCCATTCTAGCTTGGCCAGTGGCTAGCGAGTGGAAGGCAATTTGCTACAAGTCAAAACTCACCTGGGCTGGGCAGCAGCGGCACAGGACAGAGTCAAGGGTGGAGACTCAAGTTTATTGCACAGAAGAAGGCAGTGGTAAACCAATTCCATATTTTTACCAAGAAAACTCTATGGACACATTACAGGAATGATTGCAGATGGAGGTGGGGCATTCTGAGAGAGATGTGTCCATAGCATCACTATGGGTCGGAGACGACTCAACAGCATAAGACAAGACAAGAAACTAGAAGCGCACAGTGTGGCTCAGTGGAAAGAGCATGGACTTGGGAGTCAGAGAGGTCATAGGTTCGAATCCCAGCTCTGCCACTTGTCAGCTGTGTGACTGTGGGCAAGTCACTTAACTTCTCTGTGCCTCAGTTACCTCATCTGTAAAATGGGGACTAAGACTGTGAGCCTCATGTGGGACAACCTGATTAACCTGTATCTCCCCCAGCGCTTAGAATAGTGCTCTGCACATAGTAAACGCTTAACAAATACCAACATTATTATATAGGGTAAATGCTACATAAATTTCCATATAACAGGTGTATAAAATTAATCATGATCATTTGCTAACTCTAGGCTTCAAGGCTCTCCATTACCTTGCCCCTTCCTACCTCTCCCCCCTTCTCTCTTTCTACTGCCAACCCCGCATGCTCCGCTCCTCTGCCGCCCACCTCTTCACCGTCCTCCGTTCTCGCCTATCCTGCCGTCGACTCCTGGGCCATGTCCTCCCATGGTCCTGAAACCCCCTTCCTCCTCACCTCCGCCAAATTAATTCTCTTCCCCTCTTCAAAGCCCTACTGAGAGCTCACTTCCTCCAACAGACCTTCTCTGACTGAGCTCCCCTTTTCCCTCTGCTCCCTCTACCCCCCCTTCACCTCTCCGCAGCTAAACCCTCTTCTCCCCCCTTTCCCTCTGCTCCTCTCCCTCTCCCGTTCCATCCCCTCAGCACTGTACTCGTCCCCTCAACTGTATATATCTTCATTACCCTATTTATTTTGTTAATGAGATGTACATCACCCTGATTCTATTTATTTGCTATTGTTTTAATGAGATGTTCTTCCCCTTGATTCTATTTATTGCCATTGTTCTTGTCTGTCTGCCTCCCCCGATTAGACTGTAAGTCCGTCAAAGGGCAGGGACTGTCTCTATCTGTTACCGATTTGTACATTCCAAACGCTTAGTACAGTGCTCTGCACATAGTAAGCGCTCAATAAATACTATTGAATGAATGAATGAATATATGAAGCACTGTATTAATTAATCCCTTGGAAGCCTGAATGGACATTGATCAAGACATGACACTAACCAATCAATCAATTGCATTTTATTCAATCGTATTTTTGGAGTGCTTACTGTGGGCAGAACACTGTACTAAGCACTTGGGAGAGGACAATACATGTGTGCAGAGCACTATACTAAGCACTTGGGAGGATACAATATAACAAAGTTTGTAACAAATTCCCTGGACACAAGGGGCTTACAGTCTAGAAGGGGAGACAAACACTAATATAAATAAATTACAGATAAATGCTGTGGGGCTAAGGATGGGTTGAATAAAAGGCGCAAAACCAAATGCAATAGTATGTACAGAGTATTGAGTTATTGGTAGTATGTGAGTGCCTACAGCATGCAGAGAACTTGACTATATACTTCAGCAAGTACAACAGAACTAAGAAATAGCTCCTGCTCTCGAAATGCTTATCATCTAAGACATGGAGACAAAGAGAAAAAAAAAGTTTAGAAATGTTGCTATATTCAAGTTAGCATTCCTTATTTGGTTTCAGAAAATTAAGTGTTTAGCAAAAGAGCATTAAATAATAGTACTAAGTATTGGCGAAGCACTTATTCTATGCCAAGCACTGCATTAAGTGCTGAGGTAAATATAAGTTAATCAGGTTGGACATAGTCCCTAACTCTCACGGAGTTACTAAGTCTAAGTAGGAGAGATAACACATTTAATCCCTATTCTACAGTTGAGGAAACTGAGGCACAGCGAAGTTACATGATTTGCCCAAGGTCACATAACCAACAGCTGGCAGAGCTGGGATTAGAACCCAGATCCTCTGATTCCCAGGTCTGCACTTTTTTCACTAGGCCATGTTGCTTTTTCAATACAGCATAATGTTTCAGAGAAAATGATGTTTAGGGTATTAATGCTTTCCTAATATGGACTACAAACAATATAAGAATCTTATTAAACAATGATAAAATACAAAATACACATAGTTATCTTTTAGTTTGAAGAAGAAGCACAAGAAGAAGAAGAGTTCCATAAGGCTGGGGAGGGAGAAAGGTATTGAATCCCCATTTTGCAGTTGAGGAATTGAGCAATATTGTGGGACTGGAGTCTGTTTTTCCATCCCCACTTCTGTGAGGAAGGGAAGAAGTAAAAGTCAATCTGGTCATAAACTGCTCTGTGTCTTGGCATTCCAGATACCTCACTTTCTTCCCACCGCCAGTCGCTGCTCCTGGAGAAGTCACATAGGGGTCAGAGACCGAAGGAGCACAAAATTGGCACAGTCATTCCTGACCAAAACCAAGCCAATTTACCAGCTTTTCTTAGGTCAGAACAAACCAATTAAAGGAGACATCTGCCCAAGGTCTCCTGGCATTGTGCATTTTTCTGCCTCATTTTTCTACACAGACCTTCATTCAGAATTTAAATTGCAAATAAACTTCTTGATGAAAAGCAAAGGTTACAGTGTGACAACACACATTGTTTTACCCCAGGAAGTTGTACTGGTACTAGTTTTTAGAACTTATTAGCCCTGATGACAGATCTATCTGTAATAGTAGTGCGGTCAATAGGAAACCTTGGTCTTGCCTATAATCTTCTTCATTAGTTACAACTGAGGGGAGAATCAAAATCCTCTGACTTGTGAGTTCAGCCATCACTGCTCTCATGTTGTCGTTTGTCTGCAGGAGATTAGTGTTCTGTAAGGAACAATTATCTCTACTGAGTATTCCATTGTTGTTATTATTATTATTATGGCATTTGTTAAGGGCTTACTATGTGTCAAGCACCGTTCTAAGCACTGGAGTAGATACAAGTTAATCAGGTCCCACACAGAGCTTGCAGTCTAAGTAGAAGGGAATACAGGTATTGAATCTCCATTTCACATACGAGGAAATTGAGGCACAGAGAAGTGAAGTGACTTATCCAAGGTCACACCTTTCCCAAAAGAAAGAAAGTTTGGTTTCCAAGTTTGACAAAAATAGTGTGTTTAGACATCACAATGTGTCAAAATAGAGCCATTGATATTGGAAAAGGTGAGCAGGTATGCTTAACCTGGTCAAGATCAGTGGTGATGAGGATTAAATGAAAATTAGGAATGAGGTAAGTAGAGAGAAAATGCAGCTTAGACAGAAACATTATTTACTGCGTGCAGAAGATTGCACTAAGCATTTGAGGAATATATCAAACAATATTAAGCAGGCATCTTCTGTGGACAAAGTATTGTACTAAGAGCTTTGAACAGTGCAGTAGAATTAATAGAAATGATTCTTGTTTTCAAGGATCTCGCAATCTGGCAGGGGAGACAGACACTAAAATGAATTACAGATAAGAAGAAATAGTAGAGTGTAAAGATATGTTCTTAAGTGCAGTGGAGGGGGTGTAATCACCCAAGTGGGGCAAAAGGGCTAAATGATAGGTGGAGGGGTAAAAGGTCGGGAAATGAAAAAAAACCCCAAAAACTAATAAGTAAAGGCCTCCTAGAGGAGATAGGATTTCAGAACAGCTTTGAAAGTGGGGAAAAAACAGAATAAAAAGGGGGAGGGAGGGCGAGGCAGGAGCAATAGGTCAGGGGAGGAAGAAACTAGAACAAGGCACAGGGAGTAGGTGGGTTAGAGAAAAATGAAGTTGGAAATTAAAGACAGTTCCTGTTATCAGGAATTTACAATCTGCTGAGAGAAAAGCTGCATTAAAGAATGGAAACATGAGCATGTTTAGGTTGACAGGGGAAGGGGCGAACTAGAGGCCATGTGGATGGAACTAGTAATAGCAGAAAAAGGGTTTTCTGGGAGGTGGAATGTTAAGGAAGGATTAACAGAAGGGACCATCTCCCAAGGGCACAGCCTAATTTGGATGGGACAATAAGCACCTAACCACTTTTGAAAAATATTTGATTCAGGGCAATATTTGCAGATTTCTTGATTTGAGGCCCTTGGGTGTAATGGAGGAGAAGGAAAAACAGGAAAGGGGACAAGTCTTTTCCTATCATTCAGACTGTATCCAACCTAATTAATTTGTATCTACCACAGCCCTTGGAACAGTGTTTGACATAGAGTAAGCACTTAATATCAATTTAAAAATTCAAGCTCACTTTCACAGCCAGGCCTTAGATTCAGTAAATAAGACTGTAAGCTCATTATGGGCAGGGATTGTATCTAATTCTGTTGTAAGCACTCAAATACCGATTGGTTCAGCTCTGTACACAAAGCTTTTCTGAATCGAATCCAATGCAATGAGTCAATCCTGAATTATTCTCTCAACTATTCCCCTCCCATTTATTCCCCCAAGTGGCAACTCATTTATTCAGGAAACAGGATTGGAGTAGACAGATTTGAGAGATCTAGATGAGACACTTTTCTCCTCCACTTCCACCCACCTTTCCTAAGAGCTTCCAAAGCAGTAAGTCAATAACCAAATATTCAGGGGGTCTGGCAGGGAGGACAGGGAAGAGAAAGATGGAAAAAATAAAACTAGGAAAGAGAAACAGTAAGAATTAATCCCCAGTTTCAGTCCCTGTTGTAGGCACCAGGTGTGGGGGCTGCACTGTTTCTGGACTCCCCTTATTCTCAGGCCACATCTCTTCCCTTCACATTGTCTTTTCTCTATCCCTCTTTCCCCTCCCATACTTCCTGTTCAGAGGGGCTTCCACTAGTTAATTCAGTTGTGGGCCAGTGCCAGGTAGGACAAGAAGAGGAGAGGAACCTGCTAGGGATGCACTAGCCCATTGTGGAAATCCTGTTTGGCCAGAACTCATGCCTGGCTCGGGGGACAAAAAGCATAACTTGGAGTTAGAAGAATGGTGGACAAAAGTAGAGGAGCATCTGCTCTTCAGATTGCCCCCATCTCTCACTTAGGTGCTCACTCTGGGATGTCTCTGGAAAGTAAAAACTTTGAATGAGTTTTTCCTCTGGAACTCACCATCCCAACATGTTTCCTCTTCTCCCATTCCCTTCTACATCACCCTGATTTGTTCCCTTGATTCATCTCCCCTCCCAGCCCCATGGTACTTGTGTACATAACTGTAATTCATTTATATTGGAAAGCAGCATGGCTCAGTGGAAAAGAGCTTGGGCTGCGGAGTCAGAGGTCATGAGTTTGACTCCCAGCTCTGCCACTTGTCAGCTGTGTGACTTTGGGCAAGTCACTTAACTTCTCTGTGCCTCAGTTACCTCAGCTGTAAAATGGGGATTAACTGTGAGCCTCACATGGGACAACCTGATTACCCTGTATCTATCCCAGTGCTTAGAACAGTGCTCTGCACATAGTAAGCACTTAACAAATACCAACATTATTATTATTATTATTGTCTGTCTCCCCCTCTAGACTGAAAGCTCATTATGGGCAGGGAATATGTCCATTTATTATTGTATTGTACTCTCCCAAACTCCTAATACAGTGCATACTTTAAGCATACTTTAAAGTTTTGCATACTTTAAGCACTCAGTAAGTACAACTGAATGAATGAAATTGGAGGTGGTTGGGGTTAGTCCAAGGCGAGCGCTCTACCAGAAGCAAGCTATTTCTGAGGAGTGTGTGGGTGGAAGGGGCATAGCCCTCTTTGCTGATTAGGATGAGTGGGATCAGAGGGCACAGGCTCTGCTCTTGAAGCAGTGGCAGTATGTATTTTGGATTTCTTCCTTTCCCAACTGAGAGTAATGTCAGGTCTCGGGCTACTGGCCAACGTAGCTGGGAAGAGGTGTTTCTGTCATCCAGAACAGAGCCACTCTGGAATCCAGGATTATGTTATCCCCTAGGTCTTTTCAGAGATAGCAAGGCCCTCATTCAAAAATACAATTGCCACCCATTTTGTGTCATCTGGACAATGAAAACAACAAAGTCTCAACAATAATAATAATAATATAGTATTTGTTAAGCACTTATTATGTGCCAAGCACTGTAGTACTTGGCTAAAAGCAAATCAGCTGGACACAGTCTCAATCTCCATTTACAGATGAGATGATGAGGCCCAGAGAAGCAAAGTGACTTGCTCAAGGTCACACAGCAGATAACTGGCATAGCCAGGATTAGAACCTATGACCTTCTGACTCCCAGGTCCGTGCTCTATCCACTACACCATGCCGCTTGTCATTCATTCAATAGTATTTATTGAGTGCTTACTATGTGCAGAGCACTGTACTAAGCACTTGAAATGTACAATTCGACAACAGATAGACACAATCCCTGCCCAATGACAGGCTCGCAGTTTAATCGAAGCTGATGGCCCTTATTTTCTTACTTTACCTGATTGCCATAGTATGAAGGGATTAGTAATACTTGAACAATTCTCATTTTAACCTTCTATTGTAAATCTCCCTCTCCCTGAAACCTCTTTCCTCAGGAAATGTTGCTAACTCAACCTCCTTCTCCACATTTCACTTTTCCTCACTCCCAAGTCTATTGCTCTGTGTGTTGCTGAAACGCTATCACACCCACTTCTTCACTATCTGCAGTTTAATTCCTTCCAAGAAGCTCTTTTGTTACCACGGCTCCCAGGATAGACAGACAGACTTCAAAACACCCAGTGCCCACCTTTGTTTTGGAATTACAGATGTTTTTCCAAACTAGCCTCACCTCTGCTGGCACTCAATCCTCAGGATTACCCCTGTTGGGAGTGTGGGCCATTCAGTTAATTTTCACACCTTCAACAGCTGTATTTTAGTCTTTCTGGTCTAGGAGCCAATCATAATAGTCATAATAATAGTAATGATGATGGTATTTGTTAAGCGCTTGCTATGTGCCAAGCACTGTTCTAAGCACTGGGATTGGTACAAGGTAATCAGGTTGTCCTAAGTGGGGCTCACAGTCTTCATCCCCATTTTACAGTGATGTAACTGAGGCATAGAGAAGTAAAGTGACTTGCCCAAAGTCACACAGTTGACAAGTGGCAAAGGCGGGATTAGAACCCACGACCTCTGCCTCCCAAATCCGTGCTCTTTCCACTAAGCTATGATGCTACAGTAACATTTGTTGAGCTCTTTTTATGTATCAAGCACTGGAATAGATTCAACATAATCAGATTGGACGCAGTCCCTGTTAATCAATGGTATTTTTGAGTGCTTACTTTGCACAGAGTATTGTAGTAAGCACTTGGGAGAGTACAATACAGTAGAGTTGGTAGACACATTCTCTGCTACAGAAAGCTTACAGTCAAAAGACAAGCTTAGAGTCTTAACTCTACTGTCTGCCACACATGGGACTCACAGCCTAATAGGAAGGGAGAACAGTATTTAACTCCCCATTTTATGGATAAGGAAAATGAGGCACAAAATAGTTCAGTGACTTTTCCAAGGTCATATGACAGGCCAGTGGTGAAGCTTGGATTAGAGCCCAAAACTCTTGGCTCGGTCCTGTGCTTCTTCCTGTTTTTCCTAAGGGACTACTCAAAGCAGTTCTGAAGCCTTGCCCACCCTCAGGACTTTACCTGGGAAAAATTATTCCTATAGAGATGAAAGTTGGCTTTCAGTTGCAGGAGAAGCTGCTGATGGTGAGATTGTATCCATTACTATAATGAACAAACAGCCACTTTTCCCACACTATATAAACCATCCCTTGTAGTAAAAGGTTGATATTTACAGCTCTTGTGGATAATCCCCAAACAGTGTGCCCACCCAGGTGTTGAACTTTAATTACATTTTCTGGAGCAGCAATTACCCTTGAGGATATTGCTTTACATTTCCCTTTACAAAAATCACCTACATCAGCTCATCAGAAGCAAACACAAACATTTTGAAATTTAGCCAATGTAATTGCCTAAATTTCGACACTTAGGTTCTTATCTACTGTGTACAAAATTTGTTTTTAAAACTTGCTTATACCAAAGTATGTAGGTCATTCCTAAACCTACATCCTGACCTGGCTGATGAAATCAGTAGTGTTCCTGGTGCTAAGGGACAGAATATCCTCATTAATGGAAGGAAAAAAAGACAGAAAGGTTTTTGTTGGCCAGAAAAAGCAAGAACATCTGTTGGGATCATGAGCAGTTTTTTTTGGCTGAGTTAAGTCAGCAAGGGAGTTTGGAAGAGATCATCTTTGCTTTCACCAGTAGGCGTTGCAGGAGTCATCAGAAAGTTTTGCAGTGGAATCCAGGACACAACCACGGGGAATAAATGCAGAGTTTGAGAAGCAGCCTATCCTTGCAGAAGGAGCATAAGCCTGGGAGTCAGGAGACCTAGTTTCTAATTCCTGTTCTGCCCCTTGCCTGCTGTGTGACCTCCGTTTCTTCATCTGTAAAACTGGGGACAAGATGTCTGTTCTCCCTCCCTCTTATGCTGTGGGACAGGGACTATGTCTGATCTGCTTATATCATATTTACTCCAGAGTTTTGTACAGTGCTTGTCCCATATTAAAGCACCTAATAAATGGCACCATTATTATTTGCCAATGAAAAGTTATCACTTTTTCTGGTCAAAAGAGTCAGAGGTTACTGTCACTGGAGGTTCAGGCTTCCTTTCTCAAATTCATTCATTCAATCGTATTTATTGAACACTTTCAAATGTACCTCTATTAAAGAAAAATAAATTTTGTGATTCAGTCAACAAAAAAAATTAATCCAGAAAAAAAGAGATAATGGAAGAAAGAAAAGAAGTGGAGTGGTGACTGAACAGATCATGAGAAGGAGCGAGAGAAGGAGCGACAGAGAGAGACCATGACACAGTAAAGGGAGAAAATGTAATTGATTTCTGTTTATACCCCAGAAAAAAAAAGCACAGTGGAAAAAAAGCTCTCAAGACACAGGGGTCTTTTTTTTTTTAAAATGCACTACCAATGTATTATAAAAAAGGAACAAAGACAAATTATAAATGACAAATTTTTCTCAGATCATTTGATAATACAAAAATGAGCTACATGCTTTCTGAATAATTCACTGTGCTTAAGATGATCAATATAGGAAATGCAGTTAGGTTTGGGAAGGGTAATTGGAGATTTACCTTAGATGTAAATGGGACTAGTAGTACAGGGTTGAAAATAAATGGTATTTATTGAATACCTACTGTGTGCAGAGTACTATACTAAGGGTTTGGGAGAGTATTCATTCATTCATTCATTCAATAGTATTTATTGAGCGCTTACTATGTGCAGAGCACTGTACTAAGCACTTGGAATGTACAAATCGGCAACAGATAGAGACAGTCCCTGCCCTTTGACGGGCTTACAGTCTAATCGGTACAGTACAGAAGTGGTAGACATGTTAGTGGATAGAGAATGGGCCATGGAATCAGAAGGACCTGGATTCTAATCCCAGCTCCACCGCGTGTCTACTTCTTTTGGCCTCAGTTATCTCTTCTTTAAAATGGAGAGTGAGAATGTGAGCCCCATACGGGACAGGGACTGTGTCCAACCTGATTAACTTGTATCTATCCCAGTGTTTAGAACAGTGCTTGGCACAGAGCAAGCATTTAACAAACGCATTCCCTGCCCACAACAAGTTTATAGTCTACGGAAGTTCTGTTTTTAAGAGTTTAGGATGACCAGAGACATAGGAGCCACAACCGTTCAATAAATACATTTGAATGAATGAACCGCAGAGAGCCACTGTGGCCAACCAGCATCCTTGCCGCAACCCTGGGTCAGAGTGTATGAGTGGAGTCATCCACTTTGCTCTCCTAGGTTTCCAGGTCTGACTCCAGACCTCACCTTTTCATGGCCTTTCAGTGGGGTTGAAAGGTCTTGAATCAGTGACACTTCACACTTTTTGAAACTGCCTGTCCCCCTCTGCTCCTCCATCAATTGTATTTATTGAGCACCTACTATGTGCAAAGCACTTTACTAAGCACTTGGGAGAGTACAACAGAATTAGCAGACACGTACCCTGACCATAACAAGCTTACAGTCTAGAGGGGGAGATAGACATTAAAATGTCCACCTTTCCCAGTCAAAGGTGCCAGACTAATGCTAGGGCTTTAGGGGTTTTAGTTTAGGGAACTCCAACTTTGGGAGCCACTGTGTCCCACCCCTTATTGAAAGCCACCCCAAAGAGCATTTGTATTGAGCACAATCTTCCCCAGCTCCTGCCAGGCACAGTAGTGCCAGCTTTCAGTTGCCACAGTTGCATCTTAAATGACATTGTCTCCTTTGTTTTACCTTGCATCCTCACCTGCCCACACAAGTTCCAGCCATTGGAACAGAAACGGGACAGAGGTTGGCAAGGTGGCAGCAACTGTTGCTGTGGACTTGGCTTTCAGGACCATCATGCTCAGTATGGCCTAATGGAAAGAGCACCGGCCTGGGAGTCAGAGGACCTGAGTTGTAGTCCCAACTCTGCCACGTCTCCTGTGTGACCTTAGACAAATCACTTAATTTATCTGGACCTCAGTTACTTCATCTGGAAAATGGGGATTAAGACTATAAGCCCTATGTGGGACAGTGACTGTGTCCAACCTAATGAAGTTGTATCCCTCCAGCCCTTAGTACAATGCTTGGCATAGAGTAAGATTTAACAAATACCACAGTTATTGATATTATTCCTCTCCCCCGCACCCCCCAACTAGCTGGGTACTAGGGAAATGGCAAGGACTTGAACGAGGAAGAGTATGAGTGACAAAAGCCCACCCCATCCTGTCATTTCCCTTGAGGTGAACCTGCCTCTCGAGTGGGTGTACATCACCCTGATTCTCTTTATTTGCTATTGTTTTAATGAGATGTTCTTCCCCTTGATTCTATTTATTGCCATTGTTCTTGTCTGTCTGTCTCCCCCGATTAGACTGTAAGCCCATCAGAGGGCAGGGACTGTCTCTATTTGTTACCGATTTGTACATTCCAAGCACTTAGTACAGTGCTCTGCACATAGTGCTCAATAAATACTATTGAATGAATGAATGAATGACCAAGAGAGCAACGGAAGGAAGAAATGGATGCAGACTCCCAGCATATCTGCAAAATGGGTACAGGATACAGGTGCAAGTTGCCTAAAGTATGTTTGATTGCATTATGGGTGTGCCTAGGCACTCTTATCAGATTGTTCTCCACCCAGTTAAAGGGGCAGATTTATGACTAGCTCATGAGCCTTGTCAGTCAATCAATCCTATTTAATGAGAGCTTACTGTACTAAGCTCCTGGGAAAATACAATAACAGATGCACTACTTGCCCACAATGAGCTTACACTTTGGAGGGGGGAGAGACGTTAATATAAAGAAACAAAATTACAGATATGTACATAAGTGCTCTGGGACTGGGATGGGGGATGAATAAAAAGAGCAAGTCAGGGCCACATAGAAGGGAGTGAGAGAAGAGAAAAGAAGGTCTTAGTCATAGAAGGCCTCTTGGACAAGATGTGTCTTCAGTAAGGCAGGGGAGAGTAACCACCTGTCCTCTGATCAGTTCTTGTAGACAGGATCTGATTGATTGGAAGACCTGCCAATCTTCTCACACAATGAAATCACAATGGGACACAGACTGAGAGGCAGAGGGAATGTTTCTGAAAAATCTAAATCAGTATCCTTTCCCATTGCCAGCCTTGCGTGGCTCAGTGGAAAGAGCACGGGCTTTGGAGTCAGAGGTCATGGGTTCGAACCCCAGCTCTGCCACTTGCCAGCTGTGTGACTTTGGGCAAGTCACTTAACTTCTCGGTGCCTCAGTTTCCTCATCTGTAAAATGGGGATTAAGACTGTGAGCCCCACGTGGGACAACCTGATTCCCCTGTGTCTACCCCAGCGCTTAGAACAGTGCTCGGCACATAGTAAGCGCTTAACAAATACCAACATTATTATTATTATTATTATTATTCTGCCACACCTCTCCTTCCAGCCTCAAAACACCTCATCCCGGCTAAGGACAAAGCAGTGCAGCCACAGCAATATAAACCTTCAACCACTGAAGATCAGCTTGAGCCCCTGAACTCAATCAACAGATCCACTATCACCGAACTGTTCAGTAGTGAAATTAAACTCTGCCAGTTGCTAATTCCCTCTACTAGCACATACCTATCACCTAAGTGTTGATTTTGTTAGCTTGTGGCAATGTCAGATTCAGTCTCAGTGTAAGCACCATCAGAGGTGGTGTGACAGCCTCCTTTCCAAATGCCTTTTGCTGAGGAACTATAGTTGGTTCTGGCCATTTAAAAATTCCCACCCTTGGGGCTACCAGGGCCTGGCCAGAAAAGCCACTCAGTCCTGGGAACAAAGCAAGTTAAGCCTCCCTCTTTTCCCTCAGCATAGTGGAGTCTTTCTGGCTCCTGACTACATCACCACATGGAGTCACCCCACCAAATCAAATAGCCCTGGAACGCCCCATCCCCATGGGTTGATGTGGCCTTGTCCGTAAACATGGAACTAAAGAGGTGAGCTTGAGGCTGAGGGAAGAAGCAGGGAACTCTCAGGGTTGGGACTGGGAGTGTCTCTGCCTCCCAAACTGCCCCTTCACCTGTTCCACCTCACACAACATAATTGCCATCCCAGGACCTCCTTCCCACCCGCCTTTGCTCCTTCCCCATAGGAGGGACAGAAGAAGTGACAGCATGGTGCCTCTGCCTAATGTAGAGCACTGAAAAGGCCACAGCCATGGTGCTCAATGTGGCTAAGACTACTACACTCGCAGTTACGAGGAGCCTGAAAGTCTGCTCTTTCAGTAACTCTACCCTACAGCTTCACTTGCTCACATTTATCCTGGCCCTAGTTTATTAGATGTTCATGTTGTGTTTAAATTGCTTTATTTTCCTCCTTATGTATTTATCACTTATCTCTTTCGCTCAGTCAGTGGTATTTATTGAGTGCTTACTATGTGCAGAGCACTGGTCTAAGCGTAGGGAGAGTACATCACAGGAGAATAAGCAGACTTTTTTTTTAAGCGCTTACTACGTGCCGAGCACTGTTCTAAGCACTGGGGTAGATACAGGGGAATGAGGTTGTCCCACGTGAGGCTCACAGTCTTCATCCCCATTTTACAGATGAGGGAACTGAGGCACAGAGAAGTGAAGTGGCTTGCCCACAGTCACACAGCTGACTAGGGGCAGAGGTGGGATTCAAACCCATGACCTCGGACTCCCAAGCCCGAGCTCTTTCCACTGAGCCACGCTGCTTCTCTACATGTTCCCTGGACACAGTCAATTTACAGTCTAGAGGGGGAGACATTAAAATAAGTAATTTATAATGAACAATTTAAAGATATGTACATTAGTGCTGAAGGGTTGTGCTGAATATCAAATGTCCAAAGGTCAAAGTTCCAAATGCACAGATGATACAGAAGGGAGAGTGAGCTGCAGATGAGGACTTAATCAGGGAAGGCTTCAAGGAGAAGATGTGACCTCAGTTGTGCTTTGAAGGTGCAAAGTGTGGTGGTCTGGCATATATGGAGGGGAGGAAGTTCCAGGTTAGGGGGAGGCATGGTAAAATGGTCCACGGTGAGATAGAAAAGAACAGGGCACAGTGAGTAAGAGCAGAGTGTGTGGGCTGGACTATAATAGAAGATTAGTGAGGTGAGGTAGGGCGGGGCCAGTGATTGAGTGCTTTAAAGTCAATGGTAAAGAGTTTCTGTTTGATGAGGAGGTGGATGGGCAGCCATTGGAGGTTCTTGGAGGGGTGAGACATGGACTGAACATTTCTGTTGATAGATGATCCATGCAACAGTGTAAAGTATAGGCTGGAGTAGGGAGTGACAGGAGGGCAGGAGGGCAGTGAGGCATCCCCCGTTCACGCCTATCCTGCCGAAGACCTCTGGCCCACAACCTACCACCGTCCCGGAATGCCCTCCCTCCTCACCTCCGCCAAACTAACTCTCTTCCCCTCTTCAAAGCCCTACTGAGAACTCACCTCCTTCAAGAAGCCTTCCCAGACTGAGTGCTCACTTCCTCCAAGACTGAGCTATCCCCTTTTCCCTCTGCTCCTCCTCCGCCCTCTGCTCCTCCCCCTTCACCTCCCCTCAGCTAAGCCCCCTTTCCCTCTGCTCTTCCTACTCTCCATCCCCTCCCCTCAGCATTGTGCTCATTTGTATATATTTTTTATTACCCTATTTATTTTGTTAATGAGGTGTACATCCCCTTGATTCTATTTGTCGTGATAACGTTACCTTGTTTTTGTTTCGTTCTGTTTTGCTCTGCCGTCTGTCACCCCTGATTAGACTGTGAGCCCGTCATCAGGAAGGGATTGTCTCTCTCTGTTGCCAAATTGTACATTCCAAGCGCTTAGTACAGTGCTCTGTACATAGTAAGTGCTCCGTAAATACTACTGAATGAATGAATGAGGCAGTTGCAGTAGTCAAGGTGGGATAAGATAAGTGTTTGAATCAACACGGTAGCAGTTTTGATGGATAGGAAAGGGTGAATTTTAGCTCCCTTACTATTAGACTGTGAGTTCCTTGAGGGTTGGGGATCCTGCCCAACTCTCACCCATATATTCTCAGTGTTCAGCACAGACCTCTTCATACAGCATTTAAAAAATGCTATCATTTCTACTACTAGTACTAAGTTGACAATGGCCACCTTACTGCTCCCACAATCTGCTCTTCCTCAGGAGACATTCAGTACTGTGGCTGGTCTGCTTTAGTGACTTTTTAAAGACAGTGATTGTTGGAAAAGTACAGTTGCGATGTCCTAGCACCAGTGGTAGTGGAGGAAAAGGAATCATGGTCAGAGAAGTACTGGAAGCTATCGATGACACCATGGATCCTGCGGAACAAGTGTGTTGAACTGGGCCCATGGGAAGGTGTGGAAAGTGGAAGGGAGAGAAAGAGCCCTTAAGAAAAGGGGGCTGGAAAGGAATAGCTAAACTAGACTATAAAAAGGATGGTCCTTTATCTAGGAGAGGGAAAAGGGTCAAGTCCATAAACTAATCAACAGTATTTATCATCACAACAGTATTTATTGAGTCCTTTCCATGTGCAGAGAATGTACTAAGCACTTGTGAATACAATACGAGTTGATAGACAAGTAGTTGATAGACATGTTCCCTGCGCTCAAGGAGTTTACAATCTAGTAGGGGAGATGGACATTAAAATAGATTACAGATTTAAGCAAGGGGAGTGGAGACGGTAACAGGTTTTATAGGTCTTGAGTATGCCATCAAGGGAGCTAGGCCAAAGAAGCAGACCAGGCTTGGCCCAAGAGAGTAGGCAAAGCTAGGGGCTGGAACCTTAACACACTCCCAATCCTGTAGCAGGCCTGAGGGCCTTGTTTAGCTGGGACTAGGATCATTTTGACCTTGCTTTGCTGGAAACTGAAGAGTGCATGGTTAGCGTCTATTGAATCCATAAGTATAAGCTTTAATTACAATTATGGTATCCGTTAAGCATTTACTATGTGTCAAGCACTGTACTAAGCACTGGGGTAATGAGGTTGGAAAGAGTCCATGCCCCATATTTTAAGTAGGAGGGAGTAGGGTTTAACCTGCCATTTTACAAGATGAGGAAACAGACACAGGGAAGTTAAATGATTTGTCCAAGGTCAAACAGCAGAAAAGTGGCAAAGCAAGGATTATAATCCAGGTTCTGACTCCCAGATCTGTGCTCTTTCCATTAGGTCAGGCTGCTGCCCTTTTCCAGCAAAATTACTAGCTTTCCGAGTACATTCTACTTGAGTCAGTGCAGGAAGTAAGCCAGATCTGGTCAGCAGTCAGCTACAGTAGAAGGAAAAGGTCCAGAACCTAAAGAGCAGCGCCCCTACCCATGTGGGGCTGGGCCAAATCCCGCCTCTCACATTTTATTCCCCACGAGGTCCCCTAATGCATGTGTGGCTTCTTTGTCAGGCGCCTGCTGGACACCTGCCTGCTGGCAACTTTAGAGCACCAAGAAGCCTGATCAGAGCCCCTACTTCAATCAATTGATTGTATTTATTGAGCACTTACTGTGTGCAGAGCACTGTACTAAGCACTTGGGATTGTACACTATAACAACAGAGCTACACAATGAGCTCATGTCTAGAGGGGGAAACAGCATGGTCTAATGGATATAGTACAGGCTTGGGAGTCAGAAGGACCTGGGTTCTAATCCTGACTCTGCACTTGTTTGCTGTGTGTCCTTGGGCAAATCACTTAACTTCTCTGGACCTCAGTTATCTCATCTGTAAAATGGGATTAAGACTGTGAGCCCCCTGTAGGACACAGGCTGTGTCCAACCTGATTAGCTTGTATCTACCCCCACGCTTAAAACAGTGCCTAGTATATATTAAACAGTTAAATCCCATTTAAGAAAAAAAAGGTATTTATTGATGCTTTCCACAGGAGAAAATTTTCTGGAGTCCAGTGGGAGGCAGAGAACAACAGAAGCAAGTGAGAATAGAACATAAACTTGTCTTGCTGCCACTACACCCACTATGTAAGAGACGCATGAGTTGAGGCCTTAACTGGAGAAGAGATTAGAGACCTGGGATTTCTAAGTGGGAGTGAAGTAAATTTTTTAATAAACAGTTTTTCCAAATCACTTAGAAAAACCTATGCAAGCAAGGCACTTTAATCCAAAGACTTTTTCCAGTTCTTTCTGAACATTTTGGAGACAAGGGTCATAGTTTAATAGGGGCTTAGAGAGTTTCAATTTGGCAGAGCGCTTCTTGATTACTAAAAAAAGGAAGGAAAATTTTCATTTATTCTGCTAGACAAGTGTTTCCATGAATGACTATCTATTACAGTTTTTCCATCAGTGTTTTTTCCTGAGAAGGAAGGTTCAGGACTTCATGACTTACTGAGTTAGGAAGGGTAAAGATGGAAGAGCAAATTCAATGAATGTTTTGGTTCTCTTGATTCATTTATCTACTGCAATACCTTGGCCGTTACCTTTCAGCTGTAGTGTCCCCTTGTTCTAAAGCAACTTAAAAAAAAATGTTGGTATTTGTTAAGAGCTTACTATGTGCAGAGCACTGTTCTAAGCACTGGGGTAGATACAGGGTAATCAGGTTGTCCCATGTGAGGCTCACAGTTAATCCCCATTTTATAGATGAGGTAACTGAGGCACCGAGAAGTGAAGTGACTTGCCCACAGTCACACAGCTGACAAGTGACAGAGCTGGGATTCAAACCCATGTCCTCTGACACCCAAGCCCAGGCTCTTTCCAATGAGCCACGCATTTGAGCTTTCTTTCCACTGAATATTTCCTTAGGCAAAGATGCAATTTTCCCTTTTTCTGTATCTTTGTAGGGAGACATTACAATATTGACCCTTTCATTTTGAGATTCTCAGCCCTACTTTTTCCCCCTCCAATTTCAAGGGTTCCAACATTTTTACCTACTATACGTCCAAGAGTTTGTGTCATCAGTCATTCTTGATTATTTTTCTGGGCCAGATTCCAACTCTTAGATTTGGACTCAGTGAAGAGCCTGTCATATCATTTACCTCTTTACCTAGATGGGTAATCTCTTCCCATTTATTCACATTACATGAAGCTAAATTAATGGTATTCAACCTCCTATTTTATTCATTCTGATTGAGCCTCATCCATTACAGTTTGTTTTGTTGGTGGGAAAGAGAAAGAGCTAATAATTTCTTAACTCTGCTGACAATCTCTCAGAGAAGCTGTTCCTGCAGGCTTCCTTCCTTTCCCCCCCACCCCATTTCTCCCCCTCCATATTATCGCCAGCTTCATGCCAGGTAAAGCAGAATGGCCTAATAGAAGAAGTACAAGCCTGGGAATCAGAGGACCTAGGCTCCTCAACTGTAAAATGGGGATGAACACTTGTTTTCCCTCCTACTTAGACTGTGAGCCCCATGTGGGACAAGGACTGCTTAAGACCGAATTATTTTAACTTCACCCCAGTGCTTAGAACTGTGCTTGAGACATAATAAATACCATAATTATTAGGTGAAGTCTTCTCATCTCTCCCTTCCCACATTCACATACACCTGCTTTTCCCTCACCCCTTTGCTCTTAAACTGGGTGGAACCAAATAAAAAGGCAGAATTAAGAAGGTATGAGTATGCTGGTCCCCTGCGCATCCCTAATTGATGGTATTTCCTATGGGCTAAAATACTGCACTGAGCTCTGAGGTGGATATAAAATAATCAGGTTTGACCCAATCCCTATCCCTAAACAGGGCTCACAGTTCAAGGGGAAAGGAAAGCAGGAAATAAATCTTGTGTTTTATGATAGATAAAGGATTTGGACCACATCTGTTCAGTATTTGCACTGTCCAGAAGAAAAAGTATTCATTCATGGATAATTAGCATATATCTATCCTGTTTTCTTCTTCTTTGAACATAAAAAAAAAGTCTCCCCACCTCCCCAGGTCATACTTCACATTGTTGCCCAAATTGTTTTAAATAAAACATACAGTCCATATCTCACCAATCTTCCAAAACCTCCTGTGATTACCCATCTACATCCACATCATACAGAAATTCCTTACTACTGGCTTTAAGACACTCAAACTCTTCCCCTTCCTAATTAACCTTTTTAATCTCCCACTACAACCCAGCCGGCACACTCTGTTCCTCTAATGCCATGGTACTCAATCTAGTCTCTTGCACTATGGACCACTCCTATCTGGAACTCCTTCAGCCTTCAAACCTGACTGACCACCAATCTCTCCATGTTCAGAGCCCTTCTAAAGTCATCTCTCTATAGACTGTAAGGTCATCTCTAGATTGTAAGCTCAATGGGAGCAGGGAATGTGCCTACCGACTCTTGGTACTCTCCCAAGCACTTAGTACTGTGCTCTTACTACCAGTAAGTGCTCAATAAATACCAGTGATTAGTTGATTGTTATCTCCTTCCAGAAGCCTTCCATCACTAACCTCTCATATTTCCACCCTATTCACCCTCCCTTTTTCATTGCCTAAGTACTTGGACATGTACCCCTAGACTGTAAGCTTGCAGGGGGCAGGGAATGTGTCTGTTTATTGTTGTATTTTATACTCTCCCAAGTGCTTAGTACAGTGATCTGCACAAAGTAAATGCTCAATAAATACGACAAAGAAAGATTTGATACCCATCCCAGAACGCTAATGTATCTTTACTGTGCTGCTCTCCATCTGTAATTTGTTTCAATATCTGTGTCCTTCTCTAGTTTGAAAGGTCTTTGTTTCTACCAATTCTATTGCACTGTACTTTCCCAAGTGTTTAGCATGGTGCTCTGCATACAGTACTATTGACCAGAAGTTTTAGCAGGCCCAGAAGTTGCTTCATCTGAAGAACCAATTAGCTTTCATATTTTGACTGATTCTTTCATATCAATCAACAGAAAATTTACTGACAGGATATCTTCATCTTTTGGAATTCTGTTGTACCCTTGAAATCAATGGTGCTTTGGATTTTTATGGCTTGCTGTTAATAGGAACCATACTACAAACCTCTCTGTGTTCTACATTTTATTCTAAACAGACTGTAAATATCGGATAACTAATTATTAGACTTCAGAGAGTCTAATCCCCCTTCACTGGATTGAAGTCAGGGCCACTCCACTGTTTAACCATAAATGAAGACCCAAATCAGTCATCCTATATTTAGGACTACTAAAGGAAATTTAGTCAATCATATTTATTGAGCACAGAGCACTGTAATAATAATAATCATGGTATTTGCTAAGCGCTTCTATATGCCAGGCACTGTACTCAGGACTGTGGTGGATACAAGCAAATCAGCTTGGACAGTGTCCCTGTCCCGCATAGGACTCACAGTCTTAATCTCCAATTTACAGATGAGGTAATAGACCCAGAGAAGTGAAATGACTTGCCCATGGTCACACAGCAGACAAATGTCAGAGGCAGGATTAGAACCCATGACCCTCTGACTCCCAGGCCTGTGCTCTATCTACCACACTGAGTATAATTTAACAGACACTTCCTGCCCATAACTTTCTTACATTCTAGAGTGGGAGATGGGCATTAATATAAATAAAATTACAAATATGTACATAAATGTTGCGAGGCTGGGAGAGGGGATAAAGGGAGCAAGTCAGTGATGTGCAGAAGGGAATAGGAGAAGAGAAAAGGAGGGCTTAGTCAGGGATGGCCTCTTGGAAGAGATGTACCTTCAATAAGGTTGCAAAGGTGGGGAGATAAATTTTCTATCAGATATAACAAGGGAGGGCATTCCAGGGTAGAAGCAGGATGTGGGCAGTGAGATAAACAAGACGGAGGTACAGTGAGAAGGGTAGCATTAAAGCAATGAGGTGTATGGGCTGGGTTGTAGTAGGAGAGGGCAAGGTGATTGATTGCTTTAAAGCTGATGGTAAGGAGTTCGATTCATTCAGTCGTATCTATTGAGCACTTACTGTGTAGAGGGGCAACACTGGACGTTCTTGAGGAGAGGGGAAACATGGTCTGAATGTTTATATAAAAAAGTATTTTGAGCAGCAGTATGGACTGGAGTGGGGAGAGACAGGAGGCAGGGATATTAAAAGGACGCTCATTCAGTAATCACTATGGTATAGAATAAGTGCTTGGATTAACATAGAAGTAGTTTGGGTAGAATGGAAAGGGTGGATTTTAGCAAAATTGTCAAGGTTGAACTGACAGGATGTAGGGAGGGACTGAACATGTGGATTGAATGAGAGGAGTCAAGGATAATGACAAGGTTACAGGCTTATGAGGCAGGAAGGACGGTGGTGCTGTCTATAGTGATACGAATGTCAGGGGAAGGACAGGGTTTGAGTGGGAAGACAGGAGTCCTGTTTTAGACATGTTAAGTTTGAGGTGACTGCAGGACCTCTAACTACAGATGTCTTGAAGGCAGGAGGAAATGTGAGGCTACAGCTATGGAATTCAGTACCCCATCCAGGATCCAATTAAGAGTTCTGTGTAGGTCTCAGGGACCATGACTGAAAAATACCCAAACCAGACAAGATCAAAGTTGGGATTTAATTAGCAACACATAATGGGAAGAGACCACAATAAAGAACACTCAAGACTAGGTTTGCAAGATAATATATAGTCACTGACACTGAAGATGCCATTGCTTAGATGAGGATTTGGTTAAACAAAAGGCAAATGGATAAATCATACTCCCTGGGAATCTTGTTTGGAGAAAAATTAGGAAATAAAACAATCTAAATTATCCCATCAAATAATTGACCACACTTACCCATTCTGGCTTGGTTGGAGCAAAATACCATGCCCTATGAAAGTTTCTTCAGGCTGCACCTCAAAAGGCTAGAAGCAGCGATACAGGTTACTTGTCAACTTCAGTGACCTCACTTCTCTTCACATTGCCATAGGGGAACTTGACTTCTCGCCCAGAGGGCTGACCATTACCCCTTATTGGCAAAGTAGCCACTCCTCTCCCAACATGTTTCAAACAAGCCTTGCTTAGAGGGATTGTGGTCTTCTTGTCAGAGCTGTAGCCGTAGTAATTGAAGTAGTAATTGAAGCATCTGTTAAGCACTTTCCCTGTGCAAACGATTGTTTTATGTGCTGGGGTAGATACAATACAAAGCAGAGACAGATACTATCCTCCATGGAGCTCACCATTTAGAGCAAGGAAAAATTTATTCATTCAATAGTATTTGAGCTCTTACTATGTGCAGGGCAATGTACTAAGCACTTGGAATGTACAGTTCAGCAACAGATAGAGACAATCCCTGCCCAATGACAGGCTCACATTAATCCCCATTTTACAGGAAACTGCTGAGATACAGATAAGTTAAGTGATTAGCCCAAGGTCACTGACCGGGCAAGTGGCAGAGCTGGGATGAGGACCCAGCTTTCCTGACTCCCAATCCTGGTCTCTTTTCATTAGCCCAAGCTGCTTCTCACCTGTGGCCTTGTAACATTAATGTGACTGAAATAGCTTTTCTTTCTACTCGTACAATAAATTAGAGGATTTTGAGGGGTTGAGTGTTTGCTGTCCAAAGGTTAAAAAATCACCTAAGCACTGAGCCATTCTTATGGATCAAAGGACGTTTTAATATATGAGGAAGCCTACAGTGTGGCAAGCTAGACAGCTAGGTCTTCGGTTTGCAGTGTCGTCTAGTGTAAAGAGCATGGACCTGGAAGTCAGAAGGACCTGGGTTCTAATCCTGACTCTACCATGAGAGTACTGTGTGACCTTGGGCAAGTCACTTTATTTTTCTGTGTCATGGTTTCCTCATCCGCAAAATGGGAATTAAGACTGTGAGCCCAATGTGGGACAGGGACTGTGTCCAATCCAGTTACCTTGTAAATACTCCTGTGCTTAGTACAGTGCCTGGCACATAGTAAGCATTTAATACTTATTAATAATAATCATTTTCCTGCTGTGTACAAACTTACCTGATACACCAGAAAGTATCATTTCATATTTTGTCTCTTGGTCACATCTACTGAAAATTACCTCTATTAAGGTGTGCTGGGGTTTTGCACTAAAAAGTCTTGAGAATGAAAAGCCTGGATCTAAGGAATATCATCTAAAGGAGGAATTTAACAAATGAAAATGAAATATTAAAATGGATGAAGCAATTTTCACTAAGACAAAAGAGTCAAGAAGCAGAATGGTTTTCCCTGTAATCTTGATGCAGACATTAGCCACCTATTTTTCACAGTGCAAGGAGCAATCATTTTCAAACATAACTGAACCAAATACCACAGCATTTGAAAAAAAATTTAGTAATCCCTACTTTAGCCTTATCTTGAGTTTAAAGCAGTTGAATCAAACATGTTGCTTTAGGGGACATTATTCTTTTATTTTTAAAATAAGTTACACTTTTAATTGAAAACTGATCATTCAGAAAGTCAAACCACTCTATGGTGTTTAATGTAACAAACTATTCACAACAATTTTTCTGTGGGTCAGGGAAATGTCTAATACATTAAAATTGCTTTGACAACAAAAAATATTTTAGTCAAAGGGTCATGATTTCCCCTTTGTCCTAAAGTTTACCTTTTAACCATGAACATTAGGTGAGCACTTCGACTAAACTTATTTGTTAAAATGTTATTTGGAGATTGGATGATATTTTAAATGGAGTTTAAAATCATCAGGAACCCCCACATGTGTTCATGTTTCCTTATTTAGCCTTCAGAAGTTTCCTTTCCTCACAGGAAGCCCAGCTCAGACACATAGCATTTGATCCTAGGATTTTCAGTTTAATGAGGAACTAGGAGCAGCTGCATTTCATTTCTTTAGATTCCTTACAGATTAGCCACGTCAAAGGCGCCTCAGCACTTTTCAAGCACTTTGTGTATACAGTATTCTAGTCTTTCACTCCTTTTCTGAAACTTAGTCTGATTTTATTTCGAACTGGACACTTTCCAACCTGTCTGATTATATATTATTTGACTCTCAATGCAGATCTAGTTCTTCATAGGATAAAATCACTAAAGTCAAAAAAATGCTGCAAAACTGTGCAGAAACCCAAACTAGAATAATAGGGTTTTGTTTTTTTAAACAGGTAATATAGATACCTAGAATATTTATCGGTGACATGGAACTACTTCCCTGGCAAAGCCTATGCAGGACAGAAAAGAGTAAATACTGAAGTTATATGGAATATTAAACAACATTTTCCTTGCCTTTTATTAACAAGAATGCTAGTCTTGAGGACAGTTAATACCATGTGTGCCCACCCAGAAAAATTCATACTAGGATATATATTCTACTGTTTGAGGAAAAAGCAGGTTAAAAACAAGTATTTGGTGAGCTGGTCAATACTTTTTTTTATAGCTACTTGGAGAGTCAATCTTTTCCATTTATTATTCAGTGTATTTTGGGGTACTGGGTAATTTTAATGTAATAAAAGGAAGATAGTTATATAAGTAATTAATTCTTTAGTTGGGACTAGGATCTAAAATTTCTGACGTCACTTCAAGGCTCACCCACAATACCTCAGAACATGATATCTAATTATTTTGTTTTATATGCCATCCAACAGATCTTTCTTTATCATTCAAAGGAGACTGGCCTTCTACTTTTCTTAGAACCCATTGAAATCGTGTTCTCATTTCTGAGGGAGGAATCATCTCAAACCCTGAGTTTCAGCTTTTTAATAGAAACTCTCTCTTCTAGGGTTTTAATCAGGCCTTTATTAAAAGCTTGCACAATAAATGTTTGTTGTCTGGCTGATGGGCAGCCTGCCTGGGACAGGCATATTATTTTGAAATCTTTTTTTTTTTTCTGTAGAAATTCCATTATCGGTCTAAATATGCATGGGGAAAATCTGTTAGGCAAAACATCAGCAATGTGAATAGTGCAATGAAATCAGAAACAATCTCAATAGTTTGAATTGCAAGAAAAAAAAAAAGAGTGCTATCAAGTTTTCCTAATGTTAACTGGGTCAGTGTGTGAGCTATCATTAGGGGCTGTTAGGCACCACTATTCAAGGAATATAGAGATAACTTAGAAGGTGCAAAGAGTAAAATCAACACAGAAAATAAAATCATAGAGTTGGGAAATAGACCATATGAGGTAAAAAGGATTCTTCAACTAGGCCTAACAAAGCAAGTAAAGACATATTTTAAATGTGTTTCTCGCTTAATACAATGGGAATCACACCTGTATAAATAGAATTTTTTTTCCTGCAAGTGTCCAACAGTTTAGGGAAAAATTGAACTCATGCTCTTTTTTTATGATATTGGTTAAGCACTTAACTATGCATCAAGCACTGTTTTAAGTGTTGGGGGCAGTTAGAAGGTAATTATGTCAGGCACAGTCCCTGTCCCACATGGAACTCACAGTCTTTTCACTTGATTAACCGTAATACAGAGCTGAGATGCCAAGCTCTCACTAGTCAAACAAATTCTTAGTGTGGCTGAGAAAGCTGCTCATATCCCTAACAACAATAACTATGGTATTTGTTGAGTGCTTACTATGTGCCAGGCACTATAATATAACTGTGGTATTTCCTAAGCATTTACTATGCACCAAACACTGTGTTAAGTGCTGGGTAGCTACAATATGAGTACATCAGGCTCAGGCACAGTCCCTGTCCCATATGGGACTCAGGAGAAAAGGTTTTTTTAATCTCCATTTTACAGAAAAGGACACTGAGACACAAAGAAGTTAAGTAATTTGCCCATGTTAAACATAGCAAGCTGAAGAATGGTGATTAGAAGCCAGGTATCCTGATTCCCCCATCTTGTGCACTTTTCTCTAGGCCGTGCTGCTTACTACCCCTTTAAGAGAGAACGATGCACACAACTCCCAGCTGGGAATCATTTAGACAAGGATCCAATCTACCAGCTGTGAATGACTGCCACTAAGAAGAAGCAGAAAGGACTGGCTGGGATGTGTTTTAATGGAGAATGAGAGGAGAAGAGTGGAGCTAACTTGAAATGAACTGGAGAGAGTGAGGTGTATGCCTAGCAAGAACGAGGAGGTACAATCAAGTGGTGAATGTTGAAGAAAGTAAAAGTGTAGTGAAGCAGCATGGCTGTAGCTCTGGGAGTCAAAAAGACCTGGGTTTTAACCCCAGTTCTACCACTTGTCTGCTATAATAATGTTGGTCAGGGCAGTTGGTTGTATTTACAGTCTAGCAGGGGAAGTCACTTCACTTGTCTGGGCCTTAATTACCCATCTGCAAAATGGAGATTAAGAGTGTGAGCCCCATGAGAATCGGGGACTGTGTGCACCCTGACAACCTTGCATCCACCCCACTGCTTAGTACATTGCCTGACACATAGTAAGTACTTAAATATCATAAAAGACAAGCCCAAAGGACTTATCTAATGAAGGGTTGAAATAAGGTACCTGTTTGGATTCCTACCAAGGAGCAGGTGCTAGTGCTTTTTCCAAGAAAAGCTACAATCCCTTATTTTTTTTTTAAAAGAGGCTCTGATAATTTTTTTATTCAGTTCTGTGTATACTATGATAGTCATATTTATATTGCAGGATTAAGGTACATCAAATTTCTTTCCTATTAGTCTTAAGTTTATTTGATAGGGTAAAGTCAAATATGCCTAGTGCACAAGTTCCATTTTGTTTACAAGGAGGATATCTGCAACTCTTTAACAGAAAATTAACATGACCAAAAAGACTAAGGCCCATCTTCTGAAAGTAGGATTCCTGCTCTTGTGAATACAGTAATGGAACAGCCCCTTTCAAACCAAATGTTTGATTTTTGAAACCCAGAATAAGGCTGGAGTAGTGGCCTGATTACTTAAATATGCATTTTTATCAAACTACATAAGGGTTTAGTTCATTTGTGTTTAAAAGTTGTAACTGCTTGACTATGAAACCTAGAGCCTGAGTCAAGATTGATGATGTCACTTATGTTTCTCTTTCCTCCTTTCACCTAGGGAAAAACTACTTCCTTCATTTTAAAGGGTATGGGTTATTTTTTTCTTCTTTAGGAGGTTTTGTTTGGGATAATTTTTAAGACCAATAAGATGTTTTAGTACCAAACCCTATCACATGCAATAGTCTTACTTTGCAATAGAAATGGCTAGGAGACAGAAGCCCATAACCTTGGTTCGTCGTTGCCTCCACTATCTCATTCACCACACACATCCAATCCGTCACCAAAACCTCCCAGGCTCACCTTCACAACATCTCCAAGATCCACCCTTTCCTCTCTATCCAAACCGCTACCTTGTTAGTACAATCACTCATTATACCCTGACTGGATTACTGCATCAGCATCCTTTCTGATCTCCCAACCTCCTGTCACTCCTCACTTCAGTCTAGACTTCACTCTGTGACCCGGATTATCTTTCTACAGAAATGCTCTGGGTATGTCACCGCCTCCTTCTCAAAAGTCTTCAGTGGTTGCATATCAAACCTCGTATGAAGCAAAAACTCCACTATTGGCTTCAAAGCTCTCCATCACCTTGCCCCCTCCTACTTCACCTCCCTTCTCTCCGTCTACAGCCCAACCAGCACACTCCGCTCCTCTGCCACTAACCTCCTCATGATGCTTCGTTGTCTCCTATCTCGCCGTCGGCCACCGGCCCATGTACTGCCTCTGGCCTGGAATGCCCTCCCTCCTCACGTCCAAACTAGCTCACTTCCCCCATTCAAAGCTCTACTGAAAGCTCAGCTCCTCCAGGAGGCCTTCCCAGACTGAGCCCCCCTTTTCCTCTGCTCCTCCTCCCCATTGTCCCTACTCCCTCCCTCTGCTCTACCTCCGTCCCTGCTCCACAGCACTAATGTATATATGTATATATTCTATTTTATTAAGGATGTGTATATATCTAATTCTATATTTTGTGCTATTGCTGTCTGTCTATTTGTTTTGTTGTCTGTCTCCCCGCTTCTAGACTGTGAGCCCGTTGTTGGGTAGGGATTGTCTCTATCTGTTGCTGAATTGTACTTTCCAAGCACCTAATACAGTGCTCTGCACACAGTAAGCACTCAAAAAATGATTGAATGAAGGAGAGTAAATAATCCTCACTTGACTACAAAAGCAGAGTGATTAGCAGATAGAACAATTGATCCCTCTGTGTAGGGTTCTATTCACATCCATATAACTTCTCTGTTTTTTGATGCATTTCATATTCAGACACTGAACCCTCTCAATCCCCAAATTCCTAATACTAGTGAAAATAAATTTGAGACTTTAGAACCACATTATCCTGCACTAAACTCTCAGTAAAATAAGCATAACTTCTGGCAACTTCCAAGATGAAGTATATTCAGGGTCAAATATCTGTACTAAAACATCTTAGTTAACTGCACTGTATTGTGTGATTGACTCTTGAAAGGTAAAAAAAAGTAAAGGTGTATTCTGAAATGTGTTAAAAACTTTACATTCAAACAAGACTTTGTGCTGTTTCCAGGAAAATCCTCTAACTGCAGATTAGATGTTATGAAAACGGGACGCTTGCCCTGCCCTAATTTACCAAATGCTATGCTTGTGTTTTGTGTGCTGTTTCCCTGAGGCTTCAGTCTGATAAAAACGGTAAGAAGCTTCTTTTTAAAAAAGACATTATCTTTTGGTTTTTCAGCTTGTAGTGGGAAGAGAGTAACTGTGTAGACATGCCCTTGGGCCATGAATACACTACTTAAAAATCAGTTTAAAATCCAGCTTTAGTTAGTCAAATCACTTATGGGAAAACAGTTTTAAGAAGCATGCTTTGGTTGACAAACAATGGAGAAGTAGGTTGCTCTAGAGAACAAGTGGAAAGAAAACACTGTAACTTTTACTCTATTGCTGCTTTCAAAATTGAAAATACACTGAAGTGGCAAGGTGCAATAGGAGGTGCTTTGTCTCATGATAAAGCCAAGCAGCTGTACAGGAAAAACAGATGTTTAAAAATAAAATTTGTGGATAAGGTATTTTTTTTTTCCCTTTCCTGATTCTTTTTGACCTGTGGGTTTTTTTTTTTTTTTTTTTTTTTAAGTTTTGTGTGAAAACAGGGCTAGCAGCACATTCATTCCAGAGGTCACTCAGCCCGGGAAGGCGTTGTGGAGAGGATGCCTGTCTGGCAATTATTAGTAGAAGCAACCTGTTTTCCTGAAAAGTTTAAACTTCATTGGAAAGCTGTACTGCCACTTCCTTTTCCAGAAATCAGTGGCAGTAACTTCAATAACCAAACCCAGAAAACATTAAAGTTATTTTTTTAAAGCTGTTTGCTTAGGTTTTAAACAAAGCATGGGAAAGTCATGTGACAAATATTGTGAAATTAAGTTCCCTTGGTGCTTTAGAGTAAATTTACTCTTCTGTGATTTGACTTTATATTATTATTTACTATCTAGGGTAAGTTATCTTTTTACTGCACTATTCTGCCCAAGACTTCAAAGCATCTTTAGCCTTTTTCTGACAAGATCTCCTTTGAGATAAGTTATTAAGGCTGTTCTGAAACTAAGGGTGCTGAGAATGGTTTCCGGTCTGAGAAGTGGTGCTCACTCAAAAAGAATAAGAGAATACAAAGCTGTCATGACTTTTTTTAAAAATGGTATTTAAGTGCTTGCTTAAACACTGGGTTAGCTACAAATTATCAGGTTTGACACAATCAGGGTCCCATATGGAGCTCACAGTCAAGTAGGAGACAGAGCAGGTATTGAATCCCCATTTTACAGCTGAGGAAACAGATGCCCATAGAAGTTGTGACTTGCCTAAGGTCAAAGAGCAAGCAGGTGGCAGATCTGGGATTAGAATCCAGGTCCTCTGGCTTTCAGGCCTGTGCTCTTTCCACTAGGCCACGCTGCTACTCATATCATTATTTAGGCCACTGAGTACAGTGCAACCAATAGTGCTTACAGAACACAAACTGGGTGCAGAGCACTGTACTAAGCACTTGAGTAAATAGAGTTATAAGCCATGTTACCTACCTTCAAGGAGTTTGCAATCTAGAGGCAAAGACAGACACTAAATTTCAGGTAGAGAGAAGAGAATGAAGATGCATACGTATATGAAATAAGTGCTTAAAAATAATGGTCAGAAGTACTACAGGTGGTCATGGACACATAAGTGTGGAGAAAGTACAACAGTGCTAAGGTGGGAGTTGAGAGGACTAAATTACTGGGGAAGGTCTTCGGAAGTGGGTGGAATTTCAGAGGGTTTTGAAGGTGGGGAGAGCTGTGGTCTAGGGCATTGGAAGAGGGAAGGAGTTCCCAGCAGGAGGAAGGACTTGAGCAAGGGGTCAGAGGCAGAAAAGACCAGAGTGAGGCATAGGGAGTAGGTTAGCTTAAAAGGAACAACGAATGAGCTCCCGTGTAGTGGGAAAAGAGTAGGAGAGAGAGAAATAATTGATAGAGTTCTAATAGGAGTTTCAACTTCCCTGGAATCAGGACTCATGAGTTCGAATCCCAGCTCTGCCACTTGTCGGCTGTGTGACTGTGGGCAAGTCACTTAACTTCTCTGTGCCTCAGTTCCCTCATCTGTAAAATGGGGATTAAGACTGTGAGCCCCACGTGGGACAACCTGCTTCCCCTATGTCTACCCAACGCTTAGAACAGTGCTCGGCACATAGTAAGCGCTTAACAAATACCAACATTATTAACTTGTTGAGAAGTTGATTGGGTAACCATCTAAGATTTTTGACGAGTTGGGAGACTTGTGACCAATAACATAATGTGCCGTACTAAGTGTTCTGGAAAGTGTAATAGAAGTAAAGCTGCCCTATATTTTTGTTTTGGAGAAGATGATTAAATGGGTGTTAGCAGCACCACCTTTTGAATAGGAAAGATAAATATACATAATATACATACATGCATAACCTCTTCTTCTAAAGTCACCTAACAAGTCAATGGAAGACCTATGTCTAGAGTCCACAGCTCCTAAACCTTAACCCACTGTGAGTTCCTTAAGCATATTACAAGATTCTCATCAAGTTATGATCCAGTGGGTCCATTTCAACATTTTGATGGATATGGGAGGCTCTGATATCCAACTCTAGATGCCCCTTTGCTGACTAGAGAAGCAGCATGGCCTGGTGGATAGAGCATGGGCCTGGAAGTCAGAAGGACATGGATTCTAATTCTGGCTCTGGCACATATCTGCTATGTAATGTTGGGCAAGTCACTGCTCTATGCTTCAGTTACCATATCTGTAAAATGGGGGTTAAGATTGTGAGCCCTATGTGGGACAGAAACTGTGTCTTATTTGAGAAGAGAGGAGAAGCAGCATGGCATAGGGGATAGAGCATGGCCCAGGAAGTCAGAAGGACATGGTTCTAATCCTGTCTCTGCCACTTGTCTGCAGAGTGACTTTGGGCAAGTCACTTAACTGCTCTGTACCTGTTACCTCATCTGTAAAATGGGGATCAAGACTTTGAGCTCCCGGGTGGGACAGGAACTATGTCCAGCTTGATTTACTGGTAACCATCTCAGAGCTTAGTACAGTGCCTGGCACATAATAAGCACTTAAATACCATAATTATTATTATTAGCTTATCTCCTCCAGTGCTTAGTTCAGTGTCTGGTACATAGTAAGTACTTAACAAATAACATTAAAAAAAGTAACAGATCATTGTTATTAATTTTATATTATTGCTATAACCTTCAGGAGAAGCAGCGTGGCTCAGTGGAAAGAGCACGGGCTTTGGAGTCAGAGGTCATGGGTTCGAATCCCGGCTCGGCCACTTAGCTGTGTGACTGTGGGCAAGTCACTTAACTTCTCTGTGCCTCAGTTACCTCATCTGTAAAATGGGGATTAAGACTGTGAGCCCCACGTGGGGCAACCTGATTCCCCTGTGTCTACCCCAGCGCTTAGAACAGTGCTCTGCACTTAGTAAGCGCTTAACAAATACCAACATTATTATTATTATTATTATTATTCAGCATTTACTATGTGCTTTATACAGGGATAGATTCAAGCTTACAAGATTGGACAAAAACTCTTCCCACAGGGGACTCGATTTATTTTCTTACCACTTTAAAGGCGAAGAAACTGAGGCCCAGAGAGACAAATTTTCCTGGTTCACAACATAGTTTAGGGGCGGAGATAGGACTTAGAAACTGTATCTTCTGATTCCCAGTTCCATGCCGAGAAGCAGCATGGTGTAGTGGATAAAGTACTAAATCCCACGACTTTTATGCTTCAAAGTGGAAAACTAGAAGAGGGAGACAGCTCTCTCTCCATACCTCCAAGAATGCATGACTGTTCTCCCAAGAGCCTCATTCAGGAGAGTTGGACTCAATGTTATTCTCTTCCTGTCTTTTCAGCTTCATTTAGTCTTCACATAACATAATAGAGATTAGTGAAATATATAACAATTATCTATAGTAGAGATCCCCCAAATTCTCTGATTTTGTGACTGATCTCCAGAAATACTGCCATCTGAATTGAGACCAGTATGTAGTTAATGGATGCACATTTCCTTAATATTTTAGTGGCGGCGGGATCCTTTATTTTGCCAAAATGGTAACTGGCTTTATCTACTGACCTTTTGTCTCCTCATTAGTTTCAGCTTCCCTATCAGAGCCAGAGAATTTACACATTCTCCTTGAGGACTGATGGCTGTATCAGGAAAAGCTCCTGGGTGTTTTTTTTTTTTTAATTTACCAAGCAGCAGGGTGAAGAGTCCAAAGATCAGGCTTTGCCAGTCGATTACTGTGACTCTGTTCCTGTACAATTTACAGCAGCTGTTCTCAATTATTCATGGGTTCTGATTCATAGCATACTATTAAACTATTCACTAACTGGTGATTTAGCAACCATCTTGTGCCTGAGATAATTGATTAAAGTATTGCATGCTCTCACTTCATCTTCAGTTTTCTCAAGGGCCACTTGTCCCCCAGATAATTTTCCTTCAGCACACTGGCGATGTCAATTTTAGTGCCAACCAGCAATAACATCCATCACTTTCACAAACCGGAAGTCTAGTTTTATTTCTATAGTGAAGCAGAGTAATGGGGCAAAGTCATAAAAGACCAGACGTTTCTCTGTTTGTTAAACTTAAACAGTGGGAGCCTGTTGATACTGCTATTCTTCTAAGGAGAAATGGTTCAGTAACTCATTTAGAAAAGATAAATACGTTCAATGGACTAGTAGAAGAGTTGAAATGAATATGGAGATTGCAGTACAGCCAAGTTAAGGCAAATCACCACCAACCTGAATGGTTCTGTGGACATTAGTGAAAAATTTTAAAGGAACTGCAAAGACGTATTGTTGCCTCACTTCAAAATGTGGTGCAACTAGATATGGCAAAAAAATCCAGAAAGCTTTCAACAACAATTGTAATGTTTTAGTCATTGGCCAAGTTATTGAAATGTGTAGAGAACAGATTAATCTGACATTTTAAAATGCTACAAGGCAAATTACAATAATCATGGCATTTGTTACATACTTTCTGTATCTATAGAAACTATTTCTCCAGGTTCTCACAAATGCTCCTTTACAAGAGTATTTCAGGTTTGACCTGTACTCACTAAATCATTCTACTGTTGAAAGCAGAATTGTTTCCTTGCTGCACTTACCTAAGGGCATCTCTTATTCCCTTACCATGAGCTTCTAATTCCAAAGCATCTGACTCAATGACCATAAGATGGTTCGTTTCTACCTGGTCTGTGTCCAGGGCAGATGCAGCACTAGAGTCTTTTAGTAATTGTAGTATTTAAGCGTTTGCTGTGTGCCAAACACTATACTAAGCGCAAAGATAATCGTGCCCCACATGGGGCTCACAATGGGTCTCATGGGGAGCACAGGTAACTAATCCCCATTTTACAGATGAGGGAATTGAGGCATAGAAGTTAAATGGCTTGCCTAAGGTCACATAGCAGGTAAGTGGTGGAGCCAGGATTAGAACCCAGGTCCTCTGACTCCCAGGCCCATGCTCTTTCCACTAGGCCATAGTGCTGCTACTTTTATGTCTGGTATTCTTATTTTCAGTGCTCAGGTTCCCTTTGCTGTTGGTCGTTTCTTTTGCCAAATTCTGTGACCAGAAAAAGAACCTGTTTTCCTATGAATCTGGGAAGGGAACAAAAAGACTCTGGAGCTAAAGGGATGGCTAAGGTCCTCCCCTATAAACACCTGCATTCACATGTACTTGGTATACTTATGCACAATGATGCCACATAGCATCATCATTTTATGGTGGGTGCTTGACGTAATGCATGTAAACTTCAGTGCCTGATATTTTTAAGTGCTATAGCTAGTCACCCTCCATGGCACTAAATTTTGGAGTTTGAGTATCTGAGAGAGTAAGATGGTGAAGGTAATGAATTGGGATGTAAAATATATTCACTGAATTTTTCTAAGGATCCCAGTGAGCATACGCCATTTCCAGCAACACAAGCTCCAAAAGCACTTTGGGTTTAAAACTTCCTTCTCCTTAATTCTTTTCCTGTTCTGTTTCCTCTTACTGTTGGCCAATGCCAATTCAGAAACTCATGTTTGGGTCCACACAGGACTAGTCTGGTTTCCTTAGCAGGAGCGGTTAGGGCCTACATTACTGTTTAGTTCAGCTCCTCTTATAAAACTACCCAAACCAACACCAGGGCTGACTCCAGCTCCCCATAGTCTTCAGCACTGAAGGAAAAGAGGCCAAGCAATTAGAGAATGCTGGGATTGGAAGGGAAAGGTCAGATGTGAATCTGACCCATTTTATGTCAAAGAACCTGACCAGGCAGCACCCTCCCATCCCGGCTCGGCCACTTGTCGGCTGTGTGACTTTGGGCAAGTCACTTCACTTCTCGGTGCCTCAGTTACCTCATCTGTAAAATGAGGATTAAGACTGTGAGCCCCACGTGGGACAACCTGATTCCCCTGTGTCTCCCCCAGCGCTTAGAACAGTGCTCGGCACATAGTAAGCGCTTAACAAATACCAATATTATTATTATTATTATTATTAGTTACCATAATTGTCCTTCCTGTAGTATGGATTCCTTAAATCCCTTTATAAGGCTGTAAACCATAGAGCCCCTCTCAGACAAAGCAATTTGAAGAGTCTATGTCTGGGTTCTAGTGTTAGGCCCTTTGCAAACAGACAGGTAGGTAGATGGCATGTAGTGAATATTTTATTTTAGTTGAATGGGGGCTGTAGGATAACCAGAGCTTTATATATCATCTAAATTTTCAGGGTCTTTAGAGCAGGGAGAAGCTTTCAAAGAACATGAAAGGACATATCCTCTAACGGTAAACTCACTATGGGCAGGAAATGTGACTGTTTACTGTTGCATTGTACTCTCTCAAGCACTTACTACAGAGGGAAAGCACTGGCGCGGCCAAGAACGTGCAACTGGTATTACACAAGCCACTAGTGGAACCTCTTGGTCTGCATGACAGAAGGATGAGAATGATAGCAGTAATAGTGTTTATTAAGAGCATACCTTTGGCCAAAGCACTGTGTCCTGCCAAAGGGTAGATGCCCAGCATATGCTCTTCGTTCTTCTCCAGCTGACCTCCCCACAGTGATTCGCTTTTATCTCCCCCAATTCCTACCTCTTCTTTCCACTGCTTAAAAGTCAGTTCCCCTTCATATCTGTTCGGCTACCACTCTCCCCATCTTCAAAGCCCTGTCAAAGTCACATTTCCTCCAAGAAGCCTTCCCTAATCTCTAAAGTTATATTGTGAGCCCTCCAAGAGACAGGGACCATGTCTAATTACCATCTGTGTATTCTTGCCCAGTGCTTAGTACAGTGCTCTGCCCACAGTAAGTACTTAAATATCAACACTATGACATCAGTGAGTAGATTGGTAGGGGGCAGCGATTTCATGTGTGATAGCCAAAACTGGGATTGGGACCCTCGTCCCCTGCTAATCAGAGCAGGGCTCTTTCCTCAGGAACAATAGCAGGACAATTAGCTATTCGAGGGACCACTGATGTTGGAGAATATGTCTGGTGGTGGTCTGAGTTAGGCCAACCCAGAAAGAGATAAAGGGAAAAAGATCCAAAAGTGCCTGAAGTAAAATATTCACTGCTCAATGCCCCTCGCCCTCCACCCACTGCCCCAGCAAAGGGAAAGCTATTTTGCAGTTTGTCAACCTGCTGACCTCAGACAGGCCCAATCAAATGGGAAGTTTACTTAACTTCTCTGCTTATGGTGGCAATTAACTTTCAGTATCACCTTGGAAGGTATCAAAATTTGGCACAAAGAATGGAGACCAAGTAGTTTTTGTTTAGATTAATAAGACCAACACCAATATGAAGGCATGTGAAATATGTTTAAGCACTTTCTATGTACTTATCCAGTGTGCTTTCTATGAGAAGCAGCTTTGTCTAGTGGATAGAATATGGGCCTCGGAGTTAGGAGGTAATAGGTTGTAATCCCACCTCTGCCGCATGACCCTGGGTAAGTCTCTTCACTTCTCTGTGCCTCCATTTCCTCATCTGTAAAATGGGGATTAAGACCACGAGCCTCACATGGGATAGTCCCTGTGTCCAAACCGATTTGCTTGTATCCACCCCAGTGCTGAGTACAGTGCCTGATACATAGTAAGTGCTTAACAAATACCACAATTAACAGTGCTTAGCACATAGTAAGCACTTAAATACCATGATTATTATTTTTATGTGTCAAGCTCTGCACTAAGTGCTGGGTTAGATACAAAGTAAATCAGGTTAGACCCAGTTCCTATCTCAGGTGCCCTGACTTCCAGACCCATGCTCTTCCCAGGTTAAGCCATACTGTTTCTTTAATAAGGAACAATATAAAGCAATTTAGGGAAAAGAAGAAGTTCATGAGAAGCCTGAGGGATATTGATTTAAAAAAAAGAGTTCCCTCAGTTGGAATTGAGCGCTCTATATGGCCATCATTCCAGTGGTGGGTGGATTGGAAATCAGACCACAGTGATATTTAGAATTTTAGACCCTCGCTGAATGCACTGCTTACCAACTCTCTGAAAAAACCAGAAGCAGAATGGTGGACTCCACACTGTATAGAGGGAAAGAGAAAAGACATGGGTACTTTAAACCCAAGTGCAGGGTGAGAAGGAGAATTTATGATGTTGATGATAGAGGGGGACCACTGCAATTGAAAGTCAAGAAATCAAGACTAAAAATACTTGGTGGAATTCTTGGGGAGGAAAGGAAATGAAGAGCAAAAAAATGGAGTGATAGTTGGAAAGAGTGATCCCAAAAGGGTAACAGGAGAATAAAGCCATGCTCTATCCCTTGGACACTATTTAGTGCTAATGATCCTATGCAACAGAAACTGCCTTAAACAGTTTTTAGTTCTGTTTTAATACTTGGACTATAAATTAGAGTATGTTATCCACTTTGACTACCATCGACAGGCAGAGTGGTTCTTACTAGATCATATTTTTTATTGCCTTAAGGAACAATAAAACCAAAATGATTAAAGGACTTTATCAAATTCTTCTCCCAGTAAGAACATTGGAAATGGGAAACCTGATGCCTGTGTACTTGATGTCTATCTCCTCCCCTCTAGACTGTAAGCCCCTTGAGGCAGGGATTGTCTCTCTATTGCCAAATTGTACCTTCCAAGTGCTTAGTACAATGCTCTGCACACAGTAAGCACTCAATAAATACAATTGAATGGAGATGTTTTGGGGGGTGATTTATGTGGTAATTTAAATAAAATGGGGGAAGCTTAATCTCCTTTCCTTGTGATTGTAATAGGAGAAGTAGTAGTCTTCAAAAGGAAAGGAATAAGAATTTTGAAAAAGCCCCAGCAGGATATGAAAAAGATGACAAATGACTAGTGTAGTAATCCTCCCCCACTTGTACAAACCAGGACCTTCCTCACCCAGGGGAGCCTCAGTGACAGCTAGTAGAGTCAGACCACACCACCAACCACCAGGATTATTGTGAAAAGCTTTTTTTACTTTTATCACTGTGCAAGAGAGTGACACATAGACATTCACTCACTCCACCAAGGTCCAATACCAGCCTGCTGGTTGAGGGAACCCATTCTGCCAATGCTACTGCTTCCTGCTTCCAAATGTTGCTACCCTTCTGCTGCTCTTTGCTCTCATAGGTGTTTCTTCTTGCTTCTGCTCCAGGTACTTCCCTCTGACTACTTCCACATCCTTTCTTTCTTCTTTTACTGCATGCACAGTAAATCAAAGCAAGTGCCTTTTATCTGCCTTATGGGTTGCAGCTGGGGCTCTATGTAGCAGTCATTGATTGGTCCAAGCCCACTGCAGAGTAGAGCAGGGAGAGAAGGTCACACCTCTCTCCATGCTTCCTTCCCCTACAACCCCCCCCCCCCCCCCCCCCCCCCCCCCCCCCGTGGGAGATTAAGGCAAGATGTTTGAACAACAAAAATGGATGACTAGAAAGCAGAACTTTTATCCCACAAGGAAAGGCCCCAGAAGTGTTGACTTCCTTAGCTGAGACTGATAAATTCATAAGCAGGGCTGCCTCTGGGCAGAGGCAGGAGTTTGACTTCTCAATAATGTTGGTGCCAGAGATGGGGACCTCTGGATTTAGGTTGGGAAACTTTCAGGATGGCTTTCTGAAAACCGCCCTGAATTTATTCATTCTAATCTAAGGGTTGACTCAACCTTTAATGAGGTTCCATGTGTTCCATCTTCCCCAGTTATAAAGGCGCCAGAATTCTGGCTTGGTGTACTGCTACAGAAAGAAGACTTCCCCAGTCTCTGAAATGAATCAGTCAATTGAATTTGATTCCTTACTGTGAGCAGAGCACTGTCTTAAGCACTTGGGAGAGTACAATATAGAAGAATTGGTATACACCTTCTCTTTCCACAACAAGCTCACAGAATTACAACCTCCTTTTCTTAATGGTATTTTAGTGCTTATTATGTGCCAGGCACTGTTCTAAGTGCTGAGGTACTATACTGTTTTGGGGTGGATACAAGCAAATCATGCTGGACACAGTCCCTGTCCCATGTGGGACTCTCAGTCTCAATCCCCATTTTACAAATGAGGAACTGAGGCACAGTAAAGCGACTTGACCAAGGTCACACAGCTGAAAAATGGTGGAGTTGGGATTAGAACTCATGACCTTCTGACTCCCAGGCCTGTGCTCTATCCACTTCACCATGCTGCTTCTTTAGGGAAATCTAACATCTTGAGGAGCAGAGGAAAAAAGAAGGTGCTCTATCCAGAGGGCTTTGGGGAGCAATCACTCAATCAACACTCTAAGAGCTTGGGAGAGTAGAATAGAGTTCAAAGACCTAATCTCTGAAGGAGGTTTCAGTCTAGAAGAGAAGATAATCATAATTAAGGATAGAAGTGGAAGAGTATAAATATATGCACACAGGGGTTGTGGGGCCAGGGTGAGGACAGAAGCAGGTAGACCAGAGAATTTTTGTGGTGTTTTCACCCATTTTTATACTGCACTGTAAGCCCGTCAAAGGGCAGAGACTGTCCCTATCTGTTACCGATTGGTAAATTCCAAGTGCTTAGTACAGTGCTCTGCACATAGTAAGTGCTCAATAAACACTATTGAAAAATACTACAGAATGCAATTTTGAAAGGAAAGATAATCCAAATGGAAATTGTTCAGGTTGAGAAGGTCAGAAGAAAGTAAGAAGAAAGTGTTTTAAAGAATCTTCGATACATTTGCAATATTCCCTCACTCCCTCTCCAAAATTATTCCTAATAAAAATTCAGTAAGGATGAATAAATTTATACACTATACATGAAGCACTTTGAGCTCTTCAAAAGTAAGGTCCTCTGCACATTCAAGCTGAAGCTCCCTGAGTGCAAGGATCAGCTCTACCAACTCTATTGTATTTTACTCTCCCAAGCACACAGTACATTGTTCTGCAGTATATGCTCAATAAATATAATTGGTGGATCGATCCTGCTTTTATAATAAACACCATAATTATTAGTATTATTATGTATGGCCTTGTGGGGATTGAACAACAGAGAGATAAAGTGGATCAGGCCCTGGAGGACATTTCCTGGAATGTTCCTAGACAGACATGACGTGCCAGAGGGAAATAGAATTGGAAGAGAGTCAGAACATGAAAGGGCAAAGCAGGGTTTCGGCAAATCATCCTGAGGACTTATGATTTCACCTCTTGGCTCACTGACTCATTGCCAGGCCAGGAAAAGAAAGGACAGGTAATCATGATGGTATTTAAGTGCTTACTATGCGTCAAACAATGTTCTAAGTGCTGGGGTAGGTAAAAGTTAATCAGATAGGCAATGATTAAAAAAATAGTTTTGGCTCTTTGTTCTTTCACTTAGGCCTTTTTATTATCAATATTATTACTACTAATAATGATAATGGTATTTTTGTTAAGGGTTTTCTATATGCCAAGCCCTGTACTAAGCACTGGGGTAAATACAGAATAATAAGGACCCACACTGGGTTCACAGAGTAAGTAGGAGGGAGAACAATTATTACATCCCCATTTTGCAGATGAGGGTACTGAGACACAGAGAAGGAAATGTATTGTCCAAAATCACACTGCAGGTAAGTGGTTGAGGTTGGATTAGAACCCAGCTCCTCTGACTCCCAGGCCTGTCCTCTTTCAACTAGATCATGCTGCTTCCCAGCATGACTTTTTGATGATGTTAATGATTTTTTTTTGTTCCCAATTTACATTATTTGGACTTATACAAATGAGCATAGAAGCTGATTTCTTAGTTTTAAATGGAAATTTAAGGGCAACAGTATAAATAAGGGACTTGTCACTTACTAAAAAGGAGAAATTTCACAATGCTCCTTCCTCGTTAGACTGGAAACATTCTGTAACACAGACTGGGTCCAGTTTGGTTGTCTTTTATCTATCGTAATGCTTAGTACAGTGCTTGACACATATTAACCACTTAAAACATTCCATCATTACGAATACTGACTGCTCACACTTTCTTGTGTCCTGATTAGTGTCATTCTCATCAACACAGTTATTTCCGCTAAACATAAAACTTTTCTTTATTTTGTTCTTGCAAAAATCATCTAATACAAAGACTTCATAAAACACTGATATTGAATTACGTAAAAATCCAAACACTTTTACCATATTTCTAATGGTTTCTCTGCTGTTGCTCTTTCATTACTTATCCTTAATGACTCCTCCTATCTTATCTCGTTGCTTTCCTACACATGCTTCATTCCTCTAATGCCAACCTATTCACTGTACCTCGATCTTATCGATCTTGCCTCTGACCTTTCACCAATATCCAGGCTCTAGACTGGAACACTCCCCCCATCTTCATCCCCTACAGATGAGATGATCACTCTCCTCACTTTCAAAAATGAATTAAAAACACATCTCCAAGAGGCCTTCCCTGACTAGACCCTCATTTCCTCTTCTTCCACTCCCTTCTACATCGCCCTTGAACTTGGATTTGCACCCTTTTTTCACATCCTCCCTCAGCCCCACAACACTTGTGTATATATCCATCATTTATTTATTTATATTACCTCTAGAAGATAAGCTCTCTGTGGGCAGAGAACGTGTCTATCAACTCTGTTTTGTTGAACTCTCCCAAGTGCTTATTTAGAGTGCACTGCATACAGTAAGCACGCAATAAATACAATTGATCGATTAAAAACTTATCTTTGGTTTCCCTAAATCTTTGATACTTGATATACAAATTTCTTTGGCTACTTGGCAATCTAAGATGTTCCTGTACTGCTTTCTCCTCACAAGAATGAAGGGTACTTGCCCAGAAGCCAATCATTTTACTCATGGATCATTACAAAGTGATCTTGAAGAGTACCTTTGAAGCTTCAAGTAAGTGACCTGGGTTTTAGTCCTGGCTCTGCAAGCAGGAGATCTCAAGGACTGCTTTGTTAACAGTAGAAGAGTTTCTTTACTAAAAACCTAAGGGCTTCTGTGAGGTTTGTGAATCCAGCAGGAATCAATCTGTGGTATTTATTGAGTATTTATTACGTGGAGAATGCTGTACTAAGCACTTGTGATTCTGAAAGATAGCTGGCTAGCATGAGTGGAGAAGACCACCAAAGCCACCACCTCCTGGGTTATGGCTATTGGACTCCACATTGGGTTATACTGCTGTGTTGTTAGCTGTATATTGGTCCTGCGTATGAACTACCTCTGTGCTTGCTTTGCTCACTTCTACCCCTGCCCACTTCCTTGTTGCCACATTGTGACTGGCAGGGATGAGAGAGTGCAGATGACACTGTGCAAATCACTAGCACTATAACGGACTCCTTCAGGCAGGTCACTGGTCCTGAAGTCTCTGATTGGTGGCAATCCCTGTCCACACGGGCTCACAGTCTAGAAGGGGGGAGACAGACATCAAAACAAGTGAACAGGCATCAATAGCATCAATAAATAGAATTATCAATAAATAGAATTATTATAGCTATATACACATTAATGTAAAAAAATAGAATATAAATATGTACATATACACCAGTGCTGTGGAGGGGAGAGGGGTTGAGCAAAGGGACGGAGTTGGGGCAATGGGGAAGGGAGAGGGAGCAGAAGAAAAGGGGGAGTAAGTGTTCAACAAATACCACTGATGTTCTCTGTTTTGGTTTGATTGGATTGATGATAAAACTTCAAAATGGAAAATACGTAATGGTGGATCTGGAGCATGTTGTTGATGTTGTGACAATACATCATGTAGATAAGGGTGAAAGACCCAGAAGTTTCTAGAATAGAGAAACTGTTCTCCTCTCAGGGCCCCTCCCCAAGGGGTAGCTCATTTGCCTTAGCTATCAATCACCTAGCAACATCAGCTGGAGCATGGCCAATTACAGGAGATAGTTTGGGCTAGTAGGAGGTTAAACAAAAGAAAAGAAAGTCCATGAGACACATGGGGAGAAATTCCATCTGGGTGTCCAAAGAAAATGAGTATGGATGCTGGTGTTTGCCAAGAAGCCTGGGGAATTGTTTAGATGGTATACCCACAGATGAACTGTGAAGGGAAGTATATCAGTAGGTTCAGCGGCTGGCAATCCCTAGAGTTAAATAAGAAATGTTTCAGATCAGTGACAAATGGTTATTCTAAGATTTGGGTCCGGATTCTACTATACAAATAGTGTTGTCATTGAAATCCTTAACTAAGAAGGTACTAGTTATCTGATAATAATTGTGGTATCTGTTAAGCATTTACTATGTGCCAGACACTGTTCTAAGTGCTGGGGTAGATAGAAGGTAATCAGTTTGGACACATTCCCTGTCCCACATGGGGCTCACAGTCTTAATCCTATTCTATAAATGAAGGAACTGAGGCACAGAGAAGTTCAGTGACTTACCCAAGGTCACACAGTAGACAAGTGGAAGAGCCAGAATTAGAACCCATGTCCTTCTGACTCCCAGGCTCATGCTTAACCAAAGAGTGCAGTTGTGTAGATCCAATTCGAAGACTTGGTATCCCAGTGGAAGTGGACATTTGGCATGCCTACAAAACTAGAGCAGCCAACCCTCAGGCTGCAGGACTGAATGACTAAACATGGAGAGAGCACTAAAACTGGGAATCAAGAGATTCGTATTTTAGACCCAGCTCTGCCACGGGCTTGCTCTGTAACCTTAGATGAGTCACTTAATCTATCTGGGCCTCACTTTTCTCAGTGCCTTAGACTGTGAACCTGTGTGGGACAGGGACCACCTCTGGCCTGATTATCTTATATCTGTGCTAGTGCTTGGAACATAGTAAATGCTTAAATGCCATAATAATAATTACTGGATCCTTTGTGTGTCTTCAGGGGTGCCCCTGCCAAAGGTTGGCAGCAAGGTACTGGGAAAATCTTGGGGTGACCCCTTCAAGAAACTCCCCACATGCGTTGGTGTAAGGTTACACTAGATGACTAGGACCCAGGGGCTATACTGGTTTTTTTTAAAATGGGATTTAAGCACTTACTAGATGGCAGCAACAACAGAAGTGGAAGCTTTAAAACAAAGTCCACACTTAAAACCTCCAATAACTAATTATACTAGTTTATTTCAACTCTTTTTGATGGTATTTGTTAAGCACTTACTATGTGCCAGGCACTGTACTGAGCGCTGGGGTAGATACAAGCTAACCATGTTGGACATAGTCCATCTAATAATAATGGTAATTGTTAAGTGCTTACTATGTGCCAAGCACTGTTCTAAACGCTGGGGTAGATATAAGGTAATCAGGTTGTACTACGTGGGACTTGCAGTCTTAATCCCCATTTTACAGATGAGGTAACTGAAGCACAGAGAAGTTAAGTGACTTGTCCAAAGTTACTCATCTGACAAGTGGTAGAGCCAAGATTAGAACCCACACCCTCTGACTCCCAAGCCCATGTCTTCCCACTAAGCCAAGCTGCCCACATGGGGCTCAAAGTCTTAATCCCCATTTTACAGATGAGGTAACTGAGGCCCAGAAAAGTGAAGTGACTTGTCCAAGGTCGTGCAGAAGACAAGTGACACTTGGTGAATGATCTCACAAAGTAACAAGCAACTTCTAAGACCTACAGTGTACAGTATTTCTCACCAAACCCACTAGTCCATGACTGACTTTCTGGCAGCCTTCTGTAGGCAATCATTAACTCAAATGCACATGGCTGAGATGTGTTCCAATGTGAAAAGACAGTTTATGCCAATTAACAGCATGAGCTTAGCCGGGGAGTCAAGTGGGTCAGTGGCTTAACACTTTAAGTTGATGCCCTTGTGAACCCAGGTTTTATTTCCGATCCACCATGTCTCTTTCCGTATGCTTCAAAGCTTTCGGCTGCCTCAAACTTCAACATGGATATATTCCACTGCAAAATAATAGACAAGTGAATAAGACCATTAGTGTCATTATCAAATTAGCTTATGTGGAAAACTCACCGCTTTTAGTTAGGGAAGAATATCATTAATCTGTTGGTGCAGATTAATGACATTTTCATCCACTCACTGATATGGTAGTTTAATGTGTTTTGGTTTTTTTAGTGCATTCTTTCTCCTATCAAGAGGGAAAAATAGTTTTCAGTTGTTCTTGTCTTCTAATTTTCTGAACAAATTTAGACTCCTGTAACATTTAGGGCTTAATATTGCATTATCTTCAATTATTGGTTTCAAATGGTTGATTGGACACTGCCCAGTAGAAGAAAAATCTCTGAAATGAGCTCTAACATTCCTAATTCATGATATGTTTCTATTAAATCCATGCCCATTACAACTGAATCAATATTAACAACGACAAACAAGGGATCATGGCAATCCAGAGTAAACAGTTATTCCATCCTTCTTCTCCACTGTGCTCAGTCTCAATTAGGCTCTCATTAGAGTAGTCAGTTCTCTAATAACTTGGTAGCTACATTCCTGAAGAATCTTATATAAAAGAAAACTGGTTTTGTAACATACATGCTGTGATCAACCCAGCCATGATTTCTTCCCACATTGTATCATTTTCTATCCAGATTGCTCTGCTTCTTAGGAAGAATATTCCCTAATTCCCCAGACTTCCAGGCAAACATAGTGAAATCACAGTTAGAACTGAATGTATTTTGTCTAGTTCTGATCATTGGATTTTGAGATGTAGAGAAATTGGAGAGGGTGCAGGAAAAAAATTAAGAGGTCACGAGGGTTGGGATTCAATATATGAATTAATAGAATTTACTGAGTTCTTTACTCTTTACTAAGTGCTTGAAAGAGGACAAGAGAGTTTGTAGACGTGATCCTGGCCTAAGAGCTTTTAGGTGGGGAGACAGACATTAAAGTAAATTACAAGTAGGGGGAAGCAACAGAATTTAATGATATGCATATACTGCAATTGGAGGAGAGTCAAGGGAGTAAATACCCAAGTGCTTAGGAAATGTGAAAGTAGGGAGAAAAGTAGGATGGACAGATGAGAATCAGGGAAGCTTCCAGGAAGAGATGTGATTTCAGAAGGGCTTTGCAGATAGGGAAAGCAGTAGTTGGCCAGTTGTGAAGGAGAAGGACATTCCAAATAGCAGGGAGGGTTTGAGCCAAGAGGTCAGGGCAAGAAAGCCAAGAACAAGGTTCAGTGAATAGGTTGCCTTGAGAGGAGTGAAGCATGTCAACTGGAATATAGTAGGAGAAAAGTGAGGATAAGTAGAGGGGAGAAAGCTGACTGCCTTAAAGCAGTATGGCGTAGTGGAAAGAGCATGGGACTGGTAGACTGAAGGTCATGTGTTCTAGTCCAGCCTCTGCCATTTGTCTGCTGTGTGGCCTTGGGCAAGTCACTTCTCTATGCCTCAATTACCTCATCTGTGAACTGGGGATTGAGTCTGTGAGCCCCATGTGGGAGAGGGACTGTGTCCAACTCGATATGCATGTGTCCACACCAGCGCTTAGTACAGTGCCTGGCACATAGTAAGTGCTTAACGAATACCCTCATTATTATTAAAGCTGATGGCCAGGAATATCTGATTAATGCAGAAGGGAATGGGCAATCATTTGAGGTTTTTGAAGAGTGGGGGAATGTGAAAGTTGCACTGGGGATGGGGAGGGGGGTTTGAGCAGGACGTCCTAGAAATATGATCTGGGCAATGGAGTGAAACATGGATAGAGAGGGGAGAGACTGGTGACAAGGTTAGCAAGGAGGCTGAGGCAATAGTAGAGTTGGGTTAAGTTGAATTGAAGTGAGTGCTTGGGTGACTGAGGTGGCAGTTTTGAGTGGAAGGGGTAAATTTTGGAGATGTTTTGAAGAAAGAAATGACAAGATTTGGGGACTGAAAGTGATGGGAAAGTTAAAAAGAGGCTAAGATTTAGGAGGGAAGATGAGGAATTCAGTTTTGGATATACTGAGGTGTCCTGAAGGCAGGAGGAGATGCCACGTCAGTATTGAGGTCAGTAGGGAAGTCATTCACTTTTTAGCTTTGAGAATGGTTCAACTCCCCAGGGAGACGGCTATAGTTTGAGAAGAAAAGACGACCCAGAATTGAGCCTTGAAGGGCCCCCTCAAGAAAGGGTGAGAGGCAGAGAAAGAACTGACAAAAGAGGTTGAGAAGGAGCAACCAGAGAGATAGGAGTATAACCTGGAGAGAACTGAGTCAGAGAAACAGCTTGGCCTAGAGGAAGCAGCACAGACTTGGGAATCAGGAGACTTGGATTCTGATCCAGGCTCTTCCACTTGACTACTGTGTGACCTTTGGAAAATCATTCAATTTCTCTGTACCTTAGTTTCCTCTTCTATAAAATGGGGAGGAATATATCTGTTCTGTTTCCCTCTTACAACGCAAGACAGGGCCTGTGTCTGACTAGTTATCTCGTGTCTCCCCAGAACTTGGAGTGCTTGGCATATAGTAAGTGCTTAACAAATATACTTTTTAGAAACCAAGGTTTGATGGTATTACCAGAAGGGAGTGGGTCAGTGTCAAAAGCCACTGAGAGGTTGAGGAAGATTAGAATGTTGTAGAGTCCATACAATTTGGCAAGTAGAAGGTCATCGGTGACCTTGAAGAGAGCGTTTCAGTGGAGTGGAAGGGGCAGAAGCTGGATTTCAGGGCATGAAGGAGGGAGTGGGAGGAGAGGAAGTAGAATCGTTTGGGATATACAGCCTGCCTGAGGAGTTTGGTCTGAAATAGTAAGAGGCTGATGGAATGATAGCTGGTTATTGCAGTGGAGTTGAAAGGAAACTTTTCTTTAGGAAAAGTGACACAAGGACATGTTTGAAATAAGAGGGGAAGAAGCCATCAGAAAGTAAGCAGTTGAAGATGGTGATCAGGGAGAAAAGACAAAGTGGACCAAGTATTTTTATAGGGAACAAACCCCTATAAAAATATATAAAGGTCGGAGGCACAAGTGGAGGGATGCAGGACCTATGAGGAGAGGTAAAAAGAATTGATGAGGTTTCATCTGGAGGAAAGAAGGCTGAAAAATCATATAATTGTTTTCAAATATTCAAAATTGATCTAATCTTGGTAATTGTGCTTAGTGATTAGGCCTCAGGACAAGGAGAGAAACAATACACAGTTTCCAAATAAGCAGCATGGCCAAGTGAAAAGGGCATAAGTCTAAGAGTCAGAGGACCGCAGTTCTAATCCCAGCTCCACTACTTGTCTGCTGAGTGACCTTGAGCAAGTCACTTAATTTATCTGTGCCTCAGTTTCCTCAGCTATAAAATAGGAATTCGATTCCTGTTCTCTCTCCTACTTAGACTGTCTAATCTGATCTATTTGTGTCTATTCCAGGACTTAAAAGAGTGCTTGATGTATAGTAAGTGCTTAAATACTGGATTTGTTGTGTTTTTTTTAAAGATGAGGTTCAGTCATTCATTTAATTCATTTAATTGTATTTATTGAGTGCTTACTATGTGCAGAGCACTGTACTAAGCGCTTGGGATATTTGTTAAACGTTTACTATGTACCAAACACTGTTCTAAGCACTGGGGTAGATACAAAGTAATCAGGTTGTCACATGTGGGGCTCACAGTCTTAATCCCCATTTTCCAGATGAGGTAACTGAGACCCAGAGAAGTTAAGTGACTTGCCCAAAGTCACACAGCTGACAAGTGGTGGAGTCAGGATTAGAACCCATGACCTCGGACTCTCAAGCCCGTGCTCTTTCCACTGAGCCGAATTCCAGTTTATGGAAAGCTACCAAATTTGGCCTAAAAGTGAGAGATTGTATTAGAGAGAGAATAACATGATGCTTGAAAAGACTATTTCAGCCAGTTTTTACATTGACACTTATTAGTGAGGCTACATTTTCGACATAGAGAGATCCAGTTACATAATCAGTGGCATTTATCTAGCACTTACTGTGTTCAGGGTACTTAGTCCTCGTCCGCCTGAAAGATCATTCTCTCACACCTAGTTTTAATTTTACACATACACAGTTCCTCTAGATAGAGCTTCTTTACATGGCCAAGGAGCTCTGAAGGTAACTCTGTCCTTTCCACCCTGCATCTGAAAAAAGTCAGCCATCTGGTTTGAGCGGCCACCTCTATTCATAGGTCTTCTGATATTTTTGACTGTGCTTTGTAGACTCTCCTAAGAAGCTGGTCTTTAGATGTTTAAAACAAATTGAGGTCCTGGATGAGAGTTTGCCTTAGAAAAGCAGATAGAAACTTCCCAAACAGTTTGAGAAGCAGTGTGGCCTAGTGTATAAGTCATGGATCTGGGAGTCAGAAGGACCTGGGTTCTAATCCCAGCTCCGCCACTTATCTGCTGTGTGACCTTGGGCGAATTGCTTAACTTCTCTGTACCTCAGTTACCTCATCTGAAAAATGAAAATTAAGACTGTAAGTCCCATGTAGGATTTGAACTGTGTCCAACTTGATTAGCTGGTATCGACCCCAGCACTTAGTACATAATAAGCACTTAACAAATACCATATAAAGTTGAAATAAACTAATTCATTATGATATTGGAGATAGCAGTATTGATTATTTTCACTTAATTTCTTTCCTCACAATTTAGCACAATGCTTGGGATACCGTAGCATGCTTAAGAAACAATTGTGCCTAGGACGGAAATATTAGGAAATTGATTCCCCACCTTGTGGGCTTTTCAAAAACATTCCGAAAAATCAATTTTGTAATGTACTTTTCCTTTACAAATTTACTCTAATTTTAGCCATGAATTTGTTTCTATCTTCCCTTCTGTGCTGAGTCTAGTTAAATAGCCTAACAGAGTCTTTGGCATACGTACACTACAAGAATCAAAGAATTCAGTACTTCAGTGTGGAAATTCAAATGAGCATTTGGTTTAATGTGGAAAAGATGTGGGGATTATTTTAAGAAAGTGCTATGACATGTCTGTCACAAAACAAAATAGCCCTTGCTTTCTTTCCAGCCAGATTGCTTTGTTTAAGGCAATAAAAAAGAATCCATGTGGTGGTGGTGAGTTTTAGGGTTTGACTCAGTGACATGAAGATTGTGCTGTGGAAGTACTCACTGATGCCAGCTACAATTAGGATAAAAAATATCTGTTTGCTTGACATATACAACGTAGAATTTCCAGTTGACCGGCAACATTATGTCCCATCTGCTTAGTTTAGTTTATTGCTAGAAATAAGTGAAGTTTGGTTTGAAGACATCTTTTAAAATCGACTAGAATTAGAAGGTGGGAATCATTATCAGCCTCAAAATGACAAGTGTGGAGCATGACTCTTTCAGAGAAGGACTTGATGGCAAATATCGATTCGGTGATATGGTCCTGAGTGGTAAGCGCTCAATAAATATCGATGAGGAGAGTGGTGGTGGTGTACTGACACTTTGTCAGAAGGAGTTGGGATGAATTCCCTTTCCTTGCTTCTAGACTCACTGGGAAGTGGTGCAATGATTGCCATGTGAGAAGATGGGGAAGGGGACATTTCTAAGCTACATACAGGCTCACGAAGAAGGATGCTTTTAATTTAATTTGGCTGTTGATCATAATTCCCCACAAACCCTCTGCGGAGGCCATTTTGACAGTCCTCTTTTCTTCCCATACCCAGTGGTTTGCCAGCCGCCTCTGAATTAATGTTTAGCTTTGTTTTTCTGAATTGGGCCCAGACTGGATACCCAAGAAGTTTTCCTGCCCTTCCTGCTGACCAGGTTCTGCCCCAGACATGCACTCTCTAGGGTTTTTAGCATTAGATTAGCTTTCCTGACTAAAGGCAAAACTGGGGCCATGGTCTGCTCAGTTCTCCCTCAGAACATTTGTTTCCTGTGGTTTCTGCTACAGTGACAACAGTCACGTCAAGAGAAAAGGAGATGAGGGAGGGAAATCAGGAAAGGAGCATTTGTGTGAAAGATCAGAGTGGACAAAAGTCTCCTGGAAGACAACCTGCAATGAACTAAACATAGGCAGCTGGGCCATGAGGAACCAATGAGAAGAATCCAAGCTGGGTCTGAGTAAAGCCTTTGACTGACAGCGCTATATAAAAATAACCACCTTCCCTGCCAGTCTCCTGCCCCAGATGTTTCCACTTCCTTAACATGTGTTCACTAATTTATCAACCAGGTTCTAAGGGAAGAAAACAAAAAGTTTGACTTTGCCAAGCCCAGAAAAGGAGAGAGGGGAGTGGTGAGGATGAGGAAAGAAGCAAAAAAAGTCTTGAGGAAGAAGAATAATAATTGTGGTATTTTGTTAAGTGTTATTCTGTGCCAAGCACTATGTTAAGCATTGGTGATGATACAAGATATGAAGATCGGATCCAGTCCCTGTTCTTCAAAAGATGCATAGTCTGGAGGAGCAAGAGCAGGTAATTAATCCCCATTATACAGAGGAGGAAACTGAGTCCAATGTTACACAGCAAGCAAATGCCAGAGTTGAGATTCAAACCCAGGTCTCCTCTTGACTGAGTTCTGCGCTCTTTCCATTGGGCTACATGACGATGGTGTTACTGGATTTATATGTGCCAGTATACTATGCTTTCCTTTGTTTTTCACTTTCCTGGGTCCCTGAAAGCTGAACTGTTTGACTGTTGCTGGTTGGTGTATGATTAACAATGCAGTGAAATCTAAATTATGTTGTAAAATCACAAGCATAAAAGATGCTGAAATTGAATTTCCTTAGTCTGGAGCCCCCAAAGCCCTGTTTCACAAATAATAATAAAATGTCAAAGTAACAGTTATGTGACTAGCTTCTTGTAGATTATTATATAAATCAGATGGATTATCTTTATCCATAATTGGAATTATTCCCCTTTTGAATTCTCTAAAAAATAGCTCACTTAGATACAGTCCCAGGGGCAAATGAGGTAGTAATATGAAGTTAAAACTCCCATTTTTCCTTTAAGTAATAAGTATGTATCATCTCATTACTATGACGTATGCCCTACCTTTCTTGGCACATGCTATTTTCCAGGAAATGAGTGATAAACTGGTATTTACAGGCCTAATACAGACACCCTTAACTGGGCACTGCTGCTTGAAAGGGGAACCCTTTGGCAATATTTTTCAGTCTGACCAATTAAGGTCCGAAAAGAAACCGATTGCAATTTACACTCATTCCAATCCAAGAAACGCAAGTGCTCTTTGAGGTTTTCAGTTAGATCGGCACTTTGCATCTTGAAGGTCAACACTTGCTTAAATCTGATGTGCTTGCATTCTTTTCCACATGAATAATGAGAAATTCTTTAACCCTCTAGAAGTTTCAAGTATGCACCTGATAGGAAAGTGTTGTGATAAAGATTCATGAATCAGATGCTTCTCTCAAAACAAATAATATGTTGCAATCATCCCCTGCTCAAAGCATTTGTTCTGGAAATATTTTTTCCATTAGGGAAGTTGGATATGGCCTATTCATTTCAGGAAAGGGAATGTGCTTCCCTTTCATTGACAAGCTTGTGGGGAGCTCAGGGGCATAGATAGGAGAACAGTGTGTCTGGGGCAGACAAGGTCCGGGTAAGCCACAGCAGGGAGTCTTCATGGACTCTTCTCGGAAGAGGAAACCCGTTCCCCTTTAAATAATCTGAACAGAATGGAGTGACAGAAAGAGGTATAGGCCTGAGTGACTGGCTTACAGTAGGCAAGTGTCATTCTCACTGTGCCTTGATCTCATCTATCTCACACCGACCGCTCATTCCAAGACCTGCCTCTGGCCTGGAATACCCTCCCTCCTCAAATCTAGCGGGCAAATGATCTCCCCAACTTTGAAGACTTATTTAAGGCACTTCTCCTCCAAGAGGCCTTTCCTGACTAAACCCCCCTTTCCTCTTCTCCCACTCCCTTCTGTGTCACACTTACTTGCTCCTTTTGTTCTTGCCACACACACCTCTTAGCCCCACAGCACTTATGTGCATATCTGTAATTTATTTATATTACTATCTGTCCCTCACCTCTAGCGTGTAAACTCATTGTGCAGGAAATGTGTCTGTTTATAGATGATTGTACTCTCTCTAGTGCTAGTACAGTGCTCTGCACATAGTAAGTGCTCAATAAATATGATTGAATGAGTGAACGAATTCTGTTTTTATCCTTTGACCGTAGGAAGCAGAGAAATAGAATTTTGATACCCTCCGCCTAGACATTTCTCCTTTCTGGAGCCTGACTGATCCGTTTAGCCATTTGTGAATCAGAAGGTCTTCCTGTGACAGCACCATCCTCATCTGGCAACACATTATTCAATGATGCAATAGTAACAGTGTGCTGAAAGTGAAAAAATAAAATAAAATCTCTAGCTGGAACCTCACTGCCCCTCCTCAGTTTCTTTCTGTCCCAGAGGTGAGCAGGCTTGGGGGAAGGGGGTAATTAATTGTGGTATTTGTTAAGCGCATACTATGTGCGAGGCACTGTAAAATGACAGTGATGTATGAGTAGGCTTTTGGGGTCAGGAGTTGGGGTGCACAGCTAGCCAGCTGCTGCAGATGACCCCAGTTTTGTGGGTCAAGGCCTTTGAACGCAGTAAAATCAAATGGGCAAGGCGGCAGCTGCTGGCCCTGAAGAAACAGCAGGAAGTGGGGCCTGGACCAGGTGGTGCAAACCTCCCTGGTCTGGTGGTCAACAGGAGGGCAGTGCTGCTTACTTTCCCTGTCACCCCCATCTTCTCTGCCACCCCACAACACCTGGTCAGGGATTTTTTTCTTTTATACCTGATCTCAGCTCAGACAGTACCCAGTAGCTTTCAGCACTGAAGGAAAGACAAATTAAAAAGGGAAACAAGAAGGCCCAGATTTTCCTTCGGAAGCTGCCACAGTGGCCTTTCCAGCTACGAGTGTACCCTTAGGAAAATTTACAATCAACAGTGTTGTTTTCAAACGTGAAGATAACTAATTCACTGCATTTACATTTTTCTCCTCAGAACTATATATAGCAAAGAAGAGCCTCTCTTCTATTGTAGAAGCAGCGTGGCTCACTGGAAAGAGCACGGGCTTTGGAGTCAGAGGTCATGGGTTCGAACCCCAGCTCTGCCACTTGCCAGCTGTGTGACTTTGGGCAAGTCGCTTAACTTCTTGGTGCCTCAGTTCTCTCATCTGTAAAATGGGGATTAAGACTGTGAGCCCCACGTGGGACAACCTGATTCCCCTGTGTCTACCCCAGCGCTTAGAACAGTACTCGACACATAGTAAGCTCATAACAAATACCAACATTATTGGGAGTCGGAGGTCATGGGTTCGAATGCCGCCTCTGCCACTTGTCAGCTGTGTGACTGTGGACAAGTCACTTCACTTCTCTGTGCCTCAGTTACCTCATCTGTAAAAGGGGGATTAAGACTGTGAGCCCCACATGGGACAACCTGATTATCCTGTATCTACCTCAGTGCTTAGAACAGTGGTCTGCAGATAGTAAGCGCTTAACAAATACCAACAACAACAACAACAAAAAAGAGGCTCACAGTCTTACTCCCCATTTTATAGATGAGAGAGCTGAGGCACCAGGATGTTAAATGACTTGTCCAAGGTCATGCAGCAGACAAGTGGTGGAGTCTGTAATAGAATCCAGGTCTGCTGGCTCTTAGGCCTGTGCTGTTTTCAGTAAACCATGCTGTTTTCCCAAACTGGAGAAACAGTGTGAGCTTAGGATCGTAGGTGGGTGAGAGGAGAGTGGTAAACAGATGGTGAGTGTGGAGAAGCAAAAAATAAGATGGGGAGTAGCAGGTGAAGAGCCCCTATATATAAAATGGAGAGAGCTGGTGGGCAACCTTGAAGCCAATGTTAAGGAATTTTTGTTTCTCTTACAAGGAATTGGGCAGCTTTTGGTGGTTCCTGAGGAATGGAGACTTGTGCTGAGTGAACTGAAAGGGGCAGAATCTGGAAGCAGGTAGACAAGTGAGGAGGCTGATGGAGTTGATGCTTCTGTATATGAATCTTTCATTTATGCTCCTACCAGTAATAATAATAATTCTAATTGTGGTATTTGTCAAGCGCTTACTATGTGTCAAATCAGTTTGTTGGACACAATCCCTGTCCCACACTGGCTCACAGTCTTAATCCTCATTTTACAGATGAGGAAACTGAGGCTCAGAAAAGTGAAGTGACTTCCCTAAAGTCACATGGCAGACAAGTGGTGGAGCTGGGATTAGAAAGTAGAGCTGCAACCAAACTGAACTGGAGAAAAACATAACCTAACACTTAGAATCAGGTCCTCCTAACTCCCCTGGTCCATGCTCTATTCACTAGGCCATGCTGCAATTTTTGAGGGAAGTAGCGTGGTTTAGCGGAAAGAGTAAGGGCTTGGGAGTCAGAGGCTGTGGGTTCTAGTACTGGCTCCACCACTTGTCAGTTGTGTGATTTTGGGCAAATCAGTTAGCTTTTCTGTGCCTCAGTTACCTCATCTGTAAAATAGGGATTAAGACTGTGAGCCCCACCTGGGACAATCTGATAACCCTGTACCTCCCCCAGCACTTAGAACAGTGCTTGGCACATAGTAAGTGCTTAACAAGTACCATCATCATCATCATTATGACCATGTCTTTGCTTGTATCCACTCTAAGATTATTGGCTTCTTGAGGACAGAAACCATGACCACAGCCCCTGATACAGTATTCTATACCAAAGTAGGCACAGTTTCTGATGCTGCTGCTTCTAGTAATAACACTTGGTAAACACTTACCTTGTGCCAGTCATGGTACTAAGTACTGGGGTAGATACAAGACAATTAGGTTGGATACAGCCCCTGACCCTCATGGGGCTCGGTCTAAGTAAGAGGGAGAACAAATATTAAATCTCCATTTTACAGATGAGGTCACTGAGGCACAGAGAAGTTAAGTGACTGGTCCAAGGACACACATCAGACAAGGCAGAGCCAGGATTAGGATCTAGACCATCTACCTCCCAGGCCTGGGCTCATTCTACTAGGCTACTTCTCTATGAAGATCAATAAATAAAAAAACAACTTTATAAAAGAAAACTCCCTCAGCGAATTTGAAGGCTGCATTAATTCAGCTATTGGATGGAAGAAATTTGACACAAATTTTGTTTCAACTATTTTGTTTAACTGGCAGGGTTCATTAGCATTTATTGGCACCAAAAGGGCCATACTAGGTGTTTGGGAAGTTGAGAATAAAGAAGTGACATATTCCCTGCCCTTGAGGAACTTATATTGTACTGAATCATTCTCAAGTATTTCTGAGGATTGCCACCTGAAAGCTAAATTGGCCATAACACACTGCTATACTACAGAATCCTGATTCTTGGATTAAGACTGAGTCCCATGTGGGACATGGACTGTGTCCAACTCAATTAACTAGTATCTACCCCAGAGTTTAGTACAGTGCGTGGCACATACTAAGTGCTTTACAAATACCTTAAAAAATAATAAAATTCAACACTCTGTGATTCAGGATTACAGCCATCTGCTTCCTCCCCTGAACCAGCAGCATGAAGACTAAGTCTGCCACCCCTCTGATGAGAGACGAGATGAGCTATCTGTCTGCTGGTGGCCATCAAGTGCAAAATCTGGGGCCAATTTAGTAAAAGAAGCCTGGCTAGAGGAGAGGGAGCAAAAAGGCTTTTCCAGCCCAGGCCACTGGAAGTGGATAGATAGAATGGGATCATGCATGCTACAAATGCTGCCTGAACCTATTTCTCTGGTGGGCCGATGGCCCATTGTCTGTTTCGCCAGCCTGGGGAATATTGTGAATAAAATAGTGCTCATATTCATAGCAGCCTCTTGATTGGAAACATCTTTCATCTGGGATTTCCAAACTTGACCCAAGTACCAAACTAAAGTAGAGTTCTGTGCTGTGAGAAGAAATATTTCAAATGCCTTGCTGAAAAGCCAAGGGTTGGGAGCATAACAGACCTTGTGTTACTTGAGGCAGTAGTACAAGGAACCACTGTTATAGCTCATTAGTTCTCTGATGACAGGTATATCTGTAGCTTACGGCAACCAATGGAAAAATTGATTCCATGACTAAACAGACTTCATTCCCAAACTGACATTGTCCTCATGAAGTAAGAAGGTGATGAAACTCTCTTACAAGCAACTCTTATCTAGTTAGAAATCTTTTTTTGTTTCCCTCAGTGAATTCAGAAACTGTTAGCCTCTCCACTAAATGAGGAGCTCTACTGGTTTATACGTTACAAGGAAAATCCTCAGGTGGAAAGGGGCTATAAAAGTACCAGATATTAGGGGGTAAAGTATTGGATCTGATGCATTACATGCTCAATCCTCTGTAGGCCAATCTGTCTTTAAAACTTCCTTTAAGTGCTATTTATTGAGTCCCTGCCCTGTTTCCTGACCTGGAGAAGTTTATAATCCAATAGGAGAGACCTACAGATAAAAACTGTATACTAACAGGGGGGAAAGGAGCAAGAACAAAGATATATCAGGAAATAACATAAATATATCAAGATGAAATAGCTGCAAAAATGATTATATAAATAGTTACGTGTACAGATAAAGGATATTATACATCTGTTTACAATTACTGAGGACTGGACTAAAATTCATGAGGGTAAGGATGAAGTTGGGTTGAGATAATGGGGCGCTGTGAATCATTTGGAGGAAATCTTCAAAATAATTACAATAGAAGTGTCCACAAACAACAGGTTAATGGCAGCTATCCCCTGGGTCTCACCATTTGTTCCACTGCAGAAAATGGAGCGCCAATCCTCTAACTGCACATCTGTCCAGCAATTTTCTCAAATCTGAAGACTATGGAGTTCTCTCCTTCCCCACCTGTCCCCTTGCTTGAGAACACTGTAGTGGTTACAGCTTTTACTATTAACTTGGTTTGGCACACTATTCCTGGAGCTTGGAACTAAGATCAGACACAAGGAGCATTTACCCTCTAGGTTCCCTCTAGTCTGTAAGCACATTGTGGGCAAAGAACATGTCTATCAGCTCTGTTGTACGTACTCTGCTCACAGCAAGCACTCAATAAATATGATTAATTGATTAACAGTATACTCCTCCTGGAGCGGAAGTTCCATGTTCGTTAGGGTTGCAGAATTTTGTGAAGAAAATCTTAACCTATCCAAAACAATTCATCTTCCCACCTAAACTCTGTCCTCCCCCTGTCTTTCCCATCACTGTAAACAGCACCACAATCCTCCCCGCCTCACAAGCCCATAAACTTGGCATTATCCTACCCAAAGATTCAATCTGTCACCAAATCCTGACAGTTCTACCTTTTCAGTATCATTAAAATCCTCCCTTTCCAAATTGCTACTATGCTGATCCAACTACTTATCTTATCCTACCTTGAAATAGAAATCAGCTTCCCATCAGCTTTAGAGCAGTCAATGAGCTCTCTCCCTCCTACTTAATCTCATTTATTTCCTAATACAACCCAACCTACACCCTTTGTTCCTCTAACGATGACCTACTCACTCCCACTGTCTCATTTATCTTGGCACGGATGCCTCGTCCCACGACCTGCCTCTGGCCTAGATTCCCTGCCTCTTCATATGCAACAGATCACTAGTCTCCCCACCTTGAAAGCCCTCCTAAAATCACATCCCTTCCAAGGGGCCTTCCTGACTAACCCCTTATTTCCCCTACTCCCTCTCCCGTCTGTGTCACCTTATTCATTAGGATTCTGTAGTCTTTAAATGCTTAATATTCACCCCAACCTCAACCCCAAAGGGCTTATGTAAAGAAGTACTTTCCCAAGCACTTAGTGTAGTGCTGTGCACACTGTAAGCACACAACAAATATTAGTGATTGAAATTCACAGCATTTGGTAGCATTTTAGCCACTTCCATTTGGGTAAACTAGATAATGACTGAGTTTGGCATAGTGTGTGTATTTTTGTTTTTTGTTTTTCTTAATGGAACTTATTAAGGGCTTACTTAACATTATACTAAGTTCTGGGGTGGGTACAAGATAATTGGACATCGTCACTATCCCTCATGGGGTTCGCAGTCTAAGTAGGAGAGTTTCCTCATTTTACAGAGGAGGAAACTAAGGCATAGAGAAGTTAAGTGACTGGCCCAAGGTCATACAGCAGATAAAAGGCAGAGCCAGGATTAGAATGCAGGTCCTCTGACTCCCAAGCCCATACACTGTCCACTAGGCCATGCTGCTTCTCCATGGTATGGGCAGTTAACTTCTCGGTATGGGAAGTTAAGGAATATTTAAAGACAATATTAGGATTTTGAGTCTTCCTCTGAAGCACCTGCCATTTGTGGCTGTTGGAACCTACAGAGGCTGAACCACAGAGTCTACCTGGAGCTATTCTAAGTAACGAATTCCCAGAATATGTTCCTTAATGTGGCTCAGGGTCTCTTTACCCATAAAATAATAATAAACCTGATATAAGGTCTGGCTTTGGCCTTGAGCCCAGAAAATCCTTCCAAATTATTCCTCTCTGGAATAGTTTTAAAGACATGATCATTTTCCTTCCTTAGTTGATAATACATAGTCTATGTTTCCCTGTAGTAAAGCAATTTGATCTTCTTATTGCAAATAGACCAACAATTTCTGATTTCTTGTATGGGACTCTAATCAGAGATAGATAAGTATGGGGACAGTGAATAGCAGTGCTTTTAAGGATACCTTTGCCAAAGCTTTTGGGAAAATATAACAAAATTTGAGCTCAGGAAATATCATTGGTCAACAGAGCTCCTGTTTGATGAAAGCATTTGCTAGCATATATTTGATTCATTTGGTGATTTTTGAACACTTTTCAGCTACCCAGTTTAAGTGTTTCATTCAGAACACATTATTGCTTCAGTATAAACTATGCTTTCCTCCCCATCTCTGTTTCAAATATATTACCACTTGCTTTAAAATTGGGGCTTGTATTTGTCATCAGTTAGGGTTTCAGGATCCTAGTAATGGAATCATTTTTCATTACTTGTAGGAGCTACCTGAGAGAGAGAATTTGAAGATAAGAAGGGGAGGAGGGTGGAAGGGAGTTTTAAGAGATAAGGGAATGGGGGTGGGGGCAAGGCACAGGAATAGGGAGGAAGTTTGAGAACAGATAGATATCCTTTTGGGAGAGGCAGCTAGATAGGATAAGAAAGATGGACTCAAGATTGAAGTAGAACAATGAGAAGGCGAGGGAGAGACTGTGAAAATTCATACTAGATGGTGTCTTTTTACTGACAAAATAATCGTCAAGGATTTCAAGAGTTAGAAAGGGCAAACAAGAGTGGCTTCAGGAGATAGGTAAAGATTTAAAATAGCTGGTGTGGATTTGGGTCAGGAGTCAATCAGGAAGAAGTAGAGAGTTTGCCCAGCAAAAGGGAGGTGAATTATAAGCAGAAGAGAAAGAATTTGAAGTGACTCAAGTTAGTCATGTATCTCTAGGTCCATATACAAAAATACACCTAGCTTTTTTAAAAAAAAGTATTGGGTCTTTTTTCTCCTGTTTTCTAGAATACCCCCACCAGCCTTCTGTGGGTAGTATAATTCACCAAGACCTCCTTAGATCCAACAGTTACTCTCCCCCACACCATTCAAAGACTTATTGAAGGCACATCTCCTCCAAGAGGCCTTTCATGATTAAGTCTTCCTTTCTCCTCTCCCATTCCCTTCTGCGTCGCCCTGACTTGCTCCCTTTACTCATCCCCCCAACCCTAGCCCCACAGCATTTATGTACATATCTATTTATATTAATGTCTGTCTCCCCTTCTAGACTGTAAGTTCATTGTGGGCAGGGAATGTGTCTCTTGTATTCTCTCAAGTGCTCAGCATATTGATCTGCACACACTAAGTGCTCAATAAATACGATTGAATGGCAGGTTCAGTTTCATGATATGTCACCCCAGTTTCTGATTTGGCTTCAGACTGTGGAGAACGTTCACTTCATTTCCAATTCCCTGAATACCTGTGCTTCATTTGTACTTGCATTTTGCTTTGTCATATGGCAGAAAGTCCCAAATAGGACAAGGTCTGTGTCCATTCTGATTAATGTAATCTAATCCTAGTGTTTAGAACAGTGCTTAACACATAGTAAGCACTTTACAAATACCATCATTAATATACACTGACTTGTTTAAGGTAAGAGTAAAGTTTAGATTTTTGAACTTATTTCTTTTGTTTTTGTTTTACTTGCTTGTATTTTTGTTGTAAATATGAATCTGTACATTTGAATGCATAAATGTATCATCAGTACTGAGTATCTACTGTGCAGAACACTTTGCCCATGCTTATCTTATAACTGTTCTTTGCTCTCGACTTTTCTGACTCCAACCCCTCCCTCATGCTGTCCTCACAACCCAGAACTCCTTCCCTCCCTCTCCTTCCCTCCCTCCACAATTCAGGTCTACTGGACTGCTGCCCTCCTAAAATCCTACATCATAGTAACTGTGGCATTTGTTAAATATTACTATGAGCCAAGTACTGTACTAAGTGCTGGAGTAAAGTCAAGTTAATCAGGACAGACACAGTCCCCATCCCACAAGGGACTCACAATCTAAGTTGGAGAAACAACAGATACTGAATACCTATGTTACAGATGAAGAAACTGAGGCACAGAGAAGTTAAATTGATCACCCAGCTGGCAAGTGGAAGAGCCAGGATGAGAACCAGGTCTTCTGACTCCCAGGTGTTTGTTCTTTTCACTAGGTCACACTGTTTCACTATTTCCTTCAGGAAGCACCTCTCTGATTAATTGCCATCATCCCACGTCATTTCAACCTCAATCCTCAGTACTTTGTGGGGGTCTGCAGCTGAGAGGACACGGACATTCTGTTCTTCAAACTCGGGCCATGCTTGGCTTGAAAGGGAATATCTCATTGATTAGTAGAGTGGACCAGATTGTCTCCCTCAATAAGAGTGCCCCAGTGGAATGACAGTACATAGAGATTTTCTGAGTAGAAGAAAGGTGTGTGATTAGGAAGCAGAAAAAGCATCAAAGGTGGTCAGAAAGGGCAGGAGGACAGCAGTTAACAGGCAGCACCAGCAGTGGAAGGTGGTAGACACAGATTGTCATTTAGTCCTGCATCCACCAGATGATAGAGGCAGTCATTCATTCATTTATTCAAAATTATTGAGTACCTAAATTTGTATGGGAACCCTGTCCTGGGTGCTGGAAAAAACAAAAAGCTAAATGGATCAAAACTAGCCACAGCCCCTAGTTCCCAGGAAAATAATCTAAAAATGAGAGATGAGGATTGGGGTGGGGTGGTGCAGATTTCTTGCAATGAGCATATGAGAAAAGAATAAAGTCTATTCCTTCATTCAGTTGCATTTACTGAGCTCTCACTGTGTGCAGAGCAAAGTAAGCATTGGGAGAGAACAGTATAACAATAAACAGACATCTACCCTGCCCACAGTGAGTTTACAGTGTAGAGGGGAAGACAGAGATTAATATGAGTAAATAAATTACAGATATGTACGTAAGTGCTATGGGGCTGGGAGGGGGCATGAATGAAAGGAGCAAGGCAGGATGCAGAAGGAAGAAGAAGAGGAAAGGAACGCTTAGTCGAGGAAGGCCTCTTGGAGGAGATTTGCCTTCAGTAAGGCTTTGAAGGGGGAGAAGGTAATCATCTGTCGGGTACTAGGAGGGAGAGGGTTCCAGGCTAGAGGTAGAATGTGGCGAGAGGTTGGTGACGATATATACAAGATCAAGATACGGTAAGAAGGTTAGCATTAGAGGAGCAAAGTGTGCAGACTGAGTTGTCATAGGAGAGTAGTGAGGTGAGGTAGGAGAGGAAAAGGTGAATGAGTGCTTCAAAGCCAATGGCGAGGAGTTTTTGCTTGATGTGGAGGTAAATGGGCAATCATTGGCGTTTCTTGAGGAACTGGGAAACTTGGCCTAAAAGTTTTTGTAGAAAAATGATTTGAGCAGCAGAGTGAAGCATGGACTGGGGTAGGGAGAGGCAGGAAGCTAGGAGGTCAGCAAGGAGGCCGATGCAGAAATCATTAACGTGGATTAACGCGGCAGCAGTTTGGATGGCGAGCAAAGGGTGGATTTTAGCGAAGTTGTGAAGGTGGAATCGACATGACTTAGTGATGGACTGAATGTGTGGGTTGAATGAGAGACAGGAGTCAAGGATAATGCCAAGTCTATGGGCTTGTGAGACAGGAAGAGTGGTGGTGCCATCTACGGTGGCTGTTTATAAGCTGTGGTTGTAAGATATGTACCTCCTGGAAGTGACTAGAAACTAGTCATTCCTAGGACTAGGGAGTTGCATTATTGCCTTCAGCAGCTAGAGTACAATTTTGGGTGCTTGAAAGAGGTGAATATGTGGTACCTCTTTAACCTGGAAATGATTTTTAATACTCCTCTAAAAATTGAGCTGATACCTTCTCTATCCCCACAATTCTGCCCTGACCAACCTGTTAATTCCCCAGATGACCCAGAGTCAATATAATGGACCTCAATTCTTCTCCCAGTTATGTGCAATCCCTTTTTTGGTTTCACTCTCATCGTACTGAAATGATGTGAAATGATGCAGGTTAAGAAGAATGTTCACCTTCTGGTCTTAGTTTCCTTGATTAGAAGACAAGGGTACCAAAGGAGATATGTTATAATACTGAATGAATATGTTCTTCTCCTTTCTCTCTCCTTGTCACCAAAGATATTTAGTGAATTCACTCCTTTTGGAGACCGTTATATTTCTCTGTCTTTGTAGGTTTTTTTCCTTGAAGCAATCTTTTCAAAATAAAATTTCTAAAATGTTGTCCAACTAAAAAGAAAAACAAACAAGATTGAAGAAGACCCAAGGACAGACACCATATTGTGGTTTCTGGGGAACTGCTTTGCTGACATAATGAACAATTTCGGTATTGTTGAACCCTGTGGCTTTGTCCATTCCAAAAGATTTATGCTTCTTTCATGGGGGAGAGGAAGACCAACTCCACAGGCCCATAAAGTATGAGCTCTTGGAGGCTGTGGGATGGGATCTATAAATAATTAATTACCACCTATTTCCTTTAAGAGTACATCTGACGTCACTCCCAGAAGCTATTTCAATGAAGTCAAAATAGCCACAAGACCACTTTGCAAAGTTAACTATTTAGTTTCTTTTAATTTACAGAATTAAATTCTTAGTGCACTCAACTCAGGGTTTTGTAAAGTTCTTAACATCCTGCCACATTTCCTGTCTTTTTTCCTGTATTTTTATTTTACTGGAAGAACATTTTAATAATTAATTGGTAAATTAGGACAATGTTTAGACATGCATCATCAAATGCTAAAAATTCTCCCTGCAGACTGCACAGTTATTAATACCTCTCTGTAATTGTGAACTGAATCTTTTATTAGATAAGACCAAATGATATCATGAAATCGAAGGTCACAGAATTATTCTACTTGGGTGAAATTAGAGGAGCTTGGGCTCAGGGTTTCAAACAAATCAAATAATGAAACCATTTTATTTGAGTGCCTGCTATATGCAGACCTCTGAAAGAAATGCTCAAGGAAGGCCCATTTCTTCAAACAGAAACTAATGGATAAATAAATTTGTGATCCTACTAGAAAGAGTAAGTTCATTTTTTTTAGTTTAGGCTTTAGAACTGCAAAGATAGTTTCTCCTCAAAATACTCTGACCCCCACTATCGGCTACAGAAAAGATTGCTGGATTATTCAAGGGCCTGTTAAATATAAAAGAATGACATCACCCAGGGAATCCATTAGGAAGATGAGATCACAGTTCTGCGTTGGAAAACAGCTTTCAACTGGCCATGAATCTGAAGGTCAGAAGATTTTGTTGCTTTTTTAGTCCCTCTGAAGACTGGAAGCTCCCTGTAGGCAGGGATTTTATCTTCCAACCCTATTTTTTTAATGGTATTTAAATGCTTACTATGTGCCAGACACTGTACTAAGCACTGGGATAGAAAAAAGTGAATCAATTTGGGCACAGCACATGTCCCACCTGGGGCTCACATTCTCCCCATTTTACAGATGAGGTAACTGAGGCACAGAGAAGTGAAACGCCTTGCCCAGTGTCACAGAGCAGACAAGTGGTGGAGCCAGGATTAGAACACAGGTCCTCCTGACTCTCAACTCTATTGTATTGTACTTTTCCAAACACTTAGTACAGTGTTCACTAAGTCCCATCATGGCTCAGTGGAAAGAGCATGGGCTTGGGAGTCAGAGGTCATGGGTTCTAATCCCGGCTCCGCCACTTGTCAGCTGTGTGACCTTGGACAAGTCACTTAACTTCTCTGTGCCTCAGTTCTCTCATCTGTAAAATGGGGATGAAGTCTGTGAGCCCTACGTGGGACAACCTGATTGCCCTGTATCTACCCCAGCACATAGAACAGTGCTTGGCACATAGTAAGCGCTCAACAAATACCAACATCATTAATAGGACAAAGTTTCCTACAGAATTTTCATCTGTATGTTTGTTAACGTAGAATATTGTAGGCCCCAACAATTTGCTATATTTCTAAAGTTTTCATTGCCAGAAATTGGATAATCACTGTGATGCTACTATTGTAATACTCTAGTGAAATCATTAGCTTTCAGACTAAGTAGATACACATTTAATCTGTTCTTTCTTCATGGAATCTTATAAGGTTGAAAGGAATCTCAAGAGATAAGTTAGTCTAATCACTCTCCTTCCTACCTAAACCTAAAGTGTTCTACCTAAGTTGTCGTAGAAAGGGACTGGTGTTCACCATTAAGTATCATATGCTTAGGAAGACATTCTATCAGTGTCTTTTAGTAAAGAATGAATCCTTATATTCAGCAAGTTTTTCCCTATGTCTAAGGAGAAGCAATATGGTGAAGTGGATGGAGCATGGGCCTGGGATTCAGAAGGTCATGAGCTCTAATTCCACTCACCACTTGCCTGCTGTGGGATCTTGAACAAGTAACTTAATTTCTCTGTGCCTCACTTTCCTCATCTGGAAAATGGGAATTGAGACTGTGAACTCCACGTGGGACAGGAACTGTATCCAACCCAATTTGCTCGCACCCACCCCAGCGTTTACTACAGTGCCTGGCACATATTAAGTACTTAACAAATGCCATTATTATAGACAGTGAGCCCATTGTTGGGTAGGGATTGTCTCTATTTGTTGCCAGATTGTACTTTGGAAGTGCTTAATACAGTGGTCTGCACACAGTAAGTGCTCAATAAATATGATTGAAGTAAATATGAGTGAATATTGTTATTCTTATAAAATCTCTCCATTGCTGTTTAGCCCATTCTTTCTTCTCTCCCTTTTCCCTCCTACCCCCACCCCAACCCCACCAGAAGTGGCTCAGTACTACTTGGAAAGTCTTTCTTTTGGGGGAAGGAAAATTTTTTTTTAAGTCTCTCCTCCAGGCTCAAGAGGAGCAATTTTGACCTTTTTCATAAGCCCAGTTCTCTCAAAAGCCAAACTAATGACCCATAGGGCCAATGGCATATGCGAATACTACTGAATGATTAAGATGTGTGTATGAAGGTAGAGTTGGGGGAAAGGGCAGCGATGGCACTGTGTGTTCATCCTTCACTGCTGCCCACTCTTTTCCCAGCTAGCCTGTGGCATGTGTTGAAAAGGGACCCAAATAAAAGGGGAAGCTGTTTCAGGCCCTGGAACCTCCCTGTCCTTCTGGGCTGCTCTTGGAAACCTCTCTCACCCTGCCCTAGTTATGCCGCTTGTGGGAACATTCCCACCGAGCTCTTCCGTGTTCGAATCTCAAGAGGTGTCGTTGTTCAGATAATCCTTGGATCCTGGGTGGTGTAATGGATATTGTATAGGCCAGGGAGTGGGGTCATGAGTTCTAATCTTGACTCTGCCACTTGTCTGCTGTGTGACCTTGGGTAAATCACTTCAGTTCTCTAGGGCCCAGTTACCTCCTCTGTCAAATGGGGATTGTGATTGTGAGCCCCACTTGGAATAGGGGCTGTGTCCAAACTGATTTGGACACACAAATCTACATCTCTTCCCCAGTTGTCTCTTCCTCCCTCTATGCTGGTATCTCCTCCTGCCTCCAGGACGTCTCCAGCTGGATATCTGCCCGCCACCTAAAACTCAACATGTCCAAAACTGAGCTCCTTATCTTCCCTCCTAAACCCTGTCCTCTCCCTGACTTCCCTGGCACTGTGGACGGCATGACCATCCTTCCCGTCTCACAGGCCCGCAGCCTTGGTGTCATCCTTGACTCAGCTCTCTCATTCACCCCACACATCCAATCCGTCACCAACACCTGCCGGTCTCACCTGCGCAATATCGCCAAGCTCCACCCTTTCCTCTCCATCCAAACGGCTATCATGTTGGTACAAGTTCTCATAATATCCTGACTGGATTACTCTGTCTGCCTCCTGTCAGATCTCCCTTCCTCCTGTCTCTCCCCACTCCAGTCTATTGTTCATTCCGCTGCCCAGATCATCTTCCTACAGAAACGCTCTGGGCATGTCCGTTCCCTCCTCAAAAACCTGCAGTGGTTGCCTATCAACCTTCGCACAAAACAAAAACTCCTCAATCTTGGCTTCAAAGCTCTCCATCACCTTGCCCCCTCCTACCTCACCTCCCTTCTCTCTTTCTACTGCCCACCCTGTACACTCCACTCCTCTGACGCTCTCCTCCTTACTGTCCCCTGGTCCCGCCTATCCCGCCGTCGACCCCTGGCCCACATCCAACGGCTGTCCCGGAATGCCCTCCCTCCTCACATCCGCCAAACTAACTCTCTTCCCCTCTTCAAAGTCCTACTGAGAGCTCACCTCCTCCAGGAGGCCTTCCCAGACTGAGCCCTCCCCTTTCCCTCTGCTCCCCCTTCCCTCCCCTTCCCCCCACCCTCTGCTCTCCCCCCTTTCTCTCCCCTCAGCTCTGTGCTCATATATGTACATTACCCTATTTATTTTGTTAATGAGGTGTATATCTCCTTAATTCTATTTATCTCGATGATGTTGTCTTGTTTTGTTTTGTTCTGTTTTGCTGTCTGTCTCCCCCCTTTAAACTGTGAGCCTGTCACTGGGCAGGGATCTGTTGCCGAATTGTACATTCCAAGTGCTTAGTACAGTGCTCTGCACATAGTAAGCTCATAGTAAGCTCTCAATACTCTCAGTGCTCTCTACTGAATGATTTGCTTGTATCCACCCCAGTGCTTAGTAGGGTACAATTATTATTAAATGATTTAACCTCTCTTTGCATCAAGGCCAGAATATGTAATGCCAAAGCAGGAAATGTTCTAGGCATGGGTGGACTCGGGATGGAGGCTATCAGCTTCACCTCTACCACTGCTACTCCCATTTTTTAAAGGCTCCGGCTCAGCGATCCAGGGAGGTGCAGCAGGAGAAAAGTCCTGGTCTAGGGGTATGTGAACAGGATGCAGGGTACGAGTGGACATTTGTGCGGGCCGGCTTTAGTCTCTGAGCAGTTGAACTGGAAGGTGACAATCCCACACATCTGTATTTACAAGATTTTGTAAAGGAGAAATCAATACCACATTTTACCCTCTTAATGAAAGGCCAACCTCAGCATTATTGAGTAGAATGTTTTGCACACTCATTTTTCCTCATCTAGATTACATCTGGCATGATTTTGCCATCTAGTGGTCTCAAAATAATTACATTGTACTGGAGCAACGAACTAGTTTGATCCTTGTTAGTAGCAGGTGGGGGGAAAAAAATATCAGTGACACTAAAATATAATCACCCCCAACTTATGCCTGGAGATGGAAGAGGTAAGGGAGATAATAGATTAATATTATTCTTAGATAATCAAAGAGCTTCATTTTAAACTTCAGCTTTCAAGTTTTTCCTCCCTAAATCTCTGAGTAATCTTTGGTATGAGAAATGTAGCCACTGTGGATTCATAAGCCACTATGGGATTTCTGTGCAATCTCAGAGAAATAAGCACAAAGAAAGGAGAGACTTTAAGAGTAAAAAGATGAGAACTGCAAAGCCTGAAGAAATGAAACAGAATCCATCAGCCAAAGAGAAATATTGAGTGCATTTTGAAATACCATGAATGTTTCCTTGGTTCCTGCTAACTTTTTATTATTCTAATTTGGTGGACAGCCAATGAAATGTTGCATAGGCTCTCATATGAGAGTAGGGCAAAATTTTATTGTTACCCCATTTTCTTGGAGTTGCTAATAAATATCAACATTGACTCATATGACTGTCCCCTCCTCTCTCTTCCCCCTGTCCTCTTGGGAAGATTTTAACCAGCAATTAAATAGCAGGAAGAATGAGAAAAAGCAAGAGGTCCAGTTTATCCATAAACTGGATAATCCTACTGCCACAGAGGGAAACAGCAACAGCAAAGGTCTCCCTGGTTTCAAAGCCATTTTCATATGATTTGACTTTCAGAGGATCCCACTATGTTTAACTTCAAATTCATTTTGGAAATGAAATGACCTGCTCAGGAACATAGAGAGAATCCAAGATTAAGCTAAAATTAGAAATTATTCCTTCTTCCTGGGTCAAGGCCTAGACTGTAGTGCTTTCTTAATAGTGAAGTTCGTGACAATTTTCATGAAGTTGAAAGGACTGGGGAAGCAAAAGAAGCCAGTCATTTCCCCTCTCTGTCATCCTGGGCGTACGTATTTGAAGAGCCAATTTTTCTGGAAAGCCCCAGATTCCGGCATGTGTCTCTCTCCACGGACCCCATCCCCCTCCACACACATTTTTATGACCTCTTGTTGACATCTTTTCCTGAATGACAGTGACAGCCCAGAGGATTTCCGTTGGACTGTGAACCAAAAAACAACCCCACCCTGTGTCCTTATTGCTTCTCTATTTACATTATTCTATTTGTATTATGTTGTTTTGCATATGTAACCTCAAGAGAAACTTGTGTTATTCTGTGCTTTTTGAACAAACAGCTGAAAAAGTCCAGTCCAGTTCTTTCTTAGGGAACTTCCAGGTCCATGACTTTCTTATTAAGTGTAATTATCAGATGAAAAGTGGTCAGGAAGAACTGAAGGCTGAAGACTCCTTTGGGATGACATTTTTCCATTATCAAGTGTTTAATATGTCCAATGAAGACAATTTCACACCCTCCTTAAATTACTCATTCCCCAGCCATGTGATTCTATGTAAAACACCTTGAGGCTTATTAATAATAATAATTTATCATTATTATGGTATTTGTTAAGTGCTTACTATTTGCCAAACACTGTTCTAAGCGCTGAGATAGATACAAGGTAATCAAGTGGTCCCATGTGGGGCTCACAGTCTTAACCTCCATTTTATAGATGAGATAACTGAGACACAGAGAAATTAAATGGCTTGCCCAAGCTCACACAGCTGACAAGTGGCAGAACTGGGATTAGAACCCACATCCTCTGACTTCCAAGCCCGTGCTCTTTCCACTAAGCCATGCTGCTTAGGAAGCACTCAACACTGCAATATAGAATCCCATCCATTCCTGTTAACTAAGAGAAGTAGAGATGAACCACGGAATATAATCTTACAATCTTGTTGGATTGTAAGGCTCTTGAGAATAGTGATCATGCCTACTTTATTGTACCTTCCCAAGTGCTCAGTATAGTACTCGGCACACAGTAAGTGCTCAATAAATACCACTGATTAATTTCTACTGCAAACCCAGCTCAGTAGAGTGAAGAAACCCAAAAGGGAAGCACATCATTTGCCCTGGCTTAAATACACTTATTTTCTGCTAGCAGGGACCAAGCTCTCCAATTTTCTTTTAACGGTGGCTGTGGAGGTTGGAGTCGGGATTCATTAGCCATAAAAATAATAATAATAATGGTATTTGTCAAGCATTTTCTAGGTGCTAAGTACTGTTCTAAGTGCTGAAGGAGATACAAGGTAATCAGGTTGTCCCACGTGGGGCTCACAGTCTTTATCCCCATTTTACAGATGAGGTAACTGAGGCACAGAGAAGTTTAGTGACTTGCCCAAAGTCACATAGCTGATAGTGGCAAAGCTGGGATTAAAAATAAATAAATGGTGGTATTTATTTAGCATTTACTATGTGCAAAGCACTGTTTAAGCGCTGCAGGATACAAGGTGATCAGGTTGTCCCATGTGGGGCTCACAGTTTTAATCCCCATTTTACAATGAGGTAACTGAGGCACAGAGAAGTTAAGTGACTTGCCTAAAGTCACACAGCTGGCAAGCGACGGAGACGGGATTAGAACCCACGACCTCTGACTCCCAAACCCAGGCTCTCCCACTGAGCCACACTGCTTCTCTTCACTGCCACCACTTAGAAAGTGAATCTCTGAAGGCTCATTTAATCAATCAGTGATATTTGGTGAGTGCTTACTGTGTGCAGAGAAGTGGACTAATTGCTTGGGAGAGTACCATAAAGTAGAGTTGGTAGACATGATCCCTGCCCACAAGGAGTTTACTAACAAGGAGTTTACTAACTTTATTTGCTATTGTTTAATGAGATGTTCTTCCCCTTGATTCTATTTATTGCCATTGTTCTTGTCTGTCTGTCTCCCCCGATTAAACCGTAAACCCGTCAGAGGGCAGGGACTCTCTCTGTTACCGATTTGTACATTCCAAGCACTTAGTTCAGTGCTCTGCACATAGTAAGCGCTCAATAAATACTACTGAATGAATAACTGCTCTCCATCTCCATTTCCAGGTTGCTCATGAAGAAGAGATTCCCCAGCTTGGGAAAAGAGGTGCAATTGGGGTAGAGGGCATTCTGGATCCATTTATCTCCTGTGTCTAATGAGTTGCCCAAATGGCCCCCTCTAGTGAAGGCACTTTCTGCTAGCATTTTCTGAGCAGGTGATTGAAAACCCAGTTCCTTGAGTTGTCAAGTTTCCTTAATGGGATGAAACACTAGTCCCTAAAAATTATTGCCTGTCTTCTTTGCTTCCAAACCTTGGTCAATTTCCTGCAATGCTGAAAAGATGCTGCAATATATTCCTTAACTTTCAAAGCTGGGAAAAGGTGGATTTTACTTTTATATTTGAAATTTGATTTCAAGCCAATGTATATTGTTGGTTTTCTCCTTCCTTTACTCCCATCACCCCCCATCTGCCACTGGTCATTTACAAAAGATGTAGAAGTAGATGCCAGGAGCTTGAAGAATGAACCATCCCTCTTCAACTCTCTTGCGGAGATAAAGAAGGTTTGAATCACGATGGACTTAGTTTAATCCAAGAGAGGAGTGAGGTCCTTGAGTAACTAGAGAACATCTGTGGCAACTACAGCTTTTCATTAGATAAAGGAAGTAAACTTCCACAGGTTTGAATCCAGCAATTATCATTTGCACTAAGTTCATTTAGGGATTTAAAAACCCACATCCAAAATGTATGTTCTTCTTTGAACTCTGAAGACAATACTTTATTTTCAAAGATTGCAGTGGTGAAGGGCAAGATTTCATTGTCTGGTTTTGCAGACACCTAGAAGCCCGTAATCAGCTCCTTTGCGTTTGGGGAGAGGCTGAGAGTGGGTTTTGGTGATTTTGAAAGGAATTGATTGATGCAGTCTTTCCACTGGACCCTATCTTGGGTTTTAGTTGCCTATTGTCATTTATCTCAGCTTCTAGAAAGTGCTTGCTGGGGGGAGTAATTTTTCAAACTAAATATCCACCTAAAAAAGAGTCAGCCTATGTGAATGTGAGTAAATTGACTGTCTAAATATTCCCTCTCTGTCCTTTGACAAATGCAGCTGGATGACATGTAGTGCAGTTTATTTTTTTCATGATCAATTACAGAAATCCTGCTTGTTCAGGAAAAACATGACATTTTAAAATACGTGATTTTATGTGAGGAATAGTGGGGTGGTTTTTTTTTCAGATTTCAGCATGATTTACCATGTGGATGATGAACGCTTTATCCATGTAACTGTGATATTGCTGCCATATGGTAAAGTAAATTAAAGCTTGCTACTACCGCTATGATCAAGCAATGGTAATTACTAAACACTGTGTGCAGAACACTGTACTAAACACTTTGGAGACTACAATTTAGTTGGGAGGACCTGCCTGAGCTCAAGGAATTTGCAGGCTAGAGCCAGAGACAGACATTAAAATAGGTTACAGATGGGGGAATGGCAGAATATAACAATATGTACTTAAGTCCGGTGGAACTGGTGGTGGGTTGAGTTTCAAAGTGCTTAAGGGGTATGCACTCAAGTGCATAAATAATGCAGAAGGGAGGGTGAATTGGATGGGGGAAATGAGGATTTAGGGAAGGCCTTTTGTTGTAGATTTGATTTTAGTTCATTCATTCAATAGCATTTATTGAGCACTTACTATCTGCAGAGCATTGTACTAAGCGCTTGGCATGTACAATTGGGCAACAGATAGAGACAATCCCTGCCTCATGACAGGCTTACAGTCTAATCGGTGGGCTTTAAAGTTGGAAGAGTGGTGGTCTGTCAGTTATGAAGGGGTAAGGAGTTCCAATCCAGAGAGAGAGAGGATTTGGGCAAGGGCTCAGCAGCAAGAGAGAGACAACAAGGTACAGGGAGTAGGTTGGTGTTACAGGAGTAGAGTGTGCAGTCTGGGTTGTAGAAGGAGATTAGTGTGGCATGGTAGAAGAGGGAGAGCTGAATGACTGCCTTAAAGCTGATGGTGAGGAGTTTGTTTGATGCAGAGATGGGTGGGCAATTGTTTTCGAGGAGTAGAGAGACATGGACTAAGCAGATTTTTAAGAAAACTGATCTGGAAAGCAGAGTGAAGAACAGAGTGTGGAGAAACAGGAGAAGGGAGGTTAACGAGAAGGCTGTTGCAGTAGCCAAGGCAGGAAATACGGGCTTGGATCAACATGGTAGCAATTTGAAATTAAGGGTACAGAAAGTATTCCAGTTTCCCCCAGGAGAGCCAGACACATTCCATGCTATTATTATTATTATTGTACAATAATAATAATAATAATAATGGTATTCCTTAAGTGCTTACTATGTGCCAATCTCTATACTAATCACTGGGGCAGATAGAAGATAATTAGATGCCACATAGGGCTCACAGTCTAAGTAGGAGGGCTAATAGATATTGAATCCTCATTTTGCATATGAGGGAACTGAGACACAGAGAAGTGAAGTCTCTTGCCCAAGGTTACACAGCAAACAAAAGGTGGAGCAGGGATTAGAACACAGGTCCTCTGACTCCCAGGCCCATGCTCCTTCTGTTAGGCCATACTTCTTCTTCTTGCTCCAGAGCTCTGCTTTTCAGAATGGGGACCCAAGTTCAGATATCACCTATGAACGCTATGCTTCACTTTAAAAAAAAATCCTGTCAGACACTTGATACCTTTTCCAGGCACATCCACTCTTTGCCCTTGTGGTTGTTCTTAGTGGATGACTCCTACCCATGGAAACTTAATAGGCGTTAGAGAAGCAGCTTGGCCTAGTGGATAGAACATGGGTATGGTAGTAAGAAGGACCTGGGTTCTAATTCCAAATCCACATTTTGCTGTGTGACCTTGGGCAAATCACTAAACTTCCCTGCTTCAGTTATCTTACCTGTAAAATGGGGATTAAGACTGTGAGCCCCATGTAGATTATAGACTGTGTCCAACCTAATTAACTTGTATATACCTCAGGACTTAGTACAGTGTCTATTATGGAACATAGTAAGCATTTAATAAAAACCATAAAAAAGCCAAAAAACCAAATAATTCATCATCTGTCTGTTCCAATACTCAACAGGTAGATTAAGGATTTGTTGGATGTAAGAATAATAATAATAATGTTGGTATTTGTTAAGCGCTTATTATGTGCAGAGCACTGTTCTAAGCGCTGGGGTAGATACAGGGTAATCAGGTTGTCCCACGTGAGGCTCACAGTTAATCCCCATTTTACAGATGAGGTAACTGAGGCCCAGAGAAGTGAAGTGATTTGCCCACAGTCACATATTTGAACCCATGATCTCTGACTCCCAAGCCCGGACTCTTTCCACTGAGCCACGCTGCTGTGGGGAAGGGAAATTAATCAGCTATTTTTTCCATATCTGAGCAAAAATCAATGTTAAATTTCAAATTTGGGGTTTTATTCATTTTTATGATTCCCACACTGTCTCTGCACAGCTAATGGTTCTTCGGGTGCTAATGGTTAAATCAGTATTAAACATCTTAGATATCTGTCAGCATACAATATTTAATTAGAGGTATCAAACCCAAGCCTCAATCCAAGATTTTTTAACAAGTTCCTGGGCTCTAGAGGTGAGGGCAGCATAGTGGAGTGTGAACAATGATGGAACTTAAAAGAAGGCCAACTAAGGAGAAGGTTACCCATAGAAAGTCCATCTTACTACCATGCCATGTTCTATCCACTAGACCAAGCTGCTTCTCTAACAGTTATTAAGGTTCCTTGGGTAGGAGTCATTCACTAAGAACAACCACAAGGGCAAAGAGTGGATGTGACTGGAAAAGGTATCAAGTGTCTGACAGGATGTTTTTGAAAGTGAAGCATAGAGCTCATGGGTGATATCGGAATTTGGGCCCCCATTCTGAAAAGCAGAGCTCTGGAGCAAGAAGAAGTAGTATGGCCTAGCAGAAGGAGCATGGGCCTAGGAGTCAGAGGACTTGCATTCTAATTTCTATGGTTACCCATAGAAAGTCAGCCTTTTTACAATGAGAGGAGGGAAAATCCCCACCCCTGTGGCCCTACCAAAAACATTATGACACACCAAAAAAAAAATCAAACTTTCCAAATATCCCATTTAATAATGTTGGTATTTGTTAAGCACTTACTATGTGCAGAGCACTGTTCTAAGCGCTGGGGTAGATACAGGGTAATCAGGTTGTCCCATGTGAGGCTCACAGTTAATCCCCATTTTACAGATGAGGTAACTGAGGCACAGAGAAGTGAAGTGACTTGCCCACAGTCACACAGCTGACAAGTGGCAGAGCCGGGAGTCGAACCCATGACCTCTGACTCTGAAGCCCAGGCTCTTTCCACTGAGCCACGCTGCTATTACATCATTTATATTATGGCAGTGGAGATATAGAAATTCATAATAGTTATAATAATTGCAGTATTTAAGTGCTTACTATGTGTCAAGCACCATACTAAACTCTGGGGTAGGTATAAGGTAATCAGGTCCCAAAATGGACTTAAGTAGGAGGGAGAAGATGCATTGAATTCCATTTTGCAGATGAGGAAAGTTGGGATTTGCCCAAGATCACACAGCAGGCAAATGGCAGAGTTAAGATTAGAACCCAGGTCCTCTGACGGCCCATGCTCTTTCCCCTAGGTCACTCACTGCTTCTCCAACCCATCACACAAATGCCCAAACAACTAAAATTGGCAGCAGAAATATGATTTATTCTCAGTTGACTCAGGTCCATTTTGGCAGCCTAAGAAAAATTGAGTACATTTTAAAATATTAATTTCCTTTTTTTTTTCAAATTTTCTTCTGATTTCCAAAATATTAACCCTAACTCCAGGTAATGACTGGTTTCTGGTCTTATGATCAAGGCTGCCCTTGATTACAATATGATATCACATGACAAAAAAGTTTGGACACTCAACCATCTCTCCACCCCAGATAAATTTCAACCGAGAATGGAAGTCCTGCTGAAGGAGATAAGGGATAGTGGGGATGAAGAAAGGTACATGTTTCTAGCACTTGCAGCCCCCAAAACTCTACCTTAGAAGCAGCGTGGCTCAGTGGAAAGAGCACGGGCTTTGGAGCCAGAGGTCATGGGTTCAAATCCCAGCTCGGCCACTTGTCAGCTGTGTGACTTTGGGCAAGTCACTTAACTTCTCGGTGCCTCAGTTACCTCATCTGTAAAATGGGGATTAAGACTGTGAGCCCCACGTGGGACAACCTGATTCCCCTGTGTCTACCCCAGCGCTTAGAACAGTGCTCGGCACATAGTAAGCGCTTAACAAATACCAACATTATTATTATTATTATTACCTTGAACTCCAACCCCTTGAGCATGCTCTTTAGTCTCAGGTATTTTTAAAGAGTGTTTTGGGAGTTCCCGTTCTTTCAGGTAATCACCTGTTTCACCTGTGAGCACTGCTTACTGCTGCATCCCTTCTGCATCACCCCCTTGCAATTGGAGTTGCACCTTTTATTCACCCCCTTCTCAGACCCACAGCCTTTACGTTCATGGTCTGTAATTTATCTTGTCTGTCTTCGCCTCTAGACTGTGAGCTCGTTGTGGGTAGGGAATATATCTTCCAACTCTATAATACTGTACTCTCCTAAGCACGTAGGAGAGTGTCCAACTCTGCACACAGTACTCAATTAATCTGAGTAATTGAATGGCAAGTGAATTCTGGTTCACTCATACCAAATATAAGGAATCAGTATTCTTCAGTGAATAAATGGATCCAGGGGGTAAAACTTAGTACAAACTCAAAATTATTCAAAAGTTACTGAGTGATATTGAAATACTAAAATTTTTCCAGTCATAAGATTTAATTCACCTGTATATATCTGGTATTTCTACTGATCTATCCCGGCTCTGCCACATGTCTGCCGTGTGACCTTGGGCAAGTCACTTAACTTCTCTATGCTCAGTTACCTCATCTGTAAAATGGGGATCAAGGTTGCGAGCCCCATGAGGGACATGGACTGTGTCCAACCTGAATACCTTGTACTTAGAACCCAGTGCTTGGCACACAGTAAGCACCTAACAAAAACCACAATTATTCATATTTTTATTCTATTTATTTATATTAATGTCTGCCTCTAGGTCGTAGGCTTGTTGTAAGCAGGGAATGTATCTGTTGTTGTACTGTATTCTCTCAACAATTATTACAGTGTTCTGCACATAGTAAACACTCAAATACAACCGACTGATTCTATTAATATTGTTATTAAAGTAAATTTTAATAAGAACACAGAGTGCTACCTTGTAAGCTCTCCGATCTCTTATTCCTTTCCCTACTACCAAAGCTCCAAGTCAGAAATATAATTTCTTCCTTTAAGCAATGAATCTTTGTACGGGGAATGACTGTTATATTATTGTGTTGTACCCTCCCAAGAGCCTAGTACAGTGCCCTGCACACAGTAAGCACTCAGGGAATATGACTGATTGAGCTTGACCTAGAAATAAGAATGCATATATACAAATTGGCAGAAGTTAAATTCCATTCCATTCCATTAAATCTTAATTTATGAATCAGAAGTGTTCATTAATTACCTTTAAACATTCAAGCTGAAATGCAGGAGTCCATTGGCCTGGTTTTTGCTTCCAAGGTCGCAAGCAGGATTCCCAAGGGGACAACTTGCGAAAGCATAGTTCAATTTAAACTTTTAAATGAAGCAGTCCAGTTGAACCACTTTCCGGTGTCCTCCTATATTTAGAAGCTGCCATCTCTCCCGTTAATATGGTTCAGAACCTATACTCATATGTTCTGTTCCTTTGACATTACTTAAAAACCTGCAAGCATGACCAGGTCCTACCATTTTTTGACAGGTACTATAATTCCCACTCTGCACAATTTGCTGGGTCATAACATTGGCCTACAAAACAGGTGAACAGCAAGTATCATAGCAACCGCTAAATAGTCTTTGTTTCCTGAAGGGACTATGGAACCTCATATCAAGGCACTCAATTGGCCAACTGGAGCCTCCATGTTCCCTGAATTCAGCTCAACTAGCTATTCCCTGCAGCTGGTCTGCTTGATCCTCAGTGGTTATGCTACCCACTATGTCATCAATGGGACAGCTACTGCTTGTTGTATCTCTGCTTAACACAGGAGATGGAAGCTCAGTTTAAGTGAGGTACTAGCAACTTTGAAGCCTTTTAAACCTTATGTTGAGGCAAGAGGGGAGTTCATTTTTCTTTCGCTTTCTGGCCCCTATTTTAATTTTGTCTTACCTGGATTGGCTGTGTTTGGTAGGTTGTCAAAGTTTCGAACGGTGGGTGCTTGACTAATAGTCAAGGAATCTGAATGCAGATTGACTATATTTGTTCCTATGTGGCACAGGCAAAGGAAAACAAGGCAGTTGTCCCAGCTAGGTTATGGTCTGTTGGAGTATATTACCCCAGTTTTGCCGAGGGCACTTTCCTTAATCCTGCGACAGGTTTTTGCAATTCTAGATATTGTGCCAGTGGGTTGGAGACGTAAACCACTCACCTCTAACCTGCACCTACATACTTCCCTATGACATCATTCTGGGTACCATCTCTAGAGGTTTTGTTCATGGAAAATGAATCCCCAGGCCTGACGCTATGGAAATCTCCCTGGTCCATTCTGTGATGATATTCCAACCCTTCTGTGGGCAGTTGATAGAGTATATTTGTAATGCAGGTTTTTGAAGTTCTTGGGGGGCCAGTGGGGAGGATGAGGTAGGGTTACAAGTAGACTTGTAACGTCCCATGAGAATGACTTCTACTTTTACTGAATGCTCCCAAGATTTCATTTCAATCCTACACATAGTAGGCATTCAATAAATACCTGATATAAGTGGGCCTGGAGGCAGGGACTCTAACAAGACATAAAAGTAGTTTCAGGCTGCTGTTTCCTCCCACCCAATATTAGGCCAATAACAATTTGAATTATGTCACAGTGCTTGTCTGATCAAGGACAAGATGCTGCATTTATGACCACAATCGCCTCCATCTTCATCCAACATCCTGTCAAAGATATTTGTGTGCAGATAGACCATATTCCTCATATTTGTAGCTCCTAGTGATGGACTGATCCTAGTGTTCCCAGGGACTAGAAAGAAGCCTGAGCCCCTGATTTGAGGAGTTTCCTTCCAAACAGGCAAGGAAAGTACTTCTGCTAACTGGAGTTCTTCCCTTTTTGCATATCATTTAGTAGAATGAGCATCATTTATAAAGCAGCTACTGTTTTCAAGTAATTGTTCCAGTAATAATAATAACTGTGGTATTCATTAAGCACTTACCATGCACCAAGTACAGTTCATAGCACTGGCATAGATTCAAAATAACCATGTCCTACATGGGGCTCACACTCTAGGTTGGGGAACATAAACTACTTAATCCCCATTAATGGAATCCCCAGTATGATGATGAGGAAACTGAGGCACTGAGAAGTTAAGTGACATCTCCAAGATCACACCACAGTTATGTGGTGGAGCTGGGATTAGAACCCAGGTCTTCTGGCTCTTAGGTCTGTGCTTTATCCTCTAGGCCATACTGTTTCTTGTAACTTGTTTCACTTGTTTTTAAAAGACAGTGGATTCTTGCTATAGTATGTTATAATAAAATGGAAATATCAGGGAATGTTCTTGCTCCAACTTGAGTCTGATCTGGACTTACAAGTGAGTTCAAGTAGAATTGGTGTAAGAAGAAGTGATTCTGTGCTCATATGACATTTCCCAGCCTTTGCTGTCCTGGACTTAGTTTCATAGTTTTGGGGTTTCTTCAACTTTACCAAATAAAGTACAACTAAATAACATTGAGAGGCAAGGGTATAAAGCACTTTTCTAGTGCTGGGCATAATGATAATATAGGAATTTTTATCATTTTGGGTTAGGGTAGTAATTTTGAACCATCTACTTCTATCTCATGAATTCCCATTATATCAATGGCTTAGTATAACTCAATTTTTCCTTATCAGGTTCAGAACTGCATGATGATAGAATTGAGTGCTCAGTGCAAAATATAAATGCTTTTAGAGATAGCAATTCAAACAGCTGGATTTCTCTGTGATGGGTAAATGAAAGCCTGTTCGTAAAAACCTAAAGCCTCCCATTAGAGAACAAACTTCACCTGAATTTAGCTGTCATAGCTGCTGCCTGCAAACCATAATCTGGGCAGATTGCGCTTCAGGTAACGCATGCATCAGGAAACGAATTGGGAATTTATCAAATGCCCTGCCAGCCTGGTCCTAGATCCGGCTCACTTGACCATCCACACTTGCACCTAGAGCAGCTTTCTTTGTCCAAGGAGTGATTCCTGCCAGCAGATGGAGTTGCCGACATTGTTCTTTTTAGAGCTGCTTTGTCTTTCCAGAGTGAAGGGCAGGGCTATTATAAGGCTGGGTATGATCAGCAAAGAGCTTCAGTTTCCTAAAACAATGTGTTTTAACAAGATACAGACGCTGAAACTTTTTACTACTGATTTATTTGCTGGAGAAAAAAGAAATCGTATCTGAAAGGGACCATTTCCTTTCAAGTTTCTTTTTTCCACAGCAGTGGGCAAGACTACCCTGAGTGAAAACATCACTTGGTACTTAACTGAAAAACTGTCCTAGCTCTTTAGCAAGCAAGGCCACTAAATACCACAACCCCCACAGCTTCTGCCCAGAGCCTGGAACAGCCTTTTCCTCTCTTTCTCTAGGAAAGTCTAATTGCCTGAAGTCCTAGCAGTTTCTACTTCCTACCACATAGATGCAGAATGGCTTAGAGAATAGAGCTCGGGCCTGAGAGTCAGAAGGAACTGGGTTCTAATCGAGCTCTGACACATGTCTGCTATGTGACCTTGGGCAAATCGCTTCCCTTCTCTGTGCCTGATTTACCTCATCTGTGAAATGGGTGTGAGCCCTTTGTGGGACAGGGACTGTGTCTAACCCGATTAACTTGTATTTACCCCAGCACTTAGAACAGTGCTTGACACATAGTAAGCACTTAAGTACCATTATTACTATTAGCAGTTTCTGCTCACACTGGCTTCTAGTCTTTCTCTCATATGGCAGGAAACAAAGTGGCATATTTTGGGATACAGAGGAAAGACTATTGAGAGCCCTCAGCACTCTCACCTGCATTAACTCACTGCTCCACAAGAAGTGGCAGCAAAGGGATACGGTTCAATGTTACTATGAATATGTAATAATAACAATAATAATAATATCTGTTAAGTGCTTACTGTGAGCCAAACACTGTTCTAAGATCTGGGTAGCTGCAAGTTAATCAGGTTTGATACAGTCCCAGTCCCAAATGGGATTTAATCTGTAGGATGGAGTAGGATTTAATCCTCATTTTATAGATGAGGTCAATGAGGCACAGAGAAGTAATCAGAGAGGAAAAATCTATCACAAATGGAAAAGACAATCAGCTATATGGAACCCCCCAAAGGTGCCATTTAGTTGTAGGATCACTGATGTATGTGGCCTCTTGCCTAAAAGCAATGGTCAGTAAAGAAGTAGAGAGAGGTTATGTGAAGAGCTCACATTCATTGTTCTTTGGCAGAAGTGATTGCCTCAACCAAAACGCAGACATTAAAACTTGCCACTGCTTTATGGGACTTTCACAGAAACATTAGAAGCCATATTGCCAGCCAGATAAAGGTCTGCGTTTCTGAAGAAAGGAGAGGAAATTGGAGCCAGAGCTTCTTAAACGGTACTAAAGTCTATCTGCTCACGTAGTCAGACTCAATCAGCAACTTGAATCAAAAAATTCAAAAGGTGTGACATTATTTGCAGTAGTTTATTGCCATTGAGGTGTCATCCAGGTGAAGGCAGACCAGGCTCTCTTGAAGGAGTAGCTGGAGTGCGAAGGAGGAAAGAAATTCAGCGGGGAGGGAAGGGTATGTGAAAAGTTGGGAAGAGCATCTTGGTGTAGCATCTTTCAGGCGTTGATCCACCCTACACAGTGACCATTATCTCAGACAGGGGTTTGCGGGTTAAATCGGGCACGGTGGCCTCTTTGCTGGGATAGCCCACGGGGAGGAGCAGGAGGAGCTTCTCATTGAGGGGGCGTCGCAGCAGTGCCCTCAGGCGAGGACCGCAGTTCAGTGGGGTGGTAGTGACGGTCACCAGGCCCGCATTCTGGAAGAAGAGAAGCTGTACTATAGATTGACCCACCAGACTGTGAACTTAAGACACCGGCACGGCATAACGGACAGAGTGGAGGCCTGGGAGTCAGAAGGTAATGGGTTCTCATCCAAGCTCTGCCACGTGTCTGCTGTGTGACTTGGGGCAAGTCAATTCACTTCTCTGGGCCTCAATTATCTCAACTGTGAAATGGGGATTAAGACTGTGAGACCCAGGCTGTGTCCAACCTGTTTTTCTTGTATCAACCCCAATGCTTAGTACAGTGCCTGGCATGTAGTAAGTGCTTATCAAAAACCACAACTATTACAATTATTAAACTTACAGTGGGTGGGGAATGTGTCTGTTATATTGTTGTGCTCTCCCAAGAGTTTAGTGCAGTGCTCTGCACACAGTAAGAGCTCAATAAATACAATTGACTGATTGATTGAAAGCCAAGAAACTCTCCTTGTGGGCAGGGAATATGTCTGTTACACGGTTGTATTGTACTCTTCCTAGTGCTTAGTACAGTGTTCTACACTGTCGGCTGTGTGACTGTGGGCAAGTCACTTAACTTCTCTGTGCCTCAGTTCCCTCATCTGTAAAATGGGGATTAAGACTGTGAGCCCCACGTGGGACAACCTGATTCCCCTATGTCTACCCCAGCGCTTAGAACAGTGCTCGGCACATAGTAAGCGCTTAACAAATACCAACATTAATTACACACAGTAAGTGCTCAATAAATATGACTGGTTAATAGAATGGCTAAGTAACTTTTCTGGAATTCTTCTAGAGTTGCTTATTCATATCAAAGATTCTCCCTGCAAACAGTGATGTAGAATCAATTATGTTCTGCTTCCTCCTTCTCATTCTCTTGGAAGTCTAGAGCCAAGAAGTTGCCAGAACACACTCTGGCCCTCTATCCTTTTAGCTGCTTCCAACACTAAAGGATAGGAATAGGCAAATATTGTTCTCTCCCAAGTGCTTAGTTGAGTGGTCTGCATAGAATAAGCACTCAATAAATGCTATTAATTAATTGATCTAATCCATACTTCTGCCTAACAAGTAAAAATGGTCCTTCACCAAAATTAGAGAAATGTGGGAATTCTAACAAGGAAGGCGATATGAAAGGTGAAACACAAATGTGATTATTTAATAATTGCTATGACTAAAATGATTGTACCTTTTTAAAAGATGTCCATATCATCCAACCTCAAGATGGGACAGCTAAGTAGCCAGACAATTAGAGAAGGAAAGAGATGGGGAGGGCACGGGAAGGAAGGAGGTAGATTTGCATGCGAACACACCGCACAGGAAGAGAACTATCCTGTTTCATCTGCCCTCCTCTGAGGAATTCTCCAATCCCTGATTATCTTATCTGAATGGAAATTCAATTCAGGCTTTTTTCTCCATGAACTATTGTGCCAGGATGTGGCTTTAGGGAAGGGAATCAATCAAGCAATGATATTTTTTGAGTTTTACTGTGAGGCAAGCATTGTACTAGATGATGTTTGAGAAAAGAAGGGCCTTTTGGTTATCCTTTTGGGAAGCTGAAGGGCAGCAAACTCAACAGGAAAAATCAATAATTTCTAAAAATAAATCCAGGCATGTAACATCTGGATTCTCGTATATCTTTTGTACAAGAGGAGCAACTTTAGGGGTGAGATGTTTTGATTATGAGGCTGGTTTTTGCACTGGTTTTTGCACTTTCTACACTGACTTTCACAAGTGGCCAAAGGTGGCAAATAAAACTGTATTCCATCAGTTATGGTTATCCAACTTGCTCTAATTTGGGGACCCTCTGTGACAATAGATTATCCAGAAAACTTTCAATGTTCTATAATCAATCAGTCCGTTGTATGTTTCGAGCACTTAGTTTGCAGAATTTTCAAGAGATTGTGTATTTGTGGGACACTGGGGGACAGTTAGTAGCATGCCCTAGTGGATAAAGCATAGACCTTGAAGTTAGAGGGAACTGCGTTCTAATCCTAGCTCTGCTCATTTTTATGGCATTTAAATGCTTACTATGTGCCAGGGATTGTACTAAGCCCTGGGGTAGATACAAGCTAATCAGGTTGGACACAATCCATGTCCCACAGGGGGTTCACAGTCCTTAATCCCCATTTTCCAGATGAGGTAACTGAGGCACAGAGAAATTAAATGATTTGCCCAAGGTCAAACAGCAGACAAGTGGTGGAGCCTGGATTAGAACCCGGATTATAACTCTTGTATGCTGCGTGACCCCTGTGCCTCGATTACCTTATCTGTAAAATGGAGATTGAGACCGTGAAGCCCCATGTGGAACATGAACTGTGTCCAATTTGAATTTGCATCTTTCCCAGGGGTTAGTATATTTATATATTAATATTACTATTTATTTTAACATCCATCTCCCACTCCAGAATGTAAACTCTCCGTGGGCAGGGAATGTGCCTGTTTATATTGTACTCACCCAAGCACTTAGTAGAGTAACCCAGGCATTTTCCCAGCTACTGTTGCATTCAGTGTAAACAAAGTCCTATATAAAGTAACATTGGTTCCTGGAACATCACTGTAGCTGGCTAATCTTTTAGTCTGCTTAAATAGCTGCAGTAAAAACCTCTGGCCATTCAAATTCTCAAGTTCATCGGGTGCACCATTCAGAAAGCAGCAGGGTTTCCAGTTAGTTCAATGAAACTCTGAGGCCTATTTGAGGATCAATAAAACAGCCTGGAAATCTCGAGGGGAAGAACAATTTTTGGCAAGAATTCTTGTGTTTTGCTTGGTCAAGAAAAATCACAAAAATCATTTTCCTGCAAATAAATTTGCCTATGCTTCATTTTGATAAGATGAAGAATGAAAAATTTAAAATAGGTGAATAAACTCCCAACTCTCCCTGAGAGATTGAAGTGCAGATGAATTTCTGAGGAAAAAGCTAGAGGTGCCTGTAACATATCAAATCTCCCTTTCTTTGTTGGGTTGTGGCTTGTAACATACCTGAAGGGCAGCAAGGAGAATGCCACAGGCAATGGAAACACTGATCTCATTGTAGTAATGAGTCTTTTTTTTGCCTTTTGAAGTAAAGCCATGCACCTGCTTGAAAATGAGGATCAGAAAAGGGGCTATGTCCAGGTATTCTTTGATCCAGTTGGTTCTGCAAAAGAGAGATTTTTAGTGTTATTTCTCCTATACCTTTTCTCATTTGGGCAACTATTGCCTTGAACAACAGCATTAAGTCATAAAAATCCCACATGTGCAAAATAGAGGAAAAAAATCCTCAAAATTGCTAACATATTTTATAAGCACTTCTCTCCTTGAGTTGTAAGTTTCTACTATTTTTGAAAAGAAATATGGTGGATTCTTAATTACAGTTCTTATTCTCCTAATTATTTAAGGTTAAGCACTTTACTATGTGCCAGGCACTGTGCTAAGTGCTGGGGTAAATAAAAGCTCATCGGGTTGGACACTTCCATGTCCTACATGGGACTCGCATTCTTAATCCCCATTTTACAGATGGGGTAAATGAGGTGCGGAGAAGTTAAGTGACTTGCCGATCAAACACTGTCTCCCCCGTTAAGACAGTGAGCCCGTTGTTGGGCAGGGCCTGTCTCTATCTGTTGCCGAATTGTACATTCCAAGCAATTAGTTCAGTGCTCTGCAAACAGGAAGCGCTCAATAAATACGATTGAATGAATGAAAGTGCTGGAGCAGAATTAGAACCCAAGTCCTCTGACTCCTAAGCCTGCATTTTATCCACTAGGTCATGCTGTTTCCCACTAATTGAATGGTAGTCATAGTATTGTGGGGGGACACATACTTTTCTTAACTAATCTTCATCTAAAGTTATTGCTTATTATTTTCACATACATAAAATTAGTATGTGAAGAAACTCCAAAAAGGAAATTAAAGGAAGTCAGTGCTTATTGCTGCATAATTCATACTGATGCTTCCTGCTGCTTGTCTTGTTTTCAGATCACTAAAATAATTCTTGTGTTGGCTGTTAAGTGCTTTCTAGGTGTCACATACTGTGTTAAGCGTTAGGGTAGTTACAAAATATCATTCCTGTTGCACATGGAATTAATAGCCTAAGAATGAAGGAGAATAGACTACAGTGGTGGTATGGCTTGGTGAATAGAGCATGGGCCTGGGAGTCAGAAGGATAAAGTCCTAATCTTGGTTCTGCTTCTTGTCTGCTGTGTGACCTTAGGCAAGTCACTTAACTTTTCTGTGCCTCAGTTCTTTCACCTGTAAAATGGGGATTAAAACCATGCCCGACCTGATTATCTTGTATCGATCCCAGTGCTTAGTACAGTGCATGGAATATAGTAAGAGATTACAAATTCCATAAAAAACTACAATACCCTATTCTTTGATAAAAGGCTTTAGGTTCTTACAAAACCTTTCAGCAAGGAAAATTTGCTTTGCACTATTCACCCACTCTGACACCAAATAATAATGTTGGTATTTGTTAAGTGCTTACTATGTGCAGAGCACTGTTCTAAGTGCTGGGGTAGATAAAGGGTAATCAGGTTGTCTACATGAGGCTCACAGTCTTAATCCCCATTTTATAGATGAGGTAACTGAGGCACAGAGAAGTTAAGTGACTTGCCCATAGTCACGCAGCTGACAAGTGGCAGAGCTGGGGTTCGAACCCATGACCTCTGTCTCCCAAGCCCGTGCTCTTTCCACTGAGCCACATATATGCGTGCATATGCCAAGGCAGTTTCTTCCAATAACACAGTACATCCAGCCCAACAGGCCTGCATTATCAGGAGGAATATTCCCTATTCGCCAACAGTGCTTTAGCCAGAAAACAATGAAAATAATTATTATGGTAGAATCAATTATATTTGAGCGCTTATTGTATGCAGAGCATTGTACGAAGTGTCTGGAAGAGTATAATGTAACAGTTGTAGATATGTTCCCCACCCTGGGCAGGGAGTGTGTCTCTTTTCTTTTAATATTGTACTCACCAAGTGCTTAGTACAGTGCTCTGCACACAGTAAGTGCTCAATAAATACAACTGACCAGAGCGGGAGACAGACATTAATATAAACAAATTATGGATCTGTACCTAAGTGCTGTGGGGCTGCAGGTGGGGTGAATAAATCAGTCATATTTACTGAGTGTTTACTATGTGCAGAGAGCTGTACTAAGCCCTTGGGAGAGTAAAATACAACAGATTTAGCAGACATGTTCCCTGCAGAGTGATTCAGTGGAAAGAGCACAGGCTTAAGAGTCATAGGTCATGGGTTCTAATCCCAGCTCCACCACCTGTCAGCTGGGTGACTTTGGGCAAGTCACTTCACTTCTCGGTGCCTCAGGTACCTCATCTGTAAAATGGAGATTAAGACTGTGAGCCTCACATGGGACAACCTGATTATCCTATATCTAACCGAGTGCTTTGAACAGTGCTCGGCACATAGTAAGCGCTTAAAAAATACCAACATTATTATTATTATAATGAGTTTACAGTCTAGAGGGATAGAATAAAGGGTGCAAATCCAAGTGCAAGGGTGATGAAGAAGGGAGAGGGAGTAGGGAAAATGAGGGTTTAGTCAGGGAAAGCCTCTTGAAGGAGATGTTATTTTTAATAAGGGCTAGAAGTGGGAAAAGTAATGCTCTGTCAGATGTGAATAGGGAAAGGCTAGAGGTAGATCAGGAATGAGGGGTTGGGGGTGAGTTAGTTGAGTTCAAGGTACAAAGAGTAGGCTGGTGTTAGAGGAGCAGAGTGAGAGTACTGGGTTGCAGAAGGAAATCAGTAAGATTCGTTTGATCGTATTTATTGAGTGCTTACTATGTGCAGAGCACTGTTCTAAGTGTTTGGAATGTACAGTTCGGCAACAGAGACAATCCCTGCCCAAGATAGGCGAGGCAAAGTGATTGGGTGCTTTAAAGTCAATGGTAAAGAGTTTTTGTTTGATGCGGAGGTGGATGGGCAACCACTGAAGTTCTTGAGGAGTGGGGAAACACAGCCTGAACATTTTTGTAGAAAAATGATCTGGACAAAGGAGGGAAATATGGACTGGAGTAGGGAGAGGCAGGGAGGTTAGCAAGAAGGCTGATGCAGTAGTCAAAGCAGGTTAAGTGCTTGGATCAACATGGTAGCAGTTTGAATAGATAGGAAAGGGTAGGATTTAGTGATGCTGCGAAGGTCCAACTGACAGGATTTGGTGATAGGTTGAATATACGGGTTGAACGAAAGAAGTGAGTTGAGGATAAAGCCAAAGTTATGGGCATGTGAGACAAGAAAGATGGTGGTGCTGGTTACAGTGATGGGAAAGTCTAGGGGAGAAGAGGGTTTCAGTGGGAAGATGAGTTCTGTAGAACCAAATGTACTGCTGAATGAAAGGCATTAATATATGTACATATATTATATAATATAAATATATATACTCACCATGCATACTACAAACCCTTAGTGTACAACAACGCTTCTTTGGGGCTAAAAACACACAACTTGAGCTTTTAACTTCACATTGGATTGCAACGTTCTTTACAATAACCTGATTTGATTCTTGCAACTCAGTATACTCTAATACAATTTATCACCATATGTATATGCTACTAGAGAACATCTAGTACAGACGCTTGACTAATATTATTGATAGCATTGTAAATGATCTGTGAAACCAGCAGTTCTTTTCTGGGGCCAGAAGAAAAAATCAGAATCCACACAACTCCCCCAGTCAATCAATCTAATTTGAGTGCTTTCTGTGTACAGAGTACTGTACTAAACACTTGGGAAAGTACGGTATAATAGAGTTAATAGACATGTCCCCTACCCACAACAAGATTATAGTCTAGAAGGGGATACAGACTTTAATATAAATTAATTATGGATATGTACGTAAGTGCTGTGGAACTGAGGAAGGGATGAATAAAGGGTACAAAACCAAGTTCGAGAAGTTAGAGTTAAAGAAGCAGTATGGTCTAGTGAACATAACATGGACCTGGGAGTCAGAAGGACCTAAATTCTAATCCTGATGACACTTGTATGCTGTGTGACCCTGGTAAATCACTTCACTTCTCTATGCTTCTGTTACCTCACCTATAAAATGGGGATAACACTTGTGAACCCCATGAGGGCAGTGAACTGTGTCCAACCTGATTAGCTTGTGTCTATCCCAGCACTTAATACAGTGTACTGGCACATAGTAAGGACTTAATAAATGCCATAAAAAAAATACAAGAGGATTTCCTCAACTAAGCTCCCATTTCCTCTTCTCCTAGAAAGGAATGGGAGAAGAGGAAATGAGGGCTTAGTCGGGGAAGGCCTCTTGGAGGCTTCAATAAGGTTTTCCTTTCCTTGTCTTCCTTTCCCCAGCTTCACTAAGGGAACAAGCTATTTGATCCCCAACACGACATCTCCCCTCACCCAAGCAATCCATGAGAATTCCCTAAGGAATGCAGCGCGTTTCCCTCTCTGATCCATCCTAATCTTCCTTTGTAGCTTTCAGCTGTTAGGGGCAGAGAACTTCTGGTCTCCATGTTGGAGACAGTATTAGCCCTTTTGTAAACATTAACAAAACTTCACTAATCATTACACATTGTCTTGGAACGGTGCCGCTGTCTGAAAATCTCATCACATAAAAAACAGTAATTAAACCTCAAAGCACTGGAAAGCGTGTTTTCCAGATGAAAAGAAAGGCATATAAATTTCTCAGTTACACAATGGACTAGAGACAGGACTCAGGAGTTTCCTTGACCAATTACCCCGACATTCTGCCTTCAACTAAATCAGATGAAATTCTTAGGGGGAAGTTGACTTCAAATTATTGTTTATAAAATGAAACCAAGGAAATTTAGGTTTTAGGGGACAATGTGACCAGGCATCCTGACAGGAACTGAATGGTCACCATTTTCAGAATTACAAATTTCAGCCCTCCATTCCAAAATCCCAGGGCTCTTGAAGACCCAGTAGCATTTTTCCCATTCCTATCTACACTCCCCTTTCTCTACACCCCAGCTCAAAAACTTCATTCCTCTAACACCAGTCAACTTTACTATATTTTCATCTTGTCTCACAGTTCACATCTTGCTCATATCCTCCCTACTACCTAGAACTCTTCCCACTTAATATTTGCCAGATCAGAACTCTACCTATTTTCAAAGCCCTACTAAATTCATATCTCCTCCAGGAAGCCTTCTCTGATTAACCTCTCCATCCTATTCTCCCTCCCTTCTGTATCATTTTTGCACCTAAGTCTGCACTCCTTTAGCGCTTTGATACTCATTCCACCCCCACAGCACTTATATGCATATCGTTACATGCTTTGCTTCCCCAGTAACTGTAATGCCTGGCTCTCCCATTAGATTGTAAGATCCTTCAAGGCAGGGATCATATCTGCCTCCTCTACTGTACTCTCCCAATTACTTAGTAAAGTACTCTGTACATGATAAGCACTCAGTAAATACCACTGATTAGTCAGCTTATTATAGGAATCTAATGTTAGTCATTTCAAGGTGTCTTTTGACTGATTTTCATACTTTAATTTCTTCAGATCAGCAACCCATCTATCTCCCATTCTTTTCCTGTAGTTCACTTCTTCTTCCTCTTCAATAATCTCTCGAATCTGGTGCTTTACATCAGGATCCTGCACAGCCACAAATGTCCAAGGCTCCGTGTGTGCTCCACTTGGGGCAGTTCCTTTAAATCAATCATTTAAAATGTTAGAGAAGGCTCTAGCTTCCCTAGCTTAGCTTACAAAGACAGATCTGAACCTTTTGCCCCAGTGAGTTCCTAGCCCACCAGAACTCTTAGGGTGGGGGAAGATTTGATGTACTCATATACATTTTTCTAACATATAATAATAATTATAACGATTATGTAATAGTCATTATAATAATAGTGGTATTTGTTAAGATCTGTCCCCCATGGGGCTCACAGTTTAAGGAGAGGGAACAGTTATCAAACCCCCATCTTAAAGATGAAGAAATTGAGGCACGGCAAAGTTGTGACTTTCCCAAAGTCACATAGGCTAGTCCTCTGATTTCCAGGCCTATGCTCTTTCCATTAATGATAATAATAATAATAATAATGGTATTTGTTAAGCACTTACTATGTGATAGGCACTGTTCTAAGCACTGGGTTAGATAAAGGTAATCAGGTTGTCCCACGTGGGGTTTACAGACTTAATCCCTACTTTACAGATGAGGTAACTGAGGCACAGAGAAGTAAAGTGACTTGCCCAAAGTCACACAGCAGACAAGTGGTAGAGGCAGGATTGGAACCCATGACCTCTGACTCCCAAGCCCGTGGTCTTTCCACTAAACCATGCTGCTTCTCATTAGGCCATACTGGTATTCTAGGAAAAGTCTGCAAACTCTAATCCTCTAAATAGGGCAAAAGTCCATTTTAGCCAAGAGTGGCCCCTCTTATTGTTTGATTGTTAACTAGGTTTTCATAGCAGGATTTTTTTTATCTCGAGCTCTTTATGCAGTGAATTTTTCTGTTTTTCTCCATTCCCTCTTTCATTCTCCCCTAATCCCACTCCTCAATTTAGTCTTTGTTTTTCCATTCCAAAGCACTGAGTTAACACCTTTAAGACCAGATCTGGGGTCTTCAATATGATCAAATTGTAGCCTATATTTTTGCCAGGGCTTACCCCTGACACCTCTGAAATGGCATTTCATAAGAGTTAGTTATGAAAGCAAAAATAAAATCCCCATTTTAGATTTGTAAACATTTCTGCCTCTTCACTACTACATCAGTACGCTGCTTTTGAAATAAACTTGTAGTGACATATCATGATACATATTTAAATGTTCCTACTAATATAAAATGACATTACTCATTACTCAGTTGCAGAACCTTGGTTACAATCATGTAAGCACTAAACGTAATAGACAACAGGGAAACTACAGTGCTCTAAAAAGTGAGAGACTCTAATAGCATAGCCTAGTGAGAAGAGCACAGGCCTGGGAATCAGAGGACCTGGGTTCTAATCCTCTCTCTGTAGCTTGCCTGCTATATGACCCAGGGCAAGTCACTTTTCTGTGCCTCAGTTTCATCATTTGTAAAATGAGGATTCAATGCCAGTTCTCCCTCCTAAGTAGACTTGAGCCTCATATGGGGCAGAGACTGTTTTTGCCCTGATTACCTTGTATCTACTCCAGCACTTAGTACAGTGTTTGGCAAACACTAAGCGCTTCTAAGAGGCAATGGCAAATCACTTCCATATTTTCACCAAGAAAACTCTATGGTTACACAAACAGAATGATTACAGGGGGAGGTTGAGCCTTCTGGGAGAGATGTGTCCATGGCATCGCTATGGGCCGGATGCATAAGACTCGACTGCATAAGACAAGACAAGCACTTAAATACCACCATTATTAGATTTACTGAAGAAAAGTGAATGGATAGAGGGTTTGTTATTTTCCATTTTGAAGCACGACTTCAGAAGAGACTATAAGCTCTTGATGGGCAGGGAACATGTCATCTAATTTTGTTGATTGTTACAAAAGCTCTTAAAGTGCTCTGCAAATAGTAAGTACTAAATAAATACCATTGATTGCTTGATGATCATAAATCCTGGATGAACGTGGTTTCTGAGTAACATAGAACTATGGCTGATGGGATAGAGAGGATAGCAAGCCATCCCAACTTCCCATTTTTCTGCCATCAGGACAGAGGCTGAATAGACTGGGATTCCCCAGCACATTTAACAAAGGCTAAATCAACTTGTATCCATTTAATGAAAGCTCATGCCCTAATGTATTTTCAACTTACCAAAAGTTGGTTAGTTCAGCTGCATCTGTTTCTATAATGTTTGAAAACATTACATTTTCTAGCCACCACTGACATACTGGAAATGGAAAGTGCTGGATTTATTTATTTATTTAGTGGTAGTTGTTTAAGCTATGTGCCAGGCACTGTACTAAGCCCCGGGGTAGATACAAGCTAATCAGGTTGGATACAATCCCTCTCCCACATGGAGACTCACAGTCTTAATCCCCACTTTACAGATGGGGTAGCTGAAGCACAGAGAAATTAAGTCACAAAGGTCACAAAGACAAGAGGCAGATCTGGGATTAGAACCCAGGTCCTCTGAATCCCAGGTCATGCTTTATAATAATGTTGGTATTTGTTAAGCACTTACTATGTGCAGAGCACTGTTCTAAGCGTTGGGTAGATACAGGGTAATCAAGTTGTCCCACGTGAGGCTCACAGTCTTAATCCCCATTTTTACAGATGAGGTAACTGAGGCACAGAGAAGTTAAGTGACTTGCCCACAGTCACACAGCTGCCAAGTGGTAGAGCCAGGATCCACCAAGCCACTCTACTTCTTTCCTTTGAATAGTCAGGGAATCCCAAACGTTTACCACGAACAGCCCAGCATATGGTATAACGTCCTGTACAGTACTAACTGGGTCTACCCACCGTCCCCTCCAGAATATCACAGCAATCATTTGGCTGACACGCTCTAGAAATCCAGGGGCATAATGCCATACCTGCAGTTTTGATGACGTTGTTAATAACCTCTCTGGGAACTGGCTCATTACTTATAAACCTGACCGACCGCCTCTTCTGAAGAAGTTCATAAAATTCTTTTGACCTCTGAATCATTTCACTCTCAGGATAGCGTTTCCAGGACAATGGGACATATTCAAAGTTGTCATCTGATTCTTGCCAGTCATCAGCCTCTGCCAAGAAACCACAGCAATGAGCACCATATCTGGCCTGTAACTGGCTCTCTACTCTTCCACCTCTGTCTCTTTGGCTAAATACTGGCACTCCCTCCCCGCAAAAATCCATCAGCTCTCCCCATGTTCAAAGTCCCCCAAAATCTCATCTCCACTGAGAAACCTCTGCTGATCGAATTCACACAGCATCCTACAAAGCCAAGCTTAGCACCTAAATATTATTTTTCCCCTCAGCACATACATTAATATGTAGATTTATTGGTAGATTCAGCTATTTACTCACCTCTTTCATTTTGATATAGTTGTACTACTAAAGGTAGAACTTCCTCATTCATTCAATTGTATTTATTGAACACTTACTACGCGCAGAGCACTGTATTAAGTTTAGGAGAGTACAACAATAAAAAGACACATTCCTTGCCTATGACTGTCTAGAGGCAGGGAGACAGACAATATAAATCAATAAATTACAGATATGTACATAAGTACTGTGGGGCTGGGATGGGGGGGATGAAAAATTGAAGCAAGTCAGCATGACACAGAAGGGAGTGGGAGAAGAGAAATGGAGGAGCTCAGTCAGGGAAGGCCTCTTGGAGGAAATGTACCCGGGTTCGAACCCCAGCTCGGTCACTTGTCAGCTGTGTGACTTTGGGCAAGTCACTTAACTTCTCGGTGCCTCAGTTACCTCATCTGTAAAATGGGGATGCAGACTGTGAGCCCCACGTGGGACAACCTGATTCCCCTGTGTCTACCCCAGCGCTTAGAACAGTGCTCGGCACATAGTAAGCGCTTAACAAATACCAACATTATTAAATGTACCTTCAATAAGGCTATGAAGGAGGGGGGAAAGTAATCATCTGTAGGATTTGAAGTGGGAGGGCGTTCCAGGCCAGAGGCAGGATGTGAGTAAGAGAGAGGCGAGATCTAGGCACAGTAAGAAAGGTTAGCATTAGAGGAGTGAAATGCACAGGCTGGGTTGTAATAGGAGAGTAGCAAGGTGAGGTAGGACAGGGCAAGGTGGTGGAGTACTTTAAAGCCAATGATGATGAGTTTTTGTTTGATGCAGAGGTGGATGGGCGATCACTATTAGAAATAATTTCTGTCTGTCCTGTCCCTTTAGACTGTGGGTTCCTTGACAGCGGGAAATTTGTCTTGCTGCTTCTGTATTCTACCAACCACTTAGCATGGTAGGGTACATGGTACTCTTTATGATAGCAGGAGAAGCAGCGTGACCTAGGAGATAGACCACGGGTCTGGGAGTCAAAAGGACCAGGGTTCTAATCTCAGATCCACCACTTGTCTGCTGAGTGACTTTGGGCAAGTCCCTTGAGTTCTCTGGGCCTCAATCTCTGATCTGTAAAGTGGGGATTAAGACTGTGAGTCGTATGTGGGACAGGGACTGTGTAAACCCAATTATCTTATATCTACCCCAGTGCTCAGTACAGTGCTGAGCACATTGTAAGCACTTAACAAATACCACAGTTATTATTATTGTTAACGTGGTGCTTTGCACCAAGTCGGCTGTGACATACCATTGAACCATACGGGGAGTGTTTCTTTCCCTGTGGCAGGAAACAGTCAAACAGATTCACTTCAAAAGCACTTGTACTTTTAAAAATCTAAATGAAAGGTGAGGACAGATGAACAAGTGTCAGAGCTTGTTTTGTCAGCCCCTACCTAGGTATCAATAACATATTTAGGGGTCATGACACCACAGGGGAGACTCCGGGTTGAGGGGAGGGGCACATGTTGGGTTCCCAGGGAGAGCTATAACCACAACCTATTTGACATTTCTGGATTGGAGACCTCAGTTCTGGGCGAGAGCAAATTCTGTGAACAGTTCAGGCTCCCCCCACAACATCCCTGCCATCAAAGTGGAAATAGGGGCAAACAGGAAAGTACAACAAGGAAGCCCTGGGTATAGTCCACAGTGAGGGGTACAGACCTGGACTTGAGTCAGTGATGCCAGGGACTGCTGCCTCTTGGCTTCAGAGGTGTAGCTGAGATCAGAGGGCACTGGCATAGATATACCCCAGAATACATTTTGGCTAAGGTCAGGTGCAGTTTAATCAGTTTAAATCAGTTTAATATCTTATATATCCTCTACTTGAAGACAATATATTAAATGGATTTTGGGAACAGGACGGTGGAATAAGAGCTTACTCCATCCACTTTACACATTAACCCACTTCACACATTAACCTGGTATTGCAGTACTTCCAGGAATGGAAGCACTTGAGAAGCAGCCTGGCCTTGTAGGAAGGGCATGGGCCTGGGAGTCAGAGGACCTGGGTTCTATTCCCAGCTCTGCCACATGTCTTTTGGGTGACCTTGGGCAAATCACTTAACTTTTCGGTGCCTCAGTTACCTCATCCATAAAATGGGAAGGAAGACTGTGTCCAACCTGATTAACTTGTATCTATCCCAGTGCTAAGTACAGTGCCTGGCACGTAGAAGGTGTTCAACAAATATCATTAAAAACAAAAGAGGGACACAAAATGAACCCTGGCTATGAAGAATAGGAATTTGCCACAGGTACAAGGATACAAATTTGTCTACCTTCTGGTTCTGGCCCTCAGAACACAGATTAGTTCTGTATTTTGAACATGATCTAACAGGCTAGTTATTTAACCTGTATAAAACATCTAACCCTATGGTGGAAGAAGGTGCAAAGGAAAGCAAGCAACGTTTCAACAAGCTCCTTAGAGGGAAGTTCTGAGCTAAAAAATATCTGTCAATCAATCATATCTACTGAGAGAAAAGCACTTTTGTAAGCACTTGGGAGAATAAAAGAGGTGTAGTAGACATGATTCTTGCCTTCAAGAATTTACGATCTGCCAGGGGAGGCAAACACTAAAATAAATTACAGGTAGGAGGCAGCAGTGGAATATACATATGCGTAGATAATATGAATGACTGGATTGCAGAGGGAGGAACAGTGTATGAGAGTGAGGAAAGCTCTCGTAATATCCCGGCTGGATTACTGTGTCAGCCTTCTCTCTGATCTCCCTTCCTCCTGTCTCTCCCTACTTCAGTCTAGTCTTCATTCCGCTGCCCGGATCATATTTCTGCAGAAACACTCTGAGCATGTCACACCCTTCCTTAAAAACCTCCAGTGCTTGCCTATCAACCTTTGCACGAAACAAAAACTCCTCACTCTGGGCTTCAACACTCTCCATCCCCTTGCCCCCTCCTACTCACCTCTCTTCTCTCTTTCTGCTGCCCACCCCACATGCTCCGCTCATCTGCTGTTCACCTCCTCACCATCCCCCATTCACGCCTATCCCGCTGTAGACCTCTGGCCCACGTATGATTGCTGTCCTGAAATGACCTGCCTCCTCACCTCCACCAAATTAACTCTCTTCCCCTCTTCAAATCTCTACTGAGAGCTCACCTCCTCCAAGAGGCCTTCCTAGACTGAGCTACCCCTTTTCCCTCTGCTCTCTCTGCTCCCTCTCTGCTCCCCCTCCGCCCTCTGCTTCTCCTCCTTCCCCCCTTCACCTCCCCTCAGCTAAGCCCCCTTTCCCTCTGCTCCTCCCCCCTCTCTTCCCCTCCCCTCAGTATTGTATATATTTTATTCACCCTACTGATTTTGTTAATAAGGTGTACATCCCCCTGATTCTATTTATCGTGATTATGTTGCCTTGTTTTTGTCCGTCTGTCTCCCCCAATTAGACTGTGAGCCTGTCACTGGGCAGGGATTGTCTCCATTTGTTGCCGAATTGTACATTCCAAGCACTTAGTGCAGCGCTCTGCACATAGTAAGCGCTCAATAAATACTATTGAATGAATGAATGATCCTCTTGTCGAGTCTAGGGGTGGGGGTGTGTTAGAGCAAAGTTACTCACTGAGGAGTCTACACTCTTTCCCTTTCTTCCTTATATATCTGAATGACCCGCAGCCTCCTGACACTGTCAGCATATATGTATACCAAATCTCAGACTAAAGAGATTGAGAAGCAGCGTGGCTCAGTGGCAAGAGCCTGGGCTTGGGAGTCAGAAGGCATGGGTTCGAATCCCAGCTCTGCCACTTGTCAGCTGGGTGACTGTGGGCAAGTCACTTAACTTCTCTGTGCCTCATCCATAGTGGGACTTATGAATGATTAGGTCCATCAGCAATATTATTGTTCTCTGTGGCACATGTCTCGCAGAGACCCACATCTGATCAAATTATTCAGTGCTTAGCATGTAAAAATGATAGTATTAAGTGTTTACTCTCTAGTAGTTTGGCATGAAAAGTCCACTTTGATCACTGAGGAGAAATACGGTCAATTCCAGAGTTCCAGAATTCTAAGTTATTAAAAGTAGAGAAAAAAATCAATTTTTGTCCTGGGCTTCCACCTTCCCTCTACACTGCTTCGATCTCTCTGGTCCAGAAGTTGGATTCGAAGGAACCACTACCACCAATGTGCTGAGGTTTGAATGGTTTGATTTCCAGCTTGTGTTTTATCTGCTGTTTTACAGTGAAGTAAGAATGGAATCAGGGATGGCTAGAGAGAGAGAGTGAAGGTGGCTCTAGAGCTCTGAAAAGTCACCACTAAACAAAATGCTCTCATCCCGACTTGTTCTACTAAGATGGAATTTTACTACATTCCTATCACCTCAGAAAGTAGCTGTTCTGGCACAGAATCTTTAAGTTGGGAAATCAAATTTTTTGTTAAGGTGAAACAAACATGTTGAGGGAGTGGTTGTGAGAGCCTATCACCTCCAAGTTGCTAATTTCTAACATCTATGTAGCAATTTGGAAACCTATGTGATTTATCTACTGGGTAAATAGACACAGTATTCCCAGCAGGCAAATTGCAAACCCAGCAATCCTATGCCGTCAGGGCTGTATTTTTGCAAAAACTTCACATTAAGAAAAATTTGTGTATTAAACATGCACACAGCACATAACTTTATTAAAAGCACATCTCCAAGAGGTCTTTCACTACTAAGACCTCATTTCCTTTCTTCCACCTCCTTCTGCATCTCCCTTGCCCCCTTTATTTAGCGCTCTCAGCCCCACAGCACTTTCATACATATTTGTAGTTTATTTATGTATATATCTGTCTCTCCCTGTAGACTGTACGCTAGTTGTGGGCTGAGATTGTATCTACCAACTCTTATATTGTACTCTCCCAAATTGTTAGTATCATGCTCTGCACACAATAAGTGTTCAGTAAATATGATTGATTCCATTACCAGAGCATGTCAAGCTCAAATAGGTTCCTGTCTCCAGAAAACATCCCGATTGCCAAATCACAGAGAAGCACCATGACCTAGTGGCAAGAGCATTGGCTTGGGAGTCAGAGGATGTGGGTTCTAATTCTGGCTCTGCCCCTTGTCTTCTGTGTGACTTTGGGCAAGTCACTTCACTTCTCTGTGCCTCAGTTATCTCAACTGGAAAATGGGGATTAAGACTGTGAGCACCACGTGGAATAACTTGATTACCTTGTATCTACTCCAGTGCTTAGAACAGTGCTTGGCACATAGTAAGTGCTTAACAAATACCAACATTATTATTATTTATTCTATCTAAAACGCATATTGAAAATCAACGTGATCAATCAGTGGCATTTATTGAGCAGTTACTACACGCAGAGCACTGTACTGAAGGCTTGGAGAATACAATACACCAGAATCAGCCGTCACATTCTCTGCCCACAACAAGCATCCGTGTTATGACGGAGCTAAGTATGCCTGTGATCCTGATTTCCCTTGATCAGGATCGACTTGCAGATGTTGGGAAGGCAGGCTTGGCTCTGGCAGGGCCTGACAGGAAGGAGTGGTGAGAGGGGGAAGCCCCTCACCCCAGGACCCTGAGAAAGGGAGATTGGAAGGGTGGAATCAGTCTCCTGGAAAACCTAAAGCAATTGAAGTTCTTATTTACAGTGAGCATGGTGGAAGGTGTGCAAGGCCTTAAACTGACAGTATAAATAATGACTTAGTCCAGGCTAAGACCAAGCCATGTCCAAGGTATCTACTCACCACAGCACGACCCTCCATTTTCCCACCTTCCACTAATTCACTTTCTTCAACTCCTCCTTCTACTCACCACTTCTACTATTACTTGTACTCACTCACCCTAGTTAAGGGAAACTATGATAATAATATGTCGGTATTTGTTAAGCGCTTACTATGTTCCAAGCACCGTTCTAAGCGCTGGGGTAGATACAGGCTAATCAGGTTGGACACAGTCCCTGTTCTACATGGGGCTCACGGTATTCATCCCCATTTTACAGATGAGGGAACTGAGGCACAGAGGAGGTGACTTGCCCACAGTCAACAGCAGACAAGCGTCAGAGCCGGGATTAATACCCAAGTCTTTCTGACTCCCAGTCTGTGCTCTATCCACTAGGCCACTCTGCTTGATAAGGAGGGGGAAGGAACTGAGGGACTGAAGGAGCCTACATGGGCCATGAAAAGTTTCTAGAGTTGGGGTTCTAGTGGATTGGGAACAGTTGGAGAGTGGCAGCCCTGATTCCAGGGGCTTCTGTGTTCTCACCTGCATCCCGAGAGCGAGCCTCACAAGAGTCCTGCCCCTGGCACCAGGATTATGGCTGTTGCTTCCAGTTCAACAGTCGAGTATGCCAGACCATAGTCAGCCAGGGTGGCCCGTGGTCTTAAGAGAAAAGTGGACTGATTTGTGTTTGGAGGTGATCCCTGAATTAGTGGAATTAAGAAGCATCATGGCATAGTGGAAAGAGCACGGGCTTGAGAGTCAGAGGTCTTGCGTTCTAATCCCGGCTCCGCCGCATGCAAGCTGTATGACTTGGGGCAAGTCACTTACTTTCTCTGAGCCTCAGTTACCTCAACTGTAAAATGGGGATTAAGACTTTGAGCCCCACGTGGGATAACCTGATTACTTTGTATCTATCTACCCCAGTGGCACATAGTAAGCGTTTAACAAATACCATTATTGTCATTATTATTATTATTAGTGGGCTCAATCAGCTCTCCTCCTCCTGCCTAACCTGGTTGATTTCCTATTACAACCCTGTCTGCACACTTCACTCCTCTAACACTAACCAACTCACTGTTCTTTGACTCCACATATCTCGTTGCCAACCACTTGCCTGAGTCCTCCCTCGAGCCTTCCCTCCACCTTAATAAATGTCAGACCACCACTCTCCCAACCTTCAAAGCCCTACTAAATTAACATCTCTTCCAAGAGGTCTTCCCTAAATAATCCCTTATTTATTCTACTCCCTTCTGCTTTGCCTATTTACTTAGACCTGCACTTGATATTCATCCCACCCTCAGCCCCACAGCATTTCTGTGCACATTCATAATTTATTTTAATGTTTGTCTCCTCTAGAGCATAAACGCCTTGTGGGCAGGGATTGCATCTCCAACTCTTCCAAGGACTTAGCTCAGTGCTCTGCATGCAGTAAGTGCTTGGTAAAAACCACTGATTGACACGACTGATCCAATCCTACTACTCATTTAAAATTTATGAATAGACATGGCGATGACTCCTAGCATCAGTGTCAACTTAGGTTTGGTGTTCAGGCCGAGCGGCAGAAAGACTGACCAAGTAGCAGGAGGATCTTGAAGGGCTGCATGTAGAATTTACTTACAATATGTGAGCCCGTTTAGACTGTGAGCCCCTTCTGGGGCAGGGATTGTCTCTATCTGTTGCCGAATTGTACATTCCAAGCGCTTAGTACAGTGTTCTGCACATAGTAAGCACTCAATAAATACTATTGAATGAATATGTGGATCGTGGGTTTGTTGGTCTACGCTTACCAACTCTGCTAGACAGTTTCTGAGGGCAAAAAACATTTCTACTCTTTGACATATGCCTGTAGTGCCTGATACAATACTGTATATGGTGGTGTTTAATCAGTGCTAGTTGTCTGGCCAGCAAAAGAAAGATTTGATAGCAGTAAAGAGATTGAGACTTCATGTCTAGGAGCAAAGAACTACACCATCATGGCAAAAGGGCTCAGACTCAGACATGGCTCAGATTGGCTACTATGGAAGACATCAATCAGTTAATCAGTGATATAGTTTGCTTTGCTTTCTGTTCAATCTTATTTGTCATTTGCTCCAGTGCTTGATTCTGTGCCTGGCACAGCGTAAGTGCTTAACAAATACCACAGTCGTTATCATTTTTATAATTATTACTACTAAGTGCTTGGCTAAATACAAGTGGTTCTGTCGCTTTGGACTATGTGACCTTGGGCAAGTCCCTTCACTTCTCTGTGCCTCAGTTACCTTTCTGTAAAATAGAGATCGAAACCATGAGCCCAGTTTGAGACAGAAACTGGCTCCGACCTGGAATCTACCCCAGTGCTTTGTACAGTTCCTGGCACATAGTAAGTGCTTAACAGATACCATTAAGCATACAACAGAAGCAGGTAATAAGTTCCCTGCCTTTGAGGAGCTTACAATCAAAAGAGGGAGGTGGAAAAGATATTTACAAGTACTCAGAGCAGGAGGAGGCACAAGGATCTAATAAGGACCAGTACAATTGTCAGAATGGACATAGCTGAATAAATAATTGAAAATACAAAAAAAGTACATCTGTATATAAATGCTGAGGGTGCATAAATCCAAAGGGTATTGATTGGGATGAGGCTTTGACAGTGCTCTGAATACCTGACCCGGAAACCAGCAAAACAAGAAGTGCAAAGGAGAAAAAATAGGGCAGGCAGAATAATTAAAAGGAAGAATGCTGTGACAGCAATGTGATTTGCATGATAATTATGCTGTTGGCTTATGAAGTTGAAGTTGTCTAGGCTTCCTATCACTTGTACCAATCCTGAGGGGAAGGGGTTGAATTTTGGTCTCACATGGCAATGTCTCCGATTCTCCCAGTCATATGACAAAATAGAGATGCATCCCTAGTGTCCACCCCCACAGTCAAAAACAATCCAGACGTGTCCCATTTTCAATTATTTGGGAATTAATTGGTAGGAAGCTCCCTGCTTTTGACTCTGTCTTGCACCAGTTTGTGCTGAATACTGTCCCAGGGGCTGGAGACTTTCAGCTCAAAGTCAGATCTCTCCTTCCCCAGCACTGTCCCCTGCTTGAAAAGTCTGGCAATTTTGTAATTTAAAGTTTGGAGTGATCCTGTCAGGCGATTCTATAAAGTGACCCTTAATGGGATCATCTCAAAGGATTAAGCTTCCTTAACATTTTGGAGAGCAAATTTGCCAAACCACTGTGTAACCAAACAGAGCACTTCTCCTCACACCAAGGACTTTTGGAGACAAAAAGAATGTGCTCTTTACTTCAAGGAAGGGCACCAGAAAGACTCAGTGTGATCTCCAACTGATCCAGTAAACTCCCTAGAATGTTCATTCAAGTGGGAAAAATAGCCCGGCCAAATGTAATTTCAGAAGCGTAAGTCATATCTTTTGCCGAATAGTACATTCCAAGTGCTTAGTACAGTATTCTGCACACAGTAAGCACTCAATAAATATGATTGAATGAATGAAGTCAAGGATCATGCCAACTGAGTTTATGGTGATGACAATGACAATATTTGTTAAGCACTTGGTATATGTCAAGCATGGTTCTGAGCACTGGGGTAGATACAAGTAAATCACACTGGACACAATCCCTGTCCCACATGGGGCTTACAGTCTAAATAGGAGGGAGGAGAAACTGAGGTACAGGGAAGTGAAGTGATTTGCCCAAGGTCACACAGCAGACAATTATTTTGCTAGTAATATAAGTAACAGTTGCTATTTTCTGCAGTGTGGCCTACTGGAAAGAACATGGGCCTGGGAGTCAGAGGGCCTGGGAGTCAGAGGGCCTGGGAGTCAGAGGACCTGGGCTCTAATCCCAGTTCTGCCAGGTACTTGTGTTTCCTTGGGCAAGTCACTTAACTTTTCTCTCTGCCTCAGTTCCCTCATCTGCAAAGTGGGGATTCAGTACCTGTTCTCCCTCAAATTTAGACTGTGAGGGATCTGATTATTTTATACCTAACCCAGTGTTTGTACAGTGCTTAGCACATAGTAAGTGTTTCACAAACCACAATTATTATTACTATCGTTACGGTTATTATTCATTCACTCTCAGGGATTATAATTTTTTTTATAAAAGGTGGGGCTGACTAAGCAAGGTCTTTAGCAATCTATAAACAACTATAGCCCAGAGGAATTTGTCTGGCTTTCTGCTTCATTACTATTCAGAGCTATTCTGGAGCATTTGCAAATGGATTAATGTAGCTCAGGAAAGAGATGTTCAACTCCTTGATGTTATGCATATAAATGTGTGTTTGAAATGTGGATATTAGAGTAACTCTATGGCTAAAGAGTCAGGGGACCCACCCCTCTTTTCCTTCAGCCGTATGTTCTGTTGTCTCTTGCCATTGAAATATGGCTCAATCCGTAAACCTTGAGGTGTGAATTCTGTTTATCAGTCTCCAGGAATCACCTGCAGAGAGCTATATCAATAGCATGGCTCTCTGAACCCAAGATATCTTAAATATTTGGCCAAGGAACCATCAAGGGCTGCCCCTGCCATGTAGAAGATGGGTTTCAATTGAAGGCTCCATTAAGGTCAAGTCAAATATTTCAATATTTTGAAATCAACATGCTGCTCCTATGTAAAACTTTAAATATTTTTCTGCTATTTGTAAAAGAATCTTGAACAAGCATATAGATCTTAGGCTTTTCTGTTTCCTGGGGGAGCAAAGAAGTGGAGTATGCTTCCCATTAGTACAAATGAAATGAAAATGAATGAATTTTTGAAATGAAGCAATTAATCAGTGACTGAGATGTAGAGGAAGACCAGTGGTAGAAAAGGAGAGGGAAGGAGGAGGTAGCAGGAAAAACTTACATTGAAAGAAAGCCCTTAATTTCAGAAGAAGCTAAATTTACGTCTTTAATCCATCAACCAATCAATAGCATTATTGACCATCTGTGTGAAGGGCACTGCACTAAATGCTTGGGTGTGACAAAAGAATTAGTATGTGTGATCCTGGCCCCTTAAGGGTGGTTTACAACCTATGAGGAGAGAGGCAATCACCTAGATAAAATCACACATAGGAGGGAATAATAGAATATAAATAAGCCCTATGGGGGTTGTGGGTATATAAATGTTTAGATGGGGTGGAGGGGCCGAAGTGGCAGTTAGGGGTTATAAACTGGGGAGTCGAGAAGAAAAAAACTTCTGAAGGAGATACAATCCAGTGGCACTTTGAAGATAAGGAGACTGGGGTCTATTAGAAAAGGGAGAAGAATCAGGAAGCAGTGAAGGGTAGAGAAGAGAACAAAGCATATCGAATAGACTGACTGGAGAGCTGGGATGAAGAAGAAAATGGATAAGTGGGAAAAAGGTGGAAGATTTAAATCCAACAGTCAGAAGCTTCTGCTTGATGCAGGGGAGGAATGGACAACCATTAGAGGCTTTTGAAGAGTGGGGAGATGAGTGCAGAACAAAGTTTACCCTAAAGGATCTGGGCAGCAGAGTGGAATATTCTCTGGAGATGGGGGAGACTAGAGGTAGGGAAGCCACTGAGGAAGCTGATGCAGTAGCCAAGTGAGGATCACGTTCCTGGATCAGCATGGTGGTCACTGGGATGGAGAAGAGTGGATTTCTGAGATGTTGTGGAGGAAGAACCAACAGAATTTGGTAAAGATTGAATATAGGTGTTTAAAGAGAGAGGAGTTAAGGATGGTGGAATTATTGACTGCCACAGGAAAGATAAATAGAGGAGTAAATTTGGGAGAGAAGATGAGGAATTCAGTTTTGGATATATTAAGCTTGATGTGGTGGTGGAACATCCAAGTGAAGATATTGTGGAAGAAGAAGGAGATTTTAATATTGCAGAGGAGAGAAGTCAGAGTGAGCTTGATAGATTTGGGAGTTATCCACATAATTAATACAGGGTGGTATATATTAACTATGACATTAAGCCAGTAGTTCATGTGGAGCAGAGTGCTAAGAGCTGGGGTAATTAAGGAATCAGATCAAAGTCGTCCTTTCCACATTGGACTCATGCCAGTAGGCTGGGGGTGGTTATCCTCGTTTTATTAATGAGGAAATTAAAGCACAGAGTGGTTAAGCGACTTGCCCAAGTTCACAGAGCAGGCGATTGGCAAAGCTGGGATTTAGAGTCAGATATCGTGATTCCCAGTCCTTGCTTTTCCCACTGAGCCATGCTTCTTTTTGCTATAGCCACCCAGATTGTGGTTAGTTTAAAACAAACAAACAAAAAAAAAACACCTCAAGAAACCATTACACTCCAGACAGATCGGTATAACCGCACCTAACAGCAAGTGATTCAGTTGGATTAATCTAGTAACAATTTGGACACCATAGCAAAGACTGGAAAATAATTTACCAGATGAGAAATGTTTCATCAGTCCCCTTCTCCCCAACTAGGAGTGGTCAAAGAATTTTTAAAAATACATGAAATCAGAATTCATTACATCCATTTCTTGCCAGGAAATGTCCATCCTTTCTGCCTCTTTCTTTCTTTCCATGCTTCCCTCCCCCTCCCCATCTCCCCGCTCTCTGAAGGCTCCATTTGGGGTAATATCTTTCCTGTAGAGTCAATGAGGGACAGTCATTGAGGGACTCAAGGAGGCAGAGTAGTGCAGCAGAGTCTCTGTCCCTTTTGTCCATATTATACTCAGGACAGGAAAGTGGACAATGGCCAGACTTGCCCCCAGCAACTACTTTTAAATGATCAGTACTATGACCTTGATTAAAATAGTAATGCAATTATAAAGAAGCATAAACAACAAATAATTGTTATTTGTTAACAAATTGATAAACAATGGAAAAGAAATGGTCAAGAAATGATTCTTCAACCAACTCCATGTCAATCCTTGGTCCCTACTGAAAATTCCTTATCGAACCAGATGGCAGGAGCCTAGAGCCACATTGCAAAGAACAGTTTGCAATGACAAATTGGCCAGAAATTGGACATATACACATTACCGATATGACTGTGGTCTACCCCAGCGCTTAGAACAGTGCTCGGCACATAGTAAACGCTTAACAAATACCAACATTATTATCATTATTATTATTATTACATAATCACATTACTGATTCTATATGCCCTTCAGTTGTTGAAGGTCATTAGGAACTTTGAGATTAACATTAGAAACATTTCACAAACTAAAACTGTTCAAATAACCTCTATCTCCTAACTTCCTTCTACAACTGCATTTATTGGACAGCACTTGTTAATTGACAACCTATTTCTTGCAACAGCATCGGTTCCTGGACCTAGGCACTCTGGTAATTTGCTTCCAGGTTTATGTGCCTAGAAAGAACTATTGTTTGTTTCCTATTGACTGAAAACAGATCACTGAGGAATTCCACTGGCGCATGTGGGAAAGAAGTAGAAAATGGCCTCCAGAGTAAGCAGAGAGCACATATCTTTTTATTGATTCAATCATTAGTATTTATTGAGCACTTACTATGTGCAGAGCACTGTACTAAGCGCTTGAAGCAGCATGGCTCAGTGGAAAGAGCACAGGCTTTGGAGTCAGAGGTCATGAGTTCGAATCCCAGCTCTGCCACTTGTCAGCTGTGTGACTGTGGGCAAGTCACTTAACTTCTCTGTGCCTCAGTTACCTCATCTGTAAAATGGGGATTAGGACTGTGAGCCCCACGTGGGACAACCCGATTCCCCTGTGTCTACCCCAGCACTTAGAACAGTGCTCTGCACATAGTAAGCGCTTAACAAATACCAACATTATTATTACAAATCGGTAACGGACAGAGACAGTCCCTGCCCTTTGATGGGCTTACAGTCTAATGGGGGTGGGGAGGGTAAATTCTATAAATAAACCCAGCAACTAAAAAGAATAGAAATTAATTGTTAAATAAATAAAGAGGGGTTCCCAGCAATCAATAAACTACATGAACAGGGAGTTAGCAATTCAAAACTGAAGGACAATGTAAACGTATGAATGGAGTCAAGAATCACGGGTTCTGCTTGCATGATTTTCTGGTTCCAAAAGTGCCCTTACTATCCACTGCTCTTTCCTTGCTCTTAGCATTCAAATTTTATGAACACGTAAGAGAATAAACCAAGTAAAAGGCTGCACATACAATTCAGGTTTTCTTCACTGATTTACCGCGATCTCCAGGATGTCACCTCATTTCTTTGTAACTTGATTTCTCTGCCGTCTCTCAGCAGCGCAGCGGGGTCTATTTCATGTAAATATCTTTATAGTTCCTTCTCTGTGACCTTGGACAAGTCACTTAACTTCTCGGGGCCTGTTTCCTCATCTGTAAAATGGAGATTCACTACCAGTTCCCCCGCCTACTTAATAATGGTATTTCTTACGCACTTATTATGTGCTAAGTACTGTTCTAAGCACTGGGGTAGATACAGGGTAATCAGGTTGTCTCACGTGAGGCTCACAGTCTTAATCCCCATTTCACAGATGAGGTAACTGAGGCCCAGAGAAGTTAAGTGACTTGTCCAAAGTCACACAGCTGACAAATGGTGGAGCCAGGGATTAGAACGCACGACCTCTGACTCCCAAATCCGAGTTCTTTCCACTAAGCCATGCTGCTCCTCGTAAGCCTAGTATAGTGCTCTGCACACAGTATACCTGTGCACGCTTGGGGGGATGGAAGGGTGGGGGTGAGAATACCTGCAAGTATTCTTGCAGGTATATCTGTCCTTCTTACTCCTAGATGACGATATTGAAATTCACCTATAAATGCATGTGTGCTTCAAAAAACTGACAGTTCTCTAGACTATAAGCTCATCGTGGGAAGGGAATGGATGAGAAGCAGTGTGGCCTAGTGGAAAGAGCCCAGGCTGAGGAGTCAGAGATCGTGGGTTCTAATCCCTGGGTCCACCACTTGTCAGCTGTGACTTTGGGCAAGTCACAACTTCTCTGGGCCTCAGTTACCTCATCTGTAAAATGGGGATTAAGACTGTGAGCCCCCCATGGGACAATCTGATTACCTTGTATCTACCCCAGTGCTTAGAACAGTGCTTGGCACATAGGAAGCGTTTAACAAATACCATTATTTTCTAGACTGTAAGCCCGTTGTGGGCAGTGATTGTCTCTATTGCTGAATTGTACTTTCCAAGCATTTAGTACAGTGCTCTGCGCAGAGTAAGCACTCAATAAATACGACTGAATGAATGAATCTGTCATGTTGTTATACCGTAGTCTCCTAATCACATAATACAATGCTCTGAACACAGTAACCAGTAAATATGATCGAACACTTCCAGTCACATTGTGAGCACCCAAAGGCTTCCCCTGGTCGCACTGACATATTCACTGCTTACGGGTTTTCTCACCTTTCCCTCCTTGTCTAACCATCAATCTGTTAATAATAATAATAATAATAATGGTATTTATTAAGTGCTTACTATGTGTCGAGCACTGTTCTAAGCACTGGGGTAGATACAGGGTAATCATGTTGTTCCCAAGTGAGGCTCACAGTCTTAATCCCCATTTTACGGATGAGGGAACTGAGGCCCAGAGAAGTGAAGTGACTTGCCCCAAGACACACAGCGGACAAATGGCAGAGCCAGGATTAGAACTCACAACCTCTGAGTCCTAATCCTGTGCTCTTTCCACTGAGCCACCCTGCTTCTCTACAAAGCTTCTCTTCAAAGCCTCTGCTCGAACAGGGCTGCTCATTCTGGATGATCGTGCTCCACGGTAGTCTAGGTGAAGTAGGCACTCAAAACATACCACTGATTGACTGATGCGTTTGAAATTACAAAGCATATATTTCTTTATACATTCTTTTCATACTTGGATAATTCAAGAATAGGGCCATTTACTGGTCATGAGAAGAACCTTTCCACTTTGTGCCTCGGACCTGTCTACAAAGCTCGGGACCCAAGGACTGGCTGCAAAAGAAACAGCACTAGAGAGCTGCATTCCAAGACTGTGCCTGGAAATTGCCAACGCTGAAGTAGTCACTTTGGTTTTTATACGGAGTTGCTGAGTTGTGTCCACGACAGTCTTTACTATCTTTACAGTGGGAATGCCCCTATACTAATCTAGATCAGACACAACCTGATTTAGGAGAGCAGCGTGGCCTAATGGGTAGAGCATGGACCTGGGAGTCAGTAGGACCTAGGTTCTAATCGTGGCTCCATCACTTGTCATTCATTCAATCATTTAATCATATTTATTGAGCACTTACTGTGTGCAGATCACTGTATTTAGTACTTGGACAGTACAATTCAGCAACAGAGACAATCCCTACCCAGCATCGGGCTCACAGTCTAGAAGGGGGATACAGGCAACAGAACAAGACAAGTTGACAGGCATCAACAGCATCATAATAGATAAATAGAATTATAGATAAATGCACATCAGTAATAAAATAAATTCAGCAATAAATATGTACAAATATATACAAGTGCTGTGGGGAGGGGGAGGGGATAGAGCAGAGGGAGGGAGTAGGGGCAACGGGTAGGGGAGTCCTCTCTGGGAGCTTGAGCAAGTCGCTTCATGTCTCTGTGCCTCAGCTACCTCATCTGTAAAATGGAGATTAAAACTGTGAGCCCTACGTGGACATGGATTGAGTCCAACCTAATTAGTTTGTATTGAGTCCATCCTAATTAGTTTGTATCTATCTTTGTGCTTAATACAGTGCCCCGCACATAGTAAGCACTTACAAAATACCATTAAAAATTCCCTAGCTCTCTCAACTACAGTTTTAAGGGACTGACTGTCTTGTAGTACACCTAGGTAGGCTGCCATTTCACAGCTCATCAGAATTGAGAATATCAGTCAGTCAGTGGCATTTGAGTACTTACTGTGTGCAGGGCACTAAACACTTGGGAGAGTACAACACAACAGAGTTAGAAGACATATTCCCTGCCCACCACAAGCTTACAGTTTAGAGGGGGAGAAAGACAATAATATAAGTAAATTGCAGATATGTACATAAATATTGTGGAGCTGAGGGTGAGGTGACTATCAGGTGTCCAAGGGGAACAGATCCAAGTGCATAAACAGTGCAGAAAGAAGAGGGAGCCAGGAAAAAGAGACCTTGACCCAAAGTTGGAAAAATTAAGAGTTCTGAGGAAAAGTTTGGAGGGTATATTCATTCACTGATTCAATCATATTTGAGTGCTTACTGTGTGCAGAGCACTGTAGTAAGCCCTTGGAAAGGACAATTCAGCAGCAAAGACAATCCCATATAAATTGAGGATGGTTTGTTAATTTCTGTTCCCCATTACTAGAAATAGTAGTATGATTAGTAATGGTATTTGAGTGTCTCCTCAGTGCAATGTGCTGGACTAAGGATTTGGGAGTAGTGTAGATTTTATTGTTTTTCTCCCCCACCTATACTGTAAATGCCTTATGGTAATGGATTTCATGTCTTACTATATTGTACTCTCTTAAGTACTTACTACCGAGCTCTGTACCCAGTAAGCACTGAATAAACACCACTGACTGATTGTGGATTCATTCATTCAGTTGTATTTATTTAGCGCTCACTGTGTGCAGAGCACAGTACTAAACACTTGGGAGAGTACAATACAACAACAGACACATTCCCTGCTCACAACTAGCTTACAGAGCCCCCACAGGGACAGGACTACATCTAATTCTCACCTGTGTTTTCTCTTCCAGCTCTTAGTACAGGGCTCTGCATACAGTAAGTGCTTAAGAAATACTACTACAATCAAGAGTTGACTGTCGCCACTTAGAAGCAGTATTCTGTAAACCTTTGAAAATGGGGTTGGGGTGGCCATAATAGGAGTTTCATATAAAATGTCATACAGCTCTGGCAAGTAATGGAACCAAAATAGCTGAGAGTTGAACAGAAGGAAGCAGGGTGCTCTATTGGAAAGAGCACCAGCCTAGAGGTCAGAGGTTCTGGGTTTTAATCCCTATTTTGCAACTTGTCTGCTATGTGACCTTGGGCAAGTCACTTAATTTCTCTGTGCCTTAGTTACCTTATCTGTATGACGGAGATTAAAACTGTAAGCCGTATGTGGGACAGGGACTGTGTCCAATCTGATTATCTTGTATTTACCCCATCTTTGTGCAGTGCCTGGCACAGATTAAGTGCTTAATAAATAAATGACAACATTTCAGGGGAATCTGAATATAGTTGTTCTTCACATTTGAAGAGATTCTACAGTAATATTCTCACACTGTTTTCATGCAAAATTACATCCATCTCTCACTCCCTTCTCCTGGAAAGTTTATGCCACCTCTGCTTCGCTGACACGTTCCTCTTCTGGTTCTCCTCCTATCTCTCTGGCCACCCTTCAATCTCTTCTGCAGATTCCTCTTCTGCCTTCCACCCTCTAACTGTGGGAGTTCCTCAAGGTTCAGTTTTGGGGCCCCTTCTATTCTCCATCTACACCTGCTTCTGTGGAGAACTCATTTGCTCACATGGTTTCAACGACCATCTCTGTTCAGATCATTTCCAAATCTACATCTCCAACCCTGATTTCTTGCCTTCAAGACTGCCTTTGAGACATCTCTACTCAGATGTTCCATCAACACCTCTCACACCTTCAAAGCCTTATTGAAGGCACATCATCTTGAGAAATCTTACCTGACTAAGCCCTCCTTTCCTCTTCTTTCACGCTTTTCTGTGTCACCCTGACTTGCTCCCTTTATTCATCCCCCCTCCCAGCCCCATAGCACTTATGTACATAACTGTAATTTATTTATGTATATCCATGTCTGTCTCCCCCTCTGGACTGTAAGCTCATTGTGGGCAGGAAATGTGTCTGTTTATTGTTGTACTACCCCAAGAGCTTAGTACAGTGCTATGCACAGTGAGCACTCAATAAATACAATTGACTGATTGACCACAAATTTAACATGTCCGAAACAGAACTCCTTACCTTACCAACCAAACCCTGTCCCTGACTGATTTTCCCATCACTGTTGACAGCACCACATCCTTCCTGTCTCAAGCCCATAACCTTGGCTTTATTCTTGACTTATCTCTTTCATTTAACCCACATATTCAATGTGTCACTAAATCCTGTTGGTTCAACCTTCATATCATCACTAAAATCCACCCTTTCCTCTCCATCCAAACTGCTACCATGTTAATCCAAGCACTTATCCTATCCCACCTTGAATGCTGTATCAGTTTCCATGCTCACCTCTCTGCCTCTCCCCACTCCAGTCTATACTTCACTCTGCTGCCCAGATCATTTTTCTACAAAAATGTTCGGTCCATCTTTCCCCACTCTTCAAGAACCTCCAGCAGCTGCCCATCCACCTCCATGAAAAATAGAAACTCTTTACCCTTGGCTTTAAAGCACTCAATCACTTTGCCCCCTCCTACCTCACCTCACTGCTCTCCTACTACAACTCAACCCACACACTTCGCTCCTCTGGTGCCAACCTATTTTCTGTATCTTGATCTCATTTATCTCACCACTGACATCTCATCCACATCCTGCTTCTGGCCTGGGATGCCCTCCCTCTTCATATCTAACAGACAATTACTCTCCCCTCCTACAAGTCTTACTGAAGGCACTTCTCCCCCAAAAGGCCTTCCCTAAGCCCTCATTTCCTTTTTTCCTACTCCCTTCTCCATAGTCCTGATTTGCTTCCTCTATTCATCCCCCCAAACCCCATAGCACTTATGTATACATCCGTAATTTTTTTTTATATTACTGCCTGTCTCTCCCTCTAGACTGAAGCTCATTGTGGGCAGGGAACATGTCTACCAACTCTGTTATATTGTACTCTCTCAAGGGCTTAGTACAATGTTCTGCACATAGAAAGCTTGGAATAAATACAATTGATTGATAGAATCCTGTTTTCACTCCCTTCACTCCTCTCAAGGTCACCAGTGATCTCCTTTTCACCAAAACTAAGGCAAAGGGATTCTTTTCCATCCTAATCTTCAACTTTTTAGTTGCCTTTTACACAGAGGACCACTCCCTTCTCTTGGAAACACTACCTACCCTTGTTTTTTCTGTCACAGCCCTCTCACATTTCTCCTACCTTTCTGGGTGATCCTGCTCAAGTCTTTTTCACTGTTCTTTTTTTCTCTTTCTTCCATCCCCTAATTGTGGGTGGTCCTGAAGGCTCAGTTCTGGGTCTCCTTCTCTTGTCAATCTACATTCACTCTCTTAGGGAGTGAGCGCTCCTGGCTTCAGCTATTTATGAAACTTGACTAAAATACTTTTCTTACTGAAATATCCCAAGGAGCCAGAAATCATAAAAAAATATGCTAAAGCTAAATAGAATATATCAGCAGACTTTACCTTCTTCCTCTTGGTGAAGATCAGTGCTATCTTTTAAGTCTTCATCCACCCATGGACGAGATTCTGACTTGACTTTAGGCTCTTGGTTGGTTTTCTTGCTGCTTTTCAACATCCACCCAATAAAAGCACATATAACTGCTATCAGGACTGAAGTCAGAGAAAAACCCATAATAAAGGAGTCAGATTTTAAAATAAACGAACTCTCCTGTGAGCACTGACCCAGCCTGGTGCTCTTTGTCTACTGAGGACAAAGATCACATCCCAATTTACCAAGAGAGAAAGAGGCGGGAGAGGAGGGAATATTTAAATTCTTGTGCTGCAATTTAACAAGCGGTTAGCAGCAAGGCACTGCCAAGATCCAGACAGACTTGAATGCACTAAAATCTGACAGCACTGAGAGAAGCATTTAATCTTGCTGATTTTATACATTTTTCCTTTAGGGCTTTTTTTCCCTCTCTAGATTAAGGCCCACCTCTACCACACACACATAGACAGCACCAAATACTTAGATATTTTGCATTTGAGAACAACAAAAAAATGGATTTTCAAAGAAAACAAGTGGGGCAAAGGAAGGAGCTAAAATTAGCTAGTTTTTTTTTTTTTACAAGTATCTGTGTAATCAAGGTAGGTCTGACTTCAAACATTTGTCCACCTCAAGACAAGTTAAAATGGACTGGCCCCTCTTATTCTGAATGATACATATGCAGCACTGGGTGGAATCCATTTCAAGAAACTTTCACCACCCCTTTCTCTGATGGGGTGCCCTGAAGTGGTTTCCTCCCTTGCTTACCATCTAAGCCCAGCCCTGATGAAGGGACAGTTCACCCCATTCATTCTAAAAATATTTTAGACTTTGCTGGTGCTAATTTGACCTTCCATAGGAACAAGCCAATTGGTGTTATTCCCTAAGTGTGTAAAAGGCAATTTAAATTCCTCCGTGCTGGGGCAAATCCTCACAGAATATATACATTGTCACTATTTCCACTAGACAACTCTTTTTTCCCCACACAATCGAACCCATAATTAATAGTTTTTGAGAATTTATTCTGGGTGGAGTACTGCACAGAGCATTTGGATAGTACAGTAGATTTAGTAGATATAATTGCTGACCTCAAGGAGTGCACGATCCACTGGGGAATATGGACACTAAAGTAAATTATAGGTAAGGAAAAACAACAGAGTCCAAAGATATAATAATAATAATTATTGTATTTGTTAAGTGCTTACTATGTGCAGAGCACTGTTCTAAGTGCTGGGGTAGATCCAGGGGAATCAGATTGTCCCACGTGGGGCTCACATTTTTTTTAATTCCTATTGTTACAGATGAGGTAACTGAGGCACAGAGAAGTTAAGTAACTTGCCCAAGGTCACACAGCGGACAAGTGGGGGAGCCATGATTTGAACCCACGACCCCTGACTCCCAAGTCCGTGCTCTTTCCACTAAGCCAAGCTGCTTCTCTGATATGATATGTAATTAAGTGCTACCCCAGGAGTTGGGGATAAAGGGAAAGAGACTCAAGTGCTTAGAGGGGGAGGACTCAATTGCATAGGTGAAATATAAGTGCTGAAGTGGAACAAGTAGAGAAAAAGGATAGTGGATGGGAGATGAATGCTGCTCAAGATGTATCATTTTTCTCTGTAAGACTGCAAAACTAGGGCTATAATAGAACAGTGCTGGCCTGGAGGGACAAGTCTCAGATTACGATTACTTCAAGGTCTTTCGCTTTTAACTTGTGTACCTCACTTTGGATGGTTTGTTGGCCAATGTGAGAAAGTAATTTCAGTAAGTGCTTAACTCATTTGTTTGCATCAACATATACATCCTTGGGCATCATTCCACTCATCCCAGCATGCAGTGTGCTTCCCTAATCCTTTGCCTGTGAGAATTAAGGCTGTTGCAGACTTCACTACCAGATTTTTAAGCAGTTTCACCAGCATCAGTGTTATCAGTAACATTCAATATGAGCAGGGTCTGTACAGAACAAACATTGATCTGATTCAGTTGCTCAAGTGGCCAGCCCCAGATAAAACAGGCCCCTAAAAAATCCACTCCATTGACCAGAATATTTGTTCAAGTCTACACTTCACTAAATGGTGAGAATTAAATCCCTGCAGGGGCAGAGCCCTATTCTGGGAGTTGTAGGGAATATCAGAGGACAGATTATATCCAGTGGGAAGCAATGTGGCCTAATGGAAAAACTACAGGCCTGGGAGTCACAGAACCTGGGTTCTAGTCACAGTTCTGCCAGTTACCTGTTGTGTGACCTTGGGCAAGTCATTTAACTGCTCTATGCCTCACTTTCCTCAACTGTAAAATGTGGATTAAAAATATGTTCTCCTTCCCACTTAGACTGTGAGCCCCATGTGGTATAGGGACTGTGTCCGAACTGATTTACTTGCACCTATGCCAGTGCTTAGAACAGTTCTGACACTCAGTAAACACTCTTTCATCACATCTGTTAAGTGCTTACCATTAATCTAGCACTGTTCTAAGTGCTGGAGTAGATACAAGATAATCTGGTTGGACTCAATCCCCATCCCATATGGGTCTCTAAGAGGGAAGCACTTCACAAATACCATTAAAAAAAGTTCCTGATCTTTGTGGGGAAGATGGAATTACAAGAAATCTAAAAACACAATAGTAGAGCTCAGCGCAATGGTACCCCCAATTTATTGAATGTCTCAGCAGTCTTGGTTACTAGCAGGGATGTCAGCAGTCTGACTTCCTATTATCCTAAATTCAGCAGCAAATGATTGGAAGAACTCTGATCAGTGAATGCAGCCTATGATAACATAAATGTCTCAGCCAAGCCTCTGTTTGCTTCTACTTCTATTAGCGACTGGAACTCAGAATTTTTCATTCCTTTAAGGGTTTCTACAAAATTTCCAGAACATTGAGCAATAAATGGGGCATAGCTGCCAATTCTAATTATTTTCCCTATGTAAATTCCAGTTTCACTCCCTCTATTTCTCCAATCTATTACAAAGATTGCTTGACTTTGGGACTTAATTGTATTCCCCTTTTCACAGATTAGTTCAACTGCTGAATATACAAATTTATCTGGCCTTCTTTGGAACTACTGTTCAATGGCTATTTTCACCAGCTGGACCTCTAACCATCTGAATTTCTGAACTTTCTGGATTTTTTTCACCACCCTCCCCAAATCAAATACCTGAACTGACTCATTCCTAACCATCCCAGACGATATCAAAACCAACATTCACCCCTTGCACTAATATGAGTGATTCATGCTCTTGGTTAATTTACTTTGAAACTCAATTATTTGTATTTCCATAGTTCGATTATTATCCATTTCTTCCATTTATGCTTACTCTGTATAAAAATTTGTGATGGCCTGCATGTGTCATTTGATTCTCCCATACTCTTCCATGTGCTTAGTACAGTGTTTTGTACCCATTAGGTGCTCAATAAATATCACTGGTGATGAAGATGCTCTAAGATGACACAGAAGACCAAATATTTTTTCCCTTAATCTTTAATCAGTCGGTTACTTAGTTATGTAGTAAAAGTTCTCGTTGCAGGAAGATATGAAGCCTTAAAGAGTGTGAGTTATGCTGATTTTATCCTAATCATAAAATATTCAGAGATCTTAACTTCCCAGTTTCTTTACACAACGGGAATTCTTTGCTTGCTAGCGATTTTTAAGTCCTTGAGATCCATTCACTGGTGTGGCACTCTTCACTCAAGTGGTTCTCAAGCAAGACTCTTAGGAATATGACTAGTGAGGTTTTCCATTATTATTATTATTATGTGCTGTGGAATCATTTCCGATTCTTAGTGACTCCATGGATATACTTTCTGCAGAACATCCTGTCCTCTGCCATAATCCGCAACCTTTCTAATGGTTCTTCTGTTGTCGTTGTTATAGTCTCTATCCATTCATTCATTCATTCATTCATTCATTCATTCAATGGTCTAGCTGCTGGTCTGCCTCTTCCACGTTTTCCCTGGACTTTTCCTAGCTTTAGTGTCTTCTCCAGAGAATTGGTCCTCCTGATTATGTGACTAAAGAGGTTTTCCCGAGGGGGGTGGGGGTTAATTAAGCAAGGTTTAATTTGTACCTAAGGAAATGCTTGAACTCAACTGTTGACTTTTCCAGGTACTTCTTGCCCCCTAACCTAGAACTGCTGAACAATGCTGCAAATTTGACTCTTTGGAGGTAGGTGAAAACAAAAATTGGCAGATAGCAATTTCCCAATGAAAGTGGCTTTTGAAGATAACAGGTCTATGGCCACAATAGGTAAGACACAGACCAAATCTATCAAAAGTGAAATAATGGGCAGAGTTTTCAAATTTAAACATAAAGGTCATTCTCCTTAAGCCTGAAAAGGCCAAAGTCACATTTGTGGATTTATAGAAAAGTAACTCAGCTATGATAAAAGGACAATATGGGTCTTATATCATATCATGCCTGTTCTCTGGAAATGCAGAACTTTTCTGTAAATTTAAAAATTATTATTACTAGAATTATTCCTTTTTTAAAATGGTATTTGTTAAGCACTTACTATGTGCCAGGCACTTTACTAACTGCTAGGGTAGATATGAACTAATCAGGTTGGACCTAGTCCCTGTTCTACATGGGGCTCACAGTCTTAATCCCCATTTTACAGATGGGGTATTGAGGCACAGAGAAGTGAAGTGACTTGCCCAAGGTCACCCAGCAGACAAGTGGTAGAGCCAAGCAGGGTGGCTTAGTTGCATGAGCCCAGGCTTGGGAGTCAGAGGTCATGGGTTCTAATCCAGGCTCCACCACCTGTCTGCTGTGTGACCTTGGGCAAGCCACTTAACTTCTCTGGGCCTCAATTACCTCATCTGTACAATGAGGATTAAGACTGTGAGCCACACGTGGGACAACCCGATTACCTTGAATCAACCACAGCACTTTAAACAGTGCTTTGCCCATAGTAAGCGCTTAACAAATACTATTATTATTATCGTGATCTCAAAAGATTATTGTTTTCCTTTGAGAAGTACTAATAATGAGGTAGAATTACATGGAAGAGATTCCTTAACGTTTACAAGTACAACAAGTCCTTGAGGTTGAAGAAGAAAGCATGATAAAGTGGAAGCCTTGAAATATGATTCTACCTTCAGAGCCACTGATTATCAAACAGTAGTATCCTGAACGAGCTACTTAGAGAAGCAGCATGGTCTAGTGATCTGGAAGTCAGAAGGATGTGGGTTCTAGTCCCATCTCAACCACTTGTCTGCTGTGTGACTTTGGGGAGTCACTTAACCTCTCTGGGCCTCCGTTCCCTCATTCGTAAAATAGGGATTAAGACTGTGAGCTCCACGTAAGATATGGACTGTGTCCAATCTAATTATCTTGTATCTACCCCAGCGCTTAGTACAGTGCCTGGCACATAGTAAGTGCTTAAAAAATGCCATTTAAAAAAACCAATAAAACATCCTCTCCAGAGAGTCTGGAGTGCTGTCTATATGAAATGAGAATGTTTTGGAGATAAAATTTTCTCCATAAAAATATTATTTTGCACAAGTTTTTCCTTGGGACCAGCCAAACCAAATAATGTCAGCCATGCCAGAGCTATGTAGACTAAGCAAATATTTGTCATAATAAGGATATTTATTGAGTGCCCATTGAATGTAATGTATTAAATGGAATACACATTAGCCTCATTTAGATATCATCCCATCAGCCTGAGAGTTAACCTGCCATATCCCTTTTCTTGCACATATTAAGTAACCAATAAATACTATTTACTGATTGAAGGGCCACCACGCTAGAGAAGATTTCGGGGCAGTCCCCAGTGGTCAAGTTAGGTTGGTAACTTGTAGGACTGCCAGCCTCCTCTGCAGTCAGACTGTCAATGTTATTTATTGAGCACTTACTATGTGCAGAGGAATGTACTAAGCACTTGGGTGATTATAATATAAAAATAAACAGACACAGTCCCTGCCCACAATGAGCTTCCAGTCTAGAGGCAATCACTATCCCAAGGACTCCATATTCTATTGCTTCCAACCAGTCATATTTAATTTGCTTTAGTGTCTGTCTCCCCCACTAGACTGTAAACTCTTTGAGTGCAGGGATCCTATCTAGTAACTATACTGTACTGTCCCAAGCCCCTAGTATGGTTTTCTGCAAATAAGGAATGCTCAATCAGTACTACGATTGCTTGAGTGAATGCAAATCAACCCCATGGGTCTGAAAGCTTGCTCAACTTAATACTTTCCTGGTGTATCATCAATTAATCAATGTACCATGCTGTGTGACTAAAATAAAATTCTAGTGACCTAGCCAAACTTTATTAGTTTTATACTCCTTAAGAAACAGACAGCATCTGTTCATCTGCTTTGCTCCTTGAGAGGGTACTCTCAGTTTGTTTTGTAAAATGAGGGAAATTCAGCATTGCATCTTCCTGCCTGGAAGGCAAAGGTTTTCGGAAGGTCAATATGTAAGAGTCGTATAGATTATCTCTTAGATGATGAATTCCTCAGAATGTACACTCTGAGGAAGCAGAAACCATGACTAATGAACTTGTACAGCTCAAAGTGTAGAACCCCAAGGATGCAGTGCTTTTCATCACTATGAAGCCAGTGATCCTGCTTCAAGATAGTATTTTGGAACCATATTCCTTCCAACCACACCTGTTAGAAGAAAGGTTTCATCAATCCCTCACATCAAATGCAAGTATGGTGTAGAACTAGAAACCAGATGGATCAAACAGCTTTAGAAAAGACAGATCCAATATTCTTGAGAATAGTCTATGAAACAGACTTCCCATAGCTTCTGTTTCAGTGCCTAAAGTAGTTATTTCAGTAACTGTTTCTTTATTTGAAAATTTTCTTTTTGAGGTCTAAGTGCTTAAATAAATTCTGCAAAGAATGCTGTTTGGGCTTTGTTTTGTTTTGTTTTTCCTCCAAGCAATTCTTTTGTCTCAGGAGCAAACAGGACATTATAAAAAGACTAATGTGGTTTAAACGGCAAGAGAGGGACCACACCTAAACATCACACACACTGGGCACTTAGATTGTGATTGAAAAAATGACAATTTGTTTTCCCTGCACTACTTTGACAATTTACAACCACTTAGCTATTTTCTTAAGTCTTGAAGCTCTTGAGCACCATATTTAGGCAGAGAACATAAATCCATCAGTTTTTAAAGAGCTCTTTTTAAAGGTTCCTTTATGTAGGCCTTTTGCCTTTTCTAAAGCTGTTTAACACCTGGGCTCTAGGTCACACTTTCATTTGATTTGAGGCACTGATGAAACTTCTTCCAACAGGTTAGCAGTGTGGCCTAGTGGATAAAGCACAGGCTTGGGAGTCAGCGGACCTGGGTTCTAATCGTGACTCTGTCACCTGATTGCTGTGTGACCTTGGGCAATTCACCTAATTTCTCTGTGCCTCAGTTCCCTCATCTGTAAAATGGGGATTAAGACTGTGAGCCTCGTGAGACAGGGACTGCATCCAACCTGATTATCTTATATCCACCCCGGAGCCTAGTACAAGGTCTGACACATAGTGCTTAACAAATGCACTAAATATTTTTAAAAAGCACGTAAGGTCCTTCCATATTACAGTCTCAAAGCAGGACAACTGCTTCATCATAATTAAGTAAAAAGGATAGAGGTTTTTATAGTCTTTATGGAATTTTAGCTTTTATAACACAATTATATAATACACATGAAAAGCCTGAATTATACCTCCATAGCCAGAATCCTAACTGTCACCCTTCCCTTCCTCTATGAACTCTCAGGAAATATGAGTCCATTCATTTTAATCTCAGCCAATAATAAAAGAGAAATGTTCTGGCCTATTTTAATCTCTCCTAAACTGCATTGTTTTAAGTCTTGAAGAAATTTACTGGCATTAATTGAAAGCCAAATCCATTTTATGTAAGAGTATGACATCAGCTAGGTAAAGGCCTGCATTAGCATGCCAGTTTAGCTATGACATAAGACAGCTTTATGAAGCAGCAGGTCTAGATATTTGCAATCTGAATAAAGCTCCACTGTTGTTAATACCTACAGCAGTGATAAAAATATGACCCCTGAGATGAACTGTTATTCTCTTGGTTAAATATGGGTTATTTTGTGGGTAATACTTATTGTGTGAGTAATGTTTATGTATCTGCTTATTGTTGTATTGAACTCTCCTAAACTCTTAGTACAGTGCTCTGCACACATTAAGCACTCAATAAATGCGACTGAATAAACATGCCACCGAAAATACAAATTCCTCGAATTCCGGAGATTATGTGGAAACTTTGAGAAATTTGCAAGACGTGTTAGATAAATACTATTATCAACTATTAATTTCTGTCAAATATCAAGGTGCTATTTCATCTCCAACTGCAAAATACATATCAGATGTTGCTCGAATCCTCCAGGAGTTTGAGGGCTCATTGTGGGCAGGGAATGTGTCTGTTATATTGTTGTGCTGTTCTCTCCCAAGCACTAAATTTGGAGCCTTGCACGTAGTAAGCGCCCAATAAATACAATTGATTGGTTAATCACTATTGAAAGATTCCTGTCGTACTATTTATAAACTGCCATCAAATCAGAGAATTGCCCTACATAATGCTCATTAGACCAAAGCTGGCAATAAGAGCATCAACTGTTGCTAGTGAGGCGAGTAGGCAGTACAGTATGATAGGCAAACATCAAAAGGCTTAATTTTCCAGTTACTAAAAATACTTTTAATCATAATGTGCTACTCTAATTATGCACTATTATACCATACCTGCTGCTAAGCAGCGATCTGTATTTTATTCAAACTTTCCTTGGCAAAAAGATACTAAATTTCTAATGGCATGAAAATGCTTACTGCTCTGCTACTATGACCACTTCAAACATTTTGTTGAATAATAGATGCTAAGGATGATCGTGTTTCTATGTGGTAGTGGTGCTCCACATAGTTAATGTGCAAAATGAGTTTTGATATTGTTCTTATGAATAACTGAGCTATTTTTGCAAAATTAATATAAAGCTGACTACTTTATATTCATTGGGAAAAACTGATGGACAAAAAGGGCATAAATAGAAGGAAGAGCCAGGGCTAAAATGAATTCTTCTGACGATGGAATCTTTCAGATGCCAATGAGAAAATGGTTCACTAGTTCATTTAATCACATTTATTGAGTGCTTACTGTGTGCAGAGCACTGTACTAAGCCCTTGGAAAGTACAGTTCGCAACAAATAGAGACAATCCCTACCCAACAACAGGCTCACATCTCACAGGGGGGAGATGGACAACAAAACTGAGGAAAACAAGTAAACAGGCATCAATATAAATAGAATTTTAGGTATGAACACATAATTAATAAAAGAGAATAATAAATATGTACATATACACAAGTGCTGTGGGGCTGGGAGGGAGTTGGGGCGATGGGGAGGGAAGGAGGAGCAGAGGAAAAGGGGTCTTAGTCTGGGAAGGCCTATAATAATGATGGTATTTGTTAAGTGCTTACTCTGTGCCAAGCACTGTTCTAAGCGCTGGGGTAATAATAATAATAATGTTGGTATTTGTTAAGCGCTTACTATGTGCCAAGCACTGTTCTAAGCGCTGGGGTAGACACAGGGGAATCAGGTTGTCCCACGTGGGGCTCACAGTCTTAATCCCCATTTTACAGATGAGGTAACTGAGGCACAGAGAAGTTAAGTGACTTGCCCAAAGTCACACAGCTGACAAGTGGCAGAGCTGGGATTCGAACCCATGACCTCTGACTCCAAAGCCCATGCTCTTTCCTCTGAGCCACGCTGCTTTTCAGGTTGTCCCACATGGTGCTCACAGTCTTAATTTCCATTTTACAGAAGAAGTAACTGAGGCACAGAGAAGTTAAGTGACTTGCCCAAAGTCACAAAGCTGAGAAGTGGCAGAGCTGGGATTAGAACCCACATCTTCCGACTCCCAAGCCCGTGCTCTTTCCACTAGTATGCCCGAAGGTTATTTTCTGGATGAATACAGTGGCTGACACAGAGACATTGAATCCATTCAGAATTTATTTAAAGAAATGTTTTAAACAAACCATTCAGTCCTTATCTCCTGTCTGTCCCCACTTCAGTCCTTACTTTACTCTGCTGTCTGGATCATTTTTCTACAGAACCATTCAGTCCATGATTCCCCACTCCTCAAGAACCTCCAGTGGATGCCCATGCAACTCCACATCAAACAGAAACTCCTTATCATCGGCTTTAAAGCACTCAGTCACCTTGTCCCTTCTGCCCCCTTATCTTCCTGATTTCCTACTGCAAGCCAGCTCACAGTTTGCTCCTCTAATGTCAACCTTCTGTATGTACTTCGATCTCATCTATCTCGCCATCAACCTCTCGCCCACATTCTACTTCTGTCCTGGAATGCTCTCCCTCTCTTCATTTCTGACAGATGTTCACTCTCCCCACCTTCAACGCCTTATTAAAAGCACTACTCGGAGGCCTTCCTCAACTAAGCCTTCATTTCCTCTTCTCCCACTATCTTCTGCAGGGGCCTTGCATTTGGATTTATACTCTTTATTCAGCCCTCTCAGCCCCACAGAACTTATGTACGAAGCTGTAATTTAATGTATTTATAATAAAGTCTGTTTTACCCTCTAGACTGGTTGCTTGTTGTGGGCAGGGACTGTGTCTACCAACTTTGTTACACTGCACTCTCCCAAGCATTTAGTACTGTGCTCTGTACTAAACTCCTAGAATGCTTGATTAGACTGTAAGCCCATAATTGGGCAGGGATTGTCTCTATCTGTTGCCAAATTGTATATTCCAAGCGCTTAGTACAGTGCTCTGGACATAGTAAGCGCTCAATAAATACTATTGAATGAATGTATGTTCTGCTCACGGCAATCGCTCAATAAATACAATTGATTCCCTGACTGTTCATATTTCCTGTGCTCCCTCTCCCTTCTCTGTCACTTATGTACTTGGACCTGTACCCTTTAAGCATTTGCTATTTACCTCAACCTCAGCCCTAGAGCCCTTATGCACGTATCTATACGTAGCTGTCATCTACCACCCCCCTGGTCCCACCTCCAACTTCTTTAACCACTTTGACCCCTTTCTCACCTTCCTTCTCTCCTTCTCTCTGCCCACTCTGATCCTCGGAGACTTCATTCATTCATTCAATAGTATTTATTGAGCGCTTACTATGTGCAGAGCACTGTACTAGGCGCTTGGAATGAACAAGTCGGCAACAGATAGAGACAACCCCTGCCCAATGATTGGCTCACAGTCTAATTGGGGGAGACAGACAGCAAAGCAAAACAGAACAAAACAAAAACAAGACAGCATTATCACGATAAATAGAATCACATGGATGTACCCGGTGACTCCTCTGCCGCCCGCCTGCTATCACTCCTTGATTCCGCCAACCTCCTGCTCCCCCACACCTCGCCCACTCACCAACTTGGTCATCGTTCTCATCATCTCTCACCGCTGCACTATCGCCACCCTCACCAACTCTGAAATCCCTCTCTTGGACCACAAGCTTCTCACCTGCCTCCTCTCTCACACTCCCTCCCCACTGCAAATCTGTATTACTCCCCCACAGAGACCTCTACTCTCTTGACCCCATCCATCTCTCCCAAAGCATCTCGCCCCACCTCGCCTCCCTATCCTCTCTTCCCACTCTCGATGATCGGGGACCGCTCTCAACTCCACCCTCTCTACTCAACTCAATTCTCTCACCCACCTTTCCCTCTACCGCTCTTGCTCCACTAACCCGCAGCTCTGGATCTCTGTCTCCATCCACCTCATTTGCTCTTATGCTCGAGCTGCTGAACTCTGTTGGCGAAGGTCCAAGCACCAAGCCAACCTTATTCATTTCAAATTTATCATTTCCTGTCTCAACTCTGCCCTCTCCCCTGCCAGGCAAAACTACTTTTCTTCCCTCATTGACGCCCATGCCCATCACCCCCGCCAATTGTTCTGGACTCTCTCCTCAGGCCCCCTGTTCCTCCGCCTCCTCCATCCCTCACCCCCAACGTTTTGGCCACCTACTTCATCACAAAAATTAACACAATCAGGTCTGAGCTCCCCAAAGTCACCCCTTCCCCTTCTCCTTCCCCCCGCTACCAACCCTCTCCCCTACTTTCCCATCCTTCCCTGCAGTATCCTCAGAGGAGATCTCCTCCCTCCTCACAAGTGCCACCCCCACCACCTGTGCTTCGGACCCCATTCCCGCTCACCTTATAAAAACTATCACCCCTTCCCTCCTCCCCTCCTTAACGTCTATCTTTAACCACTCACTCTCCAATGGCTTCTTCCCCTCTGCCTTCAAACATGCCCATGTCTCCCCCATCCTACAAAACCCCTCTCTCGACCCCACTTCCCCTTCCAGTTATCGACCTATCTCCCTCCTATCCTTCCTTTCCAAACTCCTAGAATGAGTCGTCTAACCTCACTGTCTTGAATTCTTCAACTCCAACTCTCTCGTGGACCCCCTCCGATCTGGCTCTGTCCCCTCCACTCTACCAAGACTGCTCTCTAAAAGTTCACCCATGACCTCCTTCTAGCCAAATCCAATGCTCCTACTCTACTGTAATCCTCCTTGACCTCTCAGTTGCCTTTGACACTGTCGACCATCCCCTTCTCCTCCACACCTTATCTCACCTTGGCTTCACAGACTCTGTCCTCTCCTGGCTCTCCTCTTATCTCTCTGGCGGTTCATTCTCGGTCTCCTTCGTGGGCTCCTCCTCCTCCCCCTCCCATCCACTAATTGTAGGGGTTCCTCAAGGGTCAGTTCTTGGCCCTCTTTTGTTCTCCATCTACACTCACTCCCTTGGTGAACTCATTCGCTCCCACAGCTTCAACTATCATCTCTACGCAGATAAAACCCAAATCTACATCTCCTCCCCTGTTCTCTCCTCCTCCCTCCAGGCTCGTATCTCCTCCTGCCTCCGGGAAGTCTCCACCTGGATGTCTGCCCACCACCTAAAACTCAACATGTCCTAAACTGAGCTCCTTATCTTCCCTCCCAAACCCTATCCTCTCCCTGACTTCCCCGTCACTGTGGACGACACGACCATCCTTCCCGTCTTACAGGCCTGCAAACTTGGTGTCATCCTTGACTCTGCTCTCTCATTCACCCCAAACATCCAGTCCGTCACCAACACCTGCCGGTCTCACGCACAATATTGCCCAGCTCCACCCATCCCTCTCCATCCAAATGGTGATCGTGCTGGTACAAGCTCTCGTAATATCCCGACTGGATTATTGTCTCAGCCTTCTCTCTGATCTCCCTTCCTCCTGTCTCTCCCCACTCTAGTCTATTGTTCATTCCGCTGCCCGGATCATCTTCCTACAGAAACGCTCTGGGCATGTCACTCCCCTCCTCAAAAACCTCCAGTGGTTGCCTATCAGCCTCCGCATGAAACAAACACTTCTCACTCTTGGCTTCAAAGCTCTCCATCACCTTGCCCCCTCCTACCTCACCTCCCTTCTCTCTTTCTACTGCCCACCCCGTACACTCCGCTCCTCTGCCACCCACCTCCTCACCGTCCCCCATTTACGCCTATCCCGCCATTGACCCCTAGCCCACATCCTACCACTGTCCTGGAATGCCCTCCCTCCTCATGTCCACCAAACTAACTCTCTTCAAAGCCCTACTGAGAGCTCACCTCCTCCAAGAGGCCTTCCCAGACTGAGCTCCCCCCCTTCTCCCTCTGCTCCCCCTCCACCCTCTGTTCATCCTTCCCCCTTCACCTCCCCTCAGCTGAGCCCCCTTCCCCTCTGCTTCCTCTCCCCTCCCCACCCCCTCTCTGCTCCTCCCCCTTCCCCCTCCCCTCAGCACTGTCCTCATTTGTATATATTATTTATTACCCTATTTATTCTGTTAATTAGATGTACAGCCCCTTGATTCTATTTATCGTGATAATGCTGTCTTGTTTTTGTTTTGTTCTGTTTTGCTTTGCTGTCTGTCTCCCCCAATTAGACTGTGAGCCAATCATTGGGCAGGGGTTGTCTCTATCTGTTGCCGAATTGTACATTCCAAGCGCTTAGTACAGTACTCTGCACGTAGTAAGCGCTCAATAAATACTATTGAATGAATGATTTATTTTAATGTCTATCTCCCCCCTCTAGACTGTAAGTTCCTTGTTATAATAATAATTGTACTATTTGTTAATAATAATAATAATGTTGGTATTTGTTAAGCGCTTACTATGTGCCGAGCACTGTTCTAAGCGCTGGGGTAGACACAGGGGAATCAGCTTGTCCCACGTGGGGCTCACAGTCTTAATCCCCATTTTACAGATGAGGTAACTGAGTCACTGAGAAGTTAAGTGACTTGCCCAAAGTCACACAGCTGACAGGTGGTAGAGCCGGGGTTCAAACCCATGACCTCTGACTCCAAAGCCCGTGCTCTTTCCAGTGAGCCAGTATGTGCCAGGCACTGTACTAAGCACTGGGGTAGATACAAGGTAATTGGGTTGGACACAGTCTTTATTCCACAAGGGCTCAGAGTCTTAATCCCCATTTTCCCGATGAGGGAACTGAGGCACAGAGAAGTTAAGTGACTTGCCCAAAGTCACATAGCAAATGACAGAGTTGGGATTTGAACCCAGGTCCTTCTGACTCCCAGGCCCATGATCTGTCATTCATTCAATCATATTTATTGAGTGTTTACTGTGTGCAGAGCACTGCACTAAGCGGTCGGAATGTACAATTTGACAGCAGATAGAGACACTGTACTAAGCATTTGGGAAAGTACGAAACAACAATAAACAGTGACCTTCCCTGCCTATCCATTAAGCCCGACAGGGAACATGTCTACCAACTCTGTTGTACTATCCCAAGCACTTAGTACAGTGGTCTGCACACACTGAGTGCTCAGTAAATACCACTGATATTCACTTCCCACAGTTATTCTCCCTGCATCCAGCTTCATTTTCAGGTCAGATTTGGGGATCCTCATCCTCCCCTTCAGGAGTTAATCCTTAACTAAACAAGGGTTAGAAGCCATGCCAAGCACCTCAGTGAGCATTCAGCTGTTTTCCCAGTGACTCCCGGGGGTGGTCAGTCCTTGGACTGTTGGAGGGAGGGCAGGACGGGGAGTGGCAGCCACCTGGCCTCCAAAGCCACGGGGTCAGGCTAGGAGACGTGGCACATGGAGTGTAGCTGGAGGGACGGAGCTGAATTAGGATCTTCACAGGAGGATTGGAGGGAAGGACCAACAGACCTCCACTCCCAGGAGGTGAATGCAGTTTTCTCCCTCCTTTGTCTCCATTAGGGAGTGTCCATGTGCCAAACGGAGGGTACCTGCATTTAAGGCAGAGCAAAACACACCCCCTTCTTTCCCCCAAAAGGCCGGGTTGCCACTCACCAGAAGTACCTGCCCTCTCTCTTGCTGCTGCCCCCTCGAGTGTAATTCTATTGAAATGAATTCAAATTCAAATGAAATTCAATTTAAATGAAATTGCCTGCCCTGTTTCCAAAAATCCAGAGACGTCTATGCCTGCTCTTAGTGCAATCATCTGCCTGCTTCTCTCAGAAACTCAAAAGCTCTGCTCAAAAGCTTTTCACTTTTAAGAGGAACTATGCAGTCTCTGCTAACAGTAGAGAAACAGTGGTATTTTATTCATTTATTCAATTATATTTTTTGAGTACTTAGTAATTGTGTAGAAAGCATTGTTCTAAGCACTTGGGAGAGAACAGTACAACAACAGACACATTCCCTGCCCACAATGAGCCCTTGGGGGAGACGAATCTGCCACATTTTCTATTCAGATTGATCCTATTCAAGATGGATGCTTAAGCAATCCCTGGACCATAATACTGGGACATGTCACTGATTCTCTGAGGGAACATTTGATGAGCATTAGCAGCTCACAGTCAAGTCCTTGGAAAAAATATGATCCAAACTTCGGCATAGGGGTTTGCGTCTCGATTTTAGTCACCGAATCAAAGTTCAAGTTCAGGAGAACTATATCCCCAGCTTGACTCTGGTAAGTTATAACAATGTCAAAGCCGTCTTTTGCTCTTTTCAAATAGCCTAGTGGGAATGTGACCGTAGGCATCATGAACTTCTGCCGGTCATGCTTCAGTACTTATCCAGTCTGTATGCTTCCCTCTAGTCCGTAAACTCATTGTAGGCAGAGAATGTCTTCCAACTCAGTTATACTGTGCTCTCCCTACTGCTTAGTACAGTGCTCTGCACACCGTAAGTGCTCGCTCAATAAATACGATTGATTGATCCCAGTCTTCAAAGCCTGGAAAAAGGGGCCTCTCTCCAGCGGTAGGGCCACAACAACTCTGGATTCCAGGGTTTTTCCTCCTCAGGCAGGCAAGGTCAGTGGGAATCCACTCCCTCCTCCACAATCAGCCTGGCAGGAAATGGAGGAGGGAGAGAGGGAGGAAATCCCTAAATTATCATTCTTTCTACTTTGCAGATTTCAGGAAATTGTGTTCTGAAGACCAGGGACTAGAATATAATTATTTTCTCTATATCTTCCTGAACATGATCAGTTATTTAGTTCAGATTTCCATCTAATTAGTTCCATCCAATAATAATGATGATAATTGTGGTGTTTGTTAAGCACCTACCATGTGCCAACGCTGTTGCAGGCACTGGGGTAGATATCAGGTCATCGGGTTAAACAGAATCATTTACTTCTTTCAGTGGTATTTGTTAAGCTATGATGGGTCAAACACTGTTCTAAGTACTGGAGTAGATATAAGGTAACCATGTCAGACAGAGTCCTTGTCCCACATTGGACTCGCAGTATAAAGGGGATGGAGAACAGGTATTTGATCCCCATTTTACAGAGGAGGAAACTGAAGCACAGAATAATTAAGTCACTTGCCCAAGGTCACCTTCATTTTAACCTTTAATTAACCTGTAGTTTAATGTCTGTTACTCCCGTAGACTGCAAGCTTCTTGTGGGCAGATAGCGCATCTACCAGCTCTATTATATTGTACTTTCCTAAGTGCTTAGTATAGTGCTCTGCACACAGTAATAAATAAATAGTAAATGCCAAATAATAAGTACTCAATAAATACCACTGTTGGATTGACATGACAGATTTGGGAAAATAATAATAATAATGATAATGGTATTGTGTCCAGCACTGTATTAAGCATATATTAGATATGAGGTAATCAGATTGGGTACAATCCCTGTCCCGACACTGGGGTCCCAGAATCTGGGTCCCTTGACTCCCAGCCCCTTTACCTGATTGTGACTTTGAGAATAATATTGCTTCCCTCGGGATTGTAAACCCACTGTGGGCAGGGAACGCGTCTGCTACCTCGGCTTGTAGGCTCCCAAGAACTCAGGACAGGCTTCTGCACATAATAAACCCTCAATAAATACCATTGGCTGATTCTAGAGAAGCAGCGGGGCTCAGTGGAAAGAGCCCGGGCTTGGGAGTCGGAGGTCTTGGGGTCGAATCCTGGCTCTGTCACTTGTCAGTTGTGTGACTGTGGGCAAGTCACTTCACTTCTCTGTGCCTCAATCACCTCACCTATAAATGGGGATTAACTGTGAGCCTCACGTGGGACAACCTGATGACCCTGTATCTCCCCCAGCGCTTAGAACAGTGCTCGGCACATAGTAAGCACTTAACAAATTCCAACATTATTATTATTATTATTCTCTGTGGTGACTTTTTAAACCCACAGTCAATGGGGATGTCAACAAACGTTAATCAGCGTGGCTCAGTGGAAAGAGCACAGGCTTGGGAGTCAGAGATCATGGGTTCGAATCCCAGCTCTGCCACTTGTCAGCTGTGTGACTGTGGACAAGTCACTTCATTTCTCTGGGCCTCAGTGACCTCATCTGGAAAATGGAGATTAAGACTGTGAGCCTCACGTGGGACAACCTGATTACCCTGTATCTACCCCAGCGCTTAGAACAGTGCTCTGCACATAGTAAGCGCTTAACAAATACCAACATGATTAATCACCGTTGATGGAAATGGTTTTCACTCTGTGCCAAACTGCTTTCCTGAAACCCTCCATCACCCTAGGGTGCAGAGCGACATCTGCTGGCAGAGATCTGTCAAAGCACGGAATTGAATTTAGAGCTGGGTCTACCTGATCTCTCAGAGTAATAATAATAATAATAATAATAATGTTGGCATTTGTTAAGCGCTTACTCTGTGCCAAGCACTGTTCTAAGCCCTGGGGTGGATACAGGGTAATCAGGTTGTCCCACGTGGGGCTCACAGTCTTCATCCCCATTTTACAGAGGAGGTAACAGGCTTAGAGAAGTGATTTGCCCAGGTCACACGGCAGAAAGGTGGCGGTCGCATTAGAACCCACGACCTCTGACTCCCAAGCCCGTGCTCTTTCCACTAAGCCACGGTGAGAGTAGAGTCAGCACCAATGCACTAATCCTTTAGATCACGTCCGTTTCTGATCACTTCGTTCCTCACCTTCTCTTTGATGAACTACTCGCAGACCCTAGAATCTCCTTCAGAGAAACTCTTATGAGCAAAATTTTCAAATGAAAATCTTTCTTTCCTTTTCTCACCAAATACTAAAGCTCTGTGGAATTTGATTAGGTGCTTGTAAACATAGATCGGTATACCATTTTCCAAGCCTAATCAGATTTTCTCTTCTCCCTCCTCCCTCACATCCTACCCACCTCCTTACTTTTTTTTTAGTAATATGGTTTTTCTTTTATTCCAACCCATCACCCTGCCCCTCAAACAGTTAGAATTTTAATGGTCTGCGGTGGAGAGATTAAGAATGCCAATTTGACCTTAAAATAGGAGAGAAGGACATGCCGTTGCATCAAGAAATTTCTTTGGGGAAAGGGATAGGAAAGAGAAGGAAGGGAATTCAGAGAACAGGAGCAGTGTGGTCCAGTGGAAAGAGCATGGGCCTAGGAGTCAGAGGACTTTGGTTCTAATCCCACCTCCAAACCTTGTCTGCTGCGCGACCTTGTGCAAGTCATTTAACTTCTCTGTGCCTCAGTGACCTCATCTATAAAATGGGGATTGAGACTGTGAGCACCAGATGGGACAGGGACTGCACACAACCTAATTAACTTGAATCTACCCCAGCTCTTAACAGAGTTCCTGGTACATAATAAGCACTAAGAAATACCAAAACTAAAAACCAGAAAAGTTTGAGAACATTAAGTCAAAGTCCTATTTTAAGGTCGAATTGGCATTATTAAACTCTCCACCACAGACCATTAAAATTCTGTTTGAGGGGCAGGGTGATGGGTTGGAATAAAGGAAAAACAATACTAGTAAAAAAAAAAGTAAGGAGATGGGTAGGATCTCAGGGAGGAGGGAGAAGAGAAAATCTGATTTGGCTTGGAAAATTCCTTCAATTTAAACCTTCCTGACTAGTAAATTTCTGCTGCATGATTTCTGCCTCTTTCAACCCCACTCTTGTTTTTTGCAAACGTTCATTCTGACCTTCATCTTGAAGTCACCCCTGTTGTTCATCCATTCCCAAGAGTTCAAATAGTCCTGACCAAAGCATGATTCTGAGAAATAGAATGGATTACGCAGTCTAAGAGACTCAAGCTGAGTTTTACTTGAGAACAGCCTGGTTCTATGTGCAGACCACTGTACTAAGCACTTGGGAGAGCACTATCTGGGGAGGGGCCCCACGAGGATGGAGGCAGCAGCAATAGGGCCACACCTACGGGCTCCCAAATTCCTGGGATTACAGACATCCTGCTTTTCAAATTCTAGAGAAGATTCCACAACCTCTAGGTTGTAAGATCACTGTGAGGAAGGAATGTATCTATTTACTGTTATAATGTATTCTCCCAAGAGCCTAGTAGTGTTTTGCACACAGTAAGTGCTCAGTAAATACGACTGAATGAACCTCACTTACCCATTTCAATGTTTAAAAACCCAGTCTCTTTATCAACATTACATCTTCCTTACATTTACCCCAATAGCTAGTTTAATTTTGTTTCCTGTGTGCTCTGTACATAGTAAACGCTCAGTAAATACTGTTGATTGACTTCTCCTTGTTCTGCCTTTTCTTTTTCTGCCACCTCCCTGTTGGCAGTACAGAGTTCAAGAAGCTGCCCATCTGGAACCTCCTGGAAGAAACAGAAGACACCCAGTCAGTATAACTCCTTGCAGTGTTCCATTTCCTCAGTCATTCCTTTGAACAGCATAAAAATACATAAGACCCAGAAAGTGTAGCAAATATTCTTTACATAGCCGAACTAAAAATGTTGCAAGCATGTACTTACAGTATTATTCCTGACAGTACACCACCATAAGTATTTTTCGGTTGTTTATTTTTGTTTAAATGGTATTTGCTTAGGTCCTTTCTTTGTGTCAGGCACTGTACTAAGTACTGGGGCAGATACAAGATAATCAGGTGGAAACAGTCCATGTGTCACATGGGGCTCACAGTCTTAGTCTCCATTTCACAGATGAGGTAACTGAGGTACAGAGATGTGAAGAGACTTCCCCAAGGTCACACAGCAGACAAGCAATGGAGCGGGATTAGAAACCAAGTCCTCTGGCTTCCAGACCTGTGCTCTATCCACTAAAGGGCAAGGGCTGTGCCTGTTAGAGTTGTTCATTCATTCAATAGTATTTATTGAGCGCTTACTATGTGCAGAGCACTGGACTAAGCGCTAGGAATGTACAAATCGGTAACAGATAGAGACAGTCCCTGCCCACTGATGGGCTTACAGTCTAATCGGGGGAGACAGACAGACAGGAAGAATGGCAATAAACAGAATCAAGGGGAAGAACATCTCATTAAAACAACCTTGTGCCTACTGTGCCTACAGTGTCCTGAACACAAAAAGTGCTCAATCAATATGATTATGATGAAGTGAATAAATCCTCTAGACTATAAGCTCATTGTGGGCAGGAAATGTGTCTACCAACTCTTGTATTGTACTTTTTCCCCAAGCACTTAGAATCTTACTCTGCACCTAGTAAGTGCTCATTAAGTACCATCAATTAATTGACAAATTGCTTAATAGCTTCTGAAGAAAATTTCATGGAGAAATTTTATATAAAGGGGTCTCCCTTGGTGATTTTTGTCCTTTGGGTGGTAGAGAAGCAGCGTGGCTCAGTGGAAAGAGCACAGGCTTGGGAGTCAGAGGAATGGGTTTGAATTCCGGCTCTGCCACTTGTCAGCTGTGTGACTGTGGGCAAGTCACTTAACTTCTCTGTGCCTCAGTTACCTCATCTGGAAAATGGGGATTAAGACTGTGAGCCTCACTTGGGACAACCTGATGACCCTGTATCTCCCCCAGCGCTTAGAACAGTGCTCTGCACATAGTAAGCACTTAATAAATACCAACATTATTATTATTATTATTAAAAATCTCAAGTGAGACTTTGATGGGAAGTTAGGGTGCTAAGAAGATATTTTTGATGGTGATAGTTATTAGCAGGAGGTAGAGGAGACTAACAGGGACTGTCAATATTGTAAGCATAAAAGATCTTTAATCCTGTTTAGTTGAGTATTGACCTTATCCTTGAGTTCAGATCCAGCTGTTCTGGTTAATTAAAGGTTATTTTTAAAAGGATATTTTTTTAAAAAAAAACCTTTAAACTTGTATAAACTTAATAAGTCTTTCGCAATGCTGTCACTCAATTGTGCTCTGCAGAAGCAGGGTGGCCTAGTGATAGAGCTTGGGTCTGGGAGTCAGAAGGAGCTCAGTTCTAGACTTGGCTCCACCACTTGTCTGCTGTGTGACTTGCCCAACTTCTCTGTGCCTCAGTGACTTCATCTGTAAAATGGGATTATGACCGTGAGCCCTATGTGGGACATGGATTGTGTCCAACCTGATTACCTTGTATCTACCCCAGCACTTAGAACAGTGCCTGGCACATAGTAAGTGCTTAATAAATACCATAAGAAAACCCCAAACCTGCCCATAGAAAATCGAGTTACCTGGATTTCACAGGTCAACTGCAAATTGGCCTAAACCATCATTATGAGATTTTTCTATTGTCTTTCATGATGCAGTCGATACAATAATTTAGTCATCATCCCTGGCAATACACAGCATCTGTGCAAGGAGTTAGGGTAATGCAACCAAATACTGTACATCAATCAGGATGATCAGAAATTTGGGAATTTTGTCCATATGAAAAGCAGTATCCAAATGTGTCCACAGCATTTTTGTTTCTTTCATAATATTTGTTAAGTGCTTACTATGTGTCGAGAATTGTTCTAAATGCTGGGGTAGGTGCACGTTTATCAGGTTGGACATGGTCCCTATCCCAAATGGGGCTCACAGTCTAAATAGGAGGAAGTAGGATTGAATCCCCATGTTACAGTTGAGGAAACTGAGGCACAGAGAAGTTAAGTGATTTGCCCAAGGTGATACAAGTGGCAGAGCTGGGATTAGAACTCAAGTCCTCTGACTCTAGGCCCATGCTCTTCCCACTTGGCCATGCTGCTTCTCTGCTGATTTGGTAATCAAAAGGAGTGAGAGAAGGAAGTCATAAGGTGAACTGAGGGAAATGTCATTATGTGGGCTCAGTTCAGCCTCTTGACCTTTGCTCCTTTTTCTGAATTTGCTCATCACATTTGCATCCAACCTGGAAAAATGTCTCTATTATTCCTCTGGCCATAGCTATGCCCCACTGAAAATCCTGAGCAACTTCCCTTTCTCCAAACCCAAGCCACCGGATTGTTCCCATTCTGAACCTGAGTGGGAGCCTTTAGCTGTAGGCCACCCTGAATAACATCCTTCGATATGACTCCAGCACTGGGGAGTGAGCTTTGCAAACAGGCATGTACTTCTTTAATAGTATTTGTTAAGCACTTACTGTGTACCAGGCAGCGTGGCTCAGTGGAAAGAGCCCGGGCTTGGGAGTCGGAGGTCATGGGTTCGACTCCCGGCTCTGCCACTTGGCAGCTGTGTGACTGTGGGCAAGTCACTTAACTTATCTGTGCCTCAGTTACCTCATCTGTAAAATGGGGATTAACTGTGAGCCTCACGTGGGACAACCTGATTACCCTGTATCTACCCCAGCGCTTAGAACAGTGCTCTGCACATAGTAAGCACTTCAGAAGTACCAACATTATCACTATTAGTATACAAGCTACTCAGGTTGGACTCGGTCCATGTGTCCATGAGGGTGGTCTGGAGCTCACAGCCTTAAATCCTCATTTAATTGAGGCACAGAGAAATGAAGTGACTTGCCAAAGGTCACACCGCAGACAAGCTATGGAATCAGGAGTAGAACTCAGGTCCTTTGACTCCCAAGCTTGTGCTCTTTCCACTAGGCCAACCTGCTGCTACACTGAAGTCCAACAACCTCCCAGTTTCCTGGCTACTGCGTGGCTACAGATTGGACCTCTCTGCTCAGATGGTCCAGTATTCCTCTTCTTACTTCAGCTCTCCCTTTGTGCTCCCAAAGCAGGATCAGTTGGTAGATCAGCAAGCCAAGGGCTCCATTGGGAGGGCAGAAATCCCAGACAGACATTTATGGGTGTAAGAATCTAAGAAATTTCATTATACTTGTCTAAACCCAACAGTTCAAGCGCCCCAATATTAGGTTTCCAAGAGCGGTGACCAGATGCTCGGAGGAAGAAAGTGATGGTTCCCTCTTTGATATCCATTCTAATGGTTAGGGATGTGACACCTGTCATACTTGGCTTCCCTCAATAACTCGCTGTGGACAGATCATCCATGGGTTTATCCAAACCCCTACTGAACTTGCTGATCTTTTTTTGCTAACATTCTATATGTTTACTCTCTGCTGTTAGAATAATCTCTTCCTGTTTATTTTGAACCTACCCTTTAATAAAAAGAATAAAAATAATTGTGGTATTTGTTAAGTGCTTACTATGTGCCACACACTGTATTAAACACTGGCATAAATGCTAGAAAAGCAGATTGGACACAGTCCCTTTCCCACATAGAGCTTGAAGACTAAGGAGGAGGGACAACAAGAATTTAATCCTCATTTGACAGATGAGGAAACTGAGGAAAGAGACAGGACTTGTCCGAGGTCCCAAAGGGGACAAGTCGCAGAGCAGAATTAGAACCCGGATTCCAGGACTCCAGGCTGTGCAGGTCCTTGAGCTTCAAGATCTGCATCTCCATCATTTCCTCAACATCTCCCACCGTGTCTCTGAACAACATTGCCTAGTGGATAGGGCATGGACCTAGGAGTTAGAGGGAACTGGGTTCTAATCCTGGCTCTTCCGTTTATCTGCTGTGTGACCGTGGGCAAGTCACTTCACTTCTCTGTACCTCAGTTACCTCATCTGTACAATGGGGATTAAGACTGTGATCCCCGTGTAAGACATGAACCGTGTCCAACCAGATTAGCTTGTATCCACCCCGGTGCTTAGCACAGTGCCTGGTACATAGTAAGAGCTTAACAAACACCATGAAAAAACTGGATGCCTGAAGTAGAGGCACTGAGAGATTTTACTTACCTTCATACCTTGTTTCAGTTGACCTGTTGGTAATAGCCTTTTCAGACCCCCAAGAGCAAATGTGAAATAAATGACTCATTTGTAAGCACTTTTTATCCCAGGACCACAGACTGTGGCTAACTGTGATTAAGAAAAACATAACAGCATTTATTGCACACTCATTACGTGCAGGGCACTGTATGAGGCCCTGTTCTAAGCAAAGGATGGCGAGCGTGATATTTTATCATTACTGTAGCTCTTCCTCTCATTTTATTAATATTTCATCTTTAAAAGAAGAAGATTAACAAATGCAGTATGTTGAATAAGTATTATTTTGTTTATACCACACACGCTTCCATGTAATTATCATCTAAGTTCCTTAATAATAATTACCATGCAATTGCACACAAATTGCATGCTCGGCTTAACGTTCTTTGAAGGGTTCAATTTAGTTGAGCTTGCTATAGTAAGTGATTGTCAGCAAAGCCAAAAAGAGAAACCATAATTTTCCTTCTTCCCCTACAGATTCCCCCGCACAATACTGACTCCAATTAGTGACAACTGCACTCCTCTCGAAGCCACTTTAATAGCTTCTAGCCATGCCCCTGTGGCTCAAGCTGTGCTTTGCTAGACAGCATCATTTACAAACCTTTACCTAGAAAGGTGAAAAAGTGCATTTCCCCATCAAAAATTGGGAACTTTCAGAAATCTAAGACCTTTTACTAGCAAATAACCAGCATTCTTTCCTTGTCACACACCTTGTCCCTGGCTCAGTTATGACCATCCAGCACATCATGGCCTAGTGGATAGAGCACCAGACTGGGAGTCAGAAGGACCTGGGTTCTAATCCCAGTTCTGCCAGTTGACTACTGTGTGACCTTGAGCAAATCATTTTACTTCTCTGTGCCTCAGTTATCTCATCTGTAAAATGGGGATTAAGACCGTGAGTCCCATGTAACGTTGGCATTTTGTTAAGCGCTTACTATGTGCAGAGCGCTGTTCTAAGTGCTGGGGTAGATACAGGGTAATCAGGTTGTCCCACGTGAGGCTCACGGTTAATCCCCATTTTACAGATGAGGTAACTGAGGCACAGAGAAGTGAAGTGACTTGCCCATGTAAGGACAGGAACTGTATTCAACCTGATTACCTTGTCTCTACCCCAGCGCTTAGACCAGAGCTTGACACATAATAAATGCTTTACGAACTCCCATCATCATCATCATTATTATCATTGTTAATAATAGAGAAGCCACTTCTTAAGCTGAGACAACAACAGACTAAAAGAATCAGTCCAGTCTGCCCTTCTTGGGGGTGAGAAGGCCTGGCCGAGGGGAGAGCTGAGGTTTCCGGCGGCTGTGGCCACCTACAGCAGAAGGAGATCCGCATTAAGCAGAGACAGATCTGACTGAGTTGGGTGGGTGATGGCGAAGTCCAAGCTTCTTTAAGGGAGGAAACAAGGGAGGCAGTGTGGCCTAGCAGAAAGATCTTGGGCCTGGGAGTCAGAGGACCTGGGTTCTTAATCCCAGCCCCACCACTTGCCTGCTGTGTGATCTTGGGCAAGTCACCTAATTTCTCTGTGTCTCGGTTTTCTCATCTATAAAATGGTGATTAAATCTAACTCCTTATTACTTAGACTGTGTCCAAATGGATTACCTTGTATCTACCTCCAGCCCTTCATACAGAGCCCGGCATGTAGTAAGCAGCATAATGTAGTGGATGGAGCCTGGGCATGTGAGTCAGAAGGACCGGGGTTCTAATCTCAGCTCTGCCACTTGTCTGCTGTGTGACCTTGGGCAAGTCACTTACCTGGGCGGCCTCTGTTTCCTCATCTGTAAAATGGAGATTGAAACTGGGGCAGAGCCAAAGACACAGTCTGGTTTGGTGTGTCAGAAGTATTTGTGCTGCCAAAATCTTCCGCATGTCAATCTCTCTTCATTTTTCTCTGGAGCCCCAAGAGTTGAAACACTTGCTTTTTCAAAGAAAATAACCCAATCAAATCTACTGCTTATAACGGAAGAGGGTAGTTCAGGCAGAGAAACTCCTTAGGGAGGCCTATAGATTTCTCTTACTGCAAATCTCAAAAATCAGCATCTGCCAATCATCATCAGGAACATAAATACAATCACCCAGTAAAAGGAAACATAAAATTAATCAAGTCCTGTGGCAATTATTCTCTCTTCCTTACACCATTCCCCTACTGCTTTCTAGAATCTGTTAAATTAAGATAGCTTTTTAATCCTGAGTGTCCATTCTTACCTGTAGCTCTAAATGCTTTTTAACCCTCACTGTAGTGTATTGATGTTGGAAAAATCTTAAACATCTTGGGAACAAGAAATCTAAATTGCTTGCAATTTCCTCCTAAAAAATATTCACTCGAAGAGCTCAAACTAAACTCAATGAGCAACACTTTTTGTAGTCACACACTAACTTGTTTAAAAATAAAAATGCTTCCGCACAGTCTCAGCATTTAAACAAGTCCATTCATCCAAATGCATTGACCTTTCTCAGGTCAGTGGCCATCTGCCACCAGATTCTTCAAATCCCTAACTAGTCCAGCCAGAGCCAGCAAATTCTGATGGTTCTAGAAACTTCCCTACTTAGTCACAAAGGGGAAAGTAGCTGGGATTCCAAAGACTTGGGTTCCATTCTGGAGACTGTTACTTGCTTCAGGACTGTTACTTGCTTCATTGGGTGTTTCTGGACAAGATGCACTGTGGAGCCACATCTATGTGGTGCAAAGTCAATGGGTTGGACGAAAGTCTCGGATTTTGCCTGTTTCCTAACAGTCCCCGAACTATCTGAATTGTTAGCCAGACATAGATGGACACAAGGGTGGGTTCCTCTATTTCCCATGAGATGGCAATCAATCAGTAGTATCTATTGAGTGCTTACTGTGTGTTGGGAATGTATCTGTTATAATGCTGTACTCTCCCAGGTGCTTATTGAAGTGCTCTGCACACATTAAGCACTCAGTAAATATGATTGATGGATTGATTGCCGAGCACTGTACTCAGTGCTTGGGAAAGTACAATATAATAGAGTTGAGGACGTTGATCCTTGGCCACAAGGAGCTTATAGTCTAGAAGGGGAGACAGACATAAAACAAACTGCAGAGAGGGTACATAGTAGCACATAAGATAAGTAAAAAGTGCTGTGGGGCTGGGGTGAGTATCAAACTGCTTATGGGGTACACAGCCAGGTGTATAGGCGACGCAGAGGCAAGGGCAATTTGGGGAAATGAGGGCTTATTCAGGGAAGTCTGCTTAGAGGACTTACGATTTTAGGAGGGTTTTGAAGGTGGGGAGAATGATGAGCTACTGAATAGAAAGAGGCAGGGAGTTCCAGGCCACAGAGGACGTGGGCAAGGAGTCAGTGGTGATATAGATGAGATAGAGGTACTGAAAATAGGTTAGCTTTAGGGGAGCAAAGTGTGTGGATTGGGCTGTAGAAGGAGATCAGCCAGTGAAGGTAGGAGGAAGAGAGCTGAAAGAGGGCTTTAAAGCCAATGGTAAAGTGTTTGCTGGACGTGGAGGTGGATGAGCAACCAGTGGAAGTTTTTGAGGAGTGCAGCTATGGAATGAATGATTTTCCAGAAAAGTAATCCAGACTTCAGAGTGAAGAAAGGACTAGAAAAGGGAGACACGGGAATTCATCAAGGAGTCTGATGCAATAGTCAAAGCAGGAGATCATAAGTGTGGTGGGAGTTTGGTTGGAGAGGAAAGGGAAGATTCTACAAATGCTGTGATGGTATAACTGATAGGATTTGGTGACAGATTGAACGTGCTGGTGAAAAGGGAGAGATAAGTCAAGGATCACGCCAAGTTTATGGGCCCATGAGACAGGAAGGATGATGGTGTAGGCTACGGTAGAAAAGTCAAGGGAAGGAAAGAATTTGGGTGGGAAGATGAGGAGTTCTGTAATGGACATGTTAAGCTTGAGGTGTCAGTGGGACAATTCGGTAGAGATGCCCCGAAAGCAGGAGGAAATGGAAGACTGCAGAGAGGGAGAGAGGTCAGGGTTGGAGAGGTAGATCAAATCAATCAATAAATACCATACCACTGAACACTTACCATGTGCAGAGTACTATATTAAGCATTTGGGAGAGTACAGCACAGCAGAGTTGGTAAACATGTTCCCTGCCCACAACAAGCTTGCAGTCCAGAGGGGGAGACAGACAATAACTATAGTATGTAATTTATGGATATATACATAAATGCTTTGGAGCTGAGGATCAAATGGCCAAATTTCAAAATTTGGGAATCATATAGAGATGGTAGTTGAAGCCAAGGGAGTGAGACCGTGGGTGTGGATGGAGAATAGAAGGGGAACCCAGACTGAACCTGAACTGACATTTTCATACATACCTCCGAACTGGTCTGGGAGTCTGTTCTGATGGACACCTGTGGTTTAAAGATGCCATAATATTATATTTCCACGTTTCATCCCACAATCAGCATTGCTGTTGCCTTGGACAATCCTGAGCCTACTGAGAATGGCAGGGAATAAGGGGGAAGGAGGAGGAGGAATGATAGGGTTGAGGGGGTGGAAAAAGCCTGAATGCCAACCCTTGTCAATCAAGGACATTGTTAACTGCAGGATTTCTGGTGCCGGTTCAAAAATCACTGGTCCCGTCTGACCAGAGCAAGTGCCATTAATATCTCTTCTGTCTGGCTGGTCAGGTGTGTCAGGCTGGCTCTGAGCACACTGGGGACAGAAGCCAATTCTTCTACCCACCCCAAAAATTCTTCAAATAATTCATTCATTCATTCAATAGTATTTATTGAGCGCTTACTATGTGCAGAGCACTGTACTAAGCGCTTGGGATGAACAAGTCGGCAACAGATAGAGACAGTCCCTTCCGTTTGACGGGCTTACAGTCTAATCGGGGGAGACGGACAGACGAGAACGATGGCAATAAATAGAGTCGAGGGGAAGAACATCTCGTAAAAACAATGGCAACTAAATAGAATCAAGGCGATGTACAATTCATTAACATAATAAATAGGGTAATGGAAATATATACAGTTGAGTGGACGAGTACAGTGCTGTGGGGATGGGAAGGGAGAGGTGGAGGAGCAGAGGGAAAAGGGGAAAAAGGGGGTTTAGCTGTGGAGAGGTAAAGGGGGAGTGGCAGAGGGAGTAGAGGGAGAAGAGGAGCTCAGTCTGGGAAAGCCTCTTGGAGGAGGTGAGTTTTAAGTAGGGTTTTGAAGAGGGGAAGAGAATCAGTTTGGCGAAGGTGAGGAGGGAGGGCGATCCGGGACCGCGGGAGGATGTGGCCCAGGGGTCGACGGCGGGATAGGCGAGACCGAGGGACGGTGAGGAGGTGGGCGGCGGAGGAGCGGAGCGTGCGGGGTGGGTGGTAGAAAGAGAGAAGGGAGGAGAGGTAGGAAGGGGCAAGGTGATGGAGAGCCTTGAAGCCTAGAGTGAGGAATGATATGCTTGCTCAATGCAGAAACAACCAGTCCTTCCATTTTCTTCTACCAGTAAAAAAGCAATAATAATACTGGATGTCGGGAATGTTGTCAAGATAATTGCAGCCATTTAGCTTTTCAGTGGAGCTGTATTTTTCACAAAGATGTATTATTATTTAGTCTTTTTTGATGGATGAGAGAATCCAATTACATGCAAGAACCAGTCATGCATGTTAAAAATTTCTTTCAACTCCTGTAAAGCTTTCTTAAAAAGGCTTCTGAATGATTCCTCCTAGATTCAGTGCTATTTTTAGTGATCACACTTTGCCTCATTTTCACATTTTGCTATATGTATTGTACATAATTGTTCCTATTGAACAATTATAATGATAATGTTGGTATTTGTTAAGTGCTTACTATGTGCAGAGCACTGTTCTAAGCGCTGGGGTAGATACAGGGTAATCAGGTTGTCCCACGTGAGGCTCACAGTCTTCATACCCATTTTACGGATGAGGTCACTGAGGCCCAGAGAAGTTAAGTGACTTGCTCACAGTCACACAGCTGACAAGGGGCGGAGCCGGGATTCGAACCCATGACCTCTGACTCCCACGCCGGGCTCTTTCCACTTAGCCACACTGTTCTGACAAGAGTGATAGCAAGCAGCATGGCCTAGTGGAAAGAACATGAGCCTGGAAATCAGAGGACCTGGCTTCTAATTACAGATCTGCCACTTGTCTGCTGTGTGACCTTAGACAAGTCACTTCACTTGTCTGTGCCTCACTTCCCTCATTTTTAAAATGGGGATTCAATACCTGTTTTCCCTAATATAATGATAAATATGTGCAAATATACACAAGTGCTGTGGGGAAAGAAAGGGGATAGAGCAGAGGGAGGGAGTAGGGGAAATGAGGAGGAGCAGAGGAATAGGGGGGCTCAGACTGGGAAGGCCTCCTGCAGGAAGTGGGCTCTCAGTAGGGCTTTGAAGGGGGAAAGAGCTAATTTGGCGGATGTGAGGAGGGAGGGCATTCCAGGCCAGAGGTAGGACGTACAGCGGGGTCGACAGTGGGACAGATAAGAACGAAGCACATTGAGGAGGTGAGCGGCAGAGGAGTAGAATGTGCAGGCAGGGCCGTAGAAGGAGAGAAGGGAGGTGAGGTAGGAGGGGGCAAGGTGTTGGAGAGCTTTGAAGCCAAGACTGAGGACTTTTAGCTTCATGTGAAGGTCGATAGGCAACCACTGGAGGTTTTTGAGGTGGGGGGTGACATGCCCAGAGCGTTTCTGTAGAAAGATAATCCGGGCAGTGGAGTGAAGTATAGACTGAAGAGGGGAGAGACAGGAGGATGGGAGATCAGAAAGGGGGCTGATGCAGGATATGATGAAAGATTGTACCAGCAGGGTAGCAGTTTGGATGGAGAGGAAAGGTTGGATCTTGGAGAATTGTGAAGGTGAGACTGGCATGTTTTGGTGACGGACTGGATATGTGGGGTGAATGAGAGAGCCGAGTCAAGGATGACATCATGGTTGTGGGCTTGTGAGACGGGGAGGATGGTAGTGCCGTCCACGGTGATGGGAAAGTCAGGGAGAGGGCAGGGTTTGGGAGGGAAGATAAGGAGCTCAGTCTTGGACATGTTGAGTTTTAGGTGGCGGGCAGACATCCAGGTGGAGACGTCCCGGAGGCAGGAGGAGATACGAGCCTGGAGGGAGGAGGAGAGAACAGGGGAGGAGATGCAGATTTGGGTGTCATCCGTGTAGAGATGATAGTTGAAGCCGTGGGAGCGAATGAGTTCACCGAGGGAGTGAGTATAGATGGAGAACAGAAGGGAACCAAGAACTGACCCTTGAGGAAACCCTACAGTTAGGGGATGGGAGGGGAGGGGGAGCCCGCGGAGGAGACTGAGAATGTACAGCCAGAGAGATGAGGAGAATCAGGAGAGGACGGAGTCTGTGAAGCCAAGGTTGGATAACGTGTTGAGGAGAAGAGGATGGTCGACAGTGTCAAAGGCAGCTGAGAGGTCGAGGAGGATTAGGATAGAATAGGAAAACACCATTATTAGCACTCGAGGGAAATGCTATGAAGAAGACTCTCCAGTGACAAAGAGGCTTCATTCTAAATTGCCCCTAGAGCAAAGTGGGAAGGAAGCTCATTCATGACTGAGCCTCCTTCCAAGATTTCCCAGGGTGAGAGGACCTTTACTAGCCAGATCATTGAAAGTGTTATGGTCATTGATTCATTTTGCAGCTGGCATGCTGATCTCCTCAGACCTTTGGTTGGACTTTTGTTTTATAGATACTCTGCAAGAAATGGAGAGGTATCAGGCCATGAACAATGATCTTGGCAGTATCTTAGCCAAAACTAGATATTTCATTCTTTTATTCTTTGCCTTCTATAATTTTACACATTGCATGTTAGATTTTTTTGAAACGATACTGTCACATCAAGTAGTTGAAATGCTAATAAGCCATATCCTCCATCTCAACAAATAAAATCTAATAACAAGGGGAGAACAGTCACTTGGGAGTTGCCAGAATCTTAAGAATCCATTTGAAGCCCCCAGAGACCTCCTAGCCCTAAACATCAGTAGACTGGTTAATAGAAATTTATATATTTTCAGAACCATTTGGAGTACTCCTGAATATCTTTGTTCAGGACTTTAAGTATGCCCATTAAGCACGTCACTACGCTTTAAGCCCAAGACTAGTTGTTTCAGGAATACTTGGAAATTTAAGCCTCTCCCTTGCCTCCTTTTAAACAATGGTATTCATTGTGGGCTTACTATGCTCAGAACACTGTAGCAAGCACTTGGGGAGAGCACAGTATAGTTTGTGGGCCCGATCCCTGCCCACGAGGAGCTTACTATAAGCTCCTTTGTCACATTTTTGGTGCTCTGTCCGTGACATCACAGCAACGTGTCGGTGCCATTCTTGAACGTTGCCTTGGGGCTCGTGTCTGGATTGGTCCATCATTGAACTCTGACATTAAAATTAATGAACAGTTCTCACCCGCCTTAAAATTTAATATTAGGAACATATATTGTTCATGAAGACTGACTTTACAGATATACTGCACAACACATTATCATTAATATGAAATACTAGGAACTGGTGTCAAAATAACAAATTCAGCTAATCTTGCAAGGTAATGATGATGGTATTTGTTAAGCGCTTACCATGTGCCGAGCACTGTTCTAAGCGCTGGGTTAGATACAGGGTAATCGGGTTGTCAAACGTGAGGCTCACAGTTAATCCCCATTTTACAGATGAGGTAACTGAGGCACAGAGAAGTTAAGTGACTTGCCCACAGTCACACAGCTGAAGTGGCAGAGCTGGGATTCGAACCATGAATTCTTGTCCTTAATTTCAGGTACCAGTTTATAAAGGTGCTTCCTCCCCTTCCTCCAATTTTCTGTGAGATATTGATGCATTTCTCACCTTCCTTCTGTTTTTCGCTATCCTTATACTGACCCTTGAGGATTTCAAAATCCACACTTCCTTTCATATCTCAACTCTGATGATCTCCTACTTCCCCCCACCTCACCTACTTACCAACTTGGACATATGCTCCATCTCAGCATCTGTAGTCACTCAACAATCCCCAATGAGAAGTAGCATGGCCTAGTGGGGAGAGCACGGGGCTGGGAATCAGAAGGACTTGTGTTCTAATCCCAGCTCTGCCAATTGCTGTGTGGCCCTGGGCAAGTCGCTTAACTTCTCTATACCTCAGTTTCCCCAACTCTAAAATGGGATACCTGTTCTCCCTCCTATGTAGATGGTGAGCCCCATGCAGGACAGGAACCATGTCCACCCAATGTACTTGTACCTATCCCAGCGCTTAGAACAGTGTTTGACATATAGAAAGCGCTTAACAAATACCATAGGAAAAAAACCCTCAACAGCTCTGAAATCCCACTCCCTAGCCATAACTCCTTACTTGCTTTTTCTCCCACACACCTCCAAACAGGTCTCTGACCTCACCCTTTCACTTTTTTTCAAAAAAGATTTGCTTCAACTCTTCCCTCCTTGACCACCATTTCCAACCACTCGCTGTCCGATGGCTCCTTCGCTTCTGCCTTCAAACATGCATATGAATCTCCAATCTTTTAAAAACCCATCTCTCAATCCCACTGCATCATCCAGCTATTAACCCATCTCCCATCCGTTCTTGTCCAAATTCCCAAATAAATTGTTTAGAACGTATTGTTGTTGTTTAGAACACCTCCACTTCCTTCCCTCAAACTCCCTCTATAAACTAGTTTCCATCGCCTCCACTCTACTGAAACTGCTTTCTCCAAGGCTACCAACAACTTCCTTCTCACTAAATCTCATTGTCTCTAATCTGTCCTAATCCCCCTTGACAACTTGGGAACCTTTGATACTGTGAACCATCCCCACATCCCAGAAATGCTAGCTAACCGTCATTTTTCTGACACTGACTCTAGCCTCTCCTTCTCAGTCTCTTCCACTGATTGAACTTCGTAACTTGTAACGATGTGAGTTCCTGAAGATTCAGTACTGGGTCCTCTTCTGTTCTCAATCTATACCCATTCCCCTGGGGAACTCATCTGCTTCCACAGCTTCGACCACCATCTCTATGAGAATGAGTTTCATATATATATATATATGTATATCTCCTTGAGATACATTGTGTCTGTTTCCAGGATACCTCTACATGGAATACCCATCAAGCAGTTCAATCATAACATTTCCAAAACTAAACAACTCATCGTCCCTTTCAAACCCTCCCCTCTGTGTGGATTTCACATCATATGAGTCCATGTCAGACAGGATTGTGTTCAGCATCATTACCTTGTATCTATCCCGTTGCTTTGTATAGTATTTGGCATTATCATCATCAAAACCTTCTCTCAAGCCCTCAACTTTGGCATTATCCTCCGACTCCTCTCTTTCAATCCACATATTCAGTCACCAAATCCTGTCGGTTCTTTTTTCACAACTCCAGATGCAACCACTCTGATCTCAGCACTTGTCATATCCCAATGAGATACTGCATCATCCTCCACACAGTCCTCCCTGCCTCCAGTCTCTACCCTCTCCAGTCCATGCTTCACTCTGCTGCCTGGATCATTTTCTGAGTCATTATTTTTCAAACATCTCCCTTCTCCTCAAAATCCTCTAATGGTTACCCATTCCTCTGCACTTCAATCAGAGACTCCTGACCATTGGCTGGAAGGCTCAATCAGATATCTCCCACCTATTCATTTGTGCTCCTCTCCCACTTCATCCCAGATTGCATACTTCACTTTATTCTTGTCACTTCCACTGTCGATTCTTTGCTCACACCCTCCCTTCCACAAGGAACTACTCCCTCCCACCTCACATCTGGCAGAGCACAACTTCTTCAAAGTCCTTCTGAAATTATGTTTCCTCCAGAAGGCCTTCCCCTGTTAATATTTCATCTCCCCACTGCCTTTCAACACTCCTTGGGTGAATGGATTCTCTGGCTAGAAGTGGGCATGTCAGTGTAAAAATCAGACTGTAATGAAGGAAGAAGTGGGAGAGAAAGTGTACTATAGTTTCCTGCTCCTTTGGACATTTCAGGTGGAAAATAAGACGATTAACTCTAAGGGCAGCTTTAAAACAGATCCTAGGTGAATCAGATTACTCCATTTCTTTGTAGCCTTCAAAGAAAAGTGAGTAAACAAACTGGCAGCCACCAGCATCCCCATGGGAACTGCAGTGCCCAAAAGTCACCTTGCTTCTGCTGAGCAGCAGCATTCCATTAAAATGCAGAGCAGAAAGGTCTCAGATTAGAACACCAAATTGGGTGGAAGCCCCTCTGTCATCAGATCACAATCCTATCTGCAGCATTTTTTGCCACTAGAGAAATGTTCCTTAGCAGGAGATGACTGATCACCAGAGAGAATGCTGGAGATTTCCACCGACCCTCTCTCTTTGACACTCACTCCCAAGCAGTCGCTGAGCCTCTCTCAGTGATGGTGCCCCCTCAACCCTTTTCTGGTTTTCATACAGGTTACTGCATTACATGAAAATCAATCAGCTCAGCTCAGTTTGAGCAAAATGCTGAGAACAACAATCTCCAATAGTTTTGCAGGGACCTTTCTCTTGACGGTCATAGAGAGGATTATTGCTTTTATCAAATTATTAATTGTATTTACTGAACAACTTCTCTTTTTTCTTTAATGGTATTTGGTCAGCGCTTATTATATGTCAAGCAGTCTTCTAAAGGCTGGGGTAGATACAAGGTAATCAGGTTGGACACAGTCCCTGTCCCATGTGGGCCTCACCATCTTAATCCCCATTTGACAGATGAGGTCACTGAGGCACAGAGAAGTTAAGTGACCTGTCCAAGGTCACAAAGCAAACAAGTGATGGATCCAGGATTAGAACCCATGTCCTCTGACTCCCAAGCCAGTGCTGTTACCACTAGGCTAGAGGCAAAAGCCAAAACCTTGCCCTCTAAGTGCTTACACTGCATAATGAAGTCAAACAGAAAATTCTTTACTGATAGGAAAAAAGGAGAATGGAAGGGTGGAAAGGTGAATAAATAAGTGCTTAAATGGTAGAGTACATAAATAGGTACATATGTGCTGTGGACAGCTGTGCATGCATAATTGCTGAGGTGGTATTTAGGAGGACATGACCTGGGGAGGAGAAAATTGTTTTGGATATGCTGGCTTCAGCAGGATGTTTAATATAGAGGCTGCGTGGTCTAGTGGAAAGAGCATGGGTCAGGGAATCAGAAATCTTAATCTAATCTAATCTGGGCTCTGCCACTTTTCTGCTGTGTGACCTTGGGCAAGTCACTTAATTTCTCTGTGCCTCGGTTATTTCATCTGTAAATGAAATGGGGGACAGGGACTGTGTTCAACCTGATTATTTTGTACTTTCCCCAGTGCTTAGTATAGTGCCTGGCACATAGGAAGCACTTGACCAAAAGCATTTTAAAAACGTTTTGCTTACCTCCAACTTGGAGTCTGGGTTAAGGGATAATCAATCAATCCATTAGTGGTATTTATTAAGCACTTAAAGTGTCCCCTCAGTTGTTTTTTATACTGTGGCCCACCCACTTCTCCTGAACACATCTAGCTTTAGCTTCAGTGACAATGTCCTTTCCTGTTTCTCCTCATTCATTCATTCAATAGTATTTATTTAGCGCTTACTATGTGCAGAGCACTGTACTAAGCGCTTGGAATGTACAAATCGGTAACAGATAGAGACAGTCCCTACCCTTTGACGGGCTTACAGTCTAATCGGGGGGATCTCCTCCTATCTCTCTGGCCACTCCTCAGTGTTGTTGTTTTTTTGCTGGCTCTTTTTAACAGGTAAACAGTTACTATGTGACAGGCACTGTTCTAAGCCCTGGGGTAGAGACAAAATAAGCAGGTTGGATACAGTCCCTGTCCCAAATGGGGCTCACAGTCTTAGTCCCCATTTTACACATGAGGGAACTGAGTTACAGAGAAGTTAAGTGACCGGCCCAAGGCCACACAGTAGACAAGTGGTGGAACCAGGTTTAGATCCCAGGTCCTTCTGATTTCCAGGTCCGTGCTCCTCTTCCTTTGCCTCCCACCTCCTAACTGTGGGAGTCCTTTAAGGCTCAGTTCTAGATCCCTTTCTAGTCTTCATCTTCATCCACTCCTTTCCACTCATTCAGCTTCAATTACCATCTCTACATGGATGATTCCTAAATCTCTCTCTCCACTCTCACATTTCAAAAGCTCCTTGTTGACAGGAGTTATGTCTACCAATTCTGGTGTACTGTACTTTCCCAAGTGCTCAATGCAGTGCTTTGTATACAAGAACTCAATAAATACCACTGATTGACATCTCTACTTGGATGGCCCATCACCACCTCAAACTTAACGTGTCTAAAACAGAACTCATCTTTTTTTTAATGGTATTTGCTAAGCGCTCACTCTATGCCCAGTGCTGTTCTCAACTCTGGTGTAGATACAGGGCTATCAGGTTGGACACAGTCCTTGTCCAAATGGGGCCCGTAGTCCTACCCAAAGCCACCCTCACCCAGATTTTCCTATTTCCATAGACACCACCGTTCTGTCTCACAAACCTGTAATCTTGGCATTATCTTCGACTCATCTCTCTCATTCAAACATTATATTCAGTCTGGCACCTAACCCTGTAGGTTCTACCTTCATAACATCTCCAGAAATTGTCTCTTTCAATATTACTGCCTTGACTAGTGCACCAGCCTCCTTGCTAATTTCCCTACCTCCTGTTTCTCCCACACCAGTCCATAAAAAAGCCGCTCAGTCCATGTCTCCCCTTTCCTCAAAAACCTCAAATCGTTGCGCATCCACCTCCACATCATACCATTGAGTTTAAAACACTGAATCAGCTCTTCCTCTCCTACCATATCTCACTCATTTCTAACAACAACCCAACCTGCACACTTCATTCTTTTAATCCTATCCTATTCCCTGCACCTTGGTCTTTTTTTTAATAAAAAGATATTTGATAAGTTCTTACTAAATGCTAGGCACTGTACTAGGCACTGGGGCAGATACAAGCTAATCAAGTTGGACACAGTCCATGTCCCACATAGGACTTACTTTCTTAATGCCCATTTTGCAGATGAGGTAACTGAGGCATAGAGAAGTTAGGTGACTTGCCCTAGGTCACACAGCAGACAAGTGTCAGAGCCAGGATTAGAACCCAGGTCCTTCAAAATCCCAGGTCCCTGCTCTGTTCCACTAGGCTCACCACTGACCCCCTGCCCACATCCTCCCCCTGGGTGGTGCCTGCTTTTGAATCTCAATTACTTCTATGGTCGCAAATGATGGCTAAAGTCCTTGTGGCAAAAAATCAGTTTTTAGAAATTCTAATGAATAGCTAAGCGCATGCATTACGAAGAGATGTTATTGGCTCTTGATGGTATTCTTATTATTCCCTGACTTATTTATGTGGTAATGGGTATAAAGCACGTAGCACTTGGCAATTAAATACCACTTGGTAGGTACACACACAAACATATGCATACATGGATATTGGACCCTAGTCACAAGCCCAAGTGCTCACCCAGCTCCTCCATTAGTTCTAGGGGCTAATCATGCCAGAAGAAACTGGGAAACTTTCTAATGATAATAATAATTTTGGTATTTGTTAAGCACTTACTATGTGCAGAGCACTGTTCTAAGCGTTGGGGTAGATACAGGGTAATCAGATCGTCCCATGTGAGGTTCACAGTTAATCCCCATTTGTGAGGTAACTGAGGCACAGAGAAGTTAAGTGACTTGCCCACAGTCTCACAGCTGCCAAGTGGCATAGCCGAGAGTCGAACCCATGACCTCTGACTCCAAAGCCCAGGCTCTTTCCACTGAGCCACGCTGCTTCTCTAGAGATGCACAAACCAGTGGAGCCCTAAATTGGCCTCAGTCAACTTCCCTTCAGTTTTCCTATTTTCTAAGAGGAAGGAAAATGGAAAAGGGCAAAAATCTGAAATCAGAAACAAGATTTAAAAAAAAAACACCTTTTTTGGTCATTGTTTCAAAATGGACTTCTCAGTCTTTTCAAGCACACATCCTTAACCTGTTTTCATTTCATAAAGGGCAAAAGGGGAGGAACTGAGTGGTGGGCAAGGGAATTTCAACACCTTCTCAGGATATCCCAGCCACTGTGTTTTGGGGAGCTGAGTACCAATTCTGGTACTGTGCCAGCTCAGGTTGGGGACCCTTGAAACTTTGAGTATTTTGTGGTTGGATTACCTTAGATGTGGGTGAAGAAGTCCTCTACTGACTGGCCAGAAATTGTCTCTGGACTTGGTGTCAGTTGATCGCTGCAGTAAGTGTTCATTTTATATATGACCTGGGCCAAGCTAGTACAAGTAATTATATTCCATTTGCCTCAGTGTACCTGTTACTTCAATTGAAAACTGTGTTTTTCAACTCCAGTCCCAAAATCAGTCTAACATTGCCAATGATACCACAGAGACCGAGTTTTCTTTCATTATTCATTCAATCATATTTATTGAGCACTGTGTGCAAAGCAATATACTAAGCACTTGGGGAGGTACAACAACAGACCCATTCTCTGCCCACAATGAGCTCAGAGTCTAGAGAGGGAGACAGACACTAATAAACATAAATATGTAAATAAATTACAGATTTCCACATGTGTGTTCTGTGGATGGGAGGGAGGATGAATGAAGGGAGCAAGTCAGGGTGATGCAGAAGGGAGTGGGAGAAGAGGAGTGGAGGGCTTAGGGAAGGCTTCTTGGAGGAGATGTGCTTTCAATAAGACTTTGAGGTGGGGAGAGCAATGTCTGATATGAAGAGGGAGGACATTCCGGGCCAGAGATAGGATGTAATAATAATAATGATTACAGTGTTTGTTAAGCCCTTACTATGTGCCACGCACTATTCTCAGCACTGGGTAGATAAAAGGTAATCAGGTTGTCCCATGTAGGGCTCACAGTCTTAATCCCCGTTTTATAGATGAGGTAACAGACACAGAAAAGTTAAGTGACTCGTCCAAAGTCACACAGCTGACAAGTGGCAGTTAGGATTAGAACCCACAATCTCTGACTCCCAAGCCCGTGCTCTTTCCAGGAAGTCACACTACTTCTCTGCAGGCGAGAGGTTGGTGGTAAAATAGATGAGATTGAAATACAGTGAGAAGGTTAGAGGATTGAAGTGTGCGAGCTGGGTTGTAGTAGGAGAGTAGTGAGGTGAGGTAGGGAGGGCAAGGTATATGAGTGCTTTAAAAGCCAATGGTAACGAGTTTTTTGTGTTTGGTTTTTCTTTGTTGTGGAGGTGGGTGGGCAACCACTGGAGTTTCTTGAGGAGTGGGGAATGTCTTTGAAGGAAAAGCTTCATCAGAAGCTAGACTATGATCTGTGATGGTGATGTGGAAAAATGAAATCACTCAAATGCTTTCCTATCCACTTACATTTTAGTTTTTAAGGTACAATGATGTATTTCCTCCTCAATGCTCTTTCACCTCTCCCAACTGAGAAAATATTCCATTCTTCCCTAAGAATGTAATCCTGCTCTGGCTACATTGGGAGACCCATGAATATCATGATTTTTCCTTATTTTATGGCATTTAAGTACTTACTATAGGCCAGACACTATACTAAGCACTGGGGTAGATACAAATTCATCAGGTTGGACACGGTCCCTGCCCCGCATTGGGCTCACAGTCTTAATCCCCATTTTATGGATGAGGTAACTGAGGCACAGGGAAGTTAACTGATTTGCCCACTAGGCCATGCACCTTTCCAGCTAGGATTCTAGCTTCACACCCAAAAGGAACATTTACTCCAGAACCATATAGGTCCAGAAATCATGTCACTTACACATTTTGCCTAGGTCCAAGTTCACTACATAGCTTCCTGTCTCACCTCCAGATTTCAGGGGATGTTCAGCCCTGCACAAATTTGTAATTCTCATTTATTGTCCTTTTGCATTACCTATTTTGGTTCTTTTCTATCAATTTCCTACATTTTCTTCACTCATCTACTTACGCACTTCAAATAAGACACCAATTTTCTAATTTTCCCATTTCTTCCATTCTTTCCTGATGATTGTTGTACTTTCTGAATGAACCTTTTCGACTCCTCTCTTTAGCCTAAAAATTATAAGCCACCAAGTTTGGTTGCAGTCAAGACTCACCAACCAAGCCAGTCCATAAAAACGACACATAAAGTTATGTGGAAATGTGTCTTAAGACCACCCATGGTGGTGACTGATGTTATTACAACGAGAGAGCTCTACTATCCCAAAGCTAGCCTCAAATATTCTTCCTCTGGGAGAGATACTTTGAAAAGTCAGATCTCTAAGATAAAACACTTGAGGACCTAGCAAAGACTAGTTGTAAAAATGAAGAAGAAAACCGTTCTGAGGCTCGTCTCATAGGCGAGCCATTTAAAAGACCTGAAACGATTTAACCATAATACAGAGTTCTCACAGAATCACTTGTATTTATTGAGTGCTTACTGGGGGCAGAGCAAAGCACTGTACTAAGTGCTTGGGAGAGAACAATACAACAGATTTGGTAGAAAAGTTCCCTGCCTACAGTGAGCTTACAGCCTAGAGAGGGAGACAGACATTTAATATAAATAAATTAGGGATATAAATACTATGGGGCTGAGGGAGGGGAGAATAAAGAGTGCAAATCCAAGTGCAAGGACGATGCAGAAGGGAGTGGGAAAAGAGGGTGGGAACAAATTTGGGTCCCAAATAGAAAAGGCTGCCTCATTTCTAATGAATAACTAGTTTTTCTGCTCTCTCTCCACCCTGTCAGTAGAACGGTGCAAGGGATTGCCCATTCAAGTGGGCTCTATATGGACTCCCCAGGTTAAAGGCAGCGAGTGAGTAAACACCAAAAATCAATACCTCACATCTGCTCCAGCTCCTCTGGCTTAGTAAAGCTGTTGGTCAAGGGCATTAAAAGCAGGAGCTCTCTGGGGTTTCTTGTCAATGACGCCTAGACAAGTAAAGGATCTCTGAAGCTAAATCACTGTGCTGCTGCTATTCAGGAAGAGTATTCGGCTGGAGGCAGGGAGAAGTGGAAGACTGTCTATTGTTAAGCTTCACATTTGCTAGGGGCTTTGAGTCTAATAGACTACAGAAGGCACTCTCTATCTGCGCTTTTCATGCACATCTGGACACTCCAGAAAAGCAGGCTGTATTCTGGGCCCTGAGGGTTCTAAAGTGGTGGAGAAATTTCACTTGGAACAGCTGGGGTAGCTATCCCAGCACTCCTAGAGCTTGAGGGATCCTGTCTTCAGGCTTCTGGTGGTGCGGGAGGGTCTGTGCAACCCCAAATGATTGTAGATGTGTTCCCAACCTCAAAGAATTGTTCCGTGTAGCTTGAAAAGATCTGGAGACATGTACAGTGGGAGCGAAAATAGCACCCAGTGCTCTCGTGTCAGGTGTACAGTGGCTGGGGGCATCCTGAGCAGGCAGGGAGAACAAAAGAGTGGAACTTGCCAATACACGACTGCCCAAACGACCAAGCCACATTTCTTCCTCCCTGAATCTTCTAATCTTTTGATGTGCCAGATGAGAGGGATTTTCTTCCTTGGGAAATGGCCAGTTTATTCATTTCCCTAGCAACTAACTCTTGGTTAGCTGAAATCCAAAGAGTACATCTTTGACCAGTTGTAGTTTTTTTTTTAATGGCACAAAAAACGAAGCTCTCCATAGCGAGAAGTCTTTGTTTTGTTAATTGCTCTGCCTCTCAGAATTGAGCGTTGTGAAGCTGCATGTGTGGCTTGCATTGGAGTGTCTCACCTGAGGCTTAAATCCTTCTGTGAGCTGCCGCAATCAGCATCGGGACACTGAGCGGAGAGATCTAATTTTGACTCCATTCCTGATTTAGAGCACCTCTGTCTAATCACCTCAGTCCATAAACAGGGCCGCACGGAAGGCCTGACGGGACCCTGGGCGGCCGTGAGATTGCAGAAACCAAATGAGTCTTTTTGACCTTCCCACCACTGTGGAATTGCTAGATGTGATTCACAGGCTCACACCTCTCCCATTAAGTCCAGTGGGTGAGATCACGCTGGGATATCCTTCATGGGGCCCGGGCCAAGGAAACAGCCCGGCCCAGTTCTGTTGCGCTAGTGTAAGCAGGCTGGCTGTGCCGCTGAAAATAGCCTGCTCCTTTTTAACCTGCTCAGCAGTTCCCTAAGTGCTCCGTAACGCTCGTAATTGCATTTTATTCTCAGATTCAGAGCATGAAAGATCAAAATACTCCAAATCAGAGCCTCTGCATTTTGAAGAAAGAAGATAAGGGCAGTGGAAATATAATGGATTCTTCTAGGGGTCCTCTCTGTGCCCTAAGCCTCTGAGGGACAGGGCCTGTGCAGGATCAATTCATTCGATCATATTTATTCTATCGTATTTACTGAGCGCTCACCGTGTGCGAAGCACAGTATGCCCGGCACATAGTAAATGCTTAACAAATACCATCATCATCATCACTGTCCTAAACGCTTGGAAAGTACAATTCAGCAATAACCGGGACAATCGCTGCCCACCCCGGGTTTACAATCTAGAGTCTTATTGTAGCCCTTCTGATAGATTATATGGATGGTCTTTGAAAAATTTCAAAAATAACAAATGTACTATATTTTGTTAATGTTTCATTCTCTGAGTGTTTTGGCCGGTGCATGAAGGAGTCCGATTAGGGTCCCCTTGACAGCCCAGCTCCCAGTTACAGGACCCTAGCTTGGGGAGAGGCTGTGGAGAAAACCGAGAATAGGAGCCTTATGGATTATGAAGAGAGTAGGACGATCACCAAAGGACCCCGGACATTTCTAAATGGATCTTACCGATTTATTTATTTAAGCAATTCCTCTACTTCATTTATGGAGAGATTGGATACATCAACTCCTTCAATCACCCACTGTTTTTCTTAACCGAGTAAAAACCAAATTATAATAATAATAATGGTATTTGTTAAGCACTTACTATGTGCTATGTTAAGCACTTACTAGAGCACCGTTCTAAGCGCTGGGGTAGATACAGGATAATCAGATTGTCCCACGTGGGGCTCACATTTTTTAATCCCCATTTTTGCAGATGAGGTAACTCAGGCACCAAGAAGTGAAGTGACTTGCCCAAGGTCATAAAGCAGACAAGTGGCGGAGCTGGGATTAGAACCCATGACCTCTGACTCCCAAGCCCGGGCTCTTTCCACTGTGCCACGCTACCAAAGCACATGTTTGTTTGATGAAACGCACTGTGAATGTCGACTCCATGTCATCCCTTCTTAGTAATTCACAAATGCCACAATTCTTTGTTTTAAACTCTTAATATGTACCAAGTACTGTGCTAAATGTTGGGGGTAGATAGAGGATAATGAGATTGGACAGAGTTTCTGTTCCATATGGGGCTCATAGTCTAAAGGGGAAGGAGGAGAGGTATTTTACCATCATTTTACAGATAAGTAAACTGAGTCATACAGAAATTGAGAAGCAGCATGGCCTAGTAAATACAGTAAGGGCCTGGAAGTCAAAAGGACCTGGGTTCTAGTCTCCACTGTGCTTTGTCTGCTGTGTGATCCTGGGAAAATAACTTCACTCCCCTGTGCCTCAATTCCCTCTTCTGTAAAATGGGGATTAAGACTGTGAGCCTCATGTGGAACCTGATTACCTTATATCCACCCCAGCACTTAGAACAGTGACTGGTTTTCATCCATTCATTCAATTGAATTTATTGAGGCTTACTGTGTGCAGAGCACTGTACTAAGTGCTTGGAAAGTGCAATTTGGCAACAGATAGAGACAATCCCTACCCAACAACGGGCTCACAGTCTAAAAGGGGGAGACAGACAATGAAAACAAACCAAGTAGACAGGCATCAGTAGCATCAAAATAGATAATTAGGAGTATATAATAGGAGGTAGAGCAGAAGGAGGGAGTAGGTGCAATGGGGAGGGGAGGAGGAGCAGAGGAAAAGGGGGCTCAGTCTGGGAAGGCCTCCGAGAGGAGGTGAGCTCTCTGTAGGGCTTTGAAGAGGGGAAGAGAGTTAGTTTGGCGGATGTGAGGAGGGAGGCCATTCCGGGCCATTGATAGGACGTGGGCCAGGGGTTGACGGCGGGACAGACGAGAACGAGGCACAGTGAAGAGCTTAGCAGTGGCAGAAGAGCAGAGTGTGCGGGCCGGGCTGTAGAAGGAGAGAAAGGAGGTGAGGTAGGAGGGGGCAAGGTGATGGAGAACTTTGAAGCCAATAGTGAGGAGTTTTTGCTTCTTGTGACGGTGAGCATGCTAAAAATACCGTGAGAAAATATTAATAAACATTCCCAAGGTCACAGCAGTTACAAAACAGGTCTCCTGACTCGCAATACTAAGTCACACTGCTTCTGAGAAGGATAAAAGGTACATTATGTTTAACCCATCAAAATTAGCCCACCCTCTAGGCTGAGAAGCTCTGGTCTTGTCATCACTCAGAAAATCGGGCATATCTTTAATATTTTTTGTTTCCCCTGGAACAGCCTTCAACATTTTAAGAGCCGAATAAATGCTTCTTTAGAACATCTTACTGTAAATATCTTTACAATAAATGTTTATATACCAAAGTAATTTAAGTAAAAATAACATTTTGTGTAAAATCTCTCGTAACAAAGAGGGCAAGGGTCTCAGAGGACCCTACTTCTAATCCCGACTCGGCCACTTGCCGCTGTGTGACCTTCGGCAAGTCACTTAACCGCTCTGTGTTTCAGTTAATTCATCTGTAAAGTGGGGATAAGATATCTATTCTCCTTCCTAATTAGGTGGTGAGCCCTGTGGGACAGGGACTGTGTCTGACCTGATTATCTTGTATCTACCCGGCTTTTAGAGCAGTGCTTGGCACATAGAAGGGCTAAACAAATACTACAACTGTTATTAATGTTAGCATTGGAATGAGGAGATTTTGTGACTTGGTCACTCTCATTTACTGACTAGATTGTAAACTTCTTGAGGGTAGGGATCCTATCAACCAACTTTGTTGTACTGCAGTAAAGTGCCATCGTACAGTGGTCTGAACACAGTAAGCTAGCACTCGAATTCCATTTACTGATAGATGAACTACTGACAACCACTTATCTCTCCTTCTAATAGCCATATAGTGTCACACTAAACCAAAAATACTAACATTAAAAAGAGATAAACACTTAAAAAGGCATGAACATTTTTCTGGCTTCCACCCACACCTCAAGCATTGATCTCTAGCTCTGTCGTCATGAGACAATATGGGCTGACAGAAACTTGAAATTCTTCCAAGCACAAAGAATTGTTACTTCCAAACATGACTTGGAAAAGGCCCAGCCGCTGCCTTGTATGTACACGTAAGGCAAACTGGGTCACTGCCAACTTACTACTTATCACTTCTTTTCCTCTCACAGATACTGTGTAACGTGAGGCAAAAATCCTATAACTAGAACAGCGGGGACTAACAGCATCATAGACCCATTACTGGATCAAGTGCTCAGGGACACCCAAAGTTTGAAAGCACACTGGATGTGTTCTTCCTTAGCCAACAGTTCCTTATTTATCTTATCTGCCGTTCACTCAGCAGGAAACCTCAGATAAATTCATCGCCACTGGCAGCATTGCCTAGTAGAAAGAGCCCGGGCCTGGGAGTCTGAGGACCTGGGTTTTAAACTTGGTTCTGCTAATTGTCTGCTTTAAGACCTTGGTCAAGTCACTTAACTTCTCTGTGCCTCAGTTTCCTCATTTGTAAAATGGTGAGTCAATACCTGCCCCTTCCCCCCCCCCAGTTTAAATTGTGAGCCTCATGTAGGACAGGGATTGTGTCCAACCTTATTAGGTTGTATCTACCCAAACAGTGCTTGACATATTAAGCGCTTAACAAATACCATCACTGTTTGTACAATTAATCTGAATACATATATATGTTCACTCAACTATTTTTGAAAAAGACTCCACTAATGGTGAAGTTTACCTATGTGTATGAGCTTGGCTTATAGGGGTTAATGTAAAACCAACATTCCCATCCAAACCAGGGCATAAACATAAGTCGTCCCTTATGTTGTCACGTTTGCCTTTGCAATTCCTGACACTGTCACCATTTTTGTCTTTATGTCACAATCTTGTTGAAGATTTGGTTCAAAAAAAGCTGCCCCTTTCTTGATTCTAGTGCACCATGCCAGCCTGTCTCCTGCAATGTTCTCCCAGTTTTCAGCTGTGGTGCCATAAAGATGAAGGCTGTGCTGTGCTGTGTCCATAAAGAGTTCTCTCTATTGCTTTCCATCACCCAGTTTCTGCTCACCAAACAGCAGCTGTTTTGGGTGTCCTGCTGTCATCCAATCTCTTCACATGTCCTTTAGACTGTGAGCCCCATGTGGGAAAGGGACTGTGTCCAACCTGATTAACTTGTAACTACCCTAGCCCTTAGAACAGGGCTTAATGAATAGTAAGCCCTTAAATACCATCCTAATAATACTGATGACTCACCTAGCAGAGTTCTATTGTGGCGAGTAGAATTTCAATGCTAGGAATCCGACACCTCTCTAGGACATGGTTGTTTGTGATCCTAAATTTCCAATATTATTATTATTATTATGGTATTTGTTATGCACTTACTATGTGCCAAGCACTGTTCTAAGCACTGAGGTAGACACAAGGAAATCAGTTTGTCCCACATGGGGCTCACAGTCTTAATCCCCACTTTACAGATGAGGTAACTGAGGCACAGAGAAGTTAAGTGGCTTGCCCAAGGTCACCCAGCAGACAAGTGGCAGAGCCAGGATTAGAACCCATATCTTCTGACTCCCAAGCGCATGCTCTTTCCACTCAGCCACGCTGCTTCTCATCCGATGTTAGTCTCTAGGTGACGCTGATAGAACCGCTCAAGGAGTTAAACATGGTATTTGTGGTGATTCTGGTTCTCACAACTTTACAAAAGGACTTTAAAGATATACCCAACTCTGTCATCAGGCCACACAGTGTCTGTCAAAGGTTGACAGAGGGTGTTCAACATAGAGGAATTGAAGAGTGATGTGTTGAGAGCAAGAAAAGCCTGCCTCAAGTGGAAACAGTCATATATCTGAGTCCCAGGGAGTCTTTTGGGGACAACAAATTTTCCTTTTTTCTCTTCCCTGCTTTCAAAGTTGTCCATGTGAACTACTTGGGGTGCCAGGGAGGGATCAGAGTTTTCTGAAGAGACAGTCTTTATTTCAGTGCTCTGGAATGGTAGCAGAATACGAACTTGATTTTTTATAGAGACAGAAGACATTCCTCTCTCTTTTACTCCCAAAGGAAAAATAAAAAGTGTAAACCCCTTAAAACACCAGTTGTGCCTTTACCCTCTTCCTCCCTCCTCACATTCCACCCTCACAACTTCCTCCCAGCTAAGACTATTGAAGACAGAGAGTGAAATAGCAAAAGACAAAATCTTCTTAAGCATTTGGTAACATATTTCACACATCTATGTATCTATATACATAGATACACTCCGTCTCTCCTAGATTGTATGGGTCATTATTGCAGAAACAGCATTTAACAGCAGCATGCTCAGTGTTCAGTTTACAGGAATCATTTATTTAGTTTTGAAAACCAGTTTCTTGGCTTCTCCTTAGAGATAGTGACTACCATATTGGGATGGTTTTCTTGCTGATTAGAACTTGAGAAAATTGCCCTTCCAAGTAGCCAAATGGTCTTTCCTTTTGTGAATACAGTTGTCCTATCCAAAGGTCCAAAGCATTTGCTGGTTATAATCCCTATAATTCAATATCCATTGCTGGTAAGGAGAGAGAGAAGAGGAGAGGGAGAGAAGGGGAGTGAAAGAGCAAAGGAGTGGAAGAATGAGAGGAGAGGGAGAGCAACAAGGAGAAGGAGAGCGACAAGGAGAGGGAAGAACCCATTAATTCAGTCTGTCACCAAATCCTATTAGTTCTACCTTCATAGCATTTCTAGAATCCACCTTTTTCTCACCACCCGAACTGCTACTATGCTGATGCAAGCACTTATTATACCCGGACTTGACTCTGCTGCATAGGTCATTTTCCAACAAAACCACTTGGCCCACATCTCCCCTTTCTTCAAAATCCTTCAGTGGTTGCCCTACCATCTCAGCAAACTCCTTACCATTGACATTTTAAGCACTCTCCCCCTCCTACCTTACCTCGCTGATCTCCTACAACCCAGCTACACTCACTCTGTTGCTCTCACATCAACCTCCTCACTGTACCTCGATCTTTTCTTGTTGCTGTCCACTTGTCCACACTTTCCTGCTGGCTTGGAACTCTCTCCCTTCCATATTTGACAGGTTGCCACTCTTCCCATCTTCAAAGCCCTACTAAAATTACACCTCCTTCAAGTGGCCTTCTCTAATTAAGTAAGCCCGTCAATGGAGAGGGATTGTCTCCATCTGTTGCCAAATTGTACATTCCAAGCACTTAGTACAATGCTCTGCACATAGTAAGCGCTCAATAAAAACTATTGAATGAATGAATGAAGCCTTATCAATCAATCATATTTATTGAGCACTTACTGTGCATAGAACACTAACAAATGCTTGGGAGAGTACTATATAATATAGTGGGAAATACATTCCCTACCCACAATGAGCTTATGGACTAGAGGGGGGACAGATATTAATATAAATAATTATGGATATGCACATAAGTGCTGTGCGACTCAGGAAGGGTTGAATAAAAGGTGCAAATCCAAGTAAAAGGGTGATGCAGAATGCTGTGGAAGAAGAGGAAATGCAGGTCTAGTCGGGGAAGGCCTCTTGGAGGTGATGATCCTTCAATAAGGCTTTGAAGGTGGGGAGAGTGATCATATCAGATATGAAGAGGAAGGGTGTTCCAGGCCAGAGGTAGGACGTGGGCAAGAGGTCAGTGGTGAGACGGATGAGACAGAGGTACAGTGAATAGGTTGGCATTAGCGGGTGAAGTTTGTGGGCTGGGTTGTAGTAGGAAATCAAGGAGGTAAGGTAGGAGGGGGCAAAATGATTAAGTGCTTTGCCCTCCCTTCTGTAACACCTTATGCACTTGAGTCTTGGCCCCGATAGAACTCCTCCCCAGCCCCACAGCATTTATGTACATATCCACCTGTAGTTTATCTTAATGTCTATCTCCTTCTGTTATCTGTAAGCTCCTTGTGGGCAGGGATTGTCTGGACCTACTCTTTCGTATAGTACTCTGCACCCAATAAATGCTCACTAAATACCATTGCTTGATTGATTGTATTAGTCTCTGAAAATCCATTTGCAGAGTTGCTTAGTAAATAGAAAATGACTCCTATGCTCACCCAACACAGAGCTGGCCAGTCAGCCCAAAAGGGTTGATATTTCATTTCTCCGTTACAGTCACTGCCACTAATCTTTTACAGAATCTACCTTGCGCTAAATGCCAGATCTCTCAGAGAGAGCTGGCTTGATAGCTAATTTACACTCCTTCCTCTTGCTAAGGGTTCATCCTGGGTCACTCACTCAGAGAAAAAGGAAGACGTGTTTATATTAAAAAACCTTTCTCTCCTTAATAGTAAATGTTGCCTCCAAAGTCATCCCCATAATTGTTTTCTTGTTTGCTCATTTGGTGCGACAGCAGTAGAGAGAACCCCGAGGATATGAACGTGACTGACTAGGTGGGTAAATACAAAGTAAGCCATAGCATATGCTCACCCCATCAAGCAGAATCTAGACTGATCACGGGCTGTGCTCAGATGCATTTTTTATGTACAACACTTGCTTACAACCCAGCTCTTTCACTCTTCATTATCCTTCCTTCCCTTCTTTTCTGCCTTAGTTTCCTCCTCACCCCGGCGTCTGCTGTCGTGGCCTTCTGCTTTTCCCTCCTCATGCTCTTTTGCCCTTATTTTTCTCCTCCTATTTGTTTTACCATCTTCTAGCTTCTGGCTCTGTGAAAGCCAAGGCAAAACTCACGTCTCCATTCTTATTGACCTTTAAATCTATTTCCTCTCCACTCCCCTTCTAAGGATTCACCTCTAGCTCAACATAACAATCCTACTTTATCCTTATATTCACTAAGTAAAACTGTCTAGACAAGAGATCGAAGGCTTGGCCTGTAACCTGCTGCCACTTACAGAAGAAGGGGAGGATAACGAACGCCTACTGACAACAAAAATCTGTAATTGATTCAGTGCCAGTCTAAGTGCTTCACACAGGTCATTTTGCCTGGGATGAATGAGAAGCAGGTACTATCAGTGTCTTTTACTGACGGAGGATGTACAGAGAGATTAAGTGAATTGGACAAGTTCACTCGGCAAGCCCAAACAGATCCAGGAATTGAACAATTCTATATATTATGATTATAGTCACCCATCTCTTCCTCTAAGATTTCTACTAAAAAAAACTCCTTTATAAATTTTCAAAATGACACCCAGCTACTCCAGTCAATCATCATTACTCGTGCTTATCCCTGTGAAATATTTGTTCCTATCATTGTCATTTGTGGTTTTATACATTTTCTTTCTCCATGTGTCTTTATTCCATGGTATTCTTGAACCTGTCCCATCTAGGGCAGCAACAACATCATGAATCTTGACACCAGCCTCAGCATCTACTCCTGCTCTGCACAGGGATTGTGCCTCTAGAGAAAGGAATTGGAAAGATGATATTCACAGTCAGAAAGGGCTGGAGCGTGTTTCCTGTAGACTAAAATCCCTGTAGGCAGGGATCATGTTTAACAACTCAACTGTATTTTCCCAAGCGTCTAAAACAATGCTCGGCACACAGTCGATTCTTAAAAAAAATGATTTATTTCACAGCGTGGCCTCATGGAGAGAACACAGGCCTGGGAGTTAGAAGGACCCGAGTTCTAATTCCAGCTGTGCCACTTGTCTACTGCGTGACCTTGGGCAAGTCACTTAACTTCTCTGTTTCTCAATTACCTCATGTACATTTCTGTTATTTATTTATTTGTATTAATGTCTGTCTCCCACTCTAGAAGCTTGTTGAGGACAGGGAAGATGTCCATCATTTCTATCATATTGTACTCTCCCAAGCACTTAGTATAATGCTCTACACACAGTAAGCACTTAATAAATACAATTGATTAATAAATAAATGATTGATAATTACAGGTGATTGATTTGGGGGGATTAAGACAGTGAGCCTCATATGGGACAAGGACTGTGTCCAAGCTGATTATCTTGTACCTACCCCAGTGCTTAGTACAGTGCCTGGCACATAGAAAATGCTTAACAAATACCACAAAAAAAAACCCCAAAACTGAGCCTCTCCATTCTGACTCTCCTTTTTGGTCCAGAGCAGGACTGCAGTCTATTTCTGTTCCAGGGAATACAGCCTGTGGATATTCAAAAAATATCCCTAACTGATGCACTGGTTGGGGAATATGAAGAGGAATTTCCTACCTAAATTGAAAACTGCTGTGGCATCTGAAAAGGAACAGGATTGTGCGGCAGTATGGACAACAGATTAGTACAGTGCCTGGCACATAGTTAGTGCTTAACAAATACCATAAAATATACACATAAATATACTATTTGCCAGGCACTGTACTAAATGCTGGCATAGATACAAGCTAACCAGGTTGGACACAGTCCCTATCCCACTTGGAGCTTAGTCTTAATCCCCATTGTACAGATGAGGTAATTGAGGCCCAGAGAAGTGAAGTAATTTGCCCAAGGTCACACAGCAGAGAAGTGGCAGAGCCAGGATTAAAACCAGGTCCTTCTATCTCCCAGGCCCATGCTCTATCCACTAAACCATGCTGCTTCTCCAGATAGGTCTGAAGATACAATCTCCAGGGACTGATTTTACAGACACTAGGCTTTTCTAAAGCCTCCTTTCTCCATGCCCCAGCTCAACTAGTTTTTCATGGATCACTAGACACTATAACAGTTTCACTCTTTACAAGCGTAATGTTTTAGTGCCCTAACAGATGAGTGAATAAGGAATAGTCCCAGGGATAAGGTGGCCCATGAGAAGCAGTGTGGCTTATTGGATAAAGCACAGGCCTGGAGGTTAGAGGGTTCTAGATTCTAATCCTGACTCTGCCACTTTCATTCATTCAAGTATATTTATTGAGTGCTTACTGTGTGCAAAGCACCGTACTAAGCATTTGGGAGAGTACAATACAACAACAAACACATATTCCCTGTCCACAACGAGCTCATAGTCACTTGTCTACTGTGTGACCTTGAGGAAGTCACTTCATTTCTCTGTGATTTAGTAACATCTGTAAAATGGGATTAAGACTGGGAGCCCCATGTAGGACTTGGACTCTGTTCATCCTGATTAATGTATATCTTCCCCGACACTTACTACAGTGCCTGACACATAGTAAGTGGTTAACAATGGTGAACTCATTCGCTCTCACGGCTTTGACTACCATCTCTACGCAGATGACACGCAGATCTACATCTGCGCCCCTGTCCTCTCCCCCTCCTTCAGGCTCGCATCTCCTCCCGCCTCCGGGATGTCTCCACCTGGATGTCGGCCCACCACCTAAAACTCAACATGAGCAAGACTGAGCTCCTCATCTTCCCTCCCAAACCCGGTCCTCTCCCAGACTTCCCTATCACCGTGGATGGCACGACCATCCTTCCCGTCTCTCGGGCCCGCGATCTCGGTGTCATCCTTGACTCGTCTCCCTCGTTCACCCCACACATTCTATACAGTACCGAGACCTGCCGCTTTCACCTTTACAATATCGCCAAGATCCGCCCTTTCCTCTCCACCCAAACGGCTACCTTACTGCTACGGGCTCTCGTTATATCCCGGCTAGACTACTGCGTCAGCCTTCTCTCTGATCTCCCTTCCTCCTCCTTCGCCCCGCTCCGGTCTATTCTTCACTCCGCTGCCCGGCTCATCTTCCTGCAGAAACGATCCGGGCATGTCACTCCCCTTCTTAAACAACTCCAGTGGTTGCCTATCGACCTCCGCTCCAAACAAAAACTCCTCACTCTAGGCTTCGAGGCTCTCCATCACCTTGCCCCTTCCTACCTCTCCTCCCTTCTCTCTTTCTACCGCTCACCCCGCACACTCCGCCACCCACCTCCTCACCGTCCCTAGGTCTCGCCTATCCCGCCGTCGACCCCCGGGCCGCGTCCTCCCGCGGTCCTGGAACACCCTCCCTCCTCACCTCCGCCAAACTGATTCTCTTCTCCTCTTCAAAACCCTACTTCAAACTCACCTCCTCCAAGAAGCCTTCCCAGACTGAGCTCCTCTTCTCCCTCTACTCCCTCTACCACCCCCCCTTCACCTCTCCGCAGCTTAACCCTCTTTTCCCCCCATTTCCCTCTGCTCCTCCCCCTCTCCTTTCCCATCCCCTCAGCACCGTACTCGTCCGCTCAACTGTATATATTTCCATTACCCTACTTATTTTGTTAATGAATTGTACATCACCTCGATTCTATTTAGTTGCCATTGTTTTTACGAGATGTTCTTCCCCTTGACTCTATTTATTGCCATTGTTCTGGTCTGTCCGTCTCCCCCGATTAGACCGTAAGCCCGTCAAACGGCAGGGACCGTCTCTATCTGTTGCCGACTTGTTCATTCCAAGCGCTTAGTACAGTGCTCTGCACATAGTAAGCGCTCAATAAATACTATTGAATGAATGAACAAAAACCATAAAAAAAAAAAGATTAGGTCCCAATTTCAAAGCACTCATAAATTCTTAAAAGAAATAATCCAAGCCAAGGCTGATCCATGTTGCAAGGATAAGTCTTTGGAAGGGTTTTCTTATCTATGCTTGAGTGCCTGTTTAAAAAAGAACCTATTTTAGAGTCACTTTAAGATGAATTAAAGGTCTTTTGAAGAATTTGGTCTTTCCAAATCGGAAAAAGAAACCAAAGCATGTTTCTCTAAACTTTAGCCAGCGGATAGTGTTTAATTTCTATCCCTGAACTGGTTTAGGAACAAAGATTAAGACATTATGTCTTTACTATTTCCTATTGCAAGAGGCCAAACTGCCTTGAGAGTCTCTCCAACATGGAGATCACTAAGGCCAGATCTTTATTCAGGAAATGACACAGGTGTTAATCCAAGTAAATCAGTTGTAAATTAACCTTTACTACTGCCTTCTACCCAAAACAACCTGGATTCGTTTAACAAATCCCAGGATAAATCAGATAGCAATTACCCAGATGGTGACTTAGTCTTATTGAAGTTTCTTCAGGCCCAGGAGAGGGTTGGGAATGAGCGAAGAGGCGTGGAGGGAGGCGGAAGCTATGACCTCACTTCCAGATCCAGACAATTCAATTCAATGGTATTTATTGAGCGCTTACTGTGTGCAGAGCACTGTACTAAGCACTTGGAAAGTACAATCCAGCAACAAAGAGAGACAATCCCTGCCCACCACGGGCTCATAGTCCAGAGGGACAAGCCCCAAGAGCCAGAATTGCCATGCTAACTTCACAGGTTGCTAGCTGCTGAGTGCCAGTCTGACACCTTTGAGTTTAATAAAATCCTTAGACTTTTTCAGAAGGAAGTGAGAAAAAACACTTTGGCTATTAAAAACAACATAGATATATCAGTCCTTGGTATACAAAGCACTCTGAGTTTCAGCTCCAGTGAGTTCTCCTGAGTGGCGGGGGAAGGAAAAGGGGGACAAGACAGAAGAGAAGGGAGGAGGGATGTGTGGGTAGAGGACTTAAAGGCAGACTGATGTAGGAATGAGAGTATGGGTCTGATGGGAATGGAATTTCAAGAGAAACCTTTCCACACTAAGGGTTCAGTTTCCAATAAACAAGTTTCTTTGTTCTCTGTATTAGTTATTCAATAGTATTTATTGAGTGCTTACTATGTGCAGAGCACTGTACTAAGCACTTGGAATGTACAAGTCGGCAACGGATAGAGACAGTTCCTGCCCACTGACGGGCTTACAGTCTAATCGGGGGAGACAGGCAGACAAAAACAATAGCAATAAATAGAATCAAGAGGATGTACATCTCATTAAAACAATAGCAATAAATAGAATCAAGGTGACGTACATCTCATTAACAAAATAAATAGAGTAATAAAAATATATACAATTAAGCGGACAAGCACAGTGCTGAGGGGAGGGGAAGGGAGAGGGGGAGGAGCAGAGGGAAAGGGGGGGAAAAGGGGGCTTAGCTAAGTGGAGGTGAAGGGGGAGGTAGAGAGGGAGCAGAGGGAGCAGAGGGAGCAGAGGGAAAAGGGGAGTTCAGTCTGGGAAGGCCTCTTGGAGGAGGTGAGCTCTAAGTAGGGCTTGAAGAGGGGAAGAGAATTAATTTGGCGGAGGTGAGGAGGGAGGGCGTTCCAGGACAGCGGGAGGACGCGGCCCAGGGGTCGACGGCGGGATAGGCGAGAACGGGGGACGGTGAGGAGGTGGGCGGCAGAGGAGCGGAGTGTGCGGGGTGGGCGGTGGAAAGAGAGAAGAGAGGAGAGGTAGGAGGGGGCAAGGTGATGGACAGCCTTGAAGCCTAGATCGATCATATTTATTGGGTGCAGAGCACTGTACTAAGCGCTTGGAAAAGGACAATATAACAGAGTTGGCAGACATGTTTTCTGCCTGCAAGAAGCTCGTTGTCTAGGAGGAGGAGATAGGCATTAATATAAATTACACATATGCATATACGTGCTGTGGGTCTGAAGGTGGGGTGAACGAAGGGTGCAAATCCAAGTGCAATCCATAATATGGGTACGGCACCCACTAAGAGATGCTCAGATTCAAAAGCGACTTTAAAATAGATTAGAAATTAAAGAGACTTTAAGGTCACATTTCAGTGGGTGCACTGAGCAAGGGAAAACCGACCCACCTGGCATTCATTCTCATTTCCCCAGAGGGGTCCCCTGCTCTGAATATGTTCCTGGAGGGTAAATTTGGAGGATGTGAACAAAGGGTGGTGCTTTTAAATGAATGATGAACATATTAAGGAATGTAAGCACTCCTTAATACGATCTTTATATGCCAAATACCCAATGGTGCCACAACTCATCATCAAAAAAAGGGCTTGGGGTTACTACTCTGGATATGTTTGCTGCCAAATTTGGCTTTGTATGTGCAATTCAACTTATTAGGAAGTTCTTAGGGTTTCCTAATTACAACTTGGCTGAACATTTTGGATTTTTAAAGACTTGTACTGGTTACGAAGCGGTACCCCATGGTATTAATGATTACCAGGAGTCCATGTCTGCATGGGGCAGTGCTTTGAAGTACTTTATTCTGTACATAAAAAAAAAAAATCAATTTCTGCTTTGCTGTTGCCTAGGGGAAGCCAACTGGGAGGTTCATCTGATGCAATCTCACGGCAAAAAAACTCTTTTTCCACAAGGTTAACCTAACGTCTTCCAGTCCTACCACACTGAATTGCAACAAAAAAGTTCAAAAGGGAGAACAGTGCCAGGATTTGTAGCTGGCTGTCAAGTCACGTATCCTTAGTGCCAGCTCTGCCACTTGTCGGCTGTGTGACCTTGGGCAAGTCACTTCACTTCTCTGGGCCTCAGTTACCTCATCTGTAAAATGGGGATGAAGACTGTGAGCCCCACGTGGGACAACCTGATTACCTTGTACCTACCCCCCTGCTTAGAAGAGTGCTTGGCACATAGTAAGCGCTTAACAAATACCAACATTAATAACCAGCAATGCTTTCCATCACACATATACACAAAGATTGCCTTTGGGATTATGGCTAGGTCCCCATCACTGTCTGCAACTTACATCCCGGTGCCTTTACATAAAAACCTAGCATCCTATCTCTGATTAACAATGATGGTAATAATTTGTTAAACTTAAATTCCATTATTATTATTATTATGCACTTGTGTGTCAAACACTGTTCTAAGCACTTGAGGTAGATACAAGCTAATCAGGTTAGACACAGTCCCTGTTCTACATGGGGCTCATAGTCTTAATCCCCCTTTTACAGATAAGGTAACTGAGGTGCAGAGAAGTAAAGTGACTTGCCCAAGGTTATACAGCAGACATGTGGCGGAGCTGGGATTAGAACCCAGGTCCTTCAGACTCTCTGGCCCATGCTCTGTCCACTAGGCTATGCTGCTCCCTCGCTGCTAAAATCTCAATGGGTCAGACTGCTGCAGTCCTCCCTCCCACACTGTTTGAATTCACTGTGGGCAGGGAATGCGTCTGTTCATTGCTATATTGTACCTTCCCAAATGGTTAGTACAATGCTTTGCACACAGTAAGCACTCAATAAATACGACTGAACGAATAAAGTCTTGCTTCCATGCACCCTTGGATTAATGTTCTGTTAACAAAACTACAGAACAGTGCGTTAAATTAAAGGCATTTTTGTCACCTTACTCAGGCAGACTATCACAGTAAGTGTAGGAACGCTTTCAAATTCTCAGAGTCCAACAGCTATTTCAATATGTCAGAATGAAAAGGTAAATCCACGCATACCAACGTAAAGGAATGGTCTTTTGGCGGGGGCGGGGGGAGGCATGGGAGGTTCTGATGGTAATGCATCCATGCTGGATTCACCATTGTCCCCGGGGCTCTCCCTGCCCTAGAAGTCATCGTGGCATGTATCCATTCTCGCTTCCCACTCCGTTGTCTAGCCCAGTCATGAAGAAGCAGCTGGGAGCGCTTAGGGATGCAATCTGTGGTTCCTGAACAGCAGCCAGCCTTCAACTGCCTGCTGCACTGTGGAGGAGGGACAAAAGAAAGGATTAGAATTACACAGAGATCAGTTAAAGCAGGAGAGCCCAGCATGGATGTTCCAAACAAGCCATAGTTTGAGCTGAGAGCGAATGCTGGCATTTCAAGTCATTACGAACGTGCAGAGAAGTGAACCTCGCTACACTGTCTTCTCTGTGGGACTCAGTCTCATCCTTCTCATACAGAGAATATGAAGTAATGTCTGTTTCTTTCAAAAAGCACCGTTGCCTTGAGATATGAGCTTTCGGCAGCCGCTCAACTCTGATTTGTGTTTTTGGCTTCCAGGAGGGCTAATGTAAATGCTAGTTTTGATGATGTTGATTTGAAGCTAAAATGTATTTTGAATGATTCTAAGAAGGCTGGTGCTCTGAGCTGTTCTGAGAGGGTGGCCACCAAAAGGGAAGTCATTCAATCAAAACACTGTCTGTCTCTGCCTCCATAACCAGCACAACTGTTCCCCGCTGCCAACATTACAAGCCCGCCTACCTGAGTTGACAGCTGAGGATTGGGCTGTTAGGACAAGTTGGAGACTCCAGCCCTGCTGTAGAGTGAAAATCCCCAGACTCTGTGCTACTTAGAGAAATACTGTGCCTTACTGGATAGACCCAGGGCCTGGGAGTCAGAAGGAAATGGGTTCTAATCCCAGCTCAGCTGCATCATGTCTGCTGTGTGACCTTGGGCAAGTCACTCAATTTCTCTGTGCCTCAGTTACCTCATCTGTAAAATGGGGATGAGTAAGAGTCCCATGTGGGACGGGGACTGTGTCCAACCTGATTAACTTGCATCCACCCCAGTGCTTAGAACAGTGCTTGGCACATAGTAAGCACCTGAAAAGTACTATCATTATCATCATCATCACCCTTCTGCCGTAGAAGCAGGCAGCAATGGGTGGACCAGCCTTCCTGGTGGATGTGAATAAATCAGAAGTTGTCCATCAAAATCTGAGTGCATATTAGGGGAAGAGAATTGTTTACAGCCCCCTTATTTTGTCTCAAGCAGAGCTCACCAACCAGAAGCAGCATGGTTCAGTGGAAAGAGCCTGGGCTTCAGAGTCAGAGGTCATGGGTTTGACTCCCGGCTCTGCCACTTGTCAGCTGTGTGACTGTGGGCAAGTCACTTCACTTCTCTGTGCCTCAGTTATCTCATCTGTAAAATGGGGATTAACTGTGAGCCTTACGTGGGACGACCTGATTACCCTCTATCTACCCCAGCTCTGCAAATAGAACAGTGCTCTGCACATAGTAGACGCTTAACAAATACCAACATTATTATTATTATTATTAAGTGGAAGTAAGTGCCAATGCATGATACTCTGTGCTAGGATAAATGCAAGATCAAATACCATCTAACAATCCAAGAGGGAGGATGTACTCCTTTTACAGATGAGGAAAATGAGCCAGAGGGAGGGCGTGACTTGCCCAAGGTCACTCGGCAGGCAAGAGGCAGAGTTGGGACTAGAACCCAGATTCTGACCCCCCCGCCACCGGCCCCGCCCAGGATCTGTGCTCTTTCCACTAGGCTACTCTGCCTCCCCCTAATTAACTAAGACTATGCATATATGAATTGCCCCCCACAGAGCTGTCTAAATCTGGGTGGTCTTGGCCTTAAAGAGTAAAAGAATGCATGTTATCTGTCACCTGACATCCTAAAGGTTACTGGAAGGGAGACTGTCTTGCAATCATAATAGCTACTCAATGGAGGGCAGAAGAATTTTAAGCCCTGAGCCTATAGCTCTGTCACAGAAGCCATTTATTTATTCCTCCGAAAATAGGGTGATTTTGTGAAGGCCGGTAAAGGTTACTGCCATGGCTACAACTGCCACAATATCCACATTACTCGGAAATAGTATTACTGTTTTCTAAGCTGTCTCGCAATGCCACTCCAAAAATACATTGTATTGTTTACGGTTTGTGTTAGGAAAGTGAAATATAGAGTTGGAAAAATTTCAACAATAGATCGTAAAGTACTGGACTAAAGAGCGGCATAGAACCTTACTTCTAAAATGGTCTAAAACACATTGACATATCGTTTGTTGTTGTTATAGTATTTTCAGGTGGGGGGAAGGCAGGAGCAAATGGTTTGGTGGAGGGAAAGTCAGAAGCAAGGGGTAATCAAGTGATTTTCTTAATCCTTTATCTAATAAAGAGCTGTGATTCCTGCTCTTGAGATGAAATACACACTTGAGAAAAATATATATGTGAATACAGCAATAAGGCTATTCACTTCGTGTAAAAATACGTACCCTAAGCATCCTCTAGCCTCTGGGAGCATGTCTACCAAACCTACTGCAAGGTGTTCAGTACAGTGCTCTGCACACATTGAGAGCTCAATAACTACCATTGATTGATTCATTGATTCATTCAATAGTATTTATTGAGCGCTATGTGCAGAGCACTATACTAAGCGCTTGGAATGTACAATTCGGCAACGGATAGAGGCAATCCCTGGCCAATGACGAACTATTCAAATATGTGTGAAATCAATTTAGGGGAAAGCTTCAAAGATGAGCAAAGTAGCTATTTTCCAGGACTGGATTATAGAGTTATGGTGGTAAACTGAGCCTATTACACTGAGACACATTTGTTCTACTCAATGAGTCACAGAAAATGCCATCATTGTTGGGGTTGATTGCCAGCGCAGTTCTACGTAAGCACAAAACAATGCCTCTTTTTCTCCAAACTTGCGCTACTTGAACTTAGCACATGTGATAACCAACTTGTAGCCATTCACATCTACCTTTTGTAAGGGAAATGTCCCCTTTCCTCATGAACACCTTGCCATGACTAGGCATGTAATGGCAGAGTTATCTTTTGGTGGCAAAACTAAACCCATGAGTATGGATGTTAGGGGCAGCATCTCTTGCACAACCTTCCCACTTTGTCCCCAGAAATGAGGTACTGTGTCTTTCTTGGCTTCTTGTCATTTGCGATATGTGTTGTTCAGACATCAAAGGGTGGAATTAAGTCTGTCCCTCCTGCGGAAAAGTATCAGCTGCTTTGCAGTCTCCACTCAAACCCCTGAAGGTCCACTGAAGTAGTCAAAGAGAGAGGTGGGAAGCTAATGAGCACACACACAGAAGTACTGTGCCATGGAACCATCACACCTAAAACACTGATCATAAAAAGAAATGGGATTTGGGATTTTAACTTACTGGAGGAAGTCAATGAATTGGCCCCTTCTCCTTATGCATGAATAACCTAGAGAATTTTTCCTCAAGAAAATTAGGGCAATGGCTCTTAACACCAGAGTGTATAATTCAAATTGAACCAGCAATGAGAAGCAGTATGGCACGATGGATAGAGCATGGGCCCGGGAGTCAGAAGGTCATGGGTTCTAATCTCGGCTCCACTACTTGTCTGCTGTGTGACCTTGGGTAAGTCACTTTACTTCTCTGTGTCTCAGTTACCTCATCTGTAAAATGGGGATTGAGACCGTGAGCCCCATGTGGGACAGGGACTGTGTCCAACCAAATTTGCTTGTAGCTACTCCAGCACTTAGTTCAGTGCCTGGCCCATAATAAGCACTTAACAAATACCACAATTACTATTAATTATTATTAATATTAAAGGACAGGATGCTTTTGCATCATGCCTTGAAGATTCTCCTTCACTGAGTCATAGGACCGCTATACCAAGTAGATTGTCTGAAATTTAGAAAGGCAGCAGCAATGAGAAAGCAGGAGAACAGTCTCCATTTTTATCTGTTCAATAAAGTTAAATGCTACTCTGGTCATGAAGGAATTGAGTAGGGCAGCCAGGGAAAAACATGCTTGTCTCCTGGCTCGCTGACCCAAATTACAATCAACCATAGACTTCAGGCCGAGAACAAGGGCAGCAACTTGCCAAAGCACTATCGCCCCTAGAATTGCAGTAATTTCATCTCTGCCACATCTCCTGCTGCTGCTCCACTCATCTGATCAAGATATTGATTAAAAAGAACGAGAGGGGAAAAAAACACACAATCCTCCACACTTAAAGACTCAATTCTCTCAGCAAGAAGAAAATGTTCTGAGATCTCTCTATCACTAAAAGGCAAAGACGTATCTTTTTTTAACAGAGCGATAAAGTATATATTGTGTTGACCTGTGAGAGAAAAGGTCAGGAGAGATAGCATCATTGGTGATATTTATTATAGATGTAGGTTATTCCCAGATGCATGCTTCATGCCGAATACAGCTTCTTACTGTATCTTCAGTTCACTCACTAATGGAGCCTCCTGGCTATACTGTTTCAAGAAACACTGCTTTGGCTGCTAGTTTACTTGTAAGCAATAGGTCTAAAGAGACAGTGATAAGGTGAGCTTATTTTTTCCTTCTGTAGGGAGGTGGGTTGGGAGTGGGGGGGTGTTAAGCCAGACATCTTTAAATAGCTTTCCATAGGGTGAGAGAGAAGGTCTTTCTATGAGATTTAATAAATGTAAAGATAATCTATCATTTTCACTGTCATTTGGGGTGCAAACATTCTTCTTTCTTTCCACATGTGCCTAGTCTGACACATCTCACCTCTGGCCTTTAGTGCCCTCCCTCCTCATATCAGACAGGTAATTGCTCTCCCCATTTCAAAGCCTTATTGAAAGCACATCTCCTCCAAGAAGCCTTCCCTAACTAAGCTCCTCTCCTCTTCTCCCACTCCCTTCATTCATCCTCCTTCCCATCCCCACAGCACATATGTATATATCTGTAATTTATCTTTGTATATAAATGTATGTCTCCCCCTCTAGACTGTGAGCTCGTTGTGGGCAGGGAATGTGTCTGTTGTTAAATTGTGCTCTCCCAAGTGCTTAAGTACAGTGCAAAGCACCCAGAAAGTGCTCAATATATACAATTGAATGAATGAATGAATGAATAGTCCATTGCCCTGTAACTGATGGGGGGAAAGGAGGGGAGGAGATCAGTGTAATAAACCATGTTCCTGAGGGGCACAGCCCAGGGATAAAGTCATCTTTATGGAGACTGGTCCTTCTGAAACCACAGACTAGATAGATTTAGTATTCACAGCTACAAAAAATTGTAATGTGAAGACAAATGAGGCTGGTCCTAGCTACATGCATGGGGCATCCCGAATCATTAATTGTACCACGCCGAAATTTACAGTTGCTTCGATGAGATACTGAAGCATCCTTAAATTTGGAACTGGTACAATTAAAGATCACTGAGATGATATGGGAGTAGTTGACTTTGTAGGGGTTCTTCAAAAAGTCACTGACCACAGTATTGCAGAAACAACCAAAATCTTGAAGAAATGGAACCAAAGTCTCTGTTCTCTTTGTCCAAACAAAGAACAAAACTATAAGTAAAATTATTAAGTGTAAAAAACTATATTAAACATATTACATGGGTAGGTTCTTACTGTGGGGTAGTGATTTAAGGGAGAGTCATTCACAGGCAGGGAGAGTGCCAGAATATTTTCTTCCATTTTTCCAGCGAGTCCAGGAAGGCTTCATGGAGGAAGTGGAAATTCAGAAGCAATTTGAAAAAGATAAAATTTAACTGAAGGGACTAACTTGAGATGGTAAAAAAGTATAAATCAGAAATAAGGCCTATGTATCTCTCAGTGCAGTAGAAACCAATTCCTTTATCACACCCGAAGCAAACAGGCACCATTTTAAGATGGCATCCTAACAGTCTTCTAAGGGGAGGAAGCTAGCTGGATTGGTAGCAAGCTCGTCTACAGAAACATTAGATCCTAAATATACAACTTAGAATAGTAACAAAGGGATTTCCAGAGTTTCTAGTTAATCCTGCCCAGCTCAGTAATCCAATACCAGCCCTTAAGCCGGTGAGTGACAAGTTAAGTCATCTAGGGCAATTAAGGTTATCCTTTCAAGTGCAGCACTTCCTACTGGATTAATGAAAAACAGCCCACTTCGAACATCCCCAAAACGTTACGTATTTTTTTTTTTCCCATAGACAGGTCATCTGAAGAAATATCCTGCTGAAGGAAATTGCATTAAGCCCAAATTGGAAATCTCTTTCATTTGTAAATAATGTAAATAGTTTCTTCTCAATTTCAAATATCCTAGCAAATGAAAACAGAGAAGAAAGTCACCAAAAATCATGCTGATTCACGGGTAATGGACAAATTGAGTATATTTCCAACTAAGTATATTCATTTCTTCCCACCACTTATTCCTCGGTCACTAGATCCAAATAAAGAAATAAGAGTAGTAAAGATCAAAATAGAAATAGATTTCCCCTGCTCTGGCAATAAGATGCCTTTCATTCTTCATCTTTTGTAGATAAGATTCTCAGATAGGTTTTATTTTGCCCAAAGAGGATGTGGACAGAACCTTCCTGCCACTCAGTGTCAGCTAATACTGTGCTAACCTTCAGTCATTCATTCACTCTAAAGAGTGTGACTACTTGGTGCAGAGCACTGTAACTAGGTGCTAAGAGAAATTAAAAAGAAATGGCAAAACACAGTCGCCACCTCAAGGAACTTACAATTCGATAAGGGTGTGAGCATGAGCAAAAATGCAAATAGGTGAAAGCAAAAGAGATGTCGCACTGATTCTAAAACACAACGAAGCACCAAAATAAAACTGCGTGTACTGAATTTGAAAACCGTTGCTGATAGTGTTGGATCTGTGACCTCTGCAGCTTCAACGTATCTTAAATTACATATTATAAATTATTTATTTGTATCAATGTCTGCCTTCCCCTCTAGACTGTAAGCTCACTGTGGGCAGGGAATGTGTTTGCAAATTCTGTTGTACTCTACTCTCCCAAGTACTTAGTACTTAGCTCTGCCCATAGTAAGTGCTCAATAGATACCAATGATGAAGATTATTATTATATTTGCTAGGCACTTACTATGTTCTAAGCACTGGGGTAGATACAAATTAATCAGATTGAACTCAGTCCCTGTCCCACATGGGGCTCATAACCTAAGTAGGAGGGAGAACAGGTATTAAATCCCTATTTTACAAATGAAGAAACTGAGGCAGAGAGAAGTCAAGTGGCTAGCCCATGGTCATATCACAGGTACACGGCGGTGTACGGCTTAGAACTCATGTCCTTATTCATTTCTATTAATGTCTGTCTCCCCCTCTAAACTGTGAGCTAGTTGTGGGCAGGGAACATGTCTATCAACTCTGTATAATGTACTCTACCAAGCAGGAATGCCCTCCCTCCTCACCTCCGACAATCTAATTCTCTTCCCCTCTTCAAATCCCTACTTAAAGCTCACCTCCTCCAAGAGGCCTTCCCAGACGGAGCTCCCCTTTTCCCTCTGCCCCCCCTTCACCTCTCCACAGCTAAACCCTCTTCTCCCCCCTTCCCTCTCCTCCTCCCCCTCTCCCTTCCCCTCCCCCTCAGCACTGTACTCATCCGCTCAACTGTATATATCTTTATCACCCTATTTATTTTATTTGGTTTAATGAGATGTACATCACCCTGATTCTATTTAGTTGCCATTGTTTTTATGAGATGTTCTTCCCCTTGACTCTATTTATTGCCATTGTTCTTGTGTGCTGTCTCCCCCGATTAGACCGTAAGCCCGTCAAATGGCAGGGACTGTCTCTATCTGTTGCCGACTTGTACATTCCAAGCGCTTAGTACAGTGCTCTGCACATAGTAAGCGCTCAATAAATACTATTGAATGAATTTATTGCAGTGCTCTGCACACAGTAAATGCTTAATAAATGCAACTAAATAAATTTGATTGAGGGCCTCTGTCTCCCAGGCCTGTGCTCTTTCTACTAGGCCACACTAGGCAGACGTTGGAGTAATGGGAGTGACTGAGGGTCCGGCCCGACCTCTCCATTAATAATAATAATAGTGTTTGTTAAGCGCTTACTCTGTGCCAAGCACTAGGGTACATACAAGGTAATCAGGTTGTCCCATTTGGGGCTCACAGTCTTCATCCCCATTTTACAGATGAGGTAACTGAGGCACAGAGAAGTTAAGTGACTTGCCCACAGTCACACAGCTGACAAGCGGCAGAGCTAGAATTAGAACCCATGACCTCTCACTTCCAAGCCTGAGCTCTTTCCACTAAGCCACGCTGCTTTTCCATTGGCCAAGCAGTCAGCTCACGACCATGCTTTTCTTGCTAGATGAAAACTATTCTCTCCTCCAATCTCTGACACAGTCAAGAAAAAGACTTGACTTAAAGAAGTAACAGTGAACAAGGCAATACTAGAAACTCTCCCCCAATTTAACCTGTAACTGCCCCCCACCCCAACCTCCACTCCTTGACTTCTATCCAGGTCTCCGGGTTCTGGGTCGCGCCCTCCTCCAGCAGTTGGAATGTGCAGGGAAGCAGCGTGGCTCAGTGGAAAGAGCCCGGGCTTGGGAGTCAGAGGTCATGGGTTCGACTCCCAGCTCTGCCACTTGTCAGCTGTGTGACTGTGGGCAAGTCACTTCACTTCTCTGGGTCTCAGTTACCGCATCTGTAAAATGGGGATTAACTGTGAACCTCATGTGGGATGACCTGATTACCCTGTATCTCCCCCAGCGCTTAGAACAGTGCTCTGCACATAGTAAGCACTTAAATACGAATATTATTATTATTATGGACATAGAGATACTAGAGTAAACCAAGGGGTTGCTCCCTCTACCCTGCCCACCGGGCTTATGCCAATAAGGACCAGAAGCAGCACGGCCTAGTGGATAGAGCACAGACCTAGGAGTCAGAAGGACCCGAGTTCTAATCCTGACTCCACCTGTCTGCTGTGTGACTTTGGACATGTGACTTCACTTCTCTGTGCCTCAGTTACCTCACTTATAAAATGGGGATTAAGACAGTGAGCTCCATGTGGGACATTGATTGGGTCTGACCTGATAAGCTTGTATCTACCCAAGTGCTGTATGCCCCGTATGGGCAAGGATTGTCTCTCTATTGCTGAATTGCACTTTCCAAGTGCTTGGTACAGTGCTCTGCACACAGTAAGTACTCAATAAATGATTGAATGAATGGATGAATGCAGTGCCTGGCACATAGTAAGCCCTTACCAAATACCATAAAAAAGAGCCAGGGAGGGGGTGGAAACATCATTAGAGAAGCAGCGTGGCTCAGTGGAAAGAGCCTGGGATTCGGAGTCAGAGGTCATGGGTTCGACTCCCGGCTCTGCCACTTGTCAGCTGTGGGACTGTGGGCAAGTTGCTTCACTTCTCTGTGCCTCAGTTACCTCATCTGGAAAATGGGGATTAACTGTGAGCCTCACATGGGATGACCTGATTACCCTGTGTCTTCCCCAGCGTTTAGAACAGTGCTCTGCATAGTAAGCGCTTAACAAATACCAACATTATTATTATAGGTTCTAGGGTACGGTGCTCTGCCCACAGTAAATGCTCAAAAAAGACCACCGATTTAATAATAATAATAATGTTAGTATTTGTTAAGCGCTTACTATGTGCAGAGCACTGTTCTAAGCGCTGGGGTAGACACAGGGGAATCAGGTTGTCCCACGTGGGGCTCACAGTCTAATCCCCATTTTACAGATGAGGGAACTGAGGCACAGAGAAGTTAAGTGACTTGCCCACAGTCACACAGCTGACAAGTGGCAGAGCTGGGATTTGAACTCACGAGCCCTGACTCCAAAGCCCGTGCTCTTTCCACTGCGCCATGCTGCTTCTCTAACTGTTCTGAAGTGGGCCTCCCTTCTCCTCTTCAAAAGAAGCAGCGTGGCTTAGTGGAAAGAGCATGGGGATGGGAGTCAGAGGTCGTGGGTTCTACTCCCGCCTCCACCACGTAGCTGTGTGACTTTGGGCAAGTCACTTCACTTCTCTGGGCCTCAGTTACCTCATCCGTAAAATGAGGATTAAGACTGAGAGCCATGCGTGGGACAACCTGATTACCTTGTATCTCCTCCAGCGCTTAGAACAGTGCTTGGCACATAGTAAGTGTTTAATAAATACCATTTTTATTATTATTATTAAAATGCCAACTTAAAATGGTTTTTAGAAACAAGTTTGGGCTGCCTCTCTGGTAAAGAGTGAGGTGAAGAGGACTGGTGTTACTAATGGCAAATTCCTTAAGGTCAATAACACTCTCACAGTCTACAGCGTCCAAGGATCCGCAGTCGGGTCGTCAGATATTGCATCGAATAAAATTATAACAGATGACTCTGCTATGCAATCAACCTAATCATTCCAGCTGCAGTCAGCACTCAAACACTGTCCCTGGCCAACTGTCTTTAAATTGCTGTTATTTAACGAGCGCTTACTGTGTGCTAACTCTATCAAGTGCTTGGAAGAGTATGATTTCTGTCTTCAAGGGACTTAGAATCTTTTTTATTTTTTTACGGTATTTGTTAAGCGCTTACTTCGTGCCAGACACTGTCCTGAGCACTGGGGTAGATACACGTTAATCAGGTGGGAAACAGTCCATGTCCCACATAGAGCTCATAGTCTTAATCCCCATTTTAACAGATGCTGCTGCTCTACTGGGGGAGAAAGATATAGTAAAATAACATTACAGATATGGGAAGCAGCAGGCTATAAGGATGTATACGCAACTGCTGACGGGCTAGGGACGGGGTGAGTACCAAAGTGCTCAAAAGATACAGACCCAAGAGCATAGGCAGTGCACAAGGAAAGGCAAATGAGATATCATCTCCCTGTTTCATTTACCTCTTGTACCTCAGGTGTTATGTGGGTCTGGGGAGCAAAGTCTTTCTGTACTAGCTGCTCCCATTTTTACGATATGTGCTTAAGACCTCAAGCAGGCAATAAAGGGCTTTTTTTCCATCTCATGGCAGTAACAGAGATAATTCAGTGTGCCACTACTGGGTTTATATTAAGAGTGTTTTTCTCCTAGGAATTCTGGGCTGGCTCAGTAGCACCATTAAGCAGATCAGCAGGGATTGGAAAAGAAGCCAATCCCCCAACAATCACTCCAACACGGTCTACCCCAGTAATCTCCCCCTACCCCTAGATGCTTTTGACTCTAGCCAACATCCAACTGAGTTACTTCATTCATTCACTAAAATAGAGGGAAGAATGAGAAGTACTGATAATGGGCTGTAGTTATTTGGCTGGCAAACCTCAAGCAAATCACATCATCTGAGGGGAAAGACTAGATTCCTTGTTTCATAAGAGCATCCTGCCCCCTTTGTGACTGCAAAATTTGTGGGCAGTAGGACACATATATCCAGGGATGTTCAAATGGTTGCATTTATCAATACAGGGGAAATTTGGTCGCTGGATTAAGAAGTGGGTAAACTTTAACCCACCCCCAGTGCCTTTATAAAGTAAGTCAGGATAGGACAGGCCAATCCCAGATGAAAGATCTCAGAATACCTGCTGGAGGATACGCAATGGAATATATTTCCAGAGTGATGGCAACAGCAGGCTGTATTACTGCCACGCTTCTCTGGTTCCCCCTTGAGGAAGGGGAGCAAAATCTCGTAGTCACACCTCTTGATGGAATTGGCACATACATAATCATGTGTTACAGAAGCCACTTAATTTCACATGAAGTCTAACTTTTTTATGGTATTTTATGGTATATGGTTTTTTTATGATATTTGTTAATATATGGTATTTATTTATGGCATTTTTATGGTATTTGTTTATAGTATGGTATTTTATGAATACTGTTCATATTACCATTTTATATGGTATTTCTATGCACAGTTACAGGGTGCTGGGCACTGCACTAAGGGTTGGGGTAGATACAAGCTAATCAGGTTGGACACAGTCCAGGTCCCACATGGGGCTTACAAGTGTTATCCCCATTTTACAGGTGACATAACTGAGGCACAAAGAAGTTAAATGACTTGCCCCAGGTCACATGGTGGACAAGTGGTAAAGCTGGGAGTAGAACCCAGGTCCTCTGACTCCCAGGCCCAGCCATGCTGATCCTCATCTGTGACAGAACAAAGACAATTCTGATAAATTCAATGGAACATTTCCTTCAGGCCACATATCCACTGCCTGAAGGTGCCACCAGAGTTTGGGTGATTCAACTAAACAGATTCTTTCCTGGGGAAGGATCTGTGAAAGTGTGATTTAATAATGACGTTCAAATAAGTAAAATATGATTACATCGGAGGAAAACTATCTAATTAAGACAAAACAGTCCCTACAGGCTGTAAAGCTTCTTGTGAGCAGGGATCACATCTACCAACTCTATTTTATTGCATTTTCCCCAGTACTCAGCACAGTGCTCTGCACAGAGTAAACGCTCAGTGAATACCACTTATTGATTGAAAAGAATTTAAGTCACCATGAAAGATATTTAGGTTAGACATAAGAAGGATTTCCTAACTAATGACTGCTAAACACATGGAGTTGTTGCCAAAGGAGGTGTGAAAGGTGCTCCAGAGTACTTTACAAAAATTATCTGCTATCAGTCAGTGGAAATATTTATTGAGCACCTGAGTGCAAAGCACATGTGGGAGAGTTGGAACACAAGACACATATTTCTTGTCCTCAAGAAATTCAGGTGCTAATAAGGGAGACCCAAGTAGTATTTACAAATAGCGTGAACTGGCTTAGAGGGGTTGAAATGTGGCCCCTGCCCAAAGACAGGGAGATGGATCACGTCTTTCAAAGGTCCTTTGGCCCTGAACTATGTGGGAGTGTATTTTTAGAACTTTCCATTTCCCCATTCATTTCAATTTTCATTTAGAATATTTACTGCCAGAAGTCTGCAGTGCCAGTCAGCACAGACATGTCATGCTGGGAAGAGAGCAGCTGAGGTAATGTCAGAAATGGATACCACGTTGGTTTGCAGTAAGAAGGCAGGAAATGGAGCGACTCACCACCTCGGCTACACGGCTCCTCCCATGATATCTTCTGTTCTGGCTTCTTGGGCCCTCCGAAATGGAATAAAAGGTGGGTGACCCTATAGGTTTGATGAAAAGGGAGAGTAAGGAGGGATAGAATTCAGAAAAGAGTGAGGCAGGAGTTCTAGAAGTCACTAGATGAGGAGGGAGGGCAGGGGAAGAAGGGAAAAGTGATACTTTTCTCTTCCCAGCACTCCTTTTCTGTTCTCAGCATTATTAGTTTTGCTTCCTCAAGCATCCATTACGATAATATGAATCATGTCAAATTCTTTTGATCCTCTTATGGACATAATCAGTGTTTCTGTTCCTAGTAATGCCCTAAAAATAGAACTACATTACCAGTCATTCATAATCGTTTTCACCAAGGGTCACGTCTGCCCACCGCAATGAACTTCAAAATACCAATGAATTTTTTTAAGAACTGATTGTACTTCCACCTTTACTTCCAAAAAAAAAATCCAATCCTTTCAATCATCTGTGGCTTCACATTAAAGTTCGATTGTATTGTTGGAGAAATATAATTGTCTACTTTTCCACCAGGACCCTCAGAAAAATAAAAGCCCTCCCTTGAGAGCAAAGTTATAAGTAAATTGGGGGTTGTAGGCTTTATGGATTATGGAACTTATTCAGCTTTCACATTTCCCAATTTCCAAGCGACAGCTTCCTGTCAGCGCCTGGCTTGCCCCTCTCCCAAGTGCTCCTGCTCCCGGTGGGAGAACGACAGATAAGCCTCAGTCCTGAGACTTCAAGATCGAGGACTTTCATAAAGCAAATGATTATGGTGATGGTGTTTTGTGCAGCATCACTCACGCTTTCCGATCCTGCCAGCCATGTTACCGCCAGACTGTCTGTCTCTCTTTCTGTGGTATTTGCTGAGCTCTTACTATAAGCCAAGCACTGTTCCAAGTGCTGGGGTAGACACAAGTTAATCAGGTTGAACATAGTCGCTATCCCACCTGGGGCTCACATTTTTAATCCCCATTTTACAGATGAGGGAACTGAGGAACAAAGAAGTGAAATAACTTGCCCCAGGTCACACGGCAGACAAGTGGCAGAGCTGGTTTTAGAACCCAGGTCCTTCTGATTCCCAGACCCGTGCTCTATCTACAGTTATCTTGGTAGCTGCGGTAGTCTTTGTCACCTGTGCCAGCCAATTTTCAGGATTCCTGCTGGACCTATCCACGGAAAGCCTTAGGTGATTCTACAGTTAGAAACATCACTCCTCTTGGCTAAACCCCAATAGGGATTCTCCTACTTGCAGGAACAGGACAAGAATCCTGGACTCCTGATTCACAGAGCTGTGTTCTTTCCCTTGGACCAACAAGGAAGGATGGGAAAAATTTGGTCCCTAACTTTATGACAGGTAAACAAATCCTCACAGAAGTAGATGCTCCCCTTTCATTCATTCAATCATATTTATTGATCACTTACTGTGTGCAGAGCACCGTACTAAGTGCTGGAAAGAGTACAACATAACATACACATTCCTGCCCACAATGAGCTCAGCCTAGACGGGGGAGACAGATAATATAAATAGATAAACAAATAAATAAATGACAGATATATACATATGTGATGTGGGGATGGGAAGGAGGATGAATGAAGGAGCAAGTAAGAGTGGCACAGAGGGAGTGGAAGAAGAGAGGAAGACAGTCAGAGAAGGCTTTTTGGAAGAGATGTCCCTTCAATAAGGCTTTGAAGTGGGGAAGAGCAATCATCTATCTCAGAGTGAAAAATACTCCCATGCGTTGCAGATTTGAAGGGTACATTACGTCCTACTATGGTACTATTTGGGTCATTGGAATTAACAACGTAACTGCCCTCTACATTCAAAGAAAAGCCCTTTGCATACCTGTTCACATGTTGCGGGCAGGGAATGTTTCTGTTTATTGTTGCATTGTACTCTCCCAAGCGCTTAGTACACAGTGCTCAGCACAAAGTAAATGCTCAATAAATGTGACTGAATGAATAAACAAGAACAAGTGCTACATATAGCCTCTGATTCATGGTGCTTTTCACAATGGGAATCCATGGAGTAACTAATTTATTACCTGGTATTTTAGTTGCCCGAAAGAGTTAATGTTAAGTCTTTTAAAATAGGCTAAGTGCTAAAAACTGAATAATCAATCATTCGTATTGATTGAGCACTAACTGTGTGCAGAGCGCTGTACTAAGCGCTTGGTAGAGTACAATACAGCAGAATTGGTAGACATATTCCCCGACCACAACGAGCTCACAGTCTGGACAAGAAAACAACCAATCCAACAAGGCAATAGCCAAAAGAGTCACATCTCAAGTGGAAAGGGCAGGCATATGTCAAGCATGTAAGGTGAAAGGAAAAATATATGGAATGAAAAATGATAAATGGGGGAGAAGAAGGCTGAGGGAAGGGAGGAATTGGAACTAAGAGATAAAACCAGGGTTAAGAGTTGGGAGGAGCCTTAAAGGTCAGTAAAGAAGTTTGCATTTCACCTGGAATCAGGGTTGGAGTTTTTTTTGCCACCCACCTGTACTTACTGCTATCCCTTAGTTTAGAATTTCTATCATTTTAATGGTTATTAAATTTAAATGATTTTATAAAAAAAGAAAATTGAGAATGATCATTTACAGAACCACAAACTTTCTAGATCATATTTATTATTAACTTCCTTTGAGCTTTACAGTTTTATCTCTCTTCCTTTCAGCGTTGTACTAAGTGCTTGGATGAGTTCAGTAGAAATACAGTGCATATGCTCCCCCCCTTCGAGGTAATAATAATAATAATGTGGGTATGTGCCGAGCACTCTTCTAAGCGCTGGGGTAGATACAGGGTAATCAGGTCGTCCCACGTGAGGCTCACAGGTAATCCCCATTTTACAGATGAGGTAACTGAGGCACAGAGAAGTGAAGTGACTTGCCCACAGTCACACAGCTGACAAGTACTTACAGGCTGACTCATTTCCCATATACCCAGAGGATATATGGGTGCCAGGAGAGGGATTAGACGAGGCAGCCAGGAGGCTGATGTGATAGAGCACGGGCCTGGGAGTCAGAGGTCACAGGTTCTAATTCCAGCTCCGCTACTTGTCTGCTGTGTGATCTGTTGCCAGATTGTACTTTCCAGGCGCTTAGTACAATGCTCCGCACACAGTAAGCGCTCAATAAATATGATTGAATGAATGAATGATCTTGGGCTAGTCGCTTTGCTTCTCTGGGCCTCAGTTACCTCATCTGTAAAATGGGGATTGAGGCTGAGCACCCCAAGTGGGACAGGGTCTGTGTCCAACCCAATTTGCTTGTATCCACCCCAGCGCTTAGTACAGTGCCTGGCACACAGTAAGCACTTAAATACCACAATTATTATTGTCATTATTACCAGAGAGGAAGGGTTTGGCGGAAGCATTTGGTACTTACTGGCTTAGGGAGTGGACAGAAGACCAGGGAAAGATTGCCTGAGCTGGAAATCTCGAGGCTCGAGTGTTATGGAAACCCATAACTGGAGTTGTTAGAAACGCTTCTGCCACTACCTACACATAAGGTTCACAAACAATGAAGGTCTGGGATGTAGTCAGTCTCCTAGCATTGAAATTATGCTCAACTCAACACCTCGCCTCTGGCCTGGAATGCCCTCCCTCCTCATATCCGACAGACCATTACTCTTCCCGGCTTCAAAGCCTTATTGAAGGCATGGCTCCTTGAAGAGGCCTTCCCTGACAAACCCTCCTTTCCTTCTCCGTTACCTCATCTGTAAAATGGGGAGGAAGACTGTGAGCCCTTTTACGTGGGACAACCTGATTACCTTGTATCTCCCCCAGCGTTTAGAACAGTGCTTGGCACATAGTAAGCGCTTAACAAATACCAACATTATTATTATCATTATCCTCCCACTTACTTCTGCATCACCCTGACTTGCTCCCTTTGCTCTTCCCTGCTCCCAGCTCCACATTATTTATATACATATCTAATTTATTTATTTAATTGTCTGTCTTCTCTATACTGTAAGATCGTTGTGGGCAGGGACTGTGTCTGTTTATTGCTATATTGGACTCTCCCAAGTGCTCAGTACAATAATGATGTTGATAATAGCATTTGTTAAGTGCTTGCTATGTGCCAAGCACTGTTCTAAGAACTGGAATAGATACAAAGTAATCAGGTTGTCCCATGTGGGGCTCACGGTCTTATTCCCCATTTTACAGATGAGGTAACTGAGGCACAGAGAAGTTAAGTGACTTGCCCAAAGTCACAGGTCATAAGTGGTGGAGTCGGAATTAGAATCCACAACCTCTGACTCCCAAGCCCGTGCTCTTTCCACTAAGCCATGCTGCTTCTCGCTCTGCACACAGTAAGCTCTCAATAAATACTGACCTTGGGCAAGTCACTTCACTTCTCTGTGCCTCAATTACCTCATCTGTAAAATGGGGATTAAGACTGCAAGCCCCATGTGGGACATGGACTGCATCCAACCTGATTTATTCGTGTCTATCTTAGCGCTTGGCATAGCGTCTGGCATATAGTTAGTGCTTGACAAATGCCATGATTAAAAAAAAAAAAAATCAACACATCACATATTTGGAGATTCCCAGAATCCAAGTGTCTGAGAGAGAGGGATGCGGAGGAGGCAGTGCAGAGCCACAGAGCCCTGGGCAAGGCATCACAGTCAGCAGCGGCCATGCAGATTTACAAGAGAACTCTGAGACTCACATAAGGACACAAACGCACGGCCCAAAGTCTTGTATGTCAGATCTCAACAAGGGGAGCGTAAGCTGCTCCACATAATTACTCCATTTGTGCCCCTGAAAACAAGACCACAGATTCATATTCCATTAAGTCATTGGTGGTTTGGGGATTTTTTGCAAAATGATATTTGTTTTGTCCCATTTGGAATTGGCTCCTCTCTGCTTCTGCATCCCTCTCAAATACTAAGTACATTTTACCCAATAACAGAGCTATACAGATTTCATGAGGATAGTGAAGCCAATCAATTTTTGTTTACATTTTGACTATCAGTTTTATTGTGAGATAACAAAGGACTCTAGCTTCAGCCAGGATGCGTACAGAGAAAGCCCAGTGCTTTATCACATCAAGAAATAATCAAAGTATTACATGAGCATGAAGCCCACACTCACAACAGGAAGCAAAGAACATTTTACTGGGGAAACAGGTTGATATTTTAAAGTTGGTATAGAAACAGAAAAATGATTGGCAAGTAATTACACAACTTTGGGAGGCCATTATTATTGGGAAGCAGCGTGGCTCAGTGGAAAGAGCCTGGGCTTCGGAGTCAGAGGTCATGGGTTCGACTCCCGGCTCTGCCACTTGTCAGCTGTGTGACTGTGGGCAAGTCACTTCACTTCTCTGTGCCTCAGTTACCTCATCTGTAAAATGGGGATTAACTGTGAACCTCACGTGGGACAATTTGATTACCCTGTATCTCCCCCAGCGCTTAGAAGAGTGCTCGGCACATAGTAAGCACTTAACAAATACCGACATTATCATTTTAAAAAAATAAAAACTATAACTCGTCTGCTATGCCCCTCCAAAAAAAGTTAACGAGATTAATGAAATGAATCGATTCTCAGCCTTACTGGTGTCTATTTAAAAGATCATTTCAAATGTTAAAGTTAAATCCTGCAACTTAAAGCGATAGAGTTCCAAGAAACTCATCTAGCATTACCTATTCATTTTTGTAGTCTGCTGGACCCTCCTTGTCTCATGTTACTACTGAAGTCACCGTCACTCAAACTGCAGCACATGCTTTAGCCCCAACTAGGTGACTTGCCATTTAGTGTTGTCCTTAGTCCTTTAATTTCAACTCATTTTTAATTACATACATGGTTCTTCAAGCCAACAAACTCTTGCTACACAGTAAACTGTGAAGCTGGTGAGCTGTCCATCAGAAAAGACGGTGATGGAGCGTAAACTGGGGGAAGGGGAAGAAAGTACCAGCCTCCCTTCTGGTTACTCAGTGAAGTCTTCATTGTAGCCTAATTCCATAAGCTCCTCAAAAGCCAGGGTATCAGGGAAGGAGGGGAAGACATTCCATTCAGAGGGGAGGCATATTATGGCCCTATATTCACATTACCTCACTGATGGATGGAAACAGAAAAGTGGGCTGGTTTTTAAACCAGCTTTGAAAAAGACAGAACCTTGACTACCCACTCCTTCTGTTTCTTAAAACAGCCCACTTTCCCACGGCTCAGAGATGTCCCATTAGCTATATGCACTAAAATCAATATTCTCTTCTATATCAATTCTCTACCTGGTTAAGTGGCTACACGAAAGAAGTATTCAGAAAGTTAAACTCTGAAAGGAATCATCCATTTGAGTGCTTATTGTGTGCAGAGTACTGTATTAAGCACTTGGTAGAATTCATTCATTCATTCAATAGTATTTAGTGAGCGCTTACTATGTGCAGAGCACTGTACTAAGTGCTTGGAATGTATAATTTGGCACCAGATAGAGACAATCCCTGCCCAAAGACAGGTTCACAGTCAAAACGGGGGAGTCAGATGGCCAAGCAGAACAAAACAAGACAATATCATCAAGATAAATAGAATCAAGGAGATCTACACCTCATTAACAAAATAAATACGGTAAAAGCAGCATGGCTCAGTGGAAAGAGCATGGGCTTGGGAGTCAGAGGTCATGGGTTCTAATCCCAGCTGCGTCACTTGTCCAGCTGTGTGACTTTGGGCAAGTCACTCAACTTCTCTGTGCCTCAGTTACCTCATCTGTAAAATGGGGATTAAGACTGCAAGCCCCATGTGGGACAACCGGATTACCTTGTATCTCCCCCACTGCTTAGAGCAGTAAGCGCTTAACAAATACCATCATTATTGTTACTATGACAATACGTCAGAGTTGGTAGACATGTTCCCTGCCCACGCGTTTACAATCTAGAGGGACAGACATTAATATAAGTAAATTACAGATGTATATGTAAATGCTGTGGGGCTAAGGGAGAAGTGAATAAAGGGTGTAAATTCAAGGGCAAGGGAGATGCAGAAGGGAGTGGGAGAAGAGGAAATGAGGGTTTAGATGGGGAAAGCCTCTCGGAGGAAGTGCGCTCTTAAGAAGGTTTTGAAGAGGGGGAGAGCGATCGTCTGTTGGACATGAAGAGGGAGGGTGCTCTGGGCCAGGGGTAGGACATGGGTGAGAGGTTAGCAGAGAGATAGGTGAGATTAAGGTACACTAAGTAGGTAGATATTAGAGGAGCCACGTGCATGGGCTGCATGCTGCAAGGAAACATGGCAGGATGCTCGGAGACAGAGGAATGACTTTCATTTGATATGCACACAGCAAAATACACAGGAAGGTTCTGGTGACAGTGAATCCCAGGAGCCCCATTTTCCCAACAAAAGGAAATGGAGCCCTAACATGACCAATACTGTTCCCACCAGCACTAAGGCCAAACATGACTTGCTCCTGTTTTTGCACCTGACATTTTTCCTCTCCCGTCAAGCCTGAAATATAAGAAGCTTTCAAGAGAGGGACTTGATCATCTTTAGTGGACAGCAAGGGTTCAGGAGTGGTAGGCAAAACTGCAGGGAGAGATTTTCCATAAAGAAATATATCATCCAAAACATAAAATCGGATGGATCCTGAAATTTGATCATGTAATCACAGGTATGAGCTGAGAAAAAAAGAGGAAAGTAAAAGGAAGTGGGATATGCTCTAAGCAATTGTAGCTGGAGTAGAATTCACAAAGATAAAGCATCAGGAAATGGATTTTCAATCTAGCCCAGAAAATCACTGTATCACTAGACCTGAAGGTAAAGCCAGAAAACAGATAAAAAGACACAACTCAGTAGAGTTGGAAACTTGAGAACTGAACAAAGTAGAAAACTATGGGGGACAAACCGCTGAGAGAATTAAAGATGATCTTTCACGTTTTTGAACATTAGTGCCAGCAAAAATTTGCAAGAAATCTGTGCGCGTTGTGAGAATAATACTCAATTATCCAAGTGACGCCATCCTAAGAATCTAGCAAACTCATCTGTCATTTAAGGACTGTGTTTTCTATTTGTATTTTGGCTCATGGGGATGATAACACCAAACCCATGCCTTGAAGTCCCAAGAGGAAAACAGTACAGCAGTCACACTTTAGTATCATGAAGTGAAATGCTCAAAGCACAGCGACATTGTCCCTTGGGCTATCTAAGGAATTGTGGCTGTTGATTAATTAAAATCCCAGTGAAACTGAAAATGTCAGTACATTTGGAGAGACAGAGTTATCACTGTTAGAGTCAGAATATTGGGGTGACCAGACTGTTGATCTGACCAAGGATTATTAGCACAGTTTAAGTTCCCAGTCCAGGTCACTATTTCCCAATATAATTTTTTTCAATCATTTAATAATCTGTTTTGCTAGCTCCAATTCCTTTCCTCATTATCTACTTCCCTTTCAAAAGTGTGGAGGCTTCCATAATGCTAAGGGGCTGGAGATAGTGATTGTTTCGAGGTCAACAGCAACCCATTCATTCATTCATTCAATAGTATTTATTGAGCGCTTACTATGTGCAGAGCACTGTACTAAGCGCTTGGGATGAACAAGTCGGCAACAGATAGAGACAGTCCCTGCCCTTTGACGGGCTTACGGTCTAATCGGGGGAGACGGACAGACGAGAACAATGGCAATAAATAGAGTCGAGGGGAAGAACATCTAGTAAAAACAATGGCAACTAAATAGAATCAAGGCGATGTACAATTCATTAACAAAATAAATAGGGTAACGAAAATATATACAGTTGAGCGGACGAGTACAGTGCTGTGGGGATGGGAAGGGAGAGGTGGAGGAGCAGAGGGAAAAGGGGAAAGAGAGGGTTTAGCTGCGGAGAGGTAAAGGGGGGATGGCAGAGGGAGTAGAGGGAGAAGAGGAGCTCAGTCTGGGAACGCCTCTTGGAGGAGGTGAGTTTTAAGTAGGGTTTTGAAGAGGGAAAGAGAATCAGTTTGGCGGAGGTGAGGAGGGAGGGCGTTCCGGGACCACGGGAGGACGTGACCCGGGGGGCGACGGCGGGATAGGCGAGACCGAGGGACGGTGAGGAGGTGGGCGGCGGAGGAGCGGAGCGTGCGGGGTGGGCGGTGGAAAGAGAGAAGGGAGGAGAGGTAGGAAGGGGCAAGGTGACGGAGAGCCTCGAAGCCTAGAGTGAGGAGTTTTTGTTTGGAGCGGAGGTTGATAGGCAACCACTGGAGTTGTTTGAGAAGGGGAGTGACATGCCCAGATCGTTTCTGCAGGAAGATGAGCCGGGCAGCGAGTGAAGAATAGACTGGAGCGGGGCGAGAGAGGAGGAAGGGAGGTCAGAGAGAAGGCTGACACAGTAGTCTAGCCGGGATATAACGAGAATATTTGATCAATATTCAATCAAACCCAATATTTGATCATTTAAAAACCATTATGAAATACTCATAACAGAAATCCAGGGATAGTACCAGAATGAAATTGTACTATATTTGGCACTGGTGGATGGTACATCGAGAAAGACTGTGGTTTTAAATCTGATTATCCAGCAACTTGGCATTCACATTTCACTTGAACAGCTGACAATCTGAATAGTGCTGTAGTATGCTCTCTCCTACGTTTGTTGGAATTTAGATGCTTTCAAGAATACTCTGGTGGGAAACTGAACTTACTCTAAAAAAAAGCAAAACCAACAACTAGGCATTTGAGTAAAACACTTTAAATTGCTGGATATAAAAATAATCTTACTAACCCATACCAGCTATGAACATATATTCCCCTAATTATCAAGGAATTATCCCTAAGACTATCCTCTAAAACTTTGATGGCACCGAAATAATTACCTAGCTTGCAATAAAGGAACTAATAGAAGGAATGTTATTGGATGGGGATTGGCTATAATTTTGAAGACTCTTCATTTCTGGATGTTTTTCTCTAGGCAATGTTAATTAAATGGAGATTAAATTTTAAATTTGCAGTTGGCAACAGAACAGGGATCTCAGCTTTTTTAGAAAAAAAAAAGATCCCTCCTCCTGTAGGTTCCATTGAGTGATAGATGTGACTTTGCAGGATATATTATTCAGTTGAGAACCTGATCTCAATCCAAGATGGAAGGAGAAGAGAAAGTTTGGGGCAGGTGTGAAAGCCAACCCACAATCCTGCTACCCCTGCACATCTGATCTAGCTGGAGGGCACCAAGCTGTTCAGGCTTGGAGACCTGTCCCCACTGACTTCACCAGGCCATGGGGTCAGCTACAGCACATTTATGTTTAGGTCTGTGACTTTATCCAATCTGATTATCTCATATAGACCCCAATCACTGGTATTTATTGAATGCTTATTATGTGCCTGCAGAGCACTGTACTAAGTGTTTGGGAGAACACAACAGAATTAGCCCCAGTGCTTAGTGTGGTCCTTAGCGTATGGTAGGCACCTAACAAATGCTACAGCTTTCATTATTAGCTCTCACTGTCATTGCCGTGATTTTAAATGTCTTGCCTCATTCTCCCTCACTTCCTTATCCCCACAGACAATAGCAGCTCCTTCAAAGCCCTCAATCCCACCCTCACCCTGTGTTGGGGTCAACCTACTCCTTGACACACACAGCAGGAAGGGTCCGCCTAGCCCCCATGCTACCCTAAGTTCCCCCGTCCGGCAGGGTGATCAGAATCCCCTTCTTTCAAACCTCCTCCCTCCCCCCGACAAAAAAAAAACCAGCCTCCACTTTTAAATAACTCAATCTGGAACAGGAACACCAGAACTTTCCTTTTACCTATCATCAATGATATTTACTGAGCACTTACTGTGGCCAGAGCACTGTACTAAGCACTTGGGAGAGTACAATACAACAGAGTTGGTAGACACGTCCCCTGTCTACAACAAGCTTACAGTCCAGAGAGACAATCACTGATATAATTTATAATATATAATTTCTAAAAGATTATATATCTTTTACGTGCTGTGGGGCTGAGGGTGAGGTGCATATCAAATGCCCCAAGATCACAGATCCAAGTGCACAGATGACACAGAAAGAAGAGGGAGCCAGGGAAAAGAGGGCTTAATTGGAGAAGGCCCCTTGGAGGAGGTGTGGTCTCAATAGGGCTTTGAACGTGGGAAGGCTCTTGGTCTGGCATATATCGAGGGAGAGGGGGTTACAGGCCAGAGGGTGGACGTGAGAAAGGCGTAGGCATGGAGATGGACAAGATCAGAGCATAATGAGTAAACTGGCACTAGAGAAGGAAAGTGTAAACTAGGTTGTTGTATGGGATCAGTGAGGTAAGGTAGGAGGAGGCAAGCTGATTGAGTGCTTTAAAACGGGTGGCAAGGAGTTTGTTTGATGCAGAGGTGGATGGGCAACCACTTGAGGTTCTTGAGGAGTGGGGAGTTATTTTTATTTTAGAAAAATGACCCAGGCAGCAGAGTGAATTATGGACCGGAGTCGGGGGGAGGCAGGAGGTAGAGAGGAGGCAGATGCAATAATCAAGATGGGATAGGTTAAGTGCTTGGATCTGCATAGTAGCAGCTGGGAGGAGGGGAAAGGGTGAATTTTAACAATGATACATCTTACTTCCAAGTCTGGAAAACAGGGAGAAGCAGAGGGTGCAAACCCAAAACACTGCACATCTACATCTAAGATTGAATAAGAAAGCCTATGGCTTATTGTGGACTGTGTCCAACCTGATTAGCTTGTACCTACCCCAACACTTAGAACAGTGCTTGGAACAAAGTTAGCGCTTAACAAATACCATTAATTAAGATAAAAGTTTACTTTTCTTTTTTTAACACCTAAAACTAGTTTGCAGTCATTCATTCACTCAAGCACATTTATTGAGTCCTTACTGCATGCAGAGCATTGTACTAAGCAGTTGGAAGAGTGCAATACAACAATAAACAGACACATTCCCTACCCACAATGAGCTTATAGTCTAGAGGAGGGGAGATGGACATAAATATAAATAAATAAATTACAGATATGTACATAAGTGTTGTGGAGAGGGGATTCACTCATTCATTCAATAGTATTTATTGAGCGCTTACTATGTGCAGAGCACTGTATTAAGCGCTTGGAATGTACAATTCGGCAACAGATAGAGACAGTCCCTGCCCAATGACGGGCTGAACAAAGGGAGCCAGTCAGGGTGACGCAAAAGGAAGTGGGAGAAGAGAAAGGGGCACTTAGGGAAGCCCTCTTGGAGAAGATGTGCCCTTGATAAAGCTTTGAAATGGGGGGAGAGTAACTGTCGGATTTAAGGAGGGGGGGACCTTCCAGGACGTTCCAGGCCAGAGGCGGGACATGAGTGAGGGGTCGGTGGCAAGATAGACAAGACTGAGGCAGAGTGAGAAGGTTAGCATTAGAGAAGCTAAGTGTCTGGGCCGGATCATAGTAGGAGAGTAGTGAGGTGAGTAGGAGGGGGCAAAGTGATGGAATGCTTTAAAGCCAATGGTGAGAAGGCACGATAAAAACAAACAAAACAGAAGTTTGCTTTCTGCCGGAAGCTATAAAAGAAATGAAGCCCATGAGGGCCGGTTCTGAGACTTTCCTTTCTCTAGGATGATGATAATTAAAAGATCTTAGGAGAAAGGGGATCTACCAGGGGGCACTGTACTACAGTTTGCCCATCCACCCATCTTACCCCACCTAGGTAAGTAACCACCCAATAAACAGCTGGAGGGAAAGTGTAAATTTTTCTTCTTGCAATTCAAAGCCCTGATTCTCCCACACACCTTGTGTTCTAACATTCAGCAGTGGGGTGGTGACTTTGGCTCCTGGCTTTGTTTGTTTTGTTAATGCACACAAGGTGGAAGGGGATTCACACATAGAATCCATAGAAACCGACTGGAGGCAGAGACAATCATCAGGGCAAAAAGGGAACACAGGGATGAATGCCACATCGGGTAGACTGCAGTATCAGCTTCTCACACCTCTTCCTTTGAATCCCACCACCACTGCAGTCACTAGTCGCTTAGACCTCACCTTCCTGGCCCCGTCTCCGTAAGCCCTCTTCCTTTCCTTTCTCTCACTTCCTTTCTCCGCTCTGATCCTTGTAGACATTAAGCTCCATGGTGAGGAGATCCCCTTGATCCCCCCCGCAGTCCGCTTCCACACTACTCATATCTGCCATCCTCATGTTCACCCCACCTCAGCTCCCCATCATCATGGACACACAACAGTCCTCTCTAACTCTACACAATCTTATCAATTTCAATTTACCACTCTCCAGCCTTCTGACCTGTCACCCCCTCACCTGCAAATTCTGTTGTCCTCAATTACTATGAGCTCTGAATTCTTGACTCACTCAGCCTGCTCGGGGCTAATCCCTGGCTCCTGGGCTCCCTGACCCTCCCACCTCTGATGCCCAAGACCCTGCCGTCAGCTCTGCCCACTCCACCAAACTCAACTTGCTCTGGCCCTGTTTATCTACTCTCTTTCACTAGCGACGCTCAGCCCTGCCATACCATCTGCTCCCTCCACTCCTACACACACGTGCCTGAGTGCGTCTGGAAAAAAACCAGGGGCCAGGCTTACTTCTGCCACTTCAAATTCACTCCGACCTGCTATCACTTAACTCTGACCTCTGCACAGCAACTATCCCACTTCTCCCTCGTTGGCTCTCACCCCCTTTTCCAGACCTATAATCCCCCGTGTGGTGCCCCCACCATGTTCCTTCCTAACCTTAATGACCTTGTTCACTAATTCTTTGGTAAAATGGAAGCTATGTGATACAAATTTAATAATAATTTTGATATGCTAAGCACTTTCTAATAACAATAACTTTGGCATTTAAGCACTTGCTATGTACCAAGCACTGTACTAAACCCTGGGGTAGATAAAAGGTAATCAGGTTGGACACAGTCCCTGTCCCACATGGGGCTCACAGTATTAATTCCCATTTTATGGATGAGGTAACTGAGGCAGAAAGAAGTTAAATGACTTACCCAAGGTCACCCAGCACACATGTGGCAGAGCACTGATTAGAATCCTGGTCCTTCTGACACTTAGGCCCATGCTCTATCCAGGAGGCCATGCTGCTTCTCTGTGCCAAGCACCATATCATTTTTATAAAAAAAATCATTCCACATAAACACTATGTGCCGCTCCATTCCTCAAAAATCTCCTCCGGTTGCCCATCCATCTCCGCATCCGATAAACTCCGCACCATCAACTTTGAGGTATTCAATCAGCTCTCTTCCTCCTACTTAACCTCATCCCTCTCCCAGTACAACTCAGCCTGCCTACTTAACTCCTCTAAAACCAATCTATTTACTGTGCATCGTTCTCATTTCTCAAGACTCTCGCTTCTTGCTCACCCTCTCCCACCTGCCTGTAATTCCCTCCCCCTTTACATTCAAAAATCCACCTCTCTTCCCATCTTCAAAGCCTTACTAAAATCATATCTCCTCCAGGAAACTTTTCATCTCCCCACCCTACTCTACCTCCATTCTACGTCACGTATGTACTGAGGTCAGTACTCCCTAAGCACCTTGATGCTCAGTTACATACCTTCATACTCTGTTGCTTCCCCTATCTTTAATTTAATGTTCATTCAATCGTATTTACTGAGCGCTTACTATGTGCAGAGCACTTTTACTAAGCGCTTGGAATGTACAATTAGGCAACAGATAGGGACGAATCCTGCCCAATAGCGGGCTCACAGTCTAATGTCTGTCTCCTCTACTAGATTATATATTCCCTGAGGCTAGGGATTGTGTCTACCAACTTTATCGTACTCCCTTAATAATAATAATGATAATAATGGTATTTGTTAAGCATTTACTATGTGCCAGCCACCGTACTAAGTGCTGGGGTGGACATAAGCAAATCGAGTTAGCCACAGTGCCTGTCACACATGGGGCTCATAGTCTCAATCCCCTTTTTACGGATGAGGTAACTGAGCCACAGAGAAGTGGAGTGACTTACCCAAGGTAACACAGCAGACAAGAGGTAGAGCCGGGATTAGAACCGATGATCTTCTGACTCCCAGACCCCTGCTCTATCCACTATGCCAAAAGTTCTTAGCGTGGTGCTCGGTAAATACCATTGCTTGAATTTTATTTACCATACAGCCTAGCATGATCAAAGCAGACAGTCCCTATCCCCATGGGCTCAAAATCTAAGGGGGAAAGAACACAAGTATTTAAATTCCCACGTTACAGATGAGGAAACTGAGACACAGATAAGTTAAGTGACTTTCTCATAGTCACAGAGCATTTACAATAGTATCTGGCACAAGGTAGGCACTTAACAAATACCATTTAAAAAAAGCAGGCAAGTGGTGGATCTGGGATTTGAATCTAAGTCTCCTGACTCTCAGTCCTATATATTTTCCCCTAGTCCATGCTTTTTATCCAAAAAAAGTTCCTCCTTTGCCTGTTCACCACTCTGCTAGATCTTCCTCCTTTTTCTCCTTCACAGCTGTCTCTCAGGAGATCTCCAGCCTGCTTTAAATCTCCACCCTCCCTGCCCCTCTAATCCCATCCCTTCTCACTTCCTAAAGGCAATTGTTCTCTCTCTCCCTTCTTTACCACTCTCCAACTTCTCATTTTCTGATGATTCCTTCCCATCCGCTTTCAAATTTGATCTAGTCTTCCCTTGCCCCAAAATCCTCTTCTGGATCCTACAGCTCTCTCTCCAGCTATCACTCCATCTCTCTCCCCCATTTCTGTCCTAAGCACTTTTATGGGTTGTATCCACCTGCTGACTTCACTTCCTCTCCTCCTACGCTCTTCTTGATGCACTAGTTGGGTTTCAGCCACCTCCACCTACTGAGACCGCTCTGACCAGCACTGCTCTAAATGCTGATGTAAGTACATGTTCCCTGTCCTACATGGGGCTCGTGGTCTAAGTAGAGGGAGAACAGGTATTTAATCCCCATTTTAAAGTTGAGGAAACTAAGGTACAGAGAAGTTAAGTGACTAGTCCTAAGTCACACAGCAAATAATTGGCAGAGCTGGGATTAGAATCCAGGTCCTCTGACTTCCTGGCCTATGCCCTAGCCACTGGGCCACGCTGCTGCTTTTGATCTCACAGCCACCTTCAACATTTCCATCACTCCCTTCTCCTTGTAATATGGTCAGTTCTCAATCCTCACCTAATTCTCCTCCTACCTCTCTGACCTGTCAGTTTCATTCACTAGCTTCTCGACCACCTCTCATTCTCTAAATGTGGGTGTCCCACAGGCTCTGCTCTGGATCCCCTCTTCTCATTCTACACTCATACACGTGCCTGGCTTCAACTACCATGTCTACGTAGCTGCCTCCCAAAGTTACCTCTCCAGACTCAATCTCTCCCTGGCTATTTAACTTAACCACATAACTTCCCCATTTCTTTTGATAGCATCACTATCCTCTATGCCCAAGAAGCCCACGATCTTGATGTCATACTCTACACCTGACCTTCTTTAAGTTCTCACTTTCAAACAACTGCTTAATCCTGTCGATTCTTCCTCCTAAATAATAATGTTGGTATTTGCTAAGCGCTTTCTATGTGTAGAGCACTGTTCTAAGCGCTGGGGTAGACAGAGGGGAATCAGGTTGTCCCACGTGGGGCTCACAGTCTTAATCCCCATTTTCCAGATGAGGTAACTGAGGCACAGAGAAGTTAAGTGACTTGCCCACAGTCACACAGCTGACAAGTGGCAGGGCCGGATTTGAACCCCTGACCTCTGACTCCAAAGGCCGGGCTCTTTCCACTGAGCCACGCAAATATTTACTGGCTCTCTCCTCCCCGCCTCCAGCACGCTAGTTCAAGCATTCTGCTATACTGTACTCTCCCATGCACTTAATACAGTGCTCTGCACAAAGTAAGTGCTCAATAAATACCATTGATTGATCGATTGATTCATTCTAACACAGTTACTACTGTATCAGCCTCTCCACTGATTTCCCTCCGGTTTCTCCCTGCTTGCATCTACATGCCACACTGCTGCCAGTGTCAGTTTCCTGAAATGTCAGTCAGTTCACCATGCTACATGCCTCAAAAATCTCCAGTGGCTTCCCAACTCCCATTGCATCAAAAATTATTGTTTTCAAAGCTCACCTGCAGTTTGTATATCTTGTGTTTTGGCTGTCAAAGACATTTATCTAGTGCTTGCTGTGCTCACAGCATCATACTAAAACCTTGGGAGAATATAAGAAAAGTTAGCGTACATGATCCCTGCCTTCTAGAAATGTATAGCAGGAGAGACCGACAAATACATTACAGATAGGGGAAAGTAGTAAAGTATGCAAAATAAGAGCTCTGCAGGGATAGGGCATACTTAAGTGCTTAGGTGGTATGGAAGAGCTAAAATGGCAGCTGGGGGGTATAAAGTGGATAGATTAGAAATTGGTCGGGGAAAGTTATTACTATTATGGTGGTATTTGTTAAGCGCTTACTATGTGCCGAGCACTTTCTGAGCGCTGGGGTAGATACAGGGTAATCAGGTTGTCCCACATGAGGCTCACAGTTATTCCCCATTTTACAGATGAGGTAACTGAGGCCCAGAGAAGTTCAGTGACTTACCCACAGTCCCACAGCTGACAAGTGGCAGCGCCGGCATTCGAACTCATGACCTCTGACTCCCAAACCCGTGCTCTTTCCACTGAGCCACGCTGCTTCTCTAAGTCCTCCTGGAGTTGTGATTTCAGGTGAGCTTTGAAGTTGGGGAGAGCTGTGATCCGTTGGAAATGAAGAGGGATGGGGGTAGCATGTGAGCAAGTGCTCATAGGTGAGAGAGATGAGAATGAGGCACAGGGCAGGCTCTTCTTTACCTATTACTCCCCCAGCTCACTCTTAGCTCATCTTCCAACTCTACCCTGCCGACAACTCTCCCACCAGCAACTTCTTGCTCATGTTGCTCCTTGGGCTTGGCAGGCCCTCCCCTTCCAATCCACCAGACCTCAACCCTGCCCAGCTCCAAAACCCTCCTAAAATCCCACTGTCTCCAGAAAGCCTTCCCCAATTAATTCCCATTTCAAGCATTCAGTCACTTATTCTGATATTTCATCCTTGTTTAAGTTTTTCCTACTTCTCCCACTATCTGCAAGTATTTTGCATAACTGTCCCTCCCATTAGATTGTAAACTCACTGTGGACAGGGAACATGTCTTTTACTTCTTTCTTTCCCAGGTGCTTAGCAATGTGAGTTGCACTCAGTAGGCACTCAGTAAATGCCATGATTACCCCTTGTAATCCATGAATTCTGGATGAGGCAGGGATTGAGTCTGACCTGATTTAGTCCGCCCAACATTGCTTACTAATAATAACAATAATGTTGGTATTTGTTAAGCGCTTACTATGTGCAGAGCACTGTTCTAAGCGCTGGGGTAGACACAGGGGAATCAGGTTGTCCCACGTGGGGCTCACAGTCTTAATCCCCATTTTACAGATGAGAGAACTGAGGCACCGAGAAGTTAAGCGACTTGCCCAAAGTCACACAGCTGGCAAGTGGCAGAGCTGGGATTCGAACTCATGACCCCTGACTCCAAAGCCCATGCTCTTTCCACTGAGCCACGCTGCTTCTAAATATCATTATAACCATCATTAGTACTAACACTAATATTAACATAAATCTTTGGATAAGAAAAAATAAACTCTCATTTAGTCTCCTGTCCAACCTCTATTCATTCCAAATAGACTAAAAATAATTTTGTTACTGAGGTAAAATTTTAGTACTTTCATCCTGGGGTAAACTTGGCATAAACTAGTTTCCAAAATCGGGGTCCTCTGATCTGGTGACAATTATCCTTCTCACCAAGCTCTTATTTTCACTCAGCAGAGTTTTTTGGGGGGTTTTAAAAAATACAATGAATGGACAGCACCTGATCTCATCTAGGGAAGCAGCACGGCCTAGTGGATACAGCACAGGCCTGGGAGTCATAAGGACCTGGGTTCTAATCCCAGCTCCACCACTTGTCTGCTGTTTGACCTTGGGCCAGTCACTTCACTTCTCTGTGCTTCGGTTACCTCATCTGTAAACTAGGGATTAAGACTGTGAGCCCCCTTTTGGGACAGGGACTGCATCCAACCCGATCACCTTGTATCTACCCCAGCGCTCATTAAAGTGCCTGGTACATAGTAGGTGCTAAACAAACACCACAGTTGTTACTTGTGGTGTGATCGCTGCACAATACTGATGCTAACAATAGAAACCCAAATTGGTCCACCCTCCAGCAGACAAACCAGCAGGGCGGTGTGTGGTTACAGCTTCAGGATTCCAATAGCCCTGGCTACTCGGTGAGCTCATCCTCTATTCTTGGCTGGAACAATCCCTGGGTGGGGTGTGCTACTAGCAAATTGCATTGCTAAACTGCCTGTGAACTATTTAATATAGGAACCAACCGTAAAACGATTCACGGTAACATAAAGCCCTCAACGTTCACTCAAATTTTTTTTAAAAAATAAAATTGCAAGGGAAGAACTAGCAGCATCCTCTCTTCCCTACGTCCCTACCCGTCCCGTGTCCCTCCCCAGCCCCGCCAAACACACACATACTTCTGGGGGACTCTGCTGGGCAAGTCCCTCCCTCACATGGCACTGCTCCTCTCTGCCCAGCACTGTTAAAAATCACAGCGACAAATCATTTCTTCTTACCTCAACTACAGAGAAAGGGGAAATGCATTGCCAATCAACTTCAGTCCATTGGGTCTTGCGCAGGAATAAAGCACCATAGGGTCTTCAGTCCATTTTCCTCACCTTTTGGAGGCTGTGTGAACCAATCCCTGCAAGAGTGGGAAAATAAATTAAGCTGAAGTCACCGTTAAAATAACAGCTATCTGACCCATTTTAAAGCTGAATATCGAAGAAGTAGACTGTAAACTCCTTGAGAGCTAGGGATCGTGTCCACTAACTCTACTGTACTCTCCCAAGCACTCTAGTTCAGTGCTCTGCACAAAGTAGGCACTCAATAAACACTAACCAAAGGGAAGCAGCATGGCTCAGTGGAAAGAGCCTGGACTTCGGAGTCAGAGGTCATGGGTTCAAATCCGGCCCTGCCACTTGTCAGCTGTGTGACTGTGGGCAAGTCACTTCACTTCTCTGTGCCTCAGTTACCTCATCTGTAAAATGGGGATTAACTGTGAGCCTCACGTGGGACGACCTGATTACCCTGTATCTCCCCCAGCGCTTAGAACAGTGCTCTGCACATAGTAAGCGCTTAACAAATACCAACATTATTACTTATTGAGGTCTTTGTGTGCAGAGCACTGTACTAAACACTTCAGAGAGTATCATACAGTAGCGCACTTGGAAGACATAATTCCTGTTTGCAGGAGCTTACAGTCTAGAAACATCAATCAATGCTACTGACTGATGGATTGAAGAGGCCCAGTTTGATTGCATATCAAAAAAACCACAGGGGCTTGGCCTTTTCTGCCTTCTGCTTAGCAAGCAGGGGCAAGGGGAATCTACAAATAGTAGGTCTGAGAACATTTACAGCAACCAGCCAGTTTTGCTTACTGCACTAATACGAGTCTACAGAAGGAGGAGTATTGTCTTGCTGCCAAACTGCACCTATTTTTTTTTTTATCCAACTGGCCTAACTCAAGCCCCAACTAATCTGACTTCCAAAATCTGATTTCTGTTTTAAGTCACAGTATGCCATTGAAATGCCAGCCTGGCAAGAGAGCCCAGAACAATGAAGTCTTAAACAACAATTCATCCTCAGGCATCTCAGAGCAGTCAGCAAGAGAGGCCTATTTATCGTGGCCCAAGAATGCTTTTTGAAAAACTGAAGCATTTCCAGCATTTGTCTCTGTAGGAGTGGAAACTCTTTAGAGCCTTGGCAGGGCAAGATCACTGGAGGGGGATTAAGTGAAGCTACCCTTTATTTCAAAGACAAATTACAAGGAAGTCTTCACTCATGTTCCGTTCCCAGAGGGGGTGAGCCTGGTCTCTGGTACTGTCCTCTCGGTGCTATTTAGGCTGGAATCGTTGATCTTAAAAACAAGGCAGAGAGGTTAAAGAAGTGGAGCTGTTCAAATGCTTGAAAGCCCCTGGAAAATCATCTTTCCACAGGGCCGTTTAACAGCTGGAGTGCTGGCATATTTTGATAAACTACCCCAAAGGACGGATTGGAACAGCTGTTTGTACATTAAGTTGAAATTCAGGTCACATCTGGCAGAGTTCTAGCTGGTGCAAGAAAAATAGAAACAGCCAGAGTAGCAAGATGAACAGACAGTAGTATTGTTTCATTCATTCATTCATTCACTTGTATTTACTGAGTGCTTACTGTGTGCACAGAACTGTACTAAGCACTTGGAAGACTAAAATATAGCAATAAACTATTGTTTCCAGTGCCAGAAAGGGTGCCTTAGAGCAGGGGCAGCCCCAGAGATTTTTTTTTCATGGTGCTTGTTAAGCACTTACTCTGTGCCAAGCACTGCTAAGTGATGGGGTAGGTTCAGAAGAGGTATTTAATCTCCATTTTACAAATGAGGAAACTGAGGTACAGAGAAGTTAGGTAGCTTGCCCAAGGTCACACAGCAGACAAGTGGTGGAGCTGGGATTAGAACCCAGCTTCTCTGACCCCCGAGGTTGTGTTCTTTCCATTAGACCAAGTTGCTTCTTACTGTGCTCCGATCCTCTTCTACATCCCCGGACCACAAGGAAAATCCTGGATCTGGCCCTTCCAAACTATATAAGGAGGCAGGGGAGGACAATGAGGATTGTAACTGTCCTGTAGCCTCAAGCCATAGTCAAGTTGCAGAGAAAACTCAGCTCTGACCTGGCACTGTGATTCTGCTCCCTCCAACAAGGTGGGGGAAGCTGAAAGAGGTCTTTTGGACCAGGACTACTAGAAAGAACACAGAACTAAGTCAGGGACCTGGGCTCTGATCCCGGCTCCACCACTTGCTTGCTGTGTGACACCGGGCAAGTCACTTAACTTCTCTGTTCTCAGTCCCTCCTCTGTTAAATGAGGATTAAATAAACTCTCTCCCTCCTCCTTACATGTTGGGGACTGTATCTGATTGCACTGTCTCTATCTAAGTGCTTAGCACAGTGCTTGACACATAGTAAACACTTAAAATACCACAATTGTTTTTATCTTATATCATATAATTATACTCTTCCAAGTGCTCAGTACAGTGTGTTGCACAAAACAATCAATAAACCCTATTACTTGAATGTTTTCAGTTGCTGAAGCATCTCCATTCTGACCTACTAAAGTGACTGAGCTCATTCATTCATTTATTCATTCAATCGAATTTATTGAGCTCAGCAAACAAAGGGCAGGAGCTGGCAAGGGAATAAAGAAGGGGAGGGGGGACACTGAGGAACAGTACGATTAGGGCTGAAGAAGACAACACAACCATGGCACAGTAGTATGAGAGTGTGGAGTCAGGGGTGGACTGTAGACACACCCGCCTGGCTAAACTAAAGCAGAGGACAGTCATTACCTGATTGTTCTTCCTAGATCCAAAGCAAACTTTACCTGGGGGATTGGTTATCTGAAATCAATTTTCCCTGGGGTACAGTGAAATTGGGATGAAGGAATCATTCAACAGTATTTATTGAGCGCTTACTATGTGCAGAGCACTGTACTAAGCACTTGGAACGTACAATTCGGCAGAATCGAGAGGAACCTTGTAATTTGTAGCTTCTTGAAATGCAAAGAGCTTCTTTAATCTAGGGATTTTCTCCATGGAATCACTTAACTTCTCTGTACCTCAGTTACCGCATCTGTAAAATGGAGATTAAGACTTTGAGGCCTATGTGGGACATGGACTGCATCCAACTTGGTTTGCATTTACTCCGGCGCTTAGCACCAGTGCCTGGAGTATAATAAACGCTTAGCAAATACTATTAAGAAAAATATTTCCCTCAGACTTTCCCATTACCTCTCAGACTCCTAAGTACAGGAGAGAAGGGAAGGCCTGTGAAGTGGTGGTTCTGTCCCACTTCAAAATACCACAGTTGTTTTTATCTTTATATCATATAATATATATGTAATATATAGATATTACATATCCCCAAGACAAAATGCTTTAAATGTGCCTAAAACTAAAGAAAGCCACAATCCTCACCCTGTCATGTCTTCCGGTGGTCAGAGATGAGTGCAGTTATTAGGCATCAGGCAATGAAGCACCGCAAATCGACTGGGCCTCAGCCAATCACACGTCTTGAAATAGCCATGTTTTCCCTCATCACATAAAGGCGATGCTCTAAGTGGGAGGTTGTGTAGAAGATATGTCATGAGTTTATACGGTTATAAAATAAGAATGGCAAACACTGGAAACGTGGGCTTTCTCCAATTTTTACTTGTGGGGTAAGGGCTACTCAATTGGCTAGCCGGATTTTCAGGCCAAATAAATCTGAGGCAAAGGCATGAAAATCTGGCAACCTCATGTTACTATCTTAGAGAAGTTTCCAAACTAATTAGCTACCACTGTTAGCTCTCAACCAATATAATCCCATACACCCACGTGTTGAGAAAAATCTATTACATACTATACATAACCTACTACTTCATTGATAAAAGAGAAGCCATCAGTTGTAAACTTCCCCAAATATCCCTTTCACAGGACCAATTGTCCCCCTCCCTCCCTCTTCCTTCCCAGCTGACTCTCAGAAGGTCTCCGGCCCATTTTCAAAATCACCCCACCTCTATTTGTGCCTCAGAATCAATCCCTTCACCTCTTGAAAACACTCGCTCCTGCCCTCCTACCTTTTCTCACCGCCATCTTCAACTTTTCACTTTCACTTGGCTCCTTCCCCTTTACCTTCAAACATGCTTGTCATCCCCATGCTAAAAAGCCTTCCCAGCACCCTACTGTACTTTCCGGGTATCACCCCCATCACCCTACTCCCATTCAGCGCTTAGAACAGTGCTTGGTACATAATAAGCGCTTAACAAATGCCATCATCATTATTATTATTATTATACCCTAGATTTCTCAAACACACGGTATATACTGCTGCTTTCTCTTCTACTCCAACTCGCATGCTGAACTGCTGCAATCTGCTTTCCACCTCTTCCCCAACACTGGACTGCTCTCTCCCTCATCCTAGAAAAGCAAAGTTGCCCAGTGGAAAGAGTTTGGGAATCAAGAGACTAGAGTTCTAATCGATTAGACTGTAAGCCCGTCCATTAGACCGTAAGCCCGTCAAAGGGCAGGGACTGTCTCTGTTACCGATTTGTACATTCCAAGTGCTTAGTACAGTGCTCTGCACATAGTAAGTGCTCAATAAATACTATTGAATAATCCCAGTTCCACCTCTTACCTGCTGTGTGATCATGGACAAATCACTCAATTTCTTCTAGTTCTCCTTCCTATTCAGACATGTAGGACAGGGGCTGTGTCCAGTCTGTATATATTTTATCTACCCCACTGCTTAATACAGTGCTTGATACGTTGTAAACACTTAAATATACCAATTATAATTATGTCAAATCTAACAGATTTATGCTTTCTTAATCTTAACTTCTTGGTTGCTTCTTTTTCTGATATATCCTTTACTGTCTTTCAACTCACTAAATCCTTTCTTTTTCCTCTACAACATTTCTTTGATTCACCCTATTTCTTACATCTAAATGACAACTACCTAGGTGAGGAATGAGGAGGAGAGTAGGCGGCATGGCCAACTGCCAAATGAACGCATAGAGCTTTGACACTGTAGTGAGACCATTGCTGTACCTGAGCACTGTGACCCAGCAGCTGTTGGTAAGTGGTAATTGCTGCAGTCTTTGCCTCCCACCTTAGCCAGCTGTTTCTCAGAAATTCGGCAGGGCTTCTCCACCTCACGGAACACCTTAGGTCAGGGGATAGCAACACTTCTTGAGGAAGAGCCAAGCAAAATGAAATATTTAAACAGTTGGTGCGTAAAGAGCCATAAAATGTACGGTTCCCTCACGTGACGCATGATGTCATATCACATTCAGCACAGGGTAGATTTAGATGACATCATTACGCTCCAACTGTTTCCCAGAAACAGCTCTTGTGAGAAGGAAAAGAAGGGAAGGTGGAAAGGGAAGAGACTGGAAAAATGGGGAGGGAGAAAGGAGTCAGCACCTGGCAATCCAACTAGAGACATTCAATGTGGGAATGGACATTGGCCCCCAGAGCCCAGGCCTGGGCCCCAGGCCCCAGCCTCCTGCCAATCTGATCAGGGAGGGAGGTTCCACCCTCATTTCAGATAGGAGGAAAATCCCTCTGTTCTCTGCCGGTTCTAACCTTTCCCCCTCTAACACCCACGTTCCCCTTTGGCTGCAAAGAGCTGCCAAACCCAGTGGGATGAAGGCAGGCAGGCCCACCTTCTGTCCCCCACCCAGCCTGCAGGGCCGATCTGGGGGACAACACCCACCCCCATTAGCACCAGCAGAAGCTGGACAGGGAGAGTAGCATTTGTCCTTCTCTGCTAATGACAGAGAGAGAGAAAATGGATATATATCAAGAGACAGAGATGGAGAGAGAGAGAAAGAAAGAGAAAGAGAAAGGGAGAGAGAAAGAGAAGTGGGAGAACAACTTACATCCAGTTGTTTCTTCCTCCACCGTCGTTGCTGCTTTATTGGGCTGCTCTCCGCCCTGCCGTGTCTGGAGGCCTGTGATGATTATTAATAAGATCCAGCCAAGTGGCTGAACTCACCCTTGCCCTGGAGTTTTCCTGCACAAAAGCTTAACCCACCTGCAGCATCAGGGAGTATGTGTGGCATGCCCTGGGGGCCGGGAGGCGTGGGGGAAAGGGTGGACATGGGCTGGTGGAAAGAGCACAGGCCTGGGATTCAGAGAACCTGGGATCTAACCCCTCCTCTGTCACATGCTTGCTAGGTGACCCTGGACAAGACCCTTAACTTCTCTGTGCCTCAGTTTCCTCATCTGTAAAATGGAAATTCATCAACTGTTCTCCTCTTAGATTGTGAGCCCCATATGGGACAGGGGCCGCGTCCAACCTAATTATCGCAGCAGTTGATTCCATTCTGTTTATGATCTCTCTCCACGAGGTCCTGATGTAAACATTTGTAGACATGTGAGACTGCATCACATAATAAGGACTTAACAGTACTGCAATTCTTCCTCTCTCCTGGCCAACTTGGCTGGCTCACCTTCTGTGCCGCTGCTACTCGTTGCAGGTGGGTGGCACAATTTTCTGCAGAGCTATGTGCTGAGGAGACAAGGCTAATGATGACAGGGCGAGTTCTGCAGGTGGACATCTATGCTCAAGAGCCACACCTGATTCCCCAAGAGGGCCACATGTAGCTCACAAACCTCAGGTCACCAATTCCTGCCCCCAGTGATTCTTTGGTCAGAAACCTTGATTATGGACAGCATAACCCGGACCAGGCTTAGCCATACTTGTCTGAACACCGTAGGTGTTCGATAAATACTACTGTTTGATTCACTGGAATCTAAGAATTAATCTGGTTAATAAAATCCCCGTTCTGATCAAATTAGCCTGGTGGTCTCCACTGGAACTGGAATAGCCAGAAGACACAAAGCTCGTACGGCACATGGTAACCACATTCCATCGGTGGAGTTCGGCCTAAGTTGATTCCATTCTATTTACGATCTCTCTCCGGGAGACCCTGATGTAAACATTTTTAGGTATGTAAGACCGCATCACATGCTGAACTGGGTAGCGTGCCAAAAGATTTGATGACCCAGTGACATAGCCCAGTGGCCATACTCAAAAGGGATGTCAGACATTCTAGTCCTTCTGTGGACTCCCCCAGAACACTTCAGCCCTTCAGATCCCCTGGCCTATATTCTCAGAGCCTGTACTAGTCCTGAAGCCCCTCTACCACCTTCTTTCCAGGTCCGGGGATTGGACTGGGTGAACACAGTCTGGAACTTCTCCAAACCAGTTACCTAGTTATCTAGAAGATTCATTATAACCTTCTAGGAGCCCTCCAGACAAGGCTCAGCCTAGGAGCAGACTGTTGTGTTCAGGGAAACTCCAGAATAGAGAGGGCCCACCCTAGCCTGATCTGGTACCCTGAGGACTTCCAGAACGGGGCTGGCCAATGGAATAGTCGGGATGTGGGAGTGGTCACTTGAAGACCTAGTGTAAATCAAAGTGTTTGCATCTCCATCCTGGGCAGCAAGGATTACCAGGCAGGGCAGTATCCCTTGGACACTGGTCCCTGGACAGTGTAGGAGGAAATCTCCTTCTGGGACTCCAGGAGGTGTGGCTCACTGGTCAATCTACAGTGGTCTGTCCTGCAAGCCACAAGAAGCTTTGAGGTTTGTGGTCAGGAAGAGCTGTTTCTCTGACTAGCCCTGCCCTCCTCAACCCAGATGCTCAGGAGTGTGAGGGTGAGGGTGTTGATTCCTCCCTGCAAACCAGCTCCCATGCTGGAATATAAGGGCACAAACCTGTATTCCACTGAGGCTCAGAGACACAAGGGAGGAACCACAAAGGCCCCCTGGGGGGCAACCTGCAATCAAACTGGTTCCCTATGCTCACTCCATTTTTGTTATGGCCACCATGCCTTGCAATTAGATACTTTTCTTTGAGGATAAGGCCCAAAAGAACTCTGGTGGAGGGAAGAGATGTGGCGATCAGATGTTTCCATTTTCTTGTTCTACTGTGGTTACCAGGTGCAAATCACCTTATCCCTACTGCGTGAGATTCCTTCCTTTTGAAACTGCAACCTCACACTACAAGGGAGGAGGAGGGACTGAGAAATAGGCAATGATGTAATGGCATAGGTGCTATTTAAATGAGTACTGTAAGCACGCAATCAACCCATTTGTCAGGCCCGGTCAAAAGAGTCCAGCATAAATCTCTACTAGCCCATGAAAGACAGCTGATTCTTCCATTCATGCTGCTGCAGGGCATAGTGGGAACTGAAGGCCATTCTGAATCCACACTCAAGGACCAATCCTTTCAGTCTCCGAGCACACCTTCATTCTGATCCAAATGCCACCAGTTGACACCAGTCTCTTTTCTCTGCTTCTATAGATTTTTCCAAAACACCCTCTAGACTGTCCGCTCCATAAGGACAGGGAACGGGTCTACCAACTCTGTTGTACTGTGCTCTCCCAAGAGCTTAGTACAGTGCTCTGCACAGAGTAAGCACTCAGTAAATACCACTGATTGACTGACTTAGAATAAGAACGTTTGATTACCTGGGAGAGGGAGCGGGTGTTTCGCTGCAGACGGTTGCATGAGGAACAGTCAATCAAATGAGCGTGGCAGGGTCTAAGTAGCGAGGCTAAGCCCAGAACTGGAGACTGGAAACTATAAGTCTTCTTCACTGATGTCCTCCTCTCTTCCTCCTCTGGATCATGCCCATGGTGGGTTTTGAGGCCTAGATGATTACAAAGCCTTGAAAGTAGAAACATGTTGTTCAAAGACTTAGAAGCCTGCCATTCAGAGGCTGGATCGTAAGGGTAAACCATAGAATTCATCACAATTGACAATTTAAAAAGGGAGAAAAAACCAATGGTTTTGCAAGACATCCATGTGACATGAGTTATACGTCGTTCTGTTTATTTGAGTAAATATTTGTAAATAAAATCATTGGTAAACATTACAAAATTAAATACATTTAAAAAAAGCTTGCCAGTATACAGAAGATTCACCAACATGATTTTCTTTTCAAAAATAAATATGTTCAGAGCACCCTTGATATAAAATGCCTGACTACTGTTGTTCTTTATATGGTAGCCTCCGGAGCTTCTTACAGCAGCTAAAAGGTACCATTCAAAGGGGATCAGGGTCCACTAGAAATATCACTTTCCTTTTTTACATTAAATAACCCTGCTCCATCCCTTTACAGATTTAGGACTTACTCCAGTTTCGGATAAAGGGTAGAAACATGTGCAACCTTTCTATTTGGCCTCTTCAAGGGGAGGAAGGATACAGGGTATTTGGTTCAAAGCAGAGAAGTTAAGTGCTACACAGTGCTTTCTCCCCTCACGGCAAAGCACTGCTGGGTTGGTACTGACATTCTTAGAGACCACCACATCAGACCTTTAATCCCAGGGTCAGGGCGATTGTAAAGTGTCCTGAAAGAGGTGAAGGGGAAATGATCTGGCAAAGCATTGGGATTGACAAAATAAATGAGAACTTGATAAATTAAGCCCTTGAAATCCCCAAATGTTAATGTGTTGAAACAATGGGCCTAAGACATTTCATCTCCGCCCCCGTGTGGGAAACACATTCTCACAATGGCCACACTTGAATTTAAGATTTCTTCACTGCCTCAGTAACACGTGCTGCAAATCTGTAATGAGTTCCTTAACGAGAGGACTACCACACATTTACTCCTTCCTTGTGAAATAATATTCACATCCACTTTATAATTTAACTGTATATATACAAGGACGAAAAATTTGACATCCATGAGTCAAGTGTACAACCTTTAAAAAAAAAATCGGTTATCAAACTAGTTGTTAGGAGTGACCATTCTCCCAGCTCAGTCAGGCTTCCAGCCTCTTGATTCACCCCAGAAAGCCACCGCCCACGACAGCCACACCGGCCCTTCCAAACTCCCTGCATTCTTCCTTCTCGTTTGATAATCCTCCACTGACAGTTGTGCAGCATCCACAGCACAGATATCTTTGACTTTAAAAAAAAAGACACTAAAAAAACCCTTAAAAACAAAGAGCAACTCCCTTGAGTATATGTCTAACAAACAAAACAAAACAAGTTGCTCAGATACAGCTATTTTCCATTAAATGTCTTCTGGTAGTCAAAATGCCAGCTCCTGCTTGGGAAGAGTCCACCCCTCGGGGCAGGAAGTTATACACTCTTCTTTTGAGGGGGACTCAGTTTCCTCATGCCTCTTATCCGAGATAACAGTTCTTTGATAAATTCCTAAAAAGAAAGATTGGCAGCAGTTAGTATTTGGTAACATTGTTAAAACTAATGTAACTGAAAACAGAAGAAAAGTGCAGTTACCCCTCTCCATATAAGATTTTGATTATTTCAAGATGAGACTCTCTATGGTGATCTCCAGAAAACACAAGTGAAATGGCCTCCACTACACCTAAAAAGCCCTCTCGGGATGGTACCTGGAGAGCTTCCAGTATTCTACCTGTCTTGGCTACAGGAGGGAGAGTCAAGCAGAGGCAGACCCATTTCATCATTTCATTTCTAGCTTGGACAGTGGCAAGTGAGTGGAAGGCAATCCGCTACAAGTCAAAACTCACGTGCGCTGGGCAGCAGCAGCTTTGGAGAGAGTCGAGAACGGAGACTCAAGTTTACTGCGTGGAAAACGGCAATGGCAAAACACTTCTGTATTTTTATCAAGAAAACTCTATGGATACACTACCAGAACCACTGCAGATGGAGGTGGGGCATTCTGGGAGAGATGTGCCCCTGGAGTCGACAGTGTAAGACAAGACACCTAAATAACCACCATTCATTTACATCTGCTACTAGTCAGATAAGCTCCTTACCACCTCATCCTCATGATCCTCCACCTATTTTAAATTGCAGTAAATTTGTTACCATCTGGGTTTTGGGTGACCTGACTGCTCCGGGAGAATAAAGGAACTGTGGACTTTGGGGAGAGGGAGTATAGGAAGAAACTGAGGTCCCATTTCTGACCCTGGAATGGAATGTTCATTCATTCAGTTGTATTTATTGAGCACTTACTGTGTGTAAAGCACTGTATTATGTGCTTGGGATTGTAAAATATAACAACCAACATACACATTCCCTGCCCACGGTGAGCAGTATCTCCGGACTCCATCCTGGGTCAAAAGTGGGACCCACACGGTTCCCTTGTCCCTATAATCCTGCTATCTCAACTGGACAAAGGCTCTCTTCCTGCTACAAGGGTCAGGGAAACAGCCTGGGACCTCCTCCAGACTCCAGAAAAAGGGCAGAGGGAGTTGCTAGGGGACTCCACCAGCACCCTTTCCCCAATACACACAAGGTGATAATATAGGAACATGCCTCTAGTATTTCGGGAGACCCACCCTATTTTTTGCACATCCCAATCCACTGTATTGCTGACAGATAGCTGAATTACAGGTGTTTACTGAATTACACTTCCCTAATCACATTCTCAGAAATCACAAGTACTTTTGAAGGTAGTGAGGTGGGGACATCTGCTGAATCATGAGGCATTATTCTCAACATTTGAATACTCCAAGCCACTTTCATTCCTTTCCTAGAACAGAAGGAACCCAAACTGCATCCTAATTATACCATGAATTCTGTCTGGAAAAAATAAATGGGGGAGGAGGGCAAATTGTTGGGGTTTTGGGGGTTTTTTTATAGCTTTTGTTAAATCCTTACTATACGTAAAGGATAATTCTAGGCCCTGGGGTAGACACAAGATCAGGCTGGACACAGCACCTGTCCCACATAGGGTTCATGGTCCAAGTCAGATGGAAAAGTTGTTCCCTTCCTCTACTTCGAGTGATAGGTTCGGCACATGTAAAGTCTCATAGGCAGTTCCCTTAAAGCCGACTCGGCTTCCCCTGCTCTTGGCACTGTCAGCCAAACTGTTGCAACAAGGATCAAAGTAGTTGCAAGTCAGACCTTTTTAATGCCAAGTTTTAATTCATTCACATCGAATCGACCACTTCAATATTTCTGCATTTAATACCTATTACATGGAAAAGCAGCGTGGCTTATTGGAAAGAGCACAGGTCTCAGAATCAGAGGACCTGGGTTCTAATCCCAGCTCTGCCGCTTGTTTGCCCTTGTGACCCTGGGCAAGTCACTTAACTTCTCTGTGCCTCAGTTTCCTCATCTCTACAATGGGAATTCAATACCCTATTTAGACTGTGAGCTCCTTGTGGGACAGGGACTGTGTCTAACCTGATTAACTTGCATCTATTTGACACACGGTGAGCACTTAAGTACCACAGTAATAGTAATAACATAAATATTAATAATGGTCTTTTTAAAGGTCAGAAGCAGAAGCCTTCATAAGCTGTGTTTTCCCCCGCCTGACGTTAAGTAGCTTCATTACACAGATTCACTAGATGCCACCGCAGGCCACGGATGGACTATTGTGTCCCTATTCATGTTGTGGGGAGAGAAGCAGCAGCAGGCTCCATTCATTCATTCAATCGTATGGATTGAGGCCTTACAGTGTGCAAAGTACTGTACTAAGCGCTTGGGAGAGTACACTATAAAAATAAACAGACACAACGAGCTTACAGTCCAGACTTGATAAAGCACCAGAAATGATGTGCACCTCAGACACATCTAACTTCCCCTTTCACTTGGCAGAAAAGGTAAGAAGAGAGCAAGGCAACACTGCTGTTCCCCGCAGAGCTTGCAGGGCTAGGGAACTGGTCTAATTCCCATCTGCGTATTCTTCCCAGTGCTCTGCATAAAGTGCTTAATAAATATTATCACTACTATTACTTTCCCGATGGCCAGAGTCAACTTTCATGCTTGCAGATTTTGCAGGACCGGACTGCGAGAGGCAGCACAAGCTAAGCAGAACTGAGGACTGGAAGGAGGCTCTGGGAGTGGAGGATTGAGAGGTTATTTGGTTGGTTGGTTCCTTGCAGATTGTCCCGCCACATAATTAAGTCTGCAAAGCTCATTTTGGGGGCTGGAATCTCAATTTGGGCTGTCTGCCATGGGACCCAGGTCTTGGGAAAATCACTTAACCTCTCTGGATCTCATTTCCTTTTATGTAAAATTGAAGATAAGAACACCTACCTCTCCCAGGGATCCTGTGAGAAAAATGAGGCAAAGAATATGGGAGAATAAAAATATGTTCTACAAATTCAAGATATTACTCTTACGCCATCTCAAACTTTGTCATTTCTCGAGTCACTCTGACTGTGAACTATTAACCTTACATTTCAAATCACTTCCTCTGTTACCCCTCCTCAATATCACCCACTCCACCCCATCAACTCCTCCAACACCTCATCACTACCTCTGTAAACTCCAATTTGAAAAATATTATCTGTCCTCTCCTATCTGTAATTCTTTCTGCTGAAAATGAGCCCCTTTCTTCTTCACAAATTTAATTCCAATCTGACCTCCTCATTAAGACAGTTTAGACTAGTACTCAAACACTTTAGTCAGTTTAATATGCCAGACATCCTCTCACTCCCAATTAATATAAATGGAGATATGGTCCTAAGCATATGCATGTGAAGTTATATGTATTGGTGCTCTTAAAATAATCCAGAAAAGAGGCCCACACTTAAGGGGTTAATTCCTTGATCAATCCCACACAGGAGTCCCCTATTATAAGTTCACCTGTCATCTCTCTTTTCAGCTTATCTGCATGGGTGGAAATAAGCTTTTTTTGTGCTCTACAACCTTCTATAGAACTAAACATACTATGATGGGAACTGATTAAGAATTTGTTCACTATGGTCATATGCAAAACTTGTCTACTTATGAATGAGGAGTGAACAAAAATCAAGGTTGGAGAGCGGATAATCCTATGTATAATTAGGAAATACATCAAAGGGAAGTAGAATGGAAGTAAATATTAATACAAAGATAACACATTTAAGCAAAAGCAGAAGGCATGGGACATGGATATTTCCATTCGACTTGTAAACGAAGGAAACATTCGTTGAGCCTTAATTATAGGGATTTCCAAGCACAGACTATTCAAATGATTTCAATTAGACACAGTCCATGTCACTGTTGTGCACTAGACAGGCACAGTTTTTAAAGATTGGCACTTGCCAAAGGAGAACGAAGAAAATGTATCATCATAGTCCCTTATTAGTGGCTTCCATTTTGTGAAACAGCATACTAAGCACTGAGAGAGGGAAATCCATGGAAGGTGATGAGACAGATCCTGGGCTGCAAGAGGCTCACAGGTGAAATATAGTGGGGGTGGGAGAAGGAGGTACATAGTCAAGGAAGGAGTCAACAGGAAAGTTACAATTCAGGAATGACAAAACTTGTATCCCTTCTCTACAGAGGTGGACTCAATAAATAACCTACCCAAATTTCAACATTCTCCTCTTGCTTTGTCATGTCTCTTCCCTATCAAAGAACTAATAATAATAATTGTGGTATTTGCTAAGAGCTTACTATGTGCTAAGCACTCTTCTAAGTACTGGGGTAGATACAAGATAATTAGGTCCCATGTGGGGCTCACAGTAAGTAGGAGGGAGAACAGATATTGAATTCTCTTGGTGCAGATGAGGGAAGTGAGGCACAGAGAAGTGAAGAGACTTTCCCAAGGTCACACTGCAGGTATGTGGTGGACCCAGGATTAAAACCCAGGTTAGAACTATTTAGATTAGTACCGATTACAGATAATCTCATTTGAAGTTGCAAATCCACTCTCCATTATGGGAAGATGTTGATCATCGGTTTATCTGTTCAGTTTTGATAACTGTGGAACTCTTAACACAAATGGATTAGAATGTAGAATGAATGTATATTTTTTCCATGAAACTATTTCCCACTAACTTGTGTTTATAAGAACATCAACTGCCTTGAAGAGGCCCCTAAATGAGGAGGAGCAGAGGTGGGGCAGGGTGATTAACTAGGGCAGCTCCTTTCCCAACCCTTTCCAGATATCTGTGGCTTCCAATTCCCACCCTCTTACCCTCACTTACAACTGGCTGGGGCAGGGGCAGCAATGACAGATTGACACAAACGTTTTAATGACTGTAATTATCTGGTATTTGAAAAAAAAAGTCTATGCAGTGCTTAAAAGGGGCTTTTCAACAACAACGAGGTGTAGTGGGGGAAGGGAGAAGAGCAGGGAGACACAAACTGTTACTAGGGATTTTAAGGTGAATTTTTAAAGCTTGTGCAGAATTACACAGCTTTGGTCATCCTTTCGGCATTACCACAAAGGATGAGGAGGGGGAGAAAAGGTGAATAACTGCATCTAGAAGTTCCAAAAGACCATTTAAGCAAGAACTGTGATTTCAGAAGGTACACATGGTGTCATTTTAATCACTATTTGAATGGCAAAAGTGCTTTTTTTTTTTAAAAAAAAAAAACCTGTACTTCAGAAATCCTTAAATGCTGAATGGCTTAGCCAGTAGACCCATGTGAATAATTAAGACTCCTAGAGGATGCCGAAGAAACACAACACTGGTATTAGCAACCCACACAAAATGCTGTCACCGTATCAACATGAACCATGAAGAGAGAGGGAGAAAAGGTCATCTAAGCCACTCGATTTTCCCATTACACATACTCTCACGTGTTAAAACATGTTTGGGGGATTTAGAAACACTCTTCTGACAACTCCTGTTTATCTGAATAGCTGATATTGGGCACCCTCAGGTGGTATTGACCAAGGAGAGGATCTCTGATGAATTTCCTTTAATGAGAGCTCATCAAGAAGGTTACCCCCATGTTACAGAACTGAATGTGCTGCGATTTAGTCTCCTTTATTGTTCCTACTCTGGACATTCTACTCCTACTAAGACCATGAGAGCCAGGCGGGACAGGAATTGTGCCCAACTTGATTGTCTTATAGCTGCCCTAGAGCTTAGTACAATGCTTGATACATAGTAAGCATTTAACAAATACTATTATTATTGAATTTCCCATTTCCCCCATCACTGGTACCATGCAAGTGACCTTGCCTGGGGACTGATCTTCTCACCACCCTCCAATCAATCAATGTGGTTTATGGAACCCTCACTGTGTACAGAGCACTGTACTAAGCCCTTGGGAGAGTACAATTCAGTGGAGTTGGTAAGGAAAGTTTCCCATTCACAGGATTCTTGGCCAGTTATTTTGGAGTAAAATGAAATCAAACCAAGTTAAAAGAGTAGTAGAGTTGGAGAATTTCAAAATATTCCCAGCAACAAGCCATTCAGTAGATTACTGGGAAGTAAAGCCCAGAAGGAGACATCTGTAGATAAATGAAAACTGGGGGAAGAGAGGAAAATTACACTGCAATCCAAGGCACTTTAAATGGAGGAGATGGTGATATCAGGCTTTGAATCCTCTTTATCTGGATAAATGACCCCCCTAAAATGCAACTGGAGTGTTTATTAGAAATAAACATCAAGCCCTCACCAACTGAGTATACAAATCCCAAGGGACACGTGGAGTCCAGCTCAAATAGATCAGCAATAAGACATCCGGATGGGCTGTGAAAGCCTGAAGATCGGCCCCACATCCAGGATGCCTGAAGACAACAGGTGAAGTCCAATGCTTTGCCTCCTTTTTCTCCTCAAACTCTCGGATCAGCGCTCCTATAAGTCGGCACCACGTTTTTACCACTTAAAAGATGCTATTTCGTAGCTGTCTATCCTGGTATGGTTCTTCTTCCTTTATATGTTCCCGAGCTCACTTTTTTCATTATCTGAAAAAAGGCCTGGGAACCGGTTAAGGAAAGATATTTTTTCTCATAATGAGTTCTGCCAGGATCAGCTCCCTGTGGCCTTATCTGCATTCCAATTTCCACCCTCCTTAGTGAAAATGTCAGCTGCAAAGCCGCCTGGTTTTTTTTCTTAAAGACAATACTGACTACCTTTAGAATTAATTTTATTCTATTGAGGAAGATGTTCCTATAATCTAATTTTGAGTTTCTGAATATTGTTCCTGGAAGATCATTCTTTTACACTAATTCCAAAAAGGCAGTTTGCCTTCAACAGAATAAACATCTATCAAATCCACATCCATGTACACTCATTTATATTCAATCCACTCATCCCCTTCCATTAGCAAATTTAAAAACATTTCAAATTCACATAAGATAGAATAAAATCTGCAGAAATAAGTCACAAGTGAGCACGATCATTTAACACAGGTAGAAGCGTTCTTCCATCTCTTTTTATATATGGTAAGATACTTTGATACTCCAGCCCCACAGCACTTAAGTAAATATCCTTTCACTCTATTACAGGGCAGCCTACTGGGTAGAGCATGGGCCTGCTGTGTGACCTTGAGCAAGTCACTTCTCTATGCCTGTTACCTCATCTTTAAATGAGGATTAATAGTGAGCCCCAAGTGAGACATGGATTGGGTCTCCTGCATCTACCCCAGCACTTAATATAGTGCCTGGCATGTAGTAAGCATTAAAAAGTACCCCAATTACTGTTATTATTTCCCCTATCTGTAAGTTAATTTTAATGCCTGTCTCCCTCTGGAGACTATAAACTCCCTGTGGGCAGGGTTCATGTCTACCTACTCTATTATAGTGTACTTTCCTAAGTGCTTAGTTCAGTGCTCTGCACATAGTAAGCGGTCAATAAATACTATTGAATGATTTGCTTGTATCCACTCCAGTGCTTAGTATGGTAGAATTATTATTAAATGATTTAACCTCATAAATATCATTCATTGATTAAGATGATGCAGAGGTGACTAACCACCGCCTTTCAACACTCTCATTTGTGACAACAATATCCCTTCCAAACTTCGGAGTATGTGAGTGCTAGATTTCATGTATCTCAGATTCATAGTCTGACTACAGTTTCATTTATAAAGGTCAGAAGGCTCCCAAGGTCCCTGGTCATCTGGATGTGGATAGGGTTCATTCACTTCTCTTTGTAATAAAATAAAAATAGTACTTGTTTATGCTTACTATGTGTCAAGCACCATACTAAGCAGCAGGGGAGATTCAAGATAATCAAGTTGGACACATCCCTGTCACCGATGGGCTCACAGTCTAAGTTGACAGGGATGGTTGTAAAATCCACCAAAGATAACAATACACTATTGCTCTTAGTGTATCTTTGCCATCTAATTTTTTTGTTTTTAAATGGCATGTTAGGTGCTTTACTACTGTCAGGCACTGAACTAAGCCCTGGGGTAGATGCAAGCTAATCAGGTTGGATAAATCCATGTCCCAGATGGGGCTCACAGTCTTAATACCCATTTTACAGATGAGGGAACCGAGGCAAAGGTCACAGAGCAGACAAAAAGAGGGAGCCAGATTTAGAAACCAGATCCTTCTTACTCCCAGGCCCGTGCTCTATCTACTAGGCAATGCTGCTTCTAGTTGAACGAAAAGTAGTTAGAAAGTGGTTTGGCTCTGCCTGGCCTTCCTTACATTCTTTAAAACCAATCTCATAATTTTATTTTACATTGTATTTTGCAGTTAAAAATTAATCAGAAAATAATAATAATAATAATAATGTTGGTATTTGTTAAGCGCTTACTATGTGCCGAGCACTGTTCTAAGCGCTGGGGTAGACATAGGGAAATCAGGTTGTCCCACGTGGGGCTCACAGTCTTAATCCCCATTTTACAGATGAGGGAACTGAGGCACAGAGAAGTTAAGTGACTTGCCCACAGTCACACAGCCGACAAGTGGCAGAGCTGGGATTCGAACTCATGAGCCCTGACTCCAAAGCCCGTGCTCTTTCCAGTGAGCCACGGACTCACAACCTAAATAGGAGAGAGCAGGATTTAATCCCCATTTTATAGACGAGAAAAATGAGGCCTAGAGAAGCTAAGTGACTTGTCAAAGGTCACACAGGAGGCAAGTGGTAGAACTGGGATTAGTAGATTGGCCCCCTGACTGCTCTTTCCACTAAGCCATGACACCTGGCATTAATACTTCCCCTAAAAAGGAGAGGCTTAGAAAATAATTGGGTTCTCTCACTATTTTTTATATATAGAAAGCTTGCTATGCTTTGGGATGTCTTCTTTCATTCCCAAGTATTAATTCAATCATATTTATTGAGCGCTTACTGTGTACATTACTCTGCACACAGTAGATAGTAAATACTACTGATTGCTTCTTGAAGCTTACCCATCTAAACGATATTCCTTTTCCGACTGTTATAAACGATAAAAACTACATATCAACCAATGGTACTGAGTGCTTACTATGCGCAGAGCACTGTACTAAGTGCTTGAGAGAGTACAACATAATTAGCTGTCACCTTCCCTGCCTTTAATGAGCTTAAGGAGACATGCAGTCGGAAACCCTATACCTCTGAGAGCCTTGGGAGAGTGGAAAACCCAGCCCCGTGGCTCAGACGAGCCCCCTTAACTTCTCCCTAACATCTCAAGAGCCAAGGCTGCCTTCCACATATTCAGAAGGGTGGGAGAGTTGAGGCAATTTACGGCCCATGGCTGTTGGCCCAGAGCAAGGCGGTATCTGGGAAATCCCCCCTCCAAGGACTTATAAACTGACATTTTTTCTGTTGACATTTTTATTACCACACTTTAATCATCATCAATGGTATTTATTAAGTGCTTACTGTGGGCTGAGTGCTGTACTAAACACTTGAGAGAATATAGAGAAGTGTTTGCAAGATATTCTTTCACTCTACGTATCCTCCCCCACTTGGAGTGTGAGTCTCTTGTGGGCCGGAGTCAGTGTCTTATTGATTTTCTTGTAATTATTCCCGCCCTGAAAATGCTCAATAAATGTTTATTACAGCCACAGTGATTATAGGGACAAATTATAGTTTTATAGGGCGGGTTTACTGGCCTATTTCACTGTTGGGCATGGAGCCAATGGTACAGAGAATGCCTGACAGACTCAAGTATCTCTTTCCTGAGATACGATGGAGAGCTGAGAACCCCTCCTCATATAGTTTAAAGCTCACCTCCTCCAACAGGCCTTCCCAAACTGAGCTCCCCTTTTCCCTCTGCTTCCTCTACCCCCCCCGCTTCACCTCTCCGCAGCTAAACCCTCTTCTCCCCCCTTTCCCTCTGCTCCTCTCCCTCTCCCATCCCATCCCCTCAGCACTGTACTCATCTGCTCAACTGTATATATCTTCATCACCCTATTTATTTTGTTAATGAGATGTACATCACCCTGATTCTATTTATTTGCTATTGTTTTAATGAGATGTTCTTCCCCTTGATTCTATTTATTGCCATTGTTCTTGTCTGTCTCCCCCGATTAGACTGTAAGCCCATCAAAGGGCAGGGACTGTCTCTATCCGTTACCAATTTGTACATTCCAAGCGCTTAGTACAGTGCTCTGCACATAGTAAGTGCTCAATAAATACTATTGAATGAATGTAGTTGTAGTCTGGATGCTTTTTCCCCGAGGTTCAATCTCGTACACTCGCTCTCCCTGAAGCTCGTCTGCCAGATCTGCTTTCTCATTCAGTTTGATGAGGGCACCCTGCTGCTTATCCTAATCAGTAGGGCTTTTCGCCACCTGTACAACACAGTTTCATCTGGGAGTTGCACTGTGCCAGACTTTTTCTGGATCATTTATATAAAATCTTAATTGAAACAGGACTTCCCACTGATCCCTGGATGATTCTTTTATTTATACTTCTACATCCAGAAAAGTGACATTTTCTTTCCTAATTTTTAGCCATTCTCACCATCTGACTTATCCTTCAACCTCTTTAATTGTCAAAGACATTTCAAAACTATAAAGGGATAGATCTCATCCCATCTTCACCCAGATTTGGTGAACTCTTCAGAGGAGTCCAGCAGAATAATAATGTATGCTCCCTCTTATAATAACTACACGGTCTTATTCCCTATAGGTGGTGATTCCTAACTGCCCACTCACCCCAAAACAAGAAGCAGTGTGGCCTAATAATAATAATAATGGTCTTTATTAAGCACTTTCTATGTATGAAGCACTGTTCTAAATCCTGGGGTAGGAACAAGCTAATGAGGTTGGATATGGTCCTTATCTCCCACATGGAGCTCACGGTCTTGACAAATACCATCATTATTATTATTTGTAACGATAAGTAAACTTTTAGCCAGAGTCTTGGACCTCCGTGGCCAATTTCTCTCAGAACTCTTTCTTCGGCCATCCATTTCTGCTGAGTGAGTTACATCAATCTTTAATCTGGTTTAACAATCTTGGGGTTTACCATAATTTGATAAAGGACTCCAACCTGACTTCCAGAGGGGCAAAAATGGGCATGGGAACCCTATCATCTTAGAAGACTGAGATATGGAATTCTTTGTCTCCTTTTCACCACGATCATAATATGGTTCCATCACTTTTGAAGAATATTGGCTTTGACAAGTCCTTGCAAAATAGTCTGAATTCCAACTTTTGGTTTATCTAAATTCCTCTTTGCATCTGATCTACCAGTCTTTAGGGGCCTTCCCCGGCTTTTCATCTGAATAAGATTTCCATTCTTAAGCAATGAGTTACAACTCGAATGACCTCTTTATTTAATCTTTTAGCGGTATACGGATACGGCTTCTGCTCGATTGTACTCATTTTTTCTGGTCTCTAACATGGAGCTTTTGAACAGCTTCCACATTCCTTAAAAGTTTTTTTTTTTTTAAACAAGCCTTTTTCAGATGGTGGGGGAAGTGTCACATTTTATCAGAGTTCTATTTTTCTGAAATGTAATACATTTGTGACTTTTTGTTGGGTGGGGGGAGAGGGAGAAAAGGAGGGAAGTTTGGCTTTTGCTCCCCAGCAGGACCATTCAATTCATTCAATTTGGATCAATATTATCAAGAACCCAATGGATAGAGCACAGGGCTGAGAGTCAGAAGGACCTGGGTCCTAGTTCCAGCTCCACCACTTGTCTACTGTGTGACCTTGGGCAAGTCACTCAACTTCTCTGTGCCTCAGTTACCCCATCTGTAAAATAGGGATTAAGACTATGAGCTCCACGTGGACACGTACTGTGTCCAATCTGATTACCATGTATCTAACCCTGCACTTAGAACAGTGCCTGGCCCATAGTCCGTGCTTAACAAATACCTTAACAAATAACACTCAGGTCACCATTCTGTTGAATGATCAAATTTTAAAAGTACTCCAATATAAGAAATGCAACTGGAATAAGTGACCTATTAAGACTTTCACTTTTTTCTAGTTTTTAAGAGGGAATATTTCTCTCCATATAATCTTCATCTAATGCAGTTCCATCATGTATCAAAGGACATATGCTGGAAAATACAGTTCTTACAAACCTATGTAAATGGAATGAGATTTGAGAGTAGGTAGTTGAAGACATGGCAAAATGTTGAATGAATGCTTGATCCAGTGTTTTTTTTAAAAAAATTGCTCTTCTTCAGAGATCAAAACACATGGTCCAAAGACTTGAAGAAACAGAGAGTATGTTCCCCTTTTCCATTTCCCTGAAAAATCACTACGATGAGATCATGAACCCGGAATAGTTTTAACTGCTGACACAGCAAACGTCTTTTAGTGAGCCCGTCACTTATTTAGTTCTCAATTCAGAAGCTGCTGTGACACTTCTCTTTCTAAAGGAATTTTGTTTAGCCGATGGAAGCTTTTTTAGCAATACATAACTGTGCACTTTTCAGATTTGATCATTCCAGGATGATGCCAGCTGATGGACAGATTACAGAGGAGATAATGACATGCATATTAAAGTTTAAGCTATGCAATGAAATTCCTCTGATCCAAAAAGTTGGCTAAAGACAAATGTGCTTGATCAGCAGCATGACCTACTGGATGGAGAATAGGTTTGGGAGTCAGAAGGAGCTGGGTTCTAATTCCTGTTCCATCATTTGTCTGCTGTGTGACCTTGGACAAGTCACTTCACTTCTCTGTCCTTTAGTTCCCACATCTGTAAAATGGGGATTGAGACAGGGAGCCCTATGTGTGAGAAGGACTGTGTCCAACTCGATTATCTCGTATCTACCCCTGTGCTTAGGACAGTGCCTGGCCCATAATAAGTGCTTAACAAATACCACAACTATTATTATTATTTTTATTACTATTGAGAGGACCATTTTAGTTTGTGTTTTATGGATAGGGGCAACGAAGTGCAGGCAGAGGGGAGGAGGAGAGCAGAGTTTTAATGCAATTTTCTTTTTGAAGATAGCCATAATAATATATTCAATGACATCCACTTGTAAATTAGTATTCACTACTAACCTTGGGTCATTCGTTTAAGAGGGTAAAGACAAAAACCTTTTATATACCCATTCCCTAAAGCCACCAAGGGAACTCAAATTCGCTACAGCCATTTAGTACTGAGAAATATACTGCTACAGACTTTTTTCCATTAATCCCATTCAGCTGCACACATTTTATGTCATGCCTCACTTCGAGACAGCCCTTTCAACTATCCAGAACAAACACACTAGTGACAGCGAGGGGCATCACTCACAGCTGACAAATTCAAATCAATCGCATTTACTAACCATTACTGTAGGCAGAGCACTGTGCTAAGTGCTTGGGAGAGCACAATATGATAAACATTCTCTGCCCAAAGCAAGCTTACTGTCTAGAGGGGGAGAATACCTTGTTCCTTGGAAGGACAGTAGCTCAATCCCATACGAAATCAGGAATGCTCCTATTGATTTCTGCATTCTATTCAATCCAAATTTATTGCCCCCTAGAAATGATATTTGCAGTCTTCCATACGTACAACTCAGTGAGTTTCTTTCTGCCCCTGAAGCTGAGAATTTAGGACTGGGAGGACATAGCACACAGAGGAAATCCATGGAAATCGATTGTTTCTCCCCCACCAAAACTAAAAATCAGTAAAATTATTAACTGGAGGCGTGGGCTCTGCTGAGAGATCCCTTCATCTCCTTTCAACTTGTGAAGGCTTGGAAAACATCTTAGAAATTCTCATCCTAATCCACTGCTCTCGCCCAGAGACCGGGCCTGGGAGTCGCAAAGGGACCTGGGTTCTAATCCCAGCTCTGCCACATCTCTTCTGTGTGACCTTGGGCAAATCACTTAACTTCTCTGTCCCTCAGTTATCTCATCTGTGAAGTGGAAATTAAGACTGTGAGCTCCATGTAGGATGTGGACTGTGTTCAACCTGATTAGCTTGTGTCTACCCCAGCACTTAGACCAATACCTCGCACATAGCAAGCACTGAACAAATACTATTAAAAAAAATCACGAATCTTATCCTGGACATTCAACTCTAGTCAGTGATGCACTACAGAATTCAGAAACCAAGTAAACAGGAAGGTAATGGAAGGAAGAAATCCTAAATCACCTTTGCTAAGAAACTTTTATGGGTTGAATTATCACATTCACTCTAGAAAAGTATTCTTCTTTTACTGATTAAGTTCAGAAGTGGTTTCGCCGATTGCACTCTAGCATACAATTTCTTGATACAAAAGCAAATATGTACATTATTTAAAAATCAAACTTGAAGGAACATAAACACACATCAGAAATGTGCATTTGGCAACTATTTTTTGCACCTGAAACTACATTAATCACAGGTCTTGTTTTCTGCTAATCATGTGTACTTGGAGAGATTAAATCCCATAACGTTGTGTTAAGAACTGTAATCTTTCAGATCAACAGCCACTTCTTTCCACTTATGCCCATTTATAAGGCTGTTAAATAGTCACATGAAGTTCAGAATTGCTTCCCAAAATTACTTTCTGGAATTACAGTGGCTTATCCTATAGGCACCAATGCCCTTACCGTTTCCTATGGAACCCATATAGTTTTGCAGTCACAACACATTATTATAATAAACTGTTTCCTCCCATAACTAACTCTGAAGTTAACCTGTGTAAGGAAGGCAAACATATACATTTTACATTAACCACTCCTGCTCAACAGGACCCATTCCATGCAAAGCCTCTGCAAGAGATAAACAGGCCTTTATTCTCAAGTCATATATTTTAATAGTCTTAACTGCCCCCACACCCATGGGCATCATAATCAAATCTGTAATATGTACTTTAGCTAAAAATACAAGACACAAAGTGACGGATAAGGAAAAAGAAATAGGGAGTTGAAAAAGTGATTTGTTTACCTCTGTTGGTTTGTAGCAATCTACAAGAGCTTCCTGAAATTCAAAAACAAACATGTCAGTTTCACAATATAAAAAAAGGCAGCTGATCCATGTGATTTACAAATATGGTTTTTCAGGACTTCTGATCTCACATTAAAATATGAAAACTTGTGGCATTATCATTCTGGGTCATCTCATTAGCCAAAGCATTAAGAATCCTCAGAGAGGATCTTTCATGGAAAGAAAACTTCAAGTTTAGGTTAAAGTGGATATTTCTACTTAAAACTGGTCTCGTTGAAAAACATAATGACCCACAATCAGATGATCAATACTCCTCTGGTGATTTAAAAAGGGAAGAGTTACCTGTTCTCCTGCCCACCTGGCCTGTGAGCCCCAGATGGGACAGGGACTGCGTCCAACCTGATTATCCTGTATCTACCCCAGTATTTAGCACAGTGTATCATCATCATCATCAAAATAATAATAATAATGGTATTTGTTAAGCACTTACTATGTGTGAGGCACTGTACTAAATGTTGGGGGAGGTAGGTAGAAGGAAATCAGGTTGGACAGAGTCCCTGTCCCACATCAGGCTCAGTTTTAATCCCCATTTTACAAATGAGGTAATTGAGCCCCAGAGAAATGAAATAACCTGCCCAAGGTCATACAGCAGACAAGTGGGAGAGCTGGGATTAGAATCCAGGTCCTCCGACTATCAGGCCCATGCTCTTTCCACTAAGCCTCACTGCTTCTGCATAGAGTAAGCACTTAAATACCATCATATATATATAAAGTTATAATTTTGTGACTTCCCTTGGGATTGGGTTCAGTCATTCAATCAGATTTATTGAGTACTTACTGTGGGCAGAGCACTGTACTAAGAGCTTGGGAGAGTACAACAACAAACAGACACATTCTCCGCCTACAACGAGCTTGAGTCCCACCTACAAGCAGATGGATGAGACACCATCTAATCTGAATTTAACCAGGCGGCAGATGGTAAACCACACAAAAGCCCAGTCCCATGCAGGAGACCTCAGCATCCCACCGTTCCTTCCAGATCTTCTTGCTTTCCCTTCATTAATGGAAACACCGTCCCACCCCCCGACTGCCAAGCCACTCCAGGGCATCTGACTGACTTTTCCTATTCTTTCCTTGCTCTTTATTTGGAGTCACATTTCCATGAAATGGAAAGATAGTTGGACAAATAACTCAGTCCTTAAATAGAAGTACATATAAATCAATATGTACAAAAGTGCTCCCTGTGGCTGTGAGTACATTAAGCGATGAGCTGGTAATTGGGGGTGGTTACGACCCAGGGATAGGGAAAGTAATCAAGGAATGCCTCCTGGGAGAGGTGGAATGTCAGATTTATTGATTTCAGAGTCCCAAAATACCCAAGTACAAATTGTAAACTCAAAAGAAGTTCTAGAGAAGGAAAACTAAACAAACTGATCATGGCACCCACAGCATGACAGGGACTGCTCTTGGCCCTTGCCCACTTTGGAGATGAACCGTCTCCTTCCTTGGTTGGCCTATCTTGCTGCTGATTGCTGTGGCTGGGCAGTGGCAGAGAGGAAAGTGGGAAGGGACGAGAGCACTATGGTAAGCAGAGGGGCCAAGGGGAAAGAGTACGGGCCTGGGAGTCTGTGGCCCTGGTTCTAATCCCGGCTCCACCACTTACCTGCTGTGAGATCTTGAGCAAGTCACTTAACTTCTCTATAGCTCAGTTCCCTCACCTGCAAAACGGGGATTCGATGCCCGTTCTCCCTCCTACTTACTTTATGAACCTCCTCTGGGACCTGATTACCCAATATCTACCCCAGCACTTGGTACAGTGCTTGCCATATGGTAAGCGCTTAACAAATACCACAATTACTATTGAGCTCACCTACTGTCCAGTGAAGCATGTAGCCACTATTTTGGTTTCCTTCTCAGCCCTCTTTCACTCAAAGGGGTAGAGTGGCCCAGGTACTTTCTGATCATCTTCCCGTATAGGTTTTTGCTGTGAAGACAAAGCTAATGACACTGCCCACACAGAACTGTATTCAAGGGCCAAGGGGGCCTAGGCTCAAGACCAATACTTGATTCCACAAAGAGCCATAAGTAACTTGTGAGACATAAATTCCTGATCCTTGAATCAGAGCTACAATGCTTCTCAAGAATTCTGGGGGCTACTCTGCCATTTTCCATGGCCAATATGTTAATGGCGGAGTTCTCTCAGTCATCAAGGAGCCTAGCAGCATTTAACTGAGAGATCAAAGACCAAGCAGGAGATCTTACCTGAGGATTTGAACCTGGGGAATAGAAAGGTATAGTCTGAATCAAAACAGCTGTGGCCTTTGGACAAATCACTTCCCCTTTGGGCCTAGGGTTCATATTTTTAATGTAGAGTGGAACCACTTGGCAGCTCCCAAGAAAGTTTCAAGGAGAAATGAAATTATGTCAATCAGTGGTGTCTGTTAAGCACCTACTATGTGCCAAGCACTGTACTAAGTACTGGCGTAGATATAAGATAATCAGGTTGGACACAGTCCCTACCCCACAAAGGGTTCATAGTCTAAGTAGGAGGAGGTAGGGTTTAATCGCCATTTTACAGATGAGGAAACTGTGGCATAGAGAAGTTACGTGACTTACCCAAGGTCACACAACAGACAAGTGGCAGAGCCATGATTAGAATCCAGGTTCTCTGACTCCTAGCCCCATGCTCTTTCTACTAGGTCACACTGTTACCTTAGAATTGGTAGAGATGGTTTGAGCCCTACCCACAAGGAGCTCACAGTCTACAGGGGGAGACAGATATTAAAATGAATTATAGATATGGGAATAGTAAAGTATAAGGCTATGCACATTAGCATTGTGAGGTTGGAATGAGTATCAATGTGCTTAAGGGGTACAAAGCCAAGCACATAGTTGACACAGTGGATGAGTGTATAGAGGAAATGAGGGTTTAGTCAGGAGGACCTCACAAGGCTTAGTGGACTGAACCCGGGCCTGGGAGTCAGAAGGTCATGGGTTCTCATTCCGGCTCTGCCACTTGTCTGCTGTGTGACCTTGGACAAGTCACTTCACTTCTCTGGGCCTCAGTTCCCTCATCGGTAAAATGGGGATTGAGACTGTGAGCCCCATATGGGACAGGGACTGCGTCCAACCCGATTTTGTTGTATCCACCCCAGCACTTAGTGCAGTGTGTGGCACATAGTAAGTGCTTAAATATCATAATTATTATTATGTAATTTGGGGGAGGGTTTTGAAGTTGGGGAGAGTGGTGGATTGTCAGATATGAAGGGGGTAAGAAGTTTCAGGCCTGAGGGAGGTTGTGGGCAAGGGGTCAATGGCAAGAAAGACAAGATCAAGGGACGCATAGTAGGTTGGCATTACAGGAGTGAAGTGTACAGGTTGGGTTGTAGTAGGAAATAAGCAAGGTAAGGTAGGAGGGAGAGAGCAGGTTGAGTGCCTTAAAGCCAACGGTAAGGAGCTTCTGTTAAAAGCAGAGGTGGATGAACAAATTTGGAGTTTTTTGAGGAGTGGAGAGATCCCGACTGAATGCTTTCTCGGAAAAATGATCTGCACAATAAAGAGCGGGATGTACTGGAAAGGGGAGACAGGAGATGGGGAAGTCAGCGAGGAGGCCGATATGGTAAGTAGTCTATAAAGAACAGTGGTCTCAGCCTGCAAGCACTTACTAAATATTACTGACTGATTAAAGGACAGTGAGATAGTCAGAGAGGGTTTTCTATATTCAGTTCAATTTTGGTATAATTTAGCTCTGGAACTCGTTAGGGTAATTGCCTCAAACTTCAAGAGTAAAAGATCAACTTATTCTTTTCACATTCTTCAATCATTCCAAGTGCATTTTATGAGTTAAGTGACTACTTAAAGGAAATTCACATAAGACCTCTTCCTCCGTCTTCGGGGTGCTGACCTCAGGGAACAGATTGTCAAAACTGTGTTCAGTCATAACACAGAATTGATTTAAAACTTAAAAACTGTTCACCTGTAATTTGAGGGCTCTCTCCTCTTCACTGTCTTCATCGAGAAGATCATCTATGTCAATTTCTACATCTGGCATCTCTTCTTCCTAAAAAGAAAGGGATTTAAGTAGTTTGATGCAAAAGGGCTGATCAGAGACTATAGTTCATCACAGGGATTCCAGGACACTGAATGGCAGCATAATGCAAATATATTTTAATATGGCAGCCTAGACTTTTACTCCTGAAGAAAATAATAGACTCATGCACAGCAGGGGAGTGGGAGGAAACTACAGAGGGGATGAAGTTGGAGCAGTTCAAACAGATGTTAAAAAAAGGTCAAGTGAATACTAACTAGAAGCATATAAGAATGGCAATAGACAGCTGCCCTGATTTCATGAACTGCATCTCACTGAATAAAGTGCACATTTTAGGGAGAACTGGCTAAAGGTCTACAGCTTAGGATCTGAGGGTCCCTTCTCCAAAGTGGCAGTGCTGGGACTGCTGCTCACATAAAATGCTTAACTTGAGTAAGCGCCCAGTAAATACCACTGATTGTTTGACTGAGAAAAATCTCTTGCAACGTGACTGCCACTTCTGGGGTGATCAGGTAAGGTGAACCCTGTGAGCCCACTTTACAACTGCCTCCGAGACTGAAGGTGCAGGAAGAAGGGGCTCCAATCTTGGGGTTGGGGATAGAGTTACGCTGAGGTGCACTGAGCTTCTCAAGATTCAGAAGATCTCTTTACTTTCAAAATTGGTGCCCTTCAGAGTAGAATGTGTCAGCGGACTATGCAGCCTGGGCTGGTCAGAGACAGTGGAGGGTTTCACCTGGATCTCTCTTGGGGCAACCCCAAGATATTCATGTCATGGAAAATCTGTCCCCTCCCACATACACACACAAACACAAAGAGCAAAGTTTCCTCACCCATGCCCTAAACAGGGTCCTATAGACAGACTTCAGTGACCAGTGGTGCCTAGGTGGGTTCGGGTTCCTGAACAAGTGAGAGATTAACCACCAAGCACGTTTGGGGTCCCAAGCCCTGGGAACTTCCTCCTCCCCAGCCCTACAAATAATAATAATAATGGTATTTGTTAAGCTCTTACTATGTGCCAGGCACTGGACTAAGCGCTGGGGTGGATATAAGCAAATCGTGTTGGACACAGTCCCTGACCCGGACTGGACTCACAGTCTTAATCCTCGTTTCACAGATGAGGTAACTGAGGCCCAGAGAAGTGAAGTTACTTGCCCCAGGTCACAGGAGACAAGTAGCGGAGCCAGCATTAGAACCCACGACCTTCCGACTCCCAGGCCCGTGCTCTATCCACTATGCCATGCTGTTTTCCCAAAGACAAATTATATCTAGTACAGCTCGAAGAAGATTACATTATTTTTTTTTAAATCCTTGTCCTAAAGGTACAGGCCCCACATGCACTTTCTCAGCTCAACTCTGGCTCCCAAATTTTGGCCCATGCTGATGATACTCCATTAGGGAGTTTTAAACTTAACTGAAATCTAAATTCTCCCTATTACTCACACATCATCATGTAATTTTCAAATCAAGAGTGGAAAAAAAACCCACCCACATACCCCAAACTGGGCAAGGCATAGCTTATTTTTTCCATTGTTCCTTGACTGCATTAATAACTTGAAAAGGAGTAATGAAAGCCAAAAGCCAAACCCAGAGCACATCATCTAGAAGTTTTCAGGAACACCACAGGAAACAGAAAACTGCTGAAGGCAACAAAACTACTGGCCTGGTCAGGAAATACAGTGATCATGGAGAAGTTTTGAGCAATACTCTAAATTAAGGGCAAAATACATAGGATTTCCCCAAAATAATAATTGACAGTGATGTATCTTAGTCATATCCACGTTAATGCTCATTATAGAGAGGATGTGGCATGTGAAAGAACAAGTTAGAAAAACAAAAATGCCTTTTGGCCAGGTAAGTAGTAAGCCTACCCCTATTTTTGGTCAGCCTCCTCAATCAATCAATCAGTGGTATTTACTGAGCACTTACTACGAGCCTAGTACTGAACTAAGCAAATAGGCAAATAGGATACGACAGAATTAGCAGACATGTTCCCTGCCCATAATGAGCTTACAGTCTAGAGGGGAGAAAGAAATTAGAGCAATTTATGATATATCATTTCAAGATCTAGGCTAAAGTGCTGTGGGGTTGGGGTGGGGAGAATATCAAATTGCTATTGTTCTTGTCTGTCCGTCTCCCCCGATTAGACTGTAAACCCATCCAAGGGCAGGGACTGTCTCTGTTACCGATTTGTACATTCCAATCGCTTAGTACAGTGCTCTGCACATAGTAAGCGCTCAATAAATACTATTGAATGAAATGAATGAATCAAATGTCCAAAGGCCACAGATTCAAGTGTACAAACAATACAGAAGGGAAAGTAAGCTGGGGAAAGGAGGGCTTAATTGGGGAAGGCCTCTTGGAGATGTGACCTTAGTAATGCTTTGAAAGCGAAGAGAGCAGTGGTCTGGCATATATGGAAGGGGAGGGAGTTCCAGGGTAGGGGGAAGGCTTGGGCGACGAGATAGACGAGATTGGGGCACAGTGAGTAAACTGAAGTAAAGGAGCAGAGTGTGTAGGCTGGGCTGTAGTAGGAGGTAAGGTATGGACAGGGTGAGCTGATGGAGTGCTTTAAAGCTGATGATAAGGAGTTTCTGTTTGATGCAGAGGTGGATGGGCAGCCATCAGTCAATGGTATTTAAGTGCTTACTATGTGCAGAGCACAGTACTGAGCGCTTGGGAGAGTACAATACAACAGAATTAGTAGACAAGTTCCCTGCCCATCATGAGTTTACAATCTAGAGGGGGAGACAGACAATATAATTGAAAACGTGTAATTTAATTATATGTACATCCTTTCATTTCATCAGCAGCTCACTGCACAACCTGTTTCTTCCTCTACCCTCCCAAAACAAGGCACATGGCAAAGGCTGGCATGGTTTTAGATCGTTTGCCCCAAGCATGCTGCTGAACCAAGACCCCCCCCTACTCAACAGTCCCCGAGCAAAAGGAAGAAAACTTGGAACGAAAGACTCTCACTGAGAACATCATTCCACTTCTTATTAAATGTAAGGAAATAACTTCCAAATTTCCATTCCAAGGACCACTTTAGTGGGCAAAAAATCTTCATAGTACGCTTCCACTCTGGGAGCGGATAAGAACTGTGGTAGCTCCTCAGTTAATTACGGTATTTCTTATGCACTCCATTCATTCAATCGCATTTATTGAGTGCTTACTATGTGCAGAGCACTGTACTAAGCACTTGAAAAGTACAATTCGGCAACAGATAGAGACAATCCCTACCCAACAACGGGCTCACAGTCTAGAAGATGCCTGGCACTATTCTAAGCACTGGAGTAGATACAAGCAAATTGGGTTGGACACAGTTCCTGTCCCTCGTGGGGCTCACAGTCTCAATCCCCATTTTACAGATGAGGTAACTAAGGCACAGAGAAGTGAGGTGACTTCCAAGATCACATAGCAGACAAGTGGCGGAGCCGGGATTAGAACCCATGGCCCTCTGGCGCCCAGGCCCGTGCTCTCTCCACTATGCCATGCGGCTTCTCGGTTCAAAGCACTCTCAAATAGGTGGGAGGGTCACTTTTTCTAGATTCCATCCCTCAACCCCAGAGGCCTGAAGCGATGCTCAAGGGCCATTTTGGCAGCATCACTGTGGAGAGGGGGTGGGAGAGAGGCTGCCGAAACTCTCTCCCTCCCCTCCAGAACAGCTGCCATCATCACAGTAGCTTCAGCAGGCCCATCATCCAGGGCCACTGGGGAGTGGTTCTAGGAACGGTGGTGATCCACCTACTGTGAGTTCCTTATGGGCAGGGATTGTGCCTAACAACTCTATTGTACTGTACTCTCTCAAGCATTTAGTGCAGTGCTCTACACACAGGAAACGCTCAATGAACGCCACTGACTGACTGATGCAGGTAAGCACATGGGAAAGTGTGCTGTAATAGACTTGGTAAGTGGTGACTCCTTTACTAAGAAAGGAATTTGCCCCTATCTTCACATACGTGCCTGTGCTGTCATGCTAAAGTGCTATTTCAGAGGCATTAGTCATGTTCAGCCTGCCCCAGACCCCTGACAAACATTCCCTTTGTGAACAGAATGTTGAAGCTGTGAAAAGTGTTCATTTGCTGTAAACTACTGTTTCTCACTTCAGTTCACATCATCATAACCTACATGTCACCCCTGCCCTTTGACCTTCAGTAAAGACCTGAGGGCACAGCTGAAACCAAACATGTGATTTTGATAGATTTCTCTTCATTCAATTCGAGGGACCATTTTCTGGCCATAAATTTTTCAGAGCCTCGCTAACCTTTGCTCGTGTCTTCCACCGTGGTGGTCCTTTCCTTACCTCCCTACCTTAATTCTGTCAGGTTGAATGCGAATCATTGCCAACGAGATCAGTCCCCTCACCGACAACTATACACTTGGCTGTTTACCCCTTAAGCGCTTTGATATTGATCCCAGCCCCATGGCACTTGTGTATAATACCTTTACACTCTACTTTTTCCCCTATCTGTAGTTTACTTTAATGTCTGTTTCCCCCTGGAGACTGTAAGCTCCTTGTGGACAGGGATCACCACTTACCAACTATTATAGCACACTTTCCCAAGTGCTTAGTTCAGTGCTCTGCACGCAGTAAGCACTCAAATACCATTTAACTGATGGTAATACTATTACCTTGCATGATCAACCCTCAGTTCTCCACAAGAAACTGCAGAGCCTAGTGGAAAGAGCATAGGGCTGGGAATCAGAAGAACCAAGTTCTAAGGATAAAGATATCACTCATTAACTGATGAACATTTTATGGCCATGCTAGAAACACCTAGGACTGGCCTGAGGCTGGACCAGTTCCCTTAAAGCACTAGGGGCGGTCACAGGAGCAACAGAGGTTGCTGCTTCCACTGCAGAAAAGAAGTTTTTCCTCCACTCTTGACTGCAAACAGGCTGCAGGAGGTTTACTACACCAGCCCTCTGCAGAGCATTCACAGATGAGATTGAGAATGAAGACATACCCCTTGGTGGAGGTAAAAATCCCCAGGATCTGAGCATCTGTGTTCCACCAGCAATCCACACAGCAGGCATTGAGAAACACTGATTTAGAATACATGGGAAGAGAAAACAGCAAAGTGCCACCTGTAAAACAGATTGTGGGCAGGGAATGTGCTTATTGTTGTATTGTACACTCCCCAGAACTTAGTACAGTGCTCGGCACACAGTAAGTGCTCAATAAATATGACTGATAATGAATAGCGGCTCCTGCCACACCTACCCACCTGAAACTAGCGAGGCACAATGTCCCCCGTGGACCCAAAATTAGCAATCTATCCATCCCTGCTCTCTGAGGCCTTGCATCCTAAAGGAACGACTTGGGGCCCCTGGTAATCCTGACCTAAAGAGAGGGGGTAGTTGCTGTTCAGGAGAGCAGTAGTTACTTGATGCAGCCAAACAGTAAATTTGGAGTTCATCAGGAAACTCAGAAATAAGCCAAAGGAAAAGTCCCTGATTGAAGCCAGAGCAGTCAATTCCCTTTGCATGGGTTTGGGCAGATTAGGCCAGGGAGAGGAAAGATCTCCAGATAACAATAATCGTAATAATATTTATACAATACATATTGTCACAACCCCCCCCGGGCTCATACCAACCGGGACTTTTCTGGACCACAGTACAGTCAAACCACACCACCAACCGCCTAGGTTACTGTGGAAATTTTTTTACTTAGTTTTACCAATGTGCAAGGGAGTGACACATTCACACTCTCACTCATTCACTCTACTAAGGGTCCAGTACCAGTCTGCTGGTCAAAGGAAGCCTTTTTGCCAATGCTTCCTCTTTCTGCTTCCAAGTGCCTCTGTCTTCTGTTGCTTTCAAATGCTACTCTCCTGCTTCCTTCTCTCTGCATGCCTCTTTCTTGAATGCTTGCTTCTCCTCTGCGTGCTTCCTCGTGTTTCAAAGTTACCACCTTTTCTCTGCCTTAGGTGTTGCAGCTGTGGCAGTCATTGATCGGTTCAGGCCCGTTACTGGGTAGAACAGGGAGACAAGGCCCCACCTCCCTCCACGCTCCACCCCCACAGGCCAGCAATCATCCCCCTCAAATAGAAAGCATCAGTGCCTTTGTGAGTGTCTCCCCTGTTGTTGTTCACGGGATCACAAACAGTCACTGATAAGGCCGCTTGTTGTGGGCTCACCACATGTGTAGTGGCATTTGTTAAGTGCTCACTATGTGCCAGGCACTGTACTGGGGTAGAGACAAGACAATCTGGTTGGACACAGTCCCTGTACCACTTGGTGTTTAGTCTCAATATACATTTTACAAATAAGGGAACTGAGGCACAGAGAAGTTAATGGACTTGCTCAAGGTCACCCAGCGGACAAGTGGTGGAGTTGGGAATAGAACCCGGGTCTTTCTGACTCCCAGGCTCATGCTCTATCCACTTGATGCTGCTTTTCAGACCCAGGAGTCAAAGACCCAAGGCAAATACCTACCCATACCAAATCCCTGAAATATTCTCCCACGCTTTTCCATAATACGAGAAACAAGGGAGGGAGCAAACCTAAGAAAGACTGGAAAAGGAAGGCTGAGAAGGGAAGGAAGGGAAGACGTTCAGATTCTCGATTTATTCAACAGCCTTAAGCAGCATAATGCAGTCCATTCAAATTCATTCATTCAATCACATTTATTGAGTGCTTACTGTGTGCAGAGGGCTGTACTAAACTCTTGGGACAATACAATAACAAACGGTCACATTCCCTGCCCATAATGAGCTTATAGTTTAGAGCGGTGGGCAGGGTGGGGGAAGCGGGGGAGAAGAGACAGACATCAATGCAAATAAATAGAATTACAGATATGTACATAAGTGCTGTGGGGCTGGGATTGAAGGGAGGGGGCAATAGAGCAAAAGAAGCAAGTCAGGGTAATGCAGAAGGAAGTGGGAGCTGAGGAAAAGTGGGGCTTAGTCTGGGAATGCCTGTTGGAGGAGATGTACCTTCAATAAGCCTTTGAAGAGCGGGAGAATATATTGCCACCACATCGCTAAGACGTAAGGCGAGTGAAGAAAATAGCTATGACCAATGTTAGTGGGGAGGTGGGGAAGGGGGCTGGCATTAGCCCGGGGCACTTAACCTGCTGCAGTCTGCAGTGCCTTCTCAATACATGGGGGGTTTGGAGTGGGAGGGTCGGGGGGAAGAGGGGAGTTGCAGTATCACTCACTGTTTGACCTCCACTAAGGCAGCCAAGAACACAGAAATGAAATGGATGATGAGTGCCCTCAAGATTCTCACAATGGAAGGAGATAAGTAGACAAAATTGTGATCACGAGATAAAGATGCAAAAGATATTCAGGATAATCAAATCAATCCAAACTTTCCAATCACAGTCCTGCCCACTCTAAAGTATTGCCTGCAGCTGAATTCTCCTTGTTCTCCCTATTACAACTACGTCAGTGGTACAAGCCCTTCTCACTGTCCAACTGGATTTCTCTAACAGTTTCTTTATTGAACTTTCTGCTATCCCATACTTTCCTACTTCCAGCTATGGGCACCGTTTTTCTTGGATTGGAACAAATTCCATCTTTCCTCAAAAATTTCCAGCAGATTCCCCAACATATTCCTGGCCATTGGTTTAGAGGATATTCATGAGTTGCCTTTGTGGCATAGTGGAGAGAGCACAGGTAGGGGAGTCATAGGACCTGGGTTCTAATCCTGGCTCCACTATTTACTTGTTGTGTGACCTCAGGCAAGTCACTTCACTTCCCTGTGTCTCAGTTCCAACATCTGCAAAATGGGGATTCAGTACCTGTTCTCCCTCCTAATTAGACTGTGAGCCTCAGGTGGGACAGGGACTATATCTTATTTAATTATCTTGTATCCACCCCAGCACTTAGTATAATGCTTGGCACATAGTAGGTGCTTAACAAAGATTACTATTACTATTATCCATATATTCACTTTCAGTTGCTGAGTTTATTTCAACATTTCTGCTCCTTCAACTATTGTATCATGATCAACTTTGGTCTCTGGTCTTTCCCAGGAGACTGTGAGATCCTCAGGGGCAGAGACGACATTATATTTCTTCTGAATGACCATCCGCCAAGCACCTAGTGAATGTCCTGTACACAGCGGATGTTCAGGGTTCAATACAGACAGTACTGATTCATTGAATCATATTTGAGTGCTTACTGTGTGCAAAACTGATGATGACTTCATGGAATTGGGGCTGTTCAGCTTGATGCTCTTCAAAAATAGCAAAATCTTCTATAAGGAGGAGGCTGACTGGTTGTTCTCCAAGCCCACTGATGGGCATATACAAGGAAATAAATGTAAATTAAAGCTGGAAAGGTTTCGGTTGTACAGAGAAGCAGCACAGCCTAGTGGAGTGCGCATGAACCTGGGAGTCCAAGGATTTGAATTCTAATCCCGGCTCTACCATTAGTCTGTTGCGTGATCTCGGGCAAGTCACTTAACTTCTCCGTGACTCAGTTTCCTCATCTGCAAATTGGAGATTAAATATTTATTCCCCCTCAGACTGCTCAATTTGGTCAGGGAATGTGTCTACCAACTCTGTTTTATTGTGCTTTCCCAATTGCTTAGTACAGTGTTCTACTCACAGTAAGCTTTCAATACATACCACTGATTAACTGCTTAGAGACTGCAAGACCCAAGTGGGTCAGGGACAGTGTCTGATCCGACTGTTTGTATCTGTCCCAGCACTTAGTAGTAATAACAGCATTTACTAATTGCTTACTTTACGCAGCGCACTATACTAAGATCTGGGAAAGTATACAAGTGGGAATAAGCCACGGACCCTGCCCTTCGAGGGACTTCCAAAATATGAATAAGTAAGGACTCGAGACAGACATGTTGCGACCAGTAAAACATTAGAACAGCGAGAGACAACGTCAAATACACAATACACAAATGCAACAGGGAGCTGTGTCTGGAGGAGCAGAATCTCAGGCTCCTCACGGTTCAGAGTCCATGGCATACCTTAAACCACAGCAATGGCTGCCGCGGTCACTAACCTTCCCAAGGCTTTAAGGTGGCCTCAAGCCACAGGTGTTCTCTTTCCCGCTGGATGGGAAGGGGTCTCCTCAATGGTGTGGAGGGGAGCCGGGGCCGGTTTCCAGGGAAGCAGTTTGGCTGGATAGCATGCCAGGGACAGAAAAGTTTCTCGGCCATGATGGAGAGGGGATCGAGGGTGTGCAACTACCAGATGTTTAACTCAGCTGGAGGCAAAGAGACTCCAAACAGGTATTTCTTCTACATGACTTGGCACACAGAGAACATGCCGGGTGCAAGCAGAGAGTTCCTAAGAAGCAGTTGAGGGGGTTACATGGATGAGGGCATTTAGGAAGGCGTTACCACCACGTAACCATAAAATTATCAGATGTTTCATTCAACTGGAGGCGAAGAATACAGTGCACATAGTAAGTGCTGAACAAATACCACAATTATTACCACTATTACCACAATTATTACTACTATTATTATGGAAACAATTTGACTCTGCGTGGAAAAAATCCTGAAACAGACTATGAAGAGAGGTTGAAGAGTCTCTATTCCTGGAGCCTGCCCAAGAGAGACCCGGCACCCATCTGTGCCAAATGATTTGCGAGGTCCCTCCTGGCTCTCAAATTCAACTTTCTGGTTAACCCCTTCACTTTCCACGATATTTTCCCTGGTAGTCAGTTCAGGAACTAGTTCCTCTAACTGAGAGTTGCTTATCTGAGCTCCTTTTAGAGGAATTTCAGGAGTCATCTGCAACATCTGTGATGGCCATTTCTTCCAATCTGGTGCAGCGCTACTATAACCGTAAGTAATATTTTGTGATGTACCATTAAACCGAAGGCAGCAGAATGAGAACATCTGGTACTCTGTATGAGGAATTTGAAACAGCACCTTTTACTCAGTGACTGACGAATCTGTTTATAAAGATTTGGCCATTCATTTCCTGACAATGGAACCACATCCTGTGATTGGATCGCTGGGCCCAGGCTTTGAAACTGGATCAGACAAAAAGGCAGCCCAGATGGCTGCTTTATCCTACAGGGAGCACGCCAATGATGCAGACACCAAGACAGTCACAGCGCTACCGATGGAGATGTGAAATAAGTCTACACCATCCTTCCTCTCATCCACCCCTCACACCAATCCATGGCCGGAAGTGATGGTCCTTTCCTAGAATAGGCTTCTCTCCCATTTCCACTCAGTGCTACTTTCTTAAGGCTAACTGTGGGCAACCCAAAACTCACTGTATATGAGATCAGTTCTCCCAAGGCCGCCGTCCTTTGCAGATGGGGAAAATGATGGGATGTCACGTTAAGCAATTTGCTTCTAGTGGCCTAATGGAGGAGTGGCTAGGGTCCTCGATCCCCTAGCTCGTCCTCCTCATCCTGGGCCTCCCTTTCTCTTTTCAAAATGTTTTAGGCGTAGGGGAGGATTGGGAATATTATGCCCTTCAGACAACTCGAATAAAGCTCTCTCTGTGGTTGGGCTTAATGGAAACAGAAGAGGAGAGGGACTCTATCTTCTAAAATCCATTAAAAACACAAAGATTGTTTTTGTGCTTCTCTGAGCACATGCCCATAGGCAAATAAGGCTGTCTGAACTGACAGAACACACGACTTGCAGCAGCTGCCTCTCTAGAAGCCATTCCTTCTGTTGCCTCCCGTTCTCCACCGTTCTCCTGTCACCAAATTCAATTATAGGCTATCAAAGAACTCTCTTCAAAGTGAACCGTGTATTCCGGCAACCAAGCTCTTTTAATAGGGGCCACGGCTTATCCAAATATCAAAACCAAATCTGATACATCTAGAGAGTCATTGATTTCAACTGTTGGCAGGTTATCATAAAGCATCTTTAAGACGACAGGGAGAGGAAAGATACCTATTAAAGATGACCACCGAATCGATGCAGATAATGGGCTTGTGGATGGATGGGGAGGCAAATATCTGAGGCTGGGATGACCAGATAATACAGGAAAGAACAAGAGGAGGCATTTATAACAGCAGGTGAGTCCTCTAAACAAGTCAATAAGCAAACTAGAGAAGGTAAGGAAAAAAAATAGGGCATTAGGAGTTTTTGTGGTTATATTTATTTTCCCATCCCAAACCAAGGCTGGTACATCAAGTTAAACTGCATCTGTTCGGTAAGCTACATCCTTCTTGGAGGGGAGGAAACACCAAGTGCTTGTTTGAAGGAATTCTTTACAGTTAACACACAAGCATCCCAGCTTATAATAGCTTCCCGCTACAGTTAATCTTGAAAACAAAGCATTCAAGTTACAAAGACAATTACTTAATAATAATAGTAATAATAATGGTATTTGTTAAGCGCTTACTATGTGCCGAGTACTGTTTTAAGCCTTGAGATGGATACAATCAGGTTGTCCCACGTGGGGCTCACAGTGTTAATTCCCATTTTACAGATGAGGTAACTGAGGCACAGAGAAGTTAAGACGCTTGCCCAAGGTCACACAGCAGACAAGTGGCAGAGCTGGGATTAGAACCCGTGTCCTCTGACTCCCAAGACCGTGCTCTTTCCACTAAGCCACGCTGCTTCCCATACTTCCCTTCCCTCTGCTTAGGCAGTAGAGAATTTGTAGACTTTTACTACCTTGTTCCTTCTACAGTTTCTCACAACATTATGACTATTTAAGCCAATTTACAATTCCAAGCCAAGCAACTGCCTGGAAAGGGAGACCCTGCCAGAAGCCCGTGAGCACTAAAGATATCTGCACAAGGATAACACAGCGCTAGATTAGTGGGGAAAGCAGTCCTACCTAGATACATGAAAGCAGAGGTTATAGTCACATATGGCACACCGGGGGAAGTGGAAGCACGTCTTAATAACCAGCCATAGGACGAGAGTTCATCACCATATCTATATCTGGGACTTTCTAAACGGTTTTTGCCAATCGGGTCGCAGCTGACCTTTCATTCATTCATTCATTCAATAGTATTTATTGAGCGCTTACTATGTGCAGAGCACTGTACTAAGCGCTTGGGATGAACAAGTCGGCAACAGATAGAGACAGTCCCTGCCGTTTGACGGGCTTACGGTCTAATCGGGGGAGACGGACAGATGAGAACAATGGCAATAAATAGAGTCAAGACCTCTGCCCCACCCTCTACTCCAGACAGCCCTGGGACAGGGAGGTAGAGAGAGCACAGGACCTGCCCCGTAGCACACTAGCTTTCTCATTCATGAGTAATGTGTATGTGTAGGATGGTAGATGTGCTCTAACTCCCCCTGCCCCCGTGTCTTTGAAGACCAACCCTAAAGGGATGGACCTCACAGCCCAATTCCCTGGAATGCCACTGGATCTGGGAGGAGGAGGAGGAGGACAGCATCCTACAAAGCAATGGGCATTAGCAGGATGCCTCAGTTTATCAATAAGGATCCCATTTTAGGAAGAAATCTTTGGAAGGAGATTTTGCAAAACACAGGGGCTGCTCACTGAATCACCCAAAGCACATGATCCCTTTATGTGAGAAGTTGCAAATGCGCCCCACTGCTAAATTCCACAAAGCCACCACCTACCTACACTACACAAAGTGATTCCTCCTACGTGAACCCTCTCCCACTGTATTTATGGTTCTCTTCACAGTCTCTTCCTAGACAATTTAAACACAGCACTTGTTGCTGAAGATGTAATACTGCCGACATTCCCTCCCAGGAATGAACCACATCCCAAAGCTCACCTAGAAAATACTTTGTTATAGACTTCATAAATTCTACAAAATGCTTCGATTTTGTCAAATAAAAAAATTGGGGGATGGGGGAAATGATATTTTTCCAGTCACATACTGCATTTTCTCTTCCCCTTCTTTCTTCCAGTAGTTGGCACTTTCTCCAGGAGCTTTTCTTGTAGATTAGTTATTATGATGCAGTCACGGAACAACAACTAGTTGCATTGACAGCTCAAATTATTTCAGCTACATCTGCTATTTTAGCTGCCAGACGATAGATGGATGTGAGATTACATGCAGTCGCAGATGGAAATGGGGGAGAGGGGAGGAGATCGTTTTACATTTTATCTTTCATTTCTTTCCTTGGAAAAGGAATCTCTCTCACCTAATGAGGACAACATCTTCCCGCAAAATAGGAAGTGAGGAAGGGGCAGGGGAGAGGCAGTCAAACCAGACAACACAAGTGTCTGCCTGCAGGAAATTCCAGTCCTCAAGGACTTTTTTTTGAAAAAAAGGTATTTGTTAAGCACTTACTATGTGCCAGACACTGTACTAAGTGCTAGGGTAGATATGAGATATTTGGGTTGGACACAGTCTCTGTCGCACATAGGGCTCACAGTCTTAATCCCCATTTTACAAATGAGGTATCTGGGGCACAGAGAAGTTCAGTGACTTGCCCAAGGGCGCCCAGCAGATGAGTGGCAGAGCCAGATTTAGAACCCAGGTCATCTGACTGCCAGACCCACGGTCTTTCCACTAGTCCATTCTGCTTCTCTACTCAAATACACATTTCCAAGAAAACCTTTACAGGAAATACTGTAAAAAGGTGCAGCCTATTTGTGAACTTTCTCCCAGCCTAAAATCCAAGGCACTTGTTAATCTGCATAACCAGGACTCAAAGTTCCTGCTGCCCTGTAGCCCTGGGGGGGGGAGGGGGGGCTACAAATTTTTTTATGATAAGGCAGCCCAGTCACCAGAGGCTGCAGTCTGGGTTCATTCGGTCTAATTTACCTTAGAGAGGTAGTTGGGCAAAGCAAGCTGGATCCTGTAACAAAAGATACAATGATTGGGGTGTAAAACACCAGGCAAATAAAAGAATTTTTATCAGGGAGGCCTAGAGAATGAATATTCTTCTGGTGTTTATGGCCTTTTTTAAATTAATGATATTTATTCATTCATTCAATCATATTTACTGAGCGCTTACTGTCTGCAGAGCACTGTACTAAGCACTTGGAATGTACAATTTGCCAACAGATAGAGACAATCCCTGCCCAACCACGGATTAGTGCTTATAACATACCAAGCACTGTACTAAGTGCTGGGGTAGACACAAGGTTGTCAGGTTGGACAGTCAATCTCCATTTTACAGATGAGTCAACTGAGGCACAGATAAGTGAAGTGACTTGGCCAAGGTCTCACAGGCAAGGAGCAGAGTCAGGATTAGACTGTAAACCCGTCAAACGGCAGGGACTGTCTCTATCTGTTGCCGACTTGTTCATCTCAAGCGCTCAGTACAGTGCTCTGCACATAGTAAGTGCTCAATAAATACTACTGAATGATTAGAACCCAGGTCCTTCTCCCTCCCAGGTCCTTGTTCTATCCACTAGACCATGCTGTTTCTATAGTCTTCGTGGAACAGTGCAACGCAGTCCGTCTCCTGGACCTCATGCTTTCATAATGATTTCTTAAAACAAGATCACCTCCCTTCCCTGTTTGAGACCTTAACAATAAAGGATGCTTAAAACAAAGCCTCTACTAATGAAGTCAGATAAATGTATTTTCTGAGAGACTAAAAAAAGCCATCCATTCTCTTTCAGCTAGCAAGGAAAGACATTCTACCGACTCAAGAACAGGGAGAGGGCAGTAGGGTGGAAAAACAGAAACAAAAAGTATCCTGGCTGAACTTGCCCGGCCACTAGAGAAGAATATGCCGTTTACTGTGAGAATAAAGATTTACTGCTTAGTTAAAATGGTTTCCTGATGTCTTTGGGGAAAAAACCTTCCTGAGAAGGAGACAGTAAGCTCCTTGTGGGCAGGGAACATGTCTACCACCTTTCATACTGTACTCTTCCAAATATTTAGTATAAGTGCTTGGTACACAGTGGGCACTCTAATTCTGTTGTACTGTGCCTTCCCAAGCATTTGGTATAGTGTTTTGCACACAGTATACTCAAATACCATTGATTGATTGATTGATAAAAGCCACCCAAGAGGGAAAAAAAATACTACTATTCTCCATTTGGCTCAACAGGTTCTTTATTATTATTGTTGTCGTTGTGCCTGTCTGGAGCTGAGGTGTTCAAACCATTCACCTCCTTTTATGAATGTGTTAGTTCAAATGAACAAATGGCCACCTTTACTCTGGACATTTCATCGTTTGCCTGGCAGTTCTGCATCAGAGAATACTTAGTGCCGTACGCTGTCTTCATTCATTCATTCAATCGCATTTATTGAGCGCTAACTATGTGCAGAGCGCTATACTAAGCAGTTGGAATGTACAATTTGGCAACATATAGAGACAGTCCCTGCCCAACAACCGGCTCACAGTTCAACTGGGGGAGACGGACAACAAAACAAGTAGTTAGGCGTCAATACCATCAAGATAAGTAGAACCATAAATATATATACATCATTCACAAAATAGAGTAATAAATCATATATACAAATGTGCACAAATGCTGTGGGGAGGGGAAGGGGGAAGAGCAGAGGGAGGGAGTAGGGGGAATGGGAAGGGGAGGAGGGGCAGAGGGAAAGGCGGGGGCTCAGTCTGGGAAGGCCTCCTGGAGGAGGTGAGCTCTCAGTAGCGCTTTGACGAGGGGAAGAGAATTAGTTTGGCAGATGTGAAGAGGGAGGGCATTCCAGGTCAGTGGTAGGACGTGGGCCAGGAGTCGACGGCGGGACAGGCGAGAGCGAGGGACTGTGAAGAGGTTAGCAGCAGAGGAGCAGAGTATATGGGGTGGGCTGTAGAAGGAGAGAAGGGAGGTGAGGTAGGAGGGGGCCAGGTGATGGAGAGCCTGGAAGCTAAGGGTGAGGAGTGTTTGTCTTTTTAGTTTTTGTCTATCAATCTTAGCCAACCACTGGAGGTTTTTGAGGAGGGGAGTGACATGCCCAGAGCGTTTCTGTAGAAAGGTAATCCGGGCAGCGGAATGAAGAATAGACTGTAGCGGGGAGAGACAGGAGGAAGGGAGATCAGAGAGGAGGCTGACGCAATAATCCAGTTGGGATATTACGAGAGCTTGTACCAGCAAGGTAGCAGTTTGGATGGAAAAGTTGAGTTCTTCATACACAAGGCCTTCCAAGCTGATTGGGAAGAATAGGTGACCTTCAGCATATATATAAATACTAAATAGAAATATAATAGAAATATAATAGAGTTATAAGTTCCTGCACCTCAAACCATGGTCTAAAGGATAATCGTTCTGAAGAAATGGGACACACTAAAGATGATGTGACATGGAAGTCTGAGCTCCTTTATCAGGAACCCTAGGAAGGGGTCAGTTGCGGGGGGGCGGGGAGAGGGTCAATTTCCTTCCGAAATGACTTTCCACCAAGAACACTAGTCAAGAGAAGGGACGAGAACAAAGTATTCCTCAGCAAGAGTAATGACTGGAAACAATCCTCTAAAGGAGCAGAAAAAATGAGGTGGGAAAATGGCACTCAGGGATCTAAAGCCAAGTGGGACTCTGCCTTAAAGAGAAGCTACGCTAGCCCAGGTGTGCAAACAGTAGCATCACTTTGAAGAAAATCTTATTGCATCTAACTATTGTGCCGTGGCACCCCAGACTAAGACAAGGAATCTCGATGATTCTCAATCACGAGAAGTAGCGCAGTGGCTTATAGGCCTGGGAGTCAGAAGGACCTGAGTTCTAATCCCAGCTCTGCACTTTGCTGTGTGACTTAAGGCTAGTCACTTCACTTCTGTGGGCCTCAGTGCCTGGTACATAGTAAGCGCTTAGCAAATACCACAGTTATTATTATTACCTCATCTGAAAAATGGGAATTTAGACTGTGAGCCCCGTGCAGGATATGGACTCTGTCCAACCCGATTAGCTTGTACCTACCTCAGCATTTAGTACAATGCGGGGTACGTAGTAAGTGCATAACAAATACCATGAACAAATGTTCTGTCAAATACACACAAGGGAAGAATCTTCTTGAGATATTTCTTAATTGATCCTCATCACAGCACCTTAATAATCTCCAGTACGAGGGCTCGGCTTTGGCATCCCTGGACTATGATAGTTCACAGCCCTGTCATCCCCGACCTCATTACCTGGAGCACTTCTATGAGCCCTGGCACCTCTTTCATTATATACTTATAAAGCAATAATATTTATTAAGCACCTAATCTATGCAGAGTGCTGTACTGAACACTTGGGTGTACAACAGAAGACCCGATGTCTTCCCTCAAGGAGCTGCTCCCTCAGGAAGCAGCACGACCTAGTAGAGAGAGACGGGCCTGGGAGTCAGAAGGACCTATGTTCTAATTCCAGCTCCACCCCTTGTCTGCTGTGTGACCTTAGACAAGTCACTTCACTTCTCTGTGCCTCATCTGTAAAATGGGGATTAAGACTGGGACATGAGACATGGACTGTGTCCAACCTGATTGGCTTGTATCTATCCAAGAGCTTGGAACAATGCCTATTACTCTATTTAATTTGTTAATGAGATGTACATCACCTTGGTTCTATTTATTTGCTATTGTTTTAATGAGATGTTCATCCCCTTGATTCTATTTATTGCTCTTGTTTTTGTCTGTCTATCTCCCCCAATTAGACTGTAAGCCCGTCAAAGGGCAGGGACCGTCTCTATCTGTTACCGATTTGTACATTCCAAGCGCTTAGTACAGTGCTCTGCACATAGTAAGTGCTCAATAAATACTGTTGAATGAATGAATGAATGCCTGGCACATAGGAAGTGCTTAAATACCATTTTTTTAAAAATTAGCAGTGGAGACACTATATAATTTATAAATAGAAGAGGAGGATAAATGGTTATACAAATAAGTGCTTATACTGCAGGTTATATAAGTCCACATGTACAGAAGGACTGCAGGAAGGAAACAGGGCATTGTCTCAGGGCAAGAGCACAGGCCTGGGAGTCGGAGAGCCTGAGTTCTACTCCCCGTTCTACCACTTGCCTGCTGCCTTGCACTTCACTTGTCCATACCTCAGTTTGACCGCCTGTAAAATAGGGATTAAACTACCAATCTTCTTCCCTCAGACTGTGAACCCCAGGTGGGACAGAGATTGTACTTGACCTGATTAGATTGCATCTATCCCAGTGCTTACTACAGAGTAAGTGCTTAAATACAATTATCATTACTTACTTCTGCTAATAAAAAAGTTGTAGTTGAGAGATATAACCTGGGCTGAAGAAAAAATGAAGGAAAGCCTCCTGGAGGAGAGTTGATTCCAAGAAGGGCTTTCAAAATGAGTGGAGCTTTGGTTTGGCAGATTTGAAGGTTGAGGGAGTTGCAGGCAGGAGAATGAATGAAAGCTGACAGGCTAGGGTGGGAGCCAAGAATGAGGAACAGTGAACAAATTAGCTTGAAAAGTCCCAAGAGTGTAAGCAGGGGTGCAGTGGGAGAAGAGAGTAGATAGGTAAGCATTCTGTGCAATGTCCAGATGTTTTCAAGGAAACCTCAGCAATAAGTTGAAGGGTCCCAGTCTTAAAAGGGAAAAAATGGGGTGGTAAACAGGGAAGTGTCTGATAAGGCAAATCACCAGCATGACCAATACCAGTTGTGGGTTAAAGTTTCAGGAAGATGGGGGTGCTCCACAATGTCAAAAACCACTGAGAGTTCTAGAAGAATCAGGCTGGAGTAGAGGCCATCAGCTCTGACAAAAAGGAGAAGGCTGTTCTCATGGAGTGAACGTGGCAGAAACCAGATTGGAGGGGAACAAGGAGAGAATTGGAGGAGAGGAAGTAGAGACAGCAGGTGTAAATCAACTCTCAAGGAGTCTGGAGAAGAATAGGACGAGGGCAATAGGGTGACAACTGGAGGGAGCTGAGGGGCCAAGGGGGGGTATTTTTATAGGACAGTGAATATATTAACATATTTGAAAACTGGGGAAGATGCCATTGCAAAGGGAAAGGTTGAAGATGGCAGTCGAGGGAAAAAGGGGGCGTTTCAATTAAGGTATGAAGGGATGGGGGTAAGAAGTACTGGTGGAAAAGATAGATTCTGAGAAGAGGCAAGAGATCTCTTCTTGAGATACATCAGGGAATACTGGGAATGAAAAGGGCAGGCAAGGATGAATTCAAGTTAGACAAGGTCAGGCAAATTTCTGGATTTCCATCAACAGTTCTCTGCAGCTCAGGCACAGGAGAGAAGGAAGGGTACTATGGAAGTGATCCAATGCTGTGGGTTAGTTGTACAGGATCAGTGGAGGGTCAGGGGAGCAAGGGAGTTTGAGTTCAGAGGAGTGGGGGAGGGTGTTGAAGGTGTCATCTTGTGAGTGAAGAGAAGGTAGTTGAGGTATGAAGACCAAATGGGACAGAATGGATGTAGAATACTGGAAGGGGTAAAAAAAAATTGGAGTTCTCTGAGGAGGAACAGTACAGATTTGTCGAGAGTGGGTGTAAGGTAAAGAGAGCAGGTGAGGAGTTGTGGTCTAAATAGAAGAACTTCAGAGTTGGTGAGTAGAGATTATACAGCATCAATTGTACTGAGAGCTTACTAGATGCAGAGCACTGTACTAAACATTTGGGAGAGAACAATATAACAGAGTTGGTAGACACGTTCTCTGCCCACAACAAATTTACAGTCTAGAGAGGAGCTTACACACGGTAGACAAACATGCAAAAAAGGGGGAAAACTTCCTGGAATTGGGTAGGCCCAGAACTAGCCTCTCTCACGAGGATGACTTTGGCAGCCTCAACTAGTTGGATTTACCACAAATTATATCTGAGAGAAGCTAATAAGCAAGACTACTGGCTTTGCTTAGATTGTACTCATAAATTAGCCACCACTTATTAAAGCATTTATTAATTCTGGCTGCATTTTGCAATACACCTAAATGGACAATTTCTAAATGGGTAATTTCTGGGACTACCACTTACTATGACAACTAGAAGACCCCTTCCCACCCTCCACCCCCACTTACAAAAAAGCGTGTGGATGTGCAACTTTGAAAAATCCCATTTAACTCCAACTGCAGAACAAGTTGCTTCTATTGTCTCTAGAGGCTGGCAAGAATTTTATCTCCCGCCCGGCTCTGTCATCAAGACCCTGTGTTAGGAGTCCTTCATGAGCCTGATTTACCCAGTCCTACCTGGCCCTGCCCAACCCAGCCCAAAACAGAGTTAAAATTAAGAGAGTGCGGACAGCATTTCTGGAGTTGCCATAGCCAGGCAAGGAGCTCTCTTGTGTGTTAATCCATGATGATTACCCAGCTGCCGTAGCAATTCCTCCTCCAGAAGAAGGATGGAAGCACCAGAGGCTACGCACATGGGGCTCCATCTTGTTTGTTCTATTCCCTAAATTGAAACCTTTCTCCATTTCATGTTGATGAGATGGTGAGAGAGCCTCCCATTAGGAACGACAGACAGAAGAGCTTCGGTCCTGAGACTTTGGTATCAAGAACCTACATGAAAAAAATTTATCATCGTGCTAGTGGTTTGTACAAACATCAATAGCATCCTCTCACCTCTGCCAGTCATGTTCCTGCCAGAAAACTGAGTGCAACACGTAGATGGCCAGCAAATTGTAAAGGATTTGGGATTGGGTTTTTTTGTATGCATGACCCATCCATGATTCAAGTGACTGCAGTTTAGGACAGGCGCTGTGCCATAGTACTGTGACCTGTCAGGACCGCAGGAACCAGTTTTTTTTTTAATAAGTGGTATTTGTTGTGTAATAATAATAATGTTGGTATTTGTTAAGCGCTTACTATGTGCTGAGCACTGTTCTAAGCGCTGGGGTAGACACAAGGGAATCAGGATGTCCCACATGGGGCTCACAGTCTTAATCCCCATTTTACAGATGAGGTAACTGAGGCACAGAGAAGTTAAGTGACTTGCCCACAGTCACACAGCTGACAAGTGGCAGAGCTGGGATTCAAACTCATGACCTCTGACTCCAAAGCCAGGGTTCTTTCCACTGAGCCATGCTATGTAATGTGCCATGCATTGTACTACGCACTAGGGAAGATATAAGATAATCAGGTCCAACATGGGATTCACAGTTTAAGTAGGAGGAAGTATAGGTATTGAATCCCCATTTTCAGATGAGGGAACTGAGCCACAAAGAAGTTCAGTGATTTGCCCAAGGTCACACAGCCGATAAATGGAGAGCTGGGGTTAGAACCCAGGTCCTCCGACTCCCAGGCCCATGGTCTTTCCTCTAGTAGATGCTACTTCCCAGCATTGGCCCGGTAACCTCAAAAATCTTTGCCACTCACACTGGCCAGCTATTTTTCAGGACTCCTGCTGCTGTATCCTCCTCACAGAATTCCCTACGAGGCTCTTTAGTCATGGCACAACCCTAGTAGGTAGAGCTTGAAAAAGAACCCTAATTCTTCCAATTCCGAGAGCACTGTTCTTTCCTGTGGAGAAGCAGGACAGCTTTAATCTACAAGGAAGAGGAAGGTTGCCAAAAAATGGCTCCTTGTAATATTCAAGTTTATTTACCCTGAATTTGTGTTTTGTCATCAATTCAGTCTTCCCTCTGAGATTTTTGCCTTTTAATATGAACACCAAATGAGCCTTTACAATTCCATTTTCTGTAAAAATTCAAAAATTCCTTCTGTGACCCCATTTTCCTCCCCCAGAAAAAAAAGATACTGGAGGAACAAAGTTGGCAATGGTATGTGGATTTTTAGGGGAAAGAAACAGAGCCATCTTCCTATCACTTCATTTCAGATAGGTTTATGAGAGCAGAAGGAGGGGACGGAGGAGAGGAGAAAGCTAGAATTCAAGACCGAAACTGACAGAAAGCAAGTTAAACATCTATATACACCCAAATATATTTAAGGCCTTATGAATAGTAGAAAAATAGCAATATGCCATACCTACAGAGAAATTGGTGTATGATAACGTGCAGCTTCATCCTCCTGAAGGCAGCTGACAAAAGTTTGCTCCTAGGGGGATGGGGACCAGGACTCTAGGTCAGTCCATCAGTTGTATTTATTGAACTCTTACTGTGTGCAGAGCACTGTATTAAGCACTTGGGAGGTTACAGTATAGCAATAAACAGACATTCCCTGCCCACGAGCTTAGAGTTTAAAGGGAGATACAAAAAAATGCTTTAAAGGTGAATCACTTTATTAGCTGATTTTAGAAGAAAAAACAAACAAACAACTAAGCTTGCAAATGGCATTTGTCACAATTGAGCCATCAGGAAAGTCAGAGCTGAAAAGAAAGAGCTCGCCTGAAGACTTTATTAGGGAATGAACAGACTAGGAACCTGGGGTGGGGGAAGAAGAGTAGTGGAATGAAAAGGACCTTGCAAACTTCACGAAGATTGGAAATCACTCATATAAATTAATAATGTTGGTATTTGTTAAGCGCTTACTACGTGCAGAGCACTGTTCTAGGCACTGGGGTAGACCAGGGGAATCAGGTTGTCCCACGTGGGGCTCACAGTCTTAATCCCCATTTTACAGATGAGGTAACTGGGGCACAGAGAAGTTAAGTGACTTGCCCACAGTCACACAGCTGACAAGTGGCAGAGCTGGGATTCGAACTCATGACCCCTGACTCCAAAGCCCGTGCTCTTTCCACTGAGCCACGCCGCTTCTCTATTGAATGAATTGAATGCTTACTGTGCACAGAGCACTGTACTAAGCACTTCAGAGAGTACAACACAGCTAGTAGACAGGTTCCCTGCCCACGGGGAGCTTACAGTCTAGAAAAGAGACAGACATTACAATAAACGGTGGATAAGTTCCGTGGGGCTGGGGCGGTGGGGGTGGGGGTGAATATCACTTGCCTGAAGGGTACAGATCCAAGTGTGTAGGTGAATCAAAAGGGAGAGGGAGTAGGGGAAATGAAGGCTCAGCCAAGGAAGATCTTCTGGAAGAAATGGGATTAATACAGTTTGGAAGGTGGAGAGAGTGGTGGTCTGTCATATGAAGGGGGAGAGAGTTCCAGGCCAGAAGGAGCACACGGGCAAGGGATTGACAGTGATATAGATGAGATCGACGGATAGCGACAAGTGGCGTGCCCTAATGGATAAAGCATGGGCCTGGGGGGCAGAGGACCTGGATTCTAATCCAGTTCCACTTGCCTGTTGTGTGATCTTTCACTTCTCTGTGCATCAGTTTCCTCAGTTGTAAAATGGAGACTCAATACCTGTTCTCCCTGCTACTTGTCTGTGAGCCCCAACAGTCTTCTATCTATCCCGGTGCTTAGAACGGTGCCTAGCACATAATAAGCACTTAAATACCATCAAACAAAAGAAGTTGGTGTTAGAGAAGTGAGAGTGGCAGGCTGGGCTGAGGTAGGAAATCGGTGAGGTAAGATAGGAGAGGACAAGCTGACAGTGCTTTAAAGCCTATGGTAAAGAGTTTCTGTTTGATGAGGAGGTGGATGGGCAACCGCTGGAGGTTCTTGAGTGGGAAGACATGAGACAGTGAGTTGGTTAGTTAGAGAGCAAAGATTACAACCTGGAGTGTCATGAGAGAAGCTGGTGGTTAAGTAATTAGAAGACAGCTGATTGAGTGCTTTTACATCAATGGTCAGGAGTTTCTGCTTCGTAAGTCAAAGAACGGGCAACTATTGGAGGCTTTTGACAAATAGGAAGATGAGTGCAAAATAATGTTTTAGAAAAATGATCTGGGCAGCAGAACTACGGACTGGAAGGGGGGAGAGGGTGGAAACGGCGAGAGCAGTCAGGAGGCTGATAAAGTAGTCAAACCGGGATATGAACGAGTGCCTGAATAAGCCTCCTCCTTAGTGTCCCTACCTTCAGTCTCCCCAGTCCAGTCCAAACTTCACTCTGGATCATTCTGGATGTAGAGGAGGAAAATGTTGTGGAAGAAAAAGACAAGATTTAGCAACAGAACGAACAAGGGAAATGAAGTAATGTTTCTCTAGACCTTAAGGAGAATAAAACCAGCTAAATTAACTCAATTTGTGACTCTTTCCTTACAGTACAATTTGCATTACAATGCAGAAATGGATTCTAAATAAATTACCTTCCTCCATCACTCTCCTGCCAAGTAGCACCTTGTTCAGTGCCAGGCAGTCAGTGGGCACTTAAGTACAGAGTGATGGTCTCAAAAACTGATACACCGAACTAATTCCATTCCCAAAATGAACTGTCCTTGGCCATATCAGCCTCCGTTCAGTTTCGTCTCTTGGTGAGTACTCCTGTTTCCTCATGAGGCCAGCAGTGAGTGGACCACAAGCTTTAAAGCTTCACTACAGCTAGTCTCCTCCCTCTCCATCCTAGGGAGAAAGACCATCTTCCTTACACATCTTTTTTGATCAAATTTCTCCCTCTCTAGGAAGACTACAGTGACTCCCAGTTACGTCACAAATGACGTTAATACTGCTAATGAAGGGAAGGGTCAGGGAGAATGGAAGGGCTGACTGGTCAAATTGACTTTACCTCCCTGGTCTCTTGCTACTCTCCAGCTCACGCTTGCCTCTCTACCTAGCACTCCTGCTTACAATCTCCCACTCACGACTCGCCCACTCCAACCTCCACGTTAACAACCATCCCATCTCTCTCCTCTCTGCCAAACTATTTTGCCCCCTCCTTTCAAATATGTCTCTTACAAACTCACCTTCTCCATGAACCTGAGATAGGGTTACTCTGATCACTTCAGCACTCCACAACTCAAGCCAGCAAAATAGTGCTAAATTTAGATCCTCATGTAATAAAAATAATTATTATTATGGCATTTATTAAATGCTTATTATGTCATCGATCATCAATATCATTTATTGGCTGCTTATTGTGTGCAGATATGTGTCAACTACTCTAATAGGCACTGGGATAGATAAGAGTTAATCAGGTCAAATGCAGTCCTTGACCAACATGAGGCACAGTCTAGGAGAGGGAGAACACGAATTGAATCCCCATTCTACAGATGAGGAAATTGAGGCCCAGGGCAGTTAAGTGACTTGCTTGCTCTGTGACCTTGGGCAAGTGGCAAGATCAGACTTAAAATCCAGATCCCATGACTTTCAGGCCCATGTTCTTTCCACTAGATCATGCTGCTTCTGTGTTTTTATATAATTATATTTAGATCTTGGCCTTCTTTAGGTATTCTTGGCCTTCTTTAGATATGATAAATTCCTTGGAGATGGTGCCTCCTATTCAACTCCTAACATCATACCGATGATGACAACTTGGCTTCCTTTCCTGGAGAATGTTCGACATTTCCACCCCCATGAAGCAGTTTCAAAAAAAGGTTCCCACTGTTGTGACAACCGTCATTCCGATCAAGACAAACTCAGTGAGAAAGAAATCGTCTATCTATAAAGGCCCAGGAACTAGAACTACCAACACTAACTCCTACGAACGAAAAGGGAAATGAACCACGACCAACTCAGGAGCAAGAAAATGCCAGGTAAGGGAAGCCAAGATGCTCGCTAGCAAAACAAAACTTCTGAAGCAATACAAACCAAGAACAGACAACTTGGGCTGGAGAATGGCAACCCTCGCTGAGCTCCCACGCAGTTAACAAGCTAACAAGCCGCCCAGTAAGCCAATCAATGGTATTTATTGAGCACTTACTGTGTGCAGAGCACTCCACTAAGGGCTTGGGAAAGTACAAAACAGCAGAGGTGAGTAGACACATTCACTGCCCACGAGGACCTTAACGGTATACAGTCCCGATCACTTCTGGGTCCCTCTCCCAACCTTCAATCCTCTACACACACCATTGCTTAGGCCTTCCCTCTGACAAGCTCCTGAGTCGCTGTTCCTTCCCTACAGGCCAGAAGACGTCTGATGAGGTATTTCTGGAGGTAGAATACAGCTTTTGAAAGCAATTTCACCGTCTCAGTAATTGAGCTAGACAAGAAAAAAAAAAAAGAGGCTCCTTTCTGATTTTCTTGGAAGTGTGCTCTTTGCCTCTAGCAAAGCACCTGGTATCACAAAATCAGAAGATCTAATATTTTCCACTTCCCAATACGCCATTTGTCACATGCTTGATGTCTAGCCAACTGCCTTAGTCACTAGACTAAGATCTGCCCCCATCATCTTCCCAGCCCCACCCAAGCTATCTATCACTAAAAGCAGACAAAAGAAAGTTTGTAACCACTAATGTTATCCCCATTCACAGCAAGATGAATGATTTTTATCAAGGTTTTATGGATTTCCCAATCAGCATCTGATATCACTAAAGGAAGAGGTGCAGAGAGAAATCTACTACAGAATCAACAAGTCAATAAGCACAGCAATCCACCTCCATTCTTTAAGTCTAGTTCCACGGTAAAACTTCCTGCCAGATTGTCAGCCGCAAACTAGCCACTACTCCGGCTCAATTACTCAGGGCTACTGGGACCAGCGTCCTCACTGGTCTCAGTCTCCAGCCTCTCACTATTTCACCCCATACTGTCATCTTCCTAAACTCATTAAGCACACCTCTCCATGGTTCAAAAATCTCCAACGATTACCAACATACCCCTAGAGCAGGCAAAAATTGCTCACTATTGGCTTCAAAACTCACCACCAGTTTCCCCCCTTTCAGACTGTAGCTTGTTGTGGGAGGGGGCATGTGCACTTTCCAACTCTCTGTTGTACTTTCCTAACACTTAATACAGAGCTCTACACACAATACCATTGATGAAATGCTGACTCTCCAACTCGATATTCCCCAGCTCACACTTCAAGTCAACCCACAGTAACTCTCCCACCTTAAATCTTTCTCTCCCACCATTCCCCTTGCCTAGAACTGTATGCTCTTCTAATCCACCAGAATGCCTTCTTCCCAACTTCAATGCCTTCCTAAATCCCACTTCCTAGTAGTAATAGTAACAATAGTATTTATTAAGTGCTTATTGAGTGCAGAGCAGTAGACAAAGTGCTGTAAAGAGTATAAAGTGGGAATAAGACACGGACGCTGTCCCTCAGGGGGCTCATAACAATAATAATAATAATAATGGTATTTGTTAAGTGCTTACTATGTGCCAGGCACAGTACTAAGTGCTGGGGCGGATATAAGCAAATTGTGTTTATAATATATAGGCAAATAATCCCGGCTCCACCACTTGTGGGCAAGTCACTTTACTGTGCCTCAGTTACCTCATCTGTAAATTGGGGATTAAGGCTGGGGGCCCCACACGGGACAGGGACTGTGCCCAACTCGATTTCCTTGTATCCACCCCAGCGCTTAGTACAGTACCTGGCACATAGTAAGTGCTTAATAAATACCACAATTATTATAATTATAACCCTTACCAAGTATCGACCTAACAGAAGCAGATACTGCCGCACTCTCTCGGCAACATGACTTCCAGCTAAGGTCCAGAAGAATTTCAAACTGACTAGGAAGGAAGATAAAATAGGGGAGGGTTTGGTTCTCTCAAAACACAGGGCACTATAAGAAGAACAGAACCAGCTGTCCCCTAAAGATAAGATTAAGCTCTCATTATGTGACAAATTCTGTGCTAAGTGCTGGGATGGTTACAAGAAAAATCAGACCAGATACAGTCCCTGTCCCACACAGGGCTCACAGTCTAAGAGGAATGAAAATTGATATTCAATCCCCTTTTCCCAGATGAGGCACAAAAGTTAAGTGATTTATCCAGGACTGCAGGTTTCCTGACTTCCAGTCAGATTCACGTTCTACTTGGGTCATGCTGCTCCCACAAGACATGGTGGTTCCCACCAGGGGCTAAGCAGTTGAGAAAAAAGGGATATGGTTATTATAGCTGGGGCACAAACGAAAGGAGTACGCATCAAGGAAATAAATAAATTAAAGGGCGTTGTTGAGGAAGTTGGAAGCCAGGGCAGATTACATAACTTCCCCATGCTAAAAAGCCAAACATGCTCCTCTGAGTCAACCCAAATTGGTCCTGAACCAGATTTAATGGCTAATAACTAAGCTAAATGTTCAGTAGAGCTCTATCCCTGACACACCTCTCCCGTTATAGAAGAGTAAAAATTTCCAGGAAAGACTTTCCTCCTTGACTCCCGCTGAGGGAAATCCTCCAGAAGAGAGGGAAATGGATGGCCCACCTCTGACCTACCTGTAATACCGGCATTCTACACCTGACACGAGGCGTGCTGGAAATCTGTCAGCTGAGAAACAAAAACAGAACCTCAAAACTCTGCACCAGGAAAACAAGACTGAAAATCTGAGGGATCATGAGCCCGGTCAAGCACTGGATTTTAAGTTGCAGTGACATCCAGTGAATGGCCATGCAGTGGACATTTCCACAGCCATCTGGGCTGGATTCCCAAACTCGGTTACCCCAAATCTCTGATCAGAACTAAGAATTTCCAGTCAGGGGCCCAAAGACCAAAAATGGTGGCTTTCTGGCTTAGCAGCTCTGCAAAACCTGCCCTCTCTCAATCCTCACTTCCCCTAAAATCCCTGCCCCTTTTAACCCCCATTCTCAAAATGAAAAGCTGGCACCTCTGTCTGTGCCACTTGAGTGGCACAACACAATCTCGGACGGACCTATGACATCGCCTTTGATTTACTCATTTCTCCCAAGCAAAATTCCAATTAGTATATGAAGCAGAAACAAAGGGAATATGTTGTAGCTTCCCACAACATCATTAAGTTGGCTATTCTAAAGAGAGAGAACAAGCACTTGTACTGTGAAAGCAAATACTGCAAGGTTCAGGTGATTATCATCCCACCACAGCCCAATTGACTAAAAAACACACTCCAAATGTCAAAACAATTTCACAGTGCTCAGAAATGTCTGGGAGCAATTCTAACTCTGGAAGATAACCCTTTCAGGAATTTCTACAGTGGTCTACGGAAATCTTTCGAGTGTGAAATTGATAACCAAGGAAAAGAGCAGACTGATGCTCGAGTGTTGAGCCAAGATTTTAAAAAGCACTTCAAAATGTTAACCACTCCAAATGTCACTACTCGATTTTCCAAAAGAAGTTTTCTGTAAGGATCCGGACAGACTGACTCACGGAGCATCACATCTCTTCACCATGCTGCTTCTCTTATTAAGATTTGGGCTGTCTTCCCTTGGCAGAGTTAGCAGCAAAGCTATCACTGCTGCAGATTGTGGAGCTCGTCTTGCACACTGGACAGCACATATTATTGATTAACAGTCACAACTCTGTCCTTGACACACACATTTTACTACCACTCTCATATTCACCTCAACACAAAGATTTCCAGGACAACAGGAAAGTCCTGATGATTTTTTATGGTGGATGTGGATACTTTGCTCAGAGATATATGAAATGGGTGAGGCCACAGTAACTGTCTGTTGCTAAGGCAGATACCTAGGGATTTTTTTTTAATAGCGACAGCCACGAGGGTATATAATGCTACATAAATGCCAAACTCAACAACATCACTTGAAGAGGGTAAGGGCACAGCAGTAACTACTGCTGAAAAGACATTGTTATTAATAATAATAATAATAATTAATAGTAATTGTGGTATTTGTTAAGCACTTACTCTGTGCCAGGCACCGTACTAAGCACTGGGGTGGATACAAGCAAATCAGGTTGGACACAATATCTGTCCAAATGGGGGTCACAGTCTCAATCCCTATTTTGCTGCTGAGGTAATTAAGGCACAGAGAAGTGAAGTGACTTGCCCAAGGTCACACAGCAGACAGGTGGCAGAACCGGAATTAGAACCCACAACCTTCTGACTCCCGGGCCCGGGCTCTATCCGCTTCTGCCATGCTGCTTCTTTTGCTCCAGTCTACAGGATGCTCCCCAATCATGGCCACCATCCATCATATGTGCCATCTCCGCCACAAGAACTGGCTAAGGAAGAAAGGCCACTGGGGTGTAATCTTACCAGCTGAATGATTCCCTAACCAGACAGGTGATCCACAATGTGGTCGCTGAACTTCTTGGACGTCTTAGCAGCCTTATTTTTGATGCACTATTCACCTTAAATCATCCGTCACTGTGAAGGGACCGGAAAAGATGCCGTAGAGATGCTATCTAGACGATTATGGGCAGGGAACATGTGTCTGCTAACTCTGTGCTATCATAATAATGATGGCATTTGTTAAGTACTTACTGTGTCAAGTACTGTTCTGAGCACTGGGGTAGATACAAGCTATCGGGTTGGACACAGTATCTCCCACACACTTAGAACAGTGCTCTGCACAGAGTAAGTGCTCAAATAAGACTGACTGATAAAAGTTGGCCTGCCTCCCTACCCCAGATTCATTAGAGGTCCAACATTGGAGGGCTTCGTTATCAGGAGTAGGCAGACATCGGCTACAGAGGAAATCATTCAATCGCACTTTCATTCATTTGCATTTACTGAATGACTGTGCAGAGCACTGTACTAAAGCACTCACGTGTCACGTGGCTTCGGAGCATTCAAAAGGAAGAAAAGCACTTGCTGCCCAGGCCAACGCCAGATATAGAGGTGACACTGGAGTTCTGAGTAAGACCAAGACTTTCTGATGAAGAGGGGCTCATGGAAAGGGATAAAGACACCCCTGTGCTTGAACAGGTCCCCTCTTCAGTGGTGACAATCAGGAGTTAATTTGCAATCAGTTTGCACCGGAGTGGATACTCGCAAATCAGGTTGGAAACAGCCCCTGTCCCACACGAAGCTCACGGTCTCGATCCCCCTTTTACAGATGAGCTAACTGAGGCTCAGAGAAGTGGAGTGATTTTCCCAAGGTCACACAGCAGACAAGCAGAGGAGCCGGGATTAGAATACTTGACCTTCTGACTCCCAGGTCCATGCTCTACCCACTACACCATCAGTTAGATAAGCAGCACCATTCCTATCTTAAGAAAAATAAAGAACGATATCATGGAAGCATCTGGATTTAAATAATCCCATCTCAATGATTATATCATCGGGGTGGGTGGGGGGAAGGATAGAACACGAATAGGGTATCGATCCTTGCCACTACATAAGGTATCAAGGGATGGATTAACCATCCGTTTATATTCTCCGAATTCTCCCTAGCAATGAACTGAAAAATGATTTTCGAGCCGTCTAGACGGCTTCGGGTTAAGCTTCAGGAAAATGAGAATACCTGCAAGGAGCTTTGGAGAGATTACACAGCAGCCTCAAGAGAGTAAGGAATCTCAGCTATGAAATATCACCAAGAACAGCAGAAGAGGATTCTCCGATATCACAAAGAACCGGTCTGTAGTGAGAGTGAAGAACCAAATCCTCCCTCTTGCAATAGCCAGGACACAATATATACTTGTCTTGCGTATTCAAAGAAGACACCACTGAAACAAGGAAAGAACACAGTAGTAATCCTGGGGAGTAGCCCAATGCTGAATGTATTGACTTCAGTGAAGACGCTGTATGAACTGCAAAGCTAGGAGGCCAAGTAAAAGTCACTGACAACCTGTTTTTGATAAGTAATAATAATGTTGGTATTTGTTAAGCGCTTACTATGTGCTGAGCACTGTTCTAAGCGCTGGGGTAGACACAGGGGAATCAGGTTGTCCCACGTGGGGCTCACAGTCTTAATCCTCATTTTACAGATGAGGTAACTGAGGCACCGATAAGTTAAGTGACTTGCCCAAAGTCACACAGCTGACAAGTGGCCGATCCGGGATTCAAACCCATGATCTCTGACTCCAAAGCCCGTGTTCTTTCCACTGAGCCACGCTGCTTCTCACAGTAAGGAGAAGGAGCGTGGCCCCGGGCTCTGATCCTGACTCTGCCACTGGATTGCCTGGCAGTCATTTAATTTCTCTGTACCTCAGTTTCCTCATCTGTAAAATGGTGATTCAATTCTGTTCTCCCTCTAATTAGGCTGTGAGCCCCAGGTGGGACAGGGACCGTGTCCAACCTACCTCACGCCGATCCTGAGGCTTAGTAGAGCAACTGGTGTATAATGAGCATTTCACAGAGAGAACAAACCTACATATTAATATTGTAGTTGAAGGCCTCTGATAAAACTGGCCACGCCTACTGGATGGACATGCCTACTGGGTCAGGATTAGGTCTCACGGCTGCTTTAAAATTTGGACACTCTATAAACAGTCAGACTGGTCAAACCGACTGTGGTTCCGTCATGACATCAGTCACCTTCCCAGATTACAGACTGACCTTCTCGCTTACTATTTTTTAAAAATGGTATTGGTCACACACTTACTATGTCCCAGGCACTGTGCTAAATGCTGGGGTAGTTACAAAGTAATGAGGATGGACACAGTCTTTTGTCCCACATGGAGCTCACAGTACAATCTTAATTTCCATTTTACAGATCAGATAACTGAGGCCCAGAGAAGTAAAGTGACCTGTCCAAGGCCACCCAGCAGACAAGCGGTGGAGCCGGGATTAGAGGACACTTTTCCACCAACCTCGTACTGGGATTGGCCCCGGAAACAAGTCAGAGCTGCAAGGAGGGAAGAGAGTTCCACGGAAGAAGGGCGAGCGATTGACGAGGAAAGAGTGCTCCATCCGGTCACCCTTGAGGGTCACTTTTGGTCCTCATGAAGGACCGACACTCTTGAGATTCAGACTCACGAGCCCCTGCATTTATCCGGCCCTGAGGCTAGACACTATACTAAAGCCATAGGAAAGTATCACATTTGTAAAAGACACATGACCTGCCGTCAAGGAGCACACAATCTTATGAGGGAGACAGACAAAAGGTGTTTGTAAAGAGTGAAAGCCTGAGGAAGAACAAGTATAGGCCAGAAAGCAATACATGCCCATAAGGAGGAAAGCATCTGAAGAAACTCATAAAACCTACCAAATAGGAATTAAATATCTATTCTCCCTCCTACTCGATCAGTTTGGCCCATCCTACCTCAACTCACTAATCCCCTACTATAGCTCAGGTCCTCTAGCACCAGTTCGCTCACTGTGCCCCGATCTCATCTATCTCACCATCAACCCCTTTCCCACACCCTCCCCCTAGAACCCTCCCCCCCCCCATATACACCCAACCACCACTTTCTCCACCTTCCAAGCATTACTACACTCACATTTCCTCCAAGAGGTCTTCCCTGATTAAGTCCTCTTTGCGGGATCACTCTCCCTTCTGTGTCATCTATGCACTTCAATCCGTGCCCTTTGGACACTTGATATTTGTGCCACCCCCTACCCCACAGCACTTATGTACATATCTAAGTTAAATATCACACATGATTGATTTATTCATATTAATGTCCATCTCTCCTTCTATACTCTAAGATCACTATGGGCAGGGAGCGAGTCTGCTAATTCTGTCCTACTGTACTCTCCCAAGCACTTAGTACATTGCTCGACACATAGTAAGTGCTCAAAAAATACAACTGATACTTAGACCGTGAGCCCATGTACTTATTGAGTGCTTGGCCGGTAGGAGGATAAGTCAGTACCTGATTGGGCTGCGACGGGAACCTGGGTATCCATGGGAATCAGTTCTTCCTCCCCAGGTTGGGTCACAGGATGTGGGAGAAGATCTTGTATATTCCAGGGAGCTTTCTTTCTGTGTTGCTGCCGCCCAGTGATGTCAGTCATTGAATGATGAGATGCCACTGTAACTATCCCAATGCTCAGAACAGTGTTTTGGTTTTCTAGTGGTATTTGTTAAGTGCTTACTATACGTCAGGCACTGTACTAAGTGCTGGGGTGGGTTAATCAGGTTGGACACAGTCCCTGCCCCACATAAGGCTCACAGTCTTTTACTGATGAGGTAACTGAAGAACAGAAAAGTTAAGTGATTTGCCCAAGGTCACACAGCAGACAAGTGGTGGGGCCAGGATTAGAATCCTGGTCCTTCCAACTCCCAGGCCCATGCTCTATTCACTAGGCCATGCTGCTTGACAAAGAGTCAATGCTTATATCATTAGTAGTACTAATGAAGACGATGATGATAACAATAAAGAATAAACGGTGGATGCTGGTCTGCCGGGACAAGGATGTGGGATTTTAGGAGAGCTTTGACTATGTGGGAAGAGTTGTGTTCTGCTGGGTTTGGCAGGGGGAGTTCTAGACTGGGAGAACAGCATGGACAAGGGGGTTGGAGGCATAAGAGAAAAAAAGAGGAAGCTTGAAGGGGAGTTTGGAAGACGGAAAAGTGTGAGCTGAAGAGTAGCAGGTGAAGAGAGCCAACATACAGGATGAAAGGAAGCCGAAAGTAAGAAATTTCTGCTTGCTATTTCTGGCATTTAAGGAGTGGAGAGATGTGCAGAGTAATGCTGAAAGAAGACAAATGAAGCAATAGCCGCAGAATCACGTATGGACTGAAAGGAAAAGAGGCTAAAAGCAGAGAGGCTGTTGACGAGGCTGATGCAGCAGTCTAACTGTGCTACAGACAGAGCATTAGCTGCTTGGGTCGGGGGGGGGGGGAAGGGGAGGTTCTGGGAAATGCTACGGAGAATAATCGGAATATGGGCCATCCAACCTCGGACGGGGATTCTATGAGGCAGAGTGACTCCATACCTGGTGAACAAGAAATGGCAATTCTTGTTCAGCTTTAGTTGAACAAAACTACTGCAGGAGAGCAATGAAGAGGAGGCATAAAGAATGGAGGCTCAATGAGGGGACTGGCCATTGTGGGAGCTATGGGGTAGACTTATCCCGGTTATCCTTCACAACATTTTTCAAGAGAACCCCAAGGATATTCATTCATTCATTCAATCGTATTTATTGAGCGCTTACTGTGTGCAGAGCACTGTACTAAGCACTTGGAATGTACAATTCGGCAACAGATGGAGCCGATCCCTGCCCAACAATGGGCTCACAGTCTGAAAGGGGGAGACAGCAAAACAAAACAAGTAGACCTCAAGCACTGCTGATAAAGGAGGGAAAAAACCGTTGAAATTTGCTCCCTGAGAGTGTTGCTGTAACCCTCTCACACGCCATAAGGAACAATGAGGCAGGAGGTTGTTCAACTAGTTCTACCTCTCTGAGATCAAAAGGGAGCAGGACATATGTTCAGTCTACCCAGACACGTGTTTACCCCTTGTGCTTTGTCTAGCATGTGACGGAAGAATCAGGGAATGTTGTTCTTCCGACACCACGGGCCTGTCTGAATACGATAATGTCTAAAGAAACTGCCGTGTGCACGTAAACGCGTCAGACATGGGGTATTACAACTCAGGCCTTCCTTAACATGGGTTTCTTCAGACCGCAACCTCTCTACGGTTGGAAAACATCTTCTGTCCTCCACATTCTTACCCTGCCATCGCCAACCTGTGTTCACTTATGCCTCTCGCCTCACATCAGTACCCCGACTCTCTAGTACTTTGTAGAGAAGCAGCTTGGATTAGTGGAAAGAACCCAGGCTTGGGAGTAAGAGGTCGTGGGTTCTATTCCCGGCTCTGCCACTTGTCAGCTGTGTGACTTTGGGCACGTCACTTAACTTCTCTGTGCCTCAGTTTCCTCATCTGTAAAATGGGGATTAAGACTGTGAGGCCCATGTGGGGCAATCTGATAACCTTGTATCTATTCCAGTGCTTAGAACAGTGCTTGGCACATAGTAAGCGCTTAACAGACACCATCATTATTATGATTATTATTACACCACAAAAAAGTGTGTGGCATAGCCTCATCAGCCTGAGAGGGATTCCTGTAATGGCTCCTCGGAATTTAAGAGAAAAATCCAGTTGGTTGGTGTTCACACACTTTAGTTTGAGACAGCATGTAACAGTAATAATATTACTGGTTTTCGGCAAGTGCTTACTATGCACTAAGTACCATACTAAGTGCTGGAGTAGATACAAGATCATCAGGTCCCACATGGGGTTCAAAGTCTAAGTAGGAAGGAGAACGGGTACTGAATTCCCATTTTGCAGATGAGGAAACTGAGGCACAAAGAAGTTAAGTGATTTGCCCAAAGTCACAGAGTAAGCAAGTGGCAGGACTGGGACTAGAACCCAAGTCTTCTGGCTCCTAGGCCCATCCTCTTTCCACTAGGCCACGCTGTTTCTGACTCCATCTCTGCTCATTCTCTTTTTAGAAAAAAGAAAACCTCTCCCACTTATCTTGTCCGCCACTGCCCTCCCCTTCGCGCCCCCCTAAAAAAATACACTTGCAAGGATGCGGGCAACTGGTCTTATGCTCTGTGTCACTGGGATTCATTCATGGGTAACTGGAACCTCCAAACATCCTTGGAGTCCAGAGAAGAGATTTCTGGGAGGGCAAAAAGATTAAGGGAGTGGCAGGAGGCAGTTGCCAAGACACATGCCATTGGCCAAGTCACACTCAGGACACAGCACTGGAGGCACTCTCCTTACCCTTCTGAACGACTCCCTGCCCTCTCCTTTCTTGGGGTGTGAGGTAAAAAGCTGGGTGGGCGGGGAGCAGGGGGAGCAGAAAGACCTAGAAAAAGCTACAGTTTCCACTGATTTCTCTTTTCATTTCTTGGGCTTTCCCCAGAATGCATGTCATTTAGTAAAATAGATAATGGAGATTGGGTTTAGACACTCTAGACTGAACACCAAGAGAGGGAGAGATAACAATTAAAGTATTTAAGTGCTTACTATGTGCCAGGCACTGTACAAAACCCTGGGGTGGATGCAAGCAAATCGGATTGGACACAGTCCCTGTTCCGCAAGGGGCTCACAGTCTTAATCCCCATTTTACAGATGAGGTCACTGAGGCACAGAGAAATGAAGTGACTTGACCAAGGCCACACAGCAGACAAGTGGCAGAGCAGGGATTTGAACCCATGACCTTCTGACTCCCAGGCCCATGCTCTATCCATTATGCCATGTTGCTTCCCAAAGAAGCAGACAGAAACAGGAGAGACAAGAGGAACAGAAAGGGGGAGAATGTGAAGAGGAATGGAGAGTGGTACGGGGAGAAGCGAGGGAGGAAAGAAAGGAAAGAAAGAAAGGGAAAGGTGAGGGAGAAGGATGGTGGGAAAGGAGGATAGAATGGACTTCATGCAGAGGAAACCCATGGTACATAATGTCCCAGAATTTAAGATGCCTTTTGAGAGCGACTCATGCCTCTAGCCCAAACCCAAGATCAAGTCATTAACTAACTGGGTAGCAATGAGGAATTGAGATACTTTATTCATTCAATAGTATTTATTGAGCATTTACTATGTGCAGAGCACTGTACTAAGCGCTTAGCACTGCAGACATTCCACTGGGCTGTGAATGGGTACCCAGCCCCAGGGGCCATCCAGACCTGGCCCAGTTTGCCCTTAAAGGGAATGTCATATTGATACTTTTCCTCCAGCTGTTTTTCCCCCCATCCTCTCCTGCCAATCATTAATTCATACACGCTTCAGAAAATGCTTCGAGGTTTACCTCCATTTAAACATTTCTCCCAGGATCAAAAGTTCCACTTTGCACTTCAGAGAATCAGGCTCAAGAAACATGATACCTACTATGACACCTTAGAGCTATAACTGATATACTGCATATCCTTTAACAAACACAGATTTACACACAAAAATAGGAGTTCAGAGCAAAGCTCATCTGGCTACAAAGTTTCACCATAAGAGGTTTCAAGCATCTGCCAGGGGCGAATTAGCCGCAACTAGATTCGGAAAAAAGAAGTTCCAGAACATCCATAAAAGTATAAAAATCGCTTCGTTGATTCAGGGGCAGCAGCTCTTTCAGCCAGGAGTCCTGAGCCAGGGAAGGCTGGTGCCCTCAGATCAGATCCCAGCTCCTCCTGTTTCTTGTTCACCAGCAGCCGAAGCTGGAATTGGAAAGGGACAGAGATTGGAGGTGGAGGGAGAGGAAGAGAGCGAGAGAGAAAAAGAGTGTGGGGGCGGCGGGGGGCAGGGGCAGTGTGGCTCCACTCCTTGGCCTCTGCTCATTCATTCATTCAATCAAATTTATTGAATGCTTACTGTGTGCAAAGCACTGTTCACTTCTCTGGGCCTCAGTTACCTCATCTGTAAAATGGGGATGAAGACTGTGAGCCTCACGTGGGACAACCTGATTATCCCGTATCTCCCCCAGCGCTTAGAACAGTGCTCTGCACATAGTAAGCGCTTAACAAATACCAACATATACTAAATACGCCTGGCAGATCACAATCCCCAGACAGTCCAGGAACCTGTGGAGGCGGGGATCCAGACTCTTCCTCTGGTGGCAGGCTGGTCCTGTGTCATCCTCCTCACCATCACTTTTGGCTTAGAAAACGTTTTCTGCTTTCAGTTCTGCAGATGCACCCACCCTTCACTTCAAGACAAGGGAAAAAGGGACTTGAACCATACTTTAGACATCTGTCACGACGATTAAACACCTCTAGCTGTACCCCACACTCAACGAAGATGCCTCCATCCCCTTATTCACATGATTTCCCAAGCTAGAAATGCCCCTTCCACATCAGGCAGACCACTATTCTCTGCACATTCAAAGTCCACATTCTCCAACAAGCTTATAGCACCTCTTTAGCAATCACCGGATAACATCTCTTTAACAATCACTAGCACTTAGGCACTTCCTTACACCATCCTTAGCCCTCACCTACATACATCTGCTCAATTTCTCTAGTTGTAGTTATTTTTAATTTTCATCTCCCCTGTTAGTGAATATGCTCCCTATGGGCAGGGAAGGTATCACTTCTTTATGCAGTACTTCTGCACTACACCAAGTGGGTGCTCAATAAATACTATTATCCTCTCAATCGATGGTATTTATTTAGTGCTTACTATGTACAGAGCATGAATTAAGCACTTGGGCGAATACAACACAATTAGCAGACATGTTCCCTGCCCATAACAAGCTTTCAGTCTGGAGGGAGAGATAGATAATAATATGACTATTAATATTACTACTGCCTTTAAGTCAGAAGTTAGTTTAAAAACAGTGGTTAATTTTACATGATTGATTTGTATCTATCCCAGTGCTTAGAACAGTGCTTGACACATCATAAGTGCTTAAAAAATACCATTAAAAAAAATCACCAATACACTAGATCTACGGCAAGAAGAAAAGACAAGCCAAAGAGAAGTTAATCAATTCTTATGGCTTCCTTTTGGCTGCCCTGTATATTTCCTACGCTATATGATCTTCATTTTGTATCTCTAGTAGAGATCTCATATTGAAGTCATATGTAAATACTCAAAAATTATTATAAAAATAACTTGGGCTAGACTGCCCAAGGTCACACAATAGACTAGTGGCAGAGCTAGGACTAGAACCCAGGACCTTCTGATTCCCAGGCCCAAGCTCTAACCATAAGACCACACTGCCTAACTATTCTCCACCCGATTCCATAGTCCTCCATTGCAGTTCTTTTACATTACCAGGCTGAGTAATCCCAACCTATCCAGTCAGAGAAAAACAGCTCCATTCTCCTGGTCATCTTGGTTACCTTTCTCTGTACTTTTTCCAACTCAGGGTACGGCCTTTTGAAGGCGTGATGATTAGAACTGCACTTTGTAGGCTTATCATGGCCACAGCAGCAAAATTATGTCTCTCTTCTCTTCCCAACTTCATCTAAAGCAAATATCTGCTTCACCATCTCTTATCCGTTATACTGCAAGAGCAGTATAACAGGAAAGTATACAGACCAGGAACAGCAGTTTCCTGAGAAGCAACATGGCCCAGTGAAAACAGCATGGGCCTAGGAGTCAGAAGACCTGGGTTCCAATCACAGCTCCACCACTTGTCTGACATACGTCTTTGGGCATGTCACAACTTCTCTGTGTCTCAGTTCCCTCTTCTGCAAAAATGGGCATTCAATATCTCTACTCCCTCAGACTGTGAGCCCCATGTGGAATCTGATTATCTACCATCTACCCCATCACTCAGTGAGCACTTAACAAATACCACAATTATTATGTCACAGTTGTAAAACACATTGACAGTGAGTGACTATGTCATTAACCATGAGCTAAAAAATAATATTCAAGCGTGAAAGTCAACACGCTTAATTTATTATATTGAAAATTTGTTCACAAGAGAAAGATTTCCATTTCCTTTCCAAAATATGCCCAAAAGGAAAAATAAACTAATTTAAAAACCATTTTCCTCTACTGTGCTTACAACTAGATATTGCTCCATTAACATTCAAATCAAATGTAAAAAGCTTACTGGAAACTAATCCTGTTGAAACTGCTTGAGAAGAGGATTTTCACCGTGAGGTACAATTTGTATTGTCATTCTATATTTACAAAATCTTGTGTACGAGACTGAAATTCAAATCGTGGCATAAGCAGCATACACTGAGGATGTTAGGTTTCCCTTAGCAACCCAACAAAAATGTGCTATCCCAATTTTGACAAAGAGGGGAAATTAATTTTATATACTGGGGCTTTCGAAATGTACGTCAGTATTTCATTATATTTATAGAATGCTTACTCTGTGCAGAGCACTGTACTAGGCACATGGGAGAGTACGGCGAGTTAGTAGACATGATCCCACCCCTCAGGGATTTTACACTCCAGTTAATTGTACCAGTAATGCTGTAATCACATGCCTGATGACAAATGGAAGGGAAGCAGTGTGGTCTAGCAGAAAGAGCACAAGCCTAGGAGTCAGAGGACCTGAGTTCTAATCTTAGGGCAGCCACCTGCATGTCACTTAACTGCTCTGTGTCTCAGTTTCCTCACCTGTAAAATGGGAATTCAATACTTGTTCCCCCTCCTACTTAGAGTGAGTCCCATGAGGGGCAGGGACTGTATCCGACCTGATTTACTTCATTAACCCCACGACTTAGAACAGAGCTTACCACAGAGTAAGCACTTTAACCTAAAAAAGATAATTACCATTATAACAAAGTATTATGGTACATACACTTTTAAAACACCAACATGAGACGAGAAGCAGCATGACCTAGTGGGTAGATCACTAGAAGGACATGGCTCGGCCATTCGTCTGCTGTGTAACCGTGGGTAAGTCAATTAATTTCTCTGTTCTTCAGTTATCTCATCTCTAAAATGGAGATTTAGACTGCGAGCCCCACATGGGACATGGACTGTGTCCAACCTGATTAGCCTGGATCTATTCCAGCACTCAGCACAGTACCCGGCACATAGAAAGTGCTTAAAAAAAATTAGCTTCAAATTGCCTCATTTTACCTTCTTGGAAAAACAGCCTCAACAGGATAAAAAAGTGCCCGATCATGCGATGGATTAGAGGCAGAAATGGAATCTGGGGATCTATCCTTCTTTCCTATACATGCCAATTTGGTCCAATTTAGATTTTGCACAGGAACCAGAATCTACGTTTCACAAGATTAATGGCACCATTATTGTGGTTGTAAAACTAACCAATAAGTACAACCAATATGGATCACCATCACAGAAGAACCTTTTCATTTCCTTTCAGGAACAGTATTTGAAAACTGGTTTTCACACAGCCAGCACTGCTTTTAAAAAAAAAAAAGTTAGGATTCTTCCAAATGAAAGAACATGACAGTTTATCAGTAGAAGACACCTGAACAAGAATTTAGTTCTATTTTTGGCTATCCACATGGCCCTCTTTAGTTCCTCCAGTAACACTGCTCACCCTGGGACAAGGCGGAAATTGATCTCTCATTAAGGGAATGTTTAAATTCCCAAGTCTAAAAGTAACTTCCAGCAACACACCAGTACGCAACTAATGCAGTTCCAGATCTGGCTCTTCCTTTCCAGGACTGATCTCTCAGCACTTCCCCTGGAATGTTTCACTTATCACATGCCATTCCCCCTACCCTTCTGGAATTTCATAGGGGAAAACACTTCAAGCGTTGGAGGACACGGACTAACAGTTGAACAGATAGTCAGGTAAGAAGAACTGGCCATTTGACTTTGACTAACACTGAAGAAGGAAAGATTAGAACAAGCCAAGGGAAGCTGGGAATGCTAGGAAAAGGAAATGAAAGGGTAAAAGAAATGACTTTCTCCTGCTTATCGGTGACACAGAGAACCACAGTAAGGAGAGAGAATAAGAGGAAAACTTTCTCTTTCCTTTCTTGAATTATTAGAAAAGTCCAATCATACTTAGAATGAAGTGCAAAAACCGCCCATCAGCACTAAATCCAGATTAGCAAAGGGGCTAACCTGGGCTCTGATACGGGGTTTAGGGGGGCTCGGTCAACCCCCAACATCGAGCCCCTCTTGACCATGCGAACAAAGCAACCGCTGTCAATGGCATTTACTGAGCACTTACTGCGTGCACAGAACACCGCAGTAGTAAGAGCTCGGGAAAATACAGTAGAGTTGACAGACACAATCCTTTCCTAGTTTACAATATAGAGGAGGGAACAGACATTAAAATGAATTAAGCAGATCCACACAGAATGGTTGGGGGAACAAATAGGGGGGAAATGATGGCTTAGTCAGGAAGGCCTCTTTTTTAATGGTATTTCTTAAGTGTTTATTATGTGCCAAGCACTGTTTGAAGCACAGGGGTAGATACAAGTTGATCAGGTAGGACACAATTCCTTTCCCACATAGGGCTCACATTCTAAGTAGGCAGGAGGACAGGTTTTTAATCCTCCTTTTACAGTAGAGGAAACTGAGGCTGAGTGCAGTGATGTGACTTGCTCAAGATCATTCAGTAGGCAACTGGCAGAGGTGGGATTAGAACTCAGGTCCTCTACTCCCAGATCCATGCTCTTTCCACTAGGCAACAATGCCTCCCGTACTCCCTTTAGGATAAGAAGAGGTTTTTGGAGGGCTTTGCAAGTGGAGAGATGGTGGTTTTTTTCTCCCCCAAGACCGCAGCCACAAGGCAGCCCCCGCCAGCTGCCTTTTATATTGCCTAGAATGGGCAGCACAAGAGGCAACCCGTGTGTCACCCCAAGGGATCCCGTCCTTTAAAATCCAAGTTGCTTCAGTCTCCTCATTCTTCTGTTAGGCAACAACAGAATGAGGAAAAGAGCAGAGGATGAGGAAGGAGACAGATGCGGTAGCAATGAACATAATTACTCACTCTCATTCATCCCACACATCCAATCCGTCACCAAAACCTGCCGGTCTCACCTTCACAACATCGCCAAGATCCGCCCTTTCCTCTCCATCCAAACTGCTACCTTGCTGGTACAATCTCTCCTAATATCCCGACTGGATTATTGCATCAGCCTCCTCTCTGATCTCCCAACCTCCTGTCTCTCCCCGCTTCGGTCCATACTTCATTCCGCTGCCCGGATTATCTTTCTACAGAAACGCTCTGGGCGTGTCATTCCCTTCCTCAAAAACCTCCAGTGGTTGCCTATCAACCTTCGCATGAAGCAAAAACTCCTCACTCTTGGCTTCAAAGCTCTCCATCACCTGGCCTCCTCCTACCTCACCTTCCTTCTCTCCTTCTACAACCCAGCTTGTACACTCCGCTCCTCTGCCGCTCACCTCCTCACTGGGCCTCCTTCTCACCTGTCCCGCCCATCGACCCCTGGCCCACGTCCTCCCGCTGTCCTGGAACGCCCTCCCTCCTCACCTCCGCCAGACTAACTCTCTTCCCCTCTTCAAAGCCCTACTGAGAGCTCACCTCCTCCAGGAAGCCTTCCCAGACCTTCGATTGAATGAATGAATGAATGAACAAATAAGTGCTAAATCATCACCCAGGGGTCTTAGCTCTTTGTCTCAGTGCCTCCAAGGAGGAATCCTGTTGTTTCTGTGGTTGGGGGAGGTTATTAAGCAGATAGCCTATAGGGAAAAGTAAGTTTGATGTTAAAGCGGCAGTTTGGTGACTGGGTGAAATGAAAAGTCAGACTCCACAGAAGAAAGAAGACTTGAACCTGTACACGTGTGTGTGTGTGTGTTTACACCTGCTGAGAGTGCCTGTGGGATATCACTATGAACTAGGAGGAAGAGGAGTGGGGAGACGAGGGGGCTCCTCACCACCCATTTCTTCTCTCACACCTCTGACCCGCAGTCACCTTCAGTTTCAGAAGAACAAGACAGAGTGAAGCACTGAGGTGGAGGGCAATCAGAGAACACCACTTAGGTCACAGCAAGGGTCTTCCTGACTCCTGCTCCTCCCCAATCTTCACAGACAAAGAGCTGCCCCGCCCCAGAGGCTGCCCACAGCTCCCTTCCAACTTGGCCACAATCAGTCAATCAATAATATTTATTGAGTGCTTACTTGTGTGCAGAAATGTCATCACATAGCACTACCCATAGCATCACTGGAGGTCACCTGAGCGGGAGAGAAGGGGCCTGCTAGGCTGCCCAGAACTAGGTCCTCTCATATTGCAACCCAGCTTGCACACTCCACTCCTCTAACACTGTACCTCCATCTCATCCATCTCACCACTGACCTCTCACCCATGTCCTGCATCTAGTCTGGAACACCCTCCCTCCTCCTATCCAGGGAAGCAGCTTGGCTTAGTGGAGAGAGCCCGGGTTTGGGAGTCAGAGGTCATGGGTTCGAATCCCGGCTCCGCCGCTTGTCAGCTGCGTGACTTTGGGCAAATCACTTCACTTGTCTGTGCCTCAGTTACCTCATCTGTAAAACGGAGATGAAGACTGTGAGTCCCACGTGGGACAACCTGATTACCTTGTATCTACCTCGGCACTTAGAACAGTGCTTGGCACGTAGTCCCTTCGAGGCTGTGAGCCCGTTGTTCGGTAGGGACTGTCTCGATCTGTTGCCGAACTGTACTTTCCAAGCACTTAGTACAGAGTGCTCTGCACACAGTAAGCGCTCAATAAATACGACTGAATGAATAGTAAGCGCTTAACAAATACCATCATCATCATCCAACAGACAATTACTCTCTCCGCCTTCAAAGTCTTAATGAAAGCACAGCTCCTCCAAGAGGTCTCCCCTAAGCCCTCCTTTCCTCTTCTCCCAATCCCTTCTGCAAACACCCTGACTTGCTCCCTGTATTTCATTCCCTACTCCAGCCCCACAGCACTAAGGTACATATCTGTAATTTAATTTATGTCCATTAATGTCTATCTCCTCCTCTAGACTATAATTTCGTTACGGGCAGGGAATGTGTCTATTATATTGTGCTCTCACAGACACTTAGTACAGTGAAACCATTCAATAAATATGACCGACTGACTTAATAACAGTGATTGTGGCTCTGTTCAATGCAATTATTGTAAAAATCCTAGTCACAAGGTTTCCTGGTAGGAGGGCTTGTAAAGCCAGTGAGGCTACTGAACACGGTAACTACTAACTACTAATTGAATGTTACCAATGATGCTTATTGGCACTTTTTGCAAGGTCCTATAATAAGTAATAGGAGACAGTACAGTTAGTAAACACTTCCCTGGCCTCAAGAAACTTAGAGTCTAACTGCTTACGGACAGTGCAGAGGTTATTCTTACAACTGTCTGGATGCCACTTGATAAATACCAGTGGAAGTCGTTAAATTCTCATCCTTTGTTTGAAAGGCTTTTTCTTTGCCTCTGTTTAGCAAGAATGAAATACTGGCTAATAAAAAGATATCTATCTCTTGAAAAACAGCACATTAATGCTATAAATCGTGATGGGATATTATAAAACAGGTACAATCATGTTTTCAAGTCAAATTAATGACGCATTTTTCCCTTGGCTTTTCTAAAGGCTGCCACACCCTAATTCATGTATGAGAAAAACCAGTTGACTAATTGAAATTTCCTATAAAGACGATTAGGTCATCAGAACTGAGCAGATAATCATCTCTGCTGATCAGAAAAGGCCAAAACACTCTACCTCTTCCATTTGGAAAAAAGCATGATCTGATCCAATTAATGTAGCTGAAACCAAAGCTGTCATGGGGGACACAGGGAGCATTCAGGAGGGGAGGGTCGCTGGTGAGTGCAGGAGTGGGGGTAAGGAGAAGAGTAAGAGACAAGCAGATGCCACGCCCCACTCATTTCTGGGACATCTAGTCCCAGAAATACACAGAGTGGTGATTGACCCCTCCAAAAGGTCCTGTCACGGCTGTGTTGCAGTGAGAAAATTTTCCTGCAACAGAGGTGTCGGGTCCCAGGCCCAAATGAGCTAGTTGAACGGTCTTTCGAATAGTCCTGGATGAAATTAAATCACCTGTATCCTTTGAGCATTTGGCATTCACCCCGCTCTCAGCCCCACAACACTTAGGTACATATCTCTCAATTATCTATATTGTCCGTCTCCCTCCTCTAGACTTTAAGTTCACTGTGGGCAGGGAATGTGTCTACCACCTCTGTTGCATTGTACTCTTCCCAGTACTTAATATAGTGCTCTGCACCCAGTAAGCACGCAATAAACATGATCGACGGATTAGGCCACTGGGCGCAGGGCATTATTTCTGTGTATATATGAGCATGGAGGACAATTGGAGACGGCATCACTGATGCCGAAGTTCACCTAGGGGTCTCTATGTGACCAAAACCGGCCAATGTGAGACCCACAGTTGTCTTGGGTGTATACAAAGACTTTCCCTTGTGGTGCTGTCCATCTGTGCAAAATCAGTAGGTCATCATCTAAACTGGCCTGCCCTCAAGTTAATTCTCCAGCATTTAAAGGGTAAGCTTAGTTAGACACGAGCAGTGAGGCCAAGGGATGTAAAAACAGAGAAATCACACTACTTTCTGCTCTATGATACCTCTGCCCCGCCCAACTTCATGGAATCAAACTTACCCTCCAATATAGGAGACGCAGGTTCATTAAGGATGATTGTCTCCATATACATTCATCAAATTTCTCTATTTGAAACTACCTCCTCATGGCTAATAACTAGGCCTTTCAGATATGCCTGGGTTTTCTGGATTTCCTTAAGAAAAAACCCTCAAATATTGATTTCCAGAGAGATCTGAGTAGTGGGTCAGTTTCACCAAAATAGAGCCATTTAGCAAATCGCTTAGAATAATGGTCTGCACCCAGTAAAGGCTCAAAAGAGAAGAATTCTGGAGTAGAATTGCTATGCCAGTGAGAAGAGGATGGAATAAAGCCCAACCAATGTATTCTATATCATCTGGTCTATTACTAAAAATAAACTACAGAAATGAGAAGCAGCATGGCCTAGTGGAAAGAGCACAGGCCTGGGAGTCAGAAAGACCTAGGTTCTAATCCTGGCTCTGCCAACTGCTTGCTATGACACCTTGGGCAAATCATTTAACTTCTCTGTGCCTCAGTTACTTCATCTGTAAAATGGGGATACCGGTCTCCCTCCTATTTAGACTATGAGCTCCATGTAGGACAGAAACTGTGTCCGACCTAATTAACTTGCATCTACCCCAGCACTTAGGACTGTGTTTGACCCATAGTAAGCTCTTAAATGTCATTAAAAATGCGTTAGCTAAAACGGAACCGGTTTTCAAAGCTCTCAAGGTATAACAAGATATATTCCCACACTATAGAATCTAAGGGACAAATATGTGGCAGACGGACCTCGCATTTACTGTGTAAAGCCCTTTTCAGAGCTTACAAATATTCTCTCCATCTTCCCTGAACTTTAATTTCCTTTTGACCATCTCATGAAAGTGAAAAAAACCCCAAACAACCCAAAGACTTGGAGTCCCATCTGAAAACAAATCTGACCTTACATGAGACAATCAGGCCACTCATTTCTTTAAAACCAACTGGTACACTCGAAAAATTCATTTTTAATCTTTATACTCAAACAGTGTCCATCTACAATCAAGCAATAGTATTTATTGAGCACTTGTACTGTACTAAGTCTTGGAAGAGAGTACAAAAAACCAGAGTTGGTAGACACATTTCCTGCCCACAAGAAGCTTCAAGAGGGCAGCAGACATTGATATCAATAAGCTATATTATATAATTTATAGATATGTACCATAAGGGATGTGGGGCTGAGGGTCAGAAAAATACCAAATGTCCAAAGATCAGAGATCCAAGTGGAAAATTTACATCCTATATTGAGGTTAAAGCCTGCCTCGCTGATGCTCAAGACTAGAGACCAATTTCATGCACAGAATCAAATACAGCACTGCAAACAACACATACAGATGAGGGATCTTCTTCCTAAGAGTTAAGCCCATTAACTGTATGATAGGGAAGGACTCTAAGAATGTTTCTGATAATGGAATTTAATTTTGAAGTCACGAACTGGGTGGGCAACAGAGCTAAACTAGTGGCATTCCACTTTACAAATTTTAAGTATGGGTCACAATCAAGTTACTCTAGACAAAACTGTATATGTATGTATACATCCCTGTTTATAAAATCTCAAGCTTCCCTGTGCTTAAAAACTCAGTCCTTAAGGAACCTGAATCACTTATACTGAAGGATGGGTAAGTTTAATAATATGAAATTTTGTATGGCAAAGATATAAAGCCAAAATTGAATATTAGGATCTGTGTATTCACAACCCTGGCTCTGATCTGATTCCACAAAGCTAAACTTACACACCCCAAAGAATTGGAGAATCAAGCCGAGGACAAAGGCCGGGGGGAAAACGAGGGTGACGGGAAAAGGTGGTGGAGACAGAAAGCAAAGGCAGTAGACTTAATATGGCAACTGGGGAGGACCTCACATGGACCCCACATTCAGCTTCTCGAGCAGCTCCATCAGCGTCATTTACAGATCGTATTCGGTATCAAGTGGCAGGACAAGATCATGAGAACCATGAAGTTCTGGAAAGTAGCCAGGATCCTTGCAACGAAGCTAGGCTTACCTTAATACAGCTACTCTGGTGGGAGAGACAGGTGGATGAGTGATAGCAGGATACCCAAACAGCTGCTGCTTGAAGAGCTGAAACTGGGAAATCGAACGCAGAGGAAAAGTATTGAGGACACTGTAAAACGAGGAGGAGCAGTGTGGTCTGGTGGACAGAGCATGGGCCTTGGGAGTCAGAAGCCTGGGTTCTAATCCTGGCTCTGCCAGTTGCTTGCTGTGTGATCTTGGGCAGGTCAGTTAACTCCTCTATGCCTCAGCTTCCTTGTCTGTAAAACAAGGATCAAATGCCTCCTCTCCCTCCTACTTAGACTGTGAGCACCATGTGGGACAGGGACTGTGTCCAAACGGATTAAGTTGTGTCTACCCCACAGCTTAGAACAATCCTGGGCACAGAGTAAGTGCACAACACACAATAATAATAAGAAGAAGAACAACAAAAACAGTAACAGCAACAATAATAATGATAAACAGAGCCCCGGACTATACAGTGAGCTTATTGCTGAGGATCGATCAGCATGGCAAAGAATGGCTCTTTCCTTAAAAAGCGAGAGAGGGAGGGAGAGAGACAAAGAGAAAGAAAATAGTTCAGGCCTTGTAAACTTGAAACACATGTGTGTGCACTTCTGTGTGCACCATGAGGCCAGGACAAAGGTCCCACTAGGACCTTTTCAGCCATAGGCATTCATAAAGGAATTTCTCCATCAGTGGTATCTTCTTTGAAATCAAAGGACAACTATACTTAGGAATGGGGATCCAAGCAAAAAGGTAAGAAAAGGAAAAAGGAGAGGGGAGACATGAGGCTTAAACAGGCATGCGTACATGCATGCACACACGCGCGTGCTCACACACACAGCTCACCCCTTGCCCTCTATACTTTAAGCTCGTTATGGGTAGGGAACATGCCCACTAACTCTGTGGTACTCTACTCTCCTAAGCGCTTGGTGCAGTGCTCTGCACATAGTAAGCACTCAGTAAATACCATTGATTGATTGCAAGAAGAGTATGTCAGAGATTTTCCCAAGCTGATTGGAGTTTTTGGCCTTTCGGCTGTTTCTAATGAAGTTTTCTGTCCAGGTTCCCCTGCAGTTTCCTCCCGTTACCGGGCTACTTCCTCCCGTTACCAGGCTACTTCCTCCCTGCAGTTACTCTGGCGTCGCTACTAAGCTTTAGTTGCTTGAAGGAGGCTGAATAGAGTAAAAATACACGGCATGTGATTGGAACTCATCGGGGCCAAGTGAGGAGTACTGCCGGGGCCAGGAGTCAAATTTTGACTTTCTTCAGTTGATTAATGGTATCTGACCGCTTACTGTGTGCTGACCATTCTACTAGGAGCTTTGGAGAGAACATAGTAGAGTTGACAGACATGTTTACTGCCCACAAAGGGTTCTAGAGAGATAGAAACAGTCTCTGAGAGAGAAACGGCCATTAAAATTAATTACTGATGGAGGAATGGGAGAGTAGCGCGATATGTACTTATATCCAACTTCCATCCCAAGTTTGCTAGGGACCAGACTCAGCCTGCCTTTTTGTCTACTACCATTCTCCTTTCTCATGTTCTTCCATCTATTCCAACCTCACTGCACTCACTCTCTGCCTTAATCCGTCTGGACTACCCTCTCCTTTTCACAGTCCATCACTGACTCGTGCCTCTTCGGAAACACAGCAGCCAGATTTCTCTCTTTGTGCCACCCTTCTGCACTTTCCCCTGCTCTGCAGAGGATCCCTGAAAGTTTGCCAAGCCTGCCCTTGTGTCTCTGTAGATAACAGCCACGGTGAACCAGGAATCAGAGCTGCCTGGGATTTTCTAAGTAAAATCAATCGTCTGGGATTCTTCCCCATGGAACAGCCTCCCTAAAGGAGGGGGTCCCGGCCCAAGGTCCCTGCCACCCAGGGCCAGCAGAGTTCAGGTTACTCTTCCCTGGGTGACAGGTTGCCACATTCTAGTCTTGGAGGAACAGTCCAGTTGTGAGCTGGCTTGTTAGCCCCCCCCCCCCCAGCACTGGCATAGCGGATGGAGCACAGGCCTGGGAGTCAGAATGTCACTGGTTCTAGTCCCAGCTCCACCACACATCTGCTGTGTGACCTTAGGCAAGTCACTTCACTTCTCCGAGCCTCAGTTACCTCATCTGGACAATGGAGATTGAGAATGTGAGCCCCGCATGGGACAGGAACTGTGTCTGACCCGATTTGCTTGTATCCACTGCTTAGTAAAGTGCTTGACACATTGTAAGTGCTTAACGAATATCACAATTATTATTATATTTAAATGCCAGCCTCCTCCCACCAGGTCTCTGAAGGGGCACGCGAGCGCACGGGGTCCCGGGGTCCACCCAGCCTCACATTCACCAACTACCTGTGTTCTCTGCGAACTTTCACAAAAAACTCTCTCATGCACACGCTCGTGATGATCTGGCTTCTGTAATGCAATGATTGTTTTGGGAGCCACAAAGCAGTGGCCAGAATTCTTAATGCCATCAGAGGATAATGCCTAGGAATCCAAGAAACGCTTTAATTAGCAGCATCTGCGTTCGGAGCTCTGGACTAAGCACGTGGGAAAATAAGCGAGAGTAGACTCACTCCCTGCTCTCAAGAAGCTTACAGTCTAGCAGGGGAGAACAGTTAAATAAATTACAGGTAGGAGCTAGGTGCTACAGAGTTAACTAAAGTGCTTAGGTGACATGGGAGGAGGGAAGGGACAGTTGGGGGGGGATGCAATCAATGGAACTGGAGTGAAGAGCACCGTACTAGCCAGGAGAGTTGGCAGATGCAATCCCCGCCGACAAGGATTCTGCAGTTTAGAAGGGGAGACGGACACTAAAATAAATTATCAATACGGGAAGTGGGAGAGTATAGAAATATGAAGAGAAGCGCTGTGAGGTCAACATCAGTCATAAAGTAAGGAGATTAGAGATTACTCAGAGAAAGACTCCTTGGAGGAGACGTGATCTCTCAGGAGGCCGATGAAGATGGGGTGAGCAGTGCTCTGTCGGATGAGATGGAGGAAGGAGTTCCGGGCAGCGGGGAGACTGAGGAAGAGTTTTCTACTCCTCTCCCCGGCCCTCACCATCATCCCTCCGTTTCCAGAACCAATACCTTGGACTGCTCCTTCTTCCCCACCTTCCTGCCAGGCTCACTCCTCATGTTTCTTTAGGGATCCTTAATGCCTGGCCTCGGGATCTTACCTTATCTTACCAATGGAGATTCCAGTCACTGTCTGATACCAAGTGTGGTGAATCTGCTTCAGGAAGGAAAGCTCTTAATCGCCAAATAGTTCAGGTTCCCAGAGAAAAGACATGGAATTTGGAGGGGTAAAAAAAAAAAAAAAAAAAAAAAGGCAACTGGCTTGTGGCCCATTCTTTCAGGAAATCTTCCCTCACGCTTTCTATATCCTTGCCATCAAAACATACAAGAAGCGTTTCTCAGGGTTACACAGACTATTCAAGGACCTTGACTTGAGTGTAAATCCAAGCCTAGAATAGACACTACTACACATGCTCAGATTTGCTTTTGGCTCCAACACACATCTACGTTTGAACATTAAAATGCAGACTGCTCCGGGAGCTATATTAGAATTTTACTGCCCAAAGGAGGCAGAATATTGAACTGTAGAATCTTGGCTCCTACCCCTTGGGGAGCTTTCAGGCACACACAGCTAAAACAAACATCTAGCCATTTATGGAGTTTATACACATAAAACATTCGCACTAATTACCTCTCACAAGAATCCCACACTCCATTAATCTACATAGCCATAACTTATGGACATTTCTGTGATTTATATTAATGCCCATCTTCCCCTCTAAACTGTAAGGTCACTGTGGGCAGGGAACGTGTATAACTCTGTTGCACTCTCTCAAGGGCTTAGAACAGTGCTCTGCGCACAGTAAGTACTTAAAAATCTATCACCGATAGATTGATAGGGGGTTCCTTGATCCTCTGTTCCCTCTGAGACGATCTTCTAAATATGTGCATCCAAAGCCTTGCGTAATAGGCTCATAGTGTCTCCAAATTCAATATCTATGGCACTGCAAATCACTTTGGAATTTCAAAACAGCCCAACCGTAGCATAGAAGAGATTAACCTTACTGAGTACCAGAGTAAAAACGATGTATAATATCAAGTATCGGTGTCTTTACAAACAGAAAGAGGGAATAATGAAACAGAAAGAGGGAATGTTGAACAGACATAGAACTCTTCAATCGGTTCACTTTGCCAGATTTAAATCAACCGCATTTACTGAGCACTTGCTGGGTGCAGAGCACTGTACTAAGCACTTCGGAGAATGCAACACACACACTCCCTGCCCTTAGAGCATATGGAATCAAACTAATATCCAATCCATTTTTTTAAATCTGACACACTCAATACCCTGGATGAGAATGGCTTTGATAATCTAAATCTATCATTGCCAACAGGTGTCACGCTTCTCTTTTTTTTTTAATGCTGCAATAATGAAGTACTCTTGAAAATTCAGTAGCTTTTTTATTATTATTATCACTATCACTCTTTGGACATTTCTCAATCTGTAATCTCGTATCTTCATAACATTACTGAGGGGATTATCCATGGTATCTGCATCTATTAACCGCTTATTGTGAACAGAGCACTGTAATAATAATAATAATAATAATGTTGGTATTTGTTAAGCGCTTACTATGTGCCGAGCACTGTTCTAAGCGCTGGGGTAGACATAGGGGAATCAGGTTGTCCCACGTGGGGCTCACAGTTTTAATCCCCATTTTAATAATAATAATAATAATAATGTTGGTATTTGTTAAGCGCTTACTAGGTGCCGAGCACTGTTCTAAGCGCTGGGGAAGGTACAGGGTAATCAGGTTGTCCCACGTGGGGCTCACACACTTTTAATCCCTATTTTTACAGATGAGGGAACTGAGGCACAGAGAGGTTAAGTGACTTGCCCACAGTCACACAGCCGACAAGTGGCAGAGCTGGGATTCGAACTCATGAGCCCTGACTCCAAAGCCCGTGCTCTTTCCACCGAGCCACGCTGCTTCTCTACTGTACACTAAGAGCTGGGGAGATTACAACTGTGACAGTTGGTAGGCATGTTCCCTGCCCTCGATGAGCATACAGTCTAGAGCAGGAGACTGACAATATAAATGAATGCTATAGATATGCACATCAGTGCTCGGGCTGAGGGAGGGGTGAATAAAAGGTGCAAATCCCAGTGCCAGGGTGATGCAGAAAGGAGTGGGAGAAGAGGAATGCGGGCTTAGTCGGGGAAAGCCTCTTGGAGGAGGTGTACTTTTAATAAAGGCTTTGAAGGTGAGGAGAGTGACGGTCTGTCAGATATGAAGAGGGAGGGCAACCCAAGCCAGAGGTAGGATGTGGGCGATAGGTCAGCGGCGAGGTAGACGAGATCGAGGTACAGTGAGTAGGTTGGCATTAGAGGAGCAAAGTGTTCAGGCTGGGTTGGAGGCAAGGGGCAAGACGATGGAGTGTTTTAAAGGATACTACATTCATGCGTTATTCCCATTTTTTAGGTGAGCAGACCGCGGTACACTGAAGGGAGTGGTCCAAGCCCAGAGAAAGCCGTAGAAGTGGGACTAAACTCAGGTTTCTAGATTACGTCCAGATTGAGCGCTCCGTACAGTGCACGCAGTTAAAGCGCTCAATCTATACGACTAAATTGAATGCATGCCCAGTTCTTTATTAGGCCATTAGGCTGCCTCGCCAGAGACCACACCCACCGGCGAGGTCCAGTAGAAATTAAGTCAACTCACAACACCGGACAGACTACTTTCTGAAGTTCAACTTTGGGACTTCAGTGCTACATCACAAGACGCTCCCCAGTGTAAAGACGAAGGTCACTAACGCAATGCCACATTTTAGTCGGCATAAGTTACACAGTCAGGAAACAGCGGAGGGATGGAAGAGTGAGTCTCAACCGAGCTTCCTTGGGTATCATGCCACGGCACCTGCAATTCTGTGCAATTATTTTTCAGTATCAGAGATGAGAGCTTCTAAAGTTCACACTATCGCTCACCACAATCCACACCTCTCAAATTCTCCGCTTTAATGTTTTGTGAAAGAACACCTATGTAGTTCTACTCTACAGAAACCCAGCACTTCTAATGGTAGAAGATAGCCAAAGTAATCATAGATTAAATTGGCTTTTATCCCTAGAGGTGAGGAAAAGTGAATCTGGTGACATTCAATTCAGGACTAAAATCCAGACAGAGTTTTTTATTTTTGTTTCTCCCCCCCCCACCCCCCACCCCCCACCCCCAAAGCCTACTGAGAGTTCACCCTTGTGATGTATGGCTAAGGTTCTGTACAACTGCTGATATCCACACACATTATGAGAATACAGGGGAAAAATAATCTCACAGAATGCTTCAGGTCAGATGGAAATAAAATAGTCTGCAGATAAAGAATGGCTTGCCATTTCCCAAATCTATTCCACATCAGACCCTTCCGACTCAGAATGATGATGATAAGGGTATCTGTTATGCCCACACGCCCTGACTGCCTAGAATCTCTTATTCCACAGAGGCACAAGCCTTACTTAAAACATATCCTGAAACTCCCTAACTAGGGAAGTCACTAACAGCACTCAAAACCTCCATATGCCACTTTGTCAACCTACCCCTACCCAGCTATATTGAAGCAACCATTAAGGATATTTAAAATAAAGACTTGTGGATTTATCTGTGCAAATGCCTAGCTTGGGTACTTCTGTCCATTCCTGGCCCCATTCATTTTTCTTGTTTGGAAACTAAGACAACCTATCTCGAAAGAACATATCACATAAGTGAGGGAGACTTAAGGAAGCGTGTCTGAAAGGGTTCTTTGCAGGAATTCTCAGAAACTATATAGTCGCTGGCATTTTAAAATAAAAATATTACTCATAACGGGGCTCGATGTCACATCCTTACTGGAAAGGGCTGGCCAACCCGTTGAAAACCTGATTGTCCAGTAAAGAACCAAATGGTCATTCTTTCCCTCGCTAATCCACAGGCACGGCTTCTACCTAAGGGGCAGAGCCTGAAAGCTTATGTGCTTCCATTAGCAACAGAGATCATGGATGTGGCTTAAAAGGCAGATCGCAATCCATTATAATATTAATAATAGGAATGGCAGTCACAGATGTGAACAGAAAGCCTACAGACACAAAGCAGATGGGGCTAAAGAAAGCCTCCCCGTGCAGAATTTGAACAATGGCTAACGAGACTTTTCCACCTCCCCGACCCACAACACAGCTCCTCTGCCATGGGGCTAAAGTTGTGGAGAGGCCACGGGAAAACAAAGAACTCTGATGGAGTTAATTCAAGACCATAGAGAAGATCATTCATTCAACATCAACTGAACTAAAGCTGAAAGACTCAAGTACAACCAACCATAAGAGATCTGATTTAACACGGGCCATTGTATCACTGAACAGTCCGAACGTGCTAAACATCCGATGCTTGCTTTACTTGCCTCAATTTTCCCACATCTCTCGACTCGACTCTTCTGGGTGGTTTTTCCTATCTTTCAAAACTGACCTTTTCCAGAACAAAGAAAAAAAACCACCCAAAATGGGTAGCTCTTGGTTACCCACGATGATGCAGATAAGACAGGAGAAATCCACAGGTATCCAGCCTCCGAAAACCCCCTTTACACAGAGTTAATCGTATTTATTGAGCTCTTGTGTGCACAGCACTGTACAGAGCGGTTGGAAAAGTACAACCCAAGGGTCACAGACCCGTTCCTGCCCCAGAGTTTCAAAATCCTCTCCCAACCAAACCCTTTACCGGAATTCAAAAAAGCAGCTAACCTGACTAATTTTACTAGGCTGCCATCCAAAGAGGCCTCCCCTGAAAGGGGTCTCCCCATGGTGTTCAGAAAAAAAATTCCATTCAATTCCAAGTATCACACCACCACCCCATCCTGGATTTCTCCCGGCTCTCCGAGTCCAACCAAGAACCATTCGGGGGCAGGAAGTAGCTTTACTTGGGGTTCTTTAGTTCTGCGTTAGCAGGGCTGGCTGTCCGAGCGCACTGAGGCAACACCCCACGGGACCTCCTCCATATTCTACCAGGTTTCACTTTTTTCCCCTACCCCATCCAGTTTCCCTGGGAGGTCACGGAGTAGTGAAATAAGCCAAAACAGGCAATCGGTCAGGTGAGATGCAAAAGGTAACCCAGGCTCTGAACAATCTAAGTCTTCACTATCGGTGCCTACATTCACGCTCGGGAAACTCATTTAAAATGCTCACACTCCACCTTTATGCAGATGACCCCCACATCTATCACTAGCCCCAGCTTTTTCACCTGCTCTATAATCTCACATTTCCAGGGCTACACGGACGTCCCACCAACACCTTAAACTCAACGCATCACTGGGAAAGCTGCATGGCCCAGCGGAAAGAGCACGGGCCCGACAGTCAGAGGACCGGGGTTCTAATGTCGGCTCTGCCAATTGCTTGCTGGGTGACATTGATGATAATAATAATAATAATAATGTGGGTACTTGTTAAGCGCTTACTATGTGCAGAGCACTGTTCTAAGCGCTGGGGTAGATACAGGGTCATCAGGTTATCCCTCGTGAGGCTCACGCTCTTAATCCCCACTTTACAGATGAGGTAAGTGAGGCACAGAGAAGTGAAGTGACTTGCCCAAAGTCACAGAGCTGACAAGTGGCAGAGCTGGGATTCGAAGCCATGGCCTCTGACTCCCAAGCCCGTGCTCCTTCCACTGAGCCACGTTGCTTCTCTAATGATGATGACGTTGATAACAACAATAATGTTGGTATTTGTTAAGCGCTTACTATGTGCCGAGCACTGTTCTAAGCGCTGGGGTAGACACAGGGGAATCGGGTTGTCCCACGTGGGGTTCACAGTCTTCATCCCCATTTTACAGACGAGGGAACTGAGGCACAGCGAAGTTAAGTGACTTGCCCACAGTCACACAGCTGACAAGTGGCAGAGCTGGGATTCGAACTCATGAGCCCTGACTCCAAAGCCCGTGCTCTTTCCACTGAGCCACGCTGCTTCTCCTAATGGTATTTTGTAGTCTATTTTTAACCACTCAATCTCCAAGGGCTCCTTCCCCTCTGCCTTCAAACACGCCCACGTCTCCCCCATCCTAAAAAAACCCGCTCTTGACCCCACTTCCCCCTCCAGTTATCGTCCTATCTCCCTACTACCCTTCCTTTCCAAAATCTTAGAACGAGTCGTCTACAATCGATGCCTAGAATTCCTTAACTCCCATTCTCTCCTAGACCCCCTCCAATCTGGCTTCCGTCCCCTCCACTCTACCGAGACTGCTCTCTCTAAGGTCACCCGTGACCTCCTTCTTGCCAAATCCAATGGCTCCTGCTCCATTCTGATCCTCCTTGACCTCTCTGCTGCCTTTGACACTGTCGACCATCCCCTCCTCCTCCATACCTTATCTCACCTTGGCTTCACGGACTCTGTCCTCTCCTGGTTCTCCTCTTACCTCTCTGGCCGATCATTCTCGGTCTCCTTCGCTGGAGCCTCCTCCCCCTCCCATCCTTTAACTGTTGGAGTTCCTCAAGGGTCAGTTCTTGGCCCTCTTCTGTTCTCCATTTACACTCACTCCCTCGGTGAACTCATCCGCTCTCACGGCTTTGACTACCATCTCTACGCAGATGACATGCAGATCTACATCTCCGCCCCTGTCCTCTCCCCCTCCCTTCAGGCTCGCATCTCCTCCCGCCTCCGGGACGTCTCCCCCTGGATGTCGGCCCGCCACCTAAAACTCAACATGAGCAAGACTGAGCTCCTCATCTTCCCTCCCAAGCCCGGTCCGCTCCCAGACTTCTCCATCACCGTGGATGGCACGACCATCCTTCCCGTCCCGCAGGCCCGCAATCTCGGCGTCATCCTTGACTCGTCCCTCTCGTTCACCCCACACATCCTATCCGTTACCGAGACCTGCCGGTTTCACCTCTACAATATCGCCAAGATCCGCCCTTTCCTCTCCACCCAAACGGCTACCTTACTATTACGGGCTCTCGTTATATCCCGGCTAGACTACTGTGTCAGCCTTCTCTCTGACCTCCCTTCCTCCTCTCTCGCCCCGCTCCGGTCTATTCTTCACTCCGCTGCCCGGCTCATCTTCCTGCAGAAACGATCTGGGCATGTCACTCCCCTTCTTAAACAACTCCAGTGGTTGCCTATCGACCTCCGCTCCAAACAAAAACTCCTCACTCTAGGTTTCGAGGCTCTCCATCACCTTGCCCCTTCCTACCTCTCCTCCCTTCTCTCTTTCTACCGCCCACCCCGCACGCTCCGCTCCTCTGCCGCCCACCTCCTCGCCGTCCCTCGGTCTCGCCCATCCCGCCGTTGACCCCCGGGTCACGTCCTCCCGCGGTCCCGGAACGCCCTCCCTCCTCACCTCCGCCAAACTGATTCTCTTTCCCTCTTCAAAACCTTACTTAAAAATCACCTCCTCCAAGAGGCCTTCCCAGACTGAGCTCCTCTTCCCCCTCTACTCCCTCTGCCATCCCCCCTTTACCTCTCCGCAGCTAAAGCCTCATTTTCCCCTTTTCCCTCTGCTCCTCCACCTCTCCCTTCCCATCCCCACAGCACTGTACCCGTCCGCTCAACTGTATATATTTTCGTTACCCTATTTATTTTGTTAATGAATTGTACATCGCCTTGATTCTATTTAGTTGCCATTGTTTTTACGAGATGTTCTTCCCCTTGACGCTGTTTAGTGCCATTGTTCTTGTCTGTCCGTCTCCCCCGATTAGACTGTAAGCCCGTCAAACGGCAGGGACTGTCTCTATCTGTTGCCGACTTGTTCATCCCAAGCGCTTAGTACAGTGCTCTGCACATAGTAAGCGCTCAATAAATACTATTGAATGAATGAATGAATATGTGCCAGGCACCGTTCTAAGTGCTGGGGTAGGTACCAGTAAATCAGGCCGTCCCACGTGGGGCTCACAGACTTAATCCCCATTTTACAGACGAGGTAATGGAGGCACAAAGTCACACAGCTGATAAGTGGCGGAGCCGGGATTAGAACCCATGATCTCCGACTCCCGAGCCTGTGTTCCATCCACTAAGCCACGACAGGTCACTTTGATTCTCGGTGCCTCGGTTCTCCTCTTCTCCCTTCTGCTTATGCCGTGAGCCCCATGCGGGACAGGGAGATGTTCTTCCCCTCGACTCTATTTATCGCCGCTGTTCTCGTCTGTCCGTCTCCCCCGATTAGACCGTAAGCCCGTCAAACGGCAGGGACTGTCTCTATCAGTTGCCGACTTGTTCATCCCAAGCGCTTAGTACAGTGCTCTGCACATAGTAAGCGCTCAGTAAATACTATTGAATGAATGAATGAATGACTGTGTCCAACCTAATTAACTTGTATCCACCCCAGTGCTTAGAATAGTGTTTGACACACGCAGTAAGTGCTTAACAAATGCCACACACTATCATGTATCAAACTGTCAAAAAGTTGATCCCCTAATCTTCCCTCCAGAACCTTCTTTTCTTCACTTTCCCATCAGTTAACAATACCGCCCAACTCCCCGTCCCAGAAGCGCCTAACTTTGGAGCCAATTTTGGTTCATTATTAAACCCAGACAGTTTTCTCTCCACAGTATTTCCCAGATTCCTTACAAACACCACCTCGTTCAAATTTCTGAAATCTCCCAACTAGATTCAGTGTCTTCACTGGCCTCTCCGCCTCCAAGCCCTCCCCTCTTCAGTCTATACTACCTTTCTCTTAACTGGATAATTCACTACCGTCATCCCCTCTACTAGAGAAGCAGCGTGGCTCAGTGGAAAGAGCCCGGGCTTGGGAGCCAGAGGTCATGGGTTCGAATCCCGGCTCTGCCCCTTGTCAGCTGTGTGACTGTGGGCAAGCCACTTCACTTCTCTGGGCCTCAGTTCCCTCATCTGTAAAATGGGGATTAACTGTGAGGACAACCCGATTACCTTGTAACTCCCTCAGCACTTAGAACAGTGCTCTGCACATAGTAAGCGCTTAACAAATACCAACATTGTTATTATTATTATTAAAGCCTCCAAAGGCTCCCAATTTCTAGCCCCATTAAGCGGATCCCTACAGCCACCCATCATCCTCACCACCCGCCGAACCAGCTTGGGACAGGAGACTCCCTTCCGAGCTGTGTGAGCCCAGCGGTTGGGAAAGAGACACCCTGCCTGGAGTCACCTAAGGACTCCTCCTGCCAGGAACAATTTAGCTACTTTGTTTTATATTATAACCTTGATTTTTTTTTCCCTTTATGTCATGTGTGAAGCTGCTACTCTGTGCCAGGCACCGTACTAAAGCGCTGGGGTTGATACAAGTTGAGCAGGTTGGACGCAGTCCCTGTTCCACATAGGGCTCACAGTCTTAATCCCCATTTTACAGAGAAGTGACTTGCCCGAGGCCACAGTAGGCAAGTGGTGGAGCCGAGATTAGAACCCAGGTCCCTCCAATTCCCAGGCCATCAAAATCATTTTTGAGCCTGTTCATTCACTGTGGTTTTCTTTTATACCGTCCGTTTGCCCCCATTCGGAAGGCGAAGCCCTGCTTGGGTCAGGGACCACGTCTAATCAGTTTCCCTAGTATTTTCCCCACCACTTAGCACAGTGCTTGGCACACGGCACCTACCGCTACTACCTATCAATTGCATTTATTAAGTGATGACTGTGCTCAGGACATCAAACTAACTGCTTAAGAGAGGACAATATAGAGGTGAGAGACATAATCCCTGCTCTCGGGAATGGACAACCAAAGGTCAGGGGGAGGTAAAAGGCACAAAATTCACTGTAGATAGGAAGAAAAAGAGAATGGAAAGATGGATAGGTGAAATAACGAGTCTAAGTGGTAGAGTTTGTAAATCGTTAGGTACAGAATTGCTTCTCTAGACTTCAAGCTTCTTGTGGGCAAGACACATCCCTACCGACTCTGTCAAACTACCCGCTCCCAAGCACCTGATATAATGCTTTGCACACAGTGAATGCTCAATAAATAGGACCGATCGATTACAGATGACCATCTGTTCTCTTTACCCTCCGGGTAAAGAGGGTAAAATAGGGATTTTTACGCACTCTGCCCCTCCCCAGATTACTCTGAGTTGCCTCCATTTCACCTCTTCCCTGCTCTGAGACGGCCTGCTTCCACCCTTCCCCTAGCCTGGAATTCCTTCCCTCTTAAATCCTGGAGATAGTTGATACTTACTGAGAGCTTATTACATGCAGAGCACTGTACTAAGCGCCAGCCTAAACACTCTCCCCGGCTTCAAAACCCTCCGAAAAATTCCACCCGCTCTAAGACGCATGCCTCATCATCCCGACACTTTTGACCTTCAGCGTATATCGATCGACATACACCGTTGACTGAACCATGCTTCCTCTCTGGTTGTTAATTGCATTTTCCCCTCCTCCTCTCCACTGCTTGTAAATAATCTGCGCCTGCTTTTTTCTGCTATTAGAATAGAAATACCTTGAGGGCAGAGACCACGTCTTTTAACCTCCATTGAACATTTTTAAATGTTTAATACAGCGATCTGGAAGGTCCTCAATCAATTCTATTCACTGATAGGAGTACTAATCACATACCGTGGGTAGTATCAATCAATACCGAGCAACAGAGCCAAATTTACTGTTCGGAACAATCTGTCACGGTGGGACAAGTGGAAACGAAGACACTGAATGTCTTTGCTAATGCGATGTAAAAATTTCAATAAATTCCAAGTATTTTCCCAATATAAATATCAATGATTAATTATGAGCATACAATATGCTCAAGCAAGATGACTCCTGAGCTGAATATCCGCTAAACAGCGAGAAATGCATTATCAGACTTTCCATTTCAGATCGAAGCCAAAAAGATGCACTATCCTGACCTCTCCCCCCACCCCCTTTCCAGTTTGCCTATCTGTTGCCGAAGTGTACATTCCAAGCGCTTAGTACGGCGCTCCGCACAGAGTCAGCGCTCAATAAATACTAGTGAATGAATGAATGCATGCCTAATTTAGGACAATAAATACATTTGGAGGATCTTTGAAATATCTCCGGTCTCTCCTGAGCCTTTTCTGGAAATAAGTGCTAAAAGTGGCACGTCAGTTGGCGATACTTCAGATTTTCAACGATGCTCCATATTTTTCAGCTCAGCAGCCCCTCTCGGGGTCGCACCTGGAGAATTTCCAGGACTCTACCAGTGTCGACTAAGGGAGGGAGAGTCAAGCAGAGGCCCGTCCATGGCATTCCCAGCTGGGGCAGTGGCTAGCGAGGGGAAGGCGACCTGCTACAAGTCAAAAACCCACCTGGGCGAGAGAGAGTCGAGGGCAGAGACTCAACCTCACTGCACGGAAGGAGGCGCTTCCGAATTTTTACCAAGAAAACTCTACGGATCGGCTACCAGAACCCTCGCAGATGGAGGTGGCGCGTCCCGGGAGAGATGCATCCACAGCGTCGCGCCGGGTGGGAGACGACTCGACGGCGTAAGACGAGAATATAGTACAGGCCCAAGACGTGCTTCGATTATGAGTGGCTCGGGGGGCGGGGGGGGGATGGGGATGGGGAGGAGGGGAGAATAGGGTCCCAGGAATTCGAGGAGACGACCTTGGAGCCCCTCGTGGTTCAGGCCCACCTCAGGGTGCCAGGTGGCTGGCCGTAAGCCCGTCAACGGGCAGGGATCCAACTCACCTCCTCCAAGAGGCCTTCCCAGACTGAGCTCCCCTTCTCCCTCTACTCCCTCTACCACCCCCCCCCCACCTCTCCGCAGCTTAACCCTCTTTTCCCCCCATTTCCCTCCGCTCCTCCCCCTCTCCCTTCCCATCCCCTCAGCACCGTACTCGTCCGCTCAACCGCATATATTTCCATCACCCTATTTATTTTGTTAATGAAATGTACATCGCCTCGATTCTATTTAGTCGCCATCGGTTTTTACGAGATGTTCTTCCCCTCGACTCTATTTATCGCCATCGTCCCCGTCTGTCCGTCTCCCCCGATTGGACCGTAAGCCCGTCGAACGGCAGGGACCGTCTCTATCTGTTGCCGACTTGTTCATTCCAAGCGCTTAGTCCAGCACATAGTAAGCGCTCAATAGATACTATTGAATGAACGAAGGGATCGTCTCTGTTGCCAAACTGTCCATTCCAAGCGCTTAGTACAGTGCTCTGCGCATAGTAAGCGCTCAGTAGATACTATCGAATGAACGAATGGCTCAAACCCAGATGGGCAGGTCCCACACAAGCAGCGGTTTTCGACGAAATGCTAAATCGCCTTGAGACCCTAGAAATAAGCCCTTCTCATTTAATACGGTGGGCACTCGGAAGCCCGCTCAGTTGATAAGGAAGGAGCGTATTTAAAGCAGTGATACCAGAAGGTCTTGCTGCAGAATTGAAGACGGAACGAAGAGACGAAATCGAAGCCAACGTTTTTCTCGTTTACTCATTTCAATAGTTATTTCTGCAGCACAAGCCTATTAAGGGTACAGAGATTTCTATCCTTCTTAGGCATTTATAGTCCCTCGGTCCCAGTTGAAAAAGTGCAAACATTTCAAAAAGATGCCCGCCATATATGGCAGACATCTCTCAGAACACAGGGCTTAAAAAAAAAAAAAAAAAAAAAAAAGACTCACGCATCCTCCTGCATAGGCTGCCCCCGAAATATTATCTCACTGCCAGCCGGGAGCTTGCCGGCCAGGTCAACGTTTTAGTAACTGGGGAAAGGAAATTCTAGCGAAGACGCTCAAGGTCATTTTTCTCTCCTGCAAATTCACATCTCTCCTCCACGCTCGCCGCGGTAAGAAGCAAGCGTTGGTTTTTCCGAGGATTCCGGAGAAGTTGCAACACCGTACCCGCTGACCTGTTAGGAGCCGGGATGCTTCTCCAGCTCCGTTTCATTCATCATCAAGAAAGCGAGCAATACCGAAAGCGCGCGTCGGTTCCAGCGGCTGCTTTCCCATCACCTACTGTCTTTTCCGAAACCAAGAGGGCCCAGGCCGGGGTCTTTACTTCACCGGCCTCTACAGGGGCAGGACGAAACACACGCGTCGCCCATCTACCCGAAACTACATCCCTTCTAAACTGCACAGCGCATCTTCAGAGACTGTCGCCCATTTTCATCTGAAGGAAAGAAAGTTCACCGACTTCTTTTCCCCGCTTCCGCCAGCTTTCTTTACACCATCAATCGGCTACGGAGAGAGTCGGGTTGAGGATGAAAGACTAGGCTTTCCAGCGCGTTCATCTGCACAGGCAAGCTTTATTATACGATCATCATTCAGCGAAGGTTCCACACCGAGGCCGATGTTTCCGAGCGTAGCGAGAGCGGAGTAAAACGCCAGGAACCCGCACCCGCCAGACGCCGAAAAGTGTCCGACACCTATCCGCAACTGAGGCCTTCGAGGTTTTTAAGCCGGTTCGTTCACCCTGTCTGTTGGAGGAGTGAACTGATAACTTGTGCACGAGGTTTCTGGTCAGAAGAGGGGCTTTCGAGCTAGACGGCGGCCATAATTAGAAGCAGCGCGGCTCAGTGGAAAGAGCGCGGGCTCGGGAGGCGGAGGTCACGGGCTCTACTCCCGGCCCCGCCGCTCGTCAGCCGTGTGACCTCGGGCAAGTCACTGAACTTCTCTGTGCCTCAGTTCCCTCATCCGTCAAAGGGGGATTAAAACCGCGAGCCCCACGCGGGACAGCCTGCTCACCTTGTATCCCCCAGCGCTTAAAACGGGGCTTTGCGCGTAGTAAGCGCCTAACAAATACCGCTATTTATTTATTTCTATTCATCGCCTTCACATTACCCACGTCTACCCAATCCCACTCTTTCAGAACTCCAATCGCGACCCCTCAGAGTCGCCCACCCCCGACGCCGACAGAGTTTTACCGAGTTTAGTCCCGCGCCCGAACTCGGCCCGATCTGCGACTGTCGGCCCGAGTCCCCCCCGTGCTTCAAACGAAAACCCAAAAGCAAAAACGCCCACAGCAACTGACCACGGGGCCGGGGGGCCGACTCGACCCAGTTTTCCCGGGCTGGGCCACTAAGGCATCCGAGACGCGGCGGGCGCGGACAAGCTCCACCCACGACCCCTTGGAGGTCGCTCCGGGTCAAGGGTCTCCGGGTTCCTCAAGGCCACCGATCCGAGGGAGAGACTCGAGCGAGCGTCGGAGACGAGGAGCCTCCCGAGGCAGAAGGAGGGAAAACGCAACGTGCGGCCTTCCGGAAAGACCGGTGCGGGGGGCGGCGGGGGGGAAGAAAGGAAAACGAGGCGGGGTTCAGAGGCGAGGGCCGGTCGTGGCGGAGGATGGCGGAGGATCCGAAGGTCTCGTCCCCGCCGAGCGGATTTTGAGAGGTCGGGGGACGCCCGCCCTCCCGTAACCCCCCTACCCCCAAACCCTCCCTCCGTCCCGCGGCCACCCGCCGGCCCGTCCACACGGCCGAAGCTCCTCGGCCCACCCGCCCGTCCGTCCCGTCGTATCTACTGAGCGCCCACCGTGCCGCGGGGAGCGGGCGGGGGATCCAGGTTGGCCGTCCCCCATCGGGGGGAACTGAAATGGGCCCCCTGACGGGAGCTGCAGGGAAGAGATAACAACGATGATAACGTTGGTATCCGCGAGGCGCTCACTACGCGCAGAGCGATTTAATTTAACCAACGTTGGCATCTGTTAAGCGCTCACTACGTGCAGGGCACCGTTCTAAGCGCCGGGGGGAGACCCAGGGGAATCGGGTGGCCCCACGTGGGGCTCACGGTCTTCATCCCCATTTGGCAGATGAGGTGACTGAGGCACAGAGAAGGGAAGCGACTGCGGGCAAGCCATGATTCGAACTCACGACCTCGGACTCCAAAGCCCGTGCCCCCTTCCCCCTGAGCCACGCCGCTTCTCGCCGTCCTCAGCGCCGGGGGGAGATCCAGGGTCGCCGGGCGGTCCCACGTGGGGCTCCCGGTCTTCAGCCTCATTTTACAGAGAAGTCGACCTGCCCACGGTCCTCGGCCGGGGGGCGAGGGGGGGAGCCGGGATCCGAACCCATGACCTCTGACCGCCGAGCCCCGCCGCTAGAGAGGCCCCGGCGGGGTTAACGGACCCCGACGTTCTCAGGAGCGGGAAGGGAGGACCTCTCCAGCCGCCGTCCCGGGCGGGAAGAGGGGGAATCGGCTCTTCGATTCTATTTCTATTTCTCGATCTATTTCTCGATCTATTTCTCGGGCGGGGATCGTCCCTCGGCGCTCGATCGATGCTTTGCCGAGAGACAACACGCACACGCGGTCTCACAAAAGAGACCCGCATACACACGGTCGCCCACACAGAGTTACACACAGAGGGACGCCTACAGACACACACACAGTTACACAAACATTCAATTCCACAAAGAGACGCACACCCACACAGTTATACAAAGAGATACACACACAGACAGAAACACACAGTTACACAGAGAGAGAGACGCATACACACCGCGCACACACACGCTTACACGGGGAGACACACACAGACACACACAGAGAGACACATACAGTGACAGACACACGCCCCTACACACCCACAGACACACACACACACACAGTCCCACACATAAAGACACACACACAGTGATACACACACACACATCCAGACACGCACACCGTGACACACATACACATGCACACAGTGACACACATCCAGACACACTGCCAGTTACACGCACACATAGGATGCACATCCAGACACACACACACAGTCACACACACAGACGCACACATCAAGACACACACACACACAGACGCACACACAGCGTGACACACATCCACATCCAAACCTGCACACCGTGACGCCCATACACACGCACACCGTGACACGCATCCAGACACACACACACACACACAGAGTCACACACACACACAACTGTACATATACAGACACATACATAGCTACACACACACACACGGTCGCACATATCCAGACACACACACACACACCGTGACACCCATGCACACGCACACGGTGACACACATCCAGACGCACACACACAGAGGGACACGCATCCAGACACACATATCCAGCCGTGCACACACACAGCTGCACCTATACAGGCACACACACAGTTACACACACAGACACATAGTTACACACACAGTCACACACACAGCTACACACACAGTTACACACACACAGACACACAGTCACACACACACAGACACACACAGACACACACAGTTACACACACAGACACATAGTTACACACACAGTCACACACACACACAGACACACACAGACACACACAGTTACACACACAGACACATAGTTACACACACACACACAGACACACACAGTTACACACACACAGACACATAGTTACGCACACACACACAGACACACACAGTTACACACACACACAGAGTCGCACACATCCAGACCCACACGCCCCGTGACCCCCGTCCACGCGCACACGGTGACACACATCCAGACACACACACACACACACACACAGTCACACACACAGACACACACAGCTATACCTATACAGAGTCACACAGACACACAGTTACACACACACACACAGCTGCACCTACACAGACTCACAAATAGTTAAACACGCAGCTGCACCTACACAGACACACACAGAGTTACCCCCCCCCACACACACACACACAGCTGCACCTACGCAGACACGCACATAGTCACCCAGACACACAGTTACACCCAGACACACAGTTACACACAGACACACAGCTGCACCTACACAGACACACACAGTTACACACAGACACACAGCTGCACCTACGCAGACACGCACATAGTCACACAGACACACACACAGTTACACACAGACACACAGCCGCACCTACACAGACACGCACAGAGTCACCCAGACCCACAGTTACACACACACACACACAGTCGCACACGTCCAGACCCGCACCCCCCGCGACCCCCATCCACGCGCAGCCACACAAAGACACACACACACACACACACACTCATCCATCCATCCATCCGTCCGTCCGTCCGTCCGTCCGTCCTTGCGACCCAGCGCAGCGCCGGAGCGGGGCGGGGCGAGGCGCGGGGCTCTACCTGGCAGCCGTAGAGGCGGCCCAGCTGCTCGACGATCCACTCCTCCAGCACCAGCCTCTTCCGCAGCTCCTTGCGATCGTATTTCACCGTCACTTTGCCCTGCTGATGGCGCCGCTGCTGCTGCTGCTGCTGCTGCTGCTGCTGCTGCTGCTGCTGCTGCTGCCGGTCGAGCGGGCCGGACGCATCGTCCCGGGCCGGGCCGGGGGAGGAGGAGGAAGAGGAGGAGGAGGCGGCGGCCCGGGGGCTCTGGAAGAAGACCCTGGCGGGCGCGGCGGCCGCCCCGCCGCCCGGCTCCACCGACATGCTCCCGGGGCTCCCGCGGCGGCGGCGGCGGCGTCGGACACAACGTGCCGCTCCGCCCGGCACCTGCTCCGCCGCCCGCCGGGCCGGGCGGGGGCGGGCGCCGATTGGGTGGCGGCGGGCTGGGGGGCGGGGCCGGGACTCCGGGGGGCGGGGCCTCGCTCGGATGGGGCGGGGCCCTGGAGAGGGCGCTGGGGGCGGGGTCAGGTCATCGGGGGCGGGGGCCGGTCTCTGATTGGGCGGGGGCGGGCTTTGAGGGGGCGGGGCCAGGCGCTGATTGGGTGGAGGCGGGCTGGGGGCGGGGCCGGGACTGCGGGGGGCGGGGTCTCGCTCGGATGGGGCGGGGCCCTGGAGAGGGCGCTGGGGGCGGGGCCGGGCTGCGATTGGGGGGGCGGGCTGGGGGCGTGGCCAGGACGTCAGGGGGCGGGGCCTCGCTCTGATTGGGCGGGGGCGGGGCCAGGCGCTGATTGGGTGGAGGCGGGCTGGGGGGCGGGGCCGGGACTGCGGGGGGCGGGGTCTCGCTCGGATTGGACGGGGCCCTGGAGAGGGAGCTGGGGGCGGGGCCGGGCTCCGATTGGGTGGAGGCGGGCTGGGGGCGTGGCCAGGACGCCAGGGGGCGGGGCCCCGCTCGGATTGGGCGGGGGCGGGCTTTGAGGGGGCGGGGCCAGGCTCTGATTGGGTGGAGGCGGGCTGGGGGCGTGGCCAGGGCGCCAGGGGGCGGGGGCTCGCTCTGATTGGGCGGGGCCTCGCTCTCATTGGGCGGGGTCCTGGAGAGGGCGCTGGGGGCGGGGCCGGGCTCCGACTGGGTGGAGGCGGGCTGGGGGCGTGGCCAGGAATTCAGGGGGCGGGGCCTCGATCTGATTGGGCGGGGCGGAATGGAGGCGGGGTCCTGGAGAGGGCGCGGGGGCGCGGTCAGGTTTTCGGGGACGGAGCCAGGCTCTGAATGGGCGGGGCCGGACCTTCAGGGGGTGTGGCCGGGCTTTGAGGGGCGGGGCCAGGACTTCAGGGAGCGGGGACAGGGTCTGATTGGGCGGGACGGGGGTGGGGCGGGGCCGGACATTGAGGGGGGGCGGGCTCTGATTGGGGCGGGTTGGGGGCGGGGCCTTGAGGGGTGGGGCCGGGCATTGATTGGTGGAGGCGGGCTGGGGGCGGGGCCAGGCCGTGGCCAGGCCGTGAGGGGCGGTGCCAGGCTGGGGGGCGGGGCCCTGGAGAGTTCGTTGGGGGCGGGGCCAGGATCTGGTTGGGCGGGACCGGGCGGGGGGCGGGGCCAGACATTGAGGGAACGGGGCCTGGCTCTGATTGGGCGGGGGTCGGCCTGTGGGGCGGGGCCAGACCTTGAGGGGCGTGGTCATGCGTTAAGGAGGAGTGGCCACCCGTAAAGGGGGCGGGGCCAGGCTTGGGGACAGAGCCGTGGGGGAGCGGCCTGGGGGCGGGGCCCACGATCTGGGGGCGTGGCCATTCTTGGGGGCGTGGCTTGCTTGGGGGCTTGACCAATGGGCGGACTCGGAGGGGTGGCCACTCGGGGTGCGGGGCTATTCTTATTGGTGGGGCGCTGCCTGGGGGCGGGGCTTATTTGGGGGCTTGACCAATAGGCGGGCTCGGAGGGCGTGGCCACTCTTGGGGGCGGGGCTGTTCTCATTGGCGGGGCGCTGCCTGGGTGGTGTGGCGAATCTGGGGGGGCGGGGCTTGTCTGTGGGCTTGACCAATGGGCGGGCTCGGAGGGCTGGCCACTCGGGGTGCGGGGCTATTCTTATTGGTGGGGCGCTTCTTGGGGGCGGGGCTTATTCGGGGGCTTGACCAATGGGCGGGCTCGGAGGGCGTGGCCACTCTTGAGGGCGCGGCTGCTATTGGCGGGGGCGCTATTTGGGGCGGGGCTTGTTTGGGGGTTTGACCAATGGACGGGCTCGGTGGGCGTGGCCACTCTTTGGGGGGCGGGGCTGTTCTCATTGGCGGGGCGCTGCCTGGGTGGTGTGGCGAATCTGGGGGGGGGCGGGGCTTGTCTGTGGGCTTGACCAATGGGCGGGCTCGGAGGGCGTGGCCACTCGGGGTGCGGGGCTATTCTTATTGGTGGGGCGCTTCATGGGGGCGGGGCTTATTCGGGGGCTTGACCAATGGGCGGGCTCCGAGGGCCTGGCCCCTCTTGGGGGCGCGGCTGCTATTGGCGGGGCGCGGCTTGGGGGCGTGGCCTCCGTGGGCGTGGCTCGTCTGGGGGCGTGGTCGCCCTTGGGGTGGGGCTATCGGGGGCGGGCTGGGCTGGGGGCGGGGCTATAATGCATTCAATAATATAATCATATAAAAATAATATCGAATTGATTCATTTAATCCTATTTCCTGAGCGCTTCCTGTGTGCAGAGCACTCGGTGGCAAGAGCCCGGGCTGGGGAGTCAGAGGTCATGGGTGCGAATCCCGGCTCTGCCGCTTGGCAGCTGTGGGACTTTGGGCAAGTCACTTCCCTTCTCGGGGCCTCAGTGACCTCATCTGGAAAATGGGGATGAAGACGGGGAGCCTCACAGGGGGACGTCCTGATTCCCCTGTGTCTCCCCCAGCGCTTAGAACAGTGCTCGGCACCTAGGAAGCGCTTAACAAGTACCAACATCATTATTATTATTATTATCATTATTATTATTAGGAGAGGATGGCGTTGCCCAGGGGCAAGAGCCTGGGCTTGGGAGTCAATGATGGCATTCGTTAAGCGCTTCCTAGGTGCCGAGCACTGTTCTAAGCGCTGGGGAGGATACAAAGTGATGAGGTGGTCCCCCGTGGGGCTCCCCGTCTTCATCCCCGTTTTCCAGATGAGGTCACTGAGGCCCCCGCGAAGGGAAGTGACTCGCCCACCGTCCCCCCCAGTCGACAGGCGGCAGAGCCGGGATTCGCACCCATGACCTCGGACTCCCCAGCCCGGGCTCCGGCCACTGAGCCCCGCGTGGGTTCTAATTCCAGATCCACCCCTTTGCTGTGTGATCTTGGGCAAGTCACTTCCCTTCTCGGGGGGGGGGGGAGGCCTCAGCGACCTCAGCTGGAAAATGGGGATGAAGACTGGGGCGCCCCAGGGGGCACAGCCCGATCACCTTGTATCCTCCCCAGCGCTTAGAACAGTGCTCGGCACATGAGTAAGCGCTTAAATACCGTGATGATGAATATACGGCAATAAAGAGAGGCCATCCCCGCCCAGAGGGGAAGCTAGACGTGAATATAAATAAATCCATTCATTCCATCAATCGTATTTATTGGGCGCTCACTGCGTGCCGAGCACCGTACTAAGCGCTCGGGAACGCAGCATGCGGCTAAGAAAGAGAGACGATCCCCGCCCACGACGATTTTACAAGCTAGAGGGGAAGGTAGACATGAATATAAACAGATTCATTCATTCAATCATATCTACTGGGCGCTTACGGCGTGCAGAGCACTGTACTAAACGCCTGGGAAAGCATCACAGCCCACAGTGAGCTCACAGTCTAGAGGGGGGAGACAGGCATCAACGCCAATGAACAGACATCACTAGAAATAAAGTGCCCCATAAAAATAACAGAGAAGTACACAGATGCTGTGAGGCTGGAAGGCGGGCGGAGGGGGGAAAAAAAAAAATTCTTCAACCCCAGCGACGCTTCTGGTTGCATTTTCCCCACGCTGACCCTCAAGAAGCAGCGTGGCTCAGTGGAAAGAACCCGGGCTTTGGAGTCAGAGGTCGTGGGTTCGAATCCCGGCTCGGCCACCTGTCGGCTGTGTGACTGTGGGCCTCGGTTCCCTCATCTGGAAAAGGGGGATGAAGACCGGGAGCCCCACGTGGGACAACCTGATTCCCCTCTGTCTCCCCCAGCGCTTAGAACAGTGCTCGGCACAGAGTAAGCGCTTAACAAATACCAACATTATTATTATTAAAAGCATCCTTGGATGGTGAAATGATTTTCATGATTGTATTGTCATTGATGCGTTCATTCAATAGTATTTATTGAGCTCTTACTATGTCTACCCCAGCGCTTAGAACAGTGCTCGGCACACGAGTAAGCGCTTAACAAATACCAACATTATTATTATTATTATTATTAAAAGCATCCTTGGATGGTGAAATGATTATCATGATTGTATTGTCATTGATGCGTTCATTCAACAGTATTTATTGAGCTCTTACTATGTCTACCCCGGCGCTTAGAACAGTGCTCGGCACACGAGTAAGCGCTTAACAAATACCAACATTATTATTATTATTATTAAAAGCATCCTTGGATGGTGAAATGATTATCATGATTGTATTGTCATTGATGCGTTCATTCAACAGTATTTATTGAGCTCTTACTATGTCTACCCCGGCGCTTAGAACAGTGCTCGGCACACGAGTAAGCGCTTAACAAATACCAACATTATTATTATTATTATTAAAAGCATCCTTGGATGGTGAAATGATTATCATGATTGTATTGTCATTGATGCGTTCATTCAATAGTATTTATTGAGCTCTTACTATGTTCATTCATTCATTCAATAGTATTTATTGAGCGCTTACTATGTGCAGAGCACTGTACTAAGCGCTTGGGATGAACAAGTCGGCAACAGATAGAGACATTCTACCCCAGCGCTTAGAACAGTGCTCGGCACATGAGTAAGCGCTTAACAAATACCAACATTATTATTGTTATTATTATTATTAATAAAAGCATCCTTGGATGGTGAAATGATTTTCATGATTGTATTCGTTCATTCAACAGCATTTATTGAGCTCTTACTATGCGGTTGGAATGGACAATCCGGCAACAGATACCGTCCCTGCCCCACGACGGGTTCTCCGGTCTCATCAGGGGAGACAGACGGACAAAAACAAGACAATTTCATTGCAATAGATAGAATCGAGGGGATGGACCCCCCCCCCCCCATTAACAAAATGAATAGGGTGATTTTAATGGTGTCTCTTAAGCGCTTACCATGTGCTAGGCACTGTACTATCCGCTGGGGTAGAGATAAACTAATCAGGTTGGACACAGTCCATGACCCACTTGAGGCTCACGGTCTTAATCCCCATTTTATTCATTTATTCATTCCTTGAACTGTACTTATTGAGCGCTTACTGTGCGCTGAGCCCTGCACTGAAGGCTTGGAAAGTACAAGTCGGCCGCAAATAGAGAAGCGGCGTGGCTCGGTGGAAAGAGCCCGGGCTTGGGAACCTGAGGTCAGGGGTTCAAATCCCGGCTCTGCCCCTTGTCGGCTGTGTGACTGTGGGCAAGTCACTTCACTTCTCTGGGCCTCAGTGACCTCCTCTGGAAAATGGGGATGAACCGTGAGCCCCACGCGGGACAACCTGATGGCCCGGTATCTCCCCCGGCGCTTAGAACAGTGCTCTGCACAGAGTAAGCGCTTAACAGATACCAACGTTATTAAATAGAGACGATCCCTACCCAACCACGGGCTCCCACGGATGAGGACACCGAGGCACGGAGAATCACCCAATCCATTGCGTGCTTCCTGTGTGCGGAATACTGAACTAAGTCCTTGGGAGAGTACGATGCAACAGAATTGCTGCCCAGTTGTGCTTTCCAAGCGCTTAGTACAGTGCTCTGCACCCGATAAGTGCTCAGTAAAGACGATCGAATGAATGAATGAATGAATGTTCCTTGCCCACAACGAGTTTAACAACACTGATAACAATAATGCTAATGTTGGTATTGGTTGAGCGCTTACTACGTGCAGAGCACGGTGCTAAGCGCTGGGGTAGATACAGGGGAAGGAAACTGTCCCACGTGAGGCTCACAGCCTTCACCCCCATTTTCCGGATGAGGGAACTGAGGCCCAGAGAAGTGAAGCGACTTGCCCACAGTCACCCGGCTGACAAGGGGCAGAGCGGGGATTCGAACCCACGACCTCCGACTCCCAAGCCCGGGCTCTTGCCACTGAGTTTACACAGCAGTCACGTGGCAGAGCTGGGATTAGGACTCGGGTCTTTCTGATTCCCAGACCCACGCTCTGTCCACTAGGAAGTGTTATTCGTTCGTCCATTCCTTCAGTCTAATCTACTGAGCGCTTACTCAGTACAGCGCCCTGCACGTAGTAAGCGCTCAACAAATACCATTGAGCGAATGAATGAAGATTTATGCCAACTAATAATAATAATGACGTTGGTATTTGTTAAGCGCTTACTACGTGCAGAGCACTGTTCTAAGCGCTGGGGGAGATACAGGGTCATCAGGTCGCCCCACGTGAGGCTCCCAGTCAATCCCCATTTTCCAGAGGAGGTCACTGAGGCCCAGAGAAGCGAAGTGACTTGCCCACCCCCATTTTCCAGACGAGGGAACTGAAGCACAGAGAAGTGAAGTGACTTGCCCCCCGTCACGCAGCTGACAAGGGGCGGAGCTGGGATTCGAACCCACGACTCCTGACTCCCAAGCCCCGGTTCTTATTATCTATTGCTATTAATAGGCACATTACGGGGTTGTTCAGCACTTCCTGTGTGTCAAGCCCGGTTCTAAGGGTCACCCACACACCTCCCAACCGCCCCCGGCTGCTGCCCCGGCCGTTTTTCCGTAGACGTGGCCACATCCCCTTCCAAGCGCTTAGTGCAGTGCTCTGCACATAGTAAGCGCTCACTAAATACTACTGAAGGAATCCCCTTCATCAATCTACGAGCGGTAGATTTTGCAAATCTCGTTGTCAACGTGCTGGCGGGAGGAATTCTAATTTTGGCCCCTGCTTTTTACCCTGCAATTGGTGCCCGGTGTGGGAGAAGTCGTATACAGAGCCTCCATTCATCCGTAGGCCCTCGATGATTTGTGGCGTATACGTTAGCGTTGCCCAAGTCCCGGGAGGGATACGGTTCACTTCATTTTCTAGCCCTTAGCGTTTGCCTTCCAGTGCTTCCGACAACCACGGTTTTCATCTTCGAAAAAGGAGGTATGTTTTCTTTAACGCCCGCAGACGGAACCGATCTTTCAGTAGCTTTGGTGCTTGGCAGCGAACTATAACTTATTCAGAATGCAGGCGGGCTCCTGGGGATATTTTGGGGAACGAGACACGGACAGCGGCGAGAATACGACGTTGTCCCTTGCCTTCCGTCTGTTCATCGTTAGCAACTCGTCCACCTTCGGCTTCTAACTCAAACTGTTCCCCCAACCTGGAATTGTCATTATTATCATTATTATTAGCGGGAGTACATAGTCTGGGTGGGAATAGGTCTGCTGAAGGGATGTGGGAAAGGGTGCTAGGGTCCAGTAAAGTATTAGATACCAAAGTTTGGGAGGGGCCGTGGCCATTTTTCATTGTTCGGATTTAATAACGATAAATAATAATAACGATGGTAGTTGTTAGGCGCTTCCTATGTGCCAAGCACTGTTCTAACCGCTGGGGTAGATACAAGGGAATCAGGTTGTCCCACATGGGGCTCCCACTTTTAATCCCCATTTTGCAGATGAGGTCACTGAGGCGCAGAGAAGTTAAGTGACTCGCCCGAGGTCACGCAGCAGACAAGTGGCAGAGCCTGGATCAGAACCCACGTCCTCCGACTGCAAGCCTGGGCTCTTTCCACTAAGCCATGCCGCTGCTTAAATAATAATAATCATGTTGGTATGTGTTAAGCGCTTACTACGTGCAGAGCACTGTTCTAAGCGCTGGGGTAGAGACAGGGTCATCGGGTTGTCCCACGTGAGGCTCACAGTCTTAATCCCCATTTTACAGATGAGGCCCAGAGAAGTGAGGTGACTCGCCCACAATCACACAGCTGACAAGCGGCAGAGCCGGGACTCGAACCCATGACTTCTGACTCCGAAGCCCAGGCCCTTTCCGCTGACCCACGCTGCTTCCCGCATTTCCCTAAAAGCATTTCCCTCCAAGAAATTCAGAGTCCACAAATCCCACCGTCAGCTGCGTGCACGTGTGCGCCTTAGTCTCCGCCCGTGTATAAATCTAGCCTTCCTTTTCAAAGATAACACTGACGGTGAGAGCCCAGGGGAAGCAGCGTGGCTCAGTGGAAAGAGCCTGGGGTCATGGGTTCGACTCCCAGCTCTGCCATTTGTCTGCTGTGTGTCTGTGGGCAAGTCACCTCCCTTCTCTGGGCCTCAGTGGCCTCATCTGTAAAATGGGGATGAAGACCGTGAGCCTCACGTGGGACGACCTGCCGACCCTGTATCCACCCCAGCGCTCAGAACCGTGCTCTGCACATAGTAAGCGCGTGCGAGAAGCAGCGTGGCTCAGTGGAAAGGGCACGGGCTTTGGAGTCAGAGGTCATGAGTTCGAATCCCGGCTCCGCCACTTGTCAGCTGGGTGACCGTGGGCAAGTCACTTCACTTCTCTGGGCCTCAGTTCCCTCATCTGTAAAATGGGGATTAAGACTGTGAGCCCCGTGCGGGACAACCTGATTCCCTTGTGTCTACCCCAGCGCTTAGAACAGTGCTTGGCACATAGGAAGCGCTTAACAAATACCAACATTATTATTACAGATAACATTATTAGTCTCAGTAATAGCATTTATTGAGCACCCATTTGGGGCAGAGCACTGTACAAGGCTCTCCGCCAGTGCGAGTGGGGCTGAAAACAAAATAAGTCATTGCAGTTCCCTTCCGCACAGCCTGCACGCGAAGACAATACCTGGCTATGCTGATGCGTTTGTCCCGGACTGAGCCAGTTTCCGCTTTCAGGCCCGACTCCTGGCATCCCAATCTTCTCAGAGCCTTTGCTCGAGGACCATCCCTCCGCCAGGAGCTGCTGCCCTCCAGGCTGGACTACCTGCTGCAGTCTTCGCCCAACCATCCACTGCTGTATCATGTAAAAGCTGTGAGCGGAGAAGCACACCCAGGGTGATGATGAGATGGTGATGACACTTTTAACATTAAGATTCTTGTAGACAATGTGCTAGATTTTTCTCTCTCTCCCCTCCCCAACCCTAGAGAGACAGTGAAGAACCATGCCGAGGTTGGCCAAGCCAAAACTCGGAGATCTTGAAGCAGCCACGGCCTAGAGCACCGCCCTAGAAGTCAGAGGACCTGGGTTCTAATCCCGGTCCCTCCGCCTATCTGTGCCTGGCACACAGTGATTGCTTAACTACCTTAATTACTTTTATTAAAAGTCACTTCACTTCCCTGTACCTCCATTACCTCCAGGTAATCCCTCATTACCCGGGATTAAGACTCCGTGCCCCATTTGAGAAGCAGCGTGGCGTAGTTGATAGAGCCCGGGCCTGGGACTCAGAAGGTCATGGGTTCGAATGCCGGCTCTGCTACTTGTCCTCCGTGTGACCGTGGGTAAGTCACTTCACGTCGGCTCCCGCATCTCTAAAATTGGGATTGAGACCGCGAAAACCCCGAGTGGGACAGGGACTCTGTCCAACCCGATTTGCTTGTATCTACCCCAGCGCTTAGTACAGTGCTTGACACATAGCGCTTAAATACCACAATGATTATTATTATCGTTTGGGACACAGACTGGGTCCAACCTGATCAGCTTGATTCTACCAGTGTTTAGTACAGTGCCTGGCACATAGAGAGTATTTAACAATTACCATAAAATATATATAATATGCATATTATATATCATTTTATATTTTTCATATATATAAATACAGAGATATGGTCAGAAGCTCCAGGAACTGGGCCGACATTCCGAGGGGCAGTGGTCAGTGGGTAGCGAGGTGTTCCTCAGAGGAGATGGGGGCAAGCCAAGAGTCAGTAGGGGCAGGGCCTGGCGGGGATAGGAAACTGCCCCTTCCCTGTCCCAGACCCGTTGAGGTGCTCCGGTTGGAAGGGTCCGTTCGTTCATTCCTTCAATCGTATTTATTGAGCGCTTACTGTGTGCAGAGCGCTGTACTAAGCGCTTGGAGGGTACAGTTCGGCAACAGATAGAGACGATCCCTACCCAACAGTGGGCTCGGAGCTACAGCATACTTCAGCCCACTGCCACAGGCGTGACAGCACTGAAATCATAAATAATAGAGCCGCATGTGCCTGAGCCACCCAGCAACTGAGCATTTTCACGTGTGAGCGCACAACAAATACCACATGCGGCTCCCGAACTGCAGCTTGGCCTGGAATATGCTTTCAGAAAAACACATTCAAGAACGGCTTCCTGAGAAACTTTCAAGTAGCAGTCAAATCTTTTTTGATCCCACTGGGTGAAAACACAGGACTAAACACTTGGCATCTGGCTGGGAATGAGGGGGTTCAAGTCCCAGCTCTATCACTGGCCTACTGTGCAACCTTGGGCAAGTTACTTAACCTCTCTGTGCCTCGCTCGCCTCATCTGTAAAATGGGGATAAGATTGATTTTCAGCCACAAAAAGGGCACGAACTGCGTCTCATCTGTAACTTTCTATCTGCCCCAGCGCTTAGCCGACAAAAAGTGCGTAATAGTGTTGTTAGTGGCATTGTTAACAATGACAAAAGTCATGATTTTTGTATCCAAGGAGCTGACCATATGATGGGGAGAAAAGAAGGAAAATTATTTACAAAGAGTAGAAGTAGGAGAAAGAACACTACAACTATCGATCCATCAATCGTATTTATTGAGTACATACTCTGTCCTGAGCACTTTACTAAGTACTTGGGAGAGTACACTATAGAAGATTTGGTAGAAGCATTTCCTGCCCACGGTGTTAATAGCAGATACATGACAGACCATTAGTAGTATTTCATTCAATAGTATTTATTGAACGCTTACTATGTGCAGAGCACTGTACTAAGCGCTTGGAGTGTACAGATCAGTAACAGATAGAGACAGTCCCTGCCCTTTGACGGGCTTACGGTCTAATCGGGGGAGACGGACAGACAAAAGCAATAGCAATAAATAGAATCGAGGGAATGAACATCTCATTAAAACAATAGCAAATAAATAGAATCGAGGTGATGTACATCTCTTTAACAAAATAAATAGGGTAATGAAAATATATACAGTGGAGCGGACGAGTACAGTGCTGAGGGGAGGGGAAGGGAGAGGGGGAGGAGCGGAGGGAAAGGGGGGAAGAGAGGGCTTAGCTGAGGAGAGGTGAAGGGCGGGTAGAGGGGGAGCAGAGGGAGCAGAGGGAAAAGGGGAGCTCGGTCTGGGAAGGCCTCTTGGAGGACTAGTTAGGTGAGTGGAAAATAGCATAAATTGATGTACGCCTACAGGTGCTAAGGATAGGTGTATAAACATACGGGCCCATGGCTCTTATTTTAGATGGATCAGACTTCAGAGGGAGACAATTAGTCAGGGAATGCCTCCCAGAGGAAGTGGGTGATCAGGAGGACTTCGAAGAGGGGCTCGTTGTGGGCAGGGAACACGTCTGCCAACTCTGTTGTGTTGTTCCACTGTCCCCTCCCAAGTGTTTAGTACAGTGCTCTGCACACAGTAAGCGCTCAATAAATAGGAGAGCCGTGTTCTGATGGATTGGAAGGACGAGGGTGTTCCAGACGGGAAGGAGGGACCTAAGGAAGGAGTTAGAGGTGGGAAAGTTGTGTAAAGTTGAGAGTTGAGGGTTTGCTTCTCGCAGTGAGGAGCCCAAGCTAGGCGGGGTCCAGGGTGACAAACGCTGATAAATAGAATGAGGGGAGCTGATGGACTACCTTAAGGTCAGTGATCAGGAGTTTCAATAATCAAGTAATCAATCAGCGGTATTAACTGAGCGCTTACTGTGTACAGAGCACCGCAGTGCGCGCTTGGGAGAGTACAACAGAGTTGGTAGATATGTTCCCTTCCCACCAGGAGCTCGCATTCAGAGAGAAACGGAGATGCAGAGTTATAGACATCCATGGCAAATGCATTGTTCGGTTATGAATTTAACCCCGAGCTCGTGCCTCTAAATCTAAAGAGAAGCAGAGAATCGAGGTACTACTGAAATCTCCAGCCCAAATGAAAACTTCTTCCTGAAATATCTCATAATTGCCTCAGTTTTTAACTTTGAGCTGAGGAGGCTTGACCAAGGAGTGACATTGGAAGATTCAGCAATTCTTAAATGTATGATTGTGATACCAAATAACTAAGGTGGAGGGCAGGCAGAGCTAAACGCTTATTTTCAGTCCACCAAAGGAAAGAAAAGAAAAGTAATTCCTTTATTCATTCATTCATTCATTCAATCAATCATATTTATTGAGCGCTTACTGTGTGCAGAGCACTGTACTCAGCACTTGGAAAGTACAATTCGGCAACAAATAGAGACAATCCCTACAGAGGGAACGTTTGGAAGCGTTTAGTAAATGAGTGAATAGTAAAAATGTATTCATATTCTCAGGTTAAAAAATACCTAAAGACATCTTTCACTGGTTGATTTCATAAATGCTTTTTATTTGGGTTCAAGACCCAATTTTTTCTTACCCCATTACACTTGGCGAGTCCATCAGTGGTATTTACTGAGCACTTACTGTGGGCAGGCCACTGTACTAAGTGATGGCTGGAACGTCGGCTAGAATTGCCATCTATGCCCTGAAAGGCATTTGAGAATGGTGTGTTTGAAGAATAAAAAGGGCGTATGTCTCCTTTTTTAACCCTGAGAAATCACCATTCTCCCAACGCCTATAGGACTGTGTATTTGACAATACAATCACATTCAGACACTAAAATGATTCCATTAGGCTTTGCAATCAAGAGGTGGATGAGGAACGGGATGTCCTCTTACTGCAAGACTCCAAAAATGTATCTGCTCTTTCAGTAGTGAACTCTTACCCGGCACACTATTTCCCTTCGTCTTCCTGGGGACTTTCACATTTGTCATTTGCTCAGTGACTTGGCAAAAGAAAAACAACAGCCCCTGCAAAACTATCTAAAGCAGGGGAAGCTATTGTGGGTGGGGACGGCGGTTCTAATCAATCAATCGTGGTATTTACTAAGCTATTATTGGGTGCCCAAAAAAGTTTACAGTCTAGAGGGGGAGAGAAGCATTAATAGAAATAAATAAATTATGGGTATGTACATAAGTGCTGTGGGGTTGAAAATCAAGTGCTTAAAAGGTAGAGATCCAAGATCCTAATTGTACTCTTTCTCTCCCTCCATTCCAGAAAAACAAAATAATCAAATACAAATGGTATTTGAGATGGAGCGCATTGTACGAGAGAAGCGGCGTGACCTAGTGGATAGAGCAGGGGCCCAGGAGTCTGAAGGACCAGAGTTCTAATCCTGGCTCGGCTACTTGTCTGCTGTGTGACCCTGGCCAAGTCACTTCACTTCTCTGCCCCTCAGTTACATTTACATCTCTAAAATGGGGATGAAGACTGTGAGACCCAGGTGGGAGAGAGACTCTAGCCAACCTGATTAGCTGTAACCACCCCAGTGCTTAGTACAGTATCGGACACATAGTAAGTAAGCACATAAAAAATACCATATTAAAAAAGTACACTAAATGTCTCCTTGGTGTTTATGAATATCCACAATAATTATGCAAGGGCTAATAATTTTCCTTAATTTTGATCCAATGATAACTTTGAGAGTTGCAAGTCTGAACACAGAATTCTATGCTAATATAGCCAAGGTATATTAAATACTCTTGTATCTATAGCCATCTAGGCTCCCTAAAGGTTTGCTAATTACATCGACTATTCTTTAGGCTCCTTTAGGAAGAGGCCCTAGAAAAATAGCCAGAAAGCCCCTTCCCGGAAATTAATATCCCAAAAGCAAAAGGAATAGATGAAAATTCACAGGGTCCCTCATTTCGAGGGTAAATTGGAATACTGAAATCTGGTTCCTACACCGATGTAATTCTTTCAGAGGCTACTACTTCATCCTTTCCCTCCCATCTCCCTAGTTCTTGGCATTTAGTTGTTTCCTCCAGTTCATTTCCAAAGCAGCTTTGCAGAATAAATAGTGCTGAGTTTCCTTGCATAACAACTTGTCAAAATGTAGCCAATGTTACAGTTACAGATGTTGGACTCCTGATTTTTTTTTTGAAAAAGCTCTTTACTTAGATTGAGTAGCAACCTTCAGATTGAGGAGGACAAAGGATCTGCTTTTATCTCAAGTCCTTCTCAAGCAAGATGTCTTTAAGGATCATTTCCCTGCCACTTCTATTGGACACTAAATTCTACCATCATGGCCTTTTCCCCTCCTGCTCAGAAAGACAAGGGTCAAATTTGTTTCCAGAGAAACTATCGATCACAATCCTTCAAAAATACATGAAGCAACGTGGCCAAGTGGAAAGAGCGCAGCCTGGGAGTAAGAGGACCCTTTTTGTGTGTGGTTTTTGTTAAGCACCTTAAATGAGCCAGGCACCGTTCTAAGTACAAGATACGATCTGGTCGGACATGGTCCCTGACCCATATGGGCCTCAAAATCTTTCCAGATGAGGGATCTGAGGCAGGGAGAAGTGAAGTGACTTGCCCAACGTCACACAGTAGACGGGTGGCGGAGCCAGGATTAGGACCCAAGTCCTCACTCCCGGACCCGAGCTCTATCCGCCGGGCCAGGCTGCTTCCAGGACCTGAATTCTAATCCTGCTCTGCCATGTATTTGCTGTGTGACTTTAAGCAAGTCGCTTCACTTCTCTGTGCCTCAGTTCCCTCATCTGGAAATTGGGGATTAAACACCTCTTGTCCCTCCCCCTTAGACTGTGAGCCCCATGTGAGACAGGGACCGTGACTGACCTGCTTAGCTTGCATCTATCCCAGCGCTTACTAAAGTGCTGGACCCGTGGACGCGCTCAACAGATACCATTATCGTTATGAAGACCGTCTCCTTCCTTCTGTTTGAATTCATCCTGGCCTCCTGCTGCGGACATTCCTAGGTATTGCTATCCGTCCTGTGGTCTGACTCTATCCCTGGATCTGCACCCTCTCCTCATGCCTCTCTTTGCCTGACTGGCTGAGGTTCCTCAGACTCGGAAGTACCTCGGAGTGGCCAGAGGGAGATGAGCAATTAGGAGGGCAAGGAACCATCTGTGCCCTCTCTATCCGTGCCCTTAGCTCGCTGTGGGCAGAGAACGTGTCTGTTTATTGGCGTGCTGTACCCTCCCAAGCACTTAGAATAGTGCTCTCCCCACAGTAAGCACTCAATAAATACGATTGAAGAAATGAATCTGCCACTCTAGGCATCTCCTTCGGCACCACCCTGCCCTGAGTTCTGAGCACAGAACGGCTTTTCCGTGTTTTGCTCCCCAAATAATAATAATAACGGTACTTGCTGAGCACTTACTATGTGCCAAGCACTGTTCTAAGCGCTGGGGTAGATACAGGTTGAGCAGGTTGGACTGTGAGGGGCTTTATAGTGGCCGAGCGGCTCTCACAGAGGCGCATCTTTGGGGTTTGAGTTTTCAGGCCGTTGCGGCTGCGGATACAGCTGTCGGACTTTGGGCGATCAGTAGCCCAAACCTTTGTTCCTCTCACTCCAGTGCCCTCCTGCTTTTTTGGTTTTACCTTGTGAATTGTCTTTGTCTTTCGCTGTTGCCGCGCTTTTGTCATTTCTTCTCTCTTTTGTGTGACTGTCTCCGGTACGTTCCCCCTTCTTTTCTACTTGTAAGTAGAAAAGTAAACTTGAGGTTTTAAGTATAAATAAACCTTGAGAGCCGTGGATTGTGCCCAAGTCCCCCACTGTGTTCTTTCCTAGCATTTAATACAGTGCACACAGTAAGCGCTTACTAAATTCTACTACTATCATTCTATTATGACCATTACTCCTACAACTGGGGGCGGGGACTGTGTCCATCCCGATTCGCTTGTATTCACCCCAGAGCTCGGCACAGTGCCTGGCCCATAGTAAGTGCTTAACCAATACCGCAATTATTATTACTACCGCTACTATTCACCGCAACTTGCTAACCTCCCTGCCTCCTGTCTCTTCCCCTCCAGTCCATATTTCACTCTGATGCCTGCATCGTTTTAAGTAACCGTTCAGTCCACATCTCCCCACTGCTCAAAAACTTCCAGTGATTGTTCATCCACCTCCTCATGAAACAGAAACTCCTTACCATCCACGTTAGAGCACTCAATCACCTTGTCCCCTCCTACCTTACCTCACTGATCTACTACAACCAGTCCACGGACTCGATAATGTTTTGTTTCGTTCTGTTTTGCTCTGCCGTCCGCCTCCCCCGATTAGACTATGAGCCCATCACTGGGCAGGGATTGTCTCTATCTGTTGCCTAATTGTACATTCCAAGCGCTTAGTACAGTGCTCTGCACATAGGAAGCGCTCAATAAATACTATTGAGCGAATGAATGAATATTCATTTGCTCTAAAGCCAATCTACTCTCTGAACCTCGATCTTGTCTCTCCTGCCCCCAACGCTTCACCTACATCCTCCCTCAGGCCTGGACTTCCTACCCGGTTAGTATTTGACAGTCCACTAATCTCCCCACCTCAAAAAATCGCATCTCCTTCAGGAGGCTTTCCCTGACTAAGCCCTCATTTCTCCTACTCCCTCTCTCTTCTTTGTCAACTGTACACTTGGCTTTGTATACCTTAGGCACTTGGATCCTCACCAGAATCCCATAGCTCTAATGTTTACATATATCCTTACGCTGTACTATTTCCCCTAGCTGTAATGGAGTTTAATATCTGTCTCCCCACGCCTCCCCCCACCCCCGGCATGGGCGGGGATTGCATCCACCAATTCAATTATGCCGTACTTTCCCAAGTGCTTATCGCAGTGTTTTGAACACATCAAGCACTCAAATACCAATGGTGGATCGACTGATTACTACTACTTACACAGTTCATCACTCAATTCTCCATAGGAAGCAGCGTCGGCCTTAGTGGAAGGAGCATAGAGCTGAGAACCAGGAGACTTGGGTTCTACTTCTTGCTCGGCCACTTGACTGCTGTGTGACCTTGGGAAAATAAGTTAGCTTCTCTATGCCTCAGTTTCCTTGCCTGTAAAATGGGGATTAAATACCTCTTCTCCTTCCCAATTAAGACTGTGGCCCCACGTGCGACAGAGATTGGTTTCTTTCTGATCTGATAGTAAGCCCTTAACGAATAGCACTGTCATCATTATTCTCCAAGGCTCTCCACCTACACAGAGCCTTTATCCCATATGCCAGTGAAGTGCTTTTGATTTTCTCCTTGGATAGAAAATGCACATTAAAAACAAGTCTGAGAGGACTGTAGGTCTAGCAAAGTCAGATCCCACTCATATTACTTTCTGTTGTTTTGGAAACATCAGAATAACGGGATGGTGACTGGGAAAGACGATGTTTAATTGACACCTTGTTGGCTCTGAGACCTTAGAATTCATTCATTCAATCGTATTTATTGAGCACTTACTGTGTGCAGACCACTGTACTAAGCGCTTGGAGAGTATAGTTCCACAACAAATCCCTACCCAACAACAGGCAGTTGACCTCAATGAGCATCGACTTCCTCATCTCTATAAAAGACGACACCAACATACACCATTACATAGCAGGATTATTTCCCTTTAAAATGTGGCTGTTTCACAATTCATTTTCTCACTGACTTGCACGCCTGTAGAAAATGAAATTCCTTTATACAATGCCGAGGTAGGCAACGTAAGTAGAATGGACCCAGTTCTTGGATTTTTTAGTAATATCCTCGAGTTCCATTCCCCTAAGAAAGTTACTTGTCTATTCAAAAGCAGATGGGTGGCAAATCTGGGAGAAATAGCTGCAGAAAAATATTTTTATCCAAACAGAAGAAAATTGAGTTTCTTTTATACATTTGATCGTTAAAGGCAGCAGATGATATCACAGAGTATTAGCACATCCTATTCTAAAATGGGATGTTATAACAATGGTAAGAATAGCTCGTTCTAGAAATGGAACACTATAATCAGAATGGCTGGTAGAATGTATTTACAGTGTGGGGCAAAATGCAATATATTGGTAGGTCTGGCACATTCACTGTAACAAATGGCATCAGGTTCTTCCCACACATCCACAAAGGAGTCAAGTTAATGCTATTCCACAGTAGGAGAAAAGTTAATGCCATTCCACAGTCCAAGTCGTCATCTTTGAGGAACTACAGAAGCAAGCATGGTGACTTAACCAAGTCACTGCAGAGATCTTCCTAAATACTTGCAAACTCAGAGGCCTGAAAGTGCAAAGAGCTGAAAGGTACATTTTAAGCAAGCTCAGAGAAATGTTATTTCTCTGGATCTCTGCACAGGATCTAACCTATCTACTGCGCTTGCACGTGTTGTTCTGTCCCTCGGAAAATACCCAGACTGGGCAGACAGTCCTCCACACACGTAAAGCTCAGCTGCTACCTCTAACAGCTAAATTACTTAGCACGCTTAGTTGCAGGGCGGTTAGGCAATAGAAAATCTACCTTCTGCTTCAAACTTCAGTGGCCTCCATCAGCCTGCCTAGGCCAAACATCTAAACCTCCTCTGGCATTATAATGAGCCCCGATATTTAGCTCTGAATAAAATGAGCTGGAAACCTTCTCATTTTCAGCACCCTTCTCTTTATTTGCACCTTCCGGCTTCAGACTTCCTCTGGGAAAATCCCTCAGGACCAGCTCATCTGCAGGCAAGGTTTCCTCTTTCCTTATTCCAATTTTCGAGGTGGGCTGTTGGAGTTTGTTTCTTCTTAATGAGGCCCAAAGGGGAAGCCCTGTCCTTTCATTCACAGGCAACCACTAACAACAGGAAAGATCTCTCCCTGCCTCAGCAGCCTTTCTCTTAAACAGGGCCCTTTCATCCAGTGTTTAGTATAGTGCCCGGCACATAGTAAGCGCTCAACAAATACCAGAATCAAATAGTCAGACAAAAATAGACAGCCTTTACCCACCCCATCCCACCCCTACTACCATCAGAGAGGTCCCCGCACGCTCCAGGGTCCCCACAACTGTCACCCAGACCGTCTGCTACTAACTCAGATTCTTGTCTCGGGGGTCTGAAAACGTCATGTAGTAGGAGGATGATTATTCGGTGAAATTTCCAAAAAAGTCAGGCTTTATTTTTGCCTTCATTTCTTTTAAATTCAGGTACCATAACATTTACAACATTTTCTTCGGTAAGAATAATCCTTGCTGGCATTTGCAAATGTCTCAAGTGGCTGAGCAAAAGTTTTACATCACAGCCCTTCATTGGTACACAAACCAAAGTTGGGCTTTAATCTCTCAATCTGTGGTGTTTATTGAGGGCCTAATGAGAGCTGTACTATTTCCCAGAGGACTCCAAAAGGAAAAGATATGGTCCCTGCCTTCAAAGGGTTTATGATCTAAAGGAGGAGTCAGGTGGATACAAATTATTTAAAAATAATGGGAGCAGGAGGGATAACATGGTCATAATTAGTAGTAGGGAGAATACGTAAAGATGAATAGACACTTGCATACACATATCCATAAATGCTGAAGATGGCCATTGGGTTGAGATGATTTGGGGTGCTGGGAATTCAGTGGAGAAAGCCATGTGGAGGAGGTGGAATTTTAGGAGAACCTGAATGATGAGGAGTGCTGTGATCTAGTAAATGTCTAAAGGAGGAGGGTGTTCTACACAGAGGGAAACACATGAGTACGGAGTTGGAAGTAGGAGATTTTGACAGTTAGAAGGTGAGCTCTTTAGAAGTTCACAACAGTTGAATGTTTTTCAGGGGATCAACTTCCTTGAAGATGGAAGGCTTTTGGTCACTTTTTAAACACATTCCAGCGGAGGAAAAATACTTGTTTGAAATCTATGCCCTCTGTGGAGTCCCCACCCCTCCATCTGATTGATCCTCCTGCTAGATTTAATTGGTAAGCAAAATTGCTTGTTTTTGTTAAGTAGCAGCCCCTCTCTCTCCTCTCCCCACCCATCCTCCTCTTATCAGTCCCCTCCACCAGTGATTCCTCGCCGTCTGATTAGTCTCCCATGGTCAAGGAGGGAGGAGCCAGCAAAAATTTTTAAGAGGTCACCACTGACTTCTCCACTAGCTTCCCTCTATCTGGTTCCACCCAGAACACTTAACTAGCCAAGGCTACTATGAGTGCCGGAGAGGGGACCTCCAAATATGTTGACAGCTCGGAAAAAGGTACAGTTTCTAAAAATTACTATCAAAAGATTCTTCCTATTACTGTATTTGGATGGAATCTCTCTGGGTTCAAACTTATTTAATCAATCAATTGTATTTCTCGAGTGCTAGCTGTGTGCAGAGCACCGTACTAAGCACTTGGTTTAATTGTACTTTCCCAAGCGTTTACTCCAGTGCTCTGCACGAGGTAAGCGCTTAATAAATAGGATTGAATGAATGAATGAATGAGTGAATACAACACACCAATATAACAGACACATTTCCTGCCCACAACCATTTCAAAATTAGGGTTCAAGCAAAGCCCTAAGCAGTCCATCCCTCCAAGCCTTCAGTTCTGCCAGAACATAAGCTTTCACTGTGTGTTTGGCTAGAATGTTGTTTGGGAATTCAGGGAACATTCGTCCAACAATATGAGCCTGTTAGTATAAGGGGACATGCTGTGGTATAAAACGGGGAGAGTTGTGCAAAAAACCCAGGTGCACGGGTAATGCAAGCCCCAAGTTGGTCGCCGTGAATATTTGGGCAAATTTTCCTGAAAGGAGCTTATATAAAAATTCAATCTCCACGTTAGAGGAGAAATAGGTGTAGCACTGGGGAAAGGAAAGGAAGCAGAACTGCATTTCTCTCGAGGAAAGAAACTCAAAGTCCCCAACCTGTCATTATCTAAGACAACAGCAGAAAGGCTCCTGGGATTCATTTTTAGTATATACCCTGCTCTAAGTCATTTAAACGGTTAGCTGACAAGGAAGGAAGGCACAAATGATATTTCCAAATGACACTAATCCCAATAAAATTATGACTAGAGGATTTGAAGGTCCATGAGTAAATCTAACCAGAGGATAGGAACCTTGGAGGATGTGACAAAGTCAGTTTTTCTAGTAGGTGGCAAGCAAATAAATGTATTTTAGGTGAGTAAACAGATCCAACTGTAGTGTTTCTACAATCAGAGCAGTCACCTAGCAGGGAATTAATTGGCCCTTCCTCTCGGCATAAGTAGCCCCTGCACAATAAATCGTAGAGTGGCAGGCAAAAGTATGCAAGTGGATAGAAATGGCAGAACTTATGGGTAATAGGAGGGCTCTCTCTAATGCTGACGTGGGCTTTGGGGCTGTGTGGAGCAAAGGGGGATGAAGGGCAGGTATAATAATTATAATGGTGGTATTTGTTGAGCCGTTACTAGGTACCAAGAACTGTACTAAGATCTGGGGTAGATACAAGACGATCGGGTCAGACTCAGTCCCTGACACACTTGGGGTTCACAATCTAAGTAGGAGGAAGAACGGGTATCGAATCCCCATTTTATAAATGAGGAAACTGAGGCACACAAAAGTTAAGTGACTTACCCAGAGATCACACAGCAGGCAAGTGGTAAAGCAAGAGTGAGGTTTAAGAAGTGGATGCTCTTCCCAACTGCTGGATCAATACTGTGCACATCATCAATGCTTGCACTGCCAAGGGAGTCCCAGACCGAGGAGAGGAGAGGAGAAGAGAAGAGGGGGATGGAGGGAAGCCTGCAGCTCACTCCTGTTGGGAAAGGTGGAATGGAGTAGAGGAACACTGGTCCAGATGAAGAGAATTTACAGAACAGCCGTTCCATCCTTGAATTCTCCTTGTTTTCCCTCCCAAAGACTGTCCCCCAACTAGGGCCCTCCTTGACCCTCCCAGCTGGACTCCAATATTTCTGGGCCGCACACCCGCCCGGCTCAGTGAGGGGGACTTGCAGCACCATGGGGAAACCCCGCTATGAGGGGGTGCCAGCCAGAGACTAGGGTGTGTCCTGCTGAATGTTTCCTTCCAGCCAGAAGGTTCGAAGCCTTCTGGGAAGAAGCTCCTCGGGTAACTGTCCTATTTGATCCTATGGAAACAACAGTCTTGGGTAGAAGTGATACTGTACCTTAAAATCTCTGGGAGAATTTAGGAAAAATCTGACTCTTTATGAGGAATTCAAATGGGATCTAAAGGAATCCTGTATTTTCCTGGAGAGGTCAACAGAGTATTTATACTGAACTAACTTACTACATGATCCACCCCAGATACCCAAAAGCGGCTCACTAGTATGAGCTGATCAGATGAACCAATGCTCGCACTGAGCAGTTTCTTGAAGTAGCATGGGAACTTTAATCGATGTGTTTGTTTTCCTTGGAGACACACAACAACGTCAGCAGGCAATGTGTGGATTTCACGATATGGCAGTTTGCATCTGGTCTATGCACCTGTTTACATGCAACTTTCTAATGCAGGGACTCGGGCTAAAACTTGCAAGTTCATCGCTCTCCTTCAAAAAGAGGATGCCATTTGGCAAAAAAAAAGGAGTTCTAGGAGGGAGGTTATCATGTTAAAATTAAATGGGAATTGGAAATTTGTAGTTGCGCTTACCTGGACTTTGAAAAAACTGGTTATGGACAATGACTCTACTTTCATAATCCTAAACTTTTTCTGAAGTACTCCTGGTAACATTCAAAAACTCAAATGATTACCTACCCGAAGAATCCTTGATCGCTTAAACATGACACTGCACTATCGAGATAGACTGTGTTTCACTCTTCAGGTCCTTTGAAAAATTGTCTCATTGCTAACTGGTCCCTGTGGCTCTAACCTCCCAATTTAGGCATAAAACATGGATTCGATTCCTCCAGGCAGAAAAATCCACTGACTTCTTAAAACCCCTGTACTAAACACTTGGGAGAGTACAATACAACAATAAACAGACACATTCCCTGCCCACAACAAGCTTACAGTCCAGAGGCAGAGAGATAGATATTAATACAAATAAACAAATTAAAGCTATGCGCTGTGGGGTTGGTAAGGTAGATTCATTCCCTGCCCACAACGAGCTCAGACCTGGCTCTAATCCCAGCTCCGTCTGCTACGGGACTTTGGGCAAGTCATTTTTTTCTTTGCAGGTCCTCAGTTTCTTCACATATATAATGTGCTTTAAATACCCATTCTCCCTCCCACCTAGGCAGTGAGCGCCCTACATGGATTAAAGACTGTGATCAACCTAATTGTCTTTTATCTTGCTTAGTACTTGGCATTTAATTTCTCTGTGCCTCAGTTCCCTCATCTGCAAAATGAGGATTCAATACCTGTTCTCCCTCCTCTTTAAACTGTGAGTTCCATGTGGGACCTGATGATCTTGTATCTACCCCAGTGCTTAGCTCAGCGCTGAGCCAAGCGCTTAAGTGCTTAACAAATACCGCATTTATTATTATTACACACAATCTGTAGGAATCTCACTTATTTAAGAAAATTTGCTTATCTATTTTTTTGAGAAAAGTCTGAAGGTTATAAAAATTTCTGAGTTGCGTTGGATGTAAATTGGATGTGGCTTCGATTTTATTCCCTTGGTCATCCTGTAATACAAAATTAAACTCTTTTCTGTGCTTCAATTCTGAATATTTGGGAATGTTTAGTGGGACTCTCCTCTAGACTGTAAGCTCCTTGTGGGTAGGGATTGTGTCTACCAACTCTATTGTACTGTACTATCCCAAGTGTTTAGTACAGTGCTCTTCACATAGTACTCATTCAACAAATGCCATTGATTGCTTGAACTCTGAATTTCTCACAGATCCCTTTCCCACTCACCCCATAGGTCAGCTACCACTGCAAGTCATTTGGCTTACTGTGGTGGGCCTGTGGCTAGTAATCATAAATGGAGACAGATTTCCCTAGGTGCTCAATGGAGAACGTGGACCTCAGAGCTAGAGGAATTGAACAGAGAATGAAACAGTGTGGCCTAGTGGGTAGAGCACAGGCCTGGAAGTCAGAAGACTGGGTTCCAATGCCAGCTCTGCCACTTGCCTGCTTTGACCTTGGGCAAATCACATAACTCCTCTGGGCCTCCGTTACCTCATCTGTAAAATAGGGAGTAAGACCGTGAGCCCCATATGGGACAGGGACTGCATCCAACCTGATAACCTTGCATCCACCCCAGCACTCAGGACAATGATTGACAAAGAGTAATGATTTAACATATACCATATTATTATTATTATAGGAATCAAGTCACAAACAAGCTGAAAAGTGACTTGGCTAGGGTTTTGTGGGCACAAGAATAGGAATAAGGCCTGGCTTCTGCAGCTAGAGAATCTCACAGGGAACAAGGCGTTTAATGTTCAGAAGGTCAGGTGATTTGGCAGGAGTTTCAATTCCTCAGACTCCTCTGGGGTCGGGACCGGTTTCAGACAATCAACAGAGTAATCGGCTTCCTTAGGGCCCTGCATGGCAGAGCGTGGTTGTAGGTGCACTTCTCAAAGATGATCCCCACACGGTTTCTCTCAAAGACAACCCTCACAAAGCTTCTCTAAAAGATAACAACACCCCTGCTCTTCTCAAAGATGGTCCCCACATGGCTTCTCTAAGCGCTGGCGTAGATAAAAACTAATCAGGTTGCATACAGTCCATGTCCCACATGGGTGGAAAGAGCCTGGGCTTCGGAGTCAGAGGTCATGGGTTCGACTCCCGGCTCTGCCACTTGTCAGCTGTGTGACTGGGGGCAAGTCACTTCACTTCTCTGTGCCTCAGTGACCTCATCTGTAAAATGGGGATTAACTGTGAGCCTCACGTGGGACAACCTGATGACCCTGTATCTACCCCAGGGCTTAGAACAAGTGCTCTGCACATAGTAAGCGCTTAACAAATACCAACATTATTATTATTATTATTATTAATCCCCATATGGTTTACCTAGAAGATGCTCCCCATACAGCTTCTCTTGAAGAGGGTCCTCCTCTGGCTTCTCTAAAAAGTGATAGCTACACAGCTTCCCTCGGTGATGGTCCCACACAGCTTCCCTCAGTGATGGTCCCACACAGCTTCTCTCCAAGACGGACCGGTCTCCACACAACTTCTCCCTAAGATGGTCCCCACGTGGCTCCTCTCAAAGATGGTCCTCACACAGCTTCTCTCGAAGGTGAACCTCGTATGGCTTCAATCAAAGAAGGCCACGTTCCTGCCCTTCTCAAAGATGGGATGGAATGGAAATGCTTCACTAGGGGTCCATCTGCCCCAGGGTCTTGGTCGTGGCCACAGGGAAAGAGGTGACATGGCGGCAAGGGTAGCGGTGGAAAAATGCTCCTCCAACACCATTGCATATAATATCATACTATGTAGGTTGTGCTGTGTGAGTTGATTACGTCAGGCAGGACTTAGGGGGGCTGCTGTGGCCCTGTGCCAGAGCAACCAACATCTGAAGCCAGTTCTACGTGAGAGAGACCCATGGTCCCTGCATCTGCAAGCTCCACCTGAATAAGCCTGTGGTATTTTTTGCCCCATGTGCTAATTCTGTCTTCCCCAATAAATTCTATACTCCTTGGGGGTAAGAATCACGTTCTATTTTGTCCTTTGCAAAGTCCCACTATCCCCAGATACTCTGCTTAATAAACAGAGGGAGCTCAACAAATGCTGTTGAATGAAATTTTGAACAAATATTCAGTTTACAACGATTAGGTTTGAACTAGATCGACTAGTTATTGTTCATCCAGCATAATACACCGAAGAGAGATCTCTTCTACAAATAAAATAGTCCAAGATGGAAATCATTTTCTGTCTCATTTTCCTCCCTAAGCAATCAAATATGGCTAAGTGAGTTTATGCTACTGTAGCCATAAACTAGCCACTTAGAGTTGGAATCAGCTAAATGCCCATTCTCCAGATTCTAAATAATCATTCTCCAGAGATTTCAAAAGAGAGGTCTCCTTGAATATGGCTGTGAATGCAGAACTGCAATTTTGCCTGAGCAGTGCTCAAAGTTGGGTCTTTCTCTTTTATGGTACTTGCTAAGCAACTACTATGTGCCAGGCATGGTATTAAGCCCTGGGGTAGAAACAAGCTAATCAGAGTGAACACAGTCCATGTCCCACATGAGGCTCACGGCCTTATTCCCCATTTTACAGATTAGGAAAATGAAGCAACTCTCTTGCTCTGTATATCAGGCAGTCTACAAATACCATCTAAATCAGAAAGGATATTAGCTTCAACCCTCTACCAGCCAGCAATAATCTGCTGTTTATTTAACAATGAATGGATTAAACTGTTCCCCATATTCCCTTTGTAGCCTGGCCATTGACTGACTGAATTCTAATTCTTTAATTTCAGTGATTAACTAACTCGCCATTGCAGTGAATTACTTTCTGCTCAGAGTGCAGAAGCTGTGGAGTGTAAATCAACATCATAAAGTCTTAAAAGGTCCGGTCTTCAAAATGTTTCCTTGACCCTAATTGGACTAGTTTCTTGCATTGCTCTGTCCTCCTTAGTCTCCCAGGAATTGATCTCTCATTGATTTTTAAAAGACCTCTGTGAATAACATATTATCGTCAAAAAAACAGTTAAGGATTTTTCTGAATGTGGAACTGTTCTAATTGCCTTACAAATGTAAACAAACCGAATCCCCTCCCCAGGAGCACAACCCTAGTACAAACAGGCATATTGTATTAAAGACACAGACAGGATGAATACGGACAAAATGATTCCCAAAGCCCTTCCGTATTACAAGTGATTTATTCATATTAATGTCTGTCTTCCCCTCGAGGTTGTAAATTCGTCATGGTCAGGGAATGTGCCTGCCAACTCTGTTGTATGCTTGCAAACTGTCAGCACATCACTCTGCACTTAGTAAATGCTCAGTAAATACCATTGATGATGATGATCCTAAATACCAGTATTAATATTTGTTGCCAACTCTTCCCCTTACAGAGGGCGGCGTTTCCTCCCCACTGCAGAAATGGAGAAGCAACACGTCCTAGAGGAGAACGCACAGGTCTGGGAGTCAGAAGGAGCTGGGCTCTGACCTCAGCTCCAGCATTTGTCTGCTGTGTGACCTTAGGCGAGTCCCTTTGTTTTGTGATCGTTGTTCTTCCTACTGCTCCACTACTTGTAAATATGTTGTCTGCCTGTCTCCTCCATTAATTTGCAAGCTCCTTAGATTCAGCAAACACGCCTATTGTTTCTGATTTACCTTATCATGAACTTACCTCAGTGTCTTAGACCAGGTGCTCAATAAAGAGAAGCAGTGTGGCTCAGTGGAAAGAGCACGGGCTTGGGAGTCAGAGGTCATGAGTTCAAATCCCGTAGCTGCCACTTGTCAGCTGTGTGACTGTGGGCAAGTCACTTAACTTCTTTGTGCCTCAGTTACCTCATCTGTAACATGGGGATTAACTGTGAGCCTCGCGTGGGACAACCTGATTACCCTCTATCTACCCCAGCGCTTAGAACAGTGCTTGGCACAAAGTAAGCGCTTAACAAATACCAACGTTATTATTATAAAGGCCATTATTACTATTATGCCAGAACAGGGGCTGGAATGCCATTCTAACCTTTTCTATTAATCACCACATTCATCAACAGTATTTGTTCATTCATCATTCGTTTGAATTTATCGAGTGCTTACTGTGTGCGGAACACTGCACCCAGCGCTTTGCATTTGTCGAGTGCTTACTGTGTGCAGAGCACTGTCTTAAGTGCTTGGGAGAGTACAACAGAGTTGGTAGGCACATTCCCTGCCAAAACAAGCTCATCAGTCGATAGAGACATTCCTTGCAGCTTCATCTGAGAGTCCTCTAATTGTAGACAGGCACATTCTGAATGTTTCCCAAAGCCTATGACTTGCTATGAGTCAGTCGGTCACCTGGAGACCCTGCACACTTCCACAGACATTACAACTCAAACAGAACTGATCAAGCCATCAGGGGCATTTATAGAGCTCGGGCCTGGGAGTCAGAAGGACCTGAGTCCTAATCCTGGCCCCTCCACTATCTGCTGTGTGACCTTGAGCAAGTTACTTAGCTTCTCTATGCCTCAGTTACTTCATCTGTAAAATGCAGATTAATACCTTGAGCTCCAAATGGGAGAGGTACAGTGTCCAATCCCATTTGTTTATATCCACGCCAGCCCTCGGTACATTTCCTGGCATATAGTAAGTGCTGAACAAATGCCACAAATTATCATTATTAATTGAACGCTTACTTTGCGCAGGGCACATAGAGAGAGAGAATGACTCACCAGAATTAGGAGATACATCCCCCACCCATATCAAGCTTTCTATCTAGAGGGGGAGACAAACATTAATATGAATAAATAATGAATAATATTTATTTTAAAGATCTGCACATTAGGGCTGTGAAGTTGGGCGGTGGGGCAAACAGAAAGTAGGAAAGGGAAATGGGGGAGGTAAGGGGTTAGTCAGGGAAAGCCTCTCGGAGAAGATATGATTTTAGTAAGGCTGTGAAGACGTGGGGAGTGGCGGTCTGTCAGATACGAAGGGAGAGGGAGTTCCAGGCAGAAGGAGGATGTGAGCAAGATATCAGCCGCAAATAAGAGTAGATGAAAGTACATCGAGTGGGTTGAAGTTAGAGGAGTGAAGTGTGCGGACTGGGTCGTGGTAGGTGATCAGCGAGGTCAGGTAGGAGTGGGAGAGCTGATCGAGTGCCTTAAAACCAATGGTAAAGAGTTTCTCTTTGAAATGGAGGTGGATGGGCAAACACTAGCGGCTTATGAGGAGTGGGGAGATGTGCACTGAATGATTTTTTTTGTAAAATGATCTCTGAGCAGCAGACTGAAATATGAAATGGAATGGGGAGATAATAAGAAGCAGGGCTCAGCAAGGGGACTGATGCAATAGATAAGTGCTAAGATCAGCACGGTAGCATTTTGGACAGAGAGAAAATAGCAGATTTTAGTGTTATTGAGAAGGTAAAACTGACAAGATTTGGTGACAGACTGATTATGCAGATTGAATGATGAATTCATTTGGATGAATCTAGGATAATGTTAAGGTTAATGTAGGGTAGTGAGATGGAGGATAGTGGCATTGTCTACAGTTATGGGAAAGTCAGGAGGGAGGACAAGGTTTGGGTAGAAAGATAAGGGGTTTTTTTTGCTTTGGAAAGTGATTCAGGTGTTGGAGATATCGCGAGCCTGCAAGCAGGAGGACATAATAATAATAATAATAATAATAATAATGGTACTTGTTAGGCACTTACCATGTGCCAAGCACCCTTCTAAGTGCTGGGGTAGATATAAAGTAATCAGGTTGTCCCACGCAGGGCTCACAGTCTTCATCCCCGTTTTACAGATGAGGTAACTGAGACACAGGAAAGTTAAGTGACTTGCCCAAAGCCATACAGCTGACAAGTGGCAGAGCTAGGATTAGAACCCACAACCTCTGATTCCCAAGCCCATGCTCTTTCCACTAAACCACGCTGCTTCTCTAATATGAGACTGTTGAGAAGGACAGATGTCAAGGCTGGAGAGGAAAATTTCTGAATCATCCACAAAGACAGGGAGTGAATGATCTCTACAAGGAAGTGGACGCAGATGCGAATAGAATGAGCAGATGAGACTAGAAGGGGACCCATTACTGAACCTTGAGGGACTCCCAAAATTATGGGGTGAAAGAGAAGCCAGGAAAAGAGACTGAGAAGGATAATCAGAGAGATAGGAGAAGAACCAGGAGAGGACAGTGTCAATGAAACCAAGATTAGATAGTGTTTCCAGTAGAAGAGGGTGATCCACAGGGTCAAAGGCAGTTGACAGGTTGACGAGGATTAGTACGGAGAACAGGCAGTTGGATTAGGCAAGGGGTTCAAAGTCAGTTTCCAAGGAGTGAAGTTGGCAGAACCCCGATTGGTGGGGGTCAAGGACAGAATCGGAGGAGAGGAAGTGGAGCAAGTGGGTGTGAAGGACTCGCTTCAGTTGTCTGGAGAGGAATGTTACGAGGAAGATGGGACAATAAATGGAGGGTGCATTGGGTCGAGGAAGAGTTTTTTGTGATGGGGTAGGATATACGTTGGCATCTTTGAAAGCAGTGGGAAAGGAGCCTCTGGTGAGTGAACATCTGAAGATGACTTTCAGGGATGGAAGAAGAGAAGGGGCAAGTATTTTAATAAGATGGGCAAAGTTGGGGTTGGAGGTGCAGGCGGAAGGGGTAGATTTTAAGAGTAGGTGGGAGAGCTCCTCTCATGATACTGCTGGAAAGGATGGGAGAGTCAAAGATGGGGCAAGAGGAGGGTGGGGTCACATGTATTCAAAAGAAGAAAATGTATTCTATGATTAAAGTTTAATTTAAACCTTGGAAAATGATAAACTAGGAAACAAAATGTGGTGTCCCCTAGGCTCACTGAAGCTCCCCTTGGATTTGGCCTGATTTGAGGCAAGGGTTAGGGAGAGGGGCCAAGGTGTCACTTTTTCACTTTGAGCTCACACGTGGTAAATGGACAGGGATTTCAGCAGGGATGAGGATTGAGAGGGGACAGGCTTCCAAGAACTATGAGGCCAGAAAGTCATCATTTGGGATCGTCTCAGCCCAGCTTGAAAACTGTCAGGTCTTACCAGAGATCTGAAATGGGTAGGAGCGGGAGTCCAGATCAGACAGACGTGGGGGACTTTGCCCCGCTTCTCCCCCAAATGGAATCTGTAGGTGAGCGACAGACTTAGCTTCCAACTTCTGGCTGTCTGCGGTCCTTCCCATAGCATCATATCACTGCCATCCATGGATCGGTGGATCCTGAGTATTCCACTTCTTAACTGTGACTTGTCACGCTGGTTGTCTAGACAGCTATACAAGTACCAACCTGAACATTACCCGGGCCATTACACTCAGTTCCACTACAACTCAAGCGTCACGTTCTTGCAAAACCTCTCCCGTTAAGGAAAACACGTAATGTGATACTCACCCATTCCGACACTATGTGCGCCCAAGTGTATAAGCGATTTCTTCAGTAAAGAAAGCCACACTGGATTGTAAACTCGTTGAGAGCAGAAATAGAGTCTATCTATTCTACTGCACTTTCCCAAGCACTTAATAAGGTGCTCTGCACACAGTAAGCACTCAGTAAATACCGTTGTTTGAAACCCCAAGGCCAAAGAGGCCCATACCTTCAGAAGTATGTTTCCTAATTCCTAATAATGTTGAAAACAAACATTATGGCAGAACTGAGTGCATATTATTAACCCCTTACTCATTTCATATCACATCTTCTGGTAGTCTGCCAAGGCCTAGTGGAAAGAGCATGGTAGTAGGAGTCAGAAGAACCATTTTAGCTTGGATTCTGACACTTGCAAGCTGTGTGGCCTTGAACAAGTCATTTCATCCCTCTGTGCCTAAGTTTCCTCATCTTATAAAGTGGATAAAATACCTTCTCTCCCTCCTTCTTAGACTGTGAGCCCCATTAGGACGGAGATTGGGTCCGATCTCATTATTTTTTGGCAACCCTAGCCTTGGGCACACAATTAGTGCTTAATAAATGCCATCATTACTATTATTTTAAACCTTATTCTGAGAAATGTCTGCTACTGATTTGGGGAGATGGTTATTATAATGTCTCCATGGCCATGAACAATGTCAGTGTCTCTCAATAAAATCTTGATAGAAATTTCTGAACTTGAGTGCTTAAAAATATATTTCCTAGTTTTTTCCAAGGCGGTAAATTTAATAATTATACAGTTTTTCATCGTATGTTTTCCATGCCGGCTGCCTGTCAACCTTAATGCAGCATTTCCAACTCAGCAACCAGGATAACTTGAAGTGGATCGACTTGACTGACACCTGATTAGAACCAGGAGTCTAGAGAGGTATTTGGAGTTTGTGTGCGTATATGTGTGTGTGCGTGATTTCTAGCTAGATTTCCGTATCTCTGGTACCTCAGATTACAATTTAATCCAGGGATTCTCAACTGTTTTTAGAACCTGTACTCCTAAAACCTTAAGATTTCAGGCTGAAGTGTCACATCCCCCCAAAATACCTCCCCTTCACACTTCTTCTCACAAATACATCCTGCCCATCTCCAAGACCCTCCCCGATTCTTTCCCCTCACACACACCCCATCCTGTCTAAACTTCTACTCAGATATATACAGAGCCAGTGGAAAACAAACTTCGGTGGAGTCCAGAGTAGCATTAGGTAGTCCCTGGTTTTAAGCAAACCAATCTCTTAGTCACCTGCTGCAGCTGATGAAGAACCCTGATCTTTCATTCATTCAATAGTATTTATTGAGCGCTTACTATGTGCAGAGCACTGTACTAAGCGCTTGGGATGAACAAGTCGGCAACAGATAGAGACAGTCCCTGCCGTTTGACGGGCTTACAGTCTAATCGGGGGAGACGGACAGACAAGAACAATGGCACTAAACAGCGTCAAGGGGAAGAACATCTCGTAAAAACAATGGCAACTAAATAGAATCAAGGCGATGTACAATTCATTAACAAAATAAATAGGGTAACGAAAATATATACAGTTGAGCGGACGAGTTCAGTGCTGTGGGGATGGGAAGGGAGAGGTGGAGGAGCAGAGGGAAAAGGGGAAAATGAGGCTTTAGCTGCGGAGAGGTAAAGGGGGGATGGCAGAGGGAGTAGAGGGGGAAGAGGAGCTCAGTCTGGGAACGCCTCTTGGAGGAGGTGATTTTTAAGTAAGGTTTTGAAGAGGGAAAGAGAATCAGTTTGGCGGAGGTGAGGAGGGAGGGCGTTCCAGGACCGTGGGAGGACGTGACCCGGGGGTTGACGGCGGGATAGGCGAGACCGAGGGACGGCGAGGAGGTGGGCGGCAGAGGAGCGGAGCGTGCGGGGTGGGCGGTAGAAAGAGAGAAGGGAGGAGAGGTAGGAAGGGGCAAGGTGATGGAGAGCCTCGAAGCCTAGAGTGAGGAGTTTTTGTTTGGAGCGGAGGTCGATAGGCAACCACTGGAGTTGTTTAAGAAGGGGAGTGACATGTCCAGATCGTTTCTGCAGGAAGATGAGCCGGGCAGCGGAGTGAAGAATAGACCGGAGCGGGGCGAGAGAGGACGAAGGGAGGTCAGAGAGAAGGCTGACACAGTAGTCTAGCCGGGATATAACGAGAGCCCGTAATAGTAAGGTAGCCGTTTGGGTGGAGAGGAAAGGGCGGATCTTGGCGATATTGTAGAGGTGAAACCGGCAGGTCTTGGTGACGGATAGGATGTGTGGGGTGAACGAGAGGGACGAGTCAAGGATGACGCCGAGATTGCGGGCCTGCGGGACGGGAAGGATGGTCGTGCCATCCACGGTGATAGAGAAGTCTGGGAGCGGACCGGGTTTGGGAGGGAAGATGAGGAGCTCAGTCTTGCTCATGTTGAGTTTTAGGTGGCGGGCCGACAATCCAGGTGGAGACGTCCCGGAGGCGGGAGGAGATGCGAGCCTGAAGGGAGGGGGAGAGGACAGGGGCGGAGATGTAGATCTGCGTGTCATCTGCGTAGAGATGGTAGTCAAAGCCGTGAGAGCGGATGAGTTCACCGAGGGAGTGAGTGTAAATGGAGAACAGAAGAGGGCCAAGAACTGACCCTTGAGGAACTCCAACAGTTAAAGGATGGGAGGGGGAGGAGGCTCCAGCGTAGGAGACCGAGAATGATCGGCCAGAGAGGTAAGAGGAGAACCGGGAGAGGACAGAGTCCGTGAAGCCAAGGTGAGATAAGGTATGGAGGAGGAGGGGTGGTCGACAGTGTCAAAGGCAGCAGAGAGGTCAAGGAGGATCAGAATGGAGTAGGAGCCATTGGATTTGGCAAGAAGGAGGTCATGGGTGACCTTAGAGAGAGCAGTCTCGGTAGAGTGGAGGGGACGGAAGCCAGATTGGAGGGGGTCTAGGAGAGAATGGGAGTTAAGGAATTCTAGGCATCGATTGTAGACGACTCGTTCTAGGATTTTGGAAAGGAAGGGTAGTAGGGAGATAGGACGATAACTGGAGGGGGAAGTGGGGTCAAGAGCGGGTCAGTGCTATTGTAGTGCATTCAGGTAGCTCAGTGCTCCTCCCATCTGCCCTCATTAAATCAACTGTTTATGCTCTTGAAAAAAATGTTTGGCATATAAGATGCATATAAGGTTTGACTGTAGTTTTGCTTTCTGCTACTCATTACATTTCCAGAAGGCAAGAATGAGACAGTAGATTCATGTGCTTTAAAACTCAAAAATTTAGATCTACAGCCTAAGAATCTGGACTCTTCCAAATCAAATGCGAATAAATTTATACCTCGGAAAATTAATTATTGGTTTGGGGAGCTAGACTGGAAATATCTTGGTACTGGGAGTCAAATGGCTTGGGTTCTACTACTGGTTTTTGGATGACCTTGGGCAAGTAGGGAATCTGCGTGGCCTAATGGATAGAGCACGGGCCTGGGAGTCAGAAGGACATTGGTTCTAATTCCAGCTCTGCCACCTGTCTTCTGTGTGACCTTGGGCAAGTCATTTCACTATCTGTGCCTCAGTTACCTCATCTGTAAAATGGAGATTAAGACTGTGAGCCCTAAGTGGGAAAGGGACTGGGTCCAAACCAATTAGCTTGTATCAAACCCAGTGCTTAGTACGGTGCTTGGCACATAATAAACACTTTACAAATACTGCAATTATTATTAGTAACCTCTTTGGGCTTCATTTTCCTCATTTGTAGAATGAAAAGACAGGAACCTCTTACCCTTCTTCTTAGATTTTGAATCTTATTTAGGAAAGAGGTTGGTTTTGAGCTGATGATCTTGTATTTATCCCGGGACTTAGCCCGTTGCTTTGGCACAGAGTAAGCACTCAGTGAATACCACAGTTGAAGACGGGAATGTACGGGTAACCAGCAGTCTGATAATTGAAAAAATAATAATAATTTCAGTTGATATTGTCTACCTTTCCCCCACCAACTAGATTTTTCACCAGAGTTACTAAAAAGTAGTAAAACTTACTGAACTGAGTTTCATGTTCTTTCATTTTTCCTTCCCACCCTCTAGGGAAATGTTAATGGGCTGTGAAATAACTAAAAAGTAGAAGTGGGAAGGGACTTGGGTAATCTGGTAACTCAGGAATTTTCAACTATTTAAAAAACTGTATTCCTTCAGTCCCAAAGTTAACCCTTCTATACCCGATCCCATAATATAACTCCCCTTTCTCAAAGTCCCCTCCCACTCAACCCATTCCACATATATTCCTCCTCTCCTCCCCCCCCCCACACACTCTGTCTCTGTGTGTCTCTGTCTCTGTCTCACTCCTGCTACCTTACATGATGGAGGTGCTGACTGCCTAAAGTGCAACTGATTGTATTATGGATGTACCTAAATGCCCCCATCTGATCATCCTCCAAAAGCTGAAGGGATTGATTTATGACCCACTACTGAGCCACATCCTCTCAATGTTTTCTGCAGATGGGATCTGATTTATTTGAATCATCTTCCAGTCACGCGATGGTGCAAGTCTAAGCAGGCAATTTCCATTATTAACATAAGCACGCCTGCTCCAGTTTATCAAATAAAGCAGGTGGGTGATCGGCGCAACCCACGTAGTCAATCTATTGCTAAATCCTGTCGGTCCCACCTTCACAACGTCGCTAAAATCCACCCTTTCCTCTCCATCCATACTACATGCTGTCAAGTTAACATAATCACTCATCCTAACCCGCCTGGATTACTGCATCAGCCTCCTTGCTGACCTCCCAGCCTCCTGTCTCTCTCCATCTGGTCTCCATACTTCACTCTGCTGCCCGGATCATTTTTTTACAAAAATGTTCAAGACTTGTCACCCCACTCCTCAAAAAACCCCAGTGGTTACCCATCCATCGCCACATCAAACAAAAACTCGTCACTACTGGCCTTAAAGCACTTCACCACCTTGCCCCCTCCTACCTTACCTCCCTTCTCTCCTTCTACAGCCCAGCCTGCTCACTTTGCTCCTCTCATGCTAACCTTCTCACTGTGCCTTGATCTCATCTGTCTCGCCGCTGACCCTTAGCTCACGTCCTGTCTCCGGCTTGGAATTCCCTCCCTCCTCAAATCCGACAATTACTCTCACCCCATTCAAAGCCTTATATAAGGCACATCTCCTCCAAGTGGCCTTCTCAGGCTAAACCCCACTTTTCCTCATTTCCCATTCCCTTCTGTGTCACCCTTATTTGCTCCCTTTGCTCTCCCCCCCTCCCACCCCCACAGCACTTATGTACATATCTGTAATTTAATTTTTTTTGTATTGATGTCTGTCTCCCCCATCTAGATTGTAACCGGAATGTGTCGGTTTATTGTTGTTTGTACTCTCCCAAGCACTTAGTACAGTGCTCTGCCTGCAGTAAGTGCTCAATAAATACAAATTAATGAATGAATGATTAGGGAGAGATAGAAGTTTAATCTTTTAGGGAGAGATAGAAGTTTAATCTTTTATGGGACCCTCTACCACTATAAACAAATGCATTCAAACATACACAGATATGCAGTCACCTATCCTAGTCTTCCTTCCAGTGCAACAGAAAGCTATAGGAGTGGCTATAGGAGCTAGTGTCAAAAAGCAACAACCATTCAGGTACACTTCTCCTATGATCTATCCCTGAGTTTCTACTATCTGTCCCTCTTGTCTTCCACAATGACTGGACCCCTTACAGTTCTATAAAGTGCGAACTTCACTACCTGGAGCAGTACCTAAAAATTAATTAAGCTTATATTACAGCATGTTACAATAGAGCTAACAAGTATATTTTCCTTGGCTCTCAACCTACAGGACAGTATTATTCACTCTACCCACAAAAGACTCATCGGATAACACAAAAGACAGCTCCTGATCAGTATATCAAAGTAGGAGAATGATTGAAGATTCCATTCGGATGCAAAGACCACAAGAGGAACTGACCAACATGACCCAGGTAATAACTTAATAACAGCAGGCTTAGAGAGACAAGAGCAGAGAGAAGGATCAGGGAAAAAATGTAGTCTTTTCAACTCTGCGGTTACTTTCACCACTTTCGGTGATACTTTTAAACTACACCGACTTGCAGGTGACCTGAGTCTTTTTCTCTCCCTTTGTGGGTATGCACACCAGTATTACTAATACTCTCAGTAAACCTATCAATTGCATGTTTTGAATGTTTCAAACTCATTTAATACAAAAGACAGGAAGAGTAAACAGTTGAAGGAGGTGCGAACATGAGATTTATTTCTATTTAGAATCAATTAGTTTCTCAGGCCTAAAACTGGACATAGGCAGTTAAATCTAACCTCTGAAATAGAGTCATCAATAGATGATTGAAACCAGTGCGACCAGTGGCAAAATAAGAAGGATTTACCGTAATATTTGTAAAGGAAACAGATGCTAGTGTTAATCCAAATTACAATCAAATTAACCTTCTTAGAGAATTGGATGAGATGCAAAGGAGTTTCACTGATCTGTTACTCAAACTTTTATTATTCCTATAAAAATTAACAGTCATTTTCTGTAATGTTACTCTAATACTGTGATTAAGGAAGTCAGGGAATTTTCTCTTGTGCCCTTAAGGAGTTACCCTTTAAATAAAGTGTTTTGCCCTACTGTTTTTGAACAATCAAGGAGACATTTATGAAAAGTAAAAGCCAAGAGCCCAGAGACTATTATTTTTGATTCACATCTTAGTACAGTGCTTGACACATAGTAAGCACTTAACAAATACCACAGTTATTATCGTCTTTTGAAAATTCATATATAACCCAGGCTCCCCATTTGAATCTTCCGAAGACTGTCAAATTTCATTCGGTGGTCTTTAAAATGGCTCATCTTCCAGGTGAATACAGTAATTGAGATGTAGTCTTGTTTGAAAATTAACTTTTTCAGGGCATGTGAACGCCTGGAATCAGTTTGTCAGTCTCAACCAATTTAAAGTGTCATCTTCCAACTACCTAAAATAATCTTGGGTAGCATATTTCTGGTAACCATTTTAAAGACATATCTAGAATTCATGTATGATTATCCAAAGGACTGATCACAGGACTTTACTGAAAAGGAAACCCAATGCTCAAACGATCAAGTCAATCCAGACAATCCAGACAATAAAACTTTTTGTGGGTAGGGAATGTGTCTACCAACTCTATTGTATTGTTCTCTGCCAAGCTCTTAATACAGTGTTGTGCACAGAATAAGTGCTCAATAAGCAGCATGGCCTAGTGGATAGAGCACGGGCCTGGGAGTCAGAAGGACCTGGGTTCTAATCCCAGTTCTGCCACTTGTCAACTGTCTGATCTCGGTTGAATCGCTTAACTTCTCTGGGCCCCGGTTACTTCGTCTGTAAAATGGGGATTAAGACAGTGAGCCCCATGTGAGACTTGGAACTGTGTCCAACCTGATTAGCTTGTCTCTACCGCAGCGCTTAGTACTGTGCCTGGCATTCATTCATTAATTCAATCATATTTATTGAGCGCTTACTGTGTGCAAAGCACTGTACTGAGCACTTGGGAGAGTACAATGTAACAGTGAACAGACACATATCCTGCCCACAGCGAGCTTACGGTATGGCACTTAGTAAGTGCTTAACAAATACCACAGAAATAATAACTACTTAGGTTGACGATGATGATGATAAATTGAAGCAACTCCAGGTCTGGAGAGCAGTATATGACGATATGAGATTCTGGCTGAGTTAGATGGCTTTTTCCATGCAAAATACTGGAAGTCAGTTGGAGCTGCCCCCATTAAGAATGGATTCCATAAGGCATAAGAAACTATTCCATGGTCAGGAGTTAGCATGAATTCAGACAAGTTGCACCTGAGGAATCGAGCTAGAGTCCAAAAGAATGCATCCTCAATAATGAAATGGACTTCGCTGAGAGACTCCCGCAGCTTCTGGCTGTTCTACGACTCTGTTATTATTATTTAGCCCGAAGCAGCCTGATGGGACTCAATGTCACTGATAATCACCCAACTAGCAGTTCACCATTTTCTGTGTTTGTGGGAAAGAGGATGATGATCTTGCTAGGAACAGAAAATTACATACAATAGCCCCACGCTATTAAGCCCAGTCTGGGGTGCTCCTCCTTCAGCAGTCTATCACATAAATATCTATTATCTTCCATGGTGTTTGCTCATTGAATACAGTTTTCAGTTGTACTGCTCAACTCGTTCCCTTTTCCCACTTCTGTCTCAGAGCCTTCTTCCAGTCTGACTCTTGAACGCTTCACAGGATTCCCGCTTTCTGCCAACCCAAGCCAACTTTTCCCAAACCTCTCCTAAAAGACCATTTTCCCCCAAAAGGTCTTGGAAACTCTAGGGCCAGGTAGTGATTCTGGATGGGCCTGGGTCCGTGCCACTCAAATCACCCACTCCATGCTGTTCAGACTGGGGGGGGGGTTCCTTGCCCATTCCATCCAAGGAGGGAGGCCCCATACCTTCACCTAAGGGGCTCCCCATCCACTCTGAAGATTCCTGCGGGCTCGGCATCTCTTAATAATAACAATAATAATAACAATAATGGTATTTGTTAAGCGCTTACTCTGTGCCAAGCACCTAAGTGCTGGGGGAGATACCAGGTAATCAGGTTGTCCCACGTGGTGCTCAAAGTCTTCATCCCCATTTTACAGATAAAGTAACTGAGGCACAGAGAGGTGAAGTGATTTGCCCAAAGTCCCACAGCTGAATAGGGGAGGAGCCAGGATTAGAAGCCACGACCAGCTGACAAGCGGCGGAGCTGGGATCGGTACCTATGACCTCTCACTCCCAAGTCCATGCTTTTTCCACTAAGCCATGCTGCTTCTCTTAGCCGGAAAGTAGTAGTGGCAGTCAGAAATTATTGGGCACCCACTTGATGTGATATAATGTACAAGACACTTGGAAAGTACAGAATAACAAAATGTCATGTTCCTTGCTCACAAGGAGTTCACACTCTAATGGGGGAGACAAACTTAAAAATATTTACGACGGCTGGAGCAGAAGCAGGAACGGGGACAGAATTCATTCAGTATTTGTTTACTGTGTGCAGAGTACTATACTTAGCGCTTGGGAGAGTACAATCTAAGAATAAATAGATACATTCCCTGCCCACAGTGAGCTTAAGCAAGTCTTAGACAATCACCACGCACCATTGGAAGCCCTCCCCCTCCACCCCCTGTACTGGGCCATCAGAGCTGAAACCAGGCTCTCTGATCATGGGGCAGGGAGAGACGCTGTCGTAGTCTGGACTGGGGAGAACAGGCCCTACCTTGTTTCTTGGGATCTCACTGCAGCACCCATGAAGGAATAGACTGTAAGCTCACTACGGGCAGGGAACGTGGCTGCTAATTCTATCATACTGTACTCTCCCAAGCACTGAAGCAGAATGGCTCAATGCAAAGAGTACAGGCTTGGGAGTCAGAGGTCACGAGTTCGAATCCCGGATCTGCCACTTGTCAGCTGTGTGACTGTGGGCAAGTCACTTAATTTCTCTGTGCCTCAGTTTCCTCATCTGTCAAATGGGGATTAAGACTGTGAGCCTCACGTGGGACAACCTGATTACCCTGTATCTACCCCAGCGCTTAGAACAGTGCTCTGCGCATAGGAAGCGCTTAACAGCGTGGCTCAGTGGAAAGAGCCTGGGCTTCGGAGTCAGAGGTTCTCAGAGGTCAGGGGTTCGATTCCCGGCTCTGCCACTTGTCAGCTGTGTGACTGTGGGCGAGTCACTTCACTTCTCTGTGCCTCAGTGACCTCATCTGTAAAATGGAGATTAACTGTGAGCCTCACGTGAGACAACCTGATTACCCTGTATGTCCCCCAGCGCTTAGAACAGTGCTTTGCACATAGTAAGCGCTTAACAAATACCAACATTATTATTAACAAATACCAAAATTATTATTATTATTATAGTAAGTGCTCAATAAATGCCATTGATTAATTAGCCTTCCTTGACTAAGCCCTCCTTTCCTCTTCTCCCACTCGCTTCTGCATCACCCTGATTCGCTCCCTATGTTCATCTCCCCTCCCAGCTCCACAGCACTTATGTACATATCTGTCATTTATTTATTTACATCGATGTCTCGTATGTCAGAGGCGTATTAAACGTGAATTTTCCTGAAAGCGGCGTTCTCCAAGATGATGGTTCCTGCTTTACAGGAGAACCTATCATTCCATTTGCATGTCTTCCTGGGTCTTGCTGTTCAGCTGGTAAGTTTTTCTCTGGAATGAATGGACCACGAGGTGTCAAATTCTTCCCTCTCCCTATATATGGCAGCGGTTGTTCTGAGTGCCATGTTTTCCCTCCCCTGCTTCCCTCCTTGTCTATGCCCCGGGGGCTGCCTGGATGAACTAACCCCCTGGGGGGGCCCCGGGGCTAATTGATTTTATGGGACCCCCCACCATGAAGCATAATATTTAAGCACACTCTCAGTGCAATGTGATAATGCCATGCAGCTGTTTCACGGCAACAGTTGCTGCCAGGGGAGGAGGTGATGGGAGTGAAGAGGAAGGGGAAGGAGGATGGTAAACACTCAATAAATGCCACTGATTGACTGAAAGGGGGAGAAGGGGAAAGAAGAGGTAGCATGAAAAGCTGGTGTTGGAAGACATAAGTTTCTTTCCCTTCCTCTTCCCCCCACCACAGGGAAATGAGAGGACTGTGCTCAGCAGGCCAGAAAAGGGCATCAAGGTTAGCCCTCCTTCACTGCCTATGTCCACCTGCCACTGCAGGACCTCTTCCCCTTCAACCAGTTCAATCATTCATTCAATCGTATTTATTGAGCGCTTACTGTACGCACAGCACTGTACTCAGCCCTTGGAAGAGTACGATATAACAATAAACAGACAGATTCCCTGCCCGCAGTGAGTTTAAGGTCTAGAAGCCGCCCTCCTGAGAGTTACATTGTCGACACTGGACATTACGGTGGTATGTAAAACCACACGCGGATCTTCTTCACTTGGCGGCCAGCATAGGTTGCATTATGCACACAGTGTGGGCAGCATAGCCAGCTCCAAACAAAACTCTGCCCTTGTACACATTTGGCTTTTGGAAACCCGTTAAGAATGAGTTACGTGACCCCCAAGCTCTTTTATCTCATCAGTGACCCCTCACCCACCTCCTGCCCCTGTCCAGAATCCCCTCCGCTTTCATATCCGACAGATGATCACTCTCCCCACCTTCAAAGCCTTACTGAAGGCATATCTCCTTCAAGAGGCCTTCCCCGACTAAGCCCTCATTTCCTCTTCTCCCGCTCTCTTCTGCATCATCCTTGCACTTGGATTTGCATCCTTTATTCACCCCACCCTCAACCCCACGGCTCTTGTGTACATATCTGTAATTTACTTATTTATTTTAGTAATTGCCTCCCCGTCTTGACTGTAACACCGTGTGGGCAGGGAACGTATCTACCAATTCTGTTATATTGTACTCTCCCGAGTGCTTAGTGCAACGTTCTGCCTTACGATAAATATATTATTGGAAGTCGCTATTTGTGTTACCCTAAAAAGCTACTTCTTTGTCCTGGACATCATTTCTTACCCAAAATAAAATTAAATACTTCACAATTATGCCTGATTTCACTTGGCAGCGATAGGAAATTGAGCATTTTTACCGCTCGATACTTTCATAAGGACAGCAGTAATAGGCTATAGCTGGAAAACTGTGTTGCCTTGATTGGATATATCCGCTTGCAGTGCCTCATGGTGAGATTCTTACAACCATTTTTATCCAACCACATTCAGCACAAGCACCTCCATTTTGGTTCCTTGCAGTCATTTTGGCCCTCAGTCAGCTGGGCTTATGCTGTGATTTCTTTTTCCTCCCTGGGGGCATGGAAGACCCACACAGATCCTTCAAGCATGGCATCCAACTCTTCTGAACCTAATCCTAAACACTGTAGTGTGCTCCCTTGGTTCCTCTAATGCCAACCTACTCGCTGTACCTCGATATCATCTATCTCACCGCCGACCCCTCACCCACATCCTGTTTCTAGCCTGGAACTGCCTCCTCCTTCATATCGGACAGACCGCCACGCTCCCCACTTTCAAAGCCTTATTAAAATCACATCTCCTCCAAGAAACTTTCCCTGACTAAGCCCTTATTTCCCCTACTCCCTCTTCCTTCCGCATTGTCCTCACAGTTGGATTTGTATGCTTTACTCGTTCCGCGCTCAAACCCGCAGCAATCAGTCATATTTCCTGAACATTTAGCCCATTGTTGGGGAGGGATTATCTCTATCTATTGCCGAATTGCACTTTCCAAGCGCTTAATACAGTGCTCTGCACACAGTAAGCGCTCAATAAATACGATTAATTGAATGAATGCAGAGCACGGCACTAAGTGCTTGGGAGAATACACTACAACAGAATTAGCAGACACGTTCCCTGTCTGTAAAGAGGTTCCAGTCTAGAGGACAAGCTTATGTACACATCCCTAATTTATTTTAAGGTCTGTCTCCCCCTTTAATCTGTAAAATCCTTGTGAACAGGGAACATGTCTACCAAATCTGTTACATTATAATAATAATAATAATGTGTGGCATTTGTTAAGTGCTTACTATGTGCCAGGCACTGTACTAAGCACTGGGATGGATTCAAGGTAATAGGGTTGGACACAGTCCCTGCCCGACATAGGGCTCTCGGTCTTAATCCCCCATTTCCAAATGAGGGAACTGAAGCAGAAAGAAGTTAAGTGACTCACCCCAGGTCATACATCAGGCAAGTGGCATAGCCTGGATTTGAACCCAGGTCCTTGACTCCCTGGCCCACGCTCTATCCACTAAGTCTCCCAAGTGCAGAGCACTGTACTAAGTGCTTGGGAGAGTACAGTATAATAGAATTGATAGACACATTCCCTGCCCACGACAAGCTTACAGTACAGAGGGAAAGTTCTTTGGAAAGATCTATAGTAATAACAATGATTGTTGTATTTGTTAAATGCTTTACTAGGTGCCAAGCACTGTACTAAGCTGTGGGTAGATACCAAATCATCAGATCCCACATAGGGTTCACAGTTTAAATAGAGGGGTCAACGGATATTAAATCTCCATTTTGGAACTGAGGCACAGAGAAGTGAAGTGACTTGATCGAGGTCACAGAGTTGGCAACTGGAAGAACTGGGATTAGAACCCAAGTCCTCTGATTCCAAAGCCCAGGCTCATTCCACTAGGCCACGCTACAGAGTTCTCTACCTCTTACCAGAGGGCAGGACCAGAGGAAATAGGATTAAATTTAGATTAAATCACCTTAGGGTGAAAGCTGTAATGTTGGAATGAGTTCCTAGAGGGGTTATAGAATTTCTGTGGAGAATTTTTACAATATAAAGATTTTCACCAGGCTAGGATGACTTGGATCTGTGATCTCATGTGAAACACTTGTTTTGGGCAGGGAACACGTCTACCGTCTCTTTGTATCAAGGTCTTCCGAACGCTTAGTGCAGTGCTCTGCTTATAGTAAGCGTGCAATAAATACCACTGATGATGATGACTTGAAAGCCTGGGCACGCGTTAGATGACCTTCTTCCATCCTTCTCCCAGCACGGGCCTGGGAGTCAAAAGGTCATGGGTTCTAATCACTGCTCTGCCACTTGTGTGCTCTTTGATCTTGGGCAAATCACTTCACTTCTCTGTGCCTCAGTTCCCTCATCTGTAAAATGGGGAGTAAGACTGTGAGCCCCATGTGGGACAGGGACTGTGTCCGACCCGATTATCTCGCATCTATCCCAGCCCTCGGAACCGTGCCTGGCACATAGTAAATGCTTAGCAAAATCGTAATTATTATTATTGTCCTGTGAATCTGCTAGTGGTGCTTTTGTTTTACTCATTTTGATCTTTATCCCTACAGAATAGAACTGCGTCTTCTCTAACGGGTATAGTAATGGGGTTAAGCACATGTCATACCCGTGTCACAAATAATGGAAAGCTTCCAACATAAACCGCTCAGAGATCCTGCAACTACAAGCAATTTAGTCATTTCGGCAGTTGCAGCGGCAGAAAGCTTTCCGCTGAAGGATTCCCCAGCGGAATACAAACCGGTAGGTTGTCAGCTAGTAATGAAACCAACTTGTCATCGGAACTGCTTCCCCCGCCAGGTCCTCCAGGTGAAATCAGTCACTTGAAAGAGACTCAGCCCGCAGAGGAGTAAATGCCCGCTGAGAGGGGAGCAGAAAAAAGTTCAGCTAATCCCTCCCTACAGATCAAAAGATAATGCTTCTTGCCTCAGTGAAAGAGGAGGGAATTTTTGATCGGAGAGTGGAACAAAGAATCTGAGCGCTCTCACACAATCCATTATCACCTACCAGTCCTCAACAGCTGGATGCTACTTAGTCATGGTAATTGATTTCTAAAATAGATGCCCCAGCTCAAGCCAGAAGAATTCATAATGGGTTTCTTGAGGAAAAGTTAAGAGCTATAGGAGGAAAAGTTCAGGATGCTCTGTGGTGCCCAAGCAGGACCACAAGGATGGATGTCACGGTGATTAACCGTCACATTTTTCCTCCTAATGCCACTGTCAGAGCAGAATTACTGGGCTGATGGACCATTGGGTGACCCAGTTCATGACGTCACTTATGGTTTCATGGTGTTAGCGGCTGGAGTCGCTCTGCAGGGATTTTGCTCTTGTGATGCTCCCTTCTTGATCCTTCTTGGAAGGCTTTCATGGAACTACTCATAAACTGATATTGAAATTAAGTGAAATCGAACTAGCAACAGATTTCTCCTCTGTTTATCACCCATACCTCAAACCAAAGACTCTGTTGTTAAATATTTCCAGAACTCTACTGGGATCCTGGAGAAAATCTTGGGAAGTGATATCAGCTTGCAATCAATTTTGTCTCCATGCCTCTTTTGTTGCCTAACATTCCTAATTTTTAAAGCGCTCTTAATAACCAATAGGCAGAAGCCCCTTTGGACCCTCTCTGCACAGACATTTATGAGGGTCGAAAATTAAGAATGGTCTAGAGTCCCTTCTTATAGATCAATTGTACTTACTGAGTGCTTACTGTGTGCAGAGAACTGTACTAAACACTTGGGAGAGTACAATATAACAGAGTTGGTAGACACACTCGCTCATTACCTGCTCTCCCTCCTTTTTAGATTGGGAGCTCCCCATGGGACCTCATTATCTTGTGTCTACCCCAGAATTTAATAATAAAATAATGTTGGTATTTGTTAAGTTCTTACTATGTGCAGAGCACTGTTCTAAGCGCTGGGGTAGGCACAGGGTAATCAGGTTGTCCCACGTGAGGCTCACAGTCTTCATCCCCATTTTACAGATGAGGTCACTGAGGCACAGAGAAGTTAAGTGACTCGCCCACGGTCACTCAGCTGACAAGTGGCAGAGCCGGGATTCGAACCCACGACCTCTGACTCCCAAGCCCGGGCTCTTTCCACTGAGCCACGCTGCTTCTCTAGTAATCTGGGTACTTAGTACAGTGCTTGGCACATAGTAAACACTTAATGAACACCACAACTATTATTATGCAGTTTAACTGGCTGGGCACTTGCACCGTAACACCCAAAATAACCGCTTTCTCTAATCCTTGGTTGAACCCCTTTAATGAGGACTGCTTTAAAAATCCGAGAAATTACTCCCAGCCCAGGGGTATGGCTATCACTCAGGGAATATCCATTTTGCCATTAAGTCCCCTTGAAATCACTGAAGATGTCTGAAACTGAATTGCTCCACTAGAGCTCCATTTGTCAGCTGGGTGACTTTGGGCAAGTCACTTGACTTCTCTGTGCCTCTCTTCCCTCATCTGTAAAATGGGGATTAAGGCTGTGAGCCCCACGTGGGACAACCTGATTAGCTTGTATCTACCCCAGTGTTTAGAACAGTGCTTGGCACATAGTAAGCACTTAACAAATGTCATTATTATTATTATTTTCATTATTATTATTATCCCACAGCTTCCACACCATCAGAAATGGGACTGCCTTAGAAGATCTGGCTACTCAGAGGCAGGGAAGAATTTGCATCTCCCTATTCCATTCTTTATAATAATATTGGTATCTGTTAAGCGCTTACTCTGTGCAGAGCACTGTTCTAAGCGCTGGGGGAGATACAGGGTAATCAGGTTGTCCCACGTGAGGCTCACAGTTAATCCCCATTGTACAGATGAGGGAACTGAGGCCCAGAGAAGTTAAGTGACTTGCCCACAGTCACACAGCTGAGGAATGGCAGAGCTGGGATTACCATATCATTCATTCAATCAATCACTTTTATTGCGTGCTTACGGTGTACAGATCACTGTACTAAGTGCTTTGGAGAGTATAATACACCGATGAACAGACATGTTATGTTACACTACGTGTGTGTGTGTGTGTGTGTGTGTGTGTGTGTGTGCAATGTAGTAACCAAATTCCACTCAAGACCCCAAGGTCAGAGGGTTTCTCTAGGGCAACCCTTCCCCCACCCTCATTGTTCCACTGCATTCCTCCCCCCCACCTCGTCCTTTTTCCCACAGCGGTTATTTCTGATGTGTAGAAGCTTTCACATTTCTAATAACGATAATTGTGGCATCTGTTAAGTCCTTACTATGCGCTAAGCACTGGGCAGATCCAATATAATGAGGTCCCATATGGGACTCGCAGTCTAAGACAGAGGGAGAACAGGTATTGAATGCCCACGTTGCAGATGAGGGCACAGAGACGTTAAGTGACTTGCTCAGGATCACCCAGCAGATATGGGGCAGAGCCGGAATTAGAACCCAGGCTCTCGAATCCCAGGACCGTGGATATTTCTACCTGGCCATGCTGCTTTTAACCACTACTGTCTGGCAGTTCATTCATTCATTCATTCAGTCGTATTTATTGAGCGCTTACTATGTGCAGAGCACTGTACTAAGCGCTTGGAATGAACAATTCGGCAACAGAGACAATCCCTGTCTAACAACGGGCTCACAGTCTAAATGGGGTTACTCCTCCTGATGGCAACCTTGGATGCATAAGCTTTACTTCCTTACATCCGAAGCCCACTCTGACTGAGAAACCCTGAAGGTTCTCTCCCCCTTGGGATTTGGAACCTCACTGTGGCTTCCCTTCATGAAGGCCTAACCCAAATCTTCTTTTAACCCAGGCTGTCTGGTTCCTGCGCTACAGACTCCTAAAAGTTTTATTATATTAGAATCCCTGCCAATTCCTTTAGTCACAATTCAACAAAAGAGGGCTGAAAAACATTAAGTGTTGAGGTGATGCAGCCGGGGTTAATAATGATAATTACGGCATTTGATGAGTGCTTACTATGGGCCAGGCACTCTACTAAGTACTGGAGTGGATACAACCAAATCGGGTTGGATATAGTGCCTTTCCTAGATGGGCCTCACAGTCTCAATCCCCATTTTACAGATGAGGTAACTGAGGCCCAGAGAAGTGAAGTGACTTGCCGAAGGTCACACAGCAGACAGGTAGTTGAGCCAGGATTAGAGTTTATGAACTTCAGACTCCCAGGCCAGTGTTCTAGCCATGAGGCCATGCTGGTCGGCCCCACCCCACCCCAGTAGGGTTCATCCTTGTCATCTTGCAGGCTCGGGACGTGACCCCCCCGACAGCTACTTCTCAAGGGCGAAGAGGGGATCCTGACAGACTCTTCCATTGGACTGCAAACACCTCTGAGGCAAGGACCATGTCTTTTATTCAGCTGTACTCCCCCAGGCACCAAGTTCAGGACTCTCTGACAAAGTAGGTCCGTAATAAGTACTGCTGATTGATCGGCTGCTCAACCGTCTAGCGGCGGTTCAATTTCCAGATGCAGGGAATCTGCACCAGCAAGGCAGCAAAATGAGGTTGGCATTTCATCCCTCTGCCCGCGGGGAGTAGCAGGGAGTGGCAACAACGTTGGGACTCCTCAGCACCAGCTTCCCCCCACCCAATCTAATCTATTAGCTACTAGCTCCTGACATTGCTCATGGGCCTGGGGCACCCGCCCCACAGTGATGTCCAAGTTTTGAGGCATCTCAGTGCCAAAGAACATGCTGCTGGCAGCCTGAAGGAATTTCTGGCACTGGGCAATCACAGCCCCGCCACTCTTCCAAATGTTCCTAAAGACGATTTATGGATCTGGAAAGTGCTCCCAATGGAGGGGGCCCCAGTGGGCCAGCTGCAAGACAAGAGCAGCCAGAGACCTGCACCGAGTCTTGCTTCAGTCCAGGGCAGACAATTTCATCATTTCTGGAACTGTTCGAGGAGGCATTTCCTCTCAGTGAACACCCGGAGCAGCATCACAACAAGAAACTCTCAACAAGGTGGTTCACACTTATTTCCCGATACAATTACCAAAGGAGTTGGCATCTTACTCTTTACATCACTGGACTTTCCTGTTCCTGCAAGCCATTATCAAAAGAGACGAGGGGCTTATTCACCACACAGCATGGTCTAGTGGGAAAAGCACGACCCAGGGAGTCTGGGGAACTGGGTTCTAATCTCGCCTCCACCAGTCGTCTGCTGTGTCACTTAAATTTTCTGTGCATCAATTTCCTCATCTGTAAAATGGGTTTTCGATACCGGTTCTCCTTCCTACTTAGACTGTGAACTTCAAGTGAGATGGGGACTGCCTCAGACGTGCTTACTATATTCATTCGATCGTATCTATTGAGCACTTACTGAGGGCAGATCTCTGTACTGAATGCTTGAGAGAGTGCAATATATATTTGCAGACCACCATGATGGTGTGGAGTACGCAGATATATTTTCTGTCTTCCCCTCTTCAAAACCCTACTTCAAACTCACCTCCTCCAAGAGGCCTTCCCAGGCTGAGCTCCTCTTCTCCCTCTACTCCCTCGACCACCCCCCCTTTACCTCTCCACAGCTAAACCCTCTTTTCCCCCTTTCCCTCTGCTCCTCCACCTCTCCCTTCCCATCCCCACAGCACCGTACTCGTCCGCTCAACTGTATATATTTCCATTACCCTATTTATTTTGTTAATGAATTGTACATCGCCTCGATTCTATTTAGTTGCCATCGGTTTTTACGAGATGTTCTTCTCCTTGACTCTATTTATTGCCATTGTCCTCGTCTGTCCGTCTCCCCCGATTAGACCGTAAGCCCGTCGAACGGCAGGGACCGTCTCTATCTGTCGCCGGCTTGTTCATTCCAAGCGCTTAGTACAGTGCTCTGCACATAGTAAGCGCTCAATAAATACTATTGAATGAATGAATGAATGAACAGAAGAGAGAGACATTAGTGTAAATGAATTACAGATGTGGATATAAGTGCTGTGGGGCCGGGAGGGCAGGAGAAGCATTTGCATGCAGGCTTCCATTCCCACATGAGCCCTTCCTCTGCATCAGCACCAGGTCCCCTAGACGAGCGGGGGGATGAGTCGACCGACAGCGGGACCCTCGGCAGCAGCATGAGGGAGAGGGCCTTGACCGCACCCCAGACCATATGGCGAGGGAGCCAAACCCTCGGCCCGGAGGGGTGGCCGGGATCTCCCTACAAGGTCCGTTAAACCAGACCACTCCCGCTAGCCAGGCCCCAAATCCCCTTTCTTTGGCTTCACACTCCCATGAGCATTTCACTGAGACCAAGACTGCTGTCCGCACACCGACACAACCTGAATTCATTTCTTCCTGTACCTAGTAGCTTCACGACACACTTCCCTTCATCTTCGGATTAAGCCGAGTACCGCGCGCTGGGAAAACATCCACTTCAGATGCACAGAAGGCTTCACGGGTGATTCTATTTGCAATGTGCTACCAAAAATGAATAGCCTGCAACCCTGAGTCATTTTATAATATATCCTGAATAATATAACATTGCAGTATAAAATAGCTCCTTAACAATATGTCTGCATACTGTTATATTGCAGTTATATATTAGGCTGTAAACCCGCAGATTAGACTGTAAACCCATCAAAGGGACTGTGTCTGTTACCGATTTGTACGTTCCAAGTGCTTAGTACAGTGCTCTGCACACAGTAAGCGCTCAATAAATACTATTGAATGAATGAACGAACAATAAAATAATAGGACAGAATACGTCTCCTTTATAATCGAAATAATCCCTTCCACCACCAACACCGCTTTCGGCAGCAGCACCGGTGAAACCCTAGTAAGCTTGACCGAGCCTCTCTCTGCTTTCTTCGGGGGCAGCTTTTCCCATCTCTGCTCACATTCTGGAAAGTTCCCCACTCCGGCCTTTTGGCATTCCCGGGAGGGGAAGTTTCCAAGGAAGAACAGGAGCTACCCAAAGCCTTTCTCCCCTCCCTAAAACAGAAGCGTCCTCTGGTGTTCTTTCTCATTTTAGCAGCTAGAAGAACTGACCCCTGAAAAACCTCATTTTACCGCATTGAGGATTATTTATTACGGCATTTGTTAAACGCTTGCTATGTCCCTGGCACTGTACTAAGCGCTGGGGTAGATACAAGCAAGTCGGGTTGGACACAGGCCCTGTCCCATGTGGGGCTCACACTCTCAATTCCCATTTTACAGATGAAGCCCAGAGAAGTAAAGTGACTTGCCCGAGGTCACACAGCAGACAGGACACAGCAGATGACACACTGCCCGAACTTCAGCGTGCTTTCCGATGATTTGGTTCATCATCCCACACGTTCGCCCCTTGAAGTACATTAGGGTCATGGGATCTGTATGAAGGTGACCCAGGTCCTAATGCTGTCCTGCTTCCCTGGCTGAGTCAGCACCCGCAGGTTCGTTTTTTAGAAGCGGTTTTGATATTGGAAAAATCTATTTCTGACAAGGATCTGCCAAAGGCGTATCTCACCTTCTGTGACAGGAGCATGTTTGCAAGAACTGCCCCGTGCACGGGCTTTGCAACTGGGAAGAAGCACGGCCTACTGGAAAGAACAAGGGCCTGGAAGTCGAAGGACCTGGATTCTAATCCCACCTCCGCCTCTTCTCTGCTGTGTGATCTTGGGCAAGTCACTTAGCTTCTCTGTGCCTCGGTTCCCTCAACTGTAAAATGGGGATTAAGACTGTGAGCCCCATGTGGGATTTAGACTGTACCCTACCTGATTAACTTTTATCTCTCCAAGCTCTTAGTATAACGCCTGGCAAACAGTAAGTCGTTTAACAAATTAAAAAAAACCCTAAACTGGATAACCAACCTAGATCACCATCTAGATTAGACTATGAAGCCCATGTGGGACAGAGACTGTTTCCAACCTGATTAATTTATATCTACTGCGGTGATTATTATAGTGCTTGGGATACAATAAGTGCTTAACAGATCTGTATATCTGTAATTTGTTTATTTGTATTGATGTCTCTCAACCCCCCTCTAGACTGTAAAGTGGTTGTGGGCAGGGAATGTGTCTGTTTATTGTTGCATTGTACTCTCCCAAGCGCTTAGTACAGTGCTCTGCACACAGTAAGCGCTCAGTAAATATGACTGAATGAATTAATGAATGCCATTAAAAAAAACTAAACTGGATAACCAATCTAGATCCCAATCTAGATTAGTTGGACGGTGAATCCTATGTGGGACAGGGATTGTTTCCAACCTGACTAGCTTGTATCTACCCCAGCGTTTAGTACAGTGCTTGCTTACAGTACAGTCCTTAACAGTATAATAATAAGAATAATAAAAAGTCCACCCAAATACAAACTCTTGTTGTTGACCTCATTGACAGATGTTTTTCTGTTTTTTTTTCCATCCCTCCCTCAATCATCCCCTTAACCTTGTGCCACCCCAGGGCAGCATGGTACAGTGAAAAGAGCACAGGCCTGGGAGTCAGAAGGTCATGGGTTCTAATCTCGGCTCTGCCACCTGTCGCTTTAGGATACTGGACAACTCACTTCACTTCTCTGGGCCTCAGTTACCTCATCTGTAAAATGGGGATTGAGACTGTGAGCACCATCTGGGACAGGGAGTGGGTCCAATCTGATTTGCTTGTATCCACCCTAGCTCTTATTACAGTGCCTGGCACATAGTATGTGCTTAACAAATACCACAGTTATTATTATTAGGGCCCAAATGTATTAGGCAACAAGCAATGGGATGGGAACGGAGAGAGGGCCAAGGCTGCCTGGCTTGGCAAAGAGAGCCATAGTGAACCACTACACTTGACGCTGTTGTTCACCCTGGTGGAAAAAGCCGGATTACAAAGAAAGTTGTTTGCTTTAACAAAGCAAAGCGTCCCAGGGGTTTCCCTTGTCCCATGTGGGGGCTGCTAGGGAGGCAAAATCTAAATTGCAAATGCTTAGTGGATAACACAAGAGAATCAGTGGCCAAGTCCCCCTCTCCCTGCCCCACTTCTGATCCTCCCTCCTTCCCCCTCCTGTCCCTCACCAGACTCCCAGCAACAGCTGAAATCAGGCAGAACAAAGCCAAACAAAACCTATCGAAAATTTTAACCTCTCACTGCAGCAACATGAATCTCAAAGCAAAGTTAACTGCTCTATAGAATCTTACTGAAGCCCTATTTCGCCTTTTCTTACTAACTTGCCACCAAAAAACCCCAACAAGATTTGCACATGTCCCTTGAGTTGAAAAGGAGACTGGAAAAACATTTGCCCTATTATGAAACACGTGGGTTCCATGTTTATTTTTTAATCAGAATTTATTTTACTCCGGTAAATGTGACCACTAGCCAAGTCTTCTGGGAACAAAACCAACCTGTGCTTGAAATGGAAAACCACTCATGGTCTTTAACAGCCCAAAAAGAAGCAGCCCTATTTTCCACTGAACCAAAGGATGAGTGTGGTCAGAGGAGAGCGTGGCCTAGTGGAAAAAGTTTGCTCCTGGAAGTCAGAGGACCTGGGTTCTAATCCAAGCTCCACCACTTACCTGCTGTGTGACTTTGGTCAAGTCACTTAACTTCACCATGCCTCAGTTCCCTCACCTGCAAAAAGGGGATTCAATGCCTGCTCTCTCTCCTACTTAGAGAGTGAGCCCTATGTGGGACCTGATGATCTCGTATCTACCCCAGTGCTTAGTACAGTGCTTGGCATATATTAAGCGCTTAACAAATATTACAATTGTTAACCAAAGGGAGCTTGCACCTTGTCCTTCAGGGGGATCTTCTGGGGTAGAAGAGATAGACTTGGATTTTTGCCCATTTGGCTTGCGCAAACCCAAAAGCTGATTTTAGTTGTGAGCAACAGTGGAGTCCTGACAATCTGTAAAAAATAATCGATCAATTGTTTTTATTGAGCACTTACTCTGTGTACTCACTTGAGGGAGTACATACAACAGAATTAGCAGATACCTTCCCTGCTTATAACGAGTTAGAGTCTAGAGAGGGAGACAGACATTAATTTGAATAAATAAGTAATTTATAATAAACGATTTAAAGATATGATAACTAATTACAAGAGACGTAAATAATTTAAAGGCATGATATGATATAATTTAAAGATAGGCCACCTTCCTTGACGGAGGGGCCGGAACATATATTGGAGTGTCGTCCTCCACTGCAGGAAAATAATAAACGATAAGGCACACGTGCACAAGCCGGAGAGCAAATGAAGAATATGATTCCACATTCCTCGGCCCTCTCTAATCTCTTCGCCCCTGCCTGATTAAACCCGCCGGCCAGGGAAACTGACCAACCCCTAGAAAGCCCTGGCACAGTCAGTTCCTAGACCTGGCAGGCAATGGCGTTCAGGGAGGGAAGGATGGAAACTAGACGATGAAATCAGGAACAAATTGCAGAGCCTCTTTTAAGCTCAGAATGGAGATCAAGGCCAGGGGAAAGGAGGAGCCTTGGCAAATAAGGTGAAGGATGAAAAAGAGGAGCTCTATGAGAGTAGAAAGAGAACATCAGCAATCAAAAAGCAAATGGAAACCAGGCACTAGATCAACGGCATGGTTTTTGGCACAATCAGAAGGGAATCAGGAAAGATTGAAGCAAACCTAAAATGGCCACTTTGGCAGCCATTTTACATTTTCCACGACGAGAGGAGAGAATAAGAGACAAAAACTTTGAAGCTCCTTGAACTCACACAATCACGTTCTGAAAAATTAGTTTTCTTATAAGAACCGGACTGGGTGGGTGTTGCCTGGCTTGTTTCTGCTAAAAAGGCCAAACATATGCATGATAAAGACTAACTGCTAGTCCTTAGCTGCAGATCCACATATTTCAAGCTCAGAATAATCATTCCGTGCCCTCCTCATCTTGACCCATATTTCTGCAAGCAAATGGATCCCAGGATCACAGGACAGAGTGGGATTCTGAGAGGTCCTCTACCTCATCTGTCTCCTGCTTCCGAGCAGATTCACTACCCAGGGCAGAGTGTTGACAACAATAGTCCTCCAAATTTTGGAAATGTTTCTGGTTTTCCCCAACCTCACTGTGAGCTTACCAAGAAATACAGTGCCTGAGCACTGGTGCTCAACAGTCAATTATGTGGTTTCTAGGCAGAGAAATGTGAACACATTGCGCTTTAATGTGCAGGACTCACATGATGACTGTCTAATCTGTATTTTGGTTGCTCATTAAACATGCTTAGAGGCATATCTCACCCTAAAGCACATGTTTTCAAAGGCTGCCTCCTCATGAGGTAGATGTGCTCTTGTCTACCTACACATCTAGAGTGTTGATCGATCACAGATTAGGTGAATTCTGAGAAAAACTATTTACAATGATTCATTAGATCTTTTAATTTGAGACAAGTCTGAAGCTGGTCCTGATGGAGTCCCTGTAATTAGCTCCAAATCGAGGAGCTTCTCAGCTTCCACTTCTCAATCCTCTCCTCTCCCTTCTCTCAAGTCCAGACCAGCCCGGGTGAGCTAGTACTTGGATCCAGCCCAAACTTCCACAAGACGATTTGTCCAAGATCAGTCAACAGTGTTTACTGGGTCTCTGTGTTAGGAGCTTAGGAAACATAGGAATATGAAAATAACAAGACTTGCCCTCAAGAAACCTTCGATCTAATGGGAAGGATAATAGTTACATGCTAATTAAGAGAGGCTAGCCAAAGGGAATTTAAACAGCATATACAAATAATAGGCACAAGTCAATAAACAATTCAATAACAAATCCCCAATAGATAAATGCTTAAGTTAAAAAATCTCATTATATGATTGCGAAGATAGGGGCGTAATCAGGGAGTGCTTCCTGAAAAAAAGAGTCGTTTAAAGGTAGTTTTGAAGGAGGAGAGAAACGTGGTTTGGGGAAGCTGAGTTAAGAGAACATTCCAAACAGGACCAGAAAAATTAAATGGCCATTAGCCAAAGTGAAATTCACTAATATACCCAGACTAAAGTTCACGGATGTCTATTTTTTTCCTTCAGTCTCAAACAAATATTGTTTTTCCAGTAAAATTTTCACACTGACTATAACACTGGGGTCCCATGTCTGGCAGGAGTATGAGAGTAGTTTATAAAACAAATCATAATGATGGCAAAAGGAGTGGAGGGAAAAATCAAAATAAATAGAAATAGGAGGTTGGGAGAAAAAGAAAATAATGTTAATGTTGGTATTTGTTAAGCGCTTACTATGTGCCGAGCACTGTTCTAAGCGCTGGGGTAGACACAGGGGACTCAGGTTGTCCCACGTGGAGCTCACAGTCTTAATCCCCATTTTACAGATGAGGTAAATGAGGCACAGAGAAGTGAAGTGACTTGCCCACAGTCACACAGCTGACAAGTGGCAGAGCTGGGATTCAAACTCACGATCTCTGACTCCAAAGCCCGGGCTCTTTCCACTGAACCACGCTGCTTCTCTAGGCAAAGAGAAGGGAAGAAAGACAGGGAAAGGAACAGAATAGATAAGGGCTGGCCAGTAGAGACAGAGGGAAGAGATGAGGGTGGGGGAAGAAAAAAGGAGAAAAGAAGAGGGGTGGGAGGAAAGGCAGCTTTTTTTCATCCCATGAGGGGACAGCTGACAACCCTAGTACAGGGGGAAGGAGGTTTCTCCTGCCACAGGCCTTCAGTGTTTGCAATCAGGATGACACACAAGGAGATGGTGCCTAAGGAAGAAGGCTCCGTGTCGCCTGGGGGGAAATCATGGAGATTCAATTCTGTTGCCAAATTGTACTTTCCAAGTGCTTAGTACAGTGCTCTGCACACAGTAAGCGCTCAATAAATACGATTGCATGAATAAATGAATGAATGGAGATTGTCTTGGCCTAGAAGAGAGCAACTGGGTCAGTGGTTCCCTACTCTCCCCAAATATGCCCTCTAGTGATCTCTGTGCTGATGCCAATCCTTTTTTAAATGACTTAGCGACTCTTCCATATTCAGCCTGGACATGGTCTAAGCCAAATCATGGAAAAGACGGAGGGGTGCCTGAGTCTTATCTGAGCCTGTCACTGGTCTTGTCTGTGTTCTTTCCTGAACCAGCTCTCATCAGCGCTCTTAATATGAGGCCAAAACAAAACACCAGAAACATCTGACGCACCCAGATATTTCCTCTTTCAAACGTGCAGCATGTCCCACAAGGTTAACAAAGGAGACAGTTCCCAGGACCATCAGTCTCCTGTCTCTCCTCACTCCAGTCCATACTTGACTGACTCTGCTACCTGGACTGTTTTTCTACAGAACTGTTCAGTCCACGTTTCCCCACTCCTCAAGAACCTCAGTGATTGCACATCCACCTCCGCATCAAACAGAAACTCCTTACCATCAGCTTTAAGGCACTCAATCACCTCGCCTCCTCCTACCTCATCTAACTGATTTCCTACCTCAACCCGGCCCACTCACTGGGTTCCTATAAATCCAACTTACTCACTGTATCTAGATCTCATCTATCTCGCCGCTGGCCTCTTGCCCACGTCCTCTCACTGGCCTGGAACACCCTCTGCCTTCAGGACAGACTACCACTCTCCCCACCTTACTAAAATCACATCTCCAAGAGGCCTTCTCCTACTGTGTCTAATCCCTCTCCCTTTGGCATCGCCTATGCACTTGGATCTGTACCCTTTAAACACTTGATAGTCACCCCATCCTCAGACCCACAGCACTTATGGCATTTATTTTAATGTGTGTCTTCCCCTTGACACTCCAGATCTGTGGGCAAGGAACATGTCTACCAACTCTGTTGTATTGTACCCTCCCAAGCGATTAGTACAGTGCTCTGCACACAGTAAGTGCTCGATAAATACTACGATCGATCGATTGACTGACCAACCTCAATTGAGAAGCGCGAGCAATAGGGTCACTTGCCCTGAGACTATGGCTTAGAGAAGAAAACAAACCCCACACTGCTCTTTTCAAAAGCCATGGGGCAGTAGATTTGCTCATTCGCTCATTTGTTTTCTCCTCTGGTGGTAATAATAACAATAGTGATGATGATAGTATTTTCTAAGTGCTTACTATGTGTCAAGCACTGGTCCAAGGTGGAGTAGAGACAAACTAATCAGGTTGGAAATGATAATAACAGTAATTGGGACAGGGAGAAGGCTGCCTCACAAAAAATGTGGGCAGAAGAAACAGTTTTCATAAAGGTTCAAGGCCCCTCCTTTCTTCCTTGCAACCAGCTACTCTATGCGGTCACTTAGTCCAAATTGGATTAGGAAAACTACAGTCAAGCTCTTATCATAAATCTCCCAATATCACCCCATGAACTGAATGCTGAGAGTCTTCTTTCCCAGGTCCACCAGGTACCTGCTGTGGACCTTGAGCAAGTCACTTAACTTCTCTGTGCCAGAATCCCCGGTGCAATTGATGAGTGAAATTTAAATGATAAGTTAAATCCGGTTGAGAAAAAAAGAATGACATGAAGCCAGGGGATGAGAGTAAATGATTCAGCAGTGTTGGAGCCTGAAGTGGAAGGTGATTGTTCCAGAAGCCTCAAGATGGCACCAAAGTCCTATTTTTTTAATTCTTTTTAATTTTAGACTTGAATTGGATATTTTAAATATGTCCACCCATAAGCTAGCTGACCATTTTGTCCCTCCTGATAGTTACAGTTTTATCTCTTCCCCAAATGAAGCTAGGACAGTTGAGACCTGAGAGACCTTGAAAGTCATCCTGTTTCCTCGTTGCCACAGCAGAGCACTTGCCTGGAAGCAACTGGCAGCCACTAGTGAGTGACACAATTATCTCGCATATCAGGGCACTTGTCAGAGATGCCAACTTTACATTTTTAGTCAGGGCAAAGCAGGAGCAGGAATCTAAGCGGTTTGGGGGCCGGAGTAGTAATTCAGAGACTTACGGAACTAAAGCTCCGGGCTCCAGGCCGAGGGCCCCCCGAAACGGCTGCCCACACTACGGGCCCCCAGCTGCACCTCCTCCCCCCCTCCCAAAGCTGCCCTCAAAGACAGCTGAATGGGGCATGAAATCACCCCCCATCCCATAGCAGAAATCCCTCCCATTCCTGCAGCAGACCCCATTGCTAGAATTCCCCCTTCTGTGATTGTCCTCTCACGCTCAGGTGGGAGGAAGTGGGGCAGAATGACAGGAAGAGGTAGGCACAGGGAGCAGGCAGGTTAGAGCTGTGGGAAGAGATGGGGATGGCATCTTTGGAGAAAGGGAGGAGGAGTCCACAGATCAGCTGCTCCCTTCTAACCCACGAGGGACCGGGGCGCTCGGCCTTCAGCCTGGTGCCAATGGCAAGCCCTGTCTCTACACTCTCTCTCGCTCTATCCCTCACGGTGCCATAGTCTCTCTGTAGCTACTGCTTCCCCAGCAACCAGGGATGTTTTCAAATTCCTGACTGGCAGATGAGGCGAACAGTCTCCCTCCTAGCTGGAACCCTTGAGGGCCAAGTTACTGGTCTTCCAAAGGACAAGACTTGGCTAAGTGGTCCTGCACAAATAAGCAGGTGGCTGGCGCTCCCAGAAGACAGCAACGGCTGGCCCTACTCGGAGGCATCTTGGCAGTAGCTCGCTTGTTCTGCCCATCGGTGCCCTCACCCTCCGTGGGGCTCAGGAGCTGGGTCCAGGGAGGTAGAGGAGAAAGCTGCCAGGGGATTGAATGTGCTGCCAGAGGAGCCTGGATATGCCTCAGGGCTGAAGTATGCCTCTCCACCTTGGGTCCGGGTGGAATCTGTTGGGATGGCAGGGAAGTCCCTGGAGATCCCAGGAGAATCAGTCTCTCTCTCTCTCTCAATGCTATTTATTTAGTGCTTACTGTGTGCAGGGCATTAAGCACTTGGGAAAGTACAATATAGTAATAATAATAATAATAATGGTATTTGTTAAGCACTTACCACATACCAGGCACTGTTCTAAGTGCTGGGTAGATATAAAGTAATCAGGTTGGACACAGTCCCTATCATTCATTCATTCATTCAATCGTATTTATTAATCACTTACTGTGTGCAGAGGACTGTACTCAGCATTTGGAAAAGTACAATACAGCAATAAAGAATGACAATCCCTGCCGGCAACAAGATCACTGTCTAGAGGAGGAGACAGACATCAATACAAATAAACAGACATCAATATAAATAAATAAAATTACAGATACATACATAAGTGCTGTAGGGCCGAAGTGGGGCGGAAGAGCAAAGGGAGCAAGTCGGGCGACGCAGAAGGGAGAGGGAGAAGAGGAAAAGTGGGGCATAGTCTGGGAAGGCCTCTTGGAGGAGATGAGCCTTCAGTAAGGCTCTGAAGCAGGGGAGAGTAATTGTCTGTTGGATTTGAGGAGGGAAGGCGTTCCAGGCCGGAGGTAGGACGTGAGCCAGAGGTTGGCGGCGAGACAGGCAAGATCGAGGCACAGAGAGAGGTTAGCACAGTAGGAGTGCAGTGTGTGGGCTGGGTTGTAGAAGGAGAGAAGCGAGAGGAGGTAGGAGGGGGCAAGGTGATGGAGTGCTTTATAGCCAATGGTGAGGAATTTTTGTTTGATATGGAGGTGAATAGGCAACAGCTGGAAATTTTTGAGTCCCACACTGGACTCACAGTCTTAATCCCCATTTTACAGATAAAGTATATGAGGTCCAGAGAAGTGAAGTAACTTGCCCAAGGTCACAAAGCAGACAAGTGGCAGAGCCTGGATTAGAACCCATGACTTTCTGACTCCCAGGTCCGTGCTCTATCCACTACTTCATGCTGCTTCTCTAGAGTTGGTAGACATGATTCTTGCCTTTGAGGGATTCTCTCGCTCTCTGTCTTTCTCTCTCTCTCTCTTTTTTCCTTTTTACGCTTTTTCTATCTCTCCTGCAGCTGTCAAGAAATTTCATACATAGTCCATGAGTAGCACTGTGGCTCAGTGGAAAGAGCGCGGGTCTGGGAGGCAAAAGACCTAGGTTCTAATTCTGGCCCCCCGACATGTCCACTGTGTGACTTTGGGCAACTTCTCTGTGCCTCAGTTACCTCTTCTGTAAAATGGGGATTAAATTCTACTCTCATTGATTAAATCCTACTCTCATCTACTTAGTCTGTGATCCCCTTGTGGGACAGGGACTGTGTCCAGACTAACTTGTAGCTAGTAACTTTATGCCAAGAATAGTGCTTGGCACATAGTAAGTGCTAAACAAGTAATAATAATGTTGGTATCTGTTAAGCGCTTACTATGTGCAGAGCACTGTTCTAAGCGCTGGGGTAGATACAGGGTCATCAGGTCGTCCCACATGAGGCTCACAGTTAATCCCCATTTTACAGATGAGGTAACTGAGGCACAGAGAAGTGAAGTGACTTGCCCACAGTCACACAGCTGACAAGTGGCAGAGCCGGGAGTCGAACCTATGACCTCTGACTCCGAAGCCCAGGCTCTTTCCACGGAGTCACGCTGCTTGACATAGTGATGTCACACAATCTATGGACAATCTATGGGGTGCCACAAAATCGATTACCGCAGGGCCCACATGGGGTTTGATCTGGTCCTGGCTCTTCAAGTCAGCTCTGAGGCAACAGCAAGTTTTGTGACTTCAGAAGGCAAGGGTAGAACCTCCAGTCAGTCTTCACCTCAATGAAATTTCTAAAAATTAGGTTGGGAGGCCCTGAGACACAGGAAGGAGACACAGAAGGGAGGCAGAATTCTAAAATAGCATCTCAAGCAAGGTCCTAGAGCAGCCCTGCCAACCCCACTCCATGGCGGGTGAACAACTGCTAAGATGACCAGAATTTGGGGGGTTCAAATCAGGATCGAACATGGCCTAAAAGGGGCAGGGCTTGGAAAGGAGGGGTCTCAGAGCGGTACAGAAAAAAGAAGAGAAGCAAAGGGAAGGGGAAAGTGGGGAGGGAGGCAAGGGGAAAAAAGAATAAGGAAAGTAGTTAAGGAAAGAGAGAAAAGGAAAGAGCAAGGGGGAGCTCACTGTGGGCAGGAATGTGTCTGTCAGTTGTTATATTGTACTCTTCCAAGCGCTTAGTACAGTGCTTTGCACCCAGTAACTATAACTGAATGAATGGATGAGAAAGAAGAACAGGAAGACTTCTCTCCTTCCTCACCTCCTCCTCCTCTTGCTCTGTCACCACCACACCTGAACCAGATAATAATAGCGATGGTGATGGTATTTGTTAAGCACTTAGCATGTGCCAGGCACTGCACTAAATGCTGGGGCGGATACAAGCAAATCGCATTGGAGACAGCCCCTGTCCCACCTGGGGCTCACGGCCTCAATCCCCATTTCACTGAGGCCCAGAGAAGTGAAGTGATTTGCCTAAGGTCACAGAGCAGACAAGTGGTGGAGCCATTTCAAGCAGCGGTGAATAGCCACAGTGGACAGCAGCAGTGAGCAGCAGCAAGACAAAACAGCAGTGGCTGGTGGTGAGCAGTGGGCAGTTGAACTGCCAGACCCCAAAACTGGCCCCTCTGGCATGGTCCAGTGAAGCACTTCCAGCCACACCAGTAATTCCCATCCCCAACCGGGGAAGGCCAGTTTGGCCAGTGAGAGGGGTAGGGGCAGCCGCGGTGGGAACTGACGCCACCAAAGAAAGAGCGGCTTCTTCCTCCTCTTCTTCACGAGGGATAACAGCCATAATTGCTGCAGCTTCTGCTGCCAGGGGATGGGGAATTCTGTTCCACTACGTAGCCTAAAGTGGGATCAGCTCTGTCTTAAACCCATCATTTGACGGAACAGACCCCAAAAAGCACGTTGTCCCCCCTAGGCCCCCGTCTGATATCAGACAGCTGGTCGCTTTCCTCCCTGCGGTTACAGGGGCTTGTCCTGTAAGAGTCAGGACTGCTCAGTGGAAAGAGCACGGGCTTTGGAGTCAGAGGTCATGGGTTCGAATCCCAGCTCGGCCACTTGTCAGCTGTGTGACTGTGGGCAAGTCACTTAACTTCTCTGCGCCTCAGTTACCTCATCTGTAAAATGGGGATTAAGACTGTGAGCCCCACGTGGGACAACCTGATTCCCCCGTGTCTACCCCAGCGCTTAGAACAGTGCTCTGCACATAGTAAGCACTTAACAAATACCAACATTATTATTATTATTAGAACAGAGCTAGAACTGGATGTATCCTAGTTTCACCCAGAAACCCTGATAAAACCCAAAACCAGCTTGACCTTGGAGAGAAACAAGGAAGCCTCTTCTCCATTTCTTTCTCCTTTGGATGCTGGCCTCTGCCTCTTCTCCGATCTCAGTCTCTCCTCTCTTGATTTCGGTCTCTTCTTCTGGGCCCCTTTGCTTTGGTCTCTAAGCCCTACCTGGGCCTCCGTTTATTGTCTGTTCACTGTTATATTGTACTCTCCCAAGCGCTTAGTACAGTGCTCTGCACATGGTGAATGCTCAATAAATACAATCGAATGACTCTGTGTCCCCAGCTGAGTCTCTGTCAGTCTCTTTCTTTTCTGTCATTTGTCATCCGGCACAGAAGAAGCCTCATTCCTGTTCGCCCCCCTACTCAAAATGGAAGCTGGCATCCATATACACAAATTCAGCTGCTGCTGCTGTCAGAGTGCTTGGAGATGAGCAAGGGTAGCTATTTTTCCCTGTGAGTAAAACGCGATCTACTCCTCCCCCACCACAGAAGAGGGAGCCAGGGTCCTCATAAAATGGAAGCAAATCGTGTCATTGCAGGAGCAGACGGGAGCACCGATGCTAAATTACTCAGAAACCAATCCCCTGACACTCGGGTCAGGCTGCCTGCTGGGTGATAAAAATATATCCTTGGTATTTGTTAAGCACTTACTATGTGCCAGGCACTGCGTAGATAGAAGCTAATCAGGATGGACACGGTCCATGACTCAAATGGGGCCCATGGTCTTAATCCTCATTTTACAGATGAGGTAAGTGAGGCACAGAGAAGGGAAGTGACTTGCCCAAGATCACACAGCAGACAAATGGTGGAGTTGGAATTAGAACTCGGGTCCTCTGACTCCCAGGCCGGTGCTCTTTCCACTAGACCGTGTCGCTTCTCATGATGAGGTTGTGTTGGGAAAAGGCATCGCAAGCTTTAACACAATGTTTGTTTCTGGGTTTGTTAACACCTGTCAACCCTGAAATCTCTGAGAGCCGACCATTCTCTTCAAAGTAAAGGTGAATTGGGAAAAAAAAGTTCTAGAAGCAGAAAGGCTAACTTACAAAGCCTTTTAAATGCAATTTTAGGCCATTTGGTTTTTGTTTTTTAGGGTAGGAAGTCTAGACTTCTTGGCATTATCTCTAAATCAATGTTAACTTGGAAAGATATCAATGAGGCAACCAAAGCTATTTGGATTTTGGACAGAAAAAAATCATGACCAGAATAAATGAAGAATGGATCACCTAGAGGACAGTGGCACTAAAAATAAATAAAATAGACCATTTATAGTTCCCTGACACAATCTGCAGTAAACTGGTTGATATTATTTTTAAAGTTAACTGGATAAGGGCTTCACTGACTAGTTTTTTCTAGTTTTTATAAAATGTGCCCATGTGGTTTCTCAGTTTCACCTAAAGTATCACCCCTTCCCTAGAGGGGCACTCTGGCTAGTTTCATGCCAAGCAGCTGGTTTTCAGCTGGCCTATCCCCTGTCCAATATCGCTGGGAAACAAGAGTGTTTTAGGTCTGGTTTTTAAATTTTACATTCCAAGCCTCCCTCTGCCACGGCTCCAACCCACCACCTAGGTCTGTGACTCCAATGGGTTCAGGGATTCCTATGGATTTGATAGGGGATCAACACTGCCAACTGCTGAGAACCATTTGTACTAAGAGTAATAATAATAATAATCGAGGTACTTGTTAAGTGCTTACTATGTGCAAAGCACTGTTCTAAACGCTGGGGGGATACAAGGTGATCAGGTTGTTCCACATGGGGCTCAAAGTCTTAATCCCCATTTTACAGATGAGGTAACTGAGGCACAGAGAAGTGAAATGACTTTCCCAAAGTCACACAGCTGACAAGCGGCGGAGCTGGGATTAGAACCCACGACGTCTGACTCCGAAGCCCGTGCTCTTTCCACTGAGCCACGCTGCTTCTCTGAGTATATCCCTCCCCCTTCATATCTGGTACATGACCACTCTTCCCATCTTCAGAGCCTTACTAAAAACATATCTCCTCCAGGAAGCCTTCGCAGACTAATCCCTCATCTCTCCACTCTATTTCTGCCCCTACTGAATCACTTACGCACTTGAGTCCTCACTTAACTACTAGCCCTAAGCCCTCTCCCCTCACCACTTATGTAAATATCTTTGCACTCCCCACATTTCATTTCCCCCAATTTAATGCAATGTCTGTCTCTCCTACTAGACTGGAAACTCCTTAAGGACAGGAATTGGGTCTACTTTCTCTAGAGTGCTCTGAGGAGTAAGTGCTCAATAAATGACACTGATCAGTTGATTGTGAATTAAAAATTACTCACTTTAGCTCTTTTTTTTTACTGACAAGTCCAAAGCGACAGGAATCAGGTATTTCCAGGGGGAAGGGGCAGCGGGTGACTGGACTTTTTAAGTTGAAGGATAGTTATTGAGTACTTACTATATACCAAATGCTGTACCTAGAGCTAGGGTGGCTACAAGCTAGTCAGGATGGACACAGTCCATTCCCCAAATGGGATTCACAGTCTTAATCCATATTTTACACATGAGGGAAGTGAGGAACAGAGAATTTAAGTGACTCACCCAAGGTCACACAGCAGACAAGTGCCAGATGCGGAATTAGAACCCAGGTCCCTGAGGAGATGTAGATGGTCTGAACAGCTGCGGGCAATCCAGCCACTCCAGAGAGTCTGTTCAGGGACTATACCAAGTAAATGTGGAACAGCATGAGAGGTAAATAAATTTTTATTTGAGTAGGGTTGCTGAGACTTTGAGATTTTCAAAATGTCTTCATCGGCTTACTCCCGGTGTTTGCTTTCCCCCACTGGTCATTATTTGATGATTAAAGGATGCCAGTCAAGAAAACAGGAGGTATGGAAGGTATGTTCTGTGCCGACAAAGGAAAGCCGATTTTAGTCCTGTTGTCAAATGTTACCTGACAATCAGTAAACAGAGAGCTGGAAAATTAGCTATTAGGGAAGACAGAAATCTCGCTGCAGTGACCAAGGACACAGATAATGGTGGGGATGGGGGACGGGGGAGACGGACACACATGCACCTTGGAAATCTACTTTGACCAAGCTCTTAAGTAGGAACAGCAGGTTTATGAGAAACGTCATACTCGGTGACAGTTATAATAGAGCTTCAGCTGCAGCAATAGCAGCTGCCCATTTCCCCTAAAGCAAAAGCTGCCCAGAATAAGCAAACAGGACACGACTGAGCTACCCCCGGGGCCCGAATCTCTGGGTGTGTCTTTTCTCCATCTACACCCACTCCCTTGGAGAATCCACTCAGCCTTCCAGCACTTATGCACAGATCTGCAATTTATTTTGGACAGAAAAAAAAATCATGACCAGAATAGATGAAGAATAGATCATCTAGAGGACTGTGGCAGAGAAAGTCTACCCATTTTCTATTTAAAATAAAGAGCCCATTTATAATTGCATGACATATTCTGCAGTAAACTGGTTGATATTATTTTTAAAGTTAACTAGATTACTTTAGACTATGAGCACCTCGTTGACAGGGACTGTATATTCTAATTCTGCTGAACTGTACTCGCCCAAGCACGAATCTGAGGGCGGTCTTTCATTTCTCCAGCCACTCCCCACCCGGAGAGGCTGGAAAAGAAAGAGGTCAAACCTAGCCATCTCCTCCGTGTCAAAGTGATTGAGCTCCCCCATTAGATTACAAAAGCCTCAAGAGCAGGGACTGGATCCCGTTAATTTTTATTAAAGGACTTCCAAAGGTCTAATATAAATAAATAAAATAAATGGTGGTATTTGGTAAGCACTTACTACGTGCAAAGCACTGTTCTAAGCGCCGGGGATACAGGGTGATCACGTTGTCCCACGTGGGGCTCACAGTTTTAATCCCCATTGTACAGATGAGGGAATTGAGGCACAGAGAAGTTAAGTGACTTGCCCAAAGTCACACAGCTGGCGAGCGGCGGAGCGGGGATTAGAACCCACGACCTCCGACTCCCAAGCCCAGGCTCTTTCCTCTGAGCCACGGTTCCCTGCACACCTCAGATGCTTAGTGACTGAATAAATACTCTAGAGAGGGCATGTAGAAGATCCAACTGATAAAAATCTTTTAAAAATCTATCCATGGCATTTATTGAGAGGTTACTCTGTGCTGAGCACTGGACTAAAAAAGTGGAAAAGGGGCGAGAAGATCTATTATAACGGTCTACGAGTATGACGTTTCTCATAACCCTGCTGTCTCCCACTTAAGAGCTTGGTCAAAGTATATTTCCAAGACACATGCACACTCACTCTCTCTATCTCTCTCTTTAAAAATGGAAAGGAGCTAGAAGAACTGAGGAGGTTCTCAGAAGAAGCTATGTCAACTGCCATATAAGCTTCATCCTTGGCTTTAGAGGGAGACAAGATGGAAAAAGCAGAACATTCCACCTAGCACAAATTAATTGAATTTTTAAAACACACACATATATATATATATATATAACTGAATGATCAACATTCATATCCTGGGTTGGGGTGGCTGACCTGGCAGCTAATAGCAAGTGATTGAAACTGGTGTGATTCTCCCCTAGAGGGATGGAATAAAACGCTCACTTCAAAAATGCCCTAACCAGGTCCCACCCCCCCACCCACCACCATCCTGTAATTCTGAGTTCTGCCAGCCAGTTTTATAGTCTTAGAACCGGCTGTTAAGGTTCAGAGGGATGGTGCCCAACTGGATACTTGGCATGAAACTGGATAGAGGGCCACTCTAGGGAAGGGTGATACCTGAGAGGAAACTGAGAAACTGCATGGGCACAGTTTGTAAAACCTACACAACCTCTGGTCTAGAGCAGTCAGCCCTTTTCTAGTTAACTTGAAAAGTATTATCAACCAGTTTGCTGCAGGATATGTCTGCAACTATAAATGGGCTATTTTATTTATTTTTAATAGAACATGGCAACACTTTTTCTGCCACTGCTGGGGTTTCACACATGGATTACACAAATACCTCTGGTTTGGGGTTTATTTTTTTGCGGGGTTTTTTTTAGTATTTATCAAGCACTTACCATGTGCCAAGAACTGTATTGAACACTGGGGTGGATACAAGCTGTTTAGGTTGGACACAGTTCCTGTCCCATAGGGGGCTCTTGGGCTTAATCTCCACTTTACAGATGAGGGAACTGAGGCACAGAGTCGTTAAGTGACTTGCCCAAGGACACACAGCCGACAGCGCACACACAAGGTCACACAAAAAAAGGCAGACAAGTGGCAGAGCTGGGATTGGAACCCAGGTCGTCTGACTCCCAGGCCTGTGCTTTAACCACCAGGCCATGCTGCTTCCCGTTCTTGTTAGGAATGATAACTCGTATTTACTAAGTGAAGATTTTCAACAATAACAGCACTATTCATTCATTCATTCATTCATTCATTCAATAGTTTTTATTGAGTGCTTACTATGTGCAGAGCACTGTACTAAGCGCTTGGAATGTACAAATCGGTAACAGATAGAGACAGTCCCTGCCCTTTGACGGGCTTACGGTCTAATCGGGGGATTAGACACTAGGCCAACAAAGCTTCAGACTAGATTCAAGAAACCTCCACCGCCTTTCCCGGTTCTACGACTTTCTCCTAAACGTACTCTCGGGGGTGACGGCCCCTCTTCCGGCCCCCTGTTCTAGTTCCTTGACCAGCTCTTGGCGGATGCACCACCCACAGACCTTTTTCGGTTGCCCTCCTTTATGTTCCTTCAGCCTTTCCGGTGAATACCAGGTTCTTAAGCTCACTCCCGATGACCTTAGCTGCTCCTCGTGCCTCAGTTTCTAAAATAAAACTGGAGTGAGTTCTGCAATTTTCTAGCCCTCTCATCGTTTCCCAAATGCTTCCCTGTAACTGGTTGTGCTCTAGTTGATGTCACCAGGTCTTCTAGACTATAAGCTCGATATGGGCAGGGAATATGTCTGTTTACTCTTATACTGTATTTTCCCAAGCTCCTAGAACAGTGCTCGGCACACAATAAGCGCTCAGTAAATACGATTGAATGAACTGACATCCGATTCGAATGCTTTCAACCAAGTACTCTATTAAGCACTTGGGGAAGTACAATAAAATTAAACATGGTGCCTGCCTTCAGGAAATTTACAATCTAGTTGGGGAGATTGACTTTAAAATAACTTACAATTAGGAGGAAGGATGAAAAAGGGATGTGCATATGAGTTGGTACTCAAGTAATAGGAAATGTAAGCTATGTACAAAAGTTCTAGGTAGTTGTAAGTGTTGTCTCTATTTGTGCTGACTTGTACTTCCCAAGCGCTTAGTAGTTACGCGACCCCCCGAGCTTGTCTGTCCGTCTCCCCCGATTAGACTGTAAGCCCGTCAAACGGCAGGGACTGTCTCTATCTGTTGCCGACTTGTTCATCCCAAGCGCTTAGTACAGTGCTCTGCACATAGTAAGCGCTCAATAAATACTATTGAATGAATACAGTGCTCTGCATAAAGAAAGCACTCAATAAATACGATGGAGTGAATAAATGAAGTGCTCAGCTGGTGCAGAAGAGCTGAATGTATAGGATGGGAGATATAAGCAGGGGATAATAAAAATTAAATAGGGAAGGCCTCCTGGAGATGTGATTTCAAAAGGGCTTTGAAAATTGGGAGAGCAGTGCCCTGTCTAAGTAGAAGGGAGAGAGTTACCCACAGCACATATGTATACATCTGTATATATCCACGGCTTCAACTATCGTCTCTACGCAGATGACACCCAAATCTACATCTGCTCCCCTGTTCTCTCTCCCTCCCTCCAGGCTCGTATCTCCTCCTGTCTCCAGGACGTCTGCACCTGGATGTCTGCCCGCCATCTAAAAATCAACATGTCCAAGACTGAGCTCCTTATTTTCCCTACCAAACCCTGTCCTCTCCCTGACTTCCCCATCACTGTGGACAGCACGACCATCCTTCCCATCTCATAGGCCTGCAAACTCGGTGTCGTCCTTGACTCAGCTCTCATTCACCCCACACATCCAATCCGTCACCAACACCTGCCAGTCTCACCTTCACAATATCACCAAGCTCACTTCCTCCAGGAGGCCTTCCCAGACTGAGTCCCCCTTTCCCTTTGCTCTTCCTCCCCTCCCCTTTCCTTCCCTCCCTCCTGCCCTCTGTTCTTCCCCCTTCCCCTCCCCTCAGCACTGTGCTTATTTGTATATATTATTTATTACCCTATTTATTCTGTTATTGAGGTGTATGTCTCTATGATTCCATTTATCTTGATGATGTTGTCTTATTTTGTTTTTTTTCTGTTTTGCTTTGCTGTCTGTCTCCCCCGTTTAGGCTGTGAGTCCGTTATTGGGCGGGGATGGTCTCTATCCCCGAATGCCGAATTGTACATTCCAAGCACTTAGTACAGTGCTCTGCACATAGTAAGCGCTCAATAAATACTACTGAATGAATGAATATCCGTAATTTAGTTATTTATTTATTTGTATTAATGTCTGTCTCCCTCTCTAGACCGTGAGTTCATTGTCGGCAGGAACACAAAGAGAATGTGTCTGTTTGATGTTATAGTGTACTCTCCCAAGTGGTCAGTACAGTGTTTGGCACACAGTAATTAGCTCAATATATAAAATTGAATGAATTTCAGGCCAGGAATAGGGTGCTTTCCTTCTGAGAAGGTTCTGAGGAGTGAGAAACCTCTCTGTTCTAGAAACCTCTGGGCCGGACCGCTTTGCCAAGATAGCCCTAATTTGGACCATTACACTTCCTCACTGAGCATTATCCCGCCACCAGGCACTGCCCATTAAAAAATCCAGTCACCACATACATACAAGGCAAAAGAGATTTAAGAATGAAATGTCTAATTAGGAAGGGTCAGGGAGACTGCGGGAACAAGCGTAAACGGAGGAAATCTTTCACCAAACAGACAGTAACCAGGCAGCGGATGAACAACAGGCTCTCTCTAGCCCAAACAAATGTGTTGCCAAGAGTGCTCCTTTCTAGGGAAATTAGCATTTGTGAAAAATTGTTTCAGTGGGAAATAGAGGAATGAATCCTATCCCTACTGCCACCACCTTCCCTTTTGCCCCATACCTACATTTAAAAATATGAAGACAAATAATTGTTTAACATATCTAGAACGATGATTAATTTTAATACGAAAAGTTTCTCATTAATAGATGGAGCAATAATAACTTTTTCAAAGGCATGATCCTGCCCACAAGATGCCGGTGGTGAAAACGTTGAAATTGCCGCTGGGAGGTGGTAGGGGGTAAGGGTCGGAATAGATGATGCAGAAGACACAGGTGGAGCAGGTTTAATTCCATTTAAAACAAATGGGAGACTGGCAATACTGGAGGTCAATGTGATCTTGAAGCTGTGTGAAAATTAATCACTCTGTTCTTTTCATTGGTAAATATCTTGGTACACGTTGATGATCTTTCTCTTTTAACTTTGCTCCTTGTTCAATTCCATTTTAGCACACGGTGAATTAACTGAACGTCCGCTAACAACCTGGAAAAATTTTTAACGCCTAGTTTTAGGAGATCTACGTTCCTGTCGTTCTGTCCGCTCTCCTTCTCTTCATTGCTCTTTTTTTTGCTGCTGGTACTTGTTAAGGGCTTACTATGTACACATCTACTGGGGTAGATAGAAGATAATCAAGTTGGACACAGTCCCTGTCCCACATGGGGCTCACAGTCTCAGTAGGAAGCAGTAGGATTTAATCCCCATTTTACAAATGAGGTAACTGAGGCACAGATAAATTGACATGGCTAAGATCCCACAACACATAAGCGGCAGAGCTGAGATAGGAACCCAGATCCTCTGACTCCAAGGCCCATGTTCTTTTCACTAGGCCACACTGCTTCTTCACTGGGTTCCGGGACCCAGAGGGCACCCCTTGAGAACCAGGATGGACTCCTCCATCCCTGTCTTCCATCACGTATGTGGTTTTTGGAAGGCCAAATGACTCGACTTAGATTAGCATATTTTGGACACATCATCAGGAGGACTAATTCTCTGGAGAAGACCCTACTAATGCTAGGAAAAGTCCAGGGAAAATGTGGAAGAGGCAGACCGGCAGCTAGCTGGATAGAGACCACAACAGCGATAACGGACGAACCGTCAGAAAGGTTGCGGATTACGGCAGAGGACAGGACGTTCTGGAGAAAGTACATCCATGGAGTCGCTACGAATCGGAAACGACTCCATGGCGCTTAATAATAATACCCCAGTGCTCAGAACAGTGCTTGGTACGTAGTAAATGCTTGATGACTATTATTATATAATATAATGAGAATAATAATAATGAGAATGCTTACTCAGAAGTAATGCTATTTTTATTGTTGCTGTTTTTGTTTCAGTTGATATTCTTTTCCTCCCCTCTAGTTTGTAAACTCCTGGTAAGCTGTAAGCTCTTCCTCTAGACTGCAAACTTCTTATGAGGGGGGAGGTGTCTATCAACTCTTCTAAGTGCTTACTACAATCATATTTATGGAGTGCTTATTGTGTGCAGAGCACTGTCCTTAGCATAGAAGAGTATCATATAAAGGGGGTTGGTAGACATGATCTCTGCCCACAGCAAGCTTCAGTCAATACCACTGACTGAGTGATTGATTTTCCTGGGCATCCATCCTCCTCTACTCCCATGCTTCTAGACACTGATGGCAGTCTGACTCCATGTCCTCGAATTTCTCCCTCATGCTTAGTAGAGCGCTCCGCCCGCGGTAAGCTCTTGATGAATGCCATTGCTATTACTTTAATTCACCTTCCTAGAACCCTTACGCAGGTAAGCTTTTGAAGTTCTCCCTCTTTCAATTAATCAAATCCAACATTTCACCCCAGAGTTGCCATGTGAGCAATACTCAGCGTCATGTCTCAAATTTTCAAACTTTTGAAAGTCAGGCACAGATTCCTTCCACGGACCTTTCTAAAGGACGAGCAATGCCTCGGTCGTTATTAAGGCCCGATGCTTCCCCAAGCATGTCAGACTTTCAATCTCTTCTAAAATTCAGGCACTGACCATTTATCTGGTCCGTCGCCCTGTTCAAGTAACCCCATCAGTGGATGGCATAATCAATCGATCATATTTATTAAGCCCTTACTGTGTGCAGAGCACTTGCTAAGCACTTGGGAGAGGACACTATAATAGAACTGGCAGCCCCGTCCCCTGCAAATAATACATTTTTGAACTGGCAATTTGATCGAGGGGTTGTAAAATTAAAAGTGTTCTATGGCAAAAATCAGGCCTCGAATATTGATGGAATGACTCAGATGAGATGGAAGGCCAGGTGCACTCTCAATAATCAGCAACAGTTTAAATTCTCATTACAATGCTGCTCAGCTGCATGGCTAAAGCAATTACAAACCAATCTTCTATAATGCTGGAAGTTATCCAGGTTTGGGTTTTGGGGTGTTGGTTTTTTTTTGTTGTTGTTTCAAAGTTAGCTATTAGATAGTTTAATGCCTTCAGAATTTTTTTTTTTAATATGGTTCTCTACGTAATACAATCTACCTAGATGGTAAGCTCCTTCTAGACTGTGATCTCACTGTGGGCAGGGAATGTGTCTCTTTTTATCATTGTATTGTCCTTTCCCAAGTGCTTAGTACATTGCTCTGCACACAGTAAGTGCTCGATAAATACAATTGATTGATTATTAGGAGAGGTCTCTCTCCTTAGGAATCACAAGAAGCCAAGTTACTTACGATTCAATCAGAAATACAACCAGTTGTTCTCTTCACAAAAACTAGTTTCCTGACCACCAATTTTTCTCTACGTTTCCGAGGCGGCTCCAGCTCCCAGAGGCTCTAGATTCCTGAGGCTCTAGATCACTGAGGCTCTAGATTCCCGAGGCGGCTCCAGCTCCAGTGGGGGAGGGGGGAGAAGAGAGGTTAGGAGATCCAGGTCTCTCACTAGTCCTCCTGCGTCACAGTCATTTAGAACCTCTGGAATCTAGAGCCTAAGTGACCTAGAACCTCAGAAAGTCTAGAACTTCAAGAGGCGGAAACATCCAAGAGCCCAGAAATTCAGGAGTCGATGACCTTAGGAACCTAGAACCACAGGAATCTAGAACCCTCAGTGACCCAGAACCTCGGTGATTTAGAACATCAGTAGTCCAGAGCCTCGACTATCTAGAACCTCGGGAATCTAGAGCCTCTGGGACCTGGAGCTGGGGGGAGGGGACCTCAGGTACCTAGAACCCCTCAAATCCAGAGCTTTGGGAGTGTAGAACCTCAATGAACTAGAACCTCAAGAGGCAGTAACACCCAAGAAACCAGAAACATGGGAGCCAGGGACCTCAGGGACCTTGAACCTGGTGAGTCTAGAACCTCGGGAGTCTAGAACCTCAGTGATCTAGAACCTCAGGAGGCAGTACCACACCAGAAACATAGGAGCCAGGGACCTCAGGGACCTTGAACCTCGCGAGTCTAGAACCTCGGGGGTCTAGAACCTCAATCATCTAGAACCTCAGGAGGCAGTAACACCCAAGAAACCGGAAACATGGGAGCCAGGGACCTCGGGGACCTTGAACCTCATGCATCTAGAACCTCGGGGGGTCTAGGACCTCAGTGATCTAGAACCTCTGGAGGCATTAACACCCAAGAAACTGGAAGCATGGGAGCCAGGGACCTCAGGGACCTTGAACCTCGGGGCTCTAGAACCTCAATGATCTAGAGCCTCAGGAGGCAGTAACACCCAAGAAACTGGAAACATGGGAGCCAGGAACCTCAGGGACCTTGAACCTCGCGAGTCTAGAACCTCGGGGCTCTAGAACCTCAATGATCTAGAGCCTCGGGAGGCAGTAACACACCAGAAACATGGGAGCCAGGGACCTCGGGGACCTTGAACCTCGCGAGTCTAGAACCTCGGGGGTCTAGAACCTCAATGATCTAGAACCTCAGGAGGCAGTAACACCCAAGAGACCAGAAACCTGGGAGCCAGGGACCTCAGGCACCTAGAACCTCGATAGTCTAGAACCCCAATGACCTAGAATCCTTGAGGGGGTTTTCTGGAGCCTTGGCGATTTAGAACCTCACCAGTCTAGAGCCTCCGTGATCTAGAACCTCGCTAGTCTAGAACCTCCGTGATCTGGAACCTCGGGGCTCTAGAACCTCTGTGACCTAGAACCTAGCTAGTCTAGAGCCTCCGTGACCTAGAACCACGGTGATCTAGAACCTCACTAGTCTAGAACCTCCGTGATCTAGAAACTCGCTAGTCTAGAGCCCCAGGAACCTAGAGGCCCCTGGACGCTGGAGCCACATCGAGAAGCTAGAGACTCAGGAACCCAGAGCCCCCGGGGCACCAGAACCTAGAGCCTCCGGGAGCTGGAGCCTCCGGGCGCTGGAGCCGCCTCAGGAACCTAGAGAAATCAATCAATTGTATCGATTGAGAGCTTACTGTGCGCAGAACACTGTACTACGCGCCTGGAGAACATACAATACAACAATATAAGAGACGCATTCCCTGCCCACAATGAGCTCACAGTCTAGAGGGAGCTTCCCGTCTAGGTAGACTGTACTTTGTAGAGAAGCAAATTTAAAAGGACATTTCTTAAGGCATTAAGCTATCTAATAGCTAACTTTATGTTCCAGAGCCACGACCGTTGCTGACAACCGGAAGCAGCTGCTTTTCTTTTAGAATCACGGGATGGCGTGGACCTTTTGCGTACCTTTCTTTTTGTTAGCTCTTAAAGACTGGAAGCCACAATGGCAGTAATTGCTGTTTTTCCTATCACTCTTGTCAAAAAATACTACCCAGAGCATTTGGCCCACCTAATAACTGGGTCGAAGAAAAATCCCCAAGGGGCTGAACAAACGAAAGTTAAACTGAGACTCCGGAGGTGTAAATATTCCCGATTACTTTAACGTCTCCAATTTAATCTTTTTTCAAATTACTTTTCAGTTACCTGAAACTGGCTCTGAAAATTTTTTTTCCTGAATAACTACCTTCTATAGGCCAATCTGACAAAACTGGAAAAAGATGAAAGAAGTAAAAGTTAGGAAGTACTGAATTTTTAAAAACTGGCCCAAGGTCACACAGCAGACAAGTTATCTGTTGCCTCTTGACAGGCAAATGCAGACAGGAAAAACAACAACAACAACCGAGTCCTCCCACCAATTCAGGATATGTACCAGGAATGACGTGGATTTTTAAGGAGTTGAGTCGATTCACACAATCCAGTAGACAAGATAAACCTTCCATGCAGTCAGAAAAATCTCCTGCGTTGGTCATATTCTGACTAACTAAAGATCCTAGAAGCTTAAAAACAATGAATCGATGGAAGAAAATCAATGGAAATCAGTGGAAGAAAATGACTTCTTGCAGTTTTGCGATGGAGAATGTACTAAGAGTAACAGTGTGGGGGCCGGGGGTCGGGGGGAAGGGGAGGCCTAAAACAGTGCTCCAAGTCAAGTATATGGAAATAACAAGCGGTATGAAAGGACGGAAAGAAATTGAGAGGAGAGGTTAAAAGTAAGGGGCGAATACAAAGCTGGGGCCCGGATGTGTAGGAGGCAGGTTACTACTTGAAAAGCTAGAGCGGGGAACGTATGGCAGGCACGCTACTATCGGAAAAGCTAGGCCCTGGACCTAGAGCAAGCAGGCTACTAACTTGAAAGGCTGGGGCCCGGACCTAGAGCAAGCCGACTACTCCCTGGAAAGTCGGGGTCTGGACCTAATGGCAGACAGGCTACTCCCCGAAAAGGGAGAAAGGGAGGGTCGGTTCTGGATCAAAGCTGGAACTGAGGGGAATTTGACTACGGCCCAGCAGAAATTCCTGGAATTTCAGGAGGCAGTGACACCCAAGAGACCAGAAACCTGGGAGGAACCTCAGGCCCCTAGAACCTCGATAGTCTAGAACCCCAATGACCTAGAACCCTTGAGGGGGTTTCTGGAGCCTTGGCGATTTAGAACCTCACCAGTCTAGAGCCTCAGTGATCTAGAACCTCGCTAGTCTAGAACCTGTGGCAGGGTCTCCAAGTTGGGGAATCTCTGGGCCCTACTGTCTCTCTCTCGGGTCACCGGCAGGCTCAGCCCTGCATCTCCTATCTTACTCTACCCTGAGACGCCGACCTCAAAGCCAGCATCCTCCTCCTCGGCGTCTGACCGCCCCTCTTCCCCCAGAGCCCATTCGCCACCCATGTTCTGGTTGGAATTTTTTTTTTAACTTTCATTATCCTCCTCCTCCTCCTCCTCCTCAGTGGTATTTATTGAGCGCTTCGTACGTGCAGAGCACCGTACTAAGCGCTCGGGATAAAGAGGAGCAGGATGGCGTAGTGGATAGAGCACAGGCCTGGAAGGCAGGCGGTCGTGGGTTCTAATCCCCCCCTCCACCACTTGTCTGCTGTGTGGCCTTGGGCCCAGACTCAGGAGCCGGAGGTCGTGGGTTCTAATCCCGGCTCCGCCGACTGTCAGCTGTGTGACTCCGGGCAAGTCATCTCACTTCTCGGTGCCTCGGTTCCCTCGCCTGTAAAATGGGGGTGAAGACTGTGAGCCTCACGTGGGACAATCTGATTACCCTGTATCTACCCCAGCGCTTAGAATAGTGCTCGGCACATAGTAAGCGCTTAACAGAGAATATCATTATTATTATTATCATTAACTTGTCTGTGCCTCAGTCACCTCATCTGTAAAATGGGGATGAAGACTGGGAGCGCTTTGCGGGATAGGGGCTGTGTCCAACTCGATTCGCTTGCATCCACCCCAGTGCTTAGTACCGGCACATAGTAATCCCTTAACGAGTACTTTTATTTTATTCATTATCGTCATTATAAACCCTCGGGACAGGGTGGCCACCGGTGGCACCGGAGAATGCCGTACCAGGTACAGAGATGCGTGCGGCGGTGTAAGGTGGAGACATCACCCATGCCATTTTGCAAAAATACGTCTAGTTCTCTTGACCCTAGGAGCATTTCTCAGTGAGAGAGACCTCGGGCACCCCACCCTTCTCCATCTAATCCAGAGCAAGCTCTCCTCCCAGGACCCTGAGAACACAGATGCCACTCTCCAGCAACAGAATTTGAAAATAGCAGGAGAGAGGCTGGGAGTCGAAAAGAACGACACCTGACCCAAAGGTGCCTGGTGCCACATCCACGACAGGCAGGAGGGTGGGCCTGCTGTCTTTCATACGAAGCAGCGTTTCACATCTTTGGAAATAACATAAAAATGAAAGAAATAGAAGCGGCGCAGTCCCCCAGAGGGCCAAGGATGCCTACTCCCGGCACTGACAGCAAGGTCACCTTGGGCCAGCCACGAAAGCCCCATGAAGCCCCATTTCTGGTAAGTAGACCCAGCACCCTTGGAGAAACACCACCACCTTCTCATTATTCCACCTCTCCTTTCACATTTCCCATCCCCAACCCTCACACTTCCCCCTCTGCCCTCCAGGCTGTCGCCACTCACCTCCTTCCCCTCCCAGGGCTAACGAGCACCTGTGGTTGCAATGAAGACCACAGAGAGGAGAGGAGAAGGAAGGAGGGAGGGATGGGGAGGAGGCTGGGAAAAGGGGGAGGAAGAATGGGAAGGGAAGGAGAAAGGAAGAGAAGAGGGGAGAGGAAGAGAGGAGAGTGGAAGGAAGGGGGGGAGGAAGGAAGAGGGGGAGGGAAGAAAGGGGGAGGGAAGAGTGGGGAGAGAAGGAAAAGGGAAGAGGAAGAGGAGAGGGAAAGAGGAAGGGAGGAGAGAGAAGGAAAGAGAGGAGAGGGAGGAAGGGGAGATGGCAGGAGGGGAAAAAAGAGGGAGAAAGAGAGAGAGGGAAGGCAGGAGGTGGGACGGGGAAGGAACAGTGCTTGGCACCAAGTAAGGGCTCAACAAGACGGTTGAATGAATGAAAAGGGAAGCAGTCTGAGAGAGGAAGAGAGGGAGGGGGGAGAGACAGAGGGAGAGAGGGAGAGAGAAAGGAAGAGAGACAGAGAAAGGAAGAAAGGAGAGAGGGAGAGGGAGGAAGGGGGGAGAGAGGAAGAGAGAGAGGACGAGAGGGAGAGAAGGGGAGGGGGGGGGAGGAAGGGGGGGAGAGAGAGAGGAAGAGAGAAAGAGAGGAAAAGGGAGAGGACGAGGGGGAGAGGACGAGAGGGAGGGAAGGAAGGAGGGAGAGGAAGAGGGGGAGAGAGAGAAAGAGAAGAAGAGGGAGAGGATGAGAGGGAGAGAAGGAGAGAGGAAGAGAGAGGAAAGGGGAAGAGAAAGGAAGAGGTGGGGAGAGAGAGAGAGAGGAGGAGAGAAAGAGAGGCAGAGGAAGAGGATGAGAGGGAGAGAGAGGAAAGGGGAGAGAAAAGAAGAGGGGGGAAGGAGAGGGGAAGAGAGAAAGAGAGGAAGAGCGGGAGAGGGAGGGAGAGGAAGAGAGGAAGAGGGAGCGGATGAGAGGGAGAGAAGGAGAGAGAGGGAAGGGGGAGAGGAAGAGGGGAAGAGAGAAAGAGAGGGAGAGGGAGAGGATGAGAGGGAGAGAGAGGAAAGGGGGAGAGAAAGGAAGAGGGGGGAGAGAGAGAGGAAGAGAGAAAGAGAGGAAGAGGGGGAGAGGGACGAAAGGGGGAGAGAAAGGAAGAGGGAGGAGAGAGAGGAAAGGGGGAGGGAGAGAAGAAGAGAGGAAGAGGGGGAGAGGGAGGGAGGGAGGGAGAGGAAGAGGGGGAGAGAAAGAGAGAGGGAGGGAGGGAGGGAGGAGAGAGAGGATGCGGGCAGGGGGAGGGAGAAGAGGAAGAGGAGCCACGCCGGGGGGAGGAGGAGGGGAAGGGGCGGAGCTGGCTGGGGGGAGGAGGAGGAGGAGCAGGAGGAGACGAGGGAGGAGGAGGAGGAGCAGGAGGAGACGAGGGAGGAGGAGCTGTTCTGTGCGGGCTAGTGCTGAGCGGGCTCCGGCTCCCTTAGCCATGCGGGCCCGCGGCCGGGCCAGAGGCGGAGGGGCGAAGGCCTGAGCCCGGGACCCGCACGCCCCACGGGACCCGACGGGACGGACGGACGGACGGACACAACGGGCGGCCGGCCGGCCGGACATGCTGCTGCCGCTGCCGCTGCTGCTGCCGCTGCTGCTGCCGGCGGGGCGGCGGGCGGCCCCCTCCTCGGGGCGTTGGGCGCCGCCGGGCGCGGAGGGCGTCCCGGAGGCGGCGGGCTGCGGGGGGGGCCCCGCCTGCCGCCTCCTCGACTGCGCCCGCCGGCCCCGCGCCGCCTGCCGCCTCCCCGCCCTCCGCCGCGCCCAGGCCTTCGGACGGCGGGATCCGCACCCGCCACCCGGGCCCCCCGCGCCCGCAGGTATCGGGGCTCGCCGGGGACGGGCGGCGGCCGCCGCCGCCGCATCGTGGCCCGGAGCACGGTGGTCTCCGCTGCCCCTGCTTATTCGGGCGCCGTCAGCGTCGTCCTCCTCCTCCTCCTCCTCCTCCTATCTGGGGACGATCATAACCAGAATCGCCATTGTATTCGTTAGCGACGCTCACTGGGGCTCAGCCGCTGCACCGAGCGCTGGGGACCGTCAGCATCATCATCATCAGATTTGGGGACGATCATAATCATAATAGTATTTGGTAGCGACGCTTACTCGGGGTCGGGAGCTGGACCGAGCGCTGGGGACAGTCATCATCATCACCATCATCAGATTTGGGGACGATCATAATCATAATAGTATTTGTTAGCGACGCTTACTCGGGGTCGGGCGCTGGACCGAGCGCTGGGGACAGTCATCATCATCACCATCATCAGATTTGGGGACGATCATAATCATAATAGTATTTGGTAGCGACGCTTACTCGGGGTCGGGCGCTGGACTGAGCGCTGGGGACAGTCATCATCATCACCATCATCAGATTTGGGGACGATCATAATCATAATAGTATTTGTTAGCGACGCTTACTCGGGGTCGGGCGCTGGACTGAGCGCTGGGGACAGTCATCATCATCACCATCATCAGATTTGGGGACGATCATAATCATAATAGTATTTGTTATCGACGCTTACTCGGGGTCAGGAGCTGGACCGAGCGCTGGGGACAGTCATCATCATCACCATCATCAGATTTGGGGACGATCATAATCATAATAGTATTTGTTATCGACGCTTACTCGGGGTCGGGCGCTGGACCGAGCGCTGGGGACAGTCATCATCATCATCATCATATTTGGGGACGATCATAATCATGACCATAATCATAACAGGATTTGGTAGCGACGCTTACTCGAGGCCGGGCGCTGGACTGAGCGCTGGGGACAGTCATCATCATCATCAGATTTGGGGACGATCATAATCATGACCATAATCATAATAGTATTTGTTATCAACGCTTACTTGAGGCCGGGCGCTGGACCGAGCGCAGGGGACAGTCATCATCATCATCATATTTGGGGACGAGCATAACTATAATCATAACAGTATTTGGTAGCGACGCTTACTCGAGGCCGGGCGCTGGACTGAGCGCTGGGGACAGTCGTCATCATCATATTTGGGGACGATCATAATCATAACCATAATCATAATAGTATTTGTTATCAACGCTTACTCGGGGTCAGGCGCTGGACTGAGCGCTGGGGACAGTCATCGTCATAATCATATTTGGGGACGATCAGAATCATAATAGTATTTGTTATCGACGCTTACTGGGGGTCAGGCCCTGCACCGAGCGCTGGGGACCGTCGGCATCATCATAATCATAATCATAGTTGTTATCGACGCTTACTTGAGGCCAGGAGCTGGACTGAGCGATGGGGACAGTCATCATCATAATCATAATCATATTTGGGGACGATCGTAAATACTATTGAATGAATGAATGAATCATAATAGTATTTGTTATCGACGCTTACTGGGGGTCAGGCGCTGCACTGAGCGCTGGGGACAGTCATCATCTTCATAATCATAATAATATTTGGGGACGGTCATAACCATAATCATAATAGTATTTGTTATCGACGCTTACTTGAGGCCAGGCCCTGGACTGATCGCTGGGGACAGTCATCATCATCATAATCATAAGCGTAGTTGTTATCGACGCTTACTTGAGGCCAGGCGCTGCACTGAGCGCTGGGGACCATCATCATCATCATAATATTTGGGGATGATCATAACTAGAATCATAATAGTATTTGTTATCGACGCTTACTTGAGGCCAGGCGCTGGATTGAGCGCTGGGGACCGTCATCATCATCATCATCTTATTTGGGGATGATCATAACCATAATCGTAATAGTATTTGTTTTCAACGCTTACGGTCAGGCTCTGGACTGAGCGCTGGGGACAGCCATCATCATATTCGGGGACGATCATAATCATAACTATAATCATAATAGTATTTGTTATCAACGCTTACTTGGGGTCAGGAGCGGGACTGAGCGCTGGGGACAGTCATCATCATCACCATCATCAGATTTGGGGACGATCATAATCATGACCATAATCATAATAGTATTTGTTATTGACGCTTACTTGAGGCCAGGTGCTGGATTGAGCGCTGGGAACAGTCATCATCATAATCATCATAATAATATTTGTTATCGACGCTTACTTGGGGTCAGGAGCTGGACTGAGCTCTGGGGACAGTCATCATCATCGTCATCATCATAATATTTGGGGACGATCATAATCATAACCATAATCATAATAGTATTTGTTTTTCAACACTTACTTGGGGTCAGGAGATGGACTGAGCGCTGGGGACAGTCATCATCATCATAATCATAATAGTTGTTATCAACGCTTACTCGGGGCCAGGGGCTGGACCGAGCGCTGGGGACAATCATAATCATAATCATATTTGTTATCAATGCTTACTTGAGGCCAGGCGCTGGACTGATCGCTGGGGACAGTCATAATCATAATAATATTTGTTATTAACACTTACTGGGGGTCAGGCGCTGGACTGAGCGCTGGGGACAGTCATCATAATCATAATAATATTTGGGGACAATCATAACCATAATCATAATAATACTTGTTATCAACGCTTACTTGAGGCCAGGCGCTGGACTGAGAGCTGGGGACAGCCATCATCATCGTAATCATAATAATATTTGTTATCAAGGCTTACTCGGGGTCAGGCGCTGGATTGAGCGCTGGGGACAGTCATCATCATCATAATCATAATAATAATAGCATTTGCTATCGACGCTTACTCGGGGCCAGCCGCTCGACTGAGTGCTGGAGACAATCATAATCATAATAATATTTGTTATCAACGCTTACTTGAGGCCAGGCGCTGGACTGATCTCTGGGGACAGTCATCCTCATCATAATCATAATAATAGCATTTGTTATCGATGCTTACTCGGGGTCAGGCCCTGGACTGAGCGCTGGGGACAATCATCATCATAATTATAATCATAGCATTTTTTATCTACGCTTACTCGGGGCCAGCCGCTGTACTGAGCGCTGAGGACAGTCATAATAACAATAATAATCATAACAATAATAATAGCATTTGCTATCAATGCTTACTCGGGGCCAGGCGCTGGATTGAGCGCTGAGGACAGTCATAATAATAATAATTTCATCTGCTATCAACACTTACTGGGGCCAGGCGCTGTACTGAGCAATGGGGACAGTCATAATAATAATAATACCGTGTTGTACTGAGCACTGGGGACGGTCATAATGGCAATAATAATAATAACACTGGTTAAATGTTTTCTTGGTGCCAGGCGCTCTACTAAGCGCTGGGGAGAGTAATAATAATAATAATCGTAGCATTTGTTATAAACGCTCACTCGGTGCCAGGTGTTGTACTAAGCGCTGGGGACAGTAGCTGCCAAATCCAATGGCTCCTACTCCATTCTGATCCTCCTTGACCTCTCTGCTGCCTTTGACACTGTCGACCAGCCCCTCCTCCTCCATACCTTATCTCACCTTGGCTTCACAGACTCTGTCCTCTCCCGGTTCTCCTCTTACCTCTCTGGCCGGTCATTCTCGGTCTCCTTCGCTGGAGCCTCCTCCCCCTCCCATCCTTTAACTGTTAGAGTTCCTCAAGGGTCAGTTCTTGGCCCTCTTCTGTTCTCCATTTACACTCACTCCCTCGGTGAACTCATCCGCTCTCACGGCTTTGACTACCATCTCTATGCAGATGACACGCAGATCTACATCTCTGCCCCTGTCCTCTCCCCCTCCCTTCAGGCTCACATCTCCTCCCGCCTCCGGGACGTCTCCACCTGGATGTCGGCCCGCCACCTAAAACTCAACATGAGCAAGACTGAGCTCCTCATCTTCCCTCCCAAACCCGGTCCTCTCCCAGACTTCTCTATCACCGTGGATGGCACGACCATCCTTCCCGTCCCGCAGGCCCGCAATCTCGGTGTCATCCTTGACTCGTCCCTCTCGTTCACCCCACACATCCTATCCGTTACCGAGACCTGCCGGTTTCACCTCTACAATATCGCCAAGATCCGCCCTTTCCTCTCCACCCAAACGGCTACCTTACTATTACGGGCTCTCGTTATATCCCGGCTAGACTACTGTGTCGGCCTTCTCTCTGACCTCCCTTCCTCCTCTCTCGCCCCGCTCCGGTCTATTCTTCACTCCGCTGGCCGGCTCATCTTCCTGCAGAAACGATCTGGGCATGTCACTCCCCTTCTTAAACAACTCCAGTGGTTGCCTATCGACCTCCGCTCCAAACAAAAACTCCTCACTCTAGGCTTCGAGGCTCTCCATCACCTTGCCCCCTCCTACCTCTCCTCCCTTCTCTCTTTCTACCGCCCACCCCGCACGCTCCGCTCCTCCGCCGCCCACCTCCTCGCCGTCCCTCGGTCTCGCCTATCCCGCCGTCGACCCCTGGGTCACGTCCTCCCGCGGTCCTGGAACGCCCTCCCTCCTCACCTCCGCCAAACTGATTCTCTTTCCCTCTTCAAAACCTTACTTAAAAATCACCTCCTCCAAGAGGCCTTCCCAGACTGAGCTCCTCTTCCCCCTCTACTCCCTCTGCCATCCCCCCTTTACCTCTCCGCAGCTAAAGCCTCATTTTCCCCTTTTCCCTCTGCTCCTCCACCTCTCCCTTCCCATCCCCACAGCACTGTACTCGTCCGCTCAACTGTATATATTTTCGTTACCCTATTTATTTTGTTAATGAATTGTACATCGCCTCGATTCTATTTAGTTGCCATTGTTTTTACGAGATGTTCTTCCCCTTGACGCTGTTTAGTGCCATTGTTCTCGTCTGTCCGTCTCCCCCGATTAGACTGTAAGCCCGTCAAACGGCAGGGACTGTCTCTATCTGTTGCCGACTTGTTCATCCCAAGCGCTTAGTACAGTGCTCTGCACATAGTAAGCGCTCAATAAATACTATTGAATTGAATACTATTGACAGTAATAATAATAAAAATGGCGTTGGTTAAATGCTTACTCAGTGCCAGGCGCTGGGGAGAGGAATAATAATAAATATGGCATTTGTTATAAACGCTTACTCGGGACCAGGCGCTGTACTAAGCGCAGGGGAGAGGAATGATAATAACGGCATTTGTTATAAATGCTTAGTCGGTACCAGGCACTGTACTAAGAGTAATAATAATAATAATGGCATTTGGTAAACGTTTATTCGGTGCCAGGTGCTAAGCGCTGGGGAGAGTAATAACCGTAATAATAAAAATGGCATTTGTTAAGCGCTTACTCGGTGCCAGGCCCTGGACTAAGCCCTGGGGAGAGTAGTAATAATAATAAAAATGGCATTGGTTAAGCGCCTACTCGGCGCTGGGTTGGGTACACGCGGCTCGGGTTGGACACAGTCCCTGTCCCACGCGGGACTCACATTTCACATCCCCATTTTACAGAGGAGATAACTGAGGCCCAGAGAAGGGAAGTGACTCGCCCAAGGTCACACCGCAGACGAGTGGCGGGGCGGGGATTAGAACCCTCGACCTTCTGATTCCCAGGCCCTCTCCGCTATGCCATGCTCCTTCCCTTCCCACAGAGTTGGCAGACAAGTTCCCCGCCCATACCTAGCCCCCAGCCTAGAGTGGGAGATTGACAGTGTGACCTTGGGCAAGCCCCTTCACTTCTCTGGGCCTCATCTGTAAAATGGGGATCCAAGACTGTGAGCCCCACGTGGCACAAGCTGATTAGCTTGTATCTACCCCAGCGCTTAGAACAGTGCTTGGCCCTTAGTAAGCCCTTAACAAATACCCCGTGGCTTAGTGGCAAGAGCAGGGGGCTCTTGGGAGTCAGAGGACGTAGGTTCTAATCCCGGCTCTGCCACTTGTCCGCTGTGTGATCTGGGGCAAGTCACTTCACTGGGTCTCAGCGACCTCATCTGTAAAATGGGGATGAAGACCGTGAGCCCCACGCGGGGACAACCTCATAACCTTGTATCTCACCCCAGGGCTTAGAACAGTGCTCGGCACGTAGTAAGCGTTTACAAATACCATCATCATCATTATTATTATTATTATTAAGTAATATGTAACGTATAATTTAAAGCTGCACCTTAAGTGCTGTGGGGTGCGGGGGAGCCGTGATTTTTTCCTCTCCGGTCCTGGCTCAACAGCTGCTTATCTACTACTTATCTTGGTTGGTTGCTCCTATTTAGTCCATCGTATTTATTGAGCCCTTACTGCGTGCGGAGCACTGTACTAAGCCTTTGGGAGAATACAACGATAGGCAGACACAATCCTCGGTGGACCAACAGAACGGTTGATTTCCAACCATGGCAGATGGTTCATTCATTCATTCAATTGTATTTATTGAGCATTTACTATGTGCAGAACGCTGTACTACGCTTGGAAAGTACAATTTGGCAACGGATAGAGACCATCCCTGCCCCATAACGGGCTCACAGTCTACACGACGGGCTCACAGTCTAATGGGAAGGAGCGAGAAGGAGAGAGGGCAAGACACAGTAAAAGGAGAAAATAAAGTTGATTTATGTTTACAGTCCTTCTTATTGTCGAAGACTTCCCTGAATTCACATGCCCCCTATCTTGTCATTGTCTGGAGTTCCCGTGACCTTTCATCGTCGGCCTTAGTGTTCGACCCCTTAAAACCATCTGGAGGCTCTCCCCGAACTTGCTCCAACCAACTTCTCTTACTCCTCTCTAGAAGTGTCTGGTGCAGCCCCGAACCCAGGGCCTCGCTTATTGGCAGGGTCATCCCGAAGGGTGGAGGGTCCGTGTGGCCTCTGCCGCCCCTGAAGCCCCGGGGGCAAGTAGGTTTTCTTGGGGGGTCAGGGTGCCCAGCCAGCCCTTAAGGAAGATGGCAGACGTGTCGTCTGGGGCTTTGGCGTGGAGGAAGACGATAGAAGTGGAAATGTGGATGATGGTGACCAGAGAGACAGGCGGGACTGTGGGCAGGAGTGAAAAACACAGCCGTCCGTATCTTTTGTCGGCTATGAAGAGGGAGGGAATTCCAGGCCAGAGGCATGATGTGGGCGAGAAATCAGTGGCAAGACGGAGGAGATCTAGATACAGGGAGTGGGTTGCGCTCTGCACACAGTAAACGCTCAATAAATACGATTGAATGAACTGGAGGAGCCAAGTGCACTGGTTGGGTTGTAGTCAGAATTCAGAGAGATGAGGATAAGGAGCAAGGTGTTTGCTCTAAGATCGACGGTCAAGTGTTTGAAGTGGAGGGGCAACCCCTGGAGGGTCTTGAGGGTCTTAGAGAATCAGCGTCGCTCAGTGGAAAGAGCCCGGGTTTGGAAGCCAGAAGTCACGGGTTCTATTTCCGGCTCCGCCGCTTGCCAATTGTGTGACTTTGGGCAAGTCACTGAACTTCTCTGTGCCTCGGTTACCTCATCTGTAAAATGGGGTTTAAAACTGTGAGCCCCACGTGATACAACCTGATCACCTTGTATCCCCCCAGCGCTTAGAACAGTGCTTTGCACGGAGTAAGCGCTTAACAGATTCCGCCGTTATTATTCCCCCCTTCTCCTGCCCTCTGCTCTTTCCCCTTCTGCCCACTGTTATTATTATTATTATTATTATTGAGGGGTGGGGAGACGGTAACAAGTGACCGCTCCAGGGATCCTGTAATAAATAATAATAATAATAATGGCAGAAAATGAACCTCACAGAAAATGGGCCATCGAGGCGGGGAGGATGGCGAGGGGGGAGGATGGGAACACCATGGTCATGAGTCTGACCACTGTTTGTGCCCCCTTCCCGCCACCTTGCACTGAGGCATCTCTCTGGGTTACTGCTAACCCGAAGGGTCAGCGAGACAACGGCGAGGTTGACCCAGGAGAGCAGGGGAAAGACTTAAGGACAAGATTCCACTCTTATCAGCTGCCCCTTCACCTTTGCATCCCGGCACTGATAAATCACCCCTGAGCCGCTCCTAGAGGGTATCCTGCTTGTTGAGATCTGACCGGTGTGGAGTATAAGAGGAGAACTCTCTCACAGCTCCTACGAACCACACTCTGCACCCCAGAATTATACTGCTGTTTCAGGAGCAGTTTGTTATTTACTCGATCACAATCGGTACTAACTCCTCCCTGGGAAATTCTTCCTGCTAATCTTGCACACAGGTAGCCTTGGTTTGGGGTAGTTTGCCCGGCTTCCTCAGTCAAATGATAATAATGATGATGATGGTATTTGTTAAGTGCTTACTCTTGGCCAAGCACAGTACTAAGCGCTGGGATGAATACAAGCAAATTGGATTAGACACTGGCCCGGTCCCACGAGGGGCTCACAGTCTCGATCCTCATTTTACAGATGCGGTAACTGAGGCACGTAGAAGTTGAGCGAGTTGTCCAAGGTCACGCAGCAGATGAGGGGTGGAGCCGGGATGAGAACCCTCGACCTTCTGACTCCCAGGCCCGTGCTCTTTCCACTATGCCTTGCTGCTTCCCCTATACCATGCTGCTTCCCGTGAATCTGACCATGAACCTGCCTGGGCAGGTTTTCATTCTCTTTTTTTCTGAACACCCCTCCAAATGGCCAAAGACATTTTAAATTCCGTTTTCCTTTTCCCACAAGCTCCCCGTCCTCCAGGATATTCTTTTCTATTTTCATCCGGTGATTTCCCCCTCTTGGTTTCACCAGCTTACTTTTAGAACACCCATCTGGGGTCAATAATAACTGTTAGTAGTGCGGTATTAAGAGCTACTTCTATGCCAATACACTATGCTAAGCGCTGAGGGAGATTGAAGATAATCAGATCAGACAGTCCCCTGTCCCCCACAGGCTCAGTCTAAGAGGTCGGGTGAAGAGATGTCTTATTCCCATTCTACAGAATGAGGAAAACGAGGCACGGAGAGGTTAAATGGCTTGCCCAAAATCCCACAGCAAGCCATTGGCAGAAGTGGGACTAGAACCCTGGTCTTCTGACTTCCATCCTCACGCTGTTTTATCTTTAGAGTGACTCAATTGCAGACCTGACAGTGATGATCTCTAGCCTGGAGAGCGCGTGGCTCAGTGGAAAGAGCCCGGGCATCCGAGTCAGAGGTCATGAGTTCGACTCCTGGCTCTGCCACTTGTCAGCTGTGTGACTGTGGGCAAGTCACTTCACTTCTCTGTGCCTCAGTTCCCTCATCTGGAAAATGGGGATTAACTGTGAGCCTCACGTGGGACAACCTGATTAGTGGGACAACCTGATTACCCTGTATCTACCCCAGCGCTTAGAACAGTGCTCTGCACAGAGTAAGCACTTAACAAATACCAACATTATTATTATTATTATTATTATTAGCCCACAGCTGTTCTGTCTGAGCCCTTCTTCACCTTAGCAGGAGGAGAGAGGGGATTTGTCTCTCTACCCCTGCCTCCTGCCACTACCATTTTGACCACATGAGTAAGCCACAGAGGGCTGGCACCATGATCCGGTTTCTTTATTCGTCCCTTAAATGCCCGTCTTGCACAGTGTGTTGAGGAAAAGTCTGAGAAAGTTTTACTGGTTCACATCCCTCCTCCACCCCCATAAGATTCTGTATACAGTAATTACTTGTCTGCATGCATAATGAGTTAAAAACAATTTCTTTCAATGCACATAAAAATAAGCAGGATACTAATTTTTTTAAAGTTTATGTTTTTTCGATTGCAAGATATCTGAAATAGTTAAAAAAATTATCGAAAGCACAGAAGCCTCAATTTGTTTAAAGCTTTAAACAAATCAAATGTTGTGGGGTTTTTTTTTTCCAGAAATGATCTTTTCTGTACTTCTTATCGTTTGCTCCCAAGATCTTAATACAGTGCTTTGAACATAGGTTCTAAATATCAATGAATGAATTGCTCTTCCATGAAATTTTAAACTCCTAGAAAAGAGGCCTGGGAGTCAGAGGACCTGGGTTCTAATCCTTATTCCACTGCTTACCTGCTAGGTAAGCGGGTCTCCTGACCGTTCATTCTCGGTCTCCTTCATGGGCTCCTCCTTCCCCTCCCTTCCCCTAACTGTAGGGGTTCCTCAAGGGTCAGTTCTTCGTCCCCTTCTGTTCTCCATCAACACTCACTCCCTTGGTGAACTCATTCGCTCCCACGGCTTTAACTATCATCTCTACGCAGATGACACCCAAATCTACATCTGCTCCCCTGTTCTCTTTCCCTCCTCCAGGCTCGTATCTCCTCCTGCCTTCAGGACATCTTCGCCTGGATGTCTGCCTGCCATCTAAAACGCCACATGTCCAAGACTGAGCTCCTCATCTTTCTTCCTAAACCCTGTCCTCTCCCTGACTTCCCCATCACTGTGGACGGCACTACCATCCTTCCCGTCTCACAGGCCCGCAACCTTGATGTCATCCTTGACTCTGCTCTCTCCTTCACCCCACACAGTCGATCCGTCACCAATCCCTGCCTGCCCCACCTTCACAACATAGCCAAGATCCGCCCTTTCCTCTCCTTCCAAACTGCTACCTTGCTGGTACAATCCCTCATCACATCCCGACTGGATTATTGCATCAGCCTCCTCTCTGATCGCCCATCCTCCTCTCTCTCCCCGTTCCAGTCTGTACTTCACTCCGCTGCCTGGATTATCTTTCTACAGAAACGTTCTGGGCATGACACTCCCCTCCTCAAAAACTTCCAGTGGTTGCCTATCAACCTTAGCATGAAGCAAAAACTCCTCACTCTTGGCTTCAGAGCTCTCCATCCCCTTGCCCCCTCCTACCTCACCTCCCTTCTCTCCTTCTACAATCCAACCCGCACACTCCTCCGTCGCCGACATCCTCACCGTCCCCCGTTCTCGCCTATCCCGCCGTCGACCCCTGGGCCGCGTTCTCCCGCGGTCCTGGAACGCCCTCCCTCCTCACATCCGCCAAACTAACTCTCTTCCCCTCTTCAAAGCCCTACTGAGAGCTCACCTCTTCCAGGAGGCCTTCCCAGACTGAGCCCCACCCCCCTTTCCCTCTGCCCTCCTCCCCTTCCCATTCCCCCTACTCCCTCCCTCTGCTCTTCCCCCTTCCCCTCCAACAGCACTTGTGCATATTTGTATGTTATTTATGACTTTATTTTGTTAATGATGTGTAAATATCTATGATTCTATTCATAAATTTTGATGGTATTAATGCCTGACAACTTGTTTTGTTTTGTTGTCTGTCTCCCCCTTTTAGACTGTGAGCCCATTGTTTGGGCAGGGATTGTCTCTATCTGTTGCCAAATTGTACCTTCCAAGCGCTTAGTACAGCGCTCTGCCAACAGTAAGCGCTCAGTAAGTACGATAAATACCATTGAATGAATGACTGAATAAAGGTATCCTTGGGCAAGTCACTTTACTTCTCTGGACCTCAGTTCCCTCATCTGTAAAATGGGGATTCAATAACCTGTTCTCCCTCCTACTTGGACTGTCAGCCCTATGTGGGACCTATTTACCATGTTTCTACCCCAGCGCTCAGAGGTGCTTCATACCTAATAAGCACTTAAGAACTACAGTTATTATTAATCAATTAATCAGTTGCATTTATTGAGCACTTACGATTTGCAGAGCACTGTACTAAGCACTGGGGAGAAGTGCAATGCAACAGAATTAGCAAATTCTGTTTGAAAATTAGTTCTCTGTCCATAACGAGCTTACAGCCTAAAGGGGGAAACAGACATTAATATTATTAATTCTTAGGATTAAGAGAGCAGGGATCATGTCTTCCAACCCTATAATACATTCCCAAAAGCTTAATACAGTACTCTCCCAACAATAAATGCTCAGTCAATACCGTTGATCGATTGAATGCAGTTAGAGCACCTGCAAGTCATAAAGTCTGCTTGCCCACCACAGTATGGCTTACGCAGTTCGTTCTTTTTATTCACTTACACATGTGAGGTTGAAAGGAGGTGGAAGTTAGGATTGCGTAGGCGCAGAAAGTAGTACTAATTTCTATTTGGTTTATTCAGGTTCTCAGATTCTAATGTTCTCTAGGGATCGAGAACAGCGAATCAAGCTCTGTTTTTTCCCCCAACTTATTTCCTCTTTAGCAGGACACAGTGCAGCTTTGAAATTTTACATTCTGTAAAAAAATACGTCTTGCAAGTTTTTCCACTGATGTACATTAAAGTTAGTGCTGATTTATAGAAACTCTCAAAAATCTAATAGTTCTTTGAATGTTAATTATTTTATGAAAAATGTTATTTGGGAACAAAGTATAATGTAACAGTTGTCATTTCTGCTTAACATTTATTTTGTTCAAGTGAATATTTGGTAGGAAAGCAAACATCCACATTTATACCTTTTAATAATGCAAATTATAAGTTTCAAGTCATTCTAATATTCAGCAATGGTCAAAACAGAGTTGGTTATGGTATGAGTCCCAAGCATTCTTTGTAAACCGCTACAGTAGAGACAAGATCATCAGATCAGCTTAGTGCCTGTCCCACATGGGGTTCAGAGTCTAAGAGGTGGAGAGAGCAAGTGTCTTCCTCCCATTTTACAGACAAGGAAACTGAGGGCCAGTTAAATGCCCTACCCAAGGTCCCACATCATCAAGTAAATGGCTGGGTTAAGACTCCTGTCTTCCAGGCCCATGTTCTTTCCCTTGCCTCTGTTGTTTCGCTTTTTAAACTTAATTCTGTCATGATTCTGCATAGACTGGAGATGATTTTTTTTTAATAATGTCATTTTCCTGGAATTGAAGTAGAATTAAGAAAAGAACCGGACTCTGTCTATTCAGACAGGTCAGCCATCAGTTAGATGTTATAAACCAGGAAGGAATGGAGTCTGATTTTCTGTTTTAAGATTTTGGTGCATTTTGGCTTATATCTGAAGCTCATCTGAAAAATAATTTTGTTGTCAAAATAATGTTATAGTTTATGTAATGTTATTAGTTTACATGAACAAGTTATGCATTTTAGAGTTCTTCTCCATCCTTTTTTCATTTTAATACTCTTTTTTTTTTACTTAGCCCATTGGCATTTGATTATTATTAATACGATCACTGGGAAGACAGGTTTTCAGCAGACAAATCAGTCATTTCAGTCTGGTTCATCAGTTAATCAGAAAACTTTAAGAAGACTTTGTTCTGTAGTTAAGCGAAAGTATGGCTCACCCTTTTTTCCTTGGCTTCATCCTCCTTCCCTCCCCGCCGCCTTTCATCAACTTATTTGTGAAATTATAAAACTTGAGCATCGCTAGCATCACTTGTAAGTCATGTTTTTTAGGGTTTTAACTTGCTACTTCTCAAGGAGACAACAATAACATATGGTAGTAGATGTGAAGTTCAAGTAATCAGTTCTCCCAGAATGGAAGGGTTATGTTAATCAATGGTATTCATTCATTCATTCAATCAATCGTATTTATTGAGCGCTTACTGTATGCAAAGCACTGTACTGAGTGCTTTGGAGAGTATAATATAATAGACACTGAGAGCTTACTGGGTGCAGAACACTAAGCTAAGCGCATGGGAGAGTACAGTATAAAAGATTTGATCGATACGTTCCCTCCCCAAAGTGAGTTTACAGTCTAGAAGGGGAGAAAGATATTGATATAAATAAATGGCGGATCTGTGCGTGTTTTTACAAAACCCTGCATTAAGAACACTGGCAGTGTTAGGCTCACCGTGTCCAATTCTGTGGGTAGGTATGCCACCATTCCTTCCAGAACTTCATCAGGTGATGTCCAGAGAGGCGCGTGTTTTTGGAAGAACCTCCTCTAAAATTCTGCCATCCCGTTCTATCCAAAAGGCTAGTGAAAACACACACGATGGAAGGCGTCATTTATAGTACAAAACCTTATGCCTCATTTTCAACAGAGCTCGTCTTGTCTAATGCCGTCGAGTCGTTTCCCACCCAGAGCGGCACCATGGACACATCTCTCCCAGAACGCCCTGCTCTCCATCTGTTCTTGTTCTTGTAGTATATCCTTAGAGTTTTCTTGGTAAAAATCTGGAAGCGGTTTACCATTGCCCCCTTCCGCGTAGTAAACTCGAGTCTCCGCCCTCGACTCTCTCCCGTGCCGCTGCTGTCCAGAACGGGTGAGTTTTGACTTGTAGCAGATTGCCTTCCACTCGCTAGCCACTGCCCAAGCTAGGAATGGAACGAGTAGGCCTCTGCTTGACTCTCCCCCTCCCATAGCCGAGACTGGTAGAGGACTGGAAACTCTCCAGGTGTGACCCTGAGAGGGGACGACAAAGCTTAGTCCCTCCAACTCATCGTGTACCCACTTCATGTAGCAGGACTTATAAGTCGGCACGTGGTAGGAGAAGGAGTCTGATTTTCCCTGCGAAAGGGAGGACATGCAAGGTGGTGAGACACCCTGGCAGAATGGAACTCCTTGAGGGCAGGGATTGTGTCTACCAACTGGACTGTATGCTCCCAAGCACTTAGTACAAGGCTCCGGACCCAGAAAGTGCTCAATAAATCCCACTGATGGATTGATGGGCGATAGAATGGTGGGCTGGGCCTCAGGGGTGGCTAGTAGGGGTATTCAACTGTCAGCTTGTTGTAGGCAGGGATTGCGTCCGATGTTATATTTTACTCTCCCAAGTGCTTAGTACAGTGCTTTGCACACAGCAAGTGCTCAGTAAATACGATTGAGTGAATGAATGAATGAATGAATGAATACCAGACAGCTTGCAAGCAACAGACATGTTACATTATGTATTGTTACATAGGTTGGTAATGGAACAAAATGGTGTCACAAGGACACACGAAAATGTTCTTTGTGGAAATCTGTCGGGGGGGGGGGGAACCCCTGAGTTTCCCTCTCCATTCCAGAACCTTTGCATTCCCCTCCCAGGTCTCCGAAGCATGGACACCGCTTCCAAGCTGCGGGACTCTGTAGCAAGAGCCAGAGGGAGGGGAGGCTAAGGGCTGACACTGGAAGTACCAGACATGATGGCATCCAGTGCCGAGCCTGTGAGCCCGTTGCTGGGTAGGGATCGTCTCTAGCTGTTGCCGAATTGGACTTTCCAAGCGCTTAGTACAGTGCTCTGCACACAAAGCTCTCAATAAATATGACTGAATGAACGACAGGGGACAGACCAGAACAAAATTGCACTGTCCAGAATAAAACCAGAATGGCCAGCCTAGAAGCAGCATGGGCTAGTGGATAGAGTATGGGCTTGGGAGTGCTTGGTACATAGTATGTGCTTAATTATTGTTATTATTAGGTGGAAATGAAGCAGGAAGGATGGGGAGGGCCGATGGAGAAGGCAAGACAGACCACACATGTGGGAAAGATATGGGTAGCCATTGAAAGACATTATTAATAATAATGATAATTGCGGTATTTGTTAAGAGCTTACTATTTGCCAGATACTACACTAACGGCTGGGGTAGATACAAGATCATTGGATTAGGCACAGTCCCTGTCCCACCTAGGGCTCACAGTCTTAATCCCCATTTTACCGATGAGGTAACTGAGGCACAGAGAAGTTAAGTGACTTGCCCCAGGTCACACAGCAGACAAGTGGTGAAGTCAGGATTAGAACCCAGGTCCTTCAACTCTCAGCCCCGGGCTCTGTCCACTAGGCCATGCTGCTTTAAGAAGCTGAGCGATGTGGTCACAGTCTTGAGAGAAGAAAATAACTTGTGGGACAAGGAACAGGTTCGCATGGCTCAGTGGAAAGAGCACGGGCTTGGGAGTCAAAGGTCATGAGTTCGAACTCCGGCTCTGCCACTTGTCAGCTGTGTGACTGTGGGCAAGTCACTTAACTTCTCTGTGCCTCAGTTCCCTCATCTGTAAAATGGGGATGAAGACTGTGAGCCTCACGTGGGACAACCTCATTACCCTGTATCTCCCCCAGCGCTTAGAACAGTGCTCGGCACATAGTAAGCGCTTAACAAATACCAACATTATTAGGTTCAGGAGAAAGTTACAAGCAGAAGATGGTCAAAATGGCATAAGGGACTTGACACTGGAAAGGGCAGGGAAAGAGGAATTCCGCCTAGAAAGCAGCAGCGGACCCCCTGTCAATGTAGAAACGGTTGTGTTCAGAGAGTGGAACTTGGCACGTGTTGAAAGAGAACAGATATATTCATGGTTGGGCCCTTTCACACATCACATCACTTTCTAGGTACAGATGATCCCATTAGTTAGTAGTAAAGCAGATAATGGTGTTGCTATCTAAGTGGGCATAATTAGGTTAGAATTGTAACATCATAGAGAAGCAGCATGGCTTAGTGAAAAGAGCATGGGCCTGGGAGTCAGAAGACCTGGGTTCTAATTCCGGGTCTGTTGCTTGCCTGCCGTATGACCCTGGGCCAGTCGCTTCACTCAGTGCTTCAGTTTCTTCGTCTGTAAAATGGAGATTTCACCCAATCTCCCTCTTCTCTAAAGATGTGAGCTCTGGGTGGCTCAGAGTCCAACCTGACTACCTCATATACATCCCAGTGCTTAGTACAGTGCTTGGTAAATACATAGCTCATAGTGAGTGCTTAACAAATATTGTAACAAGAATAATAACAACTAAAATAATTACAAGAAATGGAGGGAAAGGGTGAGCATACCCTTAGTTAGCTATGATTGCAGCTGTCTTAACCCTGAACAACAATAATCTGTGGCGTCGGGAGAACCGAAAGCGATTCTGGAAAATTCCGGAGGGTATTATTTCCCTCAGGTGAATTTAGCTTCCTTAACCCCAACCTTTCGGTCAGCCCACCTTGAGCATTCACTAAACACCTACAATCGCTGAATATTCCAAAATTGGATGTTAAGAGAGCTAATGTTGTGAAAAATTAAAGATAATCTCGGTTTTGCTTTTTAAGAGGAAGAGACCAAAGCATCACAGTGTGAAATTAGAACTAATCCAGTCGTTTGCGGGCATGAAAAAAAAGATCTCATGAATAACTTGTTTTCTCTCTTAGAAAATGATGAACCCCCACGTAGCAAAGCGGGGCAAGATGTGGTGGTACAGCTGCCTACGGATTGGGTAAAATTGGATGGTCGGGAAAGCACGGATGATCGTGCCATCGTACGCTACCAGTGGACTTTGCTGCATGGTGACTCATCAGTGGAAATGAAGGTACAGATCCACCGCAGAGTTTGGTGGAGATTCGGTCCTTGGCTTTTTACAGTTGTGTTTCGCTTGGCTGCCTATCCTGTTGAGAGACAGTAAATAATCAAGAAAAGTAGATATTTGGTTAAAAAAAACCCAGCAACTTTATGCAGTAATTGACTCTTTTTAACTTAATTCCAAGAGTGTGGAATATTGGCTTTTAGGTCATAATTACCTTTTTTATGATTTTTGCTATGCACTTACTGTGTGTCCATCACTGCTCTAAGCACTGGGGTAGATATAGGGTAATCGGGGCAAATACAATCCCTGTCCCACGTGGGGCTCACAGTCTAATCATGAGGGAGAGTGGGTATTGAATCTCCATTTTGCCATTGAGGAAACTGAGGCACAGAGAAGTTAAGGGAGTTGCCCAAGGTCACACAGCGGGCAAGTGGCGGAGCAGGGATTAGAACCCCGGTCCTTTGGCTCCAGGCCCTGTCTTTCTCCACTACCCCCCAGTGCTTCCAAAATCCCTACTGTCTGGTTTTTGGCTCAGGTCAAGAATGGGACAAGAAGGCAACCATTTTTAATTGGCTCTACCCCAGCATCACTTGGGTTCATACACAAGTGTTTGAACTCGTATAGGCCTGATGGAACTGCATTTTGGAAACTTAGACATGGGTAGTTTCATGAATTTTGAGAAGAAGCTGTACTCACATGCTTCATGGTTCAGGCCCATGGATACTTTTTGGGGGGGGGGGAAAGGCTCAGTCTAGTTTTATGGGCTACCTGAAAAATTTGGCAGGGGGGATGAAATTTATTTCACAATATGGTAAAAACTAAGGAAGTGGCAGGCGTTCACTAGAGCCTCTGAATAAGAAGTTTTCAAGGAAAAACACTACTTGAATTTTAGCAAGGAAACCTGAGAAAAGAAAATATTCTTTTTGTCCCTTTTTTTTTTTAAAATCAGAGTTGGAACTCATTCAAGGCAGGATGATTTGCTGCTCAAATAGTCTTATACAAGGTCACACATCAGACAAATGACGCTGGGATTAGAACCCAGATCCTCCTGACTCCCAGGCCCATACTAGGCTATACTGCTTTTCAATATTGTATTGTACTGCATTCTCCAAAGCACATAGTACAGTGCTCTTCACATAGTAAGTGCTCAGTAAATAGCACCGCTTGGTTGACAGATCTCAGAGCCTCCTTCTGTGAGCCACTGCAGGACTGAAGCTTTAGAGACATCACTTTTCTAAGGTATATAGCGTGACGGCTGTAGGTTGCTGGAGTATGTTGTCGCATGGTGGTACTTATTGTAACAACCTGCGTGCCCAGAAGGAGAATTCATTCTGAGACGGCTTTACGGATGAACAAAACACCGTTTTCCCAGTTTGAGATATTTTTGAAAATGGGCAAAAATGGACCGAGTAATGGCTGGATGAAAGCCATCCCTTCTCAGAGAGCAAAGTCTTCCTCTTCCAAATGTCCCCTATTAGGACTGAGCTTAAATGGCACAAAAGGTGACAGGGACCAGAGACTAATTATGAATGATGGGCGTTGATAACATCTTCCCCTCAAGCAACCCTGCAGAGCCGGATGTATACACCCTTCGCAGTACAGGAAAATCTGAACATTGATAGGCAGTAGGACAACACTTGTATACACTAGTCTATCGCATTCCTTAATATTGTACAATTCTCAAGAAAGCATAAATACAACAAGGTCGGGTAGGTGATGTACCACTTCAGATTGTTTGCCCGACATTTATTGGAAGTTTGGTGAATATGGTTGCCATTTAAGAAATGTGTCCACTTCTTTCTCTGGAGTTGTCTTACAACCTTTACTAGTCATCCATTTTTCAACATTTGTGCAATCCCAACCTGCTCTCTCCATATAGCCTGTCTTATTAGACTGTGCCTTGAAATTCTCCTGGAACATTCCTAAACCTAACACAAGGATAATATTTTGTCAAGTTCTTTCTGCTGGTTTCTTCTTGGTTTCTTTGAAATTCAGCCTTTGAAGGGTAACCACCCTCCTATGCCCATACTCCCTCTATTCCAAGACTGCTGCGACGGCATTTCTTTCTGGGAAAATGGGGCTCTGAAGTCAGGGTACATTATTTGATAACCAACCTGGGATCTTAGGCAAACTGAAATCTGGTAGCCCTGATCTGAATTGTGCTTTTGGGTGGGTGGGTTGAGGGGGGAGGCTGCTGTTTAAAGAGCAGAAGAACAGCTGTGGTTGGGAGTTCCAATCTTTTAAACCAGGCTGGGGAAGTGGGTCCTCCCACACCCTCGGGGCAAGAACTTGGGAGGCAGGGGGCAGTTAGGTCTGGAAACAGCAACCCCATCAAATTGGTGCCCAGTTGCTTCACCTACTCCTAAACCCTTCTCTTCCTCATTTCTCTTTTCACTTCACCTTTTTCAACTTTTCCCTTATCCTCATCGCCACACACACACACACACACACACACACACTGATGATTTATTTTTTTCTCCATTCCATATTCCACCCTCCCTTCTTCATGTATTAACAATCCTAAAGTTGTGCTCCAATTCAAAAGTGGATGACCTGAGCTCTAATAACGCAGTTACTGCTGTGTCGAGAACCAGCGTGGCCTAACAGGCCTGGGAATCAGGGAGCCTGGGTTCTAATCCTGATAGGTAAACTTGGGCAAATCACTTCACTTCCCTGTGCCTCAGTTTCTCAGTAAAATGGGGATTAAGACTGTGAGTCCCATATGGGACAAGGACTGGGTCCAACCTGATTAGCTTGTATCAACCCCTGCCTGGCACATAGTAAGCGCTTAGCAAATACCATAAAAAAAACAAAATTAGTACGCTCTACTAGTGAGGCAATAGAGTGAACCTCGTGTAGAGTCAAGTGTCAGTCTGAGTTACTGCATTCGAGTCTGGGTTCGTCAAGGTGTGGTGCTGTGGCTTGCCCTCAAGTGAAACATGCCTACCGTGACCTTACTGCATATGACCGATCTGAGGAACTAGAAGAGAGACCGGTGTTCGAGGAAGGAAATAGAGACGCTTGGAAAATCATCTTTCCCCAAGCCAGGAGTTGGCAGCTTATGGCTCGCCGGCAATGTCTGGATTCTTCTTGGAACTGAGTAAGGCCGTCGAGCCGGGGCTGGGGGTGGGATGGAGTGGGGCCCAAATGTTTAAAATCTAAAAACGGCAGCAGCTGGCACTGGGCCGCTATGCGCTACCCCGCCCACCGTTGTCCAAGGGGCAGAGAAGGCAGGGCGGTGGGGGAGTGGGCAGTCTGCGGGGCCCTCCACCAGGCAGAGCAGGTAGTCACTGGGGCCCCTCAAAAAGGCCACAGACTCAGTCTCCCACCTCAGGGGCCCCCGTAGGGACCGGAGAAGTCCCCGGGGGCTCCAGAGACTGGCGGGTTGGGGCTGGACTCTTGCCACTTGGACCGTCCACCCTGAAACCCGGTCGGACCATGGAATCCTTGCCCCGTTCCACCCAGGGAGGGAGTTCCTGCCCTTTCGCCGAATGGAATCCTCGCCTACTCCGGAGGCTCCCGCAAGCGGGGCCGGCAGCTCTTTGGAGCCAAGAGGGAGAGAGGAAGGTTGCAGAAATTCTGTTCGTGAATTGAGCACTACATTCGATTTCACAGCAATTTGCGTGTATGATTTGGATCTCGGAATGACCCTGCCAGGATTGACACAGGCGCTGGAAAGCTCTGGCAAATCTTTCAACTGTGACTCAAAATGTTTCTCGTTCTTTCTGTGCATTTTATTTCACAATATTTCTGACAAAAGGCAAAACATTTTTTTTATAATCAATGATTATGCCCACATGCCATCTCAAATGTAGGAGTTTGAAGCTGAATTGATAGAAGGTTAAGTAGGAGGAGACTTTGTCCCCTTTGGTCAAACTGACCATTGCTGCAGGGGAAAGAAATTTACAGATTCCGCTTTTATTCCACACCTGCCTAACCTGATAAGTGTTGATGCTCATTAAGCAATTCCTATGGGCTAAGTGCTGGGGTAGATACGAAATAATCAGTTTGGACCTAGTCCCATATGAGGCTCACCATTCAAGAGGGAAGGAGAACAGGTATTTTATCCCCATTTTACAGATGAGGAAACTGAGGCACAGAGACAGAAACTGACTTACCCACATTCACCCACCTGACAAGTGGTAGTGACAGTTCTAGTCTGACAAGTAGACTAGCACCCAGGTCTCTTGACTTCCGGTCCTGTGCTCTTTCCACTAGTCCACAAGGAATTTGCCCCCAGAGTTCTCTATAGCAGATCAGCCTGGCGGGGCAGAACATCAGCAGAGCGGCCTAGTGAATAGCGCATGAGCCTGGGAGTCAGAAGGACCTGGGTTCTAATGCCGGCTCAGCTACTTGTCTGCTGTGTGACCTTGAGCAAGTCGTTTATCTTCTCACTGCCTCAGTTGCCTCATCTGAAAAATGGGGATTAGGACTGTGAGCCCCGTATGGGACATGGACTGTGACCAACCCTATTTGCTTGTATCCACCCCAGTGTAGAGCTCAGTACCTGACACCTAGTCAGCTGTGTGACTGTGGGCAAGTCACTTAACTTCTCTGTGCCTCAGTTACCTCATCTGTAAAATGGGGATTAAGACTGTGAGCCCCACGTGGGACAACCTGATGACCCTGTATCTACCCCAGCGCTTAGAAAAACAGTGCTCTGCACATAGTAAGCGCTTAACAAATGCCAACATTATTATTATTATTAGAAGCATCATGGCATAGTGGATAGAGCACAGGCTTGGGAGTCAGGAGGTCATGAGTTCTAATCTTGGCCCTGCCACTGGTCTGCTGTGTGACTTTGGGCAAGTCATTTCACTTCTCTGTGCCTCAGTTACCTCATCTGTAAAATGGGGATTGAGTCTGTGAGCCCCTTGTGGGACAGCGACTGTTTTTTCTTGTATCCACCCCAGTGCTTAGTACAGTGCATGGCATATAGTAAGGGCTTAAATTCCATAAGTATTATTTTTACTAAAAAGTGAGTGCTCAATATGTACCACAATTAATATTTTTGGTTTTATTAGGGTGCTCATGGCTGCAAAGTATCATTGCCGTGAGTTATCACCGTGGGTGTCTCTGGTGTGGCCTGAGAGACTGGTGCCGGCCCAGGTGATGGGAGTCCTCACCTGGCCAGCAGCCCACCTGGATTTTTGCCTGCCCTGGAGGCCCCCACCCGGCCCCCACATCCAACCAGAATGGCAGGGAGGTGAGGAGGCAGGAGCGAGGGATTCTCAAATGCTGTCATTTGACCAGGTGGAGGTGCTGAGCATGGGGTTTCTGGGCCAGGTTTAAAGCTGGGGACCGGGATACAAGGCCCCACTCATGCTTGTGCCATCTCCATAGCCCAGTCCCTGCTCTCCTCAGGCTACACTTGAGTTTTGGGCTGTTCCTGTCATGATTCGGGCATCCAGATGAAATGTTCTACTGAAAAACTCTCTTCAGAAAATATCCCTGCTCCAGGCAGGTGCACACATTCAATACCATTTGCACCGATAAAATTTATATTTTTATTCCCATTTAAAGACAGGAGAAAGTGGCTTATGAGGGGGTGGGACAGTGTCCAATTTGATTGTATTCTACCTACCCCAGCATTTAACACAGTGCCTGACACACGATGAATGCTTAGCAAACATCAGTTATTATTTTTATTATGATGATGAGGCTATTATATTGTCTGCCATTTTTTTAAAGTGTTTTGAAAATAAGTCTGGATAATATTAAATACCTAGGTGTATTGCATTTTAGGACTAAGGTAAATGGAGTAGATGTTACATGACAAAAATTGATGTTTGACCATAATTTAGAAGTGTAGTGGATGTAATTTCCATATGTAGATTAGATATTTTCTAGTAGGAAAATGTAATTGCCTTAAATGGCAGTGCAGAGATGCACATATTTTGCATGGTTTTTTGGGTTCCTTGTACCCTTTGCCACTGGATTGGATTTTATTGGGTCTGAAAGTGTCCAAAGCTCATGAAAGAAAATATTTTCAAATCAAGATGCTGCATCGAAAAATTTATGAGATTTTTCTCTTAAAAGCTGTGGTTCTTAAAATATTGGCAGAAAACTATAAGCATGTCATGGGGCTATAGAGCAATATTATTTAAAACCCAGATATTAATTTAAATTTATCTTCTGCAACTCTTCTCTAATTAAAATTGTTAATGACCTCGGAACTTTCTTCGTTGAAACCTTCTTTGGGAAGCTTCTGATATCTCATTAAAGCCAGGTCACTAAATTAACTAACAAAGTAATTTTGAAAAGCACATTTGTTTAGGAAAGGGCAGATCATTTCCCAGAGTACTTTATACAGCCTTGTCTTCAACTTATTAAACTTATCATTACGTGCAATGATTTGTAGATGACGCTAATTTGAAAGGTCAGTCCCTAGAAACTTAATGTTTGGGGGACAGAATAAGCCGCAGTATAGATGATACCTTTAAATTCCCAGCACCTTTTCTCCATGTATTTCCACAGGGCTGAATTATTCACTCTCCCCAACTTGGAGAAATGGCCAAGTCTATGAATTAGCTTTTAGTGGATAAGCACTGATCTATCAGCACTGATATTCAGTGGAAGCCTAAATCACTGCTACCTCTTCTGTTTCTCTTTGCTTATGCAAGTAACTCTTCTTAGAAAAGAATCCATCCAATTATTCGTACTGGGTTGATAGATTTTTTGTGCACGAATTTTTGCTGAATATGTTTTGTTTTAATAATAATAATTGTGGTATCTGTTAAGTGCTTCTTTGCCAGGCACTGTTCTAAGTGCTGGGGTAGGTAAAAAGCTAATTGGGTTGGCACAGTCCCTGTCCCACATTAGGCTCACAGTCTTAATCCCCATTTTACAGATTAAAGGCCCAGAGAAGTGAGGTGACTTACCTAAGTTCACACGGCAGACAAGTGGTGGAGCTGGACTTAGAATCCGTTCCACCAGAGTTTCCTCATGGTACTGCTGTGTTTCCAGTTCTGCTGTTCCATTTATGGTTGATTCGGCACCTTAGCAAAAAGCCCATGAAGAGTATTGACTTGACTTTCTGTCGCAACTACCTTTGCAATGTGTCATGCAAAATCCAAAACAGCTACTCTTGGGTAGTCAAGCAGTATCTGAAAATAATAATTAACTCTTTTCTTGTTATTTCATCCTGTCCCTCATCCCTCTCAACCCACCTTGACCCATCTTTCAGTATCAGATGCTTAGGATAAATTCCTCAAGGCCCTTTATAGGAATAATAATTAATGATTGTAGTATTCAAGTGCTTATTAGGTGCCAAGCACCGTAATCATTCATTCAACCATATTTATTGAATGCTTACTTTGTGTAGAGCACTGTACTAAGTGCTTAATAATGATGGTATTTGTTAAGCACTTACTATGTGCCAAGCACGGTTCAAACTGCTGGGAAAGATACAAGGTAATCAGGTTGTCCCACATGAGGCTCACAGTCTTAATCCCCATTTTACAGATGAGATAATTGAGGCACAGAGAAGTTAAGTGACTTGCCTAAAGTCACACGGCTGACCAGTGGTGGAGCCAGGATTCGAACCCATGACCTCTGACTCCCAAGCCCATGCTCTTTCCAGTAAGCCACGCTATGTCTTTTTCCGGAGAAGCAGTTTATGTACTGCTTATCATGTCTTAAATCCATGCAGAAATATTTCTCATCGTACAAACCCCTAGGACTGAAAATTAAGTAATGTTTGGGCACAGAGCAATGATAATTGGCTTCTCTATAAAGGTCAGTCACATCCTGTTATTTTTATGTAGACCCACACAAATAAAATCATAATATAATTTGCAGTCTCCTAGCTCTTTCCAAAGGTTTCCAAAGAAATTGACAAGCTTTTCTGAACTGAAATGAGGCCACTTAAGAAATTAATTTTGACAGCGATAAGAAAGCCATGTAGTTATTCTACCAATTAAGTCACTAAGAAAGAAAGTTGTAGTATGAATAATATATCATGCTTCCTCAGGCCGATTACAGTTGGTTCTGAGTCTATATACCATCTGCCAGCTTAATGGTCAATATGGCCAAATAAGTCTGACTTCCAGCCCAGTGAACAGGAGATGATGTGTGACTGATATTTCAGACTCGGAGTGACGAGAGCTTGGCTGTGGCGATCAGACATCACATCTGTAGCACATGTTTCCTTTAACAATTTTTCTTATTGGCCTGTCAGTCATTCGTATTTCTTGAGCGCTTACTGTGTGCAGAGCATTGTATAAGCACCAGGGAGAGTACAATATAATAATGTAACAGTCACGTTCCCTGCCCGGCTGATGTTGCGGTTCTATTCATAATAATCACTGTGGCATTCGTGAAGTGCTTACTATGTGCCAGGCACTGTACGAAGCGCTGGGATGGATACAAGCCCTCCCTCCTCACCTCCGCCAAACTGATTCTCTTCCCCTCTTCAAAACCCTACTTAAAACTCACCTCCTCCAAGAGGCCTTCCCAGACTGAGCTCCTCTTCTCCCTCTACTCCCTCTGCCATCCCCCCTTTACCTCTCCGCAGCTAAACCCCCTTTTTCCCCTTTTCCCTCTGCTCCTCCACCTCTCCCTTCCCATCCCCACAGCACTGTACTCGCCCGCTCAACTGTATATATTTTCATTACCCTATTTATTTTGTTAATGAATTGTACATCGCCTCGATTCTATTTAGTTGCCATTGTTTTTACGAGATGTTCTTCCCCTCGACTCTATTTATCGCCATTGTTCTCGTCTGTCCGTCTCCCCCGATTAGACTGTAAGCCCGTCAAACGGCAGGGACTGTCTCTATCTGTTGCCGACTTGTTCATCCCAAGCGCTTAGTACAGTGCTCTGCACATAGTAAGCGCTCAATAAACACTATTGAATGAATGAAAGCGAATAGGGCTGGACACAGTCCCCGTTCCACGTGCGGCTGACTGATGAAAGACCTTCAGCTTCGTGGCCCTTGCGGATCACGGTTCTGTCGTGCTTCCACAGTGTTAAGCGATAATGCAAATACTATATTATCAATATCCCGTGTTAAAAATTCCATTCATTTTAAGGTGATTAGGAAGTGCATGTCCTCGTGGAATAATGTTGGTATTTGTTAAGCGCTTACTATGTGCAGAGCACTGTTCTAAGCACTGGGGTAGATACAGGATAATCAGGTTGTCCCACGTGGGGCTCACAGTCTTCATCCCCATTTTACAGATGAGGGAACTGAGGCACAGAGAAGTGAAGTGACTTGGCCACAGTCACACAGCTGACAAGTGGCAGAGCTGGGATACGAACCCATGACCTCTGATTCCCAAGCCCGGGCTCTTTCCACTGAGCCACGCTGCTTCAATAGAGCATGGGATGAGAAGGAGAGACCCAGATTCTAGTCCCAGCTCTGCTACCTATTGCTGAATGATCTTGGGCAGGTACTTAGTCTCTGCGCCTCCATTTCTTTAGCTCTACAAAGGGATGAGACATGTGCCTCTCCCTTCCTCTTAGATTGTGAGCCATAATGGGGGCAGGGATCGGACTCGACATTTAGCACAGTGCTTTGGCAACTGGTAAGCATGTAATAAATGCCATAATTATTATGGCTAGCTTTACATGTTTGACTTTTACTTGAAATGCCCTATTATTTCTTTTTTTAAAAAAATAATTGTTATACACTTACTAGGCGCCTGCAACTGTCCTAAATGCTAGGGTAGATACAAGTTAATCAGATTGCATAAAGTCCAAGTCCCACATGGGGCTCACAGTCTTAATCCCATTTCTCAAATTAGGAAGCTGAGGCCCAGAGACATTAAGTGACTTGCCCAAAGTCACACAGCTGACATTTGGCAGAACTGGGTTAAAACCCAAGTCCTCTGACTCTCAGGTCCTTGCTCTTTCCACTACCCATCGCTGCTTCTAGTTTTATGGATTTCCTACAAATCCTATAAAATTTGCCCAGTAAGGATAATCATTAATTCTATACAGTTTGCAAAGGCTGAATGATTTAGGGAAGCGGCGTGGCTCAGTGGAAAGAGCCCGGGCCTGGGAGTCAGAGGTCATTGGTTCAAATCCCGGATCTGCCACTTGTCAGCTGTGTGACTGTGGGCAAGTCACTTAATTTCTCTGTGCCTCAGTGACCTCATCTGTAAAATGGGGATTAAGACTGTGATCCTCACGTGGGACAACTGATTACCCTGTATCTACCCCAGCGCTTAGAACAGTGCTCTGCACATAGCAAGCACTTAACAAATGCCAACATTACTATTATTATTATTATTACTACTTACTGAGTAAAGTTTGTTAGTCCTACAACCAGTGTGGCGTAGTGGCTAGAGCATGGACCTGGGAGTCAGAAGGTCATGGGTTCTAATCTCTACTCTGTCACATGTCTGTTGTGACCATTGGCAAGTCACTTCATTACTCTGTGCCTCTGTTACCTCATCTGTAAAATGGGAATCGAGACTGTGAGCCCCACATGGGACAGGGACTGTATCCAACCCGATTTGTTTGTATCCCCCCCGGTGCTTAGAATAATGCCTGGCACATAGTAAGTGCTTAACAAATACCACAATTATTATTATTATTATTATTATTATTACAATGCTTGCTAAATTAGGATTGCAAGGTCAGATATTTGTGCCTCACTCTGGGGCAAAAGCACTGGTCTCCAGTGGATAATATGTTCATACCAAGCCTCAGGTCTCCTAAGTGAGCATAATTGTTTCTGGTTTTGCATCAGGTGCCCCAGCCGGGAACACTGAAGCTCTCCCACTTGCAAGAAGGTGTCTACACCTTCCAACTGACTGTGACGGACACCGCTGGTCAGAGGAGCTCAAACAACATCTCGGTGACTGTCCTCTCGATGGCACATTCTGCAGTGGGTAAGGAAAAAAACCAGGACCCAAACATGGCATAATGGATAGAATATGGGCCCGGGACACTGAAGACCCAGGTTCGAATCCCAGGTCTGTCACTGGCCTATGCTGAGGGACTGTGGAAAGTCGCTTAACCTTTAAGTGCCTCCATTTCCTCATCTATAAAATGGGCATAAGATACATCGTCAATCCTGTGTCTGAGCTCATACCCTTTTTTCTACCCCAGGGCTTAGTACATACTAAATGCTTACTGAATAGATCATAATTTAAAATGATCAAAGTTTTAATTAGAGGTCTTCCCCAACTAGGCCCTCATTTCCCCTTCTCCCACTCCCTTCTGCGACGTCCTTACATTTGGATTTTCACCCTTTATTCACCCTTTTCTTATATTAACATATTAATATCCATCTCCCCCTTTAGAGCTTGTTATGGACAGGAACGTGTCTGCCAACTCAAGTACATTGTACTCTCCCAACTGCTTAGTACAGTGCTCTGCGCACAGTAAACATTCAATAAATACAATTGATTGAATTTTCTCTGTAACTACATCATTATGATTCATGGTGACATTTCCTCATTGGTGTTCTCGTTGTCTTTGCCCTTGTTTTGAGGAATGGCAGAATGGAGAGCTTTGATTCCATTGATTGATGGCCTAGTGGAAAAAGCACAGGGCTAGGAGCCAGGGGACCTGGGTTCTAATTCCGGCTCTGCCTCTACTTGCCTGCTGCGTGACCTTGGGCAAGTCATTTAACTTTTCTGTGCCTCAGTTCCCTCATCTGTAAAATGGGGTTAAGACTGTGAGCACTGTGTGGGAGAGAGGCTGTGTCCAACGTGATTTAACTTGTATCTACTGCAGCACTTAGTACGGTGCCTGGCACATAAGTGCTTAGCAAATAGCATAAAAAAAAAACAAAAAACAACCACCTGCCACACTTACCAGTGATTAAATCTTAGAGGTGATAAAGGTGCAGGTATGGTAGAACTTAATTTTCCCCCACTGTCCCTCTCCAGGAGAACAGTCATCTCTTTGGTTTTCCCCTCACCTGCCAGTCAGTTGCCCATTTTTGCTTTGTCTTTGTGGGAAGTGGAATTGTTCTGTGGATGCATTTTAAACTGATGAGAATATATGGAGTAGAACCCCCTGTGTATAGGTACATACCAGATCTGTGCATTAACAGAAGGTGGCAAGTCATGGGTTGGTGTGGAAACTCCGGGAGGTGTTGCTGGAGAAATTCTGGGATGAAATTCTCTAGGAAGAGAGCGACGAAGTGTTCCTAAGAGGGCTGGTCCTGGGCAGTGACTCATAGCAATTGCCTTCCCCTAATGAGCTGGAGATGGGCAGCCTTGGATAATCCAGTCCTTTTAAGGGAATAAGTGGAGTAGTCTAGAAAGATTACAAAACAAAGATTTGATTAGGATTGTAATCTGGTAGTTCCATGTCTACTCCAGTCATATCAAAGATCCAGCCAGCGAGGGTGTCAGAACCATTCCGACTGAAGATTTCTGAGATCCAGAGGAGCAGCAGCCCAGATCATCCAAGCCGACTCAACCACTGACCTTTTACAGAGTTTCACCACGGATGAAAATACCACACTTTCCACATTATCTGAGTGAATGGGTTCCGTTTACTACAAGTGCTCTTTCTTGCCACGGTCACACAGAGTCACAACTCTGGGTGCTGGCTTCTATAATTTCAGTTCTGTTTTATCAACAGGGTGTTTGAGAGCTTGTTCTCGTTACCACTTCTTCTGTGACGACGGCTGCTGCATCGATATAACACTAGCTTGCGACGGAGAAGAACAGTGCCCCGACGGGTCCGACGAAGGTTTCTGTCAAAACAGTGAGTGGCTGGTGCTCTTTGGAAAATATAGCCAGCATGTTATGTTGAATGGGGAAACACACCTCTAGCCTACAGTTCCCCTTTCACAGATAAATTTGCATTTCCCAATCCAAAATATGGGATGTGATTGCAGTTTCACTGAATGGAAAATATAAAGGTGGGTGTGTTTTTTTCCTAAAGAACTAGGCTTCAAATTGTATCATCCTATGAGGAGTCATAACATTTAATTGACGCTTCAAAAGCAAAGAACCAAAGGCATTGAGAGAAGATTATTTCATTTTGAAAACATCCTCATATGCTTCATGAAGTGGGGCTGAGGGAGAAGGATTTAAAAGGTGATATTTACCATAAATATTTATCTGCCTCTCCCCGAGAGCCACGACATTTTAAAATGTTTTATCAAAGTAATAGCGGGCGTTCCCAGCAGAAGATAGAGGGAAGCCTGAGGATTTTCCAACTCAGATGGTGTGCGTTCGAGGTGTTTTTTTACAGCAGCCTCATTTGGCAGAGAGAGGGAAGCAGTATGTTTGAATGACCAGGCAGTCATGCTTATGGCACCTCTCACTTGAGGGCTCTAATCACAGGGCTGAGCAAGACCTGGAGATCAGTTCATCCCACCCACTTCTGAAATCACCTGAGTTGGATCCAGATGTCCTCAAATCCCATGTTTGAGCCCGGGCTTTGCCACTGACTGTGTGCCCACCTCTGGCAACCTCACACTTGGGAACGCAAAGGCCAGTATGCCCATCTTTAATACAGCTTCACACTTGGGAACGCAAAGGCCGGTATGCCCATCGTTAATACAGCTATCACAGGACTGTATTTTGAAAATGCTTTGAAGTTTCCAAATCCAGTAGTCTTGTGCAAGGTAACATCAGTTATAAACATAGTTATTTAGTTTTTTGGGTGGGTTTTTTTTTTGGTACAGCAATAAATTTCAAAAAGTGAGTCCCAAATAATTACTTTTTTTCCATGTATCCAGTTAGCCCTGGACGAAAAACGATTACTCACAAAGCTGTTAATCCTGCCCAGCAGAAAACCATGGGATTGATTGATGGTATAGATAGGAACTTCTCTTTGGAAAACAACCAAAAAGCCACAACAAGAAAACAGCCGTTTCTGTCACTTACTGAAGACAAGAGAAACCAATCAATCTCTCAGGGACCAAAGAATCGAATGACTGCTTTTGTGCCAGGTAAAGGTTTGTGGGAGGAATTTTTCGTAAACAAATAACTGCAACCAAAAATCTTTTACTCTGGTCAAATCCTGGGGCTAAGTACATTATAGGACTTGCCGAGAGTTACTGGGAAGTACAAGGAAGTAGGTTTGGTAATGACTTTTTTATTATTATTATTATTCTGTCATGTCTACAAAAGGAAAAGTTAATACATGAAATGAACCTGTGTTGAAACATTTGAAGTATTTGAATACACCTGAAAGTAAACACATAAAAATCATAATAATGGTATTTGTTAAGCACTTACTATGTGCCAAAGCATTATTCTAAGAGCTGGAGTAGATACAGGGTAATCAGGTTGTTCCATGTGGGGCTCACAGTCTTACTCCCCATTGTACAGATGAGGTAACTGAGGCACAGAGAAGTTAAGAGACTTGCCCAAGGTCACACAGCAGACAAGTGGCAGAGCCAGGATAAGAACCCATGACCTACTGACTCCCAGGCTTGTCCTCTATCCACCTCGCCATGCTGTTTCTCTGTAAGAGAGTGGCTTCCATAACCTTCCTGTTTTTGATAACAATAATAATAACTACAGTTATTATTATTGTACTTGTTAAGTGCTTACTGTATGCCAAACACTGTTCCAAGCACCGGGATAGATACAAATTAAGCAAGCCACACATGTGTTTGATCTGTGTACTCTTGAACCACCTACAGGGCCATTCTTTCCAAGTGTGCAAGGTAGTCTGTGCCCAAGAAGGTGGGGAAGAGGGGACATCCATTCTGTCCAAGTATTTGCTATGGCAGATGGAGATACATTTTTTTGTGGAAATGTGTGAGGCAGTAGGCAGGAGGAGGGAGAAACGGCGATGAGGTGTTAAATGGTTGAAACTTAAAAACTTCTCATGTCCGAATAGGAAGCTAGATAACAGTGAGTTTATGGAGTCTAGAGGCGAATGTTTTGGCTGCTAGTTAGCTATTATTTTACACAAAGCTTTCTGCTAAATCTCACTGAACAGAATGATCAAATTTGCACAGGACTTAAAACTTTTTCTTTGACAATTTCCATCTTTTGCTCTGAATCTGCCAAGGGTGAAACAAACCGTTAAAAAAAGAACTTTCTGTAGTGTGGATTGCTCTGGGAAAGAGGAATGTTTTTTCAGGCCAGAAAATCTTCATTCCCACCCTGGAACCCTGAACTCTGATCAACAGCCTTATGTACTGTATACTAGGTGCCAGTTTCTCATCCTGCCTTTAGATTTAGATTTCATATATGGGTCTTGTCCTGCAGGTTTGGGGAAGAGCATGGTTTTCATTTTTCCTTCCTAGTTCATAGATAGATCCACTAATGTACATATCTTTGAATTATATATTTAAAGATATTTAACTATAGTAAGTATATTAAATGTAAATCATTTATATATTAAAGATATTTAATTACATAGAGAGAAGAAGCATGGCCAAGTGGCAAGAGCACGAGCTTGGGAATCAGTGGACATGGGCTCTAATCCCAGCTCTGCCACTTGTCTGCTGTGTGACCTTGGACTAGTCACTTAACTTCTCTGTGCTTCAGTTACTTCATCTGTAAAGTGGGCATTAAGACCATGAGCCCCACGTGGGACAGCCTCATTACCTTGTATCTACCCCAAAGCTTAGAACAGTGTTTGGCTCGTATCAAGTGCTTAACAAATACCAAACTTATCACTATTATTATTATTACTTATATTAATGTCTTTCTCTCCCTCTAGACTGTAAGCTTGTTATGGGCAGGGAACATGCCTGCTAATTCTGTTATATTGTTCTCTCCCAAGCATTTAGTAGAGTGCTCTTTAAGTAAGCACTCAGTAAACATCATTGATTGATTGATTCATTGAATTCAGCATTCAGGAGAAGAAAAGGAGAAAGTGAAGGGGAGCGGGAGAGATGAAAGCTAAATTGGATAAATTGGAGATGTTAACAGACCCTCATGAGTGAACTCAACAATGCCATCAGGGAGGTCTCATTTACTGTGCGAATCAGAGCCAAAAATGATTCAGGGAACAGAAGTTTCCTCTTGAGAAAGTGTTGATTTTCTTAACCCAAGGCAGGGGAACAGCAGTTTTCACTGCAGAATTTACTTGAATTATCTCACTTGTCACTTGTTGATTGCAAGTGAAAATTATGTAGTGTGTTGACCCTTCAGGGACCATAATTAAGCCTTAAAATTAATAATTGCTTAAGAGGAAATTAGATGATTTCCCATTTTTCCACATCTGTTGTTGACTGTGACCCCCTTGAGGTACAAGGACCGTGTCTAATTCCTACCTGTGAACTCTTTCCCAGTACTGAGTACAGTGCTCTGCACAAAGTAAGTGCTTAATAAATGCTACTGCTACTATTTCTGCTGTGGTCAATCAGCATACTGCCTAAGGATCTTGCCCTCCCCAACTCCCCGATACTTGCCGCAAATTAGAAAAATGCTGGTATTTGAATAAACTTAGAATTACATTTGAAATGGAGAAAGAGCAAAAGAAACAAGTTTCAGGTTTTGTCATCTTTTCTTATCTAAAAGGGGAAAGGAAGAGAAGTTGGCAAGGCGGGCTTCAGGAGATACACTTGAAGAGATTTCACCCTAGTGAAAGAACAGGCAAAAACCCCGACAAAAACACCATTCAAAATTTCCATTCCATTGCACTGAAAATGAGGCTGGGGGTAGTTCCACAGTCAGGAACTAGAGAGCTTGTGGATACTTTGAGGAAAATCATTATTGACTTTTTCTCCCTGCTGATTTGGCCGGTATCTTAGAATTTCTCCTTCCTCCTCATTTGGACTGGCTCAAAAAATCTACTCACCGCCTCATTTTCGTCTCTCTCCACCAACCTCCTTGTGGTCCTCCTCCTGCCCAGAACTCCCTCCCTCTTCCAATCTGGTAGACCACACTTCTCTCCTTCTTTAAGACCCCGCTGAAGTTATATCTCCTCCAGGAGGTCTTCCCTGATTAATCTCTCATTTATCCACCGTATTTACTGTAACTTTGGCACTTCCGAAGCACTTGGGTACTCACACCCCTCGGCCCCTGTAGCGCTTCTGTTCATATCTTTATGCTCTATCCCTCCCCCCCATCTGTAATTGATTTTAGTGTCTTCCTCCTCTCTTAGATTCAAAGTTCCTCTAAGGCTGGGATCACGTCAACTCACTCTATTGTACTCTGCCATCTCTCAAATGGGGACTGAGTGCCAGTTCTCCCTCCTACTGAAACTGTGAGCCTCATGTGGGACGGGGACCATGATCACCTTGATTAACTTATATCTACTGTAGCTCTTAAAACAGTGGTTAACACATAATAAGCACTTAAGAAATACAGTGACGGTAATGTAAGCACTTAGTTCAGTGTTTTGCACACAGTAGGCCTCCGTACGTACTATTAACTATGAGAGTCTTGTGGAGGAATATCAGGCCTAACCTATTTAGGGCATCAGGAAGTAGTTTGTTCATTTTATATTTTTAAAAATGATATTCACGGGGTTGTCGTGTTTCTTGTCTATTCTAATTTCTTGGTTTGAGTAACTAGCTACAAGCTGATAAATGCCAGGATACAATAAATGTATCTTTCCTCTGATTGGACTTGAATGTACCCGCTTAATGTCAAAGAAAATTAAACCTGAATCAAGGAGAGAATAGAGCCCTTCTGTTGTTGGATAAAGCCCTTTGATGATTGTGCTGCCTTTTGTTTACCCTCCATGAAAGGTCATAATGTCTGATTGATTGCCTAGCAGTAGGACCTGCATAGAGTGTGTTCCATTTACTCATTTACATGATGGATTCACTTACAGCTGGCCTCACCAGTGATAAAGAGAGCTGGCGTCGGATGCAACCGAGAGCTAGAAAAACACACCTGTTTTCCGCCCACATGAACGGCCTGTGTTGCCTTGGAAACTTGAGGATTCTGCCCTTTTCTCATCCAGCTTTTCAATCTTATTTAAGGATCCTCGTTGAGGGAAAAATTCAGTCCCATTTATATTTGGAATTTGGGATGACAGAGTTTTGCCTACTCTGTATCTAGAGACTCATCCTTTAGGTCCTTGATCCTACTTCTGGACATCCCTAGAGTCATTACTCACTCCATTTTTTTAATGGTATTTGCTAAGCGCTTACTATGTGTCAAACACTGTTCTAAGCGCTGGGATAGGTACAAATTAAGTCATACATGGTCCCAGTCCTACATGGGGTTCACAGCCTAAATAGGAGGGAGAACATTTTAGAGTTGAAGAAGCTGTGGCACAGAGAGGTTAAATGACCGGTCCAAGGTCACACAGCAAACAATTGGCAGAGCAGGTATTAGAACCCAGGCCCATATATCGTCAGCACCACGTGGTGGGAGTATAAAAGGGTGGTGCTTCCCCTGTGGCTTGAGGGGGATGCATCCTCTGCAATGGGTAGATTCCTTTTTACCTCTTTCCACCCAGGCCCCTGTATATTTTTAAGAAGGCCAAGGGAGACTTCTGGGTGGGCAGGGAATGTGTCTACCACCTTTGTTATATTATCCTCTCCCAAGCACTTAGTACAGTGCTTTGCACCCAGTATGCGCTCCAGAAAATGATTGTGCAGGGGGAATAGAGAGAAGTCGTATTGGCAGTAACACAACCAGCAATGCTAAATCCATGCCTCAGAGAGTTGAGGAGGGATGGAGGTTAATCCAGTCTGGGTGTGCTGTGCATATCGCAGTGCTTAGCCACAGTATCATTTCATTCCAAGAATGGCTCATTTGGGAAAAGCTTGCCGTGGAGCTAACGAGAGAGCTGGATCTCTATTTCATACCAGAGTTTTCAAGATCACCATGTCAAACTGTCCCTTACTGAGACTCATCTTTGCTTTCTACAAAATAATACGTCTAAAAATTATAAAAGACCATTTCTGGAAACTACCCAGCACAGCCTTGCGATCAGTTGGAAAAGGAAGTGTTTATAGTTTCTGTTTAGAGAAAACCCCGGCTCTCACTTTTAGGAAACAATGGGCCAGTTCCCAAGAGAATATATTGCCGAGCTGCCAAATCAACTATTTCATCATAGTGAAATAAATTCACTTTTCATTGAGGAAAAACTAATTTTTATGGGATTATTTTAAAGAGTTAGGACTTTGAGATCATTTACAGTTCTGGATAGAGTAATAACGACACATTTTCCTGTCACGACAGAATGTTGCTAAGCTCCCCCTGTCGTAAGCCCTGTAAAGGCCACTTCGTCAACTGGTATTGTGAAGTTTCTCTGGGAATTTGCTTGCATTTCCTCTGCACAGGAAATGAAAACAGCTTCCTTCAAGCATCCAACTCTCAGCCAGAATCTAGAGATCAACCTCTCCTAAACCTGAAGATACTAGGAAGAAACAACTCATTGAAGACTTTCTTTGCTCTAACAGAATCTTTTTGAAGAACAAATTTTATCCCTAAAACAAATTACCTTAGGCATATTTATTTCATTTAAAAATTGAATTGCTACTCTAAAAGAAGCCATGAAATTTACTTAGTACATAGTAAATTTACATAGTGCTTCTCATATTCCAGGACTAGAGAAACGAAACTGGTATTTTGGAAAAATTATAAAAAAGATTTTCGGGAAATTTGAACCCCGACTAGCCCTAATAGAATAAAGACCATGGAAAACCCCACCTACCTCACTAAGGAACATTTTTGTTTGTTTGTTTTGGGTTTTACCAGCCTATCCCTCTCAAACCCTTGAGGTTTGATTTGGTTCTGTCCCTCAAGACTGTAAGCTTACTGTGGACAGGGAATGTGTCTACCAACTGTATTATATAGTACTCTCCCAAGCGCTTAGTACAGTGCTCTGCAGACAATAAGCGCTCAATAAATTCCATTGATCGATTGATTTAAGCTTTTTGAGTCAATCTGATGATAAATCATCTAAAGAATATGGATCGGGCATTGCCATATGAACTTTATGACAGAGCCAGGGAGGTCAAGTAGTGATCATGGCAGGTGTATTTAGGAGGGTCATAGGTTTGGATTCCATAGCAGTTAATGTAGATTGAATGGTCTCTTCAGAAATGAACACTCAGGTCTAGGAGACACAGAACAGAACTGGAGATGAGCAAATTTCATTCATTTTACTCTCCCTTTTAAAGGAGTATGAGTTAGAAATTGGACTGATACCTTTTAGTTCTTAAATTTCATTCCTGGCACCTTATTTTTAGAAAGTGAATTTTGGGCCCATATCCATTTGGTTCCACACTTTCCCATTTCATTTGAAGAGAAAACTGTAGGACTGGAATGATCTTTCTGCAGGCTAAATGTTTGCTGCTGGGAGAATTGATCAGAAGCATTTACTGAGCGCTTACTTTGTGTAGAATACTGTATTAAGTGCCTGGGAGAGTAGAATACAGTTGATAGACACAATCCCTGCCCATAAGAAGCTTACAACCTAGTGGGACAACCAGTCCAGGTACTTTATAATTAGAAATTAGAGTTCATTTGCTTGATTTTCACGTCAGACAGGACTCTCTTCAAGCTCTGCACTTGTAGAGTATTTTGCCCTTTAGTGAGCTCACTGCATCCTTTCTAGGGAGCCCTGAATTTTTTTTGATTTGGAAAAATGAGACTAGATGATATGCAACTCAAGACTTTTATTCTCTAGGCCTTTCACCTAAGCCACTGGCTTCTGTTTGGTTAAGAAATGCAACAGAGGATCTGTTTTTCTTTAAAGCCTACTAGCCTAAATTGAATATTTTCATTTTCACTTGGCCAGCTTTGGGGGACCAATTTAGAGAAGGGATTTTGAGCTACTTTTATCATAAACCTCCATTTAAATTATGTTTAAATGCTCAAAACCCTATAACCCATGAAAATGGAGCACACCTACTCATCACAACTGATTCCTGACCCATGGAACAAACCCATAGAAACTCTGATTTAAGACAGAAGAAAAGGGTTTTCTTACACAGAGCAAATTTGATCTCAAACACCTTGAGGGAAAATAAATATATAACATTCAAGTAAAATAAGGTGTAAGCTCTTTTCTAGACTATGAGCTCATTGTGGGCAGGAACTGTGTCTGTTTAATGCTATATTGTACTCTCCCAAGCGCTCAGTATAGTGCTCTGCACATAGTAAGCGCTCAGTAAATGATTAAATGAGTGCAACATTAAAAATAAAGGGAGGTGGACAATATTAACCCTCCAATCCCAATTTCCAGATCCTAGAGACCTCCAAGACTTAATGAGTAAAGTACTCACCGCACCTCATCTTGTCTCTCGCACGTCAGTCTTCTTTCTCATACTCTTCCTTCTTCCTTGAACTCTTCCCTTCACGTCTGGCAGACTACTGCTATCCCCATCTTCAAGATCTTTCTGAAATCATGACTCCTCCAAGAGGCCTTCCCTGATTAATCTCTTACCCTCCCATTCTATTTCCCCAACTATCGCCACTTCCATTTAAGCTATTCCTCATCTCCTACTCATCTTCTCTACCCCCCGTAAGCACTTAAGTACATATTTTTATACTCCATTGCTTCTCTGTAATTTATTTTAGTGCCTTTTTCTTCCACTGCTTTGTAAGCTCTCTGAGGCCAGAGATCATATCTTCTAATTCTATTATACGCTTCCAAGCGTTTAGAACAGTGCTCAGCCCATAGTAGGTGCTCCATAACTACTATTGATTGATTGAAAGACCTTCAGCGAGAATCCAGGATGATCACTTTCCCCTACCTCAGAATCACAGTAAAAAGTAGATATTTCAGTTCCACAACTAAATACAAAAGATTTACCAAGTCTGTGTGTTTTCTCCTGCCTTTGTAGTCCCAGGAGGTAAGTATTAAAACTGGCATTGTCAACCATTTTTCTGACAGAAATCTGAACATTTCCAAGCTGGTAAGGCATACCCTGTGTAAGTTAATATCGCTATGCAAGCACTGTCCTCCGCTTCAAGGACATTCTGAATGCCTCCTCATAGCTGTGGGAGCATAGGACTGTCTCTGAGTCATTGAGCCTTATGGATGTGCCTTAGACCCTAAAGTTCCTCATTGTCACATGTCCGTGACAGGGGTCAGGCTTCAAGCTTTAATCTGCCTGTAATTAGGAGCGATTTTTGTCCTCCTAAAGAAATGTACGTGCTTCTGTTTCCCAGTTCTCATATGAAATGACTGTTATCAAATACTTCTTTTTTTTCTTCTGAAAAAAGGGTGTTTTTATTAACAGGAGCAGTTTCGCAACAGACTGCCGCAGAGCCATCCAGCCACTCTCACTCGGAGCCAGGTTTGATTACTTTTTAATTGATCACTTTTCATAGGGTCACAACTCATTTAAAAGTCACTGAAGGAATCCAGGGTCAGCCTGAGTCCCTGGGCCTAAGGAAAGCCAATCCTAGGTCAGTCTTATATTGTACTTCCAATAGTAGCCCCAAAAGGTGTGTGGAGGAATGGTATGTTGATTCTCCTCCCTGGCATCCATCTTTGGGTTAGAGATCTACACTCTAATATCCCTAACTCTCTCCTCTGATAACCAAACATGGGAAACTTACTGCAAGGCTGAAGAGCTAAAGTCTAAGGGAGGCTGAAGAGGGAAAATTGTGTATTCAAAACAAAGACTCTTGACGGGCTTACGGTCTAATTGGGGGAGACAGACAGACAAGAACAATGGCAATAAATAGAGTCGAGGGGAAGAACATCTCGTAAAAACATTGGCAACTAAATAGAATCAAGGTGATGTACATTTCATTAACAAAATAAATAGGGTAATGAAAATATATACAGTTGAGCGGACGAGTACAGTGCTGTGGGGATGGGAAGGGAGAGGGGGAGGAGCAGAGGGAAATGGGGGGAAAAGAGGGTTAAGCTGCAGAGAGGTGAAGGGGGGGCGGTAGAGGGAGAAGAGGAGCTCAGTCTGGGAAGGCCTCTTGGAGGAGGTGAGTTTTAAGTAGGGTTTTGAAGAGGGGAAGAGAATCAGTTTGGCGGAGGTGAGGAGGGAGGGCATTCCGGGACCGCGGGAGGACGTGGCCCGGGGGTCGACGGCGGGATAGGCGAGACCGAGGGATGGTGAGGAGGTGGGCAGCGGAGGAGCGGAGTGTGTGGGGTCGGCGGTAGAAAGAGAGAAGGGAGGAGAGGTAGGAAGGGGCAAGGTGACGGAGAGCCTCGAAGCCTAGAGTGAGGAGTTTTTGTTTGGAGCGGAGGTTGATAGGCAACCACTGGAGGTGTTTAAGAAGGGGAGTGACATGCCCAGATCATTTCTGCAGGAAGATGAGCCGGGCAGCGGGGTGAAGAATAGACCGGAGCGGGGTGAGAGAGGAGGAAGGGAGATCAGAGAGAAGGCCGACACAGTAGTCTAGCCGGGATATAACGAGAGCCCGTAGCAGTAAGGTAGCCGTTTGGGTGGAGAGGAAAGGGTGGATCTTGGCGATATTGTAAAGGTGAAACCGGCAGGTCTTGGTAATGGATAGGATGTGTGGGGTGAACGAGAGAGACTCTACTGTAGTGGCTAATAGTTCTGCTTCATAACAAACTTCACCCCTGGGCTTGGTTTGTCCCGGGGCATCAAAATGCTAATGCTAGTCCCATGACAACCTTGGCTGGGGTGCAAGTCCCTTCTAGACTCCTCTGCCCTGCAGCCATTCTTGTCATCCACTCTGAACCCCGCTGGTGCCAACAGAGCAGAGCAGGATCAGAGACTGAGGGTAAAACAGCAACTCAGGACCCCAGAGTAGCAACCCAGATTGCCTATGAATAGGAAATAGTAGCAAAGAGATTCAGAGCCGGAGCTGCAACGGGGGACTGGCTTAGGAGATTTTCACCCTAGACGTTGGGCTCTCCCCTACTGTAGACCTTAAACAGATCTTTGGCCTCCACCACTTCGTTTATTTGACTCTGGGTTCATTCAGTCGTATTCAGTTGAATCGTATTTATTGAGCACTTACTATGTGCAGAACACTGTACTGAGTGCTTGGGAGAGTATAAAATAACAATAAATGGACACAGTCCCTGCCCACAGTGAGCTGATAGGACTCTTTGAATGCCCTTCTGAAAATTCCCATTCTTGTCACACATTCCAAGTGACATATTAAAAAATATATTGGCATTTCCATAGGCCCATTAGTCCTTCCTGAGTAGGTTCACTTCCTGCTTACTACCTAATGTCTTGGCTTGATTTTTCCACAGATAATAGTTCCTCAGGGAAGGATATGAAGGTGAATAAGGAAGATGATGATTTGGTGTACAAGAACAGTCAAGTAAGAGAGGGACACCCCATCCCAGAAACAGGTATGATTTTAATACCAGTTTGGTAAGTGACACCACCCAACTGCAAGATGAGGATGCAGCTTCCTGGGGATTCATTCATTCATTCAATCATATTTAATGAGCGCTTACTGTATGCAGAGCACCGTACTAAGCCCTTGGAAGGAGCTTTTGGGCAAGGGTAGGCAGCCATAGGAAGTTCACTACACCCCTAAAGTGGCCATTTATCTGGATTTATACTGGATAGATTGGTTTTAAACTGATCTGTCCTCTGTCCAATACAGTTACAGCACCAGAAGCTTTCATGTCTGATATTGAAGGTCAAGGGTTCTAATCGCGGGCCCCCCCCCACCCCCAGCTACTTGTCTGCTCTGTGATCTTGAGCAAGTCACTTCATTTCTCTGTGCCTCAGTTACCTCATCTGTGAAATGGGGATTGAGACTGTGAGCCCCATGTGGGACAGGAACTGAGTCCAACCCGATCTGCTTGTATCCATCCCAGCGCTTATTACAGTGCTTGGCTAATAGTAAGCCCTTAACACAGTTATTATTATTATATTTTTCTTTTAAATTCCAAGTCTCTCTCAAACATGGGTTGGTATCAGGGACCTGAGAGGGAAACGCAAGGGCTCTGAGGTAAAGGTGGGGGTCAGACACTCCCCCTGGGGACACCCTTAGGATCTGTCAATTTCGACTCAAGTTCCACATGATGCCATGATGTTATATTGCATTACCCACATGATACACACAACATGATGTATCTCTGTTACAAATGGCAAAGGGGCACCTGGCATTTGTGCCTTCCTACCTGCACCCCGGAGCCAAATGGGATCCGTAAGTGGAGCGAGATGTCAGCTTGTCTCTTGCCGGCCGGCCCGTCTTGACTCCTCCGTCCCGGTCCCAGTCCTGGTGGGTTCTTCTCACCCTGCTGAGCTCTGGGATCAGGCCAGTGGCTTGTCTTGCCTCTGCCCTCAGTGCCAAACGGGGCTTCTGTTCTTCGAGCCACAGTGCTCTGTTTAGACCCTGTTGACTTTGCCCATCAGCACTGGAGGTAAGGTCCTGGGTAGAACCACCACGTTGTTCACCCTGTTCTACACTTGAGAATGCAGTGAGGGATCTGGAAGGTAGAATCAGAGTAGGCTTCTGATCCAGCAGGAAAATGCATCCAATTCAATCACCTACTTGGCCTACTCGCTTATTGCACTCCATGCCCCAGCTCGAACATGTCGGGCAGGGAAGAGAAGGTACTAACAGCACTGGGCAATCCCTAGCCCTATAATCAATTTCTTCCCTGAAGTTCTCCCTCCTGAAATCTCAGGACCTAGACTCATCCCTTGTTCCCAAAAGGATGCTCCATCTTCATTAGCTCTCTTGACTGTAAGCTCATTGTGAGCAGGGAACATCATGTGTTTTACCCTCCCAAGTGCAGAGTACAGTGTTCTGCATGCAGTAAGTGCTCAATAAATACAATTGATTGATTACCATTGCCCTTTCCGCGTAGCCTACTGGATAGAGCACAAGCCTGAAAGTCAGAAGGACCTGGGTTCTAATCCTGGCTCCGCCACTTATCTGCTGTGTGACCTTGGACAAGTCACTTAACATCTGTATGCCTCAGTTACCTCTCTGTAAAATGGGGATTAAAACTGTGAGCCCCACGTAGGACAGGGACTGTGTCCAACCACCTCAGCAGTTAGAACAGTGCTGGACCCATAGTAGGCAATTAACAAATATCATTATTATTACTGTTACATTTTACATTGTCCTGGACTTTGGATTTTCATTGTTTCACCTTTCTTTGTATCTGTAGCCACTTCCTCTTCTCCACCCTTTTTCTTCTACTGAGAGTCCTTTGGAATCTAGGGACCATGTCTAATTAATCAATCGGTCATATTTATTGACCCTCTTACTGTGTGCAGAGCACTCCACTAAACCCTTGGGAGAGTACAACAATATAAAAGAGTTGGTAGGCACGTTCTCTGCCCACAGCAGGCATAGAGTCTGGAGGGGGAGACAGACATTAATATAAACAAATTACGGATAGGTACATAGAGTGCTATGGGGCTGACGGAGATGTTAATAGAGGGAGTAAATCTGGGTGACGCAGAAGAGAGTAGGAGAAGAGGAAATGAAGGCTTAGTCAGGGAAGGCCTCTTGGAGGAGATGTGCTTTCAATAAGGCTTTGAAGATGGGGATTGTCTGTTGAATTCTTACTCATATAATTTTCCCAGCTAGCACTCAATACATTCTTTTGGATGAATGGCAAGTAGAGGCCCAGCTGTTATGTAGGCCTAGAACATGGGTCTTGGGCCCTAAAAGGAATAGGGAGACAGCTTGTCTGCCCGTCTCATGTGCGTGCATTTCCCCTTCCTTGATCTCAGGTAGGCCTATGTTTTCCTCTCCCCAGCCCCTTATGTGTTCGTGTGTGTCATTTTTTCTGCGTCTTGCCCCTCACAGTTAAAAATTGGCAGCCCTATTGCCAGCACTGTCAAACCCATTTAAAAAAACTCTGAAGACATTGCATTAAATGGCATAACCTTTAGTTCATTTACTTAGTTCAGTTTGCTTGTGGGAATTCTTGCTACAAGATTAACAGGTCTGCGGCAGATTTTCCAATATATATAGTTATCTAATATAGTTATCAGTCATGTTTTACCACTTTATTAGAAAATGCAGTGAAATCACTGATTTTTGAGTGGAAAAGTAGCTGGTTTACAGATAAGTGATTGATTAATAATTGGATAGGGTTTACTGTTTTAGGCCCAGACCTTCTTTTTGATTATCTGCACTATTTGATGTTTAAAAATGAAATTGAGACTTGGCTTAAGAGAAGTCTACTTACCTGAAGTGATGTGTGAGATTCAAAATAAGACTATTTCCTTACCACCACACTATCAGTTTATAGTAATCACTGCCCCAAGAAATCATTGAGAAAATAACCTGTTTATATTTTAGGAAGGGTAGAGTGCGATTATACAGTAACCTTTTGAAAATGTTTTATCAGTATTTTACTGATAAATGCAAGTAATGGTGCAAAGCTAATTTTTTACCATTTAGTAAGATTTGTTGGGCTGCTTTGAAAGGGAGAATGATGAGCATTACTGACTCTCCTTTTCCTTCCTTTGTTCAGGTGCTGTGTTGCCCCTCGCTTTAGGCTTGGCCATCACTGCTTTGCTGCTTTTTATGGTTGCTTGCCGACTGCGTTTGGTGAGGCAGAAACTTAAAAAAGCCCGTCCCATTACATCTGAGGAGTCTGACTACCTCATAAATGGGATGTACCTATAATAAATGTGATTCAAGTGGCTGAAAGTCTCATTTACTTATTTCCACCTATGTTCAATTCTCCAGTAAATCAACATCTCTACTGAAGTTGTGTGAAGAGCTACTGAGAATTTTTTTTTTTTTTAAAGATTCACCAATTCAGGAAATTTTTTATTCCAGCTCATAGTAGTGGGATGGACCACCTAAGACCATTATTGAAATTTGAAATATACATACATTTATAATGATCAAAATCAATTTTAAGGCAGATAGATGTGCCAGAAATTATATACATGGTATTGGTCATCTGTTGCAAAGTATGCTGCATCACAGAAAGAAGGCCATTGGGAGTCAGTGTTTAAATTTTTACCTCACTTATTGATCCTCAGATATTGTTTGGCAGATGTCCTATAGTTAGAGGTAAAAGAGAATAGGGTGGGAAAAGGCAGAGAACAATTGACACAGAAATGGGGGGGAGAGGGCAGTAAGAATGTTAATTCTTTGCAGTTGGTTCCGTATCCCTCTAGACTGTAAGCTCATTTTTGTGTTTTTTTTAAACGGTATTTGTAAAGTGCTTACTATGTGCCAGGCACTGTACTAAGCGCTGGGAGAGGTAGGCACAAGCTAATCAGTTTGGACACCATCCATAACCTACATGGGTGTCTCAGCCAATCCCCATTTAGCAGACGAGGGAATTGAGGCTTAGAGAACCTAAGTGACTTGCCCACGGTCACATAGCAGACTTTGTTGTGGGCAGGGAATGTGTCAGCCAACTCTGTTGTGTTGTACCCAAGCACCTCGTACAGTGCTCTGCACAAAGTAAGCAGTGAATAAATAACACTGATCGATTATCAAGACTCACCTAAAAGAGAACTAAAAGCCTTTTTATATACTCACTGAGGTGCAGTAGAATTCATTGGTGACCAAAGACAGATAATTCAGTTAAAAACACCTACTCGTTTGGAGAAACATCTGTCATATTTTGATAAGTTGCTTCTCCAAACAAGCTATTTTATTTGAATAAGAAGTTTCTTAAGAAATGTAAAGTTCTTGAAATATAATCTACTGTTTGTTAGAGCCCACACATTTCCCCCTAGGAATGAACATCTTCAGCAGGAAATCTATTGCCCAACACCAAATTTGAATGCTTGAAGCCCCCATGGACAAATCTATACCTCATTACAGACTTTTGACCTTTTCCTCAAATTTTCCCCAAGTTTTACCAGTCTAGCTCTTCATTCTAGATTTATAGCCTTCTGAATGACATATTTAATGGTCTTTTAATCTTCTCAGCACCAGGCTAAACTTGCAAAACAGGCACTAGTGGAGAGGGTAACAAATGGAAATGTGGCAGATCATAAAAGGGCTTTGATAAAACTATTTAGAAAATGGTGTTTTTCTCAGCTAATATAAGACTGGATGACCCTTTATCAAAGCATTTAAGAGGATGAAGTACATCAAACTTTCAATATTCTGCATAATGAATGAGAAGATATTTTCAAACTCCCCAAATCAGTGCTGCTTCTGCAGCTATGAGCTTGATACTCCAGGCAAAATTTTAGCTTCACCCAAATGAGACATCATGTCTGCTTCCTGAGAAAGTCAAGATTCTTGATAATTGAGCTTATAGCACTGAGAAAAGTTCCTGAGCTTCTCTGCAGGGGCCACTGTTAAATTAAAGCAATTAACTATGTGTGAATGCATTAAGATGTGTACAGTAGTGTTACGTGGTAATATGCAGTTTTTGTTTCTTTTCGTGTGTAAGAGCATTATCTGTAGACATACCCAATAAAATCAAGAGAGATTGAGGCTTATGTCTTTTTGTATGTCATCTTTTGTACTTCAAGGAATTAAAGTCAGTGGTGTACAAATTCTTATAAACTAAGAAGTCCAGTGTTGGTACTCTGTGTAAAATTAACTCCAATAAACCCTATTTTGTTCTTAAAACTTTTTGCATTGTATTCGTTATTCAAGGAGAAGGTGAAATTTTTTGGAAGAGGGAACTGAAGAACATTAGCAGCATGGTCTATTGGAAAGAGCACAGGCTTGGGAGTCAGAGGACGTGGGATTAGACCTAATTAGGATTAGACTCTAATCCTGGCTCTACCACATTCCTTCATTTATTCATTCAATCATATTTACTGAGTGCTTACTCTGTGCAGAGCCCTTTACCAAGCACTTGTGAGTGTACACACAACAATAGTGTGAGTCATTTCACATCTCTGTGCCTCAGTTACCTCACTTGAGGATTAAGACTGTGAGGCTCATGTGAGACAGGAATTCACATGAGAAGCCACATGGCTTAGTGGAAAGAGCATGGGCTTGGGAGTCAGAGGACAAGTGTTCTAATTCTGGCTCTGCCTCTTGTCTGCTGTGTGACCTTGGACAAATCACTTAACTTCTCTGTGCCTCAGTTACCTCATCTGTAAAATGGGGATTAAGACTGAGAGCCCCACGTGGGACAACCTGATTACCTTGAATCTAACCGTATGCTTAGAACAGTGCTGGGCACATAGTAAGCACTAAACACCATAAAAAAACCAAAACTGTTCAACTGGATTACCTAGTATCTACTCCAGCATTTAGAACAGTTCTTGCACACAATAAGTGTTAAGTACCACCATTATTATTAATAGGCAAAATTAAGCCTGATAAATGGAACTTTTAGAGAATTGCCTGGCTTTGGACAGGTTGCCCAGTTCAATGTCCACCGAGCTGTCCCTCGGGCCAGATATGACTCAACACTGCAGAATCAGTGAAGCAGGCAACCCATCCTAAATAGCTAGACCTAAGAATTCATTTCTGTGCTTTCCAGCAATCACCAATGGTCCCTTCCATAAATGCCTTAGTACTTACTGGTGAGGGGTGGGTATACCAAATAAATCAATCAATTGTATTTATTGAGCCCTTTGTGCAGAGCACTGTGATAAGCACTTGGGAGAGGACAACATAAAAATATAACAAACATATTCCATGCCCACAACAAGCTTATAGTCGAGAGGGAGAGACATATAATAATGTAAAAAACTACGATATGTACATAAGTGCTATAGGGCTGGGACGGGGGGCGAATAAAAGGAACAAGTTAGGGCAACGCAGAAGGGAGAAAGGAAAAGGAAGGCTTAGGGAAGACATCTTGGAGGAGATGTGGCTTCAAAAAGGCTTTAAGATGGGGAAGAGTAATTGTCGGATATGAAGAGAGGGGGAATTCCAGGACAAGGGACAGGATATGGGTGAGAGGTCAGCAGTGAGATAGATGAGATCAAGGTACAGTGAGTAGGTTGGTATTAGAGAAGTGAAGCGTGAGGGCTGGGCTGTAGTAGGAGAGTTGCGAAGTGAGGTCGGAAAGGGCAAGGTGATTGAGTGCTTTAAAGCCAATGGTAAGGAGTTTCTGTTTGAAGTGGAGGTAGGTGGGCAATCAGTGGACATTCTTGAGGAGTGAGGAATCCTAGACTGAATGCTTTTGTAGAAAAATGATCAGGCAGCAGCAGAGTGAAGTATGGACAGGAGGGAGGAGAGACAGGAGGGAGGAGAGACAGGAGGCAGGGTGGTCAGCAAAGAGGCTGATGTAGTAATCGAGGAGGAATAGGATGTTTGGATTAACACGGTAGCAGTTTTGATGAAGAGGAAAGAGCAGATTTTAGCAATGTTGTGAAGGTTGAAATGACAGGATTTATGGGTTTGAATGAGAGACTGGAGTCAATGATAATGCCAAGGTTATGGGCCTGTGAGACAGGAAGGATGAAACAGCACCCATTAGACTGCTGCATCATGTGAACCCAGCCTTTCACACCAAAAAAGCTGATAGACACTGACCTAATTTATTTCCCTGCTTTGGGGCAGAAATACATCCAAATCATCCCAAATCAGGGCCAGAGTTGCCACACATTTGCCTGGTAAACCAACTCCTTAATAGAAAGAGCATGGGCCTGGGAGTCAGGGGACCTGGGTTCTAATCCCGATCCACCCCTTGCCTGTTGAGTGATCTTTATGCAAGTCACTTACCTTCTCTGTGCCTCAGTTAAATGGGGATGTCTTCCCTCCCCCTTAGAATGTGAGCTTCATGTGGGACAGAGACGGATTATCTTGAATCTAACCTAGTGCTTAATATAGTTCTCAGCACATAATAAGTGCTTAAAAAATACCGTTATTAAAACCATTCGTCTAAGCATCCTGTTGCATTGTTAGAGAAAAAATACTGGGCTTAAAGATGTGGGTTGGGATTTACTGCCCAGTACAGTGCCTAATAATGGACCTAACAGTTAATAAAGGCGAAATCAATTTGAAATGGGGCAGGGGTGGGGGGTCCTCAATGCTGGCTATTTATCCAGTAATACCATATTATGGGATCATCCTTTACCTGGGGGGATGAAAATGGCTATGGGTCATATCTTGGTAGTCTGAAGATTTATGAATTTGTATGGAAAATATTATTTTCTTGCAGAGGAATTCAGAGATGTAATTTCAAAATGAGATGATCATGTCCTGAGAAAGTTAGACATAGCAAGACTGAGGAGGAGACTGTTTAAGACGTCAAGGAGGCATTTATCTCAGGAAATCAGAGTTGGGGCCACAACTCTTATGACCAAAATTATCCATCCTGTACTTAGAGCTACTAAGGAAAGATAAGGAATTAGGATCTCCATCCAGGATCCAATTGCTAGGACTCCGTAGGCCCCAGCGACCGTGGCTGAACCATATCCAAGCAAGACAAGATCAGTTGGGAATAACATAAGCATCGCCAATTCAAAAAATCAACTAAAAATACTTATTTAAAGCCAGAATGGTTAAAGACTGTTAGGTCTGGCTGCTATACTGTACTCTCCCAAGTGCTTAATACACTATTCTGCACTTACTAAGCACTCCATAAATACCACTGATTGATTGATACCAGAAGCCAAAGACTATGTGTGTCCCCCCTGACATGGTGGCTTCTTTAGAGCTTTGCTTGGGGAAAAAAAGCTAGGAATTAGGGTAATCTAAAATAACCTCCAAATTACGAAAATTCCTAAATAAACCTGCTCTAGCTTCCTTGATTACTACATCGGCCTCCCTGCTGACCTCCCTGACTCCTCTCTCTCCCCACTCCAATCCATATTTCACTCTGCCACCCAGATCATATTTCTACAAACACATTCAGTCTACGTTTCCTCAATCCTCTGTTATACTCTCCCAAACGATTAGTATAGTGCACTGCACGCAGTAAACACTCAATGACTGCGATTGATTGGTTGACTCATTGATTCCTATTTATCCCAGATACAGTTTATGAATAGAAACTTAATGTTCATAGTCTCCCTGGTTCACATTTCCTTTGTGTTCTGATTAACTTCATCCCCACATGAACTTATGTCATGACCCACAAAAAAGGGTATTGGCTTCCAAGAGCTTTTTTATTTAATTAATAATTGAGAATTATCTATACCACTCATATTTTAAAAAATTTGACCGAAATCCAATTATCTAGGCAGATCCACATTTTAAAAACTCATCTTAGAGCACACTTTATGTCTGCTTAGTGCAAAATGTGTTTCAAAATCCTTCAGATTAAGATTTCAGACTATTTACTCTCAAAAGTATTCTCCACCTGTAAACTTAGACCAAAAAACTGACCAAGAAAAAGACAAATACACTAGGTAGAGATTCCTACAATACCTTACAAATGTGAAGATCACTGTAAATTCCTACAATAGGCTATCCTGTATTGTTGAACAGCCTTAATAAATACATACTTTGGTTCCCAATCTAAAAGTACATGTGTAATGTGAGAGAAATTGCTCTCAAATTAAGGCAGAATTTGAAATTAAGAAATTTAGGAATATGAAGACAAAAAAAAAATCAAGAATTTCCTTAATCTACCCACCCTCAGAATCAGGTGACTTCTTAATAGCAACCAAAGTGCCCATAATTTTCTCCATGTAAAAGCTCTGCTTCAGTGCTGCTATCACATCCTTAGCACAGTCAGAGGAAATGTCAAAATTTCATTTTCTTAAAGGCATAGATTGAGCACACACGGCATGTCACTGTGACTTGAAATGATAGGATAAATTGACAGATCATTTCCCAACTTCAATGAAAACGATGCTTATAGGCGCATAATCAAAAGCCAGTTTCGATTCCCCGAGGTAATGGTTTCGGATCACTCGGAACGGAAGTGAAATCGCTGAGACACTTTAAAAAGAGGATTGTCTTTTCAAAGCCCATTCAGAGATTATGGTATGTGCTGAGGATTCAGCTTTTCAAAAGGCCTTTAAGTGTGGAATCTTGCCCAAGACTTTTTGACCATCTAAATTCCCCTCATCCCTTCTGGTCTGACCGGGGAAATGTGATGTTGGGGGAGTCGCTGCCTCAGCTGCTTCGTGGGCCTGTATTAAAACATCTCCTCATTTGACCAGGCTCCTCATTACCAGTACAGGGAAGTGGGATGGTCCACTCTGGCGACATCACCACTTTCTAACTGCTCCACTGCTGCCTCAGTGGTCCCAATGGCTCTGCCGCCATCATCCAGCAGGAAGTCTTGGTCGATCTAAACTCAGATCCTGGGATTGGGAGTATCAGGTAGGCTTCTCCATTAGGCGGGAGATTGTTGGAGGCCAGCTGATGCCAGCATTACTCACCCATGAACTAAAAGCTGCCGTCCCTCAGCTCCCCCATTGCTCCTGGGCTGGTCAGAATTTTTGTTTTTAATGGTATTTGCCAAATGCTTACTATGTGCCAGGCACTTGTACTAAGCACCGGGGCACAAACAAGCTAATCGAGTTGGCAACAGTTCCTGTCCCACATGTGAGTCACAGTCCGAATCCCCATTTTACAGATGAGGTAACTGAAACCCACAGAATTGAAGTGACTTGCCCAAGGTCACACAGCAGATAAATGGTAGACCTGGGATTAGAACCCAGATCCTTCTGATTAATCCACCAATCTGTGGGTTAACCATAGATTAGTACTGTACAACACACGGGACCCTATTGATGCTAGAGCAGAGCCTAAAGAATTGAAGTTGGTGAAACTCAAGCCTTCAACCATTTTTGCCCTTAATGAATTTTATCTAAATGGTATTTATAGAGTGCCTATTTGCAGAGCACTGTTCGGAACACTTGGGAGAGTACAACAGAATCAGCAAACATGTTCCCTGCTCATAACAGGTTTGCGGTCTACAGGAATATATACATTTAAAATGGCACTTGTTAAGCACTTACTATGTTCCAGGCACTATACTAAGTAATGGGGTAGTTACAAGGTAACCAGGTTGGACAGTCTCTGTCCCACAAGGAGCTCACAATCTAAGCAGAAGGGAGTAGGGTTTAATCCCCATTTTACAAATAACTGAGACCCAGAGAAGTTAAGTGACTTGCCCACGGTCACAGAGCAGCCAAGTGTCAGAACCCAGATTAGAACTTGGGTCCTCCAAGTCCCAAGCCCATGCTCTTTGCACTAAGCCACGCTGCTTCCCTATAGACATTATTTGTTCACTGTGTCTACTACTTATATCTATTTTTCTCCTCCCATTCTGCCAATATATCAAGCTTCTCTACCTCTAGATAGAAAATTCCTCGAAGGTGAGGATTGCAGCATTTCAGTTCTCCAAGTATTCAATAAAATTTTACATTATGAATTGAAAAAAATAAACATTTAGATAATGCAACAAACCTCTGTTAACCACAGGAACCAATTACAAATATAGTATGTTAATAAATGAGTTTCAAAAGAGAGTGATTTTGACCTTGATCCTGCCAGCTCAGACTCATGGACTTTAATCAAGTGAAAAAGCTCCCAGACCTTATGAAAGTGGTTCCTTTTCCCAACTGTAAAATGAGGCTATCACCACATACCAATTTCCTGAGTCCATTCAAATTGCACCTAAAATATTAACAGATCTGTTTGAAAAAGGGCTTGGAACCATTTCACTCTGTTCTAGCCACAGAGCATGCTGTTCTATATGCAAAAACAACCAAGTTCATTTTTGCTTTTAACTTTATTTGGCAAAGCAGCACTGCATAAACTGTTCAATAATTAGGACAGAGCTTACACAGCAGGCTAAATTCATACACTATCAGTAGTAAGTTATAAACAGGAAAAATAATGAACTTTGTATTTTTTTTTATTTTGAAAGGCAGGAGTAGGAGAACTGTGTCAATTATGTCCAGACTGAACAGTTTGAGTATATGAGACACCTTTTGCGATCTCTTGAAGTATAGTATATACAAATGCCTGGTTTCTAAGGTATCTATCAAAGCAGCTGATTGTATCTATTACATGCTATTCTATGACACCACATCAAAAGTTTTAAAAAGGAAGCTCACTTGTATTTTCTTAGGCTCCTATAATAGATAACTGAACCAGATATTGTGTTGTAGTGCCACAGGGTGCACAGAAGCAAATTGATCAATGAGTACTGAAACTGAAATGTGTCCAAGAAAAAAAACACACCCCCATAAAACAAAGTCAAATTTCACAAACTAGCTTTTTTTCCCCGGTTTTGCAGAAATCCCTTTCTTTCTAACACTTGAAAGTAAAATCAGACCATGTTAGAGTAACCCTGCCCAAATAACCCACAAGTAACCCTTTATCATCCCTCTGTCAGATTATCTCTGGGCTGCTTTAAAAAAATAAATGGAAAACCCACAAAACCACGCATTTTCATGCTGATTCTAACAGTATAACAAAGTCCAAAGCAAGCTGCGATGCTGTTGGTTTTCAAAAAGGCTTTTAGAACTGGAGATGAGCAAGTCACTGAAATACTATATTCAGGTCAAGTCGATGTAGCTTTTACAATTCATCCCTGCAGAAAGAAGACATAGAAACAGTTATATATCCCACAGAGTTTACCCCTCTCATGTTTTCACTTCTCATAGTGCATCAACAGGAATACAACAATCACCAAAGGGGGGAAAAAAAAAAGCTCAGAAAACACATGCCTGAACTTTCTCCAAGCATTCAAGCAAAAGCCAAAGGAAGAATCAGCCATCTCAAACATCGTTCCGCTACTCCAGTGAAATGTGAATGCTTTGCCCTGTAAGACCTTTGTTTTTACTTTAAAATCTACACAATTACTTTCTTCCACAAATGCCATAAACACAGAGAGATTTCATAATCGCTAAATTTGATCATCTCCCTAATTTCATTGTTTTGAAGACTGTGCCTGAGTTAGGTCCAACTGGTTTGTGTTGGGTTGAGGCTACAAAATAAGCCCTTGATTTTTATTTAACTTTTACACTTCATTTGGGAGGGCCGCAGTCCACAGCTCAGAAACATTTGGAGAAAACAAATCATCTGTTTGTATGTTAGGCTTGTAGGCGGATTTCATAAACCAGCTCCTAAAGAAACCACTTGCTCAGCTAAATCCAACACTGTGAATCCAGTGACTGCCAGGGAAAGGAATAAAAATGCACACTAAAATGAAACCATTAGAATGGTTTCCCTCGCAGCTTAATGATTGGGGGATAATTGAGAAACCAGAAAGTTACTTGAAAAATTGAAACAAAAGGTGAAATAGATAACTTGTTTTCCACAGAATAAGTTAATGATTGAAGGTGCACTCAAATATTATTTTAATTTCGATCACATTTTCTGATTTTATATTGTAGATCTTGCCTTGCAATTTGTCATTTCATTCCTGAAATAGAAACATATTATTCTCATTAACACTACTATGGCCTCTCATTAAAGTTTAGAAACCTTGCCTATCAACAGTCACTTGCATGCCTAGATGCCCTGCAGTGTATTTAAGCCTTACAGAACCTAATAATAATATTTGTTAAGCACTCATTATGTGCCAAGCGCAGTATCTATTGGGGGAGATACAAGATAACCAGGTCCCACATGAAGTTCACAGTCTAAGTAGGACAGAGGACAAGTATTGAATCCCCATTTTGCAGAGGAGGCAACTAAGGCACAGAGAAGTTAAGTGATTGCCCAAGGTCACACCGTAGACCAGTGGCAGAGCCAGGATTCCAGAATTAAAACCACAGTCCTCTGATCCCAGGTCTGTGCTGTTTCCACTAAGACACAATCTTAAAAAATTCCATTTATTATCTAAAAATATCTACACTGAAATTCAGATATATCCAGGAAATGGCTGTTTTTATTTTATATTAAAATTAGTCACAAGGCTAAACATTTTGATATGATAAACCTAACTGAAAAGAGTCAGTGTCAATATTCTTAATTTTGAAATAATTCATAATACACTGTCTAGATGTAAGGCTCTTTTAACCTTGAAAATACATGATAGCATTACAAATAGTATTGCACAGTATTAGTATAACTAAATGGGTTAGTTTCTATTTAAAATTATAGCCTTTTATATTTATTTTGGACTCAAGGTATTTCAAAGAAAAAAGGACCTCCAAAATGATACGAAATTGAAGCATATACACTTCACAGTTTTTGTCACCTAATACACCTACTGAAGACTTACTTAAAATGACTTTAAAATATGAATGCCTGAATCTAATGTTTAAATGCACATGTACAAAGACTTCAAGTCTCCCAGAGTAAAAGGGGAAGATACAAAAACAAATCACCATTAAATGTCTCATGAAACAGTATTTTGACTCAACCTTCAGATGACCTCAACAATTGTTCTTTGAGACGTTAAATGTATTTTTAAAAAATTTATACCTTGTTTAGAGTATTTTAAGTTCAAAGCCTTTTCCTCACATATTATGAAAATGTTGAGGTTGCTTTTCAAAATAATTCAATTGTGTTAGAAAGCTTTTTGAAATGAGAAATCAAAGGATGTTCTTTGATGGAGTCTGATAGATTAACCGATGTCTTCTAAAAAGGCATATGCGGAAAATAATCAGAAAACAAAAGCAGCTATTCTTAAATCACCCCAAATTTAAAGTTATTTCCCTTATTTTTCCTTTCCTATTGTGAAATAGATTGCTCCCTGGTTCCTTTAAGGCAGGATCAGACAAAAATTATCAACTGCCAACTTGTGATTCCCAGGAGATGTCAGCTGGAAACAATGAAGATCAGCTGTTTATTTGCGAGAGGTGCTAAAATTAATGAATGGAGTCTAATCACATCAATTAACGTACAGCTTCCCCTTAATTTTTCTGTCGTTTTCAGGGCCATATTGTGGTACAGAATAATGGAGTTATAGCAGACTTCTAGGATCTAAATGAGGATTAGCACCTGTGGGCCTTGGACTGTGTCCAACTTCGTAAAATGTTTGACACATAAGTGCTTAACAAATACTATAAAAAAAAACTAAACAGGCCAGGAATGGCCAGGAAAAGTGTTAAGGCCCTAAGCATGCCTATCTTCCCTAAAGATTTGAATAAGTTACTTTGAGCAGCCATCTGTTTACTACTCCACCGACTGTGCTACCTGCTACACAAAATAAAATACATCATCATTTAAACTAAACACCGATTTCTATCCCAACTGACATCTTATTTGCAGTGAAGCATACTGCTAAAGCAAACTGCATAACTATTAAGAGTTAATAAAAGTGATCACCCAGTGGCTGTGCCTGCATGGAGCAAGTGTTTTATTTGAAAACAATTCCAGCTGATCAGGTCCTGCACATACATAAGGAAAACGCTAAACGGTCAACCTAATATTAGAGGAGAACATTCCAGAGGGACAAGACCAAGGTTTTTGGAATCTTGGGCTGCACCTGCTTGTTTTGAATCTCTAGTCCTACCTCCAACCTTAGTCCAGGAACTGTCATGGCAGTAGGTTTGGCTGCTTAAAATGGCATGTTTAGCTTTTATAACCTCACCACACCCAATCCTATTTCCTATCTCCTGCTAACCTAGAGAGCCTCCAGGCAATTCCCAAAGGTCCAGGCAAGCTGGCAGGGATGGAAAAGACACCTTTAAAGAAGCTGCTGCAAAAGGTCAGGGTAGCCACCCCTGAGGAGTAGCAGCAGTAAATCAGCTGAGGCATATTCAAGGGCACTTTGAAAGTTTCATTCCCGTACTTTTCTTTCATTACTTTCGTGGGTCCTGGGACATGTTCTGAGCTCCCTAACTACAGGGTTCCGTGAGGAACTTAGATGTAGGTTGGAGGACAACCTGAAGTGATCAGACAAAAAACAAAGTCCAAAGAAACTTAGATTACTCAACCTGGAAAAGAAAAAGGTGGTGGATGATTTAATAAGTGTTCTTCAAATTCAGAAAGACTCTCACAGTTACTCTCAATCTCCACTGAAGGCAGAGCAAGAGGCTTGGACTTAACCTACAATAAGTGGAACTGCAAATCGGTGTAAAAGGATTCCTGACACTGAAGATGGTTAAGCCTTAGAATAGGAGGCTGTGGAGTCTCTCCTTGAAGACCATTAAACCTCACATAATAATAACTGTGTAGTTTGTCAGGTGCTTACTATGTGCCAGGCACTGTTCTAAGCACTGGGGTGGACACAGTCCCTGTCCCACATGGGGCTCAGAGTCTTAATCCCCATTTTACAGATGAGGTAACTGAGGCACAGAGAAGTTCAGTGACTTGAACAAGACCACACAGCACACAAGTGGAGGAGCCGTTATTAGAACCCATGACGTTTTGACTCACGGGGATTTTCAGGTCTTGAGTAGCATTAAAAGTGGTATTGACTAAGGGCAAAGGGGTGTGACTCAGTATTTCCCATCAACTGGACAACAGTATTTGTTGAGCACCTACTGAATGCAGAACGCTGTACTAAGCACTTGGGAGAGAACTGTAGAGTTAGGAAGACATGATTCCTCCCCTCTAGGAGTTCACAATCTAGGGGACCCATAGAAAATTTTCCAGCTCCATGATTATGGAGGAGACATATTTGAGCAAAAATTTGTGTTATGTCATTTCCAAAAATTTTTCATCTCGGATTGATAGTGTGTAAAATGTATACCCTGTATGGCTGTATGTAAAGTGATACAAAGATGCAAATGAAAAATGCAATTATCCTTTTTTTATTTATAGAATTCGCCTCTGGATTTTCATTTTTAGTGATTTTTCAACTTCCCAATTTATACTTAATTGCCCAATATCCCTACGGATTGATTTTTTCAATAAATAAATGGAAGATGCAATCGGGTCTACAATTAAAATATCACAGACAATTGCAGCAAATCTATCCAGGAAGGCAGGATGAATAAACTGCTGAATCACTACTGAATTTTTTTTTTTTAATGGTATTTTGTTTGGAGGGTTAGGGCACGTGCTTGCCTAAATATCTAGCAAATTCAGCATGCTTGAATTCATTCATTTCCTATCATTTTTAAAGCAAAATTATTTTTTGCTCTTCCTTTTGTTCAAATCTGTTAATAAATTTAGCACAGTTAAATTGGTTAATATTGGTGATTACTATGGAAGATCAAAGGGGAAATTTCAATGAGTTTTAAGTGTACTCATTATTAAAATCTAGAAAAATAATTTTTGTTTCTAGATTTCACTAACTCTGATTTTTTAGAGAAAACAAAGTAAGCACTTTGTAGCTAATACCAGAATCCAAATTCCACTTGATTTTAAGTTCCCCCAGTGTTTTAAGGATGTTAATGCAATCACTTATCCTATCGCGCCTTGATTACTAAATAAGGCTCCTCGCTGACCTCCCTGCCTCCTGTCTCTCCCCACTCCAATCCATATTTCACTCTGCTGCCCGGATCACTTTTCTACAAAAAGCTTTCAGGCCAGGGTTGCCCTCTCCTCAAGAAACTCCACTGGTTGCCCATCCACCTCCCCATCAGACAGAAACTCCTCACCATTGTGGCTTTAAAGCATTCGAGCACCTCGTCCCCTCCTACCTCAACTTGCTACTCTCCTACTTCACCCCGGCCCGCACACTTTGCTCCTCTAATGCTAACCTTCTCGCTGTATCTTGATCTCGTCTATCTCACCACTGACCTCTTCACACAACCCGTCTCTGGCCTGGAATGCCCTCCCTTCTGTCCTACAGGTAATTACTTTCTCTCCCTTTAAAGCCTTATTGAAGGCACATCTCCTCCAAGAGGACTTCCCTGAATAGCCTCTCCGTTCCTCTTCTCCCACTCCCTTCTACGTCACCCCGACTCGCTCCCTTTATTCGTCCTCCCTCCCAGCCCCACAGCACTTATGTACATATCTGTAAAAGGGACTGTGTCCAACCCGATTATCTTTTATCTACCTCAGGGCTTAGGGCAGTGCCTGGCACATAGCAAGCACTTAACGAATACCAAAATTATTGTTGCTATTAATATTGCTAAGAACACTAACAATTTATTCATCTATACTAATGTCTGACACCCCTCTAGACTGTAAGCACTCCATAAATAGCACTGATGGATGCCAAGCTAGAAATTCCAGATAATTTATTCAACAAAATGAGTTTTACTTGGCTAAGAAAGATAACTTGATTCTGTGCTAATTTTGCAGCCAAAACTTAGACATTTAGAATTATTTTAAAATGTTAAAAATTATAATTACCACTGCATTTCCAGATTCACAAAAGCAGTCTTAAAATCAAGGCCGTATACAGGAAACTCTGAAGCCTATGACACATTATCTGAAATCCCTACATAATAACTTCATCGTACTTCTTATCTGCTTTTCTCTTGTATGAAAACAGTAAGTTTTTCCTTTTAATAGAAAAACAGATTTGAGTGTGAAAACATTTGAGGACGGAGCACTTTACCCACTCCAAAAATATCATTGCATCTAATTTCAAAACCGGTCCCCTTGTCCCAAAGCTGAGTTTTGTACGCCCCAAAAGAATTAGAGCATGCAATGATTTATTTTTCTCCATTTTAATGCGTCAAATCTCACACTGAAATAATACAGAGGGCCACTTTTCATGTCATGGAGTAGCAGAAAGATAACATCAGCAGAGGCAGCCCTTGAGGTCTAACTTCTTAAAATCCACACCCTTTCACCTTTTACGTGTGTGTGTGGAAGAAGAGAGAGTGGAACAGAAAATCACTTCCACCTGGACCATTGCTTCTCTTTATCTGTTAAAGGCACATATATCACCCCCATCAATGGTTTCATTTTGACGCTGCCGTCTTCTAGCTTGTCATACTGTTCCAGCATCTGGTTTCCTCCTGCGGGACCAACTGGTAATATCAATCTTCCACCAGGTTTTAACTGATCTATAAGCTATAAAAAAAAATAACATACACACGTTATCCATTTGGTATCTAGCCAATGTCCCCAGCACATGTACCAATTACCAAAATTATCTGAAAACCACAGCCAAGCCACAGAGAAACCCCCTCTAGACTGTAAGCTTACTGGGGGTCGGAAACATGTCTACCAAAATCTCCCAAGCACTTAATACTATGTGTACAATAAATCAATGATATTTGAGTGCTTACTATGTGCAAAGCTTGGGAGATCACAATACAACAGAATTAGCAGGTATGTTCCTTGCCCATGACAAGCTTACTGTCTGTGCTAAATAAATACTCGGTAACTACGATTCACTGACCGAAGGAAACCAAAATGCATTTTGGTCATAAGGTTCATGTTAAAGGGGTTCCAGGAATTCTAGAACTTCCTCACAGGGAGAGAAACTAGACTCTGCTCCTGTTTAAGTCTGGTCACAGGTCTTGCCCTGGCCTGGTCGCCCCAGAAAAAGGATGGCTAGGGACCACCTAGCCAGCATCCCTCACCCTTCCACTCCTGCTTTTGGGCCTCTTTGAACTGGGGAAAACTACAGCCCTCAAAAACTATACCAACTGTGGAAGAGGTGAACACCTAAGCCTAAAAGCAAAAAGTGCCCCCCTTCTTCTGTCTCCCAAATTTACAATGGGCCCAGGGCTTCCAGATCATATGATGGCCCGTTTTCCAATGGTCCCGGCTCGGGCCAGGCTGGGTGTCAATATTTTCAGCCCAGGTGGTCAGTACACTGAAGAAAACATCCTGGTATTTTCATGACTGTAGGCCAATAGAGGATCTGTGGCCAATAGAGGAGCTGCACAGTTCAGTGACGCTGTCCTTTTGATTCACTCTGGATCCCTTACGTTTCTAACCCATATCCCTAGCACTTAGGTTGGTTCTGGACTTTGTTTTGGTCCGAAGCTACCTTAGAAGGCTTTTGTGAATTTCAACTGGTAGCCGAGTTCTCTCCAGTAGGTGGAGAGAGTGCATGAGGGATAGGGGACAGAATCCCTGGGATCGATGTACCTCCCCATCTCTGGCTCCTTAAACCCAATCAATTTTCTATGGGACATTTCGGGGTTAACATTCTTTCTCGCTGAACCAGGTCAAGAATTTTCAGAGTCACTCCCAACCAACTGAAAATGAGGAGAAAAGTGTTACCCTAGAAAGGCCAGGTTCCTGATGACCTATACAAGAAACCTAGAGGAAAGCCAGCTGGCCCAAATTATATTTGCCAAAATAATCCCATCTTCATTGGGAGTCCGGAATATTAGCAAATCAGGGTAGATGTTTTTAAAAAAATATTTTACGGACTGCTAAGCACTGGAGTGGACTACCACAGAACATTTAATCGATCGAGTGGTGGTATTATTCACTGAGTGCTTACTTTGTGTGCAGAGCACCGAATTAAGCACTTGGTATAGTGCAGTATGATAGAGTTGGAAGTTCAGTATTTCCTCCATCAGACATTTTTAAGAAGGGACCCCCATCAGTTTGGAAATCATTTAAAAGTGTCTGTCAGGAGATACAGCAATTACTAAAAGATTTCCAGCTGTGTATTTCTACAAATAAGAATCTCACTCTATAAAATAATTATAGGCCAAGAATCTCTTTTGTAAATAGCAGTTTCTACTACAAAATCTTATTATTATTATTCTTATTGTCATTATCCCCCAAATGGTCAATTATTATATTACTACTTTAGTAAACAAAAAAAGAAAAACGAAGGGAAATCGTTTGTTTCCCTGTGTTGCCATGGCCCTAGTCTCTCAGGCTACCCAGTGGAAGACTCTGCCATCTACACTCAAAGAGGAATCGTTTTGACATAATACACATCACACTGAAATCTGTCCATTCTGCTAATAGAATTGAGTGGTAATAAAAAAAACTCAAAAATAAATGATAAAAAGGTTTTGCACTTGAAATGACATTTACCCACTGTTCCTCTGTGAAGACCTACCTTCCATTTCTCAGTCTCAACCTCTGAATCTTTATTCCCTTATGATTTCACTGTTAATACTTTCTCAAAATCCAGAATATCAGGGTTTTCCACACTCATTTTCATCAGTGTGTTTGCTCTAAGACGTCTCCATTTTTCACTACTTACAAAAACTCATAGCACTCAGAGAAGCAGCATGGCTTAGTGGAGTGTGGACTTGGGAGTCAAAGGTTGTGGGTTCTGATCCCAGCTCCGCCACTTGTCAGCTGTGTGACTTTGGGCAAGTCACTTAATTTCTCTGTGCCTCAGTGACCTCATCTGTAAAATGGGGATTAAGACTGGGAGCCCCACGTGGGACAACCTGATGACCTTCTATCTACCCCAGCACTTAGAACAGTGCTTGGCACATAGGAAGCACTTAACAAATACCCTCATTATTATTATTATTATTATTGATAAATGTCACCTCTTGGGCTCTTCTAACATCTACTTCTTCGATGATACTCTTTGTTTCCCTCCTCCCTCAGTCAGCACCACATCTTACATCACATTTCCTCAGTTTCAAGTTACATTTTTAAAATTCTCATATGATTTCCCTTTTCGTACCGTCACCTTCATTTTCTTTTCATAACATCTGCAGGTGGGAAGGTCATATCTCAAGTTTTCCCTTCTCAGTGATGGCAGAGGGGAGGCTACAAAGAACACTCATCTTCATTACTTCCCGCTTCCACATATACCACTACCAGCAAAAACTCCCATCATCTGCAGCCACATGACTTTGCGGAAGACTTCTATGGAGTTCTCCATAAATCTGACTTCTGGGGCACAAAATTCACAATTTGGAAGGACCCACCCACTGTCAAGGGAGAGGAGTCCCCAGCCACTCCGTTCCCATCCCCCTCTCCCACCCCCAAGTAACAGAGTAAACAAGAAACGGAGCCAGCAGTAACACGGGCCGAAATTAAAATAGGCATATTTGAGAAAAAAATTAAGTTGTACAATTTCACATCAATTCGAAATTGAATTCTATTTTGCCAATCAAAAAAATGGAACCTAAAATGGTTTGCACTGGCTTAGAAATCCACATTTCCCATTTCCTAAACAAATAGGTAAACGGCTTACTGCTTGGGGTACAACTGGTGCGGCGGCACCCACGTGGATAGCATCGTAGGGAGCTTCTTCTGGATAGCCCATTCTTCCATCCCCCACTACAAGAGAAAACAGTTTAATCTTAAATCTCCACAAAGGACTTGCCCTACAATACCTAAGGAAACACAGCAATGAACCGTATTTTGAGCAATAGGTGAGCTTTCCATTGGTTATACATGTGCATTTTTTTCATTAAATACCTCTATGCTGAAGTCAAACGCTTCAAGAGGATTATTTTTGTATAAAGAGGTCATTTCGAGTTGAAGCAAATGGAATATTGCACAGCTTCAGTACCAAACATCACCTCAACAACGTATTGTACTTAAAGGTTTGACATGTTTGACGGCTTTTTACTATAGCTACTGACAGTTCATCCTCTCAGGACTGCGTCTGGAGAGTTTCCAATACTCTACCAGTCTTGACTCTAGGAGGGCCTAACCATTTCTTTCCTAGCTTGGGCAGTGGCTAGCGAATGGAAGGCCATCTGCTACAAGTCAAGACTCCCCTGGGCTGGGCAGCAGCGGCATGGGGGAGAGTTGAGGGCAGAGGCTCAATTTTCCTGTGCGGAAGGAGGCGATGTTAAACCACTTCCAAATTTTTACCAAGACAACTCTATGGATACACTACCGGAACGACTGCAGGTGGGGCTTTCTGGCAGAGATCGGTCCATGGTGTCGCTAAGGGTTGGACATGACAGTTCATTTAGTTATCTAAAGATATACCGATTTCAAGTCTGTAATATCTTGGAGCAATTTAGAATTCCCTCCAGCAAAGTTCAGAAATTAGCACTATTAATTCATGTCACACACACAAAAAGTATGGTACTTACTAAGTGCTTTACGATTTGCCAAGTCCTGTTCTAAGCACTGGGGTAGAACAAAGGTAATCAGGATGGAAAAAGTCCCTGTCCCACAGGGTGCTCCCAGTCTTAATCCCCATGTACGGATGAGGGAACTGAGGCACTAAGAAGTTAAGTGACTTGCCCAAGGTCACACAGCAGGCATGTGTCACAGCTGGAAGTAGAACTCAGGATCTCTGACTCCCAGACCCGTGTTCTTTTCCACTAGGCCAAGCAATGTACATTTCAAAGCAACTGGACAAACCAAGTCGCTTCCCTTTCTAGCCTGCAGAGCGAGAACACATCAAGCCGTAGGACACGGTCGAAGGCTTTGGTTACAACCTTCCCCCAAATTAGCAAGATTTATCTGAGTAGTAATGGTCAGGATTGATTCAGGCTTAATCAATGGCTCTCACTATGTCACCCTAAATATTCAGGAACGTTTATATGGCCTTCTGATTTATAAATATGAAACTATAATGCAGACAGTATAACAGATCCACAATAAAGCAATCCATTTTCTGGTGCCACTATTTTTCACAATATTTAATGCTTCATGTCAAACCTACTTGTCTAAATAAGAACCTTACTGCTTTCTCTCATGAATCTGCACTTTCACTGTATTTTTCCACTGTCTTTCTTCATTCTTCTTAAGACTGTATTTTTTTAAATGGCATTTGTTAAGTGCTTACTATGTGCCAGGGGCTGTTCTAAGCGCTGAGGTAGATATAAGCCAATCAGGTTGGACAAAGTCCATGTCCCACAAGGGGCTCATAGTCTTAATCCCCATTTTCCCTTGGGCCCAGGTGCAGAGAAATGAAGTGACTTTGCTCTCCCCCACCACCCCCAACAGCACTTATGCACCTATGTATATATCTACAATTCCATTTATTTTTATTGATGCCTGTTTACTTGTTTTGACATTTATATATCTATAATTCTATTTATTTATATTGATGCCTGTTTACTTTTGATGTCTGTCTATCTCCCCCATTCTAGACTGTAAACCCGATGTGGGCGGGGAATGTCTCTCTTTATTGCTAAATTGTACTTTCCAAGCGCTTAGGACAATGCTCTGCGCACAGTAAGCACTCAATAAATACAACTGAGTGAATGAATGAACTTGCCTCTGTCGCCCTCAGGACAATGGCAGAGCCGGGATCAGAACACGGGTCCTTCTGACTCCCAGGCCCCGTGATCTATCCGCTAGGCCATGCTGCTTCTCATTCCGTGAGTATTCCATGATTATTTTCGTTAACTTTTCTTAGGGTGGGAACATGACAAAAATCCAAGGGACTTGGCTCAGTATTCAAAATAATTATAGCCCGGGAAGCTGTGGTATAGATTTCTACACACCATGCTTCCCCAGCTCTCTTGACCCTACTACGAAGTACTAGGAAGTACTAGAAGCAGCGTGGCTTAGTGGAGAGAGCAGGGGCTTGGGAGTCAGAGGTCGTGGGTTCTAATCCCGGCTCCGCCACTTGTCTGCAGTGGGGTCTTGGGCAAGCCACTTCACTTCACTTCACTTCACTACCCTTCCTTTCCAAAATCTTAGAACGAGTCGTCTACAATCGATGCCTAGAATTCCTTAACTCCCATTCTCTCCTAGACCCCCTCCAATCTGGCTTCCGTCCCCTCCACTCTACCGAGACTGCTCTCTCTAAGGTCACCCATGACCTCCTTCTTGCCAAATCCAATGGCTCCTACTCCATTCTGATCCTCCTTGACCTCTCTGCTGCCTTTGACACTGTCGACCATCCCCTCCTCCTCCGTACCTTATCTCACCTTGGCTTCACGGACTCTGTCCTCTCCTGGTTCTCCTCTTACCTCTCTGGCCGATCATTCTCGGTCTCCTACGCTGGAGCCTCCTCCCCCTCCCATCCTTTAACTGTTGGAGTTCCTCAAGGGTCAGTTCTTGGCCCTCTTCTGTTCTCCATTTACACTCACTCCCTCGGTGAACTCATTCGCTCTCACGGCTTTGACTACCATCTCTACGCAGATGACACGCAGATCTACATCTCCGCCCCTGTCCTCTCCCCCTCCCTTCAGGCTCGCATCTCCTCCTGCCTCCGGGACGTCTCCACCTGGATGTCTGCCCGCCACCTAAAACTCAACATGAGCAAGACTGAGCTCCTCATCTTCCCTCCCAAGCCCGGTCCGCTCCCAGACTTCTCCATCACCGTGGATGGCACGACCATCCTTCCCGTCCCGCAGGCCCGCAATCTCGGTGTCATCCTTGACTCGTCCCTCTCGTTCACCCCACACATCCTATCCGTTACCGAGACCTGCCGGTTTCACCTCTACAATATCGCCAAGATCCGCCCTTTCCTCTCCACCCAAACGGCTACCTTACTATTACGGGCTCTCGTTATATCCCGGCTAGACTACCGTGTCGGCCTTCTCTCTGACCTCCCTTCCTCCTCTCTCGCCCCGCTCCGGTCTATTCTTCACTCCGCTGCCCGGCTCATCTTCCTGCAGAAACGATCTGGGCATGTCACTCCCCTTCTTAAACAACTCCAGTGGTTGCCTATCGACCTCCGCTCCAAACAAAAACTCCTCACTCTAGGCTTCAAGGCTCTCCATCACCTTGCCCCTTCCTACCTCTCCTCCCTTCTCTCTTTCTACCGCCCACCCCGCACGCTCCGCTCCTCTGCCGCCCACATCCTCGCCGTCCCTCGGTCTCGCCTATCCCGCCGTCGACCCCTGGGTCACGTCCTCCCGCGGTCCTGGAACGCCCTCCCTCCTCACCTCCACCAAACTGATTCTCTTTCCCTCTTCAAAACCTTACTTAAAAATCACCTCCTCCAAGAGGCCTTCCCAGACTGAGCTCCTCTTCCCCCTCTACTCCCTCTGCCATCCCCCCTTTACCTCTCCGCAGCTAAAGCCTCATTTTCCCCTTTTCCCTCTGCTCCTCCACCTCTCGCTTCCCATCCCCACAGCACTGTACCCGTCCGCTCAACTGTATATATTTTCGTTACCCTATTTATTTTGTTAATGAATTGTACATCGCCTCGATTCTATTTAGTTGCCATTGTTTTTACGAGATGTTCTTCCCCTTGACGCTGTTTAGTGCCATTGTTCTTGTCTGTCCGTCTCCCCCGATTAGACTGTAAGCCCGTCAAACGGCAGGGACTGTCTCTATCTGTTGCCGACTTGTTCATCCCAAGCGCTTAGTACAGTGCTCTGCACATAGTAAGCGCTCAATAAATACTATTGAATGAATGAATTCTCTGTGCCTCAGTGACCTCATCTGGAAAATGGGGATCAGGACTGTGAGCCCCATGTGGGACAAGCTGATTTTCTTGTACCTACCCCAGTGCTTAGAACAGTGCTTGGCACATAGTAAGCGCTTAACAAATACCATCATTATTATTACTACAACCAGTGGTTTCCCTGACCGGTTAAAGTTATAACACAGCCTGGTTGTGCAAACGCGCAGGGCTCTTTTGGTGGCAGGACTGAAGTCAAAAGGCCTGAGCAAGTAGGAAGCCAAGATTTAGTACCTTAGTCGTGGTGCCTATTAAGCGCTTACTACGGGCCAGACACGATGATAGGAGCTGGTGTGAGAACAAGATAAACGGGTCACACGTGGCCCCTGTCCCACATGGGGCTGACAATCCAGGTGGGAGAGGGCAAATATAGAATCAAGATTAAATTACAGGCGACGGGGGCATTTAAGAATACAAGAATAAAAGATTACAGGGGAAAAGAGAGAGGTGAAAGATACTGGCGAGTGGGCTGTTACCGCTCAGCCCCCGGTGTACGAAGGGGGGGCTCTGGAGTTATTAATGGTGCTGTGGCAGTGGCTCTGCCCACGTGGCCCTTGGTTCCTGGAGTGGCTCGCAGCACCTAAATTCCCCCACCATTTCCTCTGGGCACGTGATCCGATCAAAAAGCTGAACAGAGATTTTTAATTTGGGAGCAGATGGACCTCGGGCCTCTTCCTTCTTCTTGCTGCCTCCCGGATGGCTTGCTCTACAGGGAACGCTTGAAGAACACAAACTCAGGCCCCAAGAAACTTAGGGGCTTCTAGAACTGCTGAGAAGCAGTGTGGCTTAGTGGTGAGAGCACGGGCTTGGGAGTCGGAGGACCTGGGTTCTAATCCAGGCTCCGCCACTTGGTATTTAAGCGCTTACTATGTGCAGAGCACTGTTCTAAGCACTGGGGTAGACACTGGGGAATCAAGTTGTCCCATGTGGGGCTCACAGTCTTAATCCCCATTTTACAGATGAGGTAACTGAGGCACAGACAAGTTAAGTGACTTGCCCCCAGTCACATAGCTGACAAGTGGCAGAGCTGGAATTCGAACCCATGACCTCTGACTCCAAAGCCCGTGCTCTTTCCACGTGTGACCCTGCGCAAGTCACTTCACTTCTCTGGGCCTCAGTGACCTCAATACTAAAATGGAGATAAAGTGTGAGCCCCACCTGGGACAACCTGATTACTCTGTATCTACCCCAGCACTTAGTACAGTGTCTGGCACACAGTAAGCACTTAAAAGTTTGACAGTGTGTATTTATAAAAGGGTGATGTGTGAGCATTGGGATCTGGTTCAATTTCTCCCTTTTCCTCTCCCTGGGTATTAAACTAAACTTCTGCACCTCAGCCTTTTTGTGCTTGAAAATGTCAGAGCGGATGATAAATTCTTTTCTGGTTCCTCCCATTACCAACCCTGACAGACCGGCTTTTTCTGATCGGTCCACGGTTTCTAATTGAAGTCTAATGCCTGGAAACCTTGACCAGAAAAAGTTTAAAGAACTTAAAGTCCAACAGAATACTGATCAATTTTTACTGGGTAAAAATATTGTAAGAATTAGATTAGGTAACTTTTTTTATGAAGCTTACTGACCACTAACCAGAAAAGGACACTGCATAATTGCAGACACGCACAGCAAAACTCTCAAACCCTTTAAATTCACCCTACTTAATTCCACTACAGTCCCTGAAAACGTTCTTACTTCACGAACCATTTGGAGTTAAATAATGTGCTCATTAGGAAAACTTTTGCTATTACAGCATTAAGGTTTTCTGATGCTCACCGATCAGTTTCACTCGTCCAGAAGTCAAAAACGAGGGATCATCCTTTTTGACATTATTTATAGAGTCATCTACTAACTCTTTGATATGATCAATTCCTACAACTTTTCCAATGGGACCAACCTGGTAGGGGAAAAAAAAAAGAGTTCAACATTCTGCAGTGTTCATTTCAAATACCAGTGTAGAATTTCTCTTCCAAAGCCTTTTTCTGCTTTGACAAATTACTACTCTTTTCCCAAAACTTTTAAACCTACTCTTGTTTATGCATTCAAGTATTAGAAATATTTAGTCCAGCTTCATCATTTATACTTTTAAAATGAAAAAATGATTTATTACGATATCCATAATTTTTTAATGTTAATGTCTGTCTCCCCCTCTAGACTGTAAGAACTTTGTGGGCAGGGAATGTGTTGTATCGTACCAACTGTTGTATCGTACTTGCCCAAGCACTTAGTACAGTGCTCTGCACAAAGTAAGTGCTCAATAAATAGATTGATTGATGTAGTTTTAATTAAGCTTTCAGGATTATACAAAATTTCTTCCTTTAATTTTCAAATTGCCAAGCTCAAGAATTGCAAAATAAAATGAAAAAAAAAACCACACACCATATCCAGTATAATAGGGAAGGACAACTACTCGTCCCATTTTTTGGATTTCAATTTAATTTAAATTACAATTAAGACCAAACTCAAATGATCGTTGGAATTCAATGAGCGCTTACTGAGTGCAGAGCACAGTATTATGTGCTTGGGAAAGTTCAATACAACAGAGCTGGTAGACGTGTTCAGAGGCTTTCCTCAACCAGGCCCTCATCCCGGCACTTACACTTGTCAGCTGCGTGATTTTGGGCAAGGCACTTCACTTCTCTATGCCTCAATTACCTCATCTGTAAAGTGGGGATTAAGACTTTGAGCCCCACGTAGGACAACCTGATTACCTTGTTTCTACCCCAGCGCTTAGAACAGTGCTTGGTACATAGTAAGCACTTAAATACCATCATTGATATTATTATTATCTCCTCTTAGTCCACTCCCTTCTGTGTGGCCCCTGCATTTGGATTCGCTCCCTTTATTCACCTCTCCCTCATCCCCAGAGCACTTAAGTACATATCCATAATTTATTTATATTAATGCTTGTCTCCCTCTCTAGACTGTAAGCTCCTCGTGGGCAGAGAATGTACAAGGCTGGTATACCATACTCGTCCAAGCACTTAGTACAGTGCTCTTCATGTAGTAAGCACTCAATAATTACGACTGATTGATTGGTGTTCCCTGACCACAAACCAAAGAAGAATAAGCTACATAAGCAGATGACATGATGCACAAAGAACAATTCTCAATGTCAATTTTTCCATCTTTCTCTTCAGGGGACCACTTAGTACTTGGCCCCCAAACCACTGGGAGAAAAGTCAGGGAAGGGAAGCGAAAGAAAGAGAGGTCTTAACTAATGGAAAACAAAAGCAGCTTGGCTCAGTGGAAAGAGCCCGGGCTTGGGAGTCAGAGGTCATGGGTTCGACTCCCGGCTCTGCCCCTTGTCAGCTGTGTGACTCTGGGCAAGTCACTTCACTTCTCTGTGCCTCAGTTACCTCATCTGTAAAATGGGGATTAACTGTGAGCCTCACGTGGACACCCTGATTACCCTGTATCTACCCCAGCGCTTAGAACAGTGCTCTGCACATAGTAAGCGCTTAACAAATACCAACATTATTATTAAAGCATCACGTATAGAAACAGTTTAGATCAACTCTTACATGTTATCAAACCCTCATTCTCCCTTTTAAAGCAAAGAAAGCAGTTTACCTCTGATGTTCAGATGAATATCACCTCTGGTGCTGAGAAACAGACTTAGTGGCAATAAATACATCCTGGATAAAAGTATTACTCAAACGACAGTCTAACCTTATTTCTAAGAATAATACTGAAAGTGACTCAAGTATAACTTATGAAGTACGGAAGGATCCAAAATCCAATTTTACCTAATTTTTTACTGCTAAGAATTATTTTAAAAACCTCCAACACAAGATCTTTAGGGTATTTCTGAACAGTGGCAAAATAACCTCTAGAAAATGATATACAGCTATCAAAAAACAAGCCTAAGAACACCATCAGGGGCTAAAAGCTGCTCTCAATAGCTATTCAAGAGGGAACATGATTTTCAAGTTGAAATAAAAGCACATTAAACCCACTCTATCTGCCAAGCCCACCTGAAAAGTGAGCCATTGCTAGAAGGAGGAAATGGCAGAAAGAGGAAACTGGTCAACTGGGTCAATCAGTGGTAATTACTGAGTGCTTACTGTGTGCAGAGCACTGTACTAAGCGCTTGGGAGAGTACCACAAACAGAATTAGCGGACTCGTTCCCTGCCCATAATGAACTTACAGTCTAGAGGGGGAGACAGACATTAATATGAAGAAATAACTTATAATGCATAATTTAAAGATATGTACCCAAGTGCTATGGGGCTGGGCAAAAGGCAAATATCAAATTTCCAGAGGTCACAGATCAAAGCACACAGGCGAAGCACAAGGGAGAGTGAGCCGGGGAAGAGAGAGGGCTTAATCGGTAAAGGCCTCTTGGAGAAGACGCAACCTTAATACTGCTTTGAAGGTGGAGAGAGTGGTAGTCTGGTGTATATGGAGAGGGAAGAAGTTTCAGGCTAGGGTGAGGATGTGGGAAAGGGGTCGGCGGCAAGACAGACGAGATCGGGGTACAGTGAGTAAGCTGGAGCTCCAGGATCGGGGTGTGCGGGCTAGGTTGTAGTAGGAGAGCAACGAGGTAAGGTAGGAGGGGCGCGAGCTGAATAAGTACCGTAAAGCCGACGGCAAGGAGTTTCTTGAGGAGTGGGGAGATTTGGACTGAACGTTTTTGTTGCTAAATCATCTGGGCAGCAGAGTGAAGTCCGGACTGGAGTGGGGAGAGACCGGAGGCCGGGATGTCGGAGAGGAGGGATAGGATAAGTGTTTGAGTCAGCAAGGCAGAAGTTTGGACGGGGAGGAAAGGGTGGATTTTAGCAATGTTGTGGAGGTAGAACTGACAGGACTCTGTGACAGACTGAATATAAGGGTGGAAAGAGAGAGATGAGCCGAGGATAATGCCAAGATTACAGGCTTGTGAGAGAGGGTGGATAATGGTGTTGTCTACCCTGGTGGGAAAGACTGCGGGGAGGACAGGGTTTAGGTGGGAAGATAAGGAGTCAAGTTTTGGACATGTTTAATTTGAGGTGTCGGCAGAACATAATAAAATAATACTAATAGTGATAATTATTGTGCCAGTTGTTAAGCACTTACTATGTGCCAGGCACCGTACCAAGCGCTGGGGCAGATTTAAGGTAACTGGTTTGGACACAGTCCCTATCCCACACTGGGCTCAAAGTTCCCATTTTTCAGAAGAGGTAACTGAGGTACAGAGAAGTGAAGTAATAATAATAATAATGTTGGTATTTGTTAAGCGCTTACAACGTGCCGAGCACTGTTCTAAGCGCTGGGGTAGATACAGGGTAATCAGGTTGTCCCACGTGAGGCTCACAGTTAATCCCCATTTTACAGATGAGATAACAGGCACAGAGAAGTTAAGTGACTTGCCCACAGTCACACAGCTGCCAAGCGGCAGAGCCGGGAGTCGAACCCATGACCTCTGACTCCGAGGCCCAGGCTCTTTCCACTGAGCCACGCTGCTTCCCTTAAGTGAAGTGACTTGCCCAAGGTCAGACCGCATACACGTGGCAGAGTTGGGATTAGATCCCAGATCCTGCCTACTTGCAGGCCTGTGCTCTATCCACTAGGCCATGCTGCCAGATGTGTCCTGAGGCAGAAGAAAGTGTGAAATTGCAGGGAAGGAGACAGGTCAGGGCTGGAGATGTAGATTTGGGAACTGAAGCCATGGAGCGAATGAGTTCTCCATGGAAGCGGGTGCGTGTACATGGCGAATAGAAGGGGACCGAGGATTGAGAGTTAAGGGACCACCACAGTCAAAGGCTGGAAAGCAGAGGAGGAGCCAGCAAAAGAGACTGAGAAGGAGGAGCAGTCAGAGACACAGGAGGAAAACCAAGCGAGGACAATGTCAGTGAATCCAAGGTTGGATAAAGTTTCAAGGAGAAGGGATGTCTACAGTGTTGAAGGTGATTGAGAGGTCTAGGAGGATTACAATACAGTAGAAGCCAACAGATTTGGTTAGAATGCCATTGGTTACCTTAGAGAGGGCTGTTTCTGTGGAGTGAAGGGGACGGAAGCCAGATTGGAGGGGATCTAGGAGAAAATTGGAGGAGACGAAGTGGAGACAGCAGGTGTAAACAAGAAGATAGGAGAGAAATGGTAGGAGGGAGATGGGGGGATAACTGGAAGGAGCCAGGGATCAGGGAGGGGGTTTTTTAGGAAGGGGGATATATAAGCATGTTTGAAAGCCATTGGAAAGTAAAAAGTTGAAGGTGGCAGTCAAGGAGAGAAGAAAGGATGGGGCGAGTGGTTTAAAAAGGTATGAAAGGATGTGGTCAGAAGCACAGGTAGAGGGGGTTGATAAGCATAGGTAGAGCTTTTTAGCTTTTTTAGATCTGTAGAAGAGGGGAGAGATTTCATCGTCAGTTACTGCAGAGAATAAAGGGAGAGTCAAAGAGGGTGGAGGCGTGGAGACTGAAAAGGAGCAGAGTGGATTTTATGGAGATCATGCCTGATGGTTTCAATCCTGTTGACAAAGCATGTAGCCAGGTCATTAGGAGGAAAGAGATGATGATGGCAGGGTGACAAGAGGTTTGAGGAAGGAGTTAAATGTATGTAACTGCTGGAGGGGGCAGTGCGTATGGGAGCGAATTAGGAAGAAGTATGGTCGTTGGGCAATGGAGAGGGCTGAACTGAAGCAGATAAGAATGAATTAAAAGTGGGTAAGGTCAGAGAGGGCTCCACAGCTTGGGCACAAGAGTGGAGGAAACGGACTGTGGAGGTTGCGGGTCAGTGGTAGGAGACCAGCGTAGGGACAAGGGAGCAAAGGAGTTCAGTTCAGTGGAGAGAGTGGGGTTGAGCGTATCGAATTGTGCGTTGGGAGATGGTAGCTTGGGTATGGAGACCAAATGGGGTAGGGTGGCTGTAGAATACTGGAGGGAGCCAAAAGGATTGGAGGTCTCTGAGGAGGAAAAGGTCAGATTTGTGTATTGGGGAGGAGAGGGGTGTACGGGGAAAAAGAGCAGGTGAAGAGGTTGTGGTCTGCTCGAGAAATTTCAGAATCGTTACGGGTAAAGACTGTACAGTTACTAGAGATTGGAGAGAGTGATTTCTGAAATCAATCAAGCACAGAGAAAGCACTCAATAAACTCCGATCAACTGGTCTTTAGCCATTTCAGGGGATGATAAACATTGAATCCGCTTTTCCTCCATACAATTTTTGCCTCCTAAACTTGCTCCATAGAAAAAAATTTTCATAAATACCTGCCCATGAGTGTGCAAAGCAAGGGCTTGTCAGAGAAGAGCCACTATGTAAATTAAATTAAGACACAGAGCATATTATACAATTCCAATCTATTCTTAAGTACTTGAACAAATAAACAATATCGTACATTATGTGCAAAACAGGAAGGGCATGACAAGCGGAAAGGGAGAAATAATAAACTGAAGTAAGGAAGAAAAATCAACATCAACAAATGAAAGAAAAAGAGTCCCAGGACAGCTGACCAATAACCAGTATCGTTCAGGACCAAACACACAGGAACAAATCACAGTGGAGAGATTTACACTGGAACATCTGCCCCTCATGTTACCCTTAGTCGAAAAAATAGTTTGGAAAATTTCAAGAACAAAATGGAAAAGAAAAGCAGTATGAAGTACTGCAGTTATCAAGTAGCACTGACCAAAAAAAAAAACCCAAAACCCAAACTATTATAAGAATTAAAGGAGGGGGGGAACAATTTTCCTCATCAAAATGCAAAAAACAAAATAAAACTGATAGAATCTCCTCCTTTAAGTGTTGGGATATTTCCTTCCCCCATATACATTTGTAGACAACATTATGGTGAACTGAGGATGGGCCTCAGCAAGTAAAGTATCTGAGAGAACTGATCGGGGATTATTCCTGGAGAGGTGGACAGGAGTCCCCACTAAATTTGTGTAATTTGATTCAATTTATTGGCCTGTAGGCGTTATACAATGGCCAGTAGTTGCAGTCACCGCTTCGCCTTAAGTTACTCTAAATTAAGTCAAAGCTGAAGTGAAAGCAAATTACTCTGCATTGCTGCAACAATTTTTGCCCACTTCTTGAACAATTCAACATGAGTCTCCTTATGTCCACTGATGTTTAATATCTAACATATTCAAAATTCAATATGATGGCAAAAAGTGCCTAATGAACCAGAGATGGTGCTTTGCCAATTAAATAACGTAGTGATTTTAAAATGATGTTATTGTTGTTATACCGGTTCAGTGAAACTACAGCCTTGAAAGGCTTTCACAATTATGAATGATAAATAGAAGCAATTCTGATTACTGAATAAACACATAAACGAGAGGGTACCATCTTGATTTCAGTGGGAACTGAATGTCATTAATCCAACCCGCTGTTGAGTAGGGATTGTCTCTGTTGCCGAATTGTACTTTCTAAGCGCTCAGTACAGTGCTCTGCACAGAGTAAGCGCTCAATAAATATGACTGAATGAATTAAAATGAACAAAACAAAGTCACGCCCAAAAAAAGCAAAGAATATCTTAAAGAGCACGCCTAATCCACCTGGTCAAGTTCTAGAGATGTATATCCAAACTAGGGGCCCCAAAAGCCTGAGGATCCATCTCTGCAGTTCCCTGGAGTCAAAGGCTGGAGGCAATTGAGCTCAATCCAATTCGGGGTGCCCTGGACACCTGGACTTATCCTCTTACAGGACTGCAAGTCCTTGGTCTACCCAATCCTCCACCTAAAATGGGCCCGGGGCCAGCCTCTCCACTCCTATGCCAAAAACACAGAAGATCGCTGCCCCAGTTAGGCTAGGCTCAGCCCGCTGGGAACATAAGTAGTGAGATTGAAGTCTTCCAGGGCATTTGCCCATCACAACCATTTCGATGTTGGCCTTTCCCTAGGTTGCACTCTCGATACTAATACGTGGTGCTTTCAGGGAGGTCTAAGAGGGGTGGAGGAATGTTCTGGGCAGGACCCAGGTCCACTTACATATCTAGAAAACAACAAAAAGGGAATGGGGAATGAATGGGTATGTGCAGGTGTGAATCGAAAAGAGGCAGGAAAGCCAGTGACTTGGCAGACCCACTATTAAACCCACCCGAGGAACCCAACCAATCCAAGTTTTGTCCCTTTGAAGTCACAACGACAATGATGATGGTACTTCCTGAGCACTTACTCTGGGCCAAGATAATCAGATCAGATCCAGTCCCTGTCCACAACCCCCTGGGGCTCACAGTCTAAGAGGAAGGGAACACAGGTACCTGATCCCCCATTCTACCAATGAGAGGTTAAGAAACTTGACCGAGACCACACAACAGGAAAGCCGTGGATCACTCGCCCTCGTCCTGCCTCTGGCCTGGAAGGACCTCCCCTCTTCAGATCCGACAGACCATTACTCCTCTCAGCCCCCAGCCCCGCTTCTAAGCCTTCATTCATTCATTCATCCATTCATATTTATTGAGCGCTTACTATGTGCAGAGCACTGTACTAAGCGCTCGGAATGTACAATTGGGCAACAGATAGAGACAATCCCTGCCCAATGACGGGCTCACAGTCTAAACGGGGGAGACAGCAAAGCAAAACAGAACAAAACAAGATATCATCAAGACAAATAGAATCAAGGAGATATACGGCAGCACGGTTTAGTGGAAAGAGCACGGGCTTGGGAGTCAAAGGACATGGGTTCTAATCCTGGCTCCGCCACTTGTCTGCTGTGTGGCCTTAGGCAAGTCATTTAACTTCTATGAGCCTCAGGTGAAGGTACATCTCCTCCAAGAAGCTTTCCCTGACTAAGTTCTCCTTTCTTCTCCCACTCCCTTCTGCGTCACCTTCACTTGCTCCCTTTATTCATCCCCCCCTCCCAGCCCCACAGCACTTTTATGCATATCTGTAATTTTATTTATTTTTTTTAATGCCCATCTCCCCCTCTAGACTGGAAGCTTGTTGTGGGCAGGGAATGTGTCTGATATATTGTGTCGTGCTCTTCTAAGCGCTTTACAGAGCTCTGCACACCGTAAGCGCTCAATAAATACAACTGACTGACTGACAGAAGTGGTGGAGCCAAAGCTAGAGCTCCTGTCTCTTGATTCCCAAATCCTGTACTCTTTCCATTAGGTCACAAAGCCTCTTGTGTTCCATCGGCTTTTTTCTACAAAAGCAATGTCATTCAGTACCATTAAAAAATTTCAGATGCCATACAGGGATCAAAATTGAACCATAATACGTTTTAACTTAAATGATTTAGTGGAAGAAGCCATATATAGATCATCTTCACAAATACTATGGAAAATATGTGTACCTGATCACTTCACACCAGAGACTCTTATAGTTTCAAGACAGAGAAAGCTAATTCCTACCATGCGTGAAAAGCAGGCGGTGAGGATTCCGCTTCCAGATCCCACATCAAGAGCTTTGGCTCCTTCGTGCAATTGTTCAAATAGAAGTTCTAGAGCATAGGCATGCTGACAAAAGAAGACAAAACACAGGTTCAGTAGTACTATCTGCGTCTGATTTTACTCAGTGTCTGCTGACTTTCCTCACCAGTTTAAGTGTTCTCTTCTCTAAGACCTATACTCGATCCCATTTATGAACACTTTTATACTGCTTAATACAAAAATTAAAATTCACTGCTTCATAGAACAACATAATCTCAGCCCCAAACATTTCCTATTTGATGTACTAGCTATAATCCAATTCAGAGAACATACATGAAAAAAGCTAGTTTATACAAAACATTTTTAATAAATTCATCTTTGCACCTACACTTTCAAGATAAAATACTTACCATGTGTGGAGCACTGATTGTTGCTTGAAAACCTATAAAACAAAAAGAAAAATACTACTGTACGTTCAGCCGTGGGGGGAAAAGAAGGGAAGTCGGTAGAATTTATTTCACAACTTTTGTAAAACAGTATTCATAAGAGAAAGAGCTGGTTCTATTTTGTACTTTTCAGGTTATAATTTTGCCCCACAGGAGTTAGGTTTCTAAAATACCGATACACTCCATTTCTAAAACCAAGAATCTACTAAATCTTACACCCCTTATTAGGTCTATAAATTCTACAGAATCTATTCTGAAATGCACACAATTTAGTAATGATGATGACGTGCCCAGACGGGACAATGCATGAACTCGGTCCTGAGATTTCACAGAAGCCCATGGGTCCAGATCACATGGATCTGAAACGGGCAAGTTTCCACCAAGTAGGAATGAAGACACCTGGCCGGGAACTGTAGCTCTCTTGCCGCGCTCGGCTCCTCATGCCATCCTCGAGGACCGTGAGAATGATCATGCGGTTCTCAGAGACAAAACAAACAAACAAAAAAGGTATTGGGCTAAACACTGGACTTCAGCCAGGTTCAGCCTCAGCAACAACCGAAAGCAACGTCAAAATGTAGGCATCTGCGGAATTCTACTTTTCAGGGTTTTTGAAAATTGAGGAAATGCTTTTCCTTCTTCCCTCCTCCGCCTCAAAATTACAAATAGTCACCCAATTCTTCCTATTCCGAGGCTGCTTTCTAGAAGTTGAGTTCTGTGGGAGTGAGTCCTCTTGGGCCAAATACTGGGCTTCAAAACCATCTGGCCTCTCCCAAGTTTGCCCACCCCCAAGCCTGACAAGGCGCTGAAAAATTCATGAGCTACCCCACCCGAACCCCTAAACTTTTTATATTCTGGCTGCAGCAAGGTCAAGGTCAATATTTAAAAGAAGCACGTGCAGCTGACAACATGACCCCAGTGGAGAGGGGCAGTAGAAAGTAACATGTACTTTAAATGTTCCCCTTGTTTCCCTTTAGTTTCTTCCTCTTTGTGCTTAGTCTGCAGGGGGGACACAGAGGAGCTAGTCTGTTCAAGTCCATTAAACAAACAGGTAAACTAGTCTGTCAGTGGCATCTTAAAGAATGAAAGACCTCCTGACTCCTCTCCCCTTTTCCACGTATGCTTGTGATAGAGAGAAGAGATAGAATAGGCCTTACCAGACTAAGCCCCACTTTTCCTCATCTCCCACTCCCTTCTGAGTCGCCCTGAGTTGCTCCCTTGGCTCTTCCCCGCTCCCAACCCCAAAGCACTCATGCACCTCTCTGTCATTTTATTTACTTGATGTCTTTGTTCTCTCCTCTGGACTGTACGCTCACCGTGGGCAGGGAATGTCACTGTTTATTGTTGTACTGTACTTTCCCAAGCACTTAGTACAGTGCTCTGCACCCAGGAAGTGCTCAATAAATACGACTGAATGATTACACATATACATATATCCATCTGCGCATACAAATAACTGGAATCTTTTCCACAGGCTCGGGTCCCATGGAACCCGCAAACTGGCCAACGCTTTTAAGCCACAAGGATGACATTCATTAGGTTCCTACTTCGAAGTAATAAATATTATTCTTGTGGCCTGGAAGAGTTACTGCGGCGTCTAAAGGTGCTGAATCCTGCCAGAGATAACTGGGCCCCAACAGGAACGTTTCTTACAAAACTTCTAAAGTCCTTATTCTCTGGCCAAGTTGAATTCCATGGAGGTCTTCTTATATCCAAACTATTTTATACCCTAAATAATACACTTGGCTGGTAAGATGGTACTTTCAACTTCAGCCAAATCCATTTGAGCAACATTATACATGAAGCAATCCTCAAAAACCACGTCCGATTCCATGTGCCTTCCCTGCTTCCAATACTCTCTGGACTTCACCCTTCATTTTTGGGGTGTTGCATCCTCCATGATTTTTTTTTTTTTTTACCTGCTCCCTCCTCTGAAGCAGTTTTCACTGAGCTGTGGTAGCAGGTGCCTTCGGGGTTCAGAAGGTCCCCCAGGATCTTCTCTGCTGGCTTTTACAGTGCTTCAAAAGGAGACAGTATGGCAGTTGATGAACAGAATCCTGTGGCACTTCTAAGCCTCAAAGGCGCCCACTGCCAAGGCTCAGCAGTTCAGCAAAAACCTGCTTCAGAGAAGGAAGCAGGTAAGGAATTTTCTAAAAAGAAAAAAAACACGCAAAAGACCAAGCAAGGGAAGCAAAGAGGAGGAGGATTGGTAATGCTCTCACTATACTTCTTTGGCCAAAGATTTGATAGGAAACTATTCCTGACTCTCCTGTTTAAAATGAGCGTCCATATCCCCAAAGGGTCAAATATTCAAGCAGGGATTTCTGTTCACACTACAAATGAAAATAAGGTCAGAAAAAAAAAGGCAATCTGAAGCAAAGCAAGGTCTGGGCAAATACATGTGAAAGCCTACCAATTCAGGGCATGTTGATGAAATGATTTAGGATGGCGGTGGAGTAGTTTTGCAGTATAGAAATGGTTCTGAGAAGAAAGCATCACCAATAACAGATTTTTTTTTTTTAAAAGATAATCACATTAAGGAAAAAAGAAACCATGCACAGTGCTGCGGCAGTTACTCATGACCACGCTAACTTGAATAGGTTAGTTCCCCGTCAGCTTGACCTAAATCACGTCCTCTTGAAGTAATGCTTAGGTGTCCTCGTCTGCAAATGTGCAAGGGAATTAACCCTGATCCCCAGTTCCCATGACCTTCAGCTTTCTTGGCTCCCCTGGCTGCATTACCCAACTCATCCCCACATCTACCCGGTGCCATTCCCTTTCTTCAATGCCTCTTCTCGGAACTAGCTTATTTTTTGCCGCTTCCACGGCTCAGGCCCCTTGGGGCCCAGTGGTTCCCGCCATCCGCTGCTGCGTTATCAGGGAGCGGAACCTAGAGTGGGATGTGGGGAGAACAGCTCGCCGCAGAAGAGTCGAAGGTGCAAGAAAGAGACTCGGAAGTTCTTATCTGAGCTTCTCACACGTCCACCACCGCCTACTCGCACCCTCTAGATTATAAACTCCTTGTGGACAGGGAACCACCCAATTCTACCAACTGTGTCTACCAATCCTGCTATACTGTCCTCTCCCAAGCACTCAGTTCAGCGCTCTGCGCAGAGGAAGAGCTCAAAACGACTGCCTGATTGATACCCGCTCCTATCCGGCCTCGGTTCAGTCCCAGAAGGTGGAGAGCGCCAGCCAAGGGAAGGGCCAGTGTGGCAGAACAGCAGCCTGAAGAAGATAGATCCATTCCGAGAAGAACTGTCAGAGAGAGGGAAGGGGAGGGGAGGGGGAAGCACCCTGGGAAGATGAAAGCTGTGGGAATTGGTAGGCTCGGCGCTAGCCTGATAGGAAAGGGGTTTGGGTGTGTCGCCTAAGCAACACAATCTGCTGCTCAGAGAGATAGGTATCTCTTGAGACTCTCAAAGCACGCGTCAAGTCCTCCCAAGTTGTCCTGAGCTGTGGCTGAGCAGACTTCTAACAGATGCAGCTCTATTGAGGCACCGGAAACCTAAGCAGAACTGAGCCAATCCCAAGATGCAGCTAAACTCACAAAACTCTTAACTACCTCTATGTACCGTGAACTTGTGGCATCAAATATATTCGTCTAAGTCTAAATTCATAGAAGAGACATGTAAATGGAAGGAGGTCTGTATTCTCAGTTTTAAAAAGGAAATATAAAACTTTCATAAACATACTTACACTGGGAGAGAAAAATGTAGCTAATACACAATATTTCTTTAAACGCTTTTGCTTGGTACATAAAATCAGGTGTGAAATTCAAACAGAAGAGTAGAACGAGCCCAAAATGCCTATGGAGCCCTTCGTTAACCGGTAGTAGACTTTAAGTAGGGGTGAATGTGTGAAGAATTAATTTTTAAAAATAAAGCAGATCTTACCTATTGATTGTGGAGAGTCCATGTAAGGATTACACTTTGCATAGTGGCAGCGGTCTGTGGCCAGCATTACTTCAAATACTTTATCTGATTTGATTATTCCATTTTCTAAAATAAATAAGGTACAGAATGTTTAAAATAAAGGTTTACTCAGGAAAATGATGTACATTTTTATACGCAGTTTGGACTTTTTTTTTGATGTGGGGGGGGAGGGTGGGGGGCGAGAGAGAAAGATTCCCCAAATTGTGTCCTGGGAAACGCTGCCCACAATAAAATCTTACCTTTCCAAATTTGAGAAGTTAAAGGTCACCTTACTTGTACAGTTATTCTGCCAAAATCAATGAAGTTTTTGAATGACTTAAAACTTTTCAGTCCATTTGATTAAACAAGGATTTATTTTTTTTTGGCTGCTATATGCCTTTTCCCCCCTTTGAAAAGATTTCCACTAAAACCTTCTCCTGGGACATTTATGCTTTAGTCGATCTGCAAAAACAGTAACAAACTCTCATCCTTCGCTCAGAAGATTCTGCCAGTTTTGAATATAGTAACTAGAGCAGGATACCTAGGGTCAAGCCTAGTTCCATAAAGTTCTAATTCTAATCCTGGTTCCGGCACTAACTGTACAACTTCGGGAAAATCAAACCTTGTTGGAAATAAAAGATGTCTGAAAGGTAGTTACATTTCAAAATTCAAAACTATTGAGTACAAACATGCATTTTTCCAAAATACGTACTTTCCAACAGGGACTCTGATCATCGCAATTCACAAAACTACAATCAACCCCTTTTCTCGCTCCCTCAGTAACTAAGAAACACCTTAAAGAACACTGGTCTCAGTGTCTTACGTCCTTAAATTCCTCCACCGAGATGCCTTCCCTGACTAGTCCCTTATATCTCCGATTGGCTCTCCTTTCTATGTGGTCTATGTACTATGTGCCCCTTGAGCACTTGACGCTCTCCCCACCTCCAGCCCCCCCGCATTTACGTACATATCCTTATACCCTCTTATTCCCCTACCAGTAACTTAACATCTCTCTCCCCACTCTTGCTTGGACACTACTTGGGGGTAGGGAACATGCCTTCCAACTCCACTGTACTGTTCTCTCAAGCACCAAGTAGTGTTCTTGGCACACAGCAAGCGTTCAATAAATGCCACTGACTGCTTGATAGAGGCTGCCGTTTCCTCTACCTGTAATGTATTATAACGTCTCTCTCTCCCTCGCTGAACTGCATTTTTCTCTCATATGCTCTGCACACACTAAGCACTACGTACCATTAATTGATTAACGAGGAGCAAGCCTTCCCAAAATATAAAAGCATTTTCCTTGGTTATGAATGATTATTTACTCAAAATTAAGGGAGGGGAATAAAATACCGTTACTCTTTGCATCGTTCTAGAAATTCAGTACTCAAAAGGTATCTGCCTCATCAGTGAATATTGGATGACTAAGTACCTTGTCTCGATATATTTTCATTTGAGGAGAGAAAAGAAGACTGAGTAGGAATGATAATTTTGAAACCATTATTACTGGTAACGACACCGCCATTCTATACATCTTCACGATATCTCCGAAGTAGTTAAGGAACTGAAACGTTTTGAGACGTCAAATGTTGTTCGTTCTGTACATACGCCATTTGGGGCCGCCTGTCTCGCCGTGTGTTGGCCTGACACTTCTGACTCCATTTTAGAGAGGCCGCCATTTCAGAACCTCACAAGGGACACGGAGGCACGGGGTCCCCCAGGACAGCTAAACAGCCTGCCGGGGGGGGGGGGGGGGGGGGGGGGCGTAAAAGTTCTACTCCTGCAGTTTCTGAATTCCTCAAAAACGGGGAAGGGGTGGGGGGCCCTCCTCGGTAGCCAACAGAGCAGAAGCTACCACGACTCGGCGCTCAGAGATCTGGTCAAGGTTGATCAGGCTCCCGTAGACTCGTGTTGGGGCTGACGATGGGACACCCCACCGCTAGATGAGGTGGTCGCCCTGGACTCGACTCTCGGGGATAATAACGATGGCATTTGTTAAGCGCTTACTATGTGCAAAGAAGTGTTCTAGGGGGGATACACAAGGTCATCAGGTTGTCCCACGTGGGGCTCACAGTTTTAACCCCCATTTTACAGGTGAGGTCACTGAGGCCCAGGGAAGTGACTTGCCCAAAGTCACACGGCTGACAAGCGGTGGAGCCGGGGTTAGAACCCATGACCTGACTCCCCAGACCGGGCTCTTTCCACTGAGCCACGCGGCTTCTCTGGCCGGTGGGTGTACTCTGGGATGAAATGCAGAAGCAATGGGGACTCTGGGTGGTTTCTGTGAGTCCTCCCCTTCCCCTTCCCTGAACTGCAGTTAGGTTTTGCCCTTTCCTATGGTCAGATGCGTCCCTTTGGCTACAAACTGCCCCAGGACTGTGCTAAGCAGGAGGTCCGGGCGAGGATCGGTAGAGCCTTGATCAATTAATTGGTTACTGCTTTTCCCCCTTGCAGTTTTTACCGTAAACTTGCTACTGTGGCTGAGACCACATCTATGGACACTTGTGGGTCTCCGTTATCCTGAGTCCTTCCATCTCGATAACCAGACGTACCCTACACGGAGTGCAACTCCGCATTAGATTGAGAATTCCTCAGAGACAGGGATCGCGTCTATTGTGTCACTGTATTCATTCAATAGTATTTATTCAATAGTATTTATTGAGCGCTTACTATGTGCAGAGCACTGTACTAAGCGCTTGGGATGAACAAGTCCGCAACAGATAGAGACAGTCCCTGCCGTTTGACGGGCTTACAGTCTAATCGGGGGAGACGGACAGACGAGAACAATGGCAATAAATAGAGTCGAGGGGAAGAACATCTCGAAAAACAATGGCAACTAAATAGAATCAAGGCGATGTACAATTCATTAACAAAATAAATAGGGTAACGAAAATATATACAGTTGAGCGGACGAGTACAGTGCTCCCAAAGACCTAGTTTGCCGGTGTGCAACCTATTCTGACTCCCACTTCTAGAACCCTCGCTGCACTCTCAAATATAGAAGCGGTGCGGACTAGTGGAAAGGGCACGGGCCTGGGAGTCAGGAGATCTGGGTTCTAATCCCGCTCTGTCTCTTGCTTGCTGTGAACTCTGGACAAGTCACTTGACTCCTTTGTGCCTCAGGCTCCTCATCTCTAAAGTGGAGATAAAAATACCTGTCAGCCCTCTGTGAGGGACAGGACCTCTGTCCAACCTGATTATCTCACCTACTCCACACTCAATGTAATGCTTGGCACAGAGTAAGCACCTAAACACCACAAATATTAAAGCATAAATATAGGTGGAACGGGACTAAATTATATAGCCCTCTACAAAGCCCTTCTACTCAAATGGTGATGTGTAAGTCGACAGGGTCTTCCTTCAGCGAGTAGGGAAGCAACACGGCCCAGCGGACAGAAGAGCACGGGCCTGAGAGTCGGAAGGATGTGGGGTTCTAATTTGGCTGCGCTACTTGTCTGCTGTGTGACCTTGGGCAAGTCACTCTGATCCCCTTTGCCTCGGTTACCTCATCTGTAAAACTGGGGACTGCGACTGTGAGTCCGATGTGGGACATCGACTGTGTCCAACCCGATTACCTTGTATGTACACCAGTGCTTAGAACAGTGCCTGCCGCATAGTAAGCACTTAAAAAAATACCATTTACAAAAAACCTTCGTTCCAGGAGAGTTCATGCAGCTATCCGAGGATCAAGATCACCTCCTTGCTTATAAATTCTACAGAAGTAGCGACAGATTGTAGAAGTAACAGTAGTAATAGTAATGACTTTGTGCTTACTGTGTGCAGAGCACTGCACAAAATGTTGGGAGAGAATGCACAGGTGGGCACTTGACATGGCTCCTGACCCTCGAGGGGGCTCACAATACTCTTCTAAGCACTGGGTATACTTTTCTGACGAGAAGAAGTGCTTAACAATAATAATGATGGTATCTGTTAAGCACTTACAATGTGTCAGGCACTGTACTGAGCGCTGGGGTGGATACAAGCAAATCAGGTTGGACACAGCCCCGTCCCATGTGGGGCTCACTGTCTCAATCCCCATTTTATAGATGAAGTAACTGAGGCCCAGAGAAATGAAGTGACTTGCCCAAAGTCACACTGCAGGCAAGTGGCGGAGGCGGGATCAGAATCCGTGACCTTCTGACTTCCAGGCCTGTGCTCTCTCTCCCCTACGCCTTGCTGCTTCTCTGCTGCCCGATAAATACCACCGATTACTAGAGGATCCTAGATCCCCTTCACCATGAGCCTTTTTCTTTCTTCATTCATAATTCAGGAATGTAGTTCCCTATTTTGAAGCGACTGGATTTTTCCATTTCTTTGAAAGTTAGTTCGATATCTTCTCCTTGTGTACCATAAGCGGAACCTTACAAAGAGGGATTTGTCTTTTCAATATTGCAGAACCAATAAATAGGCAGGGCTGGTCTCTTTTTGGTTTTCCGGAGAGAATTCCACCTGAGATTGTGAGCTCCTTGAGGGCAGGGGACGGGCCTTTTACCCCTACTGTATTCTCCCAAGGGCTGCTAACAGCCCTTGGCACTGAAGTAGGTCTCTCTCAATAAATACCACTAATTGACTGTGTTGACCAGTCTTTTAGACTGCAAACCTGTTGTGGGCAGCGAAAAGGCCTACCAATTCTGTTTGTACTGTACTCTCCCAAGGCCTTAATACAGCGTTCTGCACCCGGCAGGCTCTGAATAAGTACCATCTATCCAGTCTAGTTGGCCCTTTGGCCCCAAACTGTCAGAAACTAAGAGAAGGCAGAGGTAAAAATCCTAAAAGTAACCCAAAAGGTGGCGTGGCATAATGATTACCCCTAAGGCGCTTCCAAAACACGGCATTCACACGTGATTTCACTTAGTGAATGCTTTAAAATTGTGTGTTCTTTATTCACCAAAAAACCTGGTGTATTGGGGGTGGCTTCTTTCCTTTGTACCACTGACTTAATCGTCGAACCGACCGATCCCTAAAGCATCACAAGCAGTTTCTAAGGCAAAGCGCATACTGCACGGAAACGTTGGCAATATTCTACCGAGGAGCTCTGGGGCTGGGAATAAAGGTCCCCGGAACTCGATAAACAACTAGACAAATCAGAAATGACTCCCTTCGAAATGAGCAAAAGGTTGTCTGGTTACCTTCGCAGATTTATGCCAGAATTTCAGAAAACAATCCCTTGGTATTTGATTAAGTGGCTACATTTTGCATTTGAATACGCGTGATAAAAGTAATGGAATGTAGAGACAAAATGCCCCTTTTAAGTGGGCACTCTTGCGGTCCATTGGAAGAGTAGTACCAGAAACAAAATCCGAGAGCCATGGCAAAGGAATTTTAGGTTCGAAATTTGAATATTTGGGTTTTTTGCTCAAACAGTCCCGGCTAATTTGATTTGATGCAATAAGCCTTAAAATAAAAGGAAAAATTCTGAAAGGCAGGTGCCGTGAGCTGCTTGGATAGCAAAGCAACTGAGGGCATTCGGGTTATCTAACTGATATTCTATTACGGTGCTCCCAAAGCGTGGTCTAAAGAGTCTATAGAATTTGACCGTAGACCACAGAAACCATATTCGCGAGGGGAAACGAAGGGCAGAAGGAGGGGCAAGATGCTGTACCCAAAGGGAGAGGTGTAAGGGCTGCAGTGATTTGAGGCGAGCACGGAGGGAGAACGGAGAAAATAGTCCTAAAGTTAGCGGGATGTTAAAGAATCCTCTGTGAGGGAGATTAGAACAATTTAGCCAAAATGTCTAAGGAGGGGGAGGGTGCCTCTAAATCAATTCAGGGATTCATTCATTCGATGGTATTTATTGAGCGCTTACTATGTGCAGAGCACTGAACTAAGCGCTTGGACTGTACAATTCGCCAACAGATGGAGACAATCCCTGCCCAATGACGGTCTAACAGATTTGGAAAAGGGTTCCTGACCAAGAATGCCTAGAAACTATTATTCCAGAAAAGAGGCTCCCAACTAAAAGCCGTGGCTCACTAGCCAAGTCCCCCGGAAGGTCGATTCTGCGAGGGCGGCCGTACCTAAAGCGCGCTTACTGCGGGCGCTGGGCAAGTCCGCGATCCATCGGGCCAAACCGCCAGAGGCATATTTGCTTCAAAGACCCCCCCGGGCTGGATTTGGATTTGGGAGAGGATGCACCGAGACCATTCTCCACCTTCTTGGGATCTCATGGACCGAAACGGGTTGGGAAACACTCTGACCAATGCCATCTACCCTGATCGATTTCTTCCTCTGTATTATCTCCCACTCTAACGTGAATTCATCAAACCCCGCCCTCCTTTTATTTCCCCTCCTCCATGTTGGCCGTGATCTCCATTGAACCCTGAGAAGATACGAGTTTAATGGGAATGCCGTTTGCCACACTGTGAAATTAAACCAACAGGATGGGACCATTCGTTAAGCGCTTGACATGTGTCAAGCCCTGTTCTAAGCGCTGGAGGAGACGCGAGTCAAATCAGTGTGGACATCGTCCCTGTCCCACTTGGGGCTCACAACCTAGGTAGGAGGGAGAAGAGGTAGTGACTGCCCAACTTCCAGGAAACTGAGGAAACTGAGGCCCAGAAAAGATGAGGGACGTGCCCAAGGCCACACAACAATTGGCAGAGATGGGATTAGAACCCGGGTCCTCGGGCTCCTACTCTGTAAGCTCCTTGCGAGCAGAGAACGTGCCCACCGACGCTGCTCTATTGTCCTCTCCCAAGCACCTGAGTCCAGTGCTCCGCACACAGTGAGTGCCCGCTGTTGGGTAGGGATCGTCTCTCTCTGAGGCCGAATTGTACTTTCCAAACGCTCATTAGTACCGTGCTCTGCACGCAGTAGGCGCTCGATAAATACGACGGGATAAATGAATGAACGAAAGAAATACGATCCACTGATTGACTGATTCCCAGCCCGCGCTCTTTCCAGTAGGCCACACTGCTTCCCTTAAAATTAAAACTGTCTTTTTGATTTATCCTAAGGGTAGGTAATAATTGTTAAATTACATACTTCCATCTAGTCAGTTAAAAACCATAATCTGAAATGTAAATGCTCGGCAAAAACACCACTTTGCCTCAGTTACGAAAGCCCGCATAATGATATTTCTGTTTCAGCCTACAGTTCAAGAACAAAAAACGTCTGAGTACACGCTTTAAAAATATGTACTGCTGAAAACCACGTACATTCAAATGAGTCGCCTGCGATTAAAAACTATCGCTCTTAATTTGCTAACGCTTTTTGAAATTTACAAGGTAACATTTCCAAATTTTTGGAACGTTTCATCTAAAAATACTTGCCTGCATCTTGTCCATCCAGATAACCGGTACCTAAAAGGGGCCGGAATTTAAGCTGCCTAGGTGGTGCGAGAGCCACGGCTGTGAAATGCCGAAGGAGCCGTATTATCCGTTGGAGACTAGTAAGAACGCTAACGAAATGAACAGGCGGCGGCCACGTCGAAGAGAATTTAAGCCGCCGGGACAACGTTGGGATCAGTCGGGGCAGCCGTAACTATAAACCGGAAAGCCATCGAGTTTGCACCACCCCAAACTTGGTTGAGCTCGAAGAGTCCGTCAGTGGCAAATTTCTTTCCCTCAAAAGGTTTCCCGAGCTACCCGAGGCAAGACAAGTACTCTGTACCGACTACTCGCCCAGTCACCTCGTCTGTAAAATAGGGAGTAAGACTGTGAGCCCCACGTGGGACAACCTGATCACCTTCTTTCTGGCCCAGCGCTTAGAACAGTGCCTGGCACATAGTGTGCACTTGAATGCCATCGTCGTTATCATTGTGAGACGCAGCGTGCCTCAGTGGATAGCACACGGGCCGGGGAGTCGGAAGGTCCTGGGTTCTAACCCCGGCTCCACCAACTCGTCTGCTGCGTGGCCTTGGGCAAGCGACTTGCCTTCTCTGGGCCTCCGTTACCTCACCAGGAAAATGGGGATGGAGAGCGTGAGCCCCTCGCGGGACGGGGCCTGCGTCCTACCTGATTTGCTTCTATCCACCCCGGCGCACAGCACGATACCTGGCACATAGTAAGCGCTTAACAAATACCACAATTATCATCAGTAGTCGTAGTAGTAATAATTTCCAACACTGCGCAAGCAGCCAGGCATTATCTACCCAATCGATCCTTCGTCAATGGGCCCAGTCATTCACCACCAGACGTCAGTGGCACCCGAGGCCCAAGGGGGCATCAGTACGTTATCTCTTTTAAGGGAGACCCTCTTTCGAAACCCATCTGCGTCCGGATGATGGAAGACCACTCCCCCCTCCTCCAATTCCACCCCGGCTCTTCGTTATGAAACATTCTGTTGGTCGTTTTCCAAGTGCTGAGTGCTGCAGGGAGCATCTGCCTTGGGCCGGGGAAGCGATCGACAGGGCCCGGGTGACGTACTGCCATATACCGTAGGCTGCTCCGGTTCAGAATTCAACCGAGGAGGCCCCGGGCGAGGGGGGCAAATTCGCATTAGTATCAGGGGCGGGGGAGGCGGAGGGCACCTGGGGGCAAAGGTCGGTGGGAAAGAAAGGCAGGAGGGGGGCAGAGCTGGGGGGGGAAAGGGGCAGGAGGGGGGCAGAGCTGGTGGGAAAGGAGGGCAGGAGGGGGAAAGGTGGGAGGTGGGCAAAGGCTGGTGGGAATGAAGGGCAGGAGGGGGGCAAAGGCTGTTGGCAAGGAAGGGCAGGAGTGGGGGGCAAAAGTTGGTGGGGAAGAAGGGCAGGAAGAGGGGCAAAGACGGGCAGGAAAGAAGGGCAGGAGAGGGGGGCAAAAGCCAGTGGGGAAGAAGGCCGGGAGGGGGGCAAAGGCTGGTGGGCAAGAAGGCCGGGAGTAGGAGGCAAAGGCTGGTGGGAAGGAAGGATGGGAGTGAGGGGTAAAACCTGGTGGGGAAGAAGGGCAGGAGGGGGCAAAACCTGGTGGGAAGGGAGGGCAAGAGGGGGGCAACGGCTGGCGGGAAAGAAGGGCAGGAGGGGGAAAGGTGGGACGCGGGCAAAGGCTGGTGGGAAGGGAGGGCAAGAGGAGGGCAAAGCTGGGGGGAAAGAAGGGCTGGAGGGGGACAACGGCCGTTGGGGAAGAAGGGCGGGGGGGCGGGGCAAAACCTGGTGGGAAAGAAGGGCCGGAGGGGAGCAAAGCTGGTGGGGAAGAAGGGCAGGAGGGAGGGCAAAACCTGGTGGGAAAGAAGAGCAGGAGGGGGACAACGGCTGGTGGGGAAGAAGGGTGGGAGGGGAGCAACGGCTGGAGGAAAACAGGAGAGGAGAGGGGAAAACTGGTGGGAAAGAAGGGCGGGGGGCGGGGGGCAAAGGCTGGTGAGAAAAAAGGGCGGGAGGGGGGCAATGGCTGGTGGGGAAGAAGGGCAAGAGGGGGGTAAAGCTGATGGGAAAGAAAGAAGAGCAGGAGGGGGGCAACGGCTGGTAGGAAAGAAGAAGGGGGGAGGGCAACGGCTGGTGGGAAAGAAGGGGGGAGGGAAGGGCAACGGCTGGGGGGAAGGAAGGGCAAGAGGAGAGTAAAGCCCGGTGGGGAAGAAAGATGGGCAGGAGGGGGACAAAGCCTGGTAGGAAAGAAGGAGAGGAGGGGGGCAACTGCTGGGAAAGAAGGGCAGGAGTGGGGGGCAAAAGCTGGTGGGGAAGAAAGTAGGCCAGGAAGGGGGCAAGGCCTGGTGGAGAGGAAGGCCAGGAGGGGGAAAAACTGGTGGGGAGGAAGGGCACGGGAGGGGGGCAAAGCCGGGGGGAAAGAAAGAAAGAAGGGCAGAAAGGGGGCAGAGCCTGGTGGGAAAGAAGGCCGGGAAGGGGGCAACGGCCGGTGGGGAAGAAGGGCACAGGAGGAGGGGAAGAAGGGCAAGGGGGGGCAGAGCTGGGGGGGGGGGGGGGAAAGAAGGGCAGGAGACGGGGGCAACGGCTGGAAGGGAAAGAAGGAGAGGAAGGGGGCAACTGGTGGGAAAGAGGGGCAGGAGTGGGGGGCAAAAGCTGGTGGAGAAGAAAGGAGGGCAGGAGGGGGGCAAAGCCCGGTGGGGACAGAAGGGCGGGAGGGGGGCAAAGCTGGGGGGAAAGAAAGAAAGAAGGGCAGAAAGGGGGGGCAAACGGGCGGTGGGGCAGAAGGAGAGGAGGGGGAGCGGGGAGCGGGGAGCGGGTCGGGACTCACTGCGGAGGTTGTGGATGAGCTCGGCGTGGCTGGCGCCGCCGGACTTCCAGGCCATGGCGAGACACAGCCTCCGCAGCAGGTAGAGGCCCGTCTGCACCAACGCCGCGCCGCCCACCAGCTTGGCCAGCAGCAGCAGCACCTCCGACGCCCCGCCCCCGCCCGCGCCCCCGCCCGCGCCCGCGCCCCCGACGCCCCGCGCGCGCGCTCCCGACATCCCCCGCGCGCGCGCACGGGCGGACTCCGCCTCCGCGGGGGCGCGGGGGCGCGGGGGCGCGGGGGCGCGGGGGCGCGGGGGCGCGGGGGCGCGGGGGCGCGGGGGCGCGGGGGCGCGGGGGCGCGGGGGCGCGGGGGGAGGAGCCGGCCGCGCCGCCGTCGGGGCACCGCCAGGGGGCGCCGCCGGGACCGACGGACGGACGGACGGAGGGAGGGAGGGAGGGAGGGAGGCAAGGGCGGGCGGCGCGCAGCCCCTCAACCCCCGCCAGGGGGCGCGCGCGCGGCACTGAACTGGGCGCTCCGGAGGCCATTCATTCATTCATTCATTCATTCATTCATTCAGGCAGTCGGCTCTATCGAGCGCTTACGGCGCGCGGGGACACTGTGCTGAGCGCTCCGGAGACCATTCATGCATGCAGTCGCCTCTAAGGAGCGCTTACCGCGCGCGGGACACTGTGCTGAGCGCTCCGGAGACCATTCATGCATGCATGCATGCAGTCGGGTCCATCGAGCGCTTACGGCGCGCGGGACACTGTGCTGAGCGCTCCGGAGGCCATTCATTCATTCAGTCGTATCTATCGAGCGTTTACTACGTGCGGGACACTGTACTGAGCGCTCTGGAGAGGACGCCTCCATTCATTCACTCGTATCTATTGAGTGCTTACTGCTCGCGGGACACTGTACTGAGCGCTCCGGAGACCATTCATTCAGTCGTATTTATCGAGCGCTCACCGCTCGCGGGACACTGTACTGAGCGCTCGGGAGAGCATTCATTCGGTCAGTCGTATTTATCGAGGGCTTACGGCGTGCGGTACACTGTACTGAGCGCTCCGGAGGGGACTCATTCATCCAGTCGTATCTATCGAGCGCTTACGGCGTGCGGGACACTGTACTGAGCGCTGGGGGAGCATTCAGTCAGTCAGTCATCTTTATCGGGCGCTTCCTGCGCGCAGAGGACTGTACTGAGCGCTTGGGGGAGCATTCATTCATTCATTCATTCATTCCGTCGTGTTTATCGAGCACCTACTGGGTGCAGAGCACTCTATGAAGCGCTTGGGAGAGCATTCATTCATTCAATTGTATTTGTTGAGCGCTTTCCGGGTGCAGAGCACTATACTAAGCGCTTGGGAGAGGAGTCATCCAGTCGAATTGATTGAAGAAGACTTACTGGGGGCAGAGCACTGTACCAAGCGCTTGAGAGAGCACTCATTCATTCAGTCGAGTTTATTGAACGCTTACTGGGGGCAGAGCCCCTGAACTGAGCGCTTGGGAGAGCATCCCACTAAGCGGCGTGGCTCAGTGGAAAGAGCCCGGCCTTGGGAGTCAGAGGTCGCGGGTTCTAATCCCCACTCTGCCCCCGATCAGCTGTGTGACTTTGGGCAAGTCACTTCACTTCTCTGGGGGCCTCAGTTCCCTCATCTGCAAAATGGGGATGAAGACTGGGAGCCTCACGAGGGACAACCTGATGGCCCTGTATCTCCCCCAGCGCTTCGAACAGTGCTCGCTCTGCACAGAGTAAGCGCTGAACGAATACCATTATTATTATTATTACCGGAGAGCAGAATTAGCAGACATATTGCCCGCCGTAATGAGTTTAGCGTCTAGAGGGAATTCACGGTCTAGAGGGGCACGAGAAATCCTAAATTTCCTAGACCGATGTGAACGGATTCCTTGAATTTCTGGCACACGTCCGTTAATTTTGCGGACACGCCGGTTCGACGCAGGCTTCGTGGCCGAGGGCCCGGACACCAAGTGAGATACGTATTTCTAATGTTTAGAAATAAACATTATTTCTAAATGATAAATACTTCTAATGTTTGGATGCCGGCCTAAGCGTCCCTCCTCGGAAAACTCTCTCGTCCTCGGAGGTCGTTGGGCTTCTCTATACACCGTGAGCCTTTAGAATATTTGCTAAAGTTAAAACTGCCTTTTAATCGAAGGCGGCTTTGTGTCGGGTCCACACGCAATCCCTCACGAGTGTAAATTTTTCGGAAAGATTTTCGGGGAGTGTGGCGAGAGCCCGGCCTCCGTTATCAATCGAACCCCCAACTTCGGCCGTTATAATCCACAGGTGTTTGGGGCCAGAATTTAACATCCAACCAGTTTTAAGACAAAGCAGATGCCAGGGACGTTGGTGTCGATGGAAGATACTAAGACATACATTGCCTATGATGATAATGATAATGTTGGTGTTTGCTAAGCGCTTACTATGTGCCGAGCACTGTTCTAAGCGCTGGGGGAGAGACCGGGTCATCAGGTGGTCCCACGTGGGGCTCACAGTCTTAGTCCCCATTTTCCAGATGAGGGAACTGAGGCCCAGACCAAGTGAAGTGACTTGCCCACAGTCACCCAGCTGACAAGGGGCGGAGCGGGGATTCGAACCCACGACCTCGGACTCCCCAGCCCGGCCTCTTTCCACTGAGCCACGCTGCTTCACTTGTCCATGAGAAAAGAGTAGCGCATCTTTTAGGGTTTCTTGTCATTCGGGTGAAAAAGCAATGGTGAAGAAGGGAAAAGGGTGTCACTTACTGTCAGCAGAACATTCATTCATTCCATAGGATGGATTGAGCGCTTCCTATGTGCAGAGCACTGTACTAAGCGCTCGGCATGGACAACTGGGCCACAGAGAGAGAGAGACGCTCCCTGCCCCAGGACGGGCTCACAGTCTACACGGGGGAGACGGACAGCAAAGCCAAACAGGACAAGACAAAAAACAAGACAACAGCATCAAGGAAAATAGAATAAAGGAGATCTATATAATAAAAATGTTGGTATTTGTTAAGCGCTTACTATGTGCCGAGCACTGTTCTAAGCGCTGGGGGAGACACAGGGTCATCAGGTTGTCCCACGTGAGGCTCACAGTCTCCATCCCCCATTCTCCAGATGAGGGAACTGAGGCCCAGAGAAGTGAAGGGACTTGCCCACAGTCCCACAGCTGCCAAGTGGCCGAGCCGGGATTCGAACCCATGACCTCTGACTCCCAAGCCCGGGCTCTTTCCACTGCGCCACGCTACTTAAGCGCTTAACAAATCCCATCATTATTATCAGCACTTAGAACAGTGCTCAGGGTTTAGAAACAGTGCTGGGCACATAGAAGGCGCTTAACCAATACCATCATTGTTATTAATCAACGTTTAGAACAGTGCCCAGCGCTTAGAAACGGTGCTTGGCACAGAGTAAGCGCTTAACAACTGCCATCATTATTATCAGTGGTTGGAGCAGCGCCCGGCGCTTAGCACAGTGCTTGGCACATATTAAGCGCTGATGAAATGCCATCATTATTTATCATCATCATCATCATCATCATCATGTGTTCCAGACGGTGAGTCCGTTGTGGGGCAGGGGATTGTCTCTGTTGCTGAAGTGTGCTTTGCAAGCGCTTAGCACAGCGCTCTGCACACAGTGAGCGCTCAGTCAATTCGACTGACTGACTGAATGGAAGAATGAATGCATGATTGAATGGCTGAATGAATGAACGAGTGAGTGAATGAATGCCTGAACGAACGAACGAACGCATGCATGCATGCATGCATGAATGAATGGAGGGATGGAGGGATGAAGGAATACGCATGCACGAACGAACGAACGCATGAATGGATGGATGGATGGATGGATGGATGGATGAATGCGCATGCATGCGTGAACGTACGAACGAATGCATTAATGAACGAACGAATGCATGCATGAATGAATGAACGAATGATTGAATGGATGGATGAATGAGCGAGTGAATGAATGAATTCATGCATGCATGAACGAAGTAACGAACGCAGGCATGAATGAATGAGTGAATGAATGGATGGAGGGAGGGATGGATGGATGAATGAATACGCATGCACGAACGAACGCATGAATGAATGCGCATGCCTGCACGAACGAATGCACGATTGAATGTACGAATGCATGCATGCACGCATGAATGAACGCATGAATGAATGAATGCGCATCATGCATGAACGAACGAACGAATGCATGCATGAATGAATGAATGCCTTCGCTTAGGCGCGCCCCCGAGACTTTCGGCAACCCGCGAAGCCCGAGAAGTTTGGCTCCTCCCGGCTCCCGTGGCGCCGCGTCCCGCCGGCCAATGGGCTGTCCGGCTGGGCCGGGGGGGGCGGAAGTGACGACGCCGGAAGTGACGGAGTGTCGGGCCCGGAAGTGCCGGGGGAGGAGGGGGCGGAGGCGGCAGTGCGCCTGCGCGGGCCGGAGGAGGGGGAGGAGGCGGCGGCGGCGCCCGCCATCATGGAGCCGCTCTACGCCAAGTTCGTGTCTCAGAAGATCAGCAAGGCGCGCTGGCGGCCCCCGCCCGCCGGGACCCTGCACCCCGCCGACACCTTCGCCACCGGCTCCTGGGACAACGAGGTGCGCCCCCCCCCCCCCCGAGAATCATTCATTCATTCACTCATTCATTCATGCCTGCGTTCGTTACTTCGTTCATGCATGCATGAATTCATTCATTCACTCGTTCATTCATCCATCCATTCAATCATTCGTTCATTCATTCTGCCTTGAGCGCCCTCTAGGTGCAGAGCACTGGGCTAAGCGCTTGGCAGGGACAGTTGGGCCACAAAGAGAGACCCTCCCTGCCCCCAACGGACTCACAGTCTCAAGCGGTGGGGAGAGAGACAACAAAACAAATCCATTCATTCATTGCATAGTTATTGAGCGCTTCCTGGGTGCAGAGCACTGGGCTAAGCGCTTGGAAGGGACAGTTGGGCCACCAAGAGAGAGAATCCCTGACCCCAAAGGGCTCACAGTCTCGAGGGGCGGGGAGACAGCAAAACAAATCATTCAATTCATTCCTTAGTAGTTATTGAGCGCTAATTGGGTGCAGAGCACTGTGCTGAGCGCTTGGAAGGGACACTTGGGCCACAAAGAGAGAGAATCCCTGACCCCAAAGGGCTCACAGTCTCGGAAGGGGGGGGTTAGAGAGACAGCAAAACAAATCATTCAATTCATTCATTCCTTAGTAGTTATTGAGCGCTTACTGGGTGCAGAGCACTGTACTAAGCGCTTGGCATGGACAATTGGGCCACAGAGAGAGACCCTCCCTGCCCCATGACGGGCTCGTAGTCTAAAAGGGGGAGACAGACAGCAAAGCCAAACAAGTCGTCATTCCATCCTATTGATTGAGCGCTCGCTATGTGCAGAGCACTGTGCTAAGCGCTTGGGATGGACCACTGGGTAACAGAGAGAGACCCTCCCTGCCCAACGACGGGCTCGCAATCTAAACGGTGGAGACAGCAAAGCCAAACGAGTATTCATTCAGTGGTGTTTGTTGAGCGCTTACTGGGTGCAGAGCACTGTGCTAAGCGCTTGGGATGGACCACTGGATAACAGAGAGAGAGACCATATCTGCCCAGAGACGGGCTCACAGTCTGAACAGGGGAGACCGACAGCAAAGCAAAGCAAGTAGTCATTCCATCGTCTATATTGAGCGCTTACTAGGTGCGGAGCACTGGACTAAGCGTTCGGCATGGACAGTTCATCCACGGGGAGACCCTCCCTGCCCCACGATGGGCTCACAGTCCAAACAGGGGAGACAGGAACACAAAATAAGTAGCCATTCAGTCGTATTTCTTGAGCGCTTACTAGGTGCGAAGCACTGGACTAAGCGCTTGGGATGGACAGTTGGGCCACAGGGAGAGAGACCCTCTCTGCCCCATGACAGGCTCACAGTCTAATCGGGGGGAGACGGGAACACAAAATAAATAGCCATTCCATGGTATTTATTGAGCGCTTACCAGGTGTGGAGCACTGGACTAAGCCCTTGGAATGGACAATTGAGCCACAGAGAGAGACCGACCCTGCCCAGCGACGGGCTCACAGTCTAAACGGGGGAAGACAGACAACAAAGCCAAAGAAGTAGTCAGGGATCAATACCATCCAAAGAGATAAGTAGAATTATAGATATAGACACATCACTATCAAAATAAATAGAGTCATAAATAATACATAGAAATATGCACAAGTGCTGTGGGGAGGAGAAGGGGGAAGAGCAGAAGGGGGGAATAATAATGGTGGTATTTGTTAAGCGCTTACTATGTGCCAAGCACTGTTCTGAGCACTGGGGGAGTGACAAGGTGATCAGGTTGTCCCACGTGGGGCTCACCGTCTTAGGCCCATTTGACAGATGAGGTCACTGAGGCACAGAGAAGTGACGTGACTCACCCAAGGTCACCCGGCAGTCAAGCGGCGGAGCCGGGATTAGAATGAAGGGACAGAGAAGGGAGAGGGAGGCGGGGAAATGCCTTTTGGAAGTGATGTGACCATAATAAGGCTTTTGAAAGGTGGGGAGGGTGGTGGTCTAGTGCGTAGGGAGGGGGAGGAAGTCGAGGCCAGGGGGAAGATGGGGGCAAGAGGTCGGCAGCGAGACAGAGGAGGCAGAGGCACAGCGTGTAGGTTGGCGTGAAAGGGACCGAGTGTGCCGACTGGGTTGTCATAAGAAATCAGCAGCGTAACGTGGGAGGGCGAGCTGAGTCGGTGCTTAAAAGCCGGTGGACCCAAGTGCGTCACTTGCTTCTGCTGGGGAAACTGAGGCATAGAGGTTGAACAAAAGACGCACGGTCACACGTGAGTCCCTGGCAGACCAGGTCCCCCGGCTCGCCGGCCGCCGTTCTGTCCGTTGGACTTGTTTTAATGGTCTTTATTGAGTTCTTGCTGTATTACCATTGCAGCGTGGCTCAGTGGAAAGAGCCCGGGCTTGGGAGTCAGAGGTCATGGGTTCGACTCCCGACTCTGCCGCTTGGCAGTCGTGTGACTGTGGGCAAGTCACTTTACTTCTCTGGGCCTCAGTTCCCTCATCTGTAAAATGGGGATTAACTGTGAGCCTCCCGGGGGAAAATCCGATTTCCCTGTATCTACCTTAGCGCTTAGATCAGTGCTCCGCACATAGTGAGCGCTTAACAAATACCAACATTATTATTATTATATGCAGGGCGCTGTACTAAGCGCCTGGTATAATACAGTATGAAAGGATGGGCAGATGTGATCTCAACCCACAGGGAGCTTTCGGGCTACAGGGGAAGGCAGACGTTAAAATTATTTAGGGGAAATAGTCAAGAATAAGGATATTTACCTGAGGGTCGTGGGGCTGGGGTGAGCCTCAAAGCGTTGAAGGGGCACCTGGCCAGACGCGGAGTCGACAGTGAGGGCTTCGTCAGGGAAGGCCTTTTGGAGGAGATGTAGTTTTTAGGAGGGTCTGCGGTTGGGATTTTGGACGTGAAAGAGGAGGAAATGGAATTGCAGATGCCCCAGAAGTTGGAAATCGAAAGTTTTTGAGGCAGGGAACTCGTAAGGAATCGGGGTATTTGCTCAAGATTTTGAACGCGACGAGGAGGTCCTAACTTTTGGACAAGGAAATGCTTCCACCTCGCAGGAAAACAAAGTTTCTCTGTGGTCCATTGGAGACTGCGGCAACTCGGGCCCTGACAGCTATGAGGGAGACCATCAGTTGTTATGCGACATCACCCACCATGGAGACGTCATGGATTTGCAGGTGAGACGACTGGAGAGATCCAAAATAATTTGAAAAAAATCACTTAGGTAAAAGTGTCAGTAGGTTGATCAGAACAGCAGTCGAATATTGTTCCCGATTTGGATTGGGGAAGGTGATTAGTTGGAGGAAAGAACAGTAATAAAAGTAGGTTTTTAAGCACCGTAGGGAACACCGGGGTTGCTCCGATACTGTCGGAACAGGCTCCGACCCCGCCCCACGTGTGGTTCGTAAATTAAGGGGAGAGAGAGCGAGTATTTAATCCCCCTTTTACGGATAAGATCTGAGGCACGGAGAAGTAACTTGCTCAAGGTCAGACAACAGACAAGTAGTAGAGCCAGACGTAGAATCCCGATCACCTGCCTCCCGCTCCTGTGCTCTTTCCACCAGGCCCCGCTGCTTATTTCACATTTCTCCGTATAGACTTTAAGCGTTTGAAATTATAATCGAGGTTTTCGTAGTAGTAAATGTCGTATCTGGCAAGCACTCGCTGTACGCCGTGTACAAGGCAGTCACTTCAGCCACAGTCCATGTCCCCTTGGGGGCTCACAGGCTAATGCGGAGGGCAAACTGGTATCTTATCCCCATTTTACGGATGAGGAGAGAGGCATGGAGAGGGGAGGTGACTTGCTCGAGTTCACAGTCAGCAAGCGGCGGAACTGGGTCTCCTAACTCCTAGGCCCGTGCTCTCTCCATTGGGCCGTGCTGCGTGATGGAGTTAAATTGTTTCTCTGTTTCCGGTATTTTTCGCATCTCTAACAAATACAATTTTTCTGTTTAGTTTTTGGATCAGGAAAGAATTGTAACCGCTTCGTCAACAGGGTGTGTCACAATCTTCCGTCACCATCCAAATAACCAGGTAAGTATATCTGGGGTGCAAAATTTGCATTTGCCGTTACTTTTAGGGAAGGATTTTTAAATTCAGCAAGACGAATGATTTCAGAACGGTCAGTTTAAGCAATTAAGTTCATTTCTGGCTGAACGCAAATTAGTTTTTATTACATTTTAGTTCTTGTCCAGTCCTAGCATTCATTATCCATCTGTTTGTCTCTCATAATAGGGTCTTGTGCCCAGGCAGGTCCTCTCTCTTCTGGAAGAAAATGAGAATGCTTATTTTCTAAGGACCATTAAAGCAACAAAGATCAGATGGCTTATTTCTACTAATAGTCCCTAGATTTGAATTACGTGGGACCGATTTTTTTTTTTTTAATCAAAGAGCTCAAACCAGGGTTTCTTTGTTTCTAAATTTGCTTACTGAGGGCAGGGAACCTTTCTACCAACTCTGCTATATTGTATTCTCCCAAGTGTTCTTCATACAGTAGGCGCTCAGTAAACACGATTGATCGATTTAAGGTGCAAACCAAATATCTTTACTCTTGGAATGCTTGTGGTGGTTCTGATGGTGGGCATCATTTAGTAAATACACAAATCGGGCATTTTCTCTGTGTTCAAAGATATTGCCTATCTGTGTAATATTGATTGGAAGACTTCAATTTATGAATAGTGCTATGTTTCCTGGCCTCTTGTCCATGGGAGGAAAGAATGAAATTCTGCCTCTGAAAGAGAATGGTCAATGTAGGGAAAGTAAGAATATGTGTGTTTTATTTAAATTAGTTGGTTTGGAACCTGGCTGGAGGCTCTGAGGTGGGAAGAATATCCTAAAAATAGGGGGAGTACATTAGGACTGAATACACCGTAAAAAGGTTCTCACTGAAGCCCTTTTTGGCCATTAGAAGAATCAAAGTTGAGGTGGAGTGGTTGGGACATTAGGGCCCAGGAGTCTAATGAGATGAATTAGAGGGATTTATGAGGAGGAAACGATTTTGAGACGGAAACTGAATCGTGTTATGCTTTGAGTACTTTAGACATTGCCAGGGTTTTTGTTCCATTCACTGTATTGCTGGAAGAGGAGGAGGCTTTTCTTTTTCACTGTAGTCGATTAAGCGTCTCGTTTCTGATAATTCTACACTTTCAACCGGGTAAGTAGGGCTCACTCACTACACACGACCTCCGGGAGGGGAAGGAAGGCAGCCCCCGATGAAGGGAAAGCAGCAGGGGCATTGAAGGGGAGACCTTGGACCTGCTCCCAGAGCTTGACGGCAACTAGGGAGAGTTCCGTGATCTCTTTATCTCAGATCAATACCTAATAATAATAACTGAGGTATCTGTTAAGCGCTTACTACGTGCCAGCCACTCTTCTAAACGCTAGGGTGGATACGAGCAATTCGGGTGGCACACGGTCCCTGTCCCACTTGGGGCTCACAGGCTCAATCCCCATTTTTCAGAAGAGGTACCTGAGGCACAGAGAAGTGATGTGACTTGCCCAAGGGCACACAGCAGACAAGTGGCGGAGCCGGGATTAATAATAAGCTTGGGTGGGGACTTAGACCCAGGACCCTACTCCGTGGGGAGCTCTCCTAAAGCTCAGAGGCTGGGAGGTGGATTTGGAGGCCACCTGTTTCCCCCCACCCCCTTCTTCCTCGCCCTTTCCACTCCCTGAACGCTTCTCCCGCAGGGGGAGAGGCACGAGAGTCGGCTGGTGAGGGGAGAGCCGGCATTTATTAATTAATTAATTGTATTTATCGAGCACTTGCTGGGTGCAAAGCACTCTACTAAACACTTGGGAGAGGACAATATAGCATCAAACATTCATTCATTCAATAGTATTTATTGAGCGCTTACTATGTGCAGAGCACTGTACTAAGTGCTTGGAATGAACAAGTCAGCAACAGATAGAGACGGTCCCTGCCGTTTGACGGGCTTACGGTCTAATCGGGGGAGACGGACAGACGAGAACGATGGCAATAAATAGAGTCGAGGGGAAGAACATCTCGTAAAAACAATGGCAGCTAAATAGAATTGAGGCGATGTACATTTCATTAACAAAATAAATAGGGTAATGACAATATAAATACTATTAAATGAATACAGTTGAGCGGACGAGTACAGTGCTGAGGCGATGGGAAGGGAGAGGGGGAGGAGCAGAGGGAAATGGGGGGAAAAGAGGGTTAAGCTGCGGAGAGGTGAAGGGGGGGGCGGTAGAGGGAGTAGAGGGAGAAGGGGAGCTCAGTCTGGGAAGGACTCTTGGAGGAGGTGAGTTTGAAGTAGGGTTTTGAAGAGGGGAAGAGAATCAGTTTGGCGGAGGTGAGGAGGGAGGGCGTTCCGGGACTGCGGGAGGACGTGGCCCCGGGGTCGACGGCGGGATAGGCGAGACCGAGGGACGGTGAGGAGGTGGGCGGCAGAGGAGCGGAGCGTGCGGGGTGGGCGGTAGAAAGAAGGGAGGAGAGGTAGGAAGGGGCAAGGTGATGGAGAGCCTCGAAGCCTAGAGTGAGGAGTTTTTGTTTGGAGCGGAGGTCGAGAGGCAACCACTGGAGGTGTTTAAGAAGGGGAGTGACATGCCCAGATCGTTTCTGCAGGAAGATGAGCTGGGCAGCGGAGTGAAGAATAGACACATTCTCCGCCCACAACAAGCTCACAGTCTCTAGGGGCATGAAAGTAAACGGGTGAGAGTAGGCTGGTGAGAGGAGAGGGAGCTCCTCTCGTAACGTGTCCCCGCAGGGACCACGGCACCGACTCTTGCTCGCGATGCCTTTATTTTCCCTCTGCCAGATCGTTTAACAGCAGCACTTGGCTTTTGTTTTTCTTTCTTTTTAACCTTCTCACGCTTCTTTCTTGCAGACCCTGTCAGTGAATCAGAAGTGGGAAGGAGCCCACCACCACGCTGGTCTGGCCAGTCCTTGTAGGAGCGCACCATGTACGAGCGTGGCCTGTAACAACCCAGAAATCGTCACTGTTGGAGAAGATGGAAGAATAAATCTCTTTAGGGTAGACCACAAAGATGCCGTTCGAACTATAGGTGAGAGAAAGAATTGTTTGAACCTATTGTATTTTTGCCAGTAGCGTCTTTAGCAGTTTCACGCCTTAAATCAAATCCATTTCAAATAGGCCAAGTAGCAGAGGGGGTGGACGCTTACCTCGGTCTCGTCTATTGCCCCGCCAGCCCCTTGCCCACATCCTCTTTCTGGTTTGCAACTCCCTCCCCCCTCGTATCCCACAGACCGTCACTTTCCCCACCTTCAAAGCTTTATTAAAATCATATCTCCTTTAAGAGGACCTCCCCGAGTAAGTCCTCATTTCTTCTCCTCACTCTCCCTTCTGCATCGCCCGGCACTCGAATTCGTACCCAGTAAACACCGGATATTCACTCCAGTCTCAGCTCCGCAGTATTTTTTATGGACATCCCCCTAGTTTATTGAATGCCTGTCGCCCCTTCTAGACTGTAAGTTCCTTGCGGGCAGGGAACGAGTCTACCCAGTCTGTTATGACGTACCCTGCCGAGTGCAGAGTACAGTGCATAGCACAGAATAAGTGCTCAATAAATACCACCGGTCGATTATCTATTTTCTTTTTAATTTAAAGTCTGAACTCACACGATCATTTTCTCATTACAGACAATGCAGATAGCAGCACCCTTCATGCAGTGACCTTCCTTCGCACGCCCGAGATTCTGACCGTTAATTCAATTGGGCAGTTAAAAATATGGGATTTCAGACAACAGGAAAACGAGCCCTCTCAAATACTGTCCCTGTGAGTGTGATTTGGAGATAAGAAAAGTTTGGATTATCTAAAGCTTGAGTTAAAGAATCTCTTGACGTGGCACGAGAGCAGCATTTCTTTTCGATGGCACTTTTTGAACCAAGTCCTCTGTATTGTAGTTTGGGTGGGTAGCTTGGAATTGGCCCCTTCAGGTCCGGGCGAGAATGTCATTGAGCGTTCTTTGCCGTAATGATGGTGGACGTATTCATGCGTTTACCCAAAACTCCCACGCGGAAGTTGTGTCATCCTTTTTCCTTGAGGCCTCTGTGATGAAGAATAGTTCACGGCTGTAGAATTCTCCACTGTCTTATTTTCAGGTGCTGTTATAGTTTGTGTCGCATAGGTCACCAATGTCAGAAATATAAAAAACAGGAGTGAAAAGTCTGTCTCTTCCATTAGGTTGAAAATCTCCTTGAGGGCAGTAATTGTGTCTTTTACTGCCCGGGTCTATTCCCCCTGCACCTAGTAGAGTGATCTGCCCAGGTCGTGTGCAGAAAATTGTGCCGGTACCGATTCTGCACTGGGGGCTTGGCTCGCTGGAGTGAATCGCCTAGCCGAGGTAGGAAAGGGGGGCGTGATTTAGGAAGATTGAGTTGAGAGGGTGGTCCAGGCATGGGCAGACGTTTCCACATTTGGGAGTGGCGTATGCAGCGGCTTGGCTCGACTGGAGTAGACAGTATGGGGCGGCCTACACTGGGGTCGTGAAAGGCTGAAGCCAAGAAGGCCGACAAGAAAGTCGTTACGGCAGTCGGTGGTAGAGAAGCAGCCAGATCTAGTGGAAAGAGCAGAGGCTAAGGAGTCAGAGGATGTGGGTTTCCATCCTGGCCCCGCCACGTACCTGCTGTGTGACCTTGGGCGGATGACTTCATTTCTCTGTGCCTCAGGTCCCTCGTCTCCAAAAGGGGATTCGGTTCCTCTTCTCCCTCCTGCTTAGGCGGCGAGTCCCGTGTGGGACCTGATTATCTCATATCTACCCCTGCACCTAGTACAGCGCTTGGCCATAGCGCTTAACAAATACTATTATTATTGTTGTTGATGGAGTCCCACCTGAGTACAAAGCAGAGAACTAAGGGCAGCTTAAGCAAGACACGTATTCCCTGCCCTGAGGGAGTTTGCAGTCTACTAAGTGAGACAGACAGACAAAGCTTATTGATAAATAGGAGAGCAAAAGGAAGGATAAAAATGGAGCCAGAAGCAGCACAGATATGTTAGGAAGAAAGAGCCAGATAAATGCCTCGATATGCAAATGTGCACGCATGCATACCCCAGGATCTGTATGCAGCAAATTCTTTGAAAATGCAGGTGTATTGTGAGTCGTCATATTGTAGGTTGCGCAGGCTTAAACGTAATTTGTAAGATTCCAGGTGACCGAGCCCTCCAGGTAACCGAAAATATTAATGTAGACCTCTCTCGTCATTTCTTTGTTCCGTTATTCTTCCCAGTCTCATCCCCCCAGCCCCCAGAATTTTTCTTTGGCAGACCAGAGAGGCGTGTGACGCCGCCCCTGCCCTCACCGTGCCCCGCGTTTATTCTTCCAAGTCTCATCCCCCCAGCCCCCAGAATTTTTCTTTGGCAGACCAGAGAGGCGTGTGACGCCGCCCCTGCCCTCACCGTGCCCCGCGTTCCTGGGGCCCGGCCCCCCACAGTTCTTGGGTCCTGGCTACCCGGCTCTCTGCCCTGGAGGCCGCCTCACTGACAGCCCCCTCACCCCCTTCCTCTATCTCTCTCGCACAGAGTCCCCCAGGAGCTCCTTTCCCCTAACAAAGCTGCCCAAATCCCTGCCACTCTCCCAGCCCTTCCCCTCTCGAGGCTATGGGGACTGACCCTGTCCCCTGTCTCCTTGGTGTTCCCTGCTGGCTCCGGCTACAGACCTGCTGAAGTTTGAGGTCTTAGCGGCAGGACTTGAGGCTTATGGCAAGCACTTTGTCATGTGCGTGTGTATAAAAATATATATAATGGATGTTGTGGATAAAGAGGTGAGAGACTGACTTAGCCATCTGGAATGGGACGGAAATTGCTCGGAACAGGGCAAGGCGGAACAGCGGAGGAGTGGGCAGGGAGGAGATTTTTCTGGCGATGACTGGAAGCAACTTGGGATAAGACTTACATATCCCGGGCTTTGTCAGCAGTTGGGGCATGACACGTCTCCAGGCTTTATAGGGGTCATTTGGAACCAGGAGAATGCCTGAATATTGATAACACTTGAATACGCACAGATTTAAAGGTGGCCTTAAAGGTGGCCGTAGGTTTTCATGGCTAGGGTGTTAGGAATTAATTGCAGCTTAATTGGGGAAGCCAGCATCATCCTCAACAGTCATTTACTGAGCACTTATTATGTGCAGAGCACTGTATTAAGTGCTTAGGAGAGTAAGAATTAGCACTTTTTTTAAAAAAAAAAAAGTATTAAGCACTTGCTGTGTACCAGTCACTGTTCTGAGCACTGGGTAGATACAAGGTAATCAGGTTGGACACAGACCATGTTCCTCGTGGGGCTCACAGTCTTAATCGGATGAGGTCACTGCTGCACAGAGAAATGAAGTGACTTGCCCACGGTCACCCAGCAGACGAGTGGCGGAGTTAAGATTAAAACGCAGGTCCTTCTGACTCCCAGCCTCGTGCCCTCTCCCCCAGGCTTCCCTGCCCCTAACGAGCTGACCTGGAGAGCGTGGCGTTTTAGGAAGGCTGTAAAGATGGGGAGGGAGAGCTGAGGCCTCGGTTTGGACAGGAGTAGCCAGGGTCCAGAGTGGGTAAACAGGGTGAGATGCATAAGAATTGAGCGCTAAGTACAGTTAAGATTGGGAGAGGGAAGCGTGGGAAGGGGAGAGGAGCGAGTAGAGAGAGAGAGCTGGTCCTTGTCATTGACTTTGAGGCTCTCCACTAGCTCTGTCCATCTTACCTCTGTCAACTCTCTTCGCCTGTTCTTTCCCAGCTCACACTGTCCTTTCCTCCCAAGCTCTCTCTCTGACCGTGTCATGTTTTCGGCCCTCCCACCACCGACCCCCTACCTCTCCCTCAGTCGAGAACTCTGCTCCCAATCTGCTGGACCGCCCTGCTCCTCCTCTTTAAAGGTCTCAAAAAAAAATCCCAACTCCCACAGAAGTCTTCCCTGCTTCATTCACCACACTCTTGCCATTTCAGGCCAACGCCTCTGCTTAGCACTTAGTATTAGTGGGGTATTTTAGGGTGTCCGATCCGATTTGCCTGTATCCACCCCGGTGCTTAGTACAGTGCTTGGCACAGAGTAATCGCTTAACAAATACCACAGTTATTACCGTGTGCGTAGATAGAAGATAAATGCAATCTCTGTCACACTGTGGGCTCACAGTCTTTAAGTCTGCGGAACTGCTATTGAATCCCCACTTTACAGATGAGGAAACTGAGGCACAGAGAAGTTAATTGACTTGCCCACATTTTCACAGCAGGCAAATGGCAGAGTCAGGATTACTTTTGGGCTTTAATGTGATTTTCGGGCTCCTCGTGCATATGTTTATATTCATTCATCTAATGTGCTTATCTGCCCAATAATAGTAATATTGTGTTATCCAATAAGCACGTACTGTGAGCCAAGCAATGTACTGACCTCCAGAATAGATACAAGAGAGTCAGGTCCCACATGGGACTCACAGTAGGAGGGAGAACAGTTATCGAATCCCCATTTTGCAGAAGAGGGAACTGAGGCAAAGCGAAGTTGTGACTTGCCCAAAGTCACACACAGCAGACAAATGGCAGAGCTGCGATGAAAGCCCAGGTCCTCTGACTCCCAGGCCCAGGCTTTTTCCGCTAGACCACGCTGCTTCCCGGCATTTCAGCTGTTTGTTCCTGGTAATAATAGTAATGTTGGTATTTGTTAAGCACTTACTATGTGCGGAGCACTGTTCTAAGCGCTGAGGTAAATACAGGGTAATCAGGTTGTCCCACATGAGGCTCACAGTTAATCCCCATTTTACAGATGAGGTCACTGAGGCCCAGAGAAGTGAAGTGACTTGCCCACAGTCCCACAGCTGACAAGTGGCAGAGCTGGGATTCGAACCCGTGACCTCTGACTTCCGAGCCCGGGCTCTTTCCACTGAGCCACGCTGCTTCTCTGACGGTGAGCCCCCTGTGGGACAGGGACTGTGTCCAGCCCGATTTGCTTGTATCCACCCCGGCGCTTAGTAGAGTGCCTGACACGTAGTAAGAGCTTAACGAACACGACAATTATTAGTCTCTCCGTGATATAACAGTAGCTTAGACCAGGGTCACAACTGGTCTAAGGTCTGGAGAAACTTCAGCCTTTTCCTGTCAGGGTAGAAGAAGGAGAAGCAGTCTTCCTAAAAGGTCTTTTTCCAAAAAGGTGATAAAATGGTACACTTTTTTTTTTCCTCAAAAAGTGTGCTTTTTGAATTTTCTTCTGGTAGAAGGAAGGAGCGGTTGTGACAAATGCGGGAAAAGAACAGGGAGAGGTAGCAGTTGACCGTACGCAAAAGCTGTCGGAGTGAAAAGTCGAGAATGACACCATTCATTCATTCATTCAATAGTATTTATTGAGCGCTTACTATGTGCAGAGCACTGTACTAAGCGCTTGGAATGAACAAGTCGGCAACAGATAGAGACAGTCCCTGCCGTTTGACGGGCTTACGGTCTAATCGGGGGAGACGGACAGACGAGAACAATTTGGGAAGAAAAGGAGGCTTAGGAGAGAAGTTGAGAAGTTCAGTTAAGATGTGGGACAGCCTGGTGGACATCTGGTCAGAAGGTCAGCAGACTTGAAACCTTAGAGGTGGAGAGAAATTGGCTAGACCGAAATATTCCTGAGGAAGGATCAGCAGGATTTAATGATAGGTCGGACATGGATGGCAAATAAGGATTCGAAAGGCGATTCCAAGGTTACGGGATCTTCAGCTACTTTTTCTCTTCTTCCCTTAAAGCAAAAAAGGCATCCAAGTCCAAAACCTACGGAATTGGTTGCAAATCAAAACTTGCCCAAGAGTAGGTGCTCTCATGAGTAGCAAATACCATTTGTAGAATGCCATGGAAGTGTTTATTTGCAACGTGGAAAGATTTGTCACTAGTTGTCAAGCATGCTCCTGTCGTTCCTGACTTCCACAAACGTAAACCGAGAATTCATTCAGTAGTATTTATTGAGCGCTTACTATGTGCAGAGCACTGTACTAAGCGCTTGGAATGGCCCGCTTTTTTTTGTTCAAGTGAAAAATTGTATTTGAGGTGATTTTCAGAGAGTAATTGAAATCTAATGAGTTTTAAGAGCTATTTAAGGTGTACTTAGAAGAATGCCATTCAGGTGGTTGTCGCCGGTAAAATTTTGATACGATTCATAGAGCTTAACAAGTTCCTCCAGATGCCGAAGTTGGTGTTGAGAGCCGACTGAGGTTGCGGTGGTTTGGAGCGACGCCTTCTGTTAATATAAAGAGAAGGAGCCAGCGAAATGGGAGTACAAGTCTTCTCTTGTTCTGGCCTCCCCGACAGGACCGGCGACAGAGTTCCGCTCCATTGCGTGGATAGACATCCCAACCAGCAGCACGTAGTAGCTACCGGTGGCCAAGACGGAATGCTGAGCATCTGGGACGTTAGACAAGGGAGCATGCCGGTGTCTCTTCTAAAGGCCCACGAAGCCGAAAGTACGTATTTTCAGCAGAGAGTTGAACGAGATATATTATTTCCGGGTTGCTTTCTTCAAAGTCAGAACTTTATTCCTGCTTTTGGTCTTCCCTGAGAGCGACGCCTGGCATGTAATAGAAACCTCCTAACAAGCCGTGTGTTTTAAAATTGGTTTTATGAAAATGAATTGGTAGATTTTTAAAAGGTAATCTTTCCCATAGATTCCATTGGGGCATTTCAAGTAAATAATTTTTTAAAATCCCACCCTTTTTTGTTTATTAATTGGAGTTTTCAATATAGGATTTGTAAGTCCACATTAAGGGAGGATTGACTGAAACATTTAAATCTTTCTAGCCTAGCAGGCCAGCAGTAATCCTTTAAAACATGGGAACCAGCACATTTATCTGTTGTCTATTTGGTGAATTGGCCAGAGACGTGCAACAAAAATGTGACAAACAAATGCTCTCCAGTTATTTCTTCTAATTTTGGAATAATGTTAAGGACTCTCTACTGAGGAGTCCAAAACTTGGTAATTTTCTTGACTATGGAGTTCAGTTCAATTTCACTTTGCTCTAAAAAGGGAGCGGTTGTGGGGAACTAAAAGGGGTTTGTGGCGTAGGACAGTTGTGCGAAACAGAGAGGACTGCGAAGTGGGGTGGAGAAGGAGGTGCGGAAGAGGAAGGGAATGTGGAATGCAGTGGTAAGAAGAAACAGTTCTTTCCTTGCGTCAAGATTGGATACGTTAAGTTTACTGTATCCCAGCCCCACAGCGCTTACATACATGTCTCATTTGTTCATTTATATTAATGTCTGACTCCCTCTCTAGACTGTAAGTTTGTTGTGGGCAACGAATACGTCTGTTTATTATGCCAGATGCTTAGTACAGTGCTTGCCGCATTGTAAGCGCTCAATAAATGTGACTGAATGAATAAATTTAAGCATCAGGGGCAGATGGGAAAAAAGCGAGCTAAAATTATGTACCCATGGGCGTTTGTGCACTCCAGAAGAGTTGTTGAGGGTATTCAGTTTGATTTTCATGCCCCAGTTTGAGCATTGCATATTCACAATAGTAAAAGCGAGTCGGGGAATTGAATATCACCTGTTGAACTGTTCTGCACAGGAGTAAACGTGATTCTTCTGATTTTTGTAGTGTGGGAGGTTCACTTCCACCCATCGAACCCGGATCATCTGTTCACTTGTTCTGAAGATGGATCCCTTTGGCACTGGGATGCCTCTTCTGATCTGTCTGAAAAACCGTCGCTCTTCCACCAAGGTAAGACATCCTAAAAGCACACTTCTTTGGGGAAAAAAAAAGTGTACTATTATCATCTTTTTGGAAAAAGACCTTGTAGAAAGACTGATTATCCTTCTTCCACCCTGCCAGAAAACAGCTGAATTTTCTCCATTCATTCATTCAGTAGTATTTATTGAGCGCTTACTATGTGAAGAGCACTGTACTAAGCGCTTGGAATGGACCATTCAGCAACAGATAGAGACAATCCCTGCCCAGTGATAGGCCCACAGTCTAATAGGGGGACTCCAAAATATGGAGGTTACATAGTATTCTTATTACAGCTGTTCTTCCTCCAAGGTTGAAGCTGGTAGTGTAAAGCTAAGGAGCAAGGCTTAAAAGTTTCAGATTTTTCAGCATATTATTGGGCAGCAGGAGAGAATGCTTGGCTCCTATTTGCTGGCTGCCACTGTCACATGTTACCTGAGGAGAAAACAGCTTAGCTGCCCTTTCGACATATTCCCAAAACAGTAAGTTTCAGCTTCCTCATGATTAAAGACCTATGTTCCCCACCCAAAAAAAAGCACTAAAAGGGGAGAAGCAGACAGGAAATGGACTGGGCTGGAGATGAGAATGGCAGGGAGGAGACAGTGCAGAATCCTGTCGGATTCGGGCCTGGGAATCCGAAGAACCTGGGTTCTAATTCCGGCTCCGCCACTTGTCTGCCGGGTGACCACTTTTCTGTGACTGAGTTACCTTGTCTGTACAGTGGAGATTAAGACTGGGACAAGGTCTTTGTCCAACCTGACTAACTTGTATCTACCCAAGTTTTAGTACAGTACCTGGCAAATAGTGAGAGCTTAACAAACGCCTTTAAAAAAAAAAAACACAACCACCAAAAAAAGCCTCCTTCTTGTGAGCGGCTGCCAAAATTAAGTTTTGATGGGGAGGAACTTAAAAATGATTGGACTAAAGTGAAGCTTTTGGCTTGTGGATTTAATCTCTTATGCTTTTCCATTTACTATTGGTAATTAGATATTTGCTATCCTGGTAAATGAGTTCCTTAATACCACTGTACAAGCTCGTTCTAAGGAATGAGCGTTTGTGTTCCAGTATTGGTATCTCTTGGTTTCCTACCAAAACCCTGAGATGATTTTTTTTGCTATAACTATCAGTAATACTGATAATAGTAATAATAGTTGCGGTTATTTGTTAAAGGCTTACTATGTACTGTTCTAAGTGCTGGAGTAGACCTCCATGAGGAAACTGAGGCACAGACAACCTAAGTGACGTGCCCAAGATCACGCATCAGGCAGGTGTCACAGCTGGGCTTAGAAAACACGTCCTCTGACTCCCTGGTCCGTCCTCTCTCCACTGTTGAGAGCTTAACGTTTTAATAAGGGCTTGGGATAAGACAGTAGAGTTAATAGACACGATAAATAATTCTTATGTAAAACATATCTTGTAATAGACTTTATAGTTACCAGGGGGAAAATGTTCCAAAATTAAATTTCCTTTTCTTTGTGTTTGTGGGGTTTTCTTTTCAGGTGGAAGAAGTAGCTCATTTTTGTTACACAGCACTGTTAACCATCCTCACATCAATCAGTCTATTGTGAGTTCGTGGCTAAGCACCGATCCAGCTAAAGACCGGATGGAGATCACCAGCTTGCTCCCCAACAAGACTCTCTCTGTAAATAGTTTAGATGTTTTAGGACCTTGTCTTGTCTGTGGAACTGATGCAGAAGCAATTTACGTTAGTAGGCAGCTTTTTGCATGAAAATATCCTAAATGTCAAAAGTTCATTTGGGGGTCCAAAGTTTGAATTGCCTTAAAACTCTTGAAGTTTTTAGGAGTGGTCTTCTGAATTCCAGAAATATGAAATAGGTAACAGTGATGTTAGAGGTGCCTGGATATTCTTGGACATTCTGACGGTCGTAAGTGAATTCCCGTAGCCATTTTTTCCCACTTTTTCTCAACTACCTTCCATCTTTGAGATTACTTCCTGGTATTTCCCTCCCCCGCCCTTCGCAACCCTCCAAATTGGAAAAGGATATTTTTTGGTGAAAACAAAAAGTGACAAATGTAACTTTCGGGTGTTCAAGGATACAAAAACACTTTGTTTAAAAATTTCCAGTGACAGAAATACATTTGACCTGGTTACCTTAATAGTACTTTTGAAAGCCGAACACTAGACCAAAATATTTTTGGTAGAAATTATTTTTTTTACCTTTATTTTTCATTTAACACTTTTGAAATTTGCCTCGGGAAGCTGACGAGATTTTTGTGCTGAAGTACTACAACCAAATTGTAAAACTTAGGTCTGAATATGTTTTCAGTCTGAAATTTAGAAAGTAATTCCTTGGGTTTATTTTTTTATTGGGGGGGAGGGGGCATTTCTAAAGAATGGTGAAAATATCACATGGCTGTATATGAGATATTGTCATCTAATTGGTATTTTTTTGTACAGATTGTACCTAGACTAAAATAGAAGTTTAATTAAATTCTGTAAAGTAAAACTTGATACTGTGTAATTTTTTATGGAATTTAACCATCTACTATGTGCTAGGCACTATACTAAATGCTGGGGTAGGTACGAGCTAATCAGGTTACATACAGTCCATGTCCCACATGGGACTCTAAGTCTTAATCCCCATTTTACAGATGAGGTAACTGAGGCACAGAGAAGATAAGTGACTCACCTAAGGTCACACAGCGGAAAGTGGCAGAATCAGGATTAGAACCCAGGTCCTTCTGCCTCCCAGGTCCGTGTTGTATCCAGGTGACCATGTTGCCTTCTCAACCGAACTACGTGAACTATGAATTCAATTAATTTATAATTTCACTCATTCAGTCATTCAATAGTATTTATTGAGCGCTTACTATGTGCAGAGCACTGTACTAAATGCTTGGAATGTACAATTTGGCAACAGAGACAATCCCTGCTCATTGACGGGCTTACAGTCTAATCATGCATAGTTCACTATTAGAAAAGAAAAGCCAAATCATTCTGTGTTTTCGCTAGATTTTGAGTTGTTTTTCCTCTGCAGCCCTTTCTTTTTACACTAAAAATTAAGAATTGAATGATACAGATTTTCTCCGCACGATAGGAGCAATACCATCTGTTTAAGCAAGGTGGCCAGTATCATTAATGTATAAACTGGGGAAGTCCTTAGAGTTATTTTCTTTGGGGGCACTCAAAAAAAAAAAATAGTTATATCAGAGAAGCACCGTGGCTCAGTGGAAAGAGCCCGGGCTTGGGAGTCCGAGGTCATGGGTTCGAATCCCGGCTCTGCCACTTGTCAGCTGTGTGACTGTGGGCAAGTCACTTGACTTCTCTGGGCCTCAGTGACCTCATCTGTAAAATGGAGATTAACTGTGAGCCTCACGTGGGACAACCTGATGACCCTGTATCTCCCCCAGCTCTTAGAACGGTGCTGTGCACATAGTAAGCGCTTAACAAATACCAACATTATTAAATCAGTGTCAGGCTAGGGTGTCCCCAGAAATTAATTATTGGAGCAGTTTGGGCTCTTGTGGAGGGCCTGGGCAAAAGGAACAAAAATAGGACCTCAGAGTTTCAGGTGAAACTTAATTGAAAGGCGAGAATGAAATTGCAATTTACTTTGGTAAATAAGGAACATGGTCCCACAGAAAAATTAAAAAGAATGGAATTCAGTAGGAATAAACTATTTAGGACTGAAAGACAAACCATACCCGAAACATGGAGGGGAAGGAATGGCTTGGCACAAGTGGAACAGGAAAGGAACTGGAGAGCATAGTCAAAGGTGCCTGTCCAGCTAATGCCCAAGGTCAGTGGACAGATGGACATTAGCTACTTAGTCACAGGGCTTTAAATGAGGATGGAAGGGATCGGATTGGGGCAGGAGAGACTCAAAATATGCTTTTAAAAAATCTCACCAGATAATGTTGTGAGCACTGGTATTATCATAATCATATCTTGGCACAAACCTAATGATGTAGCTGGGTTGTGGTCCTTGAAGTCGAGCTGTATCGTGGATGACTGTCTGTGGGGTATGTTTTCCCATAGACTTAATCATTATCAGGTAGGATCTCTTCCATTTACTGTGTGCAGAGCGCTGGACTGAAAGGATGGGAGACTGCAACATAAAGTCGATAGACACGTTCCCCTCCCACAGGGAGCTTACAGTCGAGAGTGAGGGACTGACCTTGATATAAATAAATTGTGGATATGTACAGAAGCGCTGTGGCGCTGAGGGTGGGGTGTATAAAGAATGCAAATGAAAGTGCAAGGACGACGCAGGGGAAGAAGAGGAAATGAGGGCTCAGTCGGGGGAGGCCTCTTGGAGGAGGTGTGTTTCTAATAAGCCTTTGAAGGTGGGGAGGGCGATCATCAGTCGAATATGGAGGAGGAGGGAGTTCCGGGCCAGAGGCAGGACATGGGAGAGAGGTCGGCGGCAAGATAGTTGAGATCGGGATAGTTCAAAGCATGACATTATAACATCAAATGAGGAGGTGAAGCTCGATTATGAGTTCCTGCAGAAGCAGAAGCTCGTTCTGTTGAGTGTGGTAGTGATTTTTGTAACTTGGGTGAAGACTTTGTTCAATTTAGGTTCTTTTCCTCGCAAAGCGGCTTGGATGTGGCTAGCTGCTGAAACTTCCGCTCCTTCCAATCAACGATATTATTGAGCACTGTACTAAGCACCTGAACTCACAGAGCGTACTCCTCAGGACCCCACAGGCTATTGCACACAAGCCTGGATGCCAGGATTCCCGGGGTCTGTTTTCGGTTGCTGCATCTGCCTCTGAACTCTCTCATCCCTCCTTCCGTCCCTTCATCCTCAAGTAAACACAGCGACCCGGATCCTGCTGATGGGGGAGTTCCTCCTCAATGTAAATTAGGTGAGTAGCACCATCCTTGTTCTCACCCACCGTACACTTAATAATCATAATAATGGTATTGGTTAAGCTCTTACTATGTGCCGGGCACCTTGCTAAGCGCTGGTGGGTACAAGCAAATCAGGTTGGACACAGTCCCTGACCCATGTGGGGCTCACAGTCTCAACCTCATTTTGCAGATGAAGGAACTGGGGCATAGAGAAGTGAAGTGACTTGCCCAGGGTCACAAGTGGTGGAGCTGGGATTAAAACCTATGACATTCTGACTCCCGGGCCCGTGCTCTATCCACTACGCCACGCTGCTTCTCTAAACCTGTGTTCTCCCGCTTTGCTTCGCCCTGCACTGAACTGCACTTTAATGCTCATTTTTCATCCTCCTTTCAAAGATGTCACTGGGGGAGAACGAGAACCCCCTCCCAACCACACCACCTTCCCCACCCCTGAACCCACTCCAATTTGTCACTCTGTCCCCTGGCTTTAACTGGGGTGGGGGGAGAAGTGGGTGGGCTACTTGTCTCGGTGACATCTAAGGTGAGAATTAAATCTGAAAGAAAAGTGAAAATATTATTCAGTTCAATGCAGGTGGGGGAGAAATAGGGGAGTGTTAGGGCTAGGATTAGACAGCTCACCTTCAATTCTGACTCGCTCGCTGAAGTAGCCTAGGATTTTGATAACGTTGGGCAGCCAAACTTCAGTGCTGGCCAGAACCCAAGTTTATTAATGACATCTAGTGCTTTCGTAAGCTCTTTGACAGTATTTTTCAGTATCGTTCTCCTTCCTCATCCAAAATGCCGCAAAGAGCGTGCTCTTGTCCCCTGGTGGTTTAATCCCACCCTGAAATCCAGGACCTCCTGGAAATGCTGTTCTTCAATTGTCAGTCCAAAAAGGCTCTGGTTTGGGTTTTGCAAGAAATGGAGAACAATATAAATACCCTGATGAATTTCTTTGCTTTTTTAAGATGGTGAAACCTTGTCCTCTGCACACAGTAAACGCTCAATAAGTACGATTGAAGGAATGAATTTGGCAGCGTGGCTCAGTGGAAAGAGCCTGGGCTTTGGAGTCAGAGCTCATGAGTTCGAATCCCAGCTCTGCCACCTGTCAGCTGTGTGACTGTGGGCAAGTCACTTCACTTCTCTGTGCCTCAGTTACCTCATCTATAAAATGAGGATAAAGACTGTGAGCCCCACGTGGGACAGCCTGATTCCCCTGTGTCTACCCCAGCGCTTAGAACAGTGCTCTGCACATAGTAAGCGCTTAACAAATACCAATATTATTATTATTATTATTATTCCTGAACTATTATTTTAATACCCGCATGTGATTTCAAGAGCAGGTCCATCAATGCTGTATTTAATATCAAGGGGCGAGACAGGAGCACAGACAGTGAGGTTCTAACACTGAGTCAGACTACTAGCCTTAAGCAATTCTCTCAATATCCTGCCTTCATTGGGTTGGTGTGTCTTTCCCTATAATTCTATTTGTTTATACTGTTACCTGTTTACTTATTTTGATGTCTGTCTTCCCCCGCTTCTAGACTGTAAGCCCGGTGTGGGCAGGGATCATCTCTCTTTATTGCTGAAGTGTACGGTGCATACTGTAAGCGCTCAATAAATACGACTGAATGAATGAGTGGGACATATGAAGGGACTGGACGACAGCAGCCTTCCCAAATAACTGCTCTCTAGTGAGCTAAAAAGGGGAAACCTAACTACGATGGACAGTAGCCCTTCTTGAGCCTTTAAATGCATTGATTTATTTTTTCCTCTGCCTATCATCGAACCATGTTGCGTGAATTTATCCAAACTCTGCTTCTCCTCTAGCGAAATGTAGCCCAGCTATGGTCCACTGCAAGACTGGTGGAAGACAGGTTTAGTAGTTAGGAATTAGAAATGGAGTGACTCTTCAAACGGAGGCCTTGAGAAAATGACCAAACGAAAACCACACCAGGCACAAATGCAAGTGGTAAATGCAAAATTGCAATACGGAACAATACCCTTGCTTTGGAGGAAACTATTGGACACGCAGTCTTCTCGGTCACACTTGCATACACTGGTAAAAATAAGGCACTTCATCTGCAAAGCCCATGGACAGCTAATTAAATAATCTTTGGAACATAAGATTATCATAAATACATTGGATCAGACAGTTTCCTAGCCAATGATCAAATTCAACTACAATTTAAATCACCTCATTGTCTAAACTTCCTTGGGGAAAAAGGAAATGGAAAGGTTTCCTTATACCTTCCAGGATTTTAACAATGAGCGACTCTATTCGTTTTAATTTTTAGAAGCTAATATTTGACTTCAGTGGTTTTGATTGAGAAGATTTTGTCACCCAAGTGTCGAAATTTATGGTACATTCATTTCTATTCCCGTATTCCAACTGGCAACAGAGGATTCTTGGAGAAATGGTGTTAACTGCCCTCCTTCTTATCCACCCTCGTGGATGCTAACCTTTTCCTCTAGTCACACCTCCTATTGTTCTTAACCCTTCCTGAGCCTCCTAACATTCCAAATTTTTTCTTTTTACCACCTCTTATGGACCAATGTTCCATGAATTAGCCCAAACCTTTCTGGTTCCTATAAAACTTCCTGAGTAAAGAAATAAGAAAAGAACATTTCTGTTTACTTGCATTGGGGAAGACACAAGATAATCAGGTCCCACATGGGGCTCACAGTTTAAGTAGGAGGGAGAAGAGGTATTGAATCCCCATTAGAGAAGCAGCGTGGCTCAGTGGAAAGAGCACGGGCTTTGGAGTCAGAGGTCATGGGTTTGAATCCCGGCTCGGCCACTCGTCAGCTGTGTGACTTTGGGCAAGTCACTTAACTTTTCGGTGCCTCAGTTACCTCATCTGTAAAATGGGGATTAAGACTGTGAGCCCCAAGTGGGACAACCTGATTCCCCTGTGTCTACCCCAGCGCTTAGAACAGTGCTCAGCACATAGTAAGCGCTTAACAAATACCAACATTATTATTATTATTTTGCAATTGAGGGAACCGAGGTACAGAGAAGGTAGGTGACTTGCCCAGGGTCACCTAGCAGATGCGTGGTGGAGCCGGGATTAGAATTCATTCATTCATTCAATAGTATTTATTGAGCGCTTCCTATGTGCAGAGCACTGTACTAAGCGCTTGGAATGAACAAGTCGGCAACAGATAGAGACAGTCCCTGCCGTTTGACGGGCTTACAGTCTAATCGGGGGAGATGGACAGACAAGAACAATGGCAATAAATAGAGTCAAGGGGAAGAACATCTCGTCAAAACAATGGCAACTAAATAGAATCGAGGCGATGTACAATTCATTAACAAAATAAATAGGGTAATGGAAATATATACAGTTGGGCGGACGAGTACAGTGCTGTGGGGATGGGAAGGGAGAGGTGGAGGAGCAGAGGGAAAAGGGGAAAAAGAGGGTTTAGCTGCGGAGAGGTAAAGGGGGGGTGGCAGAGGGAGTAGAGGGATTAGAACCCAGATCCCCTGACTCCCAGGGCTGTGCTCTTTCCACTAGGCCTTGCTGTTTCTCAATCGGAATTAGAATGGTTACCCCCTCCTCATTTCTACCTCTTCTCACCTTCCCCCCAACCCAGCCTCTCCATCTCCACTCTCAACTCTCACTCTCTTTAAGCTTTCCTTCCTCTTCTCCTCCATCCTGGATCTAAAATTTTTTTTACCATTTCCCCGTGCCTCCCAAATGTCCTTCCTCCCCGCCCGATTCCCTAAAGCAGAGGCTAGCTCTGTAAAGTCAAAACCGATGCGTTTTAAAGGTGTAAATGTAGAAATGTTGAATTGCCACTGATTTTATCTTAAAGTGTCTTAAATCCAGGACACCCTATAAATACGCCTGCCTATGTTTCCACTTTACGACTGTTCATAATAGTGCCTGTCTGGGGTCTTTGACTTTGAGTTGCGTCATTCTACCTGATGGATTAAACTCAGAAATTGCCCAGGCAAGTGATGAGCCATTCCTTTAATCTCTGCAAAGACAGGACCTAATATTCTGCCTGTCCCTCTCCTCTCTGGACTCTTCACATCTCCCCAGTGGCTTAACAGAAGAGAGACGATGGTCATAGTTGTGACCAACTTGTTCAACGCCATGACATTTTGGACAGTGGAACAAGATTGAATTTGACCCTCCTGTTCGATTTTCTGAAGTGTGTTTTGATTATCTGAACTTGCCCTGGTTCAGATTCCTGGCAGAACTGGATGGCCAGTGTTTGGAGAGCCAGTTTTCCACTGAATATTTAGCATCACCTCAGCCTCGTAAGCACTCTCAACTTTCTGTGGTCCTTATGTACACGCTGATCCACTAACTCTACTATTTCAGCATGTATTCCTCATCTCATTTATTTTGCGTAGTGCCTCGTCCTTAGATTGTCAATTCCTGAGGGCGGAGGTAGTCTTCCACCTGTTTTTTTAAGCAGTGGTACGTATTGATCGCTTGATGTGTTCAGGCTACTGTACTAAGTGTTGGGGATAGTACGACATAGGGATACGTCCTGCACTGCTTGTTGACTTACCCAGGCATCTGGAATCCCTACTCTCGCGTCGTATCTGTAACTTATTTATTCCTATTAATATCTGCCTCCCCCTCTAGACTGTAAACTTGTTGTGGACAGGGAATGTTTCTGTTACAGTGCCCACTCCCAAGTGCTCAGCCCAGTACTCTGCATGTAGCAAGCACTCGATACAACACCAACGATTGACTGAGTGACATGACATCTAATCATTGCAGGTCGGTCGGTTTTTCTCCTTTCCCTACTCCCTTCCCCCTCTCCTCAGTTCCCACGATTTTCCCGATCGCCCTGCATCCCGAACTCAGCTTCTCCCTCTTCTGTCTCCCCACCGCATTCTTAATGTTTCTTTCTCTTTTTAAATTAACGCCGCTGTCACTAGAGGCTGCAGCTGCAAGTCAGGCCCGCGGCACTGCTACGGAGAACCCCCCTGTGCAGCCCTGGCCGCGGTTGCTTCCCCTTTCTGCTTGTAGCCCCGGCTGTGGGAGTGGGCACAGAGACAGACTGGGGCAGAACGGAGCCGCGGGCCCGGCTGCCAACGCCTTTGTGCTGCTCATCTCCTCCACCCTGTCGGTTCCTGGCTCGGTATTGATGGCTGGAGTAAAAGTGGCAAAAAATGGGTTTTTTTTTTTATTTGTTTGCTCTTTGTGGTACTTGATAAGCACTGAAGGACTTGTCCTGACGGTACGTGATCATCAAGTTGGACACAGTCCCTTTCCCACATGGGGCTCCAAATCCGAGTAGACGGGAATAAGATTTAATTTTATAGATGAGGCAACTGGGGCGCAGAGAAGTGAAGTGATTTGCCCAAGGTCACCCAGTCGACAAGTGGCAGAGCTGGGATTACAACCCAGGTCCTCTTACTCCCGGGCCTGTGCTCCATCCACCGGGCCACGCTGCTTGGACTGCAGAAGCGGCCGTGCCCGCCAAAACAGCCGTTGCCACGATCGAAATTCAAACAAAAACAAAACCCAGGAATGTGGGGTGGTAGGTGAGGGTGCCTTGGGAAAACCAGAGGAAGGGGGCCAGGTTTGGGGTAAAGGGGAAATCAGACTTCCTCCAATTAAGAATAATAATAATGTTAATAATAATAATGTTGGTATTTGTTAAGCGCTTACTATGTGCCGAGCACTGTTCTAAGCGCTGGGGTAGATACAGGGGAATCAGGTGTCCCACGTGGGGCTCACAGTCTTAATCCTCATTTTACAGATGAGGTAACTGGGGCACCGAGAAGTGAAGTGACTTGCCCAAAGTCACACAGCTGACAAGTGGCCGAGCCGGGATTCGAACCCATGATCTCTGACTCCAAAGCCCGTGCTCTTTCCACTGAGCCACGCTGCTTCTCTTGAGCCACGCTGCTTCTCTGGTATTTATTAAGCGCTTACTATGTATCAAGCGCTCTTCTAAGTGCTGGGTTAGATACAAGGTCATCAGGTTGTCCCTCCTAGGGCTCACAGTCTTCATCCCCGTTATACAGATGAGGTAACTGAGGCACAGAGAATTCAAGTCACTTGCCCAAGGTCACACAGCTGACAAGTGGCAGAACAGGGATTAGAACCCACGACCTCCGACTCCCAAACCCGGGCTCTTGCCACTAAACCATGCTGCTTCTCTATTTTATTCTCTCATTAAGTTCTAGGTTGTCAGCCCCACAAAAGCCTTTCATCTTTAGCCATCCCACCTACGCTTTGTCTTTGTCCCCAAAAGTACATTTTGATTTACATTGATTTCCACTTCTTTATAATGAATTGTGGTATTTGGTAAGCGCTTACTATGTGCCAAACACTGTCCTAATCACCAGGGTAACTACAAGATAATCAGCTGACTTCTCTGTGCCTCAGTTACCTCATCTGTGGAGACCAGCAAATCGGGTTGGACACAACCCCTGTCCCACATGAGGCTGACAGTCTCAATCCCCATTTGACAGATGAGGTAACTGAGGCCCAGAGAAGTGAAGTGACTTGCCCAAAGTCACACAGCTGACAAGTGGCAGAGCCGGAATTAGAACCCATGATCTTCTGACTCCCAGGCTAGGGAGCGGGGCTGGTGGGCGGCCTGGCTCTTGCTGAGGCCAGCGTGCGTGAATGTGCGTGTGCAAGGCGGGTTTGCACGTGCAAGGCGGATGTGCATGTGCGTGTGTGCGTGTTTCGCTCTGCTTTGCTCTGCCGTCTGTCTCCCCCGATTAGACTGTGAGCCCGACATTGGGCAGGGACCGTCTCTATCTGTTGCCCAATTGTCCATTCCAAGCGCTTAGTACAGTGGTCTGCATGTAGTAAGCGCTCAATAAATACTATTGAATGAGTGAATGAAAGGACAGTTTCTGTCCCAACTGACCTATTAAAGTCTTTAGTACCTTTAGTGATAATAAGCACGATAATGATGGTATTTGTTAGGCGCTTACTATGTGCCGAGCACTGTCCTAAGCGCTGGCACTGCTGTGACAATCGCAGCCCCTCCCGCCCTCACCTCCTACCATCCCCTGCTGTCATCTCAGTGGAAAAAGAGCCAGGGCTTCGGAGTCAGAGGTCATGAGTTCGACTCCCAGCTCTGCCACTTGTCAGCTGGGTGACTGTGGGCAAGTCACTTCACTTCTCTGTGCCTCAGTGACCTCATCTGTAAAATGGGGATTAACTGTGAGCCTCACGTGGGTCGACCTGATGACCCTGTATCTACCCCAGCGCTTAGAACAGTGCTCTGCACATAGTAAGCGCTTAAGAAGTACCAACATTATCATTATTATTATTGTTATTATCTCCCCATCTTCCAAACCCCCCACTCGTGCCGTTCCCCAGGAATGGAATACCCCGTCTTCCCCCAAACCCCCAAGTCCTCAACCTTCCCCCTTTTCCGAACCCCATTCAAGCACCACCTCCTCCAGCAAGCCTTCTCGATTAATTCCCAAAGAGTTCAACCCAGCCTCCCCCTCTGCCATTACGTACTCGCTTCGCTTTTAAACCTGTTAGGCCGCCTTGGTGTGCGTGTCTATGTATTCCCTTGTACATTCAGTTATTTATTCCGATTGCGCTGTACGTAAAAACTCTCCCTGGTTCTACATACCAGAATGACAACGGAGGAGTGAGAGGAGGGCATTTTGGAGGAGATACGTGGCGTCGCCATGGATCAGAAACGACTCGACGGCATTTGATGACGGCTCTTTGTAAATATTTTTTATTACGTCCCTCCTTGTGGGCAAGGAACATCTTCTGTAGTACTTATTTTCCCCGGGGTCCTCACTGAATATCGTTACTACCTACAACATTGTTCTTTGTCCTGTTCCCACCATTTGTAAATAAATTATTTGCAAGTCTTCCCCCAGAGTCATGTCTCAACGCTTTTTGTTCTCCACCCAGAGCTTAGTATTCATTCAATGGTATTTATTGAGCGCTTACTATGTGCAGAGCACTGTACTAAGCGCTTGGAATGTACAAATCGGTAACAGATAGAGACAGTCCCTGCCCTTTGACGGGCTTACGGTCTTTCGGCGGCAGGCGGCCAGTACAGTACTCATCAGGTGTCCCACATGAGGCTCACAGTCTTAATCCCCCTTTTACAGATGAGGTCACTGAGGCCCAGAGAAGTGAAGTGACTTGCCCACAGTCATACTGCTGACGAGTGGCAGAGCAGGGATTCGAACCCATGACCTCTGACTCCCAAGCCCGGGCTCTTTCCGCTGAGCCACGCTGCTTCTCTACATAAGATCGGGAGTCACAGGGCCAGGTTTATGATGTTTAGGAAGGAAAGTTCATTCATGCAGATCATTCAGTAGTATTTATTGAGCGCTTACTATGTGCAGAGCACTGCACTAAGCGCTTGGAATGGACAGTTGGGCAACAGAGATAATCGCTGCCCCATGCCTTGGGGCACCTGGAGCACAGAGGGCTACAACCCTTGGTTCTGCTTTAAGCTTCAAGCCCCCAAAAGTCATAATGACAACGGCAGTCTTCAAGTTTCAATTACTAGTATTTAATATCGATGGTATTTGTTAAGCTCTATGCGCCAAGCACTGTTCTAAGCACTGGGGTGGATACAAAGTAATCGGGTTGTCCCACGGTCTTCACCCCCGTTTTCCAAATGAGGGAACTGAGGCCCAGAGAAGTGAAGTGACTTGCCCGAGGTCACACAGCAGACAAGTGGCAGAGGTGGGATTAGAACCCACGACCTCTGACTCCCAAGCCCGGGCTCTTTCCACTCAGCCATGTTTTTTTGAGCGTGTCTACTGTAGCTCTACCAGTAGCTTGCCTTGAGCACCCACTTACTACGGGGCTGTGTACTAACTACTTGGAAAGTTGTATTTTCATTCAGTAGTAGTTATCGAGCGCTTACTATGTGCAGAGCACTGTACTAAGCGCTTGGAATGGACAATTCGGCAACAGAAAGAGACAATCCCTGCCCAGTGTCGGGCTCACAGTACAGGGCTCTGCACACTGTAAGTGCTCAATAAATACGAATGGATGAAGCGTAGAATGCTGATGTGACATATTCCTTGCCCAACCTTAATCCTCATTTTAGAGAGAGAACTGAGGCACAGATAAGTGACCTGCCCGAGCTCCTGGCAGACCAGAGGTGGGATTCGAACCCGGATCCTTCCGACTCCCAGGTTTTGCAGCACCAGGCCACTTCCCACCCAAATCCCAGGGCGGCAGGCCTCGCTCTCCACCGGCTCAAGCCTATCAGTCGGTGGTATTTATTCATTCAATCGTATTTATTGAGTGCTTACTGTGTGCAGAGCACTGGACTAAGCGCTTGGCAAGTACAATTCAGCAAGAAAGAGACAATCGCTGCCCGCAGCGGGCTGGCCCTCCCTGAGTGCGGAACACTGGACTAAGCGCTTGAGAAGCAGCGTGGCTCAGTGGAAAGAGCACGGGCTTGGGAGTCATAGGTCATGAGTTCGAATCCCGGCTCTGCCACTTGTCAGCTGTGTGACTGTGGGCAAGTCACTTCACTTTTCGGTGCCTCAGTTCCCTCATCTGTAAAATGGGGATTAACTGTGAGCCTCACATGGGACAACCCGATTACCCTGTATCTCCCCCAGCGCTTAGAACAGTGCTCGGCACATAGTAAGCGCTTAACAAATGCCAACATTATTATTATAAGGTACTTGTTTTGCTGTCTGTCACCCCCTTTTAGACTGTGAGCCCGTCGTGGGGCAGGGATGGTCTCTCTCTGTTGCCCAATTGTCCACTCCAAGCGCTTAGTACAGTGCTCTGCACATAGTAAGCGCTCAATAAAGGCAATTGAATGAAAGTACAATTCGGCAAGACAGACAATCCCTGCTTACAGTGCCCTAGCACTCCCTGTGTGCGGAGCACTGTACTAAGCGCTTGGAAAGTGCAATTCAGTAAGAAAGGGAGACAATCGCTGCCCACAATGGCCTAGCCCTCCTTGTGTGCGGAGCACTGTACTAAGCGCTTGGAAAGTACAATTCAGTAAGAAAGGGAGACAATCGCTGTCCGCATTGGGCTACCACTCCCTGTGTGCAGAACACTGTACTAAGTGCTTGGAAAAGACAATTCAGGAAGAAAGGGAGACAATCGCTGCCCACAGCGGGCTACCACTCCTTGTGTGAAGCACTGTACTAAGCGCTCGGAAAGTACAATTCAGCAGGAAAGGGAGACAATCGTTGCCTGCATTGGGCTAGCCTTCCCTGTGTGCAGAACACTGTACTGAGCGCTTGGAAAGTACAATTCAGTAAGAAAGGGAGACAATCCCTGCCCGCACTGGGCTACCACTCCTTGTGCACAGCACTATTCTAAGCGCTTGGAAAGTACAATACAGGAGGAAAGGGAGACAATCCCTGCCCGCAGCGGCCTAGCCCTCCTTGTGTGCGGAGCACTGTACTAAGCGCTTGGAAAGTACAATTCAGCATGAAAGGGTGACAATCGCTGCCCGCATTGGGCTACCGCTCCCTGTGTGCAGAACACTGTACTGAGCTCTTGGAAAGGACAATTCAGGAAGAAAGGGAGACAATCGCTGCCCGCAGCGGGCTACCACTCCTTGTGTGGAGCACTGTACTAAACGCTCGGAAAGTACAATTCAGCAGGAAAGGGAGACAATCGTTGCCTGCGTTGGGCTAGCCTTCCCTGTGTGCAGAACACTGTACTGAGCGCTTGGAAAGTACAATTCAACAAGAAATGGAGACAATCCCCGCCCGCATTGGGCTACCACTCCTTGTGCAGAGCACTATTCTAAGCGCTTGGAAAGTACAATACAGGAGGAAAGGGAGACAATCATTGCCCGCAGCGGCCTAGCCCTCCTTGTGTGCAGAGCACTGTACTAAGCGCTTGGGCCAGTATACTATGGCATGTTGGTTGACGTAAAGGCTCCTCCTCCCCTTCCCCCCTCCTCCCTCCCTCTGCCCACAGTGCCTGAATCTGTTTCTATATATCATTTACCACCCTATTTATTTAGCCCGTCCTGGGGCCCCATTGTCCCAAGCGCTTAGGACAGGGCTGCGCGCAGAGGCCAGGGCTCAGCCCATACGATGGAATGAAAGAATCAATGACTGAAAGAAGGAGAGAGAGAGAGGGAGAGGGTGGGCGAGGAAAGCCAAGGGGGTGGTTGATGCCAAACTAACTCTCTTCAAAGCCCTGCTGAGAGCTCACCTCCTCTGAGAGGCCTTCCCAGATTGAGTTCCCCTTTTCCCTCTGCTCCCTCTCTGCTCCCCCTTCACCTCCCCTCAGCTAAGCCCCCTTTTCCCCCCCTTTTCCCTCTGCTCCTCCCCCTCCCTCAGCACTGTGCTCAGTTGTATATATTATTTATTACCCTATCCCCTTGATTCCATCTATTGCTACTGTTTGAATGAGATGTGCATCCCCTTGATTCTATCTATTGCTATTGTTTGAATGAGATGTTCATCCCCTTGATTCTATTTATTGCTATTGTTTTAATGAGATGTTCATCCCCTTAATTCTATTTATTGCTATTGTTTGAATGAAATGTGCACCCCCTTGATTCTATTTATTGCTATTGTTTGAATGAGATGTGCGTCCCCTTGATTCTCTCTATTGCTGTTGTTTGAATGAGATGTTCATCCCCTTGATTCTATTTATTGCTATTGTTTAAATGAGATGTGCATCCCCTTGATTCTATCTATTGCTATTGTTTGAATGAAATGTACATCCCCTAGATTCTATTTATTGCCATTATTTTTGTCTGTCTCCCCCGATTAGCCTGTCTCTATCTGTTGCCCAATTGTCCATTCCAAGCGCTTAGTCCAGTGCTCTGCCCAGGGTAAGCGCTGATGAAGACCGTGAGCCTTACGTGGGACCACCTGCTGACCCTGTATCTGTTAAGCGCTTACTATGTGCCAAGCACCGTTCTAAGCTCCCGGGGGGATACCAGGTGATCGGGTTGTCCCACGTGGGGCTCACAGTTTTAATCCCCATTTTACAGATGAGGTCACTGAGGCACCGAGAAGTGAAGAGACTTGCCCAGTGGCGCAGTGGAAAGAGCCCGGGCTTGGGAGTCAGAGGTCATGGGTTTGAATCCCGGCTCTGCCACTTGTCAGCTGTGGGACTGTGGGCAAGTCACTTCACTTCTCTGGGCCTCAGTGGCAGCGTGGCTCAGTGGAAAAGAGCCCGGGCTTGGGAGTCAGAGGTCATGGGTTCGACTCCCGGCTCTGCCACTTGTCAGCTGTGGGACTGTGGGCAAGTCACTTTGCTTCTCTGGGCCTCAGTTCCCTCATCTGTCAAATGGGGATTAAAAAAACTGTGAGCCCCACGTGGGACAACCTGATCACCTGGTATCCCCCAGTGCTTAGAACAGTGCTTTGCACATAGTAAGCGCTTAACAAATACCACCATTATTAATTATTATTAAAATGGGGATGAAAACTGTGAGCCCCACGTGGGACCACCTAATCACCCTGTATCCCCCCAGCCCTTAGAACAGTGCACATAGTAAGCACTTAACAAATACCACCATTATTAAAGTCCCACAGCTGGCAAGTGGGCAGAGCCGGAATTCGAACCCACGCCCTCTGACTCCCAAGCCCGGGCTTTTTCCACTGAGCCACACTGCTTTTTTAGCTGTTTTAAAGTAAAATGGGGATTAACTCTGAGCCTCACACGGGACAAGCTGCTTTAAAGTAAAATGGGGATTAACTCTGAGCCTCAGATGGGACCACCTGATGACCCTGTCTCTCCCCCAGCGCTTAGAACAGTGCTCTGCACATAGTAGGCGCTTAACAGAGACCAACATTATTACTAGAGAAGCAGCGTGGCTCAGTGGAAAGAGCCCAGGCTTGGGAGTCAGAGGTCGTGGGTTCTAACCCCGGCTCTGCCGCTTGTCTGCTGTGTGACCTCGGGCAAGGCACTTCACTTCTCTGGGCCTCAGTTCCCTCATCTGTAAAAATGGGGATTAAAAACTGTGAGCCCCACGAGGGGCAATCTGATTCCCCTGTCTCTCCCCCAGTGCTTAGACCAGCGCTTGGCCCACAGTCAGCGCTTATCAAACATCATCATTATTTTTGTCAGCTGTGTGACCTCGGGCCAGTCACTTCACTTCTCTGGGCCTCAGTTCCCTCATCTGGAAAATGGGGATTAACTGTGAGCCTCATGTGGGACCACCTGATGACCCTGTCTCTCCCCCAGCGCTTAGACCAGCGCTTGGCCCACAGTCAGCGCTTATCAAACATCATCATTATTTTTGTCAGCTGTGTGACCTCGGGCCAGTCACTTCACTTCTCTGGGGGCCTCAGTTCCCTCATCTGGAAAATGGGGATTAACTGTGAGCCTCATGTGGGACCACCTGATGACCCTGTCTCTCCCCCAGCGCTTAGAACAGCGCTTGGCCCACAGTCAGCGCTTATCAAACATCATCATTATTTTTGTCAGCTGTGTGACCTCGGGCCAGTCACTTCACTTCTCTGGGGGCCTCAGTTCCCTCATCTGGAAAATGGGGATGAAGACTGGGAGCCCCGCGGGGGGCCACCTGATGACCCTGTCTCTCCCCCAGCGCTTAGAACGGTGCTCTGCAGGGAGTAACAGCTAAACAAACACCAACGTTATTATTCTTATTACTATTATTAGAAAATCCTGTTGAATGAGTGAATGAATGAATGAATTGGGGGGGGGGGGCGGGCCTGAGGCCCGTCAGGCCTGGCGCAAAGGGCTCTGGGAAATGTCTGCCTCCATCCGGGCATCCAGGCAAGATGGCGGCGGCTGAGGCGGCGGCTGAGGCGGCCGAGGGGGCCGAGGCGGCCGTCCGGCGCTGAGGGGGGCGGCGACCCGCCACCGCCACGCCGACATCGACGGCCCCCCGCAGGTAAGGTGGGGCGGGCGGGGCCGAGGACCGGCCGGCCCTCCTTCCTTCCCTCCCTTCCTTCCCTCCCTCCGACAGACCCGCCGACGGGCTCCGCAGCCTTCTGCCAAGGGACCTGCGGCGGCCTGGGAGCCGCGCCTCCGCACGCCCGCGCCCCCTCGGTCTCCTGTTCCCTATCCCTGCACCCCCCTCTGTCGTCTCCTAATAAGAATGATGTTGGTATTTGTTAAGCGCTTCCTAGGTGCCGAGCACTGTTCTAAGCGCTGGGGGAGACACAGGGGAATCAGGTGGTCCCACGTGGGGCTCCCGGTCTTCATCCCCATTTGACAGAGGAGGGAACTGAGGCCCCGAGAAGTGAAGTGACTTGCCCAAAGTCACACAGCTGACGAGTGGCCGAGCTGGGATTCGAACCCGTGACCTCGGACTCCAAAGCCCGGGCTCTTTCCACTGAGCCACGCTCCTGTGCCTGCACCCCCTCTGTCTCTTATCCCCGCACCCTCTCTGTCCCCGTCCCTGCACCCTTCATGCCCCCTCCTTCTGTCCCCGCACCCTCTCTGTCCCCGGCCCTGCACCCCTCATGTCCCCTCACTCTTCCTGTCCCCACACCCCCTCTGTCTCTTATCCCCGCACCCTTCCTGTCCCTGCACCCCCTCTGTCCCCGTCCCTGCACCCGTCCTGTCCCCGCACCCCCTCTGTCCCCGTCCCTGCACCCCTCTTGTCCCCTCCTCCTGTCCCCGCACCCCCTCTGTCCCCTGTCCCTGCACCCCTTCTGTCCCCGCACCCCTCCTGCATCCTGGCCCTGCACCCCTTATGTCCCCACACCCCCTCTGTCGTCTCCTGCCTCCGCACCCCCTCTGTCTCTTATCCCTGTACCCCTCCTGTCCCCGCACCCCCCCCGCACCTTGTCCCTGTCCCCCTCATGTCCCCTCACTCTTCCTGTCCCCGCACCCCCTCTGTCTCTTCCCTGCACCCCATCTGTCCCTGCACCCCCTCTGTCTCCTGTCCTCACACCCATGTCCCCACACCCCTCCCGCACCTTGTCCCTGTCCCCCTCATGTCCCCTCACTCTTCCTGTCCCCGCACCCCCTCTGTCCCCGTCCCTGCACCCCTCCTGTCCCCTCCTTCTGTCCCCGCACCCCCTCTGTCGTCTCCTGTCCCTGCACCCCCTCTGTCTCTTATCCCTGCATCCCTTCTGTCCCCGCACCCCCTCTGTCTCCTGTCCCCGCACCCCTCCTGTCCCCTCACTCCTCCTGACCCCGCACCCCCTCTGTCTCCTGTTCCCTGACCCCGCACCCCTCATTCATTCAGTCGTATTTATTGAGCACTTACTGTGTGCAGAGCACTGTGCTAAGCACTTGGAATGGACAGTTAGGCAACAGATAGAGACCATCCCTAAACCATTAACGGGCTTTCATGCCCCCGCACCCCTTCTATCCCCTGTCCCCGCACCCCTCCAGTCTTCTGTCCCTGCACTCCTCCTGTCCCCACACCCCTCCTTTCTCCTGTCCCTGCACCCCTCCTGTCCAGTGTCCCCGCACCCCTCCAGTCTTCTGTCCCTGCACCCCTCATGTCCTCCCACCCTTTCTCTCTCCTGTCCCCTCATCCCTCCTGTCCCCGCACCTCCTCTCTGTCTCCAGTCCACGCACCCCTCACGTCATTCATTCAATAGTATTTATTGAGCACTTACTATGTGCAGAGCGCTGTACTAAGCGCTTGGAATGGACAAGTCTGTAACAGATAGAGACAGTCCCTGCCTTTTGACGGGCTCGCAGTCTAATCGGGGGAGACGGACAGACAAGAACAATAGCCATAAATAGGATCAATTACACAAATAGGCAATATATTTGAACATAGAGAAAACGCCCAATTTGTGTATTTACTAAATTATGCCCACCAGTCCCCGCGCCTCCAGTCTCCCAGCCCCTCCTTTACCCCACACCCCCTCCTGTCTCCATTCATTCAATCCTATTTATTGAGCGCTTACTGGGTGCGGCGCACCCAACTAAGCACTTGGAATGGACAGTTCGTCCGCAGATAGAGACCATCCCTGCCCAACGACGGGCTCACGGTCTTAAAGGGGGAGGGAGACGGCAGAGCCAAACGGGATAAAACAAGTAGTCTGGCGTCAGTATCATCAAGATAAATAGAATGAAGGAGATATACACCGCGTTAAAATAGTGTATAATTAATATATTCATTCAATAGTATTTATTGAGTGCTTACTCTATGCAGAGCACTGGACTAAACGCTTGGCATTTCCAACAGGGCCACAGGGAGGGACCCTCCCTGCCCAGTGACGGGCTCACAGTCTACACGGGGGGTCGGACAACAAAGCAAAGCAGAACAAAACAAGTAGTCTGGTAGCAATATCATCAAAATAAATAGAATCATCGATATAGACACGTCATTAACAAAATAAATAGGGTAATAAATGATATATACAAATGAGCACAGCGCTGAGGGGAAGGGGGAAGAGCTGGGGGGCAAGGCGGGGCAGAGGGAAAGAGGGGGCTCAGTCTGGGAAGGCCTCCTGGAGGAGGTGAAATCTCAGTAGGGCTTTGAAGAGGGGAAGAGAATGAGTGTGGCAGAGGTGAGGAGGGAGGGCGTTCCGGGACCGCGGGAGGACGTGGCCCGGGGGTCGACGGCGGGATAGGCGAGAACGGGGGACGGTGAGGAGGTGGGCGGCAGAGGAGCGGAGCGTGCGGGGTGGGCGGTAGAAAGAGAGAAGGGAGGAGAGGTAGGAAGGGGCAAGGAGATGGAGAGCCTTGAAGCCAAGAGTGAGGAGTTTTTGTTTCTTGCAGAGGTTGATAGGCAAACACTGGAGGTTTTTAAGAAGAGGAGTGACATGCCCAGAGCGTTTCTGCAGGAAGATGAACATATTTATAATTCCATTTGTATTAATGCCTGTGTACGTGTTTTGATTTGCACAGATCTATAATTCTCTTTATATCGGCGCTATTGATGCCTGTTTATTCAATAGTATTGAGCGCTTACCATGTGCAGAGCACTGTACTAAGCGCTTGGAATGGACAAATCGGTACTACTTTTGATGTCCGTGTCCGCCCTTCTAGACTGTGAACCCGTTGTAGGCAGGGATGCTCTCTATTGCTGAATTGTACTTTCCAAACGCTTAGTACAGCGCTGTGCACACAGTAAGCGCTCAGTAAATAAGATCGCATAAATGAAAGAATCCCCATTTTACAGGTGAGGTAACTGAAGCAAGGAGAAGTGAAGTGACTTGCCCGAGGTCACACAGCAGACAGGCGGCAGAGCTGGGATTAGAACCCACGTCCTCTGACTCCCCAGCCCGTGCTCTTTCCACTAAACCACGCTGCTTCGCTAAAAATTCTCTGCATATTTGCTTCAACCTTTTCTCCTTGGTGTCTCCCAATGGGAATAACGCCAGTAAAAACCCTGTGTATCCAGCTTGCTAGATTTTTCTTTTTTAGGTCGGTGGCAGTTTAGCTGTAAACTCATAACTCTAATAAGAAATTAGGAAAGACTTTTAAATGCCTCTCCTTCGGATTTATCAACTCCCATTGTATTTTTGTTTCGGGAGGATGTGATAAATTAAATTTAGTCTCCAGAGTGAGTGGCGTGACGTTAGGTATGGACTTTGTGCTTACTTTTCATCTAGAATTGAACTTCAAAATATTTATCTTTTCTGACGGGTGGGGAAACTATAGCGAAGGATCTTGGGATTTGCTCACACAAATTCATTCATTCAGTCGTATTTGTTGAGCGCTTACTGTGTGCAAAGCACTGTACTTAAGCGCTTGGCAGTAATAACTAGACCTGGGGTTATTTTTCTTCGAATAAAAGCAACTCAGAAATTTAGGTGATTATTTGACTGCCGAAGGCATTAGCGACATTAGAAAAGACGGGCCTCGTTAGGACAGACCTATTTGTACAGTACAGTTTTTCCAGTGGGTGAAAATGGATTGAACTCGCTTTGCCTGGGCCTAAAATTTCATAGTTCCCGTGTTTCCATATGTAATATCAAACTGGATTCTTTTAGGTAGATGACAGAAGAAAGTGTGTACTCAGAGAAGTATCGCTAATACTTTTGAAGAAAACAGGAAAATATACCTTCCCACTTTATATGGTACCAGTGGTTAATAGCTTTTTTTATTGCATAGAGGTGTAATGAGTTGAGTGACATGAGTTTTTTTTGAGGTTATGAAAAGGATAATAAAATTCCCCACCTAATAGTATTGACGAAGCCCTTGCTGGGTGCCAAGCACTAGAGTAGGTACGAGATAAGATTGGATGAAATAGATGCAAAATAATAAGGTTGGACACAGTCCCTGTCCCCCGTAGATCTCACAGTCAAAGAGGAAGGGAGGAGAACAGATATTTTATCCCCATTTTACTGAGGCAGCGGTACAGACTGGTTAAGTGACTTTCCCATGGTCACATAGCAGGTGAAGGTGTAAGAGCTGGGACTAGAACCTGGGTCTCTTGACTCCTAGTTCCGTCTTCTTTCCGCTAGACCGCGTGGCCACTTGCAGTAAAACTGTAAACAAAGCTGCCCTTTTTTAGAAAGTGGATAGAGAAAACGTCAGGTGCGTTGTACAGGTTCTGTAAATATTAGGCTGATGATTATTCCGTGGAGTTTTCTGCTGCTCTGTAGCTATTCAGTTGTGGGTTTTGTAGTTTATAATCGTTCTTTCCATACCATCAAGGTAAATCGTTCAACTTTTTTTTAATAGAGTGAAACTCTTGTTCTTCAACGCTTTGAAATCTTAATACATTACTCTATCGACTTTTCAGCAAGTGTTGGTGAGGCGCTCAGCAACTTTGGTTTGGTTTAATTGTTGACATTCACGTTTTTGATGAAGGTAAAACCGCAGGGCAACAGAGGAGTGGGTGCGAGGATTTCATATTAATAATAATAATAATGTTGGTATTTGTTAAGCGCTTACTATGTGCAGAGCACTGTTCTAAGCGCTGGGGTAAACAGGGGAATCAGGTTGTCCCACGTGGGGCTCACAGTCTTAATCCCCATTTTACAGATGAGGGAACTGAGGCACAGAGAAGTGAAGTGACTTGCCCACAGTCACACAGCTGACAAGTGGCAGAGCTGGGATTCGAACTCATGAGCCCTGACTCCAAAGCCCGTGCTCTTTCCACTGCGCCACGCTGCTTCCTGTAATAACACCACAACACTCACGGCGTAGACTTGTAAAGACATTCACTTCTGAACAGGACCTCGAAACGGGCATTCATGTAAAGTGCAGGTGTATTTCTACATTGGCAGATTTTTGCTAACCTCAAAAACATTCAGAGCTACCTCGAATGTTGGAATAGCCTAATGGCAAGAGCACAGGCTGGGGAGTTCGAGTTCTAATCGCGGGTTCTAATTCTGGCTCTTCTGTGTGCCTGCTTTGTGACCTGGGGCAAGTCACTTAACTTCTCTGTGCCTCAGTTTCCTCATCTGCCAAAGGGGAATTCAATATCTGCTTTCCCTCCTGCTTAGCCCGTAAGCCTCACGTGGGTCCTGATTATCCTGTATCTGCCCCAGCGCTTGGCACAAAGGAAGTGCTTAACGATCACCATTATTATTATTATTTTTATAATTATTACATGCTCTCCATACTCTACCGTAAATGGCCTGGTTGCTTTTCTCTTTATGGATTGAGGTAGAAAAACAGGTGATTAAATTTTACTTTGTATACGAGTAGGGTTCTTGTGAATATCAGCCAGTCTCGTTTAATGAGCACCTACTTTGTGTGGAGCATTTTTCTAAGGACTTGGGAGAGTATAGTAGAAATAATAGTCTTGATCCTTCCCCTTAGTAATAACAATAATAATAATTGTGGTATTTATTAAGTGCTTACTCTGTGCTGGGCACTGTACTCAGTGCTGGGGTAGATACCGGCTGATCGGGTTGAACACAGAGAATCTAGGAAAGGAGAGAGATGCTAGTAACACAGAATACTTATGGTATTTGCTAAGCGTTTATTCTGTGCAGGGCACTCTGCTAAGTGTTGGGGAGGATCGTCGGATAGAGAGGCAAGAATAAAACACAGTGAGTAGGTTGGTTTAAGAGGAGCGAAGAACGTGAGCTGGGATGTAGTAATGAAATGATGAGGATGATGATGGTACTTGTTAGGTGCGTACTATGTGCCCAGCACTGTTCTTCTAAGCACTGGGGTGGATGCAAGTTAATCGGGTTGAGCACAGTCCCTGTCCCACATGGGGCTCACACACTTAATCCCCATTTTACGGATGAGGGAACTGAGGGCCAGAGAAGTGAAGTGACTCGCCCGAGGTCACACAGCAGACATGTGGTGGAGGCAGGATTAGAACCCGTGACCTTCTGACTCTCAGGCCCGTGCTCCATCCACTAAGCCACGCTGCATCTCGGTGAAAGAGAGACCTGAATGAGCGCTTTACAAATCAATCAATCAGTGGTATTTACTGAGCGCTTACTATGCACAGAGAGTACAGTGCAGCAGGACTAGCAGGCACCTTCCCGACCCATAATGAGCTTACAGTCTAGCGGGGACTGTAAGAAATTATTCCGTGGAGTTTTCTGCTAGTGGAAATTACAGTGTCCAGGAGTTTCTGCTTGTGGAGAAGAGCGGGTAAGCTTTGGAGAGTTTCGAGAAGTGAGGAGACATCTGCAGAATGACGTCTTAAAAAAGTGATCTGGGCAGCGGAATGCAGTATCCAAAGGAGGCAGGGATATTCATTTATTCATTCAAGCGTATTTATTGAGCGCTTACCGTGTGCAGAGCACTGCAGTAAACGCTTGGAGTGTACAATTCGGCAACAGATGGAGACACAGTCCCTGCCCAACAGCGGGCTCCCGGTCTAAACGAGGGGCTCGGCAGGGAGGCTGATGCAGAAGTCAGGCCGGTATATGTGGCTGTTGGGATGGAGGCTCAAGGGTGGAAAATATTAGTCTGGGGAAAAGTGAGATAAGTGGGAAAGTAAATGGATTTAGAGGAAAAGGAAAGAGTGGTAAGATACAGAAAATGAAATGCAGTAGGCATTTTGGTTAGATTAACATTACTGAGGACTTTATTTAGTGCCCATGGATTATAAACTTAAAACACACAGCCAATGAACTGCACTACATTTTGAAATCTAAATATTAAAATCTTCACTTGAAGATTCTCAACTCAAAAAGAGGAAAAAAAATATCAGTTTGGGGGCAACAGATGTGGTTGTTTAGAAAGTCCTGAATTGCAAATTGCGATGTAAGGTATATAAGTCTTTAGAATTTTGTAGAGGGCATTTAAGTCCATCAAAACCAGGGCTGAAGCATTAATTCGGATAAAGTTATTCGTTTTATTCAAATGGTGGTTTTGGACACAAACTAAGAGCACACTTTATTTTAGTTTAACTGAGCCTCATTTGTGTGAGGATCTTTCTCAGCTGAAATACCTACACTGATTAACCCTAGCTTCAGTTGAAGGAGTTTAATTAGGACTAAAGGGCTTCGACTACGAGATTTACTTGGGCTGGCCTGGAAAGTATAGTTGGTACTCTATCAGCTCAAGTCAGCTCTTCGTTTTTGATTATCCGACGCCTCCACTTTGAAACTATTCATCTTGGATTATTGATACTTTGCTGTATGCCTCAGGTAATATTCAGTTAAAGGGAAATGAGAGTTCTTAAATTCAAATTACAGTTTACGGTTCTGATGTCATTTTGAAATGGCAAGAAATAATCCCATAGTTTTCTTTCATTTCTGAATTTTGTTTAAAAAAAAAAAACCCCAATTGAAACACACATCCATGTATAGACATTTTAAAAGAATCCCATTATAGGAAAATTAACCTTATTGACAAATGATGTCTATGTTTTGGGAAAACTTGTTAAAGCAGTTCATTTGAAGAATATATAAGAGACGTTCTAGACAGAAATGCCTGCTGCCTTAGTCCATTGGATGCAGAAAAAAATTGCAGTCATATTGGTTTTACCAATCTCAAGAGTATATGAATAATGTATTCGTGTTTGGATTTACATAAGGAAAGTACAGTTTCTTTTGGAAAGGATCAGGAAGAACTTTTTCTTTTCCCCCTTGTGACATTTTTCCAAGGCTAGCTACCACAAACTTTTTTATTTATCTGTAAGACAGAAATACCGGGGCATCAGCAGAGTAAGTTGTCTCCATTCAGCCCTGTCATAACTTCACTTGGAGGTTATTCATTCAGTAGTATTTATTGAGCGCTTACTATGTGCAGAGCACTGTACTAAGCGCTCGGAATGTACAATTCGGCAACAGGTTAGACAGGAGCCCGGTGTGGGCAGGGATTGTCTCTCTCTATTGCTGAATTGGCCTTTCCAAGCCCTTAGTAGTGAGTAGCAATTGTGCTCTGCACTCAGTAAGCGCTCAATAAATAGGATCGAATGAATGAATGAAGTGTCTAGGTTTCTATATTCCTTGCTCTCTTGGGCTGTTATCAAGAGTGCCAGTTGTGTATTTTCATTGGGGTTGCAATCAATCAGAAGTTGGCAATATACCATGAAATTATTATTATGATGGTTTTTGTTAAGCACTTACTATATGTTAAGCACTGTTCTAAGCATTAGATAGATTCAAGTTAATCAGATTGGTCACAGTCTCTTGTCCCATGTGGGGCTGCCAGTTTTAGTAGGGGGGAGAATAGGTATTTGTGGAAACTGAGGCCCAGAGAAGTCAAGTGACTTGCCCAGGGTCACAAGGCAAGCGATTGGCGGAGCTGGGGTAAAAACCCAGGTCCTCACTCTCAGATCTGTCCTCTCTCCCTGCTGCTGCTCGCAGTAATTTCAAATCCTGCGATGACATCTTTTGGACTAGTAGATTTGAACTGGTAATCTGCAAGAGATAGTCAATGTAGTCAATCTGAACTGGTGATCTAAAGGTGCTACTCTGATTTCTAGTTCCTTCGGGATAAATCCGCCCACCTTTGATCTGCAACTCCTCAACTCCTGACTTTGTCCTCCCTTCTGGTTCTCCTTTGCAGTTGGATCTGTACCCCAACTCTTCACCTCTTCCTCAGCCGCACGGCACTTAATGCATTTACCCTTCTGCATTCATTCAGTCTTCTTTATTGAGCGTGTACTATGGGCAGAGCACTGTACTAAGCGCTTAATGTTGTACTATTTCCCCTCTCTGTAATTTCTTTTAATGTCTGCCTCCCCCTTCTAGACTAAGCTCCTGGTGGGCAAGGATTGCGTCCTCCAGTTATTTTGTAAGGTTGTCTCCTAAGTGCTTTGTGCAGTGCTCTGCATACAAAAAAGTGCTCAATAAATACCACTGATTGATCGACTTAGCGATCGCTTGTAGCTACAGGCACACCCCGTGATGTAGTGGTGACATGCCCCGGAAAAATGTCAACATTAGGATTTTTTTCCTCCCCCCCCCCCCCCCCAACTAACCCGATGATGATGACCAAGCCCTAAGGGTGAGTAAACATCGTACTGTAAATCGCTCCCCGGGGCCCTCGTTTACTGTTCACCCTCTTCCTAGAGGCTTTCCAGTCCTCCTGTACCCTGAACTCAATCCCCTTCCCCACCCGGTCACTCCAGTATAATTATTTTTGGACTGTGTTCACAGCAACCGCCGGTGGTGCCCGTGCAGCCAGCCCCATCCCACCGCCCCACCTCCCCACCCCGGCCGGGAAAGGGAAGGAAGCCACGGGCGGCAGCTGCACCCACAGCGACGGCTCGGCCTCATCCCGCCCCGCTCCATCCCCGTCTCCACCCCGGTGCCTGGGGCCAGGAAGGAAGGAGCCCCGAGGCCGCGGTGCCACCCAGGACGCAGGGCGGGCAAATTCAGTCCAGTTCAATCCGATGGTATTGGATGAGTACCCGCTGCGCGCGCAGCACTGTACTGAACGCAGAGCGGACTTCTGCTGGGTACAGTACCCGGCTCAGGACTGGGGAATGTGTGTGTGCACGCTCAATCAGGCTGCACTTGTGAGTGGTGAGGGTGGCCGCACGCACGTTTAAGCAAGGGGACGTTGGCCAGACAGTGGCCGATAGTGACACCGGCACGTGTGGCCGAGGGTGTAGCTTCCAGCTCCCGGGAGATGTCGGAAATTATGTCTGACTCGTGTCCAGATTTTGCATTTAGGGGATGTTTGGATCCCGGGTTATACGGTAAAGCCTGCAATCTTTCACCGTAAAGCTGTTGGAGTTCACTCTGAGGGGTTCTCTGATAGAAAAGAAGATATCTCATCGTTTGAGGTCTGGCAGGAGGATTACAATATTTAGGCTACAAAATGCTCTTTTAGGGGAGAAGTTGATCCAAGTTTGCCTAGAGTTTACCGATCTAAGGTAGTCGAGAGCCCCTCGGTTGTGTTGGAAGGCAGAACGGTGCACGGAATAGGGTCAACCCATTGAAGTACCCAGCCCGCAAAGGAAGACTTCATCAATCGGTCAGGCGGTCGGTGGTATTCGAGTGCTGTACTAAGCATTGGGGAGAGCACAGTACAGTAGAGTTGGTAGACGTGAACCCTGCCCACAAGTGAGCTTACGATCTAGAAGGGGAGACAGGCATTATAGATAGGGGAAATGGCAGAATATAAGCAGATGTACATAAGTGCAGAAGGACAGGTAAGAATCAAAATTCTTGAGGATACAGACTCATATGTAGAGGTAACAGGGAAGGGTGAAAAGTGTGGGGAAATATGAGCGGTATGTCAGGGAAGACTTCTTGGAGGAGGTATGGTTTTATGAAGAGAGGAGAATAGTGGTTTGTAGGCTATCCATCAATCATTGGTATTTATTGAGTATTTACTGAGCACAGGGCAGTCCACTAAGTTCTTGGGAGAGTACAGTGCAACAGAGTTGGTAGACACATTCCCTGTCTAGAGGGAGAGGCAGAGAATATAAATGAATTGTGGAATATAAATGAATTGTGGATATAAAGGGGAAGGGAGGTCCAGATTGAAGGAAGAACAAGGACAAGAGATCGATGGCGAGAGAAGAGATTGAAGTAGTCAATAGTAAGAATTAGAGGAGTGACGTGTGCGGGCTGGGGTGTAGTGGGGAGTGAGGTTAGGAGGTATCATTATTATTATTATGGCATTTAAGTGCTTACTGTGTGCCAGGCACCGTTCTAAGCGCTGGTGTAGATGCAAGATAATTGGGTTGGGTGCAGTCCCTGTGCCACTTGGGGCTCTTAATCTTAATCTCTGTGAGGCACAGAGAACTGAAGTGACTTGCCCAAGGTCACACAGCAGACTAATGGAGGAGTCGGATTTAGAACCCGTGAGCTATCTGACTCCCAGGCCTGTGCTCCGTCCACCAGGAGGAGAGCTGATGGATTAATTTAAGCCAGTAGAATGGAGTTTCTATTTAATGTGAAGATGGATGGCAACCACTGGAGAGTCGTGAGAATTGGTGATATAGAGATTGAAAAAAGGTTTTTTGTTTTTCTTTTTTTACGACGGTTCTGATAGCAGAGTGGAGGGTGGACTGGAGTGAGGAGAGACGGGGGCAGGGAGGTTGGAGAGGTGGCTGATAAAGTCAGTAGTCAAGGCAGATATGATAAGTGCTTGGCTCAGCGTCGAAGCATTTTGGATGGGGAGGAAGGGGTAGATTTTTAGGGAATTCTAAAGGAATTCCTTTATATTTGGTTTATGCAGGAAACAATGGAGAGGTTTAAATACAGTGCTCTACACACAGTAAACTCTCAGTAAATACCATTGATTGAGATGGATTGATTAATAATACTAACAACCATTTTTTTAATGATGAGGTAATTTTGGAAATTTAGCCGTATTTATGTAGACTTGCGATAAGATTTCTGTAACCTATAGCAATCCTAATCTGAAATGTTGAAATCATGGCCTAATTTTCAGGATTTTGAACTACGGCTTCCAAAGTAACTAGGCGTTAAGTAGATTCTTTCTTCATGTGACTCATTTAAGCCATTGTTCACCTGAGAGGAGGTAAATATTTCTTCCCCAGCTTTAGGTTACCGTAATTTCTCTATACTCTTTTATTCTTGCGGTAATTTTGGTAACATCCAGAGTGTTTTATCCCATTAGTCATTACTTCTGAATGTTTATGCCGCCCCAATTTGAGACACCGATAATGTTCCAGGGTCACGTTACAAATCTTTGGGCTCATCAGGATTGGAATTTTTGATTTCCACAGTGTTGTTTCATCCACATTTTATTGGTTCTTTTGCCGCCTGACTCTGAATCTGATTCCTGCCAGGTAGAAAAGCTTGTGTCGGTAGAGAAGCAGCGTGGCTCAGTGGAAAGAGCCCGGGTTTGGGAGTCAGAGGTCATGGGTTCAAATGCCGGCTCTGCCACTTGTGAGCTGTGTGACTTTGGGCAAGTCACTTAACTTCTCTTTGCCTCGGTTCCCTCATGTGTAAAATGGGGATAAAGACTGTGAGTCTCAAGTGGGACAACCTGATTACCCTGTAAATCTACCCCAGTGCTTAGAACAGTGCTCTGCACTTAGTAAGCGCTTAACAAATACCAACATTATCATTATTATTATTTAGTGGTCTGTATTTACACGTGTAGCTAGAAAATAGAATCTTTTATCTTAAAATTTAAACACGGTGTCTTTGGGAAAAGATGTCAATTCAACTCACTGTAGGTTTATAGTCTTTGAGGAGATCCTGTAAACCAGGTCCCCTTGAAAGAGAATAGAGATAGTTAAGTTGAGCTGTGGGGGGCTGTGTACATGAATAGTTAATGGGACAGAAGGAGAGAGTTTGAAAGAAGCCCAGGGTACTCAGGGAAACAGTGAAGAAGCTCATATATATGTGAACCTGCAGAACCAGGCTTATAATTAAGAATATTATCCTGCCTAGAAGATTATTCGAAGAAGTAATAATGTGTGGTTTTTAAGTGCTTACCTTATGCCAAGGACTGTATTAGCTGCTGGGGTAGATATATGATGATAAGATACGAAGAGGGCGAGAGCTGATAGAGTGTCCTAAAACCTGTGGTAAGGAGTTTCTGTTTGAAGCAGAGATGAATGGGTATCAGGAGGGCTGGGGATGTGTGTGCAGAACGCCGTTTTAGAAAGGTGATTCGTGCAGCAGAATGGAGAGTATCTGTAAGACTGGGGGCGTTGGTAGTTGGGAGGGTGGGGAGAAAGGCGACTAGAGCCCAAGGAAGCCACCGAGGAGGCTAACTCAGTAGTCGAGCCAGACTGTAATGAGCCCCAGTTACAGGGTGGTGACCGTTTAGATGACAAGGAAGGGACAGATCCATGGAAGAGGGTGAGGAATCAAGGATGATATGAGAGTTGTGGGCTTTCGAAACAGGAAGGACAGTGGCGTTTTGAACGGTGTTGAGGAAGATGGGAGTTGAATATTTGAAGTGCTGGAAGATAGCTCGCAGGGAAATAAAAATGCAGGTTTGCAGATAGAGCGTGGGCCCTGCTCTGCTGCATGTCTGCTGTGTGACCTTGGGCAAATCACTTAACTTCTCTGGGCCTCAGTTACTCATCTATAAATTGGGGATTGAGAGTGTGAGCCCCATGTGGGACAGGGACTGTGTCCAACCTGATTAACTTGTATCTACCCCAGCACTTAGAACAGTGCTTGGCACATATTAAGTGCTTAACAAGAACCATAATTACTATTATTTGATGGGCAGAGAGGGACTGGGGCAAGCTAGACAGATTTGCGAGGCACCGTCCTAGAGGTGGCCCGCTGACGAGCCCTCCGATAAAGAACAAGTTATCCACAGTAAGGGTAACCTCTATCATCTGCCTGAGAGGATGCTCCCCCTCCTCTAACCCCTCAACATCATTCTGTATTCTAGAACAGTTAGATAATGTAGCGGGGCCTAACGGCAAAAATAAAAATGAACGTATGGAGACACTGGAGTGTAGGGCAGGGAATGTATCTCTTACTCATACCCTCAATGACCCGTCCTAATTAAGTATGTTCTTTGTGCTAAATTTTTTATTTTGGTTAACAGAAAATGACTCTTTTTTTAAATTAGGACGTGTGTAGGGAGGTTAGGAACCGGTTTGAAAGCGTGGACTTAAATGATCTGGCACTGAAATGTACGAGAACTGACAGTAATCCCAAATTATTTTTAGGGAATTTGAGATTTAGGATGTCTCTTGACCTTGTTCTTTGCACTGCTCTCTGCATTTTGCTCTTGCCTAGCTTTTTCTCCACTTGTCAGCCTTTCCAGCTGTTGGCCTCAGGTTTCTCTTGTCAGTCTTGCTCCTTTTGCCCTCAACTGTCTCCTAGCCAGCCGTAGTCTGTCGAAGTAGTTTTCTCTCCTTCCCTTCCTGTGTTCTCCTCTCCTTTCCCCTCCCTCTGTCTCCCGCTCTGCTCCTGCTGCCAGATGGTGTGACAGAGGGTTCGGTGTCAGACGGGCTATAGATAACAGTGCATAAGTGGGAAAGGTGTACCTAGTGACACAGTTCCTAACCTCTCGCCTCCCCTGGGATTTGTTTATTCTGTAGGCTTCTTAGCATCTTTTTTCAGAATTCAAGTCACCGTGCAAATAATTTAACAGTGTGCCAATGATTTGTCAAGAGTGTCTTATAATCTGGGCCCCCAAATAATTTCCCTGTGGCTGATTACAGGCACCTTCCTTGGACAGGTCATTACCTAGTTTGGACTGTGGAATAATTTTGATCCAAAGTTTCAGATAGAGAGATCCAAAGAGGGTCGGGTAGCCAGGCCAAGGTCAGGGTATTAAGGTGCAGCTAGTAGATTCAGAAAGGAGAACCTCAACCAGCAAACTGGAAGTGAGCAACCCGTAAATATTTATTTATATTACTGTCTGTACCCCCCTCTAGACTATAGCCTTGTTTTGGGCAGGGAATGTGTCCATTAATTCCGTTGTACTCTCCCAGGTGCTCTGCTCGTAGTAAATGCCCAGTAAATACCATGGATTGATAAAGAAATCCACACTCTTCTAAAGCCGGTAGACGACCGGTTGAGAAGTCCCGCTTCAGTGAACTGCAGAGGAAATGTGTGATTTTGACATTGCAGCTTTTTCGTTAGTGAGTGTGCTTCTCTCTCTACTGCATCATGTTTCCATTTTTGCTTTCCCAGGGTTGTTCATCTGGATGGTAAAGGATTTCATCACCACCGGCTGCATGTGAAATACTGTTTTCACCTGTGCCTACAAGAGAGTTCTGAAACTGCCCGTTAAGCTCCAACTGGAAATTGTGTGAGCACATCCTTCGTGGAGGCTACACAGATAGATGTTTTCATGAAGAGAGGCGAAAAACCCGAAGGGTATAGACAGATGCGGCCTAAAACCTTTCCTGCCAGTAACTATACTGGCAGCAGCCGGCAAATGTTGCAAGAAATAAGAGAGTCTCTTCGGAATTTGCCTAAACCATCAGATGCTGCTAAGGTTGATCACGTGAGTAAAATGCCAGCGGAAGATCCTAGGCAAGGCCGCAATCCACCCAAATTTGTAACGTATCATAAAGCTTTGCAGGAAATTCGAAATTCTCTACTGCCATTTGCAAATGAAACAAGTTCTTCAGCCAGAGGGACCTCAGAAGTGAATCGACAGATGCTGCAAGACCTGCAAGCTGCTGGATTTGATGAGGTAATGGCCCTTATTTTTATTCTAAAGAAACTGAATGGTAAACCGTGTACCTTTTCAGGATTCCTTTTGGCCCAAAGACTAGAGAGACAAAATATTCTACCTTCAGCTCGTTCTGATAATAGTAAAAATTCTTGGAATTTGCATAACAGAGTTATTTTTCCAAAAGTGCCTTCTCATTACGTATCGCGTTCCCTGTATCCCTGTGAAGTAAGGAGAGGTAGCTAGTCTTTTCATTTTACAAGTGAGAAAATGGAGATACAGAAAGGTTAAGGGACTTGCCTAAAGCCAAAGCAAACTAGCAACAGACCAGGCTCTTCAGTCTTCTGGATCCAGTCAGTCAATCGGCGGTATTTCCTGAGCGTTCACCGTGTGCAGACCACTGTACTAAGCACTTGGAAGAATACATTACAACAGAGCTGGTAGACACATTCCCTGCCCTCAAGGAACTTACGGCCTAGAGGGGAGCTTACAGTCCAGATTCATTCTCTTTCCATTAGCAGTTTGGATGGAGAGGAAGGGGTGGATTTTAGCGATGTTAAGTGACTTGCCCAAGGTCACGCAGCAGGTAAGTGGTGGAGCCAGAATTAGAACCCAGGTCTCCTGACTCCCAATCCCTTCTGCTATGCTACTCTGTTTTATGGTCCTGCCCTCCCCAAAACTTGGAATTGCAAGTCATTTGGGGTTACTTTTGCTTGACCTCAGACGTTACAAAGCAAAACGGTAGAGCTGCAACGGGAAAGGGAGTGGATCTGTACAGTTGCAAGAGTTCCAAGGTGGGACTGTGGGAAGAATAATCACTTGACACCGCCTGGGAATTCCAAGCGCTTAGTACAGTGCTCTGCACATAGCGCTCAATAAATACTATTGAATGAATAAGTCAGTGAACAATAACTAGCAATTGTGTACGGTGCTTTGAAACATTGGACAAACCTGCAAGAGACATAAGCAGACAACCATTTTAAAAAGGCTTAAATCCAAATGTTTCTTGCCAACGCGTATGTTTGCAGCCTCAGTGGCAACACAGTAAATGGGAGTTTGCCTTTGCAATTAAGTTGCAATTTTGTGTAGATTCACCAAAGTCCATCTGAGTGAGGACGCAGAGACAAGACTTTTCAGACTGTGAGTATGCATCTCTTGATCGATGTGGGTGAGAGAACCTGGTACCGGCTGCAGATGCCAGCGTGATTCAGTGGAAGGAGCCCAGGCTTGGGATTCAGAGGTCTTGGGTTCTAATTCCATTTCCGCCACTTGTCAGCTGTGTGACTTTGGTCAAGCCTCGTATCTTCTCCGGGCCTCAGTTACCTCATCTGTAAAATGGTGATTAAGACTGTGAGCCCCCACGTGGGACAACCTGATCACCTTGTCTCCCCCCCCCCCCCCCAGTGCTTAGAACAGTGCTTTTCACACAGTAAGCGCTGAACAAATACCATCATCAATCCACTCCATCTAGGGAAGCAGAGGGACTTAGTACTCAGTGCTCAGAGCACGGACCTGGCTCTCCCACTTACCTGCTGTGTGACCTTGGGCAAGTCACTTAACATCGCTAAAAGCCACAACGCTCAAATCCGCCCCTTCCTACCCATCCAAATTGCTATCACATTAATGCAAGCCCTTATCTTAGCGCGCCTTGATTATTTTAGCAGCCTCCGGTGCTGACCTCCTGTCTCTCCCCACTCCAGTCCTTACTCCACTCTGCTGCCCGGATCATTTTTCTTCAAAAACGTTCAGACCAGGTTTCCCCACTCCTCAAGAAACTCCAGTGGTTGCCCTTCCCCCTCCTCATCAAACAACAGCTCCTCACCATTGGTTTTAAAGCAGTCAATCACCTTGCCCCCTTCTACCTCACCTCACTACTCTCCTATTACAACGCAGCCCGTATACTTGGTTCCTGTAATGCTAACCTTCTCACCGTATCTCGATATCATCCCTCTCACCACCGACCCCTCGTCCACCTCCTTCCTTTGGCCCGGAACGCCCTTCCTCATATCGAACAAATAATTGTTCTCCCCCACTTCAAAGCCTTATTGAAGGCATATCTCCTCCAAGAAGCCTTCCCTGACTAAGCTGTCCTCTTCTCCCACTCCTTCCTGTCACCCTGATTTGCTCCCTTCGTTCATCCTCCCTCCCATCCCTGTAGCATGAATGCATATATCTGTAGTTTATTTACTTATTTATTTGTTTAAGTATGTATATTAAAGTCCGTCTTCCCCCTAGACTGTGAGCTCGTTATGGACATGGACTGTATCTGTTGTTGTAGTGTACTCTCCCAAGCGCTTAGTACAGAGCTTTGCACACAGTAAGAGCTCAATAAATATGATTGAGTGAATTAACTTCTTTGGGCCTCAGTTACTTCATCTGCAAAATGGGGATTCAATACTTGTTTTCCTTTCTACTTAGAATGTGAGCTCCAGCTGATAATAATAATGATGATGATATTTGTTAAGCGCTTACTATGTGCCAAGCACTGTTCTAAGCGCTGGGGTAGATACCAGGTACTCTGGTTGCCCCACGTGGGGCTCACAGTCTTAATCCCCATTTTACAGATGAGGTCACTGCGGCACAGAGAAGTTAAGTGACTTGCCCAAAGTCACTCAGCTGACAAGTGGTGGAGCTGGAATTAGAACCCACGGCCTCTAACTCCCAAGCCCCGGCTCTTTCTACTAAGCCACGCTGCTTCACACCTGGAAGCTTAGTATAGTGCTTGGCACATAGTCAGCACTTAACAAATACTTCAATTATTATGATTATTATTGTTAACAGCTGGGACCTGAATATCTTGTATCTGCCCCAGAGCTTATTATAGTTCTTGGCACATTGTCAGTACTTAACAAATACTTCAATTATTATTATTATTGTTAACATTGCTTTATTAGGCCTCGGGTGGGGGGGGGGGCACCCACACTACGGCAGCTGCCTGAGGAACCCACCTTTTAAGGAGTCTTTTTCTTCTTACTTTCCCCCTCGAAGAGAAGCCCAGGACCTTTTCCAGTTCCATTTAGTATTACCCCAATTCCAGGCCTGGCAGTAGCAAGGTAGGCCGCGTTGGCCCCGACCCAAAATTTTCAACCCAAGCATAGCCGTAGCTCTCAAGTCTGCCTCACTGATAGCCGCTGCCCGGGTGAACTGGACAGACCACCTGGAATAGAACTGTTGCAAGCTGGGGATTAAGTTTCAATATAGCCCAAGAATCAGAGAAGGGAAATAATGGGTTGTTTGTGCTCTTAAGGATTTGTATTCTAAAGATAACGGAGCTAAGCAACGGGGGGAGCCCAGGAAGGGAATAGAAACTGTGCGAAAGGCTGATGTGGAGTAAGAGGAAATGGGTGAAAACGCTTGAAATGCAGTCACTCGACCCGGCAAGTGTGTTGAAAGTAGAATCTCTTGGGTGGGACTGGTCATAAACATATACTCTTCACATCAAGCAGAAATTCCCGACTTGGTTTTCGAGCGTTACGTCAGCTCTCTCCCTCCTATCACTTCTCCTATTATTCCCCACTTCCAATTCTCCATTTTTCCCACATTCACTTTCTTTCCTGGCCTCATTCTTGCCTCGCCTGCGTCCACCTCTTAGCTCACACTCTTCCTCTTGCCTGGAACTCCCTCCCCCTTCAGATCCATCAGAGCGCAACTCTACCCATCTTCAAAACTCCTTTGAAATCTCACATGCTCACCCAGGTCACATCCTCCCTATTATCTCTTGATCAACCAAAAATATTTCCCGTGCGTCCATTGTGTGAAAGCACTGAGTACAAATAGAATTGGAAGGCATGATTCCTGCCCTCAAGGAGATTACAGTTTACTGGGGGAGGGAGATATTGAAATAAATGACAGATGGGAAGAAGACGCGAAAGGGGATATATACATGAATGAGGGCTTAATTACAGCGTGGCTCAGTGGAAAGAGCCCGGGCTTCAGAGTCAGAGGTCATGGGTTCGACTCCCTGCTCTGTCACTTGTCAGCTCTGTGACTGTGGGCAAGTCACTTCACTTCTCTGTGCCTCAGTTACCTCATCTGTAAAATGAGGATGGAGACTGTGAGCCTCACATGGGACGACCTGATTACCCTGTATCTACTCCAGCGCTTAGAACAGTGCTCTGCACATAGTAAGCACTTAACAAATACCAACATTATCATTATTATTATTACTAGCGTATATCAAGCCTGCACTCAAGTGCTGTGGTAGGTAGTGAGCACTTGCTTAGCTGGTGTACAAGTGCAGAACTGGCAATTGGTGGATATAATCTGGGAGAGGAAAAGTAAATCGGGAAAAGCCTCATGGAGAAGGTGGGATATCAGAAGGATTTTTGAAGACGGAGAGCTGTGGTGTGCTGGATTTGAGTGGTGGGGAAGGGAGTTCCAGGCAGGAAGGGTGTGAGCCAAGGGGTCAGAGGCAGGAGAGTTGAGATCAAGGCACAGAGAGTGCAAACTGGGGTACGTAGTACAAGAGAGTGAGAAGCAGCATGGCCTAGTGGAAAGAGGACGGGCCTGGGAGTCAGGACCTGGGTTCTACTCTCGCTCTGTCACCTACCAGCTGTGTGATCGTGGGCAGCTTACATCACTTCTTTGGGCCTCAGTTCCCTCATCTGCAAAATAGGGATTCAGAACCTCTTCTCCCTCCTACTTAGACTGTGAACCCCATGGGGACCCGATCATCTTGTATCTACCCCAGCGCTGAATACAGTGCTCGACACATAGTCAAGCGCTTAACAAATACCCCGGTTATTCTGATGAGGTGAAGAATGCTGATACGGTGCCGTAAAAACAGTGAGCTGGACCTTCCGTTTGATGGGAAGGTGAAGGGGAGGTCTTTGAGGAGTGGAGAGACGTATGCAGAGCGATGTCTTAGAAGGATGCGCCGAACGGCAGCGTGAGGCAGGGAGACGGGGAGGCTGTTAAAGTAGTCAGGCTGGGCCGTGATGAGGGCCCAGACCAGGGTGGTAGCTCTTAGGATGATGGGGGGAAGGGTGGATCTGGGATATGGGGAGGAAAATCTGACTGGATTTAGCCACAAACTGAATGGGAAAGTTTTGAAAGATGATGAAGAATCAAGGAATTTAACTTTGATGGGAAACATGTTAAGTATTTCGTAAAGGAAAAAATGCAAACCAAAATATTAGCTGGACTTTGCTAGTGGCAGATTTTTTTTTCCCCCCAAAACATTTCCTTTAATAGATCTGCAATTGCATTAGTCTTAAATGCTAATACTGTTTCAAAAAGCCTTCATCGGTCACGTGGCAAACCTTTGAAGAAAATGTAGTGTATGATGAATGAAAGTAAAAAATTTCAAATAAGGTCATGGAGTATATTTTCAGAAATAGTTCATTTGAAGCTGAATGGTGTTTGACGGTTAACTCTGTCGTGCCATAGTGCATAATGCTTACCAGCATAAAGCCTTTATATACGTGCATAACTAGCAACGGCATGCAAACTTCTTCCTCCCTCTGATTTAGACTATGAGCCCATCTGGGACAGGGACTGTGTCCAGCCTGATTATCTTGTATCTATTTCAGTGCTTTGTCTGGCCTATAAAAAGCTCTGAACAAGTACCATAAAACAAAACAAACCTTCGCATGCAAGGCTCTGGAGTTGGAATTTCTGCTGGGACCGTTGGACTCTGAGCCATAAGGAGCTTGAGTGTTATTCCTCTAGCTACAGTACACTATTGCTCATTTTATATTTGTCATTGTCCTTGTCTTTCCTATTTAAACAATTCATATGTTGCCACCCCTGACCTATTCTTAGATCCTGAGTCCAAGGCCGTGTCTGATTCTCAAACATGAATTATTCCCTGGGCTTAGTAAATTGATGGCACACATTAGTCCATGCCAAGCACTGTGCTAAGTGCTGGGTTAGACACAAATGATCAGGTTGGACCAGGTCCCTGGCCCCCATGGGGCTCAAAGTCTAAGAGGAAGGGAAGGCTTGTACTTAAATCCCCATTTGACAAGTGAGGAACTGAGGCACGGGGAGGTTGTGGCTTGCCCAGGATCACCTCATAGGCAAGTGGTGGAGCTGGGACAAGAACCTAGGTCTCCTGACTCCCAATCTCGTGCCTTTAGCAGTAAACCATGCAGCTTCCCAGGGCTTTGCATGCAATCAATCAGTTGTATTTATTGAGCCCTTACTATGTGCAGAGCCCTGTACTTGGGAGAGTGCACTATAACAGTTGGTAGGCATGTTCCCTGCTCAGAGTGAGCTTACAGCTTGAGGATATTAATATAAAAAAATGAATTACAGATGCTTATATGGATAGGTATTACTACCGGTGTTATTACGATAATTACTTCAGTGCGTTTCACTACATATTTTAGCTAGGCTATTATTGTTAGGAAATTGGGAACTTTCTTCTGACGCGATTCCGTTCATGGCAGCGTCCCTCCGGCCCTGCGAGTTTGCCCAAGGCGTTGGAACAGGTGGGAGGTTTTGCAAGAGCGCAGTCCCCATACTACAGAAGAGCTAGGTGCAGTTCAAGCAACATTAATCGCTTTCTTCTCTGGTCATTCGGGAAGGTCCATGTTTGCACACCAGGACCTGCGGGACCTTGAGGAAGTTTAATTTTGGTTTTTTTTTAAATTCTCCTTTTAGGAAATGGTTATACGAGCTCTTCGACAGACTAACAATAGAAGTATAGAGGCAGCAATTGAATTTATTAGTAAAATGAGTTACCAAGATCCTCGTCGGGAGCAGATGGCAGCAGCAGCTGCTAGACCTGTTAATGCGGGTCTGAAGCCACCAGGTAATGGTTAACCAGCCTCTTTTCTTTCATTATTCTTCTCTTAATGAAAACGCGCAAGTCCACCCAATAGCTTCCAGTGTCCCACAGTTTCAAGACATTTTTATTTCTGTAACTGAATAGCTAAAAGGCCCTCGCCTTGAAAGTGAAACGACCTAATTGTGAATAATCTTGTTCAAACTCCAGGCTAAAATGGTGAATAAAGTGAGCTCCTTGGGATTTGGGGTTTGTCCCATTTTTTTTTTTTTCGGTGTGTAGGCTTACCTTCAGCTGTCTTCTTCCACTTAGGATAAACTACTTTGCATTGTTGAAAATTAACTGTGAGAAAATGGGTGAGTGTGAATCAGTAGTCACGAAACGAAGCGAACTTAGAAAAGCCGAGGTAAAACTCTCGCTGTTGTCCTTTCTGTTTTATGAAATCAGGGGGCGTCCAGCAGTCAGTCAACCGCAAACAAAGCTGGAAAGGTTCTAAAGAGTCCTTGGTTCCTCAGAGACTCGGGCCCCAACTGGGAGAAAATGCCGTTTACCGTTCGGAAAGTCCCAACCCTCAGACGGACGTCGGAAGGCCCCTGTCGGGGTCGGGCTTAACGGCGTTCGCTCAGGGTCATCCCTGCAACGGACAGAGAGTGAACCCCCCGCCTCCTCCACAAGTAAGGAGTGTCACTCCTCCCCCGCCTCCCCCGAGGGGCCAGACTCCTCCTCCTCCAAGGGGCACGACTCCACCCCCACCCTCCTGGGAAGCCAACTCTCAAACAAAGCGTTATTCGGGCAGCATGGAATATATGATCTCTCGCATTTCTCCGGTTCCGCCCGGAACGTGGCAGGACGGCTACCCGCCCCCACCCGTCAACGCTTCCCCGCTGAATCCTCCTCCTCCTCCTCCTCCTCCTCCGGGCCAGAGAGGCATCAGTTCCGTCCCTGTTGGGAGACAGCCGATTATCATGCCGAGCTCCAACAGCAAGTTTAACTTCCCACCCGGAAGGCCCGGGATTCAGAACGGTAGCGGTCAGGCCGATTACCTGATTCACCAGAGCGTGGTTCCCGGTAGTTCCGTGACCCGACAGCCGCCGCCCCCCTACCCCCTCCCCGCAGCCAACGGGCCGAGCCCGACTCTGCAGATGCAGACCGGGGTACCGGCCGCTCCGTCGCCCTACGCTAATGGAACTGTTCCTCAGTCCCTGATGGTGCCAAATAGAAATAGTCACAACATGGAACTCTATAATATAAGTACACCCGGACTACCAACGTCTTGGCCTCAGTCGTCGTCCGCCCCAGCCCAGTCGTCCCCCGGTAACGGACACGAGATTCCCACGTGGCAACCTAACATTCCAGTGAGATCGAATTCTTTTAACAACCCGCTGGGCAATCGGGCAAGTCACCCCGCTAGCTCCCAGCCTTCGGCTACAACGGTGACCGCTATTACCCCGGCTCCCATCCAGCAGCCGGTGAAAAGTATGCGGGTATTAAAGCCGGAGCTCCAGACCGCCTTAGCGCCCACCCATCCTTCCTGGATGCCGCAGCCAATCCAGGCTGTCCAGGTTATCCCTTTTTCTGAAGGTCCAGCCCCAAACGTGTCTGTAATGTCGCCGGTTGCAGAGGCGCCAAATTATCAAGGACCCCCGCCACCTTATCCGAAACACCTGCTCCACCAGAACCCGTCTGTTCCGCCGTACGAGCCCCTGCCGAAGAGCAGAGAGGATCAGCCTTGCGTAGCGAAAGACGAGGAGGGCGAAAAGACTCACGATAACTTCGACAGTGGAGACAGAGAAAAGAAGCAGATTACAACCTCACCGGTTCCTGTCCGGAAAAATAAGAGAGATGAAGAAAGGAGGGAGTCCCGTATCCAGAGTTACTCTCCTCAGGCTTTTAAATTCTTCATGGAACAGCATGTGGAAAACATTCTGAAATCTCATCACCAGCGCCTGCACCGGAAGAAGCAGCTAGAGAATGAAATGATGCGGGTGAGCCCTTCCTTTCCCTTTTTAAGAGTATCTGATCATCTTCTGTTGGATATGTATGCATTTTGTTTTTCCTGGCGCATTTCTTAAGATGCCGTGGCCTTGTATCTGAATGACTTATTATTGATCGTGTATAAATAGTACCCGCTCGTTTTGGCATGTGTAAGATTGCCTCATCGATTCTGGGATGATGGCTTGTGTTCATTCATGACAAAAAGAAAAATCTCAGCCGTGGGTGGATTTATGCCTACTGTCTGTAGAAACAGGAAGAGGGACGACTTTTTCGAAGTTACGTCCACGAAACTCAGAGCTGCATTTAAAAACAAGCTAGAAATGCGAAGGACCTGTCGTTTTAGTGAATTAATTTAGCTTTTCGTTGAAGTTTCACAAAATTGCGGGGATTGTAGTTGGAGCTCGTTAAAAGGAAAGAGACCGGAGCTCTTGAACGGGGGAGAAAAAGCCTGTCGTAGGGTTTACAGCTTTGAGGCGTCTTGCAGATTCATCATTGATTCCGTTGAGAGATTCTGTGAGCTACTCCCTAGGGACTTAGATTCTCTTCCTGACTCTGCTGCTGATTTGCTGAGTGGTTTTTATGTATTGTGTGGTTTATTTTTGATCTCAGCTCTCTAGTCAATAAAATCTTACTTTGTCATTGAAATCCATTGGGGGATTGGAGCTTGGAGTTTGGGGTTTCATGATGCGTTACATTATTAAATTATGACTTGAAAGGTTTTGTAAAGTAGCAATTGCTCTGCCCCTCTTAGGGTCTCAGGGAAAAACTCGTTACAGATTCCGATATTTCAGAATTATTCACTTGGGCTAATTTCTTGAAATGACATTTTGAAATCTACGTATTTCACAGTATTGCATTTTGATTTAGTTCATGCTATAAACTGAACCCGTCTTTTTTTTAACAACAAAATCCAAGCGATCTATTGGGGTGCATTTTATAGCATGTAAAGTCTTTCTAGATATATGTTCTTAGTTTATTTTTTTTTCCTTTTTCCTTTTCACTTTCACTAACAGCTGATATAAACTATTAAGATGTTGGAAGCTTGGCTGACTTCTGTAGCCTCCATTACTCTGTAGGCAAGTAAGATTTCAGAGCAACAGTTCTCTATTAAGACTAGCATGCTCCCTCTTTAAAGACTCTGCATGCATATCTGCATCGTAATAAAGCATGAGGTTGTACTACTCTCCTATTCTTATGTGCCTTACAGTTTTTGATCTGCTAACCCCAAGTTTCTAATTTAGACTCTTTAATTAGCTCTCTTCTTAATTAGCAGAAGATGAACTAGTCCCTGATGAACTTCAAGCATTCCATCCACCCAAGAGTATTTTTTTTTAAATAACAAATGTTTTCTTCCTTATCCCGTTCTGATCGAAGTCAGATATGTTAGAAGAGTATCTGTTATTGAATGATACCTTGTGAGGAGGAAAAGGCCCATCTTTAAATGTGGGGGAAAACAAAAACCATTCCCTCTCTTTTATTTGCATTTGAAAGAGATAAAGATTATCCTTCCTTTGACTGGTGGAACTTAGAGGAGAGAGCCATCAGTGACTGGCTGTTCTCTTGCTCCTCATCGGAAAGGATGGTCAGTGATAGTTTTGCCTTATGTTCTTACACAGTAGTTGAACAAACACCAATCAGGGATGAAACTTTACCATCTCCCTTCAGGTGAGCCCCGAGTCCCATCGGATCGTGTTGTGTCTATGCCAGCACTCAAGTACGGTGTTTGTCACGTAGCAAGTGCTTAATAGACACCATGATAGTAATAATATAATTATTTTTATTCCCTTCATCGGAGGAGGAGAATATAGAAAGGTCCCTCCACCACCTGTTTCCCTCAAGGGAAAGAAGTGCCCATGGGCCACCTCCCAGCAGAGAGAAGAATTTGAAGTGAGAGCACACCAAAGTGAGAGCACACCACTGTAATTGAGGAAAAGTGTTTTATAGTTTTGTTTGTTTGCTTGCATATATTTGGAGGGGCACCTGAGAGAACACACACTGAAAGACTGCAATCCATTAAGGGATTCTCCTGCTTGTGGAAGTAGTAGTTTTGTTTGAGGTGGTGTCTCCTGGAGTGTGGGGAAACCGGCCCACACCATCCTTCTTCTCTCATTCCCAATAATAGAAACAAAACCACACACTCACCTTGTGATTCCTGCGTATATTTTATACCGCACATTTAGTGTTTTATTTTTTCTCTATATGTCTCGTAGATCTCTAACCTGCCGTAGAAAAAAAGTACAGCACATTTAACCTTTATACCTAAATACGTTGCCTGATTTTATTAAACGAAGGATGAAATGAGCGAAAGGGGGTCGTTGCCAGATTTAATGTTGAGTTTATTTGCGTAGGTGGGGTTATCCCAGGATGCCCAGGATCAAATGAGAAAAATGCTGTGTCAGAAGGAGTCGAACTACATCCGTCTTAAGAGGGCTAAGATGGACAAGTCAATGTTTAAGAAGATTAAGACCCTTGGAATCGGAGCGTTTGGGGAAGTCTGCCTGGCAAGGAAAGTGGATACCGATGCCCTGTACGCCACGAAAACTCTGCGCAAGAAGGACGTGCTGCTTCGAAACCAAGTTGCTCACGTTAAAGCCGAGCGAGATATTCTAGCGGAGGCCGACAACGAGTGGGTGGTCCGCCTGTACTATTCATTCCAAGATAAGGACAACTTGTACTTCGTAATGGACTACATTCCAGGGGGTGATATGATGAGCCTGTTAATTAGAATGGGCGTCTTTCCAGAAAACCTTGCCCGGTTTTACGTAGCAGAGCTGACCTGTGCGGTTGAAAGCGTTCATAAAATGGGTTTCATTCATCGAGATATTAAGCCTGATAACATTCTGATCGATCGCGATGGCCACATTAAATTGACGGACTTTGGCCTCTGTACGGGCTTCCGATGGACCCACGATTCTAAATACTATCAGAGCGGTAAGTGAAAGCAGTCTCCCTCATCTCTCCTGACGTAGACCCGTTGAGCCTGTGCTCTCCTTTGGTCCCCACCGAGCACGTCCGTCACCTTTAAAAGACGAGACTGACTGATGCCGGGAGACCTAGGCCGAAAACTGGCATGTCCCCTAAGGTGGCTGGGAGCTGGGGATGGTACAGTTGGAAGGGGAGAGGGCACCTCTCCCCCCAGACGTGGGCTGTGTGGGCGAGCCTCTACCCAACCGACCGAAAAATTGGAGGATTCTGATGGGGCCGAATTCCTGACGGATTTGCGTAACACAGACAGTCGAGTGGAAAAGACTCATCGGTACTCGTTTCTGTTTGTTTGGTTTTAGTTGAAAATATGTTTAAACTCTAAAGGAAAGAGACGGATGAGTTCTGTAAGCTCATTGTGGGGAGGGAATGTGTCTGTTTATTTTTATATTGTACTCTCCCAGGCACTTAGTGCTTTACGTAGAGTGAGCACTCACTAAATACAGATTGATTGGACGAGTGAAAGAATTCCAGAATAATCTGATCGTCTGAGACACCTGAACTTATTCATTCTTGAGGCAGATGACTTCGTCTTTCCCCTTGCTTTGACCTTCACCCTCTTAAGTGTCATGTAATAATATTTACCCACGTACCTCACGCCGAAATTCCTTGACTTGGGGGGTTTTTTACAGCGCTTTTTTGAGGTGCTCATGAAGTAACATCAAAAAAGGAGCGGGGATTCAACGGGATTTGTAGTTACACCCTGGCTCTCATTTGCAAATAGCTTCCCACCTAAACGCTTTCACTTCGGTAGGTGACCATCCACGCCAAGACAGCATGGACTTCAGTAATGAATGGGGTGACCCCGCAAACTGCCGATGTGGAGACCGACTGAAACCTCTAGAGCGGAGAGCAGCTCGCCAACACCAGCGCTGTCTGGCACACTCACTGGTGGGAACCCCAAACTATATTGCCCCCGAAGTGTTGTTGCGAACAGGTAAAGCAATCTTTTTTTCTTAATGGTATTTGTTAACCGCTTACTGTGTGCCAGGCACTATACTGAGTGCTGGGGTAGATAGAAGCTAAATAGGTTGGAAACAGTCTGTGTCCCTCGTAGGAGGGCTTAGAGTCTTAATCCCCATTTACAGATGAGATAATTGAGGCACAGGGGAGTTAAATTATTTGCACAAGGTTACGTAGTAGACGGGTGGAGCATCCGGGATTAGAACCCAGGCTCTCTGACTTCCAGGCCTGTGTTCTTTACGGTAGGACTCTGCTTCTCTCCTGTTGTTCTCGTTTCGTTCCATAATAAGACTAGTGCCAAAACTTTCCAGTTGCATTCGAGAATGAGCAAAGCCTGTTTTCCTTCGTTTACTCGGGTTTATTGGTGAGCCTGGCTCTTTTCTCTGTTTTGACCCACCAGGATTTTCTTTACACGGGAGAGAACACTCAAGGATAGTATATTTTTCCTCCTCTCCAGGGAAACAAAAAATGGTAGTGAAGGAGCCAGAGAGCGCTCCCCGACAGCAGTTCTTTTGTACTGCTTGCCGTGCCTTGCCTGCATATTTTTGTTGGTATGGACGGGGAAAGCGAGAGAAGGAGGCCAGTCCATTGAGCCACCCCAGACTGGGGAGCCCACAGTTTCACTCAGGCCCACTCAGTTCTCTGGAAGATAGGAAGGGGTTCTTTTTCATTCCTTCCAAAAAGTGAATCACCATCTTATTCTGGGAGGTGTAAAGAAGGAATTTAATATCGTGGAAATGTGGGTGGTCACAAAAGAAGTGTGTTGGGTGCTTTTTTAATTCGATGTCTGTTGATTTTTTCATAAATTTCCTTCAAAGCCGTGCGTTCGTTAATGGACAGTCTTTGGTGTCTTTTAGGCTACACGCAGTTGTGCGACTGGTGGAGCGTTGGTGTGATTCTTTTTGAAATGCTGGTGGGACAGCCTCCTTTTCTAGCACAGACACCGTTAGAAACACAAATGAAGGTAACACGAATATCAAAAAGCAAGGATCGATAGTAGTAAAATTATAAAATATGTATAGATCCTAGAAATGTTACGCTTTTGTGAAACATGAAAGTAAAATGAATTTCTTTGAGAAGGAATGGGCGAAACGGCCAATTCTAAATTAAGGTTGTTTTTAGTAAAGGGGTTCAATTAGTACCTGTGGGACTTGAGGCGTTTTATTCTTACCTGGTTGAAAAGCCCTAAACCCAGGCCTATAATAAAACACAGTCATTTATTCGCATTCCAGTTCTCTATTGACTGGCTAGAGAGTAAAGCCAGGAAGCAGTAAAAGCCACTCTGTAGGGTTTTATCGTCCTTTTTGAAAATGCCCTGGTGGAATTTGAGGTCCCCTCTTCCCTCCGTGACAGGAAGAAGCCATCGTGGCCCTGAATTAGAGCAAGGTTGGGGCACAGCATCTCCTGAACCCAGAGGCAGCCGCGAAGGCCTTCGGGATCAGCCCGGTGCCATCTCCCGGCTACCCGCAGGGATCGGTTGCCCCACGGGATTCGTGTACTTTGTACTTGGCATTTCTTAACTTTTCAAGAGAAATTAAACCTTTTTTTCTTCTCGTTTTCTCCTCTCCCCTGCATCCCCCACCCCCTTTTTTCTGAAGGTTATTAACTGGCAAAAAGCTCTTCACATTCCACCGCAAGCTAAATTGACTCCAGAAGCTTCCGACCTTATTATCAAACTCTGTCGAGGCCCAGAAGACCGCTTAGGCAAGAATGGCGTGGATGAGATCAAAGCCCATCCGTTTTTTAAAGTCATCGACTTTTCCAGCGACCTTCGACAGCAGTCGGCCTCATACATTCCCAAAATCACACACCCGACGGATACGTCCAATTTCGACCCGGTGGATCCGGATAAGTTAAGGAGCGATGCGGATGAAGAAGGGAATGTGAATGACACACTAAATGGATGGTACAGAAATGGAAAGCATCCGGAACACGCCTTCTATGAGTTTACATTTCGAAGGTTTTTCGACGACAATGGTTACCCGTACAATTATCCCAAGCCGATCGAGTACGAATACAGCAGTTCGCAAAACTCAGAGCAGCAGTCAGATGAAGATGGTCAGCCCACAGGTACAGGGGTGCAAAAAATTCGTGACCTAGTGTATGTTTAGCACCCCCGGAAGATAATTACCCCCTGTTCTACAGTAGAGACTTCTTAGAATGCCCTCGGTTATAAGAGATTTGACAAAGTTTCCAGAGTAAATTTACGCAGAATGAAAGGAAAAGTTTTACCGTGTTTATGCTCTGTCTATTTAGTCGTCCCCCTACCCCCACCCCCGCCCCCGTATAAGGAAATCTTTTGCAAAATTTAATTTATTCCAACAACTGTTAATCAATTTAGAGAAAAAAATTGTTATAGGGAAGCTTTATGGACTGAATTGTATCATCAGTTCCTGGTACTTAAAGTACTTAAAATAAGAAAATAGTGATATCTTTTAAAGGAGTTGCCTGCTATCTATTTGTACATAAGTGAAGTAATTTAAAAAAATGAAAACCTTTTCGGAATTTTGAAAGACAGTTTTACCTTGCTTTAACCAAATACGGAACTTTTCCCACCCCTATCGGCGGAACTCTTCTTCGGGGCATTTTTTGGTACCTGCCAAGCGAACCCCGGGGCTCCGTTCTAAGGCAGACACGAGGCACAGAGCTCACGTCTGTGCCACGGCTGATGGCGAACGAGACCGTTCACGTCCCGCATCCAGGAAATGTGGGGCTGCAGGATTATTAATGTACACCCCGGTCTGCTGCCACGTGTATTTGCAATATGCATTTTGGCTAGATCCTGATTAGAGGATTAGGGAACGTTCTTCCAACGATCCAAGCCTGTTGAGGCTCGCTGAGCTAAATTCTAGAGGAAACTGCCCCGGGGTGGGGGCACGACGTTGGCGGCCCGTGCACGTGAACGCTGGAACGGGTGAAAGCTGCAGTGTGAGTTTTCATTACCGTGAGGGTTCCCGAGAAAGCGCTCGTCGCCCCTCACCTTACCTCCCCGGCCCTCCCCGGCTCTATGAGAACGTGGGTATTCCTATCAGTACGTGAGTTTGTTACAAAAGTACAGATTTTCTCCAAAATATTTCATTCTACTGAATGATGAATCGATCTCCAATTGATTTGAAAGAAGTACTCGCCTTCGGGAGCGGATAGATTCCCGCTTATCTCTTGGCACTGAGTTTACCTTTTAAAGCTGCTTCTGATTTATAAGTAGAACCAAAACTGCCGGGGCGAAAAAATACCCAACCAAACTTTCAGCGTTCTGCCTCCGTTCATGCCGCAACCAAGGTCTCTAAACTTTAGCGAAAGACGGTTCCTTTGAAAAGACGATATGAGTCAGTTTCATTTCTTCCACAGTCCTGAGTAAAAATGAGTTTATGGTCAAGTCTCTACGATATTGTCATTACAAATTTTCTGGGGATCGATTTGGCACCCAAGAATCCAGTTAGTTTTATGCGTTTATGATATTTCAGGAGCTGTCACCAGTTTCCTTTGCCGTGCTTTAAACTCTTTTCCAACAGTGCTGCATCGGTGATATATGCAAAGAAAAAAAAAAAGCCTGGATCCCCATTATCCTTTTGAAAGGGCTGTTTTGCCCATGGCAAAAGGGTAGGAACTTTTTTTTAAGTTGATCTTAAGAAGTATAGGAACCGACTTTGTACGCAGTGCAGGGTGTAGGCAGCATTCACACCCCGCTGATTTAAGTAATATGCGACTTGAAATACGTCAGTTAAGAGCTCAACATCTCTATCATCCGTCACATGTAGAATTCAAGGAAGTTTGAATTTAATCCATCCTACGTTTAGCTTATCAGGGAAAGAAATATTCTATTAATATTGTAAACGGCCCCGGTAAAACTAGCAATACAAATATCCCTCTTCTACCCTTCAGAAAAATGAAATTGAGCCAGAATCTAATATTGGTAAACAAGAGTTCAAAATTGGAGGGCAGGGTTTATGATATAATTGTTGCTTGTTGTATTTATTTGTTCCGTCATGACTCTCTTGATCCTTTTTACCATTTCTGGTGGATTGTGATAGAACAAGTCTGAACAACATGGGCCCCGCTATCCTTCCTTGCCTCACCCGATCAGACAGAGGAAAAGGAATTTTAATAGGCTAGTTCGTTGGAGTTGTGGAGGGTTTAGTTATCCATCAATCAGTGGTATTTTTTGAGCATTTACCGTGTGCAGAACACTGTACCAAGTGCTTGGAAGAGTACACCACAGTGAAGTGGGCATCCCTGCCCCAAGGAGCGTACGGTTTAGAGCGATTCCCCTAAAATCCTATGCAAAACAAGGCTAGCTATTTCAAGAATTGCCCAGTTAAAACTCGTGTTGTCTTTCAAGAAACACCTCTAACTTTTGGAGTGGTCTTAAATCCGATCCACTTTGAAACTCCTCTGTCTCCGACTCATCGGTGCGTGGCAGTGAGATGCCAGACTCAACTGCCGCAAGGACGGAGTGTTTGAAATTGCCACCGTTGTCCAGCTTCGGCACCCTGTGCGCAGCCGTTATCTTCTAGACATTCCATCTAATGTCCGTGTGATTTCCCGTGTGGATTTAGTAGCAATATTGGGCTTTCAGGGATGTCCTTAACTGTTCCACTCCGCAGTCTTATCTCCCATTGATTACAAGCACAAGGACTGCTTTGTCATAGTAAGAGAAAAATTATTCTCCTGTACAGCAACCCCAAGATGTCCTTTCAGTTGTAGCTCACCCGTTAGCTCTTTAAAGTCACTTCGTCCGGTTGTGAAATATTCGAAAGAGTCCGTCTTTCATTACCGTCCCCCCACATATGCATAGAAATTGTATTTATAAAATGTGTTCTATAATCATGTAAATGTAAATACTGTTCTTATGTATTGTCCGATGACGTTCTATCCTAGGGCAGGCCCTCTTGTGTATCTTTTTCTACCTTCCTGTTTGCAATAGAAATGATAGAATGTATGACTAGAAAGTCACTTTGAGACTTTAAAATTGATCTGCTGTTGCAAAGTGCAAAGCTGTGAGTGGGAATGATTTATCTTGACTTCACTGATAATGTTTAGCTAGTAGGGAATGCAGTGGGTGGGTTCATAGACAATGCTGCTGCTCTGACCCACGGTACCGGAAGATGCTTTTCTTTTCTCGTTTTGAAAAAGTGTCTTTGGTATATCTAGGGAATTGTTCAGTTTATTTGCTTTAATTCATCCAAAGCAAAGAGTAATTTGGATCAACAATATTTGTGAAGCGCCTTAAAATGCTCCTGCGTGGAAGGCAACTATCGGAGTTTACTTTTGTATTGTGTGTGTGTGTGTGTGTGTGTGTTTGTGTGAATGTATTTTGTATTATAATTGTTTTCCCAACATTACAATTTTGTAAACTGCACTTTCTGTTGAAAGAATGGCAGCCTTAGTAGACATATCAGAATTCTTTACATATTTCTGAACATAATAATCGTCAGTAATCAATGACCTTCTTTGTGTGTTTTATGAACCTCTTTCTACTTTCTCTCTCCAGTTCCTCTAGTGTAACATCTGGAATAATAAAAAGCAAAGTACAAATCTCTTTTTTTAGTATATGTGAAAAGCTAATTCTTATGCTGCTAAGAAAATATCATTTGAAGCTATAATTTGATTAAAAGTATTGATCATCTGCCTGCTTTCTTTTGCATCTTAAATCATGAAGAGAAATGTCATGATATCGTATGATTAGGTTGTTACTTATTTAGAAGGCGTTTGCGTGATGCAGAGGCAATATATACTGAGCACAGGGGAGAGGGATGAGGCCCTGGCCCTCAGGGAGCTCACAAGAAGCAGAGGGACCTAGTGGATAGAGCTTGGACCCGAGAATCGGAGGGATGTGGATTTAAATCTCGGCTCCCCCGCCGACCTGGGCTGTGGATTCATCTGTGGGCAGGGAATGTGTCTGTTTGTTGTGGTGTTGGACTCTCCCAAGCGCTCAGTACAGTGCTCTGCACACAGTAAGCGCGCAATTTAAGGCAACTGAATGAATGATGGAATGAATGTCTGCTCTGTGACCTTGAGCAAGGCACTTCACTTCTCTGTGCCTCAGTTACCTCATCTGGGGATTAAGATGATCTGGGTAAAATGGGGATTAAGACCATGAGCCCTGTGTGAGATGTGAACCGTGTCCTGCCTTGGGTCTACCTCAGTGCTCAGTATAGTGCCTGGCACGTAGTAAGTGCTTAACAAATACCCTGAAAACAAAACAAACAAAGCGGTGGAAGGGCAGATAGCCCAGGGAAAGGAATAACCAGGTAAATTCAGCAATAACAACTCGGCAACAACAGATCTAGCATTATCCCGTGGCGTGGGCATTGCAGGTGGCTGGGCTCCAGCTTCTGCCCCCAAAATGTCTACGGTGGTTGGATTTTAATGCTACTCCTTTCTAGCATTTGCAAAGATGTAAATGATCAGGTGAACGCTCAATATCACAGCGGCCTATTGGTAATCATCCTTTTGTTAAGGCAGTTTTATTGAATGTAAGGAGTCAAGACCCCAGATTCGAGCCAAAATTTAACAGATATCCGAACCTCGGTTTCCCGGCAGAGGCGCGATTTTGGAGGAGGAGAATGATGCCTCATTCAGGAGGAGGCACAAGTTGACCGCTTTGGCCAGTAACTTAGGAAAACCCCAGATTTTTTACGGTGTGGGTAGAAAGGAAATCCAGCGGGGAAAAAAGAATGGAACAACTTTAAAATAAGTAACTCTCCGGTTGCCACATCCCAAAATACATGTTGAATGTGTGAATGGTAGCGGGGACATTGACAGTTCATAACGTAAAAGCATTAATAATCGACAAGCCAGCTGTGGCAGAATAGGGATGGCTTTAGCGTGGCTCGGTGGAAAGAGCCTGGGCTTCGGAGTCAAGGGTCATGGGTTCGACTCCCGCCTCTGCCACTTGTCAGCTGTGTGACTGTGGGCAAATCACTTAACTTCTTTTTGCCTCAGTTACCCTCTCTGTAAAATGGGGATTAAGATTAACTCTGAGCCTCACGTGGGACAACCCGATGACCCTGTATCTACCCCAGTGCTTAGAACAGTGCTCTGCACATAGTAAGCGCTTAACAAATACCAACATTATTATTATTATTGTTATTTGTAAAAAGACCCATTTTGTTAATGAAAGTGTAAAGAAAAACATAAAAATGTTTAAGTTTTTTTTTTTCAGGCTTTGGGGGATTTGATTGAAAAATTGAGTCAAATCTCTATAATTTCTGTCTTATTTAGGATGTAATGCTCTTGCATATAATGACACTCACATTCAGGGTCTGAAGAAATTCATCTCCTTCTGATTGAGGGTGTTTCATTCAACCTGAGGCAAAACTAGTCAAGAAGTCTGCTAGCTTTTATGCCTTCTCTTCTCCGAGCCCGGCAGCCCTGTCCCACCACCCTTTAGGTTTGGATTACCCACTACTTAAAATGTGTATTTTTAAACACAGCCTCCTTCCGACCGGAGTGATTTCCAGCCACTGGGAAGACAGAGTCGCCTCTGGGACATTGGAGCTACAGGATTTTAAAAAAACGACAAGTTTTCCTTTAGCCCGTGTGGGCCGTCGGTCCTCTGCCACTCAGGCGGTATCTCGAGAGGCCTCCGTTTTGGGGCGGTGTGGGCCCAGCGGACCTTCGTTCCGAGTTGCTGATGCAGGCTCCCGTGGGAGCGCAGCGTAAGTAAAATCGAAGCTGGTGTTGGGACGGATTCTCCCTTGGAGGCCGGGCCACCTAAAACCGCTTTCCTAATGAGGAAGTTTAATTTGGGAGCTGTAGCTCTTCCTCCTTACCTTGCCACCCTGTTCCCGCCTCCCCGAGTCTTCGCCTTCCATCGTTAATTACGTGAAATGGTCAAATACGCCTACAATGTTAACAGTGTCCTCAACAATGGTGTTCATTCATTCATTCAATACTATTTACTGAGCGCTTACTATGTGCAGAGCACTGTACTAAGCGCTTGGAATGTATAAATCGGTAACAGATAGAGACGGTCCCTGCCCTTTGACGGGCTTGCAGTCTAATCGGGGGAGACAGACAAGAACAATGGCAATAAATAGAATCAAGGGGATTTACGGATTGCCTGTTTTATTACTATTATTGTGAACCATTGCGAGTGACGAGAGAAATAAAGAAAGATTGGATACACCACCCTAGATTGTCACACAACTTTTGAGAAAGTTCTAGACCTGTGTTTTATAACTTTATAAACCAGCAGGTTTAAGGGGTGCCCAGCTAAGTTGTCCTTTATGCCCTCTTCTAGAGCGGCTGACTTTTACTTTGCTGATTATCCCACTGATCTTTCCTCTTTTTCTCACTTCTTCCTCTCCCACATTCCTGTAGACGTATGATCTCCTGAAAGGAAACCAAGTTTTTGAAAGAGTACACTTTTAATGAGAAAAACAGTCCGTTTAGCCCCCAAATAAACTTTCAGAAATCTTTCCGCCACATTTCTACAACTGGAAGTTCTTTTTTAAAAAAGAAAAAGAATGGAATTTCTTAAACACAGTGTGCCAGGCACTGTGCCAATCACTGGGGTAAATACAAGATAATAAGTTGAGACACAGTCCCCGTCCTATGTGGGGGCTCACAATCTAAATTGGGAGAAGGAGAGTTTAATCCCCCTTTTAAAGATGAGGTAACTGAGGACGTAGAAAGTGATTTGCCTCAGGTCACATGGCAGAAAAGTGGCAGAGCTGGGGTTAGGTAGAAGCGAGACCCTCCGACTCCTAGGCCCCTGCTCTTTCCCCGTAGGTTAAACGGCTTCCCCATTCATAAGTTCATTCGGTCATATTTACTGATCGCTTTCTGTGTGCAGAACACCGTAAAGAGCGCTCGGGAGAGTACAATAGCAATAAAAAGACACATTCCCAGTCCCAAACGAGCCCGTGTATTTAAGATATAACTTTCCCTCATATTCTGACTTTCCCTCTACCACCTGGATTTCATTTCTCTGCCCACCTCTGTAGTAAGTCTCATTTACAGCCTTCTATTTAATAATGTTGGTATTTGTTAAGTGCTTACTAGGTGCCGAGCACTGTTCTAAGCACTGGGGGAGATACAAGGTAATCAGGTTGTCCCACGTGGGGCTCACACACTTTTAATCCCCATTTTACAGATGAGGGAGCTGAGGCACAGAGAAGTGAAGTGACTTGCCCACGGTCACACAGCTGACAAGTGGCAGAGCCGGGAGTCGAACTCATGACCTCTGACTCCCAAGCCCAGGCTCTTTCCAATGAGCCACGCTGCTTCTATTTGTCCTTACGCATGTGTATACTGTGTAAATTGGCCTTCGTCGTGGGTACCGCTGCAAGTTTTGCGTATTTTGTGTATCGCCGCAAGTTTTCTTTTCCCTCCCTGACTTATTTGCTCTGTTCTTGCCACCCAGGTACGGTCAAGGCTTCAGTTCAGAACAACAGAGGCTTTCTTTAGCGCATCAAAGTCGTCCCGTCTCGCGTTACGCCTTCGAGTCGTCTCCGACCCGTAGCGTCTCCGACCCGTAGCGACTCCGTGGCCGCGTCTCTCCCCGAACGCCCCACCTCCATCTGCGGTCGTGCTGGTAGCCTATTCGTAGAGTTTTCAAAGTGACCCGGAGAAAATATGAACGTTCATTCATTCAGTCGTATTTATTGAGCGCTTACTGTGTGCAAAACTAAGCGCTTGGAAAGTACAGTTCAGCAATAGAGACAGTCCCCGCCCACAACGGGCTGACATTTAAGAGAACACCGGGGTGAGATTGGTTTCTTTTACGCCCCTCTTAGGTAGGGAAAGGCCCATCGCTGTCGGCTTGTTGTCGGGATTCATTCAGTAGTATTTATTGAGCGCTTATGATGTGCAGAGCACTGTACTAAGCGCTTGATGTGCTGGTGAACTCTGTCACCCGTCCGCCTCCCTAACTCATCTCTGAAGCCTGCTGCCCTGGTGTCCCTGGGCCAGACTTGAAGTCAGGACTAATGCCACGTCAGCGTGGCTCAGTGGAAAGAGCCCGGGCTTGGGCATGTCCCACTGTCACCTCGAATTTAGCTTGTCTAACACACACCTCACCTTCCCACCCCAAACCTGCCCTTGCCCTTAGACGGCTCCGCTAATCTTTCCTGTCTCGCACGCCTTGACGTTACCCTTGACTCCTCTCTCTCATTTAACCCACATATTCATTACTAAATGCCCTAGGTCTGACCTTCAGAACATTGCTAAAATCTGCCCATTCCATCCAAACTGCTACGATATTAGTCCAAGTACTTATCCTGCCTTGATTACTGTATCGGCCTCTTGGCTGACCTCCCTCCCTCCTGTCTCCCCCCGCGCCAGTCCATACATCACTCTGCTGCCCGGATCTTTTTTCTCCAAAAACGTTCAGGCCGTGTTTCCCCACTCCTCAAGAAACTTGAGTGGTCGCCTTTCCGCCGCCGCGTCGAAGAATAACTCCTCGACCTCGGCTTCGGAGCAGTCGGTCACTTTCCCTCCTCCTACCTCTCCGACCACAACCCAGCCTGCACAGTTGGCTCCTCTAACCTCACTGCACTTCGAACTCGCTGCTGACCTCTCCCCCAAGTCCCGTCCCTGGCCTGGAAACGCCCTCCCCCCCCCTCCTGTCCGGCAGACGATGACTCTGCCCCGGCTTTAAAGCCTTGAAGGCCCATCTCCTCCAAGAGGCCTTCCCTGACTAACCCTTCCTTTCCTCTTCTCCCACTCCCTTCTGCGTCACTCTGACCCGCTCCTTTTATTCATTCCCACTTTCAGGTTCACAGCACTCAGGTCCACATCTGTCATTTATTTATATTAATGTCCGTCTCCCCCTCTAGATTGTAAGCTCGTCATGGACAGGGAACGTGTCTGTTAATTGTATAGTGCTCTGCACGCTAATGCGGGCAGGGAGTGTGTCTGGTATATTGTTGGACTGTAGTAATAATAATAATAATGGTGGTATTTGTTAAGCGCTTACTCTGTGCAGAGCACTCTTCTAAGCGCTGGGGGAGATACGGGGCAATCAGGTTGTCCCACGTGAGGCTCACAGTTAATCCCCATTTTACAGATGAGGTCACTGAGGCACAGAAGTGACTTGTCACACAGCTGCCAAGTGACAGAGCTGGGATTCGAACTCATGACCTCTGACTCCCAAGCCCGGTCTCTTTCCACTAAGCCATGCTGCTTCTCTAACAAATAACAAATGCCATCATCAGTAAGCTCTTACTAGGTGCCAAGCACTCTTCTAAGCGCTGGGGGGGGAAATGCACGGTGATCAGGTTGTCCCACATTGGGCTCACAGTCTTCATCCCCTTTTTACAGATGAGGTCGCTGAGGCCCAGAGAAGGGAAGCGACTGGCCCAAAGTCACCCAGCTGCCATCGTACTCTCCGAAGAGTAGAGTCCAGTCCCCTGCACACAGTAAGCGCTCAATAAACACGATTGAATCAATCAGTGAATACGATTGCCGGACTGACAGGGCCAAGCGCAGAGTTAACGCAGAGGTGGGTAGGGCAGACGAGGGCCCAATCTGGGATTCATTCATCCATTCATTCAGTGGTATTTATTGAGCGCCTAGTGTGTGCAGAGCACTGTACCAAGCGCTTGGAATGGACAATTGAGCAACAGATAGAGACCCCTCCCTGCCCAACAACGGGCTCGCAGTCTAAACCTGTTTAAAAACAGTCTAAACCAGTTTTGGCCAAGCCTTTATCGGCATTTATCGGAGATACAGGTGCGGGTCAGCGGAAAGAGCCTGGGCTTGGAAGTCATTCATTCAATAGTATTTATTGAGGGCTTACTATGTGCCGAGCACTGGACTAAGCGCTAGGAATGGACAGATCAGTAAGAGAGACAGTTCCTGCCCTTTGACGGGCTTAACAGTCTAATCGCGGGAGACAGACAAGAACAATTATTCATTCATTCATTCAATAGTATTTATTGAGCGCTTACTATGTGCAGAGCACTGTACTAAGCGCTTGGAATGAACAAGTCGGCAACAGAGACAGTCCCTGCCGTTTGACGGGCTTACAGTCTAATCGGGGGAGACGGACAGACAAGAACGATGGCAATAAATAGAGTCAAGGGGAAGAACATCTCGTCAAAACAATGGCAACTAAATAGAATCGAGGCGATGTACATTTCATTAACAAAATAAATAGGGTAATGCAAATACCGAATCCCGACTCTGCCACTTGCCACCTGACTGTGGGCAAGTCATGTCATTTCTCTGGGCCTCAGTGACCTCATCTGGAAAATGGGGATGAAGACTGTGAGCCTCACGTGGGACAACCTGATGACCCTGGATCTCCCCCAGCGCTTAGAACCGTGCTCGGCACATAGTAAGCGCTTCACAAATACCAACATCATTATTATGGAGCAATTCCTGCGTGCAGAGCACGGTACTAAGCGCTTGGAGTGGCCAATTGGGCAACCGTAAGAGATCCTCCCTGCCCAACGACGGGCTCACGGTGTAGAAGGTGGGAGGCAGCAAAGCAAAACGGATTCATTCCGTGAATGGTATTTATTGAGCGCTTCCTTTCAGTCCTTCAATTCGGTAGCATTGATTGCGCGCTTACAGTGTGCAGAACACTGCGCCAAGCGCTTGGAGGCCCATCCCGGAGGCTGGAGAACGGCCCCGGGGCTCCGCCGCCCTCCCTGGCTCAGAGGTCATCCCTCGCCCCCAACAGCAGGGGGCAGTGGCGCTTCCATTTCTTCGCTGCCGGCGCCTCTGCGCAGGCGCCAGTTCTCTCTCTCCCCCCCTCCGGCGGAAGTGACGCAGCCGCTCTGGCTTCACCCTCGAGGGGTGGAGGGGGAAGAAGAGGCGGCGCTCCTGGAGCCTCTGCGCAGGCGCCAGTTTTTCCCCCCTACCCCGCCCCTCTCGGGAGGAAGTGACGCAGCCTGTTTGGCTTTACGGGGGGGAGGCGGCGCTCCTGGAGCCTCTGCGCAGGCGCCAGTTTTCCCCTCTGCCCCCGCCCCTCTGGACCGGAAGTGACGCAGCCGGTTTGGCTTCCCACTGCAGGTGGGAGGGGAAAGAAGAGGCGACGCTTCTGCGCAGGCGCCAGTTTTCCCCCCTCTGCCCCCGCCCCTCCGGGCCGGAAGTGACGCACCGGTTTGGCTTCCCACTGCAGGTGGGAGGGGAAAGAAGAGGCGACGCTTCTGCGCAGGCGCCAGTTTTCCCCCCTCTGCCCCCGCCCCTCCGGGCCGGAAGTGACGCACCGGTTTGGCTTCCCACTGCAGGTGGGAGGGGAAAGAAGAGGTGACGCTTCTGCGCAGGCGCCAGTTTTCCCCCCTCTGCCCCCGCCCCTCCGGGACGGAAGTGACGCACCGGTTTGGCTTCCCACTGCAGGTGGGAGGGGAAAGAAGAGGCGACGCTTCTACGCAGGCGCCAGTTTTCCCCTCTGCCCCCGCCCCTCCGGGCCGGAAGTGACGCCGCCAATTTGGCTTCCCGCCGCAGGTGGGAGGGGAAAGAAGAGGCGACGCGTCTGCGCAGGCGCCAGTTTTCCCCTCTGCCCCGCCCCTCCGGGTCGGACGTGACGCAGGCCTGTTGGGCTTCACGCTGGGGGGGGGGGGAGAGGCGGCGATCCTGGAGACTCTGCGCAGGCGCCAGCTTTCCCCTCTGTCCCCGCCCCTCCGGACCGGAAGTGACGCCGCCAATTTGGCTTCCCGCCGCAGGTGGGAGGGGAAAGAAGAGGCGACGCGTCTGCGCAGGCGCCAGTTTTCCCCTCCGCCCCCGCCCCTCGGGGCCGGAAGTGACGCCGCCAATTTGGCTTCCCGCTGGGAGGAGGGAGAGGGGAGAAGAGGCGGCGCTCCTGGAGCCTCTGCGCAGGCGCCAGCTTTCCCCTCTGTCCCCGCCCCTCCGGACCGGAAGTGACGCCGCCAATTTGGCTTCCCGCCGCAGGTGGGAGGGGAAAGAAGAGGCGACGCGTCTGCGCAGGCGCCAGTTTTCCCCTCCGCCCCCGCCCCTCGGGGCCGGAAGTGACGCCGCCAATTTGGCTTCCCAGCGCAGGTGGGAGGGGAAAGAAGAGGCGACGCGTCTGCGCAGGCGCCAGTTTTCCCCTCCGCCCCCGCCCCTCGGGGCCGGAAGTGACGCCGCCAATTTGGCTTCCCGCTGGGAGAGGGGAGAGAGGCGGTGCTCCTGGAGCCTCTGCGCAGGCGCCAGCTTTCCCCTCCGCCCCCGCCCCTCCGGGCCGGAAGTGACGCAGCCGGTTTGGCTTCAGACTGGGTTTGGGGGGGGGCGGGGAAGAAGAAGAGGAGCCGCCGAGGCGGGCGGAGGTGAGGGGTCGGGGCCCAGGGGCCGGGTGAGTGTCTGCGCCCCGGGACCGCCGCCTCCCCTCCCCCACCAGTCTGCTCATTTGCACCGAGCATTTATTCCCCCATTTTGTTCTGTTAACGAGCTGTGCCTCCCCTTCCTGCGCTTTATGCTGATGATGTTGTCTTCTTTGCGTTTTGTTCCGTTCTGCTCTGCCGTCCGTCCCCCGTCCCCCCTTTCAGACTGCGACCCCGTGGTGGGGGCCGGGAGGGTCTCTCTCTCTGTGGCCCAGTTGTCCATGCCAAGCGCTTAGTACAGTGCTCTGCCCATAGTGAGAGCTCAATAAATACGATGGAATGAATACTTGTTTTATTTTGTTGTCCGTCTCCCCCTTTTAAACTGTGAGCCCGTCCTGGGGGAGGGATGGTCTCTCTCTGTGGCCCAACTGTCCATGCCAAGCGCTTAGTACAGTGCTCTGCCCATAGGAAGCGCTCAATAAATGCTATTGAATGAGTGAGTGAATGAATGTCTCCCCCGATTAGCCTGCGAGCCCGTCGTTGGGCAGGGATGGTCTCTCTCTGTGGCCCATTTGTCCCTTCCAAGCGCTTAGTACAGTGCTCTGCACATAGGAAGCGCTCAATAAATGCTATTGAATGAATGAATGAATGAGTGAATGAATGAGTGAATGTCTCCCCCGATTAGACTACGAGCCCGTCGTTGGGCAGGGATGGTCTCTCTCTGTGGCCCAACTGTCCATGCCAAGCGCTTAGTACAGTGCTCTGGACATAGGAAGTGCTCAATAAATGCTATTGAATGAATGAATGAATGAGAATGAATGAGTGAATGTCTCCCCCGATTAGACTGCGAGCCCGTCGTTGGGCAGGGATGGTCTCTCTCTGTGGCCCAACTGTCCATGCCAAGCGCTTAGTACAGTGCTCTGGACATAGGAAGTGCTCAATAAATGCTATTGAATGAATGAGTGAATGAGTGAATGAATGAGTGAATGTCTCCCCCGATTAGACTGCGAGCCCGTCGTTGGGCAGGGATGGTCTCTCTCTGTGGCCCAATTGTCCACTCCAAGCGCTTAGTACAGTGCTCTGCACACACTAGGCACTCAATAAATACTATTGAATGAATGAATGAATGGCTCCCCCTTTTCGACTGTGAGCCCGTCATTGGGGTAGGGATGGTCTCTCTCTCTCTTGCCCATTTGTCCCTTCCAAGCGCTTAGCACAGTGCTCTGCACAGAGTAAGCGCTCAATAAATACTATTGAATGAGTGAATAAATGAATGCCCCCCCCGTTTAGACTGTGAGCCCGTCCTGGGGCAGGGTTGGTCTCTCTCTGTTGCCCATTTGTCCCTTCCAAGCGCTTAGTCCAGTGCTCTGCACAGAGTAAGCCCTCAATAAATACTATTGAATGAATGTCGTGGCTCAGTGGAAAGAGCCCGGGCTTGGGAGTCAGAGGTCATGGGTTCGAATCCCAGCTCGGCCACTTGTCAGCTGTGTGACTTGGGGCAAGTCACCTCATTTCTCTGGGCCTCAGTTCCCTCGTCTGTAAAATGGGGATGAAGACTGGGAGCCCCACGTGGGACAACCTGATTCCCCTGTGTCTACCCCAGCGCTTAGAAGAGTGCTCGGCACATAGTAAGTGCTTAACAAATACCAACATTATTATTAATGTCCCCCCCATTTGGACTGTGAGCCCGTCATGGGGCAGGGCCGGTCTCTCTCTGTTGCCCAATTGTCCATTCCAAGTGCTTAATCCAGTGCTCTGCACATAGTAAGCGCTCGATCAATATGAATAAATGAACGTCTCCCCCATTTAGACTGTGAGCCCATCCTTGGGCAGGGATGGTCTCTCTCTCTGTGGCCCAATTGTCCATTTAAGCGCTTAGTCCAGTGCTCTGCCCATAGGAAGCCCTCAATAAATACTATTGAATGAATGAATATATTGCTTTTTACCCTGTTTATTTTGTTAGGTGTGCATCCCCTTCCTGCTATTTATCTTGGTGATGTCTTCTTTTTGTTTTGTTCTGTTTGGCTTTGGTGTCTGTCTCCTCCTGTGTAGACTATGAGCGGGGATTCTCTCTCTCTGTGGCCCAACTGTCCATGCCAAGCGCTTAGTCCAGTGCTCTACCCATAGGAAGCGCTCAATAAATACTATTGAATGAATGAACGAATGAATGTCTCCCCCCGTTTAGACTGTGAGCCCGTTGTTGGGCAGGGATGGTCTCTCTCTGTGGCCCAACTGTCCATGCCAAGCGCTTAGCCCAGTGCTCTGCCCATAGGAAGCGCTCAATAAATACTATTGAATGAATGAATATATTATTACCCTATTTCTTTTGTTAATGAGGTGTGCATCCCCTTCCTGCTCTTTATCTTGATGATGTTGTCTTCTTTTTGTTTTGTTCTGTTTCGCTCTGCTGTCCCTCTCCCCCGGATTAGACCGGGAGCCCGTCATTGGGCAGGGATTGTCTCTTATCTGTTGCCCGATTGTCCATGCCGAGCGCTTAGTACAGTGCTCTGCACAGAAGAAGCGCTCAATACATAGGACTGAATGACAGGACAGGACTGCAGAGCCAAGGCCTCCCCTCCCCCAGGTCCCACTCAAAACCCACCACCCCCTTCTCTTCTTGTTTTTTCCACTCAGTCGGGGAAGAGGATTCAGCACCGTTCGCGTTTCTCCCCTTCATTCATTTTCTACGGTCTCTATCGACCAGCGGGGCCCAGTTGGAAAGAACCCGGGCTTGGGAGTCAGGGGTCGTGGGTTCAAATCCCGAGCTCCGCCACTCGTCCGTCGGGTGACTTTGGACCGGTCACTCCCCTTCTCTGTGCCCTCAGTTCCCTCATCTGTCAAATGGGGATGAAGACTGGGAGCCCCACCTAGGGCAACCTCATCACCTTCCATCCCCTCCAGCGCTTAGAACAGTGCTTGGCACATAAGGAAGCGCTTAGCAAATGCCATCCTTATTATCATGATCACCGAGCGCTTGCCGGGATGATGATGGTATTTGTTAAGCGCTTCCTACGTGCCAAGCACTGTTCTAGGCACTGGGGGGGTAATACAAGGTGATCAGGCTGCTTCTGGGTGCAGGCCGCTGTCCTAAGCGCTTGGGAAAGTAGAGTGCAGCAATAAAAGAGAGAGAATCTCTGCCCGCAACGGGCACGGTGTGATTTGTGATCGGGAAGCAGCGTGGCTCAGTGGAAAGAGCCCCGGCTTGGGAGTCAGAGGGCATGGGTTCGAATCTCGGCTCTGCCGCTTGTCAGCTGTGTGACTGTGGGCAAGTCTCTTCACTTCTCTGGGCCTCAGTGACCTCATCTGTAAAAGGGGGATTAACTGTGAGCCTCACGTGGGACAACCTGATTGCCCTGTATCTACCCCGGCGCTTAGAACAGTGCTCTGCGCGTAGTAAGCGCTTAACAAATACCACCATTATTATTATTTGTGGGTTTTAAATGTGACGTGACCTCTGTAATTGACGTTTAGGGAACCATGAAACCGGGTAAGCATATTGTCTGTCTTCCCCCTTCTTGACTGTGAGCCTGTTCTGGGGCAGGGATAGTCTCTGTGGCCAGATTGTACTCTTCAAGCGTTTAGTGCAGTGCTCTGCACACAGTAAGCGCTCAATAAATACGATTGAATGAATGCTCTGCCCAAAATAAGCACTCAATAAATACGACTGAATGAACAAAGTGTCCGGAGTGGTTTGCCCCCTCCGTTTTTTGTTTTTTTTTTGTGGTCACATGGTGACCAAGTGGATTCTTCAGCGTTGGACGTTAAAAAAAAACCACACCATTCCTTTTACCCATCCCCCCCCCCAAGCATCCCTTCACCCGTTGGACGACGTTTTCTTTTCAAACATTGAGCTTCAGCGTGATGGCTGATACCTTCTTCATCAGCGGGAGCTTCGAATAGCTTTTCACTTCACCGTAGCCCTGTTGAAAACCTTGCTGGCCTGGTACTTTTAGAATGTGTGCCAAGCGCTTTGTTTTGTTGTCATAATGATAGAACACTAAGGTGTCAAGATTCCCGTACTCATCACAGACACCTAAGAGCCCCAAAACACTTTATTCCCTTGTTTTGGAGAGTAGGGGGCTAAGGGAGGAAGGAAAACTTTAATTTATCAGCGGTATTAAAAAAAAAATAACATTTTATAACGTCCACCGTTCTGAAGAATGACTAGCATGGTGGAGGTATGTGCATCCTTAGAATGGGAGAGATCTTTGCGGCCGGTAGGAACTGTCTACTTTAGGTTAATTCGTTCTCTTTAGTTTTACGATAGGGTAGATTTTCAGAGTCAGCTCCCAGATTTCCTGGTTCTCCCCTCAGCTCTGTGACCGATCCCATTCGGTCTCTTGTTGCCGTTCGGCTGCCGCTCCCTACCTAGATGCGGCTGTCCCTCAAGTCTATTGATTCAATTTAGTTGCCATTGTTTTTACGAGATGTTCTTCCCCTTGACTCTATTTATTGCCATTGTTCTCCCCCGATTTGACTGTAAGCCCGTCAAACGGCAGGGACCGTCTCTATCTGTTGCCGACTTGTTCATTCCAAGCGCTTAGTACAGTGCTTTGCACATAGGAAGCGCTCAATAAATACTACTGAATGAATGAATGAAAAGTCTCAGTCCTGGGTCCCCCGTCTCTTCTCCGCACTCACCTGGGGAGCTCATCTGCTCCCGTGGCTTCGTTTAGCATCTCTGTACAGATGAGAGCCCGGCTCAGTGGAAACAGCCCGGGCTTGGGAGTCAGAGGTCATGGGTTCGAATCCCGGCTCCGCCACTTAGCTGTGTGACTGTGGGCAAGTCACTTCACTTCTCTGGGCCTCAGTTACCTCATCTGTAAAATGGGGGTGAAGACTGTGAGCCTCACATGGGACAGCCTGACTACCCTGTATCTACCCCAGCTCTTAGAACAGTGCTCTGCACATAGTAAGCGCTTAACAAATACCAACATTATGATTATTATTATCTCCCTTAACTGCCTGGCTCTTTCTCCTTCTCTGCAGTCTCACATCTTCTCTTGACCCCAAGACATCTGTACGTGAGTGTCCCACTGGCACCTTAGTGGGGAAGCAGCGTGGCTCAGTGGAAAAGAGCCTGGGCTTCGGAGTCAGAGGTCATGGGTTCGACTCCCGGCTCTGCCACTTGTCAGCTGGGTGACTGTGGGCAAGTCACTTCACTTCTCTGTGCCTCAGTTCCCTCATCTGTAAAATGGGGATTAACTGTGAGCCTCACGTGGGACGACCTGATTACCCTGTATCTCCCCCAGCGCTTAGAACAGTGCTCGGCACATAGTAAGCGCTTAACAAATACCAACATTATTATTAGTTTTGTCCAAAACTAAACTCATTTCGCTCCCAGATCTTCCCCCCTCAACTTCCTCATCCCTGTTGACAACATCACTCTCCTCCCCGTAACATTTTTCTTGACTCCTTCCATTCTTTCATTACCCACGTTTTTTCCGTCTCCAAGTTCTGTCAGTCTTTCCTTCACGGCATTTCCGGTATCCTCCCCGTCCTCTCCAAATGTTCCCACACTTCTCCAGGCCCTTGTCATATCCTGGCTTAGCAGTAGAATCAACCACCTCGCTGATCTCCAGGCCTCCAGTCTCTCCCTCCTGCAGCCCGTAATAATAATGATGGTATCTGTTAAGCGCTTACTAGGTGCCAAGCTCTGTTCTGAGCGCTCGGGGAGATACAAGGTCATCAGGTTGTCCCACATGGGGCTCGCAGTCTTCATCCCCGTTTGACAGATGAGGCAGCTGAGACCCAGAGAAGTGAAGTGACTTGCCCAGAGTCACACAGCTGACAAGTGGCGGAGCGGGGATTAGAACCCACGACCTCTGACTCCCAAGCCGGGGCTCTTTCCACTGAGCCACGCTGCTTCTCTACTTCATTTGACTGTCCAGATGGCTTTTCTGAAACCTCATTGGGCACACCTCTCCCCATTCCTCAACGAACTTACAGTGGCTGCCCGTTCCTGTCTCCGTCAAGCAGAAATACCTAACCATAGGCTTTAAGGCAGGCAGCAACCAGTCAGTCATAGGGAAGCAGCGTGGCTCAGTGGAAAGAGCCCGGGCTTGGGAGTCAGAGGTCATGGGTTCAAATCCCAGCTCTGCCATTTGTCAGCTGGGTGACCGTGGGCAAGTCACTTCACTTCTCCGGGCCTCAGTTCCCTCCTCTGTAAAATGGGGATGAAGACTGTGAGCCCCACGTGGGACGACCTGATTCCCCTGTGTCTACCCCAGCGCTTAGAACAGTGCACGGCACATAGTAAGCGCTTAACAAATACCAACATTATATTATTATTACAACCTGATTACCCTGTATCTACCCCAGCGCTTAGAACAGTGCTCGGCACAGAGTAAGCACTTAAATACCAACTTTATTATTATTTATTATATTCTATGTTTACCGTGTGCAGAGCACTGTACTAAACTTTTGGGAGAGTACGGTCTAACACATTTGGTAGACGTGTTCCCTGCCTACAAGGAGCTCTCTTGCAGTCTCGAGGAGAATGCATCCAACTCTCTCCGTCCTGCTTCTCCCACCCTTCCTCGGCTCTTCCTCTCTGTTCCGCTCAAGCTAACCTACTTTCCGTGCCTCATTTTCATCACTCCTGCCACTGACCTCTTACTCCCTCCCACCCCCTTCATATCTGACAGAGCACAGTTCGGAGGAACAGAATCTTCAAAGCCCTTCTGAAGTCACATCTCTTCCTGGAGGCCTTCCCCAATTTAATTTATATTTTCCCCCAATTTATAGCGTGCCCCCCCCCCATTGTCACTTCAACACTTCCATGCCACTTCAACACTCTACTCACAAACCTCCTGTAGCACTGAGATATCAAAGTTACATAACCTTTTAAGTAGGAAAAGATATCCCCTTTTCCTTCTCTTTTATATATTTTATTGTATGTCTCACCTAGGAGACTATAATCTTCTCTAGGAAGCTACCCATGTCATCTTATTTTATTGCACTCTCCCAAGAGTTTTTGATCCAGTGCCGTTCTGCTCAGAGTAGGCACTCAATATAATAATAATAATAATAATAATAATGTTGGTATTTGTTAAGCGCTTACTATGTGCCGAGCACTGTTCTAAGCGCTGGGGTAGACATAGGGAAATCAGGTTGTCCCACATTGGGCTCACAGTCTTAATCCCCATTTTACAGATGAGGGAACTGAGGCACAGAGAAGTGAAGTGACTCGCCCACGGTCACACAGCCGACAAGTGGCAGAGCTGGGATTCGAACTCATGAGCCCTGACTCCAAAGCCCGTGCTCTTTCCACTGAGCCACTGTTGCTTGATCTGTGAGGACAAAATCGAGGTAAATAATGTGAAAGGACTTTGGGGAAGAGGAAAAAATCCATATGGCTCTATAGGGAGAGGTATTATGGATGGCTTTCGTAATTATTTTAAAGCTAGTTATGCTTGAATTGTTAAAAGAAACTCCCAGAAATCGTGAGAATCCATCGGTAGTCACTCTGTAGTTAGGATCTTTGTCTCATTTTAAAGTGTTTGGAAACCAACTCTGAAGCAACGTTAAAGGTTGAATCGGTGATGGTCTCAAGGGAACAGCTAAGGTGCTTTTCCCATCTTTTGGCTAATTCGGTCGATCCTATTTATTGATCAGTCAATAGGATTTAATGAGAGCCTGCTGTCTGCACACAGTAAAGTGCTCAGATACCATTGAGGACACTGTACTAAGCACTTGGGAAAATGCAGTACAGGTAGAAAATTCAAGGATTTTATAACTTCATGGGGGAGATGGACACAAAATGATTTACAGATGGGAGGGAAAGATGGATGGGTGAATAGGAATAAATGCTGTAATGGGATACGTAAATCAGTGTACATTGTCCCAGGGTGACCGTTTTCCCAAGTACTGAGGCCGAGACCGGTGGGGAAAAAACAAATTCTGGGTACGGAGGGATGAGGAGGACTTTGAAGAAGGGGAGAGCGATGGTTTGGCCGGTATGCAAGAAAAGTGTTTCTGGAAGTGATTGATCAGTCAATCAATGGTACTTAATAATAATGGTGGTATTTTTTAGGCGCTTCCTATGGGTAAAGCACCGTTCTAAGCGCTGGGGGGGATACAGGGTGATCAGGTTGTCCCACGTGGCGCTCACATCTTCATCCTCATTTTACGGATGAGGTAGCTGAGGCCCAGAGAAGTGAAGTGACTTGCCCAAAGTCACACAGCTGACAAGCAGTGGAGCTGGGCTTAGAACCCACGACCTCTGACTCCCAAGCCTGGGGCTCTTTCCGCTGAGCCAGGCTTACTGGAGTGCTTACTATGTACTAAGCGCTTGGGAGGGTACGTGTCCTCTGCCCATGACAAGCTTACAGTCTAGAGGGGGAGACAGACATAATGAATAAATAATTCATATAATATGAATAAGTGAGCAAGAGGTCTAGGGCTGGACTGTCACGAGTGAGGCACGGGGGAAGAGTTGGTAAGAAAAAGAGAGGGCACATGGACTGCTTTAAAGCTAATAATCGGGCATTCCTGCTTCACTAGGAGAACGGGGGACCGTTTGGAGGCTATCCATCTCCTGTTTTTGGAGATAGTGCTATCTTGCAGAAGTTATAGCGTGTACCGTAACGATAAAAGTGCCAAGGAGATTCTGCTTGTCATCCTGACTGATGATCTTGTGCCTGTTGACTCATGGGCCTTTAAAGTACTAATTTTAGTTGGATTTTGTTAGACTACGAGCCCCCTGTGTGGGACCAAATTACCTTGTATTTATCCCAGTGCCGGGAGCAGTGCTTGACCCACAGTGAACGCTTTGCAAATACCGTACGGTAATTATTATTCAAGAGCTTTGTGCTCTCTTGTCGTAAAGTGAATATTAATCTTGATTGTTCTGGAGAGAATGCAGATTTCAAGCTGAATTGTTTATCAACAAAGATGGAGGGTGGAGTCCCACAGTTTAAAATGCCAAGTCTTTTTTTATGCTTCTTTCGAAGTTACGCTCCATTTTAGAGTCCACAGCAACCTTCCTAAGGTCAAATACTTGTTTTATAATGCTAATTATGTACATTAAATGACAGAATGGAGAAGCAGCGTGGCTCAGTGGAAAGAGCACGGGCTTTGGAGTCAGGGCTCATGAGTTCGAATCCCAGCTCTGCCACTTGTCGGCTGTGTGACTGTGGGCGAGTCACTTAACTTCTCTGTGCCTCAGTTCCCTTATCTGTAAAATGGGGATTAAGACTGTGAGCCCCACGTGGGACAACCTGATTCCCCTGTGTCTACCCCAGCGCTTAGAACAGTGCTCGGCACATAGTAAGCGCTTAATAAATACCAACATTATTAGAATATGTTTACTGTGCTGTAAATAGACTTGGGTCATTCGTTAGATTTCCTTAATTCCCAGTGACTTTTTGAATCAGTATTACGGTGTTCTATACCAGAGTTCATAATTTCCAGAAATGTTACCTGGCATTATAACATCGGTTCCCAAGGGTAAGTGCTTGTTTTACTGAGCAGATCTGTTCTATTGTACTCTCACAAGCCTTTAGTATAGTGTTCAGCGCATAGTAAGCACTCAGTAAATAAGATTGGCTTACTACAAATACAGTTCCAAGTAAACTAACCCAAAAGGTAATGGAAAGAAGAGGCAGAGACCATTTAAGTAGATGGTGAGAAATTAGCAAATCAGTTACTTTTTAAATAAGTGTTATCTAAATGCTTTTTATTCGTTTTCCCCTTTCTTTTTCCTCACATGCTCTTAAGAAGTCATTTTTTTACATTATTCCTTGAGATACGGACAGTGAAGTTCTAGAAATGGGAGTTAGACTTTCTTGGCCATCCTATGCTCTTCTTTGATTTAAAATGTTTTGTTTGCATCTTGCCCAACCAATTTTAATGAGTTAGTCATCAGTTAAGCCTTAAAGCCTAACAAGCTGGGAAAACAAAAGGGTTGGCATGATAGGATGAAACTAAGTGGAAAAGCTTGCTCTGAGGTAGGGCCGATACAACCTATTATCATTTCACTGAGGGAACTTGGCTGTAGTTGGCAGAGTAATTTTCTGAAAGCTCTTGGACAAGAGGTGTTTCTCTATTGCTCTATTATACCAAATGCTGAATATTTATATATATATATATATTATATTTTTGGTATATTTTGATATACCAAATGCTCCCTGAGTATTCGTGTGTAGTTTAGACATTCAAATGTGGCTGTATAACTTTTATCAGACTTCAGAATCTGAATGTACAGTACAGTGAGTTCCCATGAAGTGCCCAGTGTTCTAATATTAACTTCTTGACCATCACAGCCCCAAGCACGCAACTGCTTCTTCGGATATTACATCGTGTCCCGAATGGATGGACACCCGTTGTCAGAAGAACGTCCCCTAACTCCCCCCCGCCGGTCCATACGATATGTGTAATAAAAGCACGCATTCTGGGGGAACCGACGACATTCTCATCAGGTCGGCAATAAGGATGGTTTAGGATTAGCTGTGACTCGACATTTCATTTAAAACCAAGGGAGAAATGGATGGCAAAGTCAAGACCGTGCCGTTTTCTTGTTTTCTGTCACCAGAACCTCTGAACGTGCTCTTAGCAATGGCCAGCTTTCAGACAACTAGGGAATATTGGCTACGAACGGGGATGGAAGTACATTGGAACCATCCAAAACGGGGTGTGCGTTCCCTTTGAATTCAGAGCGGCTATGGTGGGTTTTTTTGCTCGGCACTAGGCTGAACTGTCTGGGCTGGAATTATTCAGTGGTACCAGGGCTGTACTGTCCCATCAATTACTCCATCAGTGGTATTTATCGAGTGCTTACTGTATGCAGAGTAATGTAATAATAACGTGTGGCTACGAATCGGAAACGCCTGGAAGGCAGATGATGATAATAATTGGTTACTATGTTCTTACCATGTCCCAGGCAGTGTACTAGATTCAAGATAATCGGGTTGGACCCAGCCCCTGTCCCACATAGGGCTCACAGCCTTAATCCCCATTTCACAGGTGAGGTAACTGAGGCACAGAGAAATGAAGCGATTTGCCCCAGGAAGGTCACACAGAGAGAGGGCGAAACCGGGATTAGAACCCAGCTCGTCTGACGGACTGCCCGCCCTGTGCGCTTTCCACGGAGCTCCACTGTAAACTCGTGAAAGGGTACGGTTCAACAGAGTTGGTAGGGACCTGCCCACAACGAGTTTACCGTCTAGAGGGGGAGATTGACATTAATATAAACAAATTATGGGTGTGTTCGTAAGTGCCGTGGGGCTGAGGGTGGGGTGAATCCCAAACGCCCAGCCGAGTTCCATGTGGTGAAAAGGGTGGGTGTGGGGGAATAATCAGGCGTGGGAGGTGTGGATTTGACCCCACTGGGAGTGCCAGCCACCGGCATCCCTGGCTACTCCCATGATGAACCAGTATGTGTGTACTGGGAGAAAGCCGGGCCGGGGAGCCGCAGGGCAGGCTAGGCAAGTTTTCGCCGCAGCTGGGACTCCAAATGCCTTGGTTTCCCCTCCCTCCAACCCCAGGCCACTGTTACTCTCACCCCTGCCGGAAGGGAAACTTGACCTCCTCAAAAGTTTATGTTGTTTCTACTGTGCTACTTCACTTCTACTTTTTTAAAGGATTTTTAAAATTGTTGTTATGATATTTGTTGAGTGCTGACTGTACCAGCCACGGTACTGAGCGCCGGGCTAGATACAAGCCAAACAGGTTGGACACAGTCCCTGCCCCACGTGGGGCTCCCGGTATTGATCCCCATTTTACCGATGACGGAACTGAGGCCCAGAGAAGTGAAGTGACGTGCCCAAGGTCACACAGCAGACCAGTGGCAGAGCGTGGGATTAGAACTCAGATCCGTTTGACTCTCGAGCCTGTGCTCAGTCCACTAGGCCATGCTACTTCTCACTTAGCCTGACAAGAAGGAGAAAATTAGTAATTCAGGCTTTTTTCCCCCCTCGTGTAGAAATTTGATGTGTGCCACACTCTCACTCCCTTCCACATCCCCCTGACTCGCTGCCTATGCTCCCCCCCACCTTTCCCCGCCCACAGCACTATGTAATTTATAAAATCTGTAATTTTATTTACTTATATTGATGCCAGTTTACTTGCATTGCTGTCTGTCTCCCTGCTCCTAGACTGTGAGCTAGTTGTGGGCAGGGATTGTCTCTATTGCTATATTGTACTTTCCCAAGCACTTAGTAATAATAATAATGTTGGTATTTGTTAAGCGCTTACTATGTGCCGAGCACTGTTCTAAGCGCTGGGGTAGACACAGGGGAATCAGGTTGTCCCACGTGGGGCTCACAGTTTTCATCCCCATTTTTACAGATGAGGGAACTGAGGCACAGAGTAGTGCTCTGCGCACGGTAGGCGCTCGATAAATACAGTTGAATGAATGAATGACTTCATGACCCTGCTGTGGTTTTTGTAGCAGTAATTGCAGTTGCATTTTGCTACCCAGTAGAATTTCCTTTCAGGTCTTTGAGCTGCAGAGAGGCTGTATCCTTGTCTGTGTCCTGCTAGCTGCCTCAGGCCAGGGTGTGCGGGGGAAGGGGCTGGGGGGGAGGTCTGCAAAGCATCTGGGATTAGGAATTCCTGGGCTGGAGCATGTAGAAGGTGTTTTTCCTTCCCTCCTACCTTGCCCTACCTTCGCCTTGGTGTTTCAGGGAGTTTTCTGAGAGATCTGGGTGGAACCTATGCCCTCATTACAACCTCTCCCTCTGTCCCATCGGGTGATCCGCTAGCCAGTGGCTTCCACACCCGGGGACCAAGGTTGCCCCATCCTTGGGAGTTTTAGGCCCTGTGCCGAACTCAGGCCTCGTTGAGAGACCATCTTGGTGTGGGCCGTCTTGCCGTCTTTTTGTTTTTTAGGGATTTAGTGCGCTCCTGCCTGAGAGCAGCGTTGCCAAACTGCGTTTTGTCGGCTTGGCGAAGACTCGGCCCGCTGATGGGTTATCGGACTGGCCCACTCACGGAATTTCATGTGTTCCTACATTTCTTTTCTGTTAATAATGTTGGTATTTGTTAAGCGCTTACTATGTGCAGAGCACTGTTCTGAGCGCTGGGGTAGATGCAGGGTACAGGTAGATACAGATACAGGTTGTCCCAAGTGGGGCTCACAGTCTTAATCCCCATTTTACAGATGAGGGAACTGAGGCACAGAGAAGTGAAGTGACTTGCCCACAGTCACACAAGCTGAGGTTCTTGTGGTTCTGTAGCCCAAACAGTATGAGGTTGGGTGACCGTTTGAGAGAAGGATCGGTCAAAATGGCTTTAGGGCCAGTTGCAGAGAGTCAAAATCCTGATAGCAATCATTCATTCATTCATTCAATAGTATTTATTGAGCGCTTACTATGTGCAGAGCACTGTCCTAAGCGCTTGGAATGGACAAATCGGTAACAGAGACAGTCCCTGCCCTTTGACGGGCTTACAGTCTAATCGGGGGAGACAGGCGGACAAGAACAATGGCAATAAATTGAGTCAAGGGGAAGAACAATCATTTCAAGTGAGTGCTTCCCGTGCGCAGAGCACTGTACTAAGCACTTGGGAGAGTGAGTACATGGCCAGAAGAGCTCCGTGGGACCTGGGAACTTTAGTGAGGCTCCTGTTCCACACTCCGGCTCCTGTTCCACACTCCGTCTGCCCTCATCCTAATCCTTTTTCACTTCTGCACGGTAACAGAACGCATTCAACTCAATCAAGAAACTTTTGTGACAAGACTATTAGTCAGTAAAGCATAATCAATTTCCAATTTAAATTTAAGAACATTTGTCACGTTATGAAAATTATTCAGTCTAACCAGCCTAATTGATGGGATTTGAAACGTCGACGTAGCCTAAAGAAGCGTAAGGTAACTTGAATAGTTACTAACCTTATTTTTTATCCATCCGCTGCACGCATTCCTCAGCCCGTTAAATTGTAGCACAGAATGAGATGAACTGGGTGTTTTTCTCAGAAGGGGATTCCTGGAATCGGAATAATTTAAATTCAATTTGCTACTTTAAAGGGTTTTTTTTCCTTTTTGTAGTAGTCTTCCTGTTCAACTTCTTTATGCAAGACTTGTCTCTAGTAAAATAGAGTGTATTTAAAGTAAAAAAAGAGAGTTATGTGATGTATTCAAAAGGCACGTATTGTCAGAAGAACCTTCTCTCATTCCGCCGTCGGGTTGTAGCCAAAATGCATAATGGCAACACAGATTGCGGCTGAAATGAGTATCCATGTGCTTTCCCCAACCCTGTACAGTGTGTGTGTTTTTTTGTTGTTGTTGTGAACTATACTTTGCCCGTGTCCTTATTCCACATATTTGTATGTATGATATGTTTTGGAGATGAGCGGGAATGTGAGATTGCAGAGGAGAGATGTCAAAAATGAGTGGACTTGGGAGTCCTCCACACAGAGGGAGTTGAAAAGCAGCAATGCCTAGTGGATAGAGCTCGGGTCTGGAAGTCAGCCGGAGAACCTGGGTTTTAATCCCGGCTCCACCATCTGTCTGTGTGACCTTGGGCAAGTCATTTCACTTCTCTGGGCCTCAGTAAAATGGGAAATGACTGTGAACCCCTTGTGGGATGTGGACTTTGTCCAACCTGATTACCTTGTATCTACCCCAGTGCTTAGAAGAGTGCTTGGCACGTAGTAAGGGCTTAACAAATACCATAATAATGCTTATTACCATATTATGCCATATACCATTATACCATATTAATACCATAATAATAATGATGGATTTAAGTGGTTACTACATGCCAACCACAGTTCTAAGCACTGGGGTAGATACACGGTAATCAAGTTGTCCCACTTGGGGCTCACAGTCTCAATCCCCATTTTCCAAATGAGGTAACTGAGGCACAGACAGGTTGCTTTCCAAGGCTACACAGCAGACAGGTGGAGGAGCCGGGATCAGAATCCACATCCTCTGACTCCCAAGCCCGTGTTCTTTCCACTAAGCCGTGCTACTTCTCTGTAAAAGAAAAAAAGAAAGAAAAAGAAAAAATAGAGGTGTTCATTGAAGCCAAGAGAGTGGACGAGGAGTGAGTGTGGACCCAAAGCTTAGCCTTGTAGGACACCCAGAGCGAGGAATTGGGAGACAGAGGAAGAGCCGGCCAAAGAGACCAAGATAAAGCAGCCAGAGCGGTAGGAGGAGAACTGGGAGAGGACAGTGTCAGGGAAACCAAGGCTGGCTAGGGTTTCCAGAAGTGGGTGGCCAGAGAAGGAGAGGGCAGAGTTGGAGAATTGAAGATGGGTGAGGTCAGCATGGTGCGAGGCCAGCTCACGAGCAGAGGAAGTGAACTGTGGAGGTGAGCCGGGGCTGGAGGCTGGTGGGGCAAGATTCATTTATTCATTCCATAGTATTTATTGAGCGCTTACTATGTGCAGAGCACTGTACTAAGCGCTTGGAACGGACAATTTGGCAACAGATAGAGACAATCCCCGCCCTGTGACGCGCTCACAGTCTGATGGAGGAAGACAGAAGGACAAAAACAAGACAACAGAATCACGATAAATAGAATCAAGGGGGTGGACACCTCATTAGCAAAATAAATAGGGTAATAAAATAGATACAAATGAACACACTGCTGAGGGGAGGGGAAGGGAGAGGGGGAGGAGCAGAGGGAAAGCAGGGGAGAAGGGGGCTTAGCTGAGGGGAGGTGAAGGGGGGGCAGAGGAGCAGAGGGAAAAGGGCAAGGTCAGTCTGGGAAGGCCTCCTGGAGGAGGTGAGCTCTCAGTAGGGCTTTGAAGAGGGGAAGAGAATGAGTTTGGCGGAGGTGAGGAGGGAGGGCGTTCCGGGACCGCGGGAGGACGTGGGCCAGGGGTCGACGGCGGGATAGGAGAGAACGGGGGACGGTGAGGAGGTGGGCGGCAGAGGAGCGGAGCGTGCGGGGTGGGCAGCGGAAAGAGAGAAGGGAAGAGAGGTAGGAGGGGGCAAGGGGATGGAGAGCTTTGAAGCCTAGAGTGAGGATCAACGCAGTGACGTGACACAAGGGAGTTCAATTGGGTGGACAAGGCCGGGTCGAAGGCACAGACCTGTGCATGAAGAGAGGGAGGTTGGGTAAGGTGTCCCAAATAAGACATGTTGGCTAGGGATAATGGGGAGAGGGGAGCAAGAGATGAGAGGTCTTGGCGGCGACAGGACAGTTTTGCGGGTAGAGCATGTCGGGGATAGAGGACGGGTAACGAGGTTGTGATGGGAGATTTCAGAGTTGGTCAGGTTAAAGATTGTGTGGTGGCTAGTGATGGACAAAGCCCATGAGGATTTTTGTCAAATCCTTAAGTACCCTAGGAGTTTGTCATCATGCCTGTGGGCTTCAATGCCTTCAGTTAATTGTTTAACTTTCTCTGTTCTAGTTTGGCTTTCCACCTTCCACTGCCAAGGGGATTTGCTCTGATCAACTCTTCCCCTGATCTTTTCTGTAAAGGCAGAAGTGAGAGAGACCTTTAGCATTCTCCAATTATTTCAGGCTTATTACTTCTGCAAGGTAAACACTTTTCAAGGAGATTTTAAAAAATGCTATGAGTAGGCTCATGCGGTCGACGGCGTAAAATTAAGGTCCCATTCACGGCTTAGCACTTCAAAGGAATTTGGAACCCGAAAGGTGATCTTTCAAACTTTTTTCCTTCTAGTCAGACAGTGGTGATTAGGAAATGCATGATGTCTTTGCTTTAATGCAGAATCAAGAGTTCTCCTTTCCCTGTTTCCGGGTTCAGTCCGAGGGGAGAGGAAAATTCACCTCCTAAAACACCCCCAATGGATTGAGCCCACGGCTGTAGTTCGGGGGCCGATTCAGCTCCACAGCTGCTGTTTTCGCCTGGATGGAGCGATTCTGTCTCCAGAACCGGGATGGCGGAGGCACCCCAAGGCACGGGGCCTGGGGGGCAGATCTTGTGAATCGCCCCGCTGGTGGGGCGGTGTTGCCTGAAGTCTTGAAGTCAGTCTAGAAGTTCAGGGCATAGCTGCCTCTATTTGAAAAGAAATGCAGTATGAAAAAATCTGATTTTTTTTTAAATTCTATTTTGTTTTCAGCCTTCATGCGAGCATGAGTCTTCTTATGATTAGTGAAAATGTAAAACTGGCTCGTGAGTATGCTTTGCTGGGAAACTATGATTCGGCAATGGTTTATTATCAGGGAGTACTTGATCAAATGAACAAATACCTCTACTCTGTCAAGGATACATACCTGCAACAAAAATGGCAACAGGTGAGACTTCTGTGCTGTCTACTGTATGTTTTAATAGCTTAAGTACTCAAATAGAACTGTAAAGAGCTAACTCATTTAAGAAAATTTGAGAACAATATTACATCCATTTAAAAGTTGGCGTTGGACCATATTAATTCGTTCAAGCATAGTTACTGAGCGCTTACTGTGTGCAGAGTACTGTGCTAAGCGCTTGGAAAGTACAATTCAGTCATATTTCAACATCTTTATAAATGAGTTCCTTGTTCAGGAATGGATGGAGAGCATTCTATAAAATTTCTACTTTTGAAGTTAGAAGTATTTACTGTTTTTGAAAGCCAAAATATTTACCTGAATTCTAACTATATGAAGAAAGGCAATTTCAGAGATCACATTCACTAGATCTCCCTACCTCTCTTCTTCGGGCATCAATTTTTATTGATGAAAGTCTGGGCTTGGCTTCTTTTAACATTTTTACTTTGGCCGTCGTTCTTTCAACCTCCCTGTCTGCTCTCCAGATTCTTCTACTCAACGCTCATTGTCCTCTTATTAAACCTTTCTTTGTGCCTATATTGGAAGTTTGAGTCAAAGGCCTTTCATTTAAGATGCGTTGAATTCTGCTTTAAAATTCATTACAATTAATAATAGTAATTGTGGTATTTAAGCACTTATCATGTACCAAGTGCTGGGGGAGATGCAGTATATGTAGATTGGACACCGTCCCTGTACCACCGTGGGCTCACTGTCCAAGTAGGAGGAAGAACAGGTACTGATTCCCCATTTAATAGATGAAGAAACTGAGGCACAGAGACGTTAAGTGACCTGGCCAAGGTCATTCAGCAGACAAGTGGCAGAATCGGGATTAGAACCCAGGTCCTCTGAATCTCAGGCTCCTTTTCCTACTAGGCCACAAAGCTTCTCTGGTAATTCCATGCTCATTTGATAATTTGGCTTTAAGATAGCAAGCAATTTTGAGCCATCTATCAGCATCAATCAGTCAGTTGTATTTATTGAGTGCTTACTATGTGCAGAGTACTGTAGTAAGCCCTTCAGAGAGTACAGTATAACAACATAAGACACACTGCCTGCCCACAATGGACTTAAAGTGCAGAGGGGGAGACAGACATTAATATTAAATAAATAAATTACAGATATGTACATAGGGGCTGTGGGACTGAGGTGAATAAAGGAAGCAAGCGGGAGAAAAGGAAACGAGGGTCTAGTCAGGTTTTGCAGAGGAGATGTGCCTTCAATAAGGCTTTGAAGGAGGGGAGAGTAATTGTTGGAAATGAAGAGGGAGAATGTTCCAGGCCAGAGGCAGGATGTGGGCAAGAGGTTGGTGGCGAGAGAGACAAGATCAAGGCACAGTGAGTAGATTGGCACCAGAGGAGCAAAGTGTGTGGGCTGGACTGTAGTAGGAGAGGAGCGAGGTGAGGTAGGAGCAGGCAAGGTGATGGACTGATTTAAAGCCGATGTTTTGGAGCTTCGGTTTGATGCAGAGGTGGATGGGCAACGACTGGAGGTTCGTGGCTCACTGGAAAGAGCGCGGGCTTTGGAGTCAGAGGTCATGGGTTCGAACCCCGGCTCTGCCACTTGTCAGCCGTGTGACTGTGGGCAAGTCACTTCACTTCTCGGTGCCTCAGTGACCTCATCTGTAAAATGGGGATGAAGACTGTGAGCCCCACGTGGGACAACCCGATTCCCTTGTGTCTAACCCAGCGCTTAGAACAGTGCCCGGCACATAGTAAGCGCTTAACAAATATCAACATTATTATTATTATTACTGAGGAGTGGGGAAACTTGGACTGAATGTTTGTGTAGAAAAATGATCCGGGCAGCAGAGTGAAGTATGGGCTAGAGTGGGGAGAGTCGGGAAAGCAGGGAGGTCAGCACGGATGCCGACACGGTAATCAAAGCGGGATAGTTTAAGTGCTTGGATTACCATAGCAGCAAGTTTGGATGGAGAGGAAGGAGCAGATTACAGCTATGTCGTGAAGGTTAAATCGACAGGATTTAGTGATAGATTGTATCGATATCTTCAGGAAATTTTAGGTTTGGTGAGGAAGCAGATTATTAACAATGACTTTTAGTTCTAAGAAAACTGAGAGTTGGCTGTATTTTATTAGAAATTAAATGAGAACTTGAATGCTAGTAATGTAGAGTTGTCCATGAGTATATACGTGAAGACTTGTCAGGAAAGCCTTATGCTGCTGGTGGTCGGAAATTTAGCTGAAACATCTCATAACACTATTCAGTACTAAAAAGTCTGTAAAAATGTAAATTTCTAAATTTCCAGTACCTAGTTGTCATTTGCTTTTTGACCCAGGTGCGGCAGGAGATAAGCGTAGAAGCTAAGCATGTTAAGGATATCATGAAAACTCTGGAAAGTTTTAAATTAGACAGCACCCCTTTGAAAGCAGCACATCAGGAGCTCCCAACTCCGGATGGAGAAGTCTGGTCCTTACCAGTACCTGTCGAACGTCGGTAAGTAGAAATCTCGTAAGAACAAAGAACAAAAATACGAGCTTGACTGAACTTACAGTAATAACTGATAACTTTCAAGATGCTGTCCGATCAACAGACAACGCATTTTAAATCATCCCTTTGTGTTCTACCCTGATGATCGCCAGGTTACAGTTCCATTATTGACTCTTTATTTTTTCTCCAAACCCTTCTTGATTCTTTGAAAACTTCGGCTTCCAATCAGTCATATTTTTTGAGCTCTTACTGTTGCAGAGCACTCCACTAACACTTGGGAGAGTACAGTATAACCAATTTGGTAGATATGTTCCCAGCCCACAGCGAAATTTCAGTCAATAGAGGGGAGACATCCATTAATATAAATAAATTGTGGATATATATATATATATATATGAGTGCTGTGAGGCTGAGGGAGGGTTGAATAAAGAGTGTAAATTCAAGTGCAAGGGGCTCACAGAGATGTTCCTTCAATAAGGCTTTGAAGGTGGGAGTGATCAACTGCTGGCTGTGAAGAGGGAGGCCGTTCCAGGCCATAGGCGGGACGTGAGTGAGAGTTCAGCACTGAGGTAGATGAAATTGAGGTACCGTGAATAGGTTGGCATTAGAGGAGCAAAGTGTGCAGGCCGGGTCGTAGTAGGAAATCAGAGAGGTTAAATAAGGTAGGAGGGGTCAAGGTGATTTAAAGGGTTTTAAAGCGGACGGTAAGGAGTTTCTGTTCACGGAGGTAGATGGGCAACCACGGAAGGTTCTTTTCTTCCCTCACATAGAGCATGTCTTTGTAGCATTCTTTAAGGAACTGATTTTTGCCTAAATAAGTTCCTTTAGTCTCCTTCATTCAGACATTTCCACCTTTTTTTACATGACAAGAGCAAATGTGACAGGCTTTTTTCAAATACACTACATCTCTTTCATCCTTAAAAAGGCATTTCTCCATCAGTAACACCTGTCTTACTTTTTTTCCCTTCCAAACTTTGTAGAACAAACTTCTCTTTCATCCTTAAAAAGGCATTTCTCCATCAGTAACACCTGTCTTACTTTTTTTCACTTCCAAACTTTCTAGAACAAACTTCTACTGCCTCCATTTTCTCCACAATGCTTTTAATCTTTTGGGAGCATTACGCCACAATTCAAAGATTCCAGTTATTTCCACTTGCCTAATAACACCATTCTTATAGTCCTTTATCTCTATAATGTTCATCTATAGTGCTCTGTAAACTTGTTTGTTAAAAGGAAATAAGGTAGGAAATAGGACTGCAAAAGGTTAGCATAGATTATGCTTTGGGTCATGAAAATTCAGACCATTTTAGAAGGAAAGTTGATATGAGAAATGAGTTGGGGTAAGAGAAATGCGCAGGATTTGCAAGTATGAGTAAAGTGGTGATCTCCCTGAAGAGATATTTTAATTTATAATTGTAGTATTTTTTAGCCCTTACTATATGCCAAACACTGTACCGGCTCCTGGGAGTTCATACGGTGTAACCAGATTGGACACAGTCCCTGACCCACTCGGAGTCCACAGTATAAGGGGGAAGGAGAACAGGTGTCTTATCTTCCAAAATATGACTGATTTTTTACAGTTGGGGAAACGGGGGTTCAGAGAGGTTAAGTGACTTGCCCAAGATGTCTCTACAGGTGGGCGATGGAGCCAGGACTTGAACTTGGGTCTCTTGACTCCCAGGCCTGTGATCTTTCATCACTGCTACACAACAATGAACTTACAGGAAGAGACAAATATAAAAATCTCTACAACTAGAGTGGTCAGAATGAGTCCAGAAGACATTTCACAAGACTTCTCCTCTTCAAAGCCCTACTGAGAGCTCACCTCCTCCAGGAGGCCTTCCCAGACTGAGCCCCCTCTATCCCTTTGCTCCCCCCACCCTCTGCTCTTCCCCCTTCCCCTCCCCTCAGCACTGTGCTCATTTGTATATATTATTTATTACCCCATTTATTTTGTTAATGAGGTGTACCCCCCCTTGATTTTATGTCTTGATGATGTGGTCGTCTTTTTGTTTTGTTCTGTTTTGCTCTGCTGTCTGTCTCCCCCATTTAGACTGTGAGCCCGTCATTGAGCAGGGATGGTCTCTCTCTGTTGCTGAATTATCCATGCCAAGCGCTTAGTCCAGTGCTCTGCACATAGTAAGCGCTCAATACTGTCTAATGAATGAAATCTGCCGGACAGGGGCGGAGGGGTGGGAAGTTCTTGAGCTGAGGAAGCAGTCATAGCAAGAAGACAGAGACAGGAGAGTCAAGAGCGAAATGTGGTTAGAAAGCTGTCTTAGCAGGGGTGGAGGAAGGAGGTCTATAGTATTGGATGGGGAACTGTAGAGCTAAGTGGGGCGAATTTTTGTTTGAGGTGAAGGTCATCGAGAGCCAGTGGACAGTTTTGAGGAGCCAGGTGGTCTGGGCCGAGACGTGTCAGGAAGTTGATCCTTGCGGCAGCTTGTACCATAGATTGGAGTCGGGGGGAGGCTTATATAGTAATTCAGCCATGATACAAGCAGAGCTTGCACCAAAATGGCAGGTAATTGGAGAAAGAGGAAGGGGCCGGATCTGGGAGAAACTTTATGAGGAACTGGTGAGATTTGGCCGTTGGTTGAACGTGAGAATCGAAAGACATTGAGGAGAGCTGGATAACACCAAGGTTGTGGGCAAGACTGTCGAATCCTGATTGGTAGCCACAATCCCTCCAGATATGGTCTCTATAATTGTGGAAGTCACAGAAAATATTCTAGACTTGGTGCAGGTGTAGTGTTTAAGTCGTGGTTAAAAAGCACTAAAATTAAATCAATAAGTGCTCAATAAATACCAATGATGTCTCTTTTTTGATTGGAATACGTACTCAGATAGTGCACCGAGATCCCTCTCTCTCAATCAAGCAGTAGTATTTATTGAGCACTTACTGTGCAGAGCACTGTAATAAGGCTTGGGAGAGTATGACATAACAGAGTTGGTTTAAATGAAATAAACCAGAGTTTATGGCCTTTGTAAAATGAGCCGAGAATCCATTTCTTATTCAGACGTGGAGAGTAGCAGTAAATAGTTATTAGTATGGAAGAGTGTGGCAGCTACTTGAGTATTTGACCCATAGGGTAAGCATTTCTTTGTCACGGATATAAACTTAGTAGTAAATGTATTTATCACCAAGTCAGGGAGAGAAATGGATAATGGATAAAGGTAAATCATAATGGTCATATGTTTGCAGAGTTTTCTTTCATATTTCGAATGAGCCAAATGACTCCCCATGGTAGGTGACATGGTAGGATGTTGTTCATTAATTCATTCAATTGTATTTATTGAGTGCTCACTGTGTGCAATATAGTGCTTGGGCGAGTACAATACAACAATAAACAGTCACTTTCCCTGTCCACAATGAGCTGCCAGTCTTGGGGAGGAGACAGACATCAATTCAAATAAATGAAATGACAGATGTGTACATAAGTGCTCTGGGGCTGGGAGCAGGGGAAGAGCAAAGGGAGCAAGTCAGGGCAATGCAGAGGGAGTGGAAGATGAGGAAAAGTGGGGCTTTGTCTTAAACTGCTTCAAGGTAGACCGTAAAATAGAGGTCAGTGTATTGCTGTTTTTCCTAAGTTCTTTGTTTTGTTTTGTTTTTTCCCCCCAATTTGCTGTTTGACTGATCAGACCTTCACCGGGACCCAGAAAACGCCAGTCTGCTCAATGCAGTGATTCGAGAACACACAGTAACCGTCCAGGTGTGGCAGCCAAAGGCCCACACCGGCCGTCTGCTCGAAACCCCAATAATGACAAAGGGAAAGCAGTCCGAGGTCGGGAAAAGAAGGAGCAGTCCAGTAAAGGAAGAGAGGAGAAGGTGTGACATTCCTGGCTTTCCCTAATTTTTAAAAAAGCTCTAAATGAAATGATTAATAACCGTGGCAATTAAGTGCTTACTTTGTGCCAAGCATGAGAGCTGTACTCTAAGAGCTGAAGTAGGTGCAAACTCTTCAGGTGGACACGGTCCTTGTCCCACATGAGGCTTACAGTCTAAGCTGGAGGGAAAACGTCTTCAGATGAGGAAAATGAGGCATAGAAAAGTTAAGTGATGTGCCCGAGGTCACGTTGCAGGCAAGAGACGGAGTCAGGATTGGAACCAAGGTCCTCCGAGTCCCAGGCCCGTGCTCTTTCCGCTAGACCACACTGCTTGTTTAACACTTCCTTTAAAATTGATTCCTTATTTATTAGAGATGAGAGTGCAAGTGCATTGAAATGATGAAATTTCTTGGAGGACCGTTACTTTAACAGTTTTCCTCTTGAAAGCATTGCAGGTGCTGATTAGCATTATCCTTTTGTATATGAGAAATAACATATTTTCCCCAAATAAGAAAGGAAAGGCTGAAGAGAGGAGCGATGTGAAAGTAGAATTCCTGTTGGAATGTTCCAAGATGCAATAGAAATGGATAATAGACCTAAGTGTATTGTCCTCAGCTAACCGCTCCAATCTCTTCCAATCTCTTTCCAGCAATTACTTAGTCAATCAGGCGTATTTATTGGGCCTTGTGGATAGAGCATGGACCTGGGAGTCAGAGGGCCTGGGTTCTAATTCCTGCTCCGCCGCTTGTCTGTTGCGTGATCTTGGGCACGCCATTTAACTTCTCTGTGCCTCAGTTACCCCATCTGTGAAATGAGGATTAAGACTGTGAGCCTATTTACTTATTCCTCATTTAATAGATGAAGAAACTGAGGCCCAGAGAAGTTAAATGATTTGCTCAAGGTCACACAACAGATAAGTGGCAAAGCCGGAATTAGAACCCATGCCCTTCTGACTGTCCACTAGGCCACACTGCTTCTCTGTTGTTATTCTCTGTACCCACAGCGATAAGAACAAGAGGAAATGGCTTTAAATGAAAACAGGAGATGTTTTAGATCAGAGGAAGAGCTTCTTGAGTCAGGGCAGTGAAACACTAGAGCGGGCTGCGGACCTTTGGAGGGAGGTTGTGGGACTCCCATATTTGCAATTTATTCATTTATATTAATGTCTGTAACTTTGTTGTGGGCAGGGAATGTGTCTGTTTATTGTTACATTTTACTCTCCCAAGTGCTTAATACAGTGCTCTGCACATAGTAAGAGCTCAGTAAATACAATTGAACGAATGAATCCCATCCACGGAAATTTTATGTAGACTAAATTGTCATGTGCCTTTGGGTGACATGGCCATTCATATGCCCGAGGACGATCTCTCTTTAAGGGCCTTCAGGGGTCTCCCTTAAAATGTGGAGTCTGAGCAGCCTCCACATTTTTATGGCCAAGTATTTTGATAGCTTGTTAGTCAATTGTATTAGGTGCTTAATGTGTGCAGAGCACTGTACTGAGTGCTTGGGAGAAAAAGTATAACAGACACATTTCCTGCCCGCAGGAAGGGTACCAACCTCACTAAGGCAAAAAAAAAAAAATTGCAGCCCGTTATTCAATCAGCAGCATCTGGGCTAATTCTAGGGTTCTTTTTTCTCATCTAGAACAAATCGCCTGCTGAAGTTTCAGAACCTGAAATACATAAATTTGACGGTACCGGGTATGATAAAGATTTAGTAGAAGCCTTAGAGAGAGATATCATTTCCCAGAATCCCAATATTCGATGGTAAGTTACGTTCTGAGCAAAGTGAAGTGGAAATCTTCCCCCGATGATGCAGGTCTGCCTGGGGCTGCTAAAGTGGGATTGAATCAAGTGATTGGCTGCTGTTTTCTAATTCCTTTCTTCCTTCTGAGACTGTTTTCACTCATAGAATATGAATTTTATCCACAGTATAGTTCGGCTTGGCCTCAGCTTGGCCCTGTAAAACAGCCTTCGGTAATGAGTGGCTAGAACTCTCTAGGATCCCTTCAGCCTGTCTAGCTCCCCGATCGTAATCCCTTAAGAGTACCAAATGCTGCACTTTTTATTGGAATTGGGCATGAGTGATAGTTCGAACTCTGCTCCAACCTCTGAGGTCACTGCTGTGATTTTGCCTCGATTTAGTACTAGGTCACTTTTTCTAGCTCTTGAGATTGGTGACCTTCAGGAGGGTGATCTGGTTAAGCTTTAGAAGTGGGTCACTGCCAGATCAAATTATAAGCTCCCTCGCAATCCTGACTTGTGTGTCACTTTTGGTCACTCTTCTGGGCCAGCGAGGCAGGGATTCTTTTCCTGATTGAGGAGCTGAGGGTAGGATTGGTGGAACTCATGAACAGATTATCATTTTGCCCAATAGCCAACCTGAAACCCACAGTAAAATTATTAGCAATTTTCAGTTGAGATTTTTGAGCTCTGTGTATATTCCAATTTTTATGATAACTATATATTGTGGACAGTTGATTCAGTGCCATCCCTAGAGGCATAACCATAGCTTTTTTCCCTTCCTTTCCCCTCCCCACCACCACACACCATACCATCCATCAGTTTTCTGGTTGTGATGAGATCACAGCATCTCAAACTGAATAGAGAATGGCCATGTAACGTTAATATAGTGAAACCTTCTGAAGTGTCCTGGATTGCAGTGAAAAAAATGGATTTTCTTCTTTCAGGGATGATATAGCTGACCTAGTAGAAGCCAAAAAATTGCTCAAAGAAGCTGTGGTTCTACCCATGTGGATGCCAGAGTTCTTCAAGGGCATTAGGAGACCTTGGAAAGTAAGTTTTCCAATTCTGTGGTATCAGAAATAAAGTTGTAACAATTACCGTCTTAATGTTATCAATATTTTCTAGGTAAAAATGTCATTCTCATGGTTTATTTTGTTGTTTTATGGTGTTTAAGTGCTTACTATAGGTCAAACACTGGTCTAAGCACTGGGGAAGATACAAGTTAATTAGGTCGGACACAGTCCCTGTCCCACGTAGGGCTCACAGTCTAAGTAGGAGAGAGACCAGATGATCCCCATTTTATAGATGAGGAAACAGCGGCACAGGTAAATTTAGTGACTTGCCAAGGTCACTCGGCAAGCAACTGGCAGAGTCGACATTAGAACCCAGGTCCTCTGACGCCCAGGCTAGTGCTCGTTGCATTTGTTATTTAAAAATAAGCACCAGAATTCAGAGCTGCCTCTGAAGAATACTGGGTTCGGTATAAACTTTCACAAAAGTTCATCTTTCAATATCGTGTATAGGCTGATTATAAAACACAGAGTCCTTGTCGCAGAAAACCGTATCCCTTTTTGGTGCCTGTCTTATCGGTGGTCTCTCTTAACCATTTAATTCCTCTGTGGTGTTTTCAACAGGGAGTGTTGATGGTTGGCCCGCCCGGCACGGGGAAGACTCTGCTTGCTAAAGCAGTAGCTACTGAGTGCAAAACGACATTTTTCAATGTTTCATCTTCAACCCTCACGTCCAAGTACAGAGGAGAATCCGAGAAGCTGGTCCGGCTCCTGTTTGAAATGGTGAATGTTCGAGAGAGTCTAATGATTCTGTACCTCTGTGAGGGGGAATAAGTGAGTCGTAACTATCCTCAGTGGCTGAGCAAATCCTAGGAGCCCTCATCAGCGTGACAACTGGAGGCGGATATTGTGCTCTTGGTGCTGTTGAAGGCCATTAATTTAGCCTGACCGCCTAGTTTGAGTCCACTTCGAAATGTGAGCCTGTCTGTTGGCTGTGTGCCTATTCTTGTGCCTAACAGGATTTTTGTTCATCAACTAGAGCAGCTTGAAGTTATTTCTACACTGCCTTCCCTATAATTAGCCGTTACTCACTGAAATAATTCCCCCAAACTGATACTACAGTCATGTTTCCATAATCGTTATTCCATTCACCGACTTGGGGAAAGTCACCTCATAGTTTCAACCTAATGACCCAAGATATGAGTTAAGAAGTCCTTTTTTCAGGCTTTAGCACTTTTGTTCTTTTCCCCTCCCTCAGGAAATTTGAGTATATTGGGGTAAGAATGAACCGTGACTTTCCAAGTGTTTGCACTCAGTCTGCGTGTTTAATCTGCATTGAAAATATATTTTTAAACATCAGTGTAAAGACTGCTGCACATATCCTGCTTCTTCAGAAGATGGAAAGTGGGAAGTTGACTGTAGATATCTCTAATAGAATGCAAGAAGGCTCAGGTGGGATTAAGGTTTACTGTTCTAGACCCTCCTTTCTAAACCTAACACATTCTCAGGATCTGTCTTCCCTTCTTTTTAAGCTGTTTTCTAGCCAGAGAAATTCATTTCGTATTGTTTCCTTCATCCCTTAATTGTACTTTTTGTGAGGGCTAAAGGCAGTTTCCTAGGGTCAGGAATACTGTAAATTTGTGACAAGAGGAAGTTTAGCAGACCACTCTAAACTGCTTAAAAAAAAAATAAATTGCCTCCAAGAGATCTTTAGCCATAGTGTTGATATTGGCATTGCATTTTTTTATAAAGCAACTTTGAAAATAGGTTCCTTCATACAGTTTGGTTGTTTGCATGTAACCACCTTAATCTTATTATAGAGTTTAGTAATTAAGAAGATAGGTTACTTCTTTTAGTTACCAGATGATCCTTAAGTTTCTGTGCTCTGACTTCATGGTGTTTAGTTAAAAAGAATGAGAAAATGTAATTCTGTCATCTTGCTGGTAACCATTCATTCATTCAGTCATATTGATTAAGTGCTTACTGTGTGCAGAGCACTGTACTAAGCGCTTGGAAAGTACAATGCAGCAACAGAGACAGTCCCTGCCCACAATGGGCGTATCCACCTTTTCTTGCATAAAATTTAACTTAAAATTTTATTTAAAAAAAAAAAAAACTTTTCCAGGGATTAGGTTTCTTTTTTAACTATTTAGACCATAGGTAGATTTAATAAGTGCTCAAAATAAGAGTTAGTCTTAGTAAAAGTAATTCTGTCATAGAGTAAGGGGAAGGCCTGGATCAGCGGCCCATCTAACGCTACAGTCTGTCGTCAACAGGAGCAACAAAGGATACTCGGAGCAACAGTGTGGTTGCTATCTTTGATATCCAGCCTTGGAGCTTAGGATGAACCATCTAATATTATTAACATTTTTTAAAATTAGTAACCCTTATAAAAATTATAGTTCATAATTCCACATTCTAATATCTATATCTATTTCCTAACATTCCTTTTTTAAGTGATCATTTTTCTAGTATCTGTTAAGCGCTTACTATGTGTCCAGCACTGTTCTGAGTGCTTCTGGCTTGCTTTCTAATCATCACTGTGGACCACTGAAACATATTTACTGCCTTCACAGTTTCCTCCAGTAACATTCCATCTGCTTGACCATATATTCTGGAAGGTTTTCCTCTTGTCTAACTTGTACTTAACGCTTTTAGGCTCACGACCATTAGTTTCCTGGTGGTGAACAAGTCTGTGTACACTCTAATATAGCCCATCTGAGATGCGGTCCGGCACCACCAACCCCCACTGACACTTTTATGACTCGATGTATTTGTATCTAACTTTAAACTTAATACTACTCACGTGAGGTTCACCGCGCTCTTCCTCCTGTGGAGGTGGCTGTGAGCGAATGGGTTGATTCTGGAAGAGGGGGAAGCTGGGGCTGGGGAGACACCTTGTAGCCGGGAACAGGAGGAGTGGGGTTTCTTTTCTCGAGGCGGCTTTAAAATGTCAGTGTCCCGCTGTTCTGTTGATCTTATTTTTCCCCCCTTTAGGCTCGATTTTACTCACCAACCACTATATTCATTGACGAGATCGATTCCATCTGTAGTCGCAGAGGAACCTCTGAGGAGCACGAAGCAAGTCGAAGGGTGAAAGCCGAGCTGCTAGTTCAGATGGATGGTAAGTGAACTTGTCGTAACGAACCAGCGTCCGCTTCAGATCTCAGATTAGTCCCGTTTTGACTGAGGAGCCACAGAGACAGAGCACACTATACAACTGAGGGATACATTGTGGTGATGGGTGTGATCTCCCTAATCAAAACACTTATAGTCTGTAGGAAAAAGAAGTCAATATTTGTGTATTAACCCTAAATCAGTGCCTTGGCACATCACCTCATTGCCGGAGTCAAGCTTACTCCATAAATGTGATAAACTGCTGTTTAAGGAATTTAGTGGTGATAGGTTTTTACCTGATTATAAAGTGTCAGTCTACAGATCTAGCCGCCGTCCCTGCAAAAGAGTTGTGCTCTTTCTGGTTGTGATTAGGTTCTAGCAGGACCACCAAATCTTAAGATATTTCAAACCTTCTTATGATTTGGAGCCCAAAATTTAAGGTAATTTACTAAACAGGAACAATATTAGTTTCAAATCTAAGCTACTACAAGATATTTTTAGATGTTAAATAATAAGCTAAATGATATTCTTGAAAACCAACTTTCAGAAGGAGACTATTCAGCCAAGGAAAAAATTATCTTGCGTTTTTATTCACACACTTTCTCTCCAGCCGTTTCTGTCTATAACCATCATTACCCCATCGCTTTTGCTTGACTTGTTGCTAGTATCGGTACGGACTCAAGACTGTAAGCTCATCTCTATTCATTCAGTAGTATTGAGCGCTTACTATGTGCAGAGCACTATACTAAGCTCTTGGAATGTACAAATCGGTAACAGATAGAGACAGTCCCTGCCCTTTGACGGGCTCATAGTCTAATCGAGGGAGACGGACAGACAAGAACAATAGCAGTAAATAGGATCAAGGGGATGAACATCTCATTAAAACAATAGCAAATAAATCTTTAGACTGTAAGCTCGTTGTGGGTAGGGAATGTCTCTACTGTATTGTACTCTTCCAAGCGCTTAGTACAGTGCTCTGCACTAAGTGCTCAAGAATTACAATAGAACGAAAATACGATTGAATGAATTATGTACATATAATAATGTTGGTATTTGTTAAGCGCTTACTATGTGCCGAGCACTGTTCTAAGCGCTGGGGTAGACACAGGGGAATCAGGTTGTCCCACGTGGGGTTCACAGTCTTAATCCCCATTTTACAGATGACGGAACTGAGGCACAGAGAAGTTAAGTGACTTGCCCACAGTCACACAGCCGACAAGTGGCAGAGCTGGGATTCGAACTCATGAGCCCTGACTCCAAAGCCCGTGCTCTTTCCACTGAGCCACGCTGCTTCTCCGACATCTGTAATTCATTTCTATTAAAGTCTCTCTCCCCGCCTCTAGACTGTAAGCTCATTGTGGGCAGAGAATATGTCTGTTTACTATCATATTGTACTCTCCCAAGCGCTTAGTACCATGCTCTGCACACAGTAGTGCTCAATAAATACAATTGAATGAGTTGAGTCACTTTGAATAAGCCATGCTAAGGACTGTCTTTTTCTCTCAGGAGTGTGGGTTCTTGGCCTTTTAAGGGGGCTGACTGCAATAGCAGCGGTGCCATATTTTGTCTTCATCACATTAACAGTAATAATAATAATAATTATGGAATTTGTTAAGCCCCTATTTGGTGCCAGGCACTCTTCTAAGCGCTGGGATGGATACATGATAAACTTAAACTTTATGTGAGAGTCATATATTGGCCTTGTTATCCTCTTCCTTTTCCTAGGTGTTGGGGGTGCTGCCGAAAATGATGATCCTTCCAAAATGGTTATGGTTCTTGCGGCTACTAATTTTCCCTGGGATATAGATGAGGCCTTAAGACGACGCTTAGAAAAAAGAATTTATATTCCACTACCATCAGGTATCTTCATTCAAATCCTATATAAAAGCGCTGTCTGCTGTGATTTTTTTTCTCAGATTTTGAAATTGAAATTCACCATTAGTCAGTTGGCCTTTTTAGGTGGAGAACGGGCATCGCTTATCACAGAAGGATAATAATAATGGTTATGGTACTTGATAAGTGCTTACAGTGTGCCAAACACCGTGCTAAGCGCTGAGGTAGATACAAGTCACAAGTCAGTCAGGCCGGACTCGGTCCCTGTCCCACATGGGACTCTCACTCCTAATCCCCATTTTCCAGATGAGGGAACTGAGGCACAGAGAAGTGAAGTGACTTGCACAAGGTCACAAAGCAGACACTGAACCTAGGTCCTTCTGACTCCCAGGCCCGTGCTCTAGCTACTAAGCCACACTGCTTCTCCAGCGTAGATGCTCGTGGATACTAGAGTCAGCTGCCCAACCTTACACCCTGCAGTCCTGCAGTGCTCTAGGACTACAATGGAGTCAATCCAAGCACACAGTCTATCCCGCCTCCATTGCTGCGTCGGCCTCCTGGCTGACCTCCCCGCCTCCAGTATTCCCTGCTCCGCTCTGTACTTCACTCTACTGCTTGGATCATTTTTCTACAAAACCACTCAAACCGTGTCTTCCCGCTCCTCAAGAACCTCCAGTGGTTGCCCGTCACCCTCCACATCAAACTGCAGCTCCTCGCTATTGGCTTTGAAGCCCTCAATCACCTTCCCCCCTCCTCCCTCACCTTGCTGATTGTCTACTACAACCCAGCTCACATCCTCCCCTCTTCTAGTGCCAACCTACTACCTTTACCTCGTTCTAGTCCATCCTGCTGCTGACCCTTCACCCGTGCCCTGTCTTGGCCCCGGAACCTCTTTCCCCTTCAATTCGGACAATCATTCTGCCCACCTTCAAAGCCGTATTAGAATCCCATCTCTTCCTAAGAGGCTTCCCCAACTGTTTCCTCATTTCCTCTTCTCCCAGTCTTTTCTTAATCTCCCTTGCACTTCGATTTGCACCCTTTATTCACCCCACCCTCAGCACTTAGGTACATATCTGTAATTTATTTATATTAATATCTGTCTTCTCTAGACTAAGTTTGTTGTGAGTGGGGAACGTGTCTCCCGACCCTGTTATATTGTACTCTCCCAAGTGCTTAGTTCAGTGCTCTGCACAGAGTAAGCACTCAATAAATGATTGATTGATTGATGAAGTCTCCCATCAGGAATGACGTATGAATCTGATCCTAGTACTTGTATTTTTTTTTCTTTAACAGACCACGGGAACTAGTTCTTGTGGGTGAAAGGGCACAGCTTAGAAAGACAGAGGATCAGGAGGGTGACTTGGAGTTGGTTCAAGCTTTTTCTTCTTTTTGGGGCTATTTCTAGCAAAGGGCAGAGAGGAGCTCCTGCGAATAAGCCTGCGTGAACTGGAACTGGCTGATGATGTCAACCTTGCGAGTATTGCAGAAAATATGGAAGGCTATTCCGGTGCAGATATTACCAATGTTTGCAGGTATGTCAGAGGAAAACTTTCAAAGTCGTGGTTTTTGGAGGGACGAGGGATATTTCTGTTCATCATTTTTTAAAGTCTCACCACCTCCAGGACACTCACTCAAGTGTGATGGCTTGTGCTGAGCCCTCTGCACTTTCTTGCTTGGTTCCCTGTGGTCAACAGCGTGCAGTGAGGGTCTTATATCCCCCACCCATGGTGGGAAGAGAACAGACTCTCACGCTGACTGTGAAGACAGCTACAGCACCCCCAACTCCTCTCCCTCTTTTAGAGCCTCCTTTCCCTATCCCACTGTCGCCAATTCTCCCTCTTTTGTAGGCTCACTGTGGCTTTCCTTTATGACTGTCTTTGTATCCAGGATAGTTCAGGATTTAGAATGTGTCACACCCTCACACAGATATCATACACAGTCCCAGTCTCGCAGGGGGCTCCGAGTCTAAGGACAGAGGGAGAACAGGTATTTAATCCTCGTTTTACAGATGAGGAAACAGAGAGAAGTGACTCGCCCCAGGCCACCAAGCAGGCAAGAGGCAGAGCTAGAGTTGGAACGCAAGTCTCCTGACTTCCAGTCCTGTACTCTTTCCACTAGGGCTGTTGATGTCTGTCTCTCTCTTTAGACCGTAAGCGTGGTGCGGGCAGGGAACGTGTCTGCTAATTCTGTGGTGGTGTGCTCTCCCAAGGGCTTAGTACAGCGCTCTGCACATAGTAAGTGGTCAATAAATACGATCGATTGATTAATTGATAGAGCATGCTACTTCTCCCCGCTTCCCTGCCGGCCATTCCCCTTCTCTCCGACTCCTTTCGGTGAGTATCGCAGCAGAGCGTCGGGGAAAATTTTCGCAAGCTCCAAATTTGCGGCGTTAATGGTTTTGCCGGGCCCGGATGAAGAACGGCCTCGCAAACAGTAAGTTGCCTGGGAGCAGTCTCGGGCACAGCCGAAACAGTCAAGGGTTTATCGTGTCCCAGTTGTGCGGCTCAGCCGGAGCCGTGCTCGCTCGCTCCGACTTGGACTTATCGTCCCCCCTCACTGCTGTATTTCCAATTTAGGGATGCATCCCTGATGGCCATGAGGAGACGGATCGAAGGGTTGACGCCCGAAGAAATCCGGAATCTTTCCAGAGATGAGATGCACATGCCTACCACCATGGAGGATTTCGGCATGGCTTTGAAAAAGGTTTCTAAGTCAGTATCGGCCGCGGACATTGAGAGATACGAGAAATGGATAGTCGAATTTGGATCGTGCTGAGTTCTTTTCTAACTAAACCTAATCTTGAGAAACCTGCCTTAAGTCTTAATTCGTTCCGGTCTGTAATGAAAGCCAGCGTTCCATTGCACCCCGCGCTCTATTTTTTTAAGCTTTTATAATGACAAAATCAAAAGAGAACAACATGATTCTGAATAAAAGTAATTTTTTAAGCTGCAGGCAGACTCGACTCCGCTTCCTTCAAGTATATCGGGTGTGGTGACGAGAGCCAGAGAGCGAGGCGTGAACCAACTCGGCGCCGGCCGCGAGTCTGCTCGGCCAGGTTAGAGATCGGTCCCGGAGACACGGGGTGGCACCCTGTGCTTAGCCGGCAGGTGCTAAGCAGCCGTTTCCAAAGGGAAGTTCTACTCGCGCCCCAAGCGCCGCGACCGTGAGGATTGCCCACGGCCACCTGCCCGCCCACGGTGAATCTCAAGGATAAGGGGGGGGGCAGCGCCTTTTTCTAAGCTCTGCCAGTTTCACATACAACAGTAGAGGGAGGAGGGCACGCGATGGCCCTGGGAAGCAGCGTGGCTCAGTGGAAAGAGCCTGGGCTTCGGAGTCAGAGGTCCTGAGTTCGACTCCCGGCTCTGCCACTTAGCTGTGTGACTTTGGGCAAGTCACGTAACTTCTCTGTGCCTCAGTTCCCTCATCTGTAAAATGGGGATCAAAAGTGTGTGAGCCCCACGTGGGACAACCTGATTACCCTGTATCTCCCCCAGCGCTTAGAACAGTGCTCGACACCTAGTAAGCGCTTAACAAATACCAACATTATTATTAAATATCCCCACACCCAAGTCCGGGATTTCCCCCAGCCCAGGTGTTTGGGTTTGTCTGACCACCTCCCCTTTTGTGAGATGAGGACGGCATTCCCGAAGTTCATTCGTATTTACTGAGTACTTACTGTGTGCGAGGCACTGTACCAAGCGCTTGGGAGAGTACAATAATAACAGCAGATACGTTCCTGCCCACACTGAGTTCAGAGTCAAGAGGGGGAGACAGACGTTAATATATAAATTGTGGCTGTCCTCCCCCTCGTGCAGGGATACGATAGGCCTTCCAGGGACACCACTGGGCCGAAGCGAGGGGCCCACCGTTCCGTATCGCTCACCACTAGCCCCTCCGGCCACAGCGACCCTGTGGGTTTTCAGGATGAAGGGGCCCGCAGTTCTCGGGTTGGCGCCGGGTGATACGTGGTGCGTTCGATCAGGCCCGGTGCCCCAGAGGGGTTATTCTTCCGCACTGTCCCCCTCGCAGATGTTCACTCTACTCCACTTAGCCTGAACTTCAGCTTCACATCAACTGACCCTTCAGTCAGCCTGCTTTAGTCCCCTTCTTTCTCTCCCACCGCACCAGCCCCACGTGGTAGGAGCTTAGGAGACATTGGTGCACGCAGAATCTAACTTTATTTGGAAGGCAGCAGGCAAAATGTTCCCATGAACACAGACTAGAAGACAGGAAGAGGAGCAGCATCGGAGCAAACAGGAGCAAAACCAAAGGTGGCGGGGGGCGGGCGGGGGTTGCGGGGGCTCGAAAATAAAAATTATGGTATTTAAGTGCTTACTATGTGCCAGGCGCTGTATTGAGCACTGGGTTGGATACAAGTAAATCCAGTGGGACAGTCTAACTCCCTATTTTGCAGATGAGGGAACTGAGGCCCAAAGAACTTAAGTGACTTGCCCGAGGTCACACAGCAGACAAGTGATGGAGCCGGGGACCCGGGTCCTTCGGACTCCCGGGCCTGCGCTATATCCACCGTGCCAGGCCGCTTCTCAAAGTCAATGGTATTTATTTATAGTATTTATTGAGCGCTTACTATGTGCAGAGCACTGTACTAAGCGCTTGGAATGAACAAGTCGGCAACAGATAGAGACAGTCCCTGCCGTTTGACGGGCTTACGGTCTAATCGGGGGAGACGGACAGACGAGAACAATGGCAATAAATAGAGTCGAGGGGAAGAACATCTCGTAAAAACAATGGCAACTAAATAGAATCAAGTCAACGAGGGGAGGGGTACTTCTGGGAGGGGCAGAAGGGCAGAAGATCGAGTTCCGTTACTGGATCACACCAACGATCCCTCCAATAATAATAATGGCCTGTAAGCACTTGTTAGTGTCAGGCACCGTACTAAGCGCCGGGGTGGATACGAGCAAATCGGGCTGAACACGGTCCCTGTCGCACGTGGGGCTCGCGGTCTCGATACCCATTTTACAGCTGAGGTAACTGAGGCGCAGAGAAGCGCCCAAGGTCCCACACGGCAGACAAGTGGCGAAGCCGGGATTAGAACCCATGACCTTCTGACTCCCAGGCCCATACTCCACTAGGCCACGCTGCTTCTCATAGTCAGTCTCGGAAAGGTAGGAGTATCTTTTGGCATCCATCTCGCTGTGTGAAACCAACTGACACCTTCGATTGCCTTCTAGGATTCTTATTAGGGAACTGGAATCTCAAGAACATCCAGTAATAACAACTCTATCTGCTCGCCTCTGGTTGCTTGAAGCATTTCCTTCTATTTATTTTAGTCAGCCCTACAGTCCATTTGTAGCAGATGGCGAGCAACTATTCTCTGTTGAACCCGTCCACAGCCTGCCACTTGTCAACTGTGTGACCGTGGGCAAGGCACTTCACTTCTCTGTGCCTCAGTGACCTCATCTGGAAAACGAGCCTCACGTGGGACAACCTGATTACCCTGTATCTACCCCAGCGCTTAGAACGGTTTTCTGCACATAGAAAGCGCTTAACAAATAACATTATTATTATTACCACGTTTGAGAATTTTGTGGACTTTCATCGCCTCCCTCCAGGCGCTTCTCAGCCTTCGTCGTTCTGTGCTGCAAACCAGCAGCAGCGCTGATTGAGCCCTTACCACGAGCAGTATTCCTCCATACCTCTGCCTCTCTGCCACAAGCTCTCAGCTGCTCCTTCGTGCATTGGCTCATTCATTTAATCGTATCTATTGAGCGCTTACTGTGTGCAGAGCCTTGTGCTAAGCCCTTGGGAGAGTACAATATAACAATGAATAGACGTGTTCCCCGCCCACAGCGAGCTTATTGTTTTAATGAGATGTTCATCCCCTTGATTCTATTTATTGCTATTGTTCTTGTCTGTCCGTCTCCCCCGATTAGACCGTAAGCCCGTCAAAGGGCAGGGACTGTCTCTGTTACCGATTTGTACATTCCAAGCGCTTAGTACAGTGGTCTGCGCGTAGTAAGCGCTCAATAAATACTATTGAATGAATGAATGGAGGGGGAGACAGACATCGATTGCACAGTGACCAGGACTGCCCCTCTTCTGGATGGAGAAAGGGAGACTGAGGGAGGAACTAAAAGCAGAGGCTCCACAGCAGTGTAAATAAGAAAGAAAACGAGAAAGAAATGCTTACCTTAACAGCAGACAGAGCCTCGGGGGGCTGCTGCTAGGAAGACCCCTCCTCCAGAGTTATCCCGAGCCATCCGCATCACCCAGCAGACCCGAGTCCTGTAACTCTGAGGTGGAAGCGCGGATCCCGTCTCGGTCCCGATAAACGCAAGCAAGCCAAGGAGCAAAGAACGACAAGAAAAGTTAAAGGCAAAAAATACCAAGGAGAAGAAAGGGCAGTATTTGAAGCCCCTAAAAAGACAACCAGAAGGAACTTACAGGGTGAGAAGAAAAGTAGACGACGTCTAAAAACGGTGTTAGCAGAGAAACGCAGTCAGCGCCGCGAAGAGAGAGCACTATATGAAAGACAAGAAAAGAAGGGAACAGAGGTAGATGTTTTGCCCTGAAGGTGTTTTTGCTAATTTTAGAGTATACCTTTCACTGTAAGAAACCCAGAAGTGGACTCGCTAGGTGAAATGACAAAACCTACCTTTCCTCCTGAATCACATTCTAAAACTAATCAGTCATAAATTACTTGGAATACTATTTTTACTATCTGTGGCATTAATACTATACATTTGGTTAAAAGAGCCAAAACACAATGAGGGTTCAAGACATCTTTTCAAAAAAATTGAGAATTTATTTGGAAGTGAGCACGTGTGTTTACAACATATTTGAATCTTGATCATTTCCCATTAAGCGTCCTCCGTACGGGAGCTATCATAAAAGCAATCTTGTTCATTTTTGAAGGGGTTTTTTTGTTGTTGGACCTTCAGCCTCAAACTTTATACAAAAGGCACATCACGAACCGATTAAAAAATAAGTGCTTTCACAACTTCTTGGCCTTTTCATAAAGTGCTTGAGATCCAGCTAATTGTTTTGTGCAACTTGTTCGATAGTAGCTGGACTGAATTTTCTCAATAAAAGGCACCCAGAAGGGTAGTGGTCTAGGATGAGCGAAGGGTCTTTCAGTACGCACTCCGACCCGGGCTCTGCATGGCTTTTCCTTCCTCCGCCCCATTCTTGCCAGCTAGAGTTGCAACTCCCACACCTTAACAAACTCATTACAGCTGACAGCCAGACTGGCTCTTAGCATGCTCGTTATTAAACACCCTTCTTAATTTGGTTTCTAACCTTGGCTAAGCAAAATGACTCGAATTTCAGGATCTGAGCGCCAAATCTCAGGACTACAAGAGACTCGCTCCACAGTGCACGTCGTAGTCAACGCCCATCTTCTCGTCCTTTGCCTTCTCTGGGATATTGGGAAAAGGGTTGATGGATGCTATAGGTACAGCGTTCACTTTATCCAAGCGAAGAATTCCTCTGCAAGACAGGCATTGCTCAGCATTAAAAGCGAGCATTTTCTCTGATGATGATCATCACATCAACTTACCTTAGTCTCTCACACGTCGTCACTTGATTTCATTCCCCCAGGGGTGATGTTTTGGGTTTGTAAAGGAACATCGGCTGTGTCACCGTCGCTTTTGATCAGATGTGTCACTAGAACTTTACAATTCATCCATTCAATAGTATTTATTGAGCGCTCACTATGTGCAGAGCACTGAACTAAACGCTTGGAGTTTCAAGTTGCAGCAGAAGGTAATGGACCACTCTGCTACAGCCTTCCTCTCTTCCCTCCTTGCCCGGATTCCTGCGGTCCGGCCAAACGACAGCTGGGCACCGGCGCAAGCGCTAAGGCCAACTGTATTCTAACGCTACATTTCCAATACCTCCGTAGGACAGGCGGAGGCTGCTTCTGAGGGGGGACGCCCGTGGAACCCAGAAGACTGAACTGTGACCGCTGGACTGTAAGCTCCTTGAGGGCAGAGACCGTGCCTACCAACTACTGTACGGTACTCTCCCGAGCACTTAGTACAGCGCTCTGGCCTGGAACAATCTCCCTCCTCATATCCGGCAGACAATTATTCTCCCCCCGCTTCGAAGCCTTACTGAGGGCCCATCTCCAAGAGGCCTTCCCTGACTAAACCCTCTTTTCCTTTTCTTCCACTCCCTTAAGCGCTGCCCTGAATTGCTCCCTTTATTCACCCCCCACAGATCCGCAGCACTTACGTACATATACATTATTTATACTGATGTCTGTCTCCGGCTCTAGACCGTAAGCTCACTGTGGGCAGGGAATGTGTCCCAGGCACTTAATACAGCGCCATGCACACAGTAAGCTCTCAGTAAATACGCGATGGACATCCTGACTGCTCGGCCCACAGCAGGCGCTCAATAACTACGACTGATTGAGTGCTAATTCTGCTTCACTTTGCTCTCCCAAACACTCAGTACCGTGCTCTGCACATAGTAAGCGCTCGATAAATACATTGAAACGATTGATGTTTAAAAGTGAAAAGTCTTAGACTGATGGGGGCTGCTCCAATCCTCCACATATGTTTAATCTGTCTACAGCAAGGATGACTTACTTGCTCTCCTGCCCGGGAAAAAACATGGTTAAAAACGTTATGATCACAGCTGCTCCTATGATTCCAACCAGCATGACGTTCATAAATTTAAACAGCACCGGGAAGGCTTTAACCCAGAATCTCCGTAAATCTTCTCTCACACCCTCCATCCACCGGCACATCACCTGGAAATGAGAAATGCGTTTTATACGCGCAGTCTTTCGGCCCTTCTCGATCAAAACGTCCGGGATTATTTCTGGTGGAGCTCTTACCACACTAAGACGAATAAAATGTTTGAACTACCTTTGAGCACCGCTTAAAAACTTACGCCAGCAATTTGCCTCTGTGGCAGAAGGAAGGAACCCTTAATAACGTATTTCAGGATGCTAGAGGTTTTTATAGCCCCTTAAATTTCCACCGTTATTTTTGGGCAGTGACACTCTGCTGTGTCTCCCACCACTTCATAATTCCTTTCCTTAAGAAGAGTATTTGACACCAAAGATTTACTCTGTATGAAGACGGAGACTCTGCTCGAAGAGGGGTTTCAGGCAACTTGACGGCAAGTGTGTCTTCATCTACGGTAGTTTCCACATTCCTGAGAAGATATTGGCTCGTTGTCTGCAGTGGACCATCACTGGCTGCAGAAGCAGGAAGAGAAAAAGCATTAATGTCAAGGTGCCTTAGTTTCTCTAATGGAAAGAGCACGGGACAGCGGGGAAGGAGACCCAGAGTCTAGCCCCAGCTGTGCCGCTCGCCTGCCGTGTGACCTTGAGCAAGCCACTGAACCTCTCTGGGCTTTAGTTTTCTCATCTGTAAAACGGAGGCAAAGAAGAGCTCTTCCTCTTTCCTTTTAATTGTTAACTCGCGGGGCAAAGGAACTGTCCGGCTGGCTGATCTTGAATCTACTTCAGCACTTAGCAGATTGTAAACTTAAAAGAATGCCATAATTAATTATCACTCATTCATTCATTCGATTCATTCAGTGAACGCTCACTGTGGGCAGAGCACTGTTCTAAGTGCTTGGGCAAGTACAATGCAACAGTAAAGAGGGGCACTCCCTGCCCACAAGGAGCTCACAGTGGGGGAGACCGACATCGATACAAATAAATAAAATTAAGGTATGTACAGAAGCGCTTTGGGGCCGGGAGAGGGGATGAGCAAAGGGATAAATAAAATTACAGGTATGTACATAAGTGCTTTGGGGCTGGGAGGGGGGAAGAAATCTCTGCCACTCTTCCTAGGATTTGTGTCTGATAGAATAAATGCACCTGAGGCCAGACTTCTTTTTTTAATGGTATTTGTTCAGTGCTTACTAGAATGACTGTGGCGTTTGTTAAGCATTTACTATGGACCAAGCACCATACGAAGCGTCGCGGGGGATGTATAATCAGGTCCTGCATGGGGCTCGCAGTCTAAATAGGAGGGAGAACAGATGGTGAATCCCCATTCCGTAGATGAGGGAACTGAGGCAAAGAGAAGTTAGGTGACTTGCCCAAGGTCACACGGCAGGGAAGTGGCAGAGCTGGGATTAGAACCCAGGTCATCTAGCTCCCAGGCCTCTGCTCTTTCCACTAGACCATACTGCTTCTCTAATGCTTTTGGAAAAAGATGTCCATGCTCATGGTATACAAGATGTATTTAAAAGCATGTGGTATAGAAGATGTATTTAAAAGCATGTTACAAATCTAGACGAATTCAATTTACACCCTTTTAATTCTGCCTAAATATAGCGAAACCAAACATTTTCAAAAATGTTTCTGGTTTTCCTTGCGCCAAGTCAGCAGTCTCCCCTTTGTTTGAAACACAGGTAAAACACAACCTTACCATACACGTGATTCAGGTACAAAGTAAAGAACCTGGTTAGAGCCAAATAGAAAAAGTGAAAACTTCTGAAGTGAACCACCTTATAAAATGTTTTTATGTTCAAGACTCTAAAATAAAACTAGCCCGTAGGTAGATATTAAGAAAACATTTTGTGGGATCCATTAAATAATAGTCTCAAACCTTTTCTGGAAAGATTAGGAGGTGTCAATACGATGTCACTGCCCACGGGAATAGAGTACAGCATGCTTTCCTGTAGAGGAACTGTGTAATTCGTCCGTCTGAGAATTCTCTCCTCCTTAACTAAAATATCAATTTCAATCATATCCTTTTGTTGAACCTATAAGTTAAAGCATATGATTTAAAAAAAATAAATAGGACCAATCCCTAGATAGAACCAATGTCCCTTTGACCTCTCTATTCTGCAGTCCCTTAACTAGTAGCTAAAAAACCTGTGTAAAGTCGTTTTGTTTTTCCTTTTTCTCAGATTGGTACATTGAATTTGTAACCTGAAGGTGAATTTACCTGCCTTGGCATTCGACTGTCACCTTCAGGAAAAAGCTCCCTTTAGCCAGTTGCACCAAACAGGTTGGACAAGTTAGTTCTACGTGGCTCAGTGGAAAGAGCCTGGGCTTGGGAGTCAGAGGTCATGGGTTCGACTCCCGGCTCTGCCACTTGTCAGCTGTGTGACTGTGGGCAAGTCACTTAACTTCTCTGTGTCTCAGTTCCCTCATCTGTAAAATGGGGATTAACTGTGAGCCTCACATGGGACAACCTGATTACCCTGTATCTCCCCCAGCGCTTAGAACAGTGCTCTGCACATAGTAAGCGCTTAACAAATGCCAACATTATTATTATTATTCTACAAAAATCAACTGAGCTGCCTAGAGAAACATTAGATTTAGACTACAGGAAGTGACCGTCCCACTAAAATCAGATGAACGCTCACCTCTGCGCCTCTACTTCTATCTCCCAGCAGTTAAGCAGGCAGAGACAGATTGGTAAAGAGCAAGATAGTGCTTTCAGGGGCAGGGCTAATGGTTTTTCCCACTCCAGGCCACAATTCCAAACTGCAGCAGCCTTCCCAGAGTCCCGGCACATCTACAAGTTATGGCTAGCCCCTGACCCCCGGTGAGGAGGTGAGGGAGGGAGAGGATGGGGAATGTGTCCGCTAATTCTCTTGTATGCTTCTCTCCCAAGCTCTCAGTACAGTGCTCTGCACAGAGTAAGCGCTCATTAGATATGATTAACAGACGTACTTCATTATGGTGATGATGATTTAGAGTCCGACTCTGTCTGAATCTTCAACATAACCGCCTTCTCCTTCCACTTCCCTTTGGCCGTGGAAACCCAGACACGGTAAATCAGAGGTAGAGCTAAGCCTCGAACCCTGAGAATCGATCCCCCTATGTCCTTCCACAAATGATATGCAAAATGAAATAAGCCTCTGGGTAAACCCACCGGAAGGACAAACTGAAAATCAAATATGTTTTTATTTATGAAGATGTAGGACATGATTTGAAATCGCTGATGTTCACGAGTAACATAATTCTCTTACTTGTTTTCCATCAATCTCCATCACCTCCTGTTGAACGACAATCAGCTGCACATCAGACTTGGAAGTCATGGGCCATACATGAACTAAAATTCGAAGACTGACAACTCCAAAGTTCCCTTCGACAGGTAGGTTTCCAGAATTTCCGTTCTCTTCTTTTAACCGAGAGTGACAAGATGAAAGGGAAATTATTATCCAGTCAGTGCCATTTAGCTTAGATACATAAAAATGCCATTCCTTGGGAATTCATTAATTCATTCAATAGTATTTACTGAGCGCTTACTATGTGCAGAGCACTGTACTAAGCGCTTGGAATGTATAATTTGGCAACAGATAGAGACAATCCCTGCCCGACGACGGGCTTAGAGTCTAATCAAGGCAGAGGATCACCCGTTGAAGCCTAGAGGTGGTAGGTTTAAAACAAACACAAGAAAACCCCTCTACACGCTGGGTGATAGCATGTGGTAAGCATTAACAGAGGAGAGATCAGGAGATTCAAGGAGGGCTGGATAAATGCATGAATAAGGAGGTCACCACTCACTGCTTTTTTTTTCTTTTAAATGGCATTTATTACTATATTAAGTACTGGGGTAGATTCAAACACACAAGCTAAGCACTTAGCTTCACCACTACATCCACATTCACTGCTGTTTCAAACCAGCCGGAACAGCACTGTGTGCGGATATTACAAGATCTTGAACATCTTATATGAATTTTTAAAATGAGTAGGCTTGGGACTGGGCACCGAACGACAGCCCAGGACTCCATCTTGGGTATCGTATGTGGTTCCTTTGCATAGATTGCTAAGGAAGAGGAATAATAACGATGGTATTTGTTAAGCGCTTACTACGTGCCAAGCACCGTTCTAAGGAATGACCACTGCCCCTTCAACCTGTGACCTCCAAGTAGGCAAGACGGCCCCTTCTGAAATATCCACCTCCCACCAATCGCTGCCAACAGAGATCCCAAGTACCAAAGCAGCTTAACCTAATGGGAACAGCATGGGCCCGGAAGTCTGAGAGGATCCGGGTTCTAATTCTGGCTCTGCCACTGGTCTGCCGTGTGATCTTGATTTCTCTGTGCCTCAGTTCCCACATCTGTAAAATGGAGATTCGATATCCGTTCTTCCTCTTAGTAGACTGGGAGTCCCACGTGGGACAGGGACAATGTCTGGTCTACTTAATGTGAATCTACCCCAGCGCTTAGGACAATACATGGCACATTGTAAGTACTTAAATTATTATTATTATTTCCAAAGAAATGACTTAAGACTGCTCCTTCCTGGTCCCTTAACCCCGGGGACAGGCCACCTGTTATTTGCAGATTCTGAATCAGGGTGAGCATCGACATGTACTCTCTCAAGTGTTTAGTACATTGCTCTTCACACGGTATATGCTCAGTAAATATATTTGGTTGACTGATATGCTCCAAGGTAGATGGTTAAAACAACTCTCCAGCTCTCCTACAAGTTTTGTTGAACTGTGCTGCCTCCACGGGCTTCCTGTGAGCACATAGGGCAGATACCCTGCACTGTGGCACTAAACTGATCCACTAATTCTTGGTGCGCTGGTGGGAATTCTCCCCGTCTACACGGCCCAATTAAAAGTGGAAATTGGCCTCGTTCCGTTGGAAACAGACTCTGGAGTTTAGAGTTTTTTTATCTCCCAAAGGGCAAAACCAAACACTCTACCTATCTCAAACTGCCTAGAGCCTAATATGTTTCCTCAAATGAAAAGAACTTGATCTCTCCGAGGTTTTTTCTCAACACCAAAAGGGACTACAGTTGATTCTTTTTTTCCAATAAGCTAGTCGCCTGATAAGTTTTCACAAGCATTCAGGATTCTATTGCATTTGCCAAACCGTAAAAGCAGCAGTAAAAATGTCCCCTTAGAATTTTTTTAATGTTATTTATTAAGCACTTACTAGGGCCAGCTGCTGTACTAAGTGCCGGGCTATATACACGCTAATCAAGTACGACGCAATGTCCCACAGGGTGCTCACAGTCTTTACCCCCATTTTACAGAGGAGGTAACTGAGGCGCAGACAAGTTAAGTGACTCGCCTAAGGTGACACGGCAGCCAAGTGGTGGACCCGGATTAGTAGCCAGGTCCTTCTGACTCCCACGCCCGTGCTCTATCCACTAGGCCAAGCTGTGTAAAAAGGAACTAAGCACATTCTATCCCTGCTAATGCCTAATGAGAAGCAGTGTTGCCTAATGGGCAGAGTCCTTGCTCAGACTCCTACCTAGCATTTCTGACACCTGAGTTTGTCGACTCTCAAATTCCAGTTGCCGGCATTTCCAAAAGACAAATGAAATTTTCAACAGGTGGACTTTTAAATGTGGATGCTTTGTTATTGTCCCCGTTCCAAGTATAAAAAATAGTGCTGATTTTCTGAACAGGAGATTTTAAAGAAGACCAACTTGTTCCCCTTAGAGGAAATATCATCTTGCTACTTATTTTTAAGCTATGTGCCATCTAAATGTTGGTATACTCAATGTTCCAGTCCTTTGTATTTACAATGAAACGCCTAAGATGCAGTGGCATTATTTCCAAGCTCAAATGAAGGATTTTTTTTCCAAGAGAATAAATGTTTATCCAAGGCACCACAAATACACGAGCTACATGTAATGAATTGCCTTTAAGTAAGTTATCTTTTTGCTTGGAAGAAAAATTGTAAGAATTATATGCCTGATCTCCCAGTCCCTAATTATATCCCCTGATAGGAAAGGAAGACTATTCACTCTTTCAGTAAAGTAGTATCACAGTAGATTATGGAGAATGCAGTAGATTATGTACAATGTATGCAACAGTCCATTAAGCAATCAAACAATGGTACTTATTGAGCGCTTACTGTATGCAGAGCATTGTACTAAATACTTGGGAGAGTACATTGTAACAGAGTTGGGAGACATATTCCCTGCCCACGACGAGCTTACAGTCCAGCGGGGGAAATGATCTCCTAAACTTCTGAGTGCTCAAATGCCCAAGATTCAGACTTAATATTAATTACCCTTTTAATAATGACTTTTGAACTGGAACTGGATAATTCTGTCTAGATTGTTAAAAAAAAAAAAAAAGATGTCCCAGGAAAACAATTGAGCAGGTCTCACCTATTAAGGTCTGGCATCTTATGCGGGATACCCCAGTCTTCATAGGAAAATCATTTACATATATCTGGCCACCATCATAGGTGACGTTGAGGACAACCTTAAAATACAAAAGAGTGAAAGCACAGATTACTCCTGTCATTTGGGAAAAACCTTTCCAAATCGTAGCTAAAGTAGTAGTTCATTAAAAGAACTCATGAGGGGCACTAAATGAGTAATACGTGGTATCTTAAATTAAGAAAAAAAACCAAAGACACACCTGTTTTTCGTGCAGTTCCCCATCATTATTCAGGAGAGTCACATTAATTCGGATGTTGTCCTGAAAAGAGGGTGAAATGACCATGTTAATAAACAAAAATATCACTGAGGTGGGCTTATGGTTTGTTTACTTTGGAAGATTGATAAATCCCTCATATGATACGTGAACCAGGAAACTGTGAGGTTGGCCCTAAGGCTATAAATTACCCTTAAAGCTCATGTTTTAAACGACACCGGCCCATCCACCAGCAGAGAAAAACAGTTTTAAAATAAGCATTATCTAAAAACTAGAGCTGTCTGGACAGTTTTTCTCAGCAACATAAAAGCGCTGCTCCTTCACACACCCAAAGATGCGTCTTTCCCACGCATTCCATTCCTTTCACTCTCCAGTGAAAGACTCCCCTAGACCTTCTTTGCTCTTTAACCATTCCTGAGCCCCCGTGATGGATAATCTTTTCAGGAGAAGGGGGTGGTCCCCGGGGTCAAAGACAGCTGAGAGGTCAAGGAGGATCAGGATGGAGTAGAGGCCACCGGATTTGGCGTGGAGGTCAGCGATGGCCTTAGAGAAGGCAGTTTCTGTAGAGGGAAGGGGGTGGAAGCCAGATGGCAGGGCATCAGGGAGAGAACTGGAGGAGAGGGAGTGAGGCTGCGGGTGTGGACAACTCACTCAGGGAGTCTGAAAAGGCAGGGTAGCATGGAGATAGGGTGGTAACTGGAGGGAGCCGCGGAGATCAAGAATGCCTGATGGGGCTAGGCCATCAGCAGTGAAGGTGTCGGGTTAAAGAACCATCTATCATATTCTGTGAGATGGACAGGCTCATCAGAAATCCAGAAAAATTGATCAGTGGGGCCCAAAATTGGCCACTGGGGACAGCAAATGGGGACAGATGGGCAACCACCTGCTAGGTAATGATAGAGAAGCAGCCTAGTGGGGAGAGCGCTGGACTGGGAGTCAGCAGGATCTGGGTTCTAATCCTGACTCTGCCACCTGTCTGCTGTGTGACCCTGGGCAAGTCACTTCACTCCTCTGAGCCTCAGTTCCCTCATCTGGAAAATGGGGATTAAGATTCATTCATTCATTCATTCAATAGTATTTATTGAGCGCTTACTATGTGCAGAGCACTGTACTAAGCGCTTGGGATGAACAAGTCGGCAACAGATAGAGACAGTCCCTGCCGTTTGACGGGCTTACGGTCTAATCGGGGAGACGGACAGACGAGAACAATGGCACTAAACAGCGTCAAGAGGAAGAACATCTCGTAAAAACAATGGCAACTAAATAGAATCAAGGCGATGTACAATTCATTAACAAAATAAATAGGGTAACGAAAATATATACAGTTGAGCAGATGAGTACAGTGCTGTGGGGATGGGAAGGGAGAGGTGGAGGAGCAGAGGGAAAAGGGGAAAATGAGGCTTTCCCTCATGAGTGTGAGCGCATGTGGGACAGGGACTGTGCCCAACCCGATTAGCTTGTATCTACCCCAGCGCTTAGTACAGTGCCTGGCGCTTAGTACGTGCTTAACAAATACCACAATTATCAGTACTTTAACATTACTGAGGCACAGCATTAGCACGGCACTACCGTCCCTCTGGTCATAAATGGGCACCGCACATAAGAAAACCCTCGTGTGCTCTGGGCTGTCCTTCTGCCCACCCCGTCCCTCACTGCCCTCCGTGCCCCAGTGGGAACATCGCTCAGACCACCGATACTATAATCAATTCCCGATCATCTCAGGATCAAAGCTCGCCCCTCCTTTTCCACCGGACCCCATCGTCAACCAATCAGCCCTGCCTGAATTTGAGTTTCCATTCACTTGAGAGATTTACTCCCGCTTGATGACTTCAGGAATTTAAGGTTCATCTCTTTGTGCTTCGCCCAAGGTCACACAGCGTACAAGTGGCGGAGCCGAGATTAGAACTCGTGTCCCCCGACTCCCAAGCCCTTGCTCTTGCCACTAGGGCAAAGAGTGTTGGGGGTTGAGAGTTCAGTAGGGGAAGAAATATATCTAGATTGTGAGCCCCATGGGAGACGAGGCCCGTGTCTGATCTGGTGGGTTTGACTCTACCCAGAAATTAGCACAGGGTTTGGCATGGAGTTGATGCGTAATAAATATCGTAACTAATATCATGAACTGGATGGATTAGTAATCCCATTAGATTGTAAAATCCTCGTGATGAGGGAATGTATCTCTTGCTTAGGTTGCACTTTCCCCAACGCTTAGTTCAGGCAGCGCACCACACTCAGTCAGTAAATACTATTGGGAGGCAGAGGTCGTGGGTTCGAATCCCACCGCTGCCACTTAGCTGTGTGAGTGTGGGCAAGTCACTTCACTTCTCTGGGCCTCAGTGACCTCATCTGGAAAATGGGGATTAAGACCGTGAGCCTCACGTGGGACAATCTGATGACCCTGTATTTACCCCAGCGCTTAGAACAGTGCTCTGCACATAGTCAGCGCTTAACAAATACCAGCATTAGTATTATTAATGGGGCCGAGAAGCCGCTACAACTTGCTGAATAGACAATAAGTAAAATAGTAGGTGTCACAGGTACAAGCCAGGGCAATCTAAGAATTGAGAAGAAGCGTGGCCTAATTGGACAGAGCACAGGCCTGGGAGTCAGAAGGGCCTGGGTTCTAATCCTGACTCCGTACTTGTCTGCTATATGACTGGGCAAATCACTTCACTTCTCTGTGCCTCAGTTCCCTCATCTGTAAAATGGGGATTAAGATTGTGAGAACCTATGTGGGACATGGACTGAGTCCAACTTGATTAGCTTGTATCTACCCCAGAGGTTAGTACAGTACCAAGATTAGTTCCTCTTAATCTGAGGATTAAGACTGTGAGCCCCATCTTGGATCCTCCCCAGCGCATAGAACAGTGCTTTGCACATAGTAAGCGCTTAACAAAAACGCCATAATTATTATTACAGTACCTGGCACACAGTACGTGCTTAACAAATACCATTAAAAAAAACTAATACACTTAAAATACATTCATAAATACAAATAAGCACTAAGGTGTCCGGCAGAGTTGCGTGACTAGAAAGGAGGGAGAAGGAAGGAAGGTGGAATCTAACTGAAACCCTGGAAGTTGGAGGTCTGGGTTTTTGTTTTTTAAGTTACAGCAATGCAGTCAGGCCCGAGTCTACTCCTAGAGCTCAGGTGGGTAAATAAAGGCAGAACACAACGCCTCTCCGAGATAGTTCAGTCATTCGCTTGCTCAGAGGCCGAGATCTAGTCCGGATAATCTCTCTTAGGTCCTATCCAGCTCAATCATTCTGTTATTCTTGGCATTTGTGAGAAAAAAACAGGAGTCACCTAGGAGTCAGAGGATCTGGGTTCCAATCCTAGTTTTGCCACATGCCTGTACAAGTCACATTAGTTCTCTAGGCCTCCATTTCATTCATTCAATCGTATTTATTGAGCACTTACTGTGTGCAAAGCACTGTACTAAGCGACTGGGTGTACGATATAACGATATAACATTTCCTCATCTGTAAAGTGGGAATTCAATATCTGTTCTCCCTCCCCCTTAAACTGTGAGGTCCATGTGGAAAAGGGATTATGTCTACTCTTGTACCTACCTCATGCTTGGGATGCTGCTTGGCACAGAGTAAGAGTTTAACAAATACCACAGTTACTATTAGTATTACTATACGGCCAGTGTTTTGACAGAAACTCCACCCCAGGGCTGCCTCGAGGTTTCTACCCACCTGAATTCAGTTAATATAGGCCAGGGAAGGGGGAAGCCTCATATATGCCCACGAAAATTAACCTTTCTTTATTTCCTCTTCCACAGAAGATAACCTCAGAGCGGGAGAAAGACGGTCAGATGAAATTCTAGTTTAGACAGACTCGATCAACAGTACTGAGCATCTGCGGGCAGCGCACTGTTCTTAAAGCAATGGGCAGTACAAGAGAATGAGGAGAGAGGATCCCTTCCCTCGAGGACTTAGAGTTTGTTGGGGGGAGGCAGATATGAACAAATTAGAGCTAGGAGGAAGTAATGAAGCATATAAAATAGGCACATGCGGACTCATGACCTTCTCCAGTACCGCTTAGGGGGTGCAGAATTACTGAAGTGGCCACTAGGCTAATATAAACTGGGGAGACCTTCTAGACTGTGAGCCCTCTGTGGGCAAGGTTTGCTGCTGAATTGTACTTCCCAAGCGCTTAGTACAGTGCTCTGCATGCAGGAAGCCCTCAATAAATACGTTTGAATTGATTGACACTTGGAGAGAAAATTCTGTTCTCAAAGTAAAAATAGTCTGTTCTGTGGAAAAGTTTGGGGAAAGGACATATATGTCTTGACAAGGTTAGAAACCTAAGTGGGGTGGGATTACCTATATTATTATTATTATTATATTATTATTAAGAGAGGCAGAGAAGTCAGACGATTGAAACTACAAACAGCTTCTTCTGTTTGTAGTTTCAATCGTCTGACTTCTCTGCCTCTCTTAATTTGGAAACGTAAAAATGCATAGAAGACAATGTTCCTTTTAGCTAGTTAGAGAATGATCGAGCAATGCCCTGTCTTCTATTTCCAGCTTAATTCACATCTCCAGTAAACTTCAGACCTGCTCATCTCTCTTATATCGCTGTGGTTTCTGAGCCATCATTCACTGGCGACTCTCTGATATCTTTTACTGGAAACTTCTTGGCCTAAGATGCATCCTTGGACCTTGGCCTAAGCCAGGCTTCAGGACAGTACTCTGGCCGGGCAGAAATTCAGAAAAAGCCAGACTGCTCTAATGTGTAAGCTCTTCGGGTAATGGACATTGTCTACTTTATTGTAGTCCCCCAAGTGCTTAGTACAGTGCTCTGCACACAGTAGGCATCAAAAATTTACTATTGATTCCTGTCCTACCCTGTTTGGGGCCTTCTTGAAATATACCGCTCTTCCGGAAGTATAACGGGGTCTGGCCTGGAGTCCCCTTGGGCATCAGTCCCATACACCACAAGAAGCAGCGTGGCTTAGTGGAAAGAGCAAGGGCTTGGAGGTCGTGGGTTCTAATCCCAGCTCCGCCACCTGTCAGCTGTGTGACCTTAGGCAAGTTGCTTAACTTCTCTGTGCCTCAGTTTCCTCAACTTGTAAAGTGGGGATGAAATACCTGGTCTCCATCCTACTTAGGCTGTGAGCTCCATGTGGGACCTGATTAACTTAGACCAGTCCTTGACACATAGTAAGCGCTTAACAAATATTATTATTATCATCATTGGCCAGTTTAGACCCCAGCTTTGCAGCCAATTTAGGGATCTTTTCTATTCAACTAATAAAATCTCAGCACCTCGGCTTCCCCTGAACATCCATCAGCCAATCTCTCCATGTCTCTGCCTCCACCCCCTGAGCGATGATATGTTTTATCATTTCTGTGATCTCATTCGCAGCCAGATTGTTGGAAAAGCAAGTAGGTTGACATGTTTGCCCGTGAAGTTCAATACCTCTGTGTGTGTGTAGTATGTATGTATATATATTTATATAAACACATAAAACATTAATAATGTTAATATTTTATGTGTTTACATGTGCATAAATAAATATTATTACCTAAGTGAGAACAAACGTCTGGTACAGAAATGGCTTTCAGCTGCTTTCCCTGGGGACAGCCCATTTTTCTAATATTAAAGGACCAAGCAATAAGTACTACTGTCAATCCAAACAATCAAACCTGGATTTCAGTTCTTCAATATTCCTACTTCATGTAGTCTTTACCTGATTCACGAATTCACTAAATCAGCTAAGTTTATATATTCCAGAAGGATGTGTCAGGTACACTGTTACACTGTTGTTGTTGTTTTAACTGGGTCGGGGAGAGGCATCCCTAAAAGCTATTTTTTTCCAAGTAGCCAAGCAGTGTGAATGGTCAATACCGTTTCAACAGCTTCTTTAGTCTTAAACCAAGAGGCCGGGTTTGGATTTTCCTCGATGGGGAAATAAAGATTGCACGCTAGCCGGCGAGACAAAAATCTCAAATCCTTCGGCTTCCCAGTGCAGCCAAAAATGCAATCTGTTGGAGTCCTGGGGCATGCATAAATGGGTCCGATCCTTCTATGTGATAGGTTCCTGGAATGCTTACTCTGCCCTGCTTTCTTCTTCTAACAAAAGATTAACTCTCTTGGAAAGCAAAATGTCTGGACGACTCCCAAATGCCCAGTCCGAACGCCAGGCGTGTTGCCAACATTCTCCAGTCACTACAGGTTTGGACATTTGGCTCTCTTCAGAAAAAGGCCTGACTGTCTAGTCGGTTTCTTGGCAAAGCTCATGTTCCACTAATCTCAATTCTTTCCCAGCATCCACTCCGTCAAACAGGGCACGGATGTACTGCACACAAGAATCAATCAATCAATCATATTTACTGAGCGCTTACTGTGTGTAGAGCACTGTACTAAGCGCTTAGGAGAGTAGAGTGTAACAGAGTTGACAGAGACGTTTCGGCCCACAAGGAGAAGCGTGGCCTGGTGGATAGAGCACGGGCCTGGCAGTCAGAAGGACCTGGGTTCTAATCCCAGCTCTGCCACGTGTCTTACCTGTAACCTTGGGCAAGTCACTTCACTTCTCTGTGCTTCAGTTATCTCAACTGTAAAATGGGGATTAAGACTGAGCGCCCCACATGGGACAGGGACTCCCTCCAACCTGATGGGCTTGTATCCACCCCAGCGCTTAGTACGGTGCCTTGCACATGGTAAGTGCTCAACAAATACCATTAAAAAACCCCTAAAAAATGAGCTTAGAGTCTAAAAGAGAAAAGAGATAAGAACAGACTTGCAGGCCACTCTCAACTCCATATCAGTGGAGAGTGAGCCTAGTAAGTTTTCATCTCACAGGGTAATGACAAAAAGACAATTAACAGTCAAAAATGGAGATGGGGTACGCAAGTGGCAAACAAATCAACAGAGCCAAGGATCATTTTTACAGGCCCATGTACATTGGAAAGTTGGCCCCACACAGATCTTCTCACTGGATAGGATCTCACCGTCAGCAGCAGCGAGCAGGGGAATGGGGAAGCTGAGGAGAGACTGAGAGAATCAGGATTCTCTGGTTAGGAAGGACGCGTCGGCTGAGACAACATATCGAGGACTCAAGAGTCATACGAGGTGAGGATAGGGTTAACAGGGAACTAAAAGTCATCAATTCCCACAGCATTCATTCATTCATTCATTCAAAAGTATTTACTGAGCGCTTACTATGTGCAGAGCACTGTACTAAGTGCTTGGAATGTGCAATTCGGCAACAGATAGAGACAATCCCTGCCCAATGATGGGCTTACAGTCTAATTAGAGAAGCAGTGTGGCTCAGTGGAAAGAGCCCGGGCTTGGGAGTCAGAGGTCATTGGTTCGAATCCTGCCTCTGCCACTTGTCAGTTGTGTGACTTTGGGCAAGTCACTTAACTTCTCTGTGCCTCAGTTCTCTCATCTGTAAAAGGGGGATTAAAACTGTGAGCCCCACGTGGGACAACCTGATCACCTCGTATCCCCCAGCGCTTAGAACAGTGCTTTGCTCATAGTAAGCGCTTAACAAATACCACCATTTAATCCAGGCAGAGGATCACCTGTTGAAGCCTAAAGGTGGTTGGTTTAAAACAAACACAAGAAAACCCCTCTACACGCTGGGTGGTAGCATGTGGTAAGCACTAACAGAGAAGAGATCAGGAGATTCAAGGAGGGCTGAATAAATGCATGAATAAGGTGGTCATCACTCACTGCTTTTTTTTTTTCTTTTAAATGGTATTTATTACTATATTAAGTGCTGGGGTAGATTCAAGCTAATCGGGTAGGACACGGTCCCCGTCCCACAGTCTTAATACCCATTTTACAGGTGAGGTAATTGAAGCCCTGAGAAGTGAAGTGACTTGTCCAAGGTCACACTGCAGACAAATGGTGTGGAGCCAGGACGAGAAGTTAGGTCCTTCTGACTCCCGGGCCCGTGCTCTATCCATTAGGCAACGCTGCTTTTCAATGGGAGACTCCATCTAACCTCCGACCACCAGGGAAAAAATTAAGAATGTAGAAGGGAAAAATTAGAGAATCAATCAATTAATGGTAGTTATTGAGCCCGTAGTTTGTGCAGAGCACCATTCGAAGCACTTGGGAGTACAGGACAGAGTTGGCAGTCACACTGCCTGCTCACAAGGAGCTCACAGTCTAGAGGGAGAGACAGATATTAATGCAAATAAATGACGGATAGGTACATAAGTGCTGTGGGGCTGAATATAAAATGCTTAAAGGGTACAGATCCAAGCGCATAGGCGGCAGAGAAGGGAGAGGGAGTAGGAGAAAAGAGGGCTTAGTCAGGGAAGGCTTCTTGCATGAGATGTGATTTTAATAAGGCTTTGAAGGTGGGGAGAGTGGCGGTCTGTCACTTATGAAGCGGGAGGGAGATCCAGGTCAGAGGGAGGATGTGGGTTAGGAATCAGTCAGGAGATCGAGGTACAGTGAGTAAACTGGCATTAGAGGAGCAAAGTGCACGGACTGGGTTGTGGTAGGAATTCAACGAGCAAGGTAGGAGGGGGCCAGCTGATTGAGGGCTTTAAAACCGATGTAAGAGAAGCAAGAAGGCACTTACTAAACAGTAGGTTAGATTTTGAGGAGGGGGGCACCAACCCAGAGTTCTTTTAAGCATATCCTGTTACCGCTGCCAGTGACAAATTACTGGTTAGATGGACCATTGGTCCGACTGAATAATGTCATTCCTATGTTCTTCAAATATCAAGTGTGCAGATACACCCCACCCCCATACACCCCACCCCACACGCACACCCACACCATTTCCTTGCTCCACAAATGGCACAACAGGATCAGAAACAGTCACCCTTTCCCTGGTTGGGCCAGGTGAGGAGACCGGACGGGATGGACTCCAGTGGGGTTTCCCAACGATGCTCACTGGTGTGGTGAAATAGGAAGGTCCCGTCCAGGGTCCCAGTGTGACCCCGATCCTTGCGGCCCACCCCGTACAGGAAAAGAACTGCCATCGGCACCAAGACCTCGTCTTGCTTTTCACTGTGATTTCCTGTCATTTTGAAGATTTTTTTTCCCTCCCCCGACTGACTCCAGCCCTTATGCCAGTGACTATCTGCAGCTGCTGCAAGAAACAGTTTGGGGTCCAAACTACTGCTGGAGCCATGATTGAGCTGAACAAACCCACCAACCCAATAACCTCATGACTCTGCTACCTGCCTTGTGCGAGGCTGAAATTGTGTGCCCAAGTAAGTGTCCCGAAACAGAACTGGAAAAGGAAGGCTTTTGGGTTGCTCTCCTTCACTATCCGCTCCTTTTATTTTTGAATAATATTTGTTAAGCACTTTCTACGTGTCAAGCATTGTTCTAAGCCCTGGGATAGATACAAACTAATCAGGTCACATACAGTCCTCCTTGTCCCCCATGGGGTTCAAAGTCTTAATCCCCATTGTACAAATGAGGGAATTGAGACACAGAGACGTGAAGTGACTCGCCCAAAGTCACGCAGCTGATCAGTGGTGGAGCCGGGATTAGAACCCATGACCTTCTGACTCCCAAGCCCAGGCTCTTTCCACTAAGCCTGGCTGCTTCTCACGCTCCTTTTGCCCACCGCCTCTCGGAGTGTCTGTCACTCTGGATGACAGGCCGTGACCGGCCCGTCTTTCGGGCCCAGCTGTGCGGGAAGGAGAGGCGAGGTAATCCCCAAAGGCGGCAGAGAGGGCTGAGGTTTCGGTGAGCCCCGGCCAGCAGAGGCCTGGTTCTCCGGGCTGCGGCCCACCGCGGCTCAATCAATCATTAAAAGCCCCTCTGAGTGGACCGCTCCCCTTACTATTATTATTATTATTATGGCATTTATTAAGCGCTTACTATGTGCCAGGCACCGTACTAAAGCGCTAGGATGGGTACAAACCTGTCAGCTATGTGACTGTGGGCAGGTCACTTCACTTCTCTGGGCCTCAGTTCCCTCATCTGTAAAATGGGGATTACCTGTGAGCCTCACGTGGGACAACCTGATGACCCTGTATCTCCCCCAGTGCTTAGAACAGTGCTCTGCACATAGTAAGCGCTTAACGAATACCCGCATTATTATTATTATTACAAACAAGCCACCCAGTTCTGTTTCGGGACACTTACCAGGGCACACAATTTCAGCTTCACACAAGGCCGGTAGCAGAGTCGTGAGGTTACTGGGTTAGTGGGTTCGTTCAGCTCAGTCATGGCTCCAGCAGTAGTTTGGTCCCCAAACTGTCTCTCGCAGCAACTGCAGATAGTCACTGGCATAAGGGCTGGAGTCAATGGTGGGTGGGAAAAAATCTCCTTCAAAATGACAGAAAATGTCACAGGGAAACGCAGGTCGAGGTTTGGGTGCCGATGGCAGTTCTTTTCCTGTACGGGGTGGGCCGCAAGGATCGGGGTCACACTGGGACCCTGGACGGGACCCTCCTATTTCAGCTCACCAGAGAGCATCGTTGGGAAATCCCACTGGAGTCCATCCCGTCCGGTCTCCTCACCTGGCCCAACCAGGGAAAGGGTGACTGTTTCTGATCCTGTTGTGCCATTTGTGGAGCAAGGAAAATGGGGAGGGATGGGATACAGTCCCTGTCCCACGTGGGGCTCACTGTCTCCCTCCCCATTTTACAGATGAGGGGACATAGGTACGGAGAGTGAAGTGAGTTGCCCAAGTTCACAGAGCAGACAAGTGGCGGAGGCGGGATCAGAATAGTAATAATAATGTAGTAATGTTGGTATTTAAGCGCTTACTATGTGCCAAGCACCGTACTAGGCGCTGGGGTAGATACAAGGCGATCAGGTTGTCCCACGTGGGGCTCACAGATTTAACCCCCATTTTACAGATGAGGTCACTGAGGCCCAGAGAAGTGAAGTGACTTGCCCAAAGTCACTGAGCCGACAAGCGGCAGCGCCGGAATTAGAACCCACGACCTCTGCCTCCCCAGCCCGGGCTCTTTCCCCTGAGCCACACTGCTTCATGCAATAGTAGAGTGCTACGCGCTTGGCACAGTGCTCTGCACGTAGTAAGCGCTCAATCAATACGATTGAATGAGTGAACCCATGACCTCCTGACCCCCCAGGCCCGTGAGCCCGTCACTGGGCAGGGATGGTCTCTCTCTGCGGCCCAACTGTCCATTCCCAGCGCTTAGTACAGTGTTCTGCACAGAGGAAGCGCTCAGTACATACGATTGAATGAATGGATGAATGCTCTAGCCCCTAGGCCATGCTTCTTCCTCCTCCCCCTCCTCGGTGTCCATCCCGGGCCGGCAGGCGGCCAGCCCTGCATCCTGATTCCCAGGGGGTCAGGGGTCAGGGGTCAGGGGTCAGGGCAGGGACCTGGGGCGGCAGCAGCAGCAGCAGCAGGACCGGCGGCAGGAGCAGCAGCAGGAGGGGCAGGACCAGGACCAGGACCGGCCCAGCCCGGCCCAGCCTTCTCTCCATCTTGAAGTTGGGAGCGCAGGACCGAGCAGGGTGGAGGAGGAGCAGCAGGAGGAGGGGGAGGATGGAGGAGGAGCAAGGGGAGGAGCAGGGAGGAAGGGGCAGGGTGGAGGAGGATGGAGGAGGAGCAGCAGGGGGAGGAGGAGCAAGGAGGAAGGGGCAGGATGAAGGAGGAGCAAGAGGAGGAGCAAGGAGGAAGGGGCAGGGTGGAGGAGGAGGAGCAGGAGGAGGAGGAGCAGGGAGGGAGAAAGGGGCAGGATGGAGGAGGAGGAGCAAGAGGGGGAGGAGGAGCAGGGAGAAAGGGGCAGGATGGAGGAGGAGCAGAGAGGAAGGGGCAGGATGGAAGAGGATGGAGGAGGAGCAGGGAGGAAGGGGCAGGATGGAGGAGCAAGAGGAGGAGGAGCAGGGAGGAAGGAGCAGGATGGAGGAGGAGGAGGAATAAGTGGAGAAGGAGGAGTGGGGAGGAAAGGGCAGGGTGGAGGAGGATAGAGGAAGAGGAGGAACAGAGAGGAAGGGGCAGGATGGAAGAGGATGGAGGAGGAACAGAGAGGAAGGGGCAGGATGGAGGAGGAGCAGGAAGGAAGGGGCAGGATGGAGGAGGAATGGGCAGGATGGAGGAGGAGCAGGGAGGAAGGAGCAGGATGGAGGAGAAGTAGCAGGATGGAGAAGGATGGAGGAGCAGAGAGGAAGGGAAAGGATGGAGGAGGAGGAGGGAGCACGGAGGGAAGTGAGAGGGAGGGGAATAATAATGGTAAATTATTAATATGTAATGAGAATAATAATGATAATGGAGTTTGTTAAGCGCTTACTATGTGTAAGCACTGTTTTAAGCGCTGGGGTAGATTCAAGGTCATCAACTTGTCCCCCTTGGGGCTCCCAGTCTTCATCCCCATTTGATAGATGAGGCCACTGAGGCACAGAGAAGTGAAGTGACTTGCCCAAAGTCACACGGCTGATAATGGGAGGAGCCGGGATTAGGACCGGCGACCTCTGACCCCCAAGCCCGGGCTCTTGTCACTAGGCCACCCTGCCTCCCAGCAGTTGCTTTCCAGAAGGGAGGAGCGAGGACCGTAATAATAATAATAATTATTATTAATAGTGATGGTATTTCTTAAGCTCTTACTATGTGCCAACCACTGTAGCTGCTCTAGACCGTCAGCTCGTTATGGCTACGAAACAGGCGGACTAATTCTGTTGTACTGGACTTTTCCGAGCTCTTCATACAGCACTCTGCACATAGTGAGCGTTCAATAAATGCCATTTGATTGATTGAGGAGGGAGGAGGAGGGAAGCGGCACACCCAGAGGAGGTGGGGGAGCTTGGCGTGGGGTGGATTTTCTTCGTGGCAAAACCAAATGGGAAGGAAAATAAGCCTTCCGAAGGAAAGAATAAATAAAAAAAGGAATCGCAGTCGCACTTGACTTAGGCATGTGAGACTTAAACCAAAAAGTCGAAAGAACAAGGACCGTTTTACACCCATTAGTCTATCTTCTTTTTTTCAAAGCGGTGATGCTTTTACATGTTTCTCTGTGATTTCCATGGATAATAATAATAATGATGATGACATTTGTTAGGCACTTACTATGTGCCCAGCACTGTTCTAATCAGGTCGTCCCACTTTTAATCCCCATTTTACAGAAGAGGTACCTGGACACAGAGAAGTTAAGTGGCTTCCCCAAGGTCACACGGCAGACAAGTGGCAGAGTCGGGATTAGAACCCACATCCTCTGACTCCCAAGCCTGTGCTCTTTCCACTGAGCCACGCTGCCTCTCTAATGATGACGATAATGATGATGAAGGTGGTGGTGAGAGATCATGATGATGGTAATGATAATAATAATAATGAGATAGCATTTCTTAAGCACTTACTATGCGATAAGCACTGACCTCAGCGCTGGGGAAGACACGAGATCGCCAGGTAGGACGCAGCCTCCTGTCCCACATGGGATTCACAAACTAAGCAGGTGGGACATTGAACAGAACAGGAAAAAGTTTTCCAAAGAACCATTTTGGAAATTTCCCCACCCGGCCCTGGCCCAGCTGAATTCAGTAACGCTCACAACTCACTTCACCATCCAAAAATACATCTCCCACTGCTCGAACACTGTAAATGATTTATTTGGTTCTTTCTGTCCACGTGGCCCCATATACTTGCCTCAGTTTGTTCACCTTCAAATGTGTGCTTTTTTTGAACCAACACTGGCATAATATTGTAAAATTGTGCAATATTGTAAACTTGTGTAATACCGTAAGCTTTCCGGATAATAATCATGTTGATTTGGGCCTGAATGCCCCAGGAGGCTTTCACATTGGGCAACCATCTCTGTCGTCCCCCAGGAGTGCCCACTAAAACAATTTTTACTTTCTGTATTTTTACCAAAGTAAGCGCCTCTGCCCCAGCCTTTGATCAGCACGGCCTGACAAGTCAACACCCAATCAGATTTCTAATTTACATTTTTTTTCCCAGAATTCTAGAACAGACTTAAAACTAAGGTGAAATCCTTTATTACATATCAACTTCCAATTTCCAGGACGGAGGGAGGAAATCATTGCAATTCTTACGCAACCATTGAATTAATCATCAGCGACATCTGTTTTGATTTTTAGAACCAGGCTTTTGGAAAAATAGCACCGTGTTTTTGGATCCAAAGTGGGCATTCCTTTCCCGAGAAGATCCTTTCAGAAGATTTTCTCTGTGCGTCCCAAAGTGCATTACGCTGCTATCCTGGTTTTTAAGTTCAGGGATATTAAGCAATGCATTTCCTTGCTGACGTGTCACGTCCCTGATAGCGTGAACCGGTGAAATCAGAAGAGGCCCTCGCACCTCAAAATTGAGTAAATTATTTTTAATGTTACATTTTTGTCCTTTTACTTCTTTGAAAAAGGAGAGGGTACAAAATCGCCCTGATTGCCATTTTTCAAAAAAAAGGAAAACAAAAAAGCAATCATTCAGAAAATTAGATAAGATGATGGTGGGGTGTATCCAAAAAGTGAAAAAAAAATTAGTTACAATTATGAACCACCTTTACTGAATATTTCTATATCGTGGCATTATATTAGGTGCTTGGATTCAGAAATGGGTCAGCAGGAATGATTTTTCCTTCACTCGGCTTATCCCCAGTCTAGAGTTTGGCACCGGTCGTTAAAAGCACCTTGAGGGCTGGGATCATGTCTACCAACTCAGGTTGTATTGGACTCCCCCAAGTGCTCTGCACACATGAAGCGCTCAATAAATGCCATTGATTGGTTGAAAGAGTGCAGGATCTCGGATAATAATAATGCTGGTATTTGTTAAACGCTTACTATGTGCTAAACACCGGGGTAGATTCAAGGTAATCGGGTTGTCCCCTGTGGGCTCACAGTCCTAATCCCCATTTTACAGATGATGTAACTGAGGCACAAACAAGTGAAGTGACTGGCACACAGTCACACAGCTGACAAGTGGCGGAGGAGGGATTAGAACCCACGACCTCCGACTCCCAAACCCGGGCTCTTCCCACTGAGCCACGCTCTCCTTCTTCTGTCCGACCCCATCGTCCTTCAGGTAAGTGAGTCTCGCACCCCACCGTCCAACCCCCCCAAATCCCTAGGAGTGGGGCGAGCCTCCCTGCCCACCAAGAAGGAGCAGGCAGTGGGGCAAGCCCTCCCTCTCACCAAGGAAGGACCAGGCTCAGCAAGCTCTGCTCAAACCACTTTCTGCTGGCTCGGAGTCGGACTGTGAGCTCGTCTCTAGACCGGGAGTTCACTGTGGGTGGAGAATGTGTCCGTCACATTGGTATATTGTCCTCTCTCAATTGCATCGTAGAGTGCTCTGCGCACAGTAAGCGCTCAATAAATACAGTTGACTCACTGATCCTTAGCATCATCCCCGTTCCCCTCCCCACAGGTCTGGGGCCCAAGCAATTACCCCCCTCAAAACTGCACAGATACACACAAATAGTCCAGGTGGCTACTGAGCGCTCACCTCCTCCAAGAGGCCTTCCCAGACGGAGCTTCCCCCTTTTCCCTCTGCTCCCCCTCCACCCTCTCCTCCTCCCCTTTCCCCCTTCGCCTCCCCTCAGCTGAGCCCCCTTCCCTCTGCTCCCCCTCAGCACTGTGCTCATTTATATACATTATTTATCACCCTATTTATTTTGCTAATGAGGCGTCCATCCCCTTGATTCTATTTATCGGGATAATGTCGTCTTGTTTTTGTTTCGTTCTGTTTTGCTCTGTCTCCCCCGATGAGACTGTGAGCCCGTCACTGGGCAGGGATTGTCTCCATCTGTTGCCAAATTGTCCATTCCAAGCTCTTAGTACAGTGCTCCGCACCTGGTAAGCGCTCAATAAATACTACTGAATGAATGAAAGGTGGCAAACAAGGACTGCTCAAAAGCGGCACTTCCCCCAAGCGCTTAGTGCAGCACTCTGCACGTAGTGAAGCGCTCAATAAATATTATCGAATGATTGAATGAAAGGTGGCAACCAGGGACTGCTCAAGAGCAGAACTTCCCCCAAGCGCTTAGTGCAGCACTCTGCACGTAGTAGGCACTCCACAGATACTTTGATTGTTCAGAGAATAAAAGCGAGAAGAAGGTGCAGGTGGTAATCGTTACGGGAGAGAACGACAGAGCATCTCACCCCACTTTGCCTGTTTCCAGGAGAAAATCAGTAAACGTGAGCAACTAAAGGGCTCTTGGTCAAAGGATGGGCCTCACATCTAGCTGAGGCTCTCCCCTTGACCTCACTCTTTCTTGCCTCTTTCCTTCATTCCAACGTATTTATTGAGCGCTTACTAGGTGCAGAGCACTGTACTAAGCGCTTGGAATGGACAATTCGGCACCAGATAGAGACAATCCCTGCCCACTGACGGGCTTACAGTCTAGTCGGGGGAGACAGACGGACAAAAACAAGACAACTTAATAGCAATAAATAGAATCAAGGGGATGTACGTGTCCCCGGCTGTTCATCTGACAGATGGGGGAGAGTTGAAGAAAAGGCAGGACTGGAGAAGATCAGGGGAGATTTTAGGGACATCACGCCTGACGGTCTCAATTTTCTCCATAAAGAAAGTGGCCGGGCCATTAGGGGTGGCTCAGTGGAAAAAGCGCAGGCTTGGGAGTCAGAGGACACGGGTTCTAATCCCGGCTCCGCCGCTAGTCAGCTGTGTGACCTTGGGCAAGTCACTTTCCTTCTCTGTGCCTCAGTTACCTCATCTGTCAAATGGGGATTCATTCAATAGTATTTATTCATTCAATAGTATTTATTGAGCGCTTACTATGTGCAGAGCACTGTACTAAGCGCTTGGGATGAACAAGTCGGCAACAGATAGAGACGGTCCCTGCCGTTTGACGGGCTTACAGTCTAATCGGGGGAGACGGACAGACGAGAACGATGGCACTAAACAGCGTCAAGGGGAAGAACATCTCGTAAAAACAATGGCAACTAAATAGAATCAAGGCGATGTACAATTCATTAACAAAATAAATAGGGTAACGAAAATATATACAGTTGAGCGGACGAGTACAGTGCTGTGGGGATGGGAAGGGAGAGGTGGAGGAGCAGAGGGAAAAGGGGAAAATGAGGCTTTAGCTGCGGAGAGGTAAAGGGGGGATGGCAGAGGGAGTAGAGGGGGAAGAGGAGCTCAGTCTGGGAAGGCCTCTTGGAGGAGGTGATTTTTAAGTAAGGTTTTGAAGAGGGAAAGAGAATCAGTTTGGCGGAGGTGAGGAGGGAGGGCGTTCCAGGACCGCGGGAGGACGTGACCCAGGGGTCGACGGCGGGATAGGCGAGACCGAGGGACGGCGAGGAGGTGGGCGGCAGAGGAGCGGAGCGTGCGGGGTGGGCGGTAGAAAGAGAGAAGGGAGGAGAGGTAGGAAGGGGCAAGGTGATGGAGAGCCTCGAAGCCTAGAGTGAGGAGTTTTTGTTTGGAGCGGAGGTCGATAGGCAACCACTGGAGTTGTTTAAGAAGGGGAGTGACATGCCCAGATCGTTTCTGCAGGAAGATGAGCCGGGCAGCGGAGTGAAGAATAGACCGGAGCGGGGCGAGAGAGGAGGAAGGGAGGTCAGAGAGAAGGCCGACACGGTAGTCTAGCCGGGATATAACGAGAGCCCGTAATAGTAAGGTAGCCGTCTGGGTGGAGAGGAAAGGGCGGATCTTGGCGATATCGTAGAGGTGAAACCGGCAGGTCTCGGTAACGGATAGGATGCGTGGGGTGAACGAGAGGGACGAGTCAAGGATGACACCGAGATCGCGGGCCTGCGGGACGGGAAGGATGGTCGTGCCATCCACGGTGACGGAGAAGTCTGGGAGCGGACCGGGCTTGGGAGGGAAGATGAGGAGCTCAGTCTTGCTCATGTTGAGTTTAGGTGGCGGGCCGACACCCAGGTGGAGACGTCCCGGAGGCAGGAGGAGATGCGAGCCTGAAGGGAGGGGGAGAGGACAGGGGCGGAGATGTAGATCTGCGTGTCATCTGCGTAGAGATGGTAGTCAAAGCCGTGAGAGCGGATGAGTTCACCGAGGGAGTGAGTGTAAATGGAGAACAGAAGAGGGCCAAGAACTGACCCTTGAGGAACTCCAACAGTTAAAGGATGGGAGGGGGAGGAGGCGCCAGCGTAGGAGACCGAGAATGATCGGCCAGAGAGGTAAGAGGAGAACCGGGAGAGGACAGAGTCCGTGAAGCCAAGGTGAGATAAGGTATGGAGGAGGAGGGGACGGTCAACAGTGTCAAAGGCAGCAGAGAGGTCAAGGAGGACTAGAATGGAGTAGGAGCCACTGGATCTGGCAAGAAGGAGGTCATGGGTGACCTTAGAGAGAGCAGTCTCGGTAGAGTGGAGGGGATGGAAGCCAGATTGGAGGGGGTCTAGGAGAGAATGGGAGTTAAGGAATTCTAGGATTAAAACTGTGAGCCCCACGTGGGACAACCTGATCAACTTGTACCCCCCAGTGCTTAGAACAGCGCTTTGCACATAATAAGCGCTTAACAAATACCACAATTTATTTATTTTATTTATTAGGGGTATGAGATGGGAGAGGCAGGGGGAGGGAGTGAAACGTCCGAAACAACGAGTGAGGGATGGAAAAATAACGTTGTGCGGCTGAGTTAAAGTAGGCAAGGATGAGGTCGAGGTGGACAAAATCGGCCCGATGTGTGGATTTCCACCAGCAGTGCGCTGAGGTGGAGAGAGGGATGATGATGAGAGGGGAAAGGAGGAAAGGGAAATGGGTACTCGGCCCTCTTTTCTGCCCGGCCACAGCATCTCTGGAAGGGAGGCTCACCTCGCCCTCAATTATCCTCCAGCCTGTTTGGGGATCTCAGGGTGAGCTGAGTTTATGGCCCCTCCTCACCTGGCTCTGAGCTCATCATTCCTTCCTTTCTTCCTTCATTCAATCGTTTTCACTGAGCACTTACGGTGTGCAGAGCACTGTACTAAGTGCTTGGGAGAGCACGACAATAAACAGACTCATTGCCTACCCGCATTGAGATTGACGGAAGAACACAAAAATGAGAAGCAGTGTGAGCCAATAGAAAGAGGATTAGACAAGCAGCGTGGCTCAGTGGAAAGTGCCCGGGCTTGGGAGTCAGAGGTCATGGATTCGAATCCCGGCTCTGCCACTTGTCAGCTGTGTGACTGTGGGCAAGTCACTTCTCCGTGCCTCAGCGACCTCATCTGTAAAATGGGGATGAAGACTGTGATTAAATGGGGAATCAGACAACCCCAGCACTTAGAACAATGCTCTGCACATAGTAAGTGCTTAACAAATACCAACATTATTATTATTATTATTATCATTGTTATTAAATTCTACACGCTCCTGTATAGCTTATCTTCTATCTACCCAGGACTTAGTAAAGTGCTTGACGCCTAGCAAATGCTTAACAAATCCCGTAATAATGTATATTATTACTATAAGAAGTCCATTTTTGGTTAGATCTACGGTGCACTTGGTAGAACATTTTACCTTGACTGAAGATAATAGGATACTTGTAGGAATAGGGTGGTGTTTGTCCTTAACATTTATTGTACCAGAGACTGTGAGCCCGTCGTTGGGCAGGGACGGTCTCTAACTGTTGCCCAACTGTCCATTCCAAGCGCTTAGCACAGTGCCCAGCACATAGTAAGTGCTCAATAAATACTATTGAATGAATGAATGATTATGATGATTGCTATATAAGAAAATACAATATAATGTAATATAATATACTATAACATAATATAATACACTATAACGTAATATAATATACTATAACATAATATAATACACTATAACGTAATATAATATACTATAACATAATAAAATATACTACAACATACTATACTATACTATAACATAATATAATATATTACAACATAATATACTATACTATAATATAATATACTATAACATAGTATAATATACTATACCATAATATAATATACTACAACATAATATACTATAACATAATACAATATACTACAACATACTATACTATACTATAACATAATATAACATATTACAACATAATATAATATACTATAATATAATATACTATAACATAGTATAATATACTATACCATAATATAATATACTACAACATAATATACTATAACACTATACATAATATACTACAACCTAATATACTATACTATAACATAATATAATATACTACAACATAATATACTATACTATACTATACTATAATATACTATAACATAATACAATATACTACAACATAATATACTATCACATAATATAATATACTATAACATAATATATTATACTATACTATAACACAGTATAATATACTACAACATACTATACTATACTATAATATGCTATAACATAGTATAATATACTATAAGATAATATAATATACTATAAGATAATATAATATACGACAACATAATATACTACAACATAATAATATAACACAATACAATATAATATACTACAACATTATATACTCTAACATGATATAATACAATACGATACAATATAATATATAATTAGGAAGCAGAGAAAGCCAGTGAGGGCCTGAGCCACTACCGGGCTGCAGCCCCGGGGAGCGCCGCTAGGGGCCCCCCCCGCCCCGTCCCCCCCGCCCCTCCCCTCCCCCGTCCGCCACCCTTCTGCGGGGGCGGGGGCCGGGCGGCCTGCGCAGGCGCGGCGGCGTCGCGCGGGGGTGACGTTCGGGCGAGATGGCGTCGCGCGGGGGTGACGTCCCGGGGAGGCGGCGGCGGCGGCGGCGGCGTCGCGCGGGGGATGACGCGCGGCGGGCCGGCGTCGCGCCGAGGTGACGTAAGGGGACGGGCGGCCGGCGGGGGCGGCCATGGCGGTGCTGCTGGAGACCACCCTGGGCGACCTCGTCGTCGACTTGTACAGCGAGGAGCGGCCCCGAGGTGAGGAGGAGCCCGCCCGGGCGCCCCGCCCCACACCCCGGAGCTCGGCCGGGCCTCCGGTCGTGCGGGGGACGGCACGCTCACCCTCTGCGCCGCACTGGGCTAAGCGCTGGGCACCGACAGTGGGGACGCAGAGAGACCGAACCTGCCCCAGGACCGGCTCGCACTCGAAAAGCGGGAGGGAACCGGCAGAGCCAAACGAGGCGTCGTTCCATCCTATTGCTTGAGCGCTTCCTACTGGGCTAAGCGCCTGGCAGGGACAGTTGGGCCACCAAGAGAGACCGTATCTGCCCAACGACGGGCTCACAGTCTAAATGGGGGAGGCAGCAACACAGAGTCGATAGTCATGCCATCGTATTGATTGAGCGCCCACTGGGTGCAGAGCACTGTGCTAAGCGCTTGGAAGGGCCAAATGGGCCAGAAATAGAGATAATCCCTGCCCCCAACGGGCTCACCGTCTAGAAGGGCGGGGGAGACAGGCCCCGAAACAAATCCTTCAGTTCATTCGGTCCGTCGTATTTATTGAGCGCCAGCTATATGCGGGGCACTGTGCTAAGCGCTTGGCACCGACAGTGGGGCCACGGAGCCTGCCCAGTGACGGGCTCACAGTCCTGAAGAGGGGGGAGACAGACAGACAACTAAAGTAATACAATTCGATCGTATTTATTGAGCGCCTGTTATGGGCAGAGCACTGCTCATGCTAGGCGCTTGGCATGGACAGTTGGGCCCCAGAGGGAGACCTTCACTGCCCAGTGGCGGGCTCACAGTCTAAACGGGGGAGACAGCAAAACAAATCATTCAATTCATTCAATTATATTTATTGAGCGCTTCCTGTGTGGCTCAGTGGCAAGAGCCCGGGCTGGGGAGTCAGAGGTCGCGGGTTCGAATCCCGGCTCCGCCCCATGTCAGCTGCGGGACTGTAAGCGAGTCACTTCACTTCTCTGGGCCTCAGTGACCTCATCTGGAAAATGGGGGATGAAGACTGTGAGCCTCACGTGGGACAACCTCATTCTCCTGTAGCTCCCCCAGCGCTTAGAACAGTGCTCGGCACAGAGTAAGCGCTTAACAGATACCGACATTATTATTATTGTTTGGTGCTTGAGTGCACACTGTGTGACTGTAAGCCCGTCGGTGGGCAGGGACTGTCTCTGTCTGTTGCCGACTTGTTCATTCCAAGCGCGTAGTACAGTGCTCTGCACATAGTAGGCGCTCAATAAATACTATTGAATGAATGCCAAGCACTACACCAAGAGTTGGAGCCAATGCAGATAATCATTCGATCATATTTATTGAGCGCTTACGGTGTGCAGAGCACTGTACTAAGCGCTTAGAATGGACAATTCGGCAACAGATAGAGACCCTCCTTGCCCGACGAAGGGCTGGCGGTCTAGAGAAGCAGCGTGGCTCAGTGGAAAGAGCACGGGCTTTGGAGTCAGAGGTCATGGGTTCGAATCCCGGCTTGGCCACTTGTCAGCTGGGTGACTTTGGGCAAGTCACTTCACTTCTCGGTGCCTCAGTTACCTCATCTGTAAAATGGGGATTAAGACTGTGAGCCCCACTTGGGACAACCTGATTCCCTTGTGTGTACCCCAGTGCTTAGAACAGTGCTCGGCACCTAGTAAGCGCTTAACAAATACCAGCATTATTAATCAGGTCAGACCCGGTCTCCGTGCTACATGGGAAGTGGGAGGAAGAACGGGTTTCGAGGCCCCGTCGAACCACTGAGGAAACTGAGCACCGAGAAGTTAACGACTTGCCCAAGGTGACCCAGCGGGCGATACGGCAGAGTCGGGATTAGAACCCAGGCCCGGGTTCCGTCCACTAGGTCCCAACAGAAACACGGGATCTGGTCCCTGTCCACAAGAACCGTGTGCGGTTTGCCGTGTGGGCGGCCACCGGCCTGGCCCCGTGTTTGGGTCTCCGCGTTTACTAGGAGAAGCAGCGTGGCTCAGTGGCAAGAGCCGGGGCCTGGGAGTGAGAAGGTCACGGGTTCGAATGCCGACTCTGCCACTAGTCGGCTGTGCGACGGTGGGCAAGTCACTTCACTGTGCCTCAGTTACCCCATCTGTAAAATGAGGTGAAGACTGTGAGCCTCACGTGAGACAACCTGATGCCCCTGTATCTACCCCAGCGCTTAGATCAGTGGTCTGCACATAGTAAGCAGCGTGGCTCAGTGAGAAGCAGCGTGGCTCAGTGGCAAGAGCCGGGGCCTGGGAGTGAGAAGGTCACGGGTTCGAATTCCGGCTCTGCCACTTGTCGGCTGTGTGACTGTGGGCAAGTCACTTCACTTCTCCGGGCCTCAGTTACCCCATCTGTAAAATGGGGAATAACTGTGAGCCTCACGTAGGACAACCTGATTACCCTGTATCTACCCCAGCGCTTAGAACAGTGCTCTGCACATAGTAAGTGCTTAACAAATGCCAACCTTATTATTATTATTAATAAGCGCTTAACAAATACCAACATTATTGAGAAGCAGCATGGCTCAGTGGCAAGAGCCGGGGCCTGGGAGTGAGAAGGTCACGGGTTCGAATTCCCGCTCTGCCACTTGTTGGCTGTGTGACTGTGGGCAAGTCACTTCACTTCTCTGGGCCTCAGTGACCTCATCTGTAAAATGTGGATTAAGACTGTGAGCCTCACGTGGGCCAAGCTGATGACCCTGTATCTCCCCCAGCACTTAGAACAGTGCTCTGCACGTAGTAAGCGCTTAACGGATACCAACATTATTATTATTACTCCTATCGTTATGTATGCGTTGGCCATTTTCACAGTAATATAGAGAGCAGATTCTCCGTATTTTAGTGTGTACCAGATTTTTCCTTGACAACGGTGGTTCCTTAAAATGTCCTAATTTTCTTCCAGCTTGTTTGAATTTCCTGAAGTTGTGCAAAATAAAATATTACAACTACTGCCTGATTCATAATGTACAGGTAAGTTGGTAACGTGTCTCTGCGGGCGTCTGCCTTGGGACCCCGGACATCAGCTAATTTGTCACCTCCCTTTGCAGAGAGATTTTATCATTCAAACCGGTGACCCTCTGGGGACGGGGCGAGGAGGCGAGTCAGTGTTTTGGTAAGTGGAATTTGGCTTCGAGGCGGCCGACGGAAGAAATGTTAGACGCTGTATCTGAATTTACTTTCTTGTGGCAGAAGTATGTGTAACACCCTGCTGACGGGCATGAAAAATTGAACCCCTGGCCATCCAGTGACAGCCTGGATCAAAACATTCATTCAGTAGTGTTTATTTTATTCAGTAGCATTTATTGAGCGCTTACCATGTGCAGAGCACTGTACTAAGTGCTTGGAATGGACAAATGGGTAACAGATAGAGACAATCCCTGCCCTTTGACGGGCTCACGGTCTAATCGGATTAAACATGCCCTTCAGACATGTCAGTTTACCCCCCGATCATCCGTCAAGTGTACTTGCTGTGTGGGTGTCCTGCCCTAGGAGTGTTGCCTCCCTATCCCTGTTGGGCCAGGATGGTCTCTATCTGTTGCCGAATTGTCCATTCCAAGCGCTTAGGACAGTGCTCTGTAAGCCCTCAATAAATACTAATTTATTAATTTATTTACTGTAAGTATTCAATAAATACTATATTGAGCACATAATAAGGGCTCAGTAAATACTAACGAATGAATATTTATCCTGAGTCGGAGCTTTCCCCACCCCCGGGATTCCAGAGACTTCCCTTCCTGAGTCATGTACAGTTCTGTTTTTTTTTAATGGTATTTGTTAAGCACTTTATGCCAAGCACTGCGCTAAACTCTGGGGTAATTACAAGACAATCAGATGGGGCACCGTCCCTGTGTCACATGGGGCTCGCAGTCTGAGTAGGGAGTAGGATTTAATTCCAGTTTTGCAGATGAGGAAACCGAGGCCCGGAGAAGTTAGGCATCCACGGTCACACACGGCAGACAAGTGAGTGGCGGAGCCGGGATTAGAACCCAGGCCCCCTGACCACCCTCAGGCCCGTCCTCTTTTCACTGAGGCCTCGCTGCTCCTGCGGTTGTCCCCGTTCTGCACCGGGGACCCCATGTCTCGCCTTCCCTGCCTTTAAACCCTGAACTTCAGAGCATCGGAATCGGGGCTTTCAGGTCCCGAAGCCGGGCAGGTGCTGGCCCCGTCCTCCTCTGCCCGACCGTGATATCTGTTTTTTTAGGGGCCTGGATGTGGAAACTCCCGTGCGCTGATCCAGGAATAATTGTGCTTCCCATCTTGGTTCGCCAGAAAATGTCATTGAATCTGATCCATGTAAATGGACTAGTTTAGATTTTGTCTTTAAAATAAATACGGAGCGTTAGAGGGACAATTTAATTCAGCATCCTTATTTAGATTGCGAGCCCCATGCGGTGCCGGGATTGTGTCCGACCCGATTAACTTGTATCTACCCCAGCCCTTCATCGATCGATCGATCGATCAATCAGTAGTAGGTATTGAGCGCTTACTACGTGCAGAGCACCGTACTAAGCGCTTGGGAGAGTAGAAGACAACAGAATTAGCGTGCGTATTCCCTGCCCGTGACAAGCGTGGAGTCTAGGGGGGAGACAGCTTCGTACAGTGCGTCGCACAAAAGAAACCCTTTATTATTAATTATCATAAATGTTTTTGAAGGAGCTGTTGCCTGGTATTTGTCGATTTAGGAATCTAATTCTCATTACTGCATTTGTCGAGTCAGGCAATTTTCATTCTAGAACCTGTCTAATCTAATAGTTGTTCATTCAGTAGTATTTATTGAGCGCTTACTATGTGCAGAGCACTGTACTAAGCGCTTGGAATGTACAATTGGAATGAGAAGCAGCGTGGCTCAGGGGAAGGAGCCTGGGCTTCGGAGTCAGAGGTCATGGGTTCGACTCCCGGCTCTGCCCCTTGTCAGCTGTGTGACTGTGGGCAAGTCACTTCACTTCTCTGTGCCTCAGTTCCCTCATCTGTCAAATGGGGATTAACTGTGAGCCTCGGGTAGATTCCCCTGTATCTACCCCAGCGCTTAGAACAGTGCTCTGCACATAGTAAGCGCTTAACAAATGCCAACATTATTATTATTATTATTATTATTACAATTGGGCAACAGAGAGAGACCGTCCCTGCCCAATGACGGGCTCATAGTCGTTGAGGTCGTGTCTCTGGGTACACCCTACTGCACAAAACGTTGTGGACCTGAGTTGCAGGGTTGGCACGGCAGCAGGAATTTGTATTCTTTTCTCCTCCTGTGCCTTGTTGCTGGGCTTCTTCCTGGTCTTCTGGGATCGGTGTGATCTCTAGGGAGACTTGCCAGAGAAGCAGCGTAGCTCAGTGGAAAGAGCCCGGGCTTGGGAGTCAGAGGTCGTGGGTTCGAATCCCAGCGCTGCCACTCGTCAGCTGTGTGACTGTGGGCGAGTCACTTCTCTGTGCCTCAGGGACCTCGTCTATACAATGGGGGTGAAGACTGCGAGGCTCACGTGGGACAACCTGATGACCCTGTATCTCCCCCAGCGCTTAGAACAGTGCTCTGCACATGGTAAGCGCTTAACAGATACCAGAGGTGGGTCAGCAGAAGCACGTGAGTGTTTCCTACGGTACCCTGTGCGTAGTTAGGACTTAGAAAACACCACTGAATAATTGATTGGAAACTCCGAAGCTGCTCTCACCGCAACCATGGGTCTCTCAGAGTCTTTTGAACAAGAGAGCTTCTCTGCTGCTTAGGTCCGTGTCTAATTTTTGTTGTTTCTATTTTCAGCAAACTGTACGGTGATCAGGCCAGTTTTTTTGAAGCAGAAAAAGTGCCACGAATTAAGCACAAGAAAAAGGGCACCGTGTCAATGGTGAACAATGGCAGCGATCAACATGGGTCTCAGGTAGGGCAATAACTGAGATTAATAGCGGTGCGGTTATAAAAACGGTATTTGTATTTGTTGAGCGCTTACTGCGTGCCGGGCACTGTACCGAGCACCAGGGCGGATACAAGCGAATCGGGTTGGACTCAAGAGCCTGAAACGGTCCCGTTGGTTTTTGTGGATTCGTCACGAAAAGCTTTGGCAGAAGTGTATACATTTTTTTAAAAATTACTATATGAATTCCATGTTCTTGTAGTTTCTTATTACTACGGGGGAAAACCTTGATTACCTTGATGGTGTACACACAGTGTTTGGTGAGGTCACGGAAGGCATGGATGTACTGATGAAAATAAATGAGACCTTTGTTGATAAGGAATTTGTACCTTACCAGGACATAAGGTAAGTTCACTTTTACTACCATTTCCTGATATATTTTTATACTTTAGGAATGATTGCTTGACATTTCTAAAGGATTTATTAAATGAAAAAAGTGTTATATCTTTACGGGACTATCAGCAGCTCCTTTTTACAAGTGCAGTCGTAATTAATGATCGTCCTCTCTATTGGAGTATTTTTAAGAATTTGACATTGATAACAGCTTGCCTTGCACATAAGTGCTTAAATGCTAGTATTATTATTATTATCAGTAAAAGGGAAGGAAAGGAGAAGAAGCATGGCCTAGTGTGGAAAGAGCCCGGGCTTGGGAGTCAGAGGTCGTGGGTTCTAATCCCAGCTCCACCACTTGCCAGCTGTGTGACCTTGGGCAAGTCACTTAACCTCTCTGTGCCTCAGTGACCTCATCTGTAAAATGGGGATTAAAAAATGTGAGCCCCACGTGGGACACTCTGATTACCCTGTATCTACCCCAGCGCTTAGAACAGTGCTCTGCACATAGTAAGCGCTTAACAAATACCATAATTATTAATTATTATTATTATAAAAGTACCGATCTGGGAGTTAGAGGACCTGAGTTCTAATCCTGGCTCCCTCTTCTGTGAAATGGAGATTCGTTTTTGCCTGTTCTCCCTCCTGCTTAGACTCTGAGCCCCACGTGGGACCTGATTGTCTTGCATCTACCATAGTGCTTAGTACAGTGCTGGGCACATAAGTGCTTACCAAATACCACAATTATGAATATTATTAAACTCAGTGAAGCCAATAGGGAATTACTGTAATCGTTGAAAGAGAATCCAAGAATTTGTTCACTCTTTTAGCATTAATCTGTTTTTAACTGTGAAAGGAAAATATAATTATTTGATTGTTGAGAATCCGAGGGGTGAGAGGAAGGACATGGAAGGGACTGGAGAAATAGGAAGAGAAACCAATTGTTTCAAGACTTATTTTTTTTCTTTAATAATGACGGTATTTCTTAAGCGCTTCCTATGTGCCAAGCTCTGTTCTAAACACTGGTAAAGGCACTTTAAAGCGCAAAATGAGGTAGAATGATCATTTCTCCCAGTTGTTATATATGCCGAGAGCCTTTGAAGCAAACTCCGTTGCAGATTATGGAGTAGGTTTTTGTCATTGCTTTTTTAAGTGTAGAAACATTTTGTAATATCAAAATATTTAATATAAGCAACGTAATCCAATGTTCTCTCTGAATTTGATTCGAAGGATCAACCATACAGTGATTCTAGATGACCCATTTGATGACCCACCCGGTTTACCAATTCCTGATCGCTCACCAGATCCCACCAAGGAGCAATTAAATGTAAGTAATACCTTTTAAGGATTAATGTTATCGTGGGCAGTCACTAAGTTGAGGCTACTGTGGCTAAAGTATTTTTTTGGTGTGGTCTTTTGTCTTTTCCTACAAGCCCTGTTGTAATTAACTCTGTTCATTTGCTAACTAGGGAGGCTTGAAATTTAAAGCCTTCTGGGGCCACCTTTCCCTGCTAAAGACTTTGGTTGTTTACTCATATTTCCCTGTTTTTCCACCGTTTCTCCCCTCCATACTCCACCTCATGGAGACAGACCTTCCTTTTCACCAGGCCCTCCCCCAAATTCCACCCAAGTTGTTCAATTAGATCACAGGGATACCAGTTTGGGACCAAGCCTGGGTATCAGATAAATTTCTGTGTTAACACATTCCCTGCTCTTACTTCTGCTGTTTGGAGAGTGACCTTTGTTAGTTAGAAGTGTCACCGTTAAGCTGTCATGGGAAAGCTTAGTTCTGGAATCGAGGGGTTTGGTGGACTACAAACAGAAAGAAGTAGCGTGGCCTACGGGATAGAGCATAGACCCGAGAGTCAGAAGGACCTGGCTTCTAATCCCAGTTCTGCCACTGGTCTGCTGTGTGACCTTGGGCAAGTCACTTCACTTCTCTGGACCTCAGTTACCTCCTCTGTAAAATGGGGATTAAGACTGTGAGCACCATTTGGGATGGGGACTGTGTCCAACCTGATTAGCTTGTGTCTACCCCAGTGCTTAATACAGTACCTGGGGCAAGAATAAGTGCTTTAAAATACCAGAAAAACAAAAAAATACAAAAAATTCCATTGGCTCAGTGCACTCCTTTCATTGTAGAGTATATTTCAGTGCTGTCTCCTACTCCCATTTCCAGCCTGACACACTATAGTTAATATCCTCACCAAGAGGAAGTTCTTAGTTTTAGGTGCCCCTCTCTGTTCTTTTTCCAGCATCCTTATGTCCTACCTAAGATGGGGTGACGAGAGCTGCATGCAGTCTTGCAGGTACGACGGTATCATGGGCTTTCTGCAGTAGTAACACCGTTTTATGTTTGGTTACCATTACCCTTGATGATAGTTTTTGTTGACTTTTTGGAGGGAGAAACTTAAATTCCAAGATTCCTAAGTTAGAGCTGATATCTCAAGGCCCAAATGATATAGGAAGGGCTTGAGAAAATTCCCTCCGGAGTGCACTCTGTTATTTTTAAAGTGCCTTTTGTCTTGTAGAGCGGCCGAATCGGAGCAGATGAAGAGATCGATGATTTCAAAGGCAAGTCTGTTGAAGAAGTGGAAGAAATCATGGCAGAGAAAGAGGCAAAAACCCAGGCTATTCTTTTGGAAATGGTAAGAGAATTTTTTGTCCAGTTTGTATTACTGAATAGGCATACATACAGTAGGACTTAAAGCCCCCGCCTTCCCTCTTTATGAGGAGGGAGATTTGTGCCCCTCTAAATGCACCTCATATGTTTACATGACAGTGCCACCCCCCCATACACACAGTTGAGAGGTACATGCACCGCAGCCTTCAATTTTTTTACTTCCAGGTTGTCAGACACGTTCCAAAGAACCTAAAGTGTGAGATAAAACAGGTCCCGAGGCAGGCCCGTCTTTCGACTGAACTCACTGAGACAACACGTATTCATAGAGTACCGAGGTTGCATCATACCATCCTGGGTGACCAGGAAGCTTATTCAAAAATAGGTCACTCTGTTTCAACTTGAAGATTTTTAACTAGAGTAACGAGGAACCGTATGAAGTTTTGAAGAGAGTTTAGAGACAGAGTTGTGAAAATAATGAAGAGGTAACGGTAGGTACCCGCCCTTCCCCGGTTCCCCCGGCATCCGGGCATGATCCGTGGCCACTGCTCCAAACCCGTTCTGGAACAACTGTGTTCCTGAGTGACGGTAGTGAAGGAGTAAACTGTAGTGGGTGGAAGAGCCAAGGAGCAGGCGCTTCTCGTTTCTCCTCTACCCAGCGTTGGCCTATTGTAGCTGCCCGGGGCCCTAATACGAAGGGGTCTAACCCTATGGAAGTAGTAAGCTATTTTGGCTTCAGTTGAGAAGCAGGGCGGCCTAGTGGGCCTGGGAGCTAGGTTTTAATTCCGACTCCACCACTTGCCTGCTGCGTGACTTTGGCCAACTCACTTCTCTATGCCTCAGTTTCCTAAACTGCAAAGAGGGGCATTCAGGACCTGTTCTCCTTCCTACTTTGACCATGAGCCTCATGTTGTACAGGAACAGTATCTGGCCTGATTATGGGACATCTACCACAGAGTTTAGAACAGTGGTTGACACCCAGTAAGCGCTTGCTTACTAATGTATAAGTATGTTAAACAAATGGATGGCAGCGGTGAACGGACCTGCTTTTGTGGGTTGTTTTTTTTTTTTTTAAATACCAAAAAATGGTTGTCTATTAGGGAGTCAAACTAGGACTTTCATCATGGCAATGTCCCTGCCTAGTACTGTTTCCTCAGGGGTTATCATCCATAAGAAACAAACAGAGTGGTTTGTCCAAAAATCAAGGTTTCTGGAAATTGAAGAGGTCAAAGCTGAGTAAGGATGTGGAAGATGGAAAAATAAAAAGGCAAGGCTAGTAACAGTTCTGAGGACCTCAAATACTTATTTCTTGTTTCTTCTGCGAGGAAATCTGCATGTTAAAATGCTGTTCTCAATTATTTTCTTGAACTCCTACCCCTCTCACAAAATATGCAATGTCGAGCCATGGAGATGTACTGCTGTGTAAATAAAAGAAATTTAAAAGAGGAAAGTAATTTTGAACTGGTACTCCTGTCTCTTTGTCATTTAGGTGGGAGATTTACCGGATGCAGACATAAAACCTCCAGAAAATGTGCTTTTTGTGTGTAAATTGAATCCTGTGACTACGGATGAAGACCTAGAGATAATATTCTCAAGATTTGGGTCCATAAAAAGGTAATTCCTTGAACCTTAGTGCAATAATAGAAAAAGATGAATAGTTGTAGTTTTCTAAAAAAATCTTAAATTGATCATTTTGTAAACTAAGTTTATGATTGGGAGTGTCTGGTAAATATTAAATGTATATTTGATATAATAATAAAAAGGCAGGGAAAAAAGAGAGATAAAATTGCCTAGCTAAGTTTCCTTTCTGTTCTGACTGTTCCTTTGTGTACTGATGCATGCTATTCTGTCAGTGATTTGCTTGCTGGTGGCATTGGGAAATCCCCAAACTGTGTTCTTGGGTATTCCCTTTCTTCCCCTCCTATTCTTTCTCTGCTTAGAGATTTCTGGGATAGGTACCCGTACCTGTAATAACTAATTGTAGATTTGGGGATCTGATTCCCCAGTTAAAGTTTTCTTATGAGGAAATTGAAAGGGGTCTGTTTTGGAGGACTTTGTTAAAGGAGAGTTGTTTGTGCCAAGCTCTATTTTTAAAGCAAATCCCCAAAAGTGACACAGTGACTAATTTTTCTGTTGTGGAGAATTTGTTATAAAATAATTTTTTCTGCAGCGGTTTTACTGGATTGTCCTGGAATTCTCGAGTTTCAACATAGTTCTATTAAGGTTATTTGTACCAGATTTAGTCTTTCCCCAGTCTGTAATTACCTTCCGCAGAGCCCTTTAAGTGGATTTAGGGATTAAATTTGAAGGGTTTCTCGTGGCTGGTGTTCGATGCATTTTGATCAGCTGAGCAACAGATTTTGATGATAGGCATGACATTGTGTCACTGTGAATTCAGGAATCCCTTAATTTTCTTTTGTCTAAAATAACCTTCTTTGGAAATCCAATATAGCAGTTTGCATAGCTATCACTCGGTATAACCTCCCCCAAACTAGAGCAGCCTGCAATCATTTTGTGTTGCAAGAAATTGTCAAATTTAACTGTGAAGCCATTTAGAAAAGATTGCATAAATTGTTCGTGTAGCTCTGTGATTAATGCGTCACCCATCAGCCTTAGCCGATTCAATCAAAAGCATATTGGTCGGCTGGTACCGATGAAAGTTCACCTACATTTACTGCAATTAAGAAGTCCATTCTTTAAAGAGTGTAATTTAAAAGAGATGGTGCAGTTCTCAGGGGAAGAAGTGGAAAGGGTCAAAGTGTAAAACCTCTCACACCCTGAAGCTGAAAGTGGAGACAGACTTAATCCCAGAAATAAAACAAACCCAACAAAAACAGAAGTATGAAGGTCATAAAAAAGCAGACTTCTGTAAAAGCTCCACAGAGGCCAGTTACAGTGGAAAGAGATAGGGAATAGTTGGCTAGCGGAACCCAGAGGAAAACACCCCTAATCACCCATAAACATAACCATACCAGGAAAAGTATAAACTTCTTATTCCTTGCAAAATTCTTTTTTGGTTTGCAGCTAGTCTACACATGCCTTCTTTTAACTGGTTTTAGTCCAGTTCTAAAAAAAACCCTGCTACATAAATTTAATTTCAGGAGACAGAAATTTAGTCGCTTAGGACTTGACTGAATTAGTCTGCCTGATCAACCAAGAATAAACATAAAACACTTTTATTCCTAAATCCTTTCAGTAAGTACCTTGGGACTGTAGAGTGAGTAGGCAATTTGAGGCTTCCTTTCGCATGTTGTGGTGATGTGTTGCCCTCAATGGGGATATTGTTAAATCAATACAGGAAGTGCTACACCTCAAATAATCCCTCTTTTTTCTTAAGAAAATCATTTGTTTTGCTGCCCATAAAGGAATGTGTCAGTTGAAGAGTAGGTGTGGTGTCTGACTCAAGATATGATTTATATCCCTCTTCTGTTGACTTTTCAGCTGTGAAGTTATTCGAGATTGGAAGACAGGAGAATCTCTTTGTTACGCCTTTATTGAGTTTGAAAAGGTACATTTATGTTGTTACTTATTTTCATTTTAGGTTTCTTTTAGAGTATGAAAAATCTTGTCAAAGTCTGAGTTATCACCCAGCAGACCACAGTTTGAATTTCAGAAAAGGACATTCCAGTTCATCTTAATCAATCGCTAGTATTCGAGTGCTCACTCTGTGCCAAGCAGTGTACAAAGGAGCGACTGCAGTAGAGGTAATAGACACAGCAGCCGCCTTCGAGGAACTTGCAATCTAGTTGGGGAGATGAGGACTAAAATAAATTTCACATATGGGGAGGCAGCGGAGTTTAAAGATATGTACATAAGGGCTACCGGGGGAGTGCCCAAATGCGTCGAGTATTTTCATGCACAGATGACACGGAACCGCTGCAGTTGCGGTAGGGGGTGAAGAAATGAGTTAATCAGGGACAGCTTGGAGGAGGAGAAGATGCCATTTTAGAAGGACTCTGAAGATGGGGAAAAGTATTGGTTAATGCGGATGCAGTAGTTGTGTCCGTCTACGGCAGTCTGGCTGGACGGGATGGAGGAGATTCTGATGATCTTATCAAGAAAGAACTGAAAGATTTGGTGACTGGTGGAATATGCCGGTAGAAAGAGGGGACTCAAGCTAACGCCAAAGTTGCAGCCTGGAGAGACACCGGTGCCGTGATTTGGGGCCCTTCAGCTCTCCAGGGTGCATGGCGAACAGGGTTACTGCTGCTTTGAGGCCAGAGTGGTCAGTAGTCTTGAATGTCTGGTCACTGAGATAATTTAGTTCGGGACAGTCTTATAACAAAAGGGGAAATGAGTAACACTGAGCTTGGTCACCAGGAAACCGGTGACATGCAGGGCAGGACACCAGGTGACATTCATTGATTAATTTTTTTGTATGCCTTCTGGTCCTGTTAAACTTTTGTCTCTTTCATATGCCAGTGTTGAGTGAGGCACTCCCATCCACCGTTCCCAGTATTGTCTCTCTGCTGCTAAACCAGTAGCTGAGGATTTGGAAAAATATCCCAGTAGAAGCTCTGTTAGCCGGCATGCAGAGAGATGGGGCGTTAGGGCTCTGCTGAGTCCTAAAGATGAGCGGTGGGAGTCACGGAATTAGGAAGAGGGCCCCTGGAAAACGTAACTTGAGCACGAGAGCAACTGCATTTGCTCCGTGACCGCGTATAACAGTTTTTGCTCTACCCCTGGTGCCTCCTTAACGCCACCTCACCCCAGCCCCCCCACAGGACCACATCCGTGTCCAGGCTGTGTGCTTCTTGCACCAGGCTGGGAATTTTTTCCAGCCCGAACTGATGGAGTATGCTGTAATCCCAGCTGGTGTCTCCCAAGCCCACAACTCGGTCATTAGCTTGACTCCCCTCTTTCAGCCGGCGTATTCAAATCCAGCAGGATCCTCAGCAATCAGTCAGTTGCATTTATTGAACAGCTGCTAGGTGAAGGACACTAACCTAAGCATCCGGGGGAGTACAGTCTAATGAGCATCCATGATCCCTGCTCTCGGGGGGCTTACAATCTTGCAGGACAGCCAGATACTTGAGTGAATTAAAAGTAGGAGGAAGTAGTGGTGTTTCAAGATATGTCCGTAACTGCTACAGGGTAGGAGAAGCTGGGTATCTTAGTGCCTAAGTGAGGTAGAATTGCTGAAGTGGCAGTATTTACTGAGCATTTACTGTGTGCAGAGCACTGTACTGAGCTCTTCGGTTAGTTCCATACGACAGAATTGGTAGACGCATTCCCTGCCCACAGTGAGCTTACAGTCTAGAGGGGCAGCAGAGTGAAGTAAGGACTGGAGATGGGAGATCGTCAAGGAGGCCAATGCAATAGTAAAACTGCTATATGAGAAGTGCCTGGACCAGGGTGGTGACCATGTGCGTGGTGAGAAAGTTGTGGATTCTGGAAGAACCAACAGCAGGATTTAATAATAATAATAATAATGTTGGTATTTGTTAAGTGCTTACTATGTGCAGAGCACTGTTCTAAGCGCTGGGGTAGATACAGGGTAATCAGGTTGTCCCACATGAGGCTCACAGTCTTCATCCCCATTTTACAGATGAGGGAACTGAGGCACAGAGAAGTGAGGTGACTTGCCCACAGTCACATAGCTGACAAGTGGGAGAGGTGGGATTCGAACCCATGACCTCTGACTCCCAAGCCCATGCTCTTTCCACTGAGCCACACTGCATTTATTGATAGGCTGGATGTGCAGACATTGAAAAAGGGGGAGAATCAAAGAAAGTACTGTGATTCCAGATCTGAGAGGCAGGGAGGGTGATTGTGTTGTCAGCGGTAATGGGAAAGTTTAGTTCATGGTGGGATTTGGAAGGGAAGATGAGTTCAGTTTTGGAGGTATTGAGCGTGAGGTGCCAGCAGGGACATCCAGGGAGAGTTGCCCTGGAGACAAAGGAAATGACGAGTGAGGTTGATTTGGGAGTCATTTGCCTAGAGGTGAGAGTTGAAGCTGTGGGAGCGAACAAACTCGGTAGGAGGGTGGATGTAGTTATAGACGAGAAGGGGATCAACCCAGAACTGAGCCTCAAGTTAGCAATGTGGTCTGTTAGAAAGAGCAAGGGCCTGGGAATCAGAAGACCTGAGTTCTAATCCTGACTCTGCCACATGCCTGCCGATGACCCTGGAAAGGCATTTAACTTCCCCGTGACTCAGTTTCCTCATGTTTAAAATGGGTATTGAGTACCTCTTCTCCCTTCTGCGTAGACTGTGAACCTGATGAGTGACAGAGACTGTGTCTGACCTGATTGCCTTGTACCTACCCCAGCACTTAATTTTGTGCTTGACACGTAGTAGGTGCTTTTAAATGCCATTTATTATTATTATCCACAGTTAAGAAGTGGGAGCCAGGTAGCAAAGACAGGAGAGGACCATGTCAGAGGCAGCCGAGAGGCTGAGGAGAAATAGGATTGAAGGGAGTCAGTTGGAAAAGGTAATTGGTGACTGTGGAGAAAGTAGTTTCAGTGGGGTGAAGGACATGGAAATGACTGGAGAGGATCAGGAAGAGAGGAGAAGAATGTAGAGGCAGCGGGTATCAACAACCCATCCTAAGAGTGTGGCAGGAAGGGGATGGGATGATTTCTGAACGGTGCAAGGTTTTTTTAGGATGGGGGAGACCTGAGACATTTTAAGGCGGCAGGGGAAGGAACCAACAGAGCGAGCGGATGAGGCTGGTGACGGAGGAAAGAAGGGCAGGCGTATGCGTTTTAGGACTTGAGGAGGGATGGGGGTTGGTGGCCCAGGCAGAGGGGGGTAGACTTTGAAAGCAGGCAGAGCTTTTGAGAGCATTTAGGTAGTGACGGTGGATGTGCGGATCAGGAGGAGCTGGAGAGATGAGGGGGTGATTTGAGGGAAGTCGCTCCAGGTGGTTGTGATTTTGTCAGATTAGTTGGCGTGGCCACTGAGGGACACGCGAATTCCATACTCATTTGGGGAACGTTTTGTAGCTAAACATCCCAAGAATCCTCTGGTAAGCTACCGCTGTTCCACAACGGGAAGTTCCGGTGCCCTGAACTGGCACAGCGATCAGTTGGAATCCCGGTATTTGCCCTGCTTGAAGCCGAAGCAGGTAGCTGCTCTCAGAGGACCTTTCAGGATCCCACCCCCCTTTTGTTAATGTGCTTTTGATAGAGAGGTGGGTGCCCAGAACTCAAGATACCCAGGCTCTGTGTTTTTTATAGAAGAAAAGAAATAATAAATATTTTCTTAAAGCTCAAAATAGAGCAGGTATATAAAGAGCAACACACATTTAGAAAGTTAGGAGCAATCAACGTGATTCCACCAATATAAAGCCAAAAGAGTTTAAAATAAAATTCAACTGCAAAACTTCAGCTCGAATGTAAGAGCCCACTCCTTAACATGGATACCTTCCGATCACTGTTAACTCCTGCGCTAGGAGGGAGGGGTTTCCCACAAAGAATCAGTCATCTTTGGGAACTATCCAAAATGTGGTTGGAAAATAGCACGGCTCTCTGTGGGAACTTCTGACACTCACATGCGTACAGATCAACAGAAATTTCCTCCTCCTGGATGGAGGGGAAAGCAGGTTCTCATTTAGTTTGGGGATTCCAGCTTTGGGTTTCTCCAGACCCTGAGCCACAGTGTCATCTGATTAACTCATTTGCTGATTATACAACTTCAGAGATTAGCACTAATTAGCAATAATTTTAAAACTTTAGAAGTGAGATGTCTATTTTAATTGAGCTTGTCACTATAAGGCCTCATGCAGCAAAATCCTTTCTTGCTTTTTGTGACCAGAATACTTCTTTCAGATCTTGAGTTTCTCAAATAACCTGTCTGCAGCAGCCAACTAATTAGGAGTGGGGACACTTAGGAATTCTTTGGTGACACTGGGCCGGTTCAGTGCTTCATTCATTCAGTCATATTTATTGAGCGCTTACTGTGTGCAGGGCACTGTACTAAGCGCTTGGAATGTACAGTTTGGCAGCAGATAGAGATAATCCCTGCCCAACGACGAGCTCACAGTCTGAAAGGGATTCTCACAGTGCTTGAGGCACAAGTCTATCATGGAGTGAAACTTCTTTCCTGGATCTTTTTTTCGGGTATGTTCATTAAATCATAATTGTAAATAACGGTAAAAAACTTGACATCACCATTTATTGCTGGTTCTGCCGGAAGTGGAGTAATAATGATAATTGTGGTATCTAACTGCTTATTATGTGCCAAGCACTGAGGTAGACAAAAGATCATCAGGCCCCTCATGGGCTCACAGTCTAAGTAGGAGGGAGAACAGGGATTGGATCCCCATTTTGCCAGATGACGGAACTGAGGCACAGAGAAGTTAAGTGACCTGCCCAAGGTCACGTGGCAGGAACTTGGCAGAAGCAGGATTGGAACCCGAGCTCTTTCCACGAGGCCACGCTGCTTCTCTAATAACATGGCAATTGTGAGGTGTGGAGAGGGGGATTCCACTCCTTTGCACAACCCCAAGTTTCAGTAGGTTCAAAGGGTGAAGGCCCCTAGTGCCCTGTGCCTTCCTGAGATTGTGGGCATCTTGTTTCCAGGACTGTTACAGGTATCATCACATGTATTCTTTGACTTGTTCATCAGGGTTTATTTTAATTACAGAAATTTGCTAACATCTGCTTTTGGTATACTGAGTAATTTTTATTTTTTTTTGAAATTTCCTTATAAAACTGCCAATAGGAAGAAGATTGTGAGAAAGCCTACTTCAAGATGGATAATGTACTTATAGATGACAGAAGAATTCATGTAGATTTTAGCCAGTCTGTTGCAAAGATAAAATGGAGAGGGAAAGGTACTTTCACATTACATTTCTTTATTTAGATTTTGCTATGTATGAGAGGTGAAAAATACGAACATGGAAATTGATAGGCGAAACAGTTCTTAATGTTACCCCTGTCATGTATAGCTACATCCACATAGAAAAACCTGGTCCCTGCCTATTTCTCTTCAAGAATAATGTTTGGTTTATTTTGTGGGTGAATACTTTGAACATTTTGGATTTATTAAAATATCCACTTAGTAGGTAACGTAGTAATTTACTCACAAAATCGTTGAAACTCTGCTTCTTAGGGTCAAAGCTCTTTGAGTGCCCTTGTTTCACAATTTTGAAGGATCAATCATATTTATTGAGTGCTTATTTTGTGCAGAGCACTGTACTAAGCACTTGAGAGAGTACAGTATAACAGAGCTGGTAGACATGTCCCCTCCCCAAAGCAAGCTTACGGTCTAGACGATATACTAAGTTTAACGCTTTTTATTTAAAATCCAAGTGGAGACTGGAATGCTGCATGGGAACTGCACATCACCCGATACATCTCCCTGGCAATGGGAAAACACCTGTATGAATTACTCCTGCCTATAGCATAGCCAGTTCTCAAGCCCTTCTCTGGTGTTCCATGAGGGGTAGGGAAAAATTGATGAAAAAAGTGCTTCATCAGCACTTACTTTTATTTTGTGGTATTTTTTAAGCACTTTCTTTGTGCCAGGCACTGTACCAAGCTCTGGGGTTAGATACAAACTAAGCAGGTTGGGCAATCCACGTCCCACATGGGGCTCATAGTCTTAATCCCCATTTTACCGATGAGGTAACTGAGACGCAGAGAAGTGAAGTGACATACCCAAGGTCACAGAGCTGACAAGTGGCAGGTCCGTGATTAGAAACCAGGTCCTTCGGACTCCCAGGCCTGTGGTCTATCCACTAGACCGCATTGCTTCTCCAGCTGAGTTTAGCCAACTGATTCTTCAGGACGTTAGTGGCTTCCCTTATTCCCACCGCCGCCGGACGGGCCTCATTTGAGTAGCAGGACTAGGCAGGGGAGACTCAGAGTTCCCTTCGCTGTGAGGAATCTGTCTTACATTCCAGACATCAAGTCAGCGGATATGGTTATCGTGTAGCAGCCTCAGATCTCAGCACCGTGCTTGGCACATAGTGCTTAATAAATACCAACGCTGTTGAGTCACAGGATGTGTAATTTAGGACTAGGCCCGCATAGATATTTGATTTTGCACCCGTTCCCAAAGAGGGACCCAAGTCCCGAGCCCAAAATGACTCCCAACCTTGCTCTGGGTCTCTGAGGATTTTGGTGGGTAAGGTAAGTGTAGCAGATCTCGTGGACAGAGGAGATACCTGGTAAGCACTTACTATGTGCCAAGCTCTGTTCTAAGCGTTGGGATAGATACAGGTCAAATCAAGTGGAGAAGCAGCGTGGCTTAGTGGGAAGAACCCAGGCTTGGGAGTCAGAGATTGTGGGTTCTTATCCCGACTCCGCCAATGTCTGTATCCTTTTCCTAATTACCTGACCTGACCCACAGCTTCGCAGAAGGTACGTGCCCTCGGGCCGGGCCCGGCATGCAGGCCTCTACTTAGAACTTAACAGAATCTAAGTTGGCTTCACATGCCTCCGATGTGATGTTGGTGTTGATAAAGGCACAATGTCAAGTAAATGAATTTAGGGGTTCTTAGGCGGGCTACTGACTTAGATCTGTTATTTATAATAATCAATCACTGTTGTACTGAGCGTTTGGGAGAGTTCAGTAAAGTCAGTAGACGTGATCCCTGCCCTTGAGGAGTTTACAATCTGGAGGAGGCCACAAACACTAAAATAAGTTCCAAGCAATAGCGGGAAGGATTAGTGTATACTCTCCCCCATCTCCAAAACCTTATTGAAGGCACACCTCCTCCAAGAGGCCTTCCCTGACTAAGTGCCCCCTTTCCTTTTCTCCCACTCCCTTCTACATTGCTCTGACATGCTCCCTTTGCTTTTCCCCCCTACCCGCCCCACAGTACCTAAGTACACACTATTTATATTAATGTCTTCCTTCCCTCCCACCACCCCCAGACCATAAACTCACTGTGAGCAGGGAATGTGTTGGTTTATTGTTGTATTGTACTCTCCCAAGCGCTTAGTACAGTGCTCTGCCCACAGAAGCACTCAGTAAATATGACCGAGTGAACGGTTACATGAGACCGGTTATAATAATCAATCACTGTTGTACTGAGCGTTTGGGAGAGTTGGGAGACATGGTGAACGGTCACCAAGTGCTTACGTGAGAGACGGTAGTGCCCAAGTGGCTGAAGGGGATGGAAATTGATGGAGGGAGATCTCTGGAAGGAGATGTCATTTCAGGAGGGCCTTGAAAGTTGGGGGGAACAGCGGTTTGCTGAATATGAAGTGAGAGGGACTTCGAGGCAAGAAGGTGGGTGCGAGGAAGGGGTTGTAATGCTAGCCCGAATCTTTAGATGGCAGCATTTGACTAGCATTGTGGGGATTTCATTTCCTTGATATTGGTTTTGGAGAATGGAATGCACTTATTTTTTCCTCTTTTCTGTAATTTTTAAAAAAATCTAAACTTAGGAAAGAATCACTTTTCACAGAGGAGTACGATAAGCTGACAGTAGCTTTTTTCCCCAAGTTGCAGCCCACAGAAAGATTTTCCAACATGTTTTAAAATCAGAAAAGGACACTGGCAAACTAACTATTGATGCTGCCTCTATGAAATGTTTCTATGCGTAAAAAGAGCTTTCCCTGGTTTTATGTGTAAAATTAATATTGAAGCAGCTAGATGATTGGCTGTTCATTCTTTCATTTTTATAGGAGCTTGGGTATTTGATCTAACAGCTGTCTGTTTTGTTTTCTAAATTAACAGGTGGGAAATATACCAAAGATGATTTCAAGGATTACGAAAAGGAACGTGACAAAACTTCCAAATTAGCTCTGAAGGAGAAAGTAAAGCCCAAACAAGAGTATCCTTAATGGGTGACATTCTTTGTAGTCAAAAAAACGCGGTCCTGAAAGTGATCTGAGACTTGAGATTTCATCTCTTTTCTTCCTACTTAAGCCTTCCAGGACAGAGAAGACTCTATCCTAATTTCTTCAGACCTCCCAAGGTGATCCTGAAATGTCCCTCTGTCATCAATACCGATGTTTAGTAACCTTCGTTGTTATGAAATCAGTTTTTATTCTGTTTGAACTAACTCCCTCACATTGCATTTTAACTTTGACTCCTTATTCTGATCTTGGTGGAGATAGAGAGCGTCTAGTTACCTTTCTCCTCGTAAATGGTCTTCATGTTCTTGAAGACGTCCTCTCATTCGCAATTGAGTAACATTATTGAATTGAGAAGAAATCCGTTTGTCTTCTTAAAACACTGATTTATGCTCCTTTAGGTTGAGACAAGTCGAAGAGGATGAAGCATGTCGTTCCTTTGAGGTCATTTAAAGTTTACTTACTCGTTGGCAATCGAGCATCACTTCCAAATCGGCAGACTATTTCTTCTTTGACGCCATTAGCTAAATGCCTTTTTTGTCTCCTGGACTCTCCAAGCTTCTGTGGATGTTTCATCAGTTCTCTGGCTCAAAACATGTAGGCCTTCTAACCCCCAGTAGTCTTCAGATCCTAGCCTTCATCATCAATATTTTGCGAAGGATCTAGAGTGCGCAAGGAACAGTAATAAGTCCTGGGAGTGGAATGCCTATTGAGATGAGGAACCCTTCCTTAAGGACAGAACAGTCTAAGGTGTGGAAAGAAATATTCAAACTGGTTAAATATGTAAATTATTATTATTTTATTTCAGTGCTTACTTTGTGCCAAACACTATACTGAGCCATGGAGCAGAGACAAGATAATCAGATGTGTGTGTGACAGCCTGAGTAGGAGGGAGGACAGATAATGAATCCCCCCATTTTGCAAATGAGGGAACTGAGGGACAGAAAAGTTAAGTGATTTGACCAAGGTTGCAGAGCCAAGATTAGACCTCAGGGCCTCTTACTCCTGTTTCTGTACTCTTTCCACCAGGCCCCACTCCTTCCCTAAGTGCAGAATTAGGTAAGAGAGAAAGGGGGTAAAAAAGGGGAAGTTTTGGGGCAGAGGTAGATGGGCCGCGGTTTAGATTAATTGGGGAAACCCGATGAAGGTAGTGGCTCTGGATGGTCTAAAGGAATAGTGTTGTGATGCAAGGAAGAGGCTACGGGGAAGGTAGTCCAAAGGCCCAGGTGACTCTGGGAACTGGTTTGGAAGAGGCAGGGGGAAGGGCCCAGAAAGTAAGTTAACTGGGTGGGGTCTAAGGTAGAAGGACAAGAGGTCTGGCAAGAGGGCAGAGATTAAAACTTATTTTTTTTTCTTTCAAGGGGAGTTTGAGTCATCGTAATTTGAAGAAAGGACTGTAGCAAAAGTCATTTAGCAAAAGTGATTTTGGCTTTTGGCATTTGGCTTTAGGAAGGACTACAAATGGAAAGTGGGTGGGGGTTGAAGGCTAGCTGCAGGGAAATGGCAGAAATGTAGACGAGTCGAATCCTGAATGAAGGCTGAGGAAATGGAGAAGGGACAGATCTGAGAGATTGTAGAGCCAGAAGCAACATGATGTAGTAATGCAACTTGAATATGGGAAGAAAATTGAAGAGTGGAATCAGAGGTTGTTGAGCCCAGAGGAAAGAAGGCAAGAGGAAAGCACCCACCAGAAGAGTAGCGCCGTCTACAGCAGTAGGCGAAGGGGGCAGAGGCCATGGCTTTTGTGGAGGAGCCTTGTTATGCCAGATTAGCGGAGTTTACTTTGTGGTGATGTGAAGAGAGAGGGACTTGAGATGGGGCTGTTGCAGGGGGTCTGCATCGAGAGGAACTGTTGTATGCTAAGATTCTGGTGGGATTTCTCATCCTGGAAGATGGAGTCCTAGTGTTGGATAGGCTGCAGAGCATCAGAGAGTGTCCGTCTGCATCATTCTGGGTGCGCAATTTTCCACCGAGCTAATTCCCTATCACTTTTCATTCTGAGGCTCTAGGGGTCATCTGAAGAGTATTGACCCCCCATATCATTTGACTGAGTGGCAGCGTTGTCTATTTTCTCCTCTTCAGCAGCTGTTTAGTGAGAGAGACTATGAGGTGGTTTTCATTTTAGAAGTAAACTGTTAGGCTTCTAGAAGCTGATTTTAGGGTTTTGTGTTTTTACATTTTTTTCTGGTATTTGTTAAGCACTGTTTTACGCGCTGGGAAAAATACGGGTTAATTTGGTTGGACTCAGTCCCTTTCCCTTTCAGAGAAGCAGCGTGGCTCAGGGGAAAGAGCATGGGTTCTGGAGTCAGGGGTCATGGGTTCGAATCCCGGCTCTGCCACTTAGCTGTGGGACTGTGGGCAAGTCACTTCACTTCTCTGTGCCTCAGTTACCTCATCTGTAAAATGGGGATTAAGACTGAGCCTACCGTGGGACAACCTGATTACCCTGTATCTACCCTAGCGCTTAGAACAGTGCTCTGCACATAGTAAGCGCTTAACAAATACCAACATTTTTATTTGTTTTTTCACACGTGGGTCTCACAGTTTAAGTAGGAGGGGGAACTGGAAAACTGAGGCACAGAGAAGTTAACTGACTTGTCCTAGGTCCCATAGCAAGCAGCTGGCAGAGCTGGGATTAGAACCCAGGTCTTCTGACTCCCAGGCTTAGGCTCTGTTTTGTTATTTCTACTTTAGCTGTTACACGGTCTTGTTTGATGATCGAGGTTTCTTATTTTGATTCATGCCAATGTCGGATGTTAAATCCGCCCTTAACTGCTGTAGTGCAAAATATGACCTCATCCTGGATGGAGAGAGAGAAGAATCCAGAGCACATCACTCCTACCCAGGCAAAAAACACAAGAAGAAAAAACACTCCCATTCTGATGAAGAGGAGGATGCCGGGCAAATCAGAAAACACAAGGTATCTCTTCTGTTTCCCTGTCAGTATAGTGGTGTTTTATTTATCGTGGAAACTTGTGATAATAGCTAATTTATAATTCCTATAGCTATCTTGGGGATCTTGACCTCTCCTATGTCTTCAGCTATCCCCTCTCTGCAGATGACTCCAAACCTACTTCTCTAGCCCCAACCTCTATGCTCTTATACTTCTCCTCTGCTTCCAGTACATCTCTACATCCTGGTCCCACTAGCAGCTCAAGCTCAACAGTGTCCCCAACTGAGCTTTCCATCTTCCCTTCTAAATCTTCTCCTCCACCTAACTTTCTACCCTGCTGATCCAAGCGCTAATCCTATCCCAGGCTGACTAGTGCATCTGCCTCCTCTCTGACCTCCCTTCCTCTTGTCTCTCCCCACTCCAGGCCATACTTCACTCTGCTCTGTTGATTATTTTTCTAAAAAAAGTTCAGTCCATGTCTCCTTTACTCCTCAGGAACCTCCAGTGGATGCCCATTCAGCCCCCGTCAAACAGAAATTCCTTACTGCCAGCATTAAAGCACACAATTGCCTTGCCCCCTCCTACCCTACTTCAGTGATCTCTTACTACAACCCAGCCCGCACACTTGGCTCCTATAGCGTCAGCTTGCTCACCATGCCCCGATCTCTTCTATCTCACCACTGTCTCTGTTACCAATTTGTCCATTCCAAGCGCTTAGTACAGTGCTCTGCACATAGTAAGTGCTCAATAAATACTACTGAATCAATGAATGAATGGTCCCTTTTTCACATCCTCCCTCTGGCCTGGACCTCCCTCCCTTTCCGTATATGTCAGACCACCACTTCCCCACTTTCAAATGAAATGTACATCGCCTTGATTCTATTTAGTTGCCATTGTTTTTACGAGATGTTCTTCCCCTTGACTCTATTTATTGCCATTGTTCTTGTCTGCCTGTCTCCCCCGATTAGACTGTAAGCCCGCCAAACGGCAGGGACTGTCTCTATCTTTTGCCGGCTTGTTCATTCCAAGCGCTTAGTACAGTGCTCTGCACATAGTAAGCGTTCAATAAATACTATTGAATGAATGAATGTCCTCCAAGAAGCCTTCCCTGGTTAAGCCCTCTTTTCCCCAACTCTCTTTCCCTCCTGCATCATCTCTACACTTGGATCTGTACCCTTTAGGCACTTGGTATTCACTCCCCCCTCATGTCCACAGCATTTGTGTACCTATCTGTAAATTATTTATTTATAGTAATGTCTGTCTCCCCCACTGGACCGTAAGCTCCTTGTGGTCAGAGAATGTCTACCGACTCTTTTATATTGTATTCTCCCAAGTCCTTAGTCCAGAGCTTTGCACACAGTAAGCACTCAATAAATGCCATTGATTGATTGAGCTGTTCACTGTTGGCAGTAACACCATCCTCCCTATCTTGCAAGCCCCAAACGGTGGAACTATTTTTGACTCGCATCTTTCAGTCCCCTTAGTCTGTCACCAAAATCCTGTTGGTTCTTCCTCCATAATATTTCCAGAAAACACCCCTTCCTCTGCATTCTTTCCTGCCCCAACCTGCTCCATGTACTTGTCATAGCTTGACTTAACTGCTGCCTTAGCCTCCTCGTTAACTTCCCTGTTGCCACTCACTCCCATTTCCAGTCTAAACTTCACTCCGTTGCCCAGATCATTTTTCTAAAACAATGGTCTGCACATACATCTCCCCTCAGAAATCTCCAGTGGTTGACCATTCCTCTCTGCATCAAGCAGAAACCCCTAACTACTGGATTCAAGGCTATCGATCAACTGTCTCTCCCCACTCCTTGTTTTGTCTTTTCTCCCTCTGCACCCCAGCATGGACACTTTGTTCCTCTCAAGACAGCCTACTTGCTGTGCCTCATCCTCATTTCTCCCACAGACAAAATGTATCTCACACCCTCCCTCAGTTGATCATATTTATTGAACATTTACTGTGTGCAAAGCACTGTATTAAGCACTTGGGAGAGTATGAGAGAGTCGGTAAGCACCTTCCCTGCCCACATCGAACTTAGAATCTAGAGGGGGGGACCAACATTAATATGAATAAATACATTTTGGGTATGTGCATAAGTGCCGTGAGGCCGAGGGAGGTGTGAATAAAGAAAGGGTGAAAATCCACATGCAAGGGAAGGGTTCCAGGCCAGAGGCAGGACGTGGGCGAGAGGTCAGCAGTGAGGTAGGCGAGATGAAGGTACTTGGAGTAGTTTGGCACTAGAGGAGCGAAGTGTGTGGGCTGGGTTGTAGTAGGAAATCAGGGAGGTAAGGTAGGACGGGGCAGGGTGATTGAGCACTTTAATGCTAATGACAAGGAGTTTTTGTTTTTGTTGGGTGCAGAAGTGGATGGGCAACCACTGGAAGTTCTTGAGGAGTGGGGAAAATAGTTTGAGCATTTTTGTAGAAAAATGATCTGGGCAGCAGAGTGAAGTATGGCCTGGAGTAGGGCGAGATAGGAGCCAGGGAGGTGAGCCAGGAGGCTGATGTAATAATCAAGGTGGGTTAGGATAAGTGCTTGGATCGACATGATAGCAGTTTGGATGGAGAGGAAAGGGCAGATTTTAGTGGTGTTTTGAATGTTAAACTGATAGGATTAAGTGACAGATTGAATATGTGGGTTGAATGAGAGATTAATCAAGGACAGATGCCACAGTTTTGGGCTTGTGAGGCAGGGAGCATGGTACTGCTGTCTACAGTGACGGGAAAATCCGGGGAGGATAGGATTTAGATGGGAAGGTAAGGAGTTCTGTTTTGGACCTGCTAAGGTTGAGGTGTTGGTGGGATTCCAAGTAGAGATGTCCTGAAGGCAGGAGGAAATGCAGGATGGCAGAGAAGAGAGATCAGGGCTGGAGATGCAGATTTGGGAATCATCCACATAGACGTGGTAGTTGAAGCCAGGGGAGCATATGAGTTCTCCAAGGAGGTGGGTGTAGATGGAGAATAGGAGACCCAGAACTGCACCCTGAGGGACCCCCACATTTCTTGAGCGGGAGGCAGAGGAGGAGCCCAGGAAAGAGACTGAGAATGTGTGGCCAGAGAGAAAGGAGGAGAATCATAAAAGGACAGTGTCAGTGAAGCCAGGGTTGGATAATGTTTCTCCCTCCTGCTCGGACATGGCCCTTCATATCCAGGAGACCACTGTTCCCTCATCCTCAGAGCCCATCTGAAATCACTTCTCCGGCGGTCCTTCCCTGATTAATTTCGCATTGCTCCTTCAACACTTTTATGACACCTCAGATACTATTGAATATGGGATACTCACCCACTCTTCCTCCTCATCCCTATGCAAATCCCTATCCCTTCTACATTGCTTCTTCCCCCTGTGCTGTAATTATTTTAGTGTTCGTCTCCCTGCTAGATTGTAGGCTCCTTGGGGGCAGGGATCATGTCTTCAAATTATGTGGCACTCTCCAGTGCTTAGTACAGTGCTCTGTACACAGTAGATTATTATTATAATTGCTATTTAAGCGCTGACTTTGTGTCAAGCACTGTTCTAAACGGTGGAGTAGTTACAAGTTAATCAGGTTGGACACAGTCCCCGTCCCAAATGGGGCTCACGGTCAAAGTAGGGAGAACTTGCGTTGAATCCCCATTTTACAGATGAGGCAACTGAGGCACAGAGAAGTTATATGATTTACCCAAGGTTACGCAACAGATAAGTGGTGGAGCCAGAATTAGAACCTAGGTCCTCTGACTCCCAGGCCCATGTTCCCATTAGGCCATGCTGCTCAAGAAATATGATTGATTAAATAAAGAAGGACCCTTCACATCATCTGACCAAAATGCATCGGCAGCCAAAAGACCAACAAAATGCTGGGAAGAATATAGAAGCAAGATTAATTGTTGTTCCACAAGATTAAACAATTGTAGATTTACTACATTTATTCCCTTTTTCTTAGGACTCCTTTACTTAGCGATATCTCATGTGAGACGTAAGAGATGTGGAAAAGGTACAAGAGGATGTCAGGGTTATCAAGTTTTCTCAAAGTAGATTGAATATATCTAAGTCTTTCCATAAGGAAAGACTAAATCTAAAAGGGGGAACAAGATTGAAATTTACTAACTCTGGAAATCCCACAAAATAAGGTGAGGCAACACCCATACCTTTTTCCAAGAGCACAAGGTAAACATGAAGAGTTCATTATCACAACAAGTTGTGCAAGCCAAAAATAGACTCCAGAAATGTTTGCCAATTCAAATGGCTTTCTAGAAGAAGCGTTTAAGTTGTAGAGGGTAAAATTAAGAATTTTAGGTGGGTGTCTGAGGGTAGCCAGAATGCTGTTCCTTCAAGTATTTGGTTTCCACATTGGCTACCGAATCCTGGCATTGTCCGGGCCACTGGTGTGACCCAGTACTGACTTTTCTGAAGTTCTCCTTCGTGAACTGAGACGCTTAGATTTTTGGCTGTAAAACCTGAAGCAGAAAGTGTGTTTGAACATTCAACTTTAAGGACCTAGAATGGCAGATTGTTTTTGCTTTTTAGAGAAACAGTATGGCTTAGCAGGAAGAGCTTGGCCCTGGAAATCATAGGACCTGGGTTCTTAGCCTTGCTCTGCCAGTTGCCTGCTGTATGACATTGGGCAATTACTTAACTTCTCTAGGCCTCAGTTTCACCATCCATAAAATGCAAATTCAATATCTGTTCTCCTTCCTTGTTAGACGGTGAGCCCAATGTTGGGCAGGGACTGTATCTGACCGTAACTTGTTTCTAACTCTAGGGGCTAAAAACAGTGCTTGGCAAATAATATATACTATAAACAACTCACTTTAACATCTGAAGAGAGTGTGGGTTTTCATTGAAAGGGGGACGTCAAAGCCATTTACTGGTGCTTTCTTCTATCATAAACTCTTGTTTAATTTGAATTTTCTCCATGTGATCTCAGCTACCTCAGAAAACAGCTCTGAATGTAAAGTGTAGTTCTTAAGTCTCTGGAGGGCTGAAGGCCTTAAAGCAATTCAGCTTCCAATAGCTTTTTTGGTGAAATAGATTAAATATCAGTATTGACATTTGAGTCATCTCAGAAACTGTTTCTTTTTTGAACTGTGTTAAACAATTTGGCATTAGAAATTCTCAGTTGTGATCTCAGATGCCTCAGAAAACAGCTGTAAATGTAACGTTTAGTTCTTAAGTCTCGGAGGGCGGAAGGCCTTAAAGCAGTTCAGCTTCTTAGAGCTTTTTTGTGACATAGATTAAATACCAGTATTGACATTTGAGTCATCTCAGAAACTGTTTTTTTCTGAACCATGTTAAGCAATTTGTCATTAGAAAATTACCTCTATCAGTAGGAAGTGACTCATATTTTCTGTAAGGTAACTTAGCCTTTGGTTTAAAGAGAGGAATGTAAAACTGAAGCCTGCTCGGTTACTAAGTTCATTTCGAGCATGTGAAGTTAACAGCCCCTCGTTACAAAATGACATTGCCATAAAAGTAAAATGTGTGGTATACATTTGTGATGACAGTGAAATATTATTCCCTTCTCAACCTCAGTTCCGTCTTTAAAACCTCACCCAGAAGTTCAGCCTGTTTGGTCCCGAGAAGATTGCTGCTTATCTTCTGTCTCAATGTTACAGTTATAAGAAAATGGATGAAAACCTAGATGGGGAGAAAACATGAGGCAAAGAGAAATCCTGTCAATGGAAGCCTGTCATAATTGAAGTCAAGGTTTGCAAGAGGAAAGGCTTAGAAAATCTAGCCATGATCCTATTTTCCTTTATACAGACCAGGACCAATGAAGAAAATGCATCAGAATGGCAAACTAGGAGGTCTGTGACCTCTTGTGAGGTTTAACCCTATGACCTGCCCCACTGGCATGTTGTTATTAACACTATCTTAATTTTCAAGGCCCTAGCAAGTAGAACCTGGGAAGCAGCGTGGCTCAGCGGAAGGAGCCCAGGCTTGGGAGTTAGAGGTTGTGGGTTCTAATCCTGGCTCTGCCATTTGTCAGCTGTGTGACTTTGGGCAAGTCACTTCACCTCTCTGGGCCTTAGTTACCTCATCTGGAAAATGGGGATCAAGACTGGGAGTGCCACGTGGGACAATCTGATTACCTTTTATCAACCCCAGCGCTTAGAACAGTGCTTTAGAGATAGTAAGTGCTTAACAAAGACCATAATTTTTTAAAAGTGTTAAGTCTATAATAGGAATTCTGCCTCCTGTTTCCTCCCCAAATGGTATCCAGAGAAAATTGTTTTGAATTTATAACACACAAGTGCTCTAAGCTTCTCTGTTCTGTCAGTCAGTTGGTTGGTATTTATCGAGCACATGATGTACAGAGCCGTACTAAGTGCTTGGGAGAGATGTAATAATAATAATGATGGCATTTGTTTAGTGCTTACTATGTGCAAAGCACTGTTCTCAGCACTGGGGAGGATACAAGGTGATCAGGTGGTCCCACGGTGGGGCTCATAATCTTAATCCTCAATTTACAGATGGGGTAACTGAGTCACAAGGAAGTAAAGTGACTTGCCCAAAGTCACACAGCTGACAAGTGGCTTAGCCGGGATTTGAACCCATGACCTGTGACTCCCAAGCCCGTGCTCTTTCCGCTGAGCCACACTGCTTCTCGTACACTGCTAACTCTGTTGTACATGTTTCCTGCCCCCAACGAGCTTACAGTCTAGAGAGGCAGATAGACATTTATATATATATATAATTTAAAGATTATATATAATTTAAAGAGACAGATATGTATATATATACAATTTACATAACATGTAAATATATAACATAAATAAATAACATATAATATAAATAAGATAACATATGTACAATTTAAACATATGTACAAAAGTGCTGTAGGGTTGAGGATAGAGCGAACAACAAATGCCCAAAAGTCACAGATTCAAGTGCATAGACACAGAAGAGAGAGTGAGCTGGGAAAAGGAGGGCTTAGTCAGGGAAGGCCTCTTGGAGATGTGACCTTAATAATGCTTTGAAGATGGTGAGAGTGGTCTGCCATATATGTAAGGGGAGGACATCCCAGGGTAGGGGGAGGAAGTGGGAAACGGGTCAGCGGCGAGATAGACGAGATTGGGGTTCGGTGAGTAAGCTGGCACTTGAGGAGTGCAGTGTCCTGGCTGGACTAGAGTAGGAGAATAAGGGAGTGGGTTGATTCGGGGTGAGCTGATTGAGTGCTTTAAAGCCAGTGGTAAGGAGTTTCTGTTTGATGCTGAAGTGGGTGGCAGCCGTTGAAGGTTCTTGAGTGGGGAGATTTGTACTGAGCATTTTTTTTTAGAAAAATGATCCTGGCAGCAGAGTGAAGTATGGACTGGAGTAGGAAGAGATAGGAGACAGGGAGGTCAGCAAGGAGGCCGATGGAGTAATCAAGGCAGGTAAGGATAAGTACTTAGATCAGCATAGTGTCAGTTTGGATGCAGAAGGTAGGTTGGATTTTAGCAATCATGTGAAGGTAGAACTGACAGAATTTGTTGACAGATGGAATATTTGAGTGGAATGAGATGAATCAAGGACAAAGCCAAGGTTATGAGATACGGAGGATAGTGATATCGTCTACAATAATGAGAAAGGCAGGGGGAGGACAGGGTTTGGGTGAGATGATAATGAGTTGTATATGTTTGAGGTACCAGCGGATGTCCTAGTAAAGATGTCCTGAAGGCAGAAGGAAATGTGAGATTCCGGGGAAGGAGAGAGGTCAGGACTGGAGATGTAGATTTCAGAATCATCTACATAGAGATGGTAGTTGAAGCCGTGGGAGCAAATGAGTTCTCCAAGAGAGTGGGTGTAGTTGGAGTATAGAATAGAAGAGAAGTCAGCAAAAGAACCTGAGGAGAGGTCAGAGAGAGAGGAGGAGAACCAAGAGGGGACAGAGTCAGTGAAGCCAAGGTTGAATCAAGTTTCTTCCACCCCTTGATCACCCAACCATATTAAATACCAAGTTAAAAGACTTTTGTAGCTCAAACTTGCCTCCTTTGCTAATTGAAATAAAAGTTAGTTTTTTAAAAAAATTGCTCGCACAGATTTCTGTGTAACTCATTTTTTCCTAATTCTTGTTGAGACTACGTTGGCGAGTCTTGTTTCCCAAAAGTGCCTTTACTCATTTCTTCAGGTTCTCTCTTCTGCTTGTTTTCTGAACTTTGTTGTTCAGTTTCAAAACGTCTGTACCTGACTTTTCCACCCCCTGCCTCGGATCCAAAAAGGTTAATGTGTTGTTGAGGTTTTATTTTCTTTTTTGATTGAGATTACAGGATGTGAGTCTTACCTGTGGGTTGTGCCAGCAAGGGAGAGTGGTGTCTAGTTGCTCCTTCAGTTTTAATTAATAATTCTGTTTCCCGATCACCATTTTCATTGGTAACTGAGGTGAAGGGGTTTCATTTTTTTCTTTCTCTTCTTTCACTTTTTGTCATTTTTTTAAAAACAGCATTTAAGTGCTTACTGTGTGCCAAGCACTGTACCTAAGTGCTGGGGTAGAGATAAGCTAATCAGGTTGGACACAGTCCATGTCCCACATGGGGCCCACAGTTTTAGCCCCCAATTTCCAGGTGAGGTAATTGAGTCACAGAGATGTAAAGTGACTTGCCCAGGGTCACACAGCAGTTAAGTGGTGGATCTGGGATTAGAACCCAGGTCCTTCTGACTCCCAGACCCGTGCTCTATTCACTAGGCCTCACTGCTGCCCAGTTCGGTTTTTGCTGCCCTTTTGTCCTGGACCAGGGATCCTAACAAGTTTTTGCTGGGCGAAAGTGTGTTTTTGTGGCTGCTTTCTGGGTACCCTCTGGTATCTCCTTTGAATGTAGTAGCTATATCATCCAGGTTTTCCACCTCCTGTTTCTGTTTTGAATTCTAGTGAAATTTTTCTATTTTTTTTAAGTTTTTTCATTTCCGACCAAAGCATCAATAAGAGTCTGTTGGAAGTACGACGTCTTGGATTTCCTTTTATGATGTTTGGCTCTTTTTCGTTATTAGTATTTAGAATAGCATCGTCACAAAGGTGAATGTAAGAAAACAGGAAAATGAAGAGAACCGAAGAATCCTACTAGCCAGAATTCTGCAGATGAAAACTGGAACATCGGGCCATGTAGCTGATGAGGGGCTAATGGTGAAGAATTTGGAGAAGTGGATGCATTCTGAGTTGAAAGAGATTAAAGTGATTTGTTATATGGTATCCTCTGATCTGTATGGCCCTGAATCACCTGTGTTGCAGGTTCTCCCTGTCCTTCCTGTAGTAGACGAGGTGAGGAGGTGGGGAGAGCTCTGCCCAAGAGGCCAGGGTTGTAGCATTTGGTCTGAAGCCTGATTCCACTTTCTTGCCATACTCTGAAAGCGTCCCAAAAGCACTTTGGCCCTCTTAATCCAATTTTCTACTTTGTCTCTCATTGTCCCCTGTGGGGCCGAAAACATGTGTAAACTCTATTGTGTTGGACTCTCCTAAGTAGTGTAGTGCTCTCAACACCGTAAGCGCTCAATAAATACCAGTGATATGACCGATTGACCAGTGTTCAGCCTAGGTGATGGTCAGTTCCATGGATCAGTGAAGATCTTCATTTGTGATAGTGTTTCTTCGGCGTGGACTGATGCAACCTTGTTTTCCTTCAAATTTATTGTCAGTCTTTAAGCCCCAGCCCAACTCGGTCAAGTGTTTTATGATCATCTCCGTGACATCTTCGATGTTTCCTTCTAGGGTGCCGTCCTACCCATAGAACAGACCCTTGAACGAATGTTTCCATTCCTTCCGCTGAAGATCGTGGCCTGTTGAGTTTGTGGCTTGTTAATTTTTATCTATTCCACTCAGGGATTGTCCGGGAAATGAGAAGCAAAAGCATTGTAAAAGGTTGTCCTCGTTAGCAGTAGATTGATTGAGAGATTTTTGCCAGAGAAATGGAAGAGTTGGATTTCGGAGATGCTTTGCTTTGCCGTGGAAGTCACGACAGCTTTAGTGTTGAAGGAAAAAGGGTGGAAAGTGTAGAGAGTAACCCCTGGTTGGGGTTGTAATATTGAGAGAAATTGTAATATTGAGGAAGCACATGAAGAATCCAGTCTTTATAATGAAATGAAAATATGGTCTATCCCATCTGAATGATAAGTGGAGATGTAAGTTGATAATAATAATGATTATTATCATTATGGTACCCGTTAAGCACAGTATGGTACTTGTTAAACACTTACTATGTGCCAGACACTGTACTAAGTGCTGGGGGAGTACAAGTTAATCAGGTTGGACCCAATCCCTTGTCCCACGTGAGGCTCGCAGCCTCAATCCCCATTTTACAGATGAGGTAACTGAGGTACAGAGAAGTTAAGGGACTTGACCGAGGTCACACAGTAGACATATGGCAGAGCCGGAATTGGAACCTGTGACCTCCTGACTCAGGCTCTCTCCACCACACCATGCTGCTTCTCTAAGTTAGTATGGGAAACTGTTGATGGGGTGGAATGACTGATGTGTGCAAAAATTGCCAAAAATAAAGGAATAGTTTACCCAAGCATAAAATGGAGGAAGAAAGGAGCAGCGTTTGTAGGCAGTTTTTATGGGAAAATTGGAGTGGTGATGTCGGAATATTTTTGTACAGGATGTTTTGAGTAATACCTTGTTGCCGAACTACTGCAAACTGTAAATCTCTTTTTGTTTTATTTTGGCATCTCTACTGAATATAGTCAGGTGATTTAGTGAACACTTTACTAATATATTCACGCTTCTTTCTTGGAAATTCAAGGTGTTTATCAGGCAAATACTTTAGCCTTTTCTGACTGAAATCATTAGCACCAAAGAATCAAAGGAGATTGTGTGATTGGGTCTGTTGGCTCCATTCTGCTGACGCTTGATTTGATGGAGGCCGTGAGTGCTAAGAAATCATTCTGACTGGTTCTGTGCTATATGGAACTGTGGATGCTCTTTAGTAAATGAGAACTGTCTCGTATATACTGTTATTTCCTCTTTGAAAGAATGGCTAAGTAGCTTCCTCATAAATTTGATAGATTTACGCTCCTCATTTCTCTGGCACTTCTGGTCCCAGCATTCTTTGCTTCGGTCATTCTAGCTTGACTCTATTTTACACCTGTTACGTGAAGCCATTTTCTTCACAAGATTCTCAAGGGAAGTTCAGCCACTTTCACTTCTGTTTCTGTCAAATGTGCCTGTATATCAGACCAGAAATTACCCTTCCACGGATACTTTGGAATTAGTTTTGCTTTGAAGGTGCATAATCTTGAAGCAATCAGTAGCATTTATTGAGCACCTACTGTGGGCAGAGCGTGAAGCACTTAGGTGAGTGCAGTAGGGTAAATAGCTTGTCTTAGGAGAACGAGCAGGGTACTTGGAGTCAGGAAACCCTGGTTTGTCCCAGTTCCACTACTGGCCTATTCTGTGAGCTTGGTTAAGTGACTTAAACTTACTAGGTCTTAGTTCCTCATCTGTAGAAAGGGGAAAAGATAGATTGTAACCCCCCTGTGGGGTAGGAACGGTGTCTGCTGCCATAACCTTGTCTCTACCCCAGCGCTTAGCACATAATAGGTGTTTAATAAGTGTCTTAATTATTACAGGCATGGTCCCTGCCTTCAAGGAGCATACAGTCTAGCAGAGTTTCACCATTCCAGCCACCAGTTTCAAACGTCGGTGTGTAATTTCACCCGATTTATCAGTGGTGTTTATTGAGTCCCTGAAGTGGAGAATAGTACACCAGAAGCAAAAGGCACATTCCTGGCCTTCAAGTAACAATCTAAAGAAATAATAATAATAATAATAATAATGATAATGATTGTGGTATTTGTTAAGCACTATGTGCCCAGCACCGTACTAAGCATACGCTCTATGCAGATCAGACGCAGTCCTGGTGCCACATGGGGTGTTCAGTCTAGGTGGGAGAATAGGTATTCTCTATTGGACTGATGAGGAAGCTGAGGCACAGAAGTTATGTGACAGATCTGGGATTAGAACTCAGGTCTTTGCTCTTTCCTCTAGGCCATGCTGCTTCTCCATTGATATCGTGCTTCTCTAACTGTATTCATTATTGAATACTAAAAGTGCTAAACACATATATGACCACAACCTCCTTAGCTGATGACTATCAGGCAGAAAAGTATAATAGCTTCTTGATAAGGTTCAAATTTATTATTAACACTAATTTCCTGATAAGAATGCTTATTAACCGATCAGTCAATGGCGTTTATTGGGGAGCAGGGATACTCTTTAAGGCTGTATTCTGAATCCAGATCTGCTATCGTAAGCGGTCTTCTCTTTTCTCACGTGATTATTTCTCCGTATTATGCCGACAGGACTCGGGTAAAGAGCCGGGACGCCGGAAATGCGATGAGGAATGTCCTCGAGAGAAACGAAAGGGTGAAAAGAGAAACAGGCATCAAAGCCGCAGTCGCAGCCGATCTCGGGACACAGACAACCGACATGGCTACAGCAAATCTAAAGACAGATGCAGAGAAGAACCCCGAGAGAGAGAGAAGAGGAGGGAGAGAAGTAGGACCCCTAAGAAGTCCAAAGACAAAGAACGATCTAAGAACAGATGAGGAAAAATGACATGGAAGGAGGTGGCTGGAATATGAATTCTAATCCCACGTCTGTCATCCTCCTGCTGGTGGACTTTCTGAACCGTTGGCCCCCACCTTGGATGGCCCCATACATGTGTGGACTTGCCTCCGAACTAGGGACCATAACACCCACGCCCAGTGAATTCCAAGAGGGTGGCACCTGCCAAAATCTTTCGAACAGACGGGTCCCAGCACACCTATGGGGAAGCCCTGCTGCACTCTCCAACTCCCTGGAGCTATGGAAGCAGCTCTTCAGGCACCGGACCAAAGCAGTTAAATACCATTCTTGCCACCAGCATGCTTGATTTATTTCTCTCGGGTTATGTGGATGTTCAAGATGATCACCACCGTTTTAATAGGTGAATTAATAAAGGATTTTGCGTTTTCTACGTGTATCTTTTCAATTGCATTGATTTTTTTTTTCCCCCCTCTCCCTTCTCGTTTCCACTTCCTGCCTAAATAATTCAAATTTTCCCATTCTTCTCACGGACTCAGTAGCACAGTTCCCTTGGGAAGGAAAAACCGCCTTGGTTAGATTTTCCTCCCAAGTAAGGAAGCATTGGGTTAAGGAAATATCACAGTAAGATGAGAAATCATGTGGAGCAGTGAGGCACAAAATGGTGACGTGTGGCATATTGTGATATCAGGGAGCAATTTCAGGAGTGCTTTCTTGATACGTATCTCATTTTGCCCTCATACCTTCCCTGTGTGGTAGAAATTATCCTCATTACACAGATGAGAAAACTGAGGCATAGAAATGTTGAGCGATTTGTCTGAGACCACCCAGCAGCGCAGTGATAGGGCTGGGACTAGAACCATTTTCCTTCCAATTGCCTCCTGATGCTCTTGGGATCCTCTGGAATCCTCTTCCTTTCCTGTTACAGTAAGCCGTTGAGGCCGACACCGAAGAGATAATGAAGCTTAGAGAACTATCCTCCTGAAACAGCGGTTCCTCACAGATGTCGGAACCACGACGGAGCGTCGCCTCCCTTGCCGTCCCCTTGAGGTAGGATTAAGTCATGCTGAGGGAGATGGAGAGGGAGGAGAGGGAACAGAGGAGTTTGTCTGTTTTTCCCTCTTTCCAAGCCATTTGCCTTCATTCCTGCCAAATCCGGCTCTTCATGCTGTTTTCCCTCGCTAACTCTTTCTGTTCTGGTGACCCCTGCCAGACTTTGGCCTGGCCCAGCGCGCAGTCTCTCTGAAGGCCATCAAGAAACAGGGGAATGGATGAAAGAGCTTCAGGGTGCCTCCTGAAGGAGGAGGCTAAAGAGTGCCAGTGCCCTCCCGGGCCCAGACAACTAACTCCTGAAGTTATCGATCCTTCAAAGTGGCCGGAAGCATCCAGTGATGTCGATCTGCTGTGGAGAACGTACCTTTGGATAACCCAAGTTACAGGTAAGAAACCGTTTTCTCTGGGACCACCTCAAGTAACGGTTTATTAGAAATGGCATACATACCAGATTCGCTTCCTGCACCTCATCTCCCTTTGGCCATCTCTTAATAATAATAATTATGGTATTCGTTAAGCTCTTACTATGTGCCAGGCACTGTACTAAACACTGGGGTGCATACAAGCAAGTCAGGTTGGACACGGTCCCTTGTCGCACGTGGGGCTCACAGTCTCAACCCCCATTTTACAGATGTAACTGAGGCACAGAGAAGTGAGGTGACTTGCCCAAGGTCACACAGCAGACGAGTGATGGAGTCGGGATTAGAACCCATGACCTTCTGACTCCCAGGCCCGTGCTCTATCCATTCATTCATTCCATAGTATTTATTGAGCGCTTACTATGTGCAGAGCACTGTACTAAGCGCTTGGAACGAACAAATCGGTACACCTTAGACTGTGAGCCTGTCAACGGGCAGGGGTTGTCTCTATCTGTTGCTGAATTGTACATTCCAAGCACTTAGTACAGTGCTCTGCACATAGTAAGCGCTCAGTAAATACTATTGAATGAATGAATGTGGGCAGGGAATGTGTTTATTGTTTTATCGTACTCTCCCAAGTGCTTAGAGCAGTGCTCTGCACACAGTAAGTGCTCAGTAAATATAATTGAATGAATAATAATAGTGGATTTAACGCCAAGCACTGTAGTAAATCCCAGGGTAGATTGCAGGTATGAGAGGCAGTCCCTGTCTTCCGCGGAGCTCACAGCCTCAGGGGGAGGGTAAACAGATGTTTAATTCCCATTTTACAGAGGAGGAAACTGAGGTAAGAAGTTGCGGCTTGCCCAAAGTCACACAGCGGGCAAGTGGCAGAGCTGGGATTAGAACCCAGGTCCACTGGCTCCCAGGCCTGTGCTCATTCTGCTCCATCATTGCCTGTGTAGAGGGCTCTTTGGTTTCCTGGCCTGTGCATAGTCATGTGTGAATGACAATAGGAAGTGAGGGAAGCCCCTCTCAGGATCGCACATGGAGAATTTCCAGTCCTCTCCCAGTCTCCACTGTGGGAGGGAGCGTCGAGTAGAGGCCTGTCCATTGCATTCCTAGCTTGGGCAGCGGCTAGCGAGTGGAAGGCAACCTGCTACAAGTCAAAACTCCCCTGTGTCGGGCAGCAGCGGCAGGGAAGAGAGTCGAGGGCGGAGACTCAAGTTTACTGCGCGGAAGAAGGCAATGGCAAGCCACTTCGGTATTTTTACCGAGAAAGCTATGGATACACTAGAGGAACGATCGCAGATGGAGGTGGGGCATCGCGGAAGAGATGCGCCCTTGAAGTCGCTGTGGGTCGGAGATGACAGTGTAAGACGAGTGAGGGAAGGTGACAGTTTTGAACATTCTTTAATTGTGTATGTGAGTGATTTTTTTGACTAATCTTTTCCACTTGAGATCTAGCGATTAGAGGAGTGCGCAGTCCTAAATTCTGTTACTGCCTCTGCGATTTGAAACCTCAGGATGACACAGGTCTGTTTGCCTCAGTTTTTCTATTCAGAAATCGAGGGCCAAAGTACTCCGAGGCCATGGGAGGAAAAGCACCGTATCAGGCAGGCAGTCCTCGGGCGTAAGACACAACCAATTCCTGAAAACTGCGTCTTAAGGTGCAGCATTGTCAGTACCACTTTTCTCATATTTTTACCCAAATTACCTAGCATTGCAAGCTCAGTCATAGAGGAGTAATATCTGTGCCTCAGTTCCCTCATCTGGAAAATGGGGATTAAGACTGTGAGCCTCATGTGGGACAACCTGATTACCCTGTATCTACCCCAGCGTTAGAACAGTGCTCTGCACATAGTAAGCGCTTAACAAATACCAACATTATTATTATAACTAAACTCGTGAATTTATAGTCAGAGGTTCCACGACAGCGTAGCGTGGGGTTTTTTTTCACTTTATGAGAATGTGTTGCCCCAATCCCAATAACTCCTGACCTTCTAGCCTCTACTCTCTCCCGTTCTTGCCTGTGCCCTAATGCCTTAGAGTAGACTAATAAATCTACAATATCAAAGTGCTTAATCCATGTAAAACACTGAGCCAATTGTTTGGGAGAGTGCAATGGAGTATGTAGACGTGTTCCTTGCCGTCAAAGAGTGCACAACCCAGAGAGAGAAACACACGCTAAAATAAATTGCAGTAGGAGGAAGCAACGGTTTAAAGATAACGTGCGGAGTGTTACTGGACCGGAGATGGATGAATAAGTGTTTAGGGGATGTAAGAGGGCTGATGTAGCAGTGGGGATTAAATAGGGTCAGAAGATGAGAGGCGAATCTAGGCAAGCTTCCTGGAGAAGATGTGATTTCAAAACGGGTTTCAACATGGCGGGGGGGCAGTGGTCTGCCGGATGTGAATGGGGAGGCGGTTTTGGGCATGAGGGAGGGTGGGAGGCAAAAGTCAAGAGTCAGAGAGGTGAGAACACAGCACAGTGTGCAGGTTGGTTTGAGAGGGGCGAAGAACACGAGCAGAGATGGAGTGGGACACGTTAAGGAAGGGTGAGAGAACTGACTGCCTTAAAGCCGGTGTCGGAGTGTTTCTGCTTGATGTGGAGAAGCATGGGCAACCATTAGAGGTTTTTGAGGAGTGGGGAAATGGGTACTAGTATAGTAGAGTAAAACTCGTGTTGTAAAGCTGAAACAGTATAAATTTAGGATTGTAAGTGCTATTGGTCCAGCACTTCCACCCAGGACTGCCTGGGCTACCTCTGAAAGACCATTTTACTCTCTTCAGGGTTTAAAATGGGCAAATGTTTTACTCAATCAGTGGTATTTATGGAGTGTTCACTGTGCGCAGAGCACTATACTAGGTGCTTGGGAGGGTACAATACAACACAATTGGTAGACATGATCCCTTACCACAAGGAGCTTACAATCTACAGAGGGAGACAGGCATTAGAATAAATTACAAATATGAACATAAGTGCTGTGGGGCTGAGGGTGGGATGAATATCAAGTGCTTAAAGGGGTTAAGTTACTTGGGTAAGTCACTTAACTTCTTTGTGCCTCAGTTTCTTCATCTGTAACGTGGATTAAATCCAATTCCCACCTACTTAGACTACGAGCCCCATGTGAGACAGACTGGGTCCAACCTGATGATCTTGTATCTACCCCGGCGCTTAGTACAGTGCTTGGCGCATAGTAAATGCTTAAGAAATATTATTGTTCCTACAGATCCGAGTGCACGTGCATAGGCGAGGCAGAAGGGAAAGCTAGTAGGGGAAGTGAGTGAGGTCAAGGAAGCCTCTTGGAAGAGATTTGATTGTAGGAGGGTTTTGAAGGTGGAGAGACGGTCAGATATGAAAGGAGAGGGAGTTCCAGGACGGAGGGGGAATGTGGGCAAGGGGCAGGTGGTGAAATAGATGAGGCTGAGGTTCAGAGAGTAGGTTGGCATTAGAGGAGCGAAATGAGCGGGTTGGGTTGTAGTAAGAAATCAGTGAGGTCAGATAGGGAGCGAGCTGATTGAGTGCCTTAGAGCTGATGGTAAGGAGTTTCTATTTGACGTGGAAGTGGTTGAGCAAGTAGTTTTTAACCAGTCAGTATGTGCTGTAGAGATCAAGGGATGTTATGCATGGCCTGGCCCCCGTGGGTGCATATTAAACCTCGAATAAAAACATTTGAATGAATTCATCATTGGGAATTGAGTGTGTGGAGAGCATTGTACTAAACGCTTGGGAAAATATAGTACCACAGAGTTGGTAGGCGTGGTCCCTGAAAGTTCAGAGTCCAGCGGCCGGGACTGTGGGAAGAGCGAGGCTCCTGCCCGTGGCGAGGAGAAGCCCTAGACCACCCACTGTACTGTTTTTCATGATTGGACTTGCTTCCACGACCATCTCCCAAATAGAGGCAGAGCTTTTCAGTACCTAACCTGTGAGATCTACAGAAGAGGGGGACAATTGCAAGAAAATGGCAGAATGGGTATCTATCAGTTGTATTTATTGAGCACTTTCTGTGTTAAGAAGGCTTTACTAAACATTGGGAGAGTACAACAAGGTGCAGAGCATTGTTCTAAGCATTGGGGACGGCACAGTACGACAGAATTAGCAGACGTGTTCCTCGCCCATAACGAGCTTACGGTCTAGAGGAGTCGGTAGACACGTTCCCTGCCCACAATGAGCTTACAGTTTAGAGAATGTGAAAGTGTCGTGAATTAATACTATGCCTTTACTACATGCTGATCCCAAAAAGGGCGGAGTACCCTCCTAAGTTGCCTCCACCGCATTTTGCCCTGCGGCAAAATTCCTGATGATGCGAGAGGAGTGGAAAGAAATGTGGACAAGTTCTGGACGGAGGATCGTCTGTTGTTCTAGGGAACTGCATAACGTAACCCATCTTAGCAGGTGCCCATCGGGTCATGTATCTTTTTTCCCCTTCACTGCCATAAGTGATGTTTCATTTATCGCTTGCACCGTCCTTTCATCTGGTTCCCATTCTCTGAAGAAGAAAACAAATCTCTTCTCCCCCTTTCAGTGCTTATGGGAAATCATGTGTTGAGTTTACAGGAAAAGTTGCCTAATTACTGAAATGTGTCACAAAGTACTCCCTAGGGTTCTATCTCCTCTTTCTCTAGCAACCTTTAGCACATGCCTCTGGACTGACCTGGATTGTGTAAAGAACCTTTGGACCCAGATGAAGGAAAGGAGGAGGACACCCCATTTTAGGACTGGTGATTTGGACTCTGCTCCGATGTGGTGTTCCAGTTTCCTGTCTCCCACCCTCGCTGCTTCCCCCTCCAGTGAGGAGGGGGCAGCTAAAGGAAGGAGTTAGGGCAGCAGCGTTGAAATCTCAAGTTGGAGAGCATGGGTGGCGAATGCTAAAGAGGGAAGACAGAGACGGCATTGCATAAGGAATGCCACCACCCAGCCTGACGTCTTGACGAGCGGCTTTACCAGCCCGGTGTACCCTGGGGAAAAGGTATTTGTGGACCAGAGAACGTGGCGCAGTGGATGGAGCACGGACCTGGGAGTGAGGAGTCACGGGTTCTAATCCCGGCTCCGCCACTTCTCTGCTGTGTGATCTTAGACAAGTCACTTTACTTCTCTGGACCTCAGTTCCCTCATCCGTAAAATGGGGATTAAGACCATGAGCCCCACGTGGGACAGGGACTGTGTCCAACGCGATTCGCGTGTATCCACCACAGCACTTAGTAGGGTGTCTGGCAAATAATAAGCGCTTAACAAATACCAACATTATTTAGTAAGCGCTTAACAAATACCATAATTATTATTATTATCAGTAATCAGTGGGGACTTATAGTAGGGCGTGAGGGCAGTAAGGTTTAGGGAGCCAGACAGTGGTGAGGTCAGCAGTTCGTCGCACCAAGCGTTGGATGAATTTGCCGAGATCGAGTTCGGGGGCCGCTGGAGGAAGGGTTGGTGGGAGGGAGTGATTTGTAAAACTATACGAAATTGTGGTATGTGCTAAGTACTTACTGTGTGGAGAACGCTGTACTAAGTGGAGATCAGAGGAGTTGCAACCTAGGGAGGGGAGGATTGTGGGAGAGGGTTTGCCTGTAGAAGGCAGGGTGAAGGAGTTGGAGGTGAATGTGGAAGGAAGGTTTTAAGCAGATGGAGGGCTTGCTGAGCGAAAAAGAGATTGTTTGCAGGGGAGGAGGGAAGGACAAAAACTCAAGCAGCAACTAAAGGTTGCGAGCAGGAAAGCGTCTGCCCCCGGGGGATGGTCTTTGGACTTGTTTGGTGTGACTGGGACCTGTTAGTGCAATATGTAAACATCCACTGTGTAAAGAAACCATTCTAGGTTTTTAAGGAACAAAAAAAACACCCAATCCGCCCGCCCCGCCCCCCCCTCGAATGTGGCTCAATGTGGCCCAGGCACCCATTGATAAAATTGCCCCGGGGGTCATCTCCACTGACAAAAACCAACTTGGGAGAACGTTTGTGGGGGGTGAAGGCTGTTAGCAGACGGCCGGTTGTGGTTGGGACTGATTCTTGCATTGACATTTCTAAAAATAGAAGTCGTGTGTCTCCCAGGACTCGATACAGAACATGTATAAAATTACAAGAGAGCGGCTGCCTCCCCGGGTCCCTCCGATTGTGCACATACACGTATCGGGGTGCGCTTGCCATAGAAGGAGGAGGGTGCTGACTGCATCCCCTCCCTACCCTGCTCTTCAGATAGATAAGGCCCCAGTGGTTAACTCTGTTGGTGGGAGCAAGGGCTAGGGGTTTTTTTCCTTCCCCACTCTGCCACTGTGGATATGCTACTTACTGAGCGCTCTGCAGCTCCTGGGGAACCCAGCAGCAACGGGAGTGGGTGGCAAGGAGAACTCGACTCCCGCTGCTGTGGCTGTCCTAACTGTCCCAGTCAGCCACGTGGAGGATCTGCCTCAGCAGGGGGGGAGCGGGGAAGACAGGAAGCCAGCCACTGCTGCCCCCGGCTGCAGTGGATAAGATGGTGGCAGAAGGGGGTGGTTAGGTTGTTCTCTTCCCCCACTAACACTGGAGTTGTTTTCACTTCCTCTAGGGCTTCCAGTGTTGGGTACGAACGAGGGAGTTGAGCAGAGAGAGGACCGACTTGAATTTTGACCTTCTGCCTCTCCACTCCATTCAGTGAGTTTCCTGGTGGGGCCACGGGTGAATGGGTGTGTGGTGGTGAGGGGGAGATGATTCTGTGGGGCGATGGCTGAGGAGGGGCGGCCGGAGTGTGTGTCTCCGGGAGGGTGACTGGCGAGGAGGTTTCTGGGGTAGGTTTGGAGATGAGTGCCTGTGGGGCATGGCAAGGGAGGGACTGGAAGGGAGTTGTTGTGTGTGTGTGTGTGTTGGGTAAGGGGGTAATTGTGTGTGCATTTGTGTGCGTGGGGATAGAGAGTGCATGTGTCTTTGGTAGGGGACAGCGCAATGCAGGCAGGGATAGAGAGAATTAGCACGGCCTAGTGGATAAAGCACAGGCCTGGGTTCTGATCCCAGCTCTGCCAATTGTCTGCTGTGTGAGCTTGGGCAAATCACTTCACTTCTCTGAGCCTCAGTTACCTTATCTGGAAAACGGGGATTTAAGACTGTGAGCCCCATGTGGGATAGATAGGGACCGTGTCCAACCGGATTAGCTTGTATCCACCCGAGCACTTAGGACAATGCCTGACACATAGTAAACACTTAACAAATACCACAATTATTATTTTCCACCCGAGCACTTAGGACAATGCCTGACACATAGTAAACACTTAACAAATACCACAATTATTATTAATATTATTATTATGCAGGTGTGTGGGGTGGTCAGGGAGGTTGTATGTTTGGGGCATGAATGTTGGGGGTTTGGGGAACCTAGGTATCTAGGGAAGAAGCTTGTGACTGCTAGGGTGTGTGTCTGAAGAGATAGAGGGCTGCTCATGCATAAGGGTGGGTCATGGCTATTGGGAATATGCGAGTTTACCTGTGGTAAAAGAGGGGTGTGGGTTATGCTTGGGGATGGGGGTCTTAGGGAGGGGGAGAATAACCATGTTTATGTGTGTGGGACTGCTGGCAGAGTGTTTTGTGTGTCGCTTGTTGTGGATGGAGAATGTGTTTGCCAACTTGTCTGCTGTGTGGCCTTGGACAAGTCACTGAACTTCTCTGGGCCTCAGTTACTTCATCTGTAAAATGAGGATTAAGACTGAGCCCCATGTGGGACATGAACAGTGTCTGATTTGCTTGTATCTACTCCAGTGCTTGATACAGTGCCTGGCTCAAAGTAAGTGCTAACAAATACCATTTAAAAATAAAATAGGACTTTTCCCAACTGATCGGGGTGGAGGGCCCAACTGGAGAGGGGTTGCCTGTGATTAGAGCAACTGGGGGGAGTTGTATCTGGGGAGAGAGGGCAACTGGGGTGGGTTATGTATGTGGTCAGGGCAATTGGGGGGTTGTGTGTGCCTGGAGGGCAACTGGGGGGTTGTGTGTGGAAGGCAACTAGAGCAGGTTGTGTGTGGTGGGGAGGGCAACTGGGGTGTGTTTTCTGTGTGCGGAGAACAACTGGGGAGGGTTTTGTGTATGAGAGAGGGCAACTGGGGAGGGTTATGCATGTGGGGAGGGCAACTGCAGAGGGTTGTGTTAGAGAGGAGGACAACCTCGGGGGGGAGGTTTTGTGTGTGTATGGGGAAGTCTGGGAGGTTTGGATTTGGTGAGGGCAGCTGAGTAGGGTTATGTTTGGTGGTGGGAGGGCAGCTGTGGAGGGTTGAGAGTTTGTGTGGGATGGGCAACTGGGGAGTTTTATGTTCGGGTGGACATCTAGGGAGGTTGTATGTATAGGGTAACTGTGGAGATTGGGGAAGATGGGAGTCGGGGAAGGGATGAGTGAGGTCTGTGGCTGGAGGATCTACTGGGGACAACCAAGAGAGTTAATGGGTCGGCGGGGAGGGGTGGCTGGAGTAGGTTTAGGGTTGTGCATGTTTGCGTGCCAGTGGAGCTGGGAGGATACTATGGGGCCAAGGGGTGTTGGGAGGAAAGGAAGGATGGGGTTGCCCCCGTTCCCAGCTCACCAACTCCAGGCAAAGCTGGGCAAGTCTCCTAATTATAACTAAGTGCCTTTCAGCTTTTGGAATGGCCTCTCTGTGCAGATTTATCTTTTTGTTTGCCATCCCAATCCGTTTCCAACCTTTCTTGTTAGAGTCTAATCTGCTCCTTCTGGCTCAGAGATGGGAGATGGTGCATTTTTCTAGGATCTCCTGGGTCTCCAGAAACCTTAGCGTTTGGCCAGTTATCTGTGGGCTAGTTATTCTGAGAGTCCTTGGAGTTTCCAGCAGCCCTTGCCCACATTCCTGATTTCTGGGTCTGCCCTTGGATTGTCCCAGGCCTCCCCCGGGATCTCTGGGGAAGCCACGCCAGCCCAAAGCAGCTCAGGCCGGTCCTGAGGTCTACGGGACCGCAGGTAGGCAGGTCGGCAGACAGACCGGTGCCAGGACTTCCTTAGGGAACAGAAATGCTCTGAAGGCTCCAGAACTGCCAGAGCAACTCTGAATCCCTACAGGGTCCGTGAGTCCCGCTTATCTGTCAGGCACTCTTCTAAAAGCTGGCGTCGTTACAATTTAATCAGGTTGGACACAGTCTCTGTCCCACATGGGGCTCAGAGTCTAAGGGGGAAGGAGAACATTTACTGAATTCCCATTTTAGAGTTGAAATTGGGGCATCGAGAAGTTGTGACTTGCCCAAGGTCATTCATTCAGTCATTTATCGAGCACTTACTATGTGCCCGTGCCCTGTACTGAGACCTTGGGAGAGTACAGTATAATATTAAACAGACACATGCCCTGCCCACAGCGAGTTTACCAGGCTAGAGGGGAAGGCGGACATTAATATAAATAAATTTCAGAAATCCTGTTAGGCAAGCAACAGAGCCAGGAATAAAGCCTAGGTTCTTTGATGAGAGGCCAAGGGGGTCTGGGGGAGGGGCATGGAGGCTTTTGTTATGATGCCCTTCTTGGGACCGATCCATCTGTGGTGGTGGGAACTCTGTGCTCACAAGAGTCAAAGGAGGAAACTCATTCTGAAGGAACCTGGGAAAGTAGTTTTCAAATACCTATCAGCCCGTGGCTCTCCACAACGTCAGTAAAACGGACCCGGGCATTTCCCTGTAAGAGCTTATGCACTGAGACAAATGAGACGGAAATGGGCCACCCTAGAGGAGAACATCCAGGCATACCGTAATTCTAGGCAAAACAAGTATTACAGCGAGGTAAGTTAATGCTGGTGCATTTACAGACGACGGAGTTGAGGCCCAGAGAAGTGACTTGCCCAGGGTCACACAGCAGGCAAGTGGAAGATCCGGGATTAGAACCCAGGTCCTTCTGACTCCCCGGCCCGTTCTCTATCCATTAGGCAATGCTGCTTCTCGGTTATATCCCCAGAAACTTTAGTGGAAGAGCCCATAAATGATCCAGTTCATTTTCATTGGTTTCTAGATGTGAGATGGCTTTGGAAATGGTCCACACCCTGCCCCAATCTGCACCATTTGATCTTGAGTTGTGTAAAGTTGGTGTTTCCGTGATCCTGGGGTGTTGAGGTTGAGTTGCCTGTGCTGATGGGGGTGGGGAAGGCACAGATAATCTCCAGAGTTCACATTAGCCAGCGGTTACACATCCTCTTTCCCAACCAAACCTATCAAACCTGCTAACAGCCTCATTTAAATTTTGCCTCAGGATTGGGATATTTGGGTTTACCAGATGTGGAAGTGGGGATGAAGAAGGAAGAGTGGCACCAAAAGGCTGCCCTGGCAGTGTCTGCTCAAATTGGGTGTGTGAGCTCTTATGTTGGTTACTTATTTCCGTTTCTCTCTCCCTGTCTTTCTCCCCGCACCTTCCAGATTGTAAACTCCTCCTGGGCCCTGGGCTATCGTAAATTGCGATCTTCTTCGTATAACCCCATTGCCTACTACTGTGCTATGCACATTGTATGCGATTTCTATTCAGACGATTCCCAGATTTACTTCTCCAGCCCCGATCTCTCTCCTTAATAATAACAATAATAAATGGTATTTAAGTGCTTACTGTGTGCTAAGCACTGTTCTAAGCGGATGCGATCTTCTTCGTATAACCCCATTGCCTACTACTGTGCTATGCACATTGTATGCGATTTCTATTCAGACGATTCCCAGATTTACTTCTCCAGCCCCGATCTCTCTCCTTAATAATAACAATAATAAATGGTATTTGTTAAGTGCTTACTGTGTGCTAAGCACTGTTCTAAGCGGATGCGATCTTCTTCGTATAACCCCATTGCCTACTACTGTGCTATGCACATTGTATGCGATTTCTATTCAGACGATTCCCAGATTTACTTCTCCAGCCCCGATCTCTCTCCTTAATAATAACAATAATAAATGGTATTTGTTAAGTGCTTACTGTGTGCTAAGCACTGTTCTAAGCGCTGGGGTAGATGCAAGGTAATGAGGTTTTCCCGAGTGGGGCTCACAGTCTTAATCCCCATTTTACAGATGAGGTAACAGAAGATAAGTGGCTTGCCCGAGGTCACACAGCAGACAAGTGGAGGAGCCAGGATTAGAACCCACATCCTCCTACTCCCAAGCCCATGTTCTTTCCGCTAAGCCACATTGTTTCTGTGACTTCAACTACCATCTCTATGCGGATGATTCCCGGATCTACATCTCCAGCCCTGATCTCTCTCCTTCTCTGCAGTCTCACGTATCCTTCTGCCTTCAGAACATTTCTCCTTTGATGTCCCACCAACACCTTAAACTCATGTCTAAAACAGAACTCCTCAACTTCCCACCCAAACCCTGTCCTCCCCCTGACTTTCTGTCCCGTCACTGTAGATAGCACCACCATCCTGTCTTGTCTCACAAGCCTGTAACCTTGGCAAAAGTCCTTCGAATGGCAACTGGGAACAAACTCCAAGCTTTCGGAGAGATCCTTGGTTTTCTCCATGTCATACAATTTGATCTCCCCACTAGATTGTAAACTCCTTGAGTGCAGGCACAGATTCTTCAAAGTGCCTGCTTCAGGGCTTTGGACAGCGAAGGTACTCGGTAAAGACTATTGATTGATAGTAATAATAATAATAATGATATTTAAGTGTTTACTGTGCGCCAGGCACTGTACTAAGTGGTGGGATTGGACAAGTAAATTGGGTTGGACACAGTCCCTGTCTCACATGGGGCTCTCAGTCTCAATCCCCTTTTTACAGATGAGATAACTGAGGCACAGAGAAGTGAAGTGACTTGCCCAAGGCCTCCCAGCAGACAAGTGATGGAGCCAGGATTAGAACCTATGACCTTCTGACTCCCAAAGCTGTGGTGGTCATACAGTGGTCGCCATAATTATTTTGATGTTGGCAGTAACTACCTCAGTCACCTAGATAGGTTTGGATGTGAACTTTTCAGGGGTCTGCCAGAGCCCCTCCTCCAGCATTCCCCGTTTGCTGTCGTCTGATTGGGAAGCATAAGCTAGCTGACGTTTAGCCTTCTCATTTCTGGTGAGAGGCAACTTCCAGGTGAATTGGGAAGTATCTGCCATTTGGCACATGGAAGAGATGAGTTCTTTTGAACACTTCTCTAAATCCCAGTGAGAGACTGAAGAGGCAGTGGGCAGGAGCATGTTTTCTGTGATTTTTCAAACACGCCCAGTTCTGGCACAGGGCATGGCTTTTTAATTTATGTTTTGGCTAAAATATGTCTGGGAATTAAGGAGTGTTCTTCTGACAGCACAAGCTTACTTTCGACCCAGCGCACTGAATTTTCAGAAAACACTCCTTGTGCATGTGTATGTGTCTGCGTGTATGTGACAGAGAGAGAGACACGCATTGGATGTTTCAGTGTGAGTTTTCCTGAACATACTGTTTTGCAATAACATAGAAGAGAACTGGGTGTATCTTGTGTTTTCCTGTGCCGTCTTCCCACCCTGGTTCATTCTGGCCTCTTTTGAACTCCAGAGGGTGCCCACAACTTTTGTGTTAACTTCACTGCCGGGAAACATTGTGAATTAATCGCTCACCTGTCCTACTGGTAGACCAGACCAGTAGGACCAGTGGCTTCACTTTCTCTGTCCCTGCCCTGACCCCAGTCACGTATCTCCACCCGCTTCCAGTTCCATCATTTCCTCTCTGACCTGGACACGAGCCCATACCTGCCATTCTCTCCTTGGGGCTCCCAGCAGAAGATGACACTCAAGGCAGCGATTCTCAGGATTTCAAGAGGGTCGATCGGTTGAGTCGATTGCTGCTGGGTCCCGACTGTGTTGGTCAAAGCGTCGATGCAGCCTGGCGTTGCTGCGGACTGGTCAGTTTGGCAAGTGACCGATGAACCCTGTCTCCCTGACTCAGGCCGAAGTTTAGACTTGCCAGTTCTCCTCTTTTATTTTTTCCCTTTTTTGCAGCCGAAGTACAACGACTTATGCAGTTGAATTTGTGCCAGTTAGTTAAGGAAGTAAAGCGCTGGCATGAGGGGGCCTGTTGTAACTGCCACACAACACTTGCTTGCCTCTCTATATTTATTTACTTTCTCTTGCTTTTAGTCAACATCGGTGAAGCCTATAAATGTGGGCCTCGCTTCCTCTTGAGATCATTTTTGCTCAATCTGGAGATTGTCGTGTGGCTGTGGGTACACTCTGCCGTCGACTCGCCAGGCTCTCTCACTGGACCTAGCGGCACAAAGGACGAGCCTCTAGAAGACCTGTCACTTCCCTGTAAGTACAAAACCTTATTTGCTCCGAGGAGGGATGTGTTTTTCTTTTTCTGGTATTGATTAAGCGCTTACTATGTGCCAGGCACTGTACCTCTAGACTCTAAGATCGTCGTGGGCAAGGTATGTGTCTGCTATGTTGTTGAATTGTACTCTCCCAAATGCTTAGTACAGTGCCCTGCACACAGTAAGCGCTCAAGAAATCCGATCGACTGACTGTATTAAGCACTGAGGTAGCATGTAGTCAGGTTGGACACGGTATCTGTCCCACTTGGGTCTCACAGTCGTTATCCCTATTTGTGTAGATGAGGTAACTGAATAATAACAATAATAATAATAATGGTATTTAAGTGCTTACTATGTGCCAAGTACTGTTCTAAGCGCTGGGGGCGATACATGCTAATCAGGTTATCCCACGTGGGGTTCACAGTCTTCATCCCCATTTTACAGATGAGGGAACTGAGGCACAGAGAAGTTCAGTGGCTTGCCCAAGGTCACACAGCAGACAGGTGACAGAGCCAGGAATAGAACTCTCAGGCTTGTGCTCCTTCCCCAGTAGCACACTGTTTCTCTGCTATCCGAATGCTTAGGAAGCGGGGGGGGGGGGGGAACAAACCCCAGGGCTTATAGCATCTGCCTCTCCAGAAAGCATGCTTACTGTTGGAGGCTGGGCAGGGAATAAAAATAGAGAAATCTAAGCCCTCCTTTCATCTTCTCCCACTCCCTTCTGCATCACCCTGACTTGCTCCCTTTATTCGCCCCCCCCCCCCCACAAGCCCCATCCCAGTCCCACAGCAATTTTCTGTAAATGACATATCTGTAATTTATTTATATTAATGTCTCTCTCCCTCTCTAAACTGTAAGCTCATTGTGGGCAGGAAATGTGTCTGTTTATGGTTATTTTGTACTCTCCCAGGTGTTTTGTACAGTACTCTGCACACGGTAAGCACTCAATAAATATGACTGAATGAATGAACAAACAGTGGCACACCCCCGTTAAGGCCAACTGAAAGGCAGAGGCCGCCTTTCCTCACAGCCCACCTAAACCCCCACTGTGCGTTTTGGGGCTGGAGCAGTTGCTCTGAGCAAGCTCAGCTTGAAAATAAGGAACTAGTTTTCTAGGGGAAAAATATTTGCATGTCTTAGAAAAGTCATTTTTAATGTACAGTCTACTTTTTCAGAAGAAAAGTGACTCAAAGGAACGCCTTGAGATGTGGTAAAAGGATGACTGACAGATGTGTCAGCTCAAAATGCATATCTCAGGGCCCTCTTGGGATAAAATTCCTCATCACGTGTTGGACTTAGAACTCGAAACTTGAAATATTCCTTTAGAATATTCTGCCTTTAGATATTCCTTTAGAAGTGCCTAATTTGTTGATTGAAAGCAATATCAACATCAGCCCCAGAGCCACCTGCCCTAGGTAATAACTCCCAAGTGCTAGAAACTTTCTCGCCCTTTCAGGATTGAAATCACACCTTTCCAGAAATTCAAGAAGCCTCTTCCCAAATACGAAATGAAAAGACAAGCATTCCAGGGATGGCATGGAACTACCTTCGCCAAATTCCATTCAGGAATTTCCCGCAGCAGGGCTGAAGCTCCACTGGGATCTTGAAAGTTTTGAGAGACGGAAGTTCCCTGGGTTCTGGAGGAAAAAATCAGTGTCTGCTCGAGTCCCAGCAGGCTCTAACATCTGGAACGCTAATCACGGCAACTCTTTCAGGAATCGTATTCCCCTTGAAGATTTTTTCAGATTTAGCAAATCAGGTTCCTGGTAATATATACTGCACATGCCACAACGTAGAGCAGTTCATGAGAATTCCCAGACTTCTTCTGATAAGTCTTTAATTTTACATGTCCCTCTAAGCATCAGTTGTGAAAACGTAACTGAAATTCCACTAGGTTTCACATTGCTCATTTTGAGTATAAGAAGAATTTATGCGAGAGGGCTCTGTTTAGAAATGGACTTTCTGGAAGTGGAATGAGCCACTTTTCTTTTACCTCGTTAGTGTCCACAGTGACACTGGGGTCTTGGTCGGACAGTCATTTTGAGGCAGTGTAGTCTAGTGGAAGGAGAAGCGTCCTGAGAGCCAGGGAGTTTGAGTTCCAGCCCCACCCCTGCCTTTGACCTGCTGGGTGACCTGGGACAGCTGCGTAACCGCTGTGTACTTCAGTTTCCTCATCTGTCAAATGGCATAGTAGTTACCTGTCTCTCCCTGCCTCACAGGGGTTTCGTCCAGGTAAAATGAGATAGCTTTGGAAAAATAAAGCTATTCGATTTCAGTGTATTATCATTATTATCGCAATCCGTAACTTGTTTATATTAACATCTTTCTCCCCCTCTAGACTGTAAGCTCCTGGAGGGCAGGAACGGATCTACCAGCTCCTTGATATTGTACTCCCAAAGTGCTTAGTACAGTGCTCTGCACATAGCATGTGCTCAAAAAGTATGATCGTTTGCAGAACAGAAGAGGACATGGACTTATGGAACTACTTTTTTGAAGTCATGTTCTAGTCCAGATAATGACCAATAGATAATAATAATAATGATGGTATTTGTTAAGCGCTGTGTGCCAAGCATTGTTCTAAGCACTGGGGTAGATACAAGGTAATCAGGTTGTCCCACGTGGGGCTCACAGTCTTAATTCCCATTTTACGGATGAGGTCACTGAGGCACAGAGAAGTTAAGTGACTTGCCCAAAGTCACAGAGCTGTTAAGTGGCGGAGCTGGGATTGGAACCCATGACCTCTTGACTCCCAAGCCCGGGCTCTTTCCACTGAGCCACGGTGCTTCACCTCAGGCTTTCATTCTCCGCTCAGTTATTCAAACCCCTTGATGTTAAGACTTTCTTTAGTTCTGCTCTGTGGTACGGGACTTAGCAAGTTGAGGACACCTGCCAAAGTTTTCCTGATAATGACAGAGAAAGTCCACATCAACAGTCTTCCAGTTAGAACCTCACAGGGAACTAATTTTTTCCAGATTTTTTAAAAATTAATGAATAACCAAGTCAGGTTGAACCCACCTTCACTTCCCCCTCGTTCACTTCTTGTAAAGATAGTGATTCTTAAGATAATGCCTAAGAGAGTTACAAGGATTTAACTGAAACTGCAGTTTCAGAATTTGCTCAGAAGATGGAAAATATGAAGTAGGCCTAATTCTCTTAACCAAATTCAGTTCGTAGTATGGGAAAGAACAGAAGTGAAATTGTCTGCTCTTTCTGGCTTTAAAATTTGAAAGTTAGGAGGAATTTTGCCAAATGAAGGCACAAGGGGAAAAAATTGCAAGAAGGTATTTTTTTATGGTGTTCCATGGAGGCAAGCTGACTGGGATGCTGTATAATGCTGAAGAATATTGCTAAAGAAATTTGGAAGGGAAACAACCCTTTCCAAGAATTTCTGTAGCAATAACTAGTCTACTGACAGGACCACATGTAACTTGGTCTGTCTCATGGGAATGCTGGCTTTGTCTTTTATTTTGAGGGTACAGTTCCAGAGAATAGCATTCCAAGGTAATTGTAAAAACCAAATCACCTAAAAAAATAAGTACCTCACGATAAGGTTGTTTCAGTATCTTGGACTCACTAAATTTAAAGCGATGGTATTTCACGAACAGCAGCAGGTTAAGAAAGCCAACCAGCGTGTTAAACCAGTAATTAAACCTTTTGGTTGAAAGACCTATGTTTCTGTGGCTCTTGACAGACTGTGTGAACTTGGATAAGTCACCACATTTAACTGTGCCTCAGTCTTCTCACAAGCATTACCAGTCAGCTTTCGTTGCAACAACTTCCTTTGTAAAAGAACATTTAAAAGGTGTCTAAGTGGGCTTTTAACCTAATCAGTCAGTTCATTAAAAAAAAAATACATTTACAAACATCTTGAATTGTAGCCAAAAAGATCTTGCTGTATTCACTTTCTGCCCCATCCCTTTTCGGAAAGGGATCGTGGGAAAATTAATTTGAAGAGAGCAAATTACACGTCGGTGTAAGGTAGGAATAACAGAGGTGGTCCACTGGCAGTTTGGGATATCCAGGGGGAGCAAATTACTCCTCCCATAGAGTCAGTGGGGGAGGACGTAAAAAAAAGGAACACACCTCCCAATTTGCCTCCTCAAGTCCAGAAAGAAAAATGACCTAGTGTGGGTAAAGACGTCACAGCAATCCTCGCGGGAAAAAGCGTTGTCAGAATTCTGGGCATCATTATGTCCAGTGATTGTCCCAGTACTGATTCCGCAGTTCTGCTTTGAAGGTACGTGACGTGGGCAGGGAAAGCTGGACTGAATCGTAGTGGGGGAGGAAAAGAAGATAAAAAACAACCTACAAGATCGTAAGGAAGAGAGCATTTGGGATAGAGGCAAGAACCGTGAGAGAACATTAAACCCGTCATGCTTCTGGTGCTCAGAACTGCCTTTGTTTTCCTCTGGAAAGCCAGCGTGTTCATCTTCCAGGTGCCAATAAGGTGTTTTCCTAACGGCGTGAGGGTATGGAAAGGAGCACAGTGCATAAAAAGGGGCTTAGAGAAGCAGCGTGGCTCAGTGAAAAGAGCCCGGGCTTGGGAGTCAGAGGTCATGGGTTCTAATCCCGGCTCCGCCGCTTGTCAGCTGTGTGACTTTGGGCAAGTCACTTCACTTCTCTGTGCCTCAGTTACCTCATCTGGAAAATGGGGATTGATTGTGAGCCCCACGTGGGACAACCTGATCACCTTGTATCCCCCAGCGCTTAGAACAGTGCTTTGCACATAGTAAGCTCTTAACAAATACCATTATTAGTAGTATTATTATTATTTTATTTCTCACTTCGAAATCAGTGCGATTTCTTTCACGCCTTGGGTCAGCACGTACCCGGAAGGCCCAGTCTCGTGAGCCAAGCACTCCCGAACTAAGGCTAACAATACTTTCCGGGGCTAGTAGAGCAGGTTTGGATTGGGCTTGCAATGAAAGCTTGAACTGCCACCCAAGGAACACTGAGCTGAAAAAGAAAAAAACAAACCGTGAAGCAGCAAGTGGCTCATAGGAACGCTGAACTATAGAAGGAACCCCAAGAGGTCATCCGGTTCAGGCCCCTGCCACCACTTAGAGGGCTGACTAACCATGCAGGTTCAATCGTGGTAAACTCTTTCCTTAACCATCCGGGGGTTGGATCGAGAACAGGATCCGGAGAGTGCTTTGGCCAGGAGTAGACGTCCCCTCGGTTTTTCGGTCTCACGTCGTTTTTGCCCAGCCACTCAGAACCTGGTTTCTGCTGCATACTAAAGTTGTAAAGCCGTTGTTCTCTCCCTCCCCACGTAACACTCCCTTCCCCCCATGCCGCCAGCCCCCCCCCTTGCTTAATGAAGTCTGCATTTGGTAGCGGTGGTGCACTTTTCAGATTGCACTAGTAAAAGCAAAGTGATTGCATCTGTGGCTCAGTAACCACAGCGAGCAGCTCAAAATCCCCAATGGGACCATGATTTCCTGAGAGATAAGGCCGGAGAGCAAGGGTATAAATATATTGTCCTTTTTGGTATGACAGCTTCACTGCAATCTGATGACTTTCTTTCCCTCAGCTCATGTCCGTGTTTGTCGGCGGTTTGATCCCAGCCAAGTCCCGGGCCCGGCGGAGGCGGCTCGTGGGCCGCAGCGCTTAGTCGGACCGCAGGGCCGCCACAGAGATGGGGTCCCCTCCGGGGAAGCTGGACTTCCTCTGCAAACTGGGGTACGCCAAGGAGGATGCCGTCAAGGTGCTGGCCAAGCTGGGGCCGAGGGCGCTGGTCAACGACGTCCTGCAGGAGCTGATTCAGATGGGCAGCAGCCCTCATGCCGAAGGGAGTCCCGGGCCCCAGCTCGTCGCCCGGGGCGCCTGCAGCAGCACCGGAGCGTTGCCCAAGCAGCACCGCGGTGCCGATCCCGAACGGGAGACGGGGGACCCGACCGGCTGCTCCCTGAGACCCATCGTGATTGACGGCAGCAACGTGGCGATGAGGTATTACTCATTTGCTTGTCTTCTCCTGAAACTTTGCCTGGGGTGCTAAAGTCCCATGTCTCCCCATCCTCTCCCCATCCTCTTTCCTCCCTCTCCCCGTGCCCAGTTAAAATGCCCCTCCACCGTAGCTGGGATGGTTTCACTTTTCCGCCCCCTAAGGTTTCTGGGGAGCTTCATAGTTCAAGGGAGAGCAGAATCATTCACTTAAAAATATAGATGATCCTATCATAGTCTTACCTGACCACTGCCAGCTGCCTCACGTCTCTCTGAGACCCGTGTCCCTCGCTTTGTACACATGTGGTTCAGAGGGGTGGCACCCCTCCAGGGCAAGAGACTGTTTGGTCGGTCTGCTTAGTCACTGCCGGGAACCAAGAACCAACCGTAGGAAACCGTTTGTTAGCAGCTGGTAAGATGTTGCTTTTTTCCCCTCGCTAAAGCTGAGTCACAGGAGTGCCTCCAGATAGACTAACATTGTTACCCATGAGACCCTGTGTGTCATCAGATTGTCCAGGTGCCCAAATAGATGTCCCTCTAGACTGTAAACTCAGTGTGGGCAGGGGACGTGTCTGTCAACTCTGTTGCGTTATACTCCCCCAAGAGCTTAGTACAGTGACCTACGGACGGGTAAGCACTCCGTGAATACGATCGATGGATCGGAACTGGGTGCTCTAGGGATCAGGGCCTCCTCAGGCCGATGAAGATGAAAGCTTAGAGGTCAGATGAGTGGAAACAGCCCTGGGAGCACAAGAGATGGTTGGGCCAGACTGAATTCAGACAGTTGGGAGTGTTTGAACCAGGGCTCACGTGGAGCTATTCAAATGGGGGCAGGGGAGATCTCTTCCCTTTGCCAGCAGGAGGGAGAGGAGGAACGTGGAAGATTCAGAGCCTCTTCTCCCCATCCTTGACCCCAAGCAAAAAGAAAATCCTATCTGAGATCATATAGTCCTGAGAGAGCCAGAACGATGCAGCTCGTATCTGAAGCCAAAGGACTCGAGGCAGAGTGGAAAATTGGGGGGAATTTTGGAGTTGAGATCTCAAGAGAGTGTAGGTGATTGAAAGTGCACTCAAGCTGAAGAATGGAGAGTGTCTTGCCGTTAGAGCCAGTTTCTGATTCTAGTGGCTGACATCCTTGCTGAACCCTCAACATGGCTCTGTGTGTGTATGCGCACACGTGAGCATTAAATTAAAATTGTGCATGATGAGGATATTCATTAAATACTAGGTGCTAAGTACTAAGGTAGGTACAAGCTTATGAGATTAGGCACAGTGTCTGTCCCCCTTTCCCCCCGTGGGGCTCATAGCCTGTTTTGTCCTCATTTCAAAGATGAGAAAGCTGAGGCTCAGAAATCTAAACTGCGAGCCTGTTGTTGAGCGTGGTTTGTTTCTGTTGCCACATTATACTTTCGAAGCACTTAGTATAGTGCTCTGCACACAGTAAGCGCTCAATAAATACGATCGATTGAATGAATGAATGAAGTCAAGTGACTTGACTAAGGTCACAAAACAGGCCAGTGCCAGAATTGGGTCTAGAAACAGGGTCACCTGACTCTGTTCTGTACTGTTTCCACTATAGCTCATCAACAAAGATAAGGTTTTGGGGGATCAGCTTTATTGTCATTTTGAAAATAACGGTGTACTTCAAAGTAGGTGTTTCAGTTGGCACGATTTTCCGAATTCAAATTGGGTGAAATTACCAGTGAAAAACCGTAATCCCTCAGCCTGGTGGTTCTCCTGAAAGGCCTGTTTTGGTCTGAGATCCCAGAGTGTGGCACCTTCTGCAGTCTACATGTGGGATTTGGGGGCCGAAAGTAAGCTCATTTTGAGGCAGGGAATGTGTCTGTTTATTCTTGTATTGTACTCTCCCAAGTGCTTAGTAAAGTGCTCTGCGCACAGTAAGTGTTCAAATAATGCGATTGAATGAATGAATGAACTTCCCTAGCCCAGGATTCTGTGTCTCCTCATAATAAAATGAATGAGGATGCATGGTTTTCCGGCCTGCTCCTTCTCACTCCCAAAATAGATATTCCTTTTCCCTGCCCTAATCCTCAGTGCAAGGGAATTTCCAACCAGCCAGCTGCACCTCCAAAAAATAACGGAAGAACTGAAAGGGGAGAAGGAGACCAAAGCTCCCGGGATTGCTGAGCAGGAGGGCTGTTGGAAGCTAGGAATGGGCCAGGAGAGCCAGGAACCCAATATCTGTCTCCCCGCTGGGTCTCCCTGCCTCTCCTCTCCTGCCAAGTTCTCTCAGGCTGCTTCTCTGAACACCAGTTCCCTCCCTCCATCTTCAATAATGATAATAATGATGGTATTTGTTAAGCGCTTACCATGTGCCAAGCATGTTCTAAGCGCTGGGGGAGATACAAGGTTATCAGGCTGTCCCACGTGGGGCTCACAGTTTTAATCCCCATTTGGCAGACGAGGTAACTGAGGCACAGAGAAGTTAAGTGACTTGCCCGAGGTCACAGAGCAGACAGGTGGCGGAGCCGGGATCAGAACCCACGACCTCTGACTCCAAGCCCTGGCTCTTTCCACTAAGCCACGCTGCTTCTTAAAGCATTTCCCTTCAAGAGATTCAAGCTCCATAAATCGCACGGTCAGCTGTGTGCGTGTGTGCGTCTTAGTCTCCGTGTGTGTATAAATCTAGCCTTCCTTTTCAAAGATAACACTGACGGTGAGAACGTAGCATCATCAATAATAGCATTTATTGAGCACCCATTTTGTGCAGAGCACTGTACAAGGCTCTCCGCCAGTGCGAGTGGGGCTGAAAACAAAATAAGTAATTGCAATTCTCTTCAAGCTCCCAACGCGACCAACTCCAACTTCTGCCTTCCTCAGCCATCTCTTTCCCTGCAAGGCAACATTTTGCCCTAAGGTGTGTTTTTTTTTTTAAGGTATTAAAGTGCTCACTATATAGCCAGTACTGGTCTAAGCACTGGGATAGAGCCAAGTTAGTCAAGTCAGTATTTATTCTTCTCTTCTCCCCGGTGCCAGATCTGAGAGGATCCTGTAGTCCTTTGGACCTGCTTATGGGCATCTTAGGTTTCCCTGCTGCATTTTCCTGTTTTTAATTGGCTGCTAATATAGCTAAAAATATTTTTATTATCCATCAGTGGCGAGAACAGTATAACAGAGTTGGTGGATGTGTTCCCTACCCAAAAGAGCTTACAGTCAGTGGAAAAATAGATGCCCAAGATTGTGTGGCCATTCATATATCTCAGAGTCTCTTCACAACTCTTTGTGTTCGTGTATTTGCATGCGTGATCATAAAACACCCTCGAAACCCCGGTGAAGCCTCCTCACACATGGTCATGAAAAGGGAAGTAGGGGGGAAGAAGAGGTAAGGAGTCATTGTAAAAACTTACTACAAGACATAGATGGGGAGTTAGGAAATTTTGGTTCCAACTGTGGGCCCCTGAACTTTGGTGTGCCTCTAATGAACAATTTCTTGATGAAACTCTCCACCTCCCTGGGGTGTTTTGAGGGCACAGCGAGGTAATGGCCAGGAAGGTGCTTGAGAACCGAGGCACTCCACCCAAACCGGTGGAGGAAGCTGTCAGAAGTTGCTCACCCTGCTGATTGGAGCCAGCCTGATCCCCCACTCAACTTCTATTTTTGCTCGGCGAGAGGCACTCCAGGGCGGGCCTAGTGAAAAGAGCCGGGGCCTGGAAGTCAGGAGACCTGGGTTCTAACGGTGCCTCCGCCATGTGCCCGCTGTGTGGCCTTGGGCAAGTGCCAGTGTCCTCATCTGTAAAATGGGGATTCACTGCCCGTTCTCCCTCCCCCTTAGACTGAGCCCCATGTGGGACGAGGACTGTGTTTGACCTGATTATCACAGGGATTAGTGGTTGGCACGTAGTAAGCGCTTGACAAATACCCCGATTATTATGATTGTTCCCCTTGCACTCTGGAAGAACTGCCTTGGCTTCCTTTCTCTCAATCGTTCTGTGCATCTGACCAGACAGTTTGAAACTCTACCCCCAGAATAATAAGAGCGGTGACTGAATTTAAAACACGTGGCCCCACTATGCTTTCTAGAATCAGCTTATTGTAGAGGGATTGCTAAAAGAAATGAGAGTCAATTTGCCCAGGCTCCCTCAGAAGAACAATCGGCTAATTTTAAATACACCGGGGCCAAGAGCCAAATAAACAAGGAAAATGTTATATACTGAACTGCTACACCCTGTACCTAACAAAATTTTCCATCTGCTCATTTTTATAGCCAAATGGAATACATTTGGATCTTACAAGCAGGAGTCATGTCTTCATTTATCATTTCGCAAATGGAAGGTCAACTTTAATTAGGACTTCAAGAAGCACAGTGGTTTAGCAGATAGAGCAATAAACTGGAAAAGTTCATCCTTATTTTTGGCCGTACAGATCTGTGGCATGATCTAGCAAGTTCTCAGGCCCTCGTTGGTCTTCATCCGTAGGATGGCCGGGGAGGGACAGGTCCCGCCTTGCCCATCCAGCCATGGGGGCAGCAAAATGCTACGCACCTTGGGGAAAGGTAGAGAAGAATGAATCAGCAAGCACAGTTATTCCATTATGCAGACGTGTCTGCGTCTTGAATACTATTCAGTTCAGTTCCGGTGGCCGCTTTTGTACGCTTGCGGACGTGATCTGGTTCTCTCTCCCATTTTCCCTGTGAGTAGTTTATTTTAATGTCCACCTCTCCCTCTAGGATGTGAGCTCCTTGTGGGCAGGGAACCTATCAACCCCAAGGTATTGTTCTCTCTCAAGCACCTAGTACAGTGCTCTCTGCACACAGTAAGCACTCAACGAATACCATCGATGGACAGATGGATTGACTGGAGCAGCTTCTGAATGAGAATAGATGGAAAATGACAGGACTCCATGGTCCGGAGAGAGGCAGGCGGAAAAGGGCCCTCCCTGGCCTCCGTGGCGACGGGATCTGGGATCATCAGACGTTGTGGCACCAGGGCGATGGCCCTCGTTGGAGTTTGAGGATGGTTGATTCAAAAGAAACTAAAGGAAGAACTTCCCCTCGCAAGAGGGAGAAGTCAGTGGCTTTTATTAACCACGAGAAGTTGTGCGGGCTGAAAATGAGTTTGGGAAGACTGGTGGCCAAGTGTTCCTTAATGGGTTTGTGGGAGTTAGGAAATTATGTGCTAGAGTAACTTGCTAGATCGTGCCATAATGGGGAATGTTGGAGGGAAAAGTTAAAGCTTTTAGAGACTTTGAGGAAGATTTCAGTGGACGATGGATCCGCGATAGGAAAGTTAAGGGTCTGATGGGGGGGGGATTGGATATGATAAGGGGGATAGCTCCCACGCTGTTCCATCCGGCGTCCTTGATACCTGTTTGGAGATGAAGTTCTGGGAAGGAAGGTTCGTTTAGCTGTTCCAAACTGGCACTCTGGCATTTCTTCTGTTCTTATTTTCTTATGGTAACCCAAGTGGAACTGCCATGTTGCCAAGGTCATTTTTTTACCAAACTTTCTCTCTAGATGAAGCTGGGGCTTCAAAATGTCAGTTTCCAGATTCACTGAACAGGTTAATGACAGGTTTACTGTTTGCCTAAACTCCATCATTTTTAGGAGTACAAGTGTTCCAGAACGGTAACAGAATTAGGCCAGCAGTAATGCCCTGTGTTCTGGCTTCCTTTTTGGGCATTTTCTTAGGCATTCTTGATGGTCACCCTTTTCCCCCTGCAACGGGCCTACCCTTCTACCCACTCCATCTCTCTCTCGCATCAGTCTTTCCAATCAGTCTCCCACCATATGCTCACCCACTCTCTCTCTCTCCCTCCCCGCCCTTGCTGTTCAATTTGTCACTCCCTCACCTTTCCATGTTCTCTCATCTCATGCTTCTTGCTTCTCTGAGACTTCTCTATCTCGTTCTTTTTCATCCCTCACCTGTCTCTTCTTTTTCCCACCTCCTTTTCTGTCTCGTGCCATTCTGTTATTTCCTGTCCTGTATTTTATTTCTTGTTCTGTTTTCCTTCTCTTAATTCCCCGAGTAATTGCCTCTGTAAAATTTTTATTCTCTTTCTTTGTTCCTTCTCTCTTTCATCTCTTCCATAGGGTTTTCACTTTACTCTTTGGCTCTTTTATTTTCTCCCTCATCTTATTATGATTTCTTCTCTTTCCTTTTTTCTTTCATTATTCCCTTTTGTTGGCAGCAGCGTATGAGAGGAGAACCTCTTTAAAGGCAACAGACAAACCTAAGAACTTGGATACTCTTTTTCCTCCCCTTCCCTCCCTCCCCTCCTGTAGCATTTAATGCTCTGCCGTGTGTCTGCTGTGTGACCTTGGCCAAGTCAATTCACTTCTCTGTGCCTCATTTATCTCATCTGTAAAATGGGGATTGTGACTGTGAGCCCCATGTGGGATGGGGATTCTGTCCAACCCGATTCTCTTATATCCACCCCAGTGCTTAGTATAGTGATTGGCGCATAGTAAAGCACTTAACAAGTACCCAAATTATTATTATTACTAATGTACGTACCTTTTCATTCATTCAATCATATTTATTGAGCACTTACTGTGTGCAGAGCACTATACTAAGTGCATTGGAAGTACAATTTTAAAGCTTGTCACTTCCCCTTTTCTGTAATTTCTTTTAGTGTCTATTTCCCCCTGCCAGATTGTAAGCTCTTTAAGGTTAGAGAGAGTGTCTGCTAACTCTGTTGTACTCACCTAAGTTCTTAGTACAGTGCTCTTCCCAAGAGTAGCACTCAATCAATACTGTTTTTTGATGGATCGAAGAGTTCTTAGGAGAGCTCATTATTAGTGAATTTGCTGGCAATCACTTTAGTGGAACCCAAAATATATTCCCATACTCTCTACCAAACTCCCTATTGACCCCCTATCTGTACTTTTATTTATTAGTATTCTTTGTTGATGGAGATAATCCTTGCTTTTCTGATGCTATACAGCTGCTTTTAGGGGGTTTGCTGAAATGCAGTAAAGCGAAAACCGTAATGTGGAAAGCATACGAACACACACACACACATACACGTCCCTTTCAGACACCACCAAGTGTTTGCAGATGAGTTCACATTTCACCCACCTGCCCTCTTGCTTTGTGGCTGATACATACAATGTACACGGCCACAATACCGCAATTCTTTCCTTTTCTTTTTGTTTTCTATTCTTTTGATTTGTTGTTTTTCTTAAATCGTTCTCGTGTGAACCTGCCACCGTATTTGTGAAATTCGAGTGTGAAGAAGTTAACTGCTTCTTCAGAGAAGCAGCTTTGCCTAGTGGATAGAACACAGGCTTGGGACTCAGAAGGACCTGGGCTCTAATCCTGGTTCTGCCATTCGTCTGCTGTGTGATCTTGGGCAAGTCACTGAAACTTTCCCGTGCCGATTCCTCACCTATAAAATGGGGATTAAGTCTGTGAGCCATGTGTGGGACGTGGATTGTGTCTAACCCGAGTGGCTCGTATCTACCCCGGCACTTAGTACGGTGCCTGGCACATAGTAAGTGCTGAACAGGTGCCATTTAAAAGAAAACAATCACACCAATACAGATTGGCGATCTAGAACCCAGGTTTGAATGGAGCTGCTCAGCGCATTGACTATCACTGTAGTGGTTCTTCTCAGTCGGTAGTATCGATTGAGTGCTTATTGTATGCAGAGCACCGTTAGGCGCTTGGTAGGTTCCCAGAAGGAGCTGACAATCTAAGTGGGCAAAACAGTCATTCAAATCAATTGCGGGTACAACAGAGGCTATGCCAAGCAGATAGGAATCTGCCCACCCCCTGCACCTAGCAGGTTCCCTCTGTCCTGAGAGAGGTGAACAGCCAACACACCCAGTGGCTGCCTCCAACACCCTGCTGGTCGGGGCGAAGGGCTTGGGCCCCCGCCAACTCCCTGAGACAGGGAACCTCAGTCCGCTTGAAGGGAGAGCAGACCGAGAGCAGTCCCATCCAGGTGGCCTCCTGACAGCACGGGTTCTTGGGTCCCGACATCGCGAGCGGGTCTGATACCAGTCAGGAGCAGGGAATCCGCGATCGGCAGGACCCTGCGACGTGGAGGCTCCCGCCCTCCCTGACCCAATGCCAACCTTGAGAAGCGGGAGCCCCGGCCCGGGTCGATGCCCTGCGGGATGGCGGTGGGAATTGACGGTTGGTTTTCTGAGCTTGGCGGGGCTGCCTCTGGTTGAGAAGCCCAACTCTCTGCTAGAGCAGAGCGGGGCAGTTGGTGACGGTTGGCAGGAAAGTTCGGGGCCCCCTCCCACAGGAGAGTTCGGCACCACTCAAGGTGGGTGAGGCAGGCAGGCTGTCGGGCAGCGTCTGTCTCCCGGCAGAGTCAGTCAGTCATATGTATTGAGCACTTACCGTGTGCAGAACGTTGTACTTTGGAGAATACAATATAACAATAAACAGACATATTACCTGCCCACAATGAGCTTACAGTCTAGGGAAGGAAGGAGAAACGGGGGAGGCGGAGTCAGGTTTAGAATTTCCATCAGTTACTTGTACCACGGAACTGATCCCTGGGCATCGCAGAAGCATGTGGAGTCAACTTTGGGACAGCGCCAGTCCCGTCTGGCCACGGGGTGGTCAACTCACTCGAATTGTGGCTTCAGGGTGGCAGTCCATCCCTTCCGTTGCAGCTCCGCTTTGGCGCATTCATTCAATAGTATTTATTGAGCGCTTACTACGTGCAGAGCACTGTACTAAGCGCTTGGAATGTACAATTCGGCATCAGAGACAATCCCTGCCCAGTGAGGCGCCCCGAGGGGCCGGTGCCACCCTGCAGGCAGCCGGGCCACGTCTACTTTGGCAGGGGAAGACAGGAAGGAGTGGATGGGGCTGCTCTTTCCTCCCCGGTTTTTGCGGGGAGGCCATATGAGGTATAGAAAAATAAAGGGCAGCTTTCAAGGGCTATTATTATGGGGGTAAACATGACTTTGCGGGACGTTTACGTATGAGCTAAGGCTTATCTTGCAATGGCTATGTCTAGATGGTCCATAAGCGTGGCTCAGTGGAAAGAGCACGGACTTTGGAGTCAGGGCTCATGAGTTCGGATCCCAGCTCTGCCACTTGTCGGCTGTGTGACTGTGGGCAAGTCACTTAACTTCTCTGGGCCTCAGTTCCCTCATCTGTAAAATGGGGATTAAAACTGTGAGCCCCACGTGGGACAACCTGATTCCCCTGTGTCTTCCCCAGCGCTTAGAACAGTGCTCGGCACATAGTAAGCGCTTAACAAATACCAACATTATTATTATTATTATTAATATTGAATGATGGTTGGCTGCAAGATCAATCGTATTTACTGAGCACTTACTGTGTGCAGGGCACCGTACTAAGTGCTTGAAAAGTACAACACAACAGACACATTTCCTGCCCACAACGAGCGTACAGTCTAGCGGGGGCTAAGAAGAGTTCAATGTTCCCTAAGGAGAGAAATGACAGACCCCTAGTTAAGCGAGTGATTTTAGAAAAATATAAGCCTCATCGCCTGCCCAGCATTTGGGGAGTCCTGACGGGTCAGTCGGGGGCGGGAGGGAAGGAGCCTTCTCCTGGGCTGGAAAATGGCCACAGGTGATGAGAGAGCAGGATAGAAGGCCTTTTGCCTCCCCTTCACCCCCGGTGAGAGTCAACCAGTTCTGTGGCTCTTTGTCAGTAAATGGTATTCATTGAGTGCTTACTGTGTGCAGAGCACTGGACTAAGCGCTTGGGCGAGTACAATACAGTAGAGCTGGTAGACATTCTTCTTGCCCAAACGAGCTTCCAGTCTAGAGAGTGTCTTTGTGTATGGTCTCCACCCTGCTCCTTCCTCTAAGGATCTCTGAGGGTACATACCTGGTGGCAGGCGTGACTTCCCCTGAATAGACCTGGAATGTCCTTTCCCCTCTGGACAGTCGGTTTCCCCATCTTCAAAACCTTATTAAAAGCACATCTCCAAGAGGCCTTCTTTGACTAAGCCCTCATTTCTTCTTCTCCCACTCCCTTCTGTGTCACCCCTGCTTTTGGATTTGCACATGTCTGTCTCCCCTTCTGGACTGTAAACTCGTTGTGGGCGGGGAACATGGCTACCGACTTGATATATTACACCCTCCCTAGTGCTTAGTACAGTGCTCTGCACACAGTAAGCGCTCAATAAATACGATCGGTTGGTTGATTGATTAGAAACAGCGAGGCGCAGGCCCACAGAAGTCAGATGGCTTCGGGCCTTGGTAAAGCCTGTCTCTGACTCCCTGCCTTTTGCTCTCTGAGCTAGAGTCAGAGTCTGAAGGTTCAGAGGAAACTGAGGCAGCTGGATTTTGTGGGGCTTTCTTCTTCAGCTAAGGTGAATTTTGTAAATGATTTCCTTGGGAGTTTTTCAGTCTCTTGTATGCTGGGGGTTTTCTCCCCAAGTTCCCCTTGCCCCCTGTGAGACCTGTCATTGGAGGAACTGAGATCTGTAGGTGAGGGCTTTTCCTCCCTTGCCTAGAGCATTTTTGTGGCAGGGAGGGGAAGAGGCTCTCCCCTTCTCCCTCCACCTGTCATATCACTATTTATTAACACCACGATATCCACTTCTGTCACCGCAAACGTTATTGGCCCAAGAGCTCTGCGGCCCTTCCTTCCCTTTCATTTTTCCTGTTTTCTGCCCAAGATGTGAAGAAGCTGCAGCGTGAAGGATCAGGTTAGACCCCGGGAAGAATTTCCTGACCGTTGAAGGTTGCGGAATTTCTTTCGCCAGATATTGCCGCTGGTGGGGCAGATCCTCATGTGTCTGGGATAGTGTAGATGTGGTCTTGGCTGCAGGCAGAGATGCAGGGGATGGATGATTGAGCCCTGAAAGCCTGGAAGCTCGTTGTGGGCAGGGTTCTCTGTTGTAGTGTACTCTCCCAGTGCTTAGTAAATACCATTGATGATGATGATGATAGGACTCAGCAGTCTGGGGGTTGTCACCGCCTGACTGGGCTTTGGGCTGGGTCGAACCAGGCCCAAAAGACAGTTCTGGGCCGACTCATACTGGGGAGAGTTGGCTCGAGCCGCCCCTCCTGCTTCTCTGCCGACTAGGGTCAGGGAATGAGAGGAAGTGGGGTGTGAAGCGTTGAGGTAAACGGGTGGTTTTTATTAAGCTCTTACTTTGGGCCAAGCACTGTGCTGGGGACGGTACAAGATCATCAGATCGGACCCGATCTAAGAGGGAGAGAGAACAGGTATTTCATCCCCATTTTGCAGATGCGGGAACAAATACAGAGCAGGTAATTGACTCGTCTAAGGGCGTACGGCAGGCATAACCAGATTAGAACCAGATCTCTTGACCGCCCATCGAATTCACTTTCCAGTTATCCACGTTGCCTCCTGCTGTCCCTCAGGTGGTGCGTTCAATTTAGCGAGACTGTGATCTCCGCGGGGGACAGGGATTGTGTCCAACCCAATTAGCTCGTATCCATCCTGGTGCTTAGCGCAGTGCTTGGCACCTGGTAAGGGCTGGAGTGACATAGTTATCATTATTATTATTGGTGTTTAGATGATGGCCCTAACTCAATCGCCTTGCCTCTTCCTCCTATCTTAACTTTCCTCTCTCCTACTGCAACTCAGCCCTCACAGTTTGCTCCTCTAATGCCAACCTACTCACCAACCTTGATCTCGTCTATCTCGCCACCGACCGTTGCCCACATCCTGCCTCTGGCCTGGAACTTCCCCCGTCTTTTTATCCGACAGCCAATCACTCTCCCCACTTTTAAAGCCTTATTAAAAGCACATCTCCTCCGAGAGGCTTTCCCTGACAAAACCCTCAGTTTCTGTTCCCACGCTTCCTTCTGCATCGGCCTTGCATCCTTTATTCATTCAATAGTATTTATTGAGTGCTTACTATGTGCAGAGCACTGTACTGATAAGCGCTTGGAATGTACAATTCGGCAACAGAGACAATCCCTGCTTATTCACCCCTCCCTCAGCCCCTCAGAACTTAGGTACATATCCGTAAATTATTTCTTTATATTAATGTCTCCATCCCTCGACTGTAAACTTGTGAGCAGGGAATGTGTTTACCAACTCTGATGTAGCACTTTGTATGGAGGAATACCAATGGAATTATGGTATTAACAGTATTTTAAAATAATTACATTTATAACAGTGCAGAGACCTTAAGTGCTGTACTAGTGGAGTCTGTGACCAGAGAATTGGCGTCTTCTACGCTGTTAACAAAGCAATCACCAATGGCCTTTTTACTTTTTTTCTTTAATGAGGAATAATATCGCATGTAGAAAAGACCACTTAAAGGCTTCATATATATTCTTTTAAATCAGATCATTATTTAATAACTTGTATACATTGTTAGAGCGGTAAACATTTCTGAAGCCCTTTGTCTTTCGTGGTAGATTGAACTGTATCACTTCTAAACTGCAAATGGGAGTGTTTTGTACATGTCTAAACCCAGTATGCACTCTGTAAGTACGACTGATTGATTAATTAGCCCCTGTAGGCCTTCGGCTGACCTAGTCCTGAGGTCCCAGAGCTCAGTCAGGGTTGGGCTGGGCCTGGGCTCAGGTTGGGAGAGAGCCAAGGGCGGAAGCGGAGCCAGAGCCGGATGAAATGGGGCAAAGGTAAAACAGTCTGTGCCCGTCCACCTGTCCCAGGATGAACCATCTCAGAGCGTTTGGAAGCTTCCTGACCCGTTTCCAGTGCCAGGGTACCCGGACTGGGCACTTGTTGGTTTTATAGGGGCCGAGCTGTCCCTCGCTGGTGTGTACGTGTGTGTGCGTGTGCCTGTGCCCCGGGGCCCGAAGTGCAGGTGGGCCGGGCATCCGGCGGCCCCACGGCTGGGCCTCTTGACCCCGCAGCGGCCGATGTGGCTCCGGGCGGGAATGTGGGGCAAGCCGCTCTGCGTTCCTGCAGCTCCGGATGAGCCAAAGGCCCGGGACCCTGGGGGTCCTCCCGTGCCCGCCCCGGGCTGCGGCGTGCGTCCGAGGGGCACCCGCCGCCGTGGCCTCTGAGGGGTCACGCTCCTCGTCTCGCAGTTCCCCCTTCCCGCCCCACGGTGCCCTGGCTTGTCGCAAGGGCCGGCTGCTCAGGAGCCGCCGCTGCGATGGCTCTTGCGGAGGTCTCAGCCCCACCCTCACCCCGTAAGTCGGTTTTTACTTCCACACCTGCACAGACCTAAGATCCTTGGCCTCGGTCAGACTCAGCTAGGTGAGCACGGGACCTCCCTCGACCCCACGGGGTGGGGCTGGATCCCCGCTGGAGTGGAGCTTGCTCTCACCCCCGAGGATGGATTAGCCCTGAGGGCATGTGGGCACTTGTCCGGGAGTTGGGGAGGGCCAGGCCCAGGACCGAGGAGAAGCAGGGGTGGGGCCACACTCCTTTTGGAGTTGCAGCCGCCTGCCACCCCCCTCCCACCGTGGACCATCCTTCTCCCTAGCAATGGCACACCAGGCTTCCCCACCCTTATTATTATGGCATTTGCAAAGCGCTTACTATGTGCAGAGCACTGTACTAAGCGATTGAGCAAGTACAGAGTAACAATAAACAGGTACATGCCCCACCCACTTATTCCCTGCGAGCTTGTAGTTAATCAGGTTGGACACAGTCCTGGTCCCACATGTGGCTCACAGTCTTAATCTTCATTTCACAGAGAAGGGAACTGAGGCACAGAGGAGTGAATTGACTTGCCCAAGGTCACCCAGCTGACAAGTGGAGGAGCTGGGATTAGAACCCAGGTCCTTCTGACTCCCAGGCCCGTGCAGCCTCCACTAGGCCATTGGAAATTTGGCTTTTGGAGCAAGAGTAGCTTGGTCCTGTGTACTGCTCGCCTACTCCAGAGGCCAGAGAGTGGTTATTTGGGAATGTTTTGAGACCAACAGGATGGGCTGTGGAACCCCTGAGCCATTTCTGTTGCTCAGGGACACTTTGGCAGTTCTGCTTATCGAGGCAACGAGAGACGTCTAAGGAACAATCCTATGAGTGACAGAGAGAGAGAGAGAGAGAGACAGAGAGAGAGAGAGAGAGAGAGAGAGAGAGAAAGTGTGTGTGTGAGAGAAAGAGAGAAGCAAACAGCATGGCATAAGGGACAGAGCATAGGCCTGGGAATCAGAAGGTCATGGGTTCTATCCTGGCTCTGCCACTATTCTGCTGTGTGACTTTGGGTAAGTCACTTCACTTCTCTGGGTCTCAGTTACCACATCTATAAAATGGGGATTGAGACTGTGAGCCCCATGTGGGACAGGGACCGTGTCCAACCCGATCTGCTTGTATCTACCCCAGCACTTAATACAGTGCTCGGCACATAGTAAGCATTTAACAAATACCACTATTATTATTATTATTATGCATGCTCACACGTGCACGGACCCTCACCCAATCGCCTGTGTTATCAAAAACTTGGCTTTGGAGGAATTAATCAGCCAGGATCAAAGAAGGAATCTGAGGCTTTTATTGAAGTCATTTGTATATCTTCTTCAAGATTGTTGGCAGGAGTTTATTTTAATGTTGTCTTGCACTAAATAGTGCACACATTTCCTTGTGCCAGGGCAAGCAAATTCAGGGAAATGGCTTGGTCACTTTTCTTTACCAAGGAGCCTCATTAGAAGCAGTTGGCCTGGTGGAGGAGTAAGCCGGATAGTTTTACACCCTTCCGGAGCCTTAGTCGAGGGACAGTGATTGAATCCAGGATTCTTGTCGGTAGATGATTTTTGAGCCCATTATCCTCCGTCCCGATTTATGATTTTCCCCCAAGTGAGGGGAAAAAAGAATCGTAAGATTTTAGCAGCACTTCTTTAAAACTCCACAGCAAGAGTTTCTGTTAATAGTCAAACAGGAAGTAGTAATAGTACTAAGCACTTACTGTGTGCAGAGCACTGTGAGTACAGTGGGTACCATGCTGTCACGGGAGTCATGAAATGTGAACGAGGGTAATCATAATAATGATAGTATTTAATAAGTGCCAAGAACTGGGTTAAGCGCTGGGATAGGTGCAAGATAGGTCAGACAACCCCTTACCGACTCAGGCCTCAAAGTAATAATAATAATAACAATAATAATAATGTTGGTATTTGTTAAGTGCTTACTATGTGCCGAGCACTGTTCTAAGCGTTGGGGTAGACACAGGGGAATCAGGTTGTCCCATGTGGGGCTCACAGTCTTAATCCCCATTTTACAGATGAGGGAACTGAGGCACCGAGAAGTTAAGTGACTCAAAATCAAAGGGGCTACTCCATCTTAATCCTCCTTGACCTTTCTGCTACCTCGGACACTGTTGTCCACTCCCTTCTCCTGGAAAAATTCTCCAACCTTGGGTTTCATTGACCCGATCCAATAATAATAATAATGTTGGTATTTGTTAAGTGCTTACTATGTGCAGAGCACTGTTCTAAGCACTGGGGTAGAAACAGGGTCATCAGGTTGTCCCACATGAGGCTCACAGTTAATCTCCATTTTACAGATGAGGGAACTGAGGCCCAGAGAAGTTGTGACTTGCCCATAGTGACACAGCTGCCAAGTGGCAGAGCCGGGATCCTGGTTCTCCTCCTATCTCTCTGGCCACTCGTTCTCAGTCTCTTTCACTGACTTCTCCTCTGCCTCCTGCCCCGTAACTGTGGGGGTCCCTCAAGGCTCAGTTCTGGGTCTCCTTCTATTGTCCATCTACACCCCCTCCCTTAGAGAACTCTTTCGCTCACGTGGCTTCAACTATCACCTCTATGTGGATGATTCCCAAATCTACATCTCCAGCCCTAATCCCTATCCCTCTCTGCAGTCATATGTCCCCCGATTAGACCTTGAGCCCGTCGTTGGGCAGGGATGGTCTCTATCTGTTGCCCAATTGTACATTCCAAGCGCTTAGTACAGTGCTCTGCACACAGCGCTCAATAAATATTATTGAATGAATGAATGAATATTTCCTCCTACCTTCAGGAGATGTCCCGCCGACACCTCAACCTTAACACATCCAAAGCAGAATTTATCTTGCCACCCAAACCCCATCCTCCCTCCAACTTTGCCATCACTGTAGATGGCACCATCATCCTTTCTATCTCACAAGCCCATAATCTTGCCGTGATCCATGACTTATCTCTCTCATTCTGCCCACGTATTCAGTCTGTCACCAGATCCTATTGGTTCACCCTTCACAACGTGGCTAAAATGAGCCCTCTCCTCTTCATCCTCAGTGCTACCACCTTACTCCAAGCACTTACACTATCCCACCTTGTTTACTGCATCAGCTTCCTTGCTGACCTCCCCGCCTCCGGTCTCTCCCCACTTCGGTCTATGCTGCCAAGATCATTCCTCTACAAAACCGTTCAGTCCACATTTCCCCACTCCTGAAGAACTTCCAGCAGTTGCCTCTCCGCCTCTTCATCAGACAGAAACTCCTCACCATAGGCTTTTCAGAGCCCTCAATCACCTTGCCCTTTTCTACCTCACCTTCTGATTTCCTACTATAACCCAGCCCGCGCACTTCGCTTCTGTAATACCAACCTACTCACTGTACCTCCATCTCGCCTATCTCACTGCCGACCTCTTGCCCACGTCCTGCCTCTGGCCCGGAACAGCCTCGCTCGTCATATCCTACAGACGACCGCTCTCCCCACCTTCAAACCCTTACTGAAAACTTAAAAAGAGCCCTTCCCTGACTAAGCCGTTCTTTCCTCTTCTCCCACTTCCTTCTGCATCACTTGGACCCGTACCTTTATTCACCCCTCCCTCGGCTCCGCAGCCCTTATGTAACCTATCCGCAGTTCGTTTATATTAATGTCTCTCTTCCCCTCTAGAGTGTAAACTCATTGTGGGCAGGGTACGTGTCTACCCCATCTGTTATAATGTACTCTCCCAAGTGCTTAATACGGTGCTTTGCACACAGTAAGTGCTCAGTACATAAGCACTTAGTACTGTGCTCTGCACACAGTAAGCGCTCAATAAATACGATCGAATGAATGCATGAATGTGGTGATTTGATTTTACAGATGAAGAAACTTAGATCCAGATAAGTTAAGTAACTTTAGATCTCACAGCAGGCAAAAGGGGACCAGAACTAGATCCCTACAGAAACCTGGGATCTTGTGCTCTTTCCACTAAACCTTGCTGGGGCGGGAAGGATGTGCAGCGCCTTTGGAGCGACCCCTGGGTAACGGGGATAGGCCAGAGTGCAGAGACACTGGGCGAAACACCCGAGTTCTCCCCAGTCACACCTGGCACCTCCCCGGGGCTGGGGGCGTGGATGGGAGAGAGAGGCCACAAGGGAGCTCTGGACGGAGAGGAAATAGGTTTGCGTTTTCCCTAAAAAGGATCGATTCAATGAATGGAGGCATTCCAAATAATAACGTTGGTATTTGTTAAGCGCTTACTATGTGCAGAGCACTGTTCTAAGCGCTGGGGGAGATACAGGGTAATCAGGTTTTCCCACGTGAGGCTCACAGTCTTCATCCCCATTTTACAGATGAGGGAACTGAGGCACAGAGAATTTAAGTGACGTGCCCACAGTCACACAGCTGACAAGTGGAAGATGCAGGAATCGAACCCATGACCTCTGACTCCCAAGCCCGGCCTCTTTCCACTGGGCCACGCTGCTTGTCTCAGGCAGTCCTTGGGTTTGATCGTACAATTGCTTCCTGAAAAACGCACCTTAAAATGTCGGTTGGAACCGGTTAGTAATGGGGGCTCGGTCACCGAACCGAGGACACCCACCATGTTTTTTGTTAAAATTACCCTGAACGGTCAAAACAGTAAATTACAGATGAATAATATAGCAACATATATTGAGTCATAGAGGTTCCATGACAGGGTAACCGAGCATTATCTCATCGAAAGTAAACTCATCAAAAGTAAACTGGATGTGTGGACTCTCTGCGGTGTGTCTACCTGGTAACATAGTAAGCGCCTCGGCCTCATCCGCTCTTCACCGCTCCTCCCTCCCTCCCTCCACCCCTGCCCCCCACCTCGCTTAACTTTTCTCTCCCTTCCCTCTCCCCCATTCCATCATTGCAGCTTTTGAAATAGACTCCCCAGTTTCTCAGGGCTCCCGTGTACCTCCCTCACTCCCAGAACTGAGCCACAGAGGAAGTAAGTGTTGTAAAGTCAAAACTTGATGTTGTCTAGCTGACACAGTATACATTTAGAAATGGCCAAATTGCCATTTGGGAAGCAGCGTGGCTCAGTGGAAAGAGCCCGGACTTGGGAGTCAGAGGTCATGGGTTCGAATTCCGCATCTCCCACTTGTCAGCTGTGTGACTGTGGGCAAAGTCGCTTCACTTCTCTGTGCCTCAGTGACCTCATCTGTAAAATGGGGATTAAGACTGTGAGCCTCACGTGGGACAACCTGATGATCCTGTATCTCCCCCCATTCATTTATTCAATAGTATTTATTGAGCGTTTACTATGTGCAGAGCACTGTACTAAGCGCTTGGAATGAACAAGTCGGCAACAGATAGAGACAGTCCCTGCCGTTTGACGGGCTTACGGTCTAATCGGGGGAGACGGACAGACGAGAACGATGGCAATAAATAGAGTCGAGGGGAAGAACATCTCGTAAAAACAATGGCAACTAAATAGAATCGAGGCAATGTATAATTCATTAACAAAATAAATAGGGTAATGGAAATATATACAGTTGAGCGGACGAGTACAGTGCTGAGGGCATGGGAAGGGAGAGGGGGAGGAGCAGAGGGAAATGGGGGGAAAAGAGGGTTTAGCTGCGGAGAGGTGAAGGGGGGGGTGGTAGAGGGAGTAGAGGGAGAAGAGGAGCTCGGTCTGGGAAGGCCTCTTGGAGGAGGTGAGTTTGAAGTAGGGTTTTGAAGAGGGGAAGAGAATCAGTTCAGCGGAGTTGAGGAGGGAGGGCGTTCCAGGACCGCGGGAGGACGTGGCCCAGGGGTCGATGGTGGGATAGGCGAGACCGAGTGACAGTGAGGAGGTGGGCGGCGGAGGAGCGGAGCGTGCGGGGTAGGCGGTAGAAAGAGAGAAGGGAGGAGAGGTAGGAAGGGGCAAGGTGATGGAGAGCCTCGAAGCCTAGAGTGAGGAGTTTTTGTTTGGAGCGGAGGTCGATAGGCAACCACTGGAGGTGTTTAAGAAGGGGAGTGACACGCCCAGATCGTTTCTGCAGGAAGATGAGCCGGGCAGCGGAGTGAAGAATGGACTGGAGCGGGACGAAAGAGGAGGAAGGGAGGTCAGAGAGAAGGCTGACACAGTAGTCTAGCCGGGATATAACGCTTAGAACAGTGCTTAGAACAGCACTTAGCGCTTAGAACAGTGCTCTGCACATAGTAAGAGCTTACCAAATACCAACATTATTATTATTATTATTTGCCATTTCCGAGTGCCTCGGACGATCATAAATTCTGGACTGCCTGTGATCCTATTGGATGAAAACAAAAGGAATAATATTCTGATCAAAGCAGCCATCCTCCATTTGGGCGACTGGCTCATCTTTATAGTCCAAATAAATCCTCGGGTCAGATACGTTGAAATACCGTTTGTGACTGTCTTGACCCGTGCTCAAAGGACGTAACTCCCTGTCGCTGCCACCTAACCGTCACTCCCATGCCCACCTTGTCACGGTGAGCCTGGATGGGGAGGGAGGGTGGCGATGACCCGGTGGCCCCGGGCCCTCCCCAGAGACCGTAGCGGGGCAAGTGTGCAGGCCTGAAGGCAGGCACGGCATCGCCGGCAGCCAGTGGAGACACTGGGGAGGAAACTCCGCCCCGCTGGTCTGAAGGGGTGAAACTACCCCGGGCCCGCGGCCAGATGAGATCACGGCCCTGGCTGGCAGGTGTCAGTGAAGACATTTGCGGGAGGGGTAGAGTACGTCCAGACCAGCAGAAGAACTGAACAGTCTTCTGGAATGGCGTGACTGTAATTTTCAACATTGTCCTTTTCCTGTATCTGGCTGTAGGTATGTCCCTCCTCCCCTGCTTTTCCGGCGTATACATCGCAATTGGGGTATTTGCTATTTGAGAAGCAAGTGTGACAGATAGAGGCCGGGCCTAGGAGTCAGAAGGTCATGGGTTCTAATCCCCACTCTGCCACATGTCTGCTGGGTGACCATCGGCAAGTCACTAAACTTCTCTGGGCCTCATTCCCCATTTTACAGATGAAGGAACTAAGACTGTGAGCTGTATGTGGCACAGGGACTGTGTCCAACTCGATTAGCTTGTGTCTACCCCAGCACTTAGTACAGTGAGCCCATCCACAAGTAGCCTCAGAAAAATGCCAGGGAGGAAGTAATTGTCCAGAACAGTGACTCTCAGTTGTAATTGCTTTATAATCTTTTGAGTGACCTATAAAAGAATCAAAATAATAAATGGTACTGTGGAATATTTCCTTTTTCAGAGGGCATATTAGGTTCATACTTACCTCAATACCTTACCCTTTTTTGTAAGGTATTTGTTAAGCACTTGTCATGGTCTAAGCACTGGGGTAGGTGCAATTTATGTTGGACACGGCCCCGGGTTCACATTCTAAGTCGGAGGGAGAACAGGTATTTAAACCCCTTTTATAGATGAGGTAACTGAGGCACAGAGAGACTTTCAGTGACTTACTCAAGGTCACACAGCATGTATGTGGTGGAGCTGGGATTAGAACCCGGGTCCTCTGGCTCCCAGGCCCCTGCTCTTTCCTCCAGGTCATGCTGCTTCTCTTTCAAACCGTCTGGCTTTCAGGCTGATTCGACAGAGAGACTTGCCGCCGGCTCTTCATCTCTTTCTTTGCTTTCTACCACTAGTCACGGAAATAAGGAAGTATTCTCTTGCCGTGGGATTCAGCTCGCCGTGAACTGGTTCAAGGAGAGAGGACATACCTACATCAAGGTGTTTGTCCCATCCTGGAGAAAGGACCCCCCACGCTCTGATAGTCCCATTACAGGTATTCTGCAGCCAACGTGCTTTGATTTTCTTGGGGCTAAGGGTGGGGCGGGTCCAAAATTGCAATACTGAAGCCTTACGGAGACTATTCACAGACCTGTAAGATACTTCAGTTCCTGAAACATCCCAAGGCTTCATAATTTTTTTTTAAATGATGGTATTTGTTAAGCACTTACTATGTGTCAGGCACTGTAGATACAGGGTAGTCGGATTGGACCCAGTCTTCTGTGTCCCACTTAGGGCTCAAAGTCTTAATCCCCATTTTACAGATAGAGGAACTGAGGCCCAGAGAGGTTGTGACTTGCTGAAAGTCGCAAAGCAGACAAGTGTCAAAACTGGGATTAGAACCCATGACCTGCTGACTCCCAGGCCCGGGCTCTATCCATTACGCCATGCTGCTAATCGAAAGCAAGTTGGTCCAATTCTTAGGAAAATCAAATTCTAGGAACTACGACATTGCACAAAATTTATATTTGCTTAAGTGTTTGTCTTGAGGTTTCCATCTGCCCAGTTTGGTGAGTATTCCTGTGAGTATTCCAGGAAGCAGGAAGCAGAGTAGAACGGGACAAAACCCGAGACAGAGCCCGGGAGCCGAGTGTTCTCTCCGTAATCCGCGGTCCTGCAGAAGCGGCCTAGTGCTGAGCCGGCTCCTTCCCTGCCAAAACCCTGAGCTCTGTGTCGCGGGCGTTCCATCCGGGAAAGCCACGAGTCCTCCTCTCCCAGGTGGCAGCAGGAAGTTGGAAGTAAAACCGGGGGGAAGCCGGTACTTACTGTTCATGGAAACCACTAGACCCAAGGCCCCATTAAGTTTGGTTTTCACTGCTGCCCTCAAACATCCCCTTTAAATTCCGCCGCCCCTAGAACCTGACCCCAAGGCTACTGCCCGGTGGGGACGACCAGCCCCGATGATGAAAAGACCATCAATTCCACTGTGATTTCATTGAGGCTCAGCACCCAGAGTTAGGGTGGACAATAATAATAATGATGATGGTATTTGTAAGCGCTTACTAGGTGCTTGGCACTGTTCTAAGCGCTGGGGTAGATACAAGGTAATCAGGTTGGCCCATGTGGGGCTCACAGTCTTCACCCCCATTTTACAGATGAGGGAACTGAGGCCCAGAGAAGTGAAGCGGCTTCCCCAAAGTCACACAGCTAAGTGGCGGAGCTGGGACTAGAACCCACGACCTCTCTTTCCACTAAGCCAAGCTGCGTCCTCCTATAACTGACCCCCCCGTCCCAGTCGGGGCTAGCGGAAAGAGCCCAGGCCTGGGACTCGGAAGACCTGGCATCTGATCCCGGCTTTGCCCGCTGGGTGACTTTAGGCAAGTCACCGAGCTTCTGTGCCTCAGCTTCCTCTTCTGTTAAAAAAAAAAACGGGGATGAGATACCTGCTCTGCCACTTGTCAGCTCTGTGACTTTGGGCAAGTCACTTAACTTCTCTGTGCCTCAGTTACCTCGTCTGTAAAATGGGGATGAAGACTGTGAGCCCCACGTGGGACAACCTGACTCCCTTGTGTTTACCCCAGCGCTTAGAACAGTGTTCTGCACATAGTAAGCGCTTAACAAATACCAACATCATTATTATTATTACCTGGTCTCCCTCCTATTTTGACTGCCTGTCTCACGTGAGACAGAGACGGTGTCCACCCTCATTATCCTAGTGCTTGGTTGAACGCTTGGCCCACGGTGATTATTAAAGACCTGGGAGGGTCAGACTCCGTACTCCATCAGTGGGTCTGTCACTCACGTTCTTCCCCGTTCCTCCCTCCCTCCCCGCCCCACCTCCTTGGTTTCAGAGCAGCACGTGCTGGAGGAGCTGGAGAAACAGACGATCCTGGTGTACACCCCGTCCCGCAGGGTGAACGGGAAGCGGGTGGTCTGCTACGACGACCGCTACATCGTCAAGGTGGCCTACGAGAAGGACGGCATCATCGTCTCCAACGACAACTACCGGGACCTCCAGAGTGAGAACCCCGAGTGGAAGTGGTTCATCGAGCAGCGACTCCTCATGTACTCCTTCGTCAACGACAAGTAGGTGGGGGCGCCGAGGGCGGGGCCGGGATGGGAAAAGGCTTTGCGGGGCCTCCCCTGCTCTTCTCCCGTTCGGGCGGCCGCTCGGCCCGGGGCCCAGTGGCTAAGGGTGCCGGGAGCCGGCCGGGCGACCGTGGATTCCCCGAGCCGGGTCGGATCTCTGCCCACGCTAGGGGCCCCAGTACAATCAGGTCTCCTGACTGGGTCCTGTGCTGTTTTCAATCGGCCCCACTGCTTCTCAGGAGAGGGAAAGCAGAGCAGTTCCGGCCCGGGGCCGTCGCCCCTGAGACTGCCTTGTGCGAGACCTGAGGAACTGCTGGAGGTGGGCCTCTGGGCAGCGAGGGGCAGCCCTGGCTCTCTTAAGACCTTCTCCTCCTGCTGTTGCTTCACCACTGCAATCATTAATCAGTCTTTCGTATTTATTGGAGCACTTACTGTGTGCACAGCACTGTACTGAGGGCTTGGAAGTACAATAAAGTTGGCATCCTGCAATGTTTGCTGGGATGAAAAGGACAACTTTACAGGTCCTGCTGCTGCTTTTTGGGGTGGTGGGACCACGACGGAAAAATTCAAAGCTGTCCTATCTACTGTAGGACAGCTGGTCATCTTAGGCTGCCCGGATGGCCCCAGAGACCCTTCCCTTTCCGGGGTAGGATAACGCAAATGGACTCTGATCTAAGGGAAATGCCAAACTGAGAACAATCAAAACAATCAGCAGATATATTTTATGCCCAAATCAACAGGTGACTCTTCAGCTAGTTCATCCATTTTCTACCTTTAAGAAAGCAGGACGTCTCCCCCAGGAAATTTTGCATTTGTTCCCGGAGAGCTTCCGAGCTGCATTCATTCTCCTTTTGAGAAGTCGGGGTGAGGGGGCCAACTTAAGCTTCTCTCCAGCCCCGAAGCCACCTAGGTAGACCACCAGTTCCCTTCGTGTAGACTGTAAGTTCGTCGTGGGTAGGGAATGTGTCTGCTATATTGTTGTATTGTACACTCCCAAGCGCATAGTACAGTGTACTGCCCGCAGGAAGCGCTCAGTAAATAAGCCTGGTAGGCTGACTGGAACAGATCAGGGCAGGACTTCCATGTTTGTCAGCTTGTGCCTGAGCCACTGACCCTGTGGGCTGGCCAGATGACCAAACCCAGGTCCCTGTGTCCGGTAAGCGGGGCAGGCTTCTTTGCCCGTGCTTGCAGGGCCGAGCGGGGCTCAGGGCCGCGGAGCCTGGCAGCACGGGTCCTCTCGGAACTCTCCTGGGCTTTCTAGCCTCAGATCTGGGGTTTCATTTTTCGTTCTTGGCCATTTCAAACACAGGGAGCCGGGCTATTTAGTGTTCGCTGGCCTCCGCATTGACAATCGTCAATCTCCTGTGGCCTATAAGAAGGCAATGGGAAGCACGGGCCAGGTGCAAAATGTCAAAGATCCAGAAGATGATATAAAATGGAGCTGTGTGGCCTAATGGGTAGAGCACAGGCCAGGGAGTCTGAAGGACCTGTCTGCTTGGGTGACGCTGGGCAAGGCACTTTACTTTTCTGTGCCTCAGTTACCTCATCTGTAAAATGAGGATTAATACTGTGAGCCCCGTGTGGGACATGCATCCAACCCGAATAGTCAGTCTCTATCCCAGAGCTTAATACAGTGCCTGGCATGTAGAAAGCGTTTAATGAACACTGTAAAAAAAATGCAGGAACAGATCAGTCAATGGTTTTAGACTGTGAATCCATTGTGGGCAGGAATGTGTCTATTGTTATACTGCACTCTTCCAAGTACAAAGTGCTTGGAAAAATATAATACAAGAGAGATGATAAGACACAATCCCTGCCCAGAGGAACTTACAGTTTAAAGGGGGAAACAGACATTCAAATACATTACCAAAATGGGAAATGGCGGAGCATAAGCATATGTACGTAAGTGCCGTGAAGGTGGGGTGAATTATTACCCAAGTGCTTATCGGATACAGATCGAGTGCAGAGGTGACATGGAGGAGAGAGCAGGTAGGGAAATGAGGGCTTAATCAGGAAAGGCCTCTTGGAGGAGATGTGATGTTTAGGAGGGTCTTTAAGGCAGGGATAGTGGTGGTGTGTCAGATATGAAGGGAGAGAGAGTTCCGGGCCAGAGGGAGGACATGGGCAGGGGGTCGGCAAAGGGGTAGACAAGTCTGTGGTACAGAGGGTAGGTTGGTGTTAAAGGAGCGAAGTGTGCAGGCAGGGTTGTAATAGGGGATCGGCGAGGTATGGAAAGTTGGCAGTTTGTTGGATGCAGGAGTGAGTGATGTGGACTGAATGGTTTTTCAGAAAAATGATCTAGGCAGCAATGTGAAGAAGTCAGGACTGGAGTGGGGAGTCAGCAAGAAGGTTGATGCAGTAATCAAGACGGGATAGGATGAGTACCTGGTTCAGCAAAGTAGCAGTTTGGCTGGAGAAGAAAGGGTGGATCCTAGAGAAGTTGTGATGGTGGAACAGCCTTCATTCAGTTACTTGATTTTCTGTGGCAGGTTCTGTCATTTGCTTGAGTCTGGCTTTCCTCTCACCTCTGCCCCACTAGCCTCTAAGAGTGATGCTGTCCTCGTGTGACCGCCCCCATCTTCTTGGCAAATGTTGGAGCCGTCCCACCTTTACCCTCACCCACCTCAGCTGCCCCCTCTAGCATCTGGTTGGACTCAGGAGGCCTCCAGAGTTTGCTATTATCTGCCCCCCGCCCCTCGTTCTTCACCGAAGCATCTAGATTTGTACCGAAGGGAGAAGTGACCAGAGTCAAGTAGCATGAATACGAGAACGCTTCAGGCAAGAGGTGACTTTTTTGGCAGACTTTGAAACAAGTAATTTGTGGGAAAAGGGCCACAGGGAACGGGAAGAAGGTTCCAGGTTGTGCCGATAGCATCAGCGACTGATGATGGTATTTGTTAAGTGCCTACTATGTGCTAGGCACTGTACTAAGCACTGGATACAAGCAAATCGAGTTGGACACGGTCTCTGTCCCATGTGGGGCTCAAAGTCTCCACCCCCATTTTACAGATGAGGTAACTGAGTCACAGACAAGTGAAGTTCCTTGCTCCAAGTCACACAGCAGACGAGTGGTAGAGCTGGGATTAGAACCCATGACCTTCTGACTCCCAGGCCCTATCTATCCACTACATGGAAGAACCACCAAATGCAGGGGGCAAGGAGATTTGCTTGGTCAGAGTCGAGAGCCCGAGCAGAGGCGACGAACCCTTCCGAGAGGGAAACCTAGAAACTTTTGAGTTCCAAGAGAGGCCTCTTTCCAAGCTGCCTTGGGGGTGAGAACACTGTTGATGCTGTAGAGTGATGGGGCCAAAATGTGCGTCGTGGACAAAGAGGCTGGCTCTCCTGCCACAGCAGCCATAAGTGGGAGGAGAAGACCCAGACCCCCCAGCCGGGAGCGATCCCGGGCTGGCGAGGGTGGAGACCGATCGATCCCCTAATGGTGGCTGCTTTCCTTTTCAGGTTCATGCCTCCTGATGATCCCCTAGGCCGCCGTGGACCCACGCTCAACAATTTCCTGAGCAGAAAGCCAAAGCTTCCTGAGCCCTCCTGGCAGCACTGCCCATATGGTAGGTCGACAGGATACCTTTAGCTCCAAGAGGTTGGTACGTCCTGGGGGTGGGTGGCTGACGGGTCGGCAGGATGGGCGGTGGGTACGGGCGGCGGAGAGTCAGAGTGGGTGGCCGCACGGTAGCCGAGAGCAGGGGGGTGGCGCTAACAGAAGGCGAGGAGAGAGAAAAACGATGAGTTGACAGCGTGGCTTGATCTTTTCGTAGACTGAAGGCCCCTTCACGGCTGCTTCCTCTGCAGAACGGGCTCGGGGCAGGGCTTCTGTGTAGGAATAATAGTAAAATACGGATAGATTCATGGTAGGGATTAAGGAGTGGCTAAGCAATCCGTCATCTCAAACGAAGTTGGGTATCTCTAGAACCCTAAGTGTCTCTAATACCTACCCCTGGCTGTTAAAGCCCACCCAGGTTCCTATTTCGCTTTCCTCTCCCTCCTTCTCTCTCTCCGCCCCCCCCCCCCCACGCTGTCCGTCTCTCCCACCTCTTTTTGTCTCTCTCTCAAACGCTGTCGAGGTGTGTCCAATTCAGAGCGACTCCATAGGTACATCATCTCCAGAACGTCCCATCCTTTACTATAATCCGCAGCCCACCAATGGCTCCTCTGCTGTCGTAGTCATGGTCTCCAACCTTCTAGCTGCTGGTCTGCCCCTTCCATGTCCTTCTGGCATGTGTATCTGTCAAGTGTTCTTGGTAAAAAAAATACTGAAGTTGTTTAACCTTGCCTTCTTCAGTCATTCCTAATCTTCCTCCTTTCATTATTTTTTATCACTGTATATTTTTTTCCTACCTCCTATCCTCCTAGACATTTTCTTTTTTCTTTTCCCAACTTTTCTGTTCTGTTGTGGCTCTTTTGTGGGGTACCTAAATAACAATAATAACGATACTTGTTACTCTGTGTCAGGCATCGTACTAAGCACTGAGGTGGATACAAGCAAATCGGGTTGGACGCAGTCCCTGTCCCAAGAGGGGCTCACAGTCTCAATCCTCATTTTACCAATGAGGTAACTGAGGCCCAGAGAAGTGAAGTGACTTGGCCGGGCAGATGTGCATTCACTGTTTCCTCCTGGCCCCATCGGCGACAAGGCCCAGGCTGAGAGTGGTCCCCCTGCCAAGGGGTTGTAGACCAACCTTGGAGCCAGCCATACTTAAGCCTTGAAATGTCGAAGGGGTCAAAGGCAATGATGAAAAAACACAGCAGTCAGAGGGCAAGTAATGATACTTAAAGAGCCGCGATGGGCTCGGCCCCGGGGCTAAATAATAATAATAAATAATGTTGGTATCTGTTAAGCGCTTACTAGGTGCACAGCACTGTTCTAAGCGCTGGGGTAGATACAGGGTGATCGGGTTGTCCCACGTGAGGCTCACAGTTAATCCCCATTTTACAGATGAGGGAACTGAGGCACAGAGAAGTGAAGTGACTTGCCCACAGTCACACAGCTGACAAGTGGCGGAGCAGGGATTCGAACCCTTGACCTCTGACTCCCAAGCCCGGGCTCTTTCCACTGAGCCACGCTGCTTCTCTACAACGTCTCCACCCTATCAGGGCTCCCAGAGTGAGTGGGGGTAGACAGATACTAATTCAGTTTTACAAACCAACCAAGCAAAGTATAGGGAATTGTTCTGAAACCTGTGCTTTCACTATGTCTGGGGAGGAGACCACTCTTGAGGGAGTGGGGAACTTTCTCCCCCCGATGCATATGGATACAGTGTGATTGTGTGGGTGAGGGGCATGGGGCAAGCATAACAATGCACCTCAAGTAACGTACCTGGTCGAGTGGATAGAGTAAGGGCTTGGGAATCCGCAGGACCCGAGTTGTAATCCCAGCTATGCCACTTGTCTGCCGGGTGACCTTGGGCAAGTCACGTCACTTCTCTGTGCCTCAGTTCCCTCATCTGTAAAATGGGGGTTAAGACTGTGAGCCCCACGTGGGGCTGGTATCCACCCCAACCCTTAGTAAGCGTTCAGCAAATACCGCGATTATAATTATAATGCGAGGGTCTTCGGGACTTTGGCCCCTGGTTCTGGCAGAGTGACTGTGCTTGGAGGCGGGGATCCCCAAGCACCAGCTATGGAGGCTGCGGCCACCCTAATTAGGGTTAGGCGGGGGCACCTGGGCGCCAACATCCGTCTCCGGAAGGCCACGGCCACCTGTCGTCGGCCTGGCAGGAGGTAAAGAGGCCGATTCGGCCTTGGGCTGGTTCTTGACGTAAATCTCAGGTCGCCTCTCCTCCTTGTTTCAGGCAGGAAGTGCACCTATGGTGTCAAGTGTAAATTTTACCACCCAGAGAGACTCAATCAAGCCCAGTTGTCGGTGGCGGATGAGCTCCGAGCCAAAACAAAGGCCTCTTCCAGCTCTGAGGAGGAGCGGCTGGCGGGCGGCGGGGCCGCCAAGCCCGAGGCGGTCAGCCCGCTGCCCGGGACTCACCCGCAAGGATCCTGGGCTTCCCGAGGAAGCAGCGGCAGCAGTCTCGGCAGCGGCAGCGGCCTGGGGCCCAGCTGGGCGGAGGAGAGGTTCCGGGCGCCAGCGGCGGGCACCTGGGCGGACGGTGCCCGAGGGAGATGGGAGCCCGAGCAGGGTTTCTCCCCGCCGTCCCACGCTGGAGATCTCGGGCTCGTGGAACTGCGGCTCTCCCGCGTGGAGTTGAGCGACGTGGCGGTGGGCCCCGGGCGGCGCCGGCCGAGCCCCGGGCCTCCTCTGGGGTTAGACGACGGCGCCCCGGGTTGTAACTGCCAAGCCCCCTTCCCGCCTCGGAGGCACGGCCCGGACTGCGGCTGCTTCCTCCGAGACGGGCCCCCGCCCGCTCCGGGCGCTTGCCGACAGGTCTCTCCCAGTTGGGCTATCTGCCCCGGCCCGGCCGGGGGAGGGGTGCCGGCACCGGAGACCCGGACCGACTCTTTGGTCCCCACGCACCTCTCGTCCAAAGCGGGAGCGTCAGCTGACCGGCGGCAGCATCACCGGCCTCCGCAGCCGCGGGTCCCCTACAGCTCCCGCAGGCTCCCGGCGGACCAGTTTCCCGATGGGCGGCGAGCCGACGAGACGTGGAACGCCCCACAGCCCGGGCACATCCGGCCTCCGGGGGCGGCCGGCTGGGGACACGGCCCCTCGTCCCCCGCGGGGTACGAGTACCTCGCTTACACCGCGCTGGCCCAGGAGCGCGCCCGCACCGCTCTCTACAACCTCTTCCCCCATCGGGAGGTGGACCGGGTTTTGGCCTCGTGTCCCAACCTCAGTGACGTGACTAGTATCGTTGAGCTAATTCAGGAGCACAGGAGCTTGCCCCGCTTAAGGAGCTCCCTCGAATAGTTCAGGGGCCGGGCGGGGGCTCCGCGTGAATGCATTTAAGATCTCAAGGCCGTAATCGTCTTCCGAGGACATTTAGGGAGCGGTCCCACAGCTCTCCATCTTCATCCCCCACCTCGGCCGGTGAGCTTCCTCCTCGGGACAGCTGAGAGTGGAGGTATCGTTTTAGAGCTTCCCCGTCATTGAGCCGAGCTGGAAAGGGCTTTCCCTTGTGAGTCTGAGCTACATCTGAGTGTCCCCAAACTAGTGGACCTCGATCTTGCTCTTCCCAACTTGCAAGGAAGGGGCTTCCACGGCCTCCCAAGTGACTCCGCCCCCCTCGCCTTCCGTTAACTCCTCATTCTTCCTCTCTAGCTTATTTCCCACAGGCCGTAGTTCTAACTTGCTTTGTCTTAAGTTTCTATAGGTCATCCCTGCGCCTTCTCATCTCCAAACCTGAGTCCCCGGATTATACCGTTCAACTCCGAATATTTTTTTGCTCTGTTATGTTCCGTCGTCATGGTGCTTGAGCCGGTGTTAGAGAGAAGGCAGGGGGAAGTCCCTGTCCACTGACAGCCTAACAGCTGGATTTGGTCTGGAGAACTCCCCTCACTACTGCAGAAGTGGGTGGAAACCAAGGCAAAGGAAAGGCCGGGGCCGGTGCTTTTCTCTGCCCTGCCGAGCTTCCACTTGCTCCCTGGAGACCCGTGCTGAGCGACAAAGTCCTACTTTCTGGACTGTGGTCTCCCAGGCCTCAATTTCAGCTCCTTAGTAGTGACTCTTGACTGACCGCTCTGCGGGTTCTCCCTGTTCATTCACACCCCGAGTGGGGCCTGGGTCTCTCAGGGATTTCTGCTCTAACCTGACCCCTGCCCAGCCCTGACCCCCTGTCACTGATTTCCCCCTGTAGCCAGTCACCCCCATCTAACCGAACCCTAGCTCTTTCCAGCATTTGTCATCCCTCTCCTCAGCAGCAGCCTCCGCAACGGATTGGGTGCTTTCGGGCCTAGTCCCCGACCACTCCCCATTTTACAGGTGAAAAAGCGAGGAGGGCCCAAGAAGCTCCACGTGCCCCATGGACTCATAAGATCCGTTTGCATCACAAGGCAGGGACGTGTTCGGGGATAATTTTTCAGAAGAAAACTAGTTTTGCCTTCCTGGTGTGGCTGAAGCCACCCAACAGGTGCCCCTCTCAGTAACAGAGACTGAGCGATACAGCCCCGGGAACCCTGATTCTCAGTGGGTCCCCCCACACGCGGGCTCTATTTCCTTCCGCCCGGGCCAAACTAGGGGAGCTCCAGAGAGCTGTTACCGGTCATGTGAGGATACGGATCATTCAGGAGGTACAGAGGGGAGTCTCCTAGGGCAACCTGCCTGAAATGTTCCAGGCTTGCTGGGCCGACCTGAGATGGAATGATCAAGTTGGTGAGTCTCTCTGTCCTTCCTCTTTAGCCGGGCAACCCATCGGATGCCGTCGACAACTCTGCGCATCTCAGCGGTCAGACGGTGGTAGTGAAAACTTCCACCCACTTCTCCCCGGGCCACTGCGGGATGGTGGGCTCATCTTTCCCCTCCCCTGGTACCGGCTCATTTGAAGGCGGGGGAAGCGGAAGCCCACTTCCCAGACAGGAGGGAAGCGGGTGAGGAATCAGCTCACCTTGAGGCCTCGAGCAGTTGGAGACTTGTTGATCTGGATTGGCTGCCAGCTTCTAGCATCAGTCAGGAGGAGCCAGGAGAAGACGGGGTGGAGGGCAGAAGGGGCGGCAGAACGGTCAGTACAGGGGCTTAAGAATGTTGGCCTTGCTTGTCGTCGGCCTGAGGATAGAAAGAATCAGTGCCGCTGCGTCTAGTCGTGGTACGGCTATGAGGGGAATTTATCTGCCCGGAAGAGGGCTGCTGAGGAGGCGTCCATTTCTCCAGACAGTCCTGTACTAAACAACAGTGTGGCCTCGTGGAAAGAGCACGGGCCTGGAAGTCGGAGAACCTGGGTTCTCACCCTGGCTCTGCCGCATGGCTGCTGTGTGTGACCTTGGGCGGGTCACTTTACTTTTCTCTGCCTCAGTTACTTCATCTGGACAATGGGAATTAAGACTGTGGAATATGGACTGTGTCCAACCTCATTAGCTTGTATCTACCCCAGCACTTAAGTTCGGTGCCTGACACCCAGTGGGCACTAAAATACCACTGAAAACATCGCCACCACCGCAAAAAAAAATTGGCCCCGTGAATCAAAGGACCTGTGTTCTAATCTCGGGGCCACTACTTTGCTGTGGACCTTGGTCAAGTCACTGAACTTCTCTGTACCTCATTTCCCTCATCCGAAAAATGGGATTTGATGCCTGTTCTCCCTCCTACTTACTGTGAGTCCCACGAGGGACGGGGACTATGTTTGAACTGATGATTTTCTATCTACCCCAGCACTTCGTAAGTGCTTAAAAGATACCACAGTCATTATTATACGTATTCCTGGTTTCAACACAGGGCATACATTGAACAGTGTTAGCTTCTACCCATCCTGCGTTAGTACAATAACTGTTACCAGTGGCTAGACAGATCATCTTCCTCCTGTAAATAATTGTTTAAAACCTTTTGCTATCTAAAAAGATCCCCAAGGAACCGCTGTGTGCTTTCGGGCCCTGTATCGGACAAGAACTACCGTAAAGCTCTTGCTTCCCGTTGTGACTGTGGTTTTTCTGTGGGGATGCCAGTAGCCCCGGCTCAGAGGAGACAGTGTTTAAACTGGGTCCTTTAAGGAACAGGTTTGATTTTTTTTTTGGGTAAGCTGTAAAGCTATTTCATAGAGTCTCTCGACTGAAGAAAAAAAGTCTGTCATATCCCCTTTGGAATTTTTCCAAAGTTTCTGTATGTCTTTGTGACATGTAGTTAAGAATGGTTCTAATCAAGGAAAGGGCCCGAGCTGTTCAGCCGTTACTGTACTTTATGCAAATAAATCATTTACGTATCTATGCTGGGTCTTTCTACGTCTCTTCTCCTGGAAAGCGGGGTGGGAGCGTGGATCATCGGCGATCATCGATGGCATCTGAGCGCTCGCCGTATGCAGAGCACAGTACTAAGCGCCTAGGAGAGTACAACAGATGGTGACCCCCTCCTCTGCCACACATGGGTGTGATGAATCCTGCCCCTGCAGCAGTGGCTTACTGCTGGGCTTGATTGGCTACTCTTTCCATTTTTCCCCTGCCCTGCCCTGCCCTGCCCTGCCCCCTCCCCTCCTGCCTTATTTTCCCACTCAGCCCTTTGGGATGAAAATGAGGGTAGAGTCCCATTTCCTAGTTAATACTACTCCAGCTTGCTGAAAGGCAACTGCAGTAGCTTCCACTTCTCTTCCTTCCATCTCTTTCTTCCCTCTAGCTCCTTCTCAGGGCAAAAGTCTCCCAGAATGACCCCCTCCTCCCCTGCCCTCTTCGCTCATGCCCATTCCAGCTCCAGTGTTCATTCACTGATATTACATCCAGATGGAGTCACATTTCCCCATTTGATCATGATGGCATTTGTTAAGTGCTTACTATGTGCCAAGCATTGTTCTAAGCACTGGGGTAATAATAATGTTGGTATTTGTTAAGCGCTTACTATGTGCCGAGCACTGTTCTAGGCGCTGGGGTAGACACAGGGGAACCAGCTTGTCCCATGTGGGGCTCACTGTCTTAATCCCCATTTTACAGATGAGGTAACTGAGGCACCGAGAAGTGAAGTGAATTGCCCAAAATCACACAGCTGACAAGTGGCCGAGCCAGGATTCGAACCCATGACCGCTGACTCCAAAGCCCGTGCTCTCTCCACTGAGCCACGCTGCTTCTCTGATACAAGGGTAGATACAAGGTAATCAGGGTGTCCCACGTGGGGCTTGGTTCACAGTCTTAATCGCCATCTTACAGATGAGGTAACTGAGGCTCAGAGAGGTGGACTCACCCAAAGTCACACAGCTGATAAGTAACAGAGCCGGGATTAGAACCCAGGGCCTCTGAGGCACGAGAGCAGGCAGCTAGGCCAGCCTGGTCCCTACAGATTTTTAATTCACATCGCATTAGCGGAGGAAGAACTGGGTAGTCTGCCCATGGAAGGCTCGTGAAAAAGGATCCGCTTGTTCAAACCCCAGCCGGAACCCAGGGGCCATCTCTTAGCCAACTAGAGACCCCGGTACCTGTCCTCCCTGGCGCTCTGCCAGACGGGTCTTTGCCTGAAGGAAGATTTGAAGTCAAGGTGGGGGTCCAAAATGCTACCTCCATTTCAAACCGTTCACCCCAGCCAGAACCTAGCTGCCACTACTCTACCTGTGATTGAACATTAGGGATCGTGCTGCCACCCTGGGATGAGTCCTGGGCTTCGCCCCAGCTCTCGGGGAACCAAAAGTGGGAGGTGCTAGATTTGGATGTGATTGAAACATCTCCGATATATGACATCCCAGCTCCGAGACAGGGACTCTAAAATGGCTCAAGGTTGCTGTGAAACCTTCACGACACATTTGGAACGAGGCTATCTCCAAACTCCCGAACGACAGTCAGAGAATGGAAATTCAGAGAACAACAACAAAAGGACAAAGAGTCCAAACCTTAGTAGGCCAAGCCTAAACGATCCACCCCAACACCGAAAAGGTGGTAAAAGGTGAGCCTACCAGGTGGAGGAACCGGTGACGAAGGCAGTCCCCGGGCGCAATCAGGATACCAGTAGCACGAAGGAAAGGCCTTCGGCAGGAATGCTTAAGGCTTTCTGCGTCCTTGCTCCTTCCGGTTCCCACTCAGGAAGTTTTCTGGGAAAAATGCCAATTTCTTTCCCTGTAGCCCTTTCTCCTCTTCTTCCTCCTCCCACAAGAGGTAGAGTGGCTGTGTCCCGCTGGACTGAAGGTCGTCTAGAGTCCCTCAGAAGCGAGAAGACAAATACCACAAATTAGGATTATTAGTGTTATTACTCCTGAGCGCTTAGTAATGTGTTTGGCCCACACAGTAGGTACTCAATAAATGCTCCCGATTGACCCCTAGGCTCAGGTGTTGGGGCTGAGCTCCCGTCTTCCCCCTGTTCTCGGAGCCAGCCCCTGAGCCCCGCTGGAGGTGGCAGTGGGGGTCCCAGGCTCCATTGGCTGCTCTGAGCCCTGGAGCCATTTTGCGTCCGTTCCGCGGCCCGAGGAGCAGCAGAGCGTCCTGCAAAGACAGGCCCCCACCGCCGGGCTAGAGCAGGAGCCGGGCCGACAACCGCCACTCGTCTCCGCCACCGCCCTCGTGGCCGTGCTGGGCTGGCCCGGGCGACCGTTCGGCAGCTGGAAAGCCTCCGAGCAACGGCTGCTGGCAGAAGGAAGTGGTTTCTGCCGTTCAGGAGATAACCTTGTTCTCGGTGACTTAGCGCTGATCCCAGGGCCTCCGGTTTTGCCCCCAAGGACCAGATGTCCCACCCTGTCTGCTGCTAGGGATCCCTTTTTTTAAAAAAAAAAAGATATTTGTTAAATGCTTTCTATGCATTGAATATTGTTCTAAGTGCTGGGGCAGAATTCTGCTCCTTATTTACTGTGTGACCTTGGACAAGTCCCTTCCTCACTCTGGGCATGGTTCTTCCCTTGTTAAACCTCTAAGTGCTGCGACAGGGATAAGCTGGGGTTTGTGTGTGTGTCGGGGCGGTATGAGAAGGGGTGTCTGACCTGGTATGGAGAAGCCCAGGCCTGGGGTGTCCTGGTCCCACTCTTGGTTGGTGGGGGTAGCTCCTCATCTCCACCTCCCTCACAAACACTCACAGGCACACATTCCAAGAAAGTGGACTTGGGGGCCTGGGAGGTTAAGCGGAATCGCAGTAGAGAAGAAATGTCTTTGTGAGGAGTACTGTGCAGACCTCTGAATCTCTAGCTCTCTGTATCTCTTGATCTTTCCACTCCTTTCCAAACACCCTGCAACACTTCCACCATCCCTGCTCTCCCCTGTTTTTCAATGGACTCCTGGCAAAATGATAAAAAGAGAGAAAATTCATAGATGAATAAGAGACCACAGTGGTTTGGACGGGGACAGGGGATGTGAGTGCCACACTCAAAGTGGCAAAAGGAAAACAGGGCACAGCAGCGTCTGCTGCTGCAGAGGCACACAGAGATACTCTCCCCTCTGGCACCAGACTGCACCGCTAAACCCGATCAGCCATCTTGCAGCACCTGCTGCTGTGGAACATGGATGCCGGGGGGGGGGGGGGCAGAGAGAAAGACAGAGACAGAGAAGATGACTGCCCACAGCATCACCACCACTGGAAGACAACCCACGTCCTACCGGAAAACAAGAAGCACGCATCCTACCGACAACCAGCCCTTTCACCTACCCTAAAACCAAGCTCCTCTGGAAGTAGGTGGTTCAGGAAACCGGTCCTTCGACCTCTTCTGCGATAATAGCAGCGTGAGACCCTGAGCGGCTTCTCTGTGGTTAGGCTCCGTTCAGTCCAAGGGGAGAAGGGCTAGGAGAGGTGCCCTAAACATTGCGTGAACCGGTAGAGGACCAGACCCGCTGGTGGCCGACGCCTTGGTCCAAGAACAGCTTCCCTGGAAACAGCGCGGGAGGCTGCAACGGTGCCCACCAGCCTCTTCAGTCCTTCTCACACACGTGGGTAGTAGCTTCAGTAGCACCACTTTGGAAGACGAAGGGCAGAAAGGGCTTTCGGGTCTGCGTGAAAACAATGGTGAGCAAGGATGAGGATCAAATGGCACCGTCCTGCTTAGATTATGCTTCCTCCAACTCCTCTGCGCCTGCCACAACCCAGACACCAGGCCGACTCGTCCACTTCAATCTCATCCTCCCCTGCTTGATCTCTGCCCTTTCCTCCACCCGGCAATGTTCCTCCATCCCTATCGACTCCTGTGCTTAGTGCCCGCTCCAACTTTTGCAGATCTTTACCTCCCTCTCCTGCATGTGATGACCTTGTCAACAGGAGGGACAAGCTCCCCCAAATCTCCCCCTAGTAGTAGCAGCATTTTAGGTGAGATGCACTGTACCAGATGCTTGGGAAATACAGTCTAACCACATGGCAAGGTCACTGCCCACGAAGCTTGCGTTCTAATGGTTGGGACAGAACATTAAACGATAATTAGAGGTATTGAAATAAATAAATGAAACAGAGACACATACATGAGTGTTAAGGAAGGTGTAAATAAGCTCCTAAGTGCTAGCGTTAACCCAAGGGATATTGTCACTCAGGGCGCCGAGAAGCAGCGTGGCCTGGTGGCTAGAGCCCGGGCCTGGGAGTCAGAAGGACTTGGGTTCTCATCCCGGCTCTGCCACATGTCTGCTGTGTGATCTTGAGCAAGTCACTTCACTTCTCTGGACCTCAGTTATCTCATCTGTAAAATGGGGATTAAGAAAATGAGCCCCATGTGGGACAGGGACTGTGTCCAACCTGATTAACTTGTATCTACCCTAGGACTTAGAACACTGCTTGACCCATATTAAGCACTTAACAAGTACCATTATTATTAATAGATTAATATTTTTATAATAATCTGGAAAAGTTTATTGGGAGAAGTGGGATTTTAGGAGGGATCTGAATGTGGGGAGAACTATGGTCTGTCTCATGAGGGGAGGGAGGAGTTCCACGCCGGGGGAACGACGTGAGTGAGGGGATGGAGGCAGTAGAGTCGAGAGCGAGGTACAGCCAGAAGGTTGGCTTGGCAGCAGCAGATACGAAGACCTGGGGAATAGCGGGTGAGGAGAACAGATAGATAAGGTGGGGCCAGAAGGTACAGCCTTGAAGCCGAAGGTGAGAAGGTTTTGTCTGTGCTCTCCACACGGTAAGCACTCAACAACACTATTAGTGATTGAGCACCAGCAGAGTCCTGAGTGGTTTCTCTCTCTTGCTCTTGCCAGTCACCGCTTGCTGCACCTCCTCTAGAGATGGGCAGAGGAAGGGAAGAGGGGTAAAATTCCCACATGTGACTCCTATTAACGATGCTGGGTGCAGGTTTTAGGCGGGGAGAATGGTAGACGCAGAAATCCAGCAATTGCCATTTAGACTGTGAGCCCATTGTTGGGCAGGGATTGCCTCTATCTGTTGCCGAATTGTACATTCCAAGCGCTTAGTACAGTGCTCTGCACATAGTAAATGCTCAATAAATACGATTGAATGAATCAATTGGCCCCTAGCCCCTGTGGATTGGCTAAAAAGAGGTTTCTGGACCACCTGCATCTCTCCAACTGTTGGACCACTGGGACTTAGCCCACCACACACCGAGTCCCACCGAGTCCTTCGGGTTCACTGATATCATTTTACTGACATTACTACTGATAGGAACATTTCATCAGAGAGACAGGATGTAGCAAAGACGACCAATCAACGCTGCGCGACGGCCCCATCTGCGTTGCGGACACGCAAAGATGACCCCTCGCTGCCCGGCTGCATTTGTTACCCTCAGGGCCCAACCCTGTTTTCCTTTCCCTCTTGGGCTCACCACCCTCGCAAAGCTTCAGCCCTGGGACAGTCAGTCCATTTCTGATTGCGGGCCTGCCCGGCAGTGGCTATCCTTCACGGCTAAGACACCTCGTTTGGGATTTTGCTTGTTCGTGTCTTCTGATGAAGCAATCAGTAGTTTTTACTGAGTGCTAACTCTAGGCAAAGCACAGTACCAAGTACTACGGACTTGGGAGAGTGCAGTAGAGCAAGTAGAGATGCTATCTGTCCTCCGGGAGTATACGATATAGCATATCTCTGTCTCCACCTTCACCACTTGCCTACTTGGGTTCACCGTAAAGCAGGGATCTGGTATCCTGCTGCTGTCCCTTCTCCTCCCATACACACCTCTAAGTCCTTAGAAATGATCACTTCCCAACAGGTTTCTAGCCACGAATGGTTGTTTTTTCTCTATTTCCCTTTGAGAAGGAGATGGGATGAGGAAGGCAGCAACAGGACTTCATTTTGGCCCCTGGGGATGCCTCAGAAAGAAAGAGTCCGTGCCCTGGGAACTCTTCATGGGCTGGTGCAACCTTTTAGGGGCACAGCAACTTCCCCTTGCCGCTCCCTCTTTCCCACCCCTTCTGGAGCCGGGTGGACCCCTTGGCTCTTCTCGCCTTGCTGTCAATGTTATTGACCACGGCAATACATCCCCTTCCTGGGAGGAGCCGGGAGAGAACTTAACCACTTCCTCTCTCCTGGCAGCAGTTGAGCTACTTGAGAACAATTCAGGGCAAAGATTAGATGTGCAGCAGGGTGAGGGGAGGAGGTTTCGACGACTGGTCTGGCTGAGCTGTGGCATTCAGTTTGCGATGATAACCGCGTTCCCTTTCGCACCCTCACTCAGCTTCTCGGACAAGAGCTCCCTTACCCTGCTGTATGTTAAACCCGCCCCCACTGACAGGATAATAATAATAATAATGTTGGTATTTGTTAAGCGCTTACTACGTGCAGAGCATTGTTCTAAGCCCTGGGGGAGATACAGGGGAATGAGGTTGTCCCATGTGAGGCTCTCAGTCTTCACCCACATTTTACAGATGAGGGAACTGAGGCACAGAGAAGTGAAGTGACTTGCTCACAGTCACACAGCTGACAAGGGGCAAAGTCGGGATCCTCTCCGAGTCAGACTCCCAAACTAGTTTCCTGGGCATCTTTTCCTTTTCCCTTCCCAAGCAAGCACCCCCACCGGCATCTCCAAGCACTCCGTGGCCGCCCACCATTAAAGCTCACCCCAAAATGTCCCCGCCTCAGGAAAAGAGCAAGAAGACCACATTCTAAGGTAGATCAGTAATACAGGCAAATACATTCCAATCCACCCTCGACGAGGTCAGTGCAAATCAAGACTTTGTTCCGATACCTATGTTTTTCACACTCAAATCCCAAGCATTTATGAAGATATTGAAATCCTACTAATACAAAAAAAGAGAGGCTGTGACCCTGCTGATGGATGGAGAGACCATCTACGCACCGTGGCTCTGTGGAAAGAACCCCGGCTTGGGAGTCAGAGGTCATGGGTTCTAATTCTGGCTCCACCGCTTACCAGCTGTGTGACTTTGGGCAAGTCACTTCACTGCAACATGGCTCAGTGGAAAGAACCTGGGCTTCGGAGTCAGAGGTCATGGGTTCGACTCCCGGCTCAGCCGCTTGTCAGCTGTGTGACTGTGGGCAAGTCACTTAACTTCTCTGTGCTTCAGTTACCTCATCTGTAAAATGGGGATTAACTGTGAGCTTCACATGGGACAACCTGATGACCCTGTATCTACCCCAGCGCTTAGAACAGTGCTCTGCACATAGTAAGCGCTTAACAAATACTGACATTATTATTATTATTATTCTCTGTGCCTCCGTTACCTCATCTGTAAAATGGGGATTAAAATTGTGAGCCCCACATGGGACAACCTGATCACCTTGTATCCCCCCAGCACTTAGAACAGTGCTTTGCACATAGTAAGTGCTTAGCAAACATCACCATTATTATTATTATCTACGGGTGTGAGTATCTTTGACAGAGAATCTCTGGCACAATGTGTCCAAGAAAAATTAGTGGGTGACAGTGGAGTTTTTATTGGTCCCCTGGTACTCAGGTCAGCATTGCTTAGACATCAGAGGTTAAAAGGAGAAAGGTATGTCCTACCGTCAGCAGGGCACGGGCTTGCTTGAGTTGTTTTGTGGTAATGGTTTGCACTGAGCGATCCACGCTGTCTTATCTGGACTGCTGCATCCTGGGTACGTATCCCTAAGGTCACAATCAGATAAAGAAAACCAATCAATTTTCTTTTCTCTTGTACCTGTTCGTATATCTTTTCACCGGAGTGAATCAATCAGTGGTATTCATTGAGCACTTACTGGGTGCAGACCACTCTAATAATAATAATAATGTTGGTATTTGTTAAGCGCTTACTATGTGCCGAGCACTGTTCTAAGCGCTGGGGTAGACACAGGGGAATCAGGTTGTCCCACGTGGGGCTCAGTCTTAATCCCCATTTTACAGATGAGGTAACTGAGGCACAGAGAAGTTAAGTGACTTGCCCAAAGTCACACAGCTGACAAGTGGCCGAGCCGGGATTCGAACCCATGACCTCTGACTCCAAAGCCCGTGCTCTTTCCACTGAGCCATGCTAAGAGCTTGGAAGAATACAACACACTGGTAGACCCATTCCCTATTCACAACAAGCTTAAAGTCTAAGGGAACGTGTGTCTCCTCCAGAGGAATCACATCAGGTTTGGGTGGTCAACAGGTGCTTAACTTGGAGTGGGTGGGAGGGGAAAAGTGAAGCACTGTAGACATGCCGGGAACATTCTGGATGGGTTTAGTTCCTGCCTTTTCAGAAGAACATGCATTCGATCAACTGTATTTACTGTGTGCAGAGCACTATACTAAGCACTTGGGAAAGTACACTGTAACAGAGTTGGTAAGGCATGTTCCCTGCCCTCAACCAACTTACAATCTAGAGGGGGGCTTACAGTCTAGAGGGGGTGCATTCTACTGCAGGAGATCCGGACATTCTTGCAGTTGTGAGAAACAGGTCCCTGAGACGAGAGAAAGCACCAACACAGAATTCTGTGGGGGCTCAGGGGAGGGAGAGGGGAGACAAGAGCTGGGGGACCCTGAGGAAGGGCAGCTCCGGCTCTCCCCAAAGTCACCATCTTCTAAGGAGCCCTCTAAAACTCCCGCTGCTTGAGGGGGGAGAGGCAGTTTCATACTAATCCTAAGGAGCAGGTAGAACTGTGGTTGCCTGAGGGGCTGAGGCCTGACTCCCAGGCCCGTGCTCTATCCACCACACTTTAGACTGTGAGCCCGTCAATGGGCAGGGACCGTCTCTATCTGTTGCCGAATTGTCCATTCCAAGCGCTTAATACAGTGCTCTGCACATCGTAAGCGCTCAATAAATACTATTGAATGAATGAAGCAGGGAGGAGGAGGACATCGATCTCCAGCTCTCTGAATCCACACGCCTGGGGCCGCCCCAGGTGGCACCCACAGGCTCTCCCGGCCCTCACCGGGAGCATGGCTAGGCCCCGTCTCCCTCGGCCGGGCAGACGTGGATGGCACCTGTGGACCGGTTTAGCCCCGGCTTCAAAATCTGCTCCAGAACCAAGTTCTTCGAGCATGGCCTGATGGATAAAACACAGGCTTGGGAGTCATAAGGACCTGGGTTCAAATCCCAGCTCTGCCTCTTGTCTGCTGTGAGACCTTGGGAAAGTCACTTAACTTCTCTGTGCCTCAGTTACTGCATCTGTAAATGTGCCTCTGTTACCGCATCTATAAAATGGGATTATGATGATTATCGATGCCTGTTTACTTATTTTGATGTCTGTCTCCCCTTTTCTAGATTGTAAACCCAGTATGATCAGGGATTGTCTCTATTGCTGAATTGTACTTTCCAAGCGCTCAGTACAGTACTCTGCACGCAGTAAGTGCTCAATAAATACGATTGAATGAATGAATGGATTAAGACTGTGAGCCCCATGTGGGACAGGGACTGTGTCCAACCCAATTTACTTGTACCCACCCCAGCATTTAGTACAGTGCCTGGCACATAGTAAGTGCTTAATGAATACCACTATTATTGTGGGAAAGCAGAGCAGTGGATAGAGCACGGGCCTGGGAGTTACAAGGTCACGGGTTCTTATCCCGGTTCCACCACTTATCTGTTGTGTGGGCTTGGGTATATCACTTCACCTTCTGAGCCTCAGTTACTTCATCTGCTAGTATCCACCCCAGCATTCAGTGCAGTGCCTGGCACATAGTAAGCGCTTAACAAATCCCACTGTTATTGTGGGAGGCAGGGTAGTGGGAGTCATAAGGCAGGGGCCTGGGAGTCATAAGGTCATGGGTTCTAATTTTGGCTCGGCAACTTGTCCGATGTGTGGCCTTGCCTGGGAAAGTCAGTTCACTTCTCTGTGCCTCAGTTACCTTGCTGTCAAATGGGAATTGAGACTTTGAGCCCCACATGGGACAGGGACAGTGTCCAACCCAATTTGCTCCTATCCACTCCAGAGCTTAGTACAATGCCCGGCACAGAATAAGCGCTTAAATACCACAGTTATTATTATTGGGCATTAAAAAAGTTGATGTTTACATTGTGCCCAGGGTGAAATGGCCACCTTCCCAGAGCATGTTCAGTGGGCAGGGCAGCACCGGATCAAGTGTGTGACAGGGGTTGGGGACTAGAATGGACATCCCCAATTTTCCATTTACAAATGATGTTTCACTGAAGCTCAAGAGAACAGAGCTTGACCTCTCTGAAAGGCCACCTTAGTCTTAGATTGCCATCCCCCTGATAGGAATCGTGTCTGATTCCCACCCGTGTATTCTCCCCCAGTGCTTAGTACAGTACTCCACACCAGTAAGCACTGAATAAATACTATTCCTACTATTACTATTTTGGCACCATGAAAAAGTGACAATCCACTGGACTGTAAGCTCTGTCAGGGAAGGTATTGTGTATACCAACTCTACTGCCCTGTCATTTCCCTAGTACTTAGTACACTGCTTTGTACACAGTAAGTACTCAATAAACATCCTTGGCTAATTAGCCAGCTTACCTTGAAACTGCAGTCAGATCCATTCCAGGTAAGAGGCTGAAGCTTAGATTCTGAGAAGCAGCTTGGCCCGGTGGAAAGCACATGGGCCTGGGAGTCAGAGTTCCTGTGTTGTCACCCAAGCTCTGCCACTCGTCTGCTGGGTGACCTTGGGCAATCTTCTCTGTACCTCAGTTACCTCATCTGTAAAAAAAGGATTAAGACTGTGAGCCCCATCTGGGATAGTGACTGCATCTGACCTGGTTAACTTATATATCTACCCCGGTGCTTGTTACAGTGTCTGGCACCTAGTAAGTGCTTAACAAAACACCATACAGCAAAATATTCTGCAGCACGGACCCAGGGGGCTACTGTGATGACCGCTTCTGGTGTCGGGAGTTTCTGGCCAAGCCCGTGTCGAGGCGGCAGCGGGGTTGGGGGGTGCTGATGCTGTCACCTGAAAGAAAGGGGAGAAAAGATGGGGAGGAGGGATCAGGAAAGATCTGAGGAAGAACAATCAGGGGCCCGTAGGACTGTCACTCTCTCTCGGGTGAAGGTGGGGAAAGCCCACAGGACCTAGTGATGATAAAACAAAGGTTTAAGTCGGACAGGGAGAAGGATGCCTGCTGTCACCGGGTTCTGTCACCCACAGCCCAGCCTCTTCCCCACCCAGGGCCAGGACCATGCTCAGACACTGCTATGGGTCTCAAAGCATTTCACAAACGTGAATCACCAATGAGGGAAGAATTTTTATTCCCAGTTTTTCACACGAGAGATACTGAACCTGAGAGTCATTAAAATCACACAGTGACTCCACTTGGGAGATGGGAATAGATAGCCAGATTCCTGACTGGAGAACATGACCTGCCTCTGGGTTTCAAATTCCCTTTATTACCCCATAACCTTTAAAATAATAACGTTCCAGGGCCAGCAATGTTCCCTCAGAAAAGAGGCCAAGGCTCCCTGTTGGTACGGCCCTGCCTTGGTTCCACATTCCCGGGGCTCCAGCTGGGTTAGGCCTTGGGAAGTGGCAGAGAATGTGTCGGCTATATTGTACTCTCCCAAACCCTTATTACAATGCTCTGCACACAGTCAACACTCAATACCATTGACTGACTTCCTGGACTAGGCAGAACTTACCAGTAGAGCTTCATTATATTGTCAGGCCAGTTCAGGCCAAAGGAGTCGATCTTTGCCACTGCAGGGCACGTTGGGGGGGGGGTGTCCATGCTCAATTTTTGGTGGGGACCATAGAGTACAAGTGGGGATGCCCAAGCCACTAACTCTAATTGTTTCCTCCATGCAGGTTCTTGGGCCCAAAGTCTCAACACTGAGGTTCATCCGCCGTTCTCCACGGGAGAACCCACCATCATCCTTAGAGTGGATGGGGCTCACACAAAAAGGGCCTTTAATCTTTAGGAGGCAAACTGCAGGTCTGCCTCTGGAAGGCAGAGTCCATTGTTGGTGACAATGGACTCCAAACCCACCCACAGAGATAGGCCAGATGCCCTAGCACCGCCGCAGAACTGGCAGCCTGGCCCATGGCTCCCCTCCCCCTCGGGCAGAAAAAAGTGGCGGTGGGGAACGGTTCTCAGGGGACACCGTGCCTGACCCAATTCCTCTCCATAGAAACAGCCCCTAAGTGGCTTCTCTGCTCCATTGTTTTCCGGGTCTTCATCTGGAACCAAAAAGCGGTTGTTGTCGTGTTTTTGAAAGACTGACTTACGTATCCTTTGAGCGATGTTTATTTCACCCCAACGTGTAAAATATCCTGCAGTTTCCTTAAAACACCCACGTTATTATTACTACAGGAAATGAGAAGTAAAAATAACAATACGTTAGAGTTAACACAGCATGAAAGATGCTGTCGTAGATGAACTCCAGTGTCAATTCTAATATCAAAGCCCTCAAGACACGAGGAAAAGTTTAATAATTTGATAAAAGTCAAAACTACCCGAGATTATTCAGTTATTCTATAACTAGCTGGACATAGTTTTGTTTCATCTCTCCTTAGGTGTCCCCAATCCTCTCTTCTCTTTTTCAGATCGTGAGCCCCCTGAGAACCAGAGACCATGTCTAATTCCCACTGTGTAATTCCACCTCTTAGGACAGTTTTCTACACACAGTAAGTGCTCAGTAAATACTACTGCTCTACTACGATCACTATGATCCGGAAACCCAACGTAACAGATGCAGTGTCTACATTTTTCCTTTCTGTCATTTTCATTTCCGAGTTGTCGCATCGGGACCGCACTGTATGACGTTCTGGTATCAAATTAGTCATTATGCTCTTTCAAAATATTTTGTCTGCCATGTTACACCCAAATAAAGGGCTGGGGAATTCCAACAGCGGATGAACAATAAGAGCGTTACCAAGCGGATGACTCTGGCTGAACAGCAGCTCTGGTTATTCATTCCAACTGTGGCAGAGAGCAAGGCCTGAAAACCTCTTGGGAAAGGGAGCCTTTGGTGAGAGCGGGGGTTTGATACAATCCATCAGGTTATGGCACTAGGGTGATTTGAATTTCCGTTGACTGCTCCACAGTGCGTGAATCGCTTGCAGTGGTGATTTCAGTTTCGAGCGCAGCACAGCAACAGCGTGATGTCATTGGTCACCTGCGGGAGGCCCATGCTGGCAGCCAAGACTTCATTATTGCCGCACAAAGTAAACATATGGGATTCAGAGCTCAGCCCTGGGCTGCGCAGTCCTTTATGCTTAATGGTTCCGATGCGAGAATCTAGATGGGACACAGACTCAAAGTTAGAACTGGAGCCGGCTTTCAACAAAGGGTCGGTGTCACTTTGCGCTTTTTGCCCTCAGGACTTAGGATCTAAATCAGCCTGCCAAGCTGAGAACAAATTCACACTGGTGATAATCAACTGCTCTCGTAGTTATCTCCCGAGTTTCCCTAGCGTTGGCCTCTTGGCTTTCAACCTTCTTCCGGCTGGTGGCTCAAGTTCTCTGAACAGGCTCCCGGAGAAGGGAGGAAGTGTTGAGGGTCTTAAAATGGGCCCGTGGCCAGCCGGCTCAGCACCTTCGCCCATTTCTCTGGCTCGGACAAGCCAGCACCAGAATTCTCTGATTTAGGAAAAGTTGAGGAGCTGTTGGTCCTTATTTCATAGAAATGAATGACAAGGCTGCCAAAGTAGGGACATTGGAGAAAACAAACTCAGTGCATCCTCTGTACTGTAAGCTTGTTTTGGGGAGGGAACGTGTCTGCTAATTATCTAGTATTGTATTCTCCCAAGTGCTCAGTACAGTGCTCTGCACACAGTAAGCACTCCATAAATACCGCTGATTGACTCCCAACTCCAAATCACTTGTCCTTGACCACTCATGGCTTTAGGACAACTTGGAATTGCTTAGTAGGATTCAACATAACCCAGAGTGCAGCAGATGTGTCAGTGAAACACGGATTCAATTTCTGATAAGGACCTGCACCAGCCTACGCATTGAAAGGGAAACATTTTAGCTGCTCATCAGTGCACCTTTATTCACCCCTCCCTCAGCGCCACAGCATTTATGTACATAGCTGTAATTTATTTATGAAATGTCTGTCTACCCTTTCTAGACTGTAAGCTCATTGTGGGCAGGGTACGTGTCTATCAACTCTATCATATTGTGCTCTCCCAACCACTTAGTACAGTGCACTGCACACAATAAGTGCTCAACAAATACGATTATCAAATGAGACTTGTAAACTTGAAAATGAAACTGAGAAAACCTTCTTCTGGTGCCCAGTATTTTCATTTGTTCCACAGGTGAAAACAAAGAGACCCTTGGGTTGACTTTGCATTTTCACCCAGGAGGAATCAAGATAAGAGAGCTCCCAGAAATACCCAGGCACCCCACCAGAAAATGGTTGGCTGGAGTGCGGCCTGAGGCAATAGCAGCATCATGGCCTAGTAGAAAGAGGCAGGGGGTTGGTAGTCAGAAGACCTGGGTTCGAGTCCCATCTCTGGCCTACTGTGTGAACTTGAGCAAGCCACTTAACCCCTCTGTCCCTCAGTTTCCTCTTTTGTAAAAAGGGGAGATGAAGCAGCATAGCCTAGTGGATAGAGCAGGGGCCTGGGAGTCAGAACTCCCAACTCCGCCACTTGTCTGCTGCATGGCCTTGGGCAAATCACTTCACTTCTCTGTACCTCAGTGACCTCATCTGTAAAATGGGGATTGAGACTGCCAACTCCATGTGGGACAGGGACTGTGTCCAACCCAATTTGCTTGTATCCACCCCAGAGCTTAGTACAGTGCCTGGCACATAGTAAGTGCTTAACAAATACCACAGTTATTATTATACCTGTTCTTTACCACTTACATCGAGAACCCCAAGTAAGTCACAGAACGTGTCCGATCCCTGGTCCCTGCTCCCTCAGTGGTCTACTGAGTGGCCTTGGGCCTCAGTTTCCTCATCAGTAAAATGGGGAAAAGGTAGACTGTGGATCACGTCAGTCAACAGTATTTATTGAGCTCTTTCTGTGTGCAGAGGCTTGTACCACATGGTATAGGGATCCAATTATAGCTTGGTATATATCCCAGCAATAATAATGATGGTATTTGTTAAGCGCTTACTATGTGCCAAGCACTGTTCTAAGCGATGGACTTAGCACGTAGTAAGTGCTACATAAATGCCAGTAATTATAATAAAAATGTTATTATTTTTATAATTACCCCAAAATGCTCACCGGTCCTGTTCCAGTCTTCTGGCCAAGGAGAAGGCACTAGCATTTTGGAAGCCCCTGGCAAACTGGTATCTCACGGGCCCGATCCCAGGGACAAGAGAAGCAGCGTGGCTCACTGGAAAGAGCCCAGGCTTGGGAGTCAGAGGTCGTGGGTTCTAATCCCGGCTCTGCCATTTGCCAGCTGGGTGACTTTGGGCAAGTCACTTAACTTCTCTGTGCCTCAGTTACCTCATCTGTAAAATGGGGGTTAAAACTGTGAGCCCCACATGGGACAACCTGATCACCTTGTATCGTCTAGTGCTTAGAACAGTGCTTTGCACGTAGTAAGCGCTTAACAAATACCACAATTTAACAAGGGACCACTTAAAGGATGGAAGTATTGCAGTGGCCAGTAGTTTGCTTTTCTAACAGAAAAATACAAGAGTGATAACAACCACAACCCAACCCAGGGTGGGGAGATGCTGCCTCACCTGGGGGAGCTCAGCTGGTCGTGGAGAGCAGAGGGAAGGGACAGGACTGAGAAGGAGCTGCCTGGACCTGGACAATGACAGAGGAAGAAAATTGTTCAGATTGTCACATAAGGCCAGAGCTCAAACTATTAAATATTTCTGACTAGGACGCCCATGATGTCACACACATAATGGCCGACTTGAAGTGTCATCTGATGAGAACACTGGGGGTTGAAGACTCCCATCCTCTACCTGTCAAGTAGGGGAACAGAAACTTCAGGAGGGAGCCATTTTCCTTCTCCCTCTCGCCCCCTGCACCCAGAATGATTCCCCCCACAGCCTGGGGGGTGGGAGGGAGCTTGAGCCGGCCCCTCCCACCCAGACTTGAGGCTCCTTCCTACCCCAGGAGTATCCCAGTGGCGGGGGTGGGGGCAGTGTAAAGAGAAGAGCGAGGGAGGGGGGTGTAGACACTCCAGAATCCCAAGCCAACCAGTCAGAGACACTGTGAGATCTGTTATAAAGCACCTTGAAGAAGAAGCTAAAGTTTCCTTCCACTCAAGTTAGTCAAAAGAACTACAGAGGTGTTTAGAAATCTGAGCAGGAGTCAAACTGCAACCCTGAGCAGAACTTTTGGCAGTTGCAAAGCTTTTCAGGGAGCAATTTGAAGAGGGGAATAACAAACTATTTGCAAGTAACAATAATTGAGTCAGGGAACATTTACTCAGAATGGGCCTGGAATTCAAAACGAAAAGCTAAGACTGAATGAAAAACCCCCAGAACAACTACTTAATGCTAAAAGCCTTTACCGTTCCCATAAGAGGTCTAACCAGGAAGACTCGCCTCGTAGCCTCAGGGATCAAGGGACCCACAAGAGCAAAGGACTGAATGGAACCCCTGCAAGAGCCCTACAGGAGAATTCAGAGTTTTGCTTCACTCAGAACAATTCTTCTGGTTGCTGACAGAGGGTTAAGTCGGCTCTTTTGGCTAGCAGGAAGGATAGTTTTGGCTTTTCTTCACCGCAGTCCTCTGACCAACTCCATCAAGAAATTTGATTGATTCTTTTGCAATGCAGCCCAGACTAACAGACACTAGTAAATAAGAATGGGGAAAGCAAACAGCGATTATCTGGATTTTTCAAGTAATATATGTGTGAAATCATGCACATGTATATGGTCAGGATCTAACCAGATTAACATCTTTAAAAATGGAGGGCAGTGTGCTCTCAACATATACATGCCTAGCTACCCATAGATTTTGTCTTGTCTTATACTTTTGCCTCTGACCCATAGCAACTTATTGGACACCTCTCTCCCAGAACGCCCCTCCTCCCGTCTTCATAGAGTTTTCTTGGTAAAAATATGGAAGTAGTTTACCATTGCCTCCTTCTCCGCAGTAAACTTAAGTCTTTGCCCTCGACTCTTTCCCATGCCACTGCTGCCCAGCACAGGTGAGTTTTGACTTGTAGCAGATTGCCTTCCTCTCGCTAGCCACTGCCCAAGCTAGGGATGGAAGGGGTAGGCCTCTGCTTGACTCTCCCTCCTGTAGCTGAGAGTGATAGAGTGCTGGAAACTCTCCAGGTGAGATCCTGAGAGGGGATAGATATAGATAGATAGGCACATATGTACACACACATACATACACAACTTTCACAGCTGTCTTTCAGGCTTCAAGATTACACAACTGCCATATAAAGAACAGCAGAAGTGGATAGTCATCTTCCTTTATTCCCTTACCCAGTTTTCCTGCTCTCCCTAGCCTTAGTACCTTTTCGTGTCATATACATTCTAGCCATTTATTGACTTACTTTCAATTAATTCCTGCATGCTTCATCTTTGACTGCATTCTCCTCAGCACAGACAGAGAGTCAGAGGTGTTGCAGTGAATCCCAAGGGTTCAGGATATTACTGTGAAAAATCCCAAGAATGATTAGATTTATCCACTCTACCCAAATTTTTAAAAAATAATTTTATCCTCCTCAGTGTCTTTATTATTTCATCTCCTTCTCAATTTCTCTTTTAAAAAGTGCATCAGGAGATTGAAGTGCTCAGTGTCTCTCTGTTGCTCCTACTTATCCCCTGCTGTTTGCACTTTAACACAGCCTTGGACCACAGTGTAGAGCAAACATCTCTTTTAGACCAAAACCTGCTTGCCTTTGACAGAAGTAGACGGAAATGGAAGACATCAGAGATTTGTCTGAAATACCACATTTATATCAGTGGAATCTGAATGAATTGATTCTTGGGGTAAATAACGCCCCCCCCCCCCCCAAAATGAAACAAAAAACAAAAAACCTTGGCCTCAGGAACTTAAAAATAAGGGAGTAAACAGGGCAAAGACATAAACACATAAGTGCCCATTAACATAATAAACACAACAAATACAATCAGAGATAAGGGTGGGGAACAAGAAGGTGGTTAGTTACCATGGTGAGTGCAGAGCCTGGAGCCAGGAAGAATGAGTCTGGAAGCAAATATTTAGCAGGTGTTCAGGAAGGGCAGGGAGATGGTTCAGCAGAGAGCATTCCAGGCAGGAAGGATAACAATGTACAATGGCTTAGAGGTGCGAGGGGGGAAAAACATACGAAGGGCAGCTAATAGTTTTGTCAGGCTGGAGAGTAAACGAGTGGAAAGGTGAGGAGGACTGATTGGTGGAGTTGTATCTCAGAGGCTCCTGGCTCTTAGGACGGAACTGTGTGTGTTGTTGGGGGGAAAGAGATGGAGAAGGACCGCTGTGACAATAATAATAATAATTAGAATAATTATGATGATGATGGTACTTGTTAAACACTTACTATGTGCCTTGCTCTGTACTAAGTATTAGGGTATTATTATTATTCTTATGGTATTTTTTTAAGTGCCAAGCACTGTTTTAAGTGCTGGGGTAGATACAAGATAATCAGGTTGGACACAGTCCCTGTCACACATGGAGTTCAGAGAAGGAGAAATGACAGGAAGAACGGGAGGGGGAAGAGGAGGAGGGCACCTAGGCCTCAGGGATCTTTTCTGGTATGCACTGCTGAGATCAGTGGCAATTGATTGATTGAGAGTGAGCATCTGAGACCAAGATTTTCTGAATACAAGCTTTTCAAAAACATTTAAAACTATTTCTTTGACTAGAATGAAGAACAGTAACCACTGGTAAGAGATGTCTGCTCTGGTTATTTCACTAGAGCCCCAAATTCTGATTCAGTAAAGATCAATGTGAAGCTAAATTATCATGGTTTCTTCCAGCCTGCCCGAGTAGGACTGGATGTCCGGCATGCTCAGCTTAATAAATAACATGCTCTCCTCAGAGTCAAAATGTGGCAAACTATTTGACTTTGGCTTCTAAGACAACTAAGTTCTTTCGAAGAGAACTAGAGAGGCAACAATCAGGGAATTCACAGTTCCGATTCCAGCTTGGATGCTGACTTCTTTATCATCATCAACGATGATTTTGAGTACTTACTGTGTGCAGAGCACTGTACTAAGGGCTTGGGAGAGTTCAGTACAGAATTGGTGGATGTATTCCCTGCCCCCAAGAAGATTTAGACACTCAAGATAAGAAACCACAATAGTTCAGCTTCAGTGTTGCCTTCTGTCCAACCAAGTTGATACTTTGCTACCTGTTTACCAAAGATTTTACAAAAATCCATTAAAAGAGTGCCCTCTGGATGATCCTTCCACATATGTGGAAGCTGCTCTTCACTTTGAAGATGATGCTGCCAGTGATAGTTCATTCAGCAGGCTATGGAAGCCATAGCAATTTTACAGTTTAGAGAAAACAATCCCTGCCAGAGATTTTATAATGTAAAATATAATAATGTTGGTATTTGTTAAGCGCTTACTATGTGCAGAGCACTGTTCTAAGCACTGGGGTAGATACAGGGTAAACAGGCTGTCTCACATGAGGCTCACAGTCTTAATCCCCACTTTACAGATGAGGTAACTGAGGCACAGAGAAGTGAAGTGACTTGCCCAAAGTCACACAGTTGAGAAGTGGCAGAGCCGGGATTCAATCCCATGACCTCTGACTCCCAAGCCCGGGCTCTTTCCACTGAGCCACGCTGCTAGACTGTGACATGCACTGTTCAAGAATAGAAATATGATCCTGGATTTCTCAATCTAATTAGCTCCTTCTCCGTATATGATTTGACAAAGAAGCAAGCTTTAGGGACAGCTTTTCAGTTTTGATTTTTTTATGGTATTTGTTTAGCACTATGTGCCAGACCCTGTACTAAACACTGGGGCAGAAACAAGCTAATCAGATTGGACTCAGTCCATGTCCCACAGGGGACGCAGTCTTAATCCCCATTTTACAGATGAGGGAACTGAAGTACAGAGAAATTAAGTGACTTGCCCAAGGTCATAAAGCAGACAAGTGATGGAGCGAGAATTAGGACCCAGGTCTTTCAGACTCCCAGGGTTGTGCTCTTTCCACTAAGCCAAGCAGCTTCTGGGTTTTTTGACTGCCAAAGCCACTTTCGGCAAACTGTAAAGCCACTTTCGGCAAACTGGCAAAGGCACCAGTGTTCCACTGGCAGTGCAGAATTGACTCTAGAAATGCAAAGTCTCTCTTGCCTCTGTGAGGTGGTATTTTCAGACGTCATTAAAAGCAGTGAGCAGCATTTCCTCAATGAATCCTTCGAGAAGCAGTGATGCTGACAGCAGCTTCTTGAGCTGGATAGAGCTTCTCAGAGGACCACAAGCATACTTTAGGGCCAGTTTCTTACAACAACCCCAAGGACGATTATATAAATAAATTGCCAGAAATGGGCCTTTCAACTCTAAATAATTGATTGCACTGTGATCCCCCAACATCTCTGGGTGATGAGTCGGGAAGAAATTTTTTGAAAATGTTTTCTCTTAGGGCTCCCTCAGATATATTCTCACATTTGGAAAGCTTTCACCCTATTGTTTAACTCCTTTGGAAATCCACTTGGGAAGATGCCCCACAGTGTGGCTTTGTGGGTACCCAACCTCTCACTGTGAAGTCTATTAGGGAACACTAATATTGATATTCACCCCTTGATATTCACCCCACCTCACCCCCGGGGCACATGTAAAAATATCCATAATTAATTTTAATGTTTGCCTCCCCCCTCTAGACTGTAAGCTCCTTGTGGGCAGGGAAAGTGTCTACCAACTCTGCTATTCCATACTCTCTCTCAAGCTCTTGGTACAATGCTCTGCACAATCAATACTATTTGGACTCAGAGTGATACATTATCAAAGTCAATTACACACAAGGCATCAGAATGGGTGAGGTTTACACAGAGGATTTTCAATTCCCCACTCTGCCACTTGCCAGCTGTGTGACTGTGGGCAAGTCACTTAACTTCTCTGTGCCTCAGTTACCTCATCTGTAAAATGGGGATTAAGACTGTGAGCCTCATGTGGGACAACCTGATTACCCTGTATCTACCCCAGCGCTTAGAACAGTGCTCTGCACATAGTAAGCGCTTAACAAATACCAACATTAAGTATTAAGTTTTCCTTAATGTGTAGTCTTGCCAATCTAGCAATGGAATTTATTGAGCACTAACTATAAGCAGTTTGGAAAGTACAATATAATAGAGTTGGAAATCTCAATCCCTGCTCACGTTAAAATAAATTACAGGCTGGAGCAATAGGAAAGTGTATGGATATTTTCATTAGGTGCTGTGGGGAACAACAAAGTAGTTAGGAAGTACACAACCATGTGCATAGTTGATGCAGAAGAGAGGGTGGATGGGGAGAGAAGCAGCATGGCTTAGTGGATAGAGTCAGAGGATCTAGGAGTCAGAAGGACTCCATCATTTATCTGCTGTCACCTTGACACTTCTCTGTGCCCCAGTTATTTTATTTGTAAAAGGGGCCTAGGTCCAACCTGATTAACTTTTATCTAGCGCTTAGTACGATGCACAGCAAAGTGGCCGAGCAGGGATTAGGACCCAAGACGTTCTGACTCCCAGGCCTGTGCTCTATCCACTACGCCAAAATTAGTAGGAGGGAAAGAACTGACTGAGTGCCTTAAAGCCAATGATAAGGAGTTTCTGATTGATGCAGAGGTGGATGGGGCACAATCCTCAAGTTACATAACTAGTTGTGTATGCATCTAAGTGTGCTGCATGTGCGCGCGCACACCCACACACCCACACACAATTTTAATGTCTGTACTGTCTTTTGAAGGTACTAAAAGCTGATTGTTTAAAAACAAATTGTAGGAGTGCCTAAGGGGCAAACCAAGGCGAAGAGAATGAATAAATCCACTGTGTTTCCAGTCTTCATCAGCCAAGCAGGTATTTGTGTAGCATCTGCGTAGCATGACCCCTTCCTCTAATGGGACCAAACCCACAGAAGGAAAGAACATATTCCCGTTACAGTCCCACTTCTCCTAATTTGGGAGATGAGTTGCTCGATTTAAAACACTTCTCACATTTTAGCATGGTATACTTTCATTATTGTGTTGGAATGTTGAAACTGGAAAAGGCAAGAATTGGAGTTTTCCATACCCAAATTTGAAACTTTCATCACATTAGGTTAATCTAAAAAAAAAAAAATGCAAATTCCCTGTCAAAACTTGGAGTTCAGCCACTTCAGAAAGCAGGTGTGTAACTCAGCAAGTCACAGACTTGTACAGCGATAAAAATTTGGAAAATAAAATCATTTTAAATGACGCATTTTGCGGTGATTGATGCATTTTAAATTCAAGCCAGCTAGTTAACTACAAACCTTTACAAACATACATACACACACAGCCTCACTCTTGCACAGACTTTGGAGGAAAATAAGAAACATTTCAGCTTTGGGGAATGGCTTCTGGTAAACTTACTTGGTGTTTTCGTGCCACCTAGAGGACTATTTCGGACAAGTGCTTTCGGAGCGCAGATTGGAGATTCAGCATGGTGGTCTGGTACTCCGGTCAAATGTTCGAAGACGCCTAAATGGAGGCAAAATGTGAAGTCACCGAGAGCTGCTTCCTGGCTCTTTGGGAATACCAGTTACATGAGTTGCTCTGGATAGTTAAGCTATCTACATTTTACAGTCTAAAATGAATTAGGCCATTATTATTATTAGGTCTAAAATAAAAAGGCCAAGCGTGGGCAAGCCAGCACCCACGCTTGTGGAAGGCACACCAGGCCATCTTGTCTGATATGCCAGCCTCCAAGGCTGCCACTTCCACTATCTTTCGGTTTGAGTTGCCATTCCAAGCAGCACAGTGTAGCCTCGGGATCGTCCTCTGCCCTTGTCCCAGTCTCCTTCCCCGAGCAGTGCAGGGGTTGGGACCGGGAGACCCGAGTTGGGAAAAGAAAGAGCTGTGACAGTCGCAGCAAGGTTGGGCCTCCCTTGAGGAGCCCGGCAATCTCACTGTCATTTATATTTGTGATTGCTTGGTTTGGAGTATCCAGCATGTCATCCAAATAGTGCGGGGTAAAGCAGAACTCCACGTATAAAGAACACATTTTAAACTGTTTCTAATTCACCCTTGCCTGGGAATATGCAAATCTAATCCGTTTTGCGAGGCCCGAGACACCACTTTTTCAAACTTCGACAACTGCCATTAGAACCTGAGCTAGTCTGATAGTCCAGCAAATTAGAGTTAATTCTCCAGCTTTTAAACTGAAATGAACAACTCTCCATGCAAAATGTTTGGAGTTGCCCACCCACACCTAACCCCAAGGGGCCAGTCTCTTAGCCAGACAGATGTTCACAGGCAGCAACAAGTCTAGGATGCCAGAAGGAGTCACCTTAGTGCCCCCTTTGACCCAGGCTAATGTACTTTCCTCGAGTACATTATAGGTGTGCATTGGCTTGGATATCCTTAACTACTGCTCAAAAGCTATTTGAAGGCACGGACCAGGCCTATCTAGTACAGTGTTATTTACCATGGGGACCATCATTCATTCATTAGTATTTATTGTGCGCTTACTATGTGCAGAACGCTGTACTAAGCGCTTGGAATGTACAATTCGGCAACAGATAGAGACAATCCCTGCCCAATGATGGGGGCAAAGTAGTATAATCAGCAAACATCAATGCACATATCTGAATCAAGTTGCCCCCTGCCCTCTTTCTGATTTCTTAGAGATAAGACTATGAAGCCCTCAGTGATTTGTTTTTTACAGTATTTAAGTGCTTACTATGTGCCAGGAACTCTTCATTCATTCAATCATATTTATTGAGTGCTTACTGTGTGCTGAACACTGTACTAGGAGCTTGGAAAGTATAATTCAGCAACAAATAGAGACAATCCCTACCCAACAACATACTGGGGTAAATACAAGGTGATCAGACTTTATTTTATCCTATTTGTTAGGTACTTACTGTACTAACAGCTGGGGTAGGTATAACAATCAGATTGGACACAGACCATATCTCACATGAGGTTCACAGTTTTAATCCTCATTTTACAGATGAGGTAATCGAGGCATAATAATAATAATGTTGGTATTTGTTAAGCACTTACTATGTGCAGAGCACTGTTCTAAGCGCTGGGGTAGTTACAGGGTGACCAGATTGTCCCACGTGGAGCTCACATTTTACAGATGAGGTAACTGAGGCACTGAGAAGTTAAGTGACTTGCCCACAGCAGCACAGCTGACAAGTGGCAGACCTGGGATTCGAACCCATGACTTCTGACTCCCAAGCCCGGGCTCTTTCCACTGAGCCACAGTGCTTCACTAAGTGACTTATCCAAGATCGTAGACAAGTGGTGGAGCTGGGATCAGTCAATTGTACTTACTGATGGTTACTGTTTGCAGAGCACTGTAATAAAGATGAAGTGTGGGTCAGTGGAAAGAGCCCGGTCTTGGGAATCAGAGGTCATGGGTTTGAATCCTGGCTCTGCCACTTGTCAGCTGACTGTGGGCAAGTCACTTCTCTGTGCCTCAGTTACCTCATCTGTAAAATGGGGATTAACTGTGAATCTCACGTGGGACAATCTGATTACCCTGTATCTACCCCAGTGCTTAAAACAGTGCTCTGCATATAGTAAGCGCTTAACAAATACCAACATTATTATTATAAGCACTTGGGAGAGCTCAATATAACAGAGTTGATAGACATGTCCTCTGCCCACAACAAGCTTACCGTCCAGAGAGGGAGACATTAATATAAATTATGAATATGGACACAGTGCTGTGAGGCAGAGGGAGGGGTGAATAAAGGGTGCAAATCCAAGTGCTAGGTAGATTGTACCCCTGGCAACCCCCTGGGATTCTGCTGCATGGGACACCTTACTTTCCACCCTTGGGAATTCTCCTACTTCCAATTTCTGTTTTCAAAATATGCAGCCAGCTGGGGACTTAAAAAAGAGAGAGAGAAAAACATTTTGACCTAGTAGGAAACATGATAATTCTGGAAAGAATTATGGGCACATTAAACATGAAGTAATAATGACAACTACTAGTTTTGCCATTTTAGCTGCATATGAGATTACCCTCATATGCTAGTGGGGCTGAAAAAAGAGGTTAGAGTAACACTTGAAAGCTGTTTAACATTCTAGAAAGTCTTAAGCAAAAATGTAAGATGTTAGAGGCAACTTTTGACCTACTGAAAACAAACTATGATAGCATACCCATATATCGCCCTCATAAATAACAGAGGCAGGCAGCTGGCTCTTAGTCTCTGAAGAAGAATTCTCATTATCACGGGTATTGTGAACTTTCGGCGGGGTTTCCAACATCCTTTGAAGATGAAAAACACTTTTAAGCTGTGAAGTGTGTATCCCAGAAAGACTTGTGGGAATTCCTCCATTAATACCAATCTGGCCTAATGATCCAAGTTGGAAGGGTTTGGCAGTGTTATATCTCTGGTGGGCTTCTCAGACCCCTTTTCTGTTTTCCACCCATGAAACTTGAGGAGTTGCCATGTTTTCACATTTGATTTTGGTTCCAGATGCTAAATGAACCACCGCTGCTTTTACAAGAGCACATTCATTTTATTATTCACAACCTAACACTTATCCCTTGACACTTCCCAGATCACTTCCAAATTTATGACAATTAAAGCCTACAGCAAATGAAAGCAAAAACCTCCCTCAACTCCCATCTCTACCCTTGGATAATCACAGGGACTCTTCCAAGGATCATCTTGCCCTAGCATGTGACAGCCCCTCAGCCCACTGCTTTCTTTCCGACCATCCCACTAAACCCCTCGAGGATTTCTCACTTCCGCTGAGTCCCTCCTTGGAGATCTGCCTTCCCCACTCTTCAGTGATCTTGGTGGGTCTATTATGCTATTTTCTCTGACTTTACTGAACATTAATCTGAAAAGTGGCATGACCCAGTGGAAAAAGCCCGGGCCTGGAAGTCAGAACACTTAATCCCGGCTCTGCCAATTGCTTGCTGTGTGATCTTTGGCAAATTCACTTCTTTGTGCCTCAGTTACCTCATCTGCAAAATGAGGATCCAATACCTGTTCTCTCTCCTACTTAGACTGTGAGCCCCATGTGGGACACGCCCTTTGTCTGACCTGTTTATCTTGTATCTGCCCCAGCGCTTAGTAATATCTGACACACACAAGTGTTTAAATATAATAGCGATAATAACAATAGTACCAAAATCATGTGTGGGTCCCCTCCTGCCTCCTTATCTTTTCAGTCATCAACTGGTTAAGATCAATCACCCACCACCCTCCAGCACTTCACATGTTCCCATATGCACATGCTCCCTGTTTGGGCATCCTATCAAATTTCCCCGATGGACCGATATCTCCAACTAAAGTCAATCCCAACTGCCACCTTACCTTCAATTTATAGTTCAACAATTTCTGTGCATAGGGCCATACTGTACTCTGAAAAAACATTTGTTTTCCTAGATCACTCTTGATTTGGAGGTTTTGTTCTCAAAACACTGTCCCTGATATTTTTTGCTAATGTATAAATACAGTCATTACTCTGAAATGAGAAAACTGAAAAACAGCTTATATTTCCCCAACAAAGTCTTTCCTGGTGAGCAATGTTTTCAAAGTTAAAATGCTCCCATGTAATTATTCCTCTGTCTGTATTTGTACTTTTCCTTTGCTTGACTTCTGTTCTGTTTATTCAGCAGTTTGAAAGCCATGCCACATAGTGATCAGCTGACAGAAAGACATCCAGACAATGTGCTTAGAAAGCAGTAAAGAGCCGCTGAATAGAGCAACCGCAAATGTGCTGGTTCCCTCCCCAGCAGCAGCACTTAAGGTGGAAAAAAGTAATCTCTTTAAACCTCCTAGCTGTCCCAAGCACACAAGGAACCCTGAATCCAAAATTGATGTCAGAAATGGAAAGTCATCCAACTCAAAAAAACAGTTGTAAATTCCTCAGAATCTATTATTGAAGCAGCTTGGCCTAATGGAAGGAGCACGAGCCTGAGTCAAAGGACCTGGATTGTAATCCCAGCTCGATCATTTGCCTGCTGTGTGACTTTGGGCATGCCACTTAATTTCTCTGTGCCTCAGTTTTCTCAATGGTAAAATGGAAATTCAACACCTGCTTTCCCTCCTACCTAGAGTGTGAGCCCCATGTGGGATAGGGGCTGTGTCTGACCTGATTAACTTGAATCCACTCCACTCTTAACAGTCCTTGACATATACAGTAAATACCATAGTTAATTTAAAGATTGAACAGGGATCTAGATTGATGTCCCTTTAATTTTTGAAAGTGATATAGACTACTTTTGAAGGGAGAGCCATTGTACTCTATTTCTCTGGCTTGGGCAATTTCTAAAGAAAAGGGGTGGATTCAGTGTTCGAAACTCAAAATATACACAGCCATTTTTCAGGACTGCCAAATGATGCACTGGGGTTGCCTGACATGGAATGAATTAGAAGAATAAAAGATGATTAGTGGTCATTATTGAGACACAAGGTCCAGAAGAGATCACACTAGAGAATACATCCAGGGACATCTTTACTCATTATTTAATTACGGTATTAGAAGGACTTCCAAGAAAAATGAAATTTGTTTTGCTGTTCAGTATGAGAAAGTAAGTAGATCTGCTCTCTAGTTTTCAGTAGCGAGTATCATCAATCATATCAGGCCATAGCTCTGTGCAGTCTCCTTAAAAAATTTCCCCATCACCTGCATGTCTTGTGTGCATGTGCCTCAAGAACAAAGTAATAAGCATCAGCCATTTACATCTGCTTTGCAAATCAGAACAGCAATACAGGTTTAGGGATTGCAAAAGCAGAGCAGGGAAAAACAAGCAGGAAACTCCACAGCCAAAAACTTTGCAGTAATTTCTCCTCTGGGCGATTGTAGGATTGGGAGAACTTGTGTGAGGGGACAGAGCTTACTTTATTTTGTCTACAGCCTATATACTTATGATTTCAACCTAGACAGACTACGAACAGATATGGATAGGTGAGTGTGCCTAACAGAAATGGTTTACAAATGTCAAATTTGTGATTCCACTGGATAAATTTCAGATTTTCCCATGGTAAGGGCCACATGGCCGTCACCTTTTATGTGCCTTTTGATGCCAGCAGGCCAATTTTTGACCCCGGGTAAGTATCTCGGATCAGGGTTATACTCCCTCTGTTCAGCAGGCAGGGCAAAGTCCCTTGATGGTTTCAGGGTAGGTTGTTCAGGGATTAATGCTATCTTATTAGCATCATTGTGGATGGAGATTAGAATAGGCTGAGAGGTTACTGATCATCACACAAGGGGAAAATGTCTCAACAACCCCAAGAAGTCCAACCCAGAGCTGAGACACTCAATTCCATTCTTCACCCTTTGCTCTCCACTATTTCCTTTTAGCCCATGATCATGCCTACGAAGAGTTAAATTAATACACCAAGTGGTTTGCAATTTAAGCCATTTAGGGAATGCCAGTGAACCCACCAAAAGAAAACTTGCTCAAGGAATTACCTAAGATCTGTCCGCACATTTCAGAAAATCTCTAGGAAGAACAGTAAAATCTAGAAAAATTGCACTCTGATTAGAATTCTAGACTATCTTTTAAAATAAGCAGATGAAGCAGCAACTGTGTCCCCCTGCCACCAAAGCCCCAGACTACTGCATCAGGCTCCTTACTGACATCACTGCTTCCAGCCACACCACACCCCAGACCAAATTTCACTCTGCTCTTCACATTAATGTTCTAAAAGCATCGTTTTGCACACATCTCCCCCACTTCCCAATCTCCAAAAGTTGTCCATTTCTATCTGCATTAAGCAAACATTCCTGACTATTGGCTTTAGGGTAGCCAACCAGGTTTCTCCCCGCTACTTAACCTTGTTCATCATCATCGACAGCATGTACTGAGCGCTTACTATGTGCACAGCTTTCATTCCTTCAATACTATTTAATCATATTTATTGAGGACCATACTTGAGAGAGCACAAGAGAGTCGGCAGAGACGATCTCTGCCACAATACTCTCCCCATCAGACCAGCTTGCATGCTTCTTCCCTCAAGCCAGTCTATCATGCCTCTTCCTTGACTGAAGCTCCCTCTCCCTTTACATCTGGAAAACTATGGCTCTCCCTATCTTCAAAGCCCTTCTGAAATCACACATCTTCCAGGAAACCTTCCCTGATTAATCTTTCATCTCCCCACCCCATATCCTCCTAAACTACCTCTTTGGCACTTTTACCTCACCTCAACACTATATTCACACCTCTCACCTCATAGCATTCATGTATATTTCATTATCAATCAGTTGTATTTATTGAGTGCTATTTGCTGAGTATTGTACCAAGCGCTTGGGAGAGGTTCAATACAACAGAATTAGTGGTCATGTTCCCTGCCCATATGCTCTATAACTCCCTACCTGCAATTTATTTTAGAGTTTGACTCCCTAACTAGACTGTAAACTTCTTGTGGGGGGAGGAATGACTGTTAACCCTATTAACCCTGCAGACAAGTACTGAGGACCCGTGCTCAGCAGGTAGTAAATGCCCAATAAATACTTATCTTGCTTTATGCTGTCAAGTCCTCTCCAACCCACAGCGATGTCATGGACACATCTCTCCCAGAACAAACACCCCATCTCCATCTCAATAAATACTATTGATTTACTGCACAACTCCAGTGGGGAATCAAATCTGGAAGATCCAACAAGAGCCTTTTGGGCTTACATTAATCATAGTTAGATTTCTGCAGTATATAAATTACTTCAGGCTAAAAATCACATACCATGTTGAGTATTTTCCTGATTCCCTGCTAGTTCTAGGTTGGAGGTGGCAGCAGCATTGTAAATCTTGGGCTAACAGTGGGGAAGCAGACAATCTGAAATTAGGGCAACAGAGTGGGAAGGAGGGACGAGAGAGTGAATATGGACATCATTAACATTACATTTATAATCCATTGTGTTAAAAGTGGATTTTTGCTAACTACTAGTAATTAGCAGCAGGAACTACATGAGGCCCCAAAGTGATTTATTATTAAATGTTTACTGGGAACCACCGGGAGCCTACGTTTTGAAAGATATATAAGGCAGTCCCTGCCACCAAGTAATTTTCAACAGGAAAAAGATAAACAAAAAAATCAGTAATGATAATAGTAACTATGATGCTATTTGTTAAATGCTAAGTGTTAAGCACTCTTCCAAGCTCGGGGTAGATATAAGCTAATCAGGTTGGACCCAGTACCTGTCCCACATGAGGTTTACAGTCTTAATCACTGTTTTACATAAGAAGTAACTGAGGCACAAAGAAGTAACTCACCCAAGCTCACCTAGAAGACAAGTGGTGGAGCCAGGATTAGAACTCACGTCCTTCTGTCTCCCATTCCTGTGCTCTATCCATTAGGCCATGATGCTACTCCAATATTGATGTTTTAGATTAGGAAAAAGGAATGAAGGGGAGTGGGTCACAGACATGCAGAATGGGATGGAAGAGAGGTGTTCCAAGAAGGTTTCCTGAAAGTGGGACAGAGGCAGCAGTGTAAAGTCAAGAAAAAGTGACCGGGGGGGGGGGGGGAGGGACACAGGGACGGGGACGGACGACGACACAAGGGAGGTCAGGTGCCAATGGCTATGAGCGAAGTAGTTTGACTGGAATGAAGAGTGATAGCAGGTTGGGTGGGTGGCAGAGGACTTTTGAAAGTCATAATTTGAAGCCTGTAGAAAAAAGGGGTGGGAGCCACTGTAGAACTGAGAGGACTAGAGCAATATGGTCAAAACCATAGACATGGGAGAGTACCCAAAGAGCAACTGCAAGGTAAAGGGCCTTCCCAGTGACTCAGGCTAATGTAAGAGAGTGCACGAACTCACTGGGTTTTGTAGTGATGTACCAGTTTTCCTTTAATTAGTATTCCATTTTACAGTTTAGACATCTCACAATTGAGACAGTAAGTCAAACAGTCAGGAAGATATGAGTCAGAGTTTTGTCTGTGGATAGTGATGAAATGTAAAATTTTTTCACACCAACATCATAATTCTAACTCCCACAATATTCCACATTTACGGATCTGACCAATTGTTCTGGAATTTTTGGTCGAGGATATAAAACAGAGTATTTTTGCAAAGGCCGGGACGAAAAGGTATGCATCCTTATGTATCCATTTACAACCGGGCTTTCTGGTGACAAAAGCTGTAGTCATTTTACCTACTGATTCGAGGCTTCTGAATGATCCTGAAGTGCATTTTCAGAATTCATCTATTTAAAATAGAAGTTTAAGAATGATTCAGTTTTCTGACTTACTCTACAGCAATCATCATTCCCAGTGAATGATCTCCTTTTAATTTTAAACCCAATTTTTCAATTTAAAATATGAGTTAATAAAGAACACTCCTCTGTGGTTTAGGTGGGAAGATACCAAAAAAAAAAAAGGTAATCACCTAAAAGTCACCTACCCAGAAGAGTTAATGTACACATCTTGGACATTGGATTATACACACCAAGATCTGAAATAAAAAAACACAGTGAAATGATACTTTGACACTACAGTGTAATACCTTTTGGTGAGAGCAGTTTTTAGAAGGAAGAGGGGCAGAAATGGTAACTATTTTCCCAAAAAACAGTTGAAAGATTCTCTCCTATCTATAAATTGGGGTAGGTTGTTACCACCTTCCAGTTATAACAATCATTTACCAACAGCAGCTGCCCGTGTGCAGAGAGCACTTAACTAGGCACTTGGGGAACATATTATCATCATTAGCTGCTATTATTAGTATTGTTTTTGTCCATCTGTCTCCCCCGATTAGACTGTAAGCCCGTTAATGGGCAGGGACTGTCTCTATCTGTTGCCGATTTGTACATTTCAAGCACTTAGTACAGTGCTCTGTACATAGTAAGCATTCAATAAATACTATTGAATGAATTAATGAAAAACAAGAGGTGCATTTATGATTATGATATCTGATATGCATTTACTATGTATCAACCACTGTTCTAAACACTGGGGCAGACACAAGTTAATTGGGTCAGAGAGAGTTCTTGTCCCACATGGAGCTCACAGACTAAATAAGGGGAAGAACAGGTATTGAATCCCCATCATGCAGCTGAGGAAACTGAGGCAGAGAAAAGTTAAGTGACTTGCCCAAGGTCATACAGCAGGCAAGTGGTGGTGCTGGGATTTAGAACTCAGGTCCTCTGACTCCCAGGCCTGCGCTCTTTCCACTAAGCCACGCTGATCCCCAAGCATTAACGAAATACTAAGTTTTCTGAAGAGTTTCAAGACAATTTGCTTAACCTTAGTTTTTAGGGAGTTGTTTTTAAACCACTTAAACCATTATTCTAAGACATGTAACATGTCTTAGGATAATCACATCCATTTCAGAATCACATTGTGACCACCATTTGCTGCAAAGGTCCTAGATGAATAGGGCATTCTCAGGGAATCAAACGTTTACCACTGCTTGAAAAGAGAGGGAAAGATAGGAGACCAAAACAAGGAAGACTGTGAATGGAGGAAGATGAAGCAATGAAGAGGGAAATAGTCAGCCTTAGGTCAATTTTAGATATGAAACATACAAACGTTTGCTGTGGGCAGGTAATGTGTCTACCAACTGTATTGTATTATATTCTTCCAAATGCTTTGTACAGTGCTCTGCACACAGTAAGCGCTCAAAAAATAACACTGATATACATAACTGACAAATATTGAACTAATCCCTTTAAAGAAATAATTTATCCTCCTGCAGAAAGCATCATCCTTGATACACTTTACTCTAAAACACATATATTTTGGGAGAAAAGGATGTTTATAACACATATAAACACATTTATCCTCTTTAATGGTAAAAGTCATAAAGCAGTGAGAGAGTATCAGAGTCCTACCTGAGGAAGAAAAGATTCAGACCTACGGTTACATGAACTACAACTGGAGATGGTCATTAAATCAACTCAGGACAGTTTAATAACATTTACCTTTGTATCATTAGCACCACTTATTGAGATTAAGTTACTAACTTCATAGAAAATGACAAAACCTAAACCGCTCTTTTTTGAATCATGCTTTAATCATACCCACTAATTCTTGCAACATCCTTGTAAGGTAGTAGGGGATGTATGATTAAAATTCATTTTAAGTCAAGGATATAAAGGCTCAGAAAGGCTAAATTCTATTTCCAGGGTAAATAAGTGGCAACCTAGAATGGGAATGCACATCTCCTGATTTCCTGCTTCCAGAGCCTTGGTTGATACAGTTTCCATGTTTCTCAGAAAAAAACAAAACAAAACAAAAAAACACTTGAAAAACTGTTACCCATCTCAGTTTTCTAAATATCTACTCAATTAACTCATCCTCTTACTTTAGCTTGACAATCTAATTGTAAAACGTCAAATGTAAAGCAGAAATGCACAAGATCACCTCTCACCACAAAATGACAAGTTATCTGAAGACTTTTAAGTTTCAACTCAATTTTTAGCCTCTTTTTATATTGTCCGCTTCCTAAATTTTACTGAAATCTAAAATGATACAGGTCAACAAATAAAAGTTGGGAGTTTAAATCACTTATTTAGCTTCTAAAGAGGTAAATGCCCTTACAGGCAATTTTGTCAAGTAAATTTGATTGTATGTACCCGCAATTTTAGTGCTGAAAAATCAAACTCTGCAGCTTCTCCCTATTGTCTCAAATTACCTGATGGACAGATACAGAATGCCAAATTGAAATCTTTCTACTTTTGATATGTTTTGTAGAAGTAAATGGATGATTTCATACTAGACACTGCAATGAGATAACATACCTGCATGTGATACACATGAATTTGTCAAATGCTGAGCTCTACCTTCCTTTACCAACTACAGAGGCAAAGTCAAATACGAGCAGTTCTCGATTATCTAGTGACTGATTATCTATGCCTTTAGCTGTTTCTCTTGCTTTTGACGGCCCAACCTTTGGCTATTTCACAGCTCGAATGCTACTCTGTCCAACTGAAAGTATGAATAGTGAAATTCACATCAGTCAATTCTACTACTTGTTTCTAGATCTGGAATTGGTTTGCTGGAATCAAAATGCACTACGGTTCAAAACTGGGCAAGAAGATTATCTATGACGCTTATTTGTTGCTACTGTGTTCTCCAGTTTCATATAAAATCAAGAGTTGGCTGTTGAAGAAATTGGCCTCTCATTAATGGAAAGTGGATGAGCTATTTACAAATGAAGCTATTACACCACAAAAATACCCCCAAAACCAAACCATTCAGTAATCGGTGACAAAGCAAACATTTTTATAAACAAGAAAAAGGTCATATTTTAAGACAGGCTTACGAACAACAGAAATCAATTTTGTTTGTGTGTAATATTTTATGCATAAAAGTCAAATAGTCCATGTCAATGGCCAGTTTAAAAAATGCTTAATCTAGCAAACATTAGAATATAAGAGCAAGGTACCCCCAGAGTAAAAGGCCTATCTTTCCACCTCTAGGTTTTTAGACATTCTAAATCCATGAAGTAATTCAGTAATTTTCAAAACTGATCTGAAGACTATCAAAACATGCAGACACAACACTCTTTGGCAAGTTGTGTGTTTCTTCCCAACCTTTCATTTTCAATAAAGACGATGCAAATGATTACTTTAGTTATTAGGTAATGTGTTGCCTCTCTCTCCATCTCCGAAAGGGCCAAAACTCCCTATATCTTATTTTTGGCCAAGTTCAAGATAGAAAATCATCTATAATGATATTTGTAAATTATGAAATTCCTAAAAATGGTTTCAAAAGTAGCGAAATGGTGCCCCCCACCATGACACTGTAGTCATTTTTCCTACATCACCGCTGAGGTTAGGTAATTCAAAAAACAAGCATGCAAACAGACACGAGCACTTGCCTTGTCAAAGGGGGATGGGAGGGGGCAAGGTGGGAAAAATCTCTAAAATCACAAATAAATGGAGATTTTAGATAAGATCTAAAACATAAGACACATACAGATAGGAACTCTATTATCCTGGTTTGTTCCTAAGCTAATAAAGAAGATTAACAAGATGATCACCACCTTGCATCTATTGGAGAAGAAAACTAAACAAATAACTCTGGATTTTGTCTGGCTGGAATTTACCTTTTGTCCCTTTGGGATGCATCTGCCAACTGCTCCCCAAGGTTGGAAAAACAAGTCACAAAATCAAACAATAGAATATAACCTTTTTTAATTTTTATAAATAACTTATCTGTTACAAAGACAGTTTACCCAGCTAAATCACAAAACCATCAACTCAAGATATCCAAATTAGGTTTTATTAATAAAACAGGTAAAAACTGATTTGTCAATCTTCACATAGAACTGCAGATGAAGCTGAAAAACAAGGCCTCATTTTTAAAACAAAATGCAAAGAATGCAAGTGCTCTGTGTCCACTGCCTAATTACCTGGGATGATCACGATTTTTTCCCAAATACAAAATGTAAAAAAACCTTTAAAAGGGCATTTGCATTCACAGATAATCACCTGGTTATTTTTAAAATGTCTACTGATAACCATTTACAGTGGGTGACAGTCTATTTTGTCTCTTGGCTTTTGCTACATTTTAGCACTTTCTTTTTGCCCCATTAAAAGTGCTGCTACATAATTTTTATGCTTTTTTAAATGCATGCTTACTCCTTTTGCTTGATTTCCATTACCCTACATTCCTGATCTCCTGAATATGTTTGTCCCTATAAAAATAGATCATAATAAAGAGATGCTTGAGGTTGCTTCAGTGTTCAAGTCTGCTTGTTTTCACTATTCCAGCTTTTCTTCTGTTGTCCTAAATATGGCTATCCTTGTTTTATAAATATATATGACATCGCCACCAAGTCAGGTTTCGAAACTGGCTGCCCAAACAGTAAAGCATTTACAGTTCTCTTAAGAAAGGGTTGTATGATGCTGCTGTCGTCATGTTGCTGGACTTTGTGTACTTCCCCAATAAATATCTCCTGAAGGTTTTGCAGGTCACCAGGCAGAAGAAGCAAGCTTAATCTTGTTGATCTGTTAGTGGGTTGAGCATATCTTACTTTTCCTGGGCCAGACAAAACACTCCGTTGTGTCACCCACCATAAAACTCAGTGTACAGAATGTACTATATGCAGAGCTCTTCTGACAACTCCTGCATTTTACCATGCTGCGTCTGTGGGTCTTCACAAAACATCAGCATTTTACAAGAGCCGTGTACAGAATGAGTAGTTATTGTGTGCATGGTTCCATTTCATTAATGCTCTTTTATTTTAAGGCATTGCTTCTCGCAGATAAAAGTTTAAAAAGGGACATGATCGTGCTTAATCACTAAAGAAAAAAAGAAAGTTAGTTAACAAAAGACTATTACACTATACATACAGAAGTACAAGAAAATAATAAAGAGGAAGAAAAGAAATCACTTTAAGCAAGCTCTAGAGCTATGTACAGTAAGAAAAGCTTTGGGGCATTTCACTGTGTGTATTGTACAGACAATGCATGCAGTTCTCCTTCTCATCTTTAGACTTGATTGTACTGATGCTGGCTTCACAGAGTGGATGCATTTCCAGGGAAGATGAAGACAAGGCCAAAAGTACCACAGATTTGTGAAGTTCTTCCCCTATCCATTGGCACAATGTGGCAGCAAACAGTTTAAATAGTTAAACCTTGTTCCTTTTCATTTTCTCCATGTATGTAGTGTTTCACTGAAAGCTTTTTCTTTTTTTTTTTAAAAAAAAAACTATAAAAGCTATCATTTTATTCCTTTCCCCGGTCAAAATTCAGTAGTGACATGAGGGGAGAAAGGTACTGGGAACACCCAAGCATGAACACAACGAGCTATCCTTAATTGGATATTGGTAATACTGTACATGATTTAGGCAGCTGGCAACCAAGTCTTTCCACAGATTCCCTTACATCTGATGAATTTCAACTGCCTGCGACACAACACTGAGGTATTATTAGCTCTGTGGGCTGACATTTAACATTATTAGCAAAACACCATCTTGTCACACTTTCAAATTTACAAAATCCTATGCAAAGAAACTCCTCCCCGCCCCCCCGCCCGCCCCATCCCCCAGTGACAGAATAGTCCCTTATAAATGTGGTAGGGTTTTAGAGAAGATATTGGGCCTTTTGGCTCAGAAATGCCTGGGCATCTCACACTGTTCACAACGGTTTAAGGCCGGATGATTCAAAAAAGTACAGGCTGTACAATTCCACTGAGCTCCCTCATCTTCCTCCATGTCTTGAGTCTTTGGTGTTTTGGCAATGGACCTTTGATCTGCAAGTAGGCAAAAAAATTTTCATTAGACAAGCAAAGCCCAGAGAAGCCAAGAGAAGCCTAACCAACTGCTGATTCATTTTTGAATTGAAATGTGCGAGCCAGAAAGGCTGTTAATTGGCTAACCAACTCCAGTGCAGGTGTCCAGAGTTTCGGGCTAAGTTAGATCCCATCGCAGGAGGGCTGAGGCGACACCTGGCTAGTGGAATCCTTACTCCGTTCCTCGGGGGTTCCCTTTATCAATCACTCAATAATATTTATTGAGTGCTTAATATGTGCAAAGTGTCAAACTAAGCGCTTGGGGAAGTATAATATAACAACATTGATAGACAAGTTACTTGCCCATGACGAGCTTACAGTCTAGAGACCTATCCTCCTTTTTGTCCACTCTTTCTAATTACATTATTTACCCCTGTCCCTTCCCTTCACCATTTGATAGGGAATAGTATTATTTATTCTTTATTATAATAATAAATATTATTATTTATTCTAAGGCAATTAATGGATTGAAGGTTCCTAGGGACATTACCTCGAAGCGGGAACAGGGAAATGCTCACCCATCACCTCTTGTTCCTAGGGGCCCTCCTAGCTATGGGAAATGAAGATACACTAGTGCATCAAGTAAATGACTTGATGAGGTTAACTCTGGCTGCATACTTACATCCTTTTTTCCTCTGAAAATACATTGGAAACTTTTGGGAAATGATTTTAAAGATTACAAATCATCTCTTACAAAATTTTTAAAGGACTTCCATATTTGGTCAAACCTGGTCGTTTTTTAAAAAAAAAACCCAGCAAATACTGACAAAAGGTGACATCTTTAATTCTAGACAATCACTTGCCGCCTCTGTCATGCTGAAGACTTCCAAACTCTTCATCACTGCTTTATCTTCTCTATTACTGCTCTAATCATCTTCTCGCCTTTCAATCCTCAATCTCCTCTCCACCATACCCACAGATCATCAAAAATACTCAAACATGCATTCATGCTCAAATACAACCTCAAACAGCACTCTTGGAGCAAAGAGGTAAACCTGCTCTTCGATAGTGCTTGGATACACCAGGAAAATGCAACAGTTGCAAGGTTTTCTTTGGCAGACAAAATGGTTTTGCCCTCCAATTTACAGGCATCTGATTCATTTTACATTCGCCACAGAGAAAGTTTGGAACCCTAAGAGGGGGTATTTTCCTTCTCAAAAGGTAAATATTTGGATATTCAATTGTCCTTCGGCTATCCTCCACCCCTGCAGATTTTTGAAAGAGTACTGGAGTTGCTTTGATTTTCTTCCCCTAAAACCAAAGAGGGTAAATCTTTTATCTCATATAATCCCATTTTGTTCCTAAAACAAGATATTCTTGACTTTTGAAAAATCTGTTTAGGGACCTAATGCAATGGTCTTTTCCCTCTTAATCTACTCTTGCACAAAAGAAGTGCTGTTTTCAAAAAGGAAATGGAAGAGAAGGATGAGGAAGCAGTGACATAATATTTACAGCACTGGTTTCTATACTCCTTTGCCTGAGGTCGTTCAGTGTTTCACAAGGAAATCTATTACACCAATAAGATAGTCAATTTCAATGTGATAGTTTTTAAAAAGTAGTAATTCAAATAGATTTCAATCAAATATGGGATCGCATTGTTGCCCATCATTTAAGGTAACTTATGGCTAAAAACAGATCAAAAAGCAATAAATCTAAATCGATGAAAATTATTCTCACCATTTGATTTATCTTGGGGACAGTTTTATTGAGGAGGTTTACCAATATCTTTCTACCAAAACCCTACCATTTCTTCAGCTGCCTCAAATCTTTCCCACTCCTTACAGAGAGGTAGGAAGGCCTTATTACTCACAAATTTATACAAATTAGAACAACAACAAATATGCAAGCAATCTGTTTCCAAAGAATTGTCATGACATGAACTAATTAGGGCGTGAACATAAACAATCAGATACACTAGGGGAAAAAACTTCAAAATTAAGTCAGAAATTCTGAGGAACTTAACACATGTATGTGGGGTGTTTTTTTTTTAAATTGGATGACACTATTCACAAGAATTCCCTTCAGCTTCAACTGCAGCCCGGGAAGCAAAACAGACAAAAATGAGTTAGAGAAGAGATATGAATGCAATTGGTTAAGAAGGTATGCACTCTCCTTAATTCTAGGAGATTAAGAATGTTCTAGTTGGTTTTAATTGATTTCTACATTGATGGGCTTTCATTTAGTTTTAAAAAATTCTGGGGGAGAGGGGGAGAGGGAGAGGGATTCTTTACAATTTCCAAAACATGTTTCTTTCAAAACATCTAGCAAACAAATTTAATTGAAGTTTAGAGCATTTCTCTATAAAGTAATTTGAACTTTTTCTTAAATATTCCATTACTCTAAGGAGAAAACATAATTTTCTGAAGAACTCAATTTATGCATACCAATTTGGGTTATGCTGGCAAGGATATAGAAGTGCAGGAATGCAACTCCAGGAAGAAAATGTTCATGGTAAACGGTTTAGAAAGTTTCCTAGCCAAAAGGAACTAAAACTATCTAGAAAAAAAAATCAGAGCTACTCTGCTGAAGCAGAATACAAGCTGTTTGAATCTTCATATGTGTAATATAATTTTTAAGACAGTCTAAAATGGAAATTAATGTCTATATTTGGCTTGTACAGTTTCAGTAGTCAGAAAAAAATATACCATAATTAAGCCTAAATCCACATTTCCACACTTTGTCATTCCCTCTTCTTTATACTCCCTTTAGGACCAGAAAAATAAAAAATAGCTAAATGCCATCTTACAGCCTGTCTGGTCAAATAATAGCAGAATGAACTGCATATTAAAAAAAAAGACATAATAGCCCAGAGGGAAGTTGAGGAAGAGAAACAGCATCTCAAGGCCTACAGGGGGTAAGGAAAGCAAATAGGAGAGAGAGAAAAACAAAGGATGAACACACTAAAATCAGTGGAAAGACTGTCATAGAAAAGGTAACAAAATGCCACGTGGAAAACAAACTGGAGAGGTGAAATAAACTAAAGAAAAAGAGCAACAGGCTATGGGGGAAAACACTCAACCGAATACTGAAAAAGATGAGACCAAGACAGAGGATATAGGGAGAGAGGGCAGTCAACTAAGGTAATTAAATGGTTTATTAAAAAAAAAAACCGAATCCAATTTTTTAAGCATTTAATTCCTTGGGAGGAGGTTCAGGGCCAAAAAACATACTGTTTATAGTTCGGAATGCATTAGAGGTTCCGACAGTTCTACATATTAATAAAGATTTAAGAATGCCACACTACCCAATGGGACTCAGTACCCATATTGGAAGATTTTATCAAGTGTTTCTGTGATATTAATTTTAGTTTTCAAAACTGTGGATAGCCCTTTTTAAGAGTCAGATAACAGACCTGATTAATCAGTCCCATTGTCTCTCTGCATGTTTGTGCTAAGCCCCTGCCTCTTTTAGAGTGCAAAGTTTCAAGTAACTAAAAGACAACAATATTGTTGGGGGAGATACACGGGGGGTGGGGGGGGGCAATAGAGGGGAAGCATTTTGAGGAAGCCTTGATGAGTAAGGTTTTATATATGGCTTTTCCATTAATATGAGATTCAGTACAGAATCATTTGATAGGAGGAAAAAATCTATCATGGCAGCAGGCTTGCCGTTAAAAGAAACAAATTTGGGAATATTTAATATTGAACAAAAAAGGACTCACTTTACTATTTTTCTACCCAGTCTCTTTAATGGCAAGTGCAATCTCCCACTTTCTCTTCCACACCTTTTTCTTAGCTACCCTAATACTTTCAACACCATTCACTCATCACATCTTTTTCAAACCAGATTCACCCACTCACTTCAAAATCCTAGCACAATAAATTAATTCAGTATCCTAAGCTCCCTTTCCATTCCTCTCTTTATCTTGAGTACATGTTTAAGTTTTCTGCCTACTGCTTTTGATATATATACATATTCTTCTGTATTATCTGCTAAATATGAAGCAATCTTTCACTCCACATTCCCAGGATGGTCTGAAAACTTTTGTTAGAATAATGCAACACTCCTATGTTAACACACATGTCAAATACATCTTTGATTAAATATTTCACATCGGTTCCCTAAGTATGAAATATTTATTCAAGAAAAATAAAATCTGCTTTCATTCAAACATACCTAAAATTATTATTTAACTAAATGGTTTGTAATATTACCACTTTTTCTAAATGTCTAACCTAGTAAGTTGGAAGTGCTATGTCAATTATGAGCCAATAGGATGAAGAATTTAATAATGTGTTTTTTCCCCTTTACTTAACACTATTTCTACGACTAGACTTTAGGAAATATATTTCAATCCCAACTTAGTATTTAACCACGGGACATGATTGATTTGCTCCACAAAGCACCCAATTGAACTCCTTCAGGTAATGAGTGAATGACATATCTGATTCCTGAATTCAGAGCAAACAATAATCATCAAGTTCACTTATTTGTTAAACAGTGCCTTTAAAGCTGCTGCCAAACACTTCTCATAACTTGCAAATATAATTTGGCAGTCTGGGATACTACTTATTCGCAAGATCCAACAGAGTTCTAAATTAATTCACCTGGAGTGAAAATAAAATGTAATCTAAAGGTGTACAGTAGGTTCAATTCTCGGTTTGGAGCTCTTGAAAGTTGGGCTGCAGAGGATAAAGTAGGGGTACATACAATTTTGCTTTTTCAAGATAATTACATATTTCACAGTTAATGGATACAGTACCTTTGGGTTTTGGTGGCACAGGACCTACAAATCCAATATTGTCATAAAAGTTATGAATTGCGCTGGGATTAAAATGTGGTCCTGAAATAAAAAGTAAATATCAGTATTATATGGCTCAAAAATGTTTTTTTTAAAAATCATTTTATTTTGAGAAAAGAATTACAAATACAGGCAATTCTTTTCACTTATTTAGTACCTGAAAGTACATATCAGGTTTTATAGTTCAAAAATACTTTTCATTTAAAAAAAAAAGAACAGAAAAGAATTATAAATATGGGTAATTCTTTTCCCTTATTTAGCTTCTTTAGTTTCATCATTTCTGTGGCTTTCTGATTAAGTACCTCCAAACCCCAGGGATCCACAAATACACTGGGTTGACAAGCAGGTAATCCTATGTGTAATAGGCAAACACAGCAAAGGGGTGCAAAGAGATACTGAGAAAAGACATCAAACAAACTTAAAATAAACAAAGAGATAAACCAAAAACTTCACACAGGCAAAGGCAGAGAGCATCTGTCAGTGGTATTTTTGTCTGACTGGTGAACCAAGCCAATATTTGTTGAATGCTGAAAATAGGTATGATTATTTCTGAATTTCAGAAAGTGGCAAACTGGGGAACACAACTGACTTTTGATGAGTTCTGCCATAATTTGGGAACAGTACAGGATTCTTGACCACCTGCTCTAAAGACTAGGCTTTAACTCCAAATTAAATGTAATAAGAAAAATGCATAAACTCTTTGATAAGTCTCAAGTGCTTACTCCAGTGAAAGTACTCCTCAATTTACAAAAAAACCCTCTCAAAAGATTGTCATTGAATCCTCCCATTATAAGGAACTGTATAACTCACACAATATTAGCACAATATCACTCTTTTGTTGTCCAAAAACACACAGGCAGTTCAAGTTCAGATAAGGGAGGTACAGGAGAAGATGGTTGATATAGTCTAATTTGTTCAAGGTGCTCCCCACATACACCTGATTAAGGATTCAGGGAGAAAAATCTAGATGCATTCTATGAGGACTTAAATACTGGTTGATGGGGTCTTTTAAAAAGCTTCTCTGCTTCTTTAGAGCACTCTCAAGCTGGGATTTTTAAGTATGGATTTGTACCTTTCTTGGCTGTCCTTTTCAACAGCAAATTTCTGATAATTTCTATAACTACCAAATTTATATTCCAATTTAATACTTTTTGAGGGCTAAATGAAATTATAAGATTATCTATGAAAGCAACAAGCAAATGCCTTTTTTTCCTCCCACAGACAGGCATATAAGGATAGAAAGAGCAAAACACAAACCATGTTCACCAACAATAAAGTACACTACCAATAGCTTAGAGACTCTGGTTTCTTTCCTTTCCTTCTCAGTGTATTAATCTGAAATATAACAATTGCATTCACATGGGGTGATATTTTTGCTTTACTGTTTATTTTGAAAATCAGGGATGTAAGAGTATTTTTTAGGAAAAATGGCATTTCATATGTTCTCCATAAATTAGTTTCCTCACACTAAAAAGTCAGGACTATTTTTAGTACTGCAAATTACGCATTATTTTTCCTAACAGTTGGGTTGTAGCAGATTTGGGGGAGGGGATGGGAGAGAAAAGAGAAGCAGATAAAATAAGCTTGGTTTTCAAACCAGCCACTATAAAAACATAAAAAAACCCCAAAACAACCCTTACTCTTTAGTTACAAAACAGCTTTCCAGCTTTTTAAAAAACACTAAGAGTCGGTACTTTACCTCTTGCTTGGAAAAGATCAATCTCTTTGGTTAAACAGTCAATGTCAATCTGGAGCTGTCTATTAGAACTTCTCAACTGCTGCATTTCTTCAAGCTGAAAAAAAATTCAGTGTTAGGATAAGATATCTGTTTGGTCTTCCAATCATTGTTCAAGTGGCTTAGGGAAGGCAGGCTCTGAAGGTATAGCTTGGGTCACAAATATAAGGCTTAAAATACATTCTGGGGAAATTAAGTGACTGATTTTGACAGATCTCCCATTCTGGTCTATTCAAATGTATAGGCTACAGCCATTATGACTTACTGAAGGAATTTGGGAAATGGAATTCGATCTTTTCAGGCGCCTTCGCGTTAGATTATTCTCCATTTCATTGACCTCAGATTTTAGTTTATCCAGCTTTTTCTTTTGAATTTCAAGTTCTCGTTGAAGTCGTTCCATCCTGGCCTTCTGGTGTACCAGTAAAGCTGCAATACATATTAGTATAACATAAGGTCCCACCCACTTTAGCCAAATTATTACCCTCTTTAAGACAATAACTGGAAACAGAAATAGAAATGAGCATTTCTGTGAGATGTGGCAGGTAAATTACCCCCAAGAATTCCCATGCCCCATAAATTTGGGTCTCTATAACAAAGCAGGTTGCTTCTTCCGCTAACCTCAAAACTTTTTTCAACTAAAAAATAAGTGCTTTAGTTTTCATTCAGATGAAAAGGGGACAGTCAAATAGTTTTCCACTTTATAAAACCTCAGCACTGTATATTACCACTGCCTCTTGGTCCTTCAAATCAATAGATGAAGATGATCATTTAGAACTATTAAATACTTCCACAGCATTCTGAAAAATATGTAGAGTCAATTTGGTAATGAACATTTTAAGAGTTTAATGTACTTTCAAATCGGGACACATTTACTTCTTTCTCCACACACACTGCTTACTAGAAAGTTTTCCTTCTACTTTTCCTTTCTTTTCCCCAATGCATGAAAGCACAAGTCTTTCTATCAGCTGTATTTGTCAATAGCCTTTAATGGGCACTGGCACAGTGCTGGCTTGCTTGCATATAACAACAAGTGGGAAATAATAATTCAGTGAATTTGCAAAACACTTCCCCACTGCCCAGAACTTGCACATCAATTACCTTAATATAGCCCCACACTATCCAAGAATTAAGCAGAACAATAAAGTAAGTGGGGGAAAGGGTATATGGAACTAATAACAGAAGGGGACAGTGAGAGGAAAAGGCGGCAAAAGTAGTCCTCATTCTCATTCCTTACCACATTTACACAAAATCTATCAACAGAATTTACTGGGCATTTTACTGTGTACAGAGTACAAATAGGAAACATTACAATTCATATAAAGACTTTAGAAACAATTAAAGTGAAGATAACCAGGCTTGCTTCTCTTCAATTTATTGCCATTATTCACATGAAAAACTGCCCTATAATGATTTATATGGGTAGTACTGCAAACAGCCCTTCATTGGTATACTCTAAGGCAGAGGTGGGGAGTTCCTGGAGACACTTTAAAAGACTTTACATGTACAACGAACAATGGGAAATCGGCACTCAGAACAGGAGCAGAAGGTAAGTACTCTATCTGGAGACTTTCTGAAACTTATCTTTTCTGTGACACGGGTAATTTTAGTTTCCTGAGGGAGACAAAGAGCAAACTGAGACTGAGAGGGACAGAAAAATAGGATGGGTATGGAGGTTGGGGGAAGAAAGGGAGAGAGTGAGGGTAGAAGGCACTGCAGATGAAACCCGGATGCACTGGGGATATTATTTATAAAAGTTTAAAATTCCCCATATAATCATGTTTTAATTTTTTTAAACACACCCAGAAGCAGACTATTCAACTTATATTAACTTTGGATGATGTTTCTCAAGCTTGGGGATGGAAGAAATCAGAACTGCAGTTGGTAGGCAATGGCAGCAGGTCTGCACGTAAGCCCAACCTCCTCCTTCACAATCTTCCCTTTTCTTAGCCACCACACCTCCCTTTTGCCCTATGTCTTCCTTTCTCTCCTCTGTTGGTCCTCTGCTCTGCTTTTCCTGCTGTTGAAGATTTATTTTACCAGAATGGCAACCTTAGGATAGGGTAGTAGTTAGCAAGAAACAGCTGTCTTACCCCATTTACTGTCACTCATAGGACAAAGACAGAAAATGAATTTCAACAACATGAATTTTAGGAGTCTACTTCAATTAAAGTACACAATGCTCAGAGCATTGTAGATATTAACAAATAGTAATCCTTAAAACAAGGGTCTTTTTTACTTTTTTTTCCAAAAATAGTCTCAATATATAACCAAATAAATCACCAGCTAATCAGTTTCCACAACCAGGGGTATACACACTTAAATAGCTTGGTAAAGTATAGCAGGAGTTCCTTAGACTTGACATAATAATTGGCCTCTAAGAAGAGCATTAAAAATTGAAGTATGAATTCAAGCTATTAAATAATTCATGTAACATTTTAAAATGTTCATTTTAAAGTTTAAAGCTTTTCTGAATGACCAACTCTACTGTAGTTTTTTCAGTGTAACTTATTTTTGCATGATTTAATGGTTTGAGCTTTTAAGGAGCATTATGGATGGCTTTATTACTTTTTTACTTTGATATTTATCTATTTATATTAATATGTCTCCCCTTCTAGACTATGAGTTTGTTGTGGGCAGGAATATATCTGTTGTAATATGGTACTCTCCCAAGCGCTTAATACAGTGGTTGCCACACAATAAGTGCTTGATAAATATGATTGAATGAATTAATGAATTGAGATAAACTGAGCAAAGGATTAACATTAGAAATGAAGGAACCATTCCTTTAAGGATCTGAACTGACTTCTGTTCCTTGGGAAAAAATTGATAAAATTAGTACAAACTGAGAAATGAGGAAAAGAGTTTAACACTTTCTGCATCTGTTTTTGATCTTCATTTCCATCTATTTTTTGAGACAGACAAAACAAAACTACAAGCAACTGACTGATAGTACCCAAGAGCAGAAAACTTGTCCTCTTGGAAATACCAGTCCCGACTAACCAAGAATGCTCAGAGGTTATAATTCTGAAAATACTTCAAAATTATACCGCATTGCTACTCAGGGGCACAAAGGGAGAACATCATTTCATTCTGCTGGGAACTATCACAAGTTTGTAATATCAATTCTCTTCTTCCACAACAGGGAAAGTGGGTTCAGTGTGCCATGCTCAGACTCTTCCCACCAAAAATAATTTTAAACTACCTAGAACCTTTTGGGATAGAGTAGCACTCCTATGTTGATTTATGGACTTAATAATTAGTATCTCCTGCCATTTAAGAGAAGATAATCTAGCTTTAAACACTCAACTATGTACACAATGTGCCTCATTTTCAATGAGGAAAAAAAATCCAACTCTACCGGATAATAAAATATTTTTATCATCAGGATTAAAGGTTCTACTGCTTAAAGGGAAGGGGAATCATTCGGATTAACAATATCAATAATAAAGTCATATCACACAATTCATTTTCCTTTTTTAACGATATTTGTTAAGTCCTTACTATGTGCCAGGCATCGTACTTAGTAAGCACTGGGGTAGATACAAGCTAATCAGGTTGTACACAGTCCATATCTCATATGGGGCTCAGAGTCTTAATCCCCATTTCACAGATAAAGCAACTGAGGCACAGAGAAGTTAAGTGACTTTCCCAAGGTGTCACAGCAGACAAGTGGCGGAGCTGGGATTAGAGGTCAGGTCCTTCTGACTCCCAGACCTTTGCTCTACCCACTAGGCCACACTGCTTCTCTTCACTGCCCCAAACTTTTCATCCATTCAATCGTATTTACTGAGCGCTTACTGTGTGCAGAGCACCATATGCAGAGCACCGTACTAAGCGCCTGGGAAGTACAATAGAGCAATAGACTTCAGACGACAGACAAGTTTCTTTATGTTACTGTGTAGGTTCCTCCAAACAATGTTTTTGACCACTTAGCTGTCCTTGATGCTTCTCTATCTAAATTTTCAGGGCTCTGCCCAGCCCTCAACCCCCCACTGCCTGTTGGGTGTGCACTGATGGTTTTTGAATAACTTTATTCTTCAAATCAAATTATTTCTGGCATTAACAGGGAAATGTGGTTGTGGAGATAAAACTGAATATTTTACAAGTGTTCTGAAGCTATTCTATCTTGGGATCGGCACCCCTTGGTTTATAACTTGCATTTAGAGTACAACAAGAGGTTTACCTCAATGTTCATAATTTTGCAAGGCATACATTTTTGCAAGGTTATTTCTAAAAAAATGGCAGTCCGATCCCTACAAACAGGGCTATCTGGGACAATTGCCCTAAGACCCACCCAGCCCTAGAGGGTCCAGGAGTAGCCAGGTAACAGGACTCTGGAGAGTTGCTGCCAGATGGAGCTGTAGGAGGAAGGTGGGATGAGTCTTGCCTTGCCTCCCCTCCTCTACCACCCCATGAGTGAACAATCCTTTGAGCCCTGTTTGCAAAGAAAGGTAGGGAGGCAGTGATTGAGTGTGGAGAAAGGAATGGAGAATGGTGAGAGTAGAATTTCCACTCTTTAAATCTTTCCCATTCCGCCTCCCAGACTGAAGCTCCACCACTACCTTCTTGCCTCTCATGATGGGAAAACACTATGACCCGCCCAGCAAGCAGGACCTTGGAAAGTTGCCCCCGCAAAGGGGATCACAACTGCTCTCCCCCGGCCCCCATTTCTCTGCAACGGGACAGCCCTCTGGAGCTTTATTTAGTGAGACGGCCCGGGTCCTTTAAAGGAGCCTACTTGAGTTTCATTGGGCCAAGAGGAGGAAGGGAAAAAGGAGAAGGAGGGAAGAATGCAGGAGAAGGAAGGAGACTGTGAGCCCCATGCGGGACATGGGCTGTGTCCAATTTGATTAACTTTTATTTCCCCACCGCATAGAACAGAGCTTGGAACATAGTAAGTGCTTAACAAATACCATTAAAAAAGAGAGAGAGGGAGAGAGAGAAAGAGAGAGAGATGGAGAAATTTAAGGGAGGACCTTTCTTTAATCATGTTTATTGGGGCTGCCACACCTTAAGTAAATTGCCCCGATGTTGATAGTGCTATTCTTTAAATGCTTACTAAGTTCCACATATTGTACAAAGTGCTGAGGTAGATACAAACTAATCAGGTTAGATACATCTCATGTGGGGCTCAGTCTTGATCTCCATTTTGCAGATGAGGTAACTGAGGCACAGAGAAGTTCAGTGATTTGCCCAAGGTCACAAGGCAGACAAGTGGGAGAGTCAGGTTTAGAACTCAGGTCCGTGACTCCTAGGTCCGTTCTCTTTCCACTAAGCTGCTCTGCTTTTCCTTGATCGCTTTATTGACCAAGCTATGCGTGTACTGGGAATATGACATTTTTTGTTTAAAATGTGTGATTGTGTGTTATAATGCATATCTGTTTTCATCTTTTACAAATGAGTAAAATTAGTCTACCTGAAAAATAATCGTGACTTAAAATTTTTATTAACTATTGAAATTATTTAAATTTAATTTAAAATAATCACCTTTGCCGAGTTGAAAAGATGGCTCTGACATTTTTCACAGAACTTTATCCTTCGTTTCAGCCATGTTTACAATAACCCAATTGCAATTATAATGTCCCTTCTTAGGCAAAGTACAAAATCAGTTATGAAATTGGTGTTTGGTTGTTGCACAACATTGATGCCATTCTGGCTGCAAAAGAGCTAATGAAGGATGAGTGTATATGAGTTGGGTGCTTATTTTCTTATCTCTACTTTTGTCATCAATCGGTGCACAATTTTGGGGGAATCCTTATCTGTGTGTTATTACTGTGCTAGGCACACAGTAAATGCTCAACAAATTCCACTGATTGATTAAATGACACCATAACCTCTCTCAAATTTCTTGAGGGCAAGGACCATGTCCTTTGCTTTCTTTAGTTTCCCAAATGTCCACCATACTGCTGAAACCAGTGGGGCACAAGTTAAATATTGATCTTGAATTATTTTATATGCAAGTGTAAGTAGGTAGCAGTTTACAAAAAAAAAAGCTCACTTTCTCCCATTTTTTATAGAAGGGACAATCGAATTTTAGTATCAAAAAATCTCTGCCACAATTTTATATCATCTCCTGCCTATATAGGAGGAGTGGCAAGAATGGGTTTAACTGCTGGCTTAAAATATAACATTGCACCAAACAGCTTTTAGGCCCATGATTTGCCCTACTTTTCCTTATCTTTTTGGCGGGATATAATTTTATAGTGTTACTATGTAAGTGATTTTGTTAAGTAAATATTATTATTTTGAATCAACACAACACAGATACTGATAAGAAGCCTGTTACCAAAATAAGCTTACTGCCAATTCTTGAAAATCATTTGCATTTACTGGGTGGTTAGAAGAGGGCTTTCAAATATCTGGGCTATTTAAGACTTATTTATAAATGCCTTTTCAGTTTTGATTATTCATTTCCTCTGAAAACACCTATTTTATGTAATCCTTTCTGGTAATTTTATATGCCTCATTTAAAAATACATCGAAAAGAAATTATTAATGTGAAAGTTTCCAGTACTTGTTTAGACTTTGACTTAGTAATTTTCAGTGAGTAAAAGATGGGGGCATATTAGAAAGGAAGAGAGTGAATCACGTGAATTTTAAACACTTTTCTCCCTCTAGTTTTTTTTTTAACCTATATGATGATGTGAATTTTTTTTTCATTCTATCTTCTATTCCATTCTCTGTGCTAATCTCCACAATGGGCCCAGAGTTTTAATGGTACTAAGCTACACATTCACAGAGTTTCTGCACAGAGTACTAGAAAAAGGATGATATTGCAACAAATTGGAATATGTTTGCTTTTTTAAAAAAAAAACATTTTTTAATCTGCTGTTTAATAGTATTCAAAAATTTAATTTATAGTTTCACCTATATTTGGTAGGCATCTTGGTTTAATCATTTAAATCACTGGTTAGTTCAGAATTCCAAAGAGGAGGTTTACAACTTTTGGATTTCTCCCACTTGACAACACAGCACGAGTTGCTTTCACTTCTCTGTGCCTAAGAAGTGCAGGAACCTGAATTTTCACGGGGTTTGGAGCAGCAAGGAAAAAAAGGTTCAGCGGTAATCCCAAATTGAAAGAGTGCATCTTTAAAACTGTTTAACAGTTTTCTTGTGCCAAAAATCAGTAAGATGAATCAAAGACAATGTGGGTGTCTTGCACTTGGCAATGTCTCTGGGAGCTAAATGTACATGCCTAGCCAATAATCTGAATCACTATGGACCACGGTTACATTTGATTTTGCTTCTATATTTGCAAAGCTAGAATGGATTCATCACACAGAGAATCTGAATCACTATGGACCATGATTACATTTGATTTTGCTTCTATATTTGCAAAGCTAGAATGGATTCATCACACAGAGCCTTCTATAAAATGTTTAAACTTCAGTTTCTTCCCAACATGGGGGTTTATTTGTTAATTTTCCATTTGACAAACATTCCCAAAAAAGTTAATTTACCTTGTGTGGCAGAATTACAACACATATTAGCACTTTTTAAATTGACTCTTGGTGGTCTGATCCACATAGCCGATTTGATACCTGTAAGTGGAAGTGTGTGTGTTTAGGAAGCAGGTGGGAGATTAGGACATCTCTCACCTAAGCAGAGTGGCTACTCTTAGAAGAGGGGGAGGACGGAAGAGAGGAAGAGCATGTTCCCTAGATATTGTTGTTTGGTGATTGTACTCCAGCTCCTAAGCCCAACATGCGCACATGTTTCTGACTTCCTTTGAGCAGGGAAAATTCAAAGACGAGGGGAAATGCAAGTGGTGTATGAGTACATACTCCTAGAATCATTTGTATTCAAATACGAATGCAGGAGGATTTCAAAAGAGCTAGGTGTGGCATCTAAGAGGCCTGGGTTACTGCAAAGATCAAGTGCCACCACCAAAAAGCTCACAAACGTCCTGCATGTTGTACACCCAATGATGTTGGGTCATAAGCAGCATCACTCCTAAAACAAAGGATAGCTATATCCCAACACAGGCCCATAAATACACCCATACCTACTAGCTTGGAAGTGAAGAGCACCAAAAGTGAAAGATGCCATAAAATCTGAATTTTTTTCCCCTTGAAATTCTCAGTGGGAACAATTCTGATTTTAACTGTTACCATTATTTGAGTTGTAAAGTAAGAAAGGTCACGTTTTGCTCTCATTCCTCTTGATAGTTCCCCTTTCCTTCTCTTACAAGCTGTGGTAACTCCTTGAGAAGTTTATTGCCCACTGAGGCATCATTTACGTAGTAGAAATAGAAGACACTCAACGAGGGAAAGAATCTGAATTTGAGGAATGCGATTTGAAGGCAGACAGAATTAGTAATGTGATATTGAGAAGACATAACAGTTTGCTGGAACAAAACATAGGAATAAAAGCAATTCTTGGTTAAATAGGAATATCCATGTGAAATCTTTGGACCATTCCCAATATACAGTTGCCCACCTCACAACATACACAAATAAAATTTGCTCCCTCTTCCAATCTTAAAGACATCATGTAGACTATGTTCAAATCAGAGAGAGGTCAGGGTTGATAATGATGGTATGAAGTGAGGAAGTTACAGTATCACCATCTAGTCCACATGGAAGTTTTCCACCATTTGTGTCCAACCTAACATTTTTAATGAATATTAAAGAAAATCCAATCCAAATATCTTCACTGGTGGAGATTCAATTTATGCCTTTCCCCCATGCAACTAAAGAACAGAAATTGATTTTAAGACAAACTGCCAAACATCTAGGTTTACAACAAGGTTTAAATGACACAAACATCTCTATTAGGAATCAAGGAATAACACTAAAACCAGGTAACAATTTATTAATTTTGTATGATCCAAACTCATCGATGAATAGCATTGCCAATTTTGTTTCAATCTCTTCTGGCAAAGGAAGAGGTGAGCACTGTCTACCAATTCAACAAGAGAAGAATTGACAAGAGGGTTCCACATGTCTACTCAGAGAAATTATTCAGGGATGTCAAATGTTGTCATTTAAAAAACACAGATGCCACAAAAGAATTCAGGCACCCTTGCTACCTAATAAAGTCTTCCACAAATACTGGAAGGGAAAAGTTGAGATTTTTAAGAGTAGTACTGTTACAATAAGGCATCCTTTTTCCAAAAAGCAACTCATTCAAAAAAATTACACCATTTCAACCAGGCATGAACCAGCACACTACCTTACTCTACAAAAAACTGAAAGAACATGACACGTGAAACATTCTACATAGGAAGCAACAGAACCTCGACGACCCCCTGGCCCTTCCACTCAGCAGTGCCTTTACCACCGGAGAATTAAAATGTCGTTTTATAAATGCAAATTATGACTTGTACAGTCCTTGGATTAGTGATAGAGGAGGCATCATTGCTTCTTCACAACTGCTACAAGGTATACTTGAATGGTGACCCCTTTTGTTTGGAAACCAAATACAGAGCAGATAACCAAACAGGAAAAGAAAAAAGAAAAGAAAGAAAAAGAGAGAGAACCTACATTTTCAGCAGTAAAATGTTTACCTTGTGTGTAGGCAGCATCATCAGATCCCATACTGAGCTTCCGGGCCTCACTGATCCTGTCCACATGTGCTAAAACAGGGTCAGTAAGATGCTGAATACCCTCTGATTCTACGTAATGATCAGGAAGGTTTAGAAGATTCGTAGGTTCGAATGTTGGGGACACCACCCCCGGAGAAACTGCAGGGGGTTTATTTGGAGAAACGGTAATTTTGAAAGTGTATTTTGTATTGGGTTGAGTGACCACCACTCGAGGAGAAGTTGCAGGGTTGCCTCCCGTTCGACTCTTGGGCGGGTGGTGATGAATAAAGGCAGGGCCCATGCTTACTTGCCCGGACATGTTCCTGGTGGCGGCAGATGCTCCAGGGTTCGTGGATATGAAAAGCGTGGGCTGGTTCCGCACAACTTGCTCATCTCCCGCGGTGGCGTTGGCTGAAATGTAGACTTTCGGTTGACTGCGGGAGATCATCTCATCTGCGTTTGGGGGGCTGGCGGCTATGTAAACAGTAGGCTGACTTCTAGTTAACGTCTGGCTGTTGACAGAGGGAGCGTTGGCAGAGGGGCGGGGTCCAGACGAACGCAGTTTTGTAGAATTGTTTCTCTGTGGGGGTTCAAGTTTGATCTCGATCTGGTTTTTCCGAGGTCCTGTTGAAATATTCTGGATGTTATACTGGCTGTGGGCAGAAGACTGAGAGCCGCCGGACGAGTGAACCAGGGGCGGTTGGGGGGTGGTGGGTGAACTGATCGGCATGTAGACGTGAGAGGTCTGGTGGCCTGGTTGGTTTGGCTGGTTGGGTTGCTGGGCTGAGGTATGTGACTGAGAACTGGATGAAGGAAAAGTAGTCCAGGGGCTAGGTTGGGAAGGCTGGTAGACTTGCTGAGAGTGCAGGGGGCTCAACTGAGACACCCAGCCAGGAGGCTGCTGTGCCTGTCGACTTGTACCACTGGGCGCGGTGATGTAAGGCCTAATGTAGATTGAATTTCCCTGTGGACTGTTAAGAGCGGGCGGAGGTACCCCGTGTATGTGCAAAGATGTAGGGGTGCTGCGACCAGTCTGAATATTTGGGGCTAAGGTGACCATTATGGGATTGAATCGGGGGGTCTGAGAAAGATTAGATACCCCTTTGCTGCCTAAGTGAAATCCGAGGTGGGGGGCTGAATTAGACACGCTAGATGGATTGGGCATTCCTAAGATGTTAAAGCCCTGTGGAACTTGAGCGGGGGCCGTCTGTGGCTCCTGTGGAAACAGTTCGCTGTTGGACTGACCACCCTGGAGGTGCCCATCGCTAATGCTGTGCGTTAAAGTCCTACTTCCATTCATTCTACTGCCTTCTCTTCCATGGTGATACACATGCTGCGACTGCAAGTCCAAGTTGAGAGAAGTCATGTGATTTCGTAGACCGGCAATCCCAGAATCATCCGAAAAATTCAAGTCTCCTTCGCCGTAGAGATACTTTGTACTCTCCTGTGAGAGAACTGCACAACAGGCATCCAGGTTATTATTATTCTAAAAAACAAACAAAATCATAACAGTTTGATGTTAACACCCAGGAACTTTATGATTAGTTGATCATTCAAAAGTTAATACTCAGAAATTAATTAAATGGAAAGCTTAAGGGAGCTGGCTTGCATGTCAAGCTCCCTATTTTGAAGACAGTGCTTTGATCTTTGACACCAAAAGCAGAGCTCTGCCCTCTTGCTGCAGACAGGGAAGAAATGACAGACTGTGATGCACTAAAAGATAATAATAATAATAATAATGTTGGTATTTGTTAAGCACTTACTATGTGCACAGCACTGTTCTAAGCGCTGGGGTAGATACAGGGTAATCAGGTTGTCCCACATGAGACTCAGTTAATCCCCATTTTACAGATGAGGTAACAGGCACAGAGAAGTTAAGTGACTTGCCCATAGTCACACAGATGAGAAGGGGCAGAGCCAGGAGTCGAACTCATGACCTCTGACTCCGAAGGCCAGGCTCTTTTCCACTGAGCCACGCTGCTTCCCATAGAGTGCACCTTGGCTGCACTGATTTAATTCTAACAGACCAGATGAAGAGCAACCCTCAACATTGGCCAAAGCTTCTCCTGAGAGGGGTGGGAGACAAACCGGAAGAACAGTTGGATTTTGGAACCCAGGAATACAAGCAGTGCTTGAAAGGAGATATAAAGACCTTTTTACAAAAATTGGAACGAGTTTACAGTCCATGATCTACCTCTCCCACTAGCCTGGAATAATCATATTAATAACTGTGGTAAGTATTAAGTGCTTACCTTGTGCCCAGCACTGTACTAAGCTCTGGGGTAGATCCAAGATAACCAGGTTGGATCCTTCTAAGATTCTCAAATGTAGAAATAATGTATGGTGTTTCTGCTGTAGTCTCCCAAGCACTTGGTAGGGTAATCTGTGCACAACAGATGCTCAACAAATACCTCTGATTGATCCAATTTCCTGTCAGCTCTATTCAAGCAACTCATTCTCATTTTTTTTTCTTTCTCTTTCTCTCTCTCTCATCGCAGCAGTCTAGGAGACTGAAAAGTTGAAAGTGGAATGAGGGGGTGGGCTGGGAAACGAGAAACCCAAGTTCCTATATTTCCAGCTCACCGCTCTTCTACCTTCTGCTAGATAGAAGAAGGGAGTGGAAGGGAGGATTCCGCAATGACTGGGTAGAGCTCCAGCATGTCAGTCTGCGGAACAACAGGCGGTCCAGCAGTTGTCAAGGGGGCAGGCTCAAATTGTGGCTGGGGGCTGGTATGTAGGTCAAGATGACTTGGCATGTCATTGTTTGCCTGGTGGGACTTAGTGATTCTTACTTTAACCCTCTCTTCATGGCTCTTGCCCAAATAATAATAATGATGATTGTTAAGCACTTACTATGGGCCAAGTACTATTCTAAGTGCTGGGGTAGATACAAGTTAATCAGGTTGGCCATAGTGCCTCTCTCACCTGGGGCTCACAGTCTAATGATGCTTTTCCATGTGACCCAATAGGTTTCTGGATTTTGCTGACCAAGTTGAGAAGTGGAGATAAATGTTATACAGGTAAGTTCTATTATTCTGCAATAAGTGAACTAATGGAATTTTCCAGAGACAGAGCTGGCTCAGAGTCTAAGGAGCTGTTGCCCTTGTTGGGCACACCTATCTACCTAAGAGAAGCAGCATGGCTCAGTGGAAAGAGCACGGGCTTGGGAGTCAGAGGTCATGGGTTCGAATCCTGACTCAGCTACTTGTCAGCTGTATGACTGTGGGCAAGTCACTTAACTTCTCTGTGCCTCAGTTACCTCATCTGTAAAATGGGGATTAATTGTGAGCCCCACGGGGGACAACCTGATTACCCTGTATCCACCCCAGCGCTTAGAACAGTGCTCTGCACATAGTAAGTGCTTAACAAATACCAACATTACCTGGGAGCCCTTCAAGAGGCTTTTAAAATTATGGATATTGACAGGTGATGTTCATTAAGAGTAGAGGACAGGGGAAATGGAGCAGTGATAAGGGGAACTGCTTTTCGGATTTCTGGGGGAAAGGTTTTCCGGGAAAATGGGAGCTTCCTTTTCCTTATCCATGTCATAAAAGCATCACCTCGTGAACTGGTCCTCAATTGTGGATTCATATTTAGCTCATCTGCCATGACTGATTTCTACATCCCTCTCAGCTGCACTTGCACATAAGTGGTTATCGTTCATCTTATATTTGTCTTTCTGCCTTTAAGTGTAATTCCCTTTCCCTGCTGTCCACTGTATTTCACTGCTCTGACTACTACCTCACTTCTTTACCAAGATTAATTGCTAATTCTAATCCTTATGTAATGAATACCACCTTCTTCCTCCCTACCCCACAGGGAGGCAGTATAGTTTAGTGGAAAAGAGCATGGTCTGGGAGTCAGGAGACCTGGCTTGTAGTCACACCTCTGCCACTGGCAGGCAAACGTGACCATGGGCAGACAGCTTACTCCTTCTGTTCCTTTCTTTCCTTACCCTGTAAAATGGTGAGAGTGTTACCTCTCCTTACCAAAGATACTCTGAGGATAAACTGAAACGGTTGAGGTTAAACCACTTTGGAAAAAGAAAAACACAGTGTAAATACCTTGCATTGCACTACTTCCCCCTTAACCTCAAGCCTAGAGAAAGGAAATAGATGAACTTCACATTTCCTTTTAATCTTTCCATATTTCTTTGGTGGGGGAAAGAGGGGAAGGGAAGAGAGATGGTGAAGCTCAGTTAAAAGCTTGAGAACTAATGGTGTAATATCCTATATTCCAGTGAGACAAGTCATTAAATCATGTAGCAGTTATATCAATCTTATTACAATTGTAGTTCAGAGATTATTAAAATTTCAATTAAAGAGGGCCTGTTAGATGGGAATGAAATAAAATTTACCCATCATAAAAATAACAGCAATAAATTTATCTTTATCCCTCCTCATATCAGACAAATAATTGATCTCTCCCACTTCAAAGCCTTTCTGAAGGTACATGTCCTCCAAGAAGCCTTCCCTGACTAAACCATCCTCTCTTCTCCCACTCCCTTCTACATCATCCTGACTTGCACCCTTCATTCATCCTCCCTCCCAACCCATAGTACATATGTATATATCTGTAATTTGTCTATTTTATTTATTAATGTATGTTAATGTCTGTCCCCCTCTCTGGCTGTGAGCTTGTTGTGGGCACGAATGTGCCTGTTTGTTGTCATATGTACTCTCCCAAGTGTTTAGTACAGTGCTTTGCACACATTAAGCACTCAATAAACATGACAATGAATTAAAATCTTTACATGTATTCCTAAAATATACACTTCACCTGATACCTTCAAAATGTATAAGTATTTATTGTTTACAAATGTTTTTGCACCAGATGGTTATTATTTTAATTTTTAAAATGTTTCCTGGTGGCACAAAATATCCATGAGGCAATACTAGAAAACCACTGCCTTAGATAACCATGAACCAGGAATTCCAGTTCTTCTTCTACCTTCCAGAATAGTTGCACTTATAGTCAGAAACTTTGGGGGTTTCCCCTCCTGTCCTTTGACACCATATCATGATTTCCTAAGTTTCACATTGATAAGTTAATGTTCTGTAGACCACAGTGCTTTAATTACCCCCCAAATCTTTTGTTTAAATCATGATCAAAATTTAAAAGTTTAGGTTAGCCAAATATTAACTGTCTTCCCAGAATGTCATGTTTAAAGAATCTTAAAATGCTCTTGGTGATGTTATTCACAAAGTCGCACACTGAATTCTAGGCCACACTCGTCCCTACAAGCACCTTCTTCCCTAATTGGCAAGGTAGAACTAAATGGTTTTTCCCGGCCCCCCTCTCCCATTCCAGTGTTTAGGTATTTGCTTTTATTGTTTCATGCATTCAATACCAGGAAGGGTTAGTGGAAAGAGCAGGGGCCTGGGAATCAGACACCTGGGGGCTAATCATGACATTGCCACCTGCTTACTCTTCGATCATGGCAAGTTACTTAACTTCAGTTTTGTACTTCTCTGTACTTCAGTTTTCTCTCCTTACCTCACAAAGATACTCTGAGGATAAACTGAAATGGTTGAGGTTAAAGCACTTTGGAAAAAGAAAAGAACAGTGTAAATACTTTGCATTACACTACTTCTCCATTAACCTCTGTACTTCAGTTTTCTCTTCTTTAAAATGGGGGTGAAATACCTGTTCTCTTACCAACTCTATGTCCCATGTGGGACGGGGACTGTGTCTGATCTGATTATCTTGTATCAACTGTGGTGCTCAGTTCAGTGCCTGGCACAGAGTAAGCACTTAAATACCACAATTATTATTTCTATTATTGAGTTGGTGAAAGATTATTAATTTTAAGATGCTGATTTTCTTCAGAATTTTATCATATACATTTCTTTAGGAAATTGCTTCAAAATGACATAAAAAGTAAATTAACAAGTAGTTCTGCCCCTGCTCAAATACCTATTAGCTCTTGCAGTTTTCCATTCATTTTAACAGATAAAACTAAAATAAAGCATATTCTCAATAATACCCATTAGTTTCATGAGTATTAGCCCCAGGAAATTCAAAAAAGGGGGGTAAAAAGCATGAGAAGTATTTCATGATAAGAATTAAACAGATGACCTGTGACTGTGAGCCTGTCATTGGGCCGGGACTGTCTCTATCGCCAAACTGTTCATTGCAAGCGCTTAGTACAGTGCTCTGCACATAGAAAGTGCTCAATAAATACTACTGAATGACCTGTTTAATAACGCCAATGTAATGTATATCAAACCACTAAGAATCAACATTCATTTTCTAGTTATACCAGGCAGGGAGCAGAGCAGATGGAAGTATGGGGTAATGAATACAGGAGACGGTGAGCCCATTTAGTCCTAGAACTCTTGCTTTGAAAAGACAGGGGTAGAAGCCAAAACAGAGGTGGGGAACAGGATGAGAGACAGCAAGACGAGCATCCTACAGGCATGTTAACAGTAACCAATAGTGGAGTGGGAGGCAATTTACATTCTTAATCACACACATTATGGTTTGCAAAATAGTTTCTCAACGGCTTTGGGTTTTTTTCTCTTCAGATGTTTAATTTCTAGAGCCAAAATAATTTGCATATTTTTTTTTTCAGCCCTGTGGTTGCTCCAGGGAAGAGAGCTCAGCTCTAACCATCTGAAGATTAGGTCTTAGTCCTAGATCTATTCGCCTGGGGCTCTGCCATAGCTGCTGAAGGATTCTGACTGAAGTATCAAGCAGGGAGATCCTCTGGGTGAAGAGGACCCAGTAGGAATCCTGGAAAAAGAAAAAAAGCCAGCTAAAGTAGCCAGCAAAGTTTGCTGCAGCTCACTTCACTACTCTGACAACTGCCTGCTGGTCTACGGACTATAGCACAGCATTGGCACTAGGCTAAGGTCACCGTGACCATAAATGGGCCCTGCACATAAAAAAACAAAACAAAACAAAAAAACCCAAACCACCCTTTCTGTAACTGCTGCAGCCTTGCCTTCCTACTCACTCGCTGCTCTCTCAGATGAGAAAGTGTGAGTGATGATGTGTCAACTACTATCACTAGAATCAATTCCTTCGTGCCCGTTCTTGGTTCCGAAATCTCGGGAATGAAGCTCATTCTGAAGACTGTGGGCCCCTTACGGGCAGGGCAAGAGTCTACCAACTTACCAACTCTGTCATATTGTACTCTGCCAAGCTCTTAGTACAAAGCCCTGCACAAAATAAGCAATCGCTAAATACCGCTGACTGTCCGAGCCATCACTGTCAACGGCAGTCTGCATCATCATCATTTTCTTTCAGAGAAATAGCAACTTTAATTTCATCTGTAATACGGGGATTGAGACTGTGAGCCTCACGTGGAACAGACACTGTCCAACCTGATTTGCTTGTATCCACCCCAGGGCTTAGTACAGTGCCAGGCACATAGGCTCTTAACAAATACCACGATTATTATTATTATGGAATCGATCACGCAGTTAGACACTGTCACAAGCTGATGCTTCTGGATAGAACATTAGAGAGGCAGCGTGACTGAGGGGAAAGAGCACAGAAATGGCAGTCTGGTTCTAATCCTGCTCTAAATCGTGCCTGCTGTGTGACCTTAGGCAAGTCACTTAACTTTTCTGTGCCTCATTTTCCACATCTATAAAATGAAGATTAAATGCCTGTTCCCTCTCCCTTAGACTATGAGCCTCTTTAAGACAAAAATCGTGTCTGATCTGATTGTACTGTGTGTACTCTAACATTTATCATAGTGTTTTGCACGTAGTAAATACTTATCGAGTACCACTATTATAACTACTGTCCTCGTTCATTATGGCTTATAGGTAGAATGGACAACAACCTTCTTCATGCACTCAATCCTGAACAGTCCCCAAGAAAAGTAATCAGCAACTAATGATAATTAATGAAATTCCTAGGGGATCTTAGACATAGTAGCAAGCTTACTAATATGAATACCAACAGTATAAGCACATGCATTTCTGCTCTGATCAAATATATATGTGAGTTTAGAAAACTGAGAACTGCTAAGAAAATCTTTTGCCCAAAAAAATGAGTTTGAAGTATGCTTCAATGAAATTAAACTACAATAAAAGACAGTACCAACAAGACTGTTTTTATCAAAGGGGAAATGTGGACTTTGCACTGGAGGACAGGCTGAAGCTGACTTTGGGGCAGGCATGCTTCCTTTTGCGGGGAATGCTGCCTCATCCACCAAGAAATAACTCTAGAAGGTGCCAGTGAAAGAAGGGCATAGGAACACTATGAGAAGCAGCGGGCTTCATGGAGTCAGAGGACCTGTGTTCTAAACTCTGCTCCACTATTCATTCATTCATTCATTCAATAGTATTTATTGAGCTCTTACTATGTGCAGAGCACAGTACTAAGCGCTTGGAATGTACAATTTGGCAACAGATAGAGACAATCCCTGCCCATTGACAGACTTACAGTCTAATCGGGGGGCTTACAGTCTAATCGCTGTAGTCTGCTGTGAACTTGGGCAAGTCACCTAACTTCTCCGCGCTTTGGTTACCTTCAGCGCTTCAGCTATTGCTACTATCGGCCTTCTCCTCTCCATCCAAACTGCTACCACGCTGATCCAAGCGCTTATCCTATCCCGCCTTGACAACTGCATCTGCCTCCTTGCTTACCTCCCAAGACTCTTGTCTCTCTCCACTACAATTCACACTTCAATCTGTTGCACAAATCATTTATCAACAAAAACGTTCGGTTCGCGTCTCCCCACTCCTCAGAACCTCCAATTGCTGCCCATCCACCTTCGCATAAAACAGGAACTCCTTCCCATTGGCTTCGGAGCATTCAATCAGCTTGCTCCACCCTACCTCACCTCACTGATCTCCTACTACGGCCCAGCCCGCGCACTCCACTCCTCTAGGGCCAGTTTACTCACTGGGCCCCGATCTCATCTATCTTGCCACCGACCCCTTTCCGGGAATTCCCTCTCTGTCCATATACACCAGGTCACCACTCCCTCCACCTTCAAAGCATTACTAAGGTCACATCTCCTCCAAGAGCCCTTCCCCAACTAAGCCCTGTTTTTCCAGGCTGGCTCGCTCTCCCTTCTGCGTCGTCTATGCACTCCAATCTGTAACCTCTGGACACTGGATATTCACCCCCCCACCCAACCCCACAACACTTATGTACATATCTTTAAATTATACATTATAAATCACTTATTTACTCATATTAATGTCTGTTTCCCCATCCAGACTGTAAGCTTGTTGTATATATTGTTGCACTGTACTCTCCCAAGTCCTCTGCATAGTAAGCACTCAAATACAACTGACTGATTACCTCATCTGTACAATGGAGATTAAATACTCCTCTCTTCCAACTTCAACTCTGAGCCCCACGTTGCTCTCTTGATATCTTGTATTTACCCCAGCACTTAGTTCAGTGCCTGGGACACTGTAAGCACTTACAAATACCATATTAAAAACAAGACAAAACCAAAAAACACTCTGGTCTGAACTATGTAGCCTGAGGAGCTCATGATTCCTATTGTACTGGGTCAAGCAGACCCTTAAATTGGCTTTGAGTAAGTAAGAATCTGGCAATGAACACACAATAGTGGAAAAAAGATTACTGGTCAGCTCACAACGCTAAATGGTTTCTAATCTAAAATTACAGGACGGGTTTTTAATGATGTACACGCCAGAGGTCTAGAACTTTGTAAACCAAAGAAGTACTCAAAACTTAATGGATCATCATTTCTTCCTCTAGCAGGAAAAATTCAGGGTTAAATAAACTGTCTTGAATACCACATCCACAGGTTTTGGGGTCTTTTAAAAGTTAAATTCCATCTCCTAACCTAAATATTTACCATCTCAAAATGATAGACGTATTTCCTTTTATTAAGATTGCCAACCAGGTTGGAATTAAAATTCTCAAATTCACATTATCTCTTGTAGAAAATGGTGTTTGGCAGAAGAAATGACCAAATGATAAGGTGTGACTGTATGTGCATGTTTAGAAGTTGTGAAAATGGCAATATTTTACCAAACATTTTCCCCCCAATTTTATGAAGTACTTCCTATTTTGAATGCTGGGTAACCATTAACCAATGGCTAATGCTTGGGTTTAAAAACAACAGCAAAGCACTTGGCAAAATAGGATGATATTCTTTTCAAGGTTCCCCTAACAACTTAATATGAGTGCTAGCACTAGATTAGATCTTCAAATTCAGCAGACAAGCAATACTGACCTGTAACATGCATCTGGATACAACAACTTCAGGTACCTCAGGAAACTTCTGTCGCAGGTCATGTAAAACCTGAAAATCAATTTGGTGGCTTCCTTGGGCCATTCGTATATTGCCTGATCAGGACAGTTGTTCGATAGGCAGTTCTAGGCCTTTGTAGGAATTGAAGTCATCTCTTCAGTCCATGCATTTTCTGTACAGAAAAGAAAATAGACCTTTACAAATTTCTCATGGTACAAAATCAAGAGAGTGATTGTGACTTAATTTCATACCGCTTTGTCCCAGAAAGGTAAGGTGCATTTCTCTAGAGGCTGTCAGAGTCTTGGGTATATTTAAAACATATACTTTCTTCTACTGATTAAAAAGTGTGTATTAGAGTTGATATAGACTCCTTACTCATTAAAAGATTAAGAAGAGGACTGGTAGTGGTGCAAAGAAGTCCAGATGAAGTAACATAATAATTGACTACGTGTACACACCCAAACGGTAATGCTTGGTATAATTATATAAGTGGTAAGGGTGGCTGTTTGGATGACGTGACTGGGGATAATGAGAATTATTTGGAAGGAGGGATTTTCATGTGTATCAACTCAGTTGTATTTTGTTCTCCCAAGTGCTTACTACAGCGCTCTGCACACAGTAAGCATTCAATAAGTACTACTGATTGAGGGAGTGAAGATGGGGAAGAAACAGCAGGTTTGAGGGGTGCTGGAAGGCAAAGGAAGATGTGGGAGGTGGGGGGGAGAGGGGGAGTGGAAGAGTTCCAGTCTGAGGGACAATAACTGTTGTACCTGTTAAGCAATATGTGCCAAGCACTAGGACAGATACAATAAAATCAGTAGGATACAGTTCCAGTACCACATAATAATAGTAACTGTAGTTTGTGCTAAGCGCTTACTATGTGCCAGGCACTGTACTAAGCACTGGAGGGGATACAATCAAATTGGGTCGGACACAGTCCCTGTCCTATGTGGGCTCACAGTCTCAATCCCAATTTTACTGATGAGGTAACTGAGACCCAGGGAAGTGAAGTGACTTGCCCGAGGTCACACAGCACACAAATGACGGAGCTGGGATTAGAAGCCATGGCCTTCTGACTCCCAGGCCTGTGCTCTGTCCTCTACGCCATGGGTTCACAATCTAAGGGGGAGGGAGAACCAGTTTTGAATCAGCATTTTAACAGATGAGGGAACTGAGGCACAGAGAAGTTAAGTGACTTGCTCAGGGTCACACAGCAGACAAATGGTGGAATCAGAATTTGAACCCAGGTCCTCTAACTCCCTGGCCCAAGTTCTTTCCACTAGGCCCCACTGAATTCTGACATTAAAACAAACCACAATGACAAGTGACAGCATGCATGTTTCCAGAATCGAATGAGGCCTATGCACTTTCTATGATACAAAAATTTATTTTATTTTGAGGTATAATTTTACTTATTCCAGATGCACAAACAACTCATAGGGATACTAAAAGATGACAAATTTCTGGTGTTTTCAGAAAGGAACATTGTTAAACTAGGGAAGCAGCTCCCTAGTTCAGAAATGGACAGTGTAATCTAGGGGCCATCACTGCAAGATGCCAAAATAGAAGTTGTGGTTTCTCCACCACCAGATAAATCTGTGGGATTAAAAATTCTTGCATCAATTTCAAGTGGATGAATTTATAAATATGATGGAAGAAGACCCTAGAAGCCAGGAGTACAAATAATTGTGATATTTGTGGAGTGGTTATTATATACCAAGCACTGGACTAAGCACTGAGGTAGAGACAAGACAATCAGGTCCCACACGAGGCTCACAGAGGGGAACAGATACTGAACCATTTTGCAGAAGAGGGAACTGAGGCACGGAGTAGTGAGGTGACTAGCCACAGTCACACAGCAGGTAAATGGCACGGCTGGGATTAGAAGTCAGGTCCTCTGACTCCCCGGCCCCTGCTCTTTCCACTAGGTCACACTGTTCCTTCTGCTAGTCCTCCTAAAGATATACAGAGGTGTTCATATGCAGTTTGCCTGTTTTGAAGTGCTTCAGTAAGAAAAGAGAGCTGCTATTCAACCTAAGCTGGACAAATTCTTCCACCAATGTTGAAATACTACTAGCACAGGCTCCAGAACAAACTTCTACTTCTGCAATCCCTTGCAGAGACTCAGTCATATTACAATACATTTATTTAAAATAGTTTGTTACAGTCATTTATTTTAATAAAGCTTTATTTTGTGGTATTTACAAAATAATGAAACAGCACAGAACATGTAAAGGAATATTATGTTATTTTTCCAATGGTTCTGGAACAGGTCCTGATTTACAACACATAAGCCCAGAGAAAAATGTACCCTCATCACACCACCACACCCAGTTGTAACACAGGCTATGTCTATAGTTTTGATTCATTTTCCTTTAAATGTTTTAAGAGGGAGAATAATAGGAGACTGCAGTTTGTTTGGAACTGCTTGGAGCAGCTACAAAGCCATACAGAAAGGAGAAGAAACAATAGATTAAAAAGCTTAGGTCCCCGAAGAATAGACAGTTAATGATCACGGGGCCAAGACCGTCTGCTTACAGCCTCTTGTGCTTGCATCCAAGATGGGTGCCTGGCTCTTGGATGCTCCCAGGAACGTGAAGCACTGATGAACGTGAAACACTGATCCCTGCAGAGGCTGGTGAAGGATGATAACTCTGCATGAGGTCCTTGGCCTTTCTGCTCCAGAAGCAGATGTTAAAGCTGCAGGAAAGATCAATTATCTGTGGGGCCTCCGTGAAAATGAAAATTTCATCAACTGGATGCTTTGGGAGAGCTCAGAGGTTCACAAGAGGAAAAGGAGGAACTGCCCCTTTGGAGTGGCTGACTGGTGACTCTCATTGACAGCACCCAGGATTCCAGACAGTCTATTCTGGTACCACCAGAAGCAGGAACCTGACTGCCTTTCTGGCCTTTCAGAAGGAAGAGGATATCCTCTCAGGAGGGACAGTACAAAGAAGCCTGGGACTTTGATACCCAGGAAGGAAAGGAAGGTGCTGGTTGTCAGTGATTCTCATGGGTGGGGTGGTGTCACATGGGCCAGATACTGAATCCCAGAAAGTGTTACCTGTCAAGGGCCCAGCTGAGTCACCACGAAGGAATCGAAGGAGTCACCCAGTTCAATGTCCTCCTCACTCTGGTTGCTGATTACTCACTCATTTGCTAACTCTGAATATTGCCCAGTCTCACGTGAAGGTTAACAGAACTAAAGAACTTCAGAAGTAAGGAGGAAAACAAGGGCAGACTCCAAAGATGTTCCTGTAAATATCTGCAGTAATGGGTGAAGGAGGTTTCTGCAGGGACACGTGCCAGTTGGGGATGAAAACGTGGCTGCATGACAGAATGAGAATCTTTTGGAGAAGAGGGACTCCTGACCTGGGAAGAAATCCCACCTTATGAAAGAGAATATTTGGGAGCCGACCTAAGGAGGATGGTTTTAAATTAAGTTTGGAGAAGGAGGAGCTACCGAGTCAAATATGAACTGAAATTTACATTAACCTTGGAGATAGGACTAGAAAAGTCTTGGAAAATTCTCATATTGACAACTTGGGTTACAAAGTGGAAAGCAAAGAGGGGCAACCCATAGATACTTGAAATGTTGGCTGCTGTTGGAAATGCAAAGAGAATTTAAAATAACCCAGAGGAAGGAGGACAACTCAGGAGCACTCTGCTGAAGTAACTGGAATAATACACTTGAAGAGACAGCACTTCTGCTTGGAATACTGAACTAGAAGGTTACAGTTCAGGAAAGGAAGGCAGAAATAAGGGGAGATAGTATAGCCCTTTAGATCAGGGACAGCTATATACACTCGAAGGCCCTAGAAACAGGTGGAAGTCTTCAGGGTTAAAATAAAGGTAAAAAGAAGTGGGGTGAAATCAAATGGAAGAGAATGTACATGACGTCTTCTTTGGTCAACTCCCAAAGAGGCTTTCGGTTAAGATCCACTACTCACGTGTATGATGGAAAAGCAATGCAGCAGGACAGATGGTTGCCTACTTTAAAACTGCATTTGGAATAATGGCCTGGTATAAAATCAAGTAGGGCAGATAGCAGGGAAGAATTGCATGGGGATATACAAATGGATGGCTATCTTGGTGGAAGCAGTAACAAAATAATCTTACTTAAGAACTTAAGGTAAGGGGAAGCCAGCAATATAAAGAATGATGATTGCTAAGAAAGCAATTTTTCATAAGCTGATGGCACCACTAGGCAGGACCCAATGAAAGGCAAGCCTAAGGTGCACAGGAGTACAAGAAAGCTAGTTGTTCTTCAAAACTTCCATTCTGCAAATTCAGGAACATATTATAATAGTGCAGCAGAAAGTCAAAAAGGATAACAAAATCCTAAGTAAGCCGATCCAAGAACTCTTGTGAAGATAAAGTGACACTTGGGTCAGATCTCTGTGAGTTCTAAGAAATAGGATTATACAGAAATGGGATTTGAAAAGTAAACCCAGAAATGGCATTTAATTAGCACAAGATATACCAGGCAACAAAATAAAAAGCAGCAGTAAATGAGAGAGGAATAGTGGACAGAAATAGCAGCAATGGCAGGGGAGAGGGGATTATAGTGACAACAGGGAAGAGGAGGACAGCGAAGTAAACAGCTAGCAAAATTTGTATCTGTGCCTGTGTAGGTTTGTTTTGTTATAACTCAGTCCTAAATGCACTTTTAATAATAAATGATACTTCACTGTGATAGACTTGCCTTATCTAAAAGTTTTATCAAATGTTTTACTTCTACTACAAACCAATTGTATTTATTGAGTGCTTACTGTGTGCCAAACACTGCACTAATCTTTTCCCCACAATCTTTTCCGAAAAAATTGAGCACACATAGGACTGCCTTGAAAAACCATTTCCATACTCTAGCTAAGAATACAAATGGGGGAAAAAGCTCTCTAAACAGATTAAAGGATGCCCATGGAACAGCATCGAACTGAATGACAATCCATGCCCCCAAATGGGCCAAAAATTAGTATACATCCAACAAAAAGTGGCAATTTATTATGAGCACCATAAACTGGACTATACCTGCTACCATCAATCTCTTCTGTTCAGCTGGCATAAACATTGCTCACTACTATTCCACCTGACATCCAGAAATGCTCTCTACTTCCCTTTCACCTTGACTTCCAATACCCCCCTATAAAACAATTCTTCTCAGAACTCTCAGAATACTAAAACCAAAGGAAAGTAACTACTGATGTCAAAATATACAATTATCACTCTAACAGTCCTTTTCATATTAAGTATTAGGCAGAGGGCTCTCTTTTCCCTGTCAATTGAGATAAATTGCCAAGAGGATCTTTTCTTAAAGATCACTGTTTTTTCCAGTGTGCATCTAAGGAGAAACAGGCCATGCAAAGTACATAAAGATCTGTTGGCTCAGTATTTTCTCAGATAAAAAGACTAGTACACTGTTTCCGGGAAAAGTCTAGTATTCCTCTGAGGCAAGGCTTTCAACCAATGTTTTTTCACAAGGAGGGTGAGAGGTAAAAGGAGGTCAGAGAAAACAGGCTTCTTGGCAGGGCTTGTGCTTACTGTTGGTGGCAGCAGCTGCTAGGAGAAGGTGCTATGGTGACAGAAATGCTCTCCCGCATTGTCTGACCCAGTTCCTCTTGCTTCCCCACAAAACTTTCAAACGCCCTGACCTGCTGATTATATTTTGCTTCACAATTCAAACCCCCAAGTTTCCCATTCCTCTAAACACTATCTTCCCCTTGCCTTCCTCCAATGCGTAAACTCCTGAGAAGGACAGAGAGAGGAGTTGTAAGCAGGCCCTCTATCTGGGTCACAGTGAGCTTTACGGTATTATTTGATGAGGATTATGGTCTCTGTGGCTCTTTAGAGTATCAGCTACCCCAAGGCCTACTTAAGCCATGTTCTGTAGCTCAACCCTCTAATTCCCTGATCACAATCTCAGGTCTAGCTCCTTCTCTGAAGACACTGACAGCAGAACCATGCAGGGCGAGGGTAGCCGAAGCCTGTTGTCTTTTCCCCTGCGCTTAGAGGACAGCACTGTGTCCAATGGGAATTCAACAGTGCTGCCAACTTTTCATCAGGTGTGTGGAGAAGGCAGGGATCTTGGGGAAGGAGAAGAGAAGGCAGGGATCTTCGGGAAAGTGTGGGGGAGTGAGGAGGAACCGGAGAAGTCTGAGTGGGGTCAGACTTCAAAGAGTCAGAGAGCCTCCATTTTGGGTATTTTCCAGCCCTGCCTGGAAATCCTCAGACCTTGCTGGAAATCTGGAATGACAGAGGTTGGGAATCCATTTCACCTAGCTGTGGGGGCCATCACCCCCATAAGTGGGCATCTATGATGCTCAATAACGTTCATTACTACTCCTAATACTTTTACTATTACTGTTAATATCAAGAGAAGTAGAATGCAAAAAGTTCTGATGAGATGACAACCTGCATTAGACAATTACTAGTAGACAGTAGCGTTAATCTTTACAACCGCTTGGAAAATATCAATGTTGATTATTAATAATAATAATAATAATAATAATAACAATAATGATAATATTTTGTTCAGTGCTTTCTTTGTGCCAGGCACTGTACTAAGCGCTGGGGTGGAGTGATTAATGATGGTACTTGTTAAGCGCTTATGATGTGCAAAGCACTGTTCTAAGCACTGGGGGGATACAAGGTGATCAGGTTGTCCCATGTGGGGCTCATAGTTTTTAATCCCCATTTTACAGATGAGGTAACAGAGGCACAGAGAAGTGAAGTGACTTGCCCAAAGTCGCACAGCTGGCAATAGGCAGAGCCGGGATTAGAACCCCTGACCTCTGACTCCTAAACCCGGGCTCTTGCCAGTGAGCCACGCCGATTTATCTGCAAATCAGGATTAAGATCCTTAGTCTGGCACCTCCAGCCTCAACCTTTCCACTGCAGTACCCGCCCAATATTACTAATGAGTTTAGATGGCCAAAAAAAAAGAGAGAATCTAATCAACTACTCCATTCACTGTGGCACTAGGCATTTTCCAAACACAGAAAAGCTAGCAAACATGATAAATGAATACTATACTGGGCACCACCAGGAAAGACACAGAAAATAAAACTGAAAGTATAGTTTCTGCCTCTTTAAATACCATCATTTGGCTGCACTGAAACACTACATGAAATTCTGCTCTATGCATTTTATGAAGGCTATCTTAGAGCTGGAAATGGTGCAGAGAGAAAGGCATCCAATATGAGCCGGAGAAATTTCCAAGAAGATCAAATGAAAGCTGAGGTGGCACATAACTTTACAAAATTAACAAATTTAAAAAAGGCTCAAGATGGATAAATAGATAAGCAATTTTTGTTCACCAAATCCCACAGCAACGAGATGGAGACAACCATCGACATCTTTTTTGTGTGGAGGTGAGGTATTTGTGCTGTATTAAGTGCTAGGGTAGGTACAAGTCAATCGAAATGGACATACTAAGGGCTCACAGTATCAATCCCCATTTCACAGATGAGGTAACTGAGGCACAGAAGTTAAGTGACTTGCCTAAGGTTACACAGCAGATTAGAGGCGGAGACAAGATTAGTACCCAGGTCCTCTGACTCTCAAGCCCGTATGGTTCAAAAGAATAAAAGGAAATGCTTCTTAACACAAAAGGTAGTAAGCATAAGGAACTAACTGCAACATGAAGACGGTGCTGTATGTACAACTTAACCATTAGGGTGGTTGTAAGGAACTACATCCATCATTTATTTTCATACCACTTTCAAGTATTTAGTACAGGAAATGGTTGCTCAATAAATACTATTACTAACTTTCATATACTTTTTTGTCACAAATTCCTCCGGTTTCGAATCGCAAATTTCATTTCTAGTTCCATTCACTTTGGGGTCACCGCCACAGAATTTTCACTAAATGTCACAGTTTAAGTGAGCTACCCCAGAAAAAATGGTCTTCTCATTTCCCTCTGTATTTTGGAAACCAAATGACCAAGAAGGCTTCCAGGTCTTTCTTTAGAAAAGACTTGACTTATCAAGGGCTTCTTTGAAGGCACACTAAACATCTATGCAAAGACAGTATACCTGAAAAACAACAGAGTTCAGAGACTATCCCAACATCCAGTAAGGGAACCCCTGTCCCCTCAGGTTCATCCATGGCCACCTCCCAGGGGTCTTTCTGTTATTAGCCCTGCAGTGCCCTCCTTATAAACTACCCCCCCCGAGTCCAATGGAAAGAGAATTGACGCAGCCAGTAGATGTTGTTCAAAATCAAGGAGCTGAAACCCAGAGATGAGATAAAAGTGTCCAAGCATAGCATTTTTCAAGACACCCCTCTTTCCTTCAGCCTGATGTAAGTCTTTAGATATTTTGCTACATTAATTCCCACGCAGGAGTTAAGGCAGAATCCTCTGAATCACAATGCATTTCATCCCCGGTATTTGTTGACCTATTACTAAGTGCACTGAACTCTCCCAAATGATAAGTACAACTGAAGCGAGACCCACATTACCTGCCTTCAAGAAACGCATAATGTATAGGAGACAGATATGATTTACAAATAGTGTGTATGGGGTAACAGAACAGGAATTCACACAAGCGTATCAGAATGAAATAGCAGAATTTTATGTATAAAGTGAAAACAAATATACAGGTACATAAATTAGGACAAGAATACATAAGTGTAAGAGAGGCATGCAAGCAACACGAGATAAAAAATGTGGTTCAAATCAGACAAGATCAAACAATGTGTTTGTAAAATTTAGTCAAAGCCAAAGGACTCTTTGGCAGTAAAAATCAGGAAACCAAAGCAAAACTGATACCATACTAAGTTGATTATTCTTGCAGGATCTGAAATGTTCACAAATCATGTTTATCTGAGAACTCATCAGCTCTATAAATAGGGATTCTGGGTAAAATTCTAAAACTGCACTGTGTCACCTTGAAATAATTAACAGGAATTTCAAACATGCATTGCTTTCAGGTAGGCTTCAAGGAACTCAAATATTTTTTCACCTTCATGGAGGATACTGCACAAAGAAAATGCTATATATGGCTAACTGCTTAGTAGTATCAAGTTTGTGAATAAAAAGGTTGGCAGTAAAACATGTAAAAACACACCCAACCCTACCTACTAACTTTCATATACTTTTCTGTCACAAATTCCTCCGGTTTCAAATGGCAAATTTCATTTCTAGTTCCATTCCATTCACCTTGGGGTCACCTCCACAGAATTTTCACTAAATGTCACACAGTTTAAGTGAGCCACCCCAGAAAAAATGGTCTTCTCATTTCCCTGTATTTTGGAAACCAATTGACCAAGCAGGCCTTCCAGGTCTCTCTTTAGAAAAGACTTGACCTATCATGGGCTTCTTGGAAGGCACATTAAACATCTATGCAAAGACAGTATTCCTGAAAACAACAAAGTCCAGAGACTATCCCAACACCCACTAAGGGAACCCCAGACTTAATAATAATAATAATAACAATGTTGGTATTTGTTAAGCGCTTACTATGTGCCGAGCACTGTTCTAAGCGCTGGGGTAGACATAGGGGAATCAGGTTGTCCCACGTGGGGCTCACAGTCTTGATCCCCATTTTACAGATGAGGGAACTGAGGCACAGAGAAGTTAAGTGACTTGCCCACAGTCACACAGCCGACAAGTGGCAGAGCTGGGATTCGAACTCATGAGCCCTGACTCCAAAGCCCGTGCTCTTTCCACTGAGCCATGCTGCTTCTCTACCTAGTGGGGAGACTTTAAAAGGATTGATCCACTTCTATTGAAGACCTTATTTTACAAGGGAGAGATAGAGAGATTAAATCAAAAAATATTCTGGGTAGGCAAGACTCCAACTCTTCTGAAGTATCAGAAAGAAGAATACAAGGGAAGAGATTTCTTTAGTTATACAAGCTAGAAAATTCTAGATTCTTATTCAGAGTACAAATACCCAAACTGTCCTAAAAAAAAAAAAAAGGTTAGAACTTGGCTTAAATTAAACTATTTTTGGATAAAAATGCAAATACTTTTAATTTTCAACGTGGGAGAAAACTATCAAAACAGATTAGTACAGAGCAAATTAAATATTTTTTAAAATCTATATAATTGTCAGGAGATTTCAACCTGGAGGGAGGAAAGGCAGGAGGCAGGAAGGTCAGCAAGGAGGTCGATGCAGTAGTCAAGACAGGTCAGAATAAGTGCTTGGATCAATATGGTAGCAGTTTGGTCAGAGAGGAAAGGGTGGATTTTAGCCTCCTTTGGGAAGGTAGGACCAATAGGATTTGAACGTATGGAATGAATGAGGACGATAAGTCGAGGCTAGTGCCAAGGTTATGGGCTGTGAGACAGGGAAGCTAGTGGTGGGGTCTGAGAGAGTCGGGGGAGGACAGGGTTTGCGTGGGAAGAAGAGGAGTTCTGTTTTGGACATGTTAAGTTTGAGGTGTTGGGGAATTTCCAAGTAAAGAAGCTCTTAAGGCAGGAGAAAATGTGAGACTGCAAAAGGAGACAAGTCAGGGCTGGAGATGTAGATGGTAGTGGAAGCCATGGGTGCAAATGAGTTCTCCAAGTGGGTGTACATGGAGAATAGAAGGGGACCTAGAACTGTGCCTTGAGAGAATTCCACAGTTCAAGGGTGAGAGGCAGAAGAGGAGCCCATGAAAGAGGCTGAGAATGAATGGTCAGAGTGATAGGAGAACCAGGAGAGGACAGTGTCAGTGAAGCCCAGGTTAAATAATGTTCCAGGAAACGGGGGTAATTCGCAGTATTGAGGGCAGCTAAGAGATTGAGGAGGATTAAGGTGGAGTAGAGGATGGTGGAATTTGGCAAGACGGCGATCCCTGGTGGCCTATGAGGGCAGTTTCTTGAGAGTGAAGAGGGTGGAAGCCAGACATGAGGGGACAAGGAGATAATTGGAGGAGGGAAAATAGAGGCACTTGGTGTAGACAATTTGCTCAAGGAGTTTGGAGAGGAGTGGTAGGAGGGAGATAGGGTGATAAATGATGGGAGCGTGGGGTCATGGGATGATTTTTATTTTTAGGATTGGGGAGACAAGAGCATGTACAAAAGCAGTGGGGAAGAAAGAAGCCACTGGAGAATGAACAATAATTATTCATTCATTCAACTGTATTTAAACCAATAATGTTCAGACTGGCACAAGAGAAATAGCCTTTAACTTCACACTGCCCCACTGCTATAGCTTTGTGGACAGAACTGTCCTCTTGACCTGCCCACTATGTGGAGCCAAGATGTTGGCTCCAGTTCCTGAAATCTAGCCCAGTCCTGATGCTCGCAGAATTTCTGCACCTTCACAAGGCTTCGAGCTTCAAGGCCAGAACAGGGACTTGTCTCTGGCAAGTCCAGAGCCCAGTGAGGACAAATGATACACCCACCTCACCCTTAATAATAATAATGTTGGTATTTGTTAAGCGCTTACTATGTGCCGAGCACTGTTCTAAGCGCTGGGGTAGACACAGGGGAATCAGGTTGTCCCACGTGGGGCTCACAGTCTTAATCCCCATTTTACAGATGAGGGAACTGAGGCACAGAGAAGTTAAGTGACTTGCCCACAGTCACACAGCTGACAAGTGGCAGAGCTGGGATTCGAACTCATGATCCCTGACTCCAGAGCCCGTGCTCTTTCCAATGAGCCACGCTGCTTCTCTGCAGACAGCTTAAGTGATACTCCGGAGATGAGGGGGATGTGAATTATGAAAGGTGCTGTGGCATCTAGCTGTATAAACCCCACAGACACAAACTACATTGCTGTCCTTCTCCCAAACCAGAGTTACCAACCTTTTCCACTGTAACCCAGTGGCCCTGGTTTAGATGACCGATCCATGGCTGGCACCAGGTCATCTGGTTAGAGATAGGGGAAGCAGCAGAAGAGTAGGCACAGCAGTGCATAATAAATACTCTTTTCATCATCTTTCTCCATTATTCCTCTTCTTTCTCACCCTCTTCTTTCCCCTCTCCCAATTTTCTCAATGCAGCACCCTCTCAATGCTCTACCCCAGGTTTGCTCCATGTTTTAGATGTACAGTAAACCATCCCCCTGAACCTCATGTTTATGTATTCTCTTCTCAGGATCTACCAGAATCCATCCACTAATAATGCACCAGGCCTCTAAGAGGAAAAATGATCAAATGGCAATGTTTGACAATTCCTAAATTAGAAAATTATCTTAAGCAGGCAACAGAAGCATTATGCCACTTCTAGATATTTTTAAATTTCTCTGCCCCAAATTAAAAAGTGACTTAAAATTAAAATGGAAAAAACCCTGAATACTACCTTGAAAACTTTAAACCTCTGATGTAGTTTCATGTTTGCACCAATCACTGGTACTTATTGAGTGCTTACTGGGCATAGAGCACTGTACCAAGTGCTCAGGAGAGTCAAATACCACAAAGTTAGTAGACATGTTCCCAACCCACAAGGAGTTTACTATTAGTGGTAACCCTGACTTTGGAACTTGGAAGAATCTTTAATACCTTGCTTCCTTTGTTTCAAATCTAGCTCGGCCACATTTGCCATTTCTTCATCTACTATCTCGGAGCCATCCATTCCTGATTCTTATTGCTTCTGCCTAGAACTTTCAAATTGTTCATTTTGAGTTTCACAATGTCCCCCTCGTCTTCCTCCAATTCATCAGTAATTTACTTCTAAAATTTCTGAACCAGATTACTAAGGAAAATCCCTGAATTGAATGAGACTATGATTTTTGCTCACTCACTCTACCCCATATATAGATTGATTTATTAAGCAAGCACACATGCATACACACACAAAGCAGGGTGCAAAGGGGTCCCCCCTCTTACCAGGGCCTGATCACAGGGGTCCCATCACCTAACATTCTGGTAAGAGCCTGAATTACTCCTCACCCATATCCACATTCCTAGAAGTCTCTGGTAAGAACAGAGCTCATTATTCCCACTTTTGCTTCAGGAAGGTAAGTACCAGAAACAGGGCAAGGATTTTTATTTGTCTGCTGGCCTGGTTTAGATCAATGTAAAAATAACAGTTTGAAGAGTATAATTTTGCTCACAGTTTGTTGAAGGATTTTAAGTGTTTAACACTGCATGTTTTGATAAAAATATGTCAATGTAGAAGCAGTGGTGACCATTAAGCTTGGCTGAACAAGGACATGAAGCAACAACTTAGTATAATCAGCAAAGCACATGGCCTAATGGAAAGAGCACAGGAACAGGAGTCACAGGATCTGCTGGTTACCTGCTGTGAGACCTGGTTAAGTCACAACTTCTGTGCCTGTTTCTTCATCTATAAAATGGGGGTTGAATACCTGCTCTTCCTCCTACTTAGACTGTGAGCCCTTATGGGACAGGGACTCTGTCTGACCTAATTATACTGTACCTCCCCTGCACATAGTACAGTGTTTGGCACATAGTAAGCACTTAACAAATGCCATTACATCAAATTACATCCACTTTTGTTCCACTGTGAGGCAACGAAGTGTGTGTGTGTGTGTGTGTGTACATACCCCTGCAATTCACACTTATCAGTAGCAGAATCAATCAAAATCACTTCTAACTGAGGGCAAATTACTAAATTTGGGTAACACACAAGAAAAAGATAAAATCCCTGTCCTCAATCTGTGGTGTGCCTAATTGAATGGTTACTTTCTGAGTTGCTTCCCTCACGTTCACTATATACCACATTCTTAAAAGATAACATGAAATTTGTTCTTTTTAAATCTTGTGGCCAATCAGGAATTAGGACCAAAATTTCTAATTTTACGGATGCACTTAATAGGCTTGTTGGAATTATGGAAACTTTGCTGTATTTAAAGCGTGGTTTATCTCAGAACTCGAGCAATGAAATAAAATATTTTTCAGGTAATTACATTTCTCAATAACCCAGTAAATATGATATCTGTATTTTCCATAATTTGAGCCAATTACTTAGTGACTCCTGTTCTACAACCCCATGTTATCGGCTCGATTCACCCATACCATGTAATTTAAAAAGATGCACTTTTATTCATTCATCTATTCATTCTTACTATTATATACCCCATAATCAGATAACTATAAAAAATGGAAAAACACCAGGAGCAATGCCTTTGTGTCAATAACAGCTTCGAGGGTCAAATTCTGTCTTGAAAGCAATTGGCAACATCTTCAAGAATAATCACATTTTTCTTTCAGACCGGTCATTAAGAGATAAGATACTTATTTAGACAAGTTATTTTTCAGAAGCAAAAAAAACCCATTAAATGCCAGTTCTGTATTTTGGGCAAGAGGGAATGGGAATGAAGGAAAATGTCAGGAAGCAGTGTGTACTAGCAGAAAGAGCAAGAGACTTGGGTACCAGGCTCAGCTCTGTGACTTGCCAGTTGAGTGTCCACATACACATCACTACTTTCTCTTTGCCCCAGTTTCCTCATCTGCAAAATGGGGATTAAATACTGGTTCTTTATCAGTAGACTACGAGCCCCCTTTGATCTGATTATCTTCAATCTACTCCAGTGCTTGGCAGAGTGTTGGGCAGATGGTAAACACTTAATATAATAATAATAATAATGTTGGTATTTGTTAAGCGCTTACTATGTGCCGAGCACTAAGTGCTGGGGTAGACATAGGGGAATCAGGTTGTCCCACGTGGGGCTCATAGTCTTCATCCCCACTAATGTACCACTATCATTACATCTTCCATAATTTGAGGAATGTTTTATCCTTTGTTGGCTTTACGGTGGTCTTCCTCCCTAATAGGAATAAAGTTTTATAAGACCATTAAAAAATAAAGTTAGAAACCTCATAACTATTAAAAGAATGAGAAGTTTCCAAACACCTGCATTTTAAGGATTATACTTACAGTCTAAGTGAATGCCAAACTTTTAAAAGACCCTCCTCATTTCTTGAAGTGAAAAGCAATTAACCACTTGTGTTAACAGAGCTGCGGGACTCTTCTGAAAGGAATGTGCAAGTCAGCCAAACTCAGCAATTACGTAAGGTGGTTTTGTGGTGAGTGCTACCATTTACTAAGGATCAAGCGAAGTGCAATAAATCTAAGGCTGAACTGTCACACTTCATCAAAGCATAACACATTATGTAACTGCTTACTTCCTAAATGTTTTCCATTCTCATTTCAATACTGCCCTCTATTTCCAAATACATTTGGGATTAAAATGTAAGGAAGTTGTTGATAAGTGTAATTCTTGAAAGGATACATAGTCTTAAAAGTGAATTTATTCACTCATTCAATCATATTCATTGAGTGCTTACTGTGTGCAGAGCACTGTATTAAGGGTTTGGGAAAGTACAATATAACAATAAACACATTCCCTGCCCACAATGAGCTAACAGTCTAGAGGGGGAGACAGAGATTAATATAAATAAATTACAGATTTGTACACAAATGCTATGGTGCTGGAGGGTAGGGGGGAAGAAGGGGGAGTGAATAAAGAGAGCAAGTCAGTGCGAACCAGAAGGGAGAGGGAAAAGAGAAAAGGGGGAAGGCCTCTTGGAGGAGATGCCAAAGTACTGCAATTTAGCCAAATGTTTCAACTTGGAAAAAATGAATTTATTTCAAACTTAAAATCCTTCAATACTGACTATATTGGCAGTGCGACTCATCATCATCATTAGTCATATTTATTGAGCACTTACTATGTGCAGAGCAGAGTACAAAGTACATGGGAAAGTGCAATACAACAGAATTAGCAGAAATGTACCCTGCCCATATACACGTGGCCTGTGAACTGTGAGGTAATTGTGGAGACAGGCAAACATTTTTGGCAATACACTGGCAACGAAATACTTTAAAATCAATTTGTTTTACTATCCCCAGAACAACTCATCTGCAAGGCACTTCCAGAGGTGCTCTGCAGACAAAATCTGAAATTTTACTCAGGAACAAAATAATAAAATTGCAATACCCACAGTTCAGTTATTCAAAATCTTTAAGGGATGGGATATAGAACACCCCAAGAAGATAATTTTTAAAAAGCCAAAAGTGAGAACTAAGCTAATTAAGCTAAATCTCACAATCTGTCAGATATCATCTGTTGTTAAATGAGAGGCAAAGATTCAAATCTAATGCCATAATCCTGACCAAGCTGACTACTATTTTTGCCAGTTCTGACTGAATTTTTGCACTTTATATCAGACACTCAATAATCAATCCCACCAATGAGAATATGAAACAAAATCAATCTCACTGGGTTTCTGATAAAAATAACCTCCCCTCTTCCCACCCCCCCCCACATACCCCACCCAAATCATAAAGTTCTCCAAATAGGGGTATATTCACATGTAAATCCAGCAGAGGCACCCAATACAGCCCTCATATTTCTTTTGATTTGGTCTTATCTTCCCTATGGGTAGGGATGTCATTTACATGGCAAGAAGTTTTACTCATGCTCATTTGGCAGTGTGAGCTAAACCTTAACTCAGACCTATGTGTCACTCAATGTTTTGGTTTTTTAAATGGCATCTGTTAAGCACTTACTCTGTGCCAGTAATTGTACTAAGCAATGGGGTAGATACAAGATAATTGGGCTGGAGACAGTCCCGGTTTCATATAGGGCAAGTTAAGTGACTTGCTCAAGGTCATACGGCAGACAGGTGGCAGAGCCAGAACAAGAACCCAGGGTTTCTGACTCCCGGTCCTGGGCTCTTTCCACTAAGCTGCTGTCTTTGTTGCTGCTGCTTTATTGAGTGCAGATGACTGTACTAAGCACTCGGAAGAGGACAATACAACAGAGTTGGTAGACACAATCCCTGCTCATCACGACTTGACAATGTGTAGAGGGATAGAGATGCATTAAAAATGAATTATGGATATATATACATAAGTGCTGTGGGGATGGGGTGAAAGGGTACAGATCTAAGAGAAGCAGCGTGGCCTAGTGGATAGGAGTCAGAAGGACCTGGGTTCTAATTCCGGCTCTGCTCTCATCTGCTATGTGACCTTGGGCAAATCACTTAGCATCTCTCAATTCTTTCATCTGTAAAATGGAGATTGAGACTGTGAGCCCTTTATGGGACAGGCACTGTGTCCAACCTGATTAACTTGTATTTACCCCAGCTCTTAGAACAGTGCTTTGCACACAGTAAGTGCTTAACAAATACCACTATTATTATGTGCAAGGGTGACACAGAAGGGGGAGGAAGTAGGGAAAATGAGGACTTCATCAAGGAAGGTCTCAAGGAGGAGATGTGATTTTAATCAAGTTTTGACAGTGGGGAGAGTGGTGGGCTGTCTGATACTAAGAGGGAGGGAGTTCTAGGCAAGAAGAAGGACACAGCCGAGGGGTGGATGGCAAGATAGACATGATACAGGCAGAGTGAGGAGGTTGGCATTGGCAGAAGAAAGTGTGAAGGCTGGGCTGTAGTAGAAAATCAGTTAAAAGAGGCGGGGGTGGACTGATTGAGTGCTTTAATGCCGACGGTAAGGAGTTTCTGTTTGATGCAGAGGTGGATGGGCAAACCCTGAAGGTTTTTGAGGAGGAGGAGACATGAGCTGCACAGTTTTTAAGTAAATGGTTTGGGCAAGCGAATGTAGAAATGACTGGAGTGGGGAGAGGCAAGTGGTAGGGACGTTAGTGAGGAGGCTATCCAGTAACCAAGGTAGGATAGGACAAGCGCTTGAATCAGCGTAGTGGCAGTTTGGATGGAGAGGAAAGGGTGGATTTTAGTGATGGTGAAGACAGAACTGACAGGATTTGGTAACAGTCTGAAAATGCGGGTTTAATGAGAGAGCTGGGACAGGAATGCCAAGAGTTTGAAGGACAGGGAGGATAGAGGTGTTGTCTGTAGTGATGAGAAAGGGGGAGGATGGGATTTGGGTGGGAAGATGGTTCTGATTTGGGCATGGTATGTTTGAGGTGTCGGTAGGACAACCAAGTAGAGATGTCACCAAGGCAGAAGGAAATGAAAGACTGCAGAAAAGGAGAGAGGTCAGAACTGGCTAGGTAAGATTTGGGAATGATCCAGAGACGGTAGTCGAAGCTGAGTGAGGAAATGCGTTCTCCAAGGAATTGGGTGTACATGGGACTAGAAGGAGATCCAGAACTGAGCCTTGAGGGACTTCCATAGTGATAAGATGGGAGACGGAGAGTCTGCAAAAGAAACTGAGAAGAGCAGCCAGAGAGATGGAACAGAACCAGGACAGGACAGTTAGATAATGTTTCCAGGAGATGGTGGTGGTCCACAGTGCTGAGGCAGCTGAGAGATCGAGGAGGATTAGGGTGAAGTAGAGGCTGTTAGATTTAGCAAGAAGCCCACTGGTGACAGAGAGGGTAGCTTCTGTGGAGTGAAGCAGGTGGAAGACAGATTGGAGGGGGTCAAGGAGAGTAATGGAAGACAAAAACGAGGCAATAGGTGTAGACTTGCTCAGGGAATCGATTAGACTGTAAGCCCGTCAAACGGCAGGGACTGTCTCTATCTGTTGCCGACTTGTTCGTTCCAAGCGCTTAGTACAGTGCTCTGCACATAGTAAGCGCTCAATAAATACTAATGAATGAATCTGGAGAGGAATAGAAGGAGGGAGATGGGGTGATAACTGGAAGCAGGTGTAGGGTCAAAGGAGGGTTTTTGTTTTTTTTAGGGAAGTGGAGACAGAAGCATGTTTGAAAACAGTGGGGAAGAAGCCATTGGAGAATGAACAGATGAAGATGGTGGTCAGGGAGGGTAGAAAGGAGGGGAAAGTGTTTTTAAAGCTTAGAACAGTGCTTGACAGATAGTAAACACTTAAATACCATAATTATAAATTGTGAAGGGATGGGGTAGGAAGCATGGGTGGAGTGGATATATTTTGAGAAGAGGTGGGAGATCTTTTGATATTCTGCTAGGAAAGATGGGAGAGATCTATCTTTAGACTGTGAGCCACATGTGGTACGGGAACTGTGTCTGACCTGATTTAACTGTAGAAAGGGATTAACTAATGATAATAAAAATAACAACAAAGGACTAACTCAGATTGCTCATTTTCATATCCAAATAAAATTATTCAATAATTTTAAAATTTGACACTTCAGAATTGAATTAGCCTGGAAATCTTTATTCCACAACCCTTATTATATAGAAATCACAAGGCTCTGCAGTTATTTATCCATCTAGAAATTTTTCATTTGAAAATGGAAAGAGAGAAATGCAAAACCCTCAATCTACATGTGATCAACTGCTATTTAATATGTGTAAGCCCCTTCATCAACAGGGCTATGTTCTTTGAAAATGCAGTTGTATTGTGAATGGTTTCATCACGGGGATATGTTTTTCCAAAACATTACATTATAAATTAGACTCTGTTCCAGAGACTCTGGAAAATCACTATGAAATTCCTTTACATGATATATACTGTAATGATAAACATCACTGAACTACTGTTTAATCTTTATTAAAGTAATTCAAAGCATAACATCACGATTTTAAATGAGTTATAATGTGACATTGAGCCTTTGCAGGAGGCTGCAGAATAGTCTTGTTCTGCTGACTATGGCAGTTGTTTTTCAATTTTAGTGCAGAATCTGTCCACCTTAGACTGAACACCAGCCACCTTCTCCTCTTCTTTAAAAGCACACTAGAGCAACCTAATTCTTTCTGAACTGCTCTGAGATTCTTTGATCACCGCTTTCCATTAGGATCTACCTCAATTCTACTATTAGAATATCCATTGCCTTGTTGCTTTTTTTAAAAATAGTATTTGTTAAGCACTTATTATGTGCCAGGCACTGTACTGGGGTAGATACAAGCTAATCGGTTTGGACACAGTCCACGTCCCACAAGGGGCTCACAATCTTAATCCCCATTTTACACTTGAGGGAACTGAGGCATAGAGAAATTAAGTGACTTGCCCAGGGTCACACAACAGACAGGTGAAGGAGCTGGGATTAGAACCATGCTCCAGGATGCTTCAACTATTTAATCCCATTTTGTGTCCTGCAATGATACACTGCATTGTCAAAAATTTGATGAGGTCCTTGTTGGACAAAGATACGGTGAATTTGGTGGAGTTAACTCAACAAAATCTCAATTATCCATTCCTAGATTAAGCTGTCTTGTTTAGCAACTTCTTTGGACTCTGCTCCTGGGCTTTTTTCTTTGTCTTGTAAATGTGACAGACTGTGACTGCGGCCTCTAAAATCCATCATTTTAGCAACTCACTGTTGATTGCTTAATCTAGAAGATTATGAAAAGCAGCACCAGCCTAGTGGAAAGAGCAAAGACCTGGGGATAAGAAAACCTGGGTCTAATCCTGGTTTTGCCACTTTGCCCAGCTCGGACAAGTCCCTTAAATTCTCTGTACCTCAGTGTCCTCAGCTGTAAAATGGGGATTTTCCCACCCTATTAGACTGAAGGACTATATCTGACCTGATTATCTTTTATCTACCCCAATGATCAGTACAGTGCTTGGCTCTTAAAGAGTTCTTAAATACTACAATCCTTATTATGATAGGGGCTTTCTGTAGGATTTTCTGCAGGCCTGGGTGATTAAGGGATAAGGGATCAAACAATGGAGGCTGCAGTCCAGGCTGCGGCCTACATTTACTTTTCGACTTTAAAAGTTGTGCCCAATATGGTATTTCACTATATTAAACTGAAGCACACTTCTCCAGTCCATTCATTTCACATCGTAAAGCAATGGAAATTTTGAAAATAAACTACATACATCAACTTGCTTCAAACCACATTTAGGATTCTCATATTCTCAAGTTCATTTCAGAAGTTCTAGACTGCCAGATAAATTCTCCATCTCCCTTCCCTTCTCTCGTAAACTCTCTCCGTCCCCTTCTCTCATGCTCTCTCTCACCTTTGTCCAGGTCACCAGTCTGTTCCCTGGCTCTATACAGGGCAGGGTATTGTATTATCCCCACATCTCTGCCTAGGGTGCACCAGCATATGTCCCTGTTATGAGATTGTGTTCTAAGTCACTTTATTTCCTCGACAGTCTTAATTGGATTTCTCTACCCAATTTAGGATGAACGAATCCCAATACAGTGTAAAGAATGAAAGGGGTCAGAGAAAAGACTGTAAAAGACGATCCTCTGCCAGTTCCTCAGTGGAAGAGATTCAGTCTCATGAAGCTAAGTGCCCTCCCAAACAAGTGGGGTGGACAGCATTTGTGGATGGGAGGGAAAAAAGGGAAGGGTACTGCGGTGTGAACAAAAGCTGCAGGAGGAAAATTCGGCCATAGAGAACCAGTCATACAGAGCTTGGGGATGGTAGGCAGAAAGCCGGGCAAGATGCCCCACCACAGTAAACCCAGTATGGATGCCGAGGCAGGGAGGGACAGGAAGGGAAGATTGGGGGATCCTACTCCACAAACTTCCCCTAGGAGCCAAGGAAGGTTGGGGATTACCATTTGTTGTAATCTAGTTAAAACACACACTTACATAAAGACTCACCTCCCAAAGCAAAAAGTTGATTCTCTCAGGAAGCACACTCTAAAGCTTAATCCATGCTGCCAAAGCGTGCAAAACCCACAGGGACCTCCTAATTTGAGCCATGAGGTAGCTAAATTTAAATGAAACAGCCTGAACGAGGCTGTAGGAGAGAGAGTAAGGCCAGATTCCTGGGCTCAGAAGTGTGACTTGGGCAGAAGATGTTTCCTAAACTAGGAGCAGAGATAGGAGGTGCACTGAGTGATGGCATAGACTCTTCTGAGCTTCAACATGGGACAAATTAATTCAAAGGAAATTTAGGGGTTCAAAAGCAATTCATGCTCTGCCAAGGCATAAATAATAACAGAAAACACTACAGTAGAGCTACAGTGTATTTTACACAGATGTTAAAGCAGTGAGCAAGCAAATAAGATTAGGGATCCATCAAATGCAAAATTTAACCAAAGAGCAAGATTTTTCGTTGCAAAAACATTATGCTTGGAAGCTCTTGACAACCACGAAGTTTAAAAGTAATTTTTGCATTGCTGAGCTTGGAATACATGCTGAATAATACACCCAGTCCCTACCCTCAAATAGCTTACAATTTAACTGTGGGACAAGACAACTAAACACACAATTGCCATAATCGGGTTGAATTAACCTAGTTACCTAAATTTAAACGACACCCTAAGGGCAAGTAAATCAGAATGTAGGTGCTACTGGCATTCTTTTGCCATTCTGGCCTTTACAGAATTTAAACTAAGTGCACCAAAGTTCTGTTCAAAATTGCTATACATGATTTCCCCTAACCCTATTCCTGTTTTTGTCAGCACTACTTTATTTACACTCACTCATGCAATTGTACTTTTTGAGCGCTTACTGTGTGCAGAGCACTGTACTAAGCACTTGGAAAGTACAATTCAGCAATAAAGAGAGACTAACCCTGCCCACACCGGGCTTACAGTCTAGAAATGGGTAGAGAGACATCAAAACAAGTAAACAAGAAGCAATATAAATAGAATTATGGATACATACATGTCAAAACAAGTAAACAGGCATCAATATAAATAGAATTAAAGATATGCACATATATACACAGGTGCTGTGGGGGGAAAGAGGGGTAGAGCAAAGAGAGCGAGTCTGGACGACAGGGAGAGGAGGGGGGGCTGAGGACAAGGGGAGCTTAGTCTGGGAAGGCCTCTTGGAGGAGGTGAGCCTTCAGAAGGGCTTTGAGGGGGGGAAGAGTGATTGTTTGGTGGATTTGATGAGGGAAGGCGTACCAGGCCAGAGGTAGGACGTGGGCCCCAAGTCAACTGAGGGACAGGTGAAAATGAGGCACAGTGAGAATGTTAACGCCAGAGGAACCGGAGTGTGTGGGCTGGGATGTAGGAGAGAAGGGAGATAAGGTAAGAGGGGGCAAGGTGATTGAGAGCTTTGAAGCCAATAGTGAGGAGTTTTTGCTCGATATGGACGTTGATAGGCAACTACTGGAGATTTCTGAGGAGTGGGATGACATGCCCACAACGTTTCTGTAGAAACTTTCTATTAGCTGGCATGCAAACAGTATGCTGCTAAGTGAGTTTTGTCCCCCACACAATGCAAAGGTAGATAAAGAATTTTGCTTAACTTTCTTTCCTTCTCTGACTTGCCAAATACAGTGGCACAGTCAGTCTCTGGCACAGCAAGTTCTGGGGCCGTAAGTCCTACAAATACCCACATACAAGATGATTTTGGGGGAGAGGGAAGAGTCAGGGAAAGAAAGGGGGTAGAGGGAGTGGAGAGAGGGAGCAAAGGGGGGATGGAGAAGAGACACTGTCCAGAGTAACAATATGGAACTTGGCTTATAGCGATTTAGAAAAGAATCATCATACTTTGTAGCTGTATTTTTTACAACTAGAGACGACTAATAATATTAGATGTGATTAATTTTTAAACCTCCAGTAAGATTTCAACTTTTAGACAATCTTATTTCACTAGGAATGACAATTACAAAAGCCCAAAGAACTAAACTACAACCGTTTAATACATCATTTGAGTGCTAAATATTTGTTGCTAAGTATGCTGAGTTTAAGCAGCACTTGAACATTATTTCCAGAGAACTGTGAGGTCATAATGATATGGTTGTGCAAGGATTCCTAGAACGATAAGACTGGCTGCAAAAGATTAGGGCTCCCGGTTAAAAGCCACCACATTAATTTCAGCAGCAAAGTAGAAGGGAAAAAATAAAACTGCAAGAAGATAAATGTGTAGTCAAAGGGCCTAAATATATCGGACATGCCCACAAGACTTGGTTTCTTTAGAGAACCTCCTGCTTCTTCCTTCACGTCTCTAAAGGGCATTTCTTGAAATTTAAAAGTTGCCTGCTGCTTGCTTTAAATATGTGAAAAAAACCCTCGAGGTAGAGGGTTTTTAATAATTATAATAATTGGATAAAACATTTTGCTGCAAGATAGTTCAGAGCAGGCAAGCAAATGGACAGTACAGGGCCTGACACATAGTAAGCGCTTAAAAAATAGCATAAAAAAAATAGAAATGGTTCCTGCATACCCAATTAGTCCGAGCCATTATTTCTGAGCACTAAGTGACCGATTTTTAAAAGTTAACTGAGTTAAGCCTCAAATCAGATGTTGTACCTTAAAAGAGAAAGGATAAACAGCACATGCTAAGCTGCTGCATCCTGGAGCTTTTCTACAATGGCATATAGGTACCAAAGTAGTGCAACCAGGCATGACCCGAAGGCATCTACAGATGTACACAATGTTACGTTTTGGCCAACTGAAATCAATATTACTATGATAAATAACTTGCCCTTCATACTGAACCTATTTACAGAACCACCACCTTGAAACCTCCTCTTTCTCTCTCCTCTTCACCCCCCACCCCGCCATTCACTCACACCACCACAATGGATTTTTCACTCTGGAAATTCCCATGCCTTTAAAGTTCAGGCTGTGGTTTTACATAATTCTTGAGGGTTTTCAGCACAAAACCTCTCAAATCTGGGGAGGCCACAGGAGGCAGAAAGACGCAACAAAAGAACCTGAAAATCCCCAGCATTGCTCCTCCCATCATATTCCTTATCTCCAGATGCCCTGTTCCTTTTCCCAGTGTCCTATCCCCACCTACTCCTTCCTCACCCTCCCAACTCTACAATTGAGAGACTTAAGGCTTTCATGTGAAACACTGTTGGAAATTGAAGAGTAGGCTTTCAGGCTCATTTAAACAGATAAGCTAAATCTGTAGTTCCGACAGGCTTTCAATATCAAATTGAAAATTTCTCCATTATGAAAATGGTTCAATAATTCAATTAAATTGTATATGTAAGATGATCTGATTTTGGAAGCTCATACAGAAGCTTACCTGAACTTGAAGGTAACTTTGGAAAACCAAGTTCTAATTAGAAAACTACACTTTCTACGCTTCTTCAAGGATAGAATCACTAGTCAATCTGGAGCTCAGAAACAGGATTTCTTTAATACAAAAAGTTCACATTTCACTCCAAAGAACATAACGCTTCCCTTTTCATGCTTCTGGTATTTTCTACTGATCCATGCATTTTAATTTAAGAAACAAATTAAATTATACATATTTGAAATTTGCCCTTTGGGAACTTTGACTCAGTATCCTAGAAGAATTTATTGAGCACTTACCAGGTGCAGAGCACTGTACTAAGCACTTGAAATGTACAATTTGGCAACAGAGACAATCCCTGCCCAATGACGGGCTCACAGTCTAAACGGGGGAGACAGCAAACCGAAACAGAATAAAACAAAAAGACGACAACATCTAGATAAATAGAATCAAAAAGATGGATACGCAAGTCACTTACCAGTAATAAATGACTTTATGGGAACAACTCATATTTCTCCAAAAGTGGGGAACACCCAGATTGTGACTATGGGAGATTTTATAGTGAAATGACACCAAGGTAAAAAGGGAATGAGTTTGCTCAGGGAACCAATTGAGGGAGACAATTCTGAAATGGTTCTGCCCAACTGCCAGCTCCATCTAGTCACCAAGCATTCCACAAAGGTGCATGGAGAAGGACCCATGGTGGCTTTGGCATATGTCAGCCAGTGGCTGTTTCTCGGAGCTGACACTATAGTGGCACAATCCCTAAGGAGCTGTCCTGCGATGTAATTGTACTAGGTCATGGCGGTAAGAAATGCAGCTAAAGAGACTCCTTGGAAAATATTATCCTAGGACTGATTCCCTTATCAACTTGATATGGAGTTGGTATGGAGTAAGGGTCAACTTTGTTTAGGATGCCCGGTTCCCTGGATAATATGCAGACCAAAAAATTCCCTTGGCCACTACGGTAAAGGAATAAGGTGAGCAGAACAATATCTTGGTTGGCGTACAACTCCGACATCTCTTTGGGGAGAAATTTAGGGTTGAAACGAAGGATGAACATACATGTGGGTATGCATACAGAACTAAATATAAACAAATACATCTTAGTTTGCTTTGTATTCTAAATCAACATTAATAAAGGGGAAATTTGCCCGGGGATTCATGTGTGGCTGAAAAGGCAGACGTGGGACACAGAGTTCTGACCACACTGTGCACACTGTAAGACTACATCTTCTTGTTCTGCAACTCTGCCTTGCTATTTGACACTGAGTACAGCCTACCAAATGACCCTGATGGGTCTGCTGAAGGCATCAGATGTGGCACCTGGGGAAAGTTCAGGCATCTCAACTGCAGCACTATAACTCTTTAGTCTGGTCTGGAATCTCATACAGTACAGCAACTGTGCTTTGTTTAACAGTCTCCCAAAGAATGTGCTGCTGGCCTTCTTGAGTCAGTTTTCTATTTCCTTGTCTGTCTTTGCACCACTGGCCAGTGTGCTGCCTAAGGAACAGAGTTATGTGACAGATTTTTGGTTGTGTGCATGGCTTCTCTGGCACAGGCCAATAGAGTCCCTTTGGGAACATCGAGAAGGAGGGGGGTGGTTTCCCTTCCCTCCCTCAAAGCCACACCTCCAGACACCGTGTCCTTTTCCAGACTCAACCCAAGCTTGCCGCCCTCCCGACTCCCCCTGCCCCCTAAAATGAACAGCTGGCACTCCTGCTGCTTCTATTAAAACAGGAAGAGGGCTTAAACTTGCTTTGTATTGGGCTCACCTCCTCTACCTCTGAGCCTGCTGGAAACCAAAGTATATCCCTTGTACGATGGACAGAGTGTCCAGTCCAAGAGGGTTTCTGCACTGTATAGTGAGGCCTCCAAGAAGCTTTGAATCTCCTTATAAAAAGTTTGCTGTTCACAGTCACAGCTGCTTTCTAGCACTAAAGCTGTCCAAAATGATAAAATATGTACACTTTTGCTTTACGGGCAACTTTTCAAGATGTATCTATTCCATTTATGGAGGAATGCCTAGATATAAAAGGCAGAAGAGTAGTAACTAACGGAAAGAATCAACAATATTCACATTGTTAAAGGAAACAATTAGCTAACCATCATAGTTTTATTTAAAAAGTACTCTGCACACAGTAAGTTCTCAATAAATACCAATGATGGCTAATTTTTAATAGAAAATCAGTGCTGTCAATCCGAATCAACTACTAAACTGAATAAAACGTACTGCTCTATTGGAAAGCAATGGCAGGTCTCTGTAGTCACACACTAACAGTTGCTAAGAAGCAACTGCAAAGCTTCAGTTTTAAGAGCCTAACAACGTTCTATGCTCATTTTTACTAGGAGGTTTACCACCACACCATTTCAGAACATCTACCAAACAGGTATATGACAAACTCCAATTACCTACATACAAATGAATTAATAAAGATGAAAAATATTTACAGAGATAGACCCAAAGGTTTGTTGGTAAATGAAACGCGCTCTGATAATGATCCCTCTGGCTACATGCTAGTTAGCTTTGCATATGTTTCCCAAATCTCTCCCTTCAAACTCAGAGGTAGGTAAGTGACCTAAAACTAATTAATTCAATACCAATCTTGTCCTTAACTTGTCCAAGATGAGTTAACTGGGCCAAATCAACATGCATGAAAGGATGAGGTAAGAAATAACTTGCATTTAGCCAATGGTTTTCCTCTTTCTGATAGAACACAGTGTCCCACAAAATCAGTATTTACTAAACATGGATCAAATATCAAATTACACCTTCCTTGCCATTACTAAGAAGTTGTGCATGTGTCACAAGAAGCCACAAAGATTTAAAAAAATGCTTTCCTTAGAATCACTCCAAATGTATTCGTTACCACAAGTTCTTTTTTTTTTTTTTAAAATAAAAAGCTTTAAAGGTTTAGAAATTAGATTGAAAATGAGCTTGAGTTTTACCAAATGACTTGTGCTTGAAGTACAAGTGATAAATCTGAATTGCACCAATAAGTTTTATAGAACTACAAAAAACATTCAGGTGCAAGAAGTCAGTAATCAATCCAGACTGATGGGCTGTTTCAGCACAAGACCTGTCAGGAAAAACTGACAGATCTTTTGAATTCCTCATTTCCCTACCCTGCCCCCAATGGACAAATAAACATTAAAAAAATCTACATTAGTATTCACTGTGCTAGTATTCTATATTATCAGTTCCATTAGAAACAATACCATCAATGGTATGTAATGAGCATTTTCTCAACATTGTACTAAGTGCCTGGGAGGGTACAATACCTCAGAGACGAAAAACATGCTCCCTGCCCACAAGGAGTTTACAGACAAGAAGGGGAGACTGACATTAAAATAAATTACAGAAGGTACTTAAGTGCTATACCTATGCTAGAGGGTACAGATCCAAGTGCATTAGTGACACAGAAGGGGGAAGGAGTAGGGAAAATGAGGGCTTAGTCGAGGAAGACCTCTTGGAGAAGATGTGATTTTAATATGGTTTTGAAGATGAGGAGAGCGGTGATCTGTTACATCTGACGGGGGAGGAATTTCAGGCCAGAGGCAGACGGAAGCACAGTGGCAGGTTAGTGTTAGAGGACTGAAGTGTGTGGGCTGGGTTGGAGTAGGAAATCAGCAGGGTAAGGTAGGAAGAGAAGAATTGATTGAGTGCTTTAAAGTCGATAGTAAGGAGATGATGAGGATGGTAATACAAATGTACATTCAGACAATGGACAGTAAACATCACTGACTAAATATTACATAGGTTATTCACCTTAATAGTAGCCCCTCCGGGGCACGTAGCACATCAGATCCTGGCAGAGGACTGGTCAGGAGCCCAACCCATTATTAATGATCCTCCATGCTACTCCACCAGGCTTACAGGGGTGATTTTAATACAGTGAACATTTTAATTAAAACCTCACCCTCCCACTAATTTTAGACTCCAAATACAAGCATTCCCCATGGGTCACACAGGTGCATTCCCAGCAAATTCACCACTTCCGAGGCCTATGTTTCCTTACGTGGTATAGCAGTTTTTGATATAGTTCCAACTACACTGTTATATAAAAAAAAAAATTGAGGAGGCTCACAGAACCAACCTTCACTTGACAAAGGGTGCTGGCGGGCGGGTAAGATCTTTCACTAGTGGACTTCTGTTGGGACACCTCAGCACTCCAACTTAATATCATCAAACTGAATTCCTCACCTTCTTCCCAAACCCTCTCCTTTTTTTTTAATCACTTGTCAAAAACACCAACTCCCTCCCCTGATCCCTCCCTGCAAGTTCTTCCTTTGGAGTATTACACAGATCTGCTCCTTCCTTTATATCCTTCCAACCAGCAGCCCGGCACGCAGTCTCATCTCACCGCCTCTTGGCTGGATAATCTTTACTTGTCTCCCTCCCCACCATCCTGTCCTCTATTCGGTTTATTCCATTTATAGAGGCCTTTATCATCTTTCTAAAACGCTGATTGGAACATAGTGTTTCCCTCCTCGAAAATCTCTATGGCCTCTCCACTGTTTCTTATATGAAACTAAAACTCCTGCCCTCCAATCTCTTGTCCCTTATGACCTGCCATCCCCTTCATCAAGAAAATTGAAACTAACAGGCAAGATCTCCTCTGCTCTGCCAAGCAGCATGGCTTAGAGAAAAGAGCATGGGCCTGGGAGTCAGAGGACTTGGGTTCTACTCCTGGCTTTGCCAATTTCTTGCTGCATGACCCTGGGCAAGTTACTTAACTTCTTTGTGCCTCAGTTTCCTCTACTGTAAATCTGATGACTTAATACCTGTTCTCCCTACTACTTAGTCTGCGATCTCCATGCTGAAGAGAGACTGTCCAACCCTCTTAACTTGTATCTACCCCAGTAGTTAGAACAATGCTCAACACAGTCAATTTTTAACAAATACCACAAAAAAAGCTGTCCCCTCGCCATCCCATCCAACCTCCCTATCCAGTCATTCATCCTTCTTAGACAACTCTTAAAAGATCTCCTGCCTCTTTTCAAAACCTAGCCCCTCCACCACCCTCCCATTTCATAAACCCACACCTTTACACTGTCCTCGACTCCCCACACCTTTACACTATCCTCAACTCTTTCCTTTAGCCCGCATATTTATCAAGCACCAAATCCTGTCCAGAAGCCCCCCTTCCCCCATCCAAATCACCGCTCTGGTTCACGCATTTGTCATATCTTGTTTCGGCTACTGCAATCAGCCACCTCCCTGACCTCCTTGCCCCTCTCCAGTCACTCTGCTCTGTGCCCAGATTCTTCTAAAACACTGTTTTGCATACATCTTCCCATTCCTCAAAAACTTCCAATGGTTACTTATCCATTTTTGGATCAAGGAGAAAACTCCTCACCCCTGGCTTTAAGGTTCTTGTCAGCTTGCTCTCTCTCTCCTACTCAGCCTCACACTTCATTGCAAAAAGTGTATCTGCTCCAGGATGCTCTTCCTAACTACTCTCTCATCTTATCCTCCATTCCCTCCACCCCGCACATTGTGTCACCTATACGCTTGAGTCCATACCCCCAAGTACTTGGATAACCATTCCCCCAACCATCCTCACATCACTTATGTTATTTTCATATTCAGTTGCTTCCCCTACTTTCAGTCTATCTTAATGACTGTCTACCCAGCTATATTGTAAACTCTTTGATGGCAAAGATCATTTCTACTGAATTCTCCCAAGCACTTAGTAGAGTGCTCTGTATGTACATGTTAAGTGCTCAATAAATACCACTGATTGATTGATATTTGCTTCCCCTTCTCCTACCTCCCCGCTACTATACAATAGTTCACATTGACCACACCACCCAAATAACTACCTTAGCTGTTCCCCACTTTAACTATCCCACCACTGACCCACTTCTCATGTCTTCTCTCCCTGCCTGGAAAGCCCACTTTCAACAGTTTTCGCAAATTACATGCAAACTTTCTAAAATGTCAGCTCCTCTGGGAGACATTCCAGGGGTAATTGTCTACTTCCCCAGTTATGTCATAACACAGGGATGGCAAAACTGTACCTCAGGGGTCATGCAGAGCGTGGCTAAATGGAAAGAGCATGGGCTTAGGAGTCGGAGTAAAGGGTTCTAATCCCGCCTCCGCCACCTGTGTGACTTTGGGCAAGTCACTTCATTTCTCGGTGCCTCAGTGACTTCATCTGTAAAATGGGGATTAAGACTGTGAGCCTCACATTGGGACAACCTGATTATCCTGTAATAATAATGTTGGTATTTGTTAAGCGCTCACTATGTGCCGAGCACTGTTCTAAGCGCTGGGGTAGACACAGGGGAATCAGGTTGTCCCACGTGGGGCTCATAGTCTTAATCCCCATTTTACAGATGAGGTAACCGAGGCACCGAGAAGTTAAGTGACTTGCCCACAGTCACACAGCTGACAAGTGGCAGAGCCGGGGTTTGAACCCATGACCTCTGACTCCAAAGCCCATGCTCTTTCCAGTGAGCCACGCATCTACCCCGGCACATAGTAAGCGTTTAAATACCAACATTATTATTCACCTCTTGTGGTACAGCTCGAACACTCCTTGTGCTTTATTGTTTCACCATGTTGGCAGGCAGCAGGGTGCTACTGCTGCTCTGGCCCTTTTGAAGGCACTGCTTCCACCCATGTGGGTCTGGAGAGGGGAGCAGGGCTTGGCCCCACCCTAGTCCTGACAGTCTCTTGTTTGATACTGCTGTCGGCCCCCTTCGACCCTTCCGTTCTGTTGGAAATGTCCACTCTGTTCTGGTTAAAGGGATTTTTTTTCTTTTTTTTGCTTTGCAGTTGTCAGCCACACTGTGTTTTTGGTTTGTGGCTCTTCAGTTCATGAGCATGGCCATACCTGTTAGCGCATAAGCCTCCTCAGAACTTACATATTTATCTGTTATTCTCTTGTGTCAGATCTGTTCTCTTATTCAACTATGATGTATACCTGCTGTCGATTTGTATCTGCTCCCAAACAGATGGGAAGCTTTGAGGGAAGGGACTGTGTCTTTTATATCAATCAATGGTATTTATTGAGTCCTTACTGTATGTAGAGCACTGGTACTGAGTGCTTGGGAAAGTATACTATGATAAGGTTGGCAGACACGATCCCTGCTCACAATATGCTTACTGCACCTAGTACAAAGCTTTGCACAGGGAACGCTGATATTTCCGAACTAACACTGGTAACGTGATATTAAACAGTGCATAGATAACTTTCTGCCAGTGACCTTTGGGAGAAGAGCAGTACTGAAGGATCGCCAAATATTTCTTGTCTTGCAGACCAAGTCCTAGCTCCATCACTTGTCTGCTATGTGATCTTGGGCAAGTTACTGAACTTCTCTGTGCCTCAGTTACCTCATCTGTACAATGGGATTAAGACCGTGAGCCCCATGTAGGACATGAACTGTGTCCAAACTGATTACCTTGAACTTAGCCCAGCGCTTAGGTACAATGTCTGACACACAGTAATCACTTAACAAATACCATTTTCTTTAAAAGTGTCTGCTCTTGAGTTCCTGCAGATGATTAGTTGCTTTTTGTTCATGGCTTTTCTTTGCAATTCTTAGTCCTGAGAGGGCAAGAATGTACTGGCTTTTTTTTTTTTTAACTTTGTCTCTGGGTTCCTTGCTTTTCCCAGGTAAATAACTATTCTTTAAAAACATCTCAGTCGGATCTTCAGAGTGGCCTGGAGGAAAGAACACAGGATTGGCAAAATATCCAGGTTCTAGTCCGGCTCTGCCAATTCCCTGCTTATTATTACTGGGCAAGTCACTTAACTTTGATGGGCCTCGGTTTCCTCATCTGTAAAATGGGGACAAAATACTTGTTCTCCCTTCCTCAAAGACTGTGAAGCCATGTGGGACAAGGACTGTGTCTGACCTGTTATACTGTTTCTACCTGCACATTTAGAACAGTACCTGGGCCACAGAATCATCACCATTCTTCCCTCTAATTTATTCTTTTGCATCTGGCAGTACGAGGGGTTATCCCCCTCTCTGTCTTCACCAGCAGCAGCCTCTCCTATCCAGGTGGAAGGAAGAAGTAACTTCAGCTGTCACCAGATCTCTAGACTGTAAATTTGTTGTGGGCAGGGAATGTGTTTGTTTATTGCTGTAAGCTCCCCAAGCACACAGTACGTGATCGATAATTACAATTGAACAAACCTTTCAACAGCAAAGCAGTGCAAGATATTGCCTCTGCCCCTCCCACTGGCTGTTCAGTGGGAGTCAAGCTGTTGTTCTCCTTCTTTAGTCTTTTCCAGTGTGAAAGGAGGAGCTCTCTAGTGATGACTCAGGAAAAGCAGGTGAAGTCCCCTTACGGAGTCAAACTGGAAAGAATTAAACTGGGGGAGAGAAACGGTCCTCTAAAGTATTTTCTGTGGATGGATGAGCTTCACTGCCGACAGAAACTGAACTATTCTCCATTCCAGAAGAGTCATCATTTCTTTCCACTTCTTCACCCCAAGTTTGTTCCATTTCAAGTAGGAGAGAATTTTGAATTGGTCATAAGTGGGGAAAGAACCTATTTTGAATAGTCAAGGCATAATAAAAAAAAGAAAAAGACAGTCTCTTGTTTCTTGGAACGAGGGGTGCCAGAAGCTACAATCCTGTTTACGAGACACTTGGTGGAGCAGCATTAATTTCTCCATCGTTTGCACGTCACTACAACCAAGTAATTCTTTAATGAACATTGATAGGCTTAGTGCTAAGAAAGACTCCAAGGAAATCAGATTTATACTTGATATTCTATCTTTAGAGAAAGAGAAACTTCTGAATCAGGTTATTTAATTATTAGTCTTAATGCTACTGCATTTATACTGTACATAATCTTACATATACAAAATTGAATATTAGCATAAATACTATCATCATTAATGGAATTTACTGAACACTTACTATGTACAAAGCACTGTATTTAGTGCTTGGAAGAGTACAGTACAACAGAGTTATGTCAATAATTACCATTAGACTAAACTGTTTAAGTAACTTATGAATACAAGAGCTTTTAAAGGAGAGCCTATACATTTTAGTCTTAGTGAGTTTTATAGTTCCATGCATTTTGTAGTCTTAAGTCATTTTATTTTAAGGCCAGAAAAGTGATGCTGAAAAGAATAAACATGTACAGCAGAAGAAACATGTTTGTCAGCATTAACCCCTATTTACAAGGGATTTTAATTCCTCGCTGAAATTGGTTCCAGACTATCTCAGTGTACAGCTGCCAAACCTGGGACCTTTTCTAAAATTTTAAAAAGTGAAAGACAAGGGCTCCCAAACCAAGGAAAAGAAATGTTTTCTTTTGTATCCCAGAGGTCCAACGGCTTCAACTGGTATTATACACCAAATGATTAACTCAATGATTCCATTTCTCTTTCCTACTGGCAGCCTGATTTTCCTAATAAGCAGAAGATGCCATTTTATATTTAGTCACAAATTGCTTCTTTTACATTTAACAATTAATTTTGGCACTGTAGTTGGGTAAAAGCAAGGGTGGAAGTAGGAATGATATTTATTAAGTGCTTACTATGGGCAGAGCACTGTATTAAATGCGGGAAATGAATACAGAGGTGGGAATTAAACATGGTCCAGGCATTACTGAAAGGTAGCAAATAGAAGACAAGAATCAAGAAAAACACTTTGCTCTGCTCTCCACTGTGAAGTCAATGGTTCCTTAACTTCCACAGCAATGAGTTTAACCACTTTAAAAAAAACCACAACACTAAAAAAATTCAGCTAACTAGCCAGTCAAGTTAAATTATACTCCATACTTTCTCACAAGAATAGTTACAATGTAAAAAGATGGTTTTAAAAAAGACTTTACTTGAGGTTAAAAAATAAATTTTAAGCTTTGTTTAATATTAAGCAATACCACCATTTCTATCACTTAAATTCACAAAGAAAGCCTGTCCTAGTAACACAGAGTACAATAGTATGCATGCTCCAGGCACACACATTTCTGCTAATGGTGATGATGGCAGTGTAACCTGGATAAGACACTCAACTGTACTTGTGTATATTTCCATGCAGCACATTTAAGAGGGAAAAAGTTTTCTCTGAAAGCAAGGCCATTTTCGAGAGCAGTTTAACTTGATAGAAAATTGATCTTTCCTTCCTTTCGCCCAATACAAACTTGCTTTCTATTTCCAACAAATATTTGAGAGTGCAAAATGAGGGAAAGGATTGTAGAAGAGAAGCAAAGCCTAAATCAAATCAATGGTATTTATTGAGTTCTGATGGATTCAACAGAAAAATAAATTCATCTACCATGAAACACACCTAAATTTTCACACTCCAAACTCAGGAATATAAAATCAATGTCAATATTATTAATGTATAAATATTATTATAAATAATATTTACTATGGGCAAAACACTGTGCTAAGGGGCTGGGGAAAATATAAGACAGAATGGACAAAGGCCTTGTCCCAAAAAAGACTCATAATCTAAGAGGGAGGGAGAACAGGTATTTTATCCCCATTTTACAGATGAGGAAACTGAAGCCCAAAGGTGTGGTGACTTGCCCAAGGTCACCCAACAGGCAAGTAAATGGTAGATAGGATTACAACATAAGTATCCCTACTTCCAGTCCCGTATTCTTTGCACATAGCCTTGCTGCCTCCCTAAAATGAACAGCATGATGGAAAAAAATGTCAGAAGGACTTCTTTTTCCCCACAAATACTCTAACTTCCAATTACCTAGATATATTTTTGAGGGGGATCTTCTTCCCTGATATATTTTAATCAAAACTGCTGGGAACGCTATCAAGAACATGCTAACCTACATGCAACTCCAGCCAGTTGTCTCAACGACATTCTGAAAAGCCCCATTAACTACAGCTTAAGAATTTAGCATGGGTGGTGCTCTTTGTGGTAGCCTAGAGACTGTGGATGAATGCCCAATGATAACTCAGTCTAAGTTCCATGATTTACATTCATGATAGGAATTAGACCCCAATCCAGTTTTCAACAGGAGACTAGCATAAGCAGCCAATAACAGCTATTTTATGTTTTAAATGTATGTCAAACTAAGGCCAAAACAATTACAAATTGTCAGTTACCCAGATGGACCAAGACTAAGGATGCTTTGTATAATTGAGAGTTGAGATAGGCAAGCCTGTAAGCCAAAGGGTGGGTGGGGAGTCCACCTATCCCATCCACTTGGCTAATCAACTCAAGACGCTGGCTAGCAAGTCGTCTGCAGGGAGGTTCCTCTCGGTGGCTTAGCTAGACAGCCATCTGGGAGCCAAGTCGACAGGAGGGAAAAATTAACTAGTGGGTAATTTTTAATCCATCAGTCGTATTTACTGAGTGCACAGCACTGTACTAAGCACTTGGGAGGGTACGATATAACAGACATTTCCTATCCACAACGAGCTTACAGTCTAGGCATGCAGACATCAATATAAACATAAATTACAGATATGGATATGTGTGCTGTGGGGCAATGGGGATCTCATTTATAACGGTCATTACAAACCAGTTTAGACCAATCACTGGTGGAGGGAGGGCACGGAGACGAGTGCCCTCCATCCTGCAGGCCAATGGCTCAAAACAGCTACCTGCTCCTTGCCCCAGTAAGCAAGCCCCCTTCCACCCTCCAGGTCTGACTTGGTGGCTCCCTACTTGGAGTAAAGCAGCTCTGTCACACTGAAGAGAGAACCTTCTAGAAGAGAACTTTCTGGGAAATTCAGTAAGGCAGAGGTGTATGCCAGTGACTCAAGGAGGCAGCAATGGAAACCAGGGCCAGGACATTTGCATAACCCTATTTTTAGGCCAGTTAACCAGTCTGGCGAATGACTGTTGTTCAGTTAAATGCTATTTTATCAAACTAGAATTATTATTCTCACTTACCGCTCTCTAGTTAAATGGGTACTGCATAGATTAAATGCAGACAAAACAACATTTTCATATTTTTCTTGAACAAGGTAGAGATAAAAAGGTAAGTTTAAGATAAAAATCACAAGTTGGTTTTTCAAGATGTGTTATGTCAGTTAATCCTTCCCCGCATTATTGCTCAGTTTTCCATTTTTCAAATCAGAAAAAACTAGTAGAGCCATGAACCCAATGGAAGCTCAGTTGAAAATGGTAGTGATCAACTGAAAATCCTCATTATATATTTATTGACTTTTAGAAACAGTAAATCTGGTGTAATAACAAGGAAGCAACTAAGGTAAGTATGAGGGTATTCCTCGGCCCCCATTGCTCCATAATTCACCTCACCTATGCCTATCTCTGTAGTGGGAAAGTTTGACCATGAATACCTCTGACAACCCTCCTCCTCATCTTCCAAAAGTTGAATATGTTTAAATAAGTAATAATAATTGTGGTACTTATTAAGTGCTTACTATGTGCCAAGCACTGTTCTAAGTGCTGGGGTAGATACAAGCTATTTAGGTTGGACACTGTCCCAGTCCCACTTTGGGCTCACACTCTTAATCCCCATTTTAAAGAAGAGGTAATAGAGGCAAAAAGAAGTTAAGTGGCTTGCCCAAGGTTACACAGCAGACACGTGGCGGAGTAGGGATTAGAACTGAGGTCTGACTCCCAGGCCCGTGCTCTATCCACTAAGCCACGCTGAGAATGAGCCTGTTGTAGCAACTAAAAAGTCAGCAATTGACTTCCAAAGAGTAGTTTGGAAGAAAGGGTGCTAGATCATATCAAAGTAATGTTTTTTTTTTTTATGAGGTCCACATTTTATTTAGGGATGCTCAATTGCTCTGGTTCAAAAATGGGCACTTAATGAATTTTTTTGAAGCAGGCCTTTGGCTTAAAAATTGGGTCAAAAAATTGCTCAAGCCTGGGAGTGAGAAGAATTGCATTTATTCCCAGTTTTCGCCTTTAATAAATTACTACTAACTGGTTTAAATGGCTCACCCTCTGATTTCTCATTTGCTTGTTACTCGGTTCACCAACGTTGCTCTCCTACTTATCCACTTGTCTCCCATTACACCTAAACTCACAGTCATATCGTTCCTCCCAACACAATCTACTCACCGTGACTCGCTCTCATCACCCCAACTGACCTCTTGCTCACACCCTCTCACTTTTCTCTAACTCCCTCACCTTGATGTCTGTCTACAAGACCACAGCTCTCCCACTTCTTTCTCAAGTCCTTCTATAACCACACCTCCTCCAGAGTCCTTTCCCTGTTTAATCTCTAATATCCCACTTTGTATTGGCAACTGCCACTTCAGTACTACCTAAAAACTTAAGTACAACCCTCCTCCTTCTTACAACTTTTATACACATCACGTATTCTATGACTTCCCCCTAAACTGCAATATATTTTAGTTCCTGTCTTCTTAATCCATGGTATTTACTGAGTGCAGAGCTTTGTGCTATACACTTGGAGAATGTAATAGAGTTGGTGGACATATGCACTGCCTGCTCACGGTGAGTTTACAATGAAGGGATCATGTCTGCTAATCTCACAGTACCCTCCCAGAGTCTCAGTACAGTGCTCTGTACACAGTTGGGGTTCAAAAATACTACTGACCGAGACAATTTTAGAATGTTGAAGTTCACCGAATTTTCTTGTGATGTGAGGGTTTGGGTATTTGCAAATCCTTGCTTTAAAGAACACTGGTATTCAAACATTCTGACCTCAGACACACAGGCAGCAACAGTTTCTTCCGTAACAGCACCATGAGCTCAAACAGGCTTGCGATGCACAAATATTTCCCAATTTCCTAATAGTGCTTTAGCCAAAACACATATTGAAAACATGCATTTTAGCCAAAATGAGTGTTCCTTGATATGAAGTTCCACGTACAGTCCCACAGAATCAACATTTCTCAGGTTATTGGGGAGGATACCCTGAATGATTATGCGGTTTAAATTATAAGCACAACTACGATCACAGGCATAACTAAGTTCATCCTGTTCTCTACAATGCAAGGGTTGTGTTCTTGTGAAACCTTGTATTAAAGAAGCCACGTGTGTAGTTCTCACTCCTCCAACTCCATGCACAAGAGCAGTTTCTTCCATACCATTGCCTACAAAGTCCAAGCGGGTTTGCACTGTTAGAAAAGGTTCCCTTATTCCGTTTTCTCAAAAACACATTCTGAAAACACATGCTATGGCATAACTGAGTGTACTTTTATTAATAAGGCAAGTTTTTGACATCTATACCTCTTCTCCAAGTTTTTAAAACCAAGATAATGGCTGTTACTTGTCTTCCGCATGAGCTTGGGCAAATCACTTAAATTCTTATTGTCTCAGTTTCCTCATCTGTAAAATGGAGATTCAATATCTGCCTTCCTGCGTACTCAGACTGGGACCCTCCACGTGGGATAGGGATTATTTCCAACCTGATTAAGTTGAATTTACTCCAGTGCTTAGAACAGTGTGACACATAGTGATTACCAAATATAACAAGAGTAGTAATAATAATATAGCATGGGACCAGATATCAGGAAACCTAAGTTCAAATCCGTACTCTATCAATGGTGTGCTGTGCGACCTTGGTCAACACATTTAACTAGGCCTCAGTTTACTCCTCTGCACATTTGCATCAGTAGGGCCAGAAAGACAGAAGCAGCTGATAAGCAGCGAATAAGATAGGTTGTGATCCCTGCAATGGACAAGAACAGTGTCTGATCAGATATCTTTGCATCTACCCCGGTACTTTATACATATTAAGCACTGAATAATGCCTTGAAGTACTGAATGTTTACTCTTCAGGTTTCAGCATAAATCTTACTCCTCAGATACTTTCTCCTCTCTTCTTGCTCTTGCAATTCCCTTTCAGGGATTTGTGTATCATCTCTCTCCCCTGTGCTATTTACCTGCTCAGCATTTTTTCCACCCTGCTCTAGCCCTGCTGATCTTGGAGGTCATTATCTCTCATTTCTAGAGGAGAATCAATTATCTGAGTATGCTGAATTGCCTTTACCCATTTTCTTTTGTCTTTGTGTCCAACTGCCTGAAATTCATCACTTTCTGTCTCTCTCTCCCAGGATGACAGGTTTTTCCTATTCTTTCCCAGTCTTTTACCTTTCAAAGACTGTTCTTCCTCTTCTGTCCCTGTCCTTTGGGGTTTATGTGCCCAATCTTTTCTCATGAAACCATGAGCTATTTCTTCTTTCTTGCCTATTTATAGCCTCTATTCTTGCTTCGTTTTCTCATTGTTTCTTACCTGTTCAAACCCCTGTCCTTAATGTTTAGCCTTTTCTCTTGTCATCTGGCTCCCAGTTAATCATTACAAACTTTAAAGAGATTTTTAAAGTAGTTGATATTTACTTCTAATCACAAGCTTAGGCAGAAATAAAAATATAAATACCTGGATGAGAAGGTTTTTATTTTGTCTATACTGTTTTTAGTTTAACATTTTTAAAGAATCACCCTTTTGAATCAAATAAACATTAATACACTTCAGGGTGCCAATTATAAAAAAGTCAAAGACAGAGCAACTAAAAACAGGACAATTATGTTCTCTCAACATGGGAAGGAAGACACACCATTAAAAAAAAAAAAGTAACTGCTCCTTGGAGACAATTAAGTTTTTCACACTGGCTTTTTTTTTTAATAGGGGTATGTGACGACATTGCATCATGTAAAATTGGTATTTATAAAAATTAATGTTCCACTGCAAAGACTCCAGCCCACACCCAGGTCTTGCTTGTTCTGTGAGAAACCCAGCAGCTATGGCCTTCCAAACAGTCTAAACTGTATGGTGGCCACAGGCTGCAGCTGCTTCTGTCTTTCTGGCCCTACTGATGCAAAACGGGTTGAGAGCAAGGCCTCAGAATGATAGTGGGGAGGCGCTTTGTGGGGGTGGGGTTGGCAGGACAAGGACAGTTATGGAAAATCAGCAAGAAAGACTGATGTAGTTTTTAAGCACGGTCTATTATAAGTGCCTGGACCAAGGTGGCGGCTGTTTGGATGGAGAGGAAAGGGCCAATTATGAAAATGTTATGGAGGAAGAATTGACAGGACTTACTGACAGACTAAATATGGGGTTGAAAGAGAGCTGTGTGTCATGGAGAATGCCATAGTTGTGGGTTTGAGAGCTGGGTAGCATGGAGGGTTAACTGTGATGGGAAAGTTGGTGAATTAGAGGCTGTGGAATGAGGAATTCAGTTTGGATATACTGAGCTTGAGGTTCCAGCAGGCATTCACAATAAAGATGTCCTGAAAGTAGGAGATGATGTGAGATTGCAGAAGAGGAGGGGTCAGGCTAGCAAGGTAGGCCTGGGAGTCATCCCATGCAGAAAGGGTAGCTGAAGCTGTGGGAGCAGATGAGCTCTCCAAGGGAATGAGTGCCACTTGAAAAGAGAAGAGGTTCTAGATCAGAGCCTTTAGGGTGTCACAGGGAATGGGAGGCAGAGGAAGAGTTGGTGGAAGAGACTAAGGATCAGCAGAGAGGTACGACTAGGGCCAACCAGGAGAACCGTCAGAAAAACCAAGGTTAGACAGTGTTTCCTGGAGGTGGGAGTGATCTAAACGTCTAAAGCAGTGAGAGGCTGAGGAAGATGAGGATGCTAGATTTGGCAGAATCATTTGTGGCCTTGGAGAGGGCGGTCTCAAGAGAGTGAAGGGGACAGAAACCAGACTGCAGAGAATCAAGAAGGAAGCGGAGAAGAGGAAGGAGGCAACAGGAGTATCCGACCTGTCCAACTTTGCACTGCAATGGGAAGTGACAGGACAAGGACTGGATGGTGCAGTGAGGACCAGAGAAAACTTCATTTAAGATGGTACCCTTTATTCAGCCCACATCACTTGTGTACCTATCCATAATTTTTTTATACCAATGTCTGTTTCCCCCTCTAGACTGTAAGCACTTAACCGGCAGGGAACGTGTCTACCACCTCTATTATACTGTACTCTCCCAAGCCCTTAATACAGTACTCTGCACACAGTAAGCACTCAATACAACTGATTGGGGAGACATGTAACTGCTTGAACTCAGTGGGGAAGGAGTCACCTGGTGAGTGGCTGAAGAGAGCAGTCAGGGCAGATGAATGGGAGCGAGGGTTAATAGAAGTTGACAGGGATTCGGGTAGGAGGAGCAAATGGAGGGAGTTGATTTTGAAAACTGGTGAGAAATCATCTCGAGAGCTGCCCAGGAGGATGTGAATGGGCGTAAGAGTAGGAGAGAGTAAGAGAAATAAACCGGAGATTTTGTACAGCTCACCCCCAAAGGTTTTAAATTTTTTTAATGGAATTTGTCAAGTGCTTACTAAGTAAGCTGTGCTAAGCGCTGGAGCACAAGCACAAGGGGCTGGATAAAGTCTGTGTCCCCCATGGGGTTCCCAGTCTTAATCCCCATTTTACAGATGCGGTAACTGAGGCACGGAGAAGTTGGGTAACTTGCCCAAGGTCTCACAGCAGACAAGAGGCAGAGCCAGGATTAGAACCCAGGTCTTTCTGATTCCTTGGCTTGTGCTCTTTCCCCTAGGCCACACTGCTAAGATCATCAGTGGCTAGGGAGGGATTTTGGGAGACAGTGAAAACTCTGTTAGAGTTGCTGGAAACTGATGAGAGAACTAATGTTGCTGAGTGGAAGGGAGGGCAGGGTTAAAGCAGGTAAGGATTAATTTGAAGGGTCCAAAGCTAACAATAAAGAGATGATGCGGAGGTGGATGGGCAACCACTGGAGGTTGAGGGGTGGGGAAATAAGGAGTGGGCATTTTTTCCGGACAGCAAAGTGAAGTATGGACAGGAGAGTGCAGAGACAGAAGCAGGTGTAGGGTAAAATAAGAAAGCAAAAAAAAAGCAAACCCTTGGGTCACCATCCATGAGTTTTATTTTTTTCCAACTCAAAGTTATAATCCAGGACTTGAATCATTTACAACAAAAACACAACCTTCACTCACACACATCACTCTTTACAATCTAATACATCACAGCCAAAGGTGTCTGCTTTCCTTGAACATAAGCTTGTTGAAAAGATCAATCTGTGCTTGCAAGGCTTTCCACACTGAATACACCTATAACCTGTACATTGAATACACCGGTAAACTTTGTTGGTAGGGTCTGTGACGGTCTCCCTGCTGCCTCTGCTTCATTGATTGTATAGGACCATTTCATTTTAAACTTGTACCATTTCAACCTACCTGCTCCTCTTTGGAATATCATTTGTAAATGGCATTAGATGTTTTAGAAAAGGTATACACAGGAGATTACAACTTAAGTGAAAATAAATATTTTAATAAAATGCCACCCATTTTCATAACTGTGGCATGACATTTAAGTGGTCATTTCAATTAAATAAAAATATTTAGATTTTATTAGGAGGACTTTTATTATTGGATGATATTATTTTTAAAAATGACTACTACAGTTTTATAATGTGTACTTTTCAATACATGTTTTGACTAGAACACTGTTGGGGAATTAGGGAACATTTTTCCAACAGAAGCATACCTATCTGGATAGAAGGCAAAGCGGAGCAGAAGAAATAGTTGTGTCCACGCCCAAAACATCGATGAAGTTGTGCATACTACAATGCCAATTTTCCTTAACTTGGGGTTCTTCAAGAACCAATGCCAGTTTTCTTTAAAACAAGGCTCTTTATGAACCCGACCTCAGTGTAATAGAAGTGACTTGGGACTGCAAGGGCATAATACAAAGTATCAACTGACTCCTTTAAGAACGAGTTAAAATGAATCATTTTAACCAAACTGAAATGAAAGGCAACCCTCAGATACACTACCTTTAAGAACAAGTTAAAGTAGAACTTTGAATATTTTCTTTTCACAAGTGAAAACACAGACACAGGAAAAACACCACCATGTAACAAAGCCAAAAATACTTTGCTGAAATAATTTGAATTTGTAAAGCCCAAGGATCATTTGATGCAGATAAAGCCATGCAATTGTCTTAACTATTATTCTTAAGATTAGATTAGCAATGGATTCAAATTTTGACCCACTCCAATTTGCAAATACATTCCCTGCAAAAATATTAAATGGTGGCTTATGAACAAATTTAAAATAGCAGAAGTGAACTTTTTCACTGCAATTGGCAGGAAGAGTGGATATACCTTTCACAATAAGGATAACATTGTGGGTTTTCAGCAAACAGCATGGCCTAGTGGATAGCACATAGGCTTGGGAGCCAGAGAACCTGGGTTCTACTTCCAGTTCCGCTAGGTACCTGCTGTGTGACCTAGGGCAAGTCACTTAACTTCTCTGTGACTAATAATAATGTTGGTATTTGTTAAGCGCTTACTATGTGCAGAGCACTGTTCTAAGCGCTGGGGTAGACACAGGGGAATCAGGTTGTCCTACGTGGGGCTCACAGTCTTCATCCTCATTTTACAGATGAGGTAACTGAGGCACAGAGAAGTTAAGTGACTTGCCCAAAGTCACACAGCTGACAGGTGGCAGAGCTGGGATTCGAACTCATGACCTCTGACTCCAAAGCCCAGGCTCTTTCCTCTGAGCCACGCTATAAAATGGGGATTAAAACTATGAGCCCTACTGTGGGACAGGAACTATGTCCAATCCAATAATAACAATAATATTAATAATAGTACTAACGATGGGATTTGTTAAGTGCTTACCAGTGCCAGGCACTGTATTAAGCACTGGGGTGGATACAAGCAAACTGGGCTGGACAGAGTCCTGTCCCACATGAGACTCATAGTCTTAGTCCCCATTTTATAGATGAGGTCACAGGCACAGAGAGGTTAAGTAACTTGCCCAAGGCCACACAGCAGACAAGTGGTGGATTATCTTGTATCTACCCCAGTGCTTAGTACAGTACTTGGCACACAGTGAGAGCTTAATACTATAAAAATAAAATTATAAATCCTAAATTATAACAAAATTCTACTAAGTACCTGCATATTCAATATCATTAAGAGGCAGCATGGCTTAGTGGAATCATGGGCTTGGGAGTCAAAGGTCATGGGTTCTAATCCCACCTCCGCCACTTGTCTGCTGTGGCCTTGGGCAGGTCACTTAACTTCTCTGTGCCTCAGTTACTTCATCTGTAAAATGGGGGTTAAGACTGTGAGCCCCATGGCGGACAGCCTGATTACCTCGTATCCACCCCAGTGTTTAGAACAGTGCTTGGCACAGAGTAAGCGCTTAACATATACCATTATTATTATTATTGTTGTTATTAACTGAGCCTGGGTATCCATTTGCAGTATTGGTAAGATTGAAGGCATTATTAATAAGAGGCTGATCAAAAAGTGCCGCTTATTTATACATGGCAATAAATGAACAGGGCCAAATAGCTCAAGAAGGGAGAGCAACATACTATACAACATAGTTTCCATGCCACACATTTAACAAGGGGCAAGAACTGTAGTCTAATGGAATTTATACTTCTCAAGAAATTGCAAACGGGGAGCTTATATAACAAACAAATTAAAGTCAGTCAACTCAATTTCATGAACCTTCTGGGGACCGAGATTTACGTTTGGTCATCTCAAACTGTGACACTGAAACTGACTGCTTATCTTGGGACCACATTCGGATAAAAACACTTTAAAATGTTCTTAAAAATGAAGTTTGCCATTGGGGCATTTGTAAAAGGGTTGACTATTTTGTTTTGTCCTTTCCTCGGGATTCCTGAGGGAGTTCAAATCAGGTATAAACATTTTTACAATTCTCATTAATGTTATTGCTTCTGCCTACTTTTCTGGCTAAACACAAATCTTTTTCAGGGTGAGAATTATATTCTGCAAAGTTGAGTTGCAGATTTCAGGATCTCATTTATGTTGGCTGGAATTTCCCGACTCATTGATGGAGAGTGGAAAAACATTCCACAGAGTTGCCATTGGCTCTGTACTGCAGAAATACAAGCTACAGTTTGGATTGGTCTGCTGGCCAGTTTCAACAGGAAGGAAGCTTGCAGCTCCATCAACTCTGCTTGCACCATTAGGTGTTACTTTGACATCAGAATTGTTCGTTTCAAGGAAATTTCTTAGGACCGAAAGTCACAAAATGAATTTAGTCTACTAATGAGGCAATAAAATCAATTGTCAGCAAGCAACAACTGAATCTGGACCGCTATAAATACGACTCTACTTGGAACCATCCAATTAAAATGACTCTGGATGAAGTCTCGGGCTTTGGGTCTTGAAATGTACGTGTATGCATCAAAACTAGGAAAAATTAAATTTTATGAAACTGGCATGGTATTATCTAAGGCCACAATTAGAAACTGATGAAGAAATATAGTCTTCAAACTTTCAACACTCCATTACGGCCCCACTACTACTATGACAAGGACTGTAAGGTTGTAGTAGGCAGGGAATGTGTCAACCAACTGTTACCTTGTACTCTCCCCAGTGCTTAGTGCAGTGATCTGTACACAGAAAGCACTCAATAAATACCACTGATTGATTGAAAGGCTATAAAGATCGCATGTGAAATGTGTGTTTTTTCAAAACAAGTCATAATTTTGGTCTACTACTACTAATAATGCTGGTATTTAAGTGCTCATCATGTGCCGAGCACTGTCCTAAGCGCTGGGGTAGATACGAGGTAATCAGGTTGTGTTCTAAGCGCTGGGGTAGATATGAGGTAATCAGGTTGCCCCACGTGGGGTTCACAGTCTTAATTCCCATTTTACAGACGAGATAACTGAGGCACAGAGAAGTAAGTGACTTGCCCAAAGTCACAGAGCTGAGAAGTGGTGGAGCCGGGATTAGAGTAAAAGTGTCATCTCTTGTGGTTCTTAAGATTTAGCTATCAAACTACTAAAAATTGCTGTCCCTTAAGTCCAGGTGCTATTACCAATCATGATTATGACAAAAAGAAAATAGGCAAGCCGCACTGAAGACTGAAAAGCTACATGGTTTGATGGAAGGAGCACAGAATTGGAAGGCAGGAAAAGTCCCAGCTCCACCATTTGCCTGCCCTGTGACCTTAGGCAAGTCCATTTCTCTAGCCTCAGTTTCCTCCTCTATTAAGTGAGGCTTAAATATCTGTTCTCCCCTCCTACAAATTGAGCCCCGCTGAGGGACAGGGACTTTGTCCAACCTGATTATCTTGTATCTAACCCAGCATTTTCTTGGTACAGGGCTTAGTATCCAGTAAGTGCTTAATACGTATCACAAGTATTACTATTACCACCAAAAATAAAAAAAAGGAAAAAAAATCTGGTCAAAAAACTGATCTTTCTTGATCTTTCCTTAGAGTTTCCAAAGCAGAGGCTAGAACATTTTCATTCCACTCCCTCTTGTCTCCTCTTCCAACACTGCACCTATATTCCCCACAGTCTTTTGCAATACAGCTTCCACGTACAGCTCAGGGACACGTTCAGCTGTTTCTCTCCACGAGCTAATGGCCATTCCTCAACCCACAAATTGGGAAAACTGCCTTAACGTTTCCCTTTGCGTTGGAATAAAACTGGTGAAAATGATGATGTGGTTAATACCATAATCTTTAGTGAGGAATAAGCCGAATACAATCTCATTAACCAGTGAGATGACTTCATGCAATCCATTCTATTTTCTTTTACAATGGTCATGTGCCTACAGAGAACAAAAGTGTTTCTGCATCAAGAATATCAGGATAGCTGTTTCTCATTTTTCTTTATCCAAAATACATTTGGGAACTTCTAACAACCACTTCATCACTTGGCCTCTGGGCTTTCCATCCTGGCCTTCTGGGCCTGTTTACTTTCCCATAATTGAAACAAGAATACGATTTTCTTTAACAAGGCAATTAAAATACTACAAATTCTTACACTGCCTTTGCCTCTGTGTACCTGTTTGTGAATTTTTAAAAAAGACTTCTTTATAAGGATACTAATGTATGCACTGCTTGCTAAATCCTATCGTTTTAATTTTAAACTCTGACTTTACAGGTTTTAGAAGTTCTTCACTTCTCTACTTCTGTAACATGCCATAATATGAAATTTTAAAACTATCTCCACTGGAGCTTGTGAAAGTGTTTCAAACATGTTTGCAGGAATGAATACTTTGAGTGGACATGACTCTACTAAAAGCCTTCAAACCTGATAAATCTTGATAACTTTCAGCAAAGCCTGAGTTATTATTCATCAAGCAAACCACATTAAGTTGTCAGAGAACGGGAAAAAGCTGACGTTCAAAGGTTTAAATATTTTGCAAAATAGTCTCATTATGTAGGGGAAGGAAAATGCCTTCTTTCCCCACTCCCCCTTAAAAAGGCCTTCATAAATTATCAATTGTCTCCAAAAGATGAAAACATCAATGTGAAATTACCTATTAAAGAAAATTGACAATTCAAGCAAAATTTCCTTCAAAGGGATTGGGAAAAAAAGATATAAAGTCCTCTTTTAGATTTCCACCATACCTTTAATGATAAAATTTCATAAACCAAGCATACTTATATCCTATTTTCCATATGCAGAGTGGCAAAAATGCTGGTCATCCCAACAAGCTGATTCAACCCACCTCCCCATCAACAACTTTTAATCGATTACATAGTTGAGATTCATTCCTTCATTCATTCATTCAATAGTATTTATTGAGCACTTACTATGTGCAGAGCACTGTACTAAGCTCTTGGAATGTACAAATCGGCAACTGATAGTGACAGTCCCTGCCCACTGACGGGCTGAAAGACTCCAAACTGAAATTCCTTGTGGGCAGAGAACGCGTCTACCAACTCTGTTGCATTATATTCTCCTGAGCTCTTGGTGCAGGGCTCTGCACACAGCAAGCGCTCAATAAATCCTACTGACTGAATGATAAAAGGAGGCCTATGTTTGAAAGGCTGACTTTCACCCTGGTAAGTCAGGTTGAAAGGTCAATTTGTTTCTTAAACGTTCTATGCTTTTACATGGAACAATGCCTTCAGCACTCTGTGATTCCTAGAAATATAGTACAAACTCATTTATCCAGGCACGACCTGGATACATGAAAATGTGGGCAGTCCAAGGTGATCAGTTTAAACACAGCAAGGCTTATGGAAAAAAGCATAGGACTGGGAATCCATCGGCTCTGGGTCCTCCGGGCATCGGCTCCACCACTTGCCTGCCTGCCATGTGATCTAGGGTAAGCCACAAACTTCCTGGGCCTCAATTTCCTCACTTGTAAAATAGGAATGAAATATATATTCTCCCTCCCTCCAGGGATAAGTCCTGTGGAGATATGATTGTGTTTGTGGTCGTGACTGACACATGATAAGCGCTTCAATGCTCCTTCATTACTACAAGAAGATACCTTATTTAGCATACACTACAACATGGGATAACAGCTCATTGCTGACTGCAAGGAATTACTGGTAATAGTGGAAATCCAAATGGGTCACCACTGTATAGACAACTATAGTTCCTTACTCTATGCTGAACCAAAAAACCAGAGTAAATTAGAGACAGAATGGGGTTAAATGAAAAAGATACTATAAGGATCAACAAAGATTTATTCAGCCATACGAAAGAAGATCAGTACTGTAACTAATGCACTGTAAAGTTAGTGCACCAGTTTAATTTTATCAAAATGAGATCGACAGCCAGGTCTCCACCCCCACCCCCAGGCTTTCCACTTTCAATTACTGGGAAATTTCACTTTCAGAAGCATCACTTTTGAATGTGAAGGAAAGCCATTTTTTATTAATAAAAACACCTTCCTCTTTGCTTTAAATCAGTTAATTTTTAAAAAGTAAGATTAATGGACCTTTTGACATTAATTACAAAATAATCTACACTAGTTTAGTGAGACTGCCCCCCAGCATTTATATACCTATCCTTATTCTCTCCCATTTCTCCTGTTGGTGATTTATTTTAATCCCTCTTGCCCCTCCTCTAGACTGTGAGCTCCTCATGGAAAGGTATCATGTCTGCTACCTCTGTTGGGGAGTACTCTCCCAGGTGCTCAGTACAGTGCTCTGCACACACTAAATACGACTAACATTAAAGAGCATCCAAGTTTAAGAATAAAAACACATACCGTACCCACTGCTCCAAGTTAAAACTTAATTAGGATGCTACGAGGGCTGGAACTCGTTGTGTTAGGTAATGTGAAAAACTACGAAAACTGCCAGAACCAATCATTCACGGTTTAGAGCAGAACCAGGAGGTTCTGTAAAAGAACGAACCAGTCACTATATGCATAGACTCAACCATCCTTGCCCTCAAGGAGAGCCCTGAGTAAGGTACCCTTACGGATCAGTTTTCCAGGGACAAGCTGAGATGTTCTGAGGTGCTAGAGGCCATTAGCATTCTGAGATGTCCAGGAATATCAATATCACAGGCTGAAAGCAAGTGATTCTGAGAACTGCGGTTAGGAAACAATCCTTGTACACCGAGATAGTTCTGCCACTGAAATCCCCCACCCCCCGCCAAACCCTTGAGGTATCTAGGGCCTGCTCCACCAACATGTTAAACAGGCATGAGCCGAAGGAGCGGAGGGAGCCAGGAGTCAGAAACAGCTGGGCAAGGGTACTCAAAGATCCTAAAAACAAACAAAAAAAAACTTCAAGCAGTGACTCCCTCCTTTCCCTGTCTCCTCTGGAGCTGAGAGGCGGTGCAATCTCCACCAAGTGGCCGACCAACAAAGGAAGAGAGGGTGACACCGGGCCTTGACACCCTCCACACTGGTCCGCGGGCCCGACCCCAAGTCACGGCAGTCACCGCGGGTGAGGCGAGATCCAGTGGAAGCTGTGCAAGCTTCAGGTGCCACTGTGCTGTTACCACCAACACCTGAAATCTTCAGAGGAACACCTCTTGCCAAATCTTAGGTGGTGAAGGCAAATATCGAGAACCCAGACTAGGAAACGAGGAGGAGAGGGAGGCAGGTGCTTGTAAACCATCTCAGGGCTGGGGCAGTGGCTGTGAAGAGCCAACTCCAGCCCCATCGTTTCAGAAAAGGTGCCACTCTTCTTTTCACCAACCTCCGGCAATGGTGACAGTCCCAGTTGAAGGCGCACAAAAATATGGTCACCAGTTCTAAAGGGGCAAGATAAACACTTCCTTCCTAAAAGAATGTTTTATATTTGCTTTCATTTTCTTTTATTTGGGCCATAAGGTCACTGACTAGGGAGGGGGTTCCACGTTGACAAAAACTGGAAGGAAGGACACTTGCTTAGAGTTAAAGGACCTGAAATTTACTTCTAAATTCACCAACTCACTAGGTGACGGAGCACACTGCTTAACACTGGTTTTCTCACCAGCAAAGTATTTTTTTACCAAATTTAAAAAGGATTTTTTTTCAGTCGAACGACACATACAAAATATCTAGAGCTCCACTGAAGAAAGAGGTACTGTCATCTCCAGGTACCTAATTCTAACTTTCTTATCGTCACTGCCAAAACACACAAACCAAATAAAGGAAAATTTCTAAGTTATGAAAATTACTAAATGTGACTGTCTCCTAAATTTAGAGATCACACCATCTGATTAGAATCTTGAGAAAGCCCTCTCTCTATACAAGTCTCCCAGCAATGAAAAAAAATACTGGAAAGGTGAAGCATCTATATCTAATACTGATGCTTAGCTTCTAGATATACACCTTGTGAAATTTGCCAAGGGCTGATAATGCTCTCCGATGAAAGCTTTCCATGGATATGCCAAAAGAAACTTAATTTGAATGTGTGAAACACTATGAATATATCCTTTGATCTCCATACCCCTTCACAGTCAATTTCACATTGGACTAAGTACAAGCCACGGGGAAAGAATACACTAATTGCAAATGCAGTAACAGATACCCAAGAATTTAGCAGGGGGGCTACAGGTTTCAAATTCCCAATTATTTTTGATAAATGGCAAAAGGACCAAAACTAAAATCAAAATAATAGACGTAGAGCCACAGTGGCAAGGGGATCTTAACATGCAATGTATGTTAAATCCATTATGTATGTACATATATATACACACGTATATTTTCATATTCTGAACATTAGCAACTCACTTCTGGGTTAATAGAATTCACCCACCCCCTTACACTTGCCCAATTCTAAAATATGATCTTTCAAACTCCTAGACAAATGCAAATATCACCCTCTTCATCTCATTTTACAATGCACTCTAAGTCTGAGAAATAAAAGCGAGTTTTCCTAAATTGTACTGATCATCAAAGCTAATTTGGATCCTAATAACTAAAGGCAGGTTTTAAAAACAGTGTCGATACAGAAAATTACTAAAAAGTGCTGTCCCCTGTTCTCAAAAGACACACAAATCACATCTAGCTTATAGTTCGCAGGATAAAGCGTTCTAACTTCTGTGTACATTGCTGGATGAAACCTGATTTTCCAACAAAATGAAACATGAAATATAGGTTTCTCCTCAATCCAACCATTCCTTGGAAATGATAAAGTTTTCCTTGGGCAAGAGGCCACCTTCGGCCGTCCCAAGCATTTAATAGCAAAATACGTTTCTGGTCTGTCCTGGCATAAATCTATCCATCATGCTAATGAGTAGTACACACTCAATGCACTATTCCTCCAGAACCCATAACCAACTTGACAGGATTAGCTAAAAAAACTACCAAAAGGCATTGTGTGTAGATTTGCATTTGTTGGGCAACTGAGTTTGCAGACTCAGCTGCGCACAGTTAACCCAATCTCCTAAATTCACTAAATGTGTTCATTGTAAGGGAGTCCTACCAAAACTTTAGCCTAAGGCAAGACTGACATGAGCCTGGGCTGGCTTCTTTCTCCCAGAGAGGAGATCGAATGTAGGTTCTGTTTCCATTAAAACTTTATTTTAATTGATATTTAATTTTCTGAAAGCCAATAGGTGGAAAATTCTCATGTACCTCATTAGTAGAGATGGGATCTACTTGCGGAAAAATGCACTAAATATATATAAAAGCACAAAGTCCTCAAAATGATGGGTTTTTCATGGAATTGTGCTTTGGGAATTTAAAGTTATTTCACATATATCGTGAAAAATTACTATGGATCTATGGTAACATGCATAATGTAACTGATCTGATTAACTCATCCTAATACTCATTTAAAGGTTTGTATTTTAAAGGGAAACCTTTAAGGAACCAATTACATTGTTTCCAGCTCTCTCTCCCCCCACCCCCCACACCTCCCCCAAGAAGTTCTGAATCACTGGAATTTTTGTTCTATTTCCTGCTAATACATTGACAATACCAATATTCAACGTATTTGGCCACTGCGAGTGATAACAAAAGAGGATCTATATGATTTCTCGATCCAAATTTCGGAGCTTTTTCAGAGAGCTTATTCAGAAACCGCAGCTCACATACTTGACAGACTACAGTCATTATTTCTAGGAATATAGGCAGCAAATACATTAGGATTAAATGGAAAATTACAAGCGTTGTTACCAAACACCTGAAAAGAGAATTAGTGTTTTACTGGCCAATTTAAATCAATTTCCCAGGTGTTACCTAAATATCACCGTACACTGAATGTACTGAATTGTAAAACTCAAAAAACGGTCAGATGTGTCAAATCTGTTGCTTACCGCACAATTTTATTCCATCTAAAGAATGGCAAATATGCCAGCTCTACAAAATGTCAGATCCCCAAATTGCCAATGAGACTGTACAGCATCTTCGAGCTACACTAGATATTTTTGCCCACCCCCCAAGTATGAATGAACTGGACCTTAAGGTGACACTTCACGCCAACCTGTTTAACACAGCCGAGCTAATGTCAAAATTGGTATTACCTTATTGTTGACTGGCACCTCTGCCCTTTACCTTCCCGAACTTTCCAAAGAATGAAAGGTCCTGGCCACCTCCAGGACCTGGATCGGGGTCCTGGATCTCATTAACCAGAGAGGGACCCAAGTGAAGCTGCGAATTCCCACTCCCCTCCTAGAATCCCCTCTTATCAGAAATATTTCAAGAATTTCTCCACAACAATTAAGCGGACTTGAAGGATGGAAACCCTGACAACTCAAATATACTATATATGGAATCAAACGGGGCCAAACATCTAAACACACAAGAAGCGAATCGCCCGCTCCCTGACGCTTGGAGATCCAAACACTGAATGAGGAGCCCCAGACAACCCAGGCCTTCCCTCCCTCCCTCCAACCCAAACACACACACACACACACACACACACACACACGGCCCCCTCCCCATTCCACCCCACCTGTCCTGTCACCTGTCCGGCAATCTCGGGACCCTCACCGATCCAACTGGGAGGGACTGCGATGGAGGCAGAAGGGAAGGTGTGGGGGGAGCCCGCATTAAAGATTTATATACATATTTATACTCGATCATATTTACTGAGTGCTTACTGTGTTCAAATCACTGTACTAAGTGCTTGGACGGTGCAATTTGGCAACAGATAGAGACAATCCCTATCCTACAGACGTGTATATATATATACACGTATATGCATACACATATACATACACCCACATACACCCACATGGACCCATACATATGCACCCATATGCATGCACACATATGCAAATATACAAACACAAGCGCACACACATGCACCTATACATACACATATGCACACGTGCAAATATACAAAAAACACACACATGTGCAGCTATACATGTACTTATATGCACACATCTACACGCAGATGTGCACATCTACACGCATATATATACACACACATATATATTTATATATGAATATATGCATACAGTCTCCTCTTGGGAAATGGGGACCAGAGGCAGAGTGGCGTCGCGCCCACTGACAAAAAGCAGCAAGCCGGGGATGGAGCAAAGGGAGGCGAAGACAGCGCCGGGCGCGGAGTAAGGCGCTGTGTACCCAAGGGAGCGGTGCAGAAAACGTCTGAACGACTAGCGTAGGGCTCCTGCCCCTCGGCCCGTCCCCAAAGCCGTCTTTTACTTTTCCCCCCGAGGGCCGAAGAGGGGGGACGGAGGGGGGGGGGGTCCCCAGGCCCGGTTTTGGTGTCCCCCCCTATCCCGGGCGGGCGGCAGGCCTGGGGGCGGCCTTTCTCCCCTCCCCCGGCCGTGTCCCCCTACACGGCCCCTCGCTTCCAACGACGACCGCCCCCTCCAACCCTCCCAAAGCTTCCCGGACGGAGGACCGGTCCCGGGGAGCCCGCCCAAACACCCCCCCCAAATAAACCGCCGGGCCCGGGGGGACGGGGGGGGGGGGAGGAGGAGGAGGAGGAGGAGCAGGAGGGAAGGAGGAGCAGGAGGGAAGGAGGAAGGCAGCCTCTCTTTCCACGGGGCCTTGCCAGCTCGCTAAAGCCCCTCGCGGGCTTCGACCCCGGCGGGGAAAGAGGCGGGGGTGTGTGTGTGTATATATCTATATACATACGTATATGTACGTGTGTGTGTGTGTATATATCTACATACGCACGCACATATACACGTATGTATATGCACGCGCGTTTGTATATCTATATACATACGTATATATACACGTGTGTATGCATATGTGCGTATGTATGTGTGTGTAGAGGGCCACTCGTAGGCTTCGACCCCAGCGGGAGGGCGAGGCGGAGGGTGTGTGTATACGTATATATGTGCATACGTGTATATATACGGATATACACACACGTATATATGTACGTATGTATGTGTGTGTGTTGTAGGGGGGCCACAAACAGGCTCCGACCCCGGCAGGGAACGAGGCCGGGGGGGTGTATATATGCAAGCGCACCCCCACACACACACAAGTATGCATGTGTATGTGTGCATGTATGTGGGGGGGGTCCACTCGCGGGCTTCTACATATATATTTATAAACACACACGTATGTATGTATGTGTGTACGTGTGTGTGTGTAGGGGGAGCCACTCGCACCCTTCGACCCCGGCGGGGAACGAGGCAGGGTGTGTGTGTGTGTATATATGTATATGCATACATATATATACATGTATGGATGTGTGTGTATATATACGGGGGGGGGGCACTCGCACCCTTCGACCCTAGCGGGCAACGAGGCAGGGGGTGTGTGTGCACATATATACATATATGGATACATATGTATACATACATATACATGTATGGATGTGTGTGTATATATACACGTGGGGGGGTAGGGGGGGTCACTCGCATCCTACGACCCCGGCGGGGAACAAGGCGGGGGGTGTGTGTGTGTATATGAGTGTGTGTGTAGGGGGGCCACTCGCACCCTACGACCCCGGCGGGGAACGAGGTGTGTGTGTGTATATGTGCATATACATACATATATATACACGCATGTATGTGTACGTATATGGGGGGGGCACTCGCAGGCTTCGACCCCGGCGGGGACCGAGGAGGGGGTGTGTGTTTGTATATATGTACATGCATACACACATATACGTATGTGTGTATGTGTTGTGTATGTATGTGTGCGTTGTGTGTGTTTATGTGTGTGTTGGGTAGGTATGTGTGTGTAGGCTTCGACCCCGGCGGGGACCGAGGCGGGGGTGTGTTTGTGCGTGTGTGTGTATACACACACGTATTCCATGGCATTTACTGAGCGCTCCCTGTGTGCGGAGCACTGGACTAAGCGCTTGGCATGGACAACCGGGCCACAGAGAGGGACCCTCCCCGCGCAGTGACGGCGTGTGTGTGTGTGCAGGGGGGGGGGGGGTCGGGCTGCGGCCCCCCTCGCCGCCCGCTTACCCCTCTCCGTCTCCTCCTCTTCCTCGTCGTCCTCGTCGTCGTCGTCGGCCGCCGCCTCCCCCACTAGGGCAGCCGTCTCCGCCGCCGCCGCCGCCACGGCCGCCAGCTCCTCCTCCTCCTCCTCGTCGTCGTCGGCCGCCTCCTCGGCCCCCTCGGCCCCGGCGGAGGACCGGTCGGTGGGGTGGGTGGGTGGCGGCGCCGCCGCTCCCCTCAGCTCGGCTCTTTCCTTCTTCCCTCCTCCTCCTCCTCGGCGGGGCAGGACCGGCCGCCGCCGCCTCCTTCTTCTCCCCGCCCCCCCCCCCGGCCGCCTCAGGATCCTCTCGCACAATATGGCGGACAAGTCTCGCGAGATCTCAGACGCCGCCTCTCCTCCTCGGGCCCCGCCTGCGCGGGGAGGCGCTTACTACGGGTCCAAGACCTCTTCTAGGCCCACAGTCTTCATCCCCATTTTCCAGAGGAGGGCACTGAGAATAATCAAAATATGATGATGGCATTTGGGAAGTGCTTACTAGGTGCCCAAGAGCTCTTCTAGGCACACAGTCTTCATCCCCATTTCCCAGAGGAGTGTACTGAGAATAATAAAAATGTAATGATGGTGGTTGGGAAGCGCTTACTAGGTGCCCAGGCGCTCTTCTAGACGCACTGTCTTCATCCCCATTTTCCAGAGGAGGGCACTGAGAATAATAAAAATATAATGATAGTGGTTGGGAAGTGCTTACTAGGTGCCAAAAGCTCTTCTGGGCCAACAGTCTTCATCCCCATTTTCCAGAGGAGGGCACAGAATAATCAAAATATAATGATGGCATTTGGGAAGTGCTTACTAGGTGCCCAAGCACTCTTCTAGGTGCAATGTCTTCATCCCCATTTTCCTGAGGAGGGCACTGAGAATAATAAAAATATGATGATGGCATTTGGGAAGTGCTTACTAGGTGCCCAAGCGCTCTTCTAGGCGCACTGTCTTCATCCCCATTTTCCAGAGGAGGGCACTGAGAATAATAAAAATATAATGATAGTGGTTGGGAAGTGCTTACTAGGTGCCAAGAGCTCTTCTGGGCCAACAGTCTTCATCCCCATTTTCCAGAGGAGGGCACTGAGAATAATCAAAATATGATGATGGCATTTGGGAAGTGCTTACTAGGTGCCCAAGCGCTCTTCTAGGCGCCCAGTCTTCATCCCCATTTCCCAGAGGAGTGTACTGAGAATAATAAAAATGTAATGATGGTGGTTGGGAAGCGCTTACTAGGTGCCCAGGCGCTCTTCTAGACGCACTGTCTTCATCCCCATTTTCCAGAGGAGGGCACTGAGAATAATCAAAATATAATGATAGTGGTTGGGAAATGCTTACTAGGTGCCAAAAGCTCTTCTGGGCCAACAGTCTTCATCCTATTTATTTTGTTAATGAATTGTACATCGCCTTGATTCTATTTAGTTGCCATTGTTTTTACGAGATGTTCTTCCCCTTGACGCTGTTTAGTGCCATTGTTCTTGTCTGTCCGTCTCCCCCGATTAGACTGTAAGCCCGTCAAACGGCAGGGACTGTATCTGTTGCCGACTTGTTCATCCCAAGCGCTTAGTACAGTGCTCTGCACATAGTAAGCGCTCAATAAATACTATTGAATGAATGAATGAATCCCCATTTTCCAGAGGAGGGCACTGAGAATAATCAAAATATAATGATGGCATTTGGGAAGCACTTATTAGGTGCCCAAGCACTCTTCTAGGTGCCCTGTCTTCATCCCCATTTTCCTGAGGAGGGCACTGAGAATAATAAAAATATGATGATGGTGGTTGGGAAGCGCTTACTAGGTGCCCAAGAGCTCTTCTAGGCACACAGTCTTCATCCCCATTTCCCAGAGGAGTGTACTGAGAATAATAAAAATGTAATGATGGTGGTTGGGAAGCGCTTACTAGGTGCCCAGGCGCTCTTCTAGACGCACTGTCTTCATCCCCATTTTCCAGAGGAGGGCACTGAGAATAATCAAAATATAATGATAGTGGTTGGGAAATGCTTACTAGGTGCCAAAAGCTCTTCTGGGCCAACAGTCTTCATCCCCATTTTCCAGAGGAGGGCACTGAGAATAATCAAAATATGATGATGGCATTTGGGAAGTGCTTACTAGGTGCCCAAGAGCTCTTCTAGGCACACAGTCTTCATCCCCATTTCCCAGAGGAGTGTACTGAGAATAATAAAAATGTAATGATGGTGGTTGGGAAGCGCTTACTAGGTGCCCAGGCGCTCTTCTAGACGCACTGTCTTCATCCCCATTTTCCAGAGGAGGGCACTGAGAATAATCAAAATATAATGATAGTGGTTGGGAAATGCTTACTAGGTGCCAAAAGCTCTTCTGGGCCAACAGTCTTCATCCCCATTTTCCAGAGGAGGGCACTGAGAATAATCAAAATATAATGATGGCATTTGGGAAGCACTTATTAGATGCTCAAGCACTCTTCTAGGTGCGCTGTCTTCATCCCCATTTTCCTGAGGAGGGCACTGAGAATAATAAAAATATGATGATGGTGGTTGGGAAGCGCTAACTAGGTGCCCAAGCGCTCTTCTAGGCACACAGTCTTCATCCCCATTTCCCAGAGGAGTGTACTGAGAATAATAAAAATGTAATGATGGTGGTTGGGAAGCGCTAACTAGGTGCCCAAGACCTCTTCTAGGTGTACAGTCTTCATCCCCATTTTCCAGAGGAAGGCACTGAGAATAATAAAAATATGATGGTGGTTGGGAAGCGCTAACTAGGTGCCCAAGACCTCTTCTAGGTGTACAGTCTTCATCCCCATTTTCCAGAGGAGGGCACTGAGAATAATAAAAATATGGTGATGGTGGTTGGGAAGCACTAACTAGGTGCCCAAGAGCTCTTCTAGGCCAACAGTCTTCATCCCCATTTTCCAGAGGAGGGCACTGAGGATAATAAAAATATAATGATAGTGGTTGGGAAGTGCTTACTAGGTGCCAAGAGCTCTTCTGGGCCAACAGTCTTCATCCCCATTTTCCAGAGGAGGTCACTGAGATTAACAAAAATGTAATGATGGTGGTTGGGAAGCGCTTACTAGGTGCCCAAGCGCTCTTCTAGGCCAATAGTCTTCATCCCCATTTTCCAGAGGAGGTCACAGAGAATAATAAAAATATAATGATGCTGGTTGGAAAGTGCTTACTAGGTGCCCAAGCACTCTTCTAGGCGCACAGTCTTCATCCCCATTTTCCAGAGGAGGTCACAGAGAATAATAAAAATATAATGATGGTGGTTACTAGGTGCCCAAGTGCTCTTCTAGGCACGCTGTCTTTATCGGAGAAGGCAGCAGTGTGACGGAGAAGCAGCGTGGCTCAGTGGAAAGAGCATGGGCTTTGGAGTCAGGGCTCATGAGTTCGAATCCCAGCTCTGCCACTTGTCGGCTGTGTGACTGTGGGCAAGTCACTTAACTTCTCTGTGTCTCATTTCCCTCATCTGTAAAATGGGGATTAAGACTGTGAGCCCCACGTGGGACAACCTGATTCCCCTATGTCTACCCCAGCGCTTAGAACAGTGCTCGGCACATAGTAAGCGCTTAACAAATACCAACATTATCATTATTATCCCCATTTTCCAGAGGAGGACACAGAGAATAATAATATGATGCTGATGGCGGTTGGGAAGCTCTTACTAGGTGCTAAGCGCTCTTCTAGGCTCACTGTCTTCATCCCCATTTACCAGAGGAGATCACTGAGGGCATAGAGAACAATAATAATATGATAATGGCATTTGGGAAGCACTTACTACGAACCAAGCGTTCTTCTAGAGTCTTCATCTCCATGTTCCAGAGGAGGAGACAGAGAATACTAATAATCTGATGATAGTGTTTGGGAAGCGCTTACTAGGTGCCAAGCGCTGTTTAGGCTCACAGTCTTCATCCCCATTTCCCAGAGGAGGTCACAGAGAATAATAATGATATGATGATGGCATTTGTGAAATGCCCACTAGGTGCCCAAGTGCTCTTCTAGGCTCACAGTCTTCATCCTCATTTTCCAGAGGAGGTCACTGAGAATAATAAAAATATAATGATGGTGTTTGGGAAGTGCTTACTAGGTGCCAAGCGCTCTTCTAGGCGCACAGTCTTCATCCTCATTTTCCAGAGGGGGGCAGAGAGAATAATAATACTTTAATGATGGCTTTGGGGAAGCACTTACTAAGTGCCAAGCGCTCTTCTAGGCGCGCTGCCTTCATCCCCATTTTTCAGAGGAGGTTACAGAGAATAATAATTATATAACGAAGGCATTTGGGAAGCGCTTACTCGGTGCTGAGTGCTCTTCTAGGCTCACAGCCTCCATCCCCATTTTCCAGAGGAGGTCACTGAGGGCACAGAGAAGAATAATAATATGGTTATGGCATTTGTGAAAAATGTACTAGGTGCCAAGCGCTATTCTAAGCACTGGAGAGGATAGAAGGTGATCAGGTTGTCCCAGGTGGGACTCACAGTCTTCATCCCCATTTTCCAGAGGAGGTCACTGAGGGCAAAGAGAATAATAATAATATAATGATGGCATTTGGGAAACGCTTACTAGGTGCCAAGCACTGTTCTAAGCGGTGGGGAGGATTGAAGGTGATCGGGTTATCCCAGGTGGAGCTCATAGTCCTCATCCCCATTTTCCAGAGATCATTGAAGGCACAGAGAAGTGACTGGCCCAGAGTCACAGAGCTGGCAAGCAGAGGAGGCGGGATTAGAACCCATGACCTCTGACTCCCCAGCCCGGGCTCTGGCCACGTAGCCATGCTGATTCTGCCCTGGGCCAGCCCCTTCCAACTCCCCAGAGGATTGTCATTAATTCATTCAATAGTATTTATTGAGCACTTATTATGTGCAGAGCACTGTGCTTGGGGTGTCTCGTCCCCTCCTGCGGCCTGCCGAGATGGGGCGAGGTGGGGGGGTGCAGGTCTGTGGGAAGGAGCTCCGGGAGGAAGGTGCGGGGCCGGGGAGCAGAGCCCCAGGAAGAAGGTGAGGGGCCTGGGTCAGAGCCTCGAGGAGGAAGTTGCGGGGTGCGGAAGGAGAGACCCAGGAGGAAGGTGCGGGGCTTGGTTCAAAGCCTCGAGGAGTAAGGTGAGGGGTGCAGAAGGAGGGACCCAGTTAGAAGGTGCGGGGCCTGGATCAGAGCTCCGGGGAGGAAGGTGTGGGGCCGAGAAGCAAAGCCCCAGAAAGAAGGTGCGGGGCCTGGGTCAGAGCTTCGGGGAGGAAGCTGCGGGGCCCGGGTCAGAGCCTCGAGGAGGAAGGTGCATGGCAAGGAAGGAGAGCCCCAGGAAGAAGGTGCTGGGCTTGGGTCAGAGCCCCTAGGTGGAAGGTGCGGGGAGTGGAAGGAGAGACCCTAGGAAGATGGTGCTGGGCCTGGATCAGAGCTCCGGGGAAGAAGGTGCGGGGCGCAGAAGAAGAGACCCAGGAAGAAGGTGCGCGGCCTGGGTCAGAGCCTTGAGGAGGAAGGTGCAAGGCAAGGAAGGAGAGACCCAGGAAGAAGGTGCGGGGCCCGGGGCAGAGCCTCAGGGAGGAATGTGCGGGGCCTGGAAGGAGAGACCCTAGGAAGAAGGTGTGGGGCCTGGGTCAGAGCCTCGAGGAGGAAGATGTGGGGAGCAGAGAGACCCAGGAAGAAAGTGTGGGGCCTGGATCAGAGCCCCGAGGAGAAAGGTGCGGGGCTGGGAAGCAAAGCCCCAGAAAGAAGGTGCGGGGCCTGGGTCAGAGCTTCGGGGACGAAGGTGTGGGGTCCGGGTCAGAGCCTTGAGGAGGAAGGTGCATGGCAAGGAAGGAGAGCCCCAGGAAGAAGGTGCGGGGCTCAGGTCAGAGCCCCTAGGAAGAAGGTGCAGGGCGCAGAAGGAGAGACCCTAGGAAGAAGGTGTGGGGCCTGAATCAGAACTCTGGAGAGGAAGATGTGGGGCCGGGAAGCAGAGCCCCAGGAAGAAGGTATGGGACCTGGGTCAGAGCCTTGGGGAGGAAGGTGTGGGGGCCCGGGACCAAGCCCGGGAACGGGGTGCTGAGGGGAGCCGAGGGGAAAGCGGGGCACTGCTTCCACATCGGGGTGGCAGGGACCGCTGGATCCGCACCCAGACCCGGCCCCGGCCCCACTGGCTCAGAGATGGGAGCAGCTGGACCCCGGCAGCCGGGGTGAAAGTGATGCCTTGGGCACCCTTCCATGCGACACACTTCGAACAGGTGGCGGGGCAGAGGACACACCCCTGCAGACCATCGGGAAGGCGATGCGGGCTGCCAAGAAATCAAAAGTCAGAGACTTATTATTATTTTATGGTATTTGTGCTCTTCCAAGCGTTTAGTACAGTGCTCCGCGCCTGGGAAGCACTCAATCAATACCACTGCTGATGGCTCTCACTATGCCCCAAGTACTGTTCTGAGCACCAGAGTAGATAGGTTGATTAATCAGGTTGGACACGGTCCAGGCCCCACAGTGGGGGGGGGCCCAGTCTAAGTAGGAGGGAGGTAAATTGGATATTCCTATTTTACAGGAAATCAGTGCCATAGAGAACAGAAAAGTCACAGAAATGAGTTTGAAGAAACAACCTGAATGTTAGATAATAATAATATTGGTATTTTTTAAGTGCTTACTATGTGCCAAGCACTGTTCTAAGCTCTGGGGGAGATGCAAGGTAATCAGGTTGGACACAGTTCAGGTCCCACACTGGGCCTCCCAATCTAAGTAGGAGGGAGGGGGATTGGCTATCCCCATTTTACAGGAAATCAGTGCTGTTTAGAACAGAAAAATCACAGAAATGAGTTTGAAGAAGCAACCTGAATGTTAGATAATAATAATAATATTGGTATTTGTTAAGCGCTTACTATGTGCCAAGCACTGTTCTAAGCACTGGGGGAGATACAAGGTAATCAGGTTGTCCCACGTGAGGCTCACAGTCTTCATCCCCATTTTACAGATGAGGTAACCGAGGCACCGAGAAGTTAAGTGACTTGCCTAAAGTCACACAGCTGACAGGTGGCAGAGCCGTGATCTTTTTAAGGTCTGGATGAGGTGTGACATCTGTTTCATATTTTGCAAATTTTCTAGAACGGCAACCTGCTAGATTCGATTTTTCAGGGTAACAACTCAAAAGAGTTTCTCCTAATACAGAATTATTTATGAAAGCTTAAAAAGGTTTCAGGGAATCGCAAACACTGCTACATTGTTCCATCCATATCAAAAATATTCATGTCGCTAGCAGATGTCTCCTTTCAGTGCTATTCTGCTATTCTTCCTTCTCATCCAGAGTAGCCTTAATTAAGTATTTTCTTCCTTGTACTACTTACAAATGTGAGCAGCGTGGCTCAGTGGAAAGAGCCCAGGCTTGGGAGTCAGAGGTCATGGGTTCTAATCCCAGATCTGCAACTTGTCAGCTGTGTGACTTTGGGCAAGTCACTTTACTTCTCTGTGCCTCAGCTACCTCATCTGTAAAATGGGGATTAAAACTGTGAGCCCCACGTGGGACAACCTGATCACCTTGTATCCCCCAGCGCTTAGAACAGTGCTTTGCACATAGTAAGCGTTTAACAAATACCATCATTATTAAATGTGAGGACTAGTCCTAGTGAAGACTTCACTTGAGTGACTTTTCTTTCAAGAAACTTATTCCCCATCCCCCAATTCCCCGTCAGAGTATATTATACTGTATAATTGGACAGTCGACATCTACTTGTCTCCCTAAATAGAGAGCCCGTCATTGGGCAAGGATTGTCTCTATCTGTTGCCGAATTGTACATCCCAAGCGTTTAGTACAGTGCTCTACACATAATAAGTGCTCGATAAATACTATTGAATGAATTGCAACCTCCTTCTGGACATAAACTTTTTTTCCCTCCTACTGTATGTTTTCCAAGCATCTAGTATTGTTTTCTTCACGCAGTAGGTGCTCATTAAATGTTGATGATAATGATTTCCCAGTCCTTTTTCCATCCCAAAAATGCCCAACGAAATGTGTCCTGATCAAAGTGTTGGAAATAATTTAGAAACTATTTTTTTGTACTCCATATCTTGGCTGCTTATTTCACTCATTCATTCAGTGGTATCCATTGAGAGCCTACTGTGTGCAAAGCACTGTATCAAGCTCCTTGGAAGTGTGCAGTGAAGTTTCACATTAAGAAAGGATCATACTCTCCCTGATGTTTGGCTATCCAAATACTGGATGAGGACTCCCTGAGACCCACAAAACACACACACACACAAACACAAGATTTTTGTTGTTGTTGTTGGTATTTGTTAAGTGTTTAATATGTGCTGAGCACTGTTCTATACGCTGGGGTAGATACAGGGTAATCAGGTTGTCCCACGTGAGGCTCACAGTCTTCATCCCCATTTTACAGATGAGGTAACTGAGGCACCGAGAAGTTGTGACTTGTCCAAAGTCACACAGCTGACAAAGTAGCGGAGCAGGGATTAGAACCCATGTCCTCTGACTCCCAAGCCCGGGCTCGTTCCACTGAGCCACGCTGCCCACTAAGCCACCCCTACCAGCCAGTACCATGACAGTGGCAGAAGGAAAAGGGGAAAAAAGTACCCAAAATCTAAAAGGGGAGATTGTAAGTTTGGAAACCGGTGCATAAGGAAAGATTGAATCCGTAAAGATAAAACAGAAAAACAAAAGAGAACAGCATTAACAACCACCCGGGGAGGTAAGGGGGTGAGGAGACCCAGGTGATTGCCTGGCAACAGGTGCCATGGGAGCAGCTGAGGCCACAGGCTGCCAACACCATCCTGCTGCCATGTGGCGGGTTTAAGACGGTCAGTATAGAATAATTGATTTTTCTCTCATTTCTCTTTTAGGGATTGAAATACTCAAAACTTCATGCCTGCCCAAGGTGCTTTGGTCATTAAGGATAAAGAAAATTAAAATTACTTCAACAAAAGCAATAATAAAGATTCTTCTAATTAGTCATTTGTTAGATGCTTACTCTGTGCTAAGCACTGCCTTAGATGCTGGATTGGGAACAAAATAGGTTGGACACAGGCCCCGCCCCAGACAGGGCTCACCGTCTTGGCTAACTTCATTCACTGGTAACTGAAAAACCACTACACTTCCAAATTTCAAAATTGGCCTCTCTGAAGGATTATTGCTATATTTTATTTGTAGGAAATTGATTAAGTAATTTTAGGCCATAAAAGTTGCATTACTTTTATTATTAAATCCTTGTTGAATTTCACTTAGAAACCACAGCAAATCACCGCCCAACAATTTTTTGGAGAAGTAATGATGTAATTTCACATAAAAAGGCTGTCTTGTAGAAGTCGCTCTTGCGATACCTCGTTAGTAGTTGTTTTGTTTTCCCTTTTTCATTTTAAAAATGAAGTTACCTTCTTTTGTTTGGGGGTTTGATTTAATTCATTCAGGCTTGGGCTACGAAAGAAAAAAATGGTCTGCTTGGTAATGGCCTGGATCCCCAAATAAAGCTCTAAATTTCAAAGAATCCGGCACTTCTACAGAGGTGATCTACTGAAATACATTTCTACTCACCCCACAGCCCAGGCTGATCTCAGATGTAGTAAACTCTTGGTAACAGGCTTGAGACTCAGGAAGTCAGGGTTTCCTTGCTGTGCCACAGTTGACAGACCTTAGTCTCTGAAGGAAGGGTTTCACTCATTCAAACTGTTTTACTTCAGTCTAGGCTGGATTATGTAAACGTAAGGGGATCATGTCTACCCGTAGGGAAGGTGAAACACCCGGCATCCCAGTCCAGCCATGATCTTCAATATTCCAATTCAGGAGAAAGCTGTCAAAGATGAGAAAAAGTAAAATGAACGCTTTAGCTCATGAAAACTTTCTGAGAGCTGGAGGCCTGTTAAGTTTCACACAACTCACTTCCAGCTGCCAGATACACACACACACAAACACACACACTTTTATTCCACGGGCTTGGGAGTCAGAGGTCATGGGTTCGAATCCCAGCTCTGCCATTTGTCAGCTGTGTGACTGTGGGCAAGTTACTTAACTTCTCTGGGCCTCAGTTACCTCATCTGTAATATGGGGATTAAGACTGTGAGCCTCACGTGGGACAATCTGATTACCCTGCATCTACTCCAGTGCTTAGAACAGTGCTCTACACATAGTAAGCGCTTAACAAATACCAACATTATTATTATTATTCCAAGATGACCTTGGCCACATCAGGACTCCCTTTTTTCTGAGGGAGGCTCCCTCTTTGCTCAAGCACCCAGGACTCAGTTCCTCCTTCCCTCATTCAGAGTGAATGACTCAAAGCCTTTCTTCTCAGAAATTCCAGCATCAGTGCTAATGACCTTTACTCTAGGGCTATGCATGATGGAATCGATCCTCCTAAATCTTTGAGGGAGGGTGTGGCCATCAAACCCCTAGAGAATGCATGACCTTGAGCATTTTCTCTGTGGGACCAAAGTTGAGGTTGGCTATCCTTTCAGCTATTAAAAGTTGGGTATATTGTACTGGCTTTTAGAGTCTCTTCAATTGGCAAGGATTGTCACTCTTTATTGCTGTATTGTATTTTCCCACAGTAAGCACTTAATAAATACGATTGAATGAATGAACCACATCTCGGTTCTCTACTGTCTTTAGGGACTATGTTTCCTAGCTACACACATTCCATAACCAGGGACTTCTCACTAGGCTAAACAGCCTTCAGGAGGTAAACCATAACATCCAAGAAAAAATATTGTTTCTTCGGTCTAGCAAACGTGCTTTATTTATGCCTTCTCTGGAAATTTTATCCGTTGGCATATTTTTATTTACATTATAAGTTTACCTGCCTGTTTTGCCACTGTAAATAGAACTAAGCAAATCAAATTATATACATAAGTGCTGTGGGGCGGAGGGAAGGGTGAATAAAGGGAGGGAATCAAGGCAATACAGAAGGGAGTGTGAAAAGAAGAAATGAGGGCTTAGTCAGGGAAGGCCTCTTGGAGGATATAGTAATAATAATAATAATAATAGTACTTCTTAAGCACTCACTATATAATAATAATAATAATGTTGGTATTTGTTAAGCGCTTACTATGTGCCGAGCACTGTTCTAAGCGCTGGGGTAGACATAGGGGAATCAGGTTGTCCCACGTGGGGCTCACAGTCTTAATCCCCATTTTACAGATGAGGGAACTGAGGCCCAGAGAAGTTAAGTGACTTGCCCACAGTCACACAGCCGACAAGTGGCAGAGCTGGGATTCGAACTCATGAGCCCTGACTCCAAAGCCCGTGCTCTTTCCACTGAGCCACGATATGCCAACCACTGTGGCAAACACTGGGATAGATGCAAGTTAATCAGGGTGGACACAGTCCCTGTCTCACATAGAACTCACACTCTTAATTCCCATTTTATAGATAAGACAACTGAGGCCCAGAGAAGTTAAATGACTTTTCCAAGGTCACACAGCAGACATGTGGCAGAGCCAGGATTAGAATCCAGGTCATTCTGACTCCCAGGCCCGTGGTCTATCGACCAAGCCAATGAATAAGACTTTGAAGGTGGGGAGAGTAATTGTGAGATACAAAGAGGGAGGGCATTGTAAACCAGAGGCAAGATGTGTACAGAGGTTGGGGGGTGAGATAGACGAGATCGATCAAGGTACAGTGAATAGCTTGGCATTAACTGTTCTCCCTTCCTCTAAGACTCTGAGACCCATGTGGGATGGGGAGGGTATCTGGTCTGATCATTTGTATCTATCCAGTGTTCAGCATAGTGCTTGGCACGTAGAAAACACTTAATAAATGCCATCATAACTCTTCGGTGGCTCCTGTGTGTAGGGTACTGCATTAGGTAGTTGGGGAACTCCCTGCCCTCAAGGAGCCTGCAAATCTAGCAGGGGGGACAGATGTTAAATTACAGATAGGGGAAGCAGCAGAGCATATGGAGATGTACATAAATGCTGGGGGACTAGGGGTAGTGAATATCAAAGGGTTTTTTGGTTTGTTTTTTAATGGTATTTCTAAAATGCTTACTATGTTCCAGGTACAGTACTAAGTGCTGGGGCTGATGCAGGGATAATCAGGTTGGACACAGTCCCTGTTCCAAAAAGAGCTCACAGTCTTAAAACTCAATCAGTCAATCAATCAATCATATTTATTGAGTCCTTACTGTATACAGGACACTGTACTACAGATGAGGTAGCTGAGGCACAAAGTTACTTGCCCAAGCTCACACAGAGACAAGTGGCAGAGTCAGGAGTCTCCTACTCTAGTCCATACTTCACTTTGCTGCCCGGATCATTTTTCTACAAAAACATTCAGACCACGTTTCCCCACTCCTCAAGAAACTCAAGTGGTTGCCCATCCACCTCCGCATCAAACAAAAACTCCTCACCATTGGCTTTAAAGTACTCAATCACCTTGCGCCTTCCTACCTCTCCTTGTCCATACACTTTGCTCCTTTAATGTTAACCTTCTCACTGTGCCTCCATCTATCTTACTGGACCCCTCACCCACATCTTGCCCCTGGAAGCCCTCCCTCCTCGAATCCGACAATTACTCTCCCTCCCTTCAAAGCTTTATTGAAGGCACATCTCCAAGAGGCCTTCTCTAAGCCCTCCTTTCTTCTTCTCCCACTCCCTTCCGGGTCACCCTGACTTGCTCCCTTTGTTCATCCCCCCTTCCAGCCTCCCAGCACTTATGTACATATCTGTAATTAATTTATATTAATGTCTGTCTCTCTCCCTCCAGACTGTAAGCTTGTTGTGGGCAGGGAATGTTTCTTTATTGTATACTGTACTCTCCCAAGCACTTAGGACAGTGCTCCGCATACAGTAAGCACTCAATAAATACGATAGGATGAATGAATAAATGATTAGAACCCAGGTCTTCTGACTTCCAGGCCCATGCTCTTTCTATTAGGATATGCTGCTTTTCAGGGAAGAGACGATGCAGAAGGGAAGACAAATAGGATGAGGGGAAAAGACAGGCTAATCAAGGAAGGCTTCTTGGAGGAGATAGGATTTTAGTAGGGCCTGCGAGGTGGGGAGAGTGAGATTTTTTCAAACAGAGAATCAGGAATGTTTTGTATCTAGAAGAATCTGGGTAGTTGAGATTTGAGGTCAGAATGCTATTCCGCAACAAAACTCTTCAGAAATAACAAAGAGTAAGCTTTCAAAAGTTTATGTTACTGGTGGCAATTCTGTCGCTAAAAGATTAGATTGTAATCTTCTAGAGGTCAGTACTATGTTCTTTATCTTCTTGTATTCCCATTCCCAAGTGCCTAGTATTTAGTACTCAATAAATGATGACTAAATGAAGGAGAGGAAACATGGAACTTGAAAAAAATAAAATACATATTATCTGTTTGAAAAAGGAACTGCGTTCACACACAAAATTCTAGGTGCATAAATATGACCGGATGGCAAGGAAAGCAGGCTCCAATTGGCACCCATGTGGTCACCAAATTGCACAACCCCGTGAATCTGGGAGTAGAATCAAATTCAGCTCTAGACCGTAAACTCCTTACAGGCAGGGAATATGTCTGCTAATTCTGTTGTACTCTCGCAAGCATTTAGTACAGTACTCTGCACATGAGCTTGTTGTGGGCAGGGATTGTCTCTCTTTATCACTCTATTGTACTTTCCCAAGCACTTAGAACAGTGCTCTGCACACAGTAAGTGCTCAATAAATCTGACTGAATGAATGAACTGTGGTATTTGTTAAGCACTTATTGTGTGCCAGGCACTGTACTAAGCCCTGGGGTGGATAAAAGGAAATCGGGTTGGATACAGTCCCTGTCCCACATAGGGCTCACAGTCTCATTCCCCACTCTACAGATGAGGTAACTGGGACACAGAGAAGTGAAGTGTCTTGCCTGAGGTCACACAGCAGACAAATGGTGGAGCCGGGATTAAATCAATAAAAAATAAATGTTGGTATTTGCAAGCGTTTACTAGGTGCCGAGCACTGTTCTAAGTGCTGGGGGAGATACAGGGTAATCAGGTTGTCCCACATGGGGCTCACACACTTTTAATCCCCATTTTACAGATGAGGGAACTGGGGCACAGAGAAGTTAAGTGACTTGCCCACAGCAGCTGCCAAGTGGCAGAGCCGGGAGTTGAACTCATGACCTCTGCCTCCAAAGCCCAGGCTCTTTCCACTGAGCCACGCTGCTTCTCCTCGCAAACTTCTGACTCCCAGGCCCAGTGCTCAATGAATATGATCGGTTGATTGATTCAACTCAGCCGAGTCTGGGACATCACCTAAATAATGGTATTGTTCAGTCACATCTGGGGCCATTTAGCTGTAGGCCATCCCCACAAGTCAGTGCTGCTTGTGGCTAAAATGAACACTTTTGGAACACTGATGTTCTTTACATGGCTAATAAGTCAGGGTAGGAAGTGTAAGACCAGAATTTTTGGAGTTTGTTAGTCTGGCGGCAGTTTGCTAGCAGATCCAGAGCATTCACCAGCCTATAATGCAGGGGTCCTGGACAGATGTGTTGATGGGGTGAGGAGGCAAGGAAATGATGGTGATGACGAGCCGGTGACAATCCATCCCTAAAAGAAGAAAAAAAATTTCTTCATCACAGACTCCCAGCATACAAGGAAACTTAGCCTTCCGTTCAAAAGAAGGTTAAAAAAGACTTTTCGGGAATGCTAATGTTAGTCACAATCTTTTAACTCATAAACACAACTGAAAATATATGTATTTTAGAGGTTTGCACGTCATGAAAATGGTTTCCTGACCAGTACTACTCCCAGTGAACGAAAACAAGCCTATACTCATCAAATAAACTAATCTGCAGCCTCTACTACACTGGTAGAATTTATAAGTTGATCTCTAGTTAGACTATACAGTCTCTGTCACTGAATACAGACCTGCGTTTTAGCTTTCAGTAGCACCACAGTTGTGCTTAGATTGGGTTGATGATCTCGTATCTACTCCAGCACTTAGTACAGTATTTGGCATATGGTAAGCATTTAACAGATACCACAATTATCATTGAATCCCTTGGTCCTTTTTGGTTGCATCCTTCCATTTTGACAGTCAAGATTTCTCAGTTACCTTTACCAATGATACGTCATTTAAACCTGTGTTTCCATGTATCTTTAAAGCCCTTCCTCCAGCCACCTGAATTGGTCATGAAACCACTGTTTAGACAGGGGTAGTAAGTTTGTTTTGGACAGGGAATGTGTCCACCAACTCTGTTGCACTGTACTCTACTAAGCGCTTAGTATGGTGCTCTGCACATAGTAAACTCTCAATAAATACCATTCATTCAGTCATATTTATTGAGAGCTTACTGTGTGCAAAGCACTGTACTATTGATTGATTAATAGTGGCTTAGAGAAGCAGTGTGGCTCAGAGAAGCAGCATGGTTTAGTGGAAAGAACCCAGGCTTGGGAATCAGAGATTGTGGGTTTTAATCCCGGCTCTGCCACTTGTCTGCTGTGTGACCTTGGGTAAGTCACTTCACTGTAGAGAAGCAGCGTGGCTCACTGGAAAGAGCACGGGCTTTGGAGTCAGAGGTCATGGGTTCAAACCCCGGCTCTGCCACTTGCCAGCTGTGTGACTTTGGGCAAGTCACTTAACTTCTCGGTGCCTCAGTTCCCTCATCTGTAAAATGGGGATTAAGACTGTGAGCCCCACGTGGGACAACCTGATTCCCCTGTGTCTACCCCAGCGCTTAGAACAGTGCTCGGCACATAGTAAGCGCTTAACAAATACCAACATTATTATTATTATTATTCTCTATGTCTCAGTTACCTCATCTGTAAAAAGGGGATTAAGACTGTGAGCCCCATGAGGGACAACCTGATTACCTTCTCTCTACCCCAGTGCTTTAGAACAGTGCTTGGACCAAAGTAAGCACTTAAAAAATGCCATAATTATTATCCAGTGCTTAAAACAGTGCTTGGCACATAGTAAATGCTTAAGAATTGCCATAATTATTTTTTCTTGAGTGTTCGCTTGGGGCAAGGGGGGTGCCCTATACTACGTGCTCAGGCAACGACACCTTCTCCACCATTCTACCATCTTCTCAATAGAACCAATAATCATAGTTTCTATTGCTGATGATTGACTCTGCTTTATTCCCCCCTTGCTTGAAAAGCTATTCTACCCCTTGTCGATCAGATGATGTATTGATATACAGATGCTGTTGGCATTGGAATCTGGGTTACTGCTTGATAGATTTCTGATTGGATTTTTGTTTCTGTTGCTATGGAATTACCATGCTTTATCTTTTGATAAACATCTAGATTTAATTCAATCATTTAATTTTCTCATTCCATCATCATCCTTATCATCATTAGTCTTGAGCATTTACCATATGCAGAGCACCGTACTAGACCAAAGAGCACAGAGCTGGGAGTCAGGAAACCGGGGTTCTAACTCTGACCTGCTATGTGACGTTGGATAAATCACTTGAGTGCACTGTGTCTCAGTTTTCTCAGCTGGAAAATGGAGGATAAGTGCCTGTTTTCCCTTCTCATAGACTGAGCCCCCTGTGGGATAAGGATTGATCTTAGCTGATTGCAATGTCACTACTTCAGCTCTCAGTAAAGTGCTTGGCAGATAGTAAGCACTTAAATACCATTCCTTTTATTGTTGCTATTTTTAGGGTATGGTCTCTACCTTCAAGGCATTTTTTATCAAAAAGGTGCCCAGATTATACACCTACAGAGAAAATCACAGGTAATAATAATGATGGCATTTGTTAAACACTTACTATGCATCAAACATTGTTCTAAGTGTTGGGGTAGTTACAGTCTAATCAGGTTGAACAAAATCCCCATCTCACATGGGACTCACAGCCTTAATGCCCATTTTACAGATGAGGTAACTGAGGCACAGAGAAGTGAAGTGACTTGTCCCAGGTCACATAGCAGGCACATGATGGAGCCGGGATTAGAACGCAGGTCCTTCTGACTCCCAGGCCCTTGTTTTTATAATAAAAGGAATCAGAAAAGGAATAAATATATGAAAAAGTAGAAAAATAAATCATTAATCAAAAAAGTGCAGAATGGAAGATCTGATCAAGAAAAGCGTTTAGTCAGGGACTGCCTCTTGGAGGAGGTGGGTTTTTTCCCTCTTCCTTCTTCCTTTTATTCATTTAATCGTATTTATTGAGTGCTCACTGTGTGCAAAGCACTGCACTAAGCACTTGGAAGAATATAACAACAGACACATTCCCTGTGCCCAACGAGTTACAGATATGTACATAAGGCTCAAAATCTTAATCCTCATATTACAGACGAGGGAACAGAGGCACAGAGAAGTGAAACAACTTGCCCAAGAGCACATAGCAGACAAGTGGTGAAATCACGATTAGAATTCATGATCTCCTGACTTCCAGGCCCATGCTCTATCCACTACGCCATGCTGCTTCCTCATCTTCATTCATTCAGTTCATTCGATCATATTTATTGAGCGCTGTGTGCAGAGCACTGTACTAAGCACTTGGGAGAGTACATCTTCCACTTCCTACAGCCAGGTGGCCAATGGTTTGGACTGGAAAGCCACTATGCAAGTTCTAGTAAGTTTTTGAGGGGTGTATGCATTGAAGGGTGGGTGTTCACAATACCAACCAACACAATTATAGTATCTATTGTAAAAAGAACTCCTTATATGGGTATTTTCTTCCTCTGTGATATCATAGAGGCTTAAACTTCTGCTGGATTTAGTGGTGAATCAGGTAAAATCAGATGATATGTTGGACATGGGCTATATATATGCCTAATCTTGGCTTGGATATATTTTTTTATCCGAAGTCTCGAATGACCAAGCAGTCAATATGGGATTATTTTTTAAAATTGCCCAATTCAGTAAAATTGATAAGGTATATTTCTCTGAGAATTACAGTATTTCTCATCTGCTTAACAGAAAATTTTCAGACAGCCTAATTATCCAATGGACAGGAGTAGCTTCTCTTTTAGGTAAGGTATATAATACTCTTTTCAAAAGCCTGCTTAAGTCTATATTTACCTAGTAAATAGAGCAGGCTGTAGCAAACATAAAACTCTGATTAAGTCTGAACTGCATTTTCACTTGAAACACTAGCTAAGTCTATGTATATTTCGGTCTGAAAGTCTAGCTTTCAAAACGTACTTCTCTGAAGATGTGTATATTGCCTTTTCATGAAAGTATAGGTTTTCCACATTAACTGTCCACCCGTCTATGCACTGATATAATTCAGAGTCTTTTTTCAGCAAGTGTTGTTATTCATCAAGTTTCCGTTCGATTGCAAACTCCTAGTTGGCAGGGAATGAGTCTTTTGCTTCTGTTGTACCTTCCCAAGTGCTAAGCACAGTGCACTGGCCTCAGTAGGTGTTCAATGAAACCATTGCTACTACTTCAATCTTGATATTAGATTGATTTCACAAGAATTCTGACACATTTTTAAGAGTACATCAGAACCAACATTCCTCTAAACTGAACCAGAATACTGTTCTTTTCCTAGTGTTTTTCCTTAAATATTTTTCTTCTGGCTAAAAATACCGCGGCCTCCAGATGAATAAACGTCGCTTATATCAACTTACTTGTCTAAATAGAGGTAGATATTTTGCATGCATGGGGCAAAACCAATGCTCATTTGGAAAAAAAAAAAGAAGCCTCAATCTACATGTTTCGTAAAGTGCGAATGCAAGCATCCTGTTAACTCTTCGGGAGGGAAATTGCTGACTAGTTCTTTTTTTGGAAAATTTTCTATGTCAAATGAAAATCATTTGTTGAAATGGATTTCTGGATAATGATAATCGTGTGCTCATGTAATAATGATGGCATCTGGTAAGCGCTGACTAGGTGCCAAGCGCTGTTCTAAGCACTGAGCACTGTACTTTCTGATGGGCTTGGGAGTCAGTTGAATGACAGTTGAACCCAGAACTACTGGGCTCTCCACATTGCTGCACTGCTCTCTTCACTTTGCTGCCCTCTTGGGGACTCCCCTAAGATGACCATGATGGCAGTGGGATGAAGTAGAAAAAAACTCCAAAATTAATTCATAAAGTAATATTTATTGAGCGCTTACTATGTGCAGAGCACTGTACTAAGCGCTTGGAATGTACAATTTGCATATCAACTGTCAAAAAAGTAGACGTGTTAGCAGGACACCAGCATTCTTGGGTTGGGCTCTGGAGATCAAGCGTCTAGTACCGTGCTCTGCAAGCAGCAAGTGCTTGGTAAATACCATTGATTAATGGATTGATCGGGTAAGGTGATCGGCTCTTCAATCTAAAGTGGAAGCATCCAGGGAGGGGGTTTCCAGGAGGGAGGCCAATGGTGCAATCAATCAATCAATCAATCAATCAATCAAAGGTATTTGTTGAACATCTACCCTGGTCAGAGCACCATACAAAGCACTTAATAATAATAATAATAATGTTGGTATTTGTTAAGCGCTTACTATGTGCAGAGCACTGTTCTAAGCGCTGGGGTAGACACAGGGGAATCAGGTTGTCCCACGTGGGGCTCACAGTCTTAATCCCCATTTTACAGATGAGGGAACTGAGGCACAGAGAAGTTAAGTGACTTGCCCACAGTCACACAGCTAATAAATGGCAGAGCTGGGATTCGAACTCATGAGCCCTGACTCCAAAGCCCATGCTCTTTCCACTGCGCCACGCTGCTTCTCATTCATTACAATAGAAGTAGTAGACATAAACCCTGTCCTCAAAGAGTTAACACTCTAGTGAAAAGCAGCATGGCCTAATGGATAGATAACTGCTCTGGGAGTCAGAAGGACCTGGGTTCTAATCCCCGCTCCGCCACTTGCCTGCTGTGCAAACTTGGGCAAGTCACTTAATTTCTCTGAACCTTGGTTACCTCATCTGTAAAATAGGGATTTTACAGACTGTGAGTCCCAAGTGGGACAGAGATTGAGTCCAACCTGATTCATTTGTACCTACCCCAGTGCTTAGTACAGTGTCTGGCACATAGTAAGCACTTGACAAATACCATTAAAAAAAAGAAATTCAGACACTAGAATAAATTACCTATAGAAGAGAGTAATAGAGACTGAAGATATGTTCATAAGTGCCACCGTGGAAGGAGGGTGGCTGGGGGTGAGTAGCCAAGGGCTTAGGTGGCCCAGAAGTGCTGATGCGGTTTTAGGGAATTTATGAAATGGGGAGATTAGAAATGTATTAGGGAAAGCATCCTGGGGGAGATATGGTTTCATAAGGGCTTTGAAGCTGGGGAAAGAAGTGATCTGTCAGATAGGTGGGGAACATTTCAATCAACTCTGTTGTATTGCACTCTCCCAAGCACTTAGCACAGTGCTCTGCATACAGTAAATGCTCAATAAATACAACTGTTTGATTGCCCACAGTAAGAGCACAATAAATGCCATTGATGATGATGATGATGATGATGTAAAGGGGGAGGAAGTGTTAGGTTGGAGGTTTGCTGTGGGAGAGATAAAAGCAAAACAATGAGTAGGTTAGCTTGAGGAAGACCAGTGTGTCAGCTGGGATGTAGAGAGAGAAAACTGGATAAGCTTGGGAGAGAGAGCTTGTTGAGTGCCTTAAAGCCAAATGGTCAGGAGTTTTCAGAGATTTTTTAAGGAGTGGGAAAATTATGTATAACTGTATTTTACAGAAATGATCTCCATAGCAGAATGAAGTATGGCCTGGAGAGGAGGAGGAGGAGGCCCTGGCAGCAGGGAGCTCAATGAGGAGACTCACACAGCAGTCAAGCCATGTCATATGACAAGACCCTGTACCAGGAGGGTGCCTTTTGGATATAGAGGAAGGGGTGGATTTTGGGCATGTTGGAGAGGAATAATTGATAAGATATGGAAACAAGCTTCAATGTGGAAGTTGAAAGAGATGAGAGGAGTCAAGAGAGGAGCTGAAATATAGGTTGAAAAATGATGTTAAATATGATGGGACAATTAGATGAAGTGAATGATTTAGAAGGGAAGATGAGAATGTCAATTTTGGACATATTGAGTTGGCGGTATCTGCAGGAGGAAATGCAAGATTGCAGAGACAGAAAAAGATTAGGGCTACAGAGAGAGAGAGATTAGAGAATCATCACATAGAGGTAGCAGTTGAAGCTATGGGAGCTGATCAGTCAATCATTCAGTGGTATTGATTGAGCCATTACTATGTGCAAAGAACTGTACTAAGCACTTATGTGCTCCCAGGTGGGGAGGTGAGGAGGAAGAGAGAGTAATTAAGAAAAGAGGATCGAGGATAGGACTCTGCCGGACACCTACAATTACAGAGGGTGTAAGGCAGAAGAAGAGTTGGTGAAGAAACTGAAAAGAATCAACCAGAGAAGTTGAGGAGAATCAGAACTGTGTCATTAAACACAAGGTTAAATTGTGCTTCCAATAGAAAGGAGTGTTTCACTCTGTCAGTTCCTGCTGAGCAGTCAAGGAGAGTTAGGATGGAGTAGAGGCCCTTAGATTTGGCAAGAAGGAGATCATTGGCAAAATAAGGGAAAAATAATAAAATAATAATAATGATAACTATGGTATTTGTTAAGCGCTTACCATGTGCCAGACACTGTACTAAGCACTGGGGGAGGTACAAGCAAATCGGGTTGGACACAGTCCTTTGTCCCAGTTGGAGCTCACAGTCTCAATCCCCATTTTACAGATGAGGTAACTGAGGCCCAGAGAAGTGAAGTGACTTGCAGACAAGTGGCTGAGCTGGGATAAGAACCCTTTGCCTTCTGACTCCCAGGCCTGCACTCTATAAGAAAAGGACAGGTTTGGGAAAAGAGACAGATAAAGGGAGACTGAAAGGCACAGTGAAGCAAGGAGAGATGGAGACAAGACAGAGAAAAAGAGACATAGAAGGAAAGGAGGAGTAACTCCAACACTGAGACAGGCAGACATATCTGATGGGGCCAACTAAATGTGGCAAGAGATGCCATTGATGTCAGTCCCGGTGGGCTCCTGGATGGTGGTGCTGTCTACAGTGACAGAAAAATCGGGGACTACAGGATTTAGGTGGGAAGATAAGGAGTTCAGTTTTGGAGATGTTAGAATGGGAATTTAATACGGCTCTCCCTCTCTCTTAAATTGTGAGCCCCATGTGGGACAGCTCTTTGAGGGCAGGGAATGAGACTGTTTATTGTTGCATTGTATTAATTCAATCTTATTTATTAAGCACTTACTGTCTGTAAAGCACTGTACTAAGCGCTTGGGAAAGTACAGTACAACCATAAAGAGTGACAATCCCTGTTCATAATGAACTCACAGTATTGTGTCAGACAACAATACCAATAGACATCAATACAAATAAAAATACAGATTCATCATACTCTCCCAAGAGCTAAGTGTGGTACTCTGAACACAGTTAGTGCTCAAGAAATACTATTTCTGACTGACAGTCCTTCTACCTAATTTGTATCTACCCAGAACTTAGTACAGTGCTCTGCACAGAGTAAGCATTTAACAAATACTGTAGTTATTGCTATAGTTAATAATAAGAAGGAGAAGAATTGATTGTAGCACTACAGATTTGCACAGTCACCTGCACTCTCTCCTTCCCATCATGTGCCTCTGGGGCAGAGAGGGCAACCAGTGAGAAGGTCGGCGGGGCTGCAGCAACCTGGTGAATTACACACAAAAATTTTCGGAACAAAAATCACTTACCAACAAAGTGACCCAAGAGCAAAATGCAAGAATTATTCTGATCATATTCAAAGCGTGCTATTGTTCATATGTTGCTGCAGTTGCCACAAAGTGTTTATTATTACTGATAAATTAAAGATCAATAGGCCAAGCTTTAGAACATCAGAAATTTCAGAATATCAAGCATATCAGATATCACCTCACCATAATCCAGAAATACTTCAAGTACACTCTCCTTTGAATGAATACTTTTTCATACGAATTGTTTGGTATGGATTATAAAAAGTCAGGGTAAAACCAAACTTTATTTCTGGTCTATTTTAAGAATAATTTGGTATATGTTAAACAGCAAGCATTGTGCTCGAAATAGTATAATCAGATTGGACCCAATGCCTGTCTCACCCTGGGCTTTGGGTCTAACCAAAACAAATGTTCAATCCCATGTTACTGATGAGGAAACTGAACCGCAGAATAGATAAGTGACTTATCAAAGGTCACACAGCTGGCAAGTGGGAGAGCTGAGAAAAGAACCCAGGTCTCCTGATTGTCAGTGCTGTGCATTTTCTACTAGGCCAGGCCACTTTTCTAAATTATTTCTAGGCTTTAGGAGCCACTTTGAGTGCCGTTAGACCTTCCTAAAATAAGAACTGTACTATCAGATTCCATCAATCCATATTTTACTTTAAAAATAAATATTTCAATTCTTTGTTATTTTAAATGTAAATGACCTACCGTTTATGAACAACTTTTGTAGGAAAATGTGAAAAGCTAGGAAACAGATTCCAGTTTTAAATTCATGGAGAATTTCTATAAGGGTTAAGATGGTAAAGAATGTAAAAATATTATATATAAATAAAGCATTGATAGAGCTCTACCGTAAGTTAGGAACTGAGAAAAGTTGCATTATAAAGTGTATTGTTTCACTACTTATTGGTTTCCTTCCTACATGACACTGTCAGGATTTTGGGTTTCCAACAGATCATCTATTTAAAAGTAAAGTACAAGGAGGACATTTGAGATAAGGAAGTGATTAGGAGGTGCTTTTATGCTTTTAATGGTTCCTCAGTCTGAACAGCCTGACTGAGACTTGGATGAAGCCCTTCCTAAAGGGAAATGTATTGAAAGAGACAACCTATTGCAAGATTTGAACTTGAAACTTGTAATGAGCGAATTAGAGTGTAACATTACTACAGGCTCATATATCTGAGTTTGGCATTCGGTTATGTCAGGTTTCAAAGAAATCGTATGGCTTATATCTTTAAATAAGACTTTAAAAACTATCCGTTCATATTGATAATCAACATTTCAAAAAAGTATTTGAACTGGAAGGAAAATGTCCTAACCTTGCCAAAACAATCCTGCAGAATTTCAAAGAATGATTTTAAACTGGAAGAGAGTGCAACATTGGGTCACTTCAATAAACGAGCCAGGAAAAGTGCCTCCATGGAAATCCTAATCAATAGCCAGGATTGCTAGGCCAACGGTATTTTTGGAAGATCATTTTTTGGTAGAAAATTCCTCACTGAATCTGTCAGAATAAACCCACTGTTAGTGGATATAATATTGTGCGGACTGTATTGCATTAAGAAGTTTCTACCATTAGGTTGAAAAAAAGGCTCTCAGAATCTGGACCACAGATGTCCCCAAACAACCTGGAAGGTCACATTTTGCGGGGGTTGTTTGCCACTCCTCAGTGGCTAAGTCAGGAGTCCTGACCCTAATCCATCTGATCTTCCCCAACTTTATTTGAAGTTTTGGTTTGGCAAGGGCCATTTTGGTGACAGCAAAAGGGGACTCAGCAGTTTCTCATACTTGCCCTCTCTCTCCCTTCTCTGTCTCTCCTTCTCATCTTTTTCACTCTCTCTCTTTCTCCCCAACTTTCCCTTTTAATCCCAGGCTTTGAGGCTAGGTCTCTGAAGGCCTCTCCAACCAGTGGTGACCCCCCCAAACTCGAATTTGATCATCAGTTGTCACAAGTGAGTTTCAGTTAGGTTTATTTGCCAGCTAGTGAGCCTTGTGATTAGGAAAGTGCAGGCCTGCCATGCAGAGCGTCCCCAAGAACTGGCATCCAAGCTGTAGCAAGGAGAGACAGGGGAAGGCGAGAAAGACCTCAGGCAATATAATCAGAGCCCTCCTCACACCCACACCAAGACTTTATCCTCAGTCTCCCTTTGTCAAGTTCAGTGTCTTATTGATCCAAAAGGCAATGTGGCCTAGTGGAAAGAGAAAGAGCCTGGGAGTCAGGGGATTGTTACCACCCTGTTCCAAGCACTTATCCTATCTTGCCTTGATTACTGCATCTCCCTCCTCATTGACCTCACTGCCTCCTGTCTGTTCCCACTCTAGTCTACACTTCACTCCGCTGTCTGGATTGCTTTTCTTAAAAAAAGTTCAGTCCATTTTTTTCCCATTTCCCTTTGCTTCAAACAGAAACTCCTTACCATTGGTTTTAAAGCACTCAACCAGCTCTCCCTCTCCTTCCTTATCTCACCTGTCTCTGTCGATAACCCACCCCGACAAACTTTGGTCCTCTAATGCCAATTTACTGTGCTCCAATCTCATCGATGTCACTGCTGATCCCTTTTCCATGTCCTCCCCTTAGCATGGAATTCCTTCTCCCTCCATAAACACCAGACCACCACCCTTCTCACCTTCAAAGGTCACATCTCCTCCAAGAGGTCTTCTCCGATTAAACTCACCTTTCCCTGGTTTCCTCTCCCATCTGCATCATCTTTGCACTTGGATCTGTGGCCTCTGGGCATTTGATATTTGACCCACTGTCAAATCCACAGCATGTATATATATATATATGTGTGTATATATATATATCTTTAAATTATATGTTATAAATTATTTATATGAACAATTGTCTTCCCCTCTAGACTGAAAGCTTATTGTGGGCAGGGAACATATCAGCCAACTCTATTGTATTCTACTCTCCCAGGTGCTTATATTGTGCTCTGCACATAGTAAGTGCTGAATGAATACAGTGATGATGATGATGATGAAGATGAAATATCATAGATGATAATCCTGGCTCCTCCACTTATCAGCCCACTTGTTTAAGAGGGTAAAACCTGGAGCTGGGTATTTGGGGGGCTGAGAAATGGGATGGAGCTTTGAGGGAACCACAGGGAAGGAAAAAAAGGGAGAGAGGAAAGTGAGGTTAAGAGAAGAGTAAGAAATGAAGGGGAAGGGTGCAGTGGAAAGAGGGAACTGACAGAATGGGAGCTAGAGTGGAAGAAGGGAACTAGAAAGGGGGTAAAAGGAAAAGAAAAGGGAAGAGGAAGGTCAACATAATCTAATCAATCAATTATATTTATTGAGTGCTTACTGTACGTAGAATATGGTACTCAGTGAATGAGAGAGTACAATATAAAAGATTTGGTAGACATGTTCCCTGGTTCCAAGAAGCTTACAGTCCAGAGGGGGAGAGTAAATTACAGATATGTACATAAGTACTGTGGGGCTGATGGTGGGGTGGATAAAAGGTACAACTCCAAGTGCCAGAGCGATGCAGAAGGGAGAGGGAGAGGGGAAATGAGGGGTTAGTGTGGGAAGGCCTCTCAGAGGAGATGTGATTTAAATAAGGCTTTGAGGGTTGGGGAAGAATGGTGGTCTGTCAAATATGAAGAGGGAGAAGGAAGTGCCAGGCCAGAGGCAGGACATATTGGAGCAGTAGCTGTTGTTGCTTGCTTGCAGTTGCACGCATGGAGACAGAGTAAAGTGCTGGCCTGGGAAATGGTTTGTAGAGGCAATTCTGCAAGCGCTGTGGCTCTGGATTTCTGAGTCCTGAGGAGTCCCCAGGGTCACCCAGTTGTGAGTGGAACAGGAAAGAAGCAGCATGGCTAAGTGGAGAGAGCACTGTACTGGGAGTTAGAAGGATTTGGGTACTAATCTCGGCTTCCCTTTAATTATTAGGGGGTACCGAGGCGGGCAACAGGGTGTAGAAGCACAATGGTCAAGGTCTTGCATTTGTCCACCTCTCTCTCACTGACCTTTCCCTCTGCCTAGGCCCTCTTTACCACTCCGGGGGTGCCTGATGGATTGATTGACTCCAGGCTTGGTTACTTGATTTAATCAAGTCAAACCCACTTGTCACTGTCAGCCGTATGACTTTGGGCAAGTCACTTAACTTCTCTGTGCCTCAGTTACCTCATCTGGAAAATGTAGATTGACTGTGAGCCCCATGTGGGACAACCTGATTACCTTGTATCCTCCCCTACCCAGTGCTTAGAACAGTGCTTGGCACATAATAGGCACTTAAATGCCATAATAATAATAATTATTATTATTATAAACCCAGTAGTTTGATTAACTCAAACTACTCCGTTAATTGATTTACTCGAAGCCAAGCCCAGTCATCTGATTGACTCAAATAACTAGTCCTTTTGATTGACTCAAGTAACTTGGCTATTTGATTGACTCAACTTGGTTTCATGATTGATTCAAATGGAGTAGCCAAACTCTATCTGAGTCAAGCACATTACAACATGGTAAAACCCCTCCCTTGAACTAATCAAGCCCCTGGCCCTGCTTATCACCCTATCAAAGCAGGTCCAGAGCTAAACAGAAAATGCCCCAGGGACTCACTGCTTTCTATCCTAATGTATTTCTCTTATTGTATTCTGATCATTATGAATACCGTACCAACTGTATATAAAGTAACTCTATCGCTTGACGGAAAGCTGGCCTCGACTAGCAGGGGGAATCTCTGCTGCTCAACTCCTCTCCCTACTAGTGCTGGATGAACCCTTAGGAGTAATAAACATGTCTCTGACATACCCTTTCTAAACACAACATAGAGTTTGTGAGGTTTTTCTTCCACAAGAGCCAGACTCAAGAATCCAATGTGGGCATTTTGCCCTGGGCCTGAGGCCCTGAGGGTGGGAAAAAGAGGCATGGGGCCATCTGCCTCCTTTTTCTTCCTTTTCTGGGAGGGGATAATAGAGCCTGAATCTCAGCTCCACCTCTGTCACCTCTTCCACTCTAAGAGGCAGATCTGTTAACCGGTCCTCTCCCAGACTTCCCTATCACCGTGGATGGTACGACCATCCTTCCCGGCTCTCAGGCCAGCAACCTTGGTGTCATCTTTGACTCGTCTCTCTCATTCACCCCACACATCTGATCCATTACCAAGACCTGCTGGTCTCACCTTTACAATATCGCCAAGATCCGCCCTTTCCTCTCCACCCAAACGGCTACCTTACTGCTACGGGCTCTCATAATATCCCGGCTAGACTACTGTGTCAGCCTTCTCTCTGATCTCCCTTCCTCCTCTCTCGCCCCGCTCCATTCTATTCTTCACTCCGCTGCCCGGCTCATCTTCCTGCAGAAATGCTCTGGGCATGTCACTCCCCTTCTTAAACACCTCCAGTGGTTGCCTATCGACCTCCACTCAAAACAAAAACTCCTCACTTTAGGCTTCAAGGCTCTCCATCACCTTGCCCCTTCCTACCTCTCCTCCCTTCTCTCTTTCTACCGCCCACCCCACACGCTCCGCTACTCTGTCACCCACCTCCTCACCATCCCTCGGTCTCGCCTATCCCACCGTCGACCCCTGGGCCACGTCCTCCCGCGGTCCTGGAATGCCCTCCCTCCTCACCTCCGTCAATCTAATTCTCTTCCCCTCTTCAAATCCGTACTTAAAGCTCACCTCCTCCAAGAGGCCTTCCCAAACTGAGCTCTCCCCTTTTTCCCTCTGCTCCCTCTACCCCCCACCTCTCCGCAGATAAAGCTTCTTTTCCTACCTTTCCCTCTCCTCCTCCCCCTCTCCCGTCCCACCCCCTCAGCACTGTACTCATCCGCTCAACAGTATATATCTTCATCACCCTATTTACTTTGTTTATTTTGTTTAATGAGATGTACATCACCCTGATTCTATTTATTTGCCATTGTTTTTATGAGATGTTCTTCCCCTTGACTCCATTTATTGCCACTGTTCTGGTCTGCCTGTCTCCCCCTATTAGACTGTAAGCCCTTCAAAGGGCAGGGACCGTCTCTATCTGTTGCCGATTTGTACATTCCAAGCGCTTAGTACAGTGCTCTGCACATAGTAAGCACTCAATAAATACTATTGAATGAATGAATGAATGAATGAATGAATCTGGAGAGGAACAGCTGCCTGTCTGCCCTGCCCTGCGAAGCAGCATGGTCTAGTGGGTAGAGCACAGGTAAATTCTAATCTCGGCTTCACCACTTACCTGCTGTGTGACTTTGGGCAAATCACTTAACTTCTCTGTGCTTCAGTTCCCTTATCTGTAAAATTGGGATTAAGACTGTGAGCTTGTCCAACATGATTATCTTGTATCTAACCCAGCGCTTAGTACAGTGCCTGGCACGCAGTGAGCATTAACAGATACCGTAAAAAAAATGGACTTGATGACATTACCCCCTTGGTGCCTATCTCAGGGGGACATTGGCCTCTTCCTCCTCCTGAAGCTGGCACCTATGAGTCAGAAGGACCTGGGTTATAATCCCGGCTCCGCCCCATGTCTGCTGTGTGACCTTGAGCAAGTCATTTCATTGCTCTGGGCCTCCATTACTTCATCTGGAAAATGGGGATTAAGACTGTGAGTCCCACTTGGGACAGGGACTGTTTTCAACCTAATTTGTTTGTTTCCACCCCAGTTCAGTGCATACAGTGCCTTGCATATGGCAAATACTTAACAAATACCACAATTATTATTATTATTATGCAGCTATGTTGACATATTTATTATGTACTCTGAGGGTTGGAGGGTACCCTTACTTATGCTGAATTGCACTTTTTTGTTGCCAAATTGTACTTTCCAAGTGCTTAGTACTCTGCACACTGTAAACTCTCAACAAATATGACTGAATGAATGAATGAGTATGTCTCCACCAGCTGCTGAATTCCTTCTAGAGCTTTCCAAGGTTCAGTCAGACAATTGATCCATCGACCAGTGGAATTTATTGACCACTTACTGTGTGCAGAACACTGTACTAATCACTGTCCAGTCCTGGGACTTGTGGGCAGAGTCCCAGGATCTGTTCCAGAGTCAGACACCTTTTTAACCTCGGAAGAGTGCGGGCTAGGTCTGTGACCAGCTGGGATAGTGGCCAACCAACAACCCCAAACCAATAACTCTGGAGCCACACAGTGCAGAGGCAGGAGGAAATAGTGACACTTGGAGACCTCTTAACTCCCTTCAACTCTGTGGACCATCATCTTCTCTGGGAAACACTGGCTAATCTCAGCTTTACTGACAATGATAGTCCTCTAGAGATAAGCTTACTGTGGGCAGGGAGTGTGTCTGTTTATTATTGTATTGTACTCTCCCAAGTGCTTACTACAATATTCTGCACACAGTAAGTGCTCAATAAATATGACAGTAGGCGCTCAATAAATATGATTAGCTGACTGAATGAATGACATTGGCCTCCCCTCTAACTAATAATAATGTTACTGTGGGGGTGCCTCAAGGCTCAGTTCTGGAGCCCCTTCTGTTCTTTAACTACACCCACTCCTTTAGAGAATCATGACTTCTCTTCTCAGGGGATTCCTCAATGTACCTCTCCAGCTCAATTTCTCTCCTCTGCAGTCTTACATTTCCTCCTGTCTTTAGGACATCTTTTTCTTGGATGTCCGCTGACTCCTTAAACTTAACATGTTCAAAACAGAAGTCCTCATCTTCCAGCCCAAACCCTGCCCTTCTACGACTTTCCATTACTGTAGCTAACACCACCATCCTTCCTGTCTCGCAAGCCTGTAACCTTGATATTACCTTGGACCCATCTCTTTCATTCAACCCAGATATTCAGTCTGCACCAAATCATGTCAGCCCAACCTTCACAACATCTCTAGAATCAGTTCTTTCCTCTTCAAGCACTGATGCAAGCACTAATAAGCCACCTCAACTACTGCATCAGCCTCCTTGCTGACACTCCCTTCTCTTGTATCTCCCCACGGGAGTCCATACTTCACTCTTTTGCCTGGATCACTTTTCTAAAAAATAATGATTGCCTATCTTCCTCCGCTTCAATCAATCCATCCATCAATCAATAACATTTATTGAGCTCTTCCTATGTGTAGAGCACTGTACTAAATGCTTGGGAGAGTACAATACAACAGAATTGGCAAACATGTTCCTTGCCCATAACGAGCTTACAATCCAGAGGGGGAGATAGACATTAATACGAATAAGTACTTTATAATGTATAAATCAAACAGAAACCCCTTAGTATTGGCTTTAGGGCACTCAGTCAGCTCTCACTTTCTACCTAACCTCATTTATCTCCCACTACAACCCAGCCCTCATTCTTCACTCTTGTAATGCCAACCTACTTGCTGAACCATGATCTCATCTATCTTGCCGACGGCCCCTTGTCCACATTGTCTCTGGCCTGAAACTCCCTCCCCCTTCTTATCCAAAAGACGATCACTCGCTCCTTCAAGTCCATCACTCTCTCCTCCTTCAAAACGCTTCTAAAAGCACCTCTTCTTCAAGATGCCTTCCCCAACAAACCCCTATTTTCCCTAACTCTTTTCCCCGCCTTTTGCTTCACCTAAGCAGATGGCTTTGTATTTCTTAAGCACTTTGAGTCTCTCCCCACCCTCATAGTACATATGTATATCTCCTTATTTTAATGTCTGTCTCCCCAACTAGATTGCAAGCTCCTTGAGGGCAGAAATTAGCGTGGCTCACTGGAAAGAGCCTGGGTTTGGGAGTCAAGGGTCATGGGATCTAATCCCAGCTCTGCCACTTGTCTACTTTGTGACTTTGGGCAAGTCACTTCACTTCTCTGTGCCTCAGTTACCCCATCTGTAAAATGGGGATTAAAACTGTGAGCTCCTTGTGGGACAACCTGATCATCTTGTATCCCCCCCAGTGCTTAGAACAGTGCTTTGCACATAGTAAACAGTTAATAAATACCAGCTTTATTATTATTATTGTTATTATATCGTGTCTACCAAGACTACTGCAGTGTACTCTCAATCAATTGTATTTATTAAAAGTGCTTACTGTATGCAGAACACTTTTCTAAGCACTTGGGAGAGTACAGTATGTTTCCTGCCCACACTGAGATTGTAGTCTAAAGGGGAAGACATTAATATAAATAAATAAATTATGGATATGTGCATAAGTGTTGTGGGGTTTGGGGGAGGGAGGTGGGGGTGAATAAGGAAAACAAATCAGGGTGACCCAGAAGAAAGTGGAAGAAGAGAAAGTGAGGGCTTAGTCAGGGAAGACCTCTTGCAGGAGATGTGCCTTCAATACGGCTTTGAAGGCAGGGAGACTAGTTGTCTATCAGAAATGAAGAGAGAGGGTGTTCCTGGCCAGAGGCAGGATGTGGGCAAGAGGTTGGTGGCAAGATAGATGAGATCAAGGTTCAGTGAGTAGGTTGGCATTACAGGATCCAAATGTGTGGGCTGAGTTGTATTACGAGAGCAGTGAGGTGAGGTAATAATAATAATAATAATAATAATAATGTTGGTATTTGTTAAACGCTTAATATGTGCAGAACACTGTTCTAAGTGCTGGGGTAGATACAGGGTAAACAGGTGGTCCCATATGAGGCTCACAGTCTTAATCCCCATTTTACAGATGAGGTAACTGAGGCCCAGAGAAGTTAAGTGACTTGCCCACAATCACACAGCTGACAAGTGGCAGAGCCAGGATTCGAACCTATGACCTCTGACTCCCAAGCCCATGCTCTTTCCACTGAGTCATGCAAGGTGATTGATGGCTTTAAAACTGACAGTAAGGAATTTCTGTTTGATGTGGAGCTGGATGGACAGCCAATGGAGGTTCTTGAGGAGTGAGGAAACATGGACTGAACCAATCTGTAGAAAAATGACCTGGGCGGCAGAGTGATGTATGGACTGGAGTGGGGAGAGACAGGAGTCTGGGACGTCAGCAAGAAGACTGATGCAGCAATCATGGTGGGATAGGATAAATGCTTGGATTAGTGTGGTAGTAATTTGGAAGAGAGGAGAGAGCAGATTTATAGCAATGTTGAGAAGGTTGAACTGACAGAATAGAGTGACAGATCGAATATATGGGTTTAATGAGAGAGAAGAGTCAAGAATAACGCCAAGATTACAAGCTTGGAAGACAGGAAGGATGGTCGTGATGGGATGGGAAAATTAGGGCTATTTTCTCAGTGCTTATTACTCAGCATATAGTACGTGCTCTATAGGTACTATTTCAATATTGATTGATCAAGTCCCCTCCTCCGCCCTCCACAGTAGAGCTATCCACTCCATGCTCCTAATCTTGCCTGCTGCAAAGTTCCTGCACTGTGGAGACCCCTGCTCTGAGAAGACCCAGGGTGGTGGGGAAAAAAAGGAGGCAGAATGGGGGCAGTGGTGAGGTTGAAATGCTTCCCACTGATCGGGTGGCATACTGATATCAGGGTTCCCTGGGGGTGTTCAGAGACAGGACCAGTAGAACGCGCTCAAAAGATGCTCCTCTCTGCCTGGCACAACTTCTGCAAATGTTCGGTTGGTTGGCAGGCTGTGTTAGGTTAAGCCCTATATAGATTTCTGCCCAAATCAAAGTTTTCTGCCAAAAACAGGATGTGCCACCCAGCCCCACCCCCAACACACACAAATATATATACAGAGAGAGAAAGAGAGAGTTGGATGTTTTAGTTAGATCCTACAGGCTCTAATGAAATGAGGTACAAGCTAAGAAGCGGCTTGGGCCTACTGGAAAAAGTAAGGACCTCAGAGTCAGAGGACCTGAATTCTAATCCTGGCTCTGCCATTTGTCTGCTGTGTGACCATTTTTTATATTTGTTAAATGCTTACTATGTGCCAGGCACTGTTCCAAGCCCCCAGGTAGATACAAGCTAATCAGTCTGAACATAGCTCCTGTCCCCCATGGGCCTCACAGTCTTAATCCCCATTTTACAGATGAAGTAACTGAGGTGCAGAAAGGTTAATTGACTTGGCCTAGGTCATACAGTAGAGAATTGGTGGAGCTAGGAGTAAAACCTACTTCCTTCTGACTCCAAGGCCCATGTTTTATCCTCCAGGCCACTTTGCTTTCCGGCCAGTCATTTAATATTTCTGTGCCTCTATTACCTCATCTATAAAATAGGGATGAGGACTGTGAGCCCCATGTAGGAGATGGACTATGTACAACCTGATGAGTTTGTATCTACCTCAGCGCTTAGTATAGTGCCAGGCACATACTAAGTGCTTAACAAATGCCATTAAAAAAATTGAAAGATGCCCCATTAGCACATTTGGTATTCATACCCCTGACTTAAAGACTTTAAAGACTTATCTCTTTTCCTGTGCGTGAAAACATTCTATTTTACACTTTTACACTTTTCAACAGGAAGTAAGCGTAGCATGGTGTCAGGCACATTTTATGATGTACATCATTGAAATACTTTCTTCTTCCTCCTCCTCCTCCTCCTTCTCCTCTTTGCCTCCCTGCCCCAAAGCTGGTGGAGTTTCCTGCCAGGAATGATGGATGACTGAGACTTTTCATTTCTTTCTTTATTCATTAATTTATTTGTTCATTATGGTATTTTTTTTCAAGCCAGGCACTTTATTAAGCACTGGGGTAGATACAAGCTAATCAAGTTGGAAACAGTCCATGTCCCAAATGAGGCTCACAGTCTGAATCCCATTTTACAAATGAGGTAAATGAGGCACAGACAAGTTAAGTGACTTGCTCAAGGTCACACAGCAGTTAAGTAGAGGAGCTGGAATTAGACCCCAGGTCTTTTTGACTCCCGGGTCCGTGGTCTATCCACTAGACCTCACTGCTTCTCCTAGGCTTCTCTTGAATTGTATTGATTGCTAATACCAGGAATAGTGCATTGTTGCTTTATTTTAAAACGTCATCAAAATTTTAAATACTTTTCACATGCTGCATTACTATGCTCATCTCATCTAATAATAGTAATATTATTTGAATAATAATAGTAATAATAATATTTGCTAAGCACTTTGTTCCAGGCATGGGGGTAGATGCAAGATCATCAGGATGGACAGAGCAACCGTCCCCCTTGGGGCTCACAGTCTCAGCAAGAAGAAGAGCAGGTATCTCTTTATTACATTGATATTAATGAATAAGCATCCACTGTGTTACCAAACTGTTGTTTGGCACAAAATAAGCACTTTAATACCACGATTATTTCCTAGGAGCATAAAGAAGGAAGGGTAAGCTTTTCAACTAGTAATTGTGATAATTATAATAACTGTGGTATTTGTTGAGCGTTTACTATGTGCCAAGCACTGTACTAAACAGTGGAGTGGATACAAGCTCATCAGGTCTTACATGAGGTTCACAGTCTAAGGAGGAGGGAAAACAGATATTGAATCCCTACTGTGCAGATGAGGGAACTGAGACCCAGAGATGTTGTGATGTGCCCGGGATCACACAGAAGGTAAGGGGAGAAGTTAGGATTAGAACTCAGGTCCGCAGACTCCCTGGCCCGTGCTCTTTCCGCTAGACCACGCTGATATCATTAGTAGTAGTAGTAATAGCATTTACTGAGCATTCACTAAATGTAGTACATTGTACTAAGCCCTGGGCAAGTGTAAAACACATTACCTGCCTCTGAGGAGAGACACATAAAGTTTTTTACAGTGCAATCAAAATAAATAATTGAATGTAGAATTGAATAATTATAGATATACCTGTATTGTGAGAATGGATATAAATAAATACATAAGTGCTAGACATAGCTGATGGGCTTACACTATTTAGAAAGCTGGGAAGTTCTTCTCAAATAGAGAGTTGTATAGAGGAAATGAAGGCTGAAGTTATAGGTGACCCATTCCGGAAGTTTAAATGAGGTTAGGAACAAGGAGATGGGGTTAAAATAATTGGAGGGGCCTGTGGGATCTAGAAAGGGCTTTTAAGTATGGAGAGACCTGGGAAAGTTTGAAGGCTCTCCAAAGGAGATCAGCTCTCTTCCTCCTGCTTTACCTCGCTGATTTCTTACTTTTAGGCAGGTCACACACATTTATTATTAATAGGCCATACTGTTTCTCTACTGACTCCACCACTTGCCTGATGTGTGACCTTAGGCAGGTTATTTAACCTCTCTGTGCTTTACTGTAAAATGGGGATTCAATACCTGTTGTCCCTCCTATTTAGTCTGAGAAACCCTGTGGGACAGGGACTGTGTCTAATCTGATTATCTTGTATCTACCCCAGCACTTAGTACAGTCCTTGTCACATAGCAAGTGCTTAAAAAAATTATTATTATTATTTCATGGTTGCTGCCCTCAGGAACTTACAAATGTCTTGAGAGTGAAAATATCTTTCAAAACAACTGTGGTGCCAAAGTTTTTTAGAAGTGCCTGGTTACTAACTGACACTTGTTAACTTTACTGGGCACTCTTATAAAACCCTGATGTTCAACAAGAATATACTGAATTCTAATTATTAAAGCTCCCTGTAAAGAATGCATTGTTTACAGTGACAATTCCTCCTAGCATCTGGGTAAGGAAGGGGTCATTTCCAGATCCATGCTGATAACCTGAGGCCCTCTTTGAATTCCATCCTCTTTCTGTGGTGCAGTCACTGGTAATGGCTTCCACCACAACCTCTGGCCCTGTACTCCACTGCTGTAATTATGGCTACCCTTTGACCTGTAATAAAATATTCACAAACAATCCTGTCTTTGCTCTTGAAAGCCCCCACAAAAATGAGTAGAGATTCCTTGCATTCTTTTCCTCTTCCTTTGGGTTACTTGTCAACTTGCATTACCCGTGACACACACAAAAACGTAAAAGATTATTTTGTTTTTTACCCTCCAGGGGAGGGAAGAAATCCTCAAAGTCTCTTAATAGTGAACAAAATTTGTTTTAAGTGAATCCCTGTGAATGGATATGATTGACACTGTTAGAGGGGGCTGAAGTCCTTGTTTCATTCACAAAATAAATTACCCCATTGGAAAAATCTGGGCTGGGGGAAAAGTAAAGAAGCATACATTAGAGGATGAGGCAGGGAGAAACGGGAGAAACTGTAAAGTGGGGACAACAGAGGCCACAGAAGGACACTACAGGAAACCGAGGAATGCTTGGGAAGATGACAGGGAAATCCAGAGGGAAATCCTAGGGAGATCAGAAACAGAAAAAAACACCCCTCCTGCACCCTCCACCACACCTCCACAGGCTGGTATATATACACACACCCACAGGAAAGTCTTCAGTGTAGAGAACAGTGGAGCAGCAGAGCCAACTAGAAAAGGTTTGAAAAGCCGGGTATGTACCCACCACCAGGGCTACTGACTGATCTGAAATCTCCGAATGGACCCCGTAGGAACCAGGGTTGCAAATCAACCTGTCAGCTGAAGTGGAGGGGGTCGAGGAAGGGATGATGGAGGCCAATGACTTCTACGTCTTCTGCTGCTCTATAGAGCTAGTCTGCTTTGTGAGGGTCTCCCTGTGATGACCTCCTGGCTCGTCTCTTGCTCTGTCTCCTCTGGCAATTTTAGTCAGCTAGCATTAAAGGTGGCTAAGGGAATGTCCTCAACTGCTGTTTCACTTTGTCCTATTGTAGCTGTTGCTGTTCCAATCTGAGGATATTTCTGGGGGTAAGTTTATCAGTTTCTGTGAGTGTGTGTGTGTGTGTGGAGTGGATGGGGATGGGGGACAGAGAGGGAGAGAGAGAGAGAGGAAGAAACAGACAGAGACTGGGGCTCAATCTTGAGCCTTAGGAGTCAGGGATGCAGGCAGCAACAGTGAGACTTTCCATGGAGTAGGGGAAGAAAGAGGAGGAGGAGGGGGAGGAGAGGGGAAGGGGGAAAGAAGAAGAGGGAAAGGGGGGGAGAGGGGAAAGGAGAGAGGGGAGAGACAGGCCAGTTACTCCATGAATGCCACTGAGCTGTGAATATCTCTGAAATTCTCAAAACAAGTGTCGAGGTTGGGGAAGATACAGTGTGTTTCTGAATCCCTGATTATTCCTATTCTTACCTATTCCTTTGCCCCCAAGGGATGGCATCTTTACATAACGGTCTTACCTGTCTTGCCACAGCTCTCATTTTCCCCACTGCTTCCCCCACAGAGAGCCCAGTCCCTGGCCTTCACCAGCAGGATGGTGACAGATAGGGAATTTGGGGGGCAGTGAGATATGCCCCTCTAGGTGGGTGCAACCCCCATTTACACCTTTGTTCTTGCTGTGTGGAAGGGTTAAGTGAATTTCCCAAGGGTGATATTTCTATGAGTTCAAGCAGGACATTACCCAGTTGATTCCACAGCCTCAAAAGGTGCTTTGAACACACTCCCTCCTGTTAACTTTAAAAAAAAATTCCTTGAATTATGGAATTACTTACCTTAGTGGGTTTCTTTTGAACTCTGTGGTAGGGGATTTTAGAGTAAAATGAAAACAAACTAAATCTTCATCAAGAAATTTAAAGTTTCTTCCTCCTCTGGGGTTGATGTAACTGAGTATTACAAAAAAGTTATTTGTTAAGGCCTTACTATGTGCCTGGCACTGTACTAAGTCCTGGGGTAGATACAAGCAAGTCAGGTTGGACACAGTCCCTGCGCCACATGGGGCTCACAGTCTCAATCACCAATTTACAGATGAGGTAACTGAGACACAGAGAAATGAAGTGACTTGCTCAAGGTCATACAGCAGACAAGCAGAGGAAGTAGGATTAGAACCCAAATCCTCCAGACTCCCACATTGGTCCTCTATCCACTTTGCCATACTGCTTCTCTAATCCTTACAACACAATCCTTGCAACCCTACATACTGTTCGTTAAGAACCCCCAAACCTAGAGATGAGAGCTCATTTCATTCCAGTTTTATCTTTGGAAGTGTGTAAATCATGAAGTCTGCCCATGAAAATTATACCTTTCCAGTGTTCCTAAAACTTTGGTAGTATTCTTCAGAACCTAAGCTTTTATTTTGAAAAGAAAATACCTCTAGTAGTAGCTGTGAATCAAACCTTTACTAGCACCATAGCATGGTGCACTAATAAATAAATAATCATGTTGGTATATGTTAAGTGCTTATTATGTGCCAAGCACTCTTCTAAGCTCTGAGGTAGATACAGGTAATCAGGTCCCCCGTGGGGCTCACAGTCTTCATCCCCATTTTACAGATGAAATAACTGAGGCACAGAGAATTGACGTGAATTACCCAAGATCACACTGTGGACAAGTGGCAGTCAGGATTAGAACCCACATCCTATGACTCCCAAGCCCATACTCTTTCCACTAAGCCAAACTGCTTCACTATGGTATATTGGGGTCTTTAGATCAGTAGCACTGGCATTTATTGAGCAGCTGCTGAGTACAATACACTGTACTAAGCACTTACTTGGGAAGTACTGACCAAGCCACAGCTGGCCATTCAGTTGATAAAGCCCTCCCCCTCCCCCACCACTTCCAGCTGTATGGAATCATCATCAGTCTTCTCCCTCTCCAACTCCTCCAGGTGCAAGGAATCATCTGGGGATCAATCAATTAATCAATCTAGCCCCACAGCACATACTCATATAGCTGTAATTTTGTGCGGGGCAGCAGAGCTGGAGAGAGAGAGAGAGATCAGGCCTGGACATGTAGATTTGAAAATTATATGCATAAAAGTGGTAGCTGAAACAATGGGAGTGAATGAGTTCTTCAAGGGAGTGGGTGTAGATGGAGAATAGAAGGGGAAGCAGAAGTAGGTAAGAGAAGTAGTGTGGCTTAGTGGAAAGAGTATGGGACTGGGAGTCAGAGGATGGGAGTTCTAATCTTGCCTCTGTCACTTTGCTGTGTCGCATAACTTTTATGTACCTCAGTTATCTCATCTGTAAAGTGGGAATTAAAAGTGTGATTACCCTGTATCTACCCCAGGGTTTGGCACACAATAAGTGCTTAATGATTATAATTTATTATAACTGAGCCTTTTTATGGTATTTATTAAGTGCTTATTATATCCCAGTCACTATACTAAGTGCTGAGGTAGATACAGTGAAGCAGTTTGGCTTAATGGCAAGAGCAGGGGTTTGGGAGTCAGAGGATGTGGGTTCTAATCCTGAGTCTGCCACTTGTCTGCTGTGTGAGCTTGGACAAGCCACTTAACTTCTCTGTGCCTCAGTTACTCATCTAGAGAATGGGGAGTAAGACTCTGAGTCCCACATGGGACAACCTGGTTACCCTTTATACCTCAGTGCTTAGCATACAGTAAGTGCTTAACTAATACCATTATTATTAAAATGCAAGCTAATCAGGTTAGACACAGTCTCTGTCCCATATGAACCTTACAGTCTTAATGTCCCTTTTACAGATGAGGTAGCTGAGGCACAGAGGAGTTAAGTGACTTATCCAAGGTCACACAGCAGACAGGTGATAGAGCTGGATTAAAAATCAGGTTCTACTGACTTTGAGGCCTGTGTTCTATCCACTAGGCAATGCTGCTTCTTGAGGGACTTCCACAGTTGGGGGGGGGGGGCGGGGGGAAGGAAGAGGAAGATCCTGCAAAAGAGACTGAGAAGGAGCAGCTAGGGAGTTTCGAGGAGAACCAGGGGAGAATGTCAGTGAAGCCAAGGTTGGATACTGTTTCTAGGAGAAGGGAGTTTTTAACAGTATCAAAGGTATCTTAGAAGTTGATGATTAGAATGGAATAGAGGCAATTGGATTTGGCAGGAAGGTTTGAGAGGGCAGTTTCTGTGGAGTGAAAGGGAGTGGAAGCCAGAATGGAGGGGGTCAAGGAGAGAATTTGAACCCAAGAAGAAGAGGCAGTGGATGTAGACAACTGTGTAGATGACTGTGATTAAGTAACTTGGGTGGGTAATAGAGGATGCTATGGATGATATGAACTTCAAAGTTCATATACCAGTGAGAGAATGGCAGGAGAGACAGCATCATCTGGGGAGAGGCAGGTTTCAGTGATAGGAAGAGCAGTGATTGGGTCAGGAACAGGTTAAAGATGAAGGAATGAGATTCCTCCCCCTCCCCACCCCTTCCAGGTGCATGGAATTATCTGGAAAAGACACGGGCCAATAGAGTGAAAAGCCCACCCCTGCACTTAATTGGCACTGGAGTTGAGCTCTCGTGGGGGTGAGGTGGGGGGAAAAAAAGCTTAGCTTTTTGTGATAAGAGCTGGGAATGAGATAGGGTTTGACTTCTTTTGGAAGAAATAAAAGATCTAATTCATCTCATATGGTAAGTTATCTTTCTTTTTCCAAGAAACATGGGGGATAGGGAGGAGAGTTAATGGGGGTTAGATAGGTATAGTGAATGGATAATTTGACTTTAAACTCAGATTTTCAGGGCTCTCTCCAGCAACTTAGTCCTCAGTTCATATGACCACCTGTTGAAATTGATTTCTAGGTGAATGGTATGTTAACTAGTCCTGTAATCCTTCAGGTTTTACCTTATATACTATCTAATGAATCATCCCCTTCAGTGTTAAATCTTATTTTTCTTGTCTGTTCTGGGGGTGTGGCTCAGTCATGGCCACTGGAATTCCTACAGATTTTGCATTGGCACCTTAGGTAGAATTTCTAGGTTTATACCTGACTTCTAGCCTCCTAAACAGCAGATGATTAGAAGATGTCCTGACTTTATGGCCTCTAGCCACATGACCCTAGATTGTCTCCAGAGGAACCCCTAACTGTTTTCTGGATTCTAATAGGAAGATATATCAGAAGCATAAGGCATGTCTCTCTGTTTTGTTTATTATGGTATTAAGTACTTATATGCCAGATACAGTACTAATCACCCGGGTATCTACAAGCCAATCAGGTTGGACACAGACCATGCCCCACATGGGGCTCAGAGTCTTAGTTCCCATTTTACAGATGAGGTAACTGAGGCACAGAGAAGTTAAACAACTTGCCCAAGGTCACTCAGCAGACAAGTGGAGTCAAGATTAGAACCTAGATCCTTTAACTCCCATGTCTGTGCTCTCTCAACTAGGTCATTCTGCTCCTCCCTGCCCATAAGGCAGTAACATTTCAACAGGGAAGGCAAGACCAATTTATCAATTTTCAGTGAGAACTGGTAAAGGTGAATAATTCATTCTTATTGGGTGTTAATTTGGAAGCCTAATTAGAACCACTAGAAAATCAACACTATTAACTGTGAATTGAGGTATCAGGTGTGGGCAGTAAATGCCCTGCTCTGGACTGGCTGTACCTGCCACATCTGGTCCTATTATTTATTCAACTGGACATTCCATAGGAACATGCTTCTGGAATGTGCAAGGGAGTTCAAACAGCAAGCTAGGACAGCTGCATCTGGGGCTGGTTTTGTTATGAATCCAGAAGACTCATGCAAACAAACAAACCCATCACACACTAGAAGTGAATTAATGCCAGCTCGTTGGAGATGACTCAGGAAAAGAAATAATTTCTAACCATAGCTTGGAGCCTCTTCTCTAAGTTGAAAGGGATAACTGGCAGTTGGTTCTGTTTTGAGAAGACATTTTGTCATAGCTCAAAAGAATTGTTTCAGTGGCTGTCCTCACTCTTATTCTGTGGTGACTAAAATAATGCAATGAAAACCTTTACTGATATCAAGAATTGAAGTCCACAAAGATCATCTTAGGATATTCTCACTATAATGTTGAATCCTCCACATAACTTATCACGGTGGAAGACCACTGGTCACTTCTCATGAGGGCACTTGGAGCTTTTTGGCAATTAGGGAGGAGGGGGAAGGGCTATGGAAGTTGAGATTTCTATGGGGAGGGACTCCAAAATGGCACTCCCCCTCTCCCCCCCCCCCATTAACCCTGTGTCTGCTTTGGAACAACCTACTCTCCTGACAGTCAGGATGCCTAATAAAGTGCCCTGAATGAGTGGTAGTTGGTTTTGGGGGCTTTTTCCAACATCTGTTTGATTTCACCCTCCACTGACACTTCACTTTCTAGTATTAGCAGTTAAAGAGGCCCTCATAAAACTAACAGGGTGGTGGTCTTGTTGAATAACATAGGACCAATTCCTGGATTTTACTTGGTTAAGGTATTAAGTGTTTTTATTTAAAATGATATTTAAACACTTAATGTGTCTGGCACTACTAAGCGCTGGGGGTAGATACAGGTTCATTAGGTGGTATACAGTCCATGTCCCATAAAGGGTTTGTAGTCTTAATCTGCATTTTACAGATGAGGTAATTTAACAGAGAAGTTAAGTGACTTTCCAAGATCACCCAGCAGACAAGTGGCAAAGCTAGGATTTGAACCAGGTCCTCTGACTCCTAGGCCCATGCTCTTTCCTGTAGGTAGTACTGCTTCTCTTTTTATTGAGCACCTATAGGGTACAAAGCATGCTGTATTAGGTTCCAATTTAAGGGAACACTTTGAAGAGCAGATATGCTTCCTGTCCTCAAATTATATGTAATGTAATAGGAGAGATAAGATGGTCAAGCAAAATCAAGAGACATAAGTACTGACCCATACTTGCACATATACTAATGGGTTGACTTTTTTGTGGTATTTATTAAGTGTTTACTATGCACCAGGCACTGTATAAAGCTCTGGGGAAGATACAAGCTAATCAGGTTGGATACAGTCAGTGTCACACATTCTTAATCTCCATTTTACAGGTGAGGTAACCGAGGCACAGTGAAGTGAGTTACCCAAGGTCTCTCAACAGACAAGTGGCAGAGCTTGGATTAGAACTCATGTCCTTGACCAGTTGGAAAATGGGTCTGGTTAGCCAGGGTAAACTCCCTGAAGGAGGTGGGCCTTGAGTCATAAAAGAGAAGCCAGGAAGCTGTTCCAAGCTTATGGGACAGTTGGAGCCAGAGCTTGCAGGGAAGAAAAAGAGGCCTAGGTCTGGGGGCTGTTTAAGTAGGGAAGCTTGACTGGAATGTAGGCTGTAGAGTTGGAAATGAGAGCAGGGTGGGGTGTTTTGGAGTCCACAGTCTGCATTTGATACAGAAGGAGATCGTGTGCTCTGAGATTCTCTCTAGTAAAGAGTTGGTCAAAGCAGCAGGTGTGGTAGATGACCTTTGCAGTGCTGCAATGGGCAGAATGTTATGGAGCAGGTAAAGACTGGAAGCTGGAGACCAGACAGGAGAAGGAGGATGCTGTCATTCAAGACCAGTTGGAGAGGTCTGGGTAGTATGACTGGTGCATAAGTGCTTAATACAGTGCTTTTGCACACAGTAAGAGCTCAATAAATATTGAATGTTGAGGGATGAAGTCAGAAAGATGTCAAAGATGCTTGGAACTGAGTTGAATCATGCTGCCTATGTCTTGAGCAATATCATTCTGAAATGAGATGTGCCCAGTTTCTTAGTGAGTCTGCTGATACGGTAATCAACTAGTTTTCTATGGGCTAGCAGGGAGACTCCAGCAGGTGTGGTCTGTGGATGCTAGCTTGTACAGTTTGGAGTGGACAGTGCTTCTCCATCTCCTCAACTCCCCTGAGCCACAGGACAAAACTCAATAAGGCCTCTGGGGAAATCTGATTCTGATAAATGCACCAAGTAACCATTTATATAACCAACTGCAGGGTGGCTGCATTTGCCAAACTGCGTTTTAAAAGAAAATGTAATTGGTGTTTTATTGACTCATGTGTTTGGGTTTTTTCCATCTTTTCCCAGTCTTTTCCCTTCTAGCATTTTCCTTAATCTGCTTCTTTTCTTAGTGGTTTCTGTCCTCTTGGGCCTTTCCCATTTGTGTTTCCTCCCATCCACTGATGGGAGGGGAGGGTGTGTGTGTGTGTGTGCTTTCTCTGCCTCCCTTACCGGGCTTATAAACTTTTCCTTTTTTTCTTCCTCTCATCAACCTTCTCTTTCTAAAGCCTACTTCCATAATCAATTAATGGTATTTTTTGAGTGCTTACTATGAGCAGAGCACTCTACTAAGCACTTGGGAGAGACAATATAACAGTTAGTAGACATGTTCCCTGCTCATAGCAACCTTATTACTTTCTATTCCCCTTAATCCTCCTCATTTTCCTTTTCCCTAAATTTTCAGTCCTCACCTTTTCTCTCCCTGTGCCCGCATATACTCCCTGAAGGGGTCTCCACCTCTTCTGGATCTGCTTTCCCAGCACTGGTGCTTCAGCTGCTTCTCCCACATTTTCACCACCATCCCGTAACCCACATCCAGCTTTCTAGATGTCTCTAGCTTGCTTGGGCCTCCCCTGAGCCTAGCCAATGGCCATGAACTCTGGTCTCGAGCTTCCTCAATAACAATTATGGTATTTGTTAAGCACTTACTATGTGTCAAGCACTGTTTTAAATTATGAGATAGACACAGGTTAATTAGGTCAGACTTAGTGCCTGTTTCATGGGGGGTTCACAGTCTAGGAGGAGAACCGGTATTAAATCCCCATTTTACAGATAAGCAGTGTGGTCTAGTGGATAGAACACAGGAGTTAGAAGGATTTGGGTTCTAATCCTGACTACCAATTTTTTGCTGTGACCTAGGGCAAGTCACTTAACTTCTCTATGCCTCAGTCTCTCATCTATAACATGGGGATGACTTGCCCTATGTGGGAGAGGGACTGTGTCCAACCCAATTACTGTGTATCTACCCCAGCGCTTAGTATGGTGCCTGGCATATAGTAAACACTTAAGTACCACAATAAGGAAACTGAGGCACAGAGAAGTTAAGTGACTTCCCAAGGCCCACAGCAAGCAAGTTGTAGAGCCATGATTAGACTCTGAGTCCTGCAGCAATCAGCAGTGCCCTTTCATGTCGACCTACATACCCTACTATTTAAGCATATGCTCACTAGGTATCTATTTGCCCCTTCCTCTATTCCTCTATTTTTTAATCTGTAAATTGTTTTATGCCTATCTTTCCTATCAGATTGTAAAATGCTTGAGGGTATAAATCATGCCTTTTCTCTTGCATTTTTCCAAACTCTGAGTATAGTTCTCTGTACACACTAGATAATAAATGCTAATGATTGAGCCACCTTCAGTGGATGTGGGTCCCTTTACTCCCAACCATGTCTTCCTGCACACATGCTCCCATTTCCCTGAGAGAAGCTTTTGGAGGAAGAAATGCCATTTTTTGTAGATATTTTGAAAAGAAGAGAAATAAGTGGAGTGTGAAAAATAGGAAATTCAGGATTTATCTGTGAGTTATGTTAAAATAAATTCCAGGTTAATGTGTACTTCAGTAATAAGTCAAAGCAAGATCTATCATGTTTCCAAATATAATATCAAAATTTAGTTTGCATTGAAAAGATCACCAATTTTCCCTCTCCTCCCTCCCCTCTAAGCCTGGCACAAAATTTTTTTATACTGTATTTCCTTTCTTTTTTTCTCCATAGAAGGGAAGCTCGTTCTCCACCCATCCTAATTTTTCTGGGATCATTTCCAGTTTGGGCCCAAATTTACACATTGAAGGGATTTCTCCAGCTTTATTTTTAGATAGCATGATTTTCCTAACTATCCTAATCCTGTTATCATAAAGAAAAGCAGCACAGGAGTATCAAATTGCAAAAGCAGTCAGGGAAAACTGGAAATGGCGCCACAAAAAAGCTCAGTCACTGTTTTGGTCCAACAGAAAGGGAATTCTTTGTGGAGACACAAACTGTGAAAATATCTGACAATCCCCCAACTCACTCTGAATCAGAACTCCACTGATGGCAAAAGACCGTTTATACCAAGATAGAGTATGACAGTGGCCCTGAGCAAAATGAAACCACTGTGTAAAGGACTGAGGTTTGGGAAAACTGCCTCTGGGGGCCTTGCTAGAGCAGCAAAATGAGAGATTTAAGAAGCATTTGGATATTTGATATTCACCCCAACCTCACAGCATTTATGTACATATCTTTAAATTATGTATTTATTCATGTTAATGTTTGTCTCCCCCTCTAAACTGTAAGCTCATTATAGGCAGGGAACAGGTCTGCTAATCTGTGGTACTGTACTCTCCCAAGCACTTAGTATGATGCTCAATAAATACAATTGATTGATTAAACTTTGTCAAAAGTTAAGAAGTTCTTTTAGGAGAAAATGAAGGGGATTGTAAAGTGCTTTGGATCTTTTAGGTGCTCTTCCTCCTCTGGGAACAAAACAGACTTGGTTATTTCAAGCTGAACCCTATAATCATTACAGTTTACTGCAAATCCTGTGGGGCACCATTTAGATGTGTAAGGAATTCTATCAACCAGCTGTAATTTTATATATCTAAAATACACACAATAAGCCTTAGTATGATGACGGACTAGTTAAGCATATCTAGTCAGGGAAGTTTAATACCCAAGTTAGTGTATTTCAATTCAACCCAGTTCTTACCTTGAATGCAGCCAGGAGAGGAATGTAAAAAGGAAAGGAAAATAAATTGCTATCACTGCTGTTGTCTGCTCTATTCCTCGCGGCACAGTCATTAGCTTCTGCTGTGCAGGGAATGTCTACCAACTCTGTTATATTGAACCCTCAATGCTTAGTACAGTGTTCTGCACATAGTAAATGCTCAATAAATACCATTTATTGGGACAGAGCAGGGTTGTGTGTGTGTGGGGGGGAAATTAGTACTAGGAGAAAGCAAAAGATGTCAGGGATCTACTTAGGCAGTGAAGTGTATTTTTTGATCACTTACTGTGTGCAGAACACTGTACTAAGCACTTGGGAAAGTGCAATATAACAATATTACAGTCACATTCCCTGCTTATAGTGAGCTTACAATCTAGAGAGAGACAGACTTTAATATAAATAAAATGACAGATATATACATAAGTGCTGTGGGGCGGGGGGTGGTGAATTAATAAAGGGAGCAAGTCAAGGTGATGCAGAAAGAGTGGGAAAAGAGGAAAGAAAGCTTTAGGAAAGGCGTCTTGGAGATGTGCCTTCAGTAAGGCTTTGAAGGTGGTGAGGGAGGGAGAGTAATTGTCGGCTATGAAGCGGGAGGGTGTTCCAGGCCAGAGGCAGGAGGTGGGTGAGAGATCAGCGGTGAGATAGACAAGATCAGTGACAAGGTTAGCATTAGAGGAGTGAAGTGTGCGGGCTGGACTGTAGTAGGAGAGTAAAGAGATGAGGTAGGAGAGGACACTGTAATGGAGTGCTTAACCTGTTTGACAGGGAATTCCACCTCTTGGCATCAATAGCCCTCTCTTCTGTCTGAAGGCACTGATAAGTGAAAGGGATGGGGAGGATTGATGAGGGAGTGGAGGGGTGTCTCAGAAGCAGCTGCCCCGGGGCCCATCCATCCTTGTGGGTGCTAACGCATGAGGGGGAGTGGATCGTAATCTGTCAAACTACAAGATTCCAGGTTGCTTCAGCCGGCTATGTCAAGCTTCCCTCCAACACAAGCGCCGACGAACTTTTCAGACTGAAGAGCCAAACAAAATGAATCCTTTGAGCTGTTGGTGTGCCAATTGTGCAATTTTAGCACAAGTGGTGAGGGGTAGGAGAAGAAGAAAGTGAGAGGAGGAGGTTGAGGAGAGACACCAAATTTTATTCTTGGTTCATCTGGGAAGGAGGGGAGGGCAGGTGCCAGAGTGACAGGGCACTGGAACTGCTGCTGTCACTGGTCACTCGTTTCCACCACCTCTTCTTCCTGTGCTACTGATGCCACCCCTATGGGCGGCAGTCAAGATCAGACGTGTGTGTGGTTGAATCCTTTCCTTCAGAATATGTGTGGCTCCTGAGGAGGGACGGCCTTACTCTTTTCCCCCAAATTCCTGTGTAGCGTGCAGCTCCCAATGCTGTGCCAATGCAAAGGCAGGGGTAGCTTGGCTGGCCCATCTCAGCTGCTGTTTACTCAGGCACTGCTGATGGGGAGGGAGCGAGTACAGCTACAACTCACCCTGTCCTCTGGTGAGGACGGAGGGAACCTCACAGCTGGGAGAGGTCAAATATGTTTATTGTTATATTGTACTCTCTAAAGCGCTTAGTACATTGATCGGCACACACAGTAAGCTCTCAATAAATATAATTAACTGACTGACAGATCAAAGAGCAGACCCACCATTTTGAGTCCCCAGTGACCCCTTTCCAGCTCAAACAGTGAGGGGGGGCAAGCTTCTTCCTGCCGAGAGTGCTGTGAGGAAGAAGTTAGAGGTATCACCCTCACCGTGCGGACTTCCCTTCCTGGTATCGTGCTACAGCTTGTACCAAGCGGAGCCATGAATTCTTGACTCCTGCTCCAACAAATGATGGTATTAATACTAATGCTTAAACATACACAAAGTGCTTAAGTGCCTTCAAGTCATATCCGATTCATAGCGACTTTATGGGTATATTTTCTCCAGAACGTCCTGTCTTCTGCCATAATCTATAACTTTCCGTTATCGTTGTTATGGCCTCTGTCCATCTAACTGCTTGTCTGCCTCTTCCACATTTTCCCTGGACTTTTCCTAGCATTAGTATCTCCAGAGAATTAGTCCTCCTGATTACATGTCAAAATTATGCTAATCTAAGTTGTCATTTGGCCTTCCAAACACCACTTTGGCTTAATTTGCTTCAAAATCTATTTTTTTTTTGGCCAGTCCATGATATTCACAAAAACCTTCTCCAGGTCCACACTTCAAAAGAGTTGATGCTCTTTCTATCCCATTTTTTCACCCTCTGACTTTTGGATCCATACATTGTCACTGGGTACAATCAATTATTTATTGAATACTTACCATATGCAGAACACTTGTAAATGCTTGGGAGAGTACATCAGAGGTGATAATCGTAATGGTATTTGTTAAGCACTTACTGTATGTCAAGGACTGTTCTAAGTTCTGGGAAGATATAAGGTAATCAGACACAGTATTGTCCCACACAAGTCTCACAGTCCAAGTAGAAGGGAGATCAGGTATTGAATACCCATTTTACAGATGAGTTAACTGAGGCACAGAGAAGTTGTGACTTGCCTAAGGTCACACAGTAGACAAGTGGTAGTCAGAATTAGAACCCAGGTCCTCTGTCTCTCAGGCCCATGCTCTTTTGTTTTACCCACAGAGAGCTGTAATGCACAGTTCCCTATCCCATGTAGGGCTCATAGTCCGAGGGGGAGGGGAAAAAAAGATATTTTATTCCCATTTTACAGATGAGGGAACTGAGGCCCAGAGAAAGTATTGGCCCAAGGTCATATAGCAAAAAAGTGTCAAAAGTGGGACTAGAACATGAGCCTCCTGACTCACATTTTTGAGCTCTTCCTACTAGGCCTTGTGTGCTTTAGAGGCTTTATTGAGCCTCTCTTCTTAAGTGACCATGTTTTCTGTAGTTCCAAGTTGAATAAGGACAGGAGTCCCATGAAAGAGACCAAATAACCATGCTGGGGGAAGATAAGATAGGGACTTAATAAACAAACAGAAAGGGCAAAGAGAAAGGGAGGGAGGCAAGAGCAGAGTGCTATAGGCAGACAGAGGGACAGGTAAACATGCAGAGAAACAGAGTGAGATAAGAGGGAGGGAGAAGGAAGAAGTATATGCAGGAAGGAATTCCTCTTTCTCTCTCTGTCTCCCTCTCCCATGAGCACACACATGCTCAGCCCATCCAGATGATGCTCTCTACCTGGGGCAGCAGCAAATAAGCCATGGAGAAGAGAGGTGGCTTCTTGCCATGGTTAGGAGCCCCATTCTGAGCCAAAGATGCTGTCAGTGGTTTCTGGGTCAGTGGAACTGTAGAGTGGCTGTGCCAGAAACAGCAAGATGGCTCTCTGGGTTTCAGTGGTGATGGCAGTAGCTCAGGTGCAGAGTAGGCTGCTTGCTGGGGCTGATGAAGCAGAGATGGGGAGAGTTCTCCAACTCCCAGTCTTTTCCCACCCCATTAATCTGCCCTCTTTCTTCTCTATTCATTTATCCCTGGGCTAGATTCTATATTCTTGCTGTTGTGGCCATCTTATAAGATGAACCAAAATTAAGTTCCCTTAGGTATTGGGGGGGGGGGCATTGACAATAAAGGAGAGAGGGGCCAGAAAGAGCAGGGAGAGGAAGAAGAAAGAATGATAGTAAAGGACAAGGGGGAAGAGAAAGTGAAGGAAAGAGGGAGAAAGGGACTCTCCCACTACTGCCTCCATTAGAGCAACTAGATGGAAGGGGCATTGAGGCAAAGTTGCTACAACCCTGGAAGAAGCAATCATAGTGGCCTTGGCAGAAAGAAGCAACCTATATTGGCCTTGGGACTGTATATGAACAGGAATTTCTGGGAGATCTGGAATCACAAAGTATCTGCAGAAGTTCCAACAGGAAACTCCTATTTGTGCACAGATCCAACAAGTGTGATCACAACTGTCATGCGATAGTGGCCACTGACAAGACGGCAGAAAAGACTACCCTGTCTCTCCTCCTTTCTGGACTAACAACTGATTGTCACCAAGGTCAACCAGTTCCCTCCCACCATTTGAGCCAAAAATGGTCTTGGTTTAGTCAGTTTGGATGGCAGAAAGAAACCCTGATAATCAGGGCTGTCCAACCTACAGGAAAACTTCTGGTCACTCTAAAACCAACTGCTACAACTGCAAGGGAAACTTTAGGGAATGCTACCATTTTTTTTTTTCCAAGAGACTCAACTTGGGGCTTGCACTCTATGATATGAGACTCTTGAATACCTTGCTATTTTCTGTGAGTTCACCCCAAAACAAATTAAATCCTCCTTTAGAGCTCTCACTTAACTGATCCAAGTATCTGTTCCATCAGCCTCACAGGTAATCTCTTGACCACCTTGTAGTCAGAGTTTCCAACTTTTCAGAAATTTCTGGGCAGTCTATGAAAATGAGCTGAAATTGGTAGTGTCTGTATGTAAATTGGATGTCCATAAATACAGATATCTGTGATACTAGGCTCGTGGCAGAAGAGACCCTGATTGTGTCATGATTACCCCAGCCACCATTCATTCAATAGTATTTATTGAGCGCTTACTATGTGCAGAGCACTGTACTAAGAACTTGGAATGTACAATTTGGCAACAGATAGAGACAATCCCTGCCCAATAACAGACTCACAGTCTAAACTTGTTTGGCTTCTTCACTGAAATCTTTGGGGGTCTGGATGAAGTCCCATTTCTGTTTTTTTGGGGACAGGAACACTTTGGTTATTGCATCTTTACATCTTTCTGGTGGTCTCACATCTCTTGCAGTTTCAAGCCTTTCTGGTGGTGGTAATAATAATTGTGGTATTTAAGAGATTGCTACGTGCCAGGCACCGCACTAGAACCTGGGTACATGCAAATTGGGTTGGACACAGTCCCTGTCCCACATGAGGCTCACAGTCTCAATCCCCATTGTACAGATGAGATAATTGAGGCACAGAGAAGCAAAGTGCTTTGCCCAAGGTGATACAGCAATTGAAAGAGCTGGGATTAGAACCCCTGACCTTTTGACTCCTAGGCCCATGGTCTGTCACTGCACCATGCTGGAGGTTTTGCAACACTCTCTTGTGTTTCTTGTGTCTCTTCTGTCTCCTGCTTCCAGGCCTGGCAGGAGTTGCTGTGGCAACCAGGTTACATTGCTTGGAGAAAATGGAGCTGAAAGGTAGGGTAGTCATGGAAGAGCAGGGGAGACTATCCAGCTGAGTGGAAACTTTCTGTCCCTTCCCCCTTCTTGCCACCCCACCCCCATCATCAAAGGGTGTTGAATTGTGTCTCATGTTTGCTGAATTTAGGGGAAGCTTGGTGGTGGGGGAGGAGTGTGGGGTCAGATGCATAAGGCAGGCCTGATAGCCTAGGAGTAAATTGGACTGCAGCCAGTCGCTAAGGAATCAGGGCGGTAAATGTCGTCTGGCTGGGAGGGTAATTAACTTGGCTGGGACTGGGTTCCTGGGATGGAGCAAGAGGGGAAGAGGGAGGCCGGGGGAGGGGAGAAGGGTGTCCCAGAGCAGCCCCTTGTTCTGAATATTGTTGTACTTTCCCAAGTGCTTAGTACAGTGTCCTGCACACAGTAAGTGATCAATAAATAGGATTGACTGACTGAATGGACCTGGTGCAGAGGGAGTCTCCAGGTAGGCAAAGCCCTCTAGACTGAAAGCTTATTATGGGCAGGGAAAGTGCTAATTCTGTTCTACTACACTTTCTCAAGCACTTAATACACTACTCTGCACATAGCAAGGATTTAAATACTTAAATAGGTTGAAAGGAAAGCTGGAGGTAGGTGGGGCTGAACCAGTGTGATCAGGAACCTGTCTAGCTACTAGCTTCTTCCCCTCCCCTGAACCTCTGGGCAGAACGAGGCTGTAGATGGCAGAGAGGAGGGGAAGGGCTAGAGGTGAAATGTGCCTAACCCTGCCAAGGCGCCACTGTGTTTGTAGCCCATTTACTTTTGGACGGAACTCCAAGCCCCAACAGGATGGGGCCCGGTTCCTGGTCCCACATGGAGACATTGTTGCCAACTGCCAAGAACGATTTTTACAAGCAGAGTTGGCTGTGAGTCTGGCCGGCTGCCCTCAGTTGACAACACTTGCCATCTTCCCCACCCCCTCTGCTCTCCTCCACTTGTCATCCGTCAGTAAAAAAGCTTTGAGACATTTTTATTCTTGCTGTTTTTAAAAGTAATCTTTGCAGATGGCATCCCTGATGGTCCTGGTTACTGTAACAGCCTTTTCATTTACAAAGGAGATTACAGAGAAGTAAAGAAGAGAATATAAGGGTTATCTGTGATAGCCAGTAACAATTTATGGCTGTCCATTAGTAATGAATGCTAGGCTTTGTTTTCTGCTGTCTCTGTAGTGCAGGCTAGTGTGGTCATGGGAAGAAGTTGGGTATATTTAAAAAAAGAAAAAAAAAGAAAAATGGGATGATAACTCTTTGGTCTTTGTGAGGTTGAGCTAAATCATTATCAGTATTTATTGAGTGCCTTCTGAGGGTAGAGACGTGTTCTGGGAGTACTTGGGAACATGTAGTTAAAGTTCACAAACAGGGCAAGAATTGTTTTCCCAGGAGTGGAGACAATTTAATGGATTGAGATTTTCTTAACTACAGTTCCCTGCTTCTCACTGGTCTAGCAGAGGAATTATCCATTACCTTGTCTTCATACTTGGATCTGTGACCTTGGGGCATTTGATATTTGCACCACTCTCAGCCTCACAGCACTTATATATATATATATATAAATTATATACTATAATTTCTTTATATTAATGTCTACCCCTTTAGACTGCAAACTCGTTGTGGGCAGGGAATGTGTCTACCAACTCTGTTGTATCTTACTCCCCCAAGCACTCAGTTCAGTACTTTGCACACAGTAAACACTCAATAAATTTATTTATCAGTGGTATTTATTACCACTGATTATACTAGGCAGAGTTCTTGTCAGAGGACACTGAGAGCATAGAGTTGGGATCCTATTTCAGAAGTGTAGATTCCTGCTGAGTCTTTTTGCTAGTATAGACAGATATAAAATGCAGTGAGCTTTTAACAAGCTACATACAATGAACTAGAAAGTTAATCAGTAGTATTTATTGAACACTTATTGTATGCAGAGCACTGTACTAAACACTTGGATGACTACAGTTGGTAGACATGTACCCTGCCCACAAGGAGTTTACAGTTTAGTGGGGGAGAGACTTTTGGTTATGACTGTGATATGGTTAAAGATGGGACCAGATAGAGAAACATCATGGCCTAGTGGATAGAGCACAGGCCTGGGGATCAGAAGGACTGGGTTCTAATCCCAGTTTTGCCACTTGTCTGCTGTGTGACCTTGTGCAAGTTACTTAACTTCTCTGTGCTTCAGTTCTGTTATCTATAAAATGGGGAATAAGATTGTGAGCCCCAAATAGGACATAATAATAAAGGTATTTAAGCGTGTACTATGTGCCAAGCACTGTTCTACGCATTGGAGTAGATACAGGGTAATCAGGTTGTCTCAAGTGGGGCTTACAGTCTTAATCCCCATTTTACAGATGAGGTAACTGAGGCACCGAGAAGTTAAGTGACTTGCCCAAAGCCCGGTCTCTTTCCACTAAGCCATGCTGCTTCTGTCCAACCTGATTAGCTTGTATCTACCTCAGGACTTAATACAGCGCCTGGCACAGAGTAAGTGCTTAACAAATACCATTTAAAAAAATAAGATTGTGTCAGGCCAGCTCCACCACTACCTTTTTGTGACAAAAGTTCATCTCTGCTTGTGGAAAGGGAACCACTTACAAGCTTCAAATCATGTGATTATATTGAAATATAACATGTATTATTAAGATCCTTTGAAGAACAATATAATTAGTCCTAACTTCTAATGTGTCTGTCCATAAAAACTACCTTTTAGATCATTTTCAAGTTGAGGTAACATAAAACCTGGCATTAAAAATGACTTGTCTTTAATCCTGACTTTTCCATATCAAGTCATTCAAAGGGACTAGTGAAAGATAATAGCTGATCTGTCCTCTGTAGGGTAAATGCATGTTCTTATAAAAGTCAATGACAGTTATGCTTCTGAGAGGGTGAGGTAAAAGGTCAGCACAATTGATTGAATGTTCACAAATGGCAGTAATTCAGAAAACACTACTTTTCTGCCCCTTCACATGTGGTCTAATGTATAACCAAAAATCCAATAAAAGACTTTGGACAAAAGGAGCAGTTTCTGCTCTTAGGTGGTAGAACATGCAGTTCTGGCACTGTTCTGAAGCTGTGACTTTGACAAAGCTCTGTAATGACCAAATTGTCTGTCTTGGCTCTTAAACTCTTCTGAGCCCTTGGGATTGATAGTCTGTCTGGTTGTTATGGGCAGGGAATATGTCTGCTAATTCTGTTGTATTGTACTCTTCCAAGCACCTGTACAGTGCTCTGCACATAGTAAGCACTCAATAAATTCCATTGACAATAATTGTCACAGTCATTCACCCACCCAAACAGGGCTGATCCCTGAGCTCAGAAGGAGAGTTTCTTTAGCAGCCCGAGGCAAAACATGTATTTGCCTACACCTGCCCGTGGAAGTACTCCTCAATAGTGATTTGTTGCTAATGGTGACTTTTGCTTTAGACGCTTTTAAAACCTTAACTTTTTGCTTTTCTGTTCCCTCTAATTCCCTCCAGTATTTTCACGAAACAATGAAACAAGTAGATGGAGAGCCCTGGCACCATTTGACTTCTCAGTTTGGTTTAAGTTTTTTTTTTAAAGCTGGTTTAGACAAGTCCTGAAAGAGTTATTGCGTTGATATGCTTCATATCACTAAGTGTGTCTTCTGACATAGTTCTTTTTTATTTATGGTATTTGTTAAGCATTCACTATGTGCCAGGCACTGTACTAAGTGCTGGAGTAGGTACGAGCTAAGCAGGTTGGACACAATCCATGTCCCATGTGGGACTCACAGTTTCAATCCTCATTTAAGAGATATAAATGTAAGACAGGGGCAGAGGAGTGAAATGATTTGCCTAAGGTCACACAGCAGACAAATGGTGAAGCTGGGATTAGAATCTAGGCCCTTATGACTCCCAGGCCTGTGCTCTATCTGCTAGGCCATGCTACTATTAAATCTCTGCAAGCATTGTGGCCTAGTAGAAGAGCACGGACTAGGGAGTCAGGCTGGGTTCTAATTCAGGGTCTGCCACTTGCCTGTTCTGTAACTTTGGGCCAGTCACTTTGGCTCCAGTTATTGGTTTCCTCATCTGTACACCAGTTCTCTCACCTCGTTAGACTGTATGTGAACTGTGTTGCATCTGCTTGCTTCTTATCTATGCTAGTGCTTGGCATATAGCAAGTGTTTAATAAATACCAGGATTTATTATTATTGTTACCACCTACAAACTCATGTGCACCTTCTGGTACTTTTTTTTTTAGTTGTATATAGTGTTTGTATTAATTATGGAAACTAGGATTTACATTTCCTTATGTACCCAGTGATTATAGACTTCTTTTCCTTTCTCACAATAATGAAAGCCAATGGTTTCCAAGAGACACAGTAAAAGTGGATTTCATAGTAACTATATTTATCAATGTAAACTGAATGTAAATGCTCACTGAATGTAAACTTTTGAAAAAATGCCTAAATTAATTCAAATGCACATGATGTAGATCTTTGTATGTGCTAAAATACTCAATTTTTAATTGTAAAATCACTGACCTCATTAAAAATTCTGTACCTTTACGAAACAAGCATAAGGTTGGGGGCTAGCAAATTCCACATCTCATCCCTGGTAGTAGTACTAGTATTTATTAAGTGCTTGTTTGTATACACAGCACTGTACTAACCATTGAGAGAATACACAGGTGGGAATTAGTCTGGCATGGCTCTGGGGCCTTTGACAATTCACTTAACCTTTTGGACCCCTTTTTGATCGCTTGCCTAAGTGAGGGCACAGAAGTTATTGGAAAGACAAACTAGTTAATGCCCATAATAACTTGCAGGATGCCATACATACTCTAGGGAATTAAAAATGACCATATTCACTTTTGTGTTTTGCAAAAAATGCCCACCGATTGCAGGATGTTTCAGTGGAGGTGTATACCAAACTTCAAAGGGGATAGGACTCAGACCCCAGGCCTGCCTACATTGGGACACCCTGGGGAAAAGAAGTTGAAAAGATTGTTAGTGGGTCCTCTTTTTTTTTTTTGTAATAATAGTATTTGTTGAGCAATTTTATGCATAATCAACAATGGCTTGAGTTTTCCCTTTGGGTCTGGAAGGGCCAGAAGACTGTGCCCTCTCATCTTGGAGAGGAGAAAGACATTTTGTACCCATTTCTGGGTTCCCCTTTTGATCCAAGCTTTCTCTCAGCTGGAGGAGATATGTTTTCCTGGTACTGGGAGGCTCCACGGACACTTCATCATTAGCCCAAGGAAACCTCTTGGACAGAGAAAAGTGGGGATTCCAAAGACTTTCTGGTTGCTTGCCATTCCTGATCTAATTTTGATGCCGCCTTGCTGAACTCTGAATGCCAGGAATTAGCAGAGCCCTAAGCAAGGTCAAGCGGCTTATGGGTAGGGATTGAGCAATTCCCTCCAGTGCACAGATGCTAGCTTGCTTCCATTCCTCACCTAAAAGGATTGTAAGCTCCTAATAATAACTATGGTACTTGTTGGGTACTCACTATATGCCAAACACTGCTCTATGCACTGGGGTAGATAAAATTGAATTAGGTTGGTCCAACATGGGGACTCTTAATCCCCATTTTACAGATGAGGTAATTGAGGCCCAGAGAAGTTAAGTGATTTGCCTAAGGTCACATAGACATGTGGCAGAGCTGGGATTAGGAACAGGTACTTCTGACTCTCAGGCCTGTCCTCTTATCCACTAAGCCATGCTGCTGCTTCTACATTAGTGTGTAAGTTCTTGAAGGGCAAGGGAGAATGTCACCTACTTTTTATTGTGCTCTTCCCAATTCACCCAGTACAGTGCTCCCCATGTAGAATGCAGTAATTATATAGTGCTGAATAAATGAGTGATTGAATCCACTATGGGAAGGAGAATCAGAATAATAAAAGTATCTCCCAAGATATAACAAATGAAAACCCCCTAGAAAGGCTTTCATGTTTTAAAAAAGGCAATATGTCCCTCTACCTGCCATGTCATATGAGCATGACTATCCTACTGTAGTCTCCCCCAGAAAAAAGCCCGCTGCTTTCAGTATTGCTCCTTCAGTTGCTCCATGATTTCCAGTCACAGTTTATTTAAATCTTTCCTTATCTTCATTTCAATTCAATATTGCATGTACACCCAGCTGAGGAGGAGAGACCGAGTGTGGGAGGAAGGAGTCAGGAGCACAAACACAAACTCAGACCACAGAAGAGGAAAGTGAACTAGTGGTTATTATTTCCATTCCTGTGGATAGGAAACACTATCCCATCTGTGGGAAGCAGAGAGAGATGCAGAAAATGGAGAGAAGCAGCCAAAAGGACCATGATGTTCAGACGATGAAAAGCCGCTAAGGTGCAGCTTTACATGATTAAGTATCCCGAACCCCAAATTGAATCTTAAACATGCCCTAAAATAGGGCTTTGGCATGGGTCAGAGTCTGGATTTGTTTTGTAGGTTCTTTGTCAGGGACCCACAGAATCACAAACCTCAGAAAGCACTGTTGCACCACAAGCGTTTACAGAAAAGATTCTAAGTTTTTGTCATTTAAGATGTGTTTTTCAACATCATTTAAATCTAGGGTAAGACTTATTCAAACCGAGGCTGATTGGGTTGGTTAGGTTGGAAAAATTTAAGGCCTGGAAGTCCAGAAAAGTCAGGAGGGTATGGTGATGGAGGTTGTCAAACACAATTATCTGAGCGTTTGATGACTTCAATTAGCTGTGATCCCAATTAGTTTTGGAAATCAGTTTGGGGAGTATTTTGACAACTATCAATGTCACTGATGATTGACATGCCCCAAGATATATTTCAATCGAATCTTGGCTATGAAAGAAATGAGGGATTTATGGGAGCCAATAATAAAAATTTGGCTCCCATAAGTCTTTTAGCTATGTATGTCCTCCATGCCTAGTGGAAAGAGCACTGGCATGGGAAACAGAGAACCTGGGTCCTAATCCTGGGCTCTGCCATTTGTCTGCTTTGTGACCTTTTCTGTGCTTGTTACCTCATCTGCCAAAAGAGGATACAATTCTCTTTCCTCCTACTTAGACTGTGAGCCCCATGTGGGACAGGGACAGTGTCCAACCTGATTAATTTGTATCTATTCTGGCACCTAGAACAGTGCTTGGCACATAGTAAGCGCTAAAGTTCTATTATTAGTAGTAGTAACAACGATGTATTTAAGGCTTAATTGTCAAATAGTCAATTCTAGATTCTTGTCTTTCTCTCGAAGTTTCACATCTCGGCCATCTGACAAAGGCCCCGTGGCTCCAACTTTCTTGATGCCAATTATATGTTGAAGGTGGTGCCACTGAGCTCCCTGTGCTTCCCTGAGACCTTCCTTGAGCTGGAGCTGTTTCTTCTTCTAGACAACCAAGTCCTCTTAGAGTCCAACCCATCACTCACAGGAAGCTCAAAAGTCTACTTCAAAAGGGATCTCACTAAGCATTAGCAATGTCACAGGCTGGTGTTTATTTTAGCCAATGGCAACTTCTCTGAGGTCATGAAATAGGGTTCTCAACCCTTCCTTTGGAGAGCAGACTTACTAATGCTTCTCCTCTCAAACCACTCATCCATAAATGTCCCCATCCCCCTCCACCTCGCTCAGTTTCTTAGTTTGACACTTCCTGGTGAAGATTACATTGCTTAAAAGGAACAGCCACTCCCAGAGTTTAAAGGATACCCAATACCCTAGTGAAACAGCCTGACTTGGACAAGCAGAACTCCACCTGCTCAGGGACCAGAGTCCTGACTTGAACCGGTGACTCTGGAATTTGGATCTAGAGCTACCGTCAGGGTGTTATATCTGTTCCCAACAGACTGAAAGGATAGACTCGGGTGTGTTTGGAAAAGGTCTCCCAACTGGACCCGTGTGGATTAGAATTGTAATTATTTTACACTGGGAGCTACAGTGGCTCTCATTTGGATCAGTTTAACACCACAGTTCTTTTGAGAAGCATGCTTTTTCTCTCTCTCTCTTTTTCCCCCTTTTTTCATCAGCAGTCAAAAATTCATGTGCTCTAATCCTCCAAGGCATCAGTTAGCTATCATTAACTATAATTTGGAAGTTTTAACAATGCTGTCAATATGCCGTGGCATTTTGTCATCACTTTATTTTTGGTTAAAATCTGCTTCACTTATGGAGACTACTTTTCCCCCCACCCTTTTATCTATGTGGTTGCCAGACTTATAATTTGTTTTTCTGTCTAATAGAAACCCTAGAACTATTGGTAGAAAGTAAAGTATGTTATGAAAAACACATGCTTTTCAAAATAGCTCTTTTCATTTAAAAAAATCCAAGTAAATGCTATGTTTTTCTGTTCCAATCCCAGCATCAACTTCATGTTTAATAGTTTCTCCTACCAATAAGATCATTCAGAACATTTTATGTCCCTTAGGCACCCTTAGTAGCTTGCTTATGCACTCCCTCCTCTTTTTCCTTCACAGAAAAGGAATTTAGACAACAGGGTAGCCACTGCAGAGCTTGCAAACATTGCTGGTGATTGTTGAATTCCCACTGATTAAAATGTGGGAAAGACCAAATGTGGTAGCTTTAAGTGGCTAATTCTGATCTGGTTCTTCTTCCAGTTACTGTATTTGTTGAGCATTTACTTGCAGAAAATTCCACTGCTCCTACAGAGTGATTGTGTTTGAAAAAAAGTGGCTTTCACTGAGCTCCTCCTCTAGGTTCCTAGACATGTATTGAATTTCCAAGGTGATATATCAGTGGTTTCATGCATATTTATTTCGTGTGTATAATAGTTCTTCATTATCTAAGTAGTCAAAGAATAATGCCAGTCCAATCCTGTCCAATTTCTTATTTTAAGTGTCCTTGTTATTTTAAGAATCCAGCTTCAGTTGCAGGATATGTGAACTTGTGAAGTATAGTGGTCCTTCTCATTCCTCTCCCCTTTCTCCTTCCAAAGACACTGACCCTTGTCTAAATTGATTCACTCCTCTGTTCCTCTTTTGGGACAATACCCAGCCGTCTGGGTTTCTGAGTAAGCCTAGCTCACCTCTTCAAGCCAATGGTAGAGCTACCATAAGGTAATTGTAATTGAAATAAATCAGGAGGAATCTGAGGAAACCTAGGCATGGGGAAGTTAAATGTAAATTACCCAAGGTCACACAATAGGCAAGTGGTGAACCTGGGATTAGAATCCAGGTCCCTTGACTTTCAGTTCCATATGCTTTCTGCTAGGCCATACTGCTTCTCAAGAAGTGGAGGGGGATGTCTACCAATAGAGTTGGTAGACATATTACCTGGTACAGAGAGCTTACCAAAAGGGGAAAAAAAGCCAGATGGTGTAAAGCTAACCCTGACACTAGGCTCCAGAAAGTTGGATCAGATTATCTCTTGAGATCTGACACAGTATCACATGATGCTGCCATACTGTTGTGTTGGTCTGTGTGGCACCGTAGAGGACTGTACTATTTACATCTCTTCAGATCCTCTTTTAAAGATTACTTTAAAATACAGGTAAAATAAAATACCTAATACAGTGCTCCAAGTGTAGGTGCTTGATAAATACCACTGGGAGAATTAGTAGTGATAGTATGTATTGAGTGCACTGAACTAGGCACTTGATGATATGGTTTGGTACATTATTTTTCTATACTGTCATCTTGAGACAAGCAGCTGTCCGCATTTTGGGAAAGGCAAGTTTCTGAAAAGTCATAATTCAACCTACTTTTTTATGCTTAAGATTTCTACAGACTTAGGTTCTCTGGAGACTTTGCAACATCTGAAAGACATATTACAACGGTATAACAATGGCCTATTATTCCATATTGCTTTCTCATAAATGAACATGGTTAAAATGCATTGAAACAAGATTGATATTTGTGCTTCCTTTGACACTTTCTGGAGGCTCTCTCAGGTTCAACTACAGTCAGGCCTTTTGCCAGCAAGGCCGATGATAAGTAACTGCCTTGCCTGAATGTAGCTTGAAGGGTTCCGAGTGATGTTCTGTGAGTGAACAGATGAGCAAGCACTAGGGAAACATCCTTGTGTTCTTAAATAACTACATTGCTCATTCAGCTTGGGCAGAGTCCTGCGACTGTGTGTGGCTATGGCTGTGGGCAGGGTTTCCATATCAATCTGACTGGCATAAATGAATGGTGAGTCCTATGTCCATTTATGGGCCTCCAGTTATGAATTTTTGTGCTTTGTTTTGCTTCAAGTCCACAAATGGCATCTGGTCATTTCTCTACCAGGCAAGACAGCACTGAAGAATGACTGTTGACTGTAATTTGCATTTTATGGTCTCCAACCTCTAAAGATTTTTTTTTTTAAATCAAGGAAAGAACACATAGCCATCCAAAGATGGAAGAGTGACAAAATTGTCCCAGCCAAAAAGTTCAGAGACTTAAGAAGTTAGTTATTGGCTTAAAGAGATCCTGTTTTCCCTCTGGGCAAAGAGAAACAGGACTGGCCTCTAGGTGCAGGACAGGTTGTCTTTCTTTTGATCTTTCTTGATCCTGGGAATGTTTGGGGAATTCTGGGAGGGGGGTGGACACACGATAGACAGGGGGTCCTCTCTTTTGGTGAGGCCACAGTCTGCCACAGGTTTAGGAGAGATTTAGTCCTGTAAGTTTCTTTTGCATTAGTCACCATTGACCCCGCCATGTTTGGACCCTGTTGGGACCCAAATGAAGAGGGAACTAGAAGGGCTGAATTGGGACCAACTCAGGGATAAGAGGGGGTGAGGAGCAACTTCTATAGAAGATGCTGACTCTATCCTGATGGTGGTGCAGATTGCGGGGGAGAAAAAGATACTGGAATGGCCCAGGAGCCTAGCAGTAGCCTATTTCTTCTGCTGTCTGCCTCCCCTTCCTCCTCCTCCTTCTTTCCCTCTCTACTTCCCTTCCCCTGGTAAATGCCAACACTCTTATCCCTGTCCCTTGGAAGTGGTAGGGCCTGATCCAAACTTGAGAAAACCTGGCACCTCTGGCCTAAGTGAATGGACCGGGGACGATCGTTCTGTGCTCTCTTGTCCAGGCTGAGTGCTCTATGGCAGCATTGTATCTGAGTGTTCCCAGGAGATCCAGGCCTCACAGGAGGAGGGACCAGGACCATGTCAAAAATTGGCCAAGGAGCTGCCAGCAGTATAACCAGGGTGATTATTCTACTCAGCTACACTGCAGTGAGATAAGGCACTTGGAATTCTGCTCCTCTAGCCACAGCAACTTACTGATTTTTTTGTTTTGTTTTTATTTTGTGCATTCGTCCTTTGTCTTTCGTATTGCTTTAATATTTTATGTTTTACGCTTGGATTTGCAAACATTATTCACCCCATCCTCAGTCCCACAGCACTTATGTATGTATGTGTAATGTATTTATTTTTATGGTATTTAAGAGCTTACTATGTGCCAGGCACAGTACTAAACGCTGGGGTAGATACAAGCTAATCAGATTGGACACAGTCCCTGTCTCACACAGGACTCACATTCCTTCTTTAATCCTCATTTTACAGATGAGGTGACTGAGGCACAGACAAGTTAAGTGAATTGCCCAAGGTCACATAGCAGACAAGGGGTGAAACTGGGGTTAGAACCCAGGTCTTCTGACTCCCAGGCCCTTGTCACTAGGACCAAACTGCTGTCGTCTCCTGTAGACTGTAATATTCTTGTGGTCAGGGAATATGTCTACCAACTGTTATATTGTACTCTCCCAAGTGCTTAGTACAGTGCTCTGAACACAGTAAGTGCTCAGTATATACCACTGATTGATGGTTTCATCCTTCCTGAAGTATCTGTCTCCAGTTGCTTTTTCCCTACTTCTCTTCATAGACTGTGAACCCCTTGGGAGACAGAGTTTGTGTCTAATTCCTACCTGTGTGTTCTTTGCCAGGACTTTTTCTTAAATGGTATTTGCTAAGTGCTTACTATGTGCCACACAATGTACTAAGAACTGGTGTAGATACAAGGTAATCAAATTGGACACAGTCCATGTCCCATATGGGGCTCACAGTCTTAAACCCCATTTTATAGATGAGGTAGCTAAAGAACAGAGAAGTTAAATAACTGGCTCAAGGTCACATAGTAAACAAGCGACAGAGCTGGAATTAGAACCCAGGTCCTTCTGAATCCCAGGCCCACCCTTTATCGACTAGGTCATGCTACTTCTCTAGACCACTTAGAGCAGTGCTCCACACACAATGATGGCTTAATAAATACTATTACTACTGCTTCACTGGGGGTAACTGCACTCATCCTGAGGATATCTGTAGCTGCTGGACTCTCCTCTCTCTCTCTCTTTCTTCTCCTTTCCCCAAAAATAGAATACTGAGCTCAGGGAAGTTCCTCTCCTCCCCAGAGAGCGAGCATCCTCCAAATCCATGAAGAAATTGATCTTGTATAGGGCACATGATTCTCCAGGGGAATTGGAGAAGAGGTAAAAATGAGTTCTTGCTCCCGGTGTTTCCCAGGAAATCTTTTGGATATCAGCTTCCTTAGATGTCACATTTTTTGAGTGGTTGTGTGGTTTCTAACTTATTTTACACACGAAATGATTAGATTATTTTTCTTTAGAAATGTGGTCTGAATTTACATTGCATTGATGGGTGGGTGGGGAGGGGGGAAGAAATTACAAGGTTATAATAATTTGACCTTAAATCCTTTGATATATGAAACAAATTCCTTATTCCCTAGGTCGGTAGACTTTTGGTAACATCTATGGGAATTTAGAGCAAATGGAAAAAAAAAGTATTGAAGAGTCTAATATAAAAGCTATAATTTCCCAACAATGTCTGTTTTTTATTAATATTAATTGCATTATGATCAGCCAACTATCTTTTAGTGAACACCCACTGAATCCATAAGAATGAAGAAGTGCTATGAAGTGGAAATTTTCAGGCATGGTCTGCTAACTTAGAGCTTTGCTGCTTCCATGAAATTAACAGTAGATGTGAAGGTGAATTTTCTCACATTGTGGTAGTACTCTGCCTAGGTTTAATAAGCATTATCTTTTTTTGTTCTTTTTTTAATGAACATTTCATCAGAAGACTGGCTGTGTGTGTGTATAGAGAGAATGTGTGTGTTCTCTCTCTACATTATTTCTCATTCCTCAAGAATAATAGTCTTATTAATGCATTAATTTTGTTTCTCATATTTATCCAATATTTGCACAATGTAGGCATTAGTCAAATATGTTCTAATTGTACAATGATGGGATTATAAAAATTCTGATACTGTGACTACTGAGTCTGACAGCCTTCTAGTGGCACAGCAATTAATCCTCCCTCCAGTGTTGTAGAGAAAGATGGCTCTCTGTCCTCTCCCTTATTCTGCCCATGAACCAGACATATAACTGTATCAAATGGAGAATGGGGAAGGTATTAGAGTGGAACAGAAAAGCAACAACTGTGCTAACAGCATAATCACGGCTAGCCCACATCACTTTGGATAAGTCATTTAACTTCTCTGTGCCTCAGCTCCTCTAGTCTGCTCATTGAGGGCAAGGAATATGCCTATTAACTCTGTTATACTGTTGTACTCTCCAAAGAGCATAGAACAGCGGTCTGCACATGGTAAATGCTCAATAAATACAATTGCTTCCCTCATCTGCAAAATGGGGATTCAATACCTTTTCTCCCTCCTACTTAGACTGTGGAGTCTCAGATAGGACCTGATTATCTTATATCTATCTACTCCAGCACGTGGTAAGTGCTTAATTATTATTATCATTACTATTATTTTATCATTATCACCCTTTCCCTCCTTCTGTCGATTCTAGCCTGGCTCCAGCCAGACCTGGTCATTCCAGGAGATAAAGCTCAGAGGTCTCTCTCCACAGCCATATCATAAACTTGTACCTAGCTCTCTTTTCCTTCTTAATTAATTCATTTTAGTTTTTGTCTACCCCACAGAACTGTAAACTCCTCAAGGGCAGAAATCATGTATCTGTCACCAAATCCTGGTGGGTCTTACACAACATATATAGAATCCACCCTTTCCTCTCCATTCAAATTGCTACCAAGCTGATTGAATCACTTGACTACTGCATGAACACTCTTGCTGACCTCCCTGACTCCTGACTGTCTGTCCATACTCCATTCATTCTCCAACCTCTCTGCCTCCTGGGTCATTTTTCCAAAAAAAACCCAACCCCCCAACTCCCCACAAAACAGAATAAAACCAAAAAAAAAAAAGGCCACATTAAGCCCATGTCTTCCCACTCCTCAAAAATCTCCACTGGTTTCTCATTTAGCACTGCATAAAACAGACATTCCTTGACCATCAGCTCTAAGGCACGCAATCATTTCTCTCCCTCTTACCTTCTTTGTTGTTCTTCTACTTCAACCCAACCTATACACTTCACTCCTCTACTGTCTACCTACTCATTTTGCCTTTATCTCACCACTGATCCCTTGCCCATAACTTACCTATGGCTTGGAACTCCCTCCCACTAACTATACAACAGACCAATACAATGTCCACTTCAAAACTCTCCTAAAAGTGCATTTTTTTAATGGTATTTAAGTGTTTACTGTGTATCAGGCACTGTACTAAGCACTGGGGTAGATACTGGGGTAGACACTGGGGTAGAGAAGCAGCGTGGCTCAGTGGACAGAGCCCGGGCTTCGGATTCAGAGGTCATGGGTTCAAATCCTCCAGTGACTTGTCAGCTGTGCGACTGTGGGCAAGTCACTTAATTTCTCTGTGCCTCAGTGACCTCATCTGTAAAATGGGGATTAAGACTGTGAGCCCCACGTGGGACAATCTGATTCCCCTGTATCTCCCCCAGCACTTAGAACAGTGCTCTGCACATAGTAAGTGCTTAATAAATACCAACATTGTTATTATTATTATTACAAGATAGGTAGGCACAAGGTCCATGTCCCACATGGGGCTCACACTTTTAATCCCCATTTAACATTTAAGGTAACTGAGGCACAGAAGTTTGTGACTTGCTTAAGGTCACACAGCAGACTAGTGGCAGAGTTGGGATTAGAACCCAAGTCCTTCAGACTCCTGGGCTTTTGCTCTATCCACTAGGCCACATCTCTTCCAAGAAGCCTTCCCTGAGTGAGCCCTCATTTACCCCTCTTCTCTTCTGTATTGCCTATTCATGTGAATCTGTACTCCTTAAGCACTTGATATTCAGCTCACCCCCAGCTCCACGGCACTTACATACTTATCAATCTTTTATTTTAATGACTGTCTCCCCCTCTAGACTGTAAGCTCATTGTGGGCAGGGATGGTATCTACCAACTCCACTGTATTGGTCCTCTGCCAAGCGCTTAGTACAGTGCTCTGCACGTGGGAAGCACTAAATAAATGCCATTAATCAGTCACTAATTCTACCGTCCTTTCCCAAGAGCCAAGTGCAGTGCTCTGCATTCAGTTAATGTGATTGATAGAATAGCCTGCTGTCCCTCTAGGTGAGGGGAGTTGGATTTAGCATTTTTGAAGGATCAGAGGATTCAGCCTGATGGACATGAAATTGCTCATAATTATTTTATTCTATTGTATTAAGATCTTACTGTGTGCAGAGCCCTGTACTAAGCACTTGGATGAGTACAATACAACAATGAACAGACACAGTCCCTGCCTGCAATGTGCTTACAATCTAGAGATGGGGAGAAAGACCCATACTTTCAATGGGATAGAGAGGGTGAAGTAGAACAGTAGAACTTATTCTATTATACCACTGGGCTTTTTTGGGAGTTTGACAAACAGAACATTGTTCATCCTCAGAATCAGAGCTGAGGAATTCACCCCCAGACTGGGGATACATTCAACATGTTCACTGGTTAAATGTTCAGGAGTAGCATGGCTTAGTGGATAGAGCATGTGCCTGGGAGTCAGAAGGACCTGGGTTCTAATACTGGCTCCACTGCTGTGTTACGTTAGGGCAAGTCATTTCGCTTTTCTGTCCCTCCATTAACTCCATCCATAAAATGGGGATTAAGATTGTGAGCCCTTGTATCTACCCCAGTACTTACAACAGTGCGTGATACGTAGTAAGCACTTAACAAGGACCATTATTATTATTAATGGTACTAAATATAGGCCCCATTCAAGGAGGGATTCTGCACCTCTACCTTGAGAGTCAGGTTAGCTTCCTTCAGCTGCAAAGGCATGATTCCGAATCATCTTAGGGACTCAAACTTATCTTCCAGGAAGAAAAATGAATAAAGTTTGTAGCAGCATAGGGATATATTAGTAAGAAATAAGTCTAAGCATTTGCTTGGATAGACGTTATGTCCTCAAAATATGACAGATATACTCTTGCAGAAATTATCTTTACAGGTGAAATTTTTTTTTATCATTTCTGTGGTTTTAAAAACAACAACAAAGCGGAGGAAAGAGTTCATAAATCCAATGGTTCTAAACTGTTTCTGTACTTCATTTTGCTTGGGCTGCTATAATTCCCATAATAATCAGATTTAGAGTGGGTTTGGTCCAGTAATTCTCTTGGGATCAATTTACATAGTATTTTTAGTTTGTAATATTCTATAGATTTTGACATAGTGAAAGCTTTCTTTTCACTTGGATCAATGATAAATGATGCTGTTAGTATGAAACTTTGTAAACTGGAAGTGGTAAAGGTTTCCATGAGCGAGTACCTGGGGGTAAAGTTTTTTTCATCTCTTGCTTGGCACTGGATGTCTTCAGTGCTTACTAAATGACGAGGGCCCATCTCTTGAAATGTCTGTGCTTCCCAAATATCCTGGGCCCATTGTTTATGTAACTTCAAAATCTCATAAAGAGTCCAAGAATTACTGAGGAAATAATCTGCCTGTCCAGGATACAGGTTATTGAATATCTCTCATGGTTTGGCACAGTATTTTCATTCCTTCTTGATCATAAAATACCAGTTACAAATAGCACACTACCAAGAGAGCAGTTTTATCTTTTCATTATTAACAAATAGTTTTCTAGAACATTTCTCATCTCTTCCATTTTGGTATGAAAATGCTAATGTTCAGCAGAGATGTTTCCTGAATGCTTTTTAAATAATTTTATCGATTTGCTGACTCTTCAAATGGTAGTTTATTTCTTTCACAGTTCTCCTGATTCCTAATGGAAAAAATCATTGTTAACATGGAAACATAAAATTTACCACCGAGTTTCACTTCCTCTCCAGTTTGTTATGCTTAATTATCTTCCCATAGTGAACTTAATTTTCTGATAAAAATGGAATATTTTTCCCTTTAAAAACTTCTCATATATGAACGTAAAGTACTGATTTTGGGGCACAAATATCAAGTGACTTCAGGGAACCAGGAGGGAGGGAAATGAAGGGAAGGGTTCAGATAGCTTCTGATTCTGCTCAGTGAGAATGAGAGTAGGATCCCAGGGACAGAACCATTCTGGAGATGAAGACCTGACTTTTGCACCAGAGAGAGAACATTTTTCTCTACATTTTTGTCTTCCAGAAAGAAAGTTTTCTGAGTTATGTCAATATTCAATAATGCAGGAAGGCAAGTGTGGCCTAGTGAAAAGAGTGTGGGCCTGGGAGTCAGAAGACCTGGATTCTAGCTTCAGTTCTGCCACTGGCATGTTGTGTCATCTTGGGCAAGTCACTTCATTTCTCTGTACTTCAGTTCCTTCACCTGTAAAATGGGGATTCAATACCTGCTCTCCCTCCTTTATGGTATTTAAGTGCTTACTGTGTGCCAGTCACTGCATTATAAGCTGGAGTAGATACAAACTAATCTGGTTGGACACTGTCCCTGATCCACATCAGGCTCACAGTCTTAATCCTCATTTTACAGATGAGGGAATTGAGGCACAGAGAAGTGAAGTGAATTGCCCAAGGTCAAAAAACAGACCAAAGGCTGAACTGGGATTAGAACCCAGGTCCTTCCGACTCCCAGAACTGTCCTCTATCTACTAGACCATGCCTGCTTCTGCTGTTTAAACTGAGTCCCATGTGGAACCTTATTATCTTCTATCAACCTCAGCACATAGTACAATTCTTGACACATAATGAGCACTTAAATACTGTAATAATAACAATAATCTCTTTAGAGGGGAGTTGGTTATCCCAGGTGAGGTGCCCTTGATCCAGGTTTTAGGATAAAAGATGACTTCCAGAAATGGCTGCTGGATATATGCATTCTTTGTTGAAGTCAGTTCTTAAATGGTGACTCTCAGGGTGGCTTCACAATCAGCAATTTTTAGGACCAAAAAGGAGTTCAGTACTTAAATTGGTCATGTCTGTAAGGCCCAAAAAAATACTGTGATGCTGGGAAACATTGTAGGTTGACATTCAGATAATGGCAGAAAGAATCTCTGGGAGAATCCTCCCCACCACAGACTTGGTTGAAAGCAGTGCATTTCTGGATGTGGAGTTTGTTGTGAATCCGGCCAGTTTCTTTTGTAGGAATGCCAACTCTTTGCCCCTTTTGATCTGTTAGTTTTTTTTTTTAAAGTTTGCCAGTCATTTTTATTCCTACTGCTTGTAAAAAGGTGTTCTCAGAAGTTGGCATCCCTGGATACAGTAGTAGACACAATCCCTGTTCCCAAGGAGCTTACATATAGATATTAGTAAAGGAGTCAGAAACAAAAAATAATTTTCAGATAGGAGGAAGAAGGAAGATTGGACATGTAGATGATTGCTTAATACTGCATGTAGACTGATATGTACAGAAGTTCTACAAGTGATTGTGAGTAGTGGTGCAGACATGCCTAGGTAGAAGTGGTGGGGCAGAGAGGTGGGGAAGAGAACAATAAATCAATGGTACTGAGTGCTTACTGGGTACAGAGCAATGTACTAAGTGCTTGGGAGAGTACAAAGCTGGTAGACATGATATTCCCTGCCCACAAGGAGCTTACAGTCTAGAGAAAGAGGGACATAATTATGGTTATATATAATATATATATAAGTGCTGTGAGGCTGGGGCTTGGGTGAATATCAAGTACTTACAGGCTAGTCTCTCTCCTTCTGTGTCACTGATGCACTTGTATCTATACCCTTTAAGCATTTGATATTCAGGCCACCCTCAGAACATAACATATCTGTAATTTATTTATTTTAATGTTTATCTTCCCCTCTAGACTGAGCTCCCTGTGACCAGGGAACATGTCTACCAGCTGTATAGAATTGCTACCCTATCTCTTTGTCAGTCTTATACCACTAACCCACAGCCCTGGATCCCCTCCATAGTCTGCCTCTTTCGCTCTTGTGCACGAGCTGCAGAGCTCTAGATATCAGGCCGATCTCGTTCACTTCAAGGAATTGGGTGTTTAACTCTGCCCTCTCCTCTGCCTGGCAAAATGATTTCTCCATCCTTATTGACAACCATGCTCATTGCCCTCGTCAGTTGTTCCAGATATATAACTCCTTCCTCAAACCCTCTCTCCCCACCCCCCACATCTCCCCCATCCCTTTCTCCTAATGACCTGGCTACCTACTTTATTGAGAAAATTGACACTATCAGGCATGATCCCTCTAAAATCTCTCCTACCCCTTCTTCAACTCTTCCAGCAGTATCTCAAGACCTCCTGCCTTCTCTCAAAACCCATTCCCCTCCACCTGTGCATCTGACCCCATCCCTTTGCACCTAATCAAAACATTTTCCCCCTTTCCCCCCCACCAACCGCCATCTTCAATTGTTCCCTCTCCAAGGGCTTCTTTCCCACTGCTTTCAAACATACCCTGCTTTCAAACATACCCATGACTCCCCTGTTATAAAAGATCCTCTCTTGACCCCACAGCTCCCTCCAGTTATCGCCCATCTTCCTCCTCCCATTCCTCTCCGTATTCCTTGAGTGAGTTGCCTACACCCACTGTCAAGTTCCTCTTCTCCAAATCTCTCCTTGACCCCCTCCAATCTGGCTTCCATCCCCTTCACTCCACAGAAAGCGGCCTCTCAAAGGTCATCAATGATCTCCTTCTTGCCAAATCTAATGGCTTCTACTTCCTAATCCTCCTTGACCTCTCAGCTGCCTTCAACCTTGTCAGTTATCCCCTTCTCCTAGACACAGTATCTGACCTCAGCTTCACTGACACTGTTCTCTCCTGGTTCTGCTTCTATCTCTCTTGCCACTTCTCAATCTTTCACGGGCTCCTCTTCTGCTTTCCAACCCGTAACTGCTGGTGTCCCTTAAGGGCTCAGTTCTGGGTCCCCCTCTTTTCTCCATCTACACCCAATCCGTTGAAGAACTCATTTGCTCATAAGGCTTCAACTACCACTTCTGTGGGGATGATTCCCAAATCTATATCTCTAGCCCTAAACTCTCTCCCTCTGCAGTCTCACATTTCCTTTTGCCTTCAAGACATCCCTACTTGGAAGTCCCAGCATCACCTCAAACTTAGCATGTCAAACAGAACTCTTTATCTTTTCACCCAAACCCTGTCTTCCCCATCACTGTAGATGGCATCACCATCCTTGCCTTACAAGCCCGTAACCTTGGCGTTATCCTTGACTCCTCTCTCATTCAACCCACAAAATCAATCCATTACTAAATCCTGTCGGTTCAACCTTCACAGCAGTGCTAAAATCTGCCTTTTCCTCTCTATCCAAACTGCTATCATGCTAGTCTAAGCACTTGACCTCTCCTGCCTTGATTACTGTATCAGTCTCCTTACTGACCTCTCCTGCCTCTCCCCTCTCCAGTCCAGATTTCAGTCTACTGCCTGGACCATTTTCTCTAAAAACACTCAGGCCATGTTTCTCCACTCTTCAAGAACCTCCAGGGGTTGCCCATTCACCTCCACATCAAACAGAAACTCCTTACCATCTACTTTAAAGCACTCAATCACCTTGACCCTTGTGATCTCACCTTGCTACTCACCTACTCCAACCCAGTGCACACATTTTGCTTCTCTAATTGTAGCCTTCTCACTGCACCTCAGTCTTGGCTATCTCGCCGCTGACTTCTCCTTCATGTCCTGCCTCTAAACTGGAACGCCTCCCCTCTTCGTATCTGACAGACAATTATTCTCCCCTCTCTCCCCCTTCAAAGCCTTACTGAAGGCAAATCTCCAAGAGGTCTTCCCTAAGCCATCCTTTCCTCTTCTCCAACTTCCTTCTGCATTGCCCTAATTGCTCCCTTTGTTCATTCCCCACTCCCAGCCCTACTGCACTTATTACACTTACTACATATCTGTAATTTTATTTATACTATCTGCCTCCCCTCTAGACTGTAATCTCACTGTGGGCCGGGAATGTGTCTGTTATATTGTACTCTCCCAAGTGTTTAGTACAGTGCTCTGCACACACTAAGCAATCAGTAAATATGATTGACTGGTTTCCCAAGCACAGTGAGTGCTCAGTAAATACCACTGATAAAGATCCAAGTGCATAGGTGACACAGAAGGGGAGAGAATAGGGGATAGTAAGGCCTTAAAGGTGGGGAAAGTGGTGATCTGTCTATGAAGACAGATATCTTCAGATATCTATGAAGAGGGAGGGAGTTCCAGGCCAGAAGGAGGATGTGAGCAACTGGTGAGGATTCCTGTATTTATGTAGCAACTTCTCGCTCAGAAGCCTTTGATGGAAGCCACAGAGCAAGCTGGTGTGTAGGTCACAGAAATGCATAATACACTGACCCATGTACCAAGAGCCCAGGGGAATTCTGGGGCCCTTGGGGCATAGTCAGAGTTGTGGGGCTACAATTCAAGATAAAGAGAAAGGGGAAGCCCATAGAGGAAGGGCTCTTCTGGCAGCCAATCCAAGTCCTTTGTCCAGTTCTGACTTTAAGATCCTGCCACCCAGTTGTACCAATAAATGCCTTCCCAACCCACTAGAGAAGTGAGATTTTTTGCGTGGAGCCACTCTTCCAGAGCTTGGGAGGAGAGGAAATCTAATCTCCCTTGGAGTAAAACATGAGAGGAACATCTTGGCATCCAGCCATGGTTTACAGCGGCCTGCCTTATTCCCTTCTCCCCTCCCCCCTCCTCCATTGTAGGGGTAGTGGAGAGGGAGAGGGTAAGTTCTGTCTCTTGTAACACTAGTCACAGTTCATAGACTGGTCTAGGCAACTTGTGAAAAAGAGATCACTTGAAAGTCATTCCTGGATTGTTGAACCAGAACAAGTTATGTGGTAGATAGATATCTTTAAGTAGAAACATATCTGGGGTATAATCACAACCATGTCTGGCAAAAGTGTGGGACCAGAAAGGGGTTCCCTATAGTCCAGATCTGTTTGTTTAAATCAGGAAAAAGCAAAGGGCAAAGCTGGTAGCTATTTGTCTTGTCAATCTTTCACGACTGCACTCACAGATACTAAAGCTTTGTGTGTACACAAGCAGATTTCAGGAAAAAGTTGCATTAGCTCCTGAGTTTTCATTATGAATCAGAAGTTGATTATTTTTAAGATGCTCTGACACACAACAAGCACAAACAGTTTCTCCTTTTTTTATATAGGGGTGGGAGGGTCGCTCCTACTTTTTGGTAAATTCCAATGGCCAAGTGAAATGGTGGTTTTGAAATGAACACAAAGCACTGCTGGTAAACCTGCAGTTATGGAGTGGGGAATGGACTGGAGCCAGAAAGACTTAGGACTGTTGTGTGCGTTTGCAAATAACAGGAAGGATACCTTAAAGCTATACAGGAGAGGCCTCATTTGATTACAGCCCATCCCCCAACTTCTCCCTCTTCTCCCCTCCCACTCTGCTCTCACTCCCTTCTTCCTTCATTCACCTCACCCTCAGCCCCACAGGACTTTTTTGTCCATATTTGTAATTTATTTAATCATCTGTTTCCCCTGCTAGACTGTAAGCTCCCTGTAGGCAGGGAACATGTCTGCCAATTCAGTTGTACTGTAAACTCCCAAATTCTTAGTATGGTGCTCTGCACACAGTAAGCATGCAATAAATATGGTTGGTCGATTCTTCCTTCTCCTGTCCACCCAGACTTTTTTTTCTGAATTCCAAGGAACTCTTTCCACTAGTCCACAAGAAGCAGTATGGCCTCGTGGAAAGAGCATGGGCCTGGGAGTCAGAGGACCTTTCTCTCTCTCTCTCTCTCTCTCTCTGGTATTTACTGAGGAAGGAACTGTATTAATCACTCAGTATCATCATCAGTGGTATTTATTGAGTGCTTAGTGTGTGCAGAGCACTGTATTATAAGTACTTGGAAGAGTACGGTACAACAGAGGGTAGACCCATTCCTAACTCACAAAAAGCTTATGGCCTAGAAGAAAGTACAAAACAATATTGGGTAGATGTGATCCCTGCCCTCAGGGAGTCTATAATCTACTCTCTTGTGTCCTTTCTATTAGGACATCCTGTCACCCATGAGGAACTTGACTGCAGAGGGGCCGAGGCAACTGAAAATGTGAGGCCTGGAAGAACTGATGCTACAGGTGAGGCTCCTTCTCTACTATTTGGGGAAGGCCTGAGGGTTCGGGGCCAGCATTAGGGACTGCATCCTGTCCTATACTTCTGACCTCTGTTGGTCAGAAAGTCTCTATCTTCAGGGCTTATCAGGCCCTACTCATCTGAATGGGCTGGTAAGGATTGACAAAATAATGTGTGGGGCACATCTCTTTAAGTACAGGGGCTTGTTTTTCCAGTCCTTTTGGGAACAGATTGTTAAATCATTATGAGTAAGGAACTTGTCTAATACTGTTGTACTCTCCCAAGCACTTAGTACAATGCTCTGCATGTAGTAAGTGCTCAATAAATACCATCAATATATTGAAACATGAGATACTTTGATCAATAGGTTCTTCTAGGCTAGCATTCTATCACTGAAGATGATTCTAAAGGGTGCTTAGAGGACTAATGTAATGATAGCTTTCCTTGATAGTCAACTGCAGCTTTATGGAAGCAATTTCCAACCCTCCCAACTTTTTCCCTCCCATTACCCATTGCCCATAAATCTGTCTGAAAAGTTGTAGGATATGAAGTCGTCGTTATGCTCTCGGGAAATATTTAATGATTATCGAGAGTATATGATGAAGTATATTCAAATTGGGAGCCTTGGTTGAATATTATATGGGTAAAAGTATTTAGAAGTCTATGGTACTAGAGAAAAAGCAGAAATTCTACATCAAGATAGCACACGGAGAAAAGTGGTGTATGAAATTCACTTGGGAAGTCATGAGAAAATTCCAGTACTCTAGAAGGTTTAGTCATGAATTGAGCATATGAGATGGGTGATTTCAGAGCTATCTGTGGTATGGTGCTTATTCTCATGAGGAAAGAAATATCAAAGTAATGACTGCTTGAGTCTGAAGAAAGGCAGGAGATGTTACACACTGGCCACAAATTTAAAGTGATATAGTGATCATATGAACAACTTCAAAAATATTGACAGCCACATATTAAACAGCCAACTTGACAAAGCAGGAAATACTGTGACTTTGGTGAAAAGTGGGGATTGATTTGTATAAGGAAAAACTGACATTCCAGTTATTAATTACTCTTCAACCTTTCCGGAAATTTCCTGAATATTATACTGTTGAGAGAGAAAGTTCAGACAGGAAAGTAGAGTGGAAAATGCAACCTGTGACCACTGGTGAAAGAAAACAGCAGAATGAGACATGAAACATCCCTTCATATGTAGTTTAATCTTATGAATAAAAAAATTGCCATTCAGTTAAACATAAAGTGAGTGGATTGATTAAATGAGAGATCCATGTAGTCACTGGGACACTGAAATGGTTTTCTTGCAAGATGGCAAAGACACTTCTCAGAACATGGGGTAATCTTGGGTCCATCCTTGCTGTTATGCCTTCATAAGGGCAGGGAGGAGAAGCCAAGGGAAGAAGATACTTCGATGACTGGGGTGAGGGGGAAATGAATAGGACAACTACTTCAGGCACCAGGCCAAGATGGGCCCCTTTTAGATTGTAAGCTCATTGTGGGCATGGAATGTGTCTGTTTATTGTTGCATTGTACTCTCCCAAGCGCTCAGTACAGAGTTCTGCACACAGTAAGCACCCAATAAATACGATTGAATAAATGACGCTTTGCAGTCTGTAACCTCCAGAGAGTTGTCCAGTGCCCTCTCTGAGGTAGAGAGGCAACAGCAGCAAAGATCTCAATCCCGGAACTGTGCAGATGCAGGATGGCTACTGGCTCCCCATCAGCTCAGCCCCAACGGACTGAGTCTGCACCACTGTTGCCAGTCTTTTGGTCTAGTTTTGTCTTATGCTGTTGAATCATCTCTGATCCATAGCAACTCCATGGACACGTCTCTCCCTGAATGCCCCACCTCCATCTGCAATCATTCTGATAGTGTATCCATAGAGTTTTCTTTGTTAAAAATACGGAAGTGGTTTACCATTGTCTTCTTCTGGGCAGTGTAAACCTGTCTCCACCCTCAACTCTCTCCCAAGCCGCGGCTGCCCAGCACAGATGAGTTTTGACTTGTAGCAGACTGCCTTCCACTCGTTAGCCACTGCTCAAGCTAGGAATGGAATGGGTAGGCCTCTGCTTGACTCTCCCTCCTGAAGTTGAGCCCGATAGAGTGCTGGAAACTCTTCAGGTGTGATACTGAGGGAGTCTTCTGGTTTCAGGGGAGTCTTAAAACTCAGACAGAAAAAGTTTGCCACTTTGGAGCCGGTGGGAAGGTAGGAGTCCCACTCTGTGCCATTCATTCATTCAATTGTATTTATTGAGTGCTTACTGTGTGCAGAGCACTGTATTAAATGCTTGAAAGTACAATTCAGCAACAGATGGAGACAATCCCTACCCAACCACAGGGTCACAGTCTAGAAGGGGGAGACAGACAACAAAACAAGTAGACAGGCATCAATAGCATCAAAATTTTGACCAGTTAACCATTCGATTCCTACCACCTCCATCTAACTTTCCCATCCTAGTTGAGAACACAACTATCCTCCATGTCTCTGAAGCCCACCACTTTGATATCATTCTCGACTCCTATCTCCTTTTTAAAATTCTCACATTCAGTCTGTTTTTAGATGCTGTCAGTTTTACCTCCATCACATTTCCCAGCTCTACCCATTCTTCTCCAAATAGCCACCCTTTTGCTCCAGGGGCTCATCACATCCCAAACTAGCCCACGAGTCTTTCTAGATTCTTCACTGGACTCCCTGCAACCAGTCTCTACTTCACCCAGCTGCCCAGCTCATTTTTGTAAAATGTTGCTCTGAGCACATCGCCTCACTTCAAAAATGTTCTCTTTTCTGCACCAAGGAGAAACTCCTGACCATTTTTGCCTTTAAGGCAGTCCGCTCTCTCCCTCTAACTTATCCACTCTCTTCATCCTCCCACACTAACCTATCCACAATGCCTTGACCTTAACCCTCCCACCTCTGACTCCTTTTGTAGATATATACACATTAATAAAATAGAGAAATATGTACAAATATGCGCAAGTGCTGTGGGGAGGGGAAGGGGGTAGAGCAGAGTGTTGGAATAGGGGTGGTGGGGAGGAGGGGTAGAGAAAACTAGGGGCTTAGTCTGGGACTTGGTGTATGGGGGTTACCCACCAAGTAGTGGGGCTCTACCATTTCCACCTTCCTAGGGCTCTCTGTGGTGTGGGTATCTCGAGCTCAGATATCACTTCTCTGGGCCTCAGTTACCTCATCTGTAAAATGGGGATTAAGACTGTGAGCACTACATGGAGAGGGACTGTGTCCTACCCAATTTGCTTGTACAGTGCTTAGAACAGTGCCTGGCACATAGTAAACACTTTAATTATTATTATTATTATTATTATTTTGTGGCTTAAGACTTTGAAGAATGGACCTTATTGGCCTTTTGACCCCAGTCACTCCTAAAAGTGTAGAGAAAAGCACTTTTGGGGCACCTTTTCCCATAATACCCTAGTCCTTTTGTGACTCAAGACTCAGGTGGAAGTAGATAAGCAGAAATGGGTAACTTTGGGCCAAAGTTAGGGCTAAAGGTAGATCTAATTTTGCTCTTGGTTATAGGAACACCTCCTGAGGAATCATTAATGGTATTTATTGAGTGCATACTGTATGCAGAGTCCTGTGTTATGTGCTTGGGAGAGCACAATACAACAGGATTGGTTAACGCATTCCCTGCCCAGTAGGTTCCTACAGTCTAGAAGGACACCTTGGCTCTCTTTCTGAGCCTTGTGCCGTGATTGTTAGCAAAAAATATATAGTATTTTTTGATGGGGTGGGGTGGGTCCAGGAAGGTCTGAAAAGGGTTTCAGAAAGAAGATCTACTTGGAGAGTGGGGCAGAGAAAAGGAAAAAAGAGGCGAAAGAGCAAAAAGGGGAAGGGAAAAAGAGTTGTGAGAATGGAGATGGGTTAGACAGTAAGAAGAGAGAAACAGGGGGAGAAGGGGGAAATAGGGGAAAAAAACCTGAAAAAGGGTAGAGGGTTGAGCTGGTAGAATACTTTCCCCTTTTCTGTTACTGGTTTACTGCTGCCTCTACTACCTGTAAGTCCTGTCATCCATTGCTAAGAATTCAATCTGCTCTAGGAGGGGTGGGGGGCTAGGAGCAGCCACTCACATCCAGGTGTCAGATAGTAGCAAATGGCAGAAGCTGCAGCTGCCCAGTCACATCAAAACTGGCCCTTCTGAGCTGTGGAAGGGAGTTTCCAGTGTGGCTGAAAGACACATGTTTCTGGTTGTGCCATAAATCTCTGTCAATGATGTGGAAGGGGCCAGTTTGTTTCGGGCTTTTCAGCTGAGAGTCAGAACCCCAAAAGAGTGTGACTCTCCTACTTGATGTAAGATGTCTCCTCATCTCATGGTAAGAGGCCCTTTCCTGGACGTGGAGTGGAAATTGATGTTCCATGCAATTCCAGTCAATAAATAAGGTAAATTGAACACCCACCTTGGGAATAGCACTATGCTAAAAGCTTGGGAAAGAACCGCTGTCTTAGAAAACATGATCTCTGCCATTAAGGAGTTTACAGTATAGCAAAGGAGACAAAAGCAAAATAAAAACAGAATAATTTTACAGAAAAGAAGCTGATAGTTGTGGGAGAATAGAAAGATGGATATGTGACTAAGTGCTTAGATAGCAGAAAATGTAATTCTATATGTACAAAAATGCTACAGATGGTTGTGAGTGCAAATGTGCTGAGGTTGTAACTGGGAGGATATAACCTGGGGAAAAGAAAAACTAAATTGTGGAGAGCCTCTCGAAGGATGTGGGATTTCAGAAGGGCTTTGAAGTTGGGGAAAAATTGTGGTTTGGCAGATTCGAAGGGGAAGGGAATTTCAGGCAGATGGAAGAGTGTGAACAAGGAGTCGGAGGTGGGAGGGTTAAGGTCAAGGCATAGTGGGTAGGTTAGTGTGGGAGGATGAAGAGTACAAGCTGGGGTGTAGTGCATGAAGAGAGTGGATAAGTTAGAGGGAGAGAACGGACTGTCTTAAAGGCAAAAATGGTCAGGAGTTTCTCCTCGGTGCAGAAAAGAGGAGATTTTTTGAAATGAGGCAATGTGCTCAGAGCAACATTTTAGAAAAATGAGCTGGGCAGCAGGGTGAAGTATAGACTGGTTGCAGGGAGTCCAGTGAAGAATCTAGAAAGACCAGCAGTCTAAATGGGATGTGATGAGTCCCTGGAGCAAAAGGGTAGCTATTTGGAGAAGAATGGGTAGAGCTAGGAAATATGATGGAGGTAAAACTAACAGCATCTAGAAACAGACGGAATATGAGAATTTAAAAAAAGAGATAGGTGTCAAAAATGATATCAAAGTGGTTGGCTTCAGAGGCATGGGGGATAGTTGTGTTCTCAACTAGGATGGGAAAGCTAGATGGAGAGGATTTGGGAGGGAAAATGTGGAGTTTTTGACATGTTAATCTTAAGGATAAAGAGGACACCTTTGTGGAGATGTCCTGGAGACAAGAGGAAGTGCAAGATTCTGAAGAAGACAAGAGGCCAGGAGTTAGCAAGAGAGATTTGGGGAGACATCTACATAGAGGTGATAGGAATCAAATGGTTAACTGGTCAAAATCAAGAGGACTGTCAAAAAAAAAAGCCCAACCTAATCTTGTTGAATATAAACAACTTGAGTCCAAGCATAGTTTGATAGCCAAGTACATATGTCATTATCTTTCAAAGACAGATTCTTCCCATAGTCAGGGTATATGTCCAACTATATTGCTTGGCATATAAAGTGAATCTTATTAGATTCCACTGAGAGTACTGTGAAGAAAAACAGAAATTCTAAATGACAAAAGGTTGTCTGATCTTTTACCTCTGGGAATAACAAATTCATAAACTGCTTATAAGTCATTTGTCAGCAAAATATGTAGTTATCCTAGTCATCTTTACCAAGCTCACATGGTTGTTAGACTTCTATAGTCCATCCTCACTTCTCTTTTCACTTAATTTTGTGCACATCATATTTCTTCACTGACAGTGTTGAAACAGTGGTTGCCAACTGAATTAATTTGAAAACCGATTTTAAAGCCGCCAGTGTTTAAGCTGAAATATTTTTGCAGGTATTTGCCTTTTTCAAATATTTGAATTTTGCCATGTGGAGGGAAGTAAACGTATTATAGCTACTTTTAGGCATGCTTTTATTGCATTCAAATCTCATGAAGTTTCTAAGATCAACACACTAGTTTTTTGAAAACTCACTAGGAGAAAGAGTTTCTTCTTTTAAAAAATGAAATGAAGACTGGATCACTTTCTTGCCAAATGCAGGTTTTAAACTTATCTGAAAAATGCACCAGAAAAAGTTCCTATCTCAAATATGGTTTGGAGCAAGTTTTCACTCAGAAAGTGACGGAAAGTAGACAGGATAGGAGCGTTGGTTAGAAAGTAATACCTCCTAATTGTAATCTCTCGTCACTTCACACCATCAGGAGTTGGCAAAAAAAAAAAAATCCTCTGAAACACTTAAATCTTCCGCTCTGATTCCTGAAGGTGTAATGAATCTGGCAAATGGAAGTAAAGAGACATTTTCCCAGAATGGCTACAAGTGGGCCTGTAGGCCAAAATGGGTGCATACAAATGGTCTCATTTGCTCAGTCATCTCCAGGACTGGCCAACCTTTGTCAACTCTTTGGTTATTTTTAGCTTGGGACCCTGGAGCCAGGTCTGATTGGCCAGTATCTTCTCTGCCGCCTCAATGTCTAACCTGTCTCCATGACTTGGATCCTTGGGGTAAATCAGGGAAGTTAAGATTCAGGTCCAGGTTCAGCCTGGTCCAGCTAAATTGATCCTTTTTTATTTTTTAGTTGCAATCAGTGCTGAAACTAAAAGAAAAAGAATTTCATCACAACACCCATGATGTAATTCAAGTTCCATTGTGCACGCAGAGTCATGTTTGATGCTTGGTCAACGGCTGGGTGTCCCAGCCCCCCTACCCTCCCACCACCCTTCCAATTGTTAAACAGGGGACAGAAACACCCTGGAAATACCCCTTTCCTCTCTGTCCATCTGCTCCCTGGTGGTTCAACCATTAGCCTGGAGGGAGCAGGGTCATCAGTTAGGACTGCACTGTGGCTATTGGGTTGGGCTGGCTCCTCCCTTCCTGCTCTGATCTGAAGTCTCCTTCCTCCTCCTTGAAACACCCCACCCTGGTTCCAGCTCCCATGGTGGGCAGAGGGCAAGGAGATAGGAGAAAATGAGCGAGTGGGCCACTGTCGCCTCTTTTCCTAGAAACCAGATTCGGCATGTGGTAGGGATCTGGGAGTGGCATAAGCACTGGGTTGGCTATGTTGGTCATTCTGAGTTGTGCTGGTTTTAATCCTAGTGGTGTTCCCTCCTTATGGATATCCAAGGAAGTGTTGGTTGTATCAAGTCTATTGCCATTTCCTGCCTCCAGGTGATGATGATAATTATGGTATTTAAGGGTTTACTATTTGCAAGGCACTGTACTAAGCACTGGGATGGATACAAGCAAATCAGGTTGGACCCCAGTTCCTGTCCTCAGTGGGGCTCACAGTCTCAATCTCCATTTTACAGATGAGGTAAGTGAGGCCCAGAGAAGTGAAGTGACTTGCCCAAGGTCACACAGCAGATGAGTGGTGGAGCGGGGATTAGAACCCATGACCTTCTGACTCCCAGGCCCATGCTCTATCCATTACACCATGCTGCTTCTCCAACTCTGGACTCAGAGTCTAGCTCTGGTTGCTGGTGACCCAGAGACAGGAGGGACTAGGGGTGGGGCTTGTTACAGCCTTCCTCTGGCTGTGGGGGCTGTCACTGCCGACGTGGTGGTGGGACAATTTTCATACTGGTACGGCTGTTCAGGGACTCTACATTTTATTGGAGAAGAATTCCAACCCACCCCAGCCTGGTCCAACATTGGTTCAGTTGGTTTTTGCAGCTAGAGTGAGCGGAGTGAGTTCTAGCTATTAATACTATATGTCTGCCTACAGGCTTTAGATAAACCTTGGGAATTGGGGTTTGGCCCTGTAAGGCTGAATGATTGGGGTTTGGCCCATCTTTCTTTAATGTGGGTGTTATATACCCTGCATTAAGAAAAATTTACTCTCTATTTTCTCCCCAGCACTTCCACTGCATCATGAAGTAGCTTGGCCTGCTGGAAAGAGCCCCAACCTAGGAATCAAGTGAAACTGTGTTTTAATCTTGGCTCTGCCACTTGCCTGCTGGGTAAACTTAAGCAAGTCATTTAACTCTCTGGCCTCTGTTTCCTTATCTGTAAAATGGGAATTAAATACCTGTTCTCCCTCCTGTTTAGACTGAGGGCAATGTAGGAAGGGGTCAGTTTCTGCCTGATTATCTTGTATCTGCTCTATTGCTTAGTACAGTGCTTAGCACCTCATAAGTGCTAACCAAATATCATCATCATCTATCTCTTTTCTCCACCCATACAGTGGGCACCCTGGTATAAGCACTCATATCCCAGCTAGACCACTGTATCTGTCATTTTGATGTTTTCCCCACCTCCTGTCTCTCTCTTGCTTCAGTCCATGCTCCCCCTTGCTACCTGCATCATGTTCCTAAATCGTAGCTCAGTACATTTTCTTCCCCACTCAAAAAAAAGAAAAAGAAGAAAAAAACCCCAAAACAAAACTTCTAGTGGTTTCCCATCTCTCTCCACTCCAAAATTCTACTTACCATTAGCTCTATCTTACAGATCAGCTGTCCTCACCAACTATTTCCCTGATCAACCTCTTTGCTCTTCCCAAGCCTACTTCCTGTGTCCCATTTCATGTCACCAGCCTCCAACCTCTTGTTCACACTGGCCTCAGATTCCTGGTCTGCAACTCCCTTTTCCCACACAAATCTGCCAAACATCAGCCTTCTAAAACCCCACCTCTTCCAACTAGCCTTCCCCAATTAATTCCCAACTCCCTGAATCAGACCAACCCAACTCCCACCTCTAGGACTCAGGTATTTATTTATGTCCAGATATTCAAGTGAAAATTCAGCTTTTTCTGATTCCATTGTTGGTAAATACTTTTATGTCATTCTGCCCCGTTAGAGTGTAAGCTCTTTGTGGACAGGAAATGTCATACTTCTGTTGTATTTTCCCAAGTGCACAGAGCATTACACTCACTAAAATACTGAATAAATACCACTATTCTTATCTCTACTACTATTGAGCATACTCATCTCTTGTAAGCCCAACCCAACCACACTGTAACCACTCCAGGGCCAACCAAAGGTCATCTCCTGGATCTCCAGTCTGTGTCTCAGAAGTTCAGACCAGGCCCTGTGGCAGGGCTTAGCCTGACCCAGAAAGCATGGGCTTTTCTGAGCAATCTGCACTTATCTAAATTCAAAATTAGAATTGTCACAAGGCTCCCTGATAGGATAAACAAATGATCTGGCTAGGCTAGCTGATTTAGAATACAGTTAAGGTCTTGCTGTTCAAGAGCAGCTTTTGCCTTCATGATTTTATTAAAACACGTGGTTTCTGAGGCTACAAAGTGTCAGAAGACCTAGATTCTCCTTCCTGCCTATTTTACTGATTCAAGAGTCTCTGGTCACCGAACCCTGTTGGAGTTTCTGCCTGTAGGATTCAGGATATTTTCTTGTCTCAAGCCTTGTGTTTGTAATAGCGTCCCTATTTTTGCCAGTTTGGAAGCATGAAGTCCAGGATATTTATGTGGCTAACAATGAAATCTTTGGACCTCACCAGAAATAGAAAAATAAATATTGCCTCTAAGGTACCTAACAAATCCTTTTTTTAAGTATCACTTGACTTTTAGAAGGAGAAATGCATTTACAGCTGAGTATCAGTCAATAACATAGGGGCATTCCCCAACCAGTAAGGTAGAGTGAGGTAATCCTTTTAGGCTGTCTCAGGGCTATTTACCCCACTTATTTCTATTTTCAGCTTGACAACAGATTAGGGTGAGTCCATAGTTTATCACTATGAATTGGCCATGCACTTTGACAAACCTCTATGAGGCACTGTGTTTTTTTGAATAGGAACGATAAAATCCTCAAATGAAGATGGTTTTTAGCTGCGTCACATAAGACCTGAACAGAATCAAGCCTCTCTGAGTAAAGAGGTTTCCTTCCGATAAGCTGCCTTGACAGGAAATAGGGCTGCACTTATATAGTCAACACAAGGCAGTGGAAACCATACTTATTTTTCAAAGGAAATTGTTCTGGGCTGCTGGAAGGCTCAGGGGATTAATAGTGGGATGAAGGAGCTTTCACCTCTTTTTTTTTTTTTTTTTAAAGATTGGATCTTCTCAGCAGTAATTCAGTCATTTTCATCTGAATTGTTTGAGTAATTGTGGTTGGGTATACCCAGGTCTAGTTACTGAAGCTTTCATTTGCTGCTGTTCAGGTCAATCCAAAGTAGATCAAACACACATTTTTATTTGTCAAACATCCCTTTCATGTTCAGTCCTCTATACTGCTAAAGTGTGCATTTGATTAGGTCCTTATTAATTTGTTCCTGGCAGTGCATCTTCAATTTCCAACAGAGACTTAAATTTGGAAATAGTGGCAGTTTGGCTGGAGGAGGGAAAAGGCAGGGTGGGACTACCTCCTCTCAACAGGCTGGTCAAGTTTGGGCTTCTTGGCAGAACTTGTGGAGCGAGCTATTAGGGGATTGATGACATATCATGTGACATCCCTGGGGGTGGGGCTAGGGGTGGGGAAGAAAGGCGCTTTATTTCTTTTCTTATTATACTTTCTTTCTTTCATTATTTCTTTTCTCCTGCCAGAAAAATCCAGTCACCCTGGGGGTTATTAGGCAAACATCCACGTTTTCACTGAATCACCATGACCCTCAAGACAGACCAAGTTAATGCTTCAAAGTGGAAATCATCTTATGCAAATTATCCAGATAATTTCAGCCTTGTAATATAGTTTGGCTTCATCACTTAATAGTTTTAGGAAAAAGTTTTGGGGACTTGAAATATCAGGATGATTCAAGCCACAACATAGTTTAGGTTTCACTTACCCAGATAATTTACATAGGGCGCCTCATACCATGTATTTCACTGAAGGAAGTTTCAGCAGCTGTCATGTATGATCTTACAATATAAACACTGTACTAGATGCAGGCTCTATCCTGAAGCAGTAAACCTCTTGAGGCCTCTTTTAGCCCTTTGGTTCTATGATTGATCTGTGACTGAATGAACTAGAAGACTCAATACTCTTCATGAAATAGTTAAAAAATGATTTTTTTTTTTAAAGCAACCATTTGCAGTTCCAGAAATAAAGTTTTTTTAATGGTATCTATTAAGCGCTTACTTTGTGTCAAGCACAGTTCTAAGCTCTTGAGCAGATACAATTTAATCAAGCCAGATACAGGCTCTGTCCCATGTGAGGATCGCAGTCTAATTAGGAGGGAGAACAGGTATTGAATCCCCATATTATAGTTGAAACTGAGGCACAGAAATTGAGTGACTTGTCAAAGGTCAGACAGCAAGTGGCAGAGCTGGGATAAAAATCCAGATCCTCTGGCTCCCAGGCATGTGCTTTATCCAATAGGCCACACTGCTTCAGTTAGTCAATCATATTTATTGAATGCCTACTCTGTGCAGAGCACTGTACTAAGTGCTTGGAAAAGTACAACAATGAACAGACACATTCCCTGGCCAAAATTAGTTTACAGCCTAGAGGAGGAGATAGACATTAATATAATACATGTGGTGATGGTATTTCCCAGATGAGCCTTGGTTCTGAGACTTCAGTTCTGAAAACTTACGAGCAGGAGTTAATCTACAAGGCTAGCCACTGTACTATGCACTGGGGTATTTAGAAGCTAATCAGGTTGGACACAGTCCCTGTCCATAGTGGGCTTATTGTCATAATCTCCATTTTACATATGAGGAAACTGCGGTACAGAGAGGTTAGGTTACTTGCCCAAGGTCACACAAAAGGCAAGTGGCAGAGCCAGGATTAGAATCCAGGTCTTTAAGACTCCTAAACCCATTCTCTAACCATAGGCCAAGCTGTTTCTCCTACTGGGTCATGGAGAGTAGTGGGAGAGGAGGGGCACAGCACATCACAAATCATTTTACATCCAGGAAACATTTATGGTCTAAGTGACTGCGGTCTCGAGTCGAAATCATGCCGTAGCCCAGAAGATGGTTACCTCAGTAGCTGCTACCGTCTTCGGTGGCCATGTTAGCCAAATATGTTCAAGAATACCATTGGGCGTGGTCATGTCATGGAACTGCCCAGGCTCTTTGGTCAGACACCTTCGCCATTTATGGTACTCCCTGCTCAGGCAGCACCAGAAGGAGCTCAGAACCAGAACTGGGCTCCTTCCAGTGGATCAACAGCAAGGCTCCCAATCAATCAATGGTTATTTATCGAGTGCTTAGTGAATATGGAACACTCAAACGACAGATCTAATATCACCCTCATCCTCAGATAATATTAGCAGGGTAGCTCTTTGGGATATTAATCTGATAACAGAAGGATGAAAGGGTTATCAGATGAAGATCTGTTGGAAGCTGTTGAAATTTCCCTTTTTTCAGTAGAAGTGTGAATTAAGTTTGAAGGCAGGAAAGATTGGAAACACACTTGGGCTGGTATTCTTCACTTATGAATCTGTAAAATATTTAATTTATCTGGATTGACATCTATTGCTCAAGGCTTGTGAATCTTCATGATGATGATGGTGGTGGAGTCACCTAGCCAGAGCAGTAGCTGAGTCTTAATTCTGAAACTTCAGGATGAAGAAATCCTATAGAGGAATTAATTCCAGTAAAAGTGGCTTTCACAGCACCAGTGGCTATCTGTTCCCACTGGGGCACGGAGTGCAAGCTGGAGAAAGAGCTTGGGCCTGGGGATCAGTGGACCTGGGTTCTAATGCTGGTTCTGCCACTCGCCTGTTTTGTGACCTTGGGCAAATCACTTAACTTCTCTGTGTTTCCATTTCCTAATCTGTAAAATGGGGATTCAGTACCTGTTCTCCCTCTTAGAATGTGAGGCCCGTCTGGGCCTGGGACTGTGTGACCCAACTATCTTGCATCTACCCTGGTAGTTAGTATTGTGCTTGAGGTGAAGTAAACACTTAACTAATACTACAGGTGTAATTATAGGTGGGCAGGATGTAGCTTATTCATTTAATTGTATTGACTGAGTGCTTACTGTGTGCAGAGCAGTGTACTAAGCTCTTGGAATGTACAATTCAGCAACAGATAGAGACAATCCCTGCCCAACAACAGGCTTTTTAATGGCCAAAGTGATCTCATTAAAATCCGATGCTGTGCTGCAGTGCTCTGACCTGGCAGTCAATTGCCTTGGTAGCTGCTCTGATCTTTTGCTGCCGATGTTACTCTGAGATTTTTCAGGATTCCTCCTGGGGCTGTCCCCTTCACATGAAGTCTCTAGGTGGTTCTTCAGTCAAAATTCACCTCTCATGGCAAAAGCCCCTACTGGTTGACCTGGACTGGAATCCAGGTCTCCTGATTCCCAAGGTAGTGCTCTGCATGGCATCAGCTAGTAAGTTATATGAACTGTGAATGTATATTTAGTAACTGATCTAATTCTTGGTCATTATGGGTCCAAGTGTGGACATCTGATCCAGGCTCAATGGCATAGCCACTTAGAAATATGACAAAAGGGAGGAAAGCTGTGCAAATCATAAAAATGTTAAAGGGGGGGAAAAATATCTCCAATCAGTGGATTTATTAAGCACTTGCTGTGGAACGAGCACCGTACTAACTGCTTGGGAAACTACAGTACAACAAAGTTGATAGACAAAATTCCTGCCCCCAAGGATTTTTTACTCTACATAATAATCTATATATAATTTCTGGTTATACATAGATCAATCCAATCTATATAAAAGGAAATGCACATCTATCATAGCAAAAATAAACTTTCCCTCTTACTCTTAAAGAGGTCTAATGATAAATTTTGAAAGGTTCCATATAAACTGCATTAGGTACTCAGCAGTTAAAAATATTTTCCTCAGGGTGATTTGAATAACAAATATAAATGCAAGATGGAACTTCTGCATATGTTGAGGTATTTTTGACTGAGCACGGATTTGCAAAATATTAGCTTTACAAGAAAAGTCAGGGAGAGATTACGTTAGCAATTGCTCATGGCTGACCAGCTTCTTAGTTATTAATTCAAATGTCCTTCCTATTTGCACTATAAAATGACTTCAAACAGTTCATGTCTCCTTTTATCCAAAGAAAAATTGGCCTCAAACCAAAATCAACAGCAGTAGCTGGAGGAAGCCAAATTTTACAGAAATGTTAGATAACTCTACTATTAATTTTCTTTGAGCAAATTCCCTTTAAGATCCTCACAGATACTTTTGCCAGTTTCTGAATCTTCACCTCGGAAATCGCTATCCATCAAAATTATTTAAAATAAAAATACTTTCTTCTTGATCAGCTCAGACTCTCTCTAACCGATGTGGAAGAGAAAGCATGTGTGATATGAGGAAGGGTTCTCACAGATTTGTGGTATTCATTTAAACCCTGAGAACAACCGAAAGTTAGAGTCTTCGGCGTTAAGTTCCTTTCATTTGTACAGTTCCTCAGGCTGATAATGTTTTCTTTTCCCTCTTATTCAATCAGTTCTCTTTTTTTTTTTCCACTGTGTTCAGCCAGAGTTCAATTGCTGATTCCCGAATGGTTATCTTTGTCAGTTTCTAAACATTTCAAGTAAAAGTTAAGCTCTGTTTCATTCATTGAACAGTCTTCCAGAAGGAAATCAGAAAGTATATTTGGAGGAAATCAAGGAGCAGAAGTTCTATATAGATCTGTTGCATAAGCCATAATCACTTGCATATGCAAGTGTCCCTACTCAGTTTGAGGAATGCAATTAAACATCTAATTAGGTTGAAAATGCAATTGCATGCTTCATTACTTGATTGCAGATACAGGCTTACATTTTCTCCATTTTCCTTGATGCATTAAAAAAAAAGGCTCTGAGGTTGAGCCAGTGGACATGTACAAGGCAAGTATGCTCAGTACTGCCATACCACATGTTTCAGAACCCATTCCGGCTAGAACAAAATGGGAAAATGAGAGAATATTCTTTTGGCTACAGATGTATGTTTGCATATTGCTTAACAGTGTGGAAGTGCACATTTGTACAGGGCTGGGCATGGGGGTACTGCAGTATGAGTCTTTATGTGAAGTTCTGCAAGAATGCAATCCCTGCATTGTAGGAGAGCTGGGCAAATAGGTTTGGTCACTTGCAAAGAGCCCTTTTCACATGGGCAACAAAGTGAATTTTTCTGAAAATTTTTCCTGTGTATACCTCCTTTATTCATTCAATAGGATTTATTGAGCACTTACTATGTGCAGAGCACTGTACTAAGCGCTTGGAATGTACAAATCGGTAACAGATAGGGATAGTCCCTGCCCTTTGATGGGCTTACAGTCTAATCGGGGGAGACAGACAAAAACAATAGCAATAAATAGAATCAAGGTGATGTACATCTCACTAACAAAATAAATAGGGTAATGAAAATGTATACAGTTGAGCGGACGAGTACAGTGCTGAGGGGAGGGGAAGGGAGAGGGGGAGGAGCAGAGGGAAAGGGGGGAAAAGAGGGCTTAGCTGAGGAGAGGTGAAGGGGGGTTAGAGGGGGAGCAGAGGGAAAAGGGGAGCTCAGTCTGGGAAGGCCTTTTGGAGGAGATGAGCTTTAAGTAGGGTTTTGAAGAGGGGAAGAGAATGAGTTTGGCGGAGGTGAGGAGGGAGGGCGTTCCAGGACCGCGGGAGGATGTGGCCCAGAGGTCGACGGCGGGACAGGCAAGAATGGGGGACGGTGAGGAGGTGGGAGGCAGAGGAGCGGAGTGTGCGGGGTGGGCAGTAGAAAGAGAGAAGGGAGGAGAAGTAGGAAGGGGCAAGGTGATGGAAAGCCTTGAAACCTAGAGTGAGAGTGTTAGAGAAGCAGCGTGGCTTAGTGGAAAGAGCACGGGCTTGGGAGTCAGAAGTCATGGGTTCTAATTCCGGCTCCGCCACTTGTCTGCTGTGTGACCTTGGGTAAGTCACTTAACTTCTCTGTGCCTCAGTTACTTCATCTATAAAAATGGGGATTAAAAAATGTGAGCCCCACATGGGACAGTCTGATTACCCTGTATCTACCCCAGCGCTTAGAACAGTGCTCAGCACAGAGTAAGCGTTTAACAAATACCATAATTATTATTAATTATTATGAGTTTGATTTCAGCAGAGCGAGCACTTGAATTTTAAGTTTATAGCAGTGATTTAGCAGAATGGATTGCTTTAGAATAAGAGGCTAGTTTTCATCTAGTTCTTAGGATACTTGCATATCTTTGTTCACTGTGCTCTTTGGGAATCAGTAAGTTTTGAACATACTTTGTTTAGCCAAGAAGCCAAAGGAAATTGGTGGTTGTCTTGGTGAGCATTTCTGTAGTTGGTGGAGATTTTACAGGATGAAAAGTTTGACCATCTCTTGCCACTATACCCTTTGAGCTGGGTCCCTTTCTCCTTAGAGCACGATTTCACCACAACATGGCAACTTTAAATGCACAAAGTAAATTGGTAATAATGTCTTAAACTGGCATCCTTAGGTGGTGTCCAAGAAACCCCCACTCTTACTCTCCCCCTCTTCATCCCTTCCATCCATTCTCACATTATCCCATGGTTCTTAAAACTTATCCACCCCTTGCAACTGTACTCTTAAAAACTTTTTCCCCATTTCCCTGCATAACCAGCACTCTCCATTTCTCCCAGGTCCTCCTGAGCCTGTCCTCTTCGCTCTCTAGCTACAGCAGTTGACCGCTTTCCTAAATTGCATCCTCTTCTTCTGAGCTGGCCAAAGCCATGGGGATGTGGCCAGCCTGGATGTGTGTTTGGGGACAGCCAGGCAATTCCCTTCTAGGCCTGATGGACTCAAGTGACTTTGGTGGGCCCAGACCACAAGGTGGGTGTGGAAGTGAAACAAGGCCAAAAAATGTTTATAAGTGAATCTGGATGGCATGGAGGAAGAGGAAGATAGCAGGGACACTGCAGGGAAAAGAGGAAGATTCAGGGGCATGTTGGGGAGCACTTACGGGGCTTCATCAAAACTGAAAAAGTATAAGTAGTGGAGGATGTTGGGTAGAGGAGAGGAAACTTTGAATGATGGAAGGGAAGGGGGGTGGGAGGGTGACGGGGGAGAGGGGAACAGGATTGGTGAGGGGGAACAGCTGCCATCCAGGGAAGCCACATGGGACAACATGTATCGATGTAATTGTTGCCAGGCTCCTGCCTGCCCATAGTGAGGACCACTGGGAATTGCAAAGGTGGAAGGAAGAGGGATATTTCAGGGAAGGGCAAATGTTGGTCGGATGTGGGCTCTGTGAGACCCACTGCCTTGAAGTATATTTCCCTATCTGGTTCCTGTCCCCATCAACATCAGAGAGAGCCAGTATGTCTGGAGCCCTTTATGGTGGACTGATTAGACTGTAAGCCCGTCAAAGGGCAGGGACTGGCTCTATCTGTTACCAATTTGTACATTCCAAGAACTTAGTACAGTGCTTTGCACATAGTAAGGGCTCAATAAATACTATTGAATGAATGAATGATTGGGGAGCCAGTGGCTGGTTTGGCAGCCTGGAGAAAGCTGGGTTCTGTTTCTGCCCTTAACCTGCTGGGAGAAGCAGGAGAAGAGGGCAGCAGTGGCTTTGCCTGAGGGCAGAGCCAAGAAAGAACGGAGGTCTCCCTTCTAAATTGTATAAGACTCATAAGGGCACGGATCCTATCTATCAGCTCTATTTTACTGTGTCAAGTGCTTAGTGCAGTGTTCTGCATGGGAAGCAGAGTGGCCTTGTGGAAAGAGTATGGGCCTGGGAATCAGAGAACCAGGGTTCTAATCCTGGCCCTGCCACTTGTCCGCTGGGTGACCGTGGGCAGGTTACTTAATTTCTCTGTTCCTCAGTTAACTCACCTGTAAATTGGGGATTAAGACTGTAAATCCCACATGGGACATTGTGTCTAGCCTGGGTAGTTTGTATCTACCCCAGCACTTAGTACAGTGCCTGGCACATAGTAAGTGCTTAATAAATACCATTTTTAAAAAAGGTAACTCTGCAGTAAATCAATCAATGATATTTCCTGAGCATTTACTGTGTGCAGAGCACTGTGGTAAGCATTTGGGAGAGCACAATGCAATAGAGTTGTTACACACTTTCCATGCCCACAGTGAGTTACAGACTAAATACCACTGATGGATTGATATGGCATAGAGTGGAGAAGGGAGAGAGGAGAGCGGCAGATATAGGGGACAATCCTCAGATTTACCTCTCCTCCAAAATACAGAGTAGAACAATAGTCTTGCCCCAATTAGTCTATGAACCTTCTTTGCTCACATGCCCATGGATACTCCCTCCCTCTCTCCCTTGTCCCCCTCTCTCCTCTTCCTACCTTCCCACCCCACTTCCTTCCCTCCAAGGAATGTTGTAATGAAAGAATGATGTGGAGATGCTTTGGACATTTTGGAAAAAGCCCATATGAATTGAAATCATTATTATCATCATTGTTTTTACTTAGCAAAAGTCTCCAAATTTCCATTCTCCTGAATTAATGTTGGGTAGCAGTGTTTGCATAGAATGGGGTATGTACCATACCAACACTACACCTCTGTTGGGGAGAAGCAGCATGGCTTAATGGAAAGAGCACAGGCTTGGGAGTCAGAGGTCCTGGGTTCTAATCCCAGCTCCGCCACTTGTCAGCTATGTGACTTTGGGCAAGTAACAACTTCTCTGTGCCTGTTACCTCATCTGTAAAATGGGGATGAAGACTGTGAGCCCCTTGTGGGACAACCTGATCACCTTGTAGCCCCCCAGTGCTTAGAACAGTGCTGTGCACATAGTAAGTGCTTAATAAATACCATCATTATTATTAATATTATTGTAAGCTCATTGTGGGCAGGGACTGTGTCTGTTCATTGTTATACTGTGCTTAGGAGAATACAGTGCTAAGTACAATGCTCTGCACACAGTAAGGGCTCAAATTTCAATTTATTACTACTACCTGCAGAATTCTCCAGGATCTAGTGCCCACCACTCCCTCTACCCCCACCAGGACAGTAGCAAGACATACTGAGGTAACATGGTTCCCAGAACCCAGGATATCTATCAACACAGCGCAGGAGCCTCAGGCTTTCTTCACCCACGGTTTTTTTCCATTCAAGCTTTTCAGCCCCAAACCATGTGCAGACTGTAGGGTTGGAGAGTGGAGGTGAGAAAGTGGGAGAGCAGAGAAGGAAGTTGGAATTTCATCAGACTACGTTAATTTGGCCAAATTTGGATTCTTTTCGGACATTCAGCTGAACTTGGAGTGGAGCCCATATGCCATTCTATCTTACTATTCACTCTGGAAGAGGTGTTCAAATATATTTCCAGGGTCTGAAACCAGTGTGGTCTCTCGAGAAGCTACAACTGGTGCTGGAGGGATTTTAAACTATAGGGATAGAATAGAATTCCACTGCAACAAAAGAAGCAAACAAAAAGTCCATTCTGCTCAGATTGTCCTCCAACTTAATCCACAAAGGCAAATTCAGAATCAGGGATGAAATTCTATCTCCCAGACAGTGAGAACATGACACTTCAGATCAGCAGAGATTGAAGGGGTTACGTTATAGCTGGCTGTTTTGAATAGCTACCCAGGAGAGGGCCTTTCCTGGCAAATGGTGAGTGCCCACAACACCCACTAAGTCCCTGACTCTCTGCTCCTCTGTATATTTATCCTTTGCCAGGTCTCCTTTTCATGCCCTGCTGACTCTGTGTATGGTTCAATTTCCCCTCAGGGAACTGAGCCTGCGCTGTATTGCTATGGCTCCTAGGTCCCGGGCAACCAAACAAACCCTCTGCATACTGATCTGCCCTGTTCACTACTAGAGTGTGTGTCCAGAGTTACTGTGAAGCAAAAGGGTTTTGTGGCGGTTGCGGCAAAGTCTGTAACTTGTTTTAATTGCCAGGGATCTGATTAATTCAGGTGGTCCTGAAAAAAAGTAAAAACCACTGTGACAGTACACATTTAGTCCAGTAATTTTTTTTTCCCCCATTTACAGCAAAAGCCCTATGCTGCTGCTGTTTAATTAAAAATTTCCTCATTAGGGTTTAATTTTGCTTTTTATTGTTCTCTTTCCCAATCAAAGTGTCCTGATTCTGCAATTCTCCCCTCCCCCCATCCATCAGGGTGTCTTTCTTTTGTCTTTGGGAGGGGCTGCTTCTCTTTAGCTCTCTTCTACCTTTCCCTTTTCGTCTTTTAAAATATGACCTGTTGCTGACTTCAGTTGTTTCAATCTTGCTCTAAGTTCTTTGTTTTCATATCACTAACAACCCTCATGACACTGCTCTTGGAGTTGTATTTCCCTCTGAAACAGGAAACAATGATCATGAATAAAGTATAAATGCTTTCCCCAGGAAGACTCTGTGACTGGGTTGATTGACTGAACACAATCACTCCACATGCCCAACACTCACACCTTCTCTATCTTTTGCTTTTCCTTGGTTAATATTGGTTATCCTGGGAGTCTACCAGTTTCTAACAGTAATAACTGTGGTATTTAGTAAGAGTTTTCTATGCACCAACTACTGTATTAAGTCCTGAGGAAGATAGAATTGAAGTAGATTAATCACCATTCCTGTCCCACGTGGGGCTCACAGTCTAAGTGGAAGGCAGAACAGGTAATTAAATCCCCATTTTACAGATGAGGAAACTGAGTCACAGAGAATTTTAAAGACTTGCTCTCAGAGTCGCATAGTAGGCAACTAGTGGAGCTGGGATTAGAACCCAGGTCTTGTGACTCCCAGGCCCACGGTCTTTCCAGTAGGCCAAGCTGCTTCTGCTTTTCAGTGGCCAGTGCTTGAATGGTCACTTTGATACTCTTAACCCAAGAATATTTTAAAAGCTTTTTTTTTTTCCAGAATGAGGTTTTATAAAGGATCTTTTACATTTTTTTTTTTTTTTTTAGTTTGCCAGAATGAACTTTTATTGCTGGTCAGGGGCCAGTCCGGGAATCGTTCGGGAGCCAAATCATTAGGTGTTCCCTGCTTACACTGCACATACATCAGGCTTATCACATAGAACTCTGTCTCCAGCTGGTTTAAAATGTAGGTGGTGCCAGTGGGCAGCAGCTGTTACAGATCGGAGGAGAGGGAGAGAAGACAGTGGGGACTTTTTTAGGGAATGAGAGGTCACACAGGAGGCTCCTAACTGTCTAATATGCCCTTCCCTTCTCTAGCTGTATGTGGTTGACTGGTTCCCTGGAGGTCCCCCAAGGGAATCCCAAACTCCAGGCCTGCTTTGAAACCCTTCTCTTTAACCCTGCCAGGTCTCGGGCAGCTCAGAAGTGGTTCTTCTAACACCTGGGTGCCTAAAGGCTTAGTCATCCTGCAAATAATGAATAATTCATACATTCATAATTCAAATATTCAGAACGATGCATAATTCAAGAAAAAAGTTCTCTATGCAAAGTCAGAAAAGGGTTTCATTGTGGGATCCTTGCTCAGTTTAGACTGTTAATTTTTCAATCTGTCCAGGTAGTTTTCTCCAAAAATTGGGGTGATGCTTTTCCCGAATAATAATAGGATTTGTGGTATTTACTAAGCACATACTATGTGCCAAGCCCTGGGAGATATAATGGAATCTATATAGATAAGCAGCATGGCCTAGTAGACAGCCCATTGGCCTGGGAGTCAGGACCTGGGTTCTAAGCCCGGCTTTGCCACTTGTCTGCTGTGTGACCTTGAACAGGTCACTTAACTTCTCTGTGCCTCAATTACCTCATCTGAAAATGAGGGTTAAGACCGGGACCCCATGTGGGACAGGGATTGTGTCTAACCTGATAAGCTTGTATCTATCCTCAACGCTTGGTAAAGTGACTGGCACATAGTTAGCACTTAATGAATACCATAAAAAATACAATCAAATCCCCTCTAGTCCCTGTTCCACGTGGGCCTCACAGTCTAAGGGGGAGGAAAAAAATGGAATCACCATTTTACAGATGAGGAAATTGCCCCACAGGTAATTGAAGTGATTTATCCAGGATCACACAGCAGGCAAATGGCAGATCCAGGATGGGAACCCAAGTTTCCTGACTCCCAGTCCAGCTCTGAATTACTTCCACTGAGCCATGCTGCTGATTCTGTGCTGGGGTTGAATACTGTGCTTTGGACCAATATGTTTCAGATGCCAAACCATACTAATGGTTACGGTAGACTCATTTGGTTTGTTTCACTGGACTTTGAGTTAGTGTTTTGTTTTGAATAGCTTCTTCTCTGTCCTCCTATTGACAAACACCTTTCAGCCATTTTGCCCGCTGGGAGTCCCCTCCAAGCCAGTCAGAGATGATTGGGATGACTCCCACTTTTATATATGTATAAAACTGAGGAATGCTGTTATAGGATTCACCTCATTTTTTCTCATCAGACATGACTGTTAATAATAACTGTGGTATTTAAATACTGTGTGCCAAGTTTATACTAAGTTCTGGGGTAGATGCAAAATAATCAGGATCCACATGGGGCTCACAGCCTAAGTAGGAGGGAGAACAAGAATTGAATCCACATTTTTGCAGATGAAGGAACTGAGGTCCAGAGAAGTTAAGTGATTTGCCTACAGTAGCACAGCAGATACATGGAAGATACAGGATTAGAATCCAGGTCCTCCGACTCCCAGGCCCATGGTTTTTCCACTAGCCCATGCTACTTCCCTTGTTTTCACCAGAACTTTAGTATGCACTGTAGTTATATCCTTCTTGAAATATGAGAAAAGATCAGTCATACACCATTCAGTTAATGCTATCTGAGAGCTTAAACTGTGTATAGAGCACCATACTATGTTCTCACAAGGAATTTACAATCTACAGTGGGAGACAGGCATGAAAATAAATTACAGATAGGGGTAATAGAGTATAAGGGTTTGTGAAAATAAGTTGTATGCCAAATCCCAAATCTTTAAATGGGGCAACAACCCTTCAAAAGCAATGTGTGACTATTTCATTTTAGAGAAGCAGCATGGCCTAAGGGATAGAACATGGACCTGGGAGTCAGAAGGATGTGAGCTCTAATCCTGGCTCCACTACATGTCTGCTGTGTGACCTTGGGCAAGGCACTTCACTTCTCTGGGCCTTGGTTACCTCATCTATAAAATGGCGATTAAGAGTATGAGCCCAATGTGGAACAGGGACTGTGTCCAACCTGACTGACTTGTATCTACTCCAGCACTTAGAACAGTGCTTGGCACATAGACCTTAACAAGTACCATTATTATTATAATTCTCTATACATCAAGGGTCCTTATCTTTAAACAGGGAATTCAATATCTGTTCTCCCTCTCCTTGAGACTGTGAGCCTCATGTGGGACAGGGACTGTGTCCGTCCTGATTATTTTGTACCTATTCCAGTGCTTGGCACATAGCAATCAAATACAATCATAATAATAATAACTACTAAGCATTGGCCCTGCCCCTCCGGGTGCTCTCAGTCTAGAATAAATTGCATCAGGATTTGGTAAAGACACTTTTGGAAAGATGAAAACAGTAGCCTGAAAACAACAAAATATGGAGAGTTCAGCAGGTCAGATGGTGAAGGGTTCCTGTGGCCACCCAAAGTCAGTCATTCATTCATTTGATCGAATTTACTGAGAACTTACTGTGTTCAGAACACTGTACTAAGTGCTTTGAAAGTACAATTCGGCAATAGAGACAATCCCTACCAAACAATGGGCTCACAGTCTAGAAGGGGGAGACAGACAACAAAACCAAACAAGTAGACAGACATAAATAGCAGCCAGTCACAAACACAGACTTCCTGAGGTAGTAAACTTTCCACTGAGCCATGCTGCTTCTCTAGCTAGTAAGTACAAAAATTATAGCAATCTGGGCTTTTTTATGATATTTAAATGCATATATTTCAGGCACTCTAAGTACTGGAGTAGATTCAAGCTACTCAGGTTGGACACAGTCCATGTCCCAAGTGGGGCTCACAGTCTTAATCCCCATTTAACAAATGAAGTAAATGAAGCACAGAGAAGTTAAGTGAGTTGCTCAAAGTCACACTGCAGAGAAGTGGCGGAGCAGAGATTAGAACTCAGGTCCTTTGGAGTCCCAGGCCCATGCTCTATTCACTACTAGACCATGGTGCTTCTCAGCCCTGGGTGGGCTCAGCATGCCTTTTTGATGTCTCACTTAAAAAAAAAAATACTGGTATTGAAAAGGTTTAAGATACATCTTGGAAATGCAGCTCAAGCCAGCTGTGTTGAAATAGCTCACTATCCACCCAGAAGCTGTGGAGGCAGTGGGGTATAGGAGCTCAAGGGGCAGAGGTGATGCCTACAGATGTTGAGGGGTGGGATCTGACACCCTAAAATCTCCCAGCTACTGCAGAGCTCCTAATAATAATAATAATTTTGGTATTTAAGCGCTTACTATGTGCTGAGCACTGTTTTAAGCGCTGGAGTAGATAAAAGGTAATCAGGTTGTTCCACGTGATGCTCACAGTCTTAATCCCCTTTTACAGATGAGGTAAGAGGCACTGAGAAGTTAAGTGACTTGCCCAAGGTCACACAGCTGACAAGTGGCCGAGTGGAATTAAAACCCAGGTCCTTCTGATCCCTAGACCATGTTCTATCCACTAAAACATGCTGTTCTGACTACATGACATTAAAATGCTCTCCCTGCCCCTGATCAATAGTCACTCCCACCTCTATACCATAGCATTTATGTACATATCTTTAAACACCACTATTTCAGTTTACCTGACATTTATTTAGATTATTCACTCCATGAAGGAAGGGATAATGTCTATTAACTCTCTTGTTTTTTCCCCCGTACGCTTAGTGTTGTGCTCTGCATAAAGTAACTGCTCATAACTATTAGCCTAGGGAAGAGTGTTTGGTGGTTTGTATTGTGGAGGCTCAATATGTTTTTTTTTCCCAGGGAATATCACTGGTTTCACACATTTTATCACACAGCTGAAATGAGCCAAAGACTAGCACTGTTCTTGAGCTTATCGCTGAATTATAGAACAGATCCTGGATGTCAAATGAAAAAAATGAACCTGGCTGAAGCTGCAATCATATAACTTTCAGGAAGAATACCATTAAAATGAAAATAATAAAATACAAACACCATTTTTAAAAATATAAAGGTTTCAGAAGGATTGTTTCCATCTCCAATTTGGGTCCAAATTGACACTAAGATTTTTGTGTTTCAGATTTTTTATGAACTGGCTAGTTTATCAATCTCTATCTGTCTTTTATGTCAGTTTTTTTTGGCCCAGCAGTTGTTGATCAGTCTGTCTCTCTGAATAGTGGTCTTCATGGCTGTGGTAATGAGGTACACTGCTACTGGAAGAAAAACACTTGGATGGAAGGAGACGCCTAAAGAATTGCTTTTGCTAAATGCCTTGTATTACCTTCTACTTCCTAGTCCGCAGAGGCACTCCATGTGCCAGTTCTTTAGAAACAGCTGGGTACTTTACTGGGAACCTGGTCACATGACCTCTTGCCCAGGAGGCTAGGCAGATTCCATCAATGCCAGTCCACAGGGTGGAGTTTTATGGACGAGGGACTTCTTGGGAGCTGGATTTTGCTAAGATTGACACCATCTTGCAAGGAGTCACTAGTCATTGCAGTTGTGATGAGGGGGTTCTTCCACCAGGCTTCCTTGCTCCCTCTTGTCTCTGCGTGTCACTGAACGAATGCTCTAAGCACCCTGTGGGAGAGGTGTCCATTTGCCCAGACTTAAACTAAGCAGTCCAGTTTTCAGCTGGTTTTCCTTTGCCTGGAATTGATCTGGAAACAGACTGATTTCTCTCTGTCATTAAATTTCTGGTGCCAGGCCTTCTGCTGCAGCTCCTGCCACCATACTCCACTGCTCAGATGCTGCTCTGGACTTCACTTGGACCTCAGTGGGGAATGTCAAAGTTTTGGAACAAATTGAGGGTTCAGGGGATTCTCCCCCCTCCGCCCAACCACCCAGGAGAGTCTTGAAACATGTGGACTGTGCATTCTTCCAGAAAATGGAACCCATAACATCATAGCCCTATACCATATGTCCTGGCATTCTGTGTGTGACTGTAAACCTCCATGGAAGCTTGTTGTAGGCAAGAATGTGCCTGTTTATTGTTATGGTGTACTCTCCCAAGTGCTTAGTATGGTGCTTTGCACACAGTAAACACTCAGTAAATATCAATGAACGTCTGGTATGGGTGAGGGCTGTCACGGCCATTCTAACTATGGGTTGACTGACTTGGATTGGAAGCTGACAGACGCTGATGTATCCGCTCATTTCTCTGTCTCTTCTATCTCTCTTGGTGGTCTGCTGGGTGTGTATTAGGTCTGGCCCTATTATAGCTTTAGAAGAGAGCGATACCTTCTACTGCTAAGTCTGTGTATTATAAATATGTATAGATGATGCACTGCAAATAGTTTCCAAAAATGAATCCTTAGAGGTAGAATATAATCCCTATTCCTGTATGTCACTTCCTCTTGTAATCCTAAATATGGGATTGCTTTCTGTTTGGGAGGCTCAGACTGCAGCATTTTCTTATGTAGAAAGAAGAGAGGGCAGAATATGTTTCCCTTTTCATTTTAGAACCCGTTCCTCCCTATGTCTTTTATTCATTTAGAAATATGTGCACTTCCTCATCTCTGGTTTTACTGGAATTGGCAAACTTGGTTGGGTGAGCCCCCAACTCTACGTGGAAGAGAGATTTCCTTTATTTAATCTGAGAGAGAACTGTTCTGTGCTGGGCCACAAACTACACACTAACCTGACTGTGGTGGGGGGAAAATAGGACCATTCCTTTCATACTTCAGAACAGTCATATCTCTCTCTCTCTTTCTCTCTCTCTTTCTCTCTCTCTCTCTTTCTCTCTCACACACCCACCCACCCACACACTCACACACTCTCTCTCTCTCTCTCAGGGGAAAAAGCATCTCTGATCCCCTAAAAGTCATCTCTGACCCCAGATAAATTAGGAAAGCTTTTGAGAGAGAGTACAAAAACAGTATTCGAATAAAAATAGAAAGTGTCCCTTCTTAAAAGGGGTGTTTGGAATGGGTGCAGTTGACTTCCGTAATTTTTGGTCACTGTAATAAAAAGTAATATGGTAATTCAATTAACTTCCCTGTGCCATCCAGGGAGCTTGCCAGCAATACATGAGTACATCTCATTCATTATCTATTGCCTTTCCTAGCTCCTGGGTCCTTATAAACACTGTTTTCTTCTGAGGTCAGCTAAAGCTGCAGCTCTAAGTAATGTCTTGGTATATTTATCCCTGGGGACCCTTCCAACATGCTACTTTAAAAGAAGATCATATTGTTTTTCCTGCTTTCCATTTCTGAAAAGGCTAGGCTTGGGCCACGGGGTACTCTCTCTACATATCTGGCTGCAAATAGGCCGCTCTGAGCCAAGCAATGTGGTGCCTTGCCTAATTTCAGCATTCACTTAAGCAAAATTATTTATGACACTCTCTGCAGGTTTTTTTTTTTTTTTTTGGAGTCTCAGCCAGATTAAAGGAATATTTTCATTCAGTCTCCGCTACTGATGCAGTTAAAACATGGCTTTTGAGGCTTAAGCCAGGTACAGTATATTAAAAGTTTGAATCAGATGTCTAGAAAAGGGAATTTAGTCATTTTAAACATCAGTAAATCAAGCGCTCTAATGGTGAGATAGCTTAATATTTTTACATAAGCAGCTGAAACAACATTAGAAAGGCTTTCTAAAATGACATAGCCAGTCACTCTGTATCAAATACTAAACCACCTTAGCCACAGAAAACTTGATTTATGGAGATTTTAGCTGAGAAAAGTGCCAATTCTAGGCATCTCAGTTTGCGTTACAAATTGAAACTATTTTCCAGTGGATTATAGGAGAGAAGTTTGGATCAGATTTTATGAAAATGTGGAAAGTAAAGGACGTTTCAACTGGGTCATTTTCAGAATGCAATGATTAGGCAAGATTTTAAACAAAAGGAAAGCACAAAGAACGGCAGATTTAGTGGTTGCCCTTGCTCACAGATTAGAAAATTACAGAAGATGAAACACAGCCGCTAAAGCAGAAATTAGGCTTTAGTGCCATATTCCCAACCAATTTGTTGTGTTTGTGTTGCCAGTTGCTATGCCATTTCCAAAGATTTCTCTTAATGTATTTTTTGTTAAGAATATTAAAGGCAGAAACAGAAGTGAGTTCGGGTTCTAAAGTTTTATCAAGGAGAAGAAACTTGAGGGCTGCTCTCAAACAGTATTTTGGCATGGCCCATAACAATCAATCAACGATATTTATTGAGTGCTTATAGTGTGCTGAGCACTGTACTAAGCACACAGGCAAGTACACTACAGCAGAGTTAATGGACACATTCCCTACCAACAATGAGCTTGTACTAAGCGCTTGGGAAAGTACAGTACGTCAGAGCTGGTAGATGCAATCCCTGTCCAAAATGAACTCTTCAGCCACTGGCTACCACAACATCTCCGTCACTGCATTTATCAAAATTAAGGTAACGATGACGAATGCTTTTAAATCAAAAGTACGGAGGCATAAATACACAAAGAGTGAAATGTTCAGTGAGGCCATTGATTTTAAATATTTTTATTATCATGCTTCTGGCTGCACTCACTGCAATGACTGGTCTCACTTGGCACCAGGCCCCTGCTGGGGAATCACTGTTCTAGATCAAGGATCGGGGGTTAAGATGACAGCTTGGAAGCAAGATTGATTGCTCTTGGTGTTATGCTTCCATCTTGGCATTTTCCAGTGGCTTCTGAGCACAGTCTACAAATAATTGACTCGCGATCTTCCTGGAGGAGAATCAGTTCTTTCCTAATTCAGCATGACTAGGCCCTCTCTGGAGGGAAAAGGTCAGATAAGGTAACAGACTCAGTCACGGAGGTGAGGATGCCGTTAGGAGCTACGGAGCTGGATTTGACTCTGTTGTATTGTTCTCTCCCAAGCTCTTCCTACAGAGCTGTGCACATAGCAGTGAATAAATATCATTGGTTGATTGATTCTCCTTTCTGAGCACATTCAGGGCCCAAGTAAGGTGTTTTCAGGAATGGGGAAGACAATGGAGTTATATAGTTTAGAATCTTGCAAAACTGTCCCAAACTGCTTTCCAACTTTGTCACCAAAGCATAAATTGTTGGGGAGCTTGAATCCTGCACTATAACCAGCTGCCCTAGACTGTAAGCTTATTATGGGCAGGGAATCTGCTTATTGTTATATGTACTTTCCCAAGCATTTAGTTCAGTGTTTTGGACACAGTGAGCACTCAATAAATATAACTTGAATGAATGATATGCCTGGGGCACCAAATTCATGGCACTCCAGAGCCAATCATTTTCTAGGATCAGTAATTTGTAGGAGAAATCTTTGACCTGACATGATCCACCTTTGGCTTCTGGAAGGGAGGTGGCATGGGAGCTGGAATAAGCTCTGGCTCACTTTTCTGCCCACTCAGGGCAACAGCAGCCTGTCTGTCCTCCAGCCCTTCCCCTCCCCCTACCAAAAAGCCTGTGGAAAGCCTGCCTAGTCAGAACTACAGAGAGTGTTAGTAAAAGTAATATTACTTTTTAAGCACTTGGTGCAGAGCATTATACTAAGCACTGGCCAAAAATACATAGGGGAAAGTTAAGCACCATCCCTAACCCTCAAGGAATTCACAAGCTAAAAATCAGGGAGGGGAGAGAGGAGTTGGGCGATGAACACATAAGGAAGGATGAAACAATGAAAGCAATATGAAAAACAAGGACAATAGTATTTGCAAGAAGGTGAGGACACTGTGGCTAGAGAAGCAGAATTTGAGGCTCTTTGTGGCTACAGTGGGATCAGTTCCCTCCATTGAAAATGATGCCAGGTAAGACCCTTCCCAATTCCAGGGTAGACATGGCAATGGACCCAAGATAAAACTTTGGCTTAGTCTTAATCTCAGTCCATATCTGCCTGTCTCTGTCATTCCTTATTTCTCTCTGTATTCACCCAGTCTCTGTTATCTGTTCTTGGTGTCTATTTAATTTTTCTCCTTTCTAGATCCATCTGTCTGATTCTCTTCTCTCCTTTCAGGGCCTCACTCTCTTGGTATCTCTTCTCTCTAAGTTTTAGTCTCCTCCTGAAGTCAATCAGTCAATCTATCAATGGTATTTATTGATTGCTTACTATGTGCAGAGCAGCATAACAGAATTAGCAGATACGTTCCCTGCCCTCATGAGCTCACACTCTAGCGGGGGAGACAGATTATTGCTATGAGTAAATAATTTACAATTTAAAGATATGTACAAAAGTACTGTGGGGTTCAGGGTGAGGTGAATATCAAATATCTAAAGGTCACAGATTTAAGTGCATAGATGACACACAAGGGAGAGCGAGCCGGGGAAAAGAGAGCTTAATTGGGAAGGGCCTCTTGGAGGAGATGTGACTTTACCGTTGCTTTGAAGGTGGGTAGGATGGTAGTCTGGTATCTACGGAGGGAAAGGGAGTTCGAGGCTAGGGGAAGGGCATGGGAGAGGGTTCGGTGGTGAGATGGACAAGATCCAGGCACAGTGAGTAATCTGGTGCTAGAGGAGCGGAATGTGCAGACTGGGCTGTAGGAGGAGGCTGTAAACTCGTTGTGGGCAGGGAATGTGTTTGTTAAATTTTTATATTGTACTCTCCCAAGCACTTAATACAATGTTCTGTAAACTGTAAGCACTTAATAAATACGACTGACTGATGAAAGTCAGTGAGGTAAGATTTGTTCATTCAATTGTATTGAGCTCTTACTGTGTGCAGAGCACTGGTACTAAGCACTTGGGAAAGTACAGTACAGCAATAGAGAAAAATCCCTGCCCACAACAAGCTCACAGTCTAGGAAGGGAGAGACAGATATCAATACAAATAAACAGACATGAATATAAATAAATAAAATTACAGATATATACATAAGTGCTATGGGGCGGGGAGAAGGGGAAGAACAAAGGGACCAAGTTAAGGCGACACAGAGGGGAGTGGGAGATGAAGGCCTCGAGGAGATGTGCCTTCAGTAAGACTTTGAAGAAGGGGAGAGTTATTGTCTGGCAGATTTGAGGAGGGAGGGCGTTCCAGTCCAGAATAGGAAGTGGGCCGGGATCAGCAGTGAGACAGGCCACATCGAGGCACAGCGAGAAGGTTAGGACCAGAGGAGTGAAATGAGCGGACTGGGTTGTAGAAGGAGAGAAGCGAGGTGAGGTAAGAGGGGAAGAGGTGATAGAGTGCTTCAAAGCCATTGATGAGGAGTTTTTGCAGAGGTGGATAGGCAGCCACTGGAGATTTTTGAGGAGGAGGCTGACGTGTCCTGAAAGTTTCTGAAGAAAGATGATCCGGGCAGCGGAGTGAAGTATGGACTGGAGTGGGAAGAGGTAGGAGGTTGGGAGGTCAGCAAGGAGGTTGACACAGTGATCTAGTGGGGCAAGCTGAATGAGCACTTCAGAGATCTCTGTAATTTCTGAATCTGTAAACTTATCAGGCAGGGATGTGTCTGCCAATTGTATTATGCTCTCCCAAGCACTGAGTACAAGGTGAGGGCTCTGAACATGGTAACGACTCAATAAACACCACTGCCTGGCTGCAACTCTGACTGAGTCGGACTTGTTGGGAAGCAGCTAGCCTGGTTTAGTGGAAAGGGCATGGGCCTGGAAGTCAGAAAGTCTGGACTCTAGACCCAGCTCTGCCACTTGCCTGCTCTATGGCCTGGCATAAGTCACTCAATTTCTCTGTGCCTTAGTTTCCTCCTCTGTAAAATGGGGAGTGAAGATTCGTTCTACTTTGAGTCCCATGTAGGAACAGGGACTGTTTCCAAGCTGGTTAGCAGTCAATCAATCAATCACTGGTATTTACTGAGCACTTATTAGTGCAGAGCACTATACCAAGTGCTTGGGAGAGTACAATATGACAGAATTATCAAACACATTCCTTGTCCTTAATGATCTTACAGTTTAGAGGGGGAGACTGGCATGTGAATAAATAAGTCACTTATATAACTTAAGAATATGTACACAAGTGCTGCGAGGTTCTTGTATGCTTAATGCTTAGTAAAGTCCTTGACATATAGCACTATATGTTACATCATTAATTACATAACAGTGACCTCAGTGATGGCCTGATATCCAAGAACTGGGCCTATATTTTTGGGGGCACATTCCCTGAAAGGGGAAATTCATTCATTCAATTGTATTTATTGAGTGCTTACTATTTGCAGAGCACTGTATTAAGTGCTTGAGAAAGTACAATACAGCAATAGAGAGAGACAATCAAATGGTGGAGCCTGGGGAGCAGGAACAGAATGAGGAGGCCTTTGGCCTAGATGAGGTTGGCAGGCCAGGTGGGGGTTAGAGGTGGGGAATAATGGTGACAAGAAAAGGAGAGCGGGGTTTATGTCCATGGAGACCAGGGCTGTGAGTTTGTACACCAGCTAGATCAGCTGCAGCCAAATGAGCTGGCTGGGAGCAAGAGTTCAGAATGACAGAAGAAGAACAGAGCCTGAGGAGATATACAGGAAGTTTGGAGGAGATCTCGAGGAAGTCAGAGAACCTAAGATTTACCCACCCCCTTGCTGACTCCCCACCACCTCTCTCCCAGTCCAACACCGGGAGGCTGGCTATTGCCATTGATCTGTGCCAGGACCACAGGAGGTGAGACCCTTGTGAGACATGTGGATTAGAATGCCACCGCTGCCCCAGCCACTGGCAGATTCAAGGAGTGGCTCTGACCTGGTCAGTTGCTTGATGAAGGATATACCAGTTAGGGGAGGAAAGTAGAGGGGTCTCTGTCTCCCTCCCCATCAGCTTCCGGGTCCAAGTTTGCTCTACTTCACACCAGGTTTGTTGTCAGTGGCGGCTCCGATTGGGTGTGATGGCTCCCTGCAGAGCCCACCGACTGAGTCTTCCGTCAGACCTCAGGGATTTGGGGATGGGGAACATATGGGGAGGGTGGTGAGGGGGAAATCCTCCATCAAGCTTTGCTCCCTGTAGGTCTGAGGGTGCTCCCCCCTTTCCAAATTTCCAGGATCAATCACTCAATCGTGTTTATTGATCACTTACTGTGTGCAGTGCACACTGTTCCCTGCCTACAGCAAGCTCAGAGTGGGGAGGCCAAGGGAGATATTTAGCACTTAGGAGCTTCCAGTCAGAAGTGGTGGCAGGGGTCTCTGGAGCCAGGTTGGCTGGGGCTAGGCCTTCTGTGGTCACTGGTGGTCATGGCTCTTGTAAGGCTGAAGGGCCCTGCACCTCTAGCCTTAGCCCAGGATTCTGGGCTGCAGCCCCCAAAGCCCCTGCATTAATCCAGACCCAGGCTGAACCAGTTTACTCCTAGAGTGAATTCCTTTCTCCTCAGAGATGGATGGAAGGATTTCCCTCCTGCAATCTGTTCCTTTCAAGAGGGAAATGGTCCACATTTACTGTTAGGAAAGATGACATGAAGTAGAAACGCCTTTGCAAATGTTATGCTCTAAAAGGAAAACAATAAAGGCTTCTTTCTCCAACTTTCTATATTTAAAATGGTTACTGTTAGTAAAATGTGCTCTGACTTGAAATTTTTGGCAAATCAAGAATGAAGAAGAGTTAAATTTCTCAAATGGGTCCAGTGGGACGGCAGAAGGCTGCGACCCTGCCATCTGGAACATGGGTTTCCAACCAAGAGGCTTCTGGGCTTAACGATTCTGTTTTCTCCTAGGAATTCAAAAGCCTCTCTGCTCTGGCAGCTGTGGGTCAGCCATTGAAATTTGCTCCCAGGAACCTACTGTGAGCAGTAAGTGAAAGCAAGTGACTAAATAAGAAAGAGCAAGATGGTTTGAGGAAAAAGAAGAGAGTAAGAAAGAACTCTGAGAACAAGGAAAGTTCACAAGTTTCCTGGAACAGTGCTTTCTTTTCAAGATCTGGCTTTTCCTGGCAAGCCATTAACAAACTTTTTCCTTTGCATGCAGTACTTTAATGGTATTAAAAAGGGGGGAAGAAAGAAAAATGGGAGAAAGAAAGAATAAAGGAAAGAAAGCAGAAAAGAAGAAAGAATTGGACTTCCTTCCTATCTCAACAACTGAATGTGCATTTTTTGGGCCTCACTCCACATGCAAAATAAGAAGGTTCAGGACCTTTTAAATATAGCTTGCAGGAATCAGCCATTGTTCCATACTTTTCTTACCTACTGTCCCTGTCCAGTGAACTCCAAAGCAGTGAGCATACTTGCAGCCTCTGAAATGCAAGGTCATGATAATGGGTGGGGCTTCAATCTTAAAAGCAGAGGATAACCCGGTTCTCAAAGCATTCAAAAGCACTGAAGGGAAGATCCATTAAATGCCAATTTCTATCTGAAGGAAATAGTGTAGGGAACAAAATGTATGCTTCTCGTTGTTCTTTAAATGTGCTGAATAAGGAATCACTCATGTTATTTATAAAGCCTTATTACTTCTCCTTCTTTCTTTATGTTAATTGACATCAGTATGGCCTAGTGGAAATAGGATGGGCCTGAGAGTCAGAAGGTCACACCTTCTAATCCTGGCTCCGCCACTTGTCTGCTGGGTGACCCTGTGCAATTCACTCAAATTCTCTATGTCTCAGTTCCCTCTTCTGTAAAATGGGGATTAAAACTGTGAGCCCTGTGTGGTACAGGGACTGTGTCCAAACCAATTATCTTGTATCTACCCCAGTGCTTAGAACAGTGCCTGGCACATATTAAGTACTTAATAAATACCATAATAATTATTTATTATTATGATTAAACTTCCCACAATCTCAATTTGTTCTCTAGATGCAGATTCAAGATTGTCTTGGGTGTCTGCAGCAGTCCCAAAAGGTGACTGAGTTTCACAGCTTCTGAGTGAATCAGTTGGCTTGCTCAGGGCATGGGTGGAACTGCTCCCCAGTACAGATATCCTCTCTTCTTGGAGGATTGGGGGTGAGGGATAGGAGGCAGGAGGCTTGGGCCCAATGTAAACCCTCCAAACAGAGGGTTTGATGTTAGAGGATTCTGTGACTGACTTTCTGATCTCCTTCGGTGACCCTGCAGCAGGGGGAGGAGATTGGAAAATCTTCCTTGGATCCTACTGCCCCAGGGTGAAATGGGACCCAGGTAGGCAACTCTTCTGACCTTTGCAATATCCTTCTCTGGACTGGAGGGAACTTTCTTAACCCTCCTCTCAACCAGAGTCCAGGGCTAAAGTTGAAAATGGGTGCTAGGTCCTGGCCCAGAGTGAAGTTCCAGAGTTGAGATTTAGTTATCACCTGGCTGCTCCCTTTTCTACTGAGGACAAGCTTTCTTTTGAAAGGGGCCTGTTTCTCAACTCCCTCTATCATGTAGGACACGTCTTCTGAATGAGGAAAAAAAGAGTGCATCCGAACTACCTACAACGAAGAATCTTTTCTCAGGGATATCTGCTGAATTTCTGAGATAAATTCTGAAAAGGTATATGCTGTATCTGTTTTGCTGTTTTTGCTATTTTATTTCTGGAAGAAGAATAAAGAACAGGAAGAAGAATACAGTCAGCAGATAACCTGTGGAATGCATTACCTCTAAGTCATACATGTAGATATCAATATATTCATGGCGTTTTAATAGATTCATGGAATGAAAGGTCTATGATGGATTATTAGAGAAAAAAATTAATGATACCAGATGGTTTCAATCAGTTGTATTTAGTGAGAGTTTTCTGTATGCAGAGCATTCTAGCAAGTGCTTGGTAGACGATATAGCAGAGTTGAAAGGCACATTTCCTGCCCACAAAGAACTTATAGACTATAGGGAGACACATGTACATATCTGTATTTATATTAATAAGTGCTACGGGGCTGAAAGGCAGGAGGGAGTGAGAGAAAAAGAAATGAGAGCTTAATCAAGAAAGACCTCTTGGAGGAGATGCCTTCTGTAAGGCTTTAAAGATGGGGAGAGTGATTGTCAGATATAAAAGGGGAAGGGGTTCCAAGATTGTCAGGGTATGGGTGAGAGGTTGGCATGAGATAGATGAGATGGAGGTACAGTGAGTAGGTTGCTCAGGAGTGAAGTGTGTGGCTGGATTGTAATAGGAAATCAGAGAGGTAAGGTAGGAGGGGGGCACGTTGACTGAGTGATACCTAACCACCCTGAAAGTGAATGTTAAGGAGGGCCACCATCCTCCTATGGACTTCCCCAATATCCTTTGGCACTCCTGGAGACAGAATATCAGACTAGGTGGATCAGTGGCCTGACCCATAAGTGGAATTGCATATGTTCTTATCTGCCCTTTTTCTAGGCTCTCCTACTTTTACCCCCTTCTCAAGGAAGCAAACCCAGTTCCTTTCTCTGTATGAACCCCTGGTTCATCCATGGTCCAGAGAGGAGGACCTGGGATTACTTTCCTTGGGCTGCCAGAGATGCTAGCAGAGCCCCATGGTCATTAAGCAGTGTGACCTGGTGGAAAGAACACCAGGTTAGGAATCAGGAGACCCAAGTTCCCCCGATTAGACTGTAAGCCCATCAAATGGCAGGGACTGTCTCTATCTGTTGCCGACTTGTTCATTCCAAGCGCTTAGTACAGTGCTCTGCACGTAGTAAGTGCTCAATAAATACTATTGAATGAAGTTCTAGTCCTACTTCTGCCACTGGCCTAGGATGTGTCCTTAGGCATGCTATGGTTGGGGGCAGGAAATGTGTTGACCAATGCTATTGCATAGTAGTTTCCCAGGTGCTTAGCACAGTGCTCTGCATACAATAAATGCTCAATAAATATAATTTATTAATTGCTTTAACTTCTCTCTGAGCCTCAGTTTCCTTATCTGCAAAATTGGGCTAAGATGGATTGCGTGTAAGTGTGAGACGTGGATTACATACACTCTGATAACCTTGAATCTACTCCTGCACTTAACGCATAGTAAGTGCTTAATGTATGCCTTATTATTAATATTATTATCATCATTTCGCAGCAGACCCAAAGAAGCAGGGACTTTTGATGCAAATATAGCAAATTTCAACCCAATTTCCCGAACGGCCCTCATCTGTGGCCCCCATCTTTTGTTATAGTGGGGAACCGCAGCGTGGCTCAGTGGAAAAAGCGCAGGCTTAGGAGTCAGAGGTCACGGGTTCTAATCGCAGCTCTGCCGCTGGTCAGCTGTGTGACCTTGGGCAAGTCACTTAACTTCTCTGTGCCTCAGTTACCTCATCTGTCAAATGGGGATTAAAATTGTGAGCCCCATGTGGGACAACCTGATCACCTTGTATCTCCCAGCACTTAGAACAATGCTTTGCACATAGTAAGCACTTAACAAATACCACAATTTATTTATTTTATTACTTCTAATATGCTAATTATAGGGGGTTGGCCAGTGGAAGAAACTTCCTCAGGAGTAAAACAATCCAATTTCTTCCACTGCACTTGGGAGCACTAATGATGGTGGTATTTGTTAAGCGCTTACTATTTGCCAAGCACTGTTCTAAGCCCTGGGGTAGATACAAGGTAATCAGATTGTCCCACAGTCTTAATTCCATTTTAAAGATGAGCTAACTGAGACACAGAGAAGTTAAGTGACTTACCCAAAGTCCACAGCTGACAAGGGGCAGAGCCGGGTTTAGAACCCTCGACCACTGACTCCCAAGTCACTAAGCCATGCTGCTTCTCAACCTAGAACCCAGGTCCTTGAACTTGCAGGCCTATATTCTTAGGTGACACTGCTTCCTTGCCACTAAGTGCACCATCTCCGGACTCTGGTTTTTTCACTCTGTCTCCTTGACTAAATCTGAGTGCAGATCCTGCTAAAGACACTGGCTCCTCTGAAGGGGGTAAAAATCACCACTCACTCCCTAGGGAAGTCAGTGATGACACTTGCAGATACCAGTTGCCCATGACACTTCAGGCATTACTCCAGCCATGCGAAGTGATGCCAAATGGAATATTTCTCACTAGCCCACCTGGGGCTGCTCCACCTAGAGGATTCTGAGGGTTGGGGGTGAGTGGAGAGTAGGTGGAATGTCTGATCCACCACTTGCTCCAGAGCCATTGTGTTCCCATTAACATAGGCCCGGCTTCTGAGCTGCAGGAATTGGCAGCGGTAGCTGAAGTGGAGGAAGGATGGGTTCACTCAATCTCCAATGGCTCCTTCCCCGCTGCCTTCAAACATGCCCACGTCTCCCCCATCCTAAAAAAACCCGCTCTTGACCCCACTTCCCCCTCCAGTTATCGCCCTATCTCCCTCCTAACCTTCCTTTCCAAAATCCTAGAACGAGTCGTCTACAATCGATGCTTAGAATTCCTTAACTCCCATTCTCTCCTAGACCCCGTCCAATCTGGCTTCTGTCCCCTCCACTCTACCGAGACTGCTCTCCTAAGGTCACCCATGACCTCCTTCTTGCCAAATCCAATGGCTCCTACTCCATTCTGATCCTCCTTGACCTCTCTGCTGCCTTTGACACTGTCGACCATCCCCTCCTCCTCCATACCTCATCTCACCTTGGCTTCATGGACTCTGTCCTCTCCTGGTTCTCCTCTTACCTCTCTGGCCGGTCATTCTCGGTCTCCTTCGCTGGAGCTCCTCCCCCTCCCATCCTTTAACTGTTGGAGTTCCTCAAGGGTCAGTTCTTGGCCCTCTTCTGTTCTCCATTTACACTCACTCCCTCGGTGAACTCATTCGCTCTCACAGCTTTGACTACCATCTCTACGCAGATGACACGCAGATCTACATCTCCGCCCCTGTCCTCTCCCCCTCCCTTCGGGCTCGCATCTCCTCCTGCCTCCGGGACGTCTCCACCTGGATGTCGGCCCGCCACCTAAAACTCAACATGAGCAAGACTGAGCTCCTCATCTTCCCTCCCAAACCCGGTCCTCTCCCGACTTCTCTATCACCGTGGATGGCACGACCATCCTTCCCGTCTCTCAGTCCCGCAATCTCGGTGTCATCCTTGACTCGTCTCTCTCGTTCACCCCACACATCCTATCCGTTACCGAGACCTGCCGGTTTCACCTCTACAATATCGCCAAGATCTGCCCTTTCCTCTCCACCCAAATGGCTACCTTACTATTACGGGCTCTCGTTATATCCCGGTTAGACTACTGTGTCAGCCTTCTCTCTGACCTCCCTTCCTCCTCTCTCGCCCTGCTCCAGTCTATTCTTCACTCCGCTGCCCCGCTCATCTTCCTGCAGAAACGATCTGGGCATGTCACTCCCCTTCTTAAACAACTCCAGTGGTTGCCTATCGACCTCCGCTCCAAACAAAAACTCCTCACTCTAGGCTTCGAGGCTCTCCATCACCTTGCCCCTTCCTACCTCTCCTCCCTTCTCTCTTTCTACTGCCCACCCCGCACGCTCCGCTCCTCTGCCGCCCACCTCCTCACCGTCCCTCGGTCTCGCCTATCCCGCCGTCGACCCCCGGGCCACGTCCTCCCGCGGTCCTGGAACGCCCTCCCTCCTCACCTCCGCCAAACTGATTCTCTTCCCCTCTTCAAAACCCTACTTAAAACTCACCTCCTCCAAGAGGCCTTCCCAGACTGAGCTCCTCTTCTCCCTTTACTCCCTCTGCCACCCCCCCTTTACCTCTCCGCAGCTAAACCCCCTTTTTCCCCTTTTCCCTCTGCTCCGCCACCTCTCCCTTCTCATCCCCACAGCACTGTACTCGTCCGCTCAACTGTATATATTTCCATTACCCTATTTATTTTGTTAATGAATTGTACATCGCCTCGATTCTATTTAGTTGCCACTGTTTTTACGAGATGTTCTTCCCCTCGACTGTATTTATTGCCATTGTTCTCATCTGTCCGTCTCCCCCGATTAGACCGTAAGCCCATCAAACGGCAGGGACCGTCTTTATCTGTTGCCGACTAGTTCATTCCAAGCACTTAGTACAGTGCTCTGCACATAGTAAGCGCTCAATAAATACTATTGAATGAATGAATGAATGAATAGTGGAAAGAACGTGGGCCTAGAATCAGAAGACTTGGGTTCCAGCCCCACTGGCCTACTGGGTGACCTTGGGCAAATCATTCAATCTCCCTACTGTTCTCCCAGACACCCAGCAGGTTCTTGGCTCAGAGCCAGGTAGAGTGGCTGCTAGAAATAAGGGTCACTGATCACTGTTCAGCCTGGCATGATTCACATAGAACCAGAGAAGTGAAGCAGCGTGGCTCAGTGGAAAGAGTACGGGCTTGGGAGTCAGAGGTCATGGGTTTGAATTCTGGTTCCGCCACTTGTCAGCTGTGTCACTGTGGGCAAGTCACTTGACCTGTCTGTGCCTCAGTTACCTCATCTGTAAAATGGGGATTAAGACTGTGAGCCTCACGAGCGACAATCTCATTACCCTGTGTCTACCCCAGCCCTTAGAACAGTGCTCTGCACATAGTAAGCGCTTAAATACCAACATAGGCCCACCATGCTTTTTCTGTCCCCAGGGCCCCCTAGTAATGGGGCCTGACTGTTGTTTCTCTGCATTAGTGGCTACCTTACTGCTACAAGCTCTTGTTATATCCCGGCTAGACTACTGTGTCAGCCTTCTCTCTGACCTCCCTTCCTCCTCTCTCGCCCCGCTCCAGTCTATTCTTCACTCCGCTGCCCGGCTCATCTTCCTGCAGAAACGATCTGGTCATGTCACTCCCCTTCTTAAACACCTCCAGTGGTTGCCTATCAACCTCCGCTCCAAACAAAAACTCCTCACTCTAGGCTTCGAGGCTCTACATCACCTTGCCCCTTCCTACCTCTCCTCCCTTCTCTCTTTCTACTGCCCACCCCGCATGCTCCGCTCCTCTGCCGCCCACCTCCTCACCGTCCCTCGGTCTCGCCTATCCCGCCGTCGACCCCTGGGCCACGTGCTTCCGTGGTCCTGGAATGACCTCCCTCCTCACCTCTGCCAGGCTAATTCTCTTCCCCTCTTCAAAACCCTGCTTAAAACTCACCTCCTCCAAGAGGCCTTCCCAGACTGAGCTCCGTTTCTCCCTCTACTCCCTCTACCTCCCCCCCTTCACCTCTCCGCAGCTTAACCCTCTTTTCCCCCAATCTCCCTCTGCTCCTCCCCCTCTCCCTCCCATCCCCTCAGCAGTGTACTAGTCTGCTCAACTGTACATATTTACATTACCCTATTTATTTTGTTAATGAAATGTACATCGCCTTGATTCTATTTAGTTGCCATTGTTTTTACGAGATGTTCTTCCCCTTGACTCTATTGCCATTGTTCTCGTCTGTCCGTCTCCCCCGATTAGACTGTAAGCCCATCTAATGGCAGGGACTGTCTCTATCTGTTGCCGACTTGTTCATTCCAAGCGCTTAGTACAGTGCTCTGCACATAGTAAGTGCTCAATAAATACTATTGAATGAATGAATGAACCCTATTAATAACAAAAACAGTAAATGATAATAGTGATACGTACAAAAGACTTACTGTAGGCCGAGCACTGGGCTAAGGCCTAAGGTAGATACAGGATAAGACACAGTCCCTATCCCACATAGAACGCAGAGTCTGAGTTAGGGAGAATGGGTATTTAATCCCTGTTTTCACAGATGAGGAAAGCTTTGCCTTTTATCCAGTGTCTTCAGCCCCAACTCTGGCTTTTCCTGTATCTAATTTCATATATTTTAGATCATTTCCTTCTGCATAGTCTTTGTGACCTCAATAACCCCTTCAAAGTCCACCTCCTCCAGGAAGTAGTGAAGCATAGTCAGTCAATAGTATTTACTGAAAGCGTACAATGTGCAGAGCACTGTACTCAGAGCTTGGGAGAGTACAACCTAACGATATAACAGACACATTCCCTGCTCACAACGAACTTACAGTCTAATGAGTTGTGGATACTCACTTTATCCTGAATACCCTGCAAAGTACCAATCCACATGGAAACCTAGAATAAATAATGTCTTTCCTTTTCAAAGAAGTCACCATTGATTGTGAAATTCATCAATGAATGCTTGTGTAACTGGAAAGATCAATCTGAGACCCCAGTTTCAGCCATATCATGCTTACAAAATAGCCGTTCCTTGTTATGATGTCTAGTTTGTTGTTTGCAGTGCCTAGGCCTGTTTTCTCTCTGTTCTCCTCCTCCTCCCTTGAAGGTTTTGCTTGATAAAGAGCCACTCCTTTTTAGCAATATGTCTTGCTGCTCCATCCTCAGAAGTTGACTCCCAGTTTTCAGTTTGGATGGAGCATTGGCTGACAGGTTTTCTTGGACAGTGTCCTTAAAACGTTGTCCTCTGCCTTCCCGACTTTCAGTTTGAGAGATAATGAATGAACAAATGAACAAAGTGGGATAAAATGGGTAAAATAAGGGGAAATATGCCAGAAACATTCTATATCTAGATCTTAAAAAAGTGCCTTGTTAAATGTCTGGGCCTTTGTTGCCTTTCCAAACTATAAATTCCTGAAGGATATAACATCTAGCCCGGTACCCATCACCTGGAGCCCCTTAGTTAAGATTTCTCTACAAGGAGATAGAAGAGAAGGAATTGCTAAATGACCCAGGAAAGTCTGCACGAGCCAGGTGTTTATATGAAATGAGGACACTGTGACCTGCTCCGATGAGGAGCAGTGATTACTTGGGAGTTGTCTTTGATTGGGCTCAAACAATTTTTGTTGTAGCTACAGAAATAAATAGAGATTGCTACTTTCGCAAAAGGTATCCTGACAGTAATTTGGAGTAGTCTCTAGGAAACAGTACAAAAGGAAATAAAACAATTTCTTGTTTTATAAGAAAGTTTGCATTATTACCAGCTTCTTAGAGAAGAATGGGATTTAAATAAGACAGCATCTCCCCATATCTGAGGTTGGTAGGTTTGTTTTTTTTTTAATTTAGTGAGGAAGCGCAGGGTAAATAAGTTGGGATATAGCTCAAGATGTTTGCCGGGGGCTGGGGGGGAAGGGGAAGGACATTGAGTGTTCCTTTTAAAGCCACTATGCTTCTGAAATTCTTTCAGACAAAAACTTCAAAGCATTCCCAAGGCTCCCCTCTTATTGGTGTGGAGGGAGTATGGACAGGCCAAAACACCTGTGGTAAACACAGTGAGATTCCATTGACATTCCCTTCCTGAACTTCTGCTTAGTGGTAGGGAGCTGGAGGTTAACCTTGGCCACTTGGCCAGAAAATGAGGTGTGTCAGAGTCAGGGTTGGAGTGTATACTTACGCAGGATCCTCTTCACTAAGCTGCACAGTCTTCTTGTTTTGTGTCAAACAGCTCTCCCAGGAAGGAGATAGACTGGGATGTGTGTTGCTAATGTCTTCCCTGATGTGAGGGGGAATCAAATGGATGCATTTTGCATCTCAGATCTTTGAGAGGCAGGGTATCATTATCCAAAGTTACAAAGGAATCAGTGGGAATAAAAGGAGTCTGTCGAAATCAGATCCAGAAGGGTCTTTCCCAGAAGGGGATCCTCTGGACTTTGGGAGCAAGATGCCTTTTTTTTCTGGTATTTGTTTGTTCATTCAGTCATATTTATTGAGCGCTTACTGTGTGCAGAGTACTGTAGTAAGCACTTGGAAAGTACTATTCGGCAACAAATAGAGATGATCCCTACCCAACAGCGGGCTCACAGTCTAGAATGGGTGAGACAGACAACAAAACAAAACAAGTAGACACTTACTATGTTCCAGGCACTGTACAAATCACTGGGGTAGATCAAGGATGATGAGGTTATAGTAATCCCACCTAAAGCTCACAGTCTTAATCCCCATTTTATGAATGAAGTAACTGAGGCACAGAAAAGTTGTGATTTGCCCAAGGTCACGCAGCAAAGTGGTGGAGTGGGATTAGAAGCCAGGTCCTCTGACTCTCAGACCTGCACTCTTTCCACTAGGCCACGCTACTTCCCCAACTGCTTCTCCTGACTAGGAGTCCTCATTGAGTCCAGAGAGAGCCAACCCGGTAATTTCCCTTTGCCTTATGGGTCAGTCTGGCACTGGGTAAACCAAAGCATAGAGTTGTGGAATCTCATACCCAAGGTCAGCTGGTGAAACTCTGAAACTGAAAATAGAAGCCGTAAGTTTTGATTTTCCTTTCCCTGATCAACCAGGCTTCAGGCCCTTAAATTTCATTCAGGATTTCAGTCTGGGCCAGTAGATCACTTAGTTGATTTCAGTCCCTTTCAATTGTGCTTCCAGGAGGACTAGAAGGAGGAAAGGCCCTCATCATGGCTTATTCCCTCTTCTATTGGCAACTCCACAGGGCATACCTGGGGATGCTATGAGGCAGTCCATATGCAAGTGCCACTATTCAGCATGAAATGTTAAACAAGTATTTCTTCTGATAGGCTCTGGTAGCTGTCCAGAAAGAAGTTAAAGTACTCATTGCTTTTTCCAGTAAGAGTAATGGGTAGCCCTAGTGTTCCAGCCAACAATCCCTCTTCTCTATAAAACAAATAGGCTCCAATGTTGGCAGCTATCAGAGCTTTTGCTGAGAACATAAAGGCTGCTCTGTTTGCCTCCCCAGTAAATACACTGCAGGCATTTAACTCATTATTAGATAAGTGGGACAGAGGTCCTTTGAAAATAGTTTCTCTTCTCTTTTCTTGATAAAGATTACACCTTTTCGAAGTTAGTCATCTCCAGAAATCAAATTAGAAACATTCCATGAGATGACCTAAATGAAAGTAGCAAGCTTAATTTTTTTTTTTTTTTAAGGAAGGAAACAACAAAACAAACCCAGCCACCTGAAAATGTCAAAAAAGACAAGAGTACAGAGGTGGGACACCTATTATTTCCCTATGTGAAGAGAGAACTTCACAGGCAAGAGGTGTCCTTGGGAACTCCATCCTTCAAATTTCACAACTGGCAGCAGTATGTCCACTGTTAGTTAATGCCCTTAGGACTTGTTGGGTTGGTTCTGGGGGATCTTTTTTATTGTTGTTGTTGATGTTGTTGGTAATGGTACTTACTAAGTGCTTACTATGTGCCAGGCACTGTTAATATGTGCAAGATAGATACGAGGGAAACAGATTGGACCCAATCCATGTCCTGCATAGGGTTCACAGCTTTAATTCCCAATTTACAGATGAGATAACTGAGGAACAGAGAAGTGAAGTGACTTGCCCAAGGTCACATAGCAGACAAGTCCAGTGGTTGCCTATCAACCTCCGCTCCAAACAAAAACTCCTCACTCTAGGCTTCAAGGCTCTCCATCACCTTGCCCCTTCCTACCTCTCCTCCCTTCTCTCTTTCTACCGCCCACCCCGCACGCTCCGCTCCTCTGCCGCCCACCTCCTCACCGTCCCTCGGTCTTGCCTATCCCGCCGTCGACCCCTGGGTCGCGTCCTCCCGCGGTCCTGGAACGCCCTCCCTCCTCACCTCCGCCAAACTGATTCTCTTTCCCTCTTCAAAACCCTACTTAAAAATCACCTCCTCCAAGAGGCGTTCCCAGACTGAGCTCCTCTTCCCCCTCTACTCCCTCTGCCATCCCCCCTTTACCTCTCCGCAGCTAAAGCCTCATTTTCCCCTTTTCCCTCTGCTCCTCCACCTCTCCCTTCCCATCCCCACAACACTGTACTCGTCCGCTCAACTGTATATATTTTCGTTACCCTATTTATTTTGTTAATGAATTGTACATCGCCTCGATTCTATTTAGTTGCCACTGTTTTTACGAGATGCTCTTCCCCTTGACTCTATTTATTGCCATTGTTCTCATCTGTCCGTCTCCCCCGATTAGACCGTAAGCCCGTCAAACGGCAGGGACCGTCTCTATCTGTTGCCGACTTGTTCATTCCAAGCACTTAGTACAGTGCTCTGCACATAGTAAGTGCTCAATAAATACTACTGAATGAAAGTGGCGGAGCTAGGATTAGAACCCAGGTCTTCTGACTCCTAGACGCATGGTCTTTCCTCTAGGACATGCTGCTTCTCAACAGGATCTTGTTAGAATTGTTCCAAAGGTCACATCCAGGTATCTGAAGTAGGTTTGAGGCACTCCTACCCTTTTTTCCCATGTTTTTGCTGGTAATTTATCTATGGCTCACTGGATTGCAGTATTTCAGATTAATTTCAAATTCCAGTTTGATAATTGCTGTCTTTACCTTTGTCATATATTTGCTTTTTCTTCTCTTCCGTTTCATCCAATCTTTTTTGAAGAAAGTGGAATTTAGGAGCTTACTGTGTGTACTATGTGCTGGGATAAATCAATCAATGGTATTTATTGAGCTCTTACTGTGTGAAGAGCACTCTACTAAGAGTTTGGGAAAGTACAGGACAATAGAGTTGATAGAAGTGATCCTTACTCTCAAGGAACTTCCAGTCTAGCAGAGAGGTTTACAGTCTACAACATGACCCCCCTCATTGTCACTTCCCTCTGCTAATATTGACCCAAAGCTGCCTGTGGGCTACAGAGCCAAGGAAAGGTGAGGAGGTCACCAGAATTCTCACTGATCCACAGTTTGGAGAACTTATTCATTCATTCATTAGTGTTTATTGAGCACTTACTATGTGCAGAGCACTGTACTAATCGCTTGGAATGACTTTTAGTGAACAGTGGTGGTACAGAACTTCACACCTGGTGGGTCACAGAATTCTACTGCTGGGAGTTGAACCCCAACCAGAAGCTGGAAACTTGTAGAGACTTTAGCTTCAACCTGAACATAAGCTCCAACTTCTGAGCTAGAGCTGGATTGGCCAGGATCAGTTCTGGGGACTGGGGTCATTCTGGGATTTGTGTTGCAATCCTGGGGGATCAAGGGGGTCCTTGGATTGGATCAGATTCACACCTTGTAGATGTTTTAAAGCCACCCACTTCCCTAGGACACTCAGATTTAGGGCACCTTCAGACTGGTCTGGATTCCTAGTTTGTTGTGGTATTTATTGGGTGCTTACTATGTGCTGAGTGATATACTATACACTGGAGTTATGTCAGACAGTTCCTGTTCCACAGGCACTCATCACAGAAGTGGGGGAGGACAGACAGAAAACAGGAATAAAATAGAGATGACAAGCTGCAAACAACTGGAGGCTTTAAAAGATGAATTAATTCCAAAAGGCCAAAACAAGTCCATAAACAGTCCATGGAGAGGATAGTCCTGATTCATTGCTGCACCAGGCACAGTTGGTTGTGAACTGTACAGTCTCCTCAGAGTCCCAACATTTCTGAAAGCCCTCATGGCCTTAAGAGTACCTGGAGCTTGTGATATCTTGGTGGCTCTTGATTCACAGGTCCCGGCTGTTGCTGGCCTGCTGGTTCTTAAGGACGATGGAGTCTGTGCTCCTCTAGTGATGGTTGGGGAGAGAGAGGCTGCTTGGGTAGAAGCAGCCACTTGCAGATTCTGGAGTTCTTCTTTCCACTTTTCCCCAAGAGTGTCTCAATTGTCACATGAACTCGTGAGTTTGGGCAACACAAGGAACTAGAGAATTGACTGTTGGGTTCCAGTTCCAGCTTGTTCTTTTTCAGTGGTGTTTAAGTGCTTACTATGTGTTAAGCTCTGTTCTGAGCCCTGGGATGGATAGAAGTTAATTAGGTCAGCCTCAGTCTTTCTGTGACCTGTGTGAGGCCCCCAGGTCTTTGGAATTCAATTTATGCTGTCTCCCTCCCCCCTCCCCCTTGACACTTGGACTACCATCAGCCCCTGCTCCAGTCTGAGATGATCAAAACATAATCAGCAACAGCAGCAATGGTTCCCTCCACTGTTTCCCCATTCACCCAACCTTTAAAGGCCTCAAGTGCAGAGAGAGGCTGTCCTACCTTCCCTCATGCCACCAGGGCTTTTGTCAGCCCCTGGTCCAGCCCAGGAAGGATCCAAACAGCAGTTGTGGCAGCCTGAGGCCTGCTCAACTGCTAGTATGTTGTGAAGGCTACCACTCTGGCTGTGTCTGGGACTTCTGTGACTCTTGGTTTGAGCCAGGTAGAGCCTGAAATCCTATTGCCTCAGTTTTATTTGTTGCTGCCTTTCTATTTGCTTCACCTTTCCTTATTTGTCTATTGCCATCCTTGCCCACTCTTATTTTTGCGAGCCCTTAGGATGTCTAGGGACTGTGTCTAGTTCTTATTCTTGTACTTCTTTTCCAGATCTCCTTCTCCCCTCCCTTTCCTTTCCCTTCTCATGCCCTGTCTACCCCTCTCTATCCTCCTCCCCAACTTTTCTTCCACCTCCAACTACTTCCATTCTCCCTTCTCTTAATTCTCTCTCTCTCTGGCTGCCACTAATCTAGTAACTGCTGTGCCCTTACTTAGTTTCATGTCAATATAGTATTAAGCAAATATGTGCTAAATGAAAAAGGTTTGCTGTAGAAAACCAATCATATTTATTGAGCAACAGTACTAAGTGCCTGGGAGGGTACATTATAGCAGAGTTGGTAGACAGATTCCCTGCCCACATGGAGCTTACAGTCTAGAGGAAAGAATGTAAAATGCATGAATGTGTTTCTTAGACTCAAAAACTGACCCCAAAATATGCATATATTAAAAACAGTGATAAAACCCATGATTAAATAGCAAAGTATCACAATGAAAGTTTTAAAAGTATACATTGTGTGCATGTATAAATAGAATCTACTCAATTATGTCATAAAACTTAAGAAATGTTTTTCTGACAGAGAGTCTGGGTTCTGTGTATTGTGTTATTGAAGAATCTATTAGTGCCCATGTGACAATGGATAGGGTGAGCACTACCTGTGCTTCATAAAAGAACTGGCTTCCTTAATTTTCTAAAATGCTATATTTCAAATCCTGCTTAGCAAAAGTCACTTTGTCATTATAGACAAGAGATGTCATTATCAATCGATTATAGTGCAGAGCACTATACTAAATGCTTGGAAGAGTACAATGCAACAGACTTGGTAGACATTTTCTCTGCCCACAATGAGATAAATAGATTTGTCATTGCCACGCTAATTGAAATGGGCTACAATCACTCTATTCATGTCAGCCAAAGTATTTGGGGGGAGAAAAAGGGAAGTGCTTAAGCCAAGGTCAGCTTGGCTCCAAGTCAGACTGTGCTGTGTCACCATTGTTAAAATTCAATGAAGTTAAGAATGCTTAAAGAAGAATGCCATATAAAGCCGTATACTGTTGAAGTGACCAGAAGAGAAACTTCTAGTGGGGAAAGAGAGGGACCTGAAGTTCACTCCAGTGACAGTGATGGTTCTCAATAGTGTTTGGAAAACATGGAATAGCCATCTTTCAAGTAGGTGTGACCAAGAAACTAGTGCCTTAGGAGACAGATTTTCTATTGTCGGTATCAGTCAGTTAATCAGCGGTCTTCTCTGAGCACTTACTGTGTGCAGAGTATGGTACTATGCACTTGGGAGAGTATAATACAATGGAGTAGGTAGACACCTTCTCTGCTCATCTATTGTATCAGTAGTTATTGGACCTGGTGCTTTACTTAGGTGCTTACTGGCATACTGCTCTGGACCTGCCAATGTGTGCTATGACAGATGCCAGGTGATCACAGCCATAATCCCCATACAGCTGCTCCACTCCCCCACTTTTGCCAATTCTGAATCATTCAGGGTATGGCTATTTGGCTGATGGACTATCCAGGTCTTTCCCTTTTCTTCTCTCCTGTCTGCCTTTTGGCCATTTAATTGCTCATTAGCTTCTCCACTAGAGGGTGGACAAGGGATAAACAGAGGAGATGAAGTTAAATCAATTTTGCTCTTCGTTTAGTATTGGAAAATAATTTAGTGAGAGAGGAGGTAACTACAGTGGTCTTTTTGGTTATGAGGGTTGTGGTGTTCCAGATACGCTTTGCCCCTGATTTCATCTGTGGGAAGTGCCGGTAGAGGAATTATTTTATTCTGTGGGGTTGGTTCCAACTCTCCCGGCCAACCCCCAGGACTTCTTTGTTCTCAGTATTCTAGCCCTAAAACAGTGAAACGGGGAGGAAGGGCTTCAGGAATATGGCATGCTAAGTGTGGGCTATGAAACTGCTAAGAACATGGGAAAGGAAGGGATGAGAGAGGAATGGAGAGAGGGAAGGGCTTTGCAGGGTTGTTTCTAGTTACTTGAAGGGCTTAGGCCATCTGACTCAAAAATGGAACTTAAATAATTGCTTGTAAATCTAGAGTGAAATGCCTCCCACCATACACCATTTATGATAAAACCACCTATCTAGTTGAATCGTGGGGTACACCAGAATGTTGTATAAATTTGAAATGTATGTTCTATTCTGAGTTCAACCGTAGGTCTCTTGGAAAGAGCAGGATTCTAGGAATCAGGACACCTGGATTTTCATTATGGCTCAGCCAGCAGGGGAATTCCTCCTGGACCTAGGCCGACAGTGTGACGATTCCTCACTTAAGAGCCACTTAGGACAGTTCACAAGATGGACAGGCCCAGCAGGAATCTTTAAAGATAGCTGACCACCTTGGGTGGTGAAGGCCATAGTGGCTACCAGGACAACCGCTTACTGGTCATGGCACTTTGGTCATCCCTTCAGCCTTTAATGGGTCCTGCAGGCGTTACACCCTCGCCTCTCTAATTGCTTGCTGCATTCTGGGCCCCAGTGGGAGGGAGGAGAGAGTGCTTATGGTGCTGGATGAACCGCTATCACTGGAATCGATTCCTTGGCTCAACTTTTCAGTCTTGACAGTGCAGGACCAAGGTTTGCCCGTCGTTCTCATGGGGAGATTCCATATTCCATTCCACAGGAAGCCCTGCTGGCTAGACTTGCCTTCGTGGCTCCTCTTGCAAGAATCCTTTGGCTGTGAAGCATCTTGGGAAGACAGCCCAGTTTAAAAATGGATTCAAACGTACCACGGGCTCCTCCAGGGTTGATGTCCAGTAATAACTTTCTCTGTGTCTGGCAGCTGATTTCTATTACTTCCTTCCATCTACCATCTGCCAGGGGCAGAGACTAGGTGGGGCAGGATGGGGAGTTTCTAGGAAAACAGGTGGAGGAGTACTCACAAACCCTAGCATGTATGTCTCTTGGACTGTGTCCATCTGAAAACACCCAGCATGGTTTTGTATATTTTCCACTGCTTTCCCAGTCTATCCATAGACAATCCAGTCAGCTGGGTTCTCCCCACTTGGTTGTGCTAGGGAATCTATATTTCAGGATGAAGCAGGAAAGATGTAAAATTATTTTTGCCTCCGTTCCAGATACTCTCCTGCATCTGGTGGCGAGTTCAGTCACTATACCCGTTGCTTGCTTCACTTCTGGCAAAGTGGAAGAGAGAAACTCAATTAGAGCTCAGTATCTGTTCATGTGTAGTAATAATAATAATAATAACAACAAAACTTTGTTATGTTTGAAGTGTTTACTATGTGTTTACTAAGGCTAAGTGCTAGGGTAGATAAAAGACAATTAGATCCGACACCATCCTTACCCCACACGAGGCTTACAATCTAAGGGTGAGGGAGAACAGGCATTTAACCTGCAAAACTGAGGCACAGAGCTCACACTGCAGGCAAGTGGCAGAGCCAGGATTAAAACCCAGGTTCTCTGACTCCCAGGCCTGTGCTTTTTTCATTAGGCCATGCTGTTTCTAAAAACCTAATGGGGCCATGTTTGACCTCATCCTAATTATCTGTCAGTGAATTTTGGTCCTCTAGGAACCACAATAGTTATGTATTTGACTGCTTTTCTGCCAACTTATGTAAACCTGGCCTACTCTCATCTCATGTGGTCCCTTTTTCCTCCTCCTCTCCCTGCATATTCCACTGTCATTGTCCTCAGGGAGGAGGGGAACCCTATTTCCAGCAAATCCCCACTGCTGTCCTGACCAAAGAGCAGGTGACCGGTGGTGATGGTGGGAGGAGAATGTGGTATGGGGGATTGCCCAGTTTCTCTATTAATGTACCTGGTGATTGAGTAGGTGGCTCTGCCTCCTGAGCCTCCCTCCGCTCCCTGATGCCCTCACCCGCCTGCAGGCACCCAGAGGGCTGAACTAGGAAGAATGGGGGAGGAACTACTTCTTCAGTGAAGTTACTAAAGCAGCAGCACTCCTAGAAGTGTTGACACTGAGTCCTGGACAAAGTTTTTTCTGGGGTGGCCCGGAAGGGCTGTTTGTGAGTGGGGTTCTCCCTCCCATGCAGGCCAGGACTTGGACCTGGGGCAGTAAATAGAATAAGCCTCTATGGGGCCTCTGGGAGCTCCTCAGGGTGAGAATTGAGCTTGTCCTCCCGAAAGGGAATATTTGACTTTGACTGTTGCCCAGTCAAAGGCAGTTTGGGGTCAAAATTCCCAATCAATTTGTGAATGAAAGGGAGAGTTATTACATATTGTAGTTGAACCCTTGAAGAGTAGAGCTTCAACGAATCTGTGAACAGTCACTTGGTTTTATAATAACGTTGGTATTTGTTAAGCACTTACTATGTGCAGAGCACTGTTCTAAGCGCTGGCAGTAGATACAGGGTAATCAGGTTGTCCCCCGTGGGGCTCACAGTTAACCCCCATTTTACAGATGAGGGAACTGAGGCACAGAGAAGTTGTGACTTGCCCACAGTCACACAGCTGACAATTGGCAGAATGGGGATTAGAACCCATAACCTCTGACTCCCAAGCCCGGGCTCTTTCCACTTTATCATTTCACCCTGTTCTGCACTTCCTTGTCAAGGAATAAGGAGAGTTGACAATTCTCAATTTCTGCTTCATTGGAGCTGTTCGGAGAACTGTGATTTCTCCAGCCTAATTTCTCTGTAAGACTAAATGATGTCACTACTTAGAATTAAAGAAGCCAGCTCCAATGTGAAAATGATTTCTTTTCAAAATTTTTTGAGGGCAGGTAGTGAGTGTTTTGACACTGGCCTACTCTTCCAAATGCTTAGTAAAGAGTCTAGCACTCAGAAGGCATTCAGTCAATAATTCCACTGATGGGTTAATTGAGTTGGCTAAAGAATAATTGCTGTCTAATTTGAATAAATTGGTATTGAATATATTCCCTTATACTATAGCTTTCAATCTGTAAAAGTCAGAGGACCTGAGTTCTTATTCCAGCTCTGCTATGTACCTGCTTGCTGTGTGACCTTGGACAATGCAGTTAACTTCTCTGTAACTCAGCTTCCTTGTCTGTAAAATGGGGTTTCAGTACCTGTTCCCCTTCCTTCTTAGATTGTGAGCCCTGTGTGGGTCAGGGACTGTCTGTCTTGATTATCTTTTATCTTCTCCAGTGCTGGGAAAAGTGCTTGACACATAGTAAGTTCTTTACAAATTCATTTTTTCATTCAATTGTATTTATTGAGTGCTTATTTGGTACATAGCGCTGTACTAAGCACTTGGGGGAATACAATATAACAACAAACAGGCACATTCCCTGCCCACAATGAGCTCACAGTCTAGTGGGGATACCACAGTTATTATTATTACAATGACTATAATTATGATTATCATTATTAGCATTAACATCAGTTTCCTAATATAGACAGTTTCTCCAAACTATTTCTTGTTGTAAAGCTTTTTGAAAACAAGATTCACCTTTAGAGTTGCAATCAGACAATATCACCATTTTACAGCTACACGGGGTGACAATATAGTTCCACTAATCACAACTTCAGCTTAAACTTTTCTGAAAACCTTAGTAGAGGAGCAACCTTCTCTTTCAAGGCAGCTTTCCTAAAATTTTCTTCTGAATTTTAGGGCATCAGCAGCCCCTGAGAATGCTGTTGTTTGGATCCTGTTGACAAGGAAAGAGAACAATTGGGTCAAATAGTTCTTCCAGCAGGGGAATAGCCTGATCTTGCTTATCTTTTCTGTGGTTAGATGTTCCACATGCAGAGCTCAAGTCAAGCCCTTGCAGCACAAAATGCTGAATCATTGAAACTCTTCTTGGCATAAACATAGGGTCAGTTCTTATTCTGAGACATTCTTTGGAAGGCCAAAAAGCACCCAGGTTTAAATGAAATAAGAGAATTTGAGCCATCCAGGGAGTCCAAAGGATCCCACGGATCCTTGCGTGTTTTCTTTCTCCGGTAAGGACCCAAATGCCGTGGTAGTTGAAGATGTCCCAGTAATTAATGCTCACAGCGTGGAAGGGAGTCTTGGGATGTTCTTTGGCCTTTTCAGTCATACTTCATAGGCAGAGAAGCTGTATGGCCTAGTGGAAAGTGACCAGGGAATGTGTTTGTTTGTTGTTATATTTTATTCTCTACAAGCTTAGTAGAGTGCTCTGCACACAGTAAGCACTCAATAAATATGATTGAATGAATGAATGAGCTCAGTCTTGGGAGTCAGAGGGTGTGGGTTCTAATTCTGGTTCTGCCATTTGTCTATGTGACCTTGGGCAAGTCAGTTTATTTCTCTGTGCCTCAGTTACCTCATATGTAAAATGGGGATTAAGACTGTGAGCCCTATGTGGGACATCGGCTGTGTACAATCAAATTAGCTCACATCCACCCCAGTGCTTATTACAGGGCCTGGTACAGAGTAAGTGCTTAACAAATACCATATAAAAATGTGAGGCTCACTTTTGCTCTCAGCAGCACTCTCGTCCTACACAGAGAGAAAATTTATAAGTATACATATATGCATTCATGATTCTATATTGTCACAGTGGTTTTCACAGCCCCAAACCATGAACTGGCTTCCTATTTTCAGAGGGAACCATATGTACTGCGTGAAAGTTCTCAACAAATACAGCTAGAGAAGGTTGTTCTGTCTTGAACAGAACTATCCTGGAAATGGCACACGAGCACCCAATCAACCAATCAGTGACATTTATCGAGTGCTTACTGGGTGCAGAGCACTGTACTAACCACTTTCAGATCCATACCCTTTTCACTAGGCTGTCATCATTATCATTGGTATTTATTGAGTGCTATGGTGTGGAGCAGTGTACTAAATGTAATAATGTTGGTATTTGTTAAGCGCTTACTATGTGTCGAGCACTGTTCTAAGCGCTGGGGTAGACACAGGGGAATGAGGTTGTCCCACGTGGGGCTCACAATCTTAATCCCCATTTTACAGATGAGGTAACTGAGGCACCGAGAAGTTAAGTGACTTGCCCAAAGTCACACAGCTGACATGTGGCAGAACAGGGATTCGAACCCATGACCTCTGACTCCAAAGCCCGTGCTCTTTCCACTGAGCCACGCTGTCTGTGAGGGGCCCTGCTGCTTGACAAGCAGCGTGGCTTAGTGGAAAGAGCATGGGCTTGGGAATCAGAGGTCGTGGGTTCTAATTCCGGCTCCGCCACTTGTCTGCTGGCAAGCCACTTAACTTCTCTGTGCCTCAGTTACCTCATCTTTAAGATGGGAATTAAGAGCCCCATGTGGGACAACCTGATTACCTTGTACCTAACCCAGTGCTTAGTACAGTGCTTGGCACATAGTAAGTGCTTAACAAGTACCATACTTATTACTATTGCAAAGGAGGTTAGGAGCTCTGATAATCTAGATTCTGGATCTGATCAGAAAGTATGAGATAGGGGTTCCTCAGGGGCCCATTTCATGTATTTCTTTCTTCATTCATTTGAGCTCCTATTGTTCACAGAGTGCCATATGGTGCTCTGGGGGATTAAGAGTAAAATATCTGGTCTCTACCTTCAAGGAATTTGAAAATATGACACACTCCTGTAAATTGTCTGGTTATATGTTCTGCAGCCAAGTGACACAGAATATGCAAAAAATATTTATAGTCAGATAATACAGGGTGCTTCAGTCTGCTTCCTTCATGTAGGCCTGGTTTAACGCTCCCTTCCTTTCTGATGAAGCATAGCCAGATGCTTGTAATTACAGGGTCTTCGTTGTAAAGAAACATAGGTTAGCCTCCCACATGAAATACTTCATCCATTTATCCTGGCCACCATTAACTCTCTTGAGAGGAAAACTATTATAAAGTCCTTTAGACACCTTCAGAATAAACCACTTAGTCTCAGATTGTATCAACTTCTTTCCTTCTACCAGCTAACCTGCTTTTCAGGGAATTCTCCTGGCTGAGCAAAGCTGTTTTCACCCTTTGGCATCAGTAGTTTGAAACAAGACTACTGGAAACAAGAGGAAAAATAAAACAAAATCATCAGTGTGTATCTTCAGACTCCCCCCAAAGTGCTACATGGTTGGTAAAAATCCACTGCGCTCTTATCGTGGGTAAAGAGAAGCAGCGTGACTCAGTAGAAAGAGGGTGGGCTGGGGACTCAGAGGTCATGGGTTCAAATCCCAGCTCCACCACTTGTCAGCTGTGTCACTTTGGGCAAGTCACTTAACCTCTCTGTGCCTCGGTTCCCTCAACTGTAAAATGGGAATGAAGACTGTGAGCCCCATGTGGGACAACCTGATGACCTTGTATCCTCCCCAGCACTTAGGACAGTGCTTTGCACATAGTAAGCACTTAACAAATGCCATCATTATAGAGAAGCAGCATGGCTTAGTGGAAAGAGCACGGTCATGGACGTCAGAGGTCGTAGGTTCTAATCCTGACTCCACCACTTGTCTGCTGTGTGACCTTGGGCAAGTCACTTAACTTCTCTGTGCCTCAGTTCCCTCATCTGTAAAATGGGGATGAAGACTGTGAGCCCCATGTGGGACAACCTGATTATCTTGTATCTACCCCAGTGCTTAGAACAGTGCATGGCACATAGTAAGCGCTTAACAAATGCCACCATTATTATTATTATTATTAAATAGGCTGCATGGTAATTGGCTAAATTACTGTTGTCTAATAGGCAAGTGAAAACAACTTTCTGATATTTGAACTGTTCCCTAAGAATGCCTAATGTGGAGAGTAAGGGAATGTTAAAATGGTTATTTGGAATGGCTCTAGTACATAGATAGACTTGTGGTACAAAGTTCAGGACTTTTTAGTTCTCCAAAGGAATCATCCACACAGTCTTTTTTACCGGTTTTAAATAATTTTCACTACCTCTAAGGTAGAAAAGTGAAATCTAGTGGAAGAGATCCCAGGCAACTCAGGTGGAACCTGGTTTGTTTTGAAGGAACTGAGTTTTCCCTTTGGCTCGACCCTAAGGTTTACCATCCTGTGCACACATACCCCACTTCTTTTGATGGTCTATAGAATGAATACCTGTGCTCCCCTCTTCCCCCTGAGGACAGATTTTTATCTTCATACTGCAGGTGAGAAAATTTAATTTCCATGCAAGTTGGGAACTTTGAGTATCTCCATTAATCACAGTGGACTGATAATAATAATGGGATTTATTAAGCCCATACTATGAGCTAAGCATCATGGTAGGTCTAATCATTCAACCATATCTATAGAGAAAGCCCACTAAATTAAATCAGTACTGAAACACCATTCACATGAAGTTATTTACCTATGACTAATGCATGAGGCAGATTTGCTTGTGATAAGAACATTTATTTACTGATACCATTTGAGGGAAAAGAAAAATCACCCATAGGGTAAATGGATAAATTAATGAGAATGAATGGAAAAACATAAAATAGGCATCAAAAACTGGTATATAAGACTCAATAAAATGACAAAAAAGCAGTTTTAAAAGCTGTGTCTTGTACCAGGCTCTGAAGGTCAACACACTGGACTCTACCCAACAGGGATTGGCAGGGAATTCCACAAATGATGATCCTCCCTCGGAGTGGAATTTGGAAACTGAGAGCATGAGTCCTCCGGCTGTTTTTAATTGCCACGATGTTGTATTGGGAAAGAGGTGTGACCTCTAAGGTGTCAGAGCCCACAAACCAGTAGCCTCTGATGCCTCGGTCTTCCATGTTGGTCTTCGCCGTTAGCCTTCCACCTTTCAGGATTCCTCTTGAGCCTATCTTGCAAAATGCCTTGGGTGGTTCTGTAGTTAAAACCTTCACCACTGAAGGCCCCAGCTGGCACCCCCTTACTTCTAGGGTCACACCCTCCTATCATGGTGAGTCTCAGGTGATGTGTGCTTTTGCCTCTTGTCTTATGCTGTCGAGTCCTCTCCTACCCTCCATGGACACAGCTCTCCCAGAATGCCCCACCTCCCTCTGCAATCATTCTGGTAGTATATCCATAGAGTTTTCTTGGTAAAAATACGGAAGTGGTTCATCACTGCCGCCTTCCGCGCAGTAAACTTGAGTCTCTGCTCTCGACTCTCTCCTGTGCCGTGGCTGCCCAAGGGTTTGCAAATTCCACTGCTGTTTATGTTGCCGTGTGGATTGGCGCGACGATGAAAAGACCAGTCTGTCTTTCCACATGGTACATAGGAAGACCATCTTTTAGCCTGCAGCTAGGGTGATCTGCCAGGCGTTATCGCTCGTTGCCATCCCTGTAGGCTGCCTGACACCTCAGCTCAGAGTCAGGATTGTTGTGAATTATGATGGCTTGGCGGCTGCTGCTGCAGCTGTTATTTTCCAACATCCCATGGCCCTGGCACATTGTTTGAAGTTGTACTCCAGTGGGTGCTGGGAGCATTTCTTCTGCCCATCCCGCTTGTAACTGTCCCACCTCAGCTCCCCTTCCAGCAGTTTATGGGGTATCCTGCCTTCCAGCCGCTACACTTGTCCAGCTAGCAATGTTGGATTTTAGCAAATGTAGCTCCAGTGCTGACCACCAGGCTGAGCACCCAACCTCATTTTGACTTGCTCTGCTTGCTACAAAGAGAGGCCCCAGAACTGAGTCCAGATTGTTCTTTGAATTGCTAGGTGAAATGCAGACTGTCTAGACGGCTCTTGGAGACCGAAAACATCTTTAAGGTATTTCATAATCACTTGCAGCCCCCATCTCTGGCAGAGTCCTAGCTGCCTGCCCTGAGGGAACAGTGAGTGGGTGACAGTCTGAGAATGTTCTCTAGGACGAGGCCCCGAAGACCAGGGTAACAGGGAGCCAGTGCCCACACGGAGAGGAGCAGAGAGAGAGAAGGCCGGTGATGATGATGACAAACACAGAATATAAAGACAGATGCAGAAGAGCTGAGAGAGAAGCAGCTGAGTTTCCCTCCTCTACTATCTCTGACTCTGCTGGTGGTGTTGTTGATGCCCATTTTTGCTTAAGAGGCTTTTAGAATGGTGAGGCTAATTCTACCAAGCTGGACACCTTTGGGAGTACAGCCTGCCTTCATACTGCTCTCCTTTACCAACCTTTTGCTCTTGCAGTGGGGTTTGGGGCAAATAAAACTACTGACAGAAGGATATGCTCCATAGACCTCAGCTCCCCCGTCACTGCTCAGATTGCTATTTCTATTTTTTTCACTTAAGTGCTTACTCTGTGCAGAGCACTGTACGACGTACATTCAGTTCTGCCAGAATGCTTGTTTCCACTATGCACTTTGGCTAGAATGCAGGGTTTTACAGTCTGTAAAACTGGCCTGAAATTTGTTGTGCCCACAAGCCCCGTAAATATGGGCAGCTGCCACATGGGGGTCGCGGCAGGGGGAATCCCGGTTGCTCGGCCCACGGCTGTGTCTCTGGGGGCCCATGCTGCCTTCTCGGTGTAGAGTTCGACTCCTAGGGTGCATGGGGCAACTGCTGTAGCCACGGCAAAGGGGAACATTGACAACTCCATTTCCCAGAAGGGCAGGAGAGTGAAGTTGTGAGCCACCCAGCTCTGGTCTCCTTGGTTAGTTGTTGGTGGCACATCGTCAGCCCCTGAGTATGGGCTACAGTGGCCCCCTTTCTGGACAGCAAGGGCACAACTCATCTGTTGTAGCCACTGCATCTGGGCCAGGTGAACCGTCTCTTGTCGCCACTTCCTCTTCCTTCCACCTTTGGCCCCAGGTATTCATTCATTCATTCAATAGTATTTATTGAGCGCTTACTATGTGCAGAGCACTGTACTAAGCGCTTGGAAGGTACAAGTCGGCAACAGATAGAGACAGTCCCTGCCCTGTGACAGGCTTACAGTCTAATCGGGGGAGACAGGCAGACAAGAACAATGGCAATAAATAGAGTCAAGGGGAAGAACATCTCATAAAAACAGTGGCAAATAAATAGAATCAGGGTGATGTATATTTCATTAAACAAAATAAACAAAATAAATAGGGTGATGAAGATATAAACAGTTGAGCGGACGAGTAGAGTGCTGAGGGGGTGGGACGGGAGAGGGGGAAGAGGAGAGGGAAAAGGGGGAGAAGAGGGTTTAGCTGCGGAGAGGTGAAGGGGGGGGGTAGAAGGAGCAGATGGAAAAAGGGGAGAGCTCAGTCTGGGAAGGCCTCTTGGAGGAGGTAAGCTTTAAGTAGGGATTTGAAGAGGGAAAGAGAATTAGATTGACGGAGGTGAGGAGGGAGGGCATTCCAGGACCACGGGAGGACATGGCCCAGGGGTCGACGGTGGGATAGTCGAGACCAAGGGACGGTGAGGAGGTGGGCGGCAGAGGAGCGGAGTGTGTGGGGTGGGCGGTAGAAAGAGAGAAGGGAGGAGAGGTAGGAAGGGGCAAGGTGATGGAGAGCCTTGAAACCTAGAGTGAGGAGTTTTTGTTTTGAGCAGAGGTGATAGGCAACCACTGGAGGTTTTTAAGAAGGGGAGTTATATGCCCAGAGCGTTTCTGCAGGAAGATGAGCCGGGCAGCGGAGTGAAGAATAGAATGGAGCGGGGCGAGAGAGGAGGAAGGGAGATCAGAGAGCAGGCTGACACAATAATCTAGCCGGGATATTACGAGAGCCCGTAGCAGTAAGGTAGCCGCTTGGGTGGAGAGGAAAGGGCGGATATTGGCCATATTGTAAAGGTGAGACCGGCAGGTCTTGGTAATGGATCGGATGTGTGGGGTGAACGAGAGAGACGAATCAAAGATGACACCGAGGTTGCGGGCCTGCGAGCCGGGAAGGATGGTTGTACCATCCACAGTGATAGGGAAGTCTGGGAGAGGACCGGGCTTGGGAGGGAAGATGAGGAGCTCAGTCTTGCTCATGTTGAGTTTTAGGTGGCGGGCAGATATCCAGGTGGAAACGTCCTGGAGGCAGGAGGAGATGCGAGCCTGAAGGGACGGGGAGAGGATAGGGGCAGAGATGTAGATCTGCATGTCATCTGCGTAGAGATGGTAGTCAAAGCCGTGAGAGCGAATGAGTTCACCGAGGGAGTGAGTGTAAATGGAGAACAGAAGAGGGCCAAGAACTGACCCTTGAGGAACTCCAACAGTTAAAGGATGGGAGGGGGAGGAGCTCAGCAAAGGAGACCGAAAATGACCGGCCAGAGAGGTAAGAGGAGAACCAGGAGAGGACAGAGTCCGTGAAGCCAAGGTGAGATAAGGTATGGAGGAGGAGGGGATGGTCGACAGTGTCAAAGGCAGCAGAGAGGTCAAGGAGGATCAGAATGGAGTAGGAGCCATTGGATTTGGCAAGAAGGAGGTCATGGGTGACCTTAGAGAGAGCAGTCTCGGTTGAGTGGAGGGGACGGAAGCCAGATTGGAGGGGGGTCCAGGAGAGAATGGGAGTTAAGGAATTCTAAGCAGCGAGTGTAGATGACTCGTTCTAGGATTTTTGGAAAGGAAGGGTAGGAGGGAGATAGGGCGATAACTGGAAGGGGAAGTGGGGTCGAGAGAGGGTTTTTTTAGGATGGGGAAGACATGTTTGAAGGCAGATGGGAAGGAGCCATTGGAGATTGAGTGGTTAAAGATATGTTAAGGAAGGGAGGAGGGCAGGGCGATGGTTTTTATAAGGTGAGCGGGAATGGGGTCCGAGGCTCAGGTGGCGGGGGTGGCACTTGCGAGGAGGGAGGAGATCTCCTCTGAGGATACTGCAGGGAAGGATGGGAAAGTAGGGGAGAGGGTTGGTGTGGGGGAGGGGAGAGGGAGAGGGGTGACTTTGGGGAGCTCAGACACACTCCTGAGGGCTATTCAATTATGGGGTCTGTAAATGCCCCCTATGTGCCAAGCACTGTACTAAGCAATGGGGTAGACAATGATAATTATAATTGGGGTATATGTTAAGCGCTCAATAAGTGCCAGGCACTGTATTAAGAGCTGCGGTGGATATGAGCAAATCAGGTTGGATGTGGGCCCTGTCCCATGTGGGGCTCACAGTCTCCATCCCCATTTTAGAGATGAGGTAATTGAGGCACAGAGAAGTTAAGTGATGTGCCCAAGGTCACACAGCAGACAAGTGGGAGAGCCAGGATTAAGCAATAGAAGATAATTGGGTCTGACCCAGTCCCTGTCCTACATAGGGCTCACAGTCTTTAGGAGGAAGAACAGGTACTTCTCCATGTTACAGATGAGGAAACTGAAGTATGGAGAACTAATTTATATTAATGTCTGTCTTCCTCTTTGGACTGTAAGTGCTTTGTGGGCAGGGAACGTCTTTACCAACTCTGTTGTATCCTCCCAAGCTCTCAGTATAGTGCTCTGTGTGCAGTGCACACAGAAAAAAACACTCAAATATGATTGCTTAACTAATTGCTCAAGATCAAACAGCAGGCAAGTGACAGAACCAGCCAGGTCAGAGCACAGCTCTGCCTGGCTTCCGGGCCCAAGCTCTTTTCACTAGGCCACAGCACTTCTTCTGCTTTGAGGTTCCCCGACTTGGGTGAGTTGTCCCCTCCTGGTTCCTGGCTCTTTCCTCTCCTCCCCATCTTTCAAGTAATGCACCCAACCAAGGCTGAGCACCTGTCTGGCTTCAGGGCGAAGTGGGGTTGGAAGAATGGGAATCTGGACTGTAAACTCACTGTGGGCAGCAAATATGTCTGTTTATTGTTGTATGGTACTCTTCTAAGAGCTTAGTACAGTGCTCTGCACACAGTAAGTGCTCAATAAATACAATTGAATGAGTGAAGTAAGCTGGGGACAGAAACTCATTTACAGTCTTCCCTTCTCTTCCTCCCTCTTCCCATCTTTTCTATCCTCCCTTTGTCCCTTCTCATTTTGGTTTGGCTCCTCCCTTTCCCTCATTCCCCCTTCCTTTTTCTCCTCCCCACCTCCTTTTTCATTCTCCTTTCTTCCCCTTTTCCTAACCTCCTTTTCCTCCAGCCTCCAAGTCAGTTGGCCTGGGGGAGAGAGGAGGGAGATGCTGCTTGATTGTTCTGTGCTTGGAGGCAAGGTGGCAGGTTGAAGAAAGAAAAGGGGAAACTGTGATTTCTAGATAATTTCTAGGTGCCCTCCCCAGCACCTGGGTTTGCTGTCCTATAGAGCCTTTCTCTTTTCTGGACATTCAGAATCATCTAGTTGTGGGACAAATAGATCCCTGAGAAGCGGTGCGGCCTGGTGGAAAGAGCACGGGCCTGAGGGAGACAGGCGGTCTGCCCTGGCTCTCCACCTGCCTGCAGTGTGACCTTAGGCACGTCACTTAAATTTTCTGCGTCTCAGTTTCCTTATCTGTAAAATGGGGATACAATGCCTGTTATCACTCCTCCTTAGACTGTGAATCCCATGTGGGACAGGGATGGTGCCTGGCCTGCTTATCTTGGACCTCCCCCGTCAATCAATTAATGGTATTTATTGAGCACTTACTGCGTTTCAGAGTTTAGCGCAGTGCCTGGTCTGTAGTAAGTACTTAACAAATACCACAATTACTGTTGTTAGATGTCGTAACCAATACCCAATTACCACCCATCAATTAATAGTATTTATTCAGTACTTACTCTGTGCAGAGCACTGTACTAAGTGCTTGGGAAAGTACTTAGAAACAGCATGGCTCAGCGGATAGAGCCCGGGCTTGGGAGTCAGAGGTCATGGGTTCTAATCCTGACTCTGCCGCTTGTCAGCTGTGTGACTTTGGGCAACTCACTTCACTTCTCTGTGCCTCAGTTAGCTCATCCATAAAATGGGGATGAAGACTGTGAGCCCCACGCAGGACAACCCGATCACCTTGTTCCCCCCCCCCAGTGCTTAGAACAGTGCTTGGCACATAGTAAGCACTTAATAAATACCATTATTATTATTATTATTGTTACAACACAACAGAGTTGATAGATGTGATCCCTGCCCTCCTACCATCTTACATTATGCTAAATTTAATCTTTAAAAAGGTTTCTTATTTTTTTTTTCACACTGCCTGTAAAAATAATTCTCAGTGGTTGACAACCCTGCTAGAAGGTTACTGGGGAATTAGGGAGAGTTCTCCCTGAAATGCCTATCAGCCTGGAGAGGTGAAATTGTTTTTGTGTACACACAGGGGAGTCGGACACAGGATGTTTCCTGCACCATGAATTTTCCTTTACACGGGGTTCTGTTAGAATGCAGCTTCCACTCCCGACTCCCACCCTGTAGAAGAAGAGATTGCACTGGGGAAAGGAAAAGGATTATAATTCAGGCTTGGCAGCTGGCTCAGAGAAGGCTGGCAATCTCAGAGGATATGTGCCAGGAAGGGGGGGCTTTCAGCTGACTCGGGAGGGAGAGTTTGTAGCGAGGAAAAGAGAAAGAGGAAATGAGAAAAGCAGGTGCTCAGTAAGGGCGTTGGACTAAAAAAGCAGCATGACTTAGTGCACAGAGTATGGGCCTGGGAGTCTGAAGGACCTGGGTTCTAATCCCAGCTTCACCAAATGTGTGCTGTGTGACCTTGGGCAAGTCACTTAACTTCTCTGGACTTCAGTTACCTCATCTGTAAAATGAGGATTAAGAGTGTGAGCCCCATGTGGGACAGGGGCTGTGTCCAATCTAATTCACTTGTATCTACCTCAGAGCTTAAGAACAGTGCTTGTCATGTAGTAAGCACTTAACAATAACCATAATTATTATTATTAAAAAGATCCATGGACCCTAGGAAAATAAATGTGGGTGATACTTTTTTGGGATTCCCTATTTCCTTCCTTGCCCCTCTCCTTACAGAGTCACCTCTCTTTCCAGGTTCACCTTCTTCACTGATTTACCCCATCTACCTTCTCACTGTCCACCCATAACATTCCTTCATCGCTTTGTAATCAGACCTAAGCAGCGAAAGCCAGTTTTCATTAGAATCTGGAGCTACAATCTAGAATTAGTTCTCGCGGTGGCCCCTTAAACTGTGCATGCTTACATAGAAAGCTTTTTTTCAACGTCACCTCTCTCTCTTTAGACCTTCCATCTCACTGGTACTCATAGCTAAATACTGACCTTTGCTTCCAATTTATCACCGGAGGGATCACCTCCATAGTACCTTCAACTGAATGATTTGCTGGGCCAATCTAGTATCTATCAGTCAATCAATCAAGAATCAATCTATCAATCAAGTGGTATTTATTGACTGCTTGGGCAGTACCACCCCATATCAGACAGCCTGTTCTGCTATCTGTGAAAACAGAGCTCTGGCCTCACATAGAATGGTCTATCTAGAAATGATTTTAATGTAGATTGTATGCTCCTTGTAGGCAGGGATGGTGCCTACCTATTCTGTTGTGTTTGTACTTTCCCAAGGTCTGAATACAGTGCTCGGGACACAGTAAGTACTCAATAAATATCAGTGATTGATTAAGGTTCTATGGATTTTCCTGGAATCTTGCAGGGATTTTACTCCAAATTATTAAAAAGACTCAGACAAATTTCCATATTATTGTGGAGCCCATCACTAGCAGAATAATAATAATAATTATGGTATTAAGCACTTACTATGTGTCGAGCACTGTTCTAAGCGCTGGGGTGGATACAAGTTAATCAGGTTGTCCCATGTGGGGCTCACAGTTTTAATCCCCATTTTACAGATGAGGTAACCGAAGCACAGAGAAGTTAAACGACTTGCCCAAGGTCGCACAGCAGACAAGTGTCAGAGCTGGGATTAGAACCCGTGTCCTCTGACTCCCAAGCCCGTGCTCTATGCACTGAGCCATGCTGCTTCTCTCTAAAGGTGTAAGAATGCCTTACACCTTTGCCTCTCATTGCTAGTTTATTGTTTTAAATACTGTGAAGTTGCAAAAAAAACAGGAACACCCAAATCCTGTGAGGCAGAGGCTGAGAAGCAGCATCACACTTTAGCTAACACCACATAAATGTGCACAACTGTTTCTTCCTACCCGAACCTAGCTGTGTCAACAGTTGTGTCAGAAGCAGCAGGTCTGGTGGAGAAAAACAAACAAAGCTGTGTCTGGGGGTCAGAAGACTTAGGTTCTAATCCTCGTTCTGCCACTTGTCTGCTGTGTGACCTTCGGCAAGTCACGACTTCTCGGTTACCTCATCTGTAAAATAAAGCTTCAGATTGTGAGCTCCTCATGGGACATGGACTGTGTACAGCCTGATTATCTTGTATCTACCCCCGTGCTTAGTTCAGTGCCTGGCACGTAGTGAGTACTTAACAAATACCATTCAAAACAAACACGCAAACAAAAAGCTTATGGGTCCTGTAATACCAGAAAAGGCCCCTTAACCCTTCCATTGTGTCGTATCCAAATTGGGTAGTGAAAGTGTATATTAAAGCAAACCTGGGTATAAGGTAAATAATAATTAGAGTCAGAACAAATGGTTTGCATTGCATTCTAGGAAGCAAGTGCTGGGAGAGGAAAAGGCGACGGATTAAGTTGTCAACAGACTTACGGGCTTTAATTACCCAACATGCCCAGATTCATTTTACAGGAATCTTGCACCTTTGAGTAACTATTTTAGGCTATAAATAAGCTCCCTTTACTTCTTTTATATACTTCTTCTTTATAGATCCCCTACCACTGCCATCTGGTTCAGTGCTCTGCTCATAGTTGTTCAGTAAACAGTAGTAAGATAGTACCGATGATGATTTTGAGTCCTACATTTTGCACGGCTCTGCACATAGTAGATGTTAGGTAAGTTATGTTAATATAGTTTTGATGGTGATCTCTGAGTCCAACATTTCTTCAGGAACGTTTTAAGATTGAATAGAATGGGACTTCATTCACATGTATGTTTAGCTAGGAGAACTATCCCCATTTTTAGATATTCATGTTAAAAAGTACTTGGTGACATTTCCAGGTGTAGTTTGGAAAGGATACTTTTATTTGAAGAAATGCAATCGATCAGTGGTATTGACTGAATGCTTTCTGTGTGCTGAGCCCTGTACAAGAGTCCTGGACAATGCAACAGATTTTCTAGTCATGATCCTTGCCCACAAGAAGCTTGCAGACTGGAGTTGGGGAGGCTAAGTTAAATTACAGATGGAACTGTACATATGTGCAGTGGGGATGGGAGAGGGGAGGCTAATAAAGTACTTAAGGGTACAGACCCCAGTGCCTAGGAGACACAGAAGGGTGGACTTCCTTGGAGCCTTCTGCTTGTGTGACCTTGGGCAAGTCACTTCACTGCTTTGTGCCCCAGTTTCCTCAACTATAAAATGGGGATTCAATCAATTGATGGGGTTTATTGAGCACTTACTGTGTGCAGAGCACTGTACTAAGAGCTTAGGAGAGTTTAGAGGATCCCTCCTATTTAGACAGTGAGCCCCACGTGGGTCAGGGTCAGGGACTGTTTCTAGCCCACCACTTAGTACAGTGCTTGGCACACAGTGAGCATTTAACAGATACCTTAAAAGAAAAAGAGGGTCAATTGCTTTAATAAGAAGCAAAGGCATAGTGTTGAAGGTGCAGGGAGAAGTGGTAGTTTTTAAGAGTTGGCAGGAGATCTTTTCCTATTCTGCTAGGAAGGACGGGGCAGTAGAAGAGGGGGCAGGAGGAGAATGTGTATGATGCATAATTTCTACTACCCCACCCAATATATTCCTTAGTATTATAAGATTCTTTCCAGGTCATATTCTATTTTGGTTCAAATATTTTTGCTGTTTTCCTGAAGAATCATCATCTGAATTTCATGTCAAAACCCCTAAAATTAAAAAGCAAAATAGCAATCAAAGAATTGATTTTGTTTCTAAACTGTGTGTGTGTGTGTGTGTGTGTGTGTGTAATTTTAAGGAGGCCCTGTAGTGTTCTTTATCCAAGTAAACCAGCTATGTGTAGCCAGAAGATTCTGAATCTTCAAGAAACGTACAACAGGACACTGTTCTCTCTATAGTTAGCAAAGGAGTCTATTGTTTCCTGAATTCCTTGTAACCTGGATTGCATTATTCAGTGGTCATCTCTGATGAAAATTCATCACCTTTAGGTGAGGGAGAATAAATAAAATAAAAATGGTATTTATTAAGCTCTTACCATGTGCCAAGCATTGTTCTAGACACTGGGGCAGACACAAGACAATTAGGCCTGGAGACAGAAAGCTTGCAGGGCAGGGATGTAGTCTTCCTCTCCAGGCTTTGATTGGCCAGGAATTTTTAGCTTAGATAAGAGTCAAGGTTGTTAGAAGTAGTTAATGGGTTTAGTTCAAATAATATAAACCAGCAGCACAGATAAAACTACTTCTAGGTGGGAGGGCTGCCTGCTTTGATTCCCTCAAAGGAAGTAAAGAATCTTTTCTGGAAACCACCATTCATTGTTTCCTCACAGCTTAGAAACTGTCCTTGTTAATGAAGATAAATGAGAATTGCAGTGTCTAGAGTGGCCATTCAACTTTCTACTTGACTCCTACTTTATGTCAGTCAATCAGTGGTATTTACTGAGCACCTACTGTGTTTCAGAGCACTGAACTAAGTGCTTGGGAAAGTACAATACAACAGAGTTGCGAGATGAGATTCCTGTCCACAAGGAGCTTACGTTCCTTTTGGGCAAGTTTCTTTAGAGGCTCTTATAGAATCATTATAGTAATAAATGTGGTATTTGTTAAGAGACTGTTATTTGTACTTGTGGTATTTATTATGGAGACTATGTGCCCCACGTTGGGCAGGGACTGTGTCCAACCTGATATGCTTGTATCCACCCCAGCACTTAGTACAGTGCCTGGCACATAGCAAGCACTTATCAAATACCACTATTGTTATTATTGTTATTATTACTATTATTAAGTGCTTACAATGTTCCAGGCACTGTTCTAAGCTCTAGGGTAGATACAAGGTAATTGGGTTGCCCAAGGTCCCTATCCCACTTCGGGCTCACAGATTTAATCTTCATTTTACAGATGAAGCAATTGAGGCCCAGAGAAATGAAGTGACTTGCCCAAGGTCACAGAGCTGACAAATGGCTGAGCTGGAATTAGAACCCAGGTCCTCTGGCTTCCAGGTCTGTGCTCTATCCACTAGGCCATGAAGTTTAGTGAACACTGATTCACACTGAATGGAAACTTTCTCTGTCATCTTCTGAAATAGGAGTGTCTCCTCCCAGGAAAGAGGTATGGGGAGGTATGAAAACACTTTCAACATCCAACCAATGACTTAGGATGCTTTTAGTTTAAAGACACAAATTACTTAGAGGCTTTGTGAAACGTTACACAGATGTGAAATATTACACAAATCCCAATGCTGATATAAATTATTTAGTGATTTGTATTTACATTTGTAACAAAAACAAAATTTAACTCATATTCAGATCTTACCTTGAGAATCTGGGAGACCTAAGATGCCAGTTATCAACAGAAAAGTGAAGCTGTCACTGAAACTGAATCAGAGACTGTAACCGACTACTCTGGCCCTCACTGAAAACTTTGACCCAATTCTGACCCACAGCAAAAATGGTGAAAAGTAAGAGGGTAAGGATGACATTACTTTTTTTAATTGAAAGAATCCAAGGTGATCATCCAACTAATATTTATACTGTTTATTGTATTTACTTGCAAAATTGCCCCACCCTAATTTTTGAGGAGACAAAATTATTTGTTAGACCACATCATTTCCTCTAATTGCACCTGATCTATATAGGAACTACTCTAATCTTAGGAGTGTTGCTCACTCCGCAATTCTGTCAAATAGTTTACTTTCCTAAAGATGTGGTGCTCACTCAGTGCTCGGACTGCTGCCCATTCCCCTATCATCATCATCATCACCATCATCATCAGGAAGCCGCAGCAGTGAGGGACCGGTCCATACTGACCCAGAGCCACCATGACTCACAATTTCCCTCAGGACACGCAAGGGAATTTCAATGGCTCCACATGGCTCATCCTGCCTGGGACAGGGAACAAGAGCAGCCTTGTCCTGGTCCAGTCTTCTGGTGATGAGAGCTAAGTAGGATAGTGGTGTGGGTTGGAAAAGGAGGAAGAAGGTGAGATGGCAACAGTGCAGCCTGGAACCCAATTTACTTGTATGTAACCCAGGGCCTAGTACAGTGCCTGGCACATAGTAAGTGCTTAACAAATACCATTATTATTATTAGGGGGAGTTACATCATTGAGTTCTTATTGTATGCGGGACTTAGGAGAGTGAAATAGAAGTAGGAGACAGTCTCCCGTGCACTCTTACCCTCCTCTTTCTTCTCCCCTCCTTTCCTCTTCATTCTCTGTCTTTTCTCGTCGCTTTATTACTAAACTTAATTCTTCTATAAATGGCACGACTGCCCCACAGATGATTTAAAAGAACTAAATTGTACAAAGTGGGGCAATTTTCTGAGTAAATGCTAAAGTATTTATCCTGACAGTACTTGTTCAAATTTAACCAAAGTAGTCCAAAGCAAGTATGAATGCTTTCTCTTAAAATATACCACTGATTGATTGAAAAAATAAAACTGAAATGATTCATTGAATTAAAACAATGATAAATATTCATTCATTCAGTTGTATTTATTGTGCGCTTACTGTGTGCAGAACACTGTACTATGTGCTTGGAAAGTACAATTCAGCAACAGATAGAGACAATCCCTACCTTTCCAAACTGGAGTTTTTTAAAACACTTGAACATCAACTAATAGTATTTATTGAACACTTACTGTGTGCAGAGCACTGGACTAAGCACTTGGGAGAGTATAATACAATCGAATTAGTGGACATGATCTCTGCCCATAAGGTGCTTATGATCTTGAGACCACAGTGTAGCGGGGGAGAGAGACATTAAAATAAACTCTGGATTTGTACATAAGTGCTGAGTGATGGTGGTGAATATCTTCCAGATGTGATCAATTTTGCCTTTTTTTCAGTGCTAATTTTTTCAGGATAAATTTAATCATGGGACAGAAGACACCAGAATTATAGTATTAATAGCTATTGATATAAATACTACTACTAATAATACTAACAATGGTATTTGTTAAGCACTTACTCTGTGCCTAGCGCTGTACTAAATACAAGCTGATCAGATCAGATCTTCCCTGTCCCACATGGGGCCCACAGTGTAAATATACCTTAGTTCTATTTAGTTTATGCCCAAAGCACCTTGCAGTGCTTATCTCAATTTAACTCTCACAACACCCTTGTGAGGTAGGGTCAGGTATTATTATCCCATTATGCAGTTGGGGAAAGTGAGGCATGAGGAAGTTAAATGACTTGCTCATGGTCACACAGAAGACAAGTGGAAGAATCTGGACTAGAACCCGAATCCTTCAACTTCCGGATGCCATACTGCCTCAACATTATAGATCTGAGTAGCATGGGGTGGTTTAGTGGAAAGAGCCTGGGCTTGGGAGTCAGAGGTCATGGGTTCTAATCCCACCTCTTCCACTTGTCAGCTGTGTGACGATGGGCAAGTCACTTAACTTCTCTGTGTCTGTTACCTCATCTGTAAAATGGAGATGAAGACTGTGAGTCCTAAGTGGGACAACCTGATTACCTTGTATCTACCCTAGCACTTAGAGCAGTGCTTGGCACCTAGTAAGCACTTAGCAAATACCAACATTATTATTTATTGAGCGCTTACTAGGTGCAGAGCACTGTACTAAGAGTTTGGAGTGTACAATTCAGCAATAGATAGAGAAAATCCCTGCCCAACAATGGGCTCACAGTCTAAATGGGGGACACAGACAACAAAACAAGTAGTCATGCATCAATACCATCAAGATAAATAGAACCATAGATATATACACATCATTAACAAATAGAGTAATAAATAATATATACATATATGCACAGGTGCTGTGGGGAGGAGAAGGGGGAAGAGCAGAGGGAGGGAGTAGGGGGAATGGGGAGGGGAGGAGGAGCAGAGGGAAAGGGAGAGCTCAGTTTGGGAAGGCCTCCTGGAGGAGGTGAGCTCTCAGTATTCATTCATTCAATAGTATTTATTGAGCGCTTACTATGTGCAGAGCACTGTACTAAGCGCTTGGGATGAACAAGTCGGCAACAGATAGAGACAGTCCCTGCCGTTTGACGGGCTTACAGTCTAATCGGGGGAGACGGACAGACAAGAACAATGGCACTAAACAGCGTCAAGGGGAAGAACATCTCATAAAAACAATGGCAACTAAATAGAATCAAGACAGTCAGTAGGACTTTGAAGAGGGGAAGAGAGTTTGGCGGATGTGAGGAGGGAGAGCATTCCAGGTCAGTGGTAGGACGTGGGCCAGGGGTCAACAGGACAGGCTAGAATGAGGGACCGAGAGGAGGTTAGCGGCAGAGGAGCGGAGTGAATGGGATGGGCTGAAGATGGAGAGAAGGGAGGTGAGGTAGGAGGGGGCAAGGTGATTGAGAGCTCTGAAGCCAAGAGTGAGTAGTTTTTGTTTCATGCGAAGGTTGGTAGGCAACCACTGGAGGTTTTTGAGGAGGGGAGTGACATGCCCAGAGCGTTTCTGTAGAAAGATGATCTGGACAGAGGAATGAAGAATAGACTGGAGTGGGGAGAGTCAAGAGGAAGGGAGATCAGAGAGGAGGCTGATGCAATAATCAAGTCGGGATATTATGAGAACTTGTACCCGTAAGGTAGCAGTTTGGATGGAGAGGAAAGGGCAGATCTTGGCGATATTGTGAAGGTGAGATCGGCAAGTGTTGGTGACGGATTGGATGTGTGGAATGAATAAGAGAGCAGAGTCAAGGATGGCACCAAGGTTGTGGGCCTGTGAGATGGGAAGAATGGTAGTGCTGTCCATAGTGTTGGGGAAGTCAGGGAGAGGACAGGGTTAGGGAGGGAAGATAAGGAGCTCAATCTTGGACATGTTGAGTTTTAGGTGGCGGGCAGACATCCAGGTGGAGATGTCCTGCAGGCAGGAGGAGATACGAGCCTGAAGGGAGGGAAAGAGAACAGGGGAGGAGATGTAGATTTGGGTGTCATCTGCGCAGAGATGATAGTTGAAGCCGTGGGAGCGAATGAGTTCACCAAGGGAGTGAGTATAGATGGAGAACAGAAGAGGGCCAAGAACTGATCCTTGAGGAACCCCTATAGTTAGTGGATGGGAGGTGGGGGAAGAGCCCGTGAGGTAGACCGAGAATGAACGGCCAGAGAGATAAGAGGAGAACCAGGAGAGGACGGAGTCCGCGAAGCCAAGGTTGGATAAAGTGTTGAGGAGAAGGGGATGGTCAATAGTGTCAAAGGCAGCTGAGAGGTTGAGGAGGATTAGGATAGAGTAGAAGCCATTGGATTTGGCAAGAAGGAGATCATGGGTGACCTTTGAGAGGGCAGTTTCAGTGGAGTGGAGGCGACAGAAGCCAGATTGGAGGGGTTCCAGGAGAGAGTTGGAATTGAGGAATTCAAAGCAGCGAGTGTAGACGACTCGTTCTAGGAGTTTGAAAAAGAAGGGCAGGAGGGAGATAGGGCGATAATGGAAAGAGACCAGGCCTGGGAGTCAGAAGGACCTGGGTTCAAATTTTGACTTCATGATGTTTGCTGTGTGTCCAAGGAAAAGTGAATTAACTTCTCTGTGCTTGTTACCTCACCTGAAAAATGGGGATTAATCAATCAGTCATATTTATTGAGAGCTTACAGTATTGAGGGCTTGGTACAGAGCACTATACTAAGAGTTTAAAGTTGTTTGTAGGATTAAGAATGTGAGCCCCATGTGGGACGTGAACTGTGACGAAGCTGATTAAAACATTGTGCTTAAACGTTTAAAACATTTAAATGTTTAAAACATTGCTTGACACTTAATAAAGTCTTAACAAATGCTATCATAATCATCATCATTATTATTATATAGAATTGAGATAATTTGTGCTTTAAAATGAATTCAAACTCAGAGAATAGTATGCAGAAATGAAATGAGACAAGAATTCATTACGTTTCCAACAAGCAATAAAGCCAAAATTAAAAGTGGCATTTTGAAAAACTTATTATCAAGATGGGCAATATTTCAGGCCCTAATATGTTTGGAGCAATAGTAGTAATAATTTGCATATTGCATATACAAATACTGAGGGTGGTGCACGGTACTAAGCACTTCAGAAATGTAACAGAAGCATCAGGTACATTAGAAACAATGTGGATTAGTGGAAAGAGCACGGGCCTATGAGTCAGAGGATCTGGGTTCTAATAATAATGATGGCATTTGTTAAGCACTTACTATGTGCAAAGCACTGTTCTAAGTGCTGGGGGGCTACAAGATGATCAGGTTGTCCCGCGTGGGGCTCACAGTCTTCATCCCCATTTTACAGATGAGGTAACTGAGGCACAGAGAAGTGAAGTGATTTGCCCAAGGTCATACAGTGACAAGTGGCAGAGTGGGGATTAGAACCCATGACCTCTGACTCCCAAGCCTGGGCTCTTTCCACTGAGCCACACTGCTTCTCATCAAGCTTCAACATAGGTCTGCTATGTAATCTTGGGCAAGTCACTTCACTTCTCTGTGTCTCAGTTCCCTCCTCTACAAAATGGAGATTCAATACCTGTTCTCCCTCCTACTTAGACTGTGAGCCCCATGTGGGATCTAATTATCTTGTATTTGCCCCAGTGTGTGACACAGTGCTTATCAAATACTGCGGTTGTTATTATGAGAAACAGCATGGCTTAGACCTTAAGCAAGTCACTTAATTTTTCTGTGCCTCAGTTACCTCATCTGTAAAATGGGGATTAAGATTATGAACACCAATGAAGCAATCGGTCGTATTTATTGAGTGCTTACTGAGTGCAGAGCACTGTACTAAATGTTTGGGGAAGTACAGTATAATAGTTGGTAGAGACATTCCCTGCCCACAACGAGTTTACAGCCTAGAAGGGGAGGCAGACATTAATATAAATCAATTACAAATATGAATGTAAGTGCTGGGGGCTGAAGGAGGGGGGAAAAGGAAGGCGCGTGGGAGAGGCAGGGGTCACACCAAGGCATGGAGGAGGTGCCGGGCGAGGAGGGAGACCAAATGGGGAGGGGGGCTCTTTCTTGTTTAGGAATCTTTTCTCTGTGTGTGTGTGTTGCTGGGGCCGCAGCCTTGGTGCAAAGCCCTCGGCTGGAACGTGGGGACTGTGAACTCGTTGGGAGCAAGGATTGTCCCCCTTTATATCACTGTATTGTCCTCTCCCAAGCGCTCAGTACAGTGCTCTGCACCCTATAAGTGCTCAGTAAATACGATTGAATGAATAAGCCTGTTTACTTGTTTTGATGTCTGTCCCCCCTTCCCCTTCTAGATTCTAAGCCCAGTGTGGGCAGGGATTGTCTCTCTTTATTGCAGAATTGTACTTTCTAAGCGCTTAGTAAAGTGCCCTGCACACAGTAAGCACTTAATAAATACGATTGAGTGAATGAATAAATGGGTGAATAAAGGGGGCAAATCCAAGTGCAAGGGCAGTGCAGAAGGGAGTGGGAAAGAGGAAATGAGGGCCTAGTTGGGAAAGGCCTCTTGGAGGAGATGTACTTTCAATAAGGCTTTGAAGGTTGTGGAGAGTGTCTGTTGGATATAAGAGTGAGGGTGTTGCAGGAAGTGGGTGAGATGAGATGGAGGTATGGTGAGTAGGTTAGTATTAGAGAAGGGAAGAGTGCAGGCTGGGTTGTAATAGGAAATCAGAGAGAGAAGGTAGGGGGCAAGATGATTGAGTGCTTTAAAGCTATTGGGGAGGAGTTTTTGTTTGATGTGGAGGTGGATGGGCAATGATTGGAGGGTCTCAAGGAGCGGGTAAACGTGGACTGAATGCTTTTGTAGAACGACAATCTAGGCAGCAGAGAGAAGTATGGACTGACGTGAAGAGAGACAGGAATCAGGGAGGTCAGCAAGGAGGCTGTTATAGTAATCAGGGTGGGATAGGATAAGTGTTTGGATTAATGTGGTAACAGTTTGAATGGAAAGAAAAGGGTGAATTTTATCGAAGTTGTGAAGGATGAACTGATAGGATTTAATTGGACACAGATGTGGACTGTGTCTAACTGCTTAGCTTGTATCTACCTCAGCATTAGGTACAGTGGTTGGCACATACTAAGTGCTTAACAAATACTATTAAAACAACCCAAAATCACCCCCCTCAAAATAAAAAAACCTTCACTGCCCACAAAGATGTTACACTCCCATGAAGACATAGAAATATTCACAAACACTATGTGGGACAGAAACTGTTTTTGACCTGATTATTTTGTATCTACCCCAGCACTTAATACAGTGTTTGGCACCTAATAAGTGTTTAAAAATTATTAGCAGAAAAAATAAAATTGAATGTTCAGTTAAATATACAAAAATGATGATGGGCATAAATAATGGAATTTGAGCGCTTACTATGTGCAGAACACTGTACTAAGCACTTGAGAAAGTACAATACAACAGAATTAGCAAATAGGTTCTCTGCTCATGGGGTGTTTAAATAAGTTGCAAGAGGCAGCTGAAACGCCAGTAGCAGCTGAAGGCCACTACGGTTTGCGGTACCTATGAATAGCTGGGGAAGGCTTGTTTTAGTAGGTGAGATTACAGGAGAGCTTAGAGCATAGAACTAAGTGTGTCTAGAGCACACCGCTGGGCACTTAAGAAATATTCAGAAGAAATATATAGTATATTTTCTGCCCTCAATAGCTTATGATGTAAGGGAGGAGCCAAGCACACACAAGATAAGGACTATGCAATGGTCAAGAAAATATGGGAATAGCTAAAAATACCAAGCTGAAAGAGGACAAATAAAGAATGGATAAATTTATGGGTCACTGATATTCCATTTTTTCTCAAAAGTTGAGCATTTTTGACCTCACCCACAGAAACCCCATAGAGTTCAAAATTGTTGGACTTTTAGCTTCATGATAATACTAACAAGGAGAAGAATAGGGGTATGTGTTAAGGGCTTACAGTGTGCCAAATACTGAGTTAAGCTCTGAGGTAGATATAGGATCATCAGATTGGACACAAAACCTTTCTCACACAGGGATTGCAGTCTAACATGGGGTCTTTTTGAGGATTTAATTCTCAATAATAAACCTGGACCTTACTAGCTATACTTCGTATCCAAGGATTTTCCTTCTACAGGTTGTTCTAGGACTTGCTATCTGGTTTACATTGTGTTTTAAATACTGAAAACTAGCCCTGAGTACTAGACAAGATTCGCAAGGGCAGATGAAGCCTTAAACCACTGCCTGAAGTAATTGAAAATGCACAGTTTATGAAAATGAATTCACATTTGCTAGTTCTGTTTCCGATGTCCAAGTTGTAGGATTAAGTACCTCCTACGCCTCAGCCCCTCCACCTCAGGGCCATCACAGTGATGTTTCCACTGGTTTCCTGGAACCAATCTGGTGCATTGTGAGGGAGAGGGCCCGTGCACTATCACTCCTTCCTCTGCGGTGATTTCATTCCATCAGGAAAATTCACGGAGGTGGCGGGAGAAGCACTGCACCCCACTTTTGCAGCTCCACATTGACCTCCCAAGTGTTTCTGGGTAATGTAATCCTAGGCCTGCTGTCAACCCAATGGGTGGAATTTTGTGTACTCCAATCTAAAATGGCTTGGTGTATAGAAACCAAGCGACTCTCAATCAATAGCAAATATTTTTTTCCCCTCCCCACCATGTTTAGTTCAGTGCTCTGCACACAGAAAGTCCTTAATAAAAACCATTTATTACTACTACTATATTACTACTAGAACAATGGGAAGCAGCATGGTTCAGTGGAAAAAATTCAGGCCTGGGGTTCTAATCCTGGTTCTGCTGATTGTCTGCTGTGTGACCTAGGACTAGTCACTTAACTTCTCTTTGTCTCACTTCCCTCATCTGTATAATGGGGATTAAGATTGTGAGCCCATGTGGGACAGGGCCTGAGTCCAAACTGATTAGCCTGTATCTACCCCAGCATTTAGAACAGTGCTTGACCCATAGTAAGTGCTGAACAAATACCATCATTATTACAATAGCTGCAATGTTATTTCTAAGTGCTTACTGTGTGCAGAGCACTATGTTCAGCACTTGAGTTAGTACAGTAGAGTGAGCAGATGATCAATCAATCAGTGGTATTTACTGAGTGCTCATTGTTTGCAGAGCTCTGTACTAAGCACCTGGGAGGGTACGATTCAGTAGGTTTGGTAGACATATTCCCTACCCGGTGTAATCCTTGTCCTCTAGGAGTTTGTAATATAGAGCAGAAGGCAGACCCTGAAGTTTTCTAGGAAGCAATAGAGTATAGAAATGTTTCCGTATGGGCAACGGGGGACTGTGCATACCCAAGAGCATTTGCTTCCCTTGCTGAGCCTTTGCCATCCCCTGCCCCATCCATGCCCTATCCTGGCTATCTAAGACCAAGAATGCAGGCTGGTCAATTAATCTAGGCTAATCTAGTTGCTGATTCCCAAAAGATCTTTCCCCCAAGGTCAAGATCAAGGCTGCTGTGGAGACGCTCAGACTGCCACTGACCCTGAAATCTGTTCATTCATGATCTAAACCAATCCCAGGATTTTCATTCCGGCATTTTCCTCAAGCATGAAATCCACGATAATTTGTCTCTTTAAAGAAAAGCTGCTGAAATGCAGAATCTGCTCTTTGGTGTGGGATAACATGAACACACCAGAAGACAATCCCGAGAAATATGCAGCCAACACATGGTTGATATGACTGGCTTGCTGAGTTCATTCCAACCATGAGCTGTAAGTGCTTCTACTCAAGTGGAAAGAAAACCCCCTTGCTCATGAAATTGAAGCTTTAAGTGCCGTTCGGCTAGGTTTCAAGGTTGGCAATGGAACAAGAATCTCGTTCTCCAAATTTTAGATGGAGAATCTGAAAACATTTCCTCCATTTTGTATGTTTTCTATTGGCTATGCTTAACAGAACCCTCTGATGATTTTGGATGGGACCAGAGGGACAGTATCCTGTCTCTCCGTAGCTTATGTAGAGTTAGAAAGGTCCAGGCTTCTCTCAGGGGCAGAAAGGATCATCTCTACTTGAGAAAGCGTGGCTACCTGGACTTGAACAAGCAAGTGAGAGACATTTCACTGAGTCAGCTCTCCACGGAGTCAGTTCACTCTGGCTCTTAAAATCCAGGTAAGGAGTCCACCTTAAAATAACTCCTAGGGCCTGCCAACGCCTCCAGACTTCTACAGATCATTTTATCAGAAAGAAACTTGATTGTTGCAGAGCTTGCATGGGCTCGATACTCCAGGAAAAAAGTATCAGGTGGTGTCGGATTCCCTGAATAACCTACCTTAACTGCTCTGAGAGAGAGGGGGAAAAAAGGCTCGCCCAACAATTGTATAAAAAGTCATTTCTGACAAAGAACATTCAGAGAAGAAGTGGTGAGTCTTAAAAAAAAAAGTAGTAGTGTTTATACATATGTTTAATTGTCAAACTCCTGGGAGAGGACCGTGGTCAGGGAAGGTAGATGACAAACAATGGAAATATTTTATATTCAAGCCTCAGTCTTGAACCTATTCCCAGTGGTAACAGCCTCTAATAATCAGCTCTGAGAAGGAAAATATAACTCCATCTTCAAAGAAAGCAACCACTGCCCTACCCAGACCAGTTTGGGAGACGATTGAATGAAAAATCTCACATTAGGAAAGCCAGGTCTGCAAGGGAGAACTACCACGAAATTGTAGCATTGTTTGCCGTAACTGTACGTGGTGGTTGCATAATTTACCAGAAATGAAAGCTCTAGCTGAACTTCCAAGAAGCTTCCTCACAGTATTTCCACAGATGGCTGCCTTCAACCTAGAAAAACAAACAGGTTTAAGGCCTCTTGTTCTGCATAAGTCTGCTGAAGTAAAGATTGGAGAGAAACAATATCCCGGCAGAAAATCCTTCCGGGAATCTGGGCCCGAGTGCTGGAGCTTGATACTGATGTTCCAGTCCCGGCTTTAACTTGGGCTCCACTGTGGTGTCTGGATCAATCCTCTCACTTCTGTTAAGTTCCTTAGTGTTTTCTCTGTGCCAAGCACTATTCTAAGTGCTGGGGTGGATACGAGATAATCAGATCAGACAGTTTCTTTTCCACATGGGCTTCACAATAAGAATGATTTAAAGTTCTATAATGAGCTTGATTCTCATCTTGCAATTCAGATGAGGGCTACACCTCTGCACTTATGTATTATCTGTAATGTAATTTATATTGGAGAAGCAGCGTGGCTCAGTGGAAAGAGACTGGGCTTCGGAGTCAGAGGTCATGAGTTCGACTCCCGGCTCTGCCACTTGTCAGCTGTGTGACTGTGGGCAAGTCACTTAACTTCTCTGTGCCTCAGTTCCCTCATCTGTAAAATAGGGATTAAAAGTGTGTGAGCCCCAGGTGGGACAACCTGATTACCCTGTATCTCCCCCAGCGCTTAGAACAGTGCTCGGCACCTAGTAAGCGCTTAACAAATACCAACATTATTATTATTATTATTATTATATTAATTTCTGTCTCCCCCTCTAGACTGAAAGCTCATAATGGGCAGGGAATGTGTCTATCAATTGTACCGTACTTTCCCAAGTGTTTAGTAGAAGTGCTCTGCACACAGTAAATAATAAATACTATTGAGTGTGAAGAGAAAACTCTTTCCTTTTCTCTCCCACCCCTTACCCTCCTACTTGATCAGAGTCAGTAAAGATATGAAATAGAGCAACTAAAGTGATCAAGTGATGAACTAGCTCCCAAATAAGAATAGGCTGAAAGGGTTCAGACTTCAGGGTTCAGATAAAGAATTGGTAAGATTGTGGGCACAAAGAGCTCAGAATTGTTTCCCAAATCACCACAACTAATGGGCAATTTTAAAGTTAGAAGCTGAGTGGTTCAGTTCTACTCAAGGGAACTGGTAAATGATTGGAATAATCTGTGATTTAGATTTGGACTATCAATTTTTTTCCTAAAAAATAATATCCCTTCCACCCCAAAAGAAGTCCTTGGGCCCTCTTCATTTTTTTCTTATTTTTTCATTTTCATTCCTTGATTTTTTCATTTACTTATATTAATGTCAGTCTCTCCTTCTAGATTGTAAGCTCATTGTGGGCAGAGAACATGTCTACCAACTGTTATACTCTCCCAAGTGCTTAGTACAGTACTCTGCACACAGTAAACACTCAGTCAATACAATTGATTTTATTCTAACTTCACCTTTTGTATTAGTTAATGGCATTGTGTAGAAATTTGAGGATTTTTTTTGGATAACAAATTAAATAAAAATAACTTTCCACCAGCCATCGAAGGATCTTTCATCTGAGGAAATTTCAGTTTTTTAAGCAATTTAATAGGATTTTCCTCATTTGTTTTTACAGATGGGGAGAGTGAAGCAGAGAAAGATTAAAATACATTAGGGTGGCCTCACAATGAGCACCCAGTAGAACTGAAACTAGGTCCCGGGGCTCTTGACTGATAGCTTTACACCTCACCCAGCCCCTCTCCTCCAAATGTCAAAGAACAGCCCACTAAGAACCCCAAGATGGTTACAGTTGTTTCCCTTCATTCCTAATCCATGCAGGGAATGCCTACAGTCACATAATAATAGCAGACTCTTGATCAAGTGCCCATATTTACTGTGGAATTATTCCATTCTTTTTTTATTTTTTTTAGCTATCCAGCTTGTATCCAGGTTGTATTGACTTCTTTTTAAAAAAGCAACAGACATGTGCACAACCAAGGAAATGTGCTCATTTTCTGTTGCTCCCTGTCTCGCACTCTCTCTCTCTCTTTCTCACCCTCTCACAAACATACATACGCACACACACACCATGAATGTGTACCTAATGGGATTTGACTCTTTCAGTGATTTTTTATGAAAGAAAATTTCAAAACTAATTTTGCATGGTTTTCTTGTAACTTCAACAGTGAAACCACTAATTAAAGTAACGGGAATAGTGGATTTGGAAAGGACTAACCTGAGGAAGCCATGGAGTTGAGGCCTGGAAACAGTGGACTCTGCTATGGAAATTGCAACCCCAAGAGGACTCACTAACAGAAAGTCTAGGCAACCCTGATTCCCACCCCTGATTTATGGTCTGTTCAACAGAAATATCTGGCTTCACTATTGCTTCTCTGGACTTACTTCATAGAGGTAGCAGCTCTGGGTCCCAAAGCAGTCAAGGAGAACTTACTACTATTCAGCAATCACAGAGCATTTCTCAAAGTACTTGAAAATCATTGTTATACAATGTGTTCTACTGAGCAACAGACAGGGAGAGAGAATGAATAAGATCAGTGTACGCCTACGCTAGGTCTGACCAATTGTTAGACTATGATGGAACAGGGCTGGGTAGCCAGTAACCAAGTAGTAACAGTTATTTATGGAGTGGCCAGTTGGGGCAGTCCACTATGCTGAGGACTTGGAAAGTATTGGATAAAGAAATGCTGTTCCCTGCTCCCAAACCCTAAAGAAAACATAAAAGTATTGACAACCAGAGTGGTCATGTAAATAATTGACTATACTATATACTATATGAACCGTAGTATAGTATATTGTACTATACTATAGTATTGAATATATTATAGTATATCTAGTCAATTATAGTAGATGTAGCACTATATATATATATACATATTTATACATAAGTGCTGAAGGTAGGTATAAATACATTCACAAGTGTCAGAAAAAGAACGTGCCTGCAAAGCTACGTGCCTAGTGCAAAAGGACACAGGCTTGGGAGTCAGAGGATCTGGGTTCAAATCCCACTCCACCATTCATTCATTCAATCGTATTTATTGAACGCTTACTGTGTGCAATTCACCATACTAAACACTTGGAATGTGCAATTTGGAAACAGAGACAGTCCCTGCCCAACAATGGGCTTACAGTCTAAACGGGGGAGACAGGCAACAAAACAAGTAGGCATTTGCCTTAGACAAGTCACTTGACTTCTCTATGCCTCAAAAATCATCTCATATGTAAAATGGTGATTCAGTACCTTTTCCCTTCCTATTTTGATTGTACCCAAACTGAATTTTTTGTATTTTTAGCACAATGTTTGTTACAGAGTAAGTCCCAAACAAATACCTGATTAGCTTGTATCTAACCATTACTTAGTACAGTGTCTGGTACAGAGTGAGTGCTTAACAAAAACCATTAAAAAAGCACCACAGCCCCCAATACCATATTCTTCTCTCACAGTGTCCCAAGTAAGCCCTAACTAAATACCATTAATTGATTGATAGAAGTAACAGAATGTTGGGAGAAAAAGGGAATGTTTGCTCACCTCAATTTCCATACTAATGTTTAAGCGTGTGTCATCTAATGTCAATTATATTGCACACTGTGCAGAGCACTGTACTAAGCATTTTGGAGAATTTGATATAATGGAGTTGGTAGACTTGTTCCCTGCCCACAGTGATTAATAACCTTTCCCTTATGCAACTCTTTTTCATTTAGTACTCTATTATGAGTCTCTTTTCCCCAAATGTAACTACCACCTACCTGTGGAAATGAACTCATAGGTTAGCCAGTGATTGGGGGAAGAGTAAGAGAATGTTATATTGAGAGGGATTCTTCTCCTTCTCCAGGCATGTTTTGCAGGAGGAGGGTAAACATCTGTAGAATGTAAGCCTGTTGTGGGCAGGAAATGTGACTGTTAATTCCAGTGTTGTACTCTCTCAGTACAGTGGACAGAGTACAGCACACAGTAGGTGCTCAGTAAATATAATAGAATGAATGAATCAATTAATCATTCAAACTCCTCCTCGGCCACCTCATATGTCTCCAGTATCCAGAACTCAAATGGAAAATGCCCCGGGTGATGCAGGGAGGAGGGGAGAGAGAGTAGAGCAGGCTGGAGAGCACAGAGCCAGTTATCTAAATAAGAATGGTAGTAATAGCATTGAAAAGTAGAGTGGCATAGTGGAAACAACATGGGCCTGGGAGTCAGAGGACCTGGGTTCTAATTCTGGCTCTTCCACTTTGCTGTGTGACCTTAGTGTGACTACACTTCTCTGTGCCTCAATTCCCTCTTCTGCAATCTGTTCTCCCTCCTACTTAGACTGTGATCTGATTATCTTGAATCTACCCCAGTGCTTAATAAAGTGCTTAGCACATAGGAAGTGCTGAATACATACCATAATCATCATTACTTATTAAGCGCTCTTTGTTTGCAGAGTACCTAAGCACTGGAAAAGAATACACAATTGGGAATTAGGGATTAGGAAGTTCTGGGGAATGTTTGTAGCTTTCTAGTGTCCATGCGGAATTGTAGGTGAAGGGACAACTGACTGTTGTCTGGCTCGTAGATGGCCTGGGCCCCTGGCCTGGGCCCACACCTGGATGATGTGGAGGAATTTGTGAGAGTCCTCTATGTATCAGGAGGACATGTGTCCCTGGAGGGGAAGAGCTGCTCTGGCTGCCAAGTTGAATGCCTTTTTCCTTCACAATTATATTTCCTCTGAGACAGCTTGAGGGAAGCTGTCATAGGACAAAAGTGACTGGAAGGATTTCTTACAAACCGTCACTCCACCAGCCCTGAGAATCACCTTTTGATGAAGACCCAAATTGAAAAACTCCAAACCCAGAGAGATTGTAGTTCAGAGGAGGTGAGTCACTGAAAATAGGCAGCTAAGGCGAAGTCTTCTGTAACATGAAATACATTATTCACTGACCCAGGACTGGAGAATAGGGATGGGATAAAATGTGTAAGACACACTGTAGCTAGTGAATCTTCCTGCTGAAGAACATAGCGTGGAACAGATACATTCCAGTTCTCTCTCCTAGTAATTCATTATCTCCATTCTGGCCTCCAGAGAAATGAAAAGCAGAAATGGTAGGATAGCTTCTTGCTCTTGTGAACAGTAATGCAATACAACATAGAGAAGCCAGGGTCGTAAATTAAGTCCACGCAAAATGTAGGTGGCAGATCCAGGTCATTGACTTTTATTTTCTAGTCACTCCCTCTCAGAATACCAAAAATATCAGTCTTGGGGCTTCTTCAATACAGAGCTACTCCTCTGACTACTTTAAAGGAACGAGCACATTTTTAGGAATCCGGGAATGATTACTTTGGAGGAATGAATAAAAAATCATTTTGCATGGGTTTCTCCATATTACCTCAATTTGCCCCACAATTTTTCCTTCAAGTCTCGTACTGTTTGGCAGTTTGTGTGTGATGTGAAATATATGGGGTTTTCAGGAACAAAGAATAAGCACCCTATCCATCAGACTTATAGAGAATTAATGTCAGAAATGTACGTTTCTGAGCTGGCTGGGATCTGTTGTCAGCTTGAGTACTGCTATCCAGGAGGACAGGGCACCTTTACAGTTGGGCTACCTGGAGTGGGGGGAAGGATCAAATTGGGGCAGGGGTGGAGGCGGGGAAGGAACCAGAGTATAAATAGCACACTGGTGAATGCAGTAGAACCCTTCACTTTTTCAGACTTCACAGACATTGACTCACACAAATGGCCCAAGTGCTTAGTCACATAGGCAGAAAGAAAAACCCTTCTCATCTTAAATTTCAAGATAAACATTCATTCACTGAGCACTGTTCTTAGTCCTGAGGCAGGAGCAGACTGTCATAAGCGACTGTATAAACCCATGGCTGTAAGGACATAATGACATCAACTCCTTCCCTCTGACCCCATGGGCCCTCAGACAAGGCAGGGTCCAGGGTGGGGAGTAAGTATGTCATGTGTCACGTAGAGAAAAGCCTTTCCTTGGCTGTAATGGTGGCTGGGGTGAGCAGGTTTCCATCTGGGGAAAGATTTTGAATGCCCCCCTCAGTGAATAGGTCAATCTATAGGTGGCATTTATTGAGGACCTACTGGGTTTCAAATGCCGCTCTAAGCACTTGGGAGAGTTCAACAGAAGAAATGCACCCTCTCCCTATCCTTATGACCTGAAAACTAAATTAATAAATCAACCAGTGGCATATATTGAGCCCTTACTGTGGGCAGAGCATTATACTAAGTGCTTTTGAGAGCACAGTAAGATAGAATAGGTAGACACGATCCCTGCCACAAGGAGCTTATAGTCTAGAGGGAGAGAGAGACATTACCCCAGCGCTTAGAACAGTGCTCTGCACATAGTAAGTGCTTAACAAATACCAACATTATTATTATTATTAAAATAAATTACAGATAGGGGAAATGGCAGGATATAAGGTTATGTATCCCCTCTCAGGGTCACACCTGGAGAGTTTCCAGTACTCCACCAGTCTAGACTACAGGAGGGAGAGTCAAGCAGAGGCCTGTCCATTCCATTCATACCTTGGGCAGTGGTTAGCGAGTGGAAGGCAATCTGCTACAAGTCAAAACTCACCTGTGCTGGGCAGCAGCGGCATGGGAGAGAGTCAATGGCGGAGACTCAAGTTTACTGCAGAGAAGGAGGCAGTGGTAAACAACTTCGTATTTTTACCAAGAAAACTCTATGGATGCACCAGAGCGATTGCTGATGGAGGTGGGGTGTTCTGGGAGAGATGAGTCCATGGTGACTCGACGCATAAGACAAGACAAGGTTATGTATAAAAGTACCGGGCTGAGGTTGAGATGAATTTCAAGCATTTAGGAGTACAGACCTGAGTGGATAGGTGATGTAGAGGGAGAAACTGAATGCTTAGGGAAGGCCTCTTGGAGGAGATGTGATTTGACAAGCAGTGTGGCCTAGTAGAAAGAGCGTGGCCCTAAAGTCAAAGGTCATGGATTCTGATACTGACTTCTGCTGGTTGGCTGTGTGGCCTTTGGTAAGTCACTTAATGTCTCTGTGCCTCAGTTCTCTCATCTGCAAAATGGGGGTTCAATACCTGTTCTCCCTCCTATTTAGAATGTGTATCCTATAAGGGACCTGATTATTTGGTGTCTACCCCAGCATTTAGTGCAGTGCTTGGCACATAGTAAGTGCTTAACAAATACCACAGTTATTGTTATTATTTAAAAAGGGTTTGAAGGTGGGGAGAGGGTTGGTCTGTTGACCCTTGCTGCCCACCTCCTCAGGAAGAAGCTCACCTCAGGGGTGGAAGACAGGAGGAGGTCTAGCTTCACAGCATTTAGGACACTGAAGAAACTGAGGCAGTGTGGACCAAAGACAGCCCTGCCTGGAGAAGAGAGGGGCCCCGAGGAACAGTGCCCCCTGCAATGATGCTGTGATAACATTACAGTGGTAGTTTTGTTGAACTTCACTGGTCATTTCCACTGTTTCTGTCCTTCCTTTAGATGGTGAGTCTTTTGCCGGCCAGAGGACGGGTTTAGATCCACCTTCATGGATTTTTCCCAGGGCTTGATAGAGTACTTTGCACATTTTAAGGGCTTCATATAGTCGATTACTACCACTGTTGGAACAATGTAGTAAATGTCTTTCACCTAGATAATTTTTTTCAGTACAGTAATTGATTTTTATTTAGAGGTGGAGACAGCCTGCACAACAAGTCTGGTCTGAAAGTAGTAATATTAAACATGATATGTGTAGTAATTGTTCAGAGGGCTGGGAAGAATGACACAAGTGAGAATGAGAAACGGCCCCTTGCCCCCAAGGGACTCACAATCTATGAGTAAGATGAAGAGGAAGTTGGTGAAGACAAATAAGGAAAGGTGAAAACACTAAAATTTCCCCTCTAGGTTATAAGCCTGTGTCTTCCAACTCTGTATTGTACCCTCCCAAGTGCTCTGCACTAGTAAGCACTCGATAAATTTCATTGATGCTGCTGATGATAAAACAATATGAGACAAGGGTGAGAAAAATTTGACCAGAGCCATACAGCATTGTGGATAGAGGAGAAGAGCTTCTGACTCCTCACGTCCCAATTCAAGGGTCAAACTACCACAGCTGAAGCCATAGCTATGGCCTTCCAACCATCTGAAGGTGGAGAAGGTCTCACATGGCTGGAGATTCCTTGGCCTTGAATCTGGAGATAGGGTTGAAGGGAATCCCAGTGGTGTGGAGTTGGGCAACCTCTTTCCCATGCAGAGGACCCTGGCTGACTGGTACAGGGGGAAGGATCCAGAAAATAACTCAGAGTGGCTGCCTGTAAAATTCTAAAATGGTTTCTGTTGGGTCACTGTTGTCTTACATCTGTGGACACACCTGAGGCCTCATCCCTGCCGTTAGCCCAACAGTACTATCTCAATGGCCAACTTCAGAGTCTAAATAGCATAAACAGGAAGGAGAATGCTTATGCATTTAGCATTTGTGTATCCGACATTTATGTATTTATGTCCATCCTCCACAGTTTTGTAGAACTGTAGGTTTAACTGCATATTCAATAATTTAGTCTCCTTCATCCTGACATTCATGCTACTGTTCGCTCTCTTTTTTTTTTTTGATGGCGTTGGTTAAGTGCTTTCTATGTGCCAGGCACTGTACTAAATTCTAGGGTACAAACAAGCTAATCAAGTTGGACACAGTCCCTGTCCTACGTGGGGTTCACAATCTTAATATCCATTTTACAAATGAGGTAACTGAGGCATGGAGAAGATAAGTGACTTGCTCAGGTCAAACAACAGACAAGAGGCTGAGCCGGGTTTAGAACTCAGGTCCTTCCGACTCCCAGGCCCATACTCTAGTCACTAGGCCACGCTGCTTCTCCTTGTCTTCCATTTGTTCCCACTTTTTGTAAACAATTTATGACTGTCTGAAGCCCCTGTTCAATTGTAAGCTCCTTGAGGAAAGGGTATGTGTACTTTGCTTCTCTTCTCCTGGGTGCATGGTAGCTGTTCTGTATTTTGCAGTCACTCAAACGATGCCATGGATTGAGGATCCACTTGATGAGTGACAGCTGTGTGGTCAGTACACTCATATTGGATGTTTTTGCTAGGTTCGGTGTTTTGGATAGAATTAGGGAATGTTCTTTCAACAACACACATGTATTTGGATAGAACACAGCACATTATCGGAAGAAATAGTTTGCAAGGGTAGTGGGTTGGTCAGAACGTGAGCATCAAAGGCAAACTTTCCTTAGCGCAAGGTTCATCAAGAAAATAGCCTTCATGCTATAGGAGGACTGACTGCACACTTTTCCTCCCTGTTCACTTCCCCCTAGGAAAAAGCGTGGTCCTGCATGGTGGGGCCCCATCTCTTGCATCTCACCACCCTTAGCTGCCACCACCACCAATCTCCCAGTTATTTGGAGAGGCTGATGGTGAGCGGTCCTATTAGGAGAAGAGGGTAGACAGGGAGGAAGGAATGACATGATCCAGGAAGCAGTATCTGGAGAAGACGTTAAATGAAAAAGATATCTTCCTCGGAAAAGCAGGAATCTTAAATTATCTAGGCAGAAAGGGACAAATAAACCCCACCTTGACTGTAATGTTAATAATAAAACTCCATTATATTATATATTCATTTTACACTGAAATGTATTTTGAACTTTACAACTGATTTCACTAATCTATGCAAAGAACTGGTATTTCTTTTAAAGGGTGTAAAAGCACCAAGTATATATCTAGATAGAATAATGTAAAGCAGATTAAAAAAGAAATTGAATTTCCAGATGTTCAGCTCCAGCTCTGGCACCCTCAAAGTCACTGTTCTAGCCAATCTGATTGTTCTTCAGAGCTACATTTTGACTTTAAATGTTAAATAATAATAAGAATAGTCTGTGGTATTTGCTTAGTGCTAAATCTCTGCCAAACGTTGTATGAAGTGTTGGAATATATCAAAACAAAAAGGTCAGGCAGAGTCACTATCCCACACTGGGATCACACTCTAAATAGGAGAGAGAATAGGCATTGAATCCCCATTTACAGATGAGGAAACTGAGGCCCTGAGAAGTTAAGTGACTGGTCCAAAGTCACACAGCAGGCTGGGATTAGAACCCAAGTCCTTTGACTCCCAGGCTCTCTGACTACCAGGGCCTGCATTCTTAAGAGCATCAGGTAGAACAAACTGGCATTTGCTAACATGGAACGGATAGGCTCTGATAATAGGCTCTGATAGATCAGTAATAACAACATTGATTGAATGGCTTCAGTGTGCAGGACACTGCAGTAGGAGACTGGAGAGCTCTCTGCCCTCAAGGAGCTTACAATCTTATTGACAAGTATATCATAAATAAAAGCAAGAGAACAGAAATAAAAATAGATAAAAATGGCTGACTGCGAAGATAACAAATATATAGATAAATACAAGAGTGCAGGAGAGAATGTCATTTGTACCAGCATCGACAGTATTTGAGTGTCTACTGAGTTCACAGCCCTGAACTAGTGGCCCTTGGGTAACAAACAAAAGAAGTAATAAACAAGTTTCTTCAAGAAATTTACCAGCTGTGTCCAACCCGATTTGCTTGTATCCCAGCACTTAGTACATTTCCTGGCATGTACATGTAGTAAGTGATTAACAAATACCATAATTAAATCTAATGAAGGTGACAGACATATTTTGATGAATACATTGGGAAGGTAAAGAATTAATCAGGGACACCCCCTGGAAGTGGTGTCTTCTGAGAAGGACCTAGAAGTAAAGGACCTGATTTGGTGCAGCCAAAGCCAGTGGAAATGTATGAGCAATGAGGGTGAAGTTAGGAGAATCAACAGCAGTGGACAGAGGATTTGGTTAGTTTATGAGTAGTGCTGAGCATGAACCTGAATGTAGAGTAAGATGTGACCGAATAGATGAGGGAGCCAGCTGTTGGCCAAAATGCTTCAGTGAAGCAGTAAGGATTTATTGGAGATTTGCAAAGAGGGAAGTGATTTGTGTCAAACGTACTGGAGAAGCAGCGTGATTTAGTGGCTAAAGTATGGGCCTGGAAATCAGAAGGACCTGAGTTCTCAACATGGCTTTGCCACTTGTCTACTGTGTGACCTTGGGCGAGTCACTTAACTTCTCCATGCCTCACTTACCTCATCTGTAAAATGGGGATTAAAACTGTGATCCCCACATGGGACATGGACTATGTCCAATCTGTTTGGCGTACGTCTACTCCATTGCTTAGTACATTCATTCATTTATTCATTCAATTGTATTTATTGAACGCTTATTATGTGCAGACCACTGTACTAAGTGCTTGGAATGTACAATTTGGCAACAGAATTGCCAGTACAGTGCCTGATGCATAGTAAGAGCTTAACAAATACCATTAAGAACAAACAAAACCCTACAAGTGTTTTAAAACATGACATGACAGGTGTAACTAAAAGGAAGCACTTGGAAGGTAAGAAAGAGTGGATCTTATGAGACAGGAAGCATGGCGGTGTGTCAGGAGTGTTGGGAAAGTTAGAAAAGGGAGAAGGTTGAGGGGAGAAAATGAATTCAGTGTGGTATCTAGTAAATTAAGGGGCCAACCAGTCATCCAAGGGAAGACATCCTGAAGGCAGAAGGAAATGCGACCTTGTAATATAGATGAGGTCAGGACTGATGATATCGATTTAAAACTCAACCGCAAAGACGGTAGTTGAAACTACCAGTAATCCAGCGGATGAACTCTTCCAGGGTGTGAGAACACTCACTGTGGTCAGGAAACATGTCTACCACCTCTGTTATAGTGTACTCTCCCAAGTGCTTAGTATATTGCTCTGTACACTGCATTCAATAAATATGATTGAGTAGATGGAGAAGAGTAGAGAACTCCAAACTAAACCAAACTAAAAGAAAATCGTGAAGTCATAAAGCAGAATCAAAAACAGAGTCAGGCAATGAAATTGGCCAATATGACAGTGGAGCAGTGCTCTTTCCTTTGTGCAGTGTGGGAGAGTATGCCAGTTGCACATCATGCATCTTGGCAATAGCCCTATGCATAGCATGTCAGTCAATCGTACTCAGTGTACTCTGTGCAGAGCACTGTACCAGGTGCATGGGAGAGTATGATGTGACAGATGCATTCCTTGCCCGATGAGCTTACAGTCTAGAGGGAGACTGTCAGCACTCTCTTCTTTGAACAGTTACTAGAACTTAGACTAAAACAAGTTCCTGGTGGAATCTAGATTCCTGTCATGAGCAAAGTGTTCTGAGAAACAAAGTACAGATGACAGACTGCCTCAAGTCAATATTAAACATTATAGGGAAACACGAGCAACCATTATAACTATGTCTTCAAATGTTTGGAACAAAGAGAAATTTGAGGCAGAATCCCCATGAGGAAGTCAGAACATTTAAGATTCTCTTTTGTCAGCCTTGTTTTCATTCCAAAACTTGTGGGTTTTTAAAATTTTATTTCCTAGTTTTTCTTTTGGAGAAAGTCCAAATTTCAAAAAATGAATAATCTTTTAAACCTCTGCTATTAATAGAGATAGGTAGTTGAATCATCCAGTATGCTATTGGTCCCCATGGACCTATGTTGAATGGTGAGCTTGATTCTTTTCCTGCTCGTATTTGAACATTCTTCCTTTCTTATCCATCAAGAACCTTCCCTTCAGGAGTGTTCCTTGATTCACTTTAATTCCTCAATTGACAGTGGCTTGTCAGACTTAGTTTCACTGTTCCTACTCTTTATTTTAACTTAGCTGCAATATTCTCCCAGGGTTTTTAGGAGAGGAAAACACTCCAAAAGCTAGATTTCTTTTTCTCCCCTGATCTAGTCGAAGACTCATTGTGAGGTTCCTTCTTTCTGAGCCCTCTTTTGCCTGCCCTTTCCCAAATGCTTACTGGGAGAGCCCATGAATTCTCATCCAATCTAAGGTTCCCAAAGCAGTAGAATAGCCATCTACGAGTTTCTTAGTTTCAATACTTTGGAGTGTGCTTGCCTTTTCAATACCATATTTATCCTCTTAGCTTATCAAAGAAACTCCTCATCATTGACTTTAAAGCACTCAATCACCTTTCCCTATCCTACCTCAACTTGCTACTCTCCTTCTACAACCCAGCCTGCACATTTCACTCCCCCAGTGCTAAGCTTCTCACTTTACCTCGATCTTGTCTATCTCACCCACATCCTGCCTCTGGCTTGGAATGTCCTGCCTCCTCATATCTGACAGACAATGACTCTTCTCCCCTTGAGATCGTTACTGAAGGCACATCTCCTCCAAGAGGCCTTCTCTGACTAAGCTCTTTCTTATTCTCCCACCCTTTCTGCATCGCCTTGACTTGCTCCCTTAATTCATCCCCATTGTACTCACTGGGAGAGTACAATTTATCTTTATGTATATCTGTAACATTTATTTATATTAATGACTATCTTCTCCTCTAGACTGTAAGCTCATTGTGGGCAGGGAATGTGTTATATTGTGTTGCATTCTCCCAAGGGCTGAGTGCAGTGCTCTGAATGCAGTAAGCTTTCAATAAATACCACTCACTGACTGGTATTTATTGAGTGCTTATTGTGTGCAAAGCACTGTACTGAATGCTTGGGAGAGTACAATACAACAGATTTAGTAGGCATGTTCTCTGCCCACCAGGCACTTACAGTCTAAAGGAGGAAACAGACATTAAAATAAATTACAGATAAGTACACCTATGCTGTGGGACCGTGGGTGGGGTGAGTATCAAGGGAAAATGTATACTCTAGGGAATTGGAATCTTCGTGATCCCTCAGGCTCTGTTTCCGGGACAGGAATGATGCTGCCAGTGTGTCCTTTACATCACGGGTCATCAGCCTTCAACCCAAAATCCAATTATCAACTTGTCTTCAACATTCAAATTGAGAAGCAGCATGGCCTAGTGGATAGAGAAATGGCCTGGGAGTCAGAAGGACCTGGGTTCTAATTCCTCCTCTGCCACATACCTGCTTTGTGACTGTGGGCAAGTCAATTAACTTCTCCATGCCTCAATTACCTCATCTGTATGATGAGGATTAAGACCGGGGGCCCCAGGTGGGACATGCATTGTGTCCAACCTGATTAGCTTGTATCTACTCCAGTGCTTAGAACAGTGCCAGGCTTAACAAATACTATTTAAAAAATCCAAGTTGGTTCAATTTAATTCTTGTTTCACACATGTTTTCTGGTTATGAGTTGAGCCTATCAGCATGGAAACGACATTAGATCCAAAGCATTTCCAAAATGTCAGTAAATCTCTTTCTTGCCCCTTGGATGGCCAGGGAACCTCTAATTTTCACCCACATATTCTTTCCAGAGCTTAATGCAGAGCTTTGCACCCAGCCGGGGCTTAATAAATACTATTGCTCCTCTTCCCCCTCCTACTCATCAGATGGATTAGTTACATAAGCTGCACATTCCACTGGAGCTCTGGTATAGCTACCTTGTAGTTTCACATCCAGCAGTTACATACCCACCAGAAGTGCAGACAGGAGGGCAAAACAACTTCCCCTTGCCCTGTCTCTCAGAGTCTCCTTTTGCGTCTTTCCGAGGGACTGAAACAGGAGCCCCTGAAAGGGGAGTCAGTCCAGATTGTGTAAAATGGTGCCCAAGACTCTGAATGTCTCAGTTAAGCCCCACTCTCTCCTGTTTCCAACCCCTGCAACGAAGTGTAACTCTTATTTACTTCTCAGGACCTGGAGGTGGGAGTGAGTGAAGGGAAGAGGGAAGGGAAAAAACATTACCCCTCCTTTCTCCTTCCTCTTAAGTGCACGGGGGACATAATTGCATTCCTCCATGGGTTTACAGCAGCCTGTTTTTCCCCCTTCAGTGGGGGGAGGAGGGAAATCAGGTTCAATCTCCCTTTGGGAGCCCGACTAAGTGCTCTTGCTTCTGTAGCTGATTGTGTTTTTAGGATCTTTCCACTTTGCTGGAACCAAATTTAACAAGCTTCTGTCATACATATTAACTTTCTGCCTACTGTGGTGAGAATAGCTTGAGGTTGTGGAAAAATGCTGATATATTTAAAATAAAAAGAAAGAACCAAAATAACCACATAAATAAACCTCAGGGAATTTTAACCAATTGAGAGTTGCCAGCTTTCTTTTCAGCCAATCAAAATGCTGAATGCTGGATTTGGGAAAGGAACTGATTTTCCTGCTCTGTGACACACATGTTAACGGGCCTATTGTTCTAATAATAAGCTTATCCATTCAGAAAAAAAATAGAAGTGACCCCCTTCCATAAATCCTATCTAAATCTTGCATAGAAAGCATGGACAGTGCCCAGGTTAGTGACAGGAGTGAACATGAGTGATCAGCTACTGGCTTGCACAAACAGAAGGGCAGGATTATTTGTAGACCACAATAAGGACTAAGAAAATAAACAGATGCCTGTAAAATGGCCAGTCCAATGAAAACAGCTGGCAATTACATGAAGCCCTCTTCCTCAGTCCAGGATCAGGTTTAACATTAGGTTGCTCCCAAGTGAAGTCAAAAATAAAAGCAAATTGATAATATCAAGGCCTCCCTAAGACCCACCATTTTCTTCTCTGCTGTTTGCAGAGGCTAGGGGCCTGGGGTCTAACACACGGTGGCTGGCCTATAGGAGTTGAGACAGGGTTGAGACAACTCTCCAGGCCAAAGAAACAGAGAAACACTTGTGTTTTGCTACATATGAAACCTCAGTAATAACAAGAAAAACCAGCGGAACGCCACTCTGGCCTCTGCCCAGCAAGGCAAACTCAGGAGCCTCAGAGAGGAAAACAACTCTCCTCACCCCTACCCTTGATCTCCACTGGCAGCGTGCTTTCGTGCGTCAGATGGAGAATCGTTTTATGGGAGCTTCTTGTTCTAATCTCTACTAGGGTGGCTCCCAAAGTCACACTGAGGCAACGCTGGAGTGTTCAATCATATTTCTTGAGTGCTTACTGTGTTCAGAGCACTGTACTAAGAACTTGAGAGAGCGCTATAACAGTAGACACATTCCTTGCCCACAGCGAGCTTACAGTAAGGAGCGTTGACAGACATTAATATAAATAAATTATAGATATAATAAATTACAGACTGGTTACTCCAATGAAACCATCACCTGGAGTCTGCCTTGTGTGGGGTGGCTAAAGTAAGATGACTAGACTCCCCACAGTAGGTATATGCTGACATATTTTGGAGTTCTAAAGCAGGATCTATTAAGACATCTGCTTTTGGCTGTTATGGCTGAAGATCTCTCTCCCCTTGCCCTTCTTCTCCTGGCCTCCCCTCCTTCCCCCAATTTTGGGACTAGCAGAGGTGAGTATTTAAGTTCCCTGTGGTCAGGGAATGTGTTACCAACTCTGTTGTATTGTACTTTTCCAAGTGCTTAGTATAGTGCTGTGCACACAGTAACCACTCAATAAATACTATTGATTGATTCTCAGTGAGTATTGAATCTGTGGCTTATGTTTGGGCTGTATCCTTTTTGTTCCTCTGGGCACCTCTGCTTTGTCCTTTCTATGTTCCTTCCACTGCCCGCCTCCACTCTCATTCTTTCTTTAATTTTTTCTGTCACTCAGTGATATTTATTGAGTGTGTATTGAGTATAAAACACTGTACTAACCACTTGGGAGAGAACCTCAGTAGCTAAACACATGTTCTTTGGCTTAATTTTTCTTTCTTTTTTTGTTGATTTTTCTCTCTTTCCTACCTTTTTTGACCTATTTCCTGGACACTCTACTCTCTAACCTCCCCTCTATTTCGCTGAAAATGTCATAGATAATTAAATGTTTCCAAGGCACCTCAGGGAAGACAAGGCCAGCTTCAGGCTGTAAGCAAGAGAGCAGGCCCTTCAGGGCGCATGGGCATGATGGGTGGGGAGGGAACTGGATGGCAGTGGGATAGCTTGGCAATTCTGAAAGGATTTTCTCCTCAGAAGCTTTAAAGAATGGCCATTGTGACAGCTGCTAATTGTAGGTAGATTGTGTTTATCACTGGTTTCTCCCTGAGAATATTCTTGACAAAGGTTGGGACAGACTTTTACAAATCTTTAGTGTGACATAATTATATTAAGCTGCATGCCTGCTGTGATGCAAGTAGCTCTTTGTCTACTTCATTCAAGGGAGAGGGTGGCAAATTCATTCCCATTTCAGGATGACCTGAGTTCTGAACCAGCCCTGCCCAGAAGCCATGAACTCTCTGCTTGTGGGACTATTTTCTCCCCCTTCTACTTTTCCTGCAGCAGTATTTCTAGGGAGATATGAGACAATCCTCTCTTCCCCTTCATAATGGAGAGAATAGGGCTCATGACTTTTCCTTATTGGTCACAAAGATTTCAAAATAGACATGAAAAAAGACAGCAGTTCAAGCTAAGCCTAGTTTTACTCTAAGGAAGGATCTGACTCATTAAGGAGCATACACTGAAGAGGCAATATGAAAATCATTTTAATAAAAAGCTCCCCAAACCATCCTGAAAACAGTATTCTGATACCAACTTCTTAAAGTGCACCTTCTGAACTTTTGACCACATGTGCGATTTGGTTTATGTTCTGAACGTCACTGTGTTTGGATGAAACACAAGTTCCACTTTCTGGGTAGTTTCCCCTTTCTTGTTTTCAAACACTGACACAATGCTAGGTTTCTGTTTCCAATATGGCAACTGAAGGAGCATTCTCAAATCCCCTTTAAGACCTTTTTTCCTTTGACATTTGAAAAGTTAATAAAACTTTTCTATCCGTACTGGGATTGCTACGGTTCCCCTTTGATTTCTACAAAACTGATAGCTCAAGTCTTCAATTCTCTGACAATGTTCGCCTCTTTCTAGCACAGTAATGGGTGGTTGATAGATGAAAAGAAAGAGCCTCATTAAATAGTGGAAACACGGACTTCACTTGTTTCAGTGCATTCCATGGGTTTCCTGAGTAAACATTTCAGAAAACCTCTTTAAGTTGAACCAAGTCTGAACCAGCCAGAGCGGCACAAAGAGGACCTTTTAAGAGCCCAAGATAAGGAACTGAAAGCCCAAGAAAGAAAGCTGAGTCTCTGGGATTGCCTCAGTACGTTCAGCGCAATTTGAATCTTTGGCTTTGTATTCCCAGCACGGCAGCCGAAATAAAGATTTGGCTTTCTGACCCCCACAGCTCACAAATCACAATACATATTTTCTCCCACTGATCACTTGAAGGTTGGAGGATATTTTGAAAAAAAAAAAGATACTACAAATAATAATGGTATTAAGTGTTTACTATGTGTCAAGCACTGTCTAAGAGCTGGAATAGGTACAAGACGATCACATCCGACACAGTCCCTGTCCCACGTGAGGGTCAAGGTCTAAGTAGGTGGGAGAACAGGTATTGAAACCCTAGTTCACAGATGGGGCAACTGAGGCACAGAGAAGTGAAGTGACTTGTCCAAGGTCACAGAGCAGTCAAGTGGCAGAGCTGGCATTAGAACCCAGATCCTCTGACTCCCAGAACTGTGTCTTTCCGCTAAGCCAAGTTTTTTTCCCCAAAATAAAATGATGAAGACAAGAATTTCAAAAGAGGGGCTGACAGGAGCACTTCAAGCCGACTGCCACACTCGGAACATATCCCTGGCCTCTGCTCCTTCCCTGCTGCCCCCTTGTCATCTGTACCGATGTTTCCTTCATGATTATCCTTTTCCTTCAGTGCTTCCCTTCCACCACCGTCCTCCCTTCATCTTCACCAGCCTTTATGCCCAGTTGAGAGCAGGCTAGGATTGCCAGACAATCTGCATAGATAGCATTGCCCTTGATTTCAATGCTTGACTCATGTTTCTATAAAGGTCTAGGTGAATGAATGTTTGAGAGGAACAGATATACTGTGGATATTGAAAAATATGAATTCTTCCAATGGGAAGCAGCCTGACCTAGTGGGTAGACGATAGAACATGGACCTGGGAGTCAGAAGGTCATGAGTTCTAATGCCGACTCTGTCACTTGTCACTTGTGTGACCTTGGGCAAGTCACTTAACTTCTCTGTCCTTTAGGTCTCTCATCTGTAAAATGGGGATTAAGACTGTGAGTCCTTTGTGGGACTGGGACTGTATTCAACCTGATTATCTTGTATCTACCCCAAGGCTTAGAACAGTGCCTAGCACATAGTAAGAACTTAACAAATATTATTATTATTATAATAGTCCACAGAGCTTATTTTTTTGAAATCAAATATTCTCTTAGTTTCCCATCTGGCAGAATAGGGTGAATTATATTTGAAATGGAAAACTAGCAATCCATTCATTGGAAATTGAAATTGAAATCTTGTTTCTACTTCTTTTCCACCCTTGTCTGATCCTAACTATAAGGGCCGAAAAAGTTAACTATAAGCCCCTTCCCCAATTCTTCTTTTCTAACCTGTGTCCCCTCACACCTAATGCACTCTTTCATCTCATTTATGTGCTGGAAAGTCTTCCAGAAAAAGCTCTGGGGGAACATATGGTTTTGACAGATTTAGCTGAACAAAATGCATATAGCACATCTCAAGTGATTCTTAGCCCCTAGAGAATCAGCCTTTTTCTAAGACTGTGTATTTTTTTATTTTACATCTGAGTGTCCATAATCATTATTCATACCATCAAGTCATTTTAGTGTCAACAAGTTTGTGTTTCAAGTGGTGGGGCTTACAGGATAAAATGATATATCCATATAAAAAAGAGTTGGGTAGGTTCATAATGAAAACGCCCAATGTAGGAAGAATAATTCTGTCAATCAGTGGTATTTATTGAGCAATTACAGGGTGCAGTGCACTGAACTAAGTACTTGGGAGAACACAACAGAGTTGGTAACTTGTTTCTACCCCAGCATTTGGAACAGTGCTTGACACATAGTAAGCAATGAACAAATATAACAATAATGATATGTTCCCTGCCCACATGGACCTGGCAGTCTATTTTCCTGTGGTACCCTAGAAGCCACTTGCTCTTATTTTTACCAAATCTTCAAAAGAAAGTCCAATCAATACCATCACAGGCTGTTCACAGTAGTCATGAGGTAACCTTCAAATCATTTCAAAAACTTATCGATCTAGAGTGGATCAAAACAAAAGGCTGGTCAGCCCTCTTCTAAGGAGATTATTGCTGTCTACAATGAGGCCCCTGGACAAAGAGACCCAGAAGACCTCCAGAGACCCACTCCAAAAGATCATTTCAAAGTTTTCAGATACATAAAATGGAACTTTTCCAGGAAAGGCAAGTAAGCTCATTGGCCAGCAAAGGGGATTTTTTTTGATGTAAATATTATACATGCTGAAGTACTGCTGCAGGGGATTTTGTATATTTCACTGCCTACACATCTCTAAACCTCCTCAATCTCTCTGCATTTATCTTATCTGGAACCTTTTGCTTAATCATCCAGTGGTTTAGGTTAAGGTTTCACTTCTTGAATAAGACTGTGCCTGCCTGCCTGCCTGCCTGCCTCCCTTATTGTGCCTTCTGCTGGGTGGAAATTTCAACAGGTCTCTGAAAATCATTTGCATTGTATTTTGGGATTCTTGAACTTAAGGAATCATTTCTCTCCCACTGAATTCTTAGTATAGGCACTGGAAATATTTGGTTCTCTTTTCTTTCACAGAAAATTCTGGCTAAACACTTCTAAGGTCTTAAAAGGTTAAGGATTATTGGTATTATTGTTGTTTTCAAAAATAGATACAATTTTTTTTACTCAAAAAGTACAGTTCTGTAAATTCACTCCTTGTAGTCGAGAGTCCTCGCAAATCAATGCCATTGGTTTCCTTCCCTCTCCATGGGGAAAGCGCAGGCATGTAGGAAGTGAACTAGCCAGTCTGTGCACATTTTGGAGGGGTGCAGGTGGGAATGGCCAGGGGAAGTCTTTTGTGTTGTTTTTACAGTATTTAAGTGCTTATTATGTGTCAAACACTGTTCTAGGTGCTGGGGCAGGTACGGGTTCATTAGGTCAGACCCAGTACTTGGGGTCTCAAAGTCCAAGTTGGAGGGACAACAGTTATCCCATTTTACATTCGAGGAAACTGAAGCACAGAGAAGTTAGGTGACTTGCTTAAGGTGACACAGCAAGCAATTGGCTGACCCTGAATTAGAACCCAGATCCTTCTGACTCCCAGTCTCATGCTTTCTCCACTAGGCCATGCTGCTTCCCACACTCAAGACCAAGGCCATGTTGAAGTAGGTTTGAGCAAATCATAAACCTTGAAAACGTAGCAACACAGTATAAGAACACAAACCTTAAGAACAAAAGAACAGACCAATTAGTACTTTTGTTTACTGCAGTTACTGTGTTGATGCAAGGCACAGTAAAAAGTCTAGGGAAAGGCACAAAGATAATCATTTAAATGTGATCGTTTGTCTATATAAACCTCAATCAATCAATGGTATTTATTGAACACTTACTGTGTGCAGAACACTGTACTAAACTCTTGGGAAAGTATAATACATCAGAGTTGTTAGAAGAGATTCTTTCCCATAAGGAGCTTAGCGTCTATGGGGGAGATGAAAGAGTATTATTCCCCCTTCCAGACTGTGAGCTCATTGTGGGCAGGAATGTGTCTGTTTTTTGGTTATATTGTACTCTTCCAAGCCCTTAGTACTGTGTTTTACAGTACAGTACTATACTCTTATTTACTTGCTCAATAAATATGATTGAATGAGTGACTGAATTATGCATAGGAGAAATAGTGAACTCTAGAAGGGTTGGGGTAGGAGGGAGCTGATGACAGAGACACATGAAAGAAATGACAAAAATGAAACAGCAGTACCAACCACACATTAATGAATCTGACAGTAATAATAAGATCTGTTATCCATTATTGTTAATCACTCAATCACCAAAGGTATTTATTAACCACTTAAGTATACAGAGCACTTTACTAGCGCTTGGGAGAAGACAGTATTAGTGGAGTTGTTAGACCAGTTCCTTGGCCATAACTAGCTTGCAGTCTAGGGGGAGAAACTAAAGCAGCATCAGGTTTTTCTCAGCTCCAGCATAGTCTTCCTCTAATATGTTCTAGCAGTTGTTACAACTATGCTGGCCATCTACCTGCCTCACTGTTGCCGTTCAGAGCTTCTTCATGGTTTTGGTAGGTGGAGGGGGTGGGCGGCATTCACTGGATCATGAGACCCCTGTGGTCTATGCAGTCCAGAATTCTGTCTCCATCAATGCTGACAAGATGCTTATAGAAACCAGGTGATAGTGGCCTTAGTTGACATATATGCACAGGTTAGGGATGTGTTTGGTATTTAAGTGTTTGCTATGTCTCAGGCACTGTTCTAAGCACTGGGGCAGATTCAGGCTTAATTCCCATTTTACAGATGAGGTAACTGAGGCAGCAGAGAAGTGAATTGACTTGCTCAAGGTCACAAGGCAGACAAGTGGCGGAACTGAGATTAGGATCCAGATCCTTCTGACTCCCAGTCTCATGCTCTATCCGCTAGACAGTGCTGCATCTCACTAGTAACTTTCCCTCTAGTAACCACTATGGAGCTTTTGTCCATGACTTTATCCAAAATGCTCTTAGGCCTATTGATAGTTTCTTCCTGTACAACTTTGTGTGGTAATGCATTCCATATGTTTACCACCTGCTGTGTGAGAAGTGTTTCCTTTGGATTATTTTTAACCTACCACCTTCTGGTTTCAGTGCCCGCCCCAGCCCCCCCCCCCCCCCCACCCCCTTGTCCTGGTGTTGTGGGATTTGGAGAACAACACCACATCTTTTAAGATTTTGTAAATGCCAAACATATCCCTGCTTAACTCTTATATTTCACTCTGAAGATCTGTACTCATATGGGAGCTTCTCCAACCCTCTAGTCATTTTGATTGACCTTTCCTGCACCATCTCCAGCTTTGTTGCCCTTCTTAAGATGCTGGGACCCCCCCTACCTCCTTCTCCTCCTCCTTCCTCCTCCCTCCTCCTTCCTCCTCCTCCTCTTCCATCATCATCAATCTTACTGCACTTACTGTGTGCAGAGCACTGTACTAAGGGCTTGGGAGAATACAGTGTAACAGAGTTGGTAGACACATCCATTCCTTGCCTACAGAAAGCTTACAGTCTAGAGGGGGTATAGACATTAATTTAAATAAATCAATGTTGGATATCAGCCAATAGTGGTATTTATTGAGTGCCTACTATGTGCAGAGCACTGTACTAAATGCTTGGTAAAGTACAATACAACAATTATCAGACATGTTCCCTGCTCCAAATGAGTTTACGGTCTATAAGGGGAAATAGATACTAATACGAATAAATAGCTATTTATAATATGTCATTTAAAGATATGTATATTAAATGCTGTTTGGCTGAGGGTGGAGTGACTATCAAGTGGTGAAAGAGTATAGATAAAATTGCAAAGGTGACACAGAAGGGAGAGGGAGTAAGGGAAATGAAGGCTTAGTTGGGGAAGGCCAAAGGCCTATTGGTGGAGATATGATTTTAGTGAGACTTTGAAGGTTCGGAGAATGATGGCCTGTCCTATGAAAGGGGAGGGAGTTCCAGGCCGCAGAGAGGATATGGGCGAAGGGTCATTGGTGAGATGGATGAGATTGAGGAATAGTGAGTAGGTTGGCATTAGAGGAGTGAAGTGAATGTTTTGGGTTGTGGTTGGAAAGCAGTGGGGCAAGATGGTAATGTCTATTGAGAGCCTAGAGTATGTATAATGCTGTACTTTGCCATTAATAACTGTGTATTTTTAAGCACTTGTATGTTCCAAGCACTCTACTAAGAGCTGGGCTAGATATTGACTTTGGGCAAGTCACTTAACTTCTCGGTGCCTCAGTTACCTCATCTGTCAAATGGGGATTAAGATTGTGAGCCCCACGTGGGACAACCTGATTCCCCTGTGTCTACCCCAGCGCTTAGAACAGTGCTCGGCACATAGTAAGCGCTTAACAAATACCAACATTATTATTATTATTATATTAGATATTCAACCTGGATTCAGCCCTTTTCCCACATGAGTCTCAAAGGATAAGGGAGAAGAGAAATAGGTTCTGAATCCCCATTTTACAGATGAGGAAACTGAGGCACAGGGAAGTTAATTGGCCCAAGGTCGCATGGCAGGCAAGTGGTAGGGCTGGGATTAAATCACGGTTCTTCTTTCTCCTAGTCCTGCGTTCTTTCCACTAAGCTTTGCTGCTTCTCTCTGCCTTTGGTGATACATATAGAAAAACTGAATGAAGTCAGTCTCTGCACAAAAGGAGCTCACAGTCTAAGAAGGTTGCAGGAGGCAACAATAGAAAGCGAGGCAACATTAAACATTTTCAACACAAATGTAAGTGCTGTTGGGCAAGGTGGCTCAGGCAGCAATGTAAACTCACTTTCCCTCCACCTTCTCTCTCCCCCTTCAAGTTCAGAATGACCAGTGGTACCAAGTTTCATCAGGCATTCCTTCATCAATCCTCACTTCTGCAGAAGACAGGGCTCTGAGTGTCACGGCCAGTGTGTATGTGTGTTGGGTGGGGGGGCGAGGAGAGAGAGGGGAGCACGGGGGGAGGGTGGAGAACTGGGTCTGGGAAGTCGCCACTTCCCCCACTGTTCTTAAAATTCAGTGTGGAGCACTATCATGGCTCTATGTTTTGTTTTTTTTAAGTGGTATTCTTAAGCACTTACTCTGTGCCAGGTTCTGTACTAAGTGTTGGGTGTAGATACATGGTAAGTGTTGGGTGTAGATACAATCCATGTCCCATGTTAGGCCTACAGTTGTAATCCCTCATTTGTAAAATGGGCACAGAGAAGTGAAGTGATTTGCCCAAGGTCACACAGCAGACAAAGGATGGAGCTGGGATTAGAATCCAAGTCCTTCTTACTCCCTGACCCTTTAGGCCACGCTGTTTCTCTAAATAGTTATAAAACTTTGCCCTTTGATTTTCTATGACCTTCTTCTATGCTCTTCAGATCTCTAGCTGCCGCTGCACAATATACCATATTTTTGAAGAAACAGTTAACAGTGACTACAAAAACTGTCTCCTGGACTGTGACTGATAGTTTATAACTCATCATCATGTAATTATAATTAGGACAATTTTTCAACTGAGACAGTAACCTTGCCTGTGCTAACACTGAAACAGCTCTCACTTTTGTGCCTACTCACCCAGTTTCATGAGGATTTTCTAGGGCTTCCTCACCAGCCTGCTAGTGTCATCTACAAACTTGGAAATTTCATAGGTTAGTCCTTCTAACAGATTATTTTTGAAGACATTAAAGAAAACCAGTCTTAGGTAGATGACTGCAGGAAACTCACTATTTACACTTTTCCATCCCTCCAATCAATCCATGAATTTTTTTAAAAATCATCAATTTATCGATGGTATTTACAGAGCACTTAATGGGTGCAGGGCACTATACTGTTTGAGAGAATATATTACAATAGAGTTGGTAGACATTTTCCCTGCCAAGGAGCTTCCAGCCTAGAGGGTGAGACAGACATTAATGAAAATTAATAATTTTCAGATCTGTACAAAAGTGTTTTAGGATTGAGGGGTGGGGTGAATACCAGATGACTAAAGGGAATGGAGTCAGGTTGCACTGAAGGGAGAGGAAGTCAGGGAAAAGAGGGCTTAATCCAAGAGGCCTCTTGGAGGAGATGTGACCTTAATAGGGCTTTGAAGGTAGGGAGAGTGATCGTCTGTCAGATATGAAGAGGGAGGGAGTTCCAGGCCCTGGGGGGGAGGATGTAGGAATGATGTTGGGGTGAGATAGATGAGATTGAGGTACGGTGAGTAGGTTGTCACTAGAGGAGTGAAGTGTGGACAGAGCTGCTGAAGAGATCAATAAGGTAAGGTAGGAGGGGGCAAGGTGATTGAATACCTTAAAGCCAATTGTAAGGAATTTCTGTTTGATGCAGATGTGAATGGGCATCCTTGGAAGTTCTTGAGCACCCTGCTGCTTAAACTGTGAGCCCCATGGGGGTCAGGGACTGTGTCCAATCTAACAGATTTATATCTACCCCAGTGTTTAGAAGAGTGTTTGACATACAGTAAATGCTCAACAAATACATAAAAAATTTTTTAAATAATTATATAAAATGTGTATGTTTTTGTAGAAAAATATGCAGAGTGAAGTATTGCCTGGAGCAGGGAGAGAAAAGAGGCTGGGGGAATCAGCAAGGGGGATGATGAAGTAATCAAGATAGAATTGGATAAGTGTTTGGATTAATGTGGTAGTAGATTGGATGGAGAGGAAAGGATGGATTTTAGTGATGCTGTGAAGGTTGAACAGGCAGCGTTTAGTGGCAGATTGAATATGTGGGTTAAATGAGAGAGATGTCGAGGTTATAACTTGTGAGATAAGAAGGGTAGTAGTTTGGTCTACAGTGAGATCTTCAATCAAGGGGAGGACAGGGTTTGGGTGGGAAGATAAGTGACTGTTCTGGACATAATTAGTATGAGGTGTTGGGCCATCCAGGTAGAGATGTCCTGAAGGCAGGACTCTATCCTTTGTTCACCTTTCAATTACTCTTCTGTCAATTACAGAACATTCCCCCCATTTCCACGATTATACACTTATGGGCACATTAAGCCAACACTACACTGCTACACCTCAGTGTCTCCCTTCTGTCCCTCACCTAGAGTCACTAGTGGACTCGGGAAAAGCTCACTGGGAGAGTGACGCTGTCCCCTCATTTGATTGATTTCCTGAGGAGAGTGGCTGAGGCTTCAGGAGGGAGGTCTCAAAGCCTGGGCATTGTCTCCACTTTCTCTTGTTAGCCAGTGATGCTTCTCTTGCTTTTCTGGCTAAGGATTTGGCAGCTCTTGAGTGGAAGAAAGTGATGGCAGACTTTTGGAGAGTGAACCAAAGAGAGGACATCGTGTTCAGGGTTTGGTTCCTCAAGGCCTCCTGTCCCCCACAGCATGGCCCTTTTCAGTTTTCTCTTGGACTTTCCACTGCTCACCTTCTTCACAGATGCACCTACTTCCATTTTAGGAATTGCTCTTCCGACTCCCAGTGACTCCAAAGGAAGTCATGTGTGGCTTATGGATTCTAAGGTGACATGTCTGAATTCATCTGGGGGGAACCAGAGGACATGTAGGGACTGTCCAGCTAGGGTAGACATTGATCCAATTTTATTCCACAAAGTTGGGTTTTCAGCTAGTTGGTCTCTTGTCCAGTACAGTTATGGCACCGGAAACTTCTGGAGTTTTCATTTTCAGCCTTGGCTCCTACCATTGAAATATCCTGCCTGGAAGCAGTTGCTGGGATCAAGGAGACTGGGAGAGGGTCACTGATCACCCTATGGAAATCCTCTGGGGCCTGGAGCATACTTCTATAAAGTAGTACTTCTGATATCGTTATGTTACCCCGTTATAGTGTAAGTTTCTTGTGGCATGGAATGTGTCACTTGGTTATTCTTTATTTCTCAAACAACTAGTTCAGTGCTCTGCACCAAGGGAAGCTCATTAAATACTACTACTAGTATATGCCTCATGTCAGTATAGGGTATCACATGTGTTTCTATATCTGGCTTCCATGAGGGTCAGCAGTTGCCACCCAATCCACTGTGATCTACACTTAAGACTTCAGGACCCTTGATGGCCGGCATTTCCTGAATAAACCCCAGGGTAATAACAACGGCTTAGGTTTGGAGTCAGTTGTTCCTTATCCCAGCAGGCCTTGCAGCATCTTGGGCCTGGGCCTGTTGTTCCCTGGGTTCCTGCAGTGTTTCCCAAATAGGAGTTATGCTTTCCTTTCAGCAACATTCAGGACTCGACTTTGCCACCTAGAACTCCAAACTGCAGCATTGCCAGAGCCTGAGACCAGAGACCCATGGTGCAGAATGGGAGCTGGGAGAAGAGGACAAGAAGCTGGCTAATAATAATAATTGTGGTACTTGTTAAGCATTTGCTATGTGCCAGAAACTGTGCTAAGAACTGGGGTGATTACAAGCAAATCAGATTGGACATGGTCCCTGTCTCATGAAGGGCTCACAGTCTCAATCACCATTTTACAGCTGAAGTAACTGAGACACTGAGAAGTGAAGTGATTTGCCTGAGGTCACACAGAAAACAAGTGATGGAGCTGGGATTAGGACCCATGGCCGAATGCTGGCGTGACTACCTATATGCCCTATGGGTGCCAGTTCTCCCAAAAGCCATACTTCTATCCACCATGGTCAGCTGGGAAAGATAAGGCTTACCAGGTCCTAGTGCTGGTGCAAGGTAAGGGGGTACCCAGCTGAGTCTGCAGGACCTAAAGGATTTCTTACGTGTAGAAACATACCTGCTTTGAATGTCTAGAGTAATGGCATTTATTGAGAGATTACTATGGGCTGAGCATGATGCTGAACACTGGGGTAGGTGCAGTGTAATTAGATCAGACATGGTCCCTCTTCCACCCAGAGCTCACAGTCTAAGATAACAATGAATCAGAAACACAATAAGGAGCAATAATAATAATGATGTTGGTATTTGTTAAGCACTTACTATGTGCAGAACACTGTTCTAAGCGCTGGGGGAGATACAGGGTCATCAGGTTGTCCCACGAAAGGCTCACAGTTGATCCTCATTTTACAGATGAGGTAACTGAGGCACAGAGAAGTTAAGTGACTTGCCCACAGTCACACAACTGACAAATGGCAGAGCCGGGAGTCGAACCCATGACCTCTGACTCCCTAGCCCAGGCTCTTTCCACTGAGCCACGCTGAGAGTTTAACCAAGAGAACAATGTTAAGTAAAGCAAGAGGCCTTGAAAGGCAGAATACTCAGATTCCTCCCTGCTAATGGAAAGGAGTCCTTATAGACAAACCACTGCAGCCTCCCAGGCGAGCTGCTTCCAGTGGTGGCCTGCACTTCTGAGAGTTGCTAGTCCAGCCATAGGGCCGGGGGGCAGTGGATCCCAAGGTCTGAAAGGGCCTGTGGGCCACTTGGGCTCAGTTTCTGTCTGCCCACCTCCTTGCCCTTACCGCTGAGAGAGGGGGCTGAACTGCCTGATTAAATGTCCGTATATTCTGGTTTTGTTTTTCCAGACCTTCCCGCTTTGGGCTTTGGGCCAGAAGGGGGAGAGTGGCACAGTGATGCAGCTGATTTGAAAGGGTCTCCCCATCCCACTCTCCTGAAATGAGGCATAAATTTTTCAGTTGAACAGCTCAGTAAATTTCCTTTCATGTCTGCTGCAAAAAAGGAGACTTTCAGACAAAGAGCATATCAGCTTTACAAAAGCTATTAAGTGTGGTGAACTCTTTGGAGGAAAAAGGCTTATCCAAGGGAAAAGTATTATGATTGCTACTTTATTGCTTTCACATTCAGCTTCCTAGCTTTGCTAGGGCTACTGAGACGTTTTACATGTGTTGCTTTGATCTCCCTGTTATTTATTTACATATTGGTTGGAGCTGCTTTTCCTGGGGATTCTCTGGTTTCTAGCTGGGTATTCTTCCCCTTGGCAGTGTGAAATCTGTGCCAAAAGGGTGAGTGGACTCATGGGATTTACTGTTTTAGTTCAACATGTGGGTTTACCTTTGAAGACATAAAAACTATTAGGGGCAAATATTCTTTTCCTCTCACCCCACACTCCGATTACCTAATAATGATTTATCTTTTCTGCTGTCCTCCGACTGTGCTCTCTCTCTGACCTAATTTTGCTCCTTGCACAGTTTCAGATATCACAACCCACTTTTATGCATTTGCCTTTTAAATGAAATCCACATGTCTTAAATCAATAAGGCTATTGTTTAGCCTCCTTTTGGACACTTCCTATTTCTGTTTGGTTTGCTTATTTATTTAGCAAATACTGACTAGTCTGGTCTAGAATTCCTCCTTTTAAAACCTTTTACTCATTAAAGATAATGAATTTGTGTGTAGGCTATGACACTGGCAATTATTTTCATGAGGATTTCACTACATGACATATTGTTTCAAATGTTTTCCTCTGTCATAGTGGAAAACTAGAGGTTTTCTGATACCCTTGACTATGTGTTCTATGAGGAACATCCCAACATATTGTTCTATTGCTTTGTCACACTGCTGTGCCATTTCCTTCTTTAGCAATCAGTAATATTTATTGAACATTTAATTGACACTAAGGACTTGGGAAAGGGCAATAAAGTTAGTAGTCATGCTTCCTGTCCTCAAGTATCTTACAATTTAGTGGGGGAGAGAGACAACTACCATAATTACACGTAAGGGGAAGCTGTAGAGCATAAAAATGTGGATGTAGATAGGTGGTATGAGTATCCAAGTGTTGAAGAGGAAGAAGTGGGAGCAATTAGATGGGAAGAGGGAAGAGTAATCAGGGAAGGCCTCTTGGAGGAAATGTGATTTCAGAAGGGCCTCGAAGATGGGAAGAGCTGTGGTCTGTCAAATGTGAAGGGTGAGGGAGTTCCAGGAAGAAGGGAAGGCATGAAGAAAGGTCTATGGTGAAAGAGATGAATAAATAATTTTAACAATTGTGGTATTTGTTAAGCACTTACAATGTACAAATCACTGAGATAGATACAAGATAATCAGAGAAGACACAGATCCTTGAGCCACAAAGAGCTCAGAATCACAGATGGAGCACAGTGAAGTTAATGAGTTGCCCAACGTCATTCACAAGGCAAACGTAGAGCCAGGATTTGTAATAGCAGTAATAGTGCTTGTATTTATTAAGCACTTACTGTGGGCAGAGCTCTTTTCTCAGCACTGGGGAACTAAATATACAAGTGGACATTAGACCAGGATCCTGGCACTTTAGGCGTTCAATCTTGGTTTCTCTAAGTTCTAAGCACATGTTCTTTTTACTAGGCTTCACTGCTTTCCACAACGTGCAGTGAGTAGTTTGGCTTGAGAGGAATGAAGTGTGAGAGATGAGGTAATGTGGTAGAGGAGGGAGGATAAACATAGGGGAGTGTTCTGACGGAATGTCTAAAAGTCAATGGTAGGGAGATTTTGCTTGATGATAATAATGATAATTGTGGTATTTGTTAAGCGCTTACTATGTGCCTGGCACTGTGTTAAGCAGTGGTTAGATTCAAGCAAATGAGGTTGGACACAGTCCCTGTCCCACATGGGGCTCACAGCCTCAATCCCCATTTTACAGATGAGGTAACTGAGGGACAGAGAAGTTAAGTGACTTGCCAAAGGTCACGTAGCAGACAAGTGGTGGATCAGGATTAGAACCCATGACCTCCTGACTCCCAGGCCTGTGTAAAGAGGAATGGACAAAAATGTTTCATGTTCTACATAGACCCTTACTATGCCTGAGGATTGTTCACTCCCTAAATCATCATCAACATCAACAACATTTATGGAGCACCTACTGTGTGCAGAGAAATGTGGTCAACACTTTTAACTTCAATAACTTCAAGAACTGTTTCAGGTGCTTCCTCTTCTATCACTCTTGTTTTACCCAATAAAAAATAAAAACATTTCTAGTAGAGGATCAGGTTGTAAATTCCTTTAGCACGGGATCTTTGGGGACAGTATACAATGCTTCACAGCTGTAATCGCTAGAAAGCATGGGCAAAGGAGAATTTACTCAGGTTGCATTATTTTAGGGTTTCTTATGTCTTCTCTCCCCTATGAATCGACACCTTATTTGGCAGGAGAGTTTGCATAAACTGATGAAGCTTAGAGATATGCCATATATGGCTACTCATAATGGAAAAGTCTAAACTGAAGTGTCAGACAAAGTCGATTTACCTGTGCTGGGCAACAGCGGCATGGGGAAGAATCAAAGGCAGATGATCCAGTGATCAAAACATTGATCAAAGATAATGGCAGAGATTCGAGTTTTTACTGCATTGAAAAAGGCAATGGTAAACCACTTCCGTATCTTTACCAAAAAAATTATATGGATACACATACCACAAAGAGTTTATGACAGAAGATGGGACGTTCTGAAGAGGAAGTGTCCATGGAGTCTTTATGGGTTGGAAACGACTCTAAGGCATTTGAAGTGAGATCGCGTTCTATCTACTCTGCTTCCCACTACCACTTACCTTTAAACAGGACTATGTGGAAAGAGTCACCGTAACCACCAATTTCAGAATTCCTCTTTAGCCATTCCTTTTCTATTCTTCTATGATCTCTTATCCAAAAACGTAGCTCGTGGCTCAGTGGAAAGAACACGGGCTTTGGAGTCAGAGGTCATGGGTTTGAATCCCGGCTCGGCCACTTGTCAGCTGTGTGACTTTGGGCAAGTCACTTAACTTCTCGGTGCCTCAGTTACCTCATCTGTAAAATGGGGATTAAGACTGTCAGGCCCACGTGGGACAACCTGATTCCCCTGTGTCCCCAGTGCTTAGAACAGTGCTCAGCACATAGTAAGCACTTAACAAATACCAACATTATTAGTAGATAGAGCATGGGCCTGGGAGTCAGGAGAACCTGGGTTCTAGTCCTGGCTCTGCTACTTGTCTGCTGTGTGACCTTGGGTAAGTCATTTAACTTCTCTGTGCCTCAGCTACCTCATGTGTAAAATGGGGATAAGAGTGTGAGCCCCTTGTGGGAGAGGTACTGTGTTCAACTTGATTAACTTGTATCTATCCCAGCGCTTGGTATAAAGTGCTTAACAAGTACCATAATTATAATTATCATTATTATCAATTTTAACTTCAATTTATTATTCTTAATTTGGAGGACACACAATTTATATCTTGCAAATGAAAGGCGCCCCACAATAGATCTATATATTGTAATCTTCTTTTGGGCGGGGAATGTGTCTGTCAACTCTGTTATACTGTACTCTCCCAACTGCTTAGTATAGTGCTCTGCACATAGAAAGCACTCAATAAAAGCCTTTAATTGAATAGTTGATTTGGGAAGAAAAGCATGGCCTCCACTTCATTCGATCATATTTATTGAGCACTGTACAATACAACAGTGGGAGTGTACAATACAACAACGAACAGACACATTCCCTGTCTACAACTAGATGGGAGGGGAGACAGATGTTAATAAGAATAAATAAAGATATGCACATGAGTGCTGTGGGGCTGGGAGGGGGGAGCAAGTCAGGGTGTTGCATAAAGGAGTGGGAGAAAAGGGGGGCTTAGAGAAGGCCTCTTGGAGGAGATGTGCCCTCAATAAGGCTTTGAAGTGGGGGAGAATAAATGTCTATAGGATTTGAGGAGGGAGGGCATTCCAGGCCAGAGGCAGGATGTGGGTGAAGGGTCGGCAGCAAGATAGAGGAGATCGAGGCACAGGAGAAAGAAGGTTAGCATTAGAGGAGTGAAGTGTGCTGGCTGGGTTGTAGTAGAAGAGTAGTGAGGTGAGGTACTCACCTCAGTCGTCGATTAGACTGTAAGCCCGTCAAACGGCAGGGACTGTCTCTATCTGTTGCCGACTTGTTCATCCCAAGCGCTTAGTACAGTGCTCTGCACATAGTAAGCGCTCAATAAATACTATTGAATGAAAGGTAGGAGGGGACAAGGTGATTGAGTGCTTTAAAGCCAATGGTGTGGAGTTTTTGTTTTATGTGGAGGTGGATGGGAAACCACTGGAGTTTTTTGAGGAGTGGGAAACATGTCATGAACATTTTTGTAGAAAAATGACCCGCGAAGTAGAGTGAAATATGTAATGGATCAGGGAGAGGCAGAAAGCTGGGAGGTTGGCAAAGGAGGCTGATGCAGTATTACAGGTGGGATAGGATGAGTGATTGTATTAACATGGCAGCAGTTTGGATGGAGAGAAAAGGGCAGATTTTAGTGATGTTGTGAAGGTGGGTCTGACAGGATTTAGTGATGGATTGAATATGTGGTTTGAACGAGAGAGAGGAGTCAAGGATAATGCCAGGGTTATGGTCTTGTGAAACAGTAAGGATGATGGCGTTGTCTACAATGATGGGGATGTCAAGGTTTGTGTGGGAACATAAGGAGTTCTCTTTTAGACATTTTAAATTTGAGGTGATGGGAGGACATCCAAGTAGCAATGTCATGAAGGCAGGAGGAAATGTGAGACTGAAGATGGGGAGAGAAATCAGGGCTGGAGCTGTAGATTTGGGTATCATCCATGCAGATGTGGTGAATAGAAGTGATTGAGTTCTCCAAGGGAGTGGGTCCTAGATGGAGCATAGAAGGGGAACCAGAACTGAACCTTGAAGGATCCCCCCACAGTTAAGGGATGGGAGGCAGAGGAGCCTGTGAAGAAGTCTGAGAATGAATGGCCAAAGAGATGAGGAGAAGCAGGAGAGGACAGTGTCAGTGAAGCCAAGGTTGGATAATGTTTCCAGGAAAAAGGACAGAAAGTTAGGCTGGGAGGATAGGAGGTTATGGATGGAGAAAGCAAAAGGCACTTATTGGATAAGCTGATATATTTGAATTAGGAACAATCTTCTTAAACACCTAATTTCTCTGTATGTGAATCTATGATCCAGTCTTCAGTACTACCAGAGTAAATGAGATAGGAGGAACAATTGATGGACGGAAAAGGAAAATCCCAGAGTTTAACCTTTTCTCAACCACATGTTATTCTTTTTCTACTTTTTCCTTATCTTGTTTGGCCCTTTCTTTCAAGTTCCTGTTCATATCTCCTTTTCTCACTTTAGCAGCTTGGTAGAGTGAGGACAACCCTTCTCTTCCCACATTTTCCTCCTTTATACAGTTTCCTGCCCGTCAAATTCTTCGAGTGGAAAAACTCCCTTCCCAAAGAACCTCTGGGGTTACTGCTTTGGATTCTGGTTGAGATTAGAATCAAATTTCTAACTTCTTTCCCCTAGGTGAGAATTGAGAGACTTTGGCTAACAATTATGAGGAAAGACTACAATTTCTCCATGAAGGAGCCCCTCTATTGATCAAAAATCCCAGTTTTTGGAAGGAAGCCAGAAGGAATAGCTTTAACCCTCTATTCCTATTATTCCTAAAATTATTATTATTATTCCTCTGATTCTCATTACCTGGATATAGTCTTCATGTTACTACTTTTTTTTAACCTCATTTAGTTTGGCTTTTAGCATCTGGTACATGATCTGCTTTCTCTTGGAAACCTCCCTTTGTTCTCTTATTTTTCATAAGACTTAGGTTCCAAAATTAAGATGGTTCATGAGGTGAGCTCTCCATTACCTTGCCCCCTCCTATCTCTCCTCCCTTCTCTCTTTCCACCGCCCACCCCATACGCTCCACTCCTCTGCCGCCCACCTCCTCACCGTCCCCCGTTCTCGCCTATCCCGCCATTGACCCCTGGGCCATGCCCTCCCGCGGTCCTGGAATGCCCTCCCTCCTCACTTCCGCCAAACTAATTCTCTTCCCCTCTTCAAAACCCTACTTACAGCTCAACTCCTCCAAGAGGCCTTCCCAGGCTGAACTCCCCTTCTCCCTTTACTCCCTCTACCGCCCTCCTTCACCTCTCCGCAGCTAAACCCTCTTTTCCCCCCATTTCCCCCTGCTCCTCCCCCTCTCCCTTCCCATCCCCTCAGCACTGTACTCGTCTGCTCAACTGAATATATTTTCATTACCCTATTTATTTTGTTAATGAAATGTACATCGCCTTGATTCTATTTATTTGCTATTGTTTTAAGGAGATGTTCATCCCCTTGATTCTATTTACTGCTTTTGTTCTTGTCTGTCCGTCTCCCCCAATTAGACTGTAAGCCCATTAAAGGGCAGGGACTGTCTCTATCTGTTACCGATTTGTACATTCCAAGCGCTTAGTACAGTGCTCTGCATGAATGAGTAGCTACCACAGGGGACAACTTCACAGGGCTTAAAGGCATCAACCCAAGTCAGAAGGAATGCCTGGGTTAACAGGGACCCAGAAAGGGAATGCATAGCTCTGGACCAATGGAGTAGGGAGGAGTCTTCTTGGAGAAATCGACTAGTGTGAAGACGATAGAAAAGATTTACGAATGATGTTATTACATTAGGCTGCAGGTGATGTCACATGGTAATATAGATGTTGTTTAGTCACTTCTGCAAACTCATTTCATGGTAAAAATCATTTGAGTGTGTTCTCCCCTTCTTTCAGCTGCACTGATTTTCAGGTCAAGCACAGTGTTTTCACGAGATGATATGAGAGCCGGGTGCTAATACTTAGCATGTCTCCCTGCAGTAGTTTTATGTTATTTTGATATTTGAAAGATTTAATATCCAGTTGAAATATGATCTGATCTAATTTCCTCACCGTGAATGCACTGTCAAATCTAATCATCCTAGCACTTTATTTAAACAGATCAGGTATCCTGATGATCAATGAAAAAGGTGAAGAAATATAGACACCTCAAAACACCCACTTTTCCCCTACCCAACCTGACCCACGGGGTGCCAGCTGCAGAGTGGCAGGTCAAGCTAGTTGGTTAATATCAGAAAGAGACCCTCTGGCCATTAGGCCCATTAGGCCACAGAGAAAAGCATCATGATGTAGTGGCTAGAGCGCGGGCCTGGAAGCAAGAAGGTCATGGGCTCTGATCCTGACACCATAATTTGTCTGCTGTGCAGCCTTGGGCAAGTCACTTAACTTCTCTGTGCCTCAGTTACCTCATCTATAAAATGGGGATTAAGACTGTGAACCCTAAGCGGGACAGAGACTGTGTCGAACCCAATATGTTCATATCCATCCCAGTGCTTAGTACAGTGCCTGGCACATAGTAAGCACTTAACAAATGCCATAGTAATAATTATTATTATTACTATTAATGGAAAGAGCATGGTTTAGGTGTCAGGAGAAGACTGTGAGCTTCATGCAGACAGGGACTGCAACCAACCCAGTGCTTAATTTAGTGTTTATCACATAGTAAGTGCTTAACAAGTATCATCATCATCATTATTATTATTAACTAAGCACTGTCACTTGCCTGTGGTGTAACCTTGTAGAAGTCACTAAACTTCTCTGTGCTTCAGTTTCCTTATCTGTAAAATGGTGATCATGTAACTGTTCTCCCACCTTCTTAGACAGTGAACTCCGTGGGGGACAGGGACTATGTCTGATCTGATTATGTTGTATCTATCTCAGTGCTTGACACAATAAGTGATTAATAAATACTAGCATTATTCATCAGGTGTGGATAAGCTGACTGATGCCATGTTGCACAACTATGAAAGAAAAGGGAGCCACTGTAGATTTTGCCACTGCCTAAGTGCCTGTAGTAACGGTAATAATATTTATTAAGTTCCTCTACTTCTACATTCAAAGCTTTGTAATAAGCATTGGGAAATAAAACACAGGTGAGAATTAGACATGATCCCTGGCCTACAGAGGGTTCAAAATCTAGCAGTAAGAAGCAGATAGGGAGTTGGTGACAGAAACATAAGGAAAGATGAATAAAAATCTGAAAATGTCAAAAAAGACAAGGACAGTGATCAATATGTTGAACAATAGCGTTTTCAAAATCTAGCAATAAGAAGCAGATAGGGAGTCAGTGACAGAAACATAAGGAAAGATGAATGAAAATCTGAAAATGTCAAAAAAGACAAGGACAATGATCAATATGTTGAACAACAGCGTTTTGTGGCTAAAGATCTTCACAGTTCTGTCCAACAGAAACAGCTGCAGCTCCAACTACAGCTTCCCAGTGTCCTAAAATTTGAGAACATATAACTGCAGGTCTTTCCCTGCCCCCAACAAATTTACAGTTGAGGGGACCACACACACACTTTTTTTTCCTCCTTCTGTCTTCCTCATCCACCTCTAACCCCTGCCCAGCCCCTCCTGCTATATTCCTGACCTCTACTACTTTGCCTCTACAGAAGGGGGGAATCCTACATGCCCTCCTACTGCTACATAGGTAGCCACCCTGCAGTAGAGACCACCAGTACCTGCACTTTTTGCAGCCTGACCTCTGAGTATCAGTTGTTGCCCTCTGCAATGTTTCACACCAAACCAAACATTTAGACTTTCAGTGCAGGTTCAGGATGTGTGGTCTGTAAGCACAGGCTCTATATATGCCTCTACATAGCTCTGCATTGAAATTTTTGTCTTTCTCCAGGACTGCCCTGCTACCTTTGGCTCATTTACAATCAGACCCCTGTTATCTTTGATTTGTGCTGTGGATGGAAATAAAGCTGGTTAGCTGTACACAGTCGCTGTAGCTGTCTCCCTCTCCCACCAAGAACTCAGAACAGCTGCAACCTTCTCTTTCCCTGGGCTACAGAGCAGAGGGACCAAAGAACAAGAGTTGAGAGGTTGAAACACACAGACAGGGGATTGTTGTAGATATTAGCCAGGACCTCTCCCAAGAGCTGAGACCTGCCAACTAGAACCCTGATTAGAAAGGGTATAAAGGAATTCTCCCCTAAAGTAGACCAAAGCCATCTGTTGAGGAAAAAATGATCAGAAAGTATGTATTCAGTAATAGCTTAAACTTGTTTTAACCTTATTCAGGTCTTTGAAGGAAGGGATCCTGTTTGCCTACAAGACTGTACTCTCCCAAGCACTTTAATGCAGTGCTCTCCACACAGTAAACACTCATTACATGCCAATGATTGTTTCTGTATATTTATAGTGAAAAAGCCAACACTAGTTACCCATACAAAAGGAGAGCTTCGATTTAGTAAGGCCAGGGCCTGGGAGCCAGAAGAAACTTGGTTCTATTTCTGGCTCCGCCACTTGTCTGCTGTGTGACCTTGGGCAAATCACTGCACTTCTCTGTGCCCCAGCTACCTCACCTGTAAAATGGGAATTAAGACTGTAAGCCTCACGTGGGACAGGGACTGCCTTCAACCTGAGAATCTTGCATCTACCTCAGTGCTTAGAAGAGTGCTTGTTGTAATAGTAAGCGCTTAATAAATACCATTATTATTATTATTATTCAGGAAAAGGAGGAATCAATCAATCGTATTCATTGAATACTTATTGTAAGCAGAGCAATCAACTAAGCTCATGGGAGAGTACAATATAACAGAGAAGATAGACCTGTTCCCTGCCCACAACAAGCTTACAATCTAGAGGGGGAGGTGGACTTTAATACAAATAAATACATTAAATTACAGATATATCAACATGTTAGGGTCACTCCTGGAGAGTTTCCAGTACTCTACCAGTGTCGGCTATGGGAGGGAGAGCCAAGCAGAGGCATTTCCATTCCTAGCTTGGACAGTGGCTAACGAGTGGAACGCAATCTGCTACAAGTCAAAACTCACCTGTGCTGGACAGCAGTGACATGGAAAAGAGTCAAGGGCGGAGACTCAGGTTTACCGTGCGGAAGGAGGCAATGGTAAACCGCTTTCGTATTTTTACCAAGAAAACTCTATGGATACACTACCAGAACGACTGCAGATGGAGGTGGGGCGTTCTGAGAGAGATGGGTCCATGGCGTCGCTATGGGTCAGACATGACTCGACAGCATTAGACAACAACAGATAGATACCTAAGTTCCATGGGGCTGAGGGAGGAGTGAATAAAGAGTGCAAATCCTAGTTCAGGGAATTGGATAGTTTTGTAGAAAAATGATCTGGACAGCAGAATGAAGGAGGGACTGAAGTGGAGAGAAACAGGAGGCAGGGAGGTCAGCAAGGAGGCTGATGTAGAAATCAAGGTGGGAGAGGATAAATACTTGGATAAACGTAGTGGCAGTTTGGATGGAGAGGAAAGGGTGGATTTGTGCTGAGCCAATAGAATTTGGTGACAGATTAAATGTATGGGTTCAAATGCGAGAAATGAGTCGAGGATGACACCAGGGTTACGAGCTTGGGAGACAGGGAGGATGGTGGTGCTGTCTTCAGTGATGGAAGTCAGAGAGAGGACATGGTTTGGGTGGAAATATGAGGAGTTCTATTTTGGGCATGTTAAGTTTGAGGTGTCAGAGGAACATCCAAGTAGAGATGAGCAGAAGGCAGGAGAAAAGATGAGACTGTGGAGAAAGATCATGGCAGGAGATATAGATTTGGGAATCAGCCACATCCCTCTAGACTGTAAGGTCATTGTGGGCAGGGAATGTGTCTGTTTATTGTTCTACTGTACTCTCTGAAGCGCTTAATACAGTGCTCTGCACAGTAAGTGCTCAATGAATATGATTGAATGAATTGAATGAATGAATGCAGGGTGCTTGGAAAAATACACACATAAATTAAAGACAAGGAGTTTACACTTAGAGAGAAAGATCTAAATTTAGTAAAAATAACTTTTAAGCATCAAATAATAGTAATGGTGGTTTATGTTAAGTGATTACTATGTGCCAACCTCTGGGCTAAGTACTGGGGTAAATACAATACAATTAAATCAGACCCACTCCCTACCCCACATGGGGCTCAGAGTCTCAGCGGGAGGGTGAACAGATATTTAATCTCCATTTTTACAGATGAGGGAACTGAGGCACAGAGAAATAGAGTGACTTGCCAAAGGTCATGCAGTAGACAAATGGCAGAGCCAGGATTAGAATCCAGGCCCCCTTAAATCTAACCCTACTCTCCTTCCCCAGATCAGAAATGGCAAAGTCCTCAACATTTACAAAGACTCCATTCCTCCCCACTGTTGGGGGCCCAGAGAGGATGGGGGGAATCCTGCTTCCCATGGAAGGGATCCGTGAAGGTAGGTGCCCCAAAACAGCTCCATCCTGAGGACCATCTGCTATTCATTCTCCCAGGGCCCTCCACTTTCAGGGGGGACAGTTTTCAGAATATAGTTGCTAATTTTCTGGGCAGCTGTTCCATCTGTTTTAAATAGAGTTTGCAATCTTTTCTATATACAGTATTCAGAGCAGGTAGAGTCTGTGCGAATAACAAATTAAGTTGCCTAGAAGATATGGAGGCATTAGTTTATAGTAAAATAAACAAACAGGTAGATAAGGATTAAAAGCCTGCTAATAAAACAGGCACCTAGTAGGAAAGTAAGTTGCTCCTAGAAAATAAGGCTCTTGAAAGCTGAGCATGGGCTCTGATCCTGGAAGGGTTTTTCACTTCATTTGTTTTCAGTGACTTGCTCTCAGCTCTCTCACACTCCAAAGCCAGCTCAAAAAGTGCTTGGCTGCAGATGACGCTCACTTTGTAGAGATCAGAGGGACTGGTCACCTGACTTCCAAGCTGAACCTTCAGTTTCTCCTCTGTGCAAAGAACACGAAGCTATTTTGGGAAACATAAGTTTTCCCTATTTTTTGTGATTGCCCTGGGTAAAGAGGCCAGGAGCTAACAGGCCATGGACATCACAAGTGTATTCTGCTGCCTTCGTGGCCTTATAGTCCATCATTTTAAAGAAATGTCATTGCAAGTGAAGTCAGGAGCTCTTCTGGGTGTATTATCTTCTGCCCTGTGTTATGACAGAATGGAAGAAGAAATAGGTTACCCGATAAGCATATCCTGTCATTTAAAAGATGATAAATTGAGTTGGTAGGGCAAATTTGACCTGTGGGCAGTCCTTTCAGATCCTGAAACATATGTGCGTGTGACCCTTTGCCCACACCCTACTCTGTTCCGGTTATAGGCACTAAACAGCTCAGAAACTCAGGATTCTTATCAGCTCTCTTTTTACTGCCTGTCTACAAGAATGAGCCAACCTTCCCTAGAGAGGACAGATCCCTGGGTGTGTCTTGGATCCCAACAAAAAACTGCACTCTTTTCTCTTCTGCAGGGTCACAGTTGTAGACTGTGTGTTTATTTTAGACCAACAAATGTGCTTTCCAGACATCATTCCCCACTCCACCCCCACCATAGAATTATAAACATAACATTTAAAAAAGATGGATTACATTCACCAAGACCTTCTGACCCCTAATTGGGAAACTTCTAAAATATTTTTAGAGATTTCCTCTTATCCTAGCTCTGCTCATCTTTCCTCTCATGTTTTATTAGAGATATCTGCATTGATTTGTGATGCTCAGGACTTTTTTGTCTGTTACAATCATTTATTCCTTCAAATGTTTCCCTCAGACGGTTGCCTCTCCCAGGCCCCTTTTACAAATCGCAGAACTGGATACCTCAGATTCCTCCTGCCCCAGGTGCTCCTATTAGGTCAAGTTATGAGGTGAGGAAGAGGGAGGGGTAGAAAGAAGGAGTGTTTCCGTGGCAACTGGTGTAGTGGAAAAATCAGCAATCCAAAAGCCACTTGGATCATTACAGTACATACACTCTCTATATAAACTGTAAGTATGTTAAATTGTAAGTTTCCTGAGGGCCAGCATCAGAGGTGCTAAATTTTCATTGTGAGTACAAGAGGTACAGGGGAACGTGAAGTTTAAGGAGGTTGAGGATTAGGGGGAGATAGGTTATAAAGCAATTAATCATATTTAGTAGGGAAGCAGCATGGCAGAGTGGAGGGATCCTGGGTCTGGGAGTCAGAAGGTCATGGGTTCTAATCCTAGCTCCTCCACTTGTCTGCCATGTGACCTTGAGCTAGTCACCTTACTCCTTTAGGCCTCAGTTCTCTCATCTGGAAAATGGGGATTGTGAGCCCCACATGGGTAGGGACTGTATCCGACTCAATTTACTCATATCCACTCCAGAGCTTAATACAGTGCCAGCATGTAATGAGTGCTTAACAAATACCTCAATAATTTATTGAGCACTTACAGTGTGACAGAGTTGGTAAACATGTTCCCTGCCCACATCGAACTTAGGACCTACAGGGGGCTTACAGTCTAGAAGAGTCGATGGTCCAGAGAGCCACAGTTGGGGCTCATTTTGCTCATGACTGGGAATTCATTTTTGTTTTGTGGTATTTGTTAAGTGATTATTATGCATCAAGCCCTGTTCTAAAAGCTGGATTAGATACACTTGGGGCTCACAGTCTCAGTAGGAGTCAGTGAGTCAGTTGTATTCATTGAGTACTTACTGTGTTCAGAGCACTGAACTAAGCGCTTGGGAGAGTACAATATAACAATACAGAGACACATTCCCTGCCCACAGTGAACTTACAGTGTAGAGGGGGAGCTTACAGTCTGATTAGGAGGGAGAACAGGAATTGACACCCTTTGTTATAGTTGAGGAAACTGAGACATGGAGACGTTAGGTGACTTGTCCAAGGTCGTACAGAATGCAGCTGGCAGAGCCGGGATTAGAACCCAGTTCTTCTGACTCCTAGGTCCGCAGATCACACTGATTCTCTACCTGTTAAGCCTGTTCACAGACTTGGAATGAGTGAGTCTGAGAGTCTAGGTCTCACAAGTGTGAGGGCCACAGTCACACCATCACATTGAGAGGCACCGTGGCCTAGTTGATAGAACACAGGTCTGGGAGGCAGAAGGGTCTGGGTTCTAATCCTTTTTCCACCACTTGTTCACTGTGTGACCTTGGGCAAGTCACTTATCTGTGCCTCAGTTACCTCATCTGTGAAAGGGGGATTAAGACTGTGAGCCCCATGTGGGACAGGGATTGTGTCCAACCTGATTTGCTTTTGTTCACCCCAGTGCTTAGTACAGTGCTTGGCACATAGTAAGCGTTCCAATGAATACTATTATAATTATGATCACCTCCATGGATGGGCACTGTTGGCGGGAACTATGTCCCATTTTTATTATGGTGTATGATTGCTCCAATGCTCTACCTCTAGCAGATAATAAATATTAGTGATTCACAGATAGTTTCCTGTATTCACCAAGATTACCAACTAGGATGATTTTTATCCACTCATGATGATGTGAACAAAAAATGGACATTATCCTATGCCTCACACCAAATAGACTGTCCTTTGTTATATTATTGGATTATCTATTTTCTGTGTCTGTTGACATAATCTTCCTTAAAGCTTTTGTTTAAGACCCACCCCATTCCTGACTGTGAATCCCAGACTATTCCATCTTTCCAGCAATTCACTTCCATGTTGAATTAGTTGAGATTGCATATCACTTTATCTTTTCTTCCCCCCTTGTTCCATTCTGCATTTAGAGGCTCCAAATCAGCTGATTGAAGAAATGCTGATTGGATACCTTCCTGATGGCTATTTGGTTCACTGTACCACCTTCAAGGTAGGTAATCAGCACTGCTTGGACATGACTGGACTGAAACCCAAGATCTTCCTGCACTAGATCATGTGCTATTTAATTCTCCAGAGACTGTATCTGTGGTAAGTTCAGTTTCCTTTTAGGTTTTGTTCCACTGTGATCAATCTTGGGTAAGAGCCATGTGCTTTCAAAGCATCCAGGGACCTGTTGAAAGTTGACAAGGGAATGGCAAAGGAGGAAAGGCAGAACTGCATTTTCCAGGAAGCAAAGGCACTGACTGACTACTTTTCTGCACCCCATCAAGGCGTGGTCCTGGACAGAGCCATGCACCCAGAGCACTCTTGAGGGTTCTGAGGTGCGAGTGTGTGTGTGTGGCAACAAAATCTTTCCCTTCTCTCATGGCTCTGTTGAAGAGATTGGCTTGTTCGTGTTTTAAGCAGCAAGCTCCTTGTAGTCAGAAGCCTCTCTCATCTCACTAAGCTGATGGGAAGGTAAACTAGAGAATTAGGGGTTGGTGATCTGTTGTACTGTACCCTCCCAAATGCTTAGTACAATGCTCTACACATAGTAAGCAGTTAGTAAATATGATTTAATGAATGAATTTTGGGTTTGTTTTGTGGTTTAAGGTTGGCCATGCATTTTGGGGTCTTCTTGTAGAGATCTTGAAATTGTGGTCTTCATTTGAATTACCCTTTTGTATATTTTCAGATGGATCTCCGATTAAATATAATTTGTTAGCAGATATTTGAGGTCAAAGTTTTACAGCTCTTCAAAGGGCTCTAGCAGATTCCCCTTTTGGATTCTGGCCAGATTTCACTTCTCCCTTATTTACTTTGAATACCTAGATTGAGGAAGAGCTCCTTTTAGCTCTTATTCTAGGGCCTTGAGCAAGGTGGTCTTATTTCACTAATTAGAAGGTTGGATACTCTTACTCCTGTTTAGACCTGTAGCTTGATCTGAAACTTTTTGCGACACTTATTCTGTGATGGTTCCATTGTCTTTCAAATAATATGATGACCGTTTTCATATGGTTTTCAAATGCTACCACCGTCATTCCTTTGTTGGAGAGTGTGCTGCCTACACAGAGAATTCAATGACAACTTTCATGTTGTGTGTCAGTGAAAATCTGTAGTTATGTGTCGGATTTTGCTGGTACTTAATCTGGCTCTTCTTCAGGCTAACCTCAGTGCTTGTATACATCTCTTCTTGCATGAATGCCTCCCAGAATTCTTTCAGGATCCAGTAGGTCCCAGATGATTGATTTAATGACTTTGTGATCTTTTGAAAAAATACCAAAAGCATACTTCAAAGCAATTTTGCATTCTGTGGGCCTGATAGGTTGCCTGAGATTGGACTGGTTACCCCTGGTACCAACTTTTCATTTTGAATACGGGAGCATATATCCTCTGAGGATTAAAATGAACTAATATTGATAAGAGTATATAACAGGTGATGATGTGAGGGAGATCAAAGTGCCTCAATGTGCAGTTGTTCTTCGTAGTTGAAGAAGACACCACGACAGTTGAAGGTCATCCATGAGTGCATGTGCCGCTGAAAAAGCCGATGCTGGATCCACATTCCTGGCCACATTGGGCACACAAAAGGGATGTTGTGTTATTTGTAGTGTCTGCCTCTGTTTTTCTCTTTTGCCTTCCGTATTCCACATCAACATCAGCGAATCAGGCCATAGATCAAAGCCAAATCAGACCTCAGCCTTGACCTGAGGCAAACCAGAGCACACACAAGAGCCAAACTAGACAGCAACACACTCAGCCAGAGCCAAACCGTCCTGTGGCCCAGTGCCAACCCGATCACAGGCCGAGCTTGGCCAGGCTACATAGCTGAGCAGCCCCTGCTGGATGAATTAAACTCTCCCTCCCACCTTGGGTTCTGCTTGGCTTGGCCTCTTTCACCTCCGGGTCTAAATCAGGTCTGCCCTGGGCCTTGAGGTGCTATATTTTCAGGGGCCCAAAGTGGGACAAGGATGAGAACCTAGTGCCCGGATCCAGAGTCGGTATGGTTCCCCTCTCCAGCCCCTGTGAACACAGGTGCTGCTTCTGAGCAGAGGAACTCAGTGGCTGGGACCAAGAAAGGCTGGGGTGTAAAATAAAAATAGTGGATATTAAGGTCCACTGACCAATATTAGACAGGTCAGACAAAAATAATAATAATAATAATGTTGGTATTTGTTAAGCGTTTACTAGGTGCAGAGCACTGTTCTAAGTGCTGGGGGAGATACAGGGTAATCAGGTTGTCCCACATGAGGCTTACAGTTAATCCCCATTTTACAGATGAGGTAACTGAGGCACAGAGAAGTGAAGTGACTTGCCCACAGTCACATAGCTGACAAGTGGCAGAGCTGGGATTCGAACTCATGACCTCTGACTCCCAAGCCCATGCTCTTTCCACTGAGCCACGTTGCTACTATAATGATAATTGTAGTAGGTAATCACTTACTGTGTGCCAAGCACTGTTTTCAGTGGTGTTTAAGGCTTATTATGTGTCAAGCATTATTCTAAGTGATGATATAGATACAAATCAATCAGGTTGGATACAGTTCCTGTCTCACATGGGGTTCACATTTTAAGTAGAAAGGAGAGCAGAACATTGTTCTCACGATAATTAGGTTGGACACAGTTCCTGTCCCACAGTCTGAAGGAGGACAAGAATTTAATCCCCACTTTATGCATGGGGAAATGGAGGTACAGGGCAGCTAAATGACCTGCCCAAGTTTGCAAAGCTGATATTAGAACCCAGGATCTCTGACTCTAAGGCCTATGCTCTTTCCACTAGGCTATGCTGTTTCTCAGATGAGCTGAAAACTGGGTGAGTGGCCACCCCTAGCTGGAAAGCAGGTCTCTGCCCAGTCTATTCCTACAAGGATCAGTTTGCTCTCTGGCAAAGGTGGGCGGGGCAGGGAGGTGCCACACTCCAGATGGTGGTGGAGGCCGGGGTGGGGGGGAGCCGGTCACATGCTTCTCCCTGCTTCTCTCCAGATGAAGATCCATCCAGCTCCTATCTCCAAGAGCTGACTTCCTCAGGAAGTCTGGTTTTACTCTGGGTTGCCAGGTTGACCCTCTCTCGCTCGCCGGCTCACATTATTCTTTCTGGATGACTTCTGTTTTGATTAATGTCCTGATTTTTCCACAATGCAACTGTTGTTTTCTTTATGTAAGGTAATCTACTTCAAGAGGCCTTCCTCAACTAAGCCCTCATTTCCCCTACTCCCTCTTCTTTCTGTCACCTATGCATTTTCATTCATTCATTCAAACATATTTATTGAGCACTTACTGTGTGCAGAGCACTGTACTAAATGCTTGGGAAGGCACAATACAACAATAAACAGTGATATTCCCGACCTGCAATAAACTTACAGTCTAGAGGGGAGGTGAAACATCAGTACATATAAATAAAATTACACGTAAGTACTGTGGGCCTGGGAAAGGAGAAGAGCGAGTCAGGGCAATGCAGAAGGGAGTAGAAGCTGAGGAAAAGTGGGGCTTAGTCTTGGAGGAGTTGTGCCTTCAATACGCTTTGAAGGTGGAGGAGAGTAATTGGATCCGTATCCTTTAAACACTTGATTTTCTCCCAATCCTCAGCCCCCTCCCTGTCTCTCCCTTTAGAATGTAAGCTCCTTGTGAGCAGGGAATGTGTCTAGAACCTCTGTTGTATCCTACTCTCCCAATTGCTTAGTATACAGTAAGTGCTCAGTAAATACTATTGACCAATTAAATGGTGGGACCTCAGAATTAAGGCTCACTTGTTGAGGTAAATTAACGAGATTGGTTTGGCTGTGGTGCACAGTCTCTGTGGAGCCCCCTTCCACTTCGGATGCCACAGTTGAGAGAGACACATATCTATTACCCTGGAGGTCATGGCTGATTGTTTTCAAAAGAGGCACAGCCCCTTTAAATGGATAAATGCAAGGTGGCGTTGTTCTGCTCAGGCTCTGGAAGCCACGGGGAAAGTTAGTAAGATTTAAATTTTCTTATTTGGTCTTTTCCTTGGGTATTTAAAACCAAAACAAAGAAGAACATTTCAATATGTATTTAGCTCTCTCACTTCCCCTTTCCCTGGGGTCTAACAGAATACAGGAGGCAGGAGGTGGTGGGGACTGTCCACGCCTACCCTGACCAAACTGGGTTTGGTCCTATACAAGCTCAACTCTGGTCCAGGAACCTGTCATATCTAGGTTTGATTATTGCCTTAGTCTCCTCATTGACCCCCCCCCCCCCCCCGCTTTCAGTCTTTCCCATTTCCAGTTCATATTTCACTCTACTGCTTTTATGATTTTTCTAAAATTCTATTTAGCACACACTTCCCCAGTCCTCAAAAGCCTCCAATTCCCCTCCACATCAAGCAGAAACTTCTAACCACAGCGATAAGGACCTCTTACTTATCCCACTCTCTTCTCCCACTTCACCCCATTTCACACTTTGGTCATCTCAAGATAACCTCCCCTCTCTGCCACATTTTCATCTCTCCTGCTGCCAACCTTCTGCTCACACTCCTCCCTCCATCCTGGAGTACTATCCCCCCTTCCAATCCAAGGTATTGGCTTCTTAAATCATATTTCTTCCAGGAGGACTTCCATGATTAATTTCTACTCTGCCCATCTTGTATCATCCCTACCACCACACCAGCCCTTCTGTGCCACCTATGCGTTTGTGTACTTACCACCACCTGCAACACTTTGGTATATGTCATAGTTTGGTAATACTTAAGCACTAATGCATATACGTATCTCCTTTTCCTCCCTTCTCCCATCAGGGAATTATTTTAGCATCTGTCTCCCCCACTAGATTGTAAAGTCCTTGAGAGCAAGGATAACATCTGCTAACTCTATTGTACTCTCCCAAGCACTTAGAACAGTGCTTTGCACGGGGTAACTCAGTAACTACTACTGATGCCTTTAGATGCTGAGCAACCCAGGATAGGAGAAGGACAGATCGGTGACAAGATAGCTATTCTCTGCCACCTGAGCTTAACTTGTCCGAACAGACCAACGTCCGGTAGAACTAGAAGCCCTGCAGCGTCTTTCTGAACTGGGGACATGGAACAGGGTATGATAATGGCACCTGGGGACTAAACTACAGTTAGAGGCTATGAGGTAGAGGAGTGAGTGAACAAGACTGAAAAGGACCAGTCAGAGAGGCAAAGAACCATTTTAATTCTTTAATAATTGCAGTGTTTGCTTAATTATAATCATAATAATAAAGTGGTATTTGTTAAGCCCTTTCTATATGCTAAGCACTAATAGTAGTCCCACATGGGGCTCACAGAATAAGAGGGAAGTAAGTAAGTAAGAGGGAAACAGGCATTGAATCCCCATTTTGTAGATGAAGGAACTGAGGCACAGAGAAGTTAAGTGACTTGCCCAATATCACACAGCAGGTAAGTGGTGGAGCTGGAATTAGTACCAGGGCCTCTGACTCCCAGGCCTGTGCTCTTTCCACCAGGCCACAATGCTTACTATGGTCCAGGCACGGTAGTAGGCAATAGGGTCTTGTCTTATGCTGTCAAGTTGTCTCCGACCCTTAGTGATGCCATGGACACCTCTCTCCCAAAACCCACCACCTCTATCTGCAATCGTTCTGGTAGTGCATCCATGAAGTTTTCTTCGTAAAAGTATGGAAGTGGTTTAACTTTGCCTTCTTCCAGGCAGTAAACCTGAGTCTCCATCCGTGACTCTCTCCCACGATGCTGCTGCCCAGCACAAGTGAGGTTTGACTTGTAGCAGGTTGCCTTCCACTCGCTAGCCACTGGCCAAGCTGGGAATGGAATGGGTATGTCTCTGCTTGACTCTTCCTCTCATAGCTGAGACTGGTAGAGTACTAGAAACTCTCCAGGTGTGACGCTGAGGGGGGGCACTGAGGTAAATGCAAGATAATCAGATTGGGCACAGAGGGCACATGGTCTTAGTAGGAGGAAAAACAGGTATTGTACTCTGTTTTAGAGACTGAGGAATCCAATCCACAGGGACTTGTCCAAGGTCACAGAGCAGGCAAATGCCAGAGGCAGGATTAGAATTCAGGTCCTCTGTCTTTTCCTGTGTCTCTTTCCACTGCTTCTGCTGGAAAAATCCAAGTCTTGATAGTGTTTCAAAGAGGAAGGATTGGCTTAAAGTGTCAATATGGCTGAGACATCAAGGAGGATTAGAAGAGAGGTAAGGCCTATTGGACTTGCCTATAAATAGATGTTTGGAGGTTGTAGAGAAAGCAGTCTCAGTGGAGCAAAAGAGTCAAATCTATATTGAGCAGGGTCAACACAGAATTGCTGCAAAGGAAATGACAGCTGGAGATATATATTGACCCATTTTACGGGTTTGGATAGGAATGGGAGCAGGGAGATTAGCTGGAGAGACTAGAGGGCTGAAGAAGGATTTTTAGTATGGGGGAGAATTGAAGGCAGTGGGAAGGAGCTGGAAGAGAGTGATAGTGTCTCACAGGTCTGTAACTTTGACAGTATCCTTGACTCATTTTTCTCATTCAACCTACATATTTTCAACCCACATATTCAATCTGTCACCAAATCCTTTTGTTGTACCTTTACAACATCTTTAGAATCTGCCCTTCCCTCTCCACCCAAACTGCTGCTATGCTAATACAAGCAATCATCATTACCTACCTTTTTTTTAATGATATTTTAAAGTACTTGCATAGAGAAGCAGCGTGGCTCAGTGGAAAGATCCTGGGCTTGGGCATCAGCGGTCATGGGTTCTAATCCCAACTCTGCCACTTGTCAGCTGTGTGACTTTGGGCAAGTCACTTCACTTCTCTGTGCCTCAGTTACCTCTTCTGTAAAATGGGGATTGACTGTGAGCCCCATGTGGGACAACCTGATCACCTTGTATCCCCCCAATGCTTAGAATAGTGCTTTGCATATAGTAAGTGCTTAAATACCATCATTATTATTATTACTTTGTGCAAGGCACTGAACTAAGTACTGGGGTAGATACAAGTTAATCAGGTTGGACACAGTCCATGTTCTATGTGAAACCCACAGTCTTAATCCTCATTTTACAGATGAGGTAACTGAGGCACAGAGTAGTGAAAGGACTTGGAGACAACTGGCAGAGCTGGAATTAGAACCCAAGTCCTCTGACTCCCAGGCCTGTACTCTTTCCCCTAGGCCACTTTACTTCTCAAACCCATGTTGACTATGCATCAGTCTCCTTGCTGACTTCCTTGCTTCTTGACTCTCCCCTCTCCCGTCCATACTTCACTTGGTTACTTGGATTAATTTTCTCAAAAGGCTTTGGGTCTATAATTTACCACTTCAAAAAATCTCCAATGGTTGCCCATCCACCTCTGCATCAAACGGAAACTCATTACTATTAGCTTTAAGGCTCTCAATCAGCTCTTCCCCCTCCTACCTTTCCTTGCTGATCTTCTACAATCACAGCTGCACACTCCTGTAACATCAACCTACTCTGCTTTGATCTTGTCTATCCTGTCACTGACCCCTTTCCCATATTCTCCCTCGGGCCCCAGAACTCCCTCCCCTTTCATATCTGAAAGACCATCATGCTCTTCACCTTCAAATCACTCATAAAAATCACATCTCCCTCAAGAGGCCTTCCTAAGCACTTTATTTCCCCTCTCTGCCCACCCCTCTGCATCAACTATGCACTTGTTTATGTATCTCTTAAGCACTTTGATACTCAACTTAGCCCCACAGTGCTTATGTAAACATTTTTGCATTCTACTATTTCCCCTATACCCATTCTATTTTAATGTCTGCCTCCCTCTGTTGACTGTAAGATCCTTTCGGGCAGGGATTGTGTCTACAAACTCTGCTGTACTGTACTTTCCCGAAGTCTTAGGACAATGCTCTGCACAAAATAAAGCACTCAATAAATATAATCAGTCATCATCATCACTGGTATTACTGTATGTTTACTGTGTGCAGAGCACTATATTAGGAGCTTGGGAGAGAACAATAACACAGATCTGAAAGACACATTCCCTGCCCACAAAAAAACTGAATCACTCAATTGTATTGAGTGCTTACTGTGTGCAGAGCCCTGTACTAAGCACTTAGGAGAGTACACTATAATAGAATTGGTAGACACCTTATCCGTCCATAACAAGCTTACAGTCTAGAGGTGGAGACGGACATTAATATAAATAATTTCTAATATATAATTTAAAAATACGTATATAAGTGTGGTGGCATTGAGGGTGGGGCAAATATCAAATGCCCAAAGATCTAGGCTCAAGTGCATAGATGAAGCAAAATGGAGAGGGAGCTGGGGGAAAGAGGATTTAATAGAGGAAGACCTCCTGGAGGAGATTTGACCTTAGTACTAGTGATTTGAGTGATTGAGGTGGGAAGGGAGAGGGTCAGGCACTCAGTTGGAGGGTGTGGATTTAAAGAGCAGATGGGAGACTTCCTCTTGAGAGTAGAGAAACTGGAGAAGAATGAAGAGGAGATGAGGGGAGGGGAATTTGGGGGAGTTCATATGTCTGATGGCTTCAATTTTACTAACAAAGTAGTTGACAAGGTCTTCAGGAGTTAAGCAGGTGGTGGAGGGTCTGGCAGCTTCAGGAGTGAGTTAAAGGTTTGTAAGTGGTAGGGGTGAGGGAAGGGTAGAAGTCGCATGTAGAAAAGAGAACTGAGTTATAGAAGGACAAAGTGAATTTGAAATGGCCGAAGTCAGGCTGGTGTCTGTATTTCTGCCAGCTGCATTTAGCTGCATGGAATCAGGAGTAGAGGAAGCAAGCTGTACGGTTGGTCCAGGGCTGGGTGTCGATAGTGCCAGGACAGCGAAAGATCAGCAGGACAAGGGGGCTGAGATTTGCGGGAAGTACTAGGTTGGAGGTGTGTGTACTTTCACATCAATGTCAGGGAAGGATGGAAGAGACATCAAGCTTGAGAGAGGTGGAGCGGGCCCAGAATTCGGAGGTCACAGGGAGGGAGTGAGCGCTGTGTTCGGCGGAGAGGAACTGTGGGCAAAGAGGTAAGTGAAAGTGCTGTGTTGGATAGTTGTGGGTGGGAATTATGAGGTCAACGATGCAGCAGTGTTTTGAGAGGATTGGCTCAAGCATGTGCCAGTGCCGATGTTTTGCCTTCCGTCAGGTGTAGAGACATTGAAACCTTTCAAATTTTTGGTGGCTACCACCTCAAGTCTACCCCTCTAGTAGTATATCCTGAAGTGGCTGCCTCACTTTCTTACTGCCTGAAGCTGGCTCTGGTTGGGAGAGCCACAGAACCAAATATTTAAGAAGTCACTTCACACAAAGGATTGGCATTCTAGGTTGCCTAGGAGAAATCCTGAGGAATGATATGTTGAGATCAAGATCTGCCCTAGTTCTATGAAAACTGAACCACATTGCCCAAAATGATAATTTTTGTCAAGTTTCTTTTAGTACTATAATATTAACTGTAGTATCTGTTAAGCACTTACTATGTGCTATGCACAGTGCTAAGCGCTTTGGCTAGATACAGTGCAACCAGCTAAGACACAGTCGCTTTCTCACATGGGCCTCTGGGCCTCCCAGTTTAAGAGGCAAAACAACTATTTTATCCCCATTTTACAGTTGAGAGAACTGAGGCATAGAGAAGTTGTGATTTGATCAAAGTCACACAACAGGCAATGAACACCTAGTCTTTCCAATGAAAGGGTATATATTTTGCTTTAAGGGAGGTGCAACACAGGCTGTTGGATCAGGAGGGTGAAAGGATGTGGTGGTTACTAGGAACAGTAGGATTTCTTCAGGAGCCTCGGCAGTCGATATACTTCCTATCCAGAATGGGCTCAAGGATGTATTGTGATCTGCAAAATGCGACACAAAGGATGAAATTAGAATTCCTGATGGATTATCAGAGAAGCAGTGGCATAGTGGAAAGAGCACAGGCCTGGGAGTCAGAGGATCTGGGTTCTAACCTCTGCTCTGCCATGTATTTGCTGTGTGACCTTGGGTTATCACTTGACTTCTTCGTGCCTCAACTGCCTCTTTTGTAAAATGGGGATTCAGTACCTGTTCTCCCTGTGGGACCTGGTTATGTTGGTTCCACCCAGCACTTAGTACAGTGCTTGGCATATAGTAAGTCCTTAACTGATACCATTTTTTTATTATTGTAGGAAAAGTTAGATTTAAGCGGCTACATTGGGGACAGCTATCCCAAGGTTCCTCCAAGCGTCTTTTAGTATGACTGTTGGCAACAGAATATTGGGCTTGAGAGACCATTGTAACGCCTCAGCAGTGGTGTTGCTCATGGTGTTGAGTACTCCGAACTGCTTGAGAGCTGTAGTTTTAATAGCCATTAGCTTTTCCTCTCCTCATTGCTGCACATTACTATGGCAGCAGGTGATCTAATAACTAAAACCCCAACCGGTTTACAGTGCTTAGTGGGTGCCAACATAAACAGACTTGGGTGAAAGCATATTCTAAGGACTTGGGATCATTTGTGTGAGGACAATTAGCCAAATCTCCTCAGCTGGGCACCCTGGGACCTTGACAGGCCTCAGCCACCAGGGATCAGCCTGCACCTGCCAGCCTCACCCCAATGCTCCCCCCTCAACCGTCTGCTCTTCCCCCTTCCCCTCCCCTCCTCACTGTGCTCATTTGTTTATATTATTTATTCCCCTATTTATTTTGTTGATGAGGTGTATATCTCCTTGATTCTATTTATCTTGATGATGATGTCTTGTTTTTGTTTTGTTCTCTTTTGCTTTGCTGTCTCCCCTGTTTAGACTGTGAGCTCGTAACTGGAAATGGATGGTCTCTATCTGTTGCTGAATTGTACATTCCAAGCTCTTAGTACAGTGCTCTGCACCTAGTAAGCAGTGTGGCTCAGTGGAAAGAGCATGGGCTTGTGAGTCAGAGGTCGTATGTCCTAATCCCAGCTCTGCCACTTGTTAGCTGTTTGACTTTGGGCAAGTCACTTCATTTCTCTGTGCCTCAGTTACCTCATCTGTAACAGGGGGATTAAGACTGTGAGCCCCAAGTGGGACAACCTGATGGCCTTGTATCTACCCCAGCGCTTTGAACAGTGCTTGGCACATAGTAAGCGCTTAACAAATACCATTATTAAGCGCTCAATAATACTATTGAATAAATGAAAAGAATCAGAGAGGAGCAGCGCCCCCTGTTTTTTTTCTTCCCCAGTCCTCTTACTGCCATTAAAATTAGGGGTCTCCAATTATAGAAATAGTAATTGTAGAATCTGAGGCATTTACTATGTGCCAAACTGTGCTAAGTGATGGAACATACAAAATATAGTGGACACAAGGGGATCTCAGTCTTGGGTAGGAAATCAGATATCTTAGACTCAAAATACAGATGAGGCGATTGAGGCCCAGAGAGGTCAATGTGTTTATCCCAGGTCATGCAGAAGGCCAGTAATAGAGCCGAGTTTAGAACTTAGGTCTCCTCATACTGTCCTCTATGTTTTTTTATAAGGCCATGTTGCTTCTCCAGGGACTTGTGGGTTGTGTAATATTTATCCTCCTCCTTTTCTGTGAAATTTACCCTCCTCCTCTTGTGTGGAAATCAGAGGCCTGAGGGAAAGAAAGATTTTTATCTCAGTTCTCCACTGTTCCACTCCCTGCCCAATGTGGTCAACTGACCACATAGCCTGAGGCCTTCTTAAGAGGCCTCTTGGCTGTCAATGTTCCTTCAGCCCAGGTGACCCTTTTGAAAAGCCTGAGGTCTTTGGTCATGCTGTGAACTGGAATATATATTACTATTTAACGAATAGTCACAGCTTTGGAATAAAGGCAAGAATCACAAGTCAGCTCTTATGCTTCTTGAAAACACTAGGGATCATATTCAAGGACAAATATGGCCAATTAGAAATACTAACATTTGCATTCAGTCGATAAGCCAAAGGGAAATTCTTTTCGAATGTTTTGTATTAGGACCAGTACATTTGTAATTTTCAAACTTGTACTGAGCTCTTGTTAACATATCCCACTCATGTCCTTATAGAAAAAAAAATCCATGAGACTAAATGCAGGACCAAAAAACGGGAAAATGTAAAGGAAATTGAGGTCATCAAATACAATCAATCTGTCCCATGCCTCTGGTGAGAATTTTGTCTAATCCATCCAAAAGAGATGGCACATTATTCTACTCTGAAAGCTCTCTAGGGATGACATTTTAGTAAGCCTCTCAGTTTTCTTTTTTTTACAAACTACTACCCATGAAGTTCCTTTCATTGTCTAGCATCAGTTTCTCTTGCTGCAATTTGTTTCATGTCCCATCTTCATTATGTGTGAAATAATCAAAAATAAAATACCTAAATGCCAACTGTGGGTAATTCAGTCATTGTTCAGTCACTGACAATCAAATCATCATCAAAATAATTCAACACTTAACCCTTGTCTCTACCATCTCCTCTCTTTAGCCTCTCCCCAACCCTAACCATAATCTTAACCCTATCCTTGTCTGTAAAGCTGATTATAATTTGTTTAGTCAATGATCTGGTTTTCATTGAATTGATTTGGAATTTGGGAATTGCTAATTAGTCAAAAATTCCAGTTAACTGAAAGCCAGAACTGCTCCGGAGGGCTGTTTATAGGTTGTGGTTCATCAATAAATGTTTTTTGAGCACTTTGCTCAGAGCAGCGAAGTGAAGAGTAGCTTGTCCTCACTTAAATTTAAGAATTTGATGGGTGTGTAGAGGGAGGACTGTTTACTATGTAGACTATCAGAAAACTAAAGAAGCACTGTGGCCTAGTGGATAGATTACGGGCCTGAGAGTCAGAAGGTCATAGGTTCTAATCCCAGCTCTGTCACTTGTCTAGTGTGTGATCTTGGGCAAGTCACTTCGCCTCTCTGTGCCTCTGCTCTCTCATCTTTAAACTGGTGATTAAGACTGTGAGCCCTATGCGGGACAGGGACTGTGTCCAACCTGATTACCTTGTATCTAACTCAGTACTTAGAGCAGTACTCAGCATATAGTAAGTGCTTAACAAATACGATAATTATTATTTCAATAAGATGCCTCTCCTCCGAGCTGTAGCCTTGGTGGAGCTCCTTCGGCTTGCCACTTCCTCAACCAAGGGGGACGCAAACATATTTTCTGATCCTCTTGCTGGGTGGAGGCCTTCCCACAAGAGTCAAATTTCTGTTGGGTTGGGGGATCCACTCAGTTCTCCCATCTGGCGTGTTTGCACTTTTGACCTAGAACGCTGATGGGAATTGGGACCCCTTCTTCTGACAACGAGAAGAAACACCAGTAAAAACGGTCATGCACCCAGGCACCGAGGTGGGAAGGCAAACGGACTGTAATGTGAGTGCTTCTTATCATGGGGTTCATCCAGGATGTAACCCTTGTGTGATAGGAGAAACAAGTGTGTGAGAAGAGTTGCTAGGGCTTTCTGGTTGGTCAGGTGCCAGGTGACACAGCTTTTCCTGAACAGGGGAGATTAGCCTCCCAGTGTAGCACACTCTCCGGGATCATGCTGAGTTTTTTCAATTGTGGCACATTTTTGACTCATGTTCAGTCTGTGGCCGACAGTGATCTATGTATAGATTTATATATGTGGTATGCATGCATATATACATATGCACGTATTTGAATGAGAAATAGTAGTGGTTGGATTATAACTTTTCACTGCATTCCAATCAGTTATGTATCCCAGAAGTACTCTGACCCAGCACTACTTTTCTAGCTTGCTCTTGGGGATGTCATCACCCTCCGAGATCCTCCTGCCCTTGTGATTTCTTTTCCACACTTCACTGTGGACATTATTTTATTTCACAGGCTGAACTTTGAGCAAATAAGAGTAATCGCTGCTTGCAATGAACAAAATGCTGAGCTTGGGCCTGCCATTGTTCCAATCTTGAAAACATCTGAACGATATTAACAATTAGTCATCTTGTCATTCTGCTGCCCAAGAGGGATCTTTAAAATAGTTTCAGTTCACCTTTTCTGATCCAGAACTCTGTGGGGACTTTTAACACTCGGTGAAGCCTGGAAGTTCGCCCCCCAAATGTTACTGCTACTTGGACTTCTGACGTCCAGCTGTAGCTTCTCGGAGGGAAACAACCTGTTCATTCATTCTGAAGTAGCACAGCCTAGTGGAAAGAGTATGGTCCTGGGAGTCAGAGGACCTGGGTTCTAACCCGGGTCTGCCAGTTACCAACTGTGTGACCTTGGGCGAGTCACTTAACTTCCCTGTGCCTCAGTTTCCTCAACTCTAAAATGCAGATTCAAAACCTGTTCTCCCTCATACTTGGACTCTGTGCCCCATGTGGGAACAGAGCCTGTGTCTGACCTGATTAACTTGTATCTACCCCAGCACTTAGAACACAGTAAGCACTTATCAAGCACCGTAAGTAAATAAGTCATGAAATTACTGGGGAACTTTTATTTTGTCCCAGTTTTCTGGCCTTGGAAGGGAATACTTGGGGAAAACTTCCCCTAGACTATAAACTCATTATGCACAGGGAATGTGTCTATCAACTCTATTGTACTGTACTCTCCCAAGCACTTAGCACAGTCACTGCATACAGCACTCTATAAATGCCTTTGATTGAAAACCACAAACTATATTTTGTCCTTCTTTACACTGTCCAAATGCTCTTCTCTTCCATTCCTCATTCTCTTCATTCCTTCCCACATATCCTCCTGCTTGAAACACTGGGATTTGGGTTTACATCCATCAAGAGAACTGAGTTCCTCAAATTAGGCTTCCCTAATGGCAGGGGGAAATAGACATTAAAATAAATAAATTACGGATAATAATTATGGTATTTGTTAAGCGCTTACTATGTGCAGAGCACTGTTATAAGCGCTGGGGTAGATACAGGGTAATCAGATTGTCCCACGTGGGATTGATATATTTTAGTCCCCATTTTTACAGATGAGGTAACTGAGGCCCAGAGAAGTTAAGTGACTTGCCCAAGGTCATGCAGCAGTATATACGTAAGTCTTGAGGAGGAGGTAAAAAATGTAGCAAATCGAAGCACAAGAGTGGTGCAGAAGTGAGTAGAAGAAAATGAAATGAGGGTTTAGTCAGGGTAAGCCTCTTGGAGATGTGTCTCAATAAGGCTCTGAAGGTGGGGAGAGTAATTGTCTTTTGGATATGAAGAGGAAGGGTGTGGCAGGACATTGGTGCAGAGAGAAGCAGCATGGCATAGTGGATAGATCATGGACCTGGGAGTCAGAAGGTCCTGGATTCTAATTCCGACTCCACCTGTCTGCTTTGTAACCTTAAGCAAATCACTTCACTTCTCTGAGCCTCAGTTACCTCATCTGTAAAATGGGGAATTAGACTGTTAGCCCCACTTGGGACAGGGACTGCATCCAACCCGATAACCTTGTATCTACCCCAGTGCTTAGAACAGTGCTTGCTACATAGTAAGCACTTAAATAACATCATTATTAGATAGAAGAGATCAAAGTACAGTGAGTAGATTAACATTAGAGGAGTGAAGTGTGTAGCCTGGGTTATAGTGGGAAAGCAGTGAGGTAAAGTAGGATGGGCAAGGTGATTGAGTGCTTTAAAACTGATGTAAGGAGTTCTGTTTGATGTGGAGGTGTTTAGATAACCACTGGAGATCCTTGAAGGGTTGGAAAATATGGCCCGAACATTTCTGTAGAAAAATAATCCTAGTATCAGAGTGAAGTTTTGCCTGGAGTGGGGAGAGACAGGAGGCAGAGAAGTCAGCACGGAGGCTGATACAATAATCAAGATGGGTTAGGACGAATTCTTGGATTAAAGTGGTAGCAGATTGGGTGGAGAGGAAAGGGGGGATTTTAATGATGTTGAGAAGGTTGAACTAACAGGATTTAGTGACAGATTGAATAGGTGGGTTGAATGAGAGAAATGAGTCAAGTATAACACCAGGGTTAGTCATTCATTCACTTGTATTTATTGAGCCATTACTAGGTGCAAAACATTGTACAAAGTGCTTGGGAGAGTACAATATAACAACAGACAGGCACATTCCTGCTCACAATGAACTCACTGTCTGGAAGGAGAGACAGGCATTAATATAAGCAGAGAAGCAGTGTGGCATAGAGGATAGGGCACACGGAACCTAGAGTCAGAAGGACGTGGGTTCTAATCCTGGCTCCACCACCTGTCTGCTGTGTGACCTTGAGCAAATCTCTGTGCCTCAGTATCTGTAAAATGGGGATTAAGACTGTGAGCCCCACATGGAACAAGGGACTGTGTCCAACCCAATTTTCTTGTATCCACCCTAGTGCTTAGTACAATGCCTGGCACATAGTAAGCGCTTAACAAATGCCGTAATAGTAATTGTTATAAATAAATATGTAAATTACAGCTATATACATATGTGCTGTGTGGATGTAAGGGAGAATGAATGAAGGAGTAAATAAGAACGGTGTAGAAGGGAGTGGGAGAAGAGGAGAGGAGGGCTTAGTCAGGAAAGGCTTTTAGGAGACGTACCTTCAATAAGGTTTTGAAGTGGGGGCAAGCAATTATCTATTCCTATGAGGAGGGAGGGCTTTCCAGGCCAGAGGTAGGATGTGGGCGAGAGGTTGTCAGTGAGATAGATGAGATCGAGGTACAGTGAGAAGGTAGTATTAGAGGAATGCGATTTTGCAATTACTGTGTGCAGAGGACTGTACTAAGCATTTGGGAGAGAACAACTGGCTCGGTATACATGATCCCTGCACACAAAGAGCTTATAGTTTAGTTTCACGTGTTCTCAAAGCAGCTACTGTAAATCCAAATCCACCACAAGCGCTCAATAAATATTAAAGAAACCTCAACTGCATTTTTCGAGCAGAGCAGAACACAGTACGAATCACCTGGGAAAATACAATACTGTAGGTAGACACTATCCCTGCCTATAGGGAGCTTACACTCTAGAGGGAGTCACAGACAATAAATAAATTACAGATAGGGGAATTGGCACAGCAAAAGGATTTGTACATTAGTGTTATGGGGCTAAGGGTGCGGTGCTTAAGAGGTACAGGTCTGAATGCAAAGGTGATGCAGAGTGGAGGGTGTGTAGGGCAAATGGGGCTTAAGTTAGGGAGGCCTCTTGGAGGAGATGTAATTTTAGAAGGGGTTTGAAGGTGGAGAAAGTGATGGACTGTCAGAAATGAAGGGGGAGGAAGTTCCAGGCCTGAGGGAGGTTGAGGGCAAGAGGTCAGCAGTGAGATGGATGCGATCGAGGTACAGAAAGTTGAATGGTATTTGAGGAACAAAGTGTGTGGCTAGGAGATCGGCGAGGTGAGTTAGGAGGTAGACAGCCGATTGAGCATGCCTTAAAGCTGATGGTAAGAAGTTTTTGTTTAATGTGGAGATGGATGGATAACCATTGGAGGTTTTTGCAGAGTCTTCCAGAAAAATGATGTGGGCAGCAAAGTGAAATATGAACTGGAGAGGGAAGGTACTGGAGGCAGGGAGGTCATTGAGGAGGCTGATGCAGTAGTCAAGGAGGTATATGATTAGTGCTTGGATGCATCTAGTAGCAGTTTGGGTGGAGAGGAAAAGACACATTAGAGAGATTCTGTGAAGGTAGAACGGGCAGGATTTGATGACATTGAATATGTGGGTTCGAATGAGAGGAATGAATCTAGGTCCAGGCCAAAATCATGGGCATGTGAGATGGGAAGGAGGGTGGCATTGTCTACAGTGCTAAAGTCAGGGGCCAGACAGGTTTTGGATGAGAAGATAAGGAATGCATTTTTGACATGTTAAATTTGAAATATAGATGGAACAGACAAGTAGAGATGTCCAGAAGGAGGCAGGAAACATGAGCCTACAGAGAAGGAGAGAGGCCAGGGCTGGAGAGAATTCTGTGGGAATCATCTGCATAGCAATGGTGTTGAAGCCCTGGGAGAGAATGAGTTTTCTAAGGGAGTAGGTTAAGATGGAGAATACCCACTGTTAGAGAGTGGGAAGCAGAGGAGGAGTGAGTGAAAGAGACTGAGGAGAAACAGCCAGAGAGATAGGAGAGCACCAGGAGAGGACAGAGTCAGTGAAGCCAAGGTTGGATAATCTTTCCAGAAGCAAACGGTCCATAGTGTCAAAGACACTGGAGAAGTCAAGGAGGATATTTTTCTGATCTTTTGAAACCTATTTTTGAATTTTCATAGGATATCAAAGACATGATTTGGATATACAGCTCATCATGCTGTGTTAAAATAACTTAGTACGTATGTAGAAATTGTCCGGCTAGAGTGGGGATGCGGGACAGGGGATCAGTTAAGACGCAGACCCACGCAGCCGTGGTTCTGCAGCCACATAGCTCTTCAGAGCTGCTGCTGAGAGGAGAGAGACGGGGCACTTTCCCAAGTGCTTAGTATAGTACTCTGAACACAGTAAGTACTTACTAGGTGCGATTGAATGAACCCTTAGATTTGCAGCAAAAATAATGGCAGTTGCTGCTAATGCCCTGCTTTTGTGTGAGAGAGAAGTTGGGAAAATTTCTGGTGTGAGGTAGACTTTGAGGGTTTTTTTTTGTGTGTGTGTGTGTGGCTGTGATGTGATGTGACAAGGTTCTTTATTGTCTGACTTACTTTAAAGTCCACCACATGCCACTGCATTCCACCATAGACTTGGAGAGTATCCCAGAGACCACCTAGTTTAGCCGCAGACTCTATGCAGCACTGAAGTTGAACTTTCCTGGTGTTTGAATCCAACTGCCATTAGTGTTCTGGTCAGTCAATCAATGGTATTTATTGAGTGCTTACTGTATACTGATGACTACACTTGGGGAAAGTACAGTAAAATTGAATTGGTATAGATGACCTCTGCCCACAATAATAATAATGGTATTTTTTACATGTTTACTATGATCCAAGCACTGTAATAAGTCCTGGGTTAGATACGGGGTAATTAAGTCCCACGTGGGGCTCACAGTCTACGTAGCAGGAAGAGCATATAGTGAATACTCATCCTGCAGGTGGAGCAACTCAGGCACAGAGACTTTAAGTGACTTGTCCAAGGTCACATAGCAGACATGTGGAAGAGTGGGGATTAGAGCCCAGGTCCTCCGACTTCCAGCGTTGTGCTCTTTCAACTAGAAAATACTGATTCACTCAGTCAGTCATGTTTATTGAGCACTTAGTGTGCAGAGCACTGTACTCAGAGCTTGAGAGAGCACAATGTAGCAATAAACAGACACATTCCCTGTCCTCAATGGGATTATAGTCTAGAGGGGGAGACAAACATCAGTATAAATAAATAAATTACAGATATGTCCATAAATGCTGTGGGGCTCAGTGGATGAATAAAGGGATCAAGTCAGGGGGAAGAGGAAAAAGGGCTTAGGAAAAGCCTCTTGGAGGAAATGTGCCTTCTATAAGGCTTTGAGGCGAGGGTGAGTAATTGATCGGTATGGGGGAGGGCATTCCAGGCCAGAGGAAAGATGTGGGTGAAAGGAGGTTCCACTTGAGTGAACTAATGAACCGGGCTCTACCACTCCCTCTTCCAGCTTAATGTTCTCTGCAAGCCCAATTTGGGTAACCATTGTGCCCATTCCCGCCAAAGATGGAGCTTTCCCTCTGCAAAGAATTCATTCATTCAATCGTATTTATTGAGCACTTACTCTGTGCAGAGTACTGTACTAAGCGCTTGGAAATTACAATTCCACAACAGATAGAGACAATCCCTAACCAACAACGGGCTCACGGTCTAGAAGTGATGGGGTATGACAAGTAAAAACCCTAAGGGAGAAGCAAAGAAGCTTAGAGAAGCAGCGTGGCTCAGTGGAAAGAGCACGGGCTTTGGAGTCAGAGGTCATGGATTTGAATCCCGGCTCTGCCACTTGTCAGCTGTGTGACTGTGGGCAAGTCACTTAACTTCTCTGTGCCTCAGTTACCTCATCTGTAAAATGGGGATTAAGACTGTGAGCCCCACTTGGGACAACCTGATTCCCCTGTGTCTACCCCAGCGCTTAGAACAGTGCTCTGCACATAGTAAGTGCATAACAAATACCAACATTATTATTATTATTATTAAGGGGTCTTCTGTGATTGGGTAAAGCTGGCTGTAGAACCTTCCAGAAGTGTGCTGGATTCCTGAGCCCCAAGGGGCAAAATGAGTTAGTAAGTGGCCAAGATGAGCCCAAAAGTTTGGTAGCAAAAAGTCCAAGCTTTCTTCTAATATCCCGGGAGATCACCAACAAGTGACTAGTCCAAGCGGAGTCCAGCTGCTTAGTAGCCTGCTGAGGGTGACGGGTGGGAGTTTGTAGGTTGGTTGGAAAGAAGATCCTTTTTAACAGATGTCAGATGTCATAACGCTGTTTGGGGCCAACAGTGAACATGACAGAATGGGTGTTCTTGGAAAGCAGATGTTGGGTGTTTGGAGGATTCCCTCTAGCACAAAACAAGTAGAGAAGCAGTATGATCGAGTAGATAGAGCACAGGCCCGGGTATCAGAAGGACCTGGCTTCTGATCCTAGGTCTGCTACTTGTCTGCTGTGTGACTTTGGACAAGTTGCTTCACTTCTCTGTGCTTCAGTTACCTCATCTGTAAAATGGGGATTAAGACTGTGAACCCCATATGGACCTGGACTGTGTTCAATCTATTTAGCTTGTATGTACCCCAGTGCTTATTACAGTGCCTGGCAGTTAGAAAGCGCTTAACAAATACCATAAAAAAGTGGAAAGCTATGCATCTTAAAAGCAGAGTTATGATCAATAAATAGCATTCACTGAGTGCTCACTCTGTGCATAGCATGGTCCTAAGCGTTTGGGAGCGTGTAATAGGAGTAAATGACTAGTCTACCCCAGCGCTTAGAACAGTGCTTGGCACATAGTAAGCGCTTAACAAATACCAACATTATTATTATTATTAGTCCCTATCTCAAACACTTAGTTCAGTGGAGGAGTTTTCAAATCCCACAGCCATAGAGGACAGGTTACTATTGCCATAATATCTTCCCTGGTCCAGACCTTGTGAAGGTATACAAGTATGGAGGATACGTGCTTGCTAGAAAGTGTACTGATCTTCCGGGCACAATCCGGAAATGTAGAGAAGAGCCTCAGGACTTCAAAGATGTGCATGTTGTCCAACTGTGTAACTGGAAGAGCCTCTGTGGCTCATGGGACAGCCATGATGGGATATTTTCCTTGGCCAATACTGGGAAGACTCTAGTCAGAGTAATGCTGAATCATTTAACTTACTAGCTGCCAGAAAAAAATTACTTCTTGGTTGTCAGTGTGGTTTTCGATCAGGATACGGTACCACTGACAGAAGCAGCGTGGCGCAGTGGAAAGAGCACGGGCTTTGGAGTCAGGGCTCATGAGTTCGAATCCCAGCTCTGCCACTTGTCAGCTGTGTGACTGTGGGCAAGTCACTTAACTTCTCTGTGCCTCAGTTCCCTCATCTGTAAAATGGGGATTAAGATTGTGAGCCCCACGTGGGACAACCTGATTCCCCTCTGTTTACCCCAGCGCTTAGAACAGTGCTCGGCACAAAGTAAGCGCTTAACAAATACCAACATTATTATTATTATTATTATCTTGGCCACTAGACTGCTTCTGGAGAAATGGGGAGAGGAGGATCAACGCCTTTATCTGTGTCTTCATCGACTTCACAAAGACTTTGAACTCAGTGAATCATGATGGCCGTGGGCCATTTTTGTTAAGTTCGGCTGCCCGGAAAAGTTTGTTAAACATCACAAAGTCACTGTATGTTTGAATGGCAGTTCTGAATCAAGTCTGCTTTTTTAAAATTTATGGTATTTGTTAAGCACTTAGTATGTGTCAAGCATTGTTCTAAGCACTGGACACTCTTGTGACACTCTTCACTGTCACAGTGGCATCAAACAAGACTCTGTTCTCACACCGATTGTTTCACCACAATGTTTGCAGTCTCACTGACTGGTGCATTCACAGGTCTTGAACATGGATCAAGATGTAATGTTGCCTAAATTGTGGACTCTTGACTTTTCTGTGACTTCATGCAAAGATTCTCATTCATAAGCTAATATTTGAGAATGATTACACACATTAGTGACCAGAATGTTACAATTGCTCAATGAATGCTTTGCCTGAGTTGCTAAACATTTTGAGCTGACAGTCTGATGGACTGAAGTCGTGTTCCAACCAAAAACAACACCACTTAACCTACTCCAGTGGAATCTGTCGATGGCGTGTGTGGGGGGGAGAAGGATGGCGTGTGGGGAGGTGGGGTCCTTTGAGGACAAATGGACTGCTATGGCAATTGAGCAATCAATCAATTGTATTTATCGAGAACTTACTGTGTGTAGAGCACTGTACTGGGTACTTGGGAGAGTACAATGTAACAGAGTTGGCAGAAACATTTGTTGCGTGCAATGAGCTTATAATCTAGAGGAGAAATGTTGTAGGCGAAATGAGATTTCAGGCGCTGGGAAAGAATGAGCACTGACTTTCATGTGCAGGGTTTATGGTTGACCCTGTACTCTTGCCTTATCAATCAGTCATATTTATTGGGTGCTTACTGTGTGCAGAGCACTATACTAAACACTTGGGAGAGTACATTATAACAGAGTTGGCAGACATGTTCGCTGCCCACAGTGACCTTACCCTCTATGTACACCTCATCGTATACTAGAAGTGGCAGAACAGAGTCTTATCCATCACTTTCAGTGGGAGACTTTGCCACCAGGGTTCTCCCTGAGAGTTTTTCTCTCTTCCACCAAATCCTCAGGAGCCCTTGTCCTGAGTATTGCTGTATGGAGGGAGAAAAACATGGAGGATTGCACTCATTCCTCACTATTTATTCATTTGTACAGAGCTGCTCTCTCTGCTGCCACTGCATCCAATTCTGCTCCTCCTGCTATCGCTGATTCTGTTGGCGTCATTGCTGCTGACTGCTTTGTGCTTCCTGAACAGTGCCAGAAAGATCTAATAGTCTAAGGGGATGAAGTGGTCTAATAATAATAATGTTGGTATTTGTTAAGCGCTTACTATGTGCAGAGCACTGTTCTAAGCGCTGGGGAGATACAGGGTCATCAGGTCGTCCCACGTGAAGCTCACAGTTAATCCCCATTTTACAGATGAGGTAACTGAGGCACAGAGAAGTTAAGTGACTTGCCCACAGTCACACAGCTGACAAGTGGCAGAGCCGGGAGTCAAACCCATGACCTCTGACTCCAAAGCCCAAGCTCTTTCCTCTGAGCCACGCACAGGTGCCTTACTTTGGGTTCCCCTAGCAGTTGTTGTTGGTGGGGTCTCAGAGCTAGTCCCCCAGTAGCCTTAATGATCTCAATGACCCCATTCATGGAGAGAAAACTATAATCCAGCAAGATGATTCTTACAAGGACTGTTTTTGAACAAGTACATTTCTCTTTCCCCGAGAGACATGGCCTTTGCAGTGAAAGACGATAGAACTTTGCCATGAGAATTACAATGCGTCTTCCACGCTGTTCAAGCTGTCCCCGGTTCATGGAATGGTGACAGCCTATTCAGTGTTGATAAAAATGAAAAATAGAAAGCACAGCTGGTCACAGTCCAGCTCTTAACATGCAAATTCAACACAATCTAGTCAGAATAATTGCCAATTCAGTAGGCTGTTCACTCTTTTGTGCATTTTTAAGGCATTTGCTTTTTGGAAGAAAATTATGAGAAATGAGACTTGCTGTTTGGCTAGAAATGGGCTCATTGTTTGGAGAGGAAGGCTGGTTGCCATGGTTTTGGACTACAGAGCACTACAGTGTTTTCAGCAGTTAGCTTTCTTCCTAGCTTTTGGAGCAGAAAAAAGAAGTTGGAGGTGATCAACTTCCAACAGTGCCAAGGATGGTCGGTAAATGGTTTGAATGGTTGGTTTTTACAGTGCTCTGCTCCCAACGGATGCTCAATAAATAAGGCGAACTACTGATTGAATGGCGATGAACTCAGTTCCCTCTAATGCCAAATTCCTTTCTCGATGCTAATTTCTAGTCATAAGATGTTGCATTACAACGAGAAGCAGCTTGGCTTAGTGGAAAGAGCACGGGCTTGGGAGTCAGAGTTCATGAGTTCTAATCCTGCCTCTGCCACTTAGCGGTGTGACTTTGGGCAAGTCAGTTAACTTCTCTCTGCCTCAGCTACCTCATCTGTAAAATGGGGATTATGACTGTGAGCCCCACGTGGCTCACACCCTGATTACCTTGTATCCACCCCAGCACTTAGAACAGTGCTTGGCACATAGTAAGCGCTTAGCACATACCATCATCATCATCATCATTAACTCTTTCAAGCCTCAGAAGACCCAGGTGCTTAAGTGCTTAGTGCATTGCTCTGCACAGAGTAAATGCTCAATAAACACCATTGATTGGTTTCTTCTCCTGTGCCTGGAGTTTTAGGTACTAAGCATTACAATTTTTTCTCTTCAGATACACATCGCTGTGGATATTTATGGCCATAAGACCACTTCTACTAGGCTGTAGTGGGCACTCAATAGTGTTTCGGGCTTAATGCTTCCAATCAACCAGTCAGTGATATTTACTCGGCGCCTACTTTGTGCAGAGCACTGTACCAAGTGCTTAGGAGTGTACAATATAGTAGACTTGGTAGGCAAGATCCCTGCCATCAAGAAGCTTGCAATCTTGAAATCCAACTTCCTTAAAGTCAACTGCTCTACCATTAATCAGGCTCCCCTCATTTTAAACTGGCGAGTTTTTAGGATGTGGGCAATTGGGAGTGGTTCCTACAGAATATAATTGAGAAGCAGCATGGCCCAGTGGAAAAAGCATGGGCCTGGGAGTCGGAGAAGCTGAGTTTTAGTCCTGGCCACATGTCTGCTGTGTGACCTAGACCATGCCATTTAACGTCTCTGTGCCTTAGTTACCTGTTCTGTAAAATGGGGATTTAAACTGTGAACCCCAAGTGGGACATGGACTGTGTCCAACCCAATTTGCTTGTATCTACTCCACTGTTTAGTAGAGAGCCTGGCACATAGTAAGCGCTTTAATAAATACCATTGAAAATATGATGACTGAGCAGTAACCAAAAAAGCTCCTGTTAAGCAGAAACCTCAAAAAACTGTAATGAAACCAGATGGTTAACTTATAATCCTCTCTTTGAGACCACTCGAAATACAATGCTACCCTCACAGCGACCATATGGTTTGCTGCAAATGAAGCAACATGTGGAAACTGGTTATTTTACCTTCATTTGCTAAAACAGGAAACGGGACAAACTTTTACTCCTTCCCTTCATGCCAAATAGAGATTAAAAGTAAACAACAAATGTGCAACAATGAATGTCTTCTATTAAACAGTCCAGCTGGGGAAATAGGGTTGGGTGAGAGAACTTGCAAGTTACATGGAATAATAATCATAATGAGAGCAATTTGGTTATTGAGTCCATTTCAAGTGGATTAGTGTTGTACAATTGGACGTAACCCCGACACAGATATTACACAGACCAATCAGTCATATTTATTGAGTACTTTATGTGCGGAGCACTTTAATAAGGACTTGGGAGAGCACAATAGAACAGAGGTGGTAGACACATTCCCTGCCCACAAATAGCTTACGGTCTAGAGCGGGAGACACACATTAAAATAAATTGTAGAAGTCTACATAAGTGCCGTGGGGCTGAAGATAGGGTGAATAAGGATACAAATCCAAGTGCAAGGGCATAATCCAATGGGCCTGGGATTCGGAAGGACCTGGGTTTTAATCCCAGCTATGCCACTTACCTGCCATATGGCCTTGGATGTCACTTACCTTTTCTGTGCCTCAGTTACCTCATCTGTACAATGACGATTAAGACTGTGAGCCCCATATGAGACAAGGACAGTGTCCAATCTGATTAGCTTTTATCTACCCCAGCGCTTAATAATAAGTATGGTATTTGTTAAGTGCTTACTATGTGCCAGGTACTACCGGGCCTAGCATGTAGTGCATAAAAAAGTGATGAAGGGAGGAGTAGGGGAAATGAGGACATACGTGGTAGGGAAGTTCTCTTGGAGGAGTGCTCATCTGTTGGATTTGAAGAAAGAGAGAGTTCCAGGCCAGAGGCAAGATGTGGGCATGGGGTCAGTGGTGAGAGAGACAAGATCAAAGTATAGTGAGTAAGTTGGGTGAGTTAGAGGAGTGAAGTGAACATCCTGGGTCACAGTAGGAAATCATAGACAATGTTCTCATTCCCTGTTACCTCTGGTACAATATTTGAACTGAATACGAAGGCTCAACTCATCCCAATATTTCCTGCCTGTTTGCTCGAAGGTGCTGTATTTGTAGAGAGAGAATTGTCATTAGAGCAGCTGACGATGATTCTAGGGCTCCAGACATCTAAGGAGTTAGTTGTGGAGTCTGGAATTTTCAGAATGATTTAGACACAGAATAGGTCTGAACATCTCCAGCATTCCCATTCTGACCTAGAGCTTCAGCACTGGGAATGTGGATGGGGCTGGCTTAAAGACAGCGAACGACTGAGGCCTCGGAGCGATCCATTAGTGAAGGAGTGGGGTGGGGTGGGGTGGAGAATGACATTGTGGAGACAGTGAGGCAGCAGTGGTTAAAAATTTGATGAAGTCCTTCTGCTGTATGCAGTGCCTGGGCAAATAGATATCTGAGAGGAAAATGTAATGATTTGGAAGCAAACAGGGACAGGTCAGGGGCTTTCCGGGAGAAATGCTTTATGTTTCTGGTTCAAATGCATGTCTGTAGCACCCTGAGTTATGTTGTGGGCACACGCTATGTAGTACAATATAATTACCCAGAAAATTCTGTGCACATGCAGCATACATCACACGTTGCCTTATGAAGTGGGAAAGGTCTGACAACTTTTTCCATATCTCATGGCAGCCGTTGTCTGAAGCTGACAATGACTGTGGGCCTCTCTGTGTGATTCTCTAACCCACTGAGAGAAAATTCATTCATTCATTTGTATTTACTGAGCCTTACTGTGTGCAGAGCACTGTACTAAGCTCTGGGAGTAGTAGAGGCCTTCCCAGACTGAGCTCCTCTTCCCCCTCTACTCCCTCTGCCATCCCCCCTTTACCTCTCCGCAGCTAAAGCCTCATTTTCCCCTTTTCCCTCTGCTCCTCCACCTCTCCCTTCCCATCCCCACAGCACTGTACTCGTCCGCTCAACTGTATATATTTTCATTACCCTATTTATTTTGTTAATGAATTGTACATCGCCTCGATTCTATTTAGTTGCCATTGTTTTTACGAGATGTTCTTCCCCTTGACGCTGTTTAGTGCCATTGTTCTTGTCTGTCCGTCTCCCCCGATTAGACTGTAAGCCCGTCAAACGGCAGGGACTGTCTCTATCTGTTGCCGACTTGTTCATCCCAAGCGCTTAGTACAGTGCTCTGCACATAGTAAGCGCTCAATAAATACTATTGATTGAATGAATGAATGAATACAATGCAACAGTAAACAGACACATTCCCTATAGCTGGCTTTTAACATATTCTCTTCCTTTCCCCTGGGACCAAACTCATCATCATCAATTTATGATGCTGTTATATCATGATGTTTCTTCATGGTAAATTAACGTGGATGGGGTTAAACATAAAATTTGCTCCAGGGTCTAGAGCTGTTTGCCTGAGTTCCTGCAGTCTTTGACATGTTTCCTACTATTCAGGGGACTTGAGAAGCACCCCCCTCTAAAACAAAAAAAATCTGTTTCCCTCCCCATTTTGAAATAGGATTTTGGTATAATCAGTTCTGTTTGAGAAGGACTGTCACCAAATCTGTCTTCTGCCTCTGACTTGACACAAATCCAGTAGGATCAGCAAATATCCCCTTCTCAGCTAGAGAGATGACAACAAAGGCGGTTGCTGGGGCCCCCAAAGTGGAGGTAGGAAGGGGTTAAAGAAAATACAGCCACTAACTCTCTGGAGGTCCTGCCTCCACCTCCCCAGAGACAGTCTTCCTGTGGGTTCTGTGCTTGAAACCCATGGTGGGAATGGTGGGAATGCTGAGAAGCCTGTGGCTGTGTCAGTTGGGTTTGGCAGCAGCTGTCTCTTGCGGCTGAGTGAGTGGGTGTGTCTGTATCTGCCTCCCTCTATTAATAGCCACCCTCCGGGGATTGTAGGTAAGCAAGATATTTCTTCCCTGGAGGAGGAGCTACAGGGGATGTCCTCCTGAGCCAGGACCAGGTAGGCTGACTAAAGCATGCCTGATGTAAGGTTAGCCCAGGCTTTCCCAGTGGTGAAAGGGGAGAGGGAGTTAGGACGGGGTAGATCGTGGCTTCTTACATGTATATTTCGCCCTTCACGCTCCTCATTAAAGGACAGCAGATCTCCTGAGCTAGCTTTTTCTTGCAAGCTGTGTGAGCCTTTTTGAGAAGGTGGTCAATAACAATAATATGTAAGCACTTACTACGTGCTGAGCTCTGTACTAAACCCTGGGGCAGAAACAAGTTAATCAGGTCGGACATTCTCCCCATACTTCATAAGGCTCAGAATCTAAGTAGGAGGGACAACTGGTATTGAATCCTCATTTTACAGATGAGGGAACTGAGGCACAGAGAAGTTAAGTGACGTGCCCAAGGTCACTCAATAGGCAAGTGGCAGAGCTGACATTAGAATCCAGGTCCTGGGATAACCCAGGCCTGCACTCTTTCCGCCAGGCCACATTGCTTCCCTTCTCAATCCTGAGGATTCAGCTAAGTTAGGAAAAATTAAAGAGGTCAGGTCAATTTTTATTACTCTGTTTTTACTGTCTTTCTTTGTGATCAGGAACTAAAGAATGTTATTGGTTTTTGTTGCACTCTTTGTTTTCATATTTGGCAACAATGGGAAGTTGACGGTTTTAGAAACTACTGCTTTAGGCACTCCTTTGTTTGCCACACTGCATGTAACTGGACTCCTCATGAAACAGAATGTGGTCCCTTAAGATTTTTTTTTTTGAATTAAAATCCAATTAATGGGAACTCGAAAGTATCCAGACATCAGTAATAGTGGAGGCAGTTTGATTGAACGGTCTGGTAGAAGCCCAGCCTGCAATGCAAACATTGCAAATCTCCCTCTAAAGCTGCCATCTGGCCTTTAGCAAGAAGGAGACTTTTCCCCCATCAGGTCTGATTTCTCACTGTCCAGTTGAGACGGTCACCTCATTCAGCCTGAACTTGGCTGTAGTACCGGGAATCTAAGGTGCCGATCAGATGAGTTCAAATTCTTTCAGATTAAGGAATAACAGAGCTCCAAAGCTTCCTGAGGGAGGCGGATAATTCCAGATAAGATCAGAACGTTCTGGAACTCGGTCAAAACCGCCTCAGAGGAAACTAAGACTAAAGAATGTGTTGTGCCTAGGGTGACTGTTCTTTAATGTTTGCCGACGCTGGCTCTCCCTTGCCCTTTCTTCCCTCCATTTCCCACCCAACAAGGTGGTGACCAAGCAGGTTGTGAGGCGATATGTATTGCCACAACTGTACTTCTGCAGTGAATGCCCATAGACAACCCTGAGGCCAGCTGCCAATTTTGAAAATCAAGGTAGCAAAAATGGGAAAAGACACCTCCTCTGAAGTAATCTGCTAAGGCACTTGAATTTATCTATAGGTTCCACAGTAGTCACTTTTTTAATGGTACTTAAGTGCTTAAGGCACTATACTAAGTGCTGGGGTGGATACAGTCTTCATCCCCATTTCACAGAGAAGTTAAATGACTTGCCCAAGGTCACACAGCAGGCAAGTAGTAGTGCCAAGATAGGATAAAATGGATATATGAAGTAATAATGGTGGTAAGTGCTTACTATGTGTAAGTCCTGGAGTAGATACAAGATAACAGGGTTGGACATCTGATTATGTTTTTATATGAACATATTTTTATATATTATAAATTACTTATTCATATTAATACCTGTCTCCCCCTCTAGACTGTAAGCTCGTTACGGGCAGGGAACATCTTAGCTAATTCTGGTACACTGTACTCTCCCAAGTGCTTAGTACAGTGTTTTGCACATAATAAGCACTCAATAAATATCATTGATTGATTGAAGGGGCTAAGAAGGAGGGAGAACAGGTTTTGGATCTCCAAGTAAAAGATGAGCAAACTGAGGCAGGGAGAAGTAGGTGACTTGCCCAAAGTCACCCAGCAGACAAGTGGCAGAGTGGAGACTAGGCAAATCCTCTTTCCACTAGGCTATTCTGCTTGTCAACTTACTTGATCTGATGATCAGAGAGAGCATAGATCACTTATGACAGAATGTCTTCAACCCTAATTTTAGTTGTTATTAATTTTAGCCTCTGACCCAGACTTTTACAGACCACCTAATGGGAACTGGTTAGATATTCATTTTTTTTCTTCTTTCTCCTTCTAGGGAAGTAATGGAGTCACCACAGCCCAGAGCTATCCTATAATGCCTTTCCACTCTGGAGTCTGGACTTCCACTTCACAAAAATCTATCAGTCATTTACGTATTGAACACTTACTGTGTGCAGAGCACGGTACTAAGCATTTGGGAGAGTACAATATAACAATATAACAGAGTTGTTAGACACATTCCCTGCCCACAGTGAGCTTACAGTCTAGAGGGGGAGGCAGACATTAATATAAATAAATTATGAATATAAGCATAAGTGCTTTGGGGCTGAGGGAATACTGAATAAAGGGAGGAAATCAGAGTGATGCAGAAAGGAGTGGGAGAAGAGAAAATGGCGGCTTAGATCAGGGAAGGCCTCTTGAAGGAGATGTGCCTTCATTAAGGCTTTGAAAGTGGGGAGACTAATTGTCGGAAAAAAGGAGGGAGGGCGATCCAGGTCGGAGGCGTGATGTGGGCCAGTTGGCAGAGAGATAGATGACGTCAAGGTACAGTGAGTAGGTTGGCATTAGAGAAGCGAAGTGTGCAGGCTGGGTTGTAATAGCAGAACAGCAAGGTGAGATGAGATGGCAAGGTGATTGAGTGCTTTTAAGGGGTGGTAAGGAGTTTCTGTTTGATGTGGGTCACTCCCATTACAGGACAGCTAATTGGAAGAGGCAGGTAGCTCTTTTCCTTAGTGGGCTTCATCTAGTTCCTATATGTATATGTGCGTGCATGTGCACACACACACACTTAAAATATTATTACTTAATTATTTGGGGCTAATAGGTGATCTGCCATGATTTCTATCCAAATGCTTCTTTTCTCCATGAGGAAAATACTAGTCTACTGGAAAAAGTTAAAACCTCAAGTAACCACTGCGAACTGCTTTCTGGTTATATAGATTTCTGGATGAATTTCTTGTTTCGGAAATCATCTATCAACCTAGTTTAAAACTTGTAGGCATAGATATAGCAGGAACTGTCTTCTTTCTGTAAGCATGTGGTGAAGTCTTAAGGTGGAATAGTGAGTAGAGGGTCCTTTGTGTGTCCAAAACTCCGTCGCTTCATGTGAAGCATAAGCTTAGCTTCCTTTTCCAGCCCTGTAGTGGCAAATAGTAATTGAGGAACACCAGTAAAACCCTTAACTTGAGGTTTACAACTACTCTGAGCTGTATTGTTTGTAATTTAGTCTCTAACCTGTCATGAGGCTCAAATATGACAATTCATCTATGTAGAGACCTAATCTGTTTATCTGAAGGAAAAAACATTTTCATTTTCTGGTCATTTTTCAGACTGAAACCTAGGTTCTTTAGACTTCTGACCAAAGACATGATTCGTTTCAGATTGCTCTAAAACAGCCCTGTGACAATTCTACTTTGGTGTTGTGATCCCTTTTTCCAGATTTGTGAGATGGCTAGGTAGTAGGCATTTTAAAATGGATGAAAGATGCTGACTGTTCTTGGACATTTAGGAACATCCAGTATAATTTAAGTTGTTACTAACTGGAAGTAAGAACAAGATTTCCAGGACCGGATTGGAGGTGGAGGTATTCCAGTGTTTAGAATAGCACATTTGCTGGTACTGGGATAAGCAGATACATAAAATTCAGGGCTCTCTGTTTGGGCCACTAGTGTTGTTCTGGCTTTTCGTTAACTATAGGACACACACACACACACATATGCATATACACACACACACACACACACACACACACATAAATATCTGAAAGTGTTTAGTACAGTGCTCTTCATATAGTGCTCAAAAAATGCCATTAACTGTTCAACTGCGGGTGTTTTTCTGACTGAATTTATGGCTTCAACAATTGTATTTTTTACCCTGGCAAACACACTGTTTGGTAACATGAATTTAATTTATTGAAGCAGTGTGGCAATTTTTAACTCCTTGATGTATCACAAGGCTGGAATAGCATGGCCCAGTGGATAGAGGATGGGCCTGGCAGTCAGAATGACCTGGATTTTAATCCTGGTGTCCAACCTGTTTATATATATCCCTATGCTTAGTACAGTGCCTGGCACATAGTAAGCACTTAAATGCTATAAAGAGGGGCTACATACTAAGACTACAGTTGCTGCTAAGCAGGCAACAACAGCAATAAAGCCCAGGCGTAAAGTCTAGCAAGAAAGAAATCACAAAAATCAATTTTAGCTCACTTTTTTTTTAATAATAGTTCTCACCACATCAGTAGCCAAATATATTTATCTTTAGCATAACTAAAACTGAAATAAAGCCATTTGTCATCAGTTAGCTGTTGTCCCTGGAGCTCTTCAACACTGTTTAACATTAGATGAGGGACAGATTTTAACTGACACATTGGTGTATCACACCTCATGTTCTTGAAAAGTCCTTCAGGCATTTTTACAGTGTGTCATATTTTGCTGCTGGTGCTTTCAATGATAAATACTGCCTGCAGGATGGAATGCATTTAGATTTGGTTGAATGCTTGTCCCTATTTTCAGAATTAGTGAATTTAGCACTCCTTGCTTTGAATCTCCCCTGGGTCAACCCACCTACTCTCTTTGAAGGGAAATTTTAAAGGTTTCATTTTGCTATTCAACACCTCCAAAATTCTCAACCACAGACCTTCCAAATCTACGATTCCTCATAGACCTATTTCTTGGCCTTGATGCAGATAATTCAAATTTTCCCAGACAACTTAGACTTCAGTGTTGTTAATACTTAATTGACTGAGGTCTGAGCAAGAAGGCAGAAGAGGGTTGGGCAGGTGAAACAGTGCTCTGTACATAGTAAGCGCTCAATAAATACTATTGAATTGAATGAATGAATGAACTTAGATTAGTGCTCTGCATATAGTAAGTGGTCAATACCATTGATTGATTTTGGTTAGAGTCATTTACCTTAACTGCTCAGACATTTTCTGTATCCACTGTTTGGAGCTGTGATTCTCATTAATATGGAAATATCATCCATTTTGTGGCTTTCCTGTGCATTTCTATATTGTTCAATTGTTAATAATGTTATTTTGATATTGTTGAATCAGCAAATGTTTTGCTCCTTTATGGAACTGGCACTAGTTTCTTGGTTTTTAAAAATATTAGTTCTTGAATTTTCTAGCTGAAGGTCCGCAGTCTGACGGTAGGTCTCAGTCTCTCCTGATTTAGGCCTAAAGCTTATCTGTCTCCAATATTATGGCCTGAATCTGGGGGATGGTTTTCCATCCCAAAATGAAGTCTTCTGTCAGTAATGACAGATGAGCTTTGGTCCTGAGGCTTCGGGACTGAGAACCTGCGCAAAGGAATTGAGGACAGTACACTCCGTTCTACTGAAACTCAGATTCTCAATTTGCATTTTGGCTAGAACGAGTGCTAGTGAATTAGGAAACGTTTTTTGAACAACGTTAGCCTGTTTGGGCTTGGCATGCCATGTTTTCAGAAGAAAATGCTTTCGCGAATGCAAGTGGGGTTGGAAAGGGTGAGTACTCCAGTGTGAATTTTCTTTCATGTGAGACTCTTTGAGAAGGAGCCCTTGTTGCAGAACTGGATTTAAAGTGATTGTGATTTACACAGCAGCACATGTGCTCTTGTCCCTGCCCCACTGGTGTGTCACTAATGAAAGGCTGAGTAGAAGGAGTAAGTAGGCAGGCAGGGGTGCAGAATGTTGCAGAATGCCTGCAAATGTGTTTATGTGTGTGTCTGTATGTTTCTTTTCTATTTTCACCTACAGGCCTTTTCAGTTTGTGACCAAAAATCATAGTGCCGATTTTGTGCCGTAGCCTCATGGCCCAGCAGATTCCAAGGAAATCAATCAAACAATCATTATGGATTGAGCTCTTTGTGTAGAACACTGTACTAGCGCTTGGGAGAGTACATTATAATAGAGTTGGTAGACACATACTCTGCCCACACAGTGAGCTTATAGTCTAGAGAAGGAGACATAAATCGTGGCTCAGTGGAAAGAGCCCGCGCTTGAGAGTCAGAGGTCATGGGTTCAAATCCCGGCTTGTGTTGACACTTAGCTGTGTGACTGTGGGCAAGTCACTTAACTTCTCTGTGCCTCAGTTACCTCATCTGTAAAATGGGGATTAACTGTGAGCCTCACGTGGGACACCCTGATTACCCTGTATCTACCCCAGTGCTTAGAACAGTGCTCTGCACATAGTAAGCGCTTAACAAATACCAACATTATCATTATAAATAAATTATGGGTATGTGCATAAGTGCATAGGTACAAACGTGCATAAGAGAAGAGCATGACCTAGTGGATAGAACATGAGACTGGGAGTCAGAAGGTCATGGGTTCTAATGCCGGCTCTGCCACTTGTCTGCTGTGTGACCTTGGGCAAGTCACTTAACTTCTCTGTGCCTCAATTCCCTCATCTGTAAAATGGGGATTATGACGGTGAGCCCCGTATGGGACAGCGACTGTGCCCAATTCCATTATTTTGTATCTACTCCAGCGCTTAGAACAATGCCTGGCAGGTAATAATGATGGTATTATGTGCTTACTATGTGCCAAGCACTGTAAGTGTTTAATAAATACCATAAGTGCTGAAGGAGGGGGAAGTAAAGGGAGCAAATACAAGTGAAAGTGTGGCACAGAAAGGAGTGAAAGGTAAATGAGCACTCAGTCAGGGAAGACAACACCAGTGATCCTTGCCAGCCATGTTAGTGAGCTATTTTTCAGCTCTCCCACTGGGCCTGCTGACCTTGCAGCACACCCTAATTGGTTCTTCAGTCCAAAAGCTTCTCCCTTGTGGCAGAGCCCCCCCAGCAGGCGCTCCTGCTGGGACTAGACCCTGGGCCTCCTAATTCCCAGAGCTGGACCAGTAGCATGGACAGGTAGGAAGTTCCTGATAGGCTCTGTCTGTGCTAGAGAGCAATTCCCTCGGGCCACCTGACATTTAACGCCAATCAACGGTGGGTGCCAATACTATCGCTGGCACATTTGCAAGACTAGAGGATAGAAAAGAAGGATAAATAGAATAATAAAGAATATTAAGAGTACTAAGATAAACCAGTTTTACACTATTTATTTTTGGTTGCTGGATTTCCTTAATTTTCAATCTTTCTAGTGCATTTAGTGTAGCAAAGAGGGTGGCCTCTCCTTAAGAGTCAGGTGAGCAAAGGCTCACCAGTTCAGGTTTTGTCCAGAACTCTGGCCCTGCCTGAGGGGAAGGAGACATGAAATTAGAGCCGACTTTGATGTTAAACCAGTTATGCTGGTTCCCTGGGGTACCGGCAGTAGTGGTTTTTTCCACTCAATTGTTAGTTTCAGTCTGTTTCTTTGCACTTTTACCTGAAGTAATAGATTATTTTGTCTGCTAGTTTTCTTCATATGGAATTAGAACAAAGCAAAAATGCAATAAAAAAAGCAACAGAATTACCCAATTTTAGCCCAAGTTTAACATTCTGAATATAAAATTATTAGTTTTAAGGAGAAGAAAGGAGAAAATGTCAGCTAGGGATTCTTCAAGTCTCAGGAGGGAAAGCAGGGCTCTCGTTTCTACCTTTTTGTTCTTTATGCTATTTTCCCCTTAACAGAGCAAACTTTAGAATAGTTCATAAATAATGTTTCAAGATAAGAGAAATCATAGCATCCCCAATAATATTTGTGATAATGGTGATATGCCCTCTTAGAAAGGTGTCTATTTTTTGTGTTGGGTTTAACTTAAAATCAAAGTTGAGTGTTTTTTCAAACGGGGGTGGGAGGGTGGGGGGTGTGTGTGCGTGTGTGCGTGTGTACACACGTCCGTACGTCCGTACACGGGCGATAGGGGGAAGTTCATCAAGTTTACCACTATATCTTTTACATCCATATGCTCTTTTCAGATGTAAATATTGCAGAATTTTTTTTAAAAAAACAACTCTATTAGAAGAACTAGTCAGAGTGAAATGTCCTATTTTGGGCAGGATATTCACCATCAGCCTTTATCAAAGCCAACAAATTGATTCCAATTCTAAATCCAAATTGTGACATTTATAGGGTGCCATTTTCATCCCATGTTACTCTAGGAAATTGTGTGTGCTTTTGTCCTTTTTGATGACTAAGCGCAGAGAGGCTGTAGGAAATTTTCTGGAACTGCCTTCCATCCCTTATGCACTGACATGCAAGCTCTCAAACCTCCCTCACTCCCGCCAAGCTTTCAGTTTTCCTTTTTGCATTGTCTGAGGCTCTGGGTACATAAATCAATAGAATTCGCTGTCTTTAAGATGCTAATATTTTTCTGTAACCACTTCTATTCCATTTTTGCATGCAGTTAGCATCTTCATATGGTTAAGCCCTGACATATTTTTCTATTTTACATTTTCCAGTGATTTGTACAAAAGAGTATTAAATTGCTATGGGCCATATTAAATATTACAGCTCTGTTAAACTCGAACGAAGCAATGTGAATCTGGAACAGATTTAATAAATCTGCAGCTTGATAAGTAACCTTTCCTAGCTAAATTTTGCATTCCAAAGCACTAATCAACCATGTGAAAGCGCTGCTGATAATTCTTTTATTCTTTTGAACTTCCTCACCCATGGACTCAAAACAGCTGCAGGCTTTCCTTCCCTTTGGTGACATAAACTAAAAACCACCTCTCTATCCTAACCCATCTCAGGGCTGAAAGACTCCAGAGCTCTTTCTAGCTTGAAGTCCTTAATTTCCTGTATGAATGCAGTAAATAACTCTTCTCTCTCTGTGGAGCCCCACACTTGATTTATTTGACCTACCTGTATGATCTTTCTCCAGAGTAAGACATCACATTGAGCAATTTCTCCCTTTCCATCTTGTTCATTTCCCTTTTAACACTTTTCACTTCCCTAAAATGCTTTTCAGTGGGAATAGCTGTGGGGGTCCTTGTTTCACTTCACCTAATTCTCCCCTAGCTTCTGCCAAGGTGGGAGACCATCCTCCTCCCCATCCCCAATCTCACCCTCTTCCCTAGGAGAGCAGCCTCCCTCCACCTGACCCTGCTGGTGGGGTGATTCAGGGCAGGATTTTTTTTTAACCTTTCTTCGGAGAATTATCCCCGCTCCCCTGGCCTCAGGAGAACACATATTGCCAAGGCCTTTTTAAGGTCCCTAGGCACTTGGCTATTTCCTGAAACTCTGAATGAAAATTGTAGAATTATCTGTTTACTGCTTATTCCACTGATTTAAAAAAAAAATTTAATTCTTTTTTAATTTCAGAACTACTCTTGGGAACTAGAACTAAAGGAGAATTAGTCAAGCTTGCAAAGCCCATAAGAGACAACATAAACGTAGTTCAGCCATAACGTATGTTTTCAGGATGCATATTGGTTACAAAGGAATCAGAGAACGGTCATCTGACAACGTCAGAGTTTGGGCTCCGTGTGCTGTGTTATCGAAGAAGCAGCATGTGTGCGGTGACGGGATGGGTGGATACTGCAGCACACATTTCCTTCGTGTGGGGTTTTGCAAGAAGACAACACAACATGTATGGAGGCTTTTCCCTTCGTGATCTCGATTCAGTTTTGCTAGACTAATATGACCAATGTACATAAACCCATTTACTGTTTATCCTCTGCTGATAGTTCATAAAGGTCTATCCCTAAGCACTGCAAGGTCTATTGCCAGGATAATCACCCCAAGTCATCACAGCTACCTCTGTATTTAAAGCTGCGTTTTATTTTCTATAGCATATCTAGAAATTTATGGATGGAAAAAGGGAGATAAGGTAATTGATGGGATAAGTGGAGTTTAAAGGAACTTACAGAAGGAAAATCTCAGGGTATTTGGAATTTGTCAAAATTGCAAGAGCATTTTTTCAGTAGTTTGAGGTGTAAACCTTGAATATTTTGCTGAGAATTTTTTCATGCAGGAGGGGATATTTAGTGATTCATAAATTAGGAATGCCAAGGATGGCTGCAAGGAGGGCAGCTTTCTCCAAACATCCTTTGGAGTTAATATCTCTCTCCCCCTTTAGATTGTAAACTAGCTCTGGACAGGGAGTGTGTCTACTAACTCTGTTGTATTGTACTCTCCCAAGCACTTAGTACAGTGCTCTGCACACAGTAAGTGCTCACTAAATGCCATTTCATTGATTGAGTTGTTGTCAGGCGCATTATTGGCCTGGGTGGACCGTTGGTCTGGCCCAGTTCTTGCTTTGCTCAGGTTCTTTTTTTTTGAGATATTGCCTAAGGGCTCTCTTGTAGAAATAAACTGGAACAGGGTTTTGGAAGTTCTGTTGAGGGATGGAGATAAGACGGTGTTAATCATGTCTGCACAGGGTTTTCAAGTGCGTCTTTCAAAATGGGGACTGAAGCATGGGGCAAATCGTACTTTTGGTATTTTGCAGGAAGCCTTGGTAGATCAGCAGAACATTTCCAAAGCCCCAACCTCTCGGCCCCCTTGCCACCCTCCTCAGCTACCCTGATCACAGTGACTCTCTTCCCCCGGACTCCCTGTCCCCTGATGTTCCCTGTGCAGCTAGGCAGAGGCAGTGGGAGCCAGGAACATCTGTCCTTCCCTCATTTTGGATTGAGTCTCCTTTGGAGAACAGTGGAGAACAGTCTTGAGATTCCAGGATCGTAAAACTATGAACGAGAATCCATTAGAATCATAGTTTCAGTGCCACTAGCACTCTCTCACCTTTTCTAGTCATGTTCCAGTTAATGATGGTAACTGCGGTATTTGTTAATACCACATGCTGGGCGCCGGGGGGGCTCCTTTTTTAAGTTCCAGGTGGCAGGAGGCCTACCAGACTGGGAGGAAATGGAAGGAGGCTTATGGAAATGGAGGCCACTGCACCAGCTTCTAACTTGGAAACAATGAAAACTGCTGTGGTTTCTTGGTTCGTAGATCTGCTTCTGCCTGCCCCTGAGAGTAAGGTCAGTCCACTTTGGGGCTGAAAAGACATGCCGAAAAGACACATTTTGGGGAAGTGATGGTTGGTTTTTGCCCCATGCAGGCACAGCCACTAGTCAATAACAGAGAGAAGAGGAGGAGTGCATACTCCTGGACAAAAATAATTATTCATTCATTCATTAATATTTATTGAGCACTTACTATGTGCAGAGCACTGTACTAAGCACTTAGAATGTACAATTCGGCAACAGATAGAGACAATCCCTGCCCATTGACAGATTTAGAGGCGTGCATAGTTGATGCAGAGATGAGAATGGGTAAGGGAAATGAGGGCTTAGTCTGAGAAAATCTCTTGGAGAAGATGTGAGTTTTGGAGGGGTTTGAAGGCAGGGAGAGTGGTGGATTGTCTGAAATGGAAGACAAGAGAGTTACAGGACCAAGGAAGGGCATGGGCAATGGAGAGTCGCAATATAAGTTAGGAGGGAAAGTGCTAATTGAGTTCACTGAAGCTGATGGTAAGGAGTTTCTGTTTGATCTGGATGTAGATGGGCAACCATTTGTGGTTTTTAAGGAGTGGAGAGATAGGGACTGAAGGGTTTTTCAAAAAAATAATATGGGTAGCAAAGTGAGGTATGAACTGGAATGGGGAGAGACAGGAACTGATGCAGCCATCTAGGGGGAAATAGTGGCCTACCTTCCCTGAACTCTCAACCAGGTTTAGTGCCCGAAGTAAAATTTTCAGTACCTCCTTTAGAAAAAAATCACACTGGGAATCCGTGCAGTAGAAAGCAACCCCTTCAAGGGGCCTTTCTGTTGAGTAGATGAAGTATAACATGGGGCTCTTTCTCACTGAAATAGGAGAATAGTTGCAGCCTGATTTTGAGAATTTTCTCAATAAAGAAGTTTGGCTTCTTTCCTTTTAAGACAAAAAATAAGTCTTGACAAGTTCCCTAAAATTTCATTAGTAATTGAGCGGGGGAATTAAGTCGGAAAAATTTTTCCACTTCAACTGTCGTATATTAGTGTATTTGCTCTCTAAAGAGACTATTAATTTTATTCTATTTAATGGATTTGATAAGTGCTTACTGTGTTCCAGGCATTGTACTAAGCATTGGAGTAGATAAAAGTTAATCAGGTTGTACACAGTCCATGTCTCACATTGGCCTCACAGTCTTAATCCCCACTGTACAGATGAGATGTGTGAAGCACAGAGAAGTGAAATGAATTGTCCAAGGTCACACAGCAGACAAATGGCAGAGCTGGGATTAGAACTCAGGTCCTCCCAACTCTCAGCTCTGTGCTGTATCCACTAGGCCCCACAAACAACAGAGTTAGTAGACATGTTCTCTCTCTGCAGTGAGAGGTGAGCTTACAAGTCTAGAGGATGCAGTCGCAGCATCAAATGAAAGGACACTTCAGTGGTAGTTTGAAATAATGCGATTGAGATTCTTCGTATTTCTTTGGAAAATAAGGAAAAAAAAATTCTACAGCTAAAGCTCTGTGATTCCTGTTTAGAGAGGTACAGGAATACAGATCCCAGGTCCCAGCTTAAGCTTAACACTTAAGCAGGCATCTCTGAGAAATAAATTAGATTAATGGTAACGATAAAGATTCTAACAGGAGTCAGAAAAGGAAGAAGGAAGCAGGTAATTGCCAAATGTGCTGATGATACTTAGGACAGGGTCACTCTAGCATAGGAATGAAAAGTTGGCCCTCAGCCAATAAATCTGCCTGGCCAAATAGCCAGGCTGGTTTATTTTGGGCAAACACTTCTGGGCTCTGCTGATCCAAGACAAACTCCATTCTGGTTATTACTGAGCTCAGGTACTCCCACATGGCCTTTTTGCTTGTCCATGGGGCATCTCTTCACCTTATTTTCCCTTTCTACCGTGTCACCCATGCATCTGTGTCTGACACCAATGGATTGTAAATTCCTTGAAGACAGGGATCCTATCTACCAACTTGATTATACCTTGCCAAGTGTTTAGTACAGTGCTGTACACACAGGAAGAGCTCAGTGAATGATAGGTTGACTTACCCCTTAAGCTCTTAAGTACTCACCTCACCCCAACAGCACTTGTGTATCTATATATGCAAGTACTTGGTTGCTTACCTACTTGTAATTTACCTTAATGCCTCTCCCCACACTAGACTGTCAGTTCTGTCAGAACAGAGATCATGTCTACTTACTCTGCTGTACTCTCCTAAGTGCTTAATACAGTGCTCTTCACACAATAAGCATTCAATAAATACTATTGCTACTACTACAGTGAGTACTCAAGAAATACCATTGATTAGGTGAGGCACACAAAGCTCTGGGATGGATGCTTGACCCATGCATGGTAAGTGTTGAACTTGGCCTAGTGGAAAGAGCACAGGCCTGGGAGTCAGAGGACCTGGGTTCTAATCCTAACTCTGCCACTTCTCCGCTGTGTGACCTTGAACAGGTCACCTGACTTTTCTGGGCCTCAATTCCTTCTGCAAAATGGGGATTTTTTTTAAAAAAAAATCATACTTAAATGCTTACTATACCATGTGCTGAGGTAGATTACGAGCTAATCAAGTTGGACACAGTCCATGTCCCACATAGAGTTCATAGTCTTAAACCTCATTAAAAAAACTTAATACCTTCTCTCCCTTCTACTTGCTCTGTGAGCCCTAACTGAGACTTGATTGCCTTGTATCTATGCCAGCGTTTAGTACAGTGCCTGGCACATATTAATCATTTAAGTACCACAATTACTATTATTGTTGTTATTTTTAATGTTAATACCCCAGTGAGTACCTATAGAGCCTTGGCCATCTGGGAGCCTGGCAGTGGGAGTTCTGAAGGCTAAGTAGGATCTCAGGGACCCTGGCGCAAACCCTGGTGACCTTCCATGATTCCCAGCCCAGCGGAGCTTTGCCACACGACCCTGTCCTGACACCAATCTGCTGTTCTCTCAACAGCCGTGCAATTGCTGGGAAGCAGAGTCTCAGACTGACGGCTGGCCTGGCAGCAGAACCCCTTCTCTCCCTGGCCTGACTCCACAGGGAGTCCTTTAAGTGTCCCTTTAGGGAACTCAGGATGGGAGGAGCAGGGGGCGGGGTGGTCTCCACAGCACAGCTGTTCAAGACACTCTTCCCACAGTCGGCCCTGCTGGTGTGATTCTGAAAACGTCAAAGCCTTCTGCAAGGGCAGAAACAGGCTGGCCCGCCCAGGGACACTTCCATTGGCCTGAACTCAAACTTTCTGCCCTTTGTGCCTGTGGAAAGTGGCCAGGCATTTGAGTGCTTCCTGGGACATGACATTTTGACGTGCCACTGACACTTAAGACGACAAATAGCATTTACCGGGGAATGAAATGTAAACAGCATTTTCTAGTCAGAGCCACGAGGTAGAAACAAAGCCTGGTTTATGAGCTTGGCAAACTCTGCAGGGATATGAGCAATGTGGGTAAGCGATTCCTCATCTCACCTAATGTTTTGAAAGATGCTCTTTCAGAGGGTGGCTTCTGCAAGTAGGGCTTCTCCACCCTACTTGGGGTGGGGGGCAGATGAGGAAAGGGGGTAAAGTTGAACGCAGGATCCCAGGTCCTGCATCCCCACCTCGTAGAGGCACCATAAGTGACAATGTTCATTTAAGACTCTCCAACTCCAGATTCAAATCGGGTGAAAGGCAAATTGTCTGGAATAAATCTCTTCTTGTCCTCTGTCAGTTAATTGATCGTGTGGAACACCTACTGGGGAGAGAGCACTGATCTTAGCATTTGGAAGTTTCTCTTTCTCCTCCTCCCAAAGTGCAGAGGATCACGTTCTGTCTAAGCAGTAGCCAAGAACACAAAAATGGACATGACCTGAACAGTGCTTCCCTGTAGGTGGATCATTTGGCCCCATTACTCTGCTTAGAAGTAAGAAGATCACATATCCCAAGAAAGACAACCTGTTCCCAGTATTTAGGGGAGGGGGTCTTCCCAGTTAAAGTCCAGTGTGAGGGGAATTATTGCATTTTTTTTGTTCTGCTTAAAATTGGGTGTAAACTTGGGTTGCATCTTTTTTTGTAACTTGGTGTTTGATAGTCACTTAAATATTTTCCAGCACAGGTGCTCACTGCTAAGGCAGGGAGGGGGAGAGATGTCATCAATGCCACTTCCCCTGGGGGAGCAGGGTCTGGTGATGGGTATGATGCTGGTCAAGGGGCAGGAGTTCAAGGAGAGGCAGAGGAAGACTGGTTTTTCACAGAAGGAGCAGGGGGAGAGGCATACGGGACTCCAGAAGCCCTGAACTCTACCACAGTCACAGTGGGAAGTTGTGAAGCCCAAAATTTGTAAAATAGCTACAGGAGCTGTGAGGGACAGTGACACCAGACAAGGGATTTTAAGAGTTCAACCTGAAATCTTTCAAATAAAATGAGTTGCAGGATTGAGGAAAGATTGGAGAAAGTCTCCTCCCTCCTTCCCCCCCCCCCCCCCAAAAAAGCAAAAAAACAAAACCCAAAATATTTTCCACCTGTATTTAGTGGTATGGAGCACTTGGGTCCTTATCTCAGTTCTGCCACTTGCTTGCTGAGTGACCTTGGGAAGTCACTTAACTTTCCTGTGCCTCCAGGTTCCTCACCTGTAAAATGGGGATTCAATACCTGTCCCCCTTCCTACCTAAAGTGTGATCCTCACTTGGGACAGGGACTGTGATGATCTTATCTTGTATCCACCCCAGAGTTTAGGACTGTGGTTGGCTCAGAGTAAGTGCTTAACAAATACCGCAATTATTATCATTATCATTAAGGTCATTTAACTGCTTGGATAAAACCACAAATCGGTCTCATTTCACTGAACAGGACTTTGGTTGTTTCCACACTATAGATGTGGGAGGGAAATAGGTGTTTAGGGGGAGAATTTTTGAGTAGAATAATCTGCTTGGGAACTAAATCAGAACAAAACAAACCCAAGGCTAATCACCAGCCTGATGTTCATGGGTATTACGCTCTGTGGCTGAGACCTTCCATTTTAACGGGATGGGGATGGTGAACAGAGGCGACTGGTGAGGAGGGTAGGGAGCATGGAAAGGCCCAAGATGATTATTTGGGTTTCTGAAGTGCTGGCCTTGGGACACAGAGGCAAGAATGGTGGAGGATCTGGAGCCCCGTGAGGGTGACAGTTCTTAAACTGTAGAAAGAGACCGGCACTCAAGGCAGGATGGGCTTGCCATCTTCTGGCACCTGGGTTCTAATCCCGGCTCCTTGGGTAAAGTCACTTACCTTCTCTCTGCCTCAGTTTCTCATCTGTACAATGGGGATTAAGACTGTAAGGGCCGTGTGAGACATGGGCTGTGTCCGTCCTGATTAGCTTGTTTCTACCCCAGTTTTTTGTACGGTGCCTGGCACATAGTAAGCGCTTAACAAATACAATGAAAAAATATCAAGAGTTTGCCAAGGCCTATGAAAGTGACATTTATTCTCTCATTACTGGCTCCAGTAATGAAGCTACAACCACAGAAGGTGAATAGGAGACAAAAAAATCCACTGGGTTGGGGAGGATAGCCAGGGATAAGAATAGTGATAATTATGGTATTTTTTAAGTGCTCACTATGTGCCCAGAACTGTACTAAGTGCTGGGGTAGATATGAGATAATCAAGTTCGACTGAGTCCCTGTCCCACATAGGGCTCAGAGTCTAAATAAAGAGAATAGGATTGAATCCCCATTTTACAGATGAGGAAACTGAGGCATAGAAAAGTTAAGTGAATTATCCATCGTCATACAGAAGGCAAGTGGCAGAGGCAGAATTAGAACTCAGGTCCTCTGACTCCCAGGCCTGTGCTCTTTTCACTAGTCATGCTGCTTCTCAGGGAGGGTAGAGTGGTTTCTGCCCCCTTCTCCAGGCTGGTTTTCCTTCCAATATTTTTCCCCAGATCATCTTCATTTCTCTTATCTTTCCATGAACCTCCTCTCATATGTGCCTACCTTTCTAGAAGATTTATTGATCTCCGGAGTTTTTGTGGCCCTGACTGAGATGCATTTGATGGATAGACTGGGTGTCCCCGTTTGAAGTTGCTATCCAGTTATCTGGAACCATTTGGCCATAATGGATAATCAGTAACATCTTGATCACTCCCTTTGAAACGGACTTCCCCAGTTAGAACCAGGTTCAAATCAGGCACCAAAGACAAAACATTCAACACAGTCTCACCGAAGTGCCTATTAGGCAGTTCACCTTATACCAGGGGACACCTGAGGCAAGAAGCATCTCTGATACCTCCTCCTGCACACCTTTGGTTCAGCATTTGAAGACTTTTATGCTGTGTTTGGGTTTTGGATGATGGGGCCCCTCCCTCCTGGCTGCTGAATTTTTGCAATTGTACCTGTCAGACACTCAATCATATTTATTGATCACCTACTATGTGCAGAACACTACTAAGTGCTAAGGAGAGTACAATACAGCAGTATAGCAGACACATTCCATGCCCACAAAGAGCTTACAGTCTAGAGGGGGAGACACACCTTAATATGCATAAATAAATTACAGATATGTGCATAAGTGCTGTGGGGCTGGGAAGGGGGATCCTTAAAAGGAAGAGCTTACAGTCTAGAGGGGGAGACACACCTTAATATGCATAAATAAATTACAGATATGTGCATAAGGGCTGTGGGGCTGGGAGGGGGGATCAGTAAAAGGAGCAAGTCAGGGTGATGCAGAAAGGATGGGGAGAAGAGGAAAGGAAGACTTAATCAGGGAAGACCACTTCGAGGAGCTGTATCTTCAATAAGACTTTGAAGATGAGAGTAATTGTCTGTCTCATATGAGGAGGGAGGGTGTTCTAGGCGAGGCAGAACGTGGGCCAGAGATACGTCTCACTGAGCTCCCAGGGAATCTGTAGACCTGTTTGCTTCAGCTGGTCAGCGGATGGTTGGATAGCAGCCTGTGTACTATTGTATAATAATAAAATAATGATAAAGATAACACTATGTGCCAAGCACTATATGAAGCACTATTTAGATACAATATAAACTGGTCACACACAATCCCTGTCCCACAGCAGGCTCCCAGTCTAGGAGAGGGGAGAGGCATTTAATCCCTATTTAACCGATGAAGAAATTGAGGCACAGAGAAGTTAATAATAATAACATTAATTGTGATATTTGTTAAATGCTTACTATGTGCCGGGCACTATACTAATCGCTGGGATAGATACAAGCAAATCAGGTTGGACACAGTCCTTGTCCCATGTGGTGCTCACAGTCTAAATCGAGTTAAGTAACTGGCTCAGTAGGCAAGTGGCCGGTTCGAATCCAGGTCCTCTGACTCCCAGGCCTGCGCTCTTTCTGCTAGGCTATGCTGCTTCTATTCTATTCATTCAATAGTATTTATTGAGCACTTACTATGTGCAGAGCACTGTACTAAGCGCTTGGGATGAACAAGTCGGCAACAGATACTGTCCCTGCCGTTTGACGGGCTTACAGTTCTACTCTCCCAAGTGCTCAATACAGCACTCTGCCCACAATAAGTGCTTACTACATAGCCTGGATTGGTTGAACAATTGCGATAACGTGGTCTCCAGCCAGGATCTCCCCTGGCCACCTGCAACCTTGTCCCGGGACTAAAAGCAGAGGCATCTTTGAAAAATGCCTAGCTTTGTTCCCCATGGGGAGGCAAACATACATAATGACTTGAAATGTGTTCACAGTATCCACAAGCCTCTAAATCAAGAAAACGTTGAAAGAAAACGAACAGGTGTGGCAGGAATCTTGTCCAGAGGCATTGATTTTTTGGGGGGTGGGATGGGGGGGTGGTCCCTTGGATAGTCTATTGTTATGGTTAAAGCGCCCTCTAGTGCACAGACAGCCCAGTCACTTCTGCATACAAAGCCCCATTAAGCCAGAACAATAACGTTGGTGTTTGTTAAGCGCTTACTATGTGCAGAGCACTGTTCTAATCGCTGGGGTAGATACAGAGTAATCAGGTTGTCCCACGTGAGGCTCACAGTCTTAATCCCCATTTTACAGATGAGGTCACTGAGGCACAGAGAAGTTAAATTCATTCAGTAGTGTTTATTGAGCGCTTACTATGTGCAGAGCACTGTACTAAGCGCTTGGAATGTACAAATCGGTAACAGAACAGTCCCTGCCCTTTGACGGGCTTACAGTCTGGTCGGGGGAGACAGGCAGACAAGAACAATAGCAGTAAAGAGAATCAAGGGGAAGAACATCTCATTAAAACAAGAGCAAATAAATAGAATCAAGGTGATGTACATCTCATTAACAAAATAAATAGGGTGATGAAGATATATACAGTTGAGCGGACGAGTACAGTGCTGAGGGGATGGGATGGGAGAGGGGGGGAGAAGAGGGTTTAGCTGCGGAGAGGTGAAGGGGGTGGTAGAGGGAGCAGAGGGAAAAGGGGAGCTCAGTCTGGGAAGGCCTCTTGGGGGAGGTGAGCTTTAAGTAGGGTTTTGAAGAGGGGAAGAGAATGAGTTTGGCGGAGGTGAGGAGGGAGTGCGTTCCAGGACCGCGGGAGGACGTGGCCCAGGGGTCGACGGCGGGATAGGCGAGAACGGGGGATGGTGAGGAGGTGGGCGGCAGAGGAGCGGAGCGTGCGGGGTGGGCAGTGGAAAGAGAGAAGGGAGGAGAGGTAGGAAGGGGCAAGGTGATGGAGAGCCTCGAAGCTTAGAGTGAGTTTTTGTTTTGTGCGGAGGTCGATAGGCAACCACTGGAGGTTTTTAAGAAGGGGAGTGACATGCCCAGAGCGTTTCTGCAGGAAAATGATCCGGGCAGAGGAGTGAAGAATAGACTGGAGCGGGGCGAGAGAGGAGGAAGGGAGATCAGAGAGTAGGCTGACACAATAATCTAGCTGGGATATTACGAGAGCCTGTAGCAGTAAGATAGCGTTTGGGTGGAGAGGAAAGGGCGGATCTTGGTGATATTATAAAGGTGAGACCGGCAGCTCTTGGTGACGGATTGGATGTGTGGGGTGAACGAGAGAGCCGAGTCGAAGATGACACCGAGGTTGCAGGCCTGAGAGATGGGAAGGATGGTCGTACCATCCACGGTGATAGGGAAGTTTGGGAGAGGACCGGGATTGGGAGGGAAGATGAGGAGCTCAGTCTTGCTCATGTTGAGCTTTAGGTGGCGGGCAGACATGCAAGTAGAGATGTCTTGGAGGCAGGAGGACATACGAGCCTGAAGGGAGGGGGAGAGGACAGGGGCAGAGATGTAGATCTGTGTGTCATCTGCATAGAGATGATAGTTGGAGCCGTGAGAGCGGATGAGTTCGCCGAGGGAGTGAGTGTATATGGAGAACAGAAGAGGGCCAAGAACTGACCCTTGAGGAACCCCAACAGTTAGAGGATAGGAGGGGGAAGAGGAGCCTGCGAAGGAGACCGAGAATGACCGGCCAGAGAGATGAGTAAGTTAAATGACTCACCCACAGTCACACAGCTGACAAGTGGCAGAGCAGGAATTCGAACCCATGACCTCTGACTCCCAAGCCCGGGCTCTTTCCACTGAGCTATGCTGCGTTTGCACCAGGCTGAGGCCTTAGCTCATCTAGGCCTGGGCTACTACTATCCTACATTTCAAATACCTGGGTGTCCTGCCCTCCCAAGCTGCAATCGCGTCTGCAACTGCAGAACGGTGCAGGAGAGTCCGCTAATCAGGCGTTCAAGCTCAGAGAAGAGTCGGGCTTCAGGTTTCTGTTTGTTTATATTATTTGTTAAGTGCTTACTCTGTGCCAGGCATTGTACTTAGTGCTGGGGAAGATAGAAGCTAATCAGGTTGGACACAGTCCCTGTCCCACATGGGACTCACAGTCTAAATCCCCATTTTCCAGTTGAGCTAACTGAAGCCCAGAGAAACGAAGTGATTTGTCCAAGGTCACACCGCAGACAAGTGGAGGTCACGCCGCAGACAAGCGGTAGAGCCGGGATTAGAACCCAGGCCCTTCTAACTCAGAGACGTTTTTTCTATCCACTAGGCCACACTACTTCAAATGACTTCTATCCCAGCTAGAATAATAATAATAATAATAATGTTGGTATTTGTTAAGCGCTTACTATGTGCCGAGCACTGTTCTAAGCGCTGGGGTAGACATAGGGGAATCAGGTTGTCCCACATGGGGCTCACAGTCTTAATCCCCATTTTACAGATGAGGGAACTGAGGCACAGAGAAGTGAAGTGACTTGCCCAGTCACACAGTCGACAAGTGGCAGAGCTGGGATTCGAACTCATGAGCCCTGACTCCAAAGCCCGTGCTCTTTCCACTGAGCCACGCTGCTTCTCATAAGTCACTGTTTACCGGTAATTTGGACCAGGCAGGCTTTTCTGCTGCTGAAGAAGCAGGATAAATATCACTAGACCCAAGGAGGGATGGCAAGCACTCATATCTCATTTCCTCAGTGTGACTGAGGTGCTCATTACAAGTTATCACTTCAAGGACTTCTGGAGGATTTCCGAAACTGAGAAAATACTCCAGTGTCACAAAACCTTTGGTTTATTTGGTACAGAATGCGGAGCAGCAAGCAGAAAGGGAAGCGGATAGCGTTCACTATTCCATGGAGAGGACTCTTTTGTCCCATCATCTTGCAAACAGAATACGCTTACAAGGTTATCATTGGGGTCACATACTTATGATGTTTTAGACAAGTGCAGGGAAACCAGCCCTTTGGGAAAGCAGTGCAATGACAATTGATCAGACCGTCGCTGTAGTCAAAAACACGTTTATCAAAGGAAATGTTGGTGACAAATGTCTATTGGCAGGAGTTTGGCTTGGCCTGAATCAACTATTTATTGAGCATCAGCTTTGTGCAGAGCACTGAACTAAGCATTTAGGATTGAACAATATCACAGTAAACGGGATTGCAACAGGAAGGCCAGTTGGAAGTTGCAGGTTGCAGCTTTTTCAGTACTGATCTTTGTTCTTTCTCATCCATTTTTTTCACTCCGGGGTGATCCCTACACCCCCTGTTTCTCCCCTCATCCCTTCCTGCTGCTCTGGCCTCTGGGGATGTGGGCCCTCAGGGTAGGAAGGAACAAGCTTTGACTTGGGCAGGAAGTCCTGGACTTTCACTGCCCGAGGCCTACCAGAACTGTACTTGGCCTCTGTCCTTCTCAATTCCCTTCTTAAAAGTTACAGCTTTATGACACGGAGTCACAGTCACTCAAGTCATACTTGGGCAACCATACCTGCAGGCTTAAGGGAGTAAATGTCAGAAAGAAAAATGATGACAGGGACTTCACTGCAGCTTCTCCCCAGTCTAGAGGGGGAGATTGACATTAATATAAATTATGGATATGTACATGAGTGCCGCGAGGCTGAAAGAGGGTGAATAATGAGGGCAGATTCAAGTGTGAGGGTGGCATAGAAGGGATGGGAGAAGAGGAAATAAGGGCATAGTCAGGGAAGGCCTCTTGGAGAAGATGTGCGTTTAACAAGGCTTTGAAAGTAATAATGATAATAATAATGATAGTATTTGTTAAGTGCTTACCATGTGGAAAGTACTGTTCTAAGCGCTAGGGGGATACAAGGGGATCAGGTTGTCCCAAGTGGGGCGTACAGTCTTAATCCCATTTTACGGATGAGGGAACTGAGGCATAGAGAAGTGAAGTGACTTGCCCAAAGTCACACAGCTGACAAGTGGTGGAGTCAGGATTAGAACCCATGACCTCTGACTCCCAGGCCTGAGCTCTTTCCACTGAGCCACGCTGAGAGTGATCATCTGTCGGATATGGAGAGGAAGGTTGTTCCAGGCCAGAGGCAGGACATGGACAAGAGGACAGAAATGAGATTGAGGTATAGCGAGTACGTTAGGGGAAGCAGTGTGGCTCAATGGAAAGAACCCAGGCTTCAGAGTCAAAGGTCATGGGTTCGACTCCCGGCTCTGCCACTTGTCAGCTGTGTGACTGTGGGCAAGTCACTTAATTTCTCTGTGCCTCAGTTACCTCATCTGTAAAATGGGGATTAACTGTGAGCCTCACGTGGGACAACCTGATTACCCTGTATCTACCCCAGCGCTTAAAACAGTTCTCTGCACATAGTAAGCTTAACAAATACCAACATTATTATTAGGTTGGCATTAGAGGAGCAAAATGTGTGGGCTAGGTTGTAGTCGGAAAGCAGTGAGGTAAGGTAAGAGGGGGCAAGGTGACTGAGAGCTTTAAAGCCGATGGTAAGGGGTTTCTGTTTGTCATGGAGGTGAATGGATAATCGGGAGGTTCTTGAGGAGTGGGGAAACATGGACTGAACGTTTTTGCAGAAAAATGATCTGGGCAGCAGAGTGAAATATGGACTGGAGTGAGGAGAGACAGGAGGAAGGGAGGTCAGTAAGGAGGCTGATACAGTAATCAAGGTGGGATAGGATAAGTATTTGGATTAACATGATAGCAGTTTAGAGAGGAAATGGTGCATTTTAGTGATGTTGCGAAGGTTAAACTGACAGGATTTAGTGACAGATTGAATATGTGTGTTGAATGAGAGAGTTGTTGAGGATAGCATCAAGGTTATCTCAGACCAATTATGTCCAAGTTTCTAAAGCCTTGCTTGCCCAATGGATTGGCCTCAGGAAAAAGGAGGTGAAATGACATAGATCAGCTGGGATTTGAACCCAACAACTTTCCTGCTTCTCAGTCTTTCACTATAATAGCCAAACCACACTGCTTCCTGGCTTTATGCTACTCTCTATTTAGTTGCGTCATACACGCAGTATGCCGTCTGGGACCGTCCAGACCGCCCCAACCTCTCTTTGCTGTCGCCTCTGCTTGAAAGGCTCATAAATGGAATAAGAGAAGAGTCACAGGTCAGATCTGATTGGTTTGGATTGACTCATATGGGGAAGGTTGCTCAGTGTCTGTCCAGGGCATGTGTGGTTAAAAGAGGAACGATTCACTTTCAAATGTGAGATTGGGAAATCCACCCAATGTCAAATAGAAAAAAATTAGGATCATATTTTTCCACTATCTGGTCAAAATTAGATTGCACAATTAGTTTTCTTCCTCTGACCCATTCCTAATTCTGACTCTGGGTGTCTCCTGGGAATCATCCATGTGGACCAGGACGGACATGTGCAGAATTCATTCAAGGGAAAATGGGTCAGGAAAGACTCCTGGGCATCTGAGTTACCATCCCAATTAACCTTGGGCAAGGGTTGTCTATACACATATGCCATCTAACTGCCTTTTTGTTGTCATTTTTCCATCGAATGAATCCCCTATACCATCTCTTTGAAGTGGATTAAGAATCTGCAACAGTTGAGAGCAACATGACCGCTGAGATACTGAGTTATGTAGAGCTGGTCCCAATAAAACACTCTATTTACAAAGAGTACACTTAACTCAACACATGTAAATATGAGCTACATGTTTCCATTTTGGAATTCTCTTCACAAAGGATTATAATATGGCAGTGAAAATCGTCTCAAAATTGAAACCTGGCATAAAGTTTGATTGCCCTAGGTTTGAAGAAAGCAGAATTTTCCTTTCTCTCTCTCTCTCTCTCTCTCTCTCTGTGTGTGTGTGTGTGTGTGTGTGAAATTCCTAAATTGAATAAATTGCTCCTCCCCATTAGGAGTGCTCATTGTAATTTGTGTACATCTTTCTCCTTCCTGAAAAGGATTTCCAGGTTGTGGTTACCAGCACAGGCTTCTGACCATGGCTGCCCCAGGGTGTGGAGGCAGGGTTGAGGTCTGTTTGGTGAGGCAGCCTGACACACCTGTGAGGATTTTCTAGTTAGAGCTTTTGAAGTGGAGATCTGCAAATTGTGAAATGAATATCAGTAGATTGTCTTTATCATTAGTTTCTGTGAGAGATATCTTTTGGGGATTTTTTTTGGTATGGTACTTGATAAGTACTTACTGTGTGTCAGACACCGTACTAAGTGCTGGGATGGATGCAAGATAATCAGGTTGGACACAGCCCCTGTCCCACGTGAGGCTCATAATCTTAATCTTCAATTTACAGAGGAGGAAACTGAGGCATACAGAAGTTAAGTGACTAGTCCACGGTCACACAGCAGATAAATGGCGGAGCCGGAATTAAGACTCAGGTCCTTCTGACTCCCAGGCATGTACTCTATCCACTAGGCCATGTCTTCCGCCAAGTGTTACTTGGTGTTTGTTCCCAGTATCAAATGCAGCGTCACATACTCCAGGGTGGCCATCTTTGGGAGGAGATGACAAATGTTTTCCGGCCTCACATCTGAAACCACCCGTTTGTGACTTTGCTAACGGTATTTCAATATAATTCTTAACAGACATGAATAAGCTTTTATTTGTGAGACTACAAAATGCTATTTAACTTGGTCCTCCATTATCATTAGAAATATAAAGACAACACTGATTTTACTTCAATCCAGTAGTTTCTTCCGAATGACTTCTAGCAGCTTGGAGGCTCAGAGGGTATTTCTTAATGGCCACGTTCATCATTCTATTTTAATGTTTTGTATGGCACCAGCCATCACATAATCCAACAGAACTTGGTCAGTTCATCACAAAAAACACAGGTGGGAAGGCATCACAAAACACTTTAAACAAATTAAAAGACTCCAGTGTACCACATACTTTCTGTTTTCATTTTACTATGATTATTGCTCATTGTATGAATGGCTGCAGTTAAAAAGACTCTGACGGAGCCTCACGCCGTTGGACTGCTATGGAAAAACAAATTAAACAGAAACACAATTCCATCCATTATTTCTCATTGTCTGAGACTCCACCCAAATTTACTGGATGAAGCAGTCTGATGTGAACAATCGATTATGTTTCTTCTTAGAACTAAAGTTCTGATTCTTTTCCTTTATTGGAGTGGCAGACCATCTTTGGAGTCTGGCTATTGATAGGAACTCTGTCATGTTTATAAGATTCAGTTAAGCATGAGGATCCAAGCTATTTTGCTTCTCTTTTAGTTGTAAATTCCATTTGATCAGAGCAATAAAACTCTCCAGGCAGTGCATTTCTGGATTATTGTTGCTCTGACTGGGTGGATAGTGGTGTAATCTTAGACTCTGAATCTCAGAGAAACACTGGGAGGCTTGAAATGTCCTGCCCATTGCAGAGAGTTGGTCATACACAGGCCCTAGTTACTCTATCTGGTCCAAGTAACCTCTGATAGAATGAGAGTTCAGGGCAAGTGACTGATTCTGACGTTACATTTGGTGAATGAAAGTCTGGTTAACCGCGAAGAACTGCAGTTTTTATTTTCAAATCACATCAGACTCGAAGACACACAGCTTATTTCCATTTCTTTACCCTTAATGTGGGTAATGAATGAGTTAACAAATATTTGATTCCAAACACAAATTGCTTGCATTTAAATTAAGCTAATGTTTTGGTTCTTGTTTTTATTAATGTCAAACACCAACTGTTTTTGCCTTTTTCTTCTAAAAAAAAAGATTTACAAGTCCTCCTGTGACACTCAATACAAAATGGGTCAAAGGCTATTATTAGTGATTTTTTGCTTTTTAAAAAACACTCAACAGACCAAAATAAAACCATTTTAATTAACTCCTTCCTGAGTAACTAAAACCTTGGAATGTGCTGAAAAGTTATAATAAATAAGGCAGTCAAAGATTAACCAGCTTCAAATGTTATTTTCTTTTAAACTAAAATATGAAAAATCTACAATATATTTCATGATGCACAAATGGTGTGTGGGCCTGGAGCCAGAGTCTCTGCTGCATGTGCCAAGTAAATTTATGAAGTACCTTGGCTCTCAGAGGAAGAGGCGTAACTTAGAGGCCAATTGTTGGCTCAAAAAAAGCGACATGAAGGCCCGGAGAGTAAATCCATCAGCACGTTTTGCTTTCATGTTATAGAGTGATCATGGCTGAAAATGCCTTTTACAACTGGGTAGATCAGGCTACGGGGACCATGTTAAGTGGCAGGGGGCTTGTGCCTAGGGAAAACCAGATGAATGCCCAATCCTATTCCAAACCCCTAAAAATAGCCAAGTTGGGTTTTTCTCTTTTTGAGGTGAGCAGATGAATTTGCTTTCAAGGCACTGCCCTTCCAAAAAGTGCCCACTAATCATTATTCCTTAAATGGCATTTCCTAGAAACCACTTACAATTTTACAGAGTCTCAACTTTTGGCTACTGTATCAAGTGCTCTCGGGGTCACTCTTAGCTCTGCTTGTCTGGACTGAAAGGGTTCCCCCAGTTAGGACAGAACACATTTCTCCTTGCCAAACATGTCGGTCACCCATTCTTCTGATTGGCTCTTCCTCACCTTAGGTCTGTTTGGGTGGCTTGATGGCTTTCAAATCAGGATGGTCTGGGGCCAAAGCTGATTCCCTTAGTGAAGAGGAGCCTCCTTAACACATCTCATGATAAAGCAGCTCCAGAAAAGTCTTCTGCAAGATGACTTTTGCTTGATAAACTTCCCCATTAATAAAATAAAAATTGCACCCTTTTTGAGGAAGTTGACAATATTTTCAGCCCAACCTTGGGAATTTTACTTGGTTTAAAAACTATTCCTCTGATTTCTCTGTTGCTGCTGCTTCCCTGACTGTTCCTTGGGTACAAGACTTCCAGTTCTTTTCCTGACAAATTCCTCCTTTTCTCATCCTTGGGGGTCTCTAGTTTTCATCTTGCTCCTCCACAGTAGAACTTTAATTCCACCTTCACCAGTGCAGAGATGACCACCCTTTCTTTGGCTGCAGGTCCAGGTTCGAGATTGTGCCCCAGGATGAGAGGTAGCTATTTTTTGGAGAAACCCCATCCACTATTGCCTTGCCCTCACCCTCTTCTGCCACTGTTTGGGTTGCAAATCACTCTTCTAGAATTTAAGCCTGGGGGCAGGTTCTCCCCACTGAGGTTCCAAATGGTGGCTGTTAGCTACTCTTCAAAGTGGGAAGGCTGTTAGTTGGGAGAAGGCAATTTTCAGAGTTCAGTGCTCCAAGCCACAAGAGGTCACGACTGAGGTCTTCTGCTGCTATTACACAGGTAGCAGAACCATCCTGTAGACTGGAAACTCCTTGTGGGCAGGGATTGTGTCTATCTACTCTCTTGTACTTTCCCAAATTCTTAGTACGGGACTCTGCACTTAGTTAGCCCTCAATAAATGCCATCAGTTGATGAGCTACACCCCACCAAAGCTGTTATTTCTCCCTGCCTCCCGGGACCACTGGGGGCCAAAAGGGTGAAAGTTCTATCATTGGATAGCACTTTTCCCTCTTGAGACCGACGACTGTCCCATTATCCCTGTCCTGTCCCTCCTCGAGAAATTCCAAAGTCCCCAGCCCCCATTTCCAAGGATGTCTCATCCCTCCAAGGGCATGCTGTTACAAGGGGCCACACCTATGCCCAATACACACCTGCTCCAGCCCTCCCCTGGCTGCTCCATGCAGCAGCAGCTTCACAGAATCCTGGTTGCTTGGGGAGGTGAGGTCTCCCTGGGGGGCCTTTCCCAGGCTCTGCCTAACTCAGAGGTAAGGACGGCCCTGCTACCCACCCATCAGAAATGGTCTGAACCTGAGCAGTTTCCTCATGACTGACCAAACAATGTAACCTAGTTCATGACAGCAAAAGTATCAGAACTGCTTAAAAAGCAGCCTTTCCCCTCCACAAACTTCCACTCTCAGGCCTCATTTCAGGAATGAGGATGCTCATAAAATTCCCTGCTGAGAGCTGTAGAATGGGATTTCTCAAAGTTTTCAAGGCAGACCCACTTCCAGACAAAACAGTGAACTCAACTGTCTATGTGTGACCGATGAGAGTGGCTCTGGTTTTGTCCTGAGTCTCTTGCATTTCTTTACACTCCTTAGTTGGTTTTTTGAATTTAAAGTCACCTGTATTTTTGTTGGAGTGGATGTTGTGGGAACTGGGGGCTGCTGTTGGTGCTGAGGTAAGGTTTCGTGTGGGTTGCATTGCAATGATTGGGTAGAGTTCTGTACGGGCACCAAATGGCCTGAAGATGGGGTGAGAGCTGGGCCTGGGGACACAGGCCGGACCAGGATGGGGTTACATGGTCCGACTGGGACGAATAAGCACAGGAGATGGGGAGGAAGGAGGCTAAATTGTCATTATAATCTAGATCTTTTGGTTTTGTGTTATATTCCACTTGAGCTTTGCTAGATGATATGGCCAAACTCAAACAGGGACCTACCACCAGCTCCATCAGAACCATCCTTTAATTCATTCATTCAGTTGTATTTATTGAGCGCTTACTGTGTGCAAAACACTGTACCAAGCGCTTGGAAGAGTACAATATAACAATAAGCAGACACATTCCCTGCCCACAGTGAGCTCACAGTACTGTGTTGAATAAATGTCCAGAACCTTTCAGACATCTATAAGGGCTGGATCTCCTATAAGTGAATGCCTGGCTGCTCAGGCCACATGTTTTAAAATTTGGGCTCAGGTGGATCAGTGCTCCAAAGAAGCAGGGCATGGGTCAAGGGAGATGGGCCTGAAAATCCAGCTTGCACAGAATGCTAGGACTCCCGTGCTTTTTGGGGAGAAGAGAGTGTGGGTAAGATGCTCCTTTCCGGGATGGAATTTTATGATCAGTCATATTTATTGAGCGCTTACTATGTGCAGAGCACTCTACTAAGCGCTTGGGAGAACACAATACAACAGAATTAGCAGACGTGTTCCCTGCCCATGAGATGGAGCCATCTAATCTATCTTTGTCAGGGAGCAGAAAGAAAAAAAAACAAACTAACCCGCTCAATAAAATTAAACAAATAAAACCCGCAAAACCGGGTATCTCCCAGTCACCCCAACATGTGGGAATGCTTTGTTCTGTTCAATGCTGTGGCGCATTAATTCAGTCCCATAAAGGATCTCTTTAAACAAAAGCTGTCAGACAGAGGCGGAAGAGGCTTTTGGAGGAGGGCACAAGGGTCTGTATCACCTCTTGTAGATATCCTCTAACCACTTCTCATCATCTTGCTCCTCATCATCTATTGGCTCCTCGGTTTCCAGTGGAGTAGGAATAAAGAATTCTGGCCTCAGAGGTGGCCGGTTGACATGAGACTTAAGTCCAAACTTGCGTTTCAGCAGATGGAACTGCTCCTTGACGAAGTAGTAGAATTCATATTCGTATCGCATACGCTGATAGAGGATCTGTATGGCCTCTGGAGAGGGGACAGTCTTTTTCACTGTCACAGTCATGTTTCCAAGTTTCCTATGTTCTGCAACAGAATAAGAAATGTGTTTAACCAGTATTCGCTGCCAGACACTTCTATCTTGAACCCAAGCTGTATTACACAGAAATAAACTTGGGTGCTTGATTTTCCTGCAGGAGTTTCATTCATTCATTTATTCAATCAATCATATTTATTGAGCGCTTACTGTGTGCAGAGCACTGTACTAAGCGCTTGATGTACAATTCAGCAACAGATAGAGACAATCCCTGCCCAAGAACAGGCTTACAGTCTATAAGGGAGCTAATTACCTAAGTCTGAGGTATGTCGAACTGTAGGTGCCACATACTGGGGCAATGACCTCTACAGCTTTGTAAACTAAACTACCAGATTTGCTCATCACAGGTCTCTGACAAAACTGAGCACTTCCAATGACAGCTGAAAATGACCCAAAATGGTGACTTTCTGGACACTTAGCTTTTTGCAACCCTGGACCTTTGTGGACCTCATTTCCTCATCCCCTCTCCTCGTCCCTCCCCACCCTGCACCAGACACACACACACACACACACACACACACACACACACACACACACACACACACCACAAATCAACCAGTAGCTTTTATTGAACATCTACTGTATGCAGCATAATTCCATTGATCCATTAATAGCACAGTAGAATTATTAGATATGATGCCTGCTCTCAGAAACCTTACAATCAAACTAAAGAGCTAGAAACTACAATTACAGGTAGGGGAAATAAAATAGAAAGATATATTCACAGGTGCTTTGGAGAAGTTGGGGTGAATGTAAGGAAGGACTGAAATGGCTAAAATATTAAAATTCCTGTCCTCTCTTCACCCTAGGACTCAAATTGAAAAGTTGGCACCAAATTTTAGAACTTTTCCATGTTTGTACAATTCAATCAAATCTCCTCTTCAACCATCAATTTTTTTATATCCCCTACAGTGGTAGGATAAATCTACAATTATCAAGCAATCGTATTAATTGACCACTTACTGTGTGCTTTCTCTCAAGCACTGTACTAAGCACTTGGGAGAGTACAATACAACAGAGTTGAGACACATTTCCTCCCCAAACCAGTTTATAGTCTAGAGGGTACGGTCTTTAGTCTTATCCCTATTGCCTTGTCACTAACTCTAGTCTCAACTCCAGCGGGGGCAAAAAAATGAGTACATGAGAAAAGCTAAACAGGGTTTTTTATGGTAGTTGTTAAGCACTTACTATGTGCAGGGCATTGTACTAAGCACTGGGGTAGATTCAGGATAATCAAGTTGGACAACGTCCCTTTCCATATAGAGCTCATAGTCTTAATCCCCGTTTTACAGATGAGTTAACTGAGGCGAAGAGAAGTGAAGTGACTTGCCCCACACATAGCAGACAAGTGACAGAGTTGGGATTAGAACCCAGATCCTCTGACTCCCAGGCCCATGCTCTTTCCAGTAGTCTATATTGCTTCTAGATGAATTTATTGGGTTAAACCAGTAATCCATCCAGTCTAATATTGGGTTTCTGATACTGGTAATGAAGGGTGCTTGGAGGAATACCGTTATGGTTTCCCTGCCTAAACCCACCCACACAGGTAGGGATGGACATTTAAACACCTGTAAGGTCTCCTCTTATATTTTATCATGTACCTACCATCTGTGAAATTATTTAAATCCTTGTACTACTAATCTATTATGGACTGCCACCGATGAATGTGCTGATCCTACTTTAATTTTCCTGTCAAACACAATTTTGTGTTCACTTTTTCATGCCCTTCATTATTTTGTAGGCTTCAAACATGTCCCCTCTCAGCCTTGGTCTTGTCAGTCGAAGTGTTTTAATTTGATGAGTCAATTCTCTTTTGGAAACTGCTCTCTCCCTCCCAACTAGTTTTGGCTGCCCTTTTTTGAACCTCCTTTTCTAGCACTATTATGCTCTTTCTAAGATGCTATGATCAGAATTGCAGGCGTGGGCGTCCTCCTGCTGTATAGTGGCAATATGCTTTTTATTTGGTTTCAATGTGCTTCTTGTTGATGAACAGCATGCTGTTGGGCTTTCTGGCTGCCACCAAACATTGGACTGGTGATTGAAGGGTTTCTGGAACCATACTGACAAGTTAAAATGTGTTGTTGACTGAACTTTAGGCATTTCAACTCAACCTTCCTACAAAATATGAATAATTCTACATAAGCAAAAGTTCAAATATTTCTATCTTCATTTTACTTTGAGGAAAACTTAAGATTCGGTGGACTATGAGATTGTTTAAAATTTAACAGATTTAGCATCTGGATTCTCCAACACTAGTCAATCCCTCCACCTGAAAGTATTCTAAATGATGATAAGATTTTCATTTTCTGGTTTTAAGGAGCAAATGCGGCGGAGTTTGATTGAATTCATCCATCATTTGTTTTTGTCATATCAATTTACTTAAAAAACCCAGGGTGCTTTATTTTTAAAGACAACTTTGTGGTTTTCATGTTTTTATTATCATGTTATTATTATTGTTTTCATTACAATGATTATTGTGCCTACCAAGCACATACTATGTGTCAAGTACTGTGCTAAGCATTGCAGTAGATCCAACACTGATTTTTCCATGAGATGGTTACAGAAGAAGTCGATGTGGAATGCACATCTATTTTCCTTTTCAGGGAGGAGAAGCTATTTCAGGTGCATTGGAGAGATATGGGGAGAGGAGAGGAGAAGAGAGAGTGGAAAAGTCCATTCATAATTCTCCAATGTAACAAAAGTCATCACTCTGAAAGTCTGTCCTTTAAAAGGAGAGTGACACCATCGTATTTGACCTCTGGGAAAAGGAAGGGGTGGCCTAGGTTTAAAAAGATTACAAATTAATTTCAATTGCCAAATTCCAAACTTTCAAAATGAAGCATTTATAGGGAAAAAACTCTATACCCAAGATGCCCCACCCCCTGCCCCCCCTGCTCCCACCCCCGGCCACCTGTCCTAACATGAACAGAACTGTCCTCGGGGGATGAGATTTCAGGTTCTAAAATATAACTAGATAACTGAAAGGGATGTTGCTTTTTTGTGTATATCATTAGATAAAATTGCCTTTGGCTTTTGGAATTTGGTCTTTGAATGAGTGACAATTGAGTAGGGGTATTTACTAACAAAACCTTTAATGGATGGAAACTCTTAGAATTTGAAACATTAAAAGAATTATCACTCACTTCTGTCTTAACGTTTGAAGAATTTGAGAACACTTATAAAAATGGCTTTGTTCCTTTGTATAATTTCACTGCACTAAAAGTGAGGAATGTCAGACACTTGTCCTTAAGAAGAGTTCATTCTGCCACAAGAGATGGCTTGGCCAGAGAGTGCACTACTTGTTTTAGCCCTACTGTTATCTTCTATATATTCTGAAATTAGCTGAGACCCTCAGTAAGTCAAGATCAGAGATCTTGTGAAGTGAAGCAGATGGAGAATCAAAAGGAATCAATCAGTGGTTTTACTGACCACTTACTGTGTGCAGAATACTAAGTGCTTGGGGGAGCACATTGGCATAAGTAGACCCCATCGTTGCTCTCAAGGAGTTTATAATCTAGTTGGAGAGACAGAGATTAAAATAAATTACAGGAAGGTGAAGCAACCAAGTTTGAGGATATTATATAAGTGCTATGGGCTAAGTACCTAAGTGTTTAGGGGCTATAGACTCAAGTAGCCAAAACAATAGGGAGGGAAGATAGATAGGGTGGGGTGATGAGAGAATAATCAGAGAAAGTTTCTGGGAAGAGATACTATTTTAGTTGGGCTTTGAAGATGGGGAGAGTGATGGCCTGTTGAAAATGAAGGGGGTGGGTGTGCCAGGTAAAATGGAAGGAGTGAACAAGGGTTGACAGTGAGAGAGATGTTTGAGATACAGTGGATAGCATGGTGTTAGAAAAGGGAAGTGGCAGGGCTGAGTTGTAGCGGGAGAGGAGTGAGGATTGATAGGAAATTCATTCATTCGATCGTATTTATTGAACACATATTGTGTGCAGAGCACTGTACTAAGTACTTGGAAAGCACAATTCAGCAACAAGTAGAGACAATCCCTGCCCACAACAGGCTCAGAGTCTAGAAAGGGGGAGAGGAAGGAGAGCCTTTCAGCAGTGGTCAGTGTTTTTCCCTGCTGCTGCGGTAGATGGGTAACCAATGTCATTGTCAATTTTTTAATGTTTTTTGAGGAGTGGAGAGACATGGACTGAACATTCCTCCCCTCTTCCCCTCCTTGCCTCCTCCCCCCCCCCCCCAAAGAAAAATGATCCTGGCCATCCTAGTGAATTTAGGGCTAGAATGGAAAAAAGCTACAAGGCAGGGAAATTAGTGAGGAGGCTGATGCAGAAGTCAAGATGGATTACAACAAGAATAGAGATGCTTGGTGGAAATGAGAACAGGAGAAAGATAAGTACATCAATTAGTGGTATTTATTGAGTGCTTACTGTGTGCAGAGCACCTACAAAGAGCTTGGGAATTGCAGAGGAACTGGCAGACACATGCCCTCCCCACAAGAAGCTTAAGGTCTAGAGGGGGAGACAGACATAAAAATTAATAATGGCTATGCAAATAAGTACTATGGGGCTGAGGATGGGGTGAATATCACATGCTTAAAGGGTACAGATACAAGTGCATAGGCTATGCAGAAAGGAGAGGGGGCGGGAGAAATGAGGATTTATTCAGAGAAGGCCTCTTAGAGGAGCATTGATTTTAATAAGGATTTAAAGATGGGGAGGGTGGTAGTTTGTCATGTAGGAAGGGCAAGGGATTCCAGGCCAGAGGGAGGATGTGGGCAAGGGGTCCATGGTGAGATAGACGTGACTGAGATTTATTCAGTAGGTTGCTGTTAGAGGAGCAAAGCGTGTTGGCTGGGTTGTAGGAGGAGATCAGCAAGGCAAGGTTGGAGGGGGGACTGAGCTGATTAAGTGCTTAAAAGCCCATGGTAAGTAGTTTCTGTTTCATGTGCAGGTGTCTTGGAGGTTTTTTGAGGAGTGGGTGTGGTCTAGTGGTTAGGTTCTGGGACCTGGGTGTCAGAAGAACCTGGGTTCTAATCCTGGCTCCGCCACTTGTCCGCCATGTGACTTTGGGCAAGTCACTTCGCTTCTCTGGGCCTCAGTTACTTCATCTGTGTAATGGGGATTAGGACTGTGAGCCCCACGTGGTACAGGGACTGTGTCCAACCTGATTAGCTTGTATCTACCCCAGTGCTTAGTACAGTGCCTCAGTGTTGAGTAAGCACTCAACAAATACCATTAAAAAAATGGGGACTGAACTTTTTTAGATAAGCAATAGGGGCAGCAGGATGAGCTAAGGACTAGAGTGGGAAGAGAATGGGGACAGCGAGGTCAGGGAGGAGGCTGAAGCCCCGGTCAAGATGGGATATGATAAGTGGGTGGAGAGGAATGGGCAGATTCTAGAGATATTATGAAGGTAGCACAGACAAGATTTTGGTGACAGATTGAATATGTGGGTTGAATAAGAGAGATGAGTTGAGGATATGCCAAGGTTAAATGCCTGTGAGACAGGGAGGACAGAGGTGTTTTCTGCAGTGATGGGGAAAGACAGAAGGAGGACAAGTTTTGGATGTGTAAAATTTGAAATGCTGGCAAGACATCCAAGCAGAGATGTTCTAAAGGCAGGAGGAAACAAGAGACTGCAGAGAAGCAGCCTGGCCTAGTGGAAAAAAACATTGGCCTGGGAGTCAGAGGACTTGGGTTCTAATCCAGGCTCTGCCACTTGTCTGTTGCGTGACTTTGGGCAAGTCACTTAAACTTCTGTACCTCAGTTCTCTCATCTGTAAAATGGGGATTATATCCTCCTTCCTCTGACTTAGTCCCTGTTCTACATAGGGCTCACAGTCTAAGTCCAATAGGATCATCTCATTTCTACCTCAGCACTTAGAACAGTGCTTGTCACACAATAAGGGCTTAACAAATACCATCTTTTTAAAAAAAGGTCACTGCTGGAGAGGTAGATTTGGGAATCATCCATATAGAAATGGTAGTTGAATCCTACCCAACAAAGTCCACATGGCTCAAAAATTTCTATGAATTTATGACAAACTTCAGGAAGTTGGGCAGGGTGGCAAACAGCTATTGGCTGCATCCCAGGGTAGCTGCAGGCAGAGGGATGATCCACAGCTGGAGGGCCGGGCCCAATCAGTCCCCACTAATCATGCCCTGCCTCCCAACCCTGGGTGGTGTTTCTGGGCTTCCCTCATAGGTGTAAGGCTTGGGGTGAGGGTCACCTCAGGGGAGCCACTCCAACCAGTAGCCACTCGAGTCAATAGGGGAACTGGATGGATAAATCTGTCTGGGAGTGGGGCGTTCTCTAATGCTTCCAATAGTTCCAAATCATCCTACCCAAAGAAACCAATCAGCCTGGTGAAAATGCCTTGGAATGGAAGTGCTCTGAGTTCAGAGAGGGATCTGGGGCTAGTTAGTCCTATGTTTGCGGCTTACCCTGATCTCACCCACCCTTTCCAGGGGTCCCTACGATCCCAGGAGCCTCAGGCACGAGCCAAGGGAGTCTCCTGAAGCCAAAGGTGAGGTTCAAAGGTGCACAGATGACTCAGCCAGCCAATGCCCCAAGGAAAGGAAGGTGGACCCCTGGAGGCACTGAGGTGATGCTGAAATGCTGTTGCTGGGGAACTCTCCAGTTAGATCAACATGCAGTTGTGAGGTCTTTGCCTCCGGTAATGCGTGTCCTTTGCTAGCCCACTGAAAGGAAGACATAAACTGGCACATTCGGTTGAGCTGTAACATACAGAACCAGTACTGTTGTGAAAGAGGCCGCAGTAGCGCTGGAATTGCTGCAGTCTATTTGGTCTGCTGCTTCCCATGCAGCAGCTATTTTATGGTGTCTGAGGAGCAAGTTTATTGATCTTGCCAGGGCATTATCTCACGGCCAGTGGCAGGGGTCCTATTTTCTGGCAGCAGCAGCAGACAGAAACCTGCAGGGTAGGTACCGGGTTCCCTGTGGAATGTAGTCACTTAGATTTTTGCTCTCCTTGAAATATTCCATTGCCTAAGTCAGGGGGAGAGAATGACAAAACGGGCTTTCATAAATCTTCACTGAGGCCAGTTCAGCCTATCGAGGGCCAGAAGGCCACCTTGTGAATGTATTAGAGACTTTTTTGAAATGCCTCCCAAGGCCTTACAGTTACGCATTCTGCTGCTAAACAGTAGTCAGAGCTACAGAATAGTCACTCTGTTGCTATGTACCACACATTTTAGTAAAACCAGAGGGTTTCCCTCCAGACATAACAGAGCTGAACAAGCTCCCAGCCTGACTGCATGGGGAACGAGACTCTCCCGAGAACACCATAATCATGGTTCTGAAAGAGGTTGTTACTGTTCTCTTGAGCTTCTGCCATCCTAGCCACAAAGCAAGCATTTCCCAAGTACATTTTCCCTTAACCTTTCTTCTGGTTGCGGGAGAATGGGGAGGGAATGGGGGAGAATGTAGGAGAAGAAGAACCACATGTTAATGGGGTTGAAGGTTCAAAACAAACTCCAGAAGATGAAACCACTCTTAAGAAAAATCAGCTTCCTTTCAATTATAAGAAATTAAAATTGTTTTGGGTTAGCTTGCCTCTGTCTTATCCACGAATCTGACACTTGAACTGTTTGGGAGATCTATTGATTCTCTCCTTCCTATGTTCTGAAATTTCCACTAAATATGTTTGTGAGTGTAACAGTAGTTTCTTTCTGAAGACTGGAATAAGCAACAGTGTTCTGTTTTCTATTATTCCAAGTCAACAGAGCCAAGGTGAGACACAGTCTAGCCTGCTGGAAAGAGCTTGGGCCTGGGAGTCAGAGGACCTGGGTTCTAATCCCAGTCCCACCACTTGTCTGTTGCTTGACCTCGGTTAAGTCATTTAACTTTTCTGTGCCTCTCAGTTCCTTCATCTGTAAAATGGGAATTGAGGGTGAGCCTCACGAGAGACACGGACTGTGCCCAACTGATTATCTTGTATCTACTCTAGTGCTTAGTACAGTGCCTGGCACATAGTAAGTGCTTAGCAAATATCACTTAAAAAAAGAACAAACCGACAAGGGATAAATTGCTCTTTAAATCGGCATTCTTGCCCTAGAGAGTCTAACCCTAAAGTTAAGATTTTGAAGTTAAAGTTTATTCTGCTGCTGTTTGACTTGGTCAAATATTTCTTTGACCAATTGATCATATTTCTTGAGCACTTACTATGGGCAGAACACAGTACTATGTGCTTGGATTATAGCATCTTAGAAAGAAAAGCATCTTTAAATCACACCAACATGACCATCAATCAGTGGTATTTATTGAGTTTTTGCTGTATGCAGAACACTGTATTAAGCACCTGGGAAAGTTCAATAGAGTTAGTGGAAGTGTTCCCTGCCCTCAAGGATTTTATAATCTAGTAGGAGGTGCTCTAAAATGAGGTACAGGTAGGAGAAATAACAATTTAAAGAAATGTTCATAATTACTGTGGGGATGTGGGGAGGAGTGGCGAAGTGAGTACCCAAGTGCTTAGTTACCCAGAAGTACTGGAGTGCTAGTAGGGAGGATAGTAGAGAGAGAAATAATATTAATCAGGGTAGTCTTCCTGGAGGAGTTGTGATTTCAGAAGGACGTTAAAGATGGGGAGAGCAGTGATCCACCAGATATGAAGAAGGTAGGAATTCTAAGTAGAAAGGGGGATATGAGCAAGGGATCAGTAATGGGAGAGATGAAAACAAGGCACAGTGAACAGGTTGGCATTAAGAGAGCAAAGTTTGTGAGCTGGATGATGTTAGGAGAAGAGGTGAGTATAGGTAGAAGGATAAGCTGATGGTTAGGAGATTTTGCTCGATGTGGAAAGGAATAGGCAACCACTGGAGGTTTTTGATTATTATTATTATTATTATTATTATTTTTAAGCACTTACTATGTGCCAAGCACTGTTCTAAGTGCTGGGGTAGTTACAAGGTAATCAGTTTGTCCCAGGTGGGGCTCACAGTCTTAATCCCCATTTTACAGATGAGGTAAATGAGGCACGGGAAGTTAAGTGGCACAAGGTCACACAGCAAGGTCACATAGCAGACAAGTGGTGGAGCCAGAATTAGAACCCATGTCCTCTGACTCTCAAGCCAGTGCTCTTTCCCCTAAGCCATGCTGCTCCTACTATGAAAGGGAGATTATGCCAAATGATGCTATAGAAAAATGAGCTGGGTGGCAGAGTGAAATATGGATTGGAGGGGGGAGAGGATTGGAAATATGGATTGGAGTGGGAAGGACAGAGAGGAAGATGATGCAGTTGGTTGAGATGGAATATGACAAGTACTTGGGGCAGGGGGTGGACAGTTTAGATGGGGAGGAAAGGGCAGATTCTGGACATGTTCTGAAGAAAGAAATGACAAGATTGGTGACTGAATATGTGGGTTAACATTCAATCATATTTATTGAGAATTTACTGTGTGCAGAGCACTGTACTAAGCACTTGGAAAATACAATTTGGCAACAAATAGAGACAATCCCTATGCAACCACAGAAAAGAGGAGTCAAGGATAATATCAATATTGCAGACTTGAAAGAGAGGGAGGATAGTGGTGTTGACACAATAGAGTTGGGAAAATTAGGAGTAGGACAGAATTTGGGAGAAGAGATGAAGAGTTCAATTGTGGACATGTTGAGCTTGGGCAGGAGGTCTATGTACAAAGGTCCTGGAAGCAGGAAGAGATGTGAAATCACAGGGAGACAGAGATTCTGGAGAGTGAAGTAGATTTGGGAGTGATTAGCCTAGAGGTCATATTTGTAGCTGTGACAACAGATGAGTTCCCATGACATTATGTGAAGGTTTGAAGTTAACACACGATATTTGATGGGCACGGTTTGCAACATTTTACAAACAAAAATAGTCAAATTCTTTAGGAAATATATGTTCAAGGGTAGTACCTACCCCAGATAAGTTTCTTCAGTACAAGGATTTCACCCTCAACTTAATCCCTTTATCGTGCCCTTTGTCGTAGGCTTGCTTCTTCTATCCTAGTGACTTGGAAAATAGCAGGAAGGTGAGTCAAGCCAACTCTTTTATTGTACTCTCCCAAGTGCTCAGTACAGTAAGCGCTCAAAATCCTTGATTGATCTTTAGACTGAACTGAAAAATTGGATGACAAATGCTTGTCAACCAAGCAGGCAAAATCTGATCATATGCTTCTGCTTATCTTCTAGCAAATTTTTGATAGAGGCTGTGAACAGGATTCGGAGTAGGTTTTCCACCTCAATGGATTATATTCTGTGGCTCCTATTGGACGCATTAATTCCAGTGCTTAACCTTGTAGTCGTGACCCTTCCTGAAGTTGCCAATGGCCATATTTCTCTGGCCTTGAACTACTAAACCATATTTTGGAAAGAGGAGCTGGGTTTTCCAGGTGCTCTCTCTTCTTTCAGGTGGGTCCCCAGTTTTTGGCCTTCCAGATTCTCCTTTTATTTGATTCCAAAGTGTTTTGCCTTTGGGGCCATTTCTAACCATAAGCTTTTGTAACTCCTTCACTCTTCTGTGTATTGCCATGGGCATGAGATTTCTGTAAGTTGTATCTTGCCTTACAGCACTGGGTTGGTCATATTCTACTAGCCTCATTGTATACCTGAGGGAACAGTCAGGTCACAGGGACTTGTCTGAGGGTAACAGAGTCGGGGCAGAAGTGGGACTAAAATCCAAACTTCTCTGAGTAGCAGTTCTGTTGTTTATCCGAGACCTTCTTCTTTTGGCCTAGTGACTTGGAAAGAAGCTGGAGGGGGGCGGGCAAGATAAAATCTGGGTGGAACCAGAGAGAACCTGTAAGGCTGAATGAACACAAAACAGCAGTTACTGAGAGTTAAGCACTGCACTGAGCATTTGGGAGTGTACTACAGAAGCCAGCATGGTTTAGTGGAAAGAGCCCGGGCTTGGGAGTCAGAGGAGGTGGCTTCTAATCCCAGCTCCTCCACTTGCCTGATGTGTGACCTTGGGCGAGACACTTAACTTCTCTATGTCTCAGTGACCTCTTGTGTAAAATGGGGATCAAGACTTTGAGCCCCACGTGGGACAACCTGATTACCTTGAATCTACCCCAGCGCTTAGAACAGTGCTTGGCACGTAATAAGTGCTTAACAAATACCATTATTATTATTAGAAGGCAGGCACATATTTCCTGCCCTCCAATGTAGTAGGGTAGGCAGATGAACAAAATGTATATACAAATCGGGGGAAACAGAAGGAAGAAAAAGACCTTTTCTCATCTGGAAGATCTGGCCTGCATCTCTTGCTCATTCAGGAAAAGGATAAATTCATCTCTGCATATGGAGGCAGTTCACGAAGGGCAGAAAAGCTACGTTTTTTAGCTCCAGTCAATTCCATCTGGTCATGCTGAATAGCACTATGTTATGGTGACAGGTACCTCGGCCTCAGAGATAGATGCTGAACAAGCAAAGGGATAAAGGAAACTTGCAGCAAAGTCTAAATTTAACATAAATCCATATGTACCGATCATGCAGCCTCTTAAGTCAGGAATGTGGGCTGCACCTGGCCTGGGCCTGTTTACGGCATTCATGGAGGGGAAAAAAATTGGTGTCCCCCAGGATCTGTCCTCAGTGGTTTCCCCCAGGATCTGTTCTCACGGGGCCAACTTGCTCGCAGCAACAATGGCAAACAAACATTCTGCCTCCTACTTTGCCAATCTCTGCCCACTATGGCAAGCTGAATGCCATCTAGAAATGCTATTTCAGTCAGCCACCAACAAACCTAGTTGGTAGATGAGTTTACCCCAGTTATCCTTATCTCTCTTTTTTATGATAGTAAGCACTTATTATGTGCCAAGCGCTGTACTAAGCATTGAGATAGATACAAGGTAATCAGGTTGGACACAGCCCATGCCCCCATGGGGGTCCCAGTAGTAGAGAAGCAGCATGGCATAGTGGATGCTGCATGGGCCTGGGAGTCATTGGTTCTAATCCTGGCTCCACCGCTTGTCTGCTGTGTAACCTTGGGCAAGTCACTTCACTTCTCTGGGCCTCAGTTACCTCATCTTTAAAATGAGGATTGAGACCGTGAGCCCAATGAGGGACAAGAAAAACGTCCAACCAAATTTGCTCGTATCCACCCCAGTGCTCAGTAGAGTGCCTTGCACATAGTAAGCACTTAATGAATACCAAAACAATAATGATTAATATTAATAATCCCCATTTTACAGACGAGGTAACAGGGACAGAGAAATTTAGTGGTTTGCTCAAGTGTGAACAGAAAAATTAAGTAGCTTGCTCAAGCGCACACAGACAAGTGGAAGAGCCAGGATTAGAATCCACATCCTCTGACTCCCAGGCCCACCTTCTTTCCACTAGGTCACACTGTTTAACCTGGCTTTTTCACCAGCCCTCAAATCTGAACACTAGAAACTATGTAGACACAGCTTCAAAGAGATGAGAATTAACAATAACCAGTATTTCTTTGGGGCATTTTTTTTCCCCAACAGGAAAATAGTGAGTTATTTTGAAGGAGACCCTCACCCACTTCACATAAATAGTAATAATAATAGCAGTGGTATTTAAGCACTTACCAGGTAGGTGTCAAGCACTGTATTAAGTGCTGGGGCAAAAACAACATAATCAGTTCCCACATGGGGCTCAAAGTCTAAGTAGGAGGGAGAACAGATATTGAATCCTTATTTTGCAGATGAGGATACTGAAATACAGAGAAGTGAAGTGACTTGCCTGAGTTCACACAGCAGATGAGTGTCGGAGCCAGGATTAGAACCATGATTCTTTGATCCCTGAACTCAGGCTCTTTCCACTAGGCCACACTGCTTCATAATTCCCCATGGTGGTGTTGGACTCCTTGGTTTTAATTACCTGCATTTTGGGATCGAAGGATAGTGCTCTGCACACAGTAAGTGCTCACTGAACACCACTGATTGATGATTATTTTGGAACACGCTTCTTTGGGTCAACTTTTCTAAGCTATCTTTAAAAGTAGAGATTTTGAGTCTACTAACGAATGTTATTTAATGGTCACCAGGGTGTGCGGTGACAAACAGGATGGCCTGAAGAGGGGACTAGGAGCAAACTTGGGTTTCTTGCTCAAGACCTCTGGGCCCAGGGCCAGGGCAATGGCCTTTTACCTTTGTTGCATTTATATTATGTTTGCACTAGTTTATAATCTTCAATGCTCTTAAAAGGCCCTTTAATGTAAATAAGAAGGAAATCACAGAACTGCTCCTTGAAGTCACCCTTACCACCTCTCTTCAACTGTCAAACAAACACAATGAAAAAAATGATGTAGATCTGGCCTCAGGCCAAAGTAAACAATCTGGAAATGCTATGTAAACCCAGCTGTTGCTCTGCAGAACAGGGGCCCCTTCTTACGGCCTTCAAGAAGGTTAGCCATATGCGAAATAACATCATTTTATCATTTACTTCTGCTTTTTAAAGATGTGTTGGTTTTGGCATTTCTTTTATTGACCCAAAATTAGGGCCTCACCTAAATCACCAAGGCCTATCTGAAAGGGTCTGGGCTCTGAACCTGCCTAAAGAGAGATTGTCCTGGTGAGATGCAAATAAAAAGAACAAGAGTGATCACACTTTAAAAATAGACTCAAGCTCCTTGAGTAGAATTACACGAGGAAGTTGCAATTATTTTATGAAGTCCTTGTCTAAAAAAAAACCTTGGCTGACCACTGTTGATTCTAGTTACCGCGAAGACATTTCTAACTTGGAAAGGGGCAAAAGAAACTTTGTTACCAGTGAGGGATTCTTTAACAGGCCGGGATGAAGGTCAAGGTTAGCTTGGCCAAAGCATTAGTGTGGCAGAGCGTGCCACACTCCGTTCCCATCGAAGGAATGGCCAAATTCCTACTGATTCTGTCAAACCCCACACCCCGCTGGGCTGTTCAGAAATTGTGTGAACACGATGCTTGTCACAGATAGAATAAATCCATTTCCTGAATTATATAGGGAGCCCCGTGGCTCAAACCCATGAAATACAACTATGGTGCACACAGGCTTTCCCGCAGCTGCATCAAACGGAAATAAACGTGTGTCACTGTGGTTTTAAGCAATGTGTACTGGTCCGTGAGGGCCGCCTTTTGATATGCCACTCAAATGATCGATGGGATGTTAAAACTAGCTTCTTGGAGGTAAGGCAATTAGGAGGTAGAAAGAACAAAAAGCATTTCATGGCAGACATCGAACTTGGGTCTGGAAGACTAAATAGAGGAAATTTTCTCAGTCATCTTTCAAGTGATGAAAAAAATAATTACAAAAATAAATAAATGGGGGGAAAATACATTGGGGCTCTGGGGCTATTTTAATTTGGAAAAAAGTGTGTCTATCGGTTATTCCTGGAGAACGTATAATGAGCTTCTTGATGTAGTACATTTTTTTCTGATGATTGAATGTCTCTGGCCTCTTCTGATTATTGATAACTAGACTTAATTAAAATAAAACTCCGTATTTGAAAAGAGAAAAAATAAGAAAAGCTAGGGCAGTAACAGGTAAAAAATAAAATAAAATCCCGGCATCAGTTCCCATTGTTCCTGGCATGAGTTTAGGTCCTAAGCAAGGAGGCCCAGGTGCTACAAACATTACAAAGAATCACACAACAGGGAACCACCTTTATGTGTGCCCAGCGTAGCTAAGACCGTGGGTCTTGTCTTGGTCTTTTCAGTCTCATACACACTGGTAGGTGAAATTCACCATCAGTAGTGTTTCCTTCCAACGTGAAGCACTACCATATTTTGCATCTATATATGTATATATAAGTATGCTTCTGAGATAAGACTTGATAAAATAAACTCCCATGGAAACATATCTTTGCAAAAGCAATAGCCTTGAGGGTCCAAATAACTAAAATATTTTTCAAGAAAACATCCTAGCAACTATCACTTAGGAGGAAGGTACTCAGCTTGGTTTATAGAAATATTTTACTCCAACAGGCAAGTAGTAGTGTGGGTAAATGTCTGCAAACATTTTTGGGCTCCTAAATATCCCTCCCCACCCTAAACAAAGACTATTTGGGTAGTAACAATGGAAACACACACTTCCATTTATTTTCATTACATAGTATTTATTGAGCATCTCTTGTACAGAGTCCTATTCTAAGTTGATCTCTCCTTGGAAATTTCCACTCCTGGATTTTAGGAGCATCTAAACAAATACATATTTTCACTAACTGACCCTTTATTTGAAAAAAAAAAGAACACTACAAAACAATTACCGGTATTGATGTCACTGAAGTTTACTACTTAGGCAGATAGGGACATTTCATTCAAAGGACCTTCCTATGTTTTTCCTGTCAAAGGAACCCCCCTGGCTCCCAGGTAGCTGCTTTTTGCACAGATAATATCTCCAGACCCAGCAACACTTCCTTTCCCCCCCCCCCCCCCCATAGATAGTACAGTCCAAAGATAATCCCACCCAGTCTTCTCCACAGATCTTTGAAATATCATTTACCTATGAAAATCTTCCCTAAATTGACGTGAAGGGCTGCTACCCATTAAACTCCAGAGACACTATAAGGCAGCAAAACCTTTTCCTTTTGTTTTTGATAGTGCACCGTTAATGCTCTATTATTTAACATTCTACCAGCAAAAATTGCATGATTCCTGGGGATAGGAGCCAAACATGAGACATAAAGAGAGAGAGACAGTGGGAAAGAGGAAGACACATATGGTGATCAATCAGCTGTATTTATTGAGTGCTTACTGGGTTCAGAGCACTGTACCAAGCGCTTGGGAGAGTACAATAGACAGAGTTGTTAGATTCACAGAGACTCATTGCTGCGGTTCCACTCTGCTTCCAGGAGCCACAGATCATACTGCTATGAGAAGCAGTGTGGCTCAGTGGAAAAAACACGGGCTTTGGAGTCAGAGGTCATGAGTTCGAATCCCAGCTCTGCCACTTGTCAGCTGTGTGACTGTGGGCAAGTCACTTAACTTCTCTGTGCCTCAGTTACCTCATCTGTAAAATGGGGATTAAGACTGTGAGCCCCATGTGGGACAACCCGATTCCCCTGTGTCTACCCCAGCGCTTAGAACAGTGCTCTGCACAAAGTAAGCGCTTAACAAATACCAACATTATTATTATTATGATAGCAGCTGTTCTGGTTATTAATAATAATAATAATAATAATAATAATTCCGGTATTTGTTAAGCATTTACTTTGTGAGGCACTGTATTAATCACTGGGTTGGAAACAAGCAAATTAGGCTGGACATAGTCCCTGTCCCACGAGGGGCTCACAGTCTCAATCCCCATTTTACAGAGAAGGTAACTGAGGCCCAGAGAAGTGAAGTGACTTGCCCAAGGTCAACAGCAGACAAGCGGAAGAGTCAGGATTAGAAGCCATAACCTTCAGACTTATAGGCCCGTGCTCTATCCACTAATAATAATGATATTTGTTAAGTGCCATAAGCTTTAAGCCAGACAGTGTACTAAACACTGCGGTAGATACAAGCAAATCAGGTTGGATGCAGTCCCTCACAATCAAGTGGGAGGGGCTTCTTTGGGACCTGAAGAGTCAGTGCTCCATCCTCCCGGCCAATCACCACTTTGTAGCTGTCCCTGAACCATCAAAATGCTTGGCAGTTGAAACCCAAATGGTAACTAGTATGTCAGATTGTCAATTCCCCCCCTTCCCCTTCCTCTCTAATTAGGTGTTGTATGCATCAATCCAACTTTTAATTTTGAACTGGGGGGGCAAGGGGGCAGGGGAGAAAGAAGTGGAGGCAAAGGGAGAAAAAGGAGGGGAAGAAAGAGGAGTGCTCTGCATATAGTAAGTGCTCAATAAATGCCAGGATGATGATGAGGTGCAAACAGAGGAGCCCTAGCTCCTTTCCCACTGCCTCTCCTCAGGTGCCCAGTGGGCAGTGGGGGCAGACCTGAATGGTTCCCTTTGCCTTTAGTCCAGAACAACCCCTCAACTAACTCACCTCTGCCCGACTGCGGAATCTCACGGGACCACACGAGATTCATTGCTATGGCAGCCGTGACGCTGCAGCATCTCCAGTGTCCAACTCTTGCTCCCAACCAAACTCCACATCCATATCATAATGACCCCATCCACAGCTAGCTGGGGGGCAAGAAGTGGAGCTGCCATCTCGGCTCCCTTATTCTGTTCCAAATCCAAAGGATGCACAGGTTGGGTACTTATGCTACCTTTTGACCCAAAAACTTTGGGGCAAAAGTTATGGTGCTTTGGCTGCCATCTGCCCCATGGAGTGGGTACCTGTGGATGAGCTCTGATTTTCCCATCTCATCTTAGCCTGTTTGGACTTTAGATACTGCTGGACCATGCATGGTCAGCATATGGTAGGGGAGTGGAAAAACCAGAAATATTTCCCATCAGGCAGAAATGTTGGCATCAGGATTTCTTAGGTTTGGAGACAGGATTAGTGATGTCTGTCAAGTGTCATTCGGGCTAATATTGGGTTGGCACCATGGAGTTTGGAATTATCAATGCTTTTAAACCGTGTGTGTTTGTAGGAGTAGGGTGAATCAAAAAGAGCATCAACTCATGCCTCTGGGAGCTTAAATAATTTTAGATGATGGTGGCCCCAATCACAAAATAATTTTAAACCACAAAAATGGTCCCTGAGTTCAGAGCCCTGTAATTGCTTTACATAATCCTCTGTAAAATATAGACCTTTTTAGAATAGTTTCATATTACTTGATTAACATAATGATCATTCTCTTGGCATTCATGTAGTAATCAAAGACGTTACAGATATGGAGATAGAATACAGAAGGTACCAAGATAGCAAAAGTTGGGATCGACCTGAAAAGTGTTCTCAGAATTAAAATATTTAAAGGAAACCTCATGGGTGAGAGATGGGGAGGAGGAAGGAAGAGGGAAGAGAACAACAGCAGAGTCACATCACTGCATTTAAACCTATTGCAGTATAACAATGAATTTCTATGATTCAAAAATAAAATTCGATGGCAGAATGTTGAAAAAAATCAATGTGATTAAAAATGACTTGTATGTCAGTCTTACTCCAATTACTCATTCTGAACTGATTATCCATGTTACCAAAAATGCAAATATTCCAATAAGAGTTTGTGCGATTAATGAATCACTTCTAAAAAACATTGATTTCTCCCTACATTTCTCATAGCCAGTTCAGCAGAACCAAATATAAAAACATCATTTGATTTATGACTTTGTAATAACCTTTACTCTCTGGTGGCTTTTACCAGATGATTTACTTTAGCCCACATTGAGTTGATTTCGTGGCTAGACTGTCTACAGTCATCATAACTCAGAAGTATGAGGAGGCGGAATCCGACATTCAGCTATGTACAGTCAACTCAACTCCTTGCTTCACTGGGAATGGAGAATTTGAGTGTAGGTAGGGACCCCAAAATCCTGGCACTCCTCTGCCATCCCTCCTCTTTCTTTTCTTCCTACCTCTACCTCTTATTGCCCATTTGACGTGGTGCAGATAACTTAGCCCTTCCTGAGGCAAAACTAACGTAACGCTGCAAGATGCGTGCTATCCAGCCAATTCTATGCAAAGGAACAGGGAAAAAATTGCTTCATCTCTTGCTCATCTTTCCCACACTCCACCCATCTCTAGCTGTTTAACTTCATTTAGCTTCACCTATTGTGACTTGCCTACCCCGCCACATCTGTACACCCCATAAAGATTGCTTTAAAGGTGGTTATAATGCCAAATGTCCTAAATTCATCAATCAATTGTATTCACTGAGCTCTTACTAAATGCTTGGGAGAATACAACAGAGTTAGTGGACATGATCCCTGACTTCAGGGAGCTTACAAATTAGTGAGGGGAGAAACCCTAAATAAGGTAGACGGTTAGCACAATACAGTATAAATATATGAATGAAAGTGCATTGGCTGAGAATGTGTGTCCGAGGTGGGGTTTTTTTTAATGTTTTAATGGTATTCGTTAGTGCCTACTATGTGCCAGGCACTGTACTAAGAGCTGGGGTAGATACAAGGTAATCAGGTTGGACATAATCCATGGGGCTCACTGTCTTTATCCTTATTTTACAGATTAGGTAACTGAGGTATAAAAAGTTAAATGATTTGCCCAAGGTCACACAGCAGACAACTGGCAGAGCCAAGATTAGAACCTGGGTCTCTGACTCAAAGTCCCGTGCTCTTTCCAGTAGGCAACAGTGCTTCTCGAGAAGAGCTTAAGTGATATAAAAGTACAGTTTGGTGGAGGACAGAGTATGGAGAGGAGAGATTAGTCAGGATGGACTTCCTGGAAGAGTTGTGATTTCAGAAGGGCCTTGAAGATAGGGAGACCAGTGGTCTACCAGATGTGATTGGGGGAGTGGGGGGTGGGGGGGATTCCGGGCAGAAGGGAGAAGATAAGCAAAAGCTCAGGCGAAGGGTTGGTGGGGTGGGGGGGAGAGGGTGGGAAGGAAGGAGGAGGAGGGGAATGAGGCACAGCAAGTTGATTGGCTTGAAAGGAACCAAGCACATGAGCTGGGGTGTAGTGGAGAGGAGGGAGGAAAATGGGTGTGTGAGGGAGGGTGAGTTTGTATGAGTAAAGTGTGCAGTTGGTACATAATGCTTGTTAGAAATGTGTCCATCTCGGCAGAATTCACTCCGTCTGTGAGTCATCTGCATTCTTTAGTGATGTTGGGACATAAAACTTCCTGACCGTTTGTTTCAAGTATCCTTTTACTTAGATCTCTTCCCTTCTCTGTAGTCTGAAAACTCCTTGTGGGCAGGGCTTGTGCCTACCAACACAAGTTCATTAAACTTTTCCAAGTGCTTAGTACAGTGCTCTGCCACAGTAAGAGATCAATACGTGCCATTCATAAATTGAACTTCTGGCTACATTAGAATTCTTTTCTCTTCCCAGGCAATCTTCCTGACCAACCTTTGCTAGTCACTCTCTAGCAACCTGATGCTGATGGTTGTTTTGAATGATTCCATGAAGTCCATTACCCATTTGATCCCTGAATGGTGTTTCTCAAATAAGGATACCCAGGTACTTGAGTGTTGACTGAGGTTGTCTCTTTCATGATTGAACAACCATTATCCTGGTTGTCTACTTGTAAAGGGCTGTAAGGTAGGATAGGGTAGGGGCTATATTAGTAGGAAAGGCACTTGATTTGTTTTCCCAGTAAAAGAGATAGGTTGTGCTGAACTATCCGTTCTCTCACCCTGTCCATCCAGTAGCTGGGTTAGTGATGCAGTATTAATCAATCAGTCATATTTATTGAACACCTACCGTGTACAGAACGCTCAACTAAGTGCTTAAGGAGAGTACAATAGAAGTCAAACACATGATCCCTGCTATACATTTAGTCCTTCACTTACTATTGTTGAGTAAATCTTTCGTTTTCAAAGTATGAGGGCAAAGAATGAAATAATTTCTCAAGAAGAGGTTCTTATTTTTTTTTTCAGAACTGGGGCATACTGTCTCAGACTGAACCGGGGGAGGGTAACTATCCTTCACGGTGAGAGCAATCCCATCCAGGTAAAAACAGAGAGCTTTATGAGAGCTGGCCGTAATTGGAATTGACATTGCTGTGGTGAGTGAACTAAGGCTTCTTATGAAAGAGAAGCTAGACGAAAGAGGAGCCTGATATATTTTATTCTACTGACTTCCTGCTTCTGAGCAGCGGTGGCATCTTCTCTGCAGTGAAACAAATACCTTCTCGGATCTTCCCAACATGCTTAGGAGCAACAGTGGAAGTCTAATATCCACATATCTCCCCTTAGCATCCCTACCACCATCAATACCCAGGCCCCACTGGGATGAAAAGATTCAAAAAGGATCAGGTTATACCAATGGCAAATATGCTTATATCCGATGCGTTGACTTTCATGAGAGATTCAATGCATGGAGAAAAGTCACGAGGCCACACGAGAATGGAAAGAAAAGTATAATAACCTACTGGTGCTCAGTGAGTGTCCCAAGTATTAGACTACAATCACCAACAGAGTCTCGCTTGTTCCATAAGGGAAAGATATAAAGTACCTCAAATCTATCTTAGTGACTAGTTATTGAGGTTTATTATCAATAATTAGATAGTGCAAAGTTTTTAGAATCTGTCTCTCTCTCACTTCAAGCCAATTGTGACCTCTATGCCAGCAAACATGACTCATTTGCAAAAAATAATTTGGAGTTCTGGGGTCAAGCTGCCCAGAGTTTTGGGGTGGTGCGGTGAAGTGGTGTCAGAAAAAAGCTCCTCTGAAAAACGTTGTGGGAATGTGCAGCATAAAGTAAGGAAATGATGTCAGAGGAACCTAGGGGTGGCTGGTCTTTCCCTTGGCTCAGAAGTGGCCCATTCTCCGAATCTGGCCCTGCTGAGCAGCTTGGCCCTTAGCAAGTCTGACAAAACAGAATTTCTCAGATATTTTCATGTGCTTCGTCTTTCTCCTTTTGGCTCTTGTGGCCAGCTGATATTTTGTTTTCTCTGCTTTTTATGGTTGTTTCAGAGAAACAGAGAGAAACCCTACTTTCTTCAGTAACATCAGATAGGATGTTTTCCTTTTTATTAGAACTGCAAGGGGTAGCTCAAGCTGTTCGGTGCCAAGAGAAGCAGGCCATTTCAGTGACATTTGACTAGGTGACCAGCAGGAGACCCACGGTATAATCTGGCAACGGGCCTGGAATATGGAAAGAAAGCAGTCATTTCGGTTGTAATGCTATAGCTGTCTTTTTGAAGAGTCTCACACGATAGGAAAATGATGTTATAATATAGCCATTGATTCAACCGTAATTAATGGGTTAGGTGGATCCACTATGATCATTTTTCAATACAGAGTCTTAAGTTTTTTCTTGAATCGTATGTGTTTTTTTAAATGACATTGAGTGAATAATTATTTTGTTCTTTTCACACTTGTCTATCACATAGAGTTTTTGGTCCAGACTAATTGTTTTTCTCTTCTCTGGCATCAGCTGCACTCCCACCAGTAGCAGACACTTTACACCCTTGCCATTCATTGTTTTTTTAATTGAATAATAATAATAATAGTAATGGTATTTGTTAAGCGCTTACTATATGCCAAGCACTGTTCTAAGTGCTGGGGGGGATACAGGGTAATCAGGTTGTCCCACGTGGGGCTCACAGTCTTCATCCCCATTTTACAGATGAGGTAACTGAGGCACAGAGAAGTTAAGTGGCATGCCCAAAGTCACACAGCTGACAAGTGGCCAATCCAGGATAGAACCCACGACCTCTGGCTCCCAAGCCCAGGCTCTTTCCACTGAGCCACGCTGCTTCTTGAGTAACAGTGCAAACCCACAGAGGGACAAAGTACAGTAGAGGAAGGCAAGGAGCACAGTCCCATGTGCTTTGTGCTAGCAGGCAGAACAAAGTCTTAGAGCCTCACCCTTGACCTATGTCATCACAGGCCTAACCACAACCCTTTGTCCTTACCGAATCTGTTCTTGCACCAACCTGTCGGTTGGGCGAGTTATATCCAGAAATGACTCCCCCTGAGGGGAGGACCTGGATTCTAATCCCGGTTCTGCCACTTGTCTGCCCTGTGACCTTGGACAAGTCACTTCTCTGTGCCTCAGTTACCTCATATGTAAAATGGGGACCGAGACTGTGAGCCCTATGTGGGACAAGGGAAGGTGTCCAACCTGATTATCCTGTACCTACCCCAGCACTTAGTACAATCTCTGGCACACAGTGAGCACTTAACAAATACCTTAAAAAAATTAAATTCGCTAACAATTCCATGACATGATATCTAAATTATGTAATAGGACTTCACCTTATAGCAGAACTGGCAGTAATAGGAAAGGGGGAAGGACAGATGGAGGAAGATATGTGGGAATACAGAGGAACTGTACATTTTATAATTTTATTTTCCTTAAAAAACCACATCTATGCTACAGGACACATGGATACAAACCTTAATGGGTTTACACCCGTGATGTAAAAGCATGTGATAGGATGGGCTAAATGAATCAAATATTTGTTGTGTGCTTTTTGGATAATAATAATAATAATAATGTCGGTATTTGTTAAGCGCTTACTATGTGCCGAGCACTGTTCTAAGCGCTGGGGTAGACATAGGGGAATCAGGTTGTCCCGCGTGGGGCTCACAGTCTTGATCCCCATTTTACAGATGAGGGAACTGAGGCACAGAGAAGTTAAGTGACTTGCCCACAGTCACACAGCCGACAAGTGGCAGAGCTGGGATTCGAACTCGTGAGCCCTGACTCCAAAGCCCATGCTCTTTCCACTGAGCCACGCTGCTTCTCTAAGCTCTTCTTAGTAAGTAAGCACTTACTAAGTGCTTAGTAAGCACTTAGCAAATACCATTATTATTATTATTATTCAGAGACCCCTCTGAAGAATAGACCTGAGCCACTTTCTTTCTCAATCCCTCCCTGCTTCAAACACTTAATGTGGACACATAGAGCCATGGCCATGGGGCTTTTGCAGGGGTATTTGTAGACATCTGTGAACTGCCTATAGGCCTGAATGACTCCTTTGGATTCTCTTGGATCTCAGGTCCATTGGGCCAACTGTTAACTACTCTGGGTGATACAATAAGGATGATTCAAAGGGTGCATGTGATTCATTAGGCCATCACATTTCACTCCTCATAAACTGTTGAGGAATTATTTCAGTGTGAATAAATCCATATTGGAACAGACTATCCCTCCAAAATTGAGGTAGCGGAGCTCGATATTCTGGTTCTGTCAGTAGCTGCAAGGTGGTGGTTCTGAATCTTGGATCTGCATTAATGTTAAGCACTTACTGATGACCAGCAGCTGTCTGAGGTTTTGCCTTCTTTCTGCCTCTTAATGGCAAAGTTAGTTTTGAGAGACGGCTAGGCCCCAAAATATTGTCCAAAAGAAGGCCCAAACTAACCAAACCCCCTTATTCTAGGAGAACTGATTTTATTTGCACACACATTCTTTGACGGTGATGCCTCTGACAGTGAACATTTATCTGTGCTTGAGCCTTAGGTAGAAAAACCCAAATTGTAGGTCATTGTTTCTTCCTCACTCTGGCACTGAAGATCAACTTTTGATGTGCTTTTGCATTTGTTATTTGCAACACCTGGTGTTGATTTTGCTTCTGGCTCAGGGTTGTGATCTTTCCTGAAGCCTTTGCTTGAAAATGCCACCTCTCTCTTGATTATTACATGGCAAGCTGCTCATCTCTACTTTTGGCAGCCAAAGGTCTACTGCTCATCCCATCCTTTGAAGTTATAAAGAGATATGCTTTGGAAATAAGATATACACTTTCCACCTTTACATTTGGTATGCAGTTAAAGCTCTTGTAATTTATGGAATTTCTACTAAGCCTGTTAGGCAGTTACTTCCCATAAAGTGTTATGCAGCTGGTGAGGATTCAGTAAAATATTAATTGTCAATGATGATAATCATGTTTATTATGGATCCAGGACAAATGCCTAGTTTGTTATTTTGCCTCTTAATTTCAAAAGAATCTTGAAAATGCACATAAGTGAAAAAAGGAAACACATAAACCATGCCAAAAATGTGTACCTGATTAGGATTCATGGTTTCTTCTATTAAAGTAGAAGCTCATTATTCATGAATATAATAGGCAACCTCTAGTATTACTACAGCAAAATCCATGCAGTATGACACAGGACACTTTTAGCAAAACCCGGAGCTTTCGCTCTTTATAAAGCTGGAAAAATAGATTGATTGAGAAACCATCCACACAAGTCTGCTCAGCAAGGAGGTGTGATTCCAAACTTGGGTTGACTCAGCTGAAGATGATTAAGGAAAGCTAAGACAACCACCCCATGGGGATGATGTCTCTAGGTCCCCCTGGTCCCTCATGGATTTTGGGACTAGTTTGTCCTACCCCTTGGGGCTGGAATGGACCTCTGCAGGGCAGGATGCAGCCACCTGCCCGGGGACCTGAGAGCCATCTGCTTGTCTGGGCTCTCAGACTAGTAGATACCAGGTTAGTAGTTATCAGATAGTAGCTTTGCTATCAGCAGCAAGCAGGAGTGGTGTCAAAATCAGGCTGGGCACCTTAAACACTTTCTAATTCACCCCAGCCTCATAGTGCTTAAGTAACTATTCTTATACTCTAAAAAAGTTTGGTATTTGTTAAGCGCTTACTATGTGCACTGTTCTAAGCACTGGGGGGGATACAAGGTGATTGGGTTGTCCCACGTGGGGCTCACAGTTTTAATCCCCATTTTACAGATGAGGTAACTGAGGCACAGAGAAGTAAAGTGACTTGCCTAAAGTCACACAGCTGGCAAGTGGCGGAGCCGAGATTAGAACCATGACCTCTGGCTCCCAAGCCCGGGCTCTTTCCACTGAGCCATGCTGCTTCTCTACTCTTTCCCCTAATGATAATAATAATAATAATAATAATAACGGTATTAGTTAAATACTATGTGCCAGGCACTGTACAAAGCACTGGGTTAGTCGCAGTCCCTGTCCCAAATGGGGCTCACCATTTTAATATCGCTTTTTACAGATGAGGTAACTGAGGCCCAGAGAAGTGGATTGACTTGCCCAAGATCACACAGCAGACCTGGTGGACCTGGGATTAGAACTCAGTTCCTTCTGATTGCCAGGCCTGTGCTCTATCCAGAGGGCTATGCTGCTTCTCTCTCTGTCATGTATTTTAATATCTGTCTCCCCCTGTAGACCGTAAGCTCTTTGTGCGCTGGGAAGCATTGATTGAGTTAGACCTGTTATAGGTAGGCAGTGCTCAGTGGAAAGAGCGTGGGCTTGGGAGTCAGAGGTCACGGGTTCTAATCCCAGCTCTGCTGCTGGTCAGCTGTGTGACCTTGGGCAAGTCACTTAACTTCTCTGTGCCTCAGTTACTTCATCTGTCAAATGGGGATTAAAACTGTGAGCCCCACGTGGGACAACCTAATCACCTTGTATCCGCCAGCGCTTAGAACAGTGCTTTGCACATAGTAAGCGCTTAACAAATACCACAATTAGAGAAGCAGCGTGGCTCAGTGGAAAGAGCACGGGCTTTGGAGTCAGAGGTCATGGGTTCCAATCCCGGCTCTGCCACTTGTCAGCTGTGTGACTGTGGGCAAGTCACTTAACTTCTCTGGGCCTCAGTTACCTCATCTGTAAAATGGGGATGAAGACTGTGACCCCCACGTGGGACAACCTGATTCCCCTGTGTCTACCCCAGTGCGTAGAACAGTGCTCTGCACATAGTAAGTGCTTAACAAATACCAACATAATTATTATTATTATTATTATAGGAAAAGGGATACAGCCTCAATCTGGCCTGGATGGATGAAGTGGCAGTGATGTCCAAAGTCCTGTCAAACATAGTGCTCCAGCGCTTAGAACAGTGCTTGGCACATAGTAAGTGCTTAACCAATACCGGCATTATTATTATCATTATCTGAGAACGATGTGTAGAGGTTGAAGAAAATGAGTAAGAAATATTTTTGATTTTTAATTCCACAGTCACAGAGAACTGTATAGACTGCTTGCTATTACTACACCCTTGTAGACACCCTGAAGTGAGAATATTTACAAAGCGGTAGTGTTCCAGGGAAGTCCCTGTTTAGACTGTGAGCCCGTCACTGGGCAGGGATTGTCTGTATTTGTTGCCGAATTGTACGTTCCAAATGCTTAGTACAGTGCTCTGCACATAGTAAGCTCTCAATAAATACTATTGAATGAATGGATGAATGGAAGGGACTACACATTCTCAGTTCTTTGTGGAACCAGTTCACTTCACATTTATTAAGCACCACCTTGTATTAGGCACTAGGGAATCAGAGGATTCAGAACACCAAAAATATGACCTCAGCCATTAGGAATAACAATAATTGAGGTATTTGTTATGTGCCTATTAAGTGCCCAGCACTATACTAAGCATCGGGGTAGATATAAGGTAGTCAGGTTGGCTCTACATCATGTCCCATGTAGGGCTCACACTCTGCCTTCCCATTTTACAGATGAGGTAACTGAGGCACAGGGAAATGAAGTGACTTACCCAAGGTCACACAGTGGACAAGTGGCAGAGAGGGGATTAGAACCCAGGTACTTTTGACTCCCAGGCCCGTGCACTATCCACTGGGAGTTACAATCTAGCTATGCAAGTTTACTAGTCAAGCGGGGAGCAATGGGGAATGGGTATTTTCCTACTGTAACCCAGCCCGCACACTTCACTCCTCTAACACCTACCTTTCATTATACCTAAAGCTCATCTATTTTGCTGCCAGCCTCTCATTCACATCCTGCCTCTGGTATGGAACAACCTCCTCTTCACATTTGACAGGCAATATCACCCTCCCCACCTTTAAACCCTATTGAAAGCACATCTCCAAGAGGCTTTCCCTGACTAACCCCCTCATTTCTTCTTCTCTCACTCCTTTCTATGTTGTCCTTGCACTTGGATTTTCACCCTTTATTCACCCCTCCCTGAACCTCACAGCACTTCTGTACCGATCCATAACATTTATGTATGTTAATGTCTGTCTTCCTATTTAGACTCACCGTGGGCAGGAAACGTATCTACCGACTCTTAAATTGTATTTTCCCAAGCACTTAGAACAGTGCTCTGCACACAGTAAATGCTCAATAAATATGATTGAGTGATTGATAAGATAAATGGAAGAGTAGTGATATTAAATGTAGTAACCGATAGAATCCACTAGACTGTCAACACCTTGAGGGTAGGGATCTACCTACTTACTTACTCTCCTCTCCCAAGCTCTTAGTATAGTGCTGTGCAAATACTCTTGATTGGTAAATTCTGGACTAACCAAATATCCCTATTCCATTTCACCCCTCTATTTCAGGAAAAGGTGGACCCTTACTAGGGGTGAGGCATGGTGTAGTGGATAAAGCACAGACCTGGGAGTCAGAAGGTCATGGGTTCTAATCCTGGCTCTGCCATTTAGCCACGGTGTGACCTTGGGCAAGTCACTTCACTTCTCTGTGTCTTGGTTACCTCATCTGTAAAATGGGGATTGAGACTGTGAGTCCCATGTGGACCATGGACTATGTCCAACTAGATTTGCTTGTATCCGCTCCAGCAATTAGTACAGTGTCTGGCACATAGTAAGATCTTAATAAATACCATTATTATTATTATTATTGTTACTACTAGTAATAAAAGAGTCTGGAAATGCAAAAGGCTCTGAACACCTTTCAGAGCTGAACTTGGGTGGCCTATCTTAACCAGTGGGCCTTGATCCAGGCAAGTGTTGATAAGAGGTTTGGAAGGAATAACAAGGAATAACAATTAGTACAGTGTCTGGCACATAGTAAGATCTTAATAAATACCATTATTATTATTATTATTATTGTTACTACTAGTAATAAAAGAGTCTGGAAATGCAAAAGGCTCAGAACACCTTTCAGAGCTGAACTTAGGTGGCCTATCTTAACCAGTGGGCCTTGATCCAGGCAAGTGTTGATAAGAGGTTTGGAAGGAATAACAGAGAGACAAAATAATAATAAAAATGATGGTATTTGTTAAGCGTTTATTATGCGTTAAGCGCTGGGGGGGATACAAGGTGATCAGGTTGTCCCAAGAGGTGCTCACAGTCTTAATCCCCATTTTACAGATGAGGGAACTGAGGCACAGAGAAGTGAAGGCCCACCCAAACGGCTACCTTACTATTACGGGCTCTCGTTATATCCCGGCTAGACTACTGTGTCAGCCTTCTCTCTGACCTCCCTTCCTCCTCTCTCGCCCCGCTCCGGTCTATTCTTCACTCCGCTGCCCGGCTCATCTTCCTGCAGAAACGATCTGGGCATGTCACTCCCCTTCTTAAACAACTCCAGTGGTTGCCTATTGACCTCCGCTCCAAACAAAAACTCCTCACTCTAGGCTTCAAGGCTCTCCATCACCTTGCCCCTTCCTACCTCTCCTCCCTTCTCTCTTTCTACCGCCCACCCCGCACGCTCTGCTCCTCTGCCGCCCACCTCCTCGCCGTCCCTCGGTCTCGCCTATCCCGCCGTCGACCCCTGGGTCACGTCCTCCCGCGGTCCTGGAACGCCCTCCCTCCTCACCTCTGCCAAACTGATTCTCTTTCCCTCTTCAAAACCTTACTTAAAAATCACCTCCTCCTAGAGGCGTTCCCAGACTGAGCTCCTCTTCCCCCTCTACTCCCTCTGCCATCCCCCCTTTACCTCTCCGCAGCTAAAGCCTCATTTTCCCCTTTTCCCTCTGCTCCTCCACCTCTCCCTTCCCATCCCCACAGCACTGTACTCGTCCGCTCAACTGTATATATTTTCGTTACCCTATTTATTTTGTTAATGAATTGTACATCGCCTTGATTCTATTTGCCATTGTTTTTACGAGATGTTCTTCCCCTTGACGCTGTTTAGTGCCATTGTTCTTGTCTGTCCGTCTCCCCCGATTAGACTGTAAGCCCGTCAAACGGCAGGGACTGTCTCTATCTGTTGCCGACTTGTTCATCCCAAGCGCTTAGTACAGTGCTCTGCACATAGTAAGCGCTCAATAAATACTATTGAATGAATGAATGAATGAAGTGACTTGCCCAAAGTCACTCAGCTGATATGTGGTGGAGCTGGGATTAGAACCCATGACCTCTGACTCCCAAGCCCGAGCTCTTTCCACTGACCCACGCTGCTTCTATAAACAGTGCCCCTGGGGACAAGCTTTTCTGGTTCCATTTCTTAACACAAAATTCCCCTCCAAGAAGGTCTACCAAAGATCACAACACCCACCTCCATTGGAAAAAGACAAAAATGGTAAAGGAATGGACATGGGAGTTACTAGGGTTCTGAATGTTCCAGAACTTCCATGATTTTAGTTATAAAATAATTCTTTCCATTTCTGACACTTTAAAAATGTAAACTTCTGGAGATGAATGAGGAGGTATTTTTTTAAATGAGTTTCTGAGTTCATCTCATTTGTTCTAAACATGACCTCTATGACAGGGGCAGGGAAAGCATTTTCAGGGAGCTAAGGTAATGTTGAAAAATAGATTTTCCACTCAGAGATTGTATGTGCTCCCTAAATGCTACCGAAGAAAATATATTTCACTTGTCCTTGTCCACTGAGACCTTGTTTTAAATTTGGAATGATAGTCTACTGAAAAGTTATTTTAGTAACAGTATCATCTTGGATTTTCTTCTGTGAATTTAGAGTTTAAATATCAATCTAGAGAAGCAGCATGGCCTAGTGGAAAGAGCATGGGCCTGGGAGTCAGAGAACATGGATTCTAATCCTGCTTCTGCCAACAGTGCTTTGCACACAGTAAGCACTCAGTAAATACAATCGAAAGAATGAATTGCTTGCTGTGTGACCTCGGGCAACTCACTTCTATGTGCCCCAGTTTCCTCAACTCTAAAATGGGGATTAGATACCTCTCCTCTAGATTGTACGTCCGTTTTGGGCAGAGAATGTGTCAGTTTATTGTTATATGGTACTCTCCCAAACTCTTAGTACAGTGCTCTGCACACAGTAAACACTCAGTAAATATGATTGACTGAGCTATTCTCCCTCCTACTTTAGACTGCGAGGTCCATCTGGGATAGGGACTGTGTCTAACCTGATTAACTTGTGCCTACCCAGGCACTTAGAACAGTGCTTGGCACATAGTAAGCATTTAACCAATAACATAATAATCATCGATCTGGCATTAGCAACTACTAATACTAGAAAAATGTCACTTTTTTAAATCAAATACAAAAATAATGTTCAACTTCTTTTTATGCCAGAGGTGGAGTGTGTATGTATTTTCATTCTGGATTTACATTAAAAATAAACTGGATGAGTAAGGGGGATGTGTAAAGGGATGTGGTCAGAAAGACTAACATGCGTCCTCTATGAAGTAAACATTTGCATTAGAAAAGAACCCTATCCCGGGATTTCCAAGACTCTTCAAAACAAAGAGCAAGGAAAATAACTCCTCAGTGACTCAAAATAGAGCAGCTTCCAAAAAGGCAGAGCAACCCTGAGCCTCAGGCTAAATGGACGACTCTATAGCCTTGAGAAGAGTTTCAGCTTGCCCCAAGACCTTATTCCATCAGCTACCTCAGGATTGTGCCCTAGAATTTTGAGGTTCAGCAGACTTTGGAATATGCTCTGGAGCTGTCTTGAAGTTGGGGTTCTAGCCTGGATGGGCGAATGACCCAACACGTCTGATCTGGTCTTGGGTCCTCCTCAGCCTGGTCAGTCTCGTTCATTCTGGAGTAGAACTGTGGCTTCAGAAAGGTGGGTCCAGATTGACATAACAGACCCCGTAGGCAAGTCAGACTTGTTACTTTGTGGGGTTTTTCTTGGTACTCTTTAGCCCAAAGGGCCTGTTACGGTTGGTTCTATGCTATAGGATTAAATGTAGTTCTCATTCTGATTCTATTTTGAAGTATCCCTCTCTCCCTGAAGGGTTACCATGATCCCAGATGGAGCAAAGACCATCTTTGGGTTGGCTCTTCCATCTCCCCTACACCCATGCTGAGAAACAGTGTGGCCTGATGAATAGGACATGGGCCTGGGAGACTGAAGGAACTGAGTTCTAATCCTGGATCCGCCACTTGTCTGCTTTGTGACCTCGAGCAAGTCACTTCACTTCCTTGGGCCTCAGTTACATCCTCTGTAAAATGGGGATTAAGACTGTAAACCCCATGTGGGATGGGGCCTGGAGCCACCCAGATTAGTACAGTTCTTAGTAAAGTGCTTGGCACATAGTAAGCACTTATGGAATACCACACCCAAATGAATGCAAAGCAGAAGGCTGGATTAATAAAACCAGCAATGTTGGTTAAATTGCATTCCATTTTATGTGGCAATTCATAATGCCATAGTTGCCATCCTGTAATTAAAGCTCTAGACTGTAAGCTCATTTTGGGCAGGGAATTTGTCTCTTTATTGTTATATTGTACTCTCCCAAGTGCCTCGTACAGTGCTCTGGACACAGCATTCAATAAATACTTACTCAAAGCACTTCAGTTCAGGGTACAAACAGTGTGAAGAAAGTTGCATAGTACAGTGTCTCCCACATAGTAAACATGCAATAAATACCATTGAGTATTGGAGTAAACTAATTGGAACATCATTTTCTTTTTTTTTTGTATAAGCTACCGTCAAGCAAAAAATCAGTGAATGGATGTAAATCCTTTTTCCTGTTTTCTGCTTCCATAATTACAAATGATGTCTATCCATGTGATCTGGACTGCAAAACATAGGTTTGGAAAAATATCCACTAGGGATGGAGTGAGCATAAATGGTCCTACTACTTAGTACATCTTGGGTGCCCAGAGCGGATGCATATGTATTCTCTATTTTTAATTCCTTTTCCCATTAATTTATGCATACTACTTTGACACAGCCCCAGAGCAAGCCTTACTAAAATCATATCTCCTTCAAGAGGCCTTCCCCAACTAAGCCCTCATTTCCTCTTCTCCCACTGCCTTCAGTGTCATCCTTGCACTTGTACCCTTTATTCACCCCTTTCTCAGCTCCATAGCACTTATATACATGTCTATAGTTTATATTAATATCTAAGCTCAACGTGGGCAGGGAAAGTGCATACTGACTCTGGGCAAGTGACTTAACTTCTCTGTGCCTCAGTTACCTCATCTATAAAATGGGGATTAAGACTGTGAGCCCCACGTGGGACAACCTGATTCCCCTGTGTCTACACCAGCGCTTAGAACAGTGTTCTGCACATAGTAAGCGCTTAACTAATACCAACATTATTATTACTCTCCCAAGTACTTACTACAGTGCTGTGTAGACAGTAAGGTCTCAAAACGTGTGATTGATTTTGTCTTCCCCATTAGATTGGAAATACTGAAGAACAGGGATCTTGTCTTTTACTTTTGTGTGTGTTTTCTGTGCTCCTTCTTTAGTGCTCTATTTTCTTCAGTCCAATCAATAAATTATTTTGTTGCAGTTACCGGAACCAGACACAGTCACTCTTCTACTTCCCTGCTTCTGTATCTATTTTCAGGGTACTGATGTAATCTCCTGAAGCTTCCTTAGGATTGAAATTCCTTGGAAGACCCCTGAACTGTACTAGGAAATAGCATGGTGTAGTGGATAGAGCATGGGTCTGGGAGCCAGAAGGGCGGGGTTCTAATCCTGGCACACTTGTCCTCTGTGTGGCCTCGGGCAATTCACTTCACTTCTCTGTGCCTCAGTTATCTCAACTGTAAAATGGGGATTAAGGCTGTGAGCCCCATATGGGACAACGACTTTGTCCAACCCGATTTGCTTGTATCTGCCCCAGTGCTTAGTAAAGTGCCTGGCACTTACCCAATACCATAATTATTAATCAATCAATTGGTAATCAATCAATTGAACAATTGTAAGTGGAATTTGGCTTCGAGAGGGCCAACGGAAGAAATGTTAAACGGTGTATCTGAATTTACTTTCTTCCTTGTGGCAAAAGTATTTGTAGCACCCCGCTGACAGGCATGAAAAATTGAATCCATGGCCATCCAGTGACAGCCTGGATCAAACATTCCCTTCATACATGTCAGTCTACCCCCCGATCATCTGTCAAGCGTACTTGCTGTGTGGGTGTCCTGACCTGCCCTAGGAATGTTGCCTCTCTATCCTATTGGGCAGGGATGGTCTCTGTTGCTGAATTGTACATTCCAAGTGCTTAGTACAGTGCTCTGCACATAGTAAGCACTCAATAAATACTAATGAATGAATCAATTGCATTTTTTGAGCACCTTTGTGCGTACTATATGCTCTTTGGAGTACAACAGACCCAAAGAAGTGGTCTCTTCCTCAAAGAGCTAACAATCTGAATGGGGGGAAGACAGGCAGATAAAAGTTGCTTACAAATAGTGACAACAGGAGAAAGAATGGGGATATGCCTGGTAATAGCAGGAATATAGAAAGGGATATAGAATATAGAAATATTCCTGCTATTTATTGCCGAGGGCTATTGTCTCTATGTAACTTGGGAAAGGGTAATTAATTAAGGAAGGTCTCTTTCAGGAAATGGGTTTTGTAGGGAAAGCTGTGATCTGGTCAATTTGGATGGGGAGGAAGTTCTAGAGAGGGGAAGGATAGTGTGAACAAGAGTTTTAAGGTGCAAGCTGAGAGCAAGGTACACGTAAAAGATGAACATGGGAGAGCGAAGATGGAAGTGAGGTGTAGCAGGTTCCAACAGTAATAGTAGTTACTTCACAGAGAAGTGAAGTGCCTGCCCGGTGCTGAGCACAGGGGCAATTTTAAAATAAGTGAATTCTGACACATTAGAAACAGGGCTAACATATAAGGTGGCGAGAGTGGAGAAGTGATGGAAAACCCTTACCCTAAGGGTAAAGGATTTTTGCTTAGTGTGGAGAGAAAAGGATAGCCATTTGAGGTTTTAGTGGGGGAGTGGAAAAAAGTCAAAAGCCGTTATAGGAAGAGGACTTGGGCAGCAGCGTATACTACTGGCTGAAGGGGCTTGCTAGATCCTCATCTCACCTGCCATCTCGGATCATTTTGAGGGGCTTAGGCTAATCATCAGAGTTGTAACCATGAAGCCATGGGAACAAAGTCCTGGCAGAAACCTCATCACACAGGGAGACTTCTTCTTACCCAGTCCCCCCACCATTTGGCATGATAACCATTTATCATGTTGTCATTACCTGCTTGAAATCCAAGTCCAGTGATTCCCTGATCCTTCTCTATCCCTCAGTGTGCAACCCTTTTCTTGACTATAATGCCAGTACTTTGTACATGTTCCTTAATTTACTTGAGTGCTTTTCCAGTCATCCCGAATGCACTTTACGTGTCTGTTCAGGTCACAGTAATGTTTTCAATTCTAATCTCCTAGGGATCAGGGAGATTGTTCTGTTATTTTGTTTTCCTCTTTTTTTAGTGATCCAAGCAGAAGGCACTCAGTAGTTCATTTTGGCAGATGACAGCACCCTTCCCCAACCCAGAGGTTGGATTCCAGTGAGAGCAGAACAGCCCAACCTAGAAGGCGACCACTTCTGGTCACATTTTTCCCAACCTGAAGCCCAGGAGTTGTTCAGGTCAGTCCCAACAGTGGCCAGGTTTTGAATGACTGTTGATTCTGCTTCAGTCAATCAATCAATTTTGTTTATTGTGTGCAGACCACTATACTAAACACTTGGGAGACCACAATATAATGGACACTTTCCCTCTTCCCAATGACCGTACAGTCTGGAGATGAGCTTCATATGGAACTCACAATCTTTCACCACTTTCTTTTGAGATGGGACCAGCGGTGGCTCAGTGGAAAGAGCACGGGCTTGGGAGTCAGCGGTCATGGGTTTGAATCCCGGCTCTGCCACTTGTCAGCTATGTGACTGGGGGCAAGTCACTTAACTTCTCTGTGCCTCACTTACCTCATTTGTAAAATGGGGATTAAGACTGTGAGCCTCATGTGGGGCAATCTGATTACCCTGTATCTACCCCAGTGCTTAGAACAGTGCCCTGCACATAGTAAGCACTTAACAAATACCCTCGATAGATTGACCATTAGGAAGCAAAACTACTCCTCATTTGAGGCCAGCTCCACACTTTGCTGAGTTGATCTGTCAACTAACAGTCTCTGGGGTAGAGGAATCAGCCAAGGCTGCCCAACTATAGCCTCAACTGCCCAGCACAGGGTGGGAAGAGCAAATGATGCATCCAAATCACTTGATTACTATGAAATCAATTTAAAGAAAACACTTAGAATGCTTTCATAGAGTTTTATTTGGAAATTTGGCACATGCCTGCTTGTGGATTTCTTAGTATTCCATCTGATTCTGTTGCTTGACTGTCTTATCATACTAGCTGTTTCTTTGGCAACTGTTTCCCCTCTGAATTGATCTGATCCTGTGAGCATGTGTTGCCGTTGGAGGTTTTGGCTATTTATCTTAAATATTGGTGGCTTAAGCACATTATTAACCAAACCCTAAAATGGCTGGAATCCTTTTAAATGGTAGTGTTCAACTGGACCCACACGCATATGGGCAAGCTCCATTTCACCGCAAAAATCAATGGTCAAGATTGACTGTACATCAAATTTAATATGAAAATATGCCTTTCCATGGGAATGTGTGTTATAAATCTCACACATGTGCCCGTAAGAAATGAGTGGCAAGAGGGTTCAAAAACTGAGGTAGGTTATTGCAGCCTTAAAGGCTGATTAAGCAGAACACTCTCATTTGAGCTTTTTCTTGCCTTTCTGTTTCTTAAAGATCCAATAAGTAAAATGAAAAGAAGTTATAAGATAACAGTACATTGAGGATACAAATGAGCCCTTTCAGGTCAATAGAAATAAAATCCTGATAGCCCATTCTTTCAAAAAAATGCTTTCTATTTCACTAAGACTACCCAAATATTTCTAAAAGATCAGGGGCTAATAGAAATCCCAAGTTGAACAGAGGGAACAGTTTAACAGAGACTCGTGAAAATGATTTAGGTTTTATGAGGAATTAAGTTACAGTTTTTGACTCTGGGTCGTTAAACCTCGCAATTCAGCCAAAAATGTATTTGAGATTTAACATTCTCTTTTGTAAAAACATCATTAAAATGACGTACCATAGTCACCACTTGGATAATGTGAAACCCACTTTAAATTAGGGGCCCCCTTTTGGGGGAATCGAGGTTAACAGTTCTGTGACCTAAAATCGGGGCCCAGCGACTTATAAGGAGAGAGCTTTTTAGGTTTGTTGTGGCTTTCATGGAGGAGTTTTGTGAACCGGTGGAAAACAGCTTTTGCTAGATTTGATGCCAACAACTGAATTTAACACAGTACTATCTTTAGGCCAAAGATAATCTCTAGTACATATGGTCCAACCTGTAATTCTGGTGAAGCCTATAGCCACTCAGAAGAGGTACAGGATTTCTTCATATTTCAAACTTAAACCCTGTATTCTGGATCAAATGAATATTCAGCTTTGGGACTGAAAGCCAGAGAAAAACCTCAAGCAGCAGGCTTTCTCAGTCCTCTTTAGACCTGGCCTAAGCTACACTCCTACTTTCTCTCCTTTTTAGTAGTAATAATAATAATGGTATTTAAGTGCTTACTATATGCCAAGCACTGGACTAAGCCCGGAGGTAAATACTAGATAATCAGGTTGGACACAGTCCCTGTCCCATATGGGGCTCACAGTCTAAGAAAGTAGGTATTGAATCCCCATATAACAGATGAGGAAACTGAGACACAGAGAAATTATTTGCCTAAAGTCAAACAGCAGGCTGTGGAGGAGCCAGAATTAGAACCCAGGTCCTCTGACTTCCAGGTGGCACTCTTTCCAGTAGGCCATGGTTTCAGTAGCCTCAAAAGTGGAGCCAGGCCCAGGTCTGGGGGCATTAAGGCTCTCCTTACCAGGCTTGTGAATCCTGTTGAATAACTGGCAGATTTCAATACTCGTCAGATGATTAGAGCAGAGGATGTCCAGAAGGTGAACCTCAGGAAGGAGATTAAGGGAAGGGAGTATCCCATGAGGAAGTGGGTGTGTGGAGCAGAAGAAGATGGGGGAAAGTTTTTCTGAAGAAGAGAAAGTGGCCATTACTAAACTGCAGCTTTAGGCTTCTAGTACTCTTAGATTGAAAAGGGCACAGCTAAGCTCTAAAAATGTATCAAGTTTTCTAACAATAGTATTGGAGTAAGAGTATTTATTAAGCACTTTCTGTGTGAAGAGCACTGTTATACACTAGCTAACAATATCTTAAAATACTTTGATTCCAGAACCCATGTTTCGCACTGTGTGTTTAGAATGAGAATACATTACTCATGTTTATCCCATGCTGGAAAACCAAAGAACACCTCGATCAGGACTTCTAATTAATGTCTGAGGTATCAACCTGCACACCACTGTGTAAACGTGGCTCAGTTAAGATTAAATTTGAGGTCTCTTTTTGAATGATGCCTCCTAGCCACTTAAAAAGTTGTAGTAGAAAACTGATTAAACTGTGACACAGTTGTCACAGTGTTAGATAGACTGTAATAGGTCTTGTCTATCTCGCCACTGGCCTCTCGCCCACCACCTAACTCAGGTCTGGAACACCATCCCTTCTCATATCTTCTCATATCTCATATCTTCTCATATCTCCTCCCCTTCAAAGCCTTGTGAAGGCACATCTCCTCCAAGAGGCCTTCCCTGACTAACCTCTTTTCCTTTCCCTTCTGTGGCTCCCGGCATCCCCACAGCAGTTATGTACATATCTGTAATTTGTTTATTTCAATTAACGTCTGTATCTTCCTCTAGGCTGTAAATACCCTGTGGGCAGGGAATTTGTTTCATTGTTATATTGTACTCTCCCAAGTGCTTAGTACATTGCTCTGCACACAGTAAGCGCTCAATAAATATGCCCGACTGACAACTTGCCAGGGAAAAGATGTAATACAGAGTTTTTTGTTTCAAACAATCTTAATTTTCCTGATGCTGAGCACCCACATTGTTCTAGGTACCTCCTAAGAAAAACACATATAAATAAAACCCACTTTAAAAAGATTGCATAAAAGTGAATAGGAAGTTAAAAATCCATCATGAAGGCATATGACAAACTAGATCAAATGAAAGTGCTTTAAATTTCTCCCTCTAAAATACTAAACTCTGTCACAACTAAAACTTCAATTTGCAGGATTCTCAAGGTCCACAATTGAAAAAAAAAAAAGGAAAAAGCAGTAATTTCTTCTGATCTAACAACCCTACCACAGAAAATCTACATATTCACTAATCACCACCCTATTTTTGTGTTTAATGAGGGTGAGATGGGAAAAACAGTAATGGGCCTGAAGACATGTAGTTAGTGCTTCTTTGCTGGCTTGGCCCAGAAGTATCAGAGCACAAAAGACATTTAAGAGCCACATGCTTAACTCCTACAATGCAAATAGTTTGATCTGGAATTGAGTCACTGTAATAGCTCTGCTTGAAGGAAGGAAGAAACAGACGCACAAAACCATATATATTTCATTTAACTAGCATAAACTTGCTTCCGGTCTTCATACAGATTCAAAAAAATATTTTCTAAGAATAGGTTAGTGAAACGGAATAGAAGCAGCATGGCCCCCTGGAAAGAACAAGGGACTGAGAGTCAGAGGACCTGGGTTCTAAATACAGCTCCATCTCTTTTCTGCTGTGTGACCTTGGGCAAGTCACTTAACTCCTCTGTGCCTCAGCTACTTCATCTGTAAAATGGGGATTAAGACCGTAGGCACCATGTGCTACGTAGCCCGTAGGCTTTAAGAGAAGCAGCGTGGCTCAGTGGAAAGAGCACGGGCTTTGGAGTCAGGGCTCATGAGTTCGAATCCCAGCTCTGCCACTTGTCGGCTGTGTGACTGTGGGCAAGTCACTTCACTTCTCTGTGCCTCAGTTCCCTCATCTGTAAAATGGGGATTAAGACTGTGAGCCCCACGGGGGACAACCTGATTCCCCTATGTCTACCCCAGTGCTTAGAACAGTGCTCGGCACATAGTAAGCGCTTAACAAATACCAACATTATTATTATTATTATTATGTGGGACATGGACTGTGTCCAACCCGATTAGCTTGTACCTACCCCAGTGCTTATTACAGTACCTGGCCCATAGTAAGTACTTAAATACCATAAAAGAGGTTAATTTTTGTGCTTTGCTTGTTTTGGGGGGTGAAGAGGAAAAATTCTTTAAATTTGTATTTAGATACAAGCTCTATGAGACTCTGAGTTGCATCTTCGCTATTAGAGTATTTATTGAGCCCTTATTGTGTGCAGAGCACCGTACTAAATGTTTGGAAGTGTACAAAAGAGGACAAAGACATCCCTAAAAAAATCCCTCAAGAGTCCATATGGCTTGGTACAAAAACTCTGAAGTTCTTTAAGTGTGACAATGCTCTGCACATAGTAAACACTCAATAAATACCACTGATTGATTTACCCATCATTAATGGCCTCTATGTCAATCACCTTGGAGAAATGTTGGCTTATATTAGTTAATTTCATATTGAAATATTTTGCTACAAGAAGACAAATCTTTTTTTCTTCCTCTCCTGGTTCTGTTTCAAATAATGTGAGTGAAGTCTTTGTAAAGCAAGTGTAACAGTATCTCAATGTCTTTCATTAATCACCTTTCATGTCTCTAATGTTTTGGAATAAGTAGTATTCATTGAGTGCCCACTTGGGGCAATACACTGTACTAGGCGTTTGGGAAGTAAAAATCAAATAAGTGATATGTTCCCTGCCCACAGGGTCCTTACATTTTAATGAGAGAGATGGAGACAAAAATGGTTACAGAGTAATCAAATAAATAATTGAATATACAACTATATAACTATGTTTACATTAGGGATAAGGATGAGGAAAAATAAGTTCCTAGTGTTAGAGATGGCTGATGGGTTTTTATGAGGTAAGGGTGCTAGGAATTAACCAGGTAAGGCTTTTGTTGTATGAGGTGGCAATTTAGGAGTGTTTTGAATGCGGGGATGGCTGTGCCTTGTCAGATTTGGGAAGGGAGGGAGTTTCAAGCTGGGGGAACCGTGTGAGTGAGAGAATGGAAGCAGGAAAAGTGAAAGTAGGATAGAGTTAAAAGGTTAACTTGAGAGAACAAGAGCAGTATAGTCTAGTGGATAGAGATTGCGGTACTATTGCCTGAGAGGGGAAAATTAGGAGGAGTGGAAAAGATGAGAAGTTCTGCCTCAGATATACTGAATTTGAGTTTCTTGCAGGATATCAAAGTAGAAGTGTCCTGGAAGGAAGAGGAGGTATGGAATTGCAGGTCAGATGAGAGGTCAGGGCTAGAGAGAGCCGGATTTGGGAGTCATTCGCATGGAAGTGGTAGCTGAAGCCATATGAGCAGATGAGCTCCCTGAGAGAGAGTAATCAATTGTGTATTTAAGAGTACTTACCTGTGAAGAGCATTTTACTAAGCGCTTGGGAGAGTGCAATATAACAGAGTTGGTAGACAGATTCCCCGCCTATAAGGAACTCAGGAGTAGAGTGAGAAGACTAGAGAACTCAAAAGAACACCCACAGTAAGTGGATGGGTGGCACAGGTGGAGTTAGCAAAGCAAACTGAGAAATGCTTAGTGCAGTGCTCTGCACACAGTAAGCGTGCAGTAAATATGAATGAATAAATGAAGGAGGAGTCAGAGAGGTAAGGGTAGAAACAGATTGGCATCATCTCAGCAAAATTGAGACTTGATAGGACTTTGAGTAGGAGGAGGGAGCGGTTCACAGTGTCAAAAGCAGCGGAGAGGTGACTATTAAGAATGTGGCATGCATTTAGGCTTTTTTAAACTGGCATGTTGAATTTAACACTTTTTTTTTGTCTCATTTTAACTTTTTAAGGGCTATCTTTTAGCTCATATCTTACACAATGTGTGGAGATTTTGCTTGCCTCATGTATCTAAAGAATATTACTTGTTCATTAAGCTTTTTTTAAAAAAGAAATGAGTATTCCCCTGCCACCCTACACCTAGGATAAGTAGCAGTACTTAGCAGTAGGCTACCAGGGTTTGACTAAAAATAAAGTCCAGGGAGGTGGGAGGAGATAAAATCACGGAAAATACCAGTAAAGGAAAAATAAGGAAAGGGGACAGATTATGCTAAGTCCCTTGAGGGCAGGGAGAGTGTCTACTGACTCTATTGTATTCTCTCAAGTGCTGAATACAATGCTCTTCAAATCATAAGTGCACAAATACTACTGATCAATTGATACACTAAATATTTTATATGTAACTGCAGTGTTCTGTTATTTGTATTTTTACCCTGACTCCCCACTACACTGTAACCTTTCCATGGGCAGGGAACATATCTTTATTAAAATTCCCCTTAATATTGCATAGAGATTTCTTCTCAGATTCATTCCTAGGGGCAGATTTGGTTGCAGAAAACAAAACACCTTAAACACCTGCAGCTTCAGTGTTTTGCTTCAGCCTGCTATCCAGCTGTCTTTCTCGCTTTTCAGCTTAGGCTTTAAAAACATTTTCTGGGTGAGCCCAGGAGATCCCAGCAGACCCAACACCATGGCTCATATGGAATGTATTTAGAGAAGGAAAAAAAAAGTCTTGAACGGAGCGGGTATGTTATTTTGAACTGGTTTTATACTTGGTGTGTACATAACATGGCTGGAATTTCAGAACTGGCTTTTGTTTGCATTCATCGTGAAACATGTGTTATATGAGCTGCTGCTCCAGCTACCAAAGCAGCTGCTATTGTTGCTGAGAAGCAATCTCAATGGTTTCTTTTTTCTCTGGTAGTTTTAGCTGACAAATAAGACTCAGAATCTGATGGTAAAATGAACACTTCTGACTTTAGCACCTTTTTTTTTTAATGATGTTCCTTAAGCACTTACTATGTGCCAGGCACTGTTCTAAGCACTGGAATAGACACAAGTCAATCATCTTGGACAGAGTCCATATCCCACACGGGGCTCACATTCTTAACCCCCATTTTACAGGTGAGGTAACTACAGAACAGAGGAGTAAAATGACTTGCCCAAGGTCATACAGCAGACAAGTGGCAGAGCTGGGATTAAAACCCAGGTCTTGCTGATCTCAGACTTGTGCTCCATCCACCTGGCCACGCTGCTTCCCACCTTTCAAGCTATCCTTAAAGTAGGAACATACTTTCTTAATGAAAAGGCACTAGCAGCAAAGAAGAATATTCTTGAAAACATTAAATCAATTTTTTCATTATTTTTTTTTGTTGACTATTAGAACTTCTTATCCATTTCTTCAATCCACATTCTTCTCTTTCTTAAAGACCCTGTATACTTGTATGTAGCTCTGTTGTTTTGGGGGTTTGTTTTTTTTTTTTTGCAAATAGCAGGTATGGGGCAGCTATATTCCATGTGCCATTCAGTACAAGAGCTAATTCATAACTCTGTAATTGTGTGGCCTTCTAAATGCATTGCATGAAAATGGCCCTGTTGCAGAAGATCTATCTGAGAGCTGCTAACACATTTAGGGTAACAGAGGCTGGGAATTAAAAAAAGACACCACTAATGGGTTCACAAGATGCACACGAAATAATAGTCCCTTGATGTCTTGTCATGCTTAATGCTTGCATCACCTGGCACTGTTACATCTTTTACTTATTTGTCTCTAATTTCTCATGAACCTTTTGCTTGAAGGGAACCACTTCTTTCTCTAACAAGAAAGAGTCTAAAGTTACTGATGAAATTTTAGACTTTTCCATGGTCTTAGAAATACCATTATGTGGTGAGGTCATCTAATTAGTATACTCTCGGCAAAATTGGGTGTGCAACTAGATGTGATTTTTACACCTAAAGATCTTCCGTTTTTATGGTGGGCAGGGCATCTCACCGTTTATTGTTGTACTGTACTTTCCAAAGTGCTTAGAACAGTGCTCTGCGCACAGTAAGTGCTCAATAAATTCGACTGAATGAATGAATGCAATCAGATGTTGCATTTTACTTTGGAAGACTGTACAACAAAATGAGAGACAAAATATTCACAGGAAAAAAGATGAAATATGATTATTGCAGACTTTCATTTTATAATCATCCTATAAGTTCCGTGTTTATCAAGTCCATTGCATGGTATTTTCCCAAGCACTTAATATAGTGCTCTATACCCAGTAAGTGCTCAATAAATGTAGTAGAGTGCCTGGAAAACAGTAAGCACTGAATACACAGGCAATGCATTTATGTGACTGAAGATATTCTGGAAAACTATTTTTTTTAATGAAAATTTCACTAGGTATAAAATCCCATGAAATATAATGATGATACATTCTTACTGGACAGAGAACTTGCTGACTGGAAACAGAATTTCCAATAGCCAAGTCTTGAGTCCACCAAACCAATAACTGATTGATATCTGTTGCCGCATATTTTATGAAATGCAATATTGGGAGATGATGAGAAGCAGTGTGGCTTAGTGGAAAGAACATGGGCTTGGGAGTCAGTGGTCGTGGGTTCGAATACCTGTTCTATCACTTGTCAGCTGTGTGACTTTGGGTAAGTCATTTCACTTCTCTGTGCCTCAGTTACCTTATCTGTAAAATGGGGACTAAGACTGTGAGCCCCATGTGGGACAACCTGATAACCTTCTATCTTCCCCAGTGCTTAGAACAGTGCTAGTACGTAGTAAGTGCTTAACAAATACCATTATTATGATTATGGTCCTGAATTCAAAGCCATAAAAACTCTGAGAAACCTACACTTTCTTTATTATGGTAGGTATCTGACATTTCTTCTCTTATATTTCTTCTTCCTATAGTGAAACAATATGGCCCAGTGGAAAGAGCATGGGCCTGGGATTTAGAGGCCCTGAGTTCTCATTCATTCATTCATTCATTCATTCATTCATTCATTCATTCATTCATTCATTCATCCAATCGTATTTATTAATAATAATAATAATAATGTTGGTATTTGTTAAGCGCTTACTATGTGCCGAGCACTGTTCTAAGCGCTGGGGTAGACACAGGGGAATCAGGTTGTCCCACGTGAGGCTCACAGTCTTCATCCCCATTTTACAGATGAGATAACTGAGGCACCGAGAAGTTAAGTGACTTGCCCAAAGTCACACAGCTGACAAATGGCCGAGCTGGGATTTGAACCCATGACCTCTGACTCCAAAGCCCGTGCTCTTTCCACTGAGCCACGCTGCTTCTCTAATAATGTTGGTATTTGTTAAGCGCTTACTATGTGCCGAGCACTGTTCTAAGCGCTGGGGTAGACATAGGGGAATCAGGTTGTCCCACGTGGGGCTCACAGTCTTAATCCCCATTTTACAGATGAGGGAACTGAGGCACAGAGAAGTTAACTGACTTGCCCACAGTCACACAGCTGACAAGTGGCAGAGCTGGGATTCGAACTCATGAGCCCTGACTCCAAAGCCCGTGCTCTTTCCACTGAGCCACGCTGCTTCTCCATTTATTGAGTGCTTACTGTGTGCAGAGCACTGTACTAAGCACCTGGGAGAGTACAATATAACAATAAATAGTCACATTCCCTGCCCACAATGAGCTAACAGTCTAGAGGGGCCTGGGGAGACAGACATTAATTCAAATAAATAAAATTACAGATGTGTACGTATATGCTGTGGGGTTGGAAGGGGGGAAGAGCAAAAGCTGCAAGTCAGGGTGATGCAAAGGGAGTGGGAGGTGAGGAAAGGTGGGGCTTAGTCTGGGAAGGCCTCTTGGAGGAGATGTGAATTTAATAATACTTTGAGGGGGGAGAGTAATTGTCTCAGCTCTGCCACTTGTCTGCTGTATGTCCTTGGGTAGGTCACTGCTCTGTGCCTCAGTTTCCTCCTCTGTAAAAGGGGGATTAAATAATGTTGGTATTTGTTAAGCGCTTACTATGTGCAGAGCACTGTTCTAAGTGCTGAGGGAGATACAGAATAATCAGGTTGTCCCACGTGGGGTTCACAGTCTTCATCCCCATTTTCCAGATGAGGTAACTGAGGCACAGAGAAGTGAAGTGACTTGCCCACAGTCACACAGCTGACAAGTGGCAGAGCCGGGATTCGAACCTATACCTGTTCTTCCCTTGGTTAGACTGTGAGCTCCACGTGTGATGGAGACCATGCCTGAGCTGATTATCTTGTTTCTACTCCAGTGCTTAGTAGAGCATTTGGCATACAGGAAGCATTTAACAAATATTGTTATTATTATTATTACATTTCATAGTAAATTGCATATTCACCTATTTTGTAGGCATTATAGTGATAGGTGAAATTTACTCCATAAAGACAGTCCTCAAGTATATGACACAACTGGTTCTCAAACCCTGAGTTTTAATTTAAAACATTCAATCATTTTTATTGAGCGCTTTCTGTGTTCAGAGCTCTGTACCAAGTGCTTAGGAGAGTACAAAATAACAGAATTGGTAGTTTCAGTTTACAGGCTAGAGCTTACATTGTAGTCGGAACCAATTTTCTCAGAAGAATGACGTTATGAATGAGGAATTATTTCCTGAATTACAAGGTTCGATGTTCCCTATTGAAATGTGAATTCAATCAATTTTTTAAAATCAAGTAATGAATGGTACTTATGGAGTGCTTACTGGTGCAGAGCTGTGTACTAAGCACTTAGAGTACAATAAAACATTAATGTATTTATATAGAGTCAGAAGGATTCTAAATAGGGTAGCCACCTTTTATATTGTCAGAAATATTGGTTCTCCCTGGTGATTCTCCCTGGGTATTCCTTTCTCTACCTCCTGGTTTCTCACACTCCATTCCTCCAACTACTTTTATTTCTCTCTCCCACTTTCTCCACTCCTTGCAGCTCTTTTCATTCTTTCCCCATGGCTCACAATCAACCCTTCCCCATTGCCTCCACCCCCAGATTAGTACCATAAAGGAGCCTACTGATGAACGCTTGGAACCAATGGAAGATAAAGCTGAAACAGCGTGTAAATTTGGAACCACTGTAAGCATCATTTGTCTTCTCTCTCAGACTTCCTATAGTGGATATGCTTATACACAGGCAAGCTGTACTGATTGTCCATCCCTTGATGAGTAAAGACTACAGGACTGATTTTATTTCTTTAAATATCTCCGATTCCCTTCTGTGTTGTCCTGATTTGCTCCCTTTTCTCTTCCCCCCTTCCTAGTCCCAAAGCACCCATGTACATATCTGTCATTTTATTTATCCCTTTGCTCTTTCCCCATTCCAGCCCCAAAGCACTTATGTACATTTCTGTAATTTTATTTAGTTATATTGATGTCTGTCTCCCCTCTTCTAGACTGTGAACTCGTTGTGAGCAGGGAATGTCATCGTTTATTGTTGTATTGTACTCCCTCAAGCGCTCTGCACAGATTACGTGCTCGATACATTTGATTGAATGAATGAATGATTTCTACTTAGTGAATGAAGCCTAAAGGATATTGATTATTTTTACTCACCTCTATTCTATCTAGGAATTAGGCAAATGTGCCTCTGAGAATGTTTCTTGAAGACTTTGGATTTATATGATAAAAATACAACAATACTCATTGTGAGCCCTCTATAGGCCAGAGACTGTTTTATTTCATATTTAATGAATTCTTCCCCAGGACATAGTACCGTAGTTTGCATGTCGTAGGCTCTCAGTCAGTACTACAGGATGAATGAACAATAACATCTAAATGCCCTCTTCCTGAATGGTAAGATTTCCCATGTTATCAGCAAAGTGTGAAAATTAAAATCTGTGATGTCTCGCTTGCCTCCTCCAAAGGTCTATGTTACCATCATATTCCTATGGTAACATTAGCATCAAACAATACAAAATATTGTAATATTTAACATTTCATTGAGTACTTACTATGTGCAAAGCACTGTATTGAGTACTTGAGAGTACAATATAACTGAGTTGGTATACACGTTCCTTGCCCACAACAAGTTCAACTACCATTTAATAAGAATGATTTGCCTCTCCATCCCACCCCCGACCGATGCATAACTCTAAGGTCTCGGTCGTTTGCTGTCCCTAAGCCAGCCCCATCCACATTCCCAGTGCTCAAGCTCTAAGTCAGAAATGGGAATTCTGGAGATGTTCAGAGCTCTTCTATGTCTACCAAAACTTTCAGGCCATGTTTCCCCTTTCCTCAAGAAACTCCAATAGTTGCCCACGCACCTTTGCATCAACCAAACACTCACCTTTGGCTTTAAAGCATTCAGTCACCTTGCCCCCTCCTACCTCATTTGCTATTCTCCTACTACAACCCAGCCCACTTACTTCACTCTTCTAATGCCAAATTATTCACTGCACCTCGATCTTGTCTGGCCTGCTGCTGACCTCTTGCCCACATCCTGCCTCTGGCCTGGAACACCCTCCCTTTTCATAGCCAACAATCACTCTCCCCACCTTCAAAGGCTTACTGAAGGCAGATCTTCTCCAAGAGGCCTTGCTTGACTAAGCCCTCATTTCCTTATTTCCCACTTCCTTCTGCATTTCTCTGACTTGCTCACTTTACTCACTAGCACCCCCCTCAGAACCACAGCAATTATGTATATATCCATAATTTATATGTTTATTTTAATGTCTGTCTTCCCCTCTGGACTGTAAACTTGTTGCGGGAAGGGAACGTGTCTGTTATATTATGGTGGTGTACTCTTGCAAGCACTTTAGTATAGTGCTCTGCACACAGTAAGTGCTCGCTCAATAAATATGACTGATTGATTGATTACTACTTACTAGTAACCATGTGAGCTCTATAATGAAAGCACTTGGCATTTTGAAATGGGAAACTGAGGTGCCAGGCTGATCTAAGGAAGCCAATAGACTTTAGCTTTTATAATTCATACTGGTCTATGATGTGTCATACTTGGAACTCTGTTGGGAAATCCTATTCTTTTCAGCCTAGGGGACTCGGGCTGCACACAGGATTTTTGTTCAGGATCAATGCAAATCCATTCTTGCAGTTCAACTTACACTTCCCTGCCTGGAAAATGGAGAGATGATGCCACCTTCTGGACAAAGGTTATTAATTTTTTAAACTCATTTTTTGTGGAATTTATCAGAAATATTCCAAAAGTGCTTTTTTAAGCTACTGAAATTTTAAAATCCTATCTATACCAAAATATTCTTAAAGCTTCTGGCATTGTTTTAAATTTATGGTAATTTTCCTTTGCTTCTCTGTAATACAGAATATCACTTAAATGGATATGACCTGAGATCTGTTCATTCCTTTGCCCCCAAAAACTCATATGGCCTCTCAGGGATGTTATTTTGATCCGAGGCTCTTGACCCACGGGTTGCCACCTCTGAACTATCAGGTGGGAAGGTTACTAAAGTGACAGGTAATGTTTTCCTCATTCCCAACTTTGGCTCTTGAGCAGGGGTCCCTCAGAGGCGCGACCCTATGAGGACAATGGCATTAGCTTTGCCCTCAAAACTTTTGGGGAGGAGATGAATAGCTGATAACTGAAACCAAGGGGGAAACCGAAGTGGCAAGTCTATTCCTTGCCTTCTTTTAGCAGGATTTAGGCTTGCTCACCCAGAGGACTTGTTGGGTTCCCATCATCCTCACCACTCCTTTCATTCATTCATCCATTCAATAGTATTTATTGAGCGCTTACTATGTGCAGAGCACTGTACTAAGCACTTGGAATGTACAAATCGGTAACAGATAGAAACAGTCCCTGCCCTTTGATGGGCTTACAGTCTAATCGGGGGAGACGGACAGACAAGAACAATAGCAATAAATAGAATCAAGGGGATGAACATTTCATTAAAACCATAGCAAATAAATAGAATCAAGGTGATGTACATCTCATTAACAAAATAAATAGGGTAATGAAAATATATACAGTTGAGTGGACGAGTACAGTGCTGAGGGGATGGGACGGGAGAGGGGGAGGAGCAGAGGGAAAGGGGGGAGAAGAGGGTTTATCTGTGGAGAGGTGAAGGTGGGGGGTGGTAGAGGGAGCAGAGGGAGAAGGGGAGCTCAGTCTGGGAAGGCCTCTTGGAGGAGTTGAGCTCTAAGTAGGGTTTTGAAATGGGGAAGAGAATTAGTTTGGCGGAGGTGAGGAGGGAGGGCATTCCAGGACCGCGGGAGGACGTGGCCCAGGGCTCGACGGCGGGATAGGCGAGAACGGGGGATGGTGAGGAGGTCCTGCCCACCCTCTATGGGAGGAATCAGTCCCCTTTTCCAAAGGTGAGCTGCCTGCCCAACTGCTGTCAATGTTACCAAGAACCAATTGCATTGAAGAGAGCCAGACAAGGCCAGTCATCGAGGAGGACACACAGGTGCCACACACACTGATTGCAGTCCACGGGCCTTGAAGAAGAGGGAGGCTTGGGCCTGACACACACCAGAGCAAGAGCAGCCCAGCAGTGGTGCAGAAGGAGGAGGGTGAGTGAGAGCTGCTTAACTGTGAAATGTCTCTATCGCTCCTGCTGCTGGCTCACTACAGGACCACTGGCATATGATGCAACTGGATAAGGAGCTGGCAAACCTGGAGGGAATTTTGCAGTTCCTTCTCTTCCCCAGGGAGGGACTGAAGTAATCAATTCCAAGCAGTTGCACCCTCCCCTTTTCAAAGAAGCCCTAGTTGATTGGTTTTAGATATAAAGGTTCTTCCCCACTGAGCTAGTGCCCTTTCATATCCCCCTCCTCTCTCGAGTCCCCAGGCCTCCGTGGCTTAGTGGAAAAAGCCCGGGCTTGGGAGTCAGAGGTCATAGGTTCTAATCCTGGCTCTGCTGCTTGTCAGCTGTGTGACCTTGGGCAAGTCACTTAACTTCCCTGGGCCTCAGTTACCTCATCTGTAAAATGGGGATGAAGACTGTGAGCCCTATGTGGGACAACTTGATTACCTTGTATCTACCCCAGTGCTTGGCACATAGTAAGCACTTACCAAATACCAACATTATTATTTTTAGGATTAGAAATCTCTTCCCTCCAGGTGAATTTCAACAAAGCTGTCAACTGTAATAATGACAGTAGTTACTGTTCTTGCACTTACTAGAAGCCAAGCACTGGTTTAAGCCCTGGGGTAGGTACAAAATAGTCAGGTTGGACACGATCCCTGTTCCGCATGGAGCTCACAGTCCAAGAAGGAGGGACAACAGGTATTTTACAAATCGGTAAACTCAGGTACAGGAAAGTTAGGTGAGTTACCCAAGATTACACAGCAGACAAGTGGTAGAACTGGCATTAGAACCCAGGTCTTATGACTCCCACCCTTCATCCTTCTCTACCTGTTTTGCATATTTACATGGGAATAAATAAGGTTGAGAATTTCATAAGCTTCCCCTGGTGCATGCTAGAGTCTTGCAGAAAGAAAAAAGCTCAGTACAGCAAACATTTGTGGGTTTATCTTTTTCATGTTGTCTTATTCACTGTCTATAAATGATAACTTCTCTCACTTTTAACTAGTGTACAGTTTCTAGTTTATATCTACACAAGTCATCATCCAATTCTAAATTCCTTGATGGATAATATCATGTAAATTGCTTCTTTTGTAAGTTTCTCAAGTGCCCAATAATAATGATGATGTTTGTGGTATTTGTTAAGAGCTTACTGAGGGCCAAGCACTATGCTGAATGCTGAAATAAATACAATCAAATTAGACTGCATTTCATTGAGTACACTGGCACACTGAGTCTCAGGGGAGGGACCATGAGTATTTAATCCCCATTTTACATATGAGGCATGAGGATGGTAAGTGATTTGCCCAAGGTCACATGGGAAGCAAGGGAGGAATGGAATTAAGACCCAGGTCTCCTTTGCTCTTTCCACCAGGCCAGGCCAGTCTAGAAGAGTGTTCTGACCATAGAAGGTATGCAATAATTAATACTGTTGATGCTGAAATTGTTTTGTACTAGCTGTCCTGTTGCTCCACCATTTGCCTGTTCATGCCCATAGGCAAGTTACTTAACATCTCTGTGCCTCAGTTTCATCACTTGTAATATTGAAACTAAATACCTATTCTCTCTCCCACTTAGACTGCAAGCCCATTGTGGGCAGGTCCGACCTGATTATCTTGTACCTACCTTAAGGGTACAAGTAGTACAGTGATTTGCAAATGATAAGCACTTAAATACAACAATTGTTATAATTATATTGTCATTATGGTAATTAGTTGGCCTTTGCACTTGGGTTTGCAACAATTTTTGACACTCTCCCTCAGCCCCACAGCCCTTATGTATCTATGTGTAATTTTGCTTGTTATGGGCAGGGAACATGTCTACCAACTTTATGTTGTACTCTACCAAGGGCTGCACAGGACTCTGCACCCAGTAAGCACTCAATAAATATGACCGATTGATTGATATGATGATATGATTATGTTCTTCCCCTTCACTCTATTTACTGCCATTGTTCTTGTCTGTCTGTCTCCCCCAATTAGACTGTAAGCCCGTCAAACGGCAGGGACTGTCTCTATCTGTTGCCGACTTGTTCATTCCAAGCGCTTAGTACAGTGCTCTGCACATAGTAAGCGCTCAATAAATACTACTGAATGAATGAACGAATGAATGATAGAAAAAATGGATGTACCCAGGCACATGGCATCAGTCTAGGTGTGTGAATCAGAAAATGAGGCTTCCTTATTCGCAGGTTTGTCAAGAATGTAATTGTCACAGGCTAAGAGTACTGACTGTACATTCATAAATACAAAAGGGTTACACAGGGATAGAGGGAGTCTCGTACTTAAGAGGGTCATCCATCTGAAGTATTTGTCTGAAGCACATATTTGAGAAAATGAAAATTTCCATCAAATTTCCCTTAGAACAATCCAACTAGAAAACTGAGAGGCTGATTCTTTGAGCCTGTCTCTTGAGGCTCTGTAACAAAGAATTAGTTGAAGACAAGGAAGTACTGGGTTTAGTACAAAAACCCTACCTGATAGTTTAAAAAGGATATCATGCTAAGTAATTCAACTTTCTGAAACTGTGTGATTAGATTTTACCCAAGTTTTAGAGAGCAAATGACCAGATGCTGAGAACGCCAATCTCAGATGTAGAGAACACAGTTAGGATTTTGGCAGTTGTTCTGAGTTTGATGGGGTAAACGTGACCCTGGTGGTTAAGCTTTACAATGGTCCTCTTCTTAAGTTAATTGGAACAAAGATGACACTGTTCTCATTTTAGATACCAAGTTTGTTCCTAGCTGGTGTTGACACTCAGTTTACTGGACTATGCTGTTGTCAGAATGATATCTCTTGCAGGGTCACGGACCAGATCTCAGAATAAATGAAGATTCATGACTCTGAATAAACTGTATGATGTCCCAGCTGATGACTGAATAGTCTTTGCAATGGTTGCATGGCCACTGAAAAAATAATCTCAATTATTCTCTGCCATCTCTGCTTAGCTTTTCTATTGTTTAGTCTTCTGTTTCATCTTACAAATTCATCATAATAATAATATGAACGCATGCCATTTAATAAGCTAATCCACAGAATGGAAAAGCACTTTGAAACATATGTGCTCAACACTTCATTTGGAGAAATCCAATTTAAGATTAGGCCCTTGTGCCATAAGAGGACAAGACTATATTGTCACATAAAGACATCAGCAATCTGAATGGAAGAACATTACTAAACTCTGCAAGGTTGCTTTGTTACTTTGCAGGCACTCAACGTTATGTGCTCTCCTAGGGTAGGTGTGTTGGTATTTGTTAAGCGCTTACTATGTGCCGAGCACTGTTCTAAGCGCTGGGGTAGACATAGGGGAATCAGGTTGTCCCACGTGGGGCTCACAGTCTTAATCCCCATTTTACAGATGAGGGAACTGAGGCACAGAGAAGTTAAGTGACTTGCCCACAGTCACACAGCCGACAAGTGGCAGAGCTGGGATTCGAACTCATGAACCCTGACTCCAAAGCCCATGCTCTTTCCACTTCGCCACGATAAGTCCTTCATTTTAAGAGGAATATACTGGTCACAGTGAAATGCTCAGGCACTGGGTTCAGCTGATTATTCAGATGGAGATTTTTCTATTGGGCTCCTAGCTTGTGAAAATGCTATGTTTTACCAGGTCACTATTTTGCTATGGAATGTAGTAGTCTCTTGCCTACTATGATTTTGGGGAACATTCTATTTTCACAAATGTCAGTCACATTCCATTTCAGAAAAGTAGTTATTAGAGGGTCATTTTGTATGTGAGACAGCAGGGCTTGTGCAGTGAGGGGAGGACGAGATTAAGGACGAGAGATAGTGCTTCTTACGTTAGTGTGGAAAAAAAGTAATGTGAAATATAAATGACTTCAACACAAAAGAAATTTTAACTGTGTAATATCTGTAAAGTAATCATATTTGCGAAGAAAATATGAACTGGCTTTAAAAGAGTTTTGCTACATTATCTTTGTTACTTCCATTTGAGTGGAGCTCTGATAGGAAGCAAATAGATGTAATTCATAATTATATTTTTAATTAACTGCATTATCTATCCTATTGCAAGGATAAGCACATCAGAATCCTGCAGGAGGAACCCAGTCATCTTTCAGCAATGTAATATCTACAACTGTAACTTTATATTGTGGATATCATGAATTTTATCTGAGGCTCTCATAGCTAATGTATTGAGCCTCAAGAGAAAGGTCAGTAGAAATTGTCATCAGCTTTTTAGGAAGGGAAATCCGGAGAGAGTTGATCAAGTTGTTCATGGTTGCACGGTAAGTTTATGGTCCATTGTTCTGACCTTCATAAACTGAAAACGGTAGAAACTTTTAGTGGTCTGCCCACATTAAGAGAACAAGTCTTTCCCCAAGTCCACCACAAAAAGAACCCCTCATTGAACAGCCCCTAGAATAAAATTACCTGGGTTTTTGTAGATACTGAGCACATCCTTGAAATAATGAGGTAAAAATCTTTCCAGTAAAAGCAGCACATCTTCCAACTCCTCGAGAATCCCCACAAGTAGGAAATTTTCATTCACGTTTAATTTTGCTCTTTCAAGAGCCCATTCCCCAGGCTCCCTTTGTGGACATAAACATAAAAAATTCAATTTGTCAAAGAAATGGTAAGGTTCATAAAAATCATTTTCATTTGGCACATTTTAAGTAGCTCTGGATAATAGCAACTTTTATGCAAGTGGTTATTGCTAGAGAGCAAAGCCATGGCCAGAGCAGGGGGCTTTAAAATCCTTTCACTCTTGCATTTGGATTTTCTCCGTTTATTCACCCCCGCAATTATTAATTTATTTATTTATATGAATGTCTATCTCACCCTCTAGAAAGTAAGCTCGTTGTGGGCAGGGATCGTATCTACCAACTCTGTTATATTGTACTCTCCCAACCACAGTGCTCTGTCCATAGTAAGCACTCATTAATGCTTGATCGATTGCACAATAACTGATAAGAGGCTTGTAGGGAAGGAAACCCAGACTCCAAATCCCATGGTGCAGAGGGGCTGGTTTTTCCCCCATTTCCCAGAACCTTGGTCTCCTCTGTCAGTAGCAAGAAAGCCTATCATGTTTGAGTTTTCCTGAGGGAGAACTGGAAGGGGAAATGCAGTTTGGAGTTTACTATGGTGTGCTGCTGGCCTGTTCCATGTAGTAAAATATTTCTCTCTTCTTAACCTATACCTGGGGTAAAAGAGACACTTGGGCAAATTGATTTGGGGGTTATTTTAGATTAATCCTATTTCCCCAAACAGAGCCTGCAGGCAGCTTCATGGCTGAAATATTTAGAGTCTGGTTTATGTTGATCCTATCACCAAGCTTGGTCCTGGCAGTTATGAACTTCAGCAGCTTTAAATATTATCATGTCTACCCTGACATTGGCATTTTCTGATGTTGTCCTTTCCAGTTTATGGTTTGGAATAAATTCCCACTGTGATGGTTATCTTGTTTGGGATCTGTTTCGGGCAATGGTTGCTTGGACCCTTCAAGGAACTCTCAATTGGTTCCTGGCTGGAGCTTTTAATCCCAAATTTTCCTTGACTCCCTCCTCAGTGCAAGATGACTATTTTGGGTCCTGGTTTGGGATAACAGACCCAAATGACTTCAATATTAATCACATGAGGCAAGATTTTATGAACCCAATAGTTATGAGGATTTGGTGTTGTAATAAATGGTTTAAATTGAGACTGACTGGAAAAGGGAGTTGGTGACAAACTAGATTTGTAGGGATCAAAAGTGTGCTAGGGTGAACCTGGTAACCTTACTCTCCAACCTGAATGGCTCCATGGCAGGAAATACCCCAGCTTCCCAATAGCAATAAAAATGCACACCTGGGGATGGATTAAATTGTATACAGATACCAGAACCATGAGATCAATTTTCTTCATCAGAGACAACAGGTATCTTGAATCAGATCTGTATTTCAAGCCCCGTGACCTGTCACTCCCCAAGAAGTCACTGAAATCAATTGGGGAATTTGTCATCAAGCTGGGGAAAAATTACTTTTTGGATCCAGAGGGATATTTGTTGGATGACTATGTTATCAAAATGATTTTAATCTCTCCTCATAGTCTCTTGTTGGATCAAGACAAGGTTCTCTCAAAGAGAAGAGAGAAATGAAAAGTAGAATGAGGGGGATGACTTTGGGGATAAATTACTGCTCACCCACACATTCTTTTCTGGAGCCCACAGTGATTAATTCCACTTCAACGTCTCTCAATCCCAAATTGTCCCCTTGGTATTCTCTGTCCAGGCAAACAAACTAAGTGGCTGATGGAATGGTTAACGACAGTACTAGGTTATTCTTGTCACTTCCTTTTAGGTTATAAACTCTGCTATATCATGTCTTCCTGTTCTTTACTACAGATGGCTATCTGGTGCTGACATAGATTTATAGAGAGCTCAAGAGGAGAAGACTAACAGGCATTCCCTGGAATACACCTTGGGATATATTAAGCTTACAATTAGGCTTGTAGGTACCTGGGTACATTTATGGCATCAAACTATTAAACTTTTAAAGAGTACTTTAAACAGTTTAATTCTGCAGCATGACAGCCCTTGCTCTCCATAGCTACCTGGCTCTCCTCTGCCTTCTATGCTGGGTCCTGATTTTACTATGTCTAAAACATTTTGAGCTTTCCAATAAATTATTAGCATTTAATTCAGGAATGTTGAAATATAACATCATAGAAATACACTACATTGAACTGTATTTTATATTTACCTGCATCGGGGATGTTGTCCGCAAAAATATGGTATGATGTAAAACAATCTGGGATTGGAACATTCAGGGTAATTTTCAAGAATACACTCATTGATGTCCTAAAAAAGAAAACATAACAGGTTAAAATGTCCAGACGATTCTCAAATATACCAAACTTGCCAGAACTTTCCAAACAGTTCCAAGACCAGTTGGTAAGAATATTGACCTGCCCAATTGTCAAGTCACAATCACAGGATTCTCCAATTAGCTTTCTAACTAACTTTTCTGCTGAGGATTAGGAAGTAGTGTAATGATACCCCAAGCAGAAAATCTTATTTAATTGAAGGAAAGAGCAGGACTGCCCTTATGTCATCTCTTCATGGTGGGGAGGGGAACCCAGTCCCAGAGGTTTAGACGTCCCTGGGGTGGCTGTCACCCTCTTCCCTTACCTCATCTCATTGACAATACCGAGAGACCCAAAATGGCAGCTTTCTGGCCATTAAGCTCTAGGAAGCCTGTCCCTTCCTAGTTTCCAACTCCTCTGAAAGTCTCGCCCTCCTTTTGTCCCCACATCCAGCACTACTATCGACATCAAAAGTGAACAGTTCACTAGAGCCCAGTGGGCTGGGCAGGGAAAGCTGATCAATGATACATCTTAAAAATTTCACATATTATGTAGGTTGCCATAAAGAAAAGATAGGATTTGGCTTGAAGATATTGTTCAAAGGGAATTTATGATCCTCTTTAAAATCAAAGCAAATTTTTATGATAGTCATCCTAAAACAGTACATCTCTCAGATTAAAGAAAATGCATTTACAGGTCAGAATTTCCTACACTCTTCAGCAGCTACTTAATTGAAGGGCTGGATTCAAAGAGTCTCTTTTAAGTCCACTAGGTTTTGCAGCAGTCAAAAAGCTCAAAGATCTTCAGCACAATAAATTCCACATCAATGTACTATAATGAAGGAAGATTTCATTGTAAGAACAAGTTGAAGAAGAAAATGAATTGTAAAGACATGCTCATCAAGCTACACATCCTTTGAATAATGAGAGAGGCAGGGAACACTGGAAGTTTAACAGCCAGAATGACTTTGTAAGAGGATTTGATTTGTTCCCTCAGAAGTAGTTGGATACATGGGGGCTTCCACCTCTAGGACGTGCTTGAGGGCACTAACAGGATAACACATCAAAGTACATGCAACCAAAGCAACAAAAATGAATGACAATCCTATAGCACATAGCTTGTGGACAGGCATCATTTCAGGATGGAATGTATCTATTGTTGTAGTGAACTCTCCCAAGTGCTTAGTACAGTACTCTGCGCACTGGAAACACTCATTAAATATGATTGACTGACTGACTGTCTTTCCAAAGCTCTTGGCAATAAGCAAGCTCTTGCTTTTCACCTTGTTCCATTAGTCTAAATTCCCAAATTAGCGGTTACTCCCAATCCCCACCCCTCATACACCAAATAGATGGCACAGAGAATATTCTCTCTTAGGCTTTATTATATTTCCATTTCATTTTTTAGAAGTCTTAAGAATGGAAACAGGATGTACTGAGAAGAAATATTTTCCTTGAGGGTGAGTCAGTGATTTCCAAGCACCGGATGGGTTTAATGGATCACTTAGCCATCCAATCTAGGGAAAAGATGGTATTGTAAAGCCACTGAAATTCAGTCAGTTCAAACAATCTAGTGTGTTTTTCTCTTAAGAATCTTTTTTTTAAGGCTCTTTTTATCTGGAGGGAGAGACCTAAGGGGAACTCAAATGACTTTAGTGTTAAAGACTGAGTGATGCTGAGCCAATCATCACCTTTTTCTATATTGTAGGTAACAATAATTATTATGGTATTTGTTTAGCACTTACTATGTGCCAAGCACTGTTCTAAGCGCTGGGGTAGGTACAGGATAATCAGGTTGTCCCACGTAAAGCATGTGAGCTGAGAAAGGCACCGTCCCAATTTAACAAGCCCAATCAAGGAACAATTCTTCTATAGTTGCAAATTCACGTATTCCGCTGAACAAAGCTGAACAGCTCTACGTTTTTATATCTAGGAAGCAAGCATGAAGGCTGGATATTTTAATGGGCTAGAGGCAGCTGAGTTCATGCATTAAGTTGAATACAAAATAAATTACACAGAAAATTTACTCAACACCTTTCAGCGACCAACAGAGGGTGCTCTTGACTGGCTGCTCCTTACCCAGTTCTCAAAGGTCTGATTCCCAGCAAAGAAGGTAAAAACTAAAAACACACCACTGACTTCACGTCCAAAAATATTTCTTTACAACTCTGAGGCACATGAAGCTGCCCCCCCCCCCCCCCGCCCCCCAGATCACATGTTTTGTAGAGGGAGCTGAAGTATTCCAAATTACTGTGTATTTACCACTTCCTTTAAGAGAGGTGATCTACACATTGAAGGCTTATTTTATGGCCCTATTTATGTTTCCAGTTCTGAGGTGACGCATCACCAAAGTCTACAAAATCTGCTTACCTGCCTCAAGGTTGCTAAGTGTGGGCATTAGAGAAGGCTAGATCCCATACTGGGATAATAGTTTGAGATATCTCATCTATCTCACCGCTGAACCCTTTCCCACATCCTCCCTCTAATCTGGACCTTCCTCCCTGTCCATATTCATCAGACCATCACTCTCCTCACCTTCAAAGTCTTATTAAGGTCACATCACCTAATAATAATAATTATGGTATTTGTTAAGTGCTTACTATGTTCATTCAATCATATTTATTGAGCGCTTACTGTGTGCAGAGCACTGTACTAAACGCTTGGAACGTACAATTCGGCAACAGATAGAGACAATCCCTGCCCAACAACGGGCTCACAGTGTACAAGGGGGAGAGACAGACAGCAAAACAAGTAGGCATCAATACCATCAAAATAGATAAATAGAATCATAGATATAGACACATCATTAACAAGATAGAGTAATAAATAATATATACAAATATGCACGAGTGCTGTGGGGAGGGGGAGGGGGTAAAACAGAGGGAGGGGGTCGGGGTGATGGAGAGGGGAGGAGGGGCAGAGGGAAAGGGAGGGCTCAGTCTGGGAAGGCCTCCTGGAGGAGGTGAGCTCTCAGTAGGGCTTTGAAGGGGGAAGAGAGTTTGGTGGATGTGAGGAGGGAGGGCATTCCAGGTCAGTGGTAGGACGTGGGCCAGAGGTCGACAGCAGGACAGGTGAGAACAAGGCACCGTGAGGAAGTTAGCGGCAGAGGAGTGGAGTGGAGTGTATTGGGTGGGTTGTAGAAGGAGAAAAGGGAGGTGAGGTAGGAGGGGGCAAGGTGATAGAGAACTTTGAAGCCATGAGTGAGGAGTTTTTGCTTCATGAGAAGGTTGACAGGCAACCACTGGAGGTTTTTGGGGAGGGGAGTGACATGCCCAGAGTGTTTCAGTAGAAAGATGATCTGGGCAGCGGAATGAAGTATAGACTGGAGCGGGGAGAGACAGGAGGTTGGGAGATCAGAGAGGAGGCTGATGCAGTAATCCAGTCGGGATATTATAAGAGATTGTACCAGCAAGGTAGCAGTTTGGATGGAGAGGAAAGGGCGGATCTTGACCACGTTGTGACGGTGAGACCGGCAGGTTTTGGTGACAGATTGGATATGCGTGGTGAATGAGAGAGTAGAGTCAAGGATGAGTGCCAGACATTGTACTAAGCACTGGGGAGGATACAAGCAAATCAAATTGTCTCATGTGGGGCTCACAGTCTCAATCCCCATTTTACAGTTGAGGTAACTGAGGCACAGAGAAGAGAAGTGACTTGCCCAAGGTCACGCAGCAGGCAAGTGGTGGAGATGAGATTAGAATCATGATCTTCTGATTCCCAGGCCCGTGCTTTATCCACCATGCCATGCTGCTTCTCTATCAGGCACTAAGCGCTGGGGTGGATGTAAGCAAATCGTGTTAGACACAGTCCCTACCTACCCCACATGGGCTTGACTCCCTTTCCCTTCTGAGTCATCTGTCTATACACTTGGATCTGTGCCCTTTGGGCATTTGATATTCACCCTTATGTTCATTTCTATAAATCATATACTATAAATTATTTATTTAATGTCTGACTCCCCTTCTAGGCTGTGAGCTAATTGTGGACAGGAAATATGTCTAAAACCTCTGTGGAATTTTATTCTCCCAAATGCTTAGTTTGGTGCTCTGCACAAAATAAGAATTCAATAACTACCACTGATGAGAAACACTTATTAGATCATTAGGCTGATCTTCTAGACTGGAGATGTGGTCAAACCACTGCCTTTAGCTTTCCATGAGAAAGGGAAACATCTCAGCAGGGCCCAGTGAAAAAGCACGGACCTGGGTGTCAGGGGACCTGGGCTCTATTCCTAATTCTGCCACTTGTCTGCTGTGTGATTTTGGGGATGTCACTATTCTGTGCCTCATCTGAAAAATGGGAATTAAGTTGGATCCAAAATCTCTCTCTCTCCCTTATACTGAAAGCCCCATGTGGGACAGGGACTACGTCTGACAATTACTCTCCCTCCCTTCAAAGCCTTATTGAAGGCACAGTACTGCCAAGCGGCCTTCCCAGACTAAGTTCCCCTTTCCTCTTCTCCCACTCCCTTCTGCATCATCTTGACTTGCTCTCTTTGCTATTCCCCACTCCCAGGCCCACAGTACTTACTACGTACATGGCGGTAATTTATTTGTATTGATGTCTATCTCCCCCCTTCTAGACTGTAAACTCATTGTGGGCAGGGAATGTGTTTGTTTATTTCCCAAGCGCTTAGTACAGTGCTCTGCACACAGTAAGTGCTCAACAAATATGAATTGAATTAATGAATTACAGTACTTGACACATATGAATCACTTAAATACTATTATTATTAATATTGTTGTTAACCTCCTGATGTAAGAATATGAGAGCATAAGCAATGCCATACAAGTGCAGATCAGCAGAACTTCCAGCCCAGCATTCTGATTCTGGGGTGACAATGCTTAATTAGAGGGGAGTTTTTAACATCCTTAACCTTTTCCTTCTAATAACCTACTCTAATATCCCTAGTTTATTATAGACATATCAACCACATACTTTTCTGATTCCATTTTTAGCCTATGGATATCTTCTACCTGCACCACTTTCTGGGGTAATAAATCACATATGTTTAGGGCTTGGGAGTCAGAGGTCATGGGTTCGAACTCCGGCTCTGCCACCTGTCAGCTATGTGACTGTGGGCAAGTCACTTAACTTCTCTGGGCCTCAGTTCCCTCATCTGTAAAATGGGGATTAAGACTGTGAGCCTCACGTGGGACAACCGGATTACCCTGTATCTACCCCAGCGCTTAGAACGGTGCTCTGCACAGAGTAAGCGTTTAACAAATACCAACATTATTATTATTATTATTATTAACATCTGTTGGGTGAAGAAGTAATGAAAGCACAAACATTTCTCGGCTTGAAAGCATCTCCACCAGGGGGAGTCTTGGGACAAGGATAGGCAGTGACACTCAAATCAGTAAATTTTGCTACTTAGAAAAGTTCAGTAATTTCTGCTTATCAGATCTTAAACTTTAGTTCTTATTTTTATGTCCTTATTTGAAATTTCATTTCTAAATTGTTAGAAGCACGGAAACTCCGGAGTTCATCGTAGAAGGATGATTCACCTTCCCTTTCTTCCATTCCTTATTTATAGAATCACAAAATAATTATAAAGTTTTCAAAGGGAGTCCCATGATGTTCATTTTCATTTTGGTTCATTGAACTCAATGCAGAGAAGAGATTAGATTTCTAGTCTATCATTTTAAAATGTAGATGTGTATCTGACTATTCAGTTCTCTGGGCTTGAGGTGATTGCCTCATCTAGCAGGTTACCAAACCTACACTTCAATCAGTCATTCTGATTTTAGTGACTGAAGTTCGAAGGAAAATACAATATCACACATATAAACAAATTATAGTAGTTAAAGAAAAGATAGCCATTCAATATTCTATAATCTGGCAGTAAGGAGCCGTAATTTTGAACTACTTTGAAGTGATTACCAAGTCAATGTAACCAGTCTATCCAAAGTATACACACACAACCTCCTGGTAAGATGCAAACAAAAAATTATATGGAGGATCATTTCACTAGTATGGTTGAAGTGAAACAGCATGGTCTAGTGGATGGAGCAAAGGCCTGGGAGTCAGAAGGACCTGGGTTCTAATCTTGAATCTGCCACTTGTCTGCTGTGTGACCTTGGACAAATCACTTAATTTCTCTATGCCTTAGTTACCTCTTATGTAGGATGGGGAATTAAGGCCTTGAGCACCATGTCAATCATGGATGTGTCCAAACTGATTAGCTTGAATCCACCCCTGTGCTTAGTACAGTGCCTGGCATATAGTAAGCAATTAACAAATACCTTTTTTTTTTTAAAAAAAAAAGAGTTCACCACAGGATCAGCAGGAGTCTTGAAATTAGGATTCAAAACTCTGGCTTCAGATAGGATATAATTGCATATTCACTTGTTCTTTGTATTGCTCTTACATATATATCAAACTACAGTTATACATTTCAGTTTCTGATCAAAGGCCAGTAAAACATTCTAATTTAATAAAGTGCATTGATTTTTCCCCCACACCCTCTCCACTCTACAAATCTAACCCAAAACCCTCACATGAAAATCTCCCTTCTCCAATTAACTCCCCAATTATCTTCTGTCTCACATGTAACAATCTAGATAAAAAGATCATATGGTTATATCAAAGCCTGTGGGTAACAGATTTGAAGCAAAAAGTCATAGTAAAGTTGACAAAGGAAGTAGTTCATCAAAAAAAGACTTTCAACAGTATCCTTAATGTATTAAGTTTCTTTTGTAATGTAGAAAAACTATGAAGGAGCTCATACAGCAACTGCTTTCAAGACTATTATTTTCACAGTGCTTCAGTCGGTACAGAATTTCAATACAGCAACTATCACTGATAGCCAGAAAATCTCTCGGTGCTCAACTAACAAATTCCCACTGCCCTGCCGACCACATCAGAGACAGCCTTAAACAGGAGTAAATGTTGGGAAGTATATCAAATTGGCAATCACATCAGCACAGCACCCCGATGTGAAATAACTCCAATCATCAAAAATAATTCCTGCCTTGAGAATTTGGATGGAGAACATTGAGCGTTAGGCTACTACTGATAAAAAATGCATATTAGCAATTATGGCTGGAAGCCAGCATAATAAATTCTTATACTAGATGGGAATGCTATAGTAAGTGTAATAATACCAACCTACTCACTGTTTCTTGATCTCATCTACTGCGTAGCCAAAACTTTGACCATGTCCTTTCTCTGGCCTGAATCTCTCTCCTCCTTCATATCTAATAGACCACCACTTTCCCCACTTCCAAAGTCTTATTTAAATCACATCCAAGAAGACTTCAACTAATCCTTTCATTTCTTCTACTCCCACTCCCTTCTGTGTCACCTTTGCATTTCCATTTGTATTCTTTAAGCACCTGATAGACACCCCATCCTCAGCTCCTACAGCCCTGTAATTCATTTCAATATATGTCTACCCCTCTAGACTGTAAGCTTCCTGTGGGCAGGGAATGTGCCTACCATCTCTGCTGTATTGTACTCTCTCAAGTGCTTACTACAGTGCTCTGCGCACAGTTAAGTGTTCAACAAATACCATTGATAAATCAAGTGAGACAGTGTCTGATTTCTGAACTGCAATCCTGGTCAGGAAAATGAATGGACTCAAGGATACCAAATCAAATTGCACAGAGCTGTTATTTTTTAATAATTTCAACACTAGAGCAAGTGCACTGCTTTGATGTGTTTTTATTATTTGAGTTTTATTCGGAGCTGCAAATTTAGAGACGCAATAGAGAAGTAGAGTGGCTTAGTGGAAAGAGCCCGGGCTTTGGAGTCAGAGGTCATGGGTTTGAATCCCAGCTCTTCCACTTGTCAGCTGTATGACTGTGGGCAAGTCACTTAACTTCTTGGTGCCTCAGTTACCTCATCTGTAAAATGGGGATTAACTGTGAGCCTCGTGTGGGACAACCTGATTACCCTGTATCTACCCCAGCGCTTAGAACAGTGCTCTGCACATAGTAAGCGCTTAACAAATACCAACATTATTTCTGTGAATTTTAAAATGATCGTAAAGCTCAACCTGGGCTTCCATAAGTGAAGCCAGTGATCCCAGACTGGGGTAGGGGAGGAGAGAACAAGAGGGAGGAGAAGCAAGAAAGGGAGAGAGACAGAGACTATGAAAGAGAGAAACAGCAGCAGCGAGAGATGGTGAATGCGACAGACTGGTGGCAGGCACATACCTGCAAGCCTAGTCATTTGCACACGTAAAAAGACGCAAAGCAGTGACCCAGAGAGCCGGCAGTACATAAGCAAGGAGAGAGACAACCGAGCTACCATTCCTACATTACCGCCTCCCCTCAACAGCTGTTGCAGTCGCTATTGCTGCTACAGGGCACTGCCGTTTGGGAGTTTGCAGTGCAGCCTGTCTGTGTGTGCAGATCCCCACACCAGAAACCTCCAGGGAGCTTTACAACCCTGTAGATGTGGTGATGGTGGTGGTGCTAGAAGCATCAGCTGCTGCTTTGGCTCAGAGAGGGGCTACTGCCTATTTTTTTTAGGTTAACAGGAGTTTGAAATTAGGACCTTTGTATACAAATCCTTATATTCTGCAACCTCCTCGATCGAAACTGATTTTAATGTCTGGCTTCCCCATTAGACTGTAAGCTCTTAGAGAAAGGGATCATGCCTACCAGCTCTATTACACTGTACTCTCCCAAACATTGAGTACAGTGCTCTGCCCTTAGAAAGGGCTTAATAAATATCACTGATTGGGAAGCATTACAGAAAAACTGTCCCCAAGTGAATTGAGAGAGTTCTGAATGGCCAAAGTGAGCACTTCAACCCTGTGAGAATATTTAGGGCTCACTCATGGCCTAGCCGTACTGCCACTGGGTACCTGATGATAACTGGCCACCAACGACAATAGCGATCCTTTCCTAGGCAAGAAAGAGGATAGTGAATGGCTCCCGCTAGACTGTTCGTGGTGGGGTGAGGGAGATGGCAGCTAGAGTAGTTGTATTGTACTTTGCCAAGTGCATAGTATAGTGCTCCACATGGAGTAAGCTCTCTAAAAAATACGATTGAATGAACTTGGCATCCTTCAATCGATCCATTTTCCTGATCACAACTGCAGATGAGATGTCAAGAATTTTCTCACCAAATTATCCTTTTCTAGTATGAGGGCTCCTGTTGTCCTCTGCCTGTAACTGTTATCTGTTTTAATGCTTATTCTATATTTAATGTCTATTCCTTAATGTCTTTTCCTCTGGACTGTAAGCTTGCTGTGGGCAGGGGATGTGTCTGCCAACTCTGTTTACTGTACTCTTCTATGGGCTTAGGGCAGTGCTCTGCACCTAGTAAGCACTCAATAAATATCATTGATCGATTGAATGATTGATTATTTACCAGTTATAGTGTAGCTGTGGTCAGGCACGCCAGATTCAAAACAGGCTTGACCCCCCCCCGTGGGGATATCCTGGACTCAGGGACACAATAGTTCAACTGAAACTACCACTGCCAGGATCCTTGCATATTTATCCCGATTGAATAATCTCCATTAGGAAGGCCAGTTATGAATTCTGGGGGTCTGTCTCACCTCCCCAAAATGTCTCTGGGGAGAACCAACTGTATCCTGCTCTCATCTGGGGTGGAAGGAGGGGGAAGACAGGTGTGGTGGCCCAGCAGCAGGGGTGGAAAGAGACGTTTGGGAGGAGGAGGAGGATAGAGGCTGTCCAGACAGCCACCTTTTCTTCCTCTTCGATGGCAGCAACTGACTTGATGGTTTCTGAATTGTTCCTTGGAGACTCTGGCATGACTGATGAATCCAGGTGCAGGCCAGCTGCACCAGCAACTCCACTGAATGGATTGGGAAGGGAGGTGGTGGTGGAAATAGGGCTGCTGCCGCTGCTCAAATCCAGCAGCTACACTGCCAACCCTGTTGTTTCTTCCCAAGATGGTGGCCATGGCCTAAGCAGCAGGATCAATGCTGGCATCCATGGCTAGGGCATATCAGAGGTTTAGAGAAGCAGCATGGCTCAATGGAAAGAGCCCGGGCTTGGTTCAAATCCCAGCTCTGCCTCTTGTCAGCTTTGTGACTGTGGGCAAGTCACTTCAATTCTCTGGGCCTCAGTTACCTCATCTGTAAAATGGGGATTAATTGTGAGCCTCACATGGGACAACCTGATGACCCTGTATCTACCTCAGCACTTAGAACAGTGTTCTGCACATAGTAAGCGCTTAACAAATACCAACATTATTATTGTCAGCCATGGCCGGGGCCAATCAGAGGACGGTGGCCACTGGGTAAGTGAATGACCTTCCCTACGTTTCCCACCTTCTCCCTTATCCTCCTGCTCTCCCTTTGTCCTTTATCATTCAGTCATATTTATTTATTTATTTTAATGGTATTTATTGAGTGCTATGTGCTAGGCACTGTATTAAGCACTGGGGTGGATAGAAGATCACCAGGTTGGACATAGTTCATATCTCACACGGGGTTCACAGTCTTGGTCCCCATTTTACAGATGAGATAACTGAGGCACAGATTAATTAAGTTACTTATTATCCAAGGTCACCCAGCAGACGAGTGGCAGAGCTAAGAACCCAGACTGTTCTGACTCCCAGCCCTGTGCTCTATCCACAGGGGCAGGCTGATTGAGTGCTTACTGTGTGCAGAGCACTGTACTAAGCTCTTGGGAGAATAATAATAATCATGGTATTTGTTAAGGTCTCACTATGTGCCAAGCACTGTTCTAATCGCTGGGGTAGATACAAGGTTATCAGTTGTCCCACGTGGGGCTTGTAGTCTTTATCCCCATTTTACAGATGAGATAATTGAGGCCCAGAGAAGTTGTGACTTGCCCAAGGTCACACAGCTGACAAGTGGCAGAGCCGGGATTAGAACCCATGACTTCTGACTCTCAAGTCTGTGCTTTTGCCACTAAGCCATGCTGCTTCTATTTAATAGAGTTGGTAGATATGTTTCCTGCCCACAGGGAGCTTATAGTTTAGAAAGGGAGACAGACATTAACCTAAATTATGGATATGTACATCAGTACTATGAGGCTGAGGGTGGGGTGAATAAAGGGTACAAATCTCAGCGCAAGAGTGATGCATGAAGGGAGTGGGAGAAGAGGCAGTGGGGGCTTAGTCAGGAAAGGCCTCTTGGAGATGTGATTTTAATAAGGCTTTGAAGGTGGGAATTGATCATTTGTCAGATATGAAAGGGGAGGGAGTTCCAGGCCAGAGGCAGGATGTAGACAAGGTGTTGATGGTGAAATAGACAAAATCGAGGTTCACTGAGTATGTCTCTCTTCCTCCATCCCACTTCCCTTCTTCCTCTTTCTGTCTTCTAACCTTTCTGTTCTTTTAGCATCATTGGAGTATCTGTCTCTGCCAACCTTGTGACTCAAAAATGGGTCACTTTTCACACCTTGGTCAGACTATAATAATGTTGGTATTTGTTAAGTGCTTACTATGTGCAGAGCACTATTCTAAGCGCTGGAGTAGATACAGGGCAAACAGGTTGTCCCACGTGAGGCTCACAGTCTTAATCCCCATTTTACAGATGAGGTAACTGAGGCATAGAGAAGTGAAGTGACTTGCCCACGTCACACAGCTGACAAATGGCAGAACCGGGATTCAAACCCCATGACCTCTGACTCCCAAGCCCGGGCTCTTTCCACTGAGCCACACTGCTTCCCACTATGAGGGAAGAGACTATGAGGGTATGTGTAAAGAGGTTAATATTGTGCATTCTTGAGTACAGTGTTCTGGAAGCCTTCCTGTTGATCTCCTCCTCCCCTCCAAAAGTAATTCGGGCCCTGGCCAAAGAAAAGTGCTAAACTGCTTTGGACCTTACCATTATCAGGCCCACTTCAGGGAAGACTTAGCCCTTCCCAGGGACTGGGGACTCTGGAAGATCCTAAAACTAGTGGCTAATATTGCTCAACAGAGCTGAGTCAGTGAACAGATCCCTTTGTGCTCACTTTGCATTTCTCGTAAGGAAGAGTTTGGATGAAGGATGAGAACTAGAGCTTGGACAGTGGGGAAGAGTAATTCACTCACATGATTGTTACAGAGCGCTCTTATGTACTATTAAGACAACCCATACTGGGTGCATCTCATTAAATTCAGTGTAATATAATAATAAAATCTATTCCTAGGCATTTTAATTTAATGTATTCAGATTGAATAGCACTAGCCAAGGCATGAGAGATTAAAATAGGTAGTTTTGTTTTTCATTACCAACACTGGATGGGCTTGGTCTTTCTTTCCCCATGCATAAAAGTTATGGAAACCAACAACATCAGATCCATCCAGGTCCATGGCCACAAGATTCCCTAATCCAGCTATTTGGCCTAGCCTGAAGTCAAAACTGCAGCACCCAATGCTGTTCCAATCTCTGGGCCAGGAAGGGAGGCCAACTATGCAGAATTGTGCCAGCCTGTGTGGTTACTTTATGAGGTGGATAAATGTTTACTGGACATAGAGGGAAACCACCAGAATCATTTCACTTGGAAGGCAACCAAGGCATGGCCCTACATCTTCAAAGGTGAATGGCTGGGAACTGTTGGCTACTGGTCTTTTGAGTTTCAGCCTGGTTGGCTCACTGGCTCATTTTTACCCTCTACAGGCCCTCAGTGAGGCATTCTGTGCACACGTTTTTTATGATTCCCTGGATGTGCTTTTTTTTCCCCCTTAGATGAAGAAAGCTAAAACAATGATACCTTACCGGAGCCCTTCTTCAAACATCCTTCCTTATTTTGAAGAGCTACTAAATGTTTCCAATTAGACAGTATGAACACAGATTTTAGTGGTCCCGCTCACCTCCTAAATAGTGACCTTTTTACCACAACTGTGGTCATGCAACCAGACCTATTTTTTTTTTGTAATAACAAAGTGTTTATGTATTTTGAAAAATATTATACTGCCAAGTGGTCTTGGCTTGTGCAGAAGTTTATAGAACGTTATCAATTCTGGCAGGCAGACATAGCATCAAAACATCACTTTATCCTAAGTTCCCTGGCTCTTGGGTTGCAATTTCCTGAAGTGGTGTGTTCATGAATTACACATTCGTTTCCACCACCTTTTTACTCATTATTGCCAATATCCTCCTCAAAGTCCAACCCATACCTCTCTGCACATAGTAAGCGCTCAATAAATATACCTCTCTGCACCTAGTAAGCGCTCAATAAATATGACTGAATGAATACCTCACTGTGGTGGGGAGATAAGATAGGGAGTTGAGGGTTAGGGCTTGGAATCACCAGCCAGCAGCAGGGGGTCTACATTGCTTTGCTGTCAGAGATGAACCACTTTAGGATGCCTGATGTGGTAGACTGGCCCAGTGGCTGGCTAATGTGGGCAGTGAAAAGTGAAGTGACTATCAAATTGGCTATTTCAACTGCTTTTTCCACTGCTTTCAAACATGCACACGTATTCTCTATCCTAAAAAAACCTCCATTGACTGCCTCCAATTATCGCTCCATCTCCTTCCTACCATTCCTGTCTAAACTTCTTTTACACCTGTTTACACCTGCTGCCTCCGCTTCCCCTCCTAGACTCCCTGCAATCTGGCTTTCACCCCCTTCACTCCACAGAAACTGCATTCTCGGACTCTACTATATATTATGGAGTAGTGGATAGAACATGGACCTGGGAGTCAGAAGGTTATGGGTTCTAATCCTGGCTCTGCCACTCGTTTGCTGTGTGACCTTGGGCAAGTCACTTTACTTCTCTGGACCACAGTACCCTCATCTGTAAAATGGGGATTGAAACTGTGAGTCCCACATAGGACAGAGACTTTGTCCAATCCAATTTGCTTGTATCTACCCCAGCGCTTAGTACAGTGCCTGGCACAAAGTAAGCACTTAACAAATGCCATAATTATTATTGCTTCCTCTCTGATGCCTTTGACACTCTGGACCACTCCCGTCTTCTGGAAACATTATCCAACTTTGGCTTTGCTGACACTGTCCTTTCCCAGTTCCCCTTTCTTATCTTTCTGACTGTTCTTTCTTGGTGACTTTTGCCAGATCCTCCTCTGCCTTCTATCTTCTAATTGTTGGAATCCCCCATTCCTGCAGAGAACTCATTTGCTCCCACAGCTTTAACTACCATTTTTACATGCATGACTCTCAAATTTACCTCTTAAATCCCGACCTCTCCTTCTTTTCTGTCTCATATTTCCTCCTGCCTTCAGGACATCTCTACTAGGACCTCCTGCCGTCAACTCAAACTTAACATGTTGAAAACAGAGCTCCTTGTATTCCCAACTAAACCTTATTACCTTGACTTTCCTGACTTTAGACCACACCATCATCCTCCCTTTGTCACGAGCCTATAACTTTGCCATTATCCTCGACTCATCTATCTCATTCATGCCTCATATTCAGTTTGTTACTGAATCCTGTCGTTTGTAGCTCAGTAACATCTCTAGCTCCTCCCCTTCTCCATCCAAATCATATCCTGCCTTGACTTTGTCATCAGCCTCCTTGCTGACCTCCCTGCCTCCTGTCTCTCCCCACTTCTTTGCATACTTTGCTCTAATGCCGGGATCATTTTTCTGAAAAAATATTAAGTCCAAATCTCCCCACTCCTCAAAACCCTCCAAAGGTTGCCCATCCATCTCCGCATCAAAAAGGAACTCCTTACCATAGGCTTTAAGGCACACAATCACCTCTTCCAATTCTACCTAACCTCATTGTTCTCCTACTTCGCTAACACCAACCTACTTACTGTACCATGTCTGTCACCACTGATCTCTTACTTATGTTTTTCCTCTGGCCTGGAACTACCTCCCCCTTCATATCTGACAGACCACTACTCTCCCCCTTTTCAAAGCTCTACTAAAATCCTATCTTCTCCAAAAAGCCATATCACTCCATCCCATTCTCCGTCCCTTCCCTGTCACCTATGCACTAGGACCAAGACTTGTCTGTTGTTTTCCATAGGGCACTCTATCAGCATCATTATCGATGTCATGCAAACATGTTTCCAGTTTTAATTTTGAAAAACCATGACCTCATCATGACAATTTAGTGAGCAACTTCTTGTTTAGTGAGAACATAAAAGTAGAAGACAAGAAGCCCAGAGGATCAAAATTATATTCTTAACCAGCTTCCATCATCATAACATAGAGAGGTCAGTGAAATATCAAAATGGCACTTTCTTCCTCTTTCCCTGGGGCATCAAATGGACTACTCTGAAGTCATTCCAGGGTTTGCGGTGCTCCCAGGAATTCTCAGCTAGGGGCGAGACCCCAGAAGGAACTAAAATCTATGAGAATTAGTAAGTAAATAAAAACATCTTCAAGGACTCCACCTATGACTACTGGAGATTTTACACCATTATGTGAAATAGCCAGAACTAAACTGGCTGTCTTTCAGCACTCTGAATTTATGAGTCTACAATTATAGGTACTATTACAATCTAGCATACATCCCAACTGTGGAAATTTTTTTCCCTCCTCCATGATTTCTACACAAAGAAGAATAAGCCGGAGGAGCACTAAGGAAAATACAGGCCACACATCAGAAAAACTGCAGTGCCCTCAGATTTCACTGAATGTTGATGTATAATGTGAGGAGAAACAAGTCACTCACAGAAATCATCTGTTCTCTCCACCTGTAAAAAGAACCATGTGGAATAGTCAAGAGCCTTAATTCAGCTTTTGGAATTCTTGGAAGCTGTACTGAGGGGGAAAGAAATCAAAACATATCATCCTGACCAATCCAAAATTTTAGAGAGTTTAAGAAAAGCAGGAATTTGTGCAAAGTCAAATACCTTCCTAACAGGGTTTACCTATAAAAATTATTTATGATTCTTAGCCACCCAAGGTTGTTAAAGCTGCCGAAGATCACAGGAGCTGCGTCCTTGAATTTTGATATATTTTTCCTACTTATCTCTAGAAAGTCAAAACCTCTTTTATCCTCTCCTCTACTACAAGGATACTATAATCCAAAAACAAATAAGCAAAAATTCACTTAGTATTCCAGGTCAAAATATCACCTAGCAGATCTATTTATTGCCATTGTTCTTGTCTGTCTCCCCCGATTAGACTGTAAGCCTCTCAAAGGGCAGGGACTGTCTCTGTTACCGATTTGTACACTGCAAGCGCTTAGTACAGTGCTCTGCACATAGTAAGCACTCAATAAATACTATTGAATGAATGAATGAATGAATCAGGGAAGAGTATATTGGCAACTATTGATTATCTAGGATAGAGGAGGCAGACTGTGAATCATCCAAGTCCTTTCCTTGTAGTACATTACCGAGGAAATTGCCAGAAAGTGGTGGCAATGTAGCATCAAGTTCTAGACATACTCAAAGTCCAAACTTCTGTAAGGCTTTAAAATATGGGGATCATATCCAGTTATAACACGGCCTGATCTGTGTGGCCCAGTGGACAGAGAATGGGCCTGGGAGTCTGAAGGACATGTTTTCTAATCCTAGCTCCACCACTTGTCTGCTGCATGACCTTGGGAAAGTCACTTAGCTTCTCTGTGCCTCAGTTATCTCATCTGTAAAATGGGGTTAAGACTTTGAGCCCCATGTGGGACAGGGACTGTGTCCAATTTGATTTGTCTGTATCTACCCCAGCACTTAGTACAGTGCCTGGCCCTTAGTACACACTTACTGAATAGTGCAGTTATGTCACTGAACATCAGTTGTTCTTAAGGGAAGCAGCATGGTCTGGTGGAAATAACACGAGCCTGGAAGTCAGAGGATCAAGGTTCTAATCTTTGTTCTGCCACTGGTCTGCTGTGTGACCCTGGGAAGGTCACTTAACTTCTCTGTGCCTCAGTTACCGCATCTGTAAAATGACGATTAAGTCCTTCTTCCTCTGACAGACTGCAAGTCTTAAATGGAATAGGGATTGGGTCTTACCTGATTACCTTGTATCTATTCCTGCACTTAGAACAATGATTGACACACAGTAAGTGCTTAAAAATACTATTACTATCACCTCACTTATAGCAATGTCCTTCAGCAAAGAATCAAATAACTTGGAGAAGCAGCATTGCCTAATGGAAAGAGCATGGTCCTGGATTCTAATCCCAGCTCTTCCACTGCTCTGCTGGTGATCTTGGGCAATTCAATTAACTTCTCTGTGCCTCAGTTACCTCATCCATAAAATGGGGATTAAAACTGTGTGCTCTATCTTGGACATGGACTGTGCCCAACACAATTATCTTGTATCTACCCCAGTGCTTAATACAGTGTCTGGCATAGAATAAATGCTTAACAAATGCCATTGGAAAAAAATAACTACTTACACTGTGTGTGGACAAAAATCAAGCCAGCCCAGAATTACAATTATCCTTCCAGCTCTTTCAGGATCTTTGTGGAGGCCATCTAGACTCCAGCAGTCAGAACTTCTCCAAGGTAAAGGAAATACATAGAGGTACAGGGAAGACTGGAAAAATTAGGGGTACCCTGCATTCTGCCATAATCTGTATTTATTTTGTTAATGAGATGTACATCGCCCTGATTCTATTTATTTGCTATTGTTTTAATGAGATGCTCATCCCCTTGTTTCTATTTATTGCTATTGTTCTTGTCTGTCCGTCTCCCCCGATTAGACTGTAAACCCGTCAAAGGGCAGGGACTGTCTCTATCTGTTACCGATTTGTACATTCCAAGCGCTTAGTACAGTGCTCTGCACATAGTAAGCACTCAATAAATACTATTGAATGAATGAAAATCTCCTACCGTTTGGCTAGAGTGCCATTAGAGAAATGGGAAAAGTTCATTTTAGAGCAAGAACCTGTTTTGAACATAGCACATATAGTATTTATCAAAAAGAAAAAAAATGATTGTACTCACCCATCACGGTGTGCGATGGGTGAATACTACAGCACATATTTTCCTTACTGTGGAGTTTTCCAAGAATGCAACTTCTGTCTTATAGAATTGGGCAATCAATAACTCTGAGGATGAATGAGCTAAAGAAAACCACCATGCTGAAAGCTTCAAATTTCAGAGCAAGCTCTCTTGCTATTTGTGACTGGGGAGCTGAGGGGCAGTACCTACAGGGAGAGAAGGAACATGGCTCTGGGGAGCAGTGCCTGGAGAAACAACACTGGAAGATGTCAGGTAGTTTGAGCTGATGCCATAAGGCTGGAAGGAGCAGAACTCGATGGGTTCAGGGAAGTCACAAAATACTCCATTGGAGGAGGGAGAGAAGAGAGTGTGAATGAGGGTGTATTTTCTCATCCAACTTCTTCCAGTTTATCTAGCCAGAAATCGTCTCATTCATTATAGAACTAGCATGTGTATCATAATACTTTCATTCGTATCAGGCTTATAGTGTTATAGTATGTATATATGTATATATCGAGCAGGGTTATGGTTCCCTGCATCAGAACAAAACTCCTCACCACCTCACTTTAAAGCACTCAATCACCTTGACCCCCTCCTACCTCACCTGACTACTCCTACTACAACCTAGGGCTCCCACTTTGCTTCTCTAATGCTAACCTCCTCATCTCCTACTTCCAAGAGGCCTTCCCTGATAAAGCCTCCCTTTCCTCTTCTCCCACTCCCTGATTTGCTCCCATTAGTCATCCCTCCTCCCAGCCCCACAGCACTTATGCACATATCTGTAATCTGTTTATATTAATGTCAGTCTCTCCGCCTCTAGACAGTAAGCTCATTGTGGGCAGGGATTGTGAATGTGTCTTTTGTTGTATTGAACTCTCCCAAGCACTTAGTACAGTGCTCTGCACAGTAAGCATTCAGTAAATATGAATGAATGAATATGTACTCTCATGGGTGCCTTATGTGGTGCTATCACAGAGTTACCTTGAGCGTGGGGGGTAAAGGATCATGAAGTCTGAATAAGTGGGATTTAAATATCTGTAGTGGCTTCTTATTTTTGGTGTGGTTAATTGCTTCCTGATCTTCAATTGACCAGCAATATGATTCCTCTAGGAAGGGCAGAGTCAGTTGGCCAAAAAGAAGAGAGCAAAGTCAGACTAGGACTGTCTTATCTGATTATCTTTCATTTACCCTGGAACTTTGCACAGTGATTGGCATATAGTAAGTGCTTAAAAATACTATAAGATTTGGGGAAATAGAGGAGAATGGGAAAAGGAAGAGGAGAAAAAGAGAGGGAAAGATAAAAAGGGAGTCAGGAGAAGTTGGGGAGAGTGGAAGGGAAGCAAAAGAGGGATTGGAGAAAAGGAGAGAGCACTACCAAGAGTGAAGTGTTCTGGTCAGTAATAGATGGAACAGAACTTCCAAAAGCCTGACAATCCTGCCCAAAGCCAGAAGCCTACTAACCTTAGTTGCACTACTTTGCTGAGATTTTTGGAGGGGCCTTAAGCCTGTCTGTCTGTGCAGTGCTGTCCTAAATCCATTACTGCTTAGAAACACCTATGCGGGGGGGGGGGGGGATTGGGGGGGAGAGGGGGAGGGTGTGTGTGTGTGTGTGTGTGTGTAAGAGGAAGAGAGTGAGTTCACTCACATAAGGTATCATCAATCATGAGCTTACTGTAGATGGTTTAGAAAGTATAAAAAGCCAAAGATGTCTTTTGGAATACTTACTGAAAGTTTACCAAACTCAACATAGTTTACAGGTAATTCTGTGACTAGTCATGTTTCATGTTCCAACTATCCATGTTCCACTCCAACTCCATTTCCCTTGTGGTCCTCTCTCCACATTCGGCATTTGAATGTGCTTTTATATATCCATGTTTTTATAATGCCAGGCATGGAAAATCATAAAACTTTGTTCTGACTCTTCTATACCTATTTCTACTTCCTCTTAAATACTCCAAAACAATCTGTGAAAATTGGACAAGCAATGAAAATCTTTATTCCCCACCCCTCCAGTGAGAAAGGCACTCTGATGCTAATTTAAGTCTTCAACCTGCCTTGGATTTATTAAAAACAGGGGCCTGAGAACTGAGAAACCTCAGAGAGTGCCTTTTCAAAAAACAAGCCTTCACATAAGCCTCTCAAAAGGCCGTATCTAGGAAATAAAAAGACAGACCCAAATCAAGAGCTAAAAACAAAGAAAAAATAAATAGACCTTAGGGGGAATTTTAAAGAAATTTTGGAAGGTGAACCAACAACTGGAAGGAAATGCATTTTACAGACAGGATGAATTACATGACAATGTTATCTTTCAGACATGTTGGCAAGTGAAGAGAGCTTGAAAAGGGAAAAGGCAGACACTGGGTTGACTTCTCCAAGAAGAATTCAGGGGACCAGTCTGATTTGTTTTTCCATTAAGGGCAAATTGGAAACTAAAATGCAAAGCTAATAATTTTAAAAATCAAAATAAAATGGCATTTTGGGCAGGGATATTGGTATCAGCTGTTTAGTCTGCAAGCCAGGGAGTGTTTGTTCAGTAAAGGGGAAAGCTGTCCAAATGCAGTGATTCTAATTTTCCACTGGAAACCTTTTGCAGGGACTCAGTGGCCAAGGGCCCCTTCCTTATTAAAAAACCACACAGTTAAGATAGTTCCTGAATCTGCAATATTCTGGGCATCTAGTTGACACCTCCCCCGCCTGCCCCCAGCCCGCCCCTTGTCAGGTACTTTCCACTGCTTCAGAAATGGCAGGAGTAATGGCAGGGGCACAGGAAGAGGTACTAGGCTTTTTTGTTGGGCTCCTGGAAAGACATGGGGCACCCTGGCCCCTGAGAATGTGGACTCCGGAGTAGATTAGTGGTGGGGGCTTGAGGAGGTCCAGGGATCCTGTCTCTGACTCAGACCATTCCCTTAGCGTGACCTGGTGTTAAGAGGGCAGGGTGGAGAGACAGAAGCCTGGGTTCGAATCACGGCTCCATCACTAGCCTGCTGGATGACCATGGGCAAATCACTTAACTTCTCTGGGCCTCAGTCACTCATTTTGTAAAATGGGGAGGAGATGGATTATGAGTCCTATGTAGGACAGGGTCTGTGTCCAATCTCATGACCTTGGATCTGCCTCAGAGCGTGGAACATGTTGAGCACTACATAAATACCATAATTATAACTATTATCATTGTCCCCTGTTCGCATCACCTCTATGAACATCAGGGGCCCTGGAGAAAGCAGTGGAGATGAACTCAGAACTCTTCCGGATGTATAGGGATGCAGCAATGAGAACAAAGTTTGCATTCCATGGGATGGGAAAAGGCATGAAACCACAGACCAAAGAAGAGAAATTAAAAAGGACCAGGATGTTGTAGCGACAGAGTCTATTTTCCATTGGGTTTAGTGGTCAATACGGTTCTTAAGCTTCATTTTAGAAGAAAAACTTGCAAGGAGACATGCCAATTATACTAGGTTAAAAAAGCTTTGCCATTTTTTACAATAATTCTCTGATTGTCACTAGAGTAGTAGCCAGAGTTTACTAAAATATTGGCAATTAGCCTTTCCAAAATAACTCTTGGCCGTTTGGTTCCATCGAATCGCTACTACCAAAATGTTGGTATTTGTTAAGCGCTTACTATGTGCCGAGCACTGTTCTAAGCGCTGGGGTAGACACAGGGGAATCAGGTTGTCCCACGTGGGGCTCACAGTCTTAATCCCCATTATACAGACGAGGGAACTGAGGCACAGAGAAGTTAAGTGACTTGCCCACAGTCACACAGCTGACAAGTGGCAGAGCTGGGATTCGAACTCATGAGCCCTGACTCCAAAGCCCGTGCTCTTTCCACTGAGCCACGCTGAGCTGCAGTTACTAGTTACTCTAAACCAAACAGGTCTAGAAATACCGATTAGACTGTAAGCCCGTCAAAGGGCAGGGACTGTCTCTATCTGTTGCTGACTTGTACATTCCAAGCGCTTAGTACAGTGCTCTGCACATAGTAAGCGCTCAATAAATACTATTGAATGAATGAATACTGGTTCAATAGACAAAGTAGAAAAGAAAAGACAAAGACGAGTTCCCCTTGACGGAAGCAAGAACAAGAGCAGTTTGGGTAGAATAGCATTCACAGAGTTATTCTTCAGCTGATACTATTGCCATGTCTCACAGCTACGGGTATATGATAGCTTGCAATGACAAGAGCAATACTACCCAAATCAACCATCCCATTTAAATGAATTGAAGCAGAATATGAGGCAATGAGGCTTTACAACAACAACTGGTATTTCAACTCGTCTTTTGGGCACAATTCATCTACCAGCTACTCATAGAGGTCCTTTTTTGCTGTGACTTCAAATGACATGTTTGATTAAATGGCTGAGAACCTGACTAACAAAAGACTCCTTGAAAGCCACAGATCATATGCACAAGTTATGCATATAAACTTAAAAATGATGTATTTATCTTCTCCCCCTCAAAGTCGAGCCCACACCTCACTGTGGTATAGGGGGAGGAGTCGTGAAACAGCCAGAAGTAGGGAAATTCATGGTGGGGTTATGGTATGAGTGGTGAAAGTTTCTCACCGAAGAACTATTTAGGGCACCTCATGTGGTGGAAAGACTCAGCAGGAATCTTCAAAACAGCTGGCTAACATGGACTGCAAAAACCACAGCAGCTTTTGGAGCAACGACCCTAGTAGCTGCCTGCTGGCATCCCTGACAACATCAGCAGTCAACTGTCATCCCTTTGACCATGAATGGGTTTGATAAATAAAATTATTGTGTGCACTTCACATTGTGCTGCCCCCCAACAATCATATCATATGCTGAACTTCAGGGGCCCTAGGGAAATCAGTGGAGATGTATGCTCATTGCAGGCAGGAATATATCTGTTTGTTCTTGTATCGTACAATCATATCATATGCTGAACTTCAGGGGCCCTAGGGAAATCAGTGGAGATGTACGCTCATTGCAGGCAGGAATATATCTGTTTGTTCTTGTATCGTACTTTCCCAAGCACTTAGTACAGTCCTTTTATATAGTAAGTGCTCAGTAAATACAATTGAATGAATGAATGCTCAGGACACTTCTGAGGAAAAAAGTTTTCTTTTTTACCTTAAAGCTAATGGAAAATCTATGATATCATGATTCTTGATTGTTTCCTTTACGTCTGGGTTCATTTTGTGTATGTTCCCAAAGCCTTAAAAAAATATCATGGGCACAGGCCAGGGAGTTAGAAGGACCTGGGTTCTAATCCCAGCCCCACCACTTGTCTTCTGGGTGACCATGGTCAAGTCACTTAAATTCTCTGGGACTCAGTTCCTCATCTATAAAATAGGGAGGTAGACTGTGAGCCCTACGTAGGACAGGGATTGTGTCCAATCTGATTACCTTGTATCTACCCCAGCATTTAGTACAGTGCCAGGCACATAGTAAGTGCTTAACAAGTACAATTATTATTATTATTAATAAACTATTATAAAGTTGTAGAGATGTTCCCTGTCAATAAGGAGTTTACAGTATAGACACGGGGACAGACATTACATAAATAAATTACGAATATGTATATACGGTGATGTGACTAAAAGGTGCAAATCCAAGTGCAAGGATGATGCAGAAGAGAGTGGAAGAAAAGGAAATGAGAGCATAGTCAGGGAAGGCCTCTTGGAAGAGATATGCTTTTACAGTTTTGAAGTGGGGAGAGTGATCGTCTGTCAGATATGACAGGTAGATTATTCCAGGCCAGAGGCAGGTTGTGGGTGAGAGGTTGATAGAGAGACGAGATTGAGGTAGAGCGAATAGGTTGGTGTTAGAGGAACGAAGTGTGTGGGCTGGGTTGTAGTAAGAAATTAGAGAGGTAAAGTTATTGAGGGCTTTAAAGCTGATGGTAAAGAGTTTCTGTGGAGATGGAAGGGCAGCCCCTGAAGGCCATGGAGGAGTCGGGGGACATGGATTGAACGGTTTTGTAGGAAAATGATCCAGGCAGCACAGTGAAGTATGGACTGAAGTTATATTGTTGTGCTGTACTCTCCAAAGCACTTAGTACTGAGCCCTGTACACAGTAAGTGCTCAATAAGCATGATTGATTGATTGACTGTTTCAAGTCGAACGTGACAGGAGGCAGGGAGGTCAGATTGTAAGCTCCTTGTGGGCAGTCTACTAACTCTATTGTCTCATACTCCACCAAGTGTACTCTAACAATAATCAGACACATTCCTGCCCAAAGAAAGCTCACAGTCTAGAAGGGGAGTGAGCTCACTTCACTTCTCTGCCTCAGTTCCCTCCTTTGCAAAATGGGAATTTAATACCTGTTCTCCCTCCTACTTCTCTCCCTCCTACTGCGAGCCCCATGTGGTACCTGATTATCTTGCATCTTCCTCAGCACTTAGTATAGTGCTTGGCACATGGAGTGCTCAACAAATACCACAATTATTATTATTCCCAAGCAAACACCAGGACCAGGCACAGTGGGCAAACAAATTGGCTAGAAAACTAACACCATCCAGGAAACTTGACAATGAAAATCCAGTCTGCTTCTTGAATTATCAAAGTTGTGGATTTGCTTAAGGCGTTCTTATCAAGAAGCTACAGTAACGGGTCTTCAAGGGAAAAAGAAGAAAGGCAGTTTTGTTTGTAATGGAATAAATGCTTCCCAGATCCAATCCCTTTGGTTTTCCTCAGGGTTGTCAAATTCACATAAAAGTATTCAACCTTTGTTGAAAGAACATGGGAAGTTTAAGTTTTTTATACTTTCTGATCTTGTTCACTTGCTTGTTTGATTATTTAAACATTTAAAGTTGCATTTTATCCTTACCAAATATTTCTTGATCTGAGTTTGCTTTTTAATACAAGGAAAGGTTCTCACCCCCTACCAGGGGGTGAAGTCATTCCAAGTGTTGGGAAGCCAAGAGAAACACTGCTTTAACCAGATTAACTGAAAAGTCACAGGATCTGTTGGGCTATTTCAAAGAGCATGGGGTGGAGGGAGAGAGTATCATATAAGGACAGGGTTTTTGGCTTCTCAAATTAGGAAGAAGAGTTACCTTCCTCTTGGAGGAGCCTAGTTTTAAAACCTCTGACATGGGGTAGAGAAACCAGGGAGTGGATACTTTTGTGGGTTCTTATCATGAGGCCCCACATACTCCTGCTGATTTAACGATAGTGAAAAATGCAGATTGGCATCTGACCCCTATTATGTTACATCAGAGCCTGATGGCACCCAGCATCTCCATGCACTTCTTGGTTTTAAATTTGTACACCAAATCCTTCTGCTAAGGTAATTGAAGCTGTTTTCATATCATGATATCTGAACAAGGAATTAGGCCAATTACTTTTATTTGGTGAATTTTTGTCCCCTTAAAGCCTTGGCCCTTGTTTGGATAATTTGTTCATCTTTTAATAAGTGAATCCAGTTTGTGTTTGATCTGGATCTGGTGGAGAATTGCTGAACTCTTCATCCTCCCTCACAAACCCTTTCATCTCCCTGACTTTCTCATCACTGTGGACAGCAGCACCACCACCCTCCCTGACTTTCAAGCCTGCAACCTTGGCATAATTCATGACTCCTCTGTCTTTCAACCTGCATATTCAGTCAGACATCAAATCCCGTTAGTTCTTCCTTCACAACATTTCCAAAATCTGTCTCCTCCCCTCCAACCCAATAGCCACTACCATACTGGTTCAGGTGCTTTTTTTTTTCAGGTATTTAAGTGTTTACTATGTGCCAGACACTATACTAAGCACTGGGGTAGATAGAATATAATCAGGTCGGACACAGTCCCTGTCCCAGGGCCTCTCCCAGTCTCAATCCCAATTTTACAGATGAGGTAACTGAGGCCCAGAGAAGTGATTTGCTCAAGGTAACAAAACTGACAAGTGGCAGGGCCGGGATTAGAACCCAGGTCCTGTGACTCTCAGGCTCATGCTCTATCCACTAGGCCAGACAGCTTCTTGTTTTCCTTGCACTAGAGTCCTCCATCTCTAGTCCTTGGTATTCCACCCCTCCTTTCTCACGTAGCACACATACATATATTAAAATTTTGTTCCACACTGTTATTTATTTTAGTGTCTGTCTACCATCCTAGATTGTAAACTCCTTGAGGGCAGAGATCATATGTACTGTCTCAAACACTTGGTATGATGCTTTGCCAGAGCAAAAGGTCAATAAGTACTATTGATTGATAAGTTGGAGATTTAACATTCTGCTCCAAACATGTTACATAGTACCATGCCTCTGCCCACTTCTTCCCATTCAATGATCTGGTATTTATTTCAGGAATCATTATCAGTTCTTTCCTCCCCATTTCTGATATCCTGCATAGCCTTCAAACCAGGCTTTTTTTTCCCTCCCATATCTCAGACTTTCCTTGGGAGACCACTGCAGGTTTGGCAAAACTCATAAGGCTGTGATCCTGTTAAATCCTTTTCCATGCCCACAGCACACTCAGAGGTGTGGGTTCTATAATAAAATCTACAGTACCTATACTTCTTGCCTCCCAGGCATGCGCTCAATCTATTATCGCATTTTAACTCACTTGTAAGGCTGATGATGCTCCCACTTTCTTCAGAAGATGCACATGTGGGTAGGGTTTACTTGCTGTTTTTAAAAGGGGAACTGGAATTTGGATAAGAGATGGGTGATGATTCATATCAGCTTTGAACTGCTACAGTGGACCAGGGTTCAGCAACCTCTCTGTGCCACTTTCTTCAGAAGGTGCACATGTGGGTAGGGTTTACTTGCTGTTTTTAAAAGGGGAACTGGAATTTGGATGAGAGATGGGTGATGATTCATATCAGCTTTAAACTGATACAGTGGACCAGGGTTGTGGTCCAAATTCTTTATGCTGAAGAGCCAAAACAAATGAAATTTTGAAGCAGTTGGTACACAAAGAGCCATTTGATTATGGTTCCCACCATGCGGGGTATGACATCCTATATGATACAGTGTGTTGATATTACAACACCAAGAGGCTGCTCCATAGCAATAGATGTTGCTGCAGCAGGAATATTGAAGTGGAAGGAAGGAGAAATTATATGGAGGTTGAGAGGGGAGGAGAAGGAGGAGAGGGAAAGAAATGAGGGATGGGAAATAGGGGAAGGGAGGGAGAATGCAAGTGGGAAGAGGCGGAGAGAGAAAAGGGAAGAGAGAGGGAGGTTGGGGAAGAATGGAAAGAGGAAGGGAAGGGTGAGGGAAGGGAGCAGGGGAGGATGGTGAAACTAAGGATTAGCCCTTGTTCTGCTCCTGTATTCAACTCGCCAGAATTGGGAGAGAAGTAGAGAGGTGAGAATCCACAGGCTGGTCCTAGTCCCTATTCCTGCCTCTCCTCCTGCCCAGCCTGTGAGCACTTTACACGGGGATGATTTGTAGAAAAATACATAAAACTGAGAGACAAAAGGAAGGCTAGAGTTGGAATGATACGATTTTGTGGTTATGGAAGAGAGTCCCTGCAGGGTACTGTAATGTTAGTGACTCTTCACTAAAAAGTTGATGGAAAAGTGTTCCATGTTCAATAACACCACCAAAATTGCATTCAATCTTGCCTGTGCTGGGGATTATATAACACCATGGAAAGAAGAATTCCTTTTTAAAGTTTAAATATAAAATAGAAAAACTGATTTGGCTCAAATCCCCGCAGATTCAATATCCGTAACTCCGAACTCTTCTCCGAGTTCAAAAATACTGTTTCAAAATAAGGCAGTGTTATCAGTCTGCAGCTTGTGAACTGGGGAGATGGCTTAGGCAACTTCCTGAGAGGTCATGCTTGGTTTTTATAGTTCAATTATTCAGTGACTGACAAGGCTGAAGAAATATCAGAGTTCTAAAGATAAGGCATTAGCCGAGGAGGGAATTACTGTCACAGGCAATGCTGAATATTGTGTTTGGCTGTTTTGGAAGATCTATTAGTGTTGGGGGTGGTTGCGGGGAGGGTGAGTGGTTATGACCAATTATTGCTAGTGGAGCAGTGACCTGTGGGCTATCAGTGAAGCCTGACCTGAGGTCAGGAGGGGGAGAGAGGAAGGGGGATGATTTCCTATGATCTTTTTTCTTCCCGGGAGGTTTTCACTGGAATTCTGAAAGAATTAACTTTAAATTTAAAGGAAAACTCATGGAGAGCTATGGTCTCTCACCTGAATGAGCCACTACCTGGAAGTGTGGGTTGCACGTTACTGCCCTTGGGTGACAATTTGTGAGGGGGTTGGACTACTGCCAAACTGCAAGTAGCACAGGACTGGTTTCTGGCCTAGGACCATCTTCTTGGCCAGCTGTTTGCCATTTCATCAGATAACCTCAGGTGACCAAGCCTGAGGAAAAGTCCCTCCGCATTATTTACTTTCATAACTGGGCTTGTAAATGTTTCATGTCTCTTATTTTTGCTAGAGTGTGCACTCCTCGTGGTGTGGAATAGGGCACTTGATATTATACTTCCCAATCACTTAAAACAGTGCAATGATCTAATAAGTTTTCAATATAACTACAACTACAACTGCCAAAATTACTATAACTATTACCTTATTATTACTATAACCTCTGCTGGCTAGGTACCTTCTTCAGAATTTCTGTCTTATCTTTTACCTCTGTACCTCATAGTCCTTTGAAAATTCAAACCAGTAAATTTCCGTCAAAGACAACATGAAGTCAAGAGGAAAACAGGCAATAATTTAAGTCTTCCCATTTTTGAGCTGGGGAAACAGACACTAGGCATGTCTGAACGGGACAAGGACTTCTGAAGAGATAATAGTTTAAAAGAAAATTCTAGTTTTGCCCTGGATCTGCATAGGCAAGCCTCATGCTAAGCACCTGGCAGTACAACTCACTGATCTATACAGAAACCTTAATACCATATAATTTGCTGGAGAGTAAAATTTGGAGAACAAAACGTAGACTGTTGGTTGTGAATTACAAGCGGGACAGGGAATGTGTTCAGTTTGTTTATATCCTACATCTCTGCTTAACCCAGTGCTCAGTACCCATTGTTATAATTAATATAATTATTAATAAAAGTTAATAATGGCAATAATCAAAAAGGTATTTGTTATTCACTATGTGCCAAGCACTATTCTAACTGCTGGGGAAGATATAAGATAATCAGGTTGGAAACCGTTCCTGTCCCACCAAACAAACAGTTTCAATCCCCATTTTACAGATGAGGTAATTGAGACACTGAGAAGTGAAGTGACTTGCCCAAGGTCACACAGCAGACAGGTGGCAGAGCCGGGATCAGAACCCACATCGTCTGACTCCCAGGCCCGTGCTGTAAGCGCTTAATAAATACCATAATCAGTCAACTGATCATTTGCCTGATTTATAGAGATGATCTCCAAATTATTTTCAGATCATCTCCAGTCCAGTATATTGCGTGCCATTCCACAGCTATACTGAGAAGTCAAGGCAGCCTTCAGAGTTCAAACTGGGCAGACGTGGAGTAACCATACTGGATGACCAGTTACATCAGGCAGCACCTAACCAAGAGGAAGGACTGCGGAAAACACAGGAGGCATAGACTGGTGGGGGCAGCTTCAGACATCTGGGTGCTCTGAAGCAGGGCTGCTGCACCCTTCCACTTCCTACAACATCATTACACTGCCCTCCAACTTGCAGAGCATGTTATGGGAGCATGCAGTGTAATGTAATAATGCCATGAAGAAGCACATTCAAACCTTCAAACATAGAGTGTTTCTCCAGATGAACCTGTAATCCGTCCCCCTGACTCCAGAGTCATTGCTTTTCCCTCCCAGATTCCTGTTCAAACAGAGACTGGTTTTGACTCTGATGAGTTGCTTCAAAATGCTTAACCGCTGCAGCACCAGTCCCATTGTCCCGTTAGTATGACAGGGAATGGGTCTACCAACTCTATCTTGTACTCTCTCAAGAGCTCAGTACAGTGCTTTGCACACAGTAAGTGTTCAATAAATTGACAATTGATTGATTGAAATCATTCCATGACAATTACCTCCTAGAGCCCAACCTAACAATTTTGAGTTCTGTAAGACGAGCTGTGACAAAAAAGATAAATTGTCAATCCGCACAAACACAGAGAACGTAAGATGCTCAGAGCATGAAACAGAATCCAAGCCAGTGTTCTAAGCAATGGATTAGGTAGCCTCAAAGGGAAAGGTGGGTGCAAATATTTGAAAGAGCTAGACTATAAGCTCGTTGTGGGCATGGACTGTGTCTACCAGCTCCGCTGACTGTACTCTCCTAAGCATTTAGTGTACTGCTCAGTACACAATAAGCACTCAATAAATGCCACTGATGATGATGATGATGAAAGGTCAAGGTAGGAGTGATTTTTTTCAAACCCTAAGATTGTAAATAGTTCTTTTTTTAAAAAAAAATCATTTACATATAATAATTTTATGTTTAAACATCCTTCCCCGGGAGTGCAAGTGCTATTTTCTAATAGATCAGGTTAGTTCAGAAGAGCTAAGTGAAATTCATGATAAGCAAACACAGGCTTTCTGTCTCCCTGGACAGCCTCCAGAGTAATAAAGAGCCTAAAGGTGCCGGTCAGAGTCCATCCCATACTCCCACGATCAGCCTTCTACTTTACCACTGGAGAAAGAATATCTCTCTGATTTCTCAAATTAGCTCCTGTCAACCCCTGTAGTAACGTTTAAAGCAGGACTCATGTCTCTAAGTACAACCACTTCTGTGTGCTCCTCTGTCAACTGTGCATTTAACAAAAAAGTATTGAACCGCTCATGTATCAAAGCACTTCTATTAACCCCAGGACCCAGGCTTCCCGATGTTTGTGGATTATTCAGGACATGTTTGATTTTAGGGAACTACGGAACCCCTGCGACCTTTCCCTTTGATCAGATTCCTTCTCATGCAACCTTCCCCGGCTGCTATTCTCATATTGGCAAGGGAAACATGTTCTAATTAGAATCCTACTCTCTGAAAGCACTCAGTCATTTAGTAACTTACAAGCATTATTTCAGTAGGTTTCATTTCGGTAGATTTAATTTCATGGGCAGTGCATAGAGGGTTGGAAAAGGAGAGCTTTTCAAGAACAGATTTAAGGCAGCAGAGAGGAACAGGCAATAAGGAGTTAATGGCATAGTTTGGCAGTGGGAGTAAAGACTCTTTCAACTAAATCACTGTCCCAGAAAAAGGTGAAAGCATCATTTACTGACGCTTAATTTTGATTTTAATCAATCAGTGGTATTTAGTGAGCACTTACTGTGTGTATAGCACTCCACTAAGCACTTGGGCAAGTACAATACAACAGAGTTGGTAGAGATGTTCCCTGACAACAGTGAGCTTACATTTTAGAGGGGGAGACAGACATTGATATGAATAAATAATTTACAGGTATGTGCATAAGTGCTGTGGGGATGAAAGTAGGATGAATACCAAATGCCCAAAGGGTTCAGAACCAAGTGCGAGATTTCAAAGATCCAAAATTTTAAAATATTATTTTTTCAAGTAGTTTATACTGTTGTTGAGAAGAGAGGACCTAATCCTGCTCATATCACCAAAATTCTGAAGAACTGAGTGCAGGAATGTAGGATTGGGCTAATGTTAAAGGGAAATGAATTTAAAATGACATCATGAAAGGAGTCTACAGACCAAGAGGTGGGTGAGGCCCTTCTTCCGTCAACTCACTAAAATACAGAGTCAGGTTCTGATTTTAACTTCCCGGATATAATATAGAAAAGCAAGTCAGATCACTGCTACAGACCACTGCTGGGTTTGCACAGGATAAGCCTTTCTGATGTAGGAAGTAGAGGAATCAGGGTAGATTGCTTTCTTGATTTGATGCTAGCTAACAGGGGTAAAATGAGTCAAGGATCTAGAGATGGAGAGAAATCTCAGGATGCTAAAGTGATCAAAGTAAAATCCAAAGGAAGAAGGAAGCCAGGCTTCTGGCCTCTGAAGGGCGGGAACTAATAGAGGCTTTGAAGAGTGCAGGAGTAGAGCTAATAATAATAATACTTGTGGCATTTATTAAGAATTTACTATGTGCTAAGCACTGTTCTAAGTACTGGGAGTAGATACATGATAATCAGGTCCCACATGGGGCTCACTAAGTAGGAGGGAGAACGGGTATAGAATCCCAATTTTGCAGATGCAGGAACTGAGACACAGAGAAGTAAAATTATTTGTCCAAGATCATACAGCAAGTAAGTGGCAGAACCGGGTTAGAATCCCAGTCATCCGACACCCAGGCCCTTGCTCTTTCCACCAGGCCAAACATTTCCTGTTTGTTTCCTCCCAACCTCCATGGAGGGAGACAAGTGAAAAGAGAAGGGGATAGGGAAGGAGGGGGCCAGCAGATTACCTACCATGAGAAGGCCTAGTCAAAAGAGGACCACTCAGTTGCTCACACCCCAAAACTCAATACCTCATCCTCTGAAGTGTCACTTCCAGGCACACTGAGCATGTGATGAACTCACTCTCAGAACCCACGGAGCACCGAAGGTCCTGAATCAACAACATTCAGTCCCTAGAGCTAGTTTCCCCACAAATACAGAACTCTGTGATTTGCTCCAAGACTTCATTTGAGGTGCCCAGGTCTGACCTCTCTCTTGCCAATAGGTTCATCTGTGTGTCAGACAACTCACTTCTCAATTAAAATTATTTTCATTGTCGAATTGTGTTCTTGTTCCAGACCTACCTTACTACTCTTTTCGTTTACTAGCTTCCTCTAGACTGTAAGCTTGTTATGGGTAGGAAACGTGCCTGCCAACTCTGTTACATTGTACACTCCCAAGCACTTGGTAATGGTCTAAGTGCTTAGTGCTCTGCACATAGTGGAGGGCTCAGTAAATACCATGGATGATGATGATGATGTTTTATACCCTGAGATTATATTTTTGCTCTTGTCCAAACTCCCTTCTAGACACAATGCCCCCTCTTTTCTCTACTTCCTGTCATTGACCTAGGGTTAGCAGCTCCTTTTTCTTCTGGTTTATTGATGGTGACCACCCATGAAGTCCCTCCCCTAGAATGTCCCTCAGGAGCATTCCTGAGTCAGTTTGAGGCTCATCTGGGCCTAGATCACCTCAGTTAACTCATCCATCACTCCTTGCCTTGGTTTGCTCACCTGTGAGAGAGGATAATAATGACAGAGAGGGTAAATGGATATAACTGGGTTTAATGAGATGGTTATAAAATCCTCAGCATTCCTTAAAATAAAGTTTCTGGAGTAGCTCAAGATGTTATTATTCATTCAACTCTACATGCCATATAGGGATTGGATTTTTAAGATGATATTTTGAACAAATTGGTTGACTCTCATTTATTTCTGGCACAAAAAGCTCCTCTGTATGAGGGCAATCTGAATGGAAATGTTCTTTCAATACTGAACCAAACAAAAACATCTGTTTTCTAGTCTTAGGGTTTGAACATTTCTACAGTGAGAAATGGTTTCTTTCCAAAAAACCAACGCCTGCTATTTTGCTAGGGCAGAAATGACAGGAATATCATTATCCAAGGAAACAAACATTTTTCAGAGTTCAACACCGATCATCATTAGCAGCTACTGATCTACAATCTAGAGGGAAAAAAACTAACAGACTTCAGAAGAAAACTTGAAAACACAATTTAGAAATCCTGCCACTCCTGCTTTAAATTATGCCTCATTTTACAATTAAAAACAGAAATAGACCATGGCCTAATAATAGACCAAATAGACCATGGCCTAGTGGAAAGAGCAAGGGCCTGGGAGTCAGAGGACCTGGGTTCTAATTCCAGCTCCACACTTCTTTGCTTTATGACCTCTGTGCCTCAGTTCTCTCATCTGCAAAATGGGGTTTCAATACCTGTTCTCCCTTCTACTTAGACTGGGAGGCTCATGGGACCTGATTATCTTTGATCTACCCCAGCACTCAGTACATTGCCTGGCTTATAGTAAGCGCTTAACAGTTACCACGATTATTATTAATGACAGGTCTTGAGAATATATTCTTTGGCTGGATGTTCACCTCAGTTTCCTACTGCTCCCAACTGGGTTGATTAAGTCTTGGACCTTTGTTCCCTTCCACTTTATCTTAGGTCCAGGTTTTGCAGTCACTGTGGAGATCTGGCAACTGTCAATATTCACACACACACACACCCTCCCCCCTCCCCATGGATTCTGTCAATATTCACAGACACACACACACACAGACACACAGACACACACATACACAGCCTAGTGGATAGAGCATTGGCCTGGGAGCTGGAATGACCTGGGTTCTAATCCCCACTCTGCCACTTGTCTGCTGAGTGACCTTGGGCAGGTTACTGCACTTCTCTGAGTCTCAGTTACCTTATCTGCAAAATGGGGATGAAGATTGTGAGCCCCATGTGGGACATGGACTGTGTCTGATCTGATTATCTTGTATCTACCCCAGTGTTAAGAACAGTACCTGGCACATAGTAAGCATTTAACAAATATCATTAAAAAAAGATGTGTTTATCCATTCATTCAGTCATATTTATTGAGCACTTACGGTGTGCAGAGCACTGTACCAAGTTCTTGGGAGAGTACGATACAACAATAAACAAATGCAGTCCCTCCCACAACGAGCTTACAATCTAGACAGACTACTGTCTATATCACTGAAGGAACATGAATGGGTTGTGTTGGAATTCACAGTGGGTGAAAATCAAAAGGAAAAAACAAGTTTGAATAGGCTTGGAGAGGGATAACCAGAAGGAAAGAAAATGTTTTAGGGGTGTGGCATAGTCTGCAAAAAGTCACAGAGGTCAGCTGGGAAGGAGACCAGGTAGCAACAGGATGAAGATTTTCCTGGCTAGCCCAGAGAGTGTGGGGAAGAGACTATTAAGAGTGGGTCATGAGTAAAAGAAGGGCCAGTTCCTTGACAACTGCCATGAAAAAGATATCAGGAATGAGAGGTGAAAGGAAATGAAGAAATACAATAGTACAGAATAAAATAGCCTAAATAATTTCAAGTTGTTAGAGTTTCTTTTAAGGAAAGAAAAGTGAAAGAGTTGCTCAGAAAACTTGAGTGACATGATGGGTGAGGGTGGGGCTGATGAAGACAGGATGTGGTGATTTTTTTTGAAGTTCACTTCCAGGGGCTTTTCAAGTATTACACTACCAAGAGACATAATATTCAAAACAAGCCCCAACAGTCAGCATCACTTTTAAATGTTGTGGCATAATGTTTTCCAACTGTTCCTTAAATATGAGCTGAATCAGGATATTTAATGTTCCATTTCCATTTCTTAAGTCAGAAGCTCTTGACTTTTAATATTATGCATGCACATATTCAGGTGGTTGCATAAAGCTCACTTCAGAGCTTCCCTTAGGCCTTCCTCCTGGTTCCCGTAGGCTTCAAAGAAGATTTCACAGTACTTTCATCACTAGATTGGCTGTGTGGTCCTAATGACAAAGTCATGGCTAAGAATGACAGTCCTCCCATCACTCTAAGGTTGCTGTCTTAAGTAAACCTAGGAATAGTAATGCTAATAATAATTATGGTATTTGTTAAGTGCTTATTTTGTGCCAAGCACTGTACTAAGCACTGGAGTAGATAGAAGATAAGCTGGTTGGACAGAGTACCTTGTCTCACATATAGTTCAGAGTCTACATAGGAGGGAAAATGGGTATTTAGCCCTCATTTTACGAATGAGAAAATTGAGGTACAAAGAAGTTAATGACTTGCTCAAAGTCACACACCAGGCAAGTAACAGAGCCAGGATTAGAACCTAGGTCCTCTGACTCCCAGGCCCCTGCTCTTTTCTTTAGGCCAAAGTGCTTCTACATCTTTCCGGAACTCACATGGCTGGGCAGATACCCGAACCAAGTAAGGACAGTGTGGGTAGAGGACTGGAGAGCCCCATTGGAGTAAGCGGCAGTTTGAAATGACCAAATATTTACCAGCTTGAATTTTTAGCATATCTTTCTCTTCTCAGGTAGCCATTTGAGTAGTGTTCAACTGAAATTCCACTGTAGTTTAGATTCACTGGTAGCAAGGGATAAAGAGAGCAAGGAGAAGGGCCTAAAATTCCCAGAATCAGTAATAGACCTTGATCCAGAACACAACATTTTAGAAGAAAGTAGCAATTTTTATGAAAACAAAGCAAAACCCAGTAAAAGGAGGCAGAACAGACAGAAGCTGAGACTTGACGCCACACAGCCCAGGGCTCTTCGGCCATTTGGGCACCAGGATTTCTGCCTCCTACCAATGCCAGGGAGAAGCCCTGCCCTGCAAGAGCCAGGAGACAGAACGTTACACCAACTGGAGACCTTGGAGCTCTGTCTAGAGCTGCATGGAGCCGGTAACACCTTGATGCTATTAAATGAAACAAGACAACATGCTTTAGGGGAAAATTAACAGGAACATACCAAACTAGAGCTGGGGAACAAATATCATGCTGCTACTTCAAGCACAGGCTGCTGCAGCTTCGGTGTTAGCCCGGCTTCCTTCTGCTTTGGCAAAATTAAGAAGCATAGCACTGGGACTGTCCTTCTAGAATGCTTGCTTTCGGTACAGCATTTGTAGGCTGACAAGAATGATGAAAGGGGTGGAAAGTGGCTTCTATGTAAAGGTGGTAAAAGAGGTGGAGCTGTTGATGCTCTAGGGGATTCCTAGTAGGGTTTAGAAACCTGAATAAGGAGGACCTGATTAACTGGTCTCCAGGTCTTCTAAGGAGCGATCAAAAGTGTGGAAGTTTGAATAGCAGCAGCTGAAGATTTGAGTGGACAGGCAGAAGGACTTTTTTTCCTCCATGGAAGATAAACCACTGGAACAATGATTGAAGTTATGGAAGTAAAATAGACTGCATGGGATTGCTTTGCTTTCTTAATCACAGGCCTAAAAGCAGGGGTGTGGATTAAGGCCCTTCTGGTCTTGATTTTGTACTCCTATAGATTCCCCCCCAAATGCATCTTTTACACTAGGATGCCAACTGCATAACTCTAGATGAGATGAAAACCTAAGTAAATTTGCTTAAGGTTTTAATGTGGCATAGTGAAAAGAGTGCAGGACCTGAGTTCTAATTCTGGCTCTGCCACTTGCCTACTGGGTGACTTTAGGCAGGTCAAATGGGACAGGGATTGTGTCCAACCTGATTAACTTGTATCAACCCCGGCACTGAGTACGGTGAATAATAATCATAACAACAACAACAATAATAATTGTGGTAATTGTTAAGCATTTACTATGTGTCAAACATTGTACTAAGTGCTGTGGTAGATACACGGTAATCAGGTCCAAAAGTCTAAGAAAAGGTATTGCATCTGCATTTTACAGATGATGAAACTGAGGCACAGAGAAGTGAGGTGACTTATCCAAGGTCACATAGTAGACAAATAACTGGCAAAACGGGGATTAGACCCCAAGTTCTTTGACTCTCAGGCCTGTGTCTTCTTTAAGTCAAGCTTCTTGGCACATAGTAAGCACTTAATAATAATAATAATAATAATAATAATAATGTTGGTATTTGTTAAGTGCTTACTATGTGCAGATCACTGTTCTAAGTGCCGGGGGAGATACAGGGTAATCAGGTTGTCCCACGTGAGGCTCACAGTCTTCATCCCCATTTTACAGATGAGGTCACTGAGGCACAGAGAAGTGAGGTGACTTGCCCACAGTCACACATCTGCCAAGTGGCAGAGCTGGAATTCGAACCCATGACCTCTGACTCCCAAGTCCGGGCTCTTTCCACTGAGCCACGCCGCTTCTCTAACCATAATTATTATTACAATTCTCTGCTTGTCCCCAAAACAGATGCAGAATATTCCTTCTAGTACATATGAAAAATCTAAAGTTTTATATACCTGTCAAATATACAGAAAATGGAATCTTGAATGCTTTGAAGTGGCCAGGGAGCTTTTGTCTGCTATTGTCTGTAAGACATTCCATCAGCTCTCACCTTTTTATTTAACCACTCCCTTCTACTCCCCTCAACTGGTAACCTCCAAGCTTCCCAATATCACTTTCACTGCACCTCATTTAAGATTTTCTGATCTGTGACCCCCTGGTTCAACCCTTTTCTTGCCTGGAACTTCCTCCCACTTCCCATTCTCATCTTTAAATTCCTTCGAAATTCCACACCCTCTGGGAATATTTCCTCAATCAATTTTTCTACTTTCAAGGCCATACTCTCCCTACTCTCATCTCAGCGCTTTTTGCACCATTTTATCACTTTTACACTCACTACTTATTACCACTTTGAACATATTGTTTTAATATTCTTAGTAATAATAATTGTGGTATTTTAAAAGCATGTGGTATATTCCAAGCACTCTACTTTGCATCAGGTAGATACAAGATAATCAGGTTGAACACATTCTCTGTCCCATGTGAGGCTCATAATCTAAGGGGGAGGGAGAATAGGTATTTCAGTGCATAGTATAGGGCCTGGCACATAGTAAGCAGGTAACAAATGTCATCATCATCATCATAATAATAATAATTTTACAGATGACAAAACAAGTATACAGAAATTATGTGATTTCCCCAAGATCATACAGCAGGCAAGTATCAGAGTTGGAATTAGAACCCAGGCCCTCTGATTCCCACTTCTGTTCTCTTTCAACTAGACCATGCCATTTGAGGACTTCCTCCTCCTACTTGTACTTTATGTTTGTTCACCCTGTTTGCTCGGAAGGTCCTCATAAGCAGGGATATTATCTTCTAATGCCTTCTCTAAAACTTTTAGTGGAGTACTCTACACAATGTAAGCACTCATTAAATATTTTTGCAAAAGTCTGTGCTTCACAGATCTTGGAAGACTTTGAGTGCTCATAGTTAGGATTATATTTATTGAGCAAACAGAGATTGTGAGCCCCACGTGGGACAGGGACTGTGTCCAACACGATTTGCTTGTATCCACTCCAGCACATATTAAGCGCTTAACAAATACCAGAATAATTATTATTAATCCCATTCCCTGTACTCAGCACTTGAGTGAGACAGTAGCTCAGTCGATCATATTTATTCATTCATTCAATCATACTTATTGAGTGTTTACTATGTGCAGAGCACTGTACTGTGTGCAGATCACCGTACTAAACTCTTTGGAGAATACAACAATACAGACACATTCCCTGCCCACAACTACCTTACAGTCTTGCTTACAGTCTAGTTTATAGTCTTTTGAGAGCTTAATGTAAGCAGAACATTATACTAAGTCCTTGGGAGAGTACACTATAACCAAGACATATGTTCTCTGTCCTCAAGACACATTACAAACATGGCAACCTGCTTTGGTTTCTTGCCTGATTAAAAAAGGGAGCGAGAATAAGTTTGCCTCGTTCTGTTTATTAATATGTAATCACTTAAAAATGAAAATGAATGTAAAGAATCAGAATTCCTTTCTTAAACAATAGGAAAAAATACACTGCAATATTGTGAATACCAAGAATTCAATATGAAGTTTAACACTCTCTCTCGTGCTACTGGAATAACTGATTCCATTCCCAGTCCGTCAAAATTGGTCTAATAGTGATCAGAGCAACAGATGTTGAAAACAAAACTGAAAAGTTGCTTTCACGATCATTTTCTTCTGCCCCGTTAAGGATACTAATACTCTTCTCCACAAGAAGGGTTATGGGGTTAAATATTTCCATATTAAGTTTAATTCCAAAGGGAGAAATATGGACCAAAACTGTTTTAAAGTTATATATAAAATAGGTGCTCTTCCCCCATTATAAAGAATTCTAACAACTTTTTAGTATTCAGGTTTGACTCAAATCCAACTGAATATGAACAATGAATCTACTGGAATGATTATCATTCATTTAAACAGAAATTAAATGTAAATTTGACAACATAGGGTAACGTTTTAAAGGCCTATTTTGTGCTTTATAAGAAACAATAGGGTTTAATGGAAAGAGCATGGGGCTGGGAGTCAGAGAACCTGGGTTCTAATTCTGACTCCACTCTTACCATCTATGTAACCTTGGGCAAGTCTCATAGTTTCTCTGTGTCTCAGTTCCTTCAACTGCATTTTGCCTGATTACCTTGTATCTACCCCAGTATTTAGTATAGTGCTTGTATAAACACTTTATTATTATTATTATACTCTGTCATAAAAAATGGATGGATATGGAGCCCAGGCTTGAGAGTCAGAGGTCATGGGTTCGAATTCCTGCACTGCCACTCGTCAGCTGGATGACTGTGGGCAAGTCACTTCACTTCTCTGAGCCTCAGTGACCTCATCTGGAAAATGGGGATGAAGACTGTGAGCCTCACGTGGGACAATCTGATGACCCTGTATCTACCCCAGTGCTTAGAACAGTGCTCTGCACATAGTAAGCGCTTAACAAATACCAACATTATTATTTTGGTCCAATAATGAATACTGTGAGCAAGAACGTGCTTGGAGGAATTGATTGTAGTGCTACTGTTTTACCCAACACATACTTTCACCCTGGCCATTCATGCTCCCCCTAGAAAGTAGGTAGGAAGAGATGCAACACACTGCAGAGTGGCTGCAAAAATTTAATGGACTAAATCCATTTGAAGCCCAAACAGCCTCAATTTAGTGCACATGTTGTGTCCCATAGTGCATAAGCCAACTGCCAGTGTAGCCACTGGGATGGAGAGCTGCTCATATCTTTGCCCTTGAGGTCTTCGTGGGATTCTTGCTGATTCTGTCCACCGTGTGTGAATCCACAGCAGTTCTTCATTTGGCAACCCAGCTACCACAGCCTCAGCAGGCACTTCCTGCTATGGCCTGCTTCACTGCCCCCACTGCAGGGAAGCCTGGGTCACAATTTGGGGGTGGCCACACATTCGATGTTATAGGTCAGGGAGACTTTAGTTGAAGTTGAACCTGAAGATGTCATGTTGAGTCTACAAACTTAACCCACCTCAAAGGGCTATTAATCTTCATATGTTCACTTCCATTATTTTTGCTAGCTGTCCTCCATCCTACCCCTTAGTTACCCAGTCATTAGAGGACAACTGTTTCAGCAAACACATTTTAAGATCCTATTCCCGAGCGAGGTTTGAAGGGAGTCAGTATTTTTCCATGAGGACATTACCTAATTTAATTTAGTATTATTAAAAAAAATCTAGTCTATGTTGATAACAATCTATTTCACTAGAAAACAATTCCAATAAATGATTCAGACTACTTGATATTAAAATATTGTCTTCTGTCCCAGTAAAACTCTTTTAAGAGCAATTTCCAGGAATATGTAGGGGTCATTCAGGCTTGGAGGTCCCTCTATTATTGCAAAAGACTTGGTTGAAGGAAAACACTGCAAACAGTATAACAGGTCCAATTGTGAACAATGGCAAGCCAGAGAAGCAGCATGGCTTAGTGGATAGAGCCTGGGCCTGGGAGTCAGAAGGTCATGGGTTCTAATTCTGATTTTGCCACTTGTCTGCTGTGACTTTGGGCAAGTCACTTTACTCATCTGGGCCTCAGTTACATCATCTGCAAAATGGGGATTGAAACTCTGAACCCCTTTTGTGATCGGGACTGAGTCCAACCTGATTTGCTTGTACTCACCCCAGTGTTTAGAACAGTGCCTGGCACAAAGTACGTGTTTAACAAATACCATAATTCTTATTCTTATTCTTCTTATTATCCCTATAAGGAAAAACAACAGTGTCTTCTTAAACCTAAATTGTCTCCTTCCTTCTAATATTTATGGACTTTTAAGAAAATTAAATGGTACTTGTTAAGTGCTTACCATGTATCAGGCACTGTGCATAGGCCTCACAGTTCTAATCCCCATTTTACAGATGAGGTAACTGAGGCACAAAGAGGTTAAATGACTTGCCCAAGGTCACACAGCAGACAAATGGGAGAGCCGGAGTTAGAGCCCAGATCCTCTGCTTCCCAGGCCCATCCTCTTTCCATTAGGCACACTGCTTCTAATGTGAACTTGAATAGCCGCATTATAATCAAAAACTAGGATTCCCAAGAATAAGTTCATGGCAGCTTATAATAAATAAATGCTACCTTTTCATAAGGCCAGAATTAGAAGTCTTTACAGGGCTGTGTTCTGCTCTAGCATACAGATCAAACGAGCAGCCTATGACCCAGATGGGGCGGGAAGAAGGAGACAAAAGGAGCAAAATTCCTATCATTTCCTTACAGGTCTTGATTCCGGGCAAGATGGCCACTGTGCAAGAGTGAAAGGAAGGTTCTGTTTCTGAAACTAGGGTGATCTCCAGAGAAGCTGGGGCCTCTGCCACCTATTCCCAGGATCAAAAATGGAACTCACTAATGCCCTCACTCTCCTGAAGATCTGGACTCTGGAAAACACACGGGCTAAAAACAGCTTCTCTAGAGTTATACTCCCAGATTAGAAGAGAGAGGGAGAAAAAAAAGAGAGCTAGACATTAGCGCATGGAACAAGAAGGAAATATGAAGGAGGGGAAAAAAGATATGGGGAATTGCTAAAATCCTGTGTCTGCTTCATGAATCAATACCTATTTTACCTAAGCACAATTCTTATTCTTTTTATTGTAGAAATGTAAGGCTATTTATCTGGAGGGAGATATAATAATCAAATGTGTAAAAGCCACATATCGAAGAGAAGCACAAACCTATTTCCACCCTAAGATTTGTTGGCATCAGATGAGGTTAGAAGCGCAATCCAAAATTCTCAAAATTCTCTTCTCAGTATGTTATGTTATCTTTTTCAATCTTGTTAAATTTGCCAGATTACTCAGGACCCAAAATCTTTCCACACTCCATTTCCCCTCCTTCTTCCTTTGTCGCACAACCCCCAAATCTTCTAATTCCTGCTAATTTAATCTCAACTCCTTTGCTTTCAACAATACCCTCTAGCCTCTTGAAGTCCATTTGGTAATAGAGAAGCAGCGTGGCTCAGTGGAAAGAGCCCGGGCTTGAGAGTCAGAGGTCAAGGGTTCACATCCCGGCTCTGCCACTTGTCAGCTGTGTGACTTTGGGCAAGTCACTTAACTTCTCTGTGACTCAGTTACCTCCTCTGTAAAATGGGGATTAACTGTGAGCCTCACGTGGGACAACTTGATGACCCTGTATCTACCCCAGCGCTTAGAACAGTGCTCTGCACATAGTAAGTTCTTAACAAATACCAACATTATTATTATAGAAAGTATCAGTCCATGGCAATTTAAGCTTTAACGGTTGTCATTGGTTCACAGAATTTGAGTAGACCTCAAGAGATCTTTGGTCCAGCCCCCTCCCTGTCTCTAATACCAATGAGTAATTAAGCCCCTAGGATAAAACTAAGTATTTTGAGGGCAGGGATCACATCTTTAGTTTTAACTGTACTCTCTCCAGCACTGCCCATAATAGGTGTTGCATGACTACTACTGATGGATTAATAATTTCTTCCCTATGTTCAATTGAGATCTTCCCTGCGTTTCTTCAGTTTGATTCTCCATGAACCCAATCAGCATCTTCTCCATAAAAAAAATTCTTTATAATTTGAAGGAGCATGGCTTAGTGGAAAGAGCACCTGCCTGGAAGCCGGAGGATCTGGGTTCTAATCCTTGCTCCATCATTTGCTTGTGGTGTGACCTTGGGCAAGTCACATCTCTGTACCACAGTTTCCTCAATTGTAAAATGGGGATTCAGTACCTGTCCCCCCTCCTGCTTAGACTGTTAGCCCCAAGTGGAACAGGTACTGCATCGGACCTGATTAACTTGTATCTATCTTGGCACCTAGAACAGTGCTTGACACATTAATAATAATAATAATGTTGGTACTTGTTAAGCGCTTACTATGTGCCGAGCACTGTTCTAAGCGCTGGGGTAGACACAGGGGAATCAGGTTGTCCCACATGGGGCTCACAGTCTTAATCCCCATTTTACAGATGAGGTAACTGAGGCCCAGAGAAGTTAAGTGACTTGCCCACAGTCACGCAGCTGACAAGTGGCCGAGCCAGAATTCGAACTCATGACCTCTGACTCCAAAGCCTGCGCTCTTTCCACTGAGCCACGCTGCTTCTCTGCAAGTGCTTACCACATTGCAAGTGCTTACCAAATACCATTATTATTACTATTATTATTACTCTTATTAATATTAATACAGGCATTAACTCACTTTTTAGGCTTCAACTCCTTTAACCTTTCATCATAGGACCTAGTGCTCATCCCTCTGAATCATTTTTATTGTTCTTCATTTGGATTCTAATTTCTCTACATTCTTAGCAATTTGACCCAAACTAGGCACAGTGTTCCAATAAAGTAAGAGTTCTTCCAGTGCTGAGAAGAGTGAAAGGATTAAATCCCACTGATTTATTTCAGGACCTGATAGCTTTTTCAGTGATGGCATAACAGCCAGTCCTGCAATTTAAGATGTTTCTAGTTAAGACAAACTGCACTTAAAGTGTTGCTAACTTCACACCCTATTTCAACTTTACAACTCTTCAGTTTTGATTTTACAACCTTAGCCTCCTTTATAACACCAGCTGAAGAGACCAAGGCCTACCTGGAGCCTCAGAAAAATGGAGACTCTTCATTCATTCATACAGTCATATTTTCTGAGCCTTTACTGTGTGTAGAATACCGTATTTAAAGGCCATGCTGGAGGGGTTGGAAGTAGATAAGGAGATGGTGATGAAAGTTTAAAGAGAGTGACAAGTTGTGGGGGAAGGGTCAGAAACTGAGGGGAAAACAGTGAGAGTGACCGTAGGGTTGGGGTGGGGGTGTGGAGGTGGGATTATTTGATCACCAGGCCAGGATCACTAGGGAAAGTAAATACAGCCACTTCACTTCTAATCAAGAGAAAGTCAGCTCCTCCATATTTGAACCATTCTGATTTAATCAAACAAGGGAATTTATTGAGTGCTTACTGTGTGCAGAGCACTCTACTAAGCACTTAGGAGAGTGTGATAGAGTCAGTAGGTACATTTCATCCCCACAAAGAGTTTACAGTCTAGTCAGAGAGACAGGCAATATAAAATAAATAAGTAAATTATGAATATGTACATAAGTGCTGAAGGACTGAGCATGGGGTGAATATCATGTGCTACAATAGTACAGATCCAAGTACAAGGGTGGTACAGAGGGGAGAGGGCTTGGGGAAAGGAGGGCTTGATCAGGGAAGGCCTCTTGGAGGTGATGTTATTTTAATAAGGGTTTAAAGTTCGAGAAACTAGTGGTCTATCTTATAGGGAGGGGGAGTTAGTTCGAAACCATAGGAAGGACTTTGGCAAAAAGGTGGTTGTGAGATCAGCTCATCCCCCTGTTAGCTCACTGTGGGCAGGGAATGTGTCTGCTTATTGTTGTACCATACTTTCCTAAGCATTTTGTACAGTGGTCTGCACACAGTAAGTGCTCAATAAATAAGATTGAATGAATGAATGAATGAGATGGATGAAATGGAGGTTCACTAAATAAATTAGACTGAGAGCCCCATGTGGGACAGGGACTGTGGCCAATCTGATTAACTTGTACATATCCCAGAGCTTAAAACAGTGTTTGACTCATAGTAAGTACTTAACAAGTACCATAACTTAGTTTTATTTACTGGATTATAGTAGCAAAGCAGTGATGAAAGGTAGGAGAGGGCCATCTGATTGAGTTCTTTGAAGTGGTGGTAAGGAGTTTCTGTTTGATGCAGAGTGAATGGGCAAATACTGGAAGTTCTTGAGGAGCGGGGAGTTATAGATGTGGATTCAATAAAAATACTTTAATGTAGTGCTATTGCTCATTTAAATTCAAATATACAATTCTGAGCAATTTTGTTAAAAATAAGGTGTCAGACTTGGTCTGGGAGCCCACATTTCCAACACTCCTCCTATGAGAGAGAAGGTTTCTTCTTAAGATCTAGTTTCTGGGGACAAATTTAGTTGTGAGCCTGAAAGCTGACTAGAAATAAAGGGCATGGTCCCTCCCCTCAAGAAGCTTACAATTTAATGGGGGAAGGAAAACAGACACAAACTGCATATCAACAATAGGACCATGCGTAAGAGCAAAGCTACAACAACAAAAAATAAAAGTGAACAATTAAATGAATCGGCATACACAAGTGGGTGATTGGGTGAAATGACCAATGTGGTGAGGATTAGTCAGGGACTGCCTCCTGGAAGAGGGGGCCTTTTGGTGGGCTTTGATTTGGTGCTTATGAAGGAGATAAATTAAATGTAATTGCAGACAAATCATGGGATGTTGGAGGGGAGGTGGGGAGACAGGGGAGGGGGAAGGAGAGAAGATATATAATAGATGGACACATTTACCAAGGTATAATTTCTTGGTATTTCTTAATCTCTTACTATGTGCCAGGCACTGTTCTAAGCACTGGGGTAGATACAAGGTAATTAGGTTGGACCCAATCCATGTCTCACGTGGGGCTCAAAGTCTCAATCCGCTTTTTACAGATGAGGTAACTGGGCACAGAAAAGTAAAGTAACTTGCCCAAGGTCACAGCAGACAAGTGACAGAGGTAGGATTGGAACCCTGGTCCTTCTAAATTCCGGGCCTGTGCTTCAACTACTCAGCCATGCTGCTTCATTTTCTCACAAAGAAAATATGCTCAGGTTACTTTAGAGCCAGCTGGCAACAACAGCAAAGCAGGAACAGAGTGAATGGCAGTCAGTCAGCATGTCAGTATACTTCAAGTTCACAGGTCTTTATACTGAAAGTATCTAGAGAGCAAAGTAAGATTCTAACAACTGAGAAGAGGTACAATCATTGTCAATAACATTTTACACTCAAATGTCCCCATCTCTACAAAATTAAGATTGCACACCAGGAAGCTAGAACAACCCAGGTTTCCTTGCCCTCCAACCTTGGGTACTACTGACTGCAAGGCAGAGTAACTGTGATAACATTTACAGTGATGATAATAATAATAACAGTGTGCTATTTGTTAAGTGCTTACTGTATGTCAAACACTGTACTAAGTGCTGGAGTAGATACAAGATAATCAGCTCAAAATCCCTGTCACCTGCAGGGCTCACATTCTGAGGGAAGAGGGGGGTGAACAGGTATTTAGTCACCATTTTACAGATGGGGAAACTGAGGCACTGAGAAATTAAAGCTATGCTGCTCCATTGCAGCATGAGCTAGTGGGACAAACACCAGCCTGGGAGTTAGATGATTTAAACTCTAATCCCTGCTCCACCACTTGCCTGCTGGGTGGCCTTGAGCAAGTCATTTAACTTCTCTGTGCTTCAGTTTCCTTATCAGTAAAATGTCGATTCAATACTTCTTCACTCTCCCCCTTAGACTGTGGGCCCTGTAGGGGATAGGGACTTGGATAATAAGTGTTTGGCACAAACTAAGAACTTAATAAATAACACTAATAATAATAACTATAACACTATATTATTATTATTACTGTTTCCTGCCCTCTGTAGGCTCTCCATATATACCACTGATGACTTTGAGCAGATTATCTACCCCATAACCTAGTACAGTGCTTGAAATATAGTAAGTGCTTAACAAATGCCATAATAATAATGATTATACTCCACAGTATTAAGTAACAAGTAAGTGAGTGCTGGGAAAGTACAACAAAAGCACAAACAAGATTACTGTCCTCCACGAGTTTGGAATCTGAGGAGGCAGGCATACAGAATAATCGAGGGAGCTGGAGAAGAACAAGAAATTTGGTCCTAGCCACAAGGGAGCATCAAGACTCAGCTGCCCAGGACACAGCCCATGCTATTCAGGTGTCCTCTGAGGCCCTGTTCGGACGGGCAAGGGGGAAGGTTGAAGCAGCAGCCTGAGGTCCTGCCTGCTCCTTTAACATCAGAGTACTGAGATCTGCCACCCAGGAGAGAGACTGCCCAGCCCCCACACTGGCCGGGGCACCCACCGGGCTCCCACCGGGCCCTGCTTCGCCTGCTACCGAGGCCTGTCCAATTCTTGGAATATTTGAAGGCTGTGGCCATGGTAACTGTTGCGACTTTGGATTTCAAACATCTCTGCCTGAGAGGTGAGGAGCCTGAAGCCCTGCTCTGAAAAATCTGTTTTTGCTCTTTGGGCCCAGTCTGGCCATACTGGGAAGGGAAGGAGCACAGAGAGACAATCTGAAATGATATTACTGGGATTCCTAGATCACAGGAACAGAGTCACCTCACAAAACCCTTAAGGGGGAAGTGTTCCTTACTGACCGGGCGCTCCCGGGCACCCCCCTTCTCTTCGTTTCACCTTATGGTTTGCTATTCTGTAGGCAAAGTTAGATGTGGGGCGGCTGGTTGTTGGGGGTAAAAGGAGTTGAGGGAAGAGTCTTCTACACCCTAGTTGTAGTGACCCCCCTCAACACAGCATGGTGGCTCTCTGATTAGGAGACTCACATATGCCTGCATCAGAAATTTTCACTAGTGGAAGCACACACCTCTTCTCCACAGAGATTTCTGACTTCCCATTTTACCTATTCCCAAATCATTTAACATCAAACCCACTTTTCTTCCTCTCCATGTACTATCTGCTTAATGATCCCCTCCCAACAGATAAATCAACAAGATTATTCTTGGAGGCACTGAGATGAAGAGCTGGGGGGTGGGGGGTGGTGATTTGCATGCATTTGTGGAGTGCTAACTGAGGGGAAGGAAGAGGAAGAGGAGATGGCAATTATTCAGAGGATCAATCCAGACACACCAGCAAGGGCTGTTCCGGATGGCCATTTTGGGGAAAATATTAGGACACTATCTTCATAATATCCAGGCAATGGTTAATGTCCATAACGTCAGGACGAGGCATGACTTGGGGACTGGCCAAAGACCTCTGTAAGTAAACTTTGTTTAGCCCCTATCTGTGGGCTTATAGGGCAGGGTGACAATCAGGGAGGAAGGAACTGTGGCAAAGTAAAAAATAAGATCTTGAAGGTTATGGTAGAATCCAAGGTGCTTCAAGAAAACTGGACCTGCCAGGAGCCTGGCCACTGCCTAGTGGATAGAGCATGGGCCTGGGGGAGTCAGAAGGACATGGGTTCTAATCCTGGCTATGCCATTTGTCTGCTGTGAACTTGGGCAAGTCACTTCACTTTGTGCTTCAGTTACCTCATCTGTAAAATGGGGATTAAGATTGTGAGCCCATTGTGGGAGAGGGACTGTGTCCAATCTGTTTTGATTGTACCCTCCAAGTACTTAGTACAGTGCCCATCACATAATAAGTGCTTAAATACCAGAATTATTATTATTATTGAGAAATATTATCTGGGCCATTCTGCATTTTTAAATGATACACCTCCTCATGGGTGCTGGAGGGGGTCAAGTGAAAACAGGAGGGGCATAGGTAATTTATTTAATAGGAAAATGTAGTTTCCTCATAGACTTTAGGTTATTTGCTCACTGCTGTTAAAGAAACTGATTTCAATAGGTTTAAGGGAATTTTTTTATTCTTTCAGAATAAAAATACCATAATTAGTATGCTTGGATCAGTTTCCTAAGTTCACTATCATTCATTTCCTGAAGACAAGAACTAACCCAGCAGCACACTGTCTTCATTTCATGTCCTATGTGTTTGCTGCTGGATTAAATAGTATTTTTAACTTCTATGAGAAGCAAATGATAAATTGATAAAGTTGGGAGATAAATTATTTGGGTGTGGGGGAAATTCAGTTAAAGAACATTTCTCACATCCATTTTAAAATACTTTTGAAATTCCAATATTCCCATTCTATAACTTCCATGACAGAAAAATAACACCAATTTGTATGTCCCTTGAAGGCAGAAATTATTTTTACTGCTTTGCAATTCCTCCCTGTGCTTAGAAAAGTTTTCTGGGTACTCAATAAATCATGATCCTCAGCATTTGAGTACCTATTATAAGCAGAGCATAGAACTAGCATCAGGGAATTTAGAATATAGGAAATTCTTAAGACACATTTACCGTTTGAGCTTCCCAACACGCCTGTTTCAACATTGCAGCACTAGTCTCTTTTATGGCACTAGCTGTGGGACATGGTGAGGAAATAAGTGTGCACAGGAGTCACAGGGAAAGGGGGAACTGATTTTATAAACTGTGATCAAAGTGGGTGGGGAAAGAAAAGGGTGACAGTATAAAGAATAAGGTGTGTGAAGGGGATATGGTGGAGTGGGAGTACTGAGAGATGGAAGTTGCCTGATCACCAAGGAGAATAGACACATCCATTTTACTTCTGAAGAAAGTAAAGCATAAGCTGGTTGTGGAAGTTAGCCCCAGTTACTGGAATAGTCTTCAGACCACTAGCTCAAACCTGAGCAATTTTAGGAAAAGGGTATCTGACCTTGGTTCAGGAGCCAATTCTCCATTTAGGACACTGATCTTTGAGAAAATGAATTCTGACCCTGTGTCTATAGATGTGGAACATAGGTTTCAGGAACGAATTGTGTGGTGCATCTCAGGACTTCCTGTACAATAATGATCAATACATTAGGGATTCAAATGCCTCTCCCAATGTCTAGGTCTTGTCTATATGCCATGTCACTATCATAAAAGAAGACTAAATTTTGGTTAATTTGCTCAAAACAATTCTATGAGGGATGCTCCCATGGTCTTTCAGGAAACTGAAAATCAATTGTTCTGCTACCCTTCCTCAAGGTATCAGTGTTAAATCTCCTGATCTGTAATTACTGAACTTTCCTTTATTTTCCTTCTTAAAAATAGACACAATGGTAGAGGAAAGAGAACAGAATTGAAATCAGGAGACCAGTGTTAGAGTGCTAGTTCCATCACTGGTCTATTGTGGGTTCTTTTAACAAGTCACTGAACCTCATTGGGTCTGAGGTTTCTCATTTGTAAAATGAGGATAAGATAGATTGTCTGTGTCAGACAGGGTCTTTGTCTGATTTCATCACTTACACACTAACCCAGCGCATATGCCATAATTAATATTGTCCTCCTCAATTCTCAAGGAGTTCTGTCCTTTAGGAGTTTTCAAAAATATTAGCTAGTGGATATGGTAGCAATTGCTATGTTCTTAAACCAGAAATCTCCTAATGCTTGGGACTTTTCCTAAGCATACTAATCTTTTAAATACCCTTAAACAAAGCATAAGCATGGATTAGCGTTGTACTTCCGTATCTTCTTATTTTAAAATATGGATCCCAAGTAAAACCAGTTCTAAAACAACACGAGGCAGCTGGAGGGGTGCGTTCTTGCAAAGTTCCATATGGGCAACTCATATTGTAGTACTCTGCACATTCACTTCAAGTACCTAAGCACAACCATTTCTTCCAACACTACACTGAACTGTGCCCAAACAAGACTAGTTGTTGGAAGAATGTATCTAATATTATTAGAGCCATAAAAATTAGAATGTGTCTAATTTTCCAACAGCCTAGGAAAAAACAAAAACAAACAAAGCGCATTATAGCAGATGAGAGTAGTTTGGTCAAAGGTTTCTGCAAGATAAGTTGGTTGTGGAAGTTAGTTACCAGAATAGTCTTCAGAACACCAGGCTATTCTCTCTGCCATTAAATTATTTTCTGAAATTAGCAGAGACTGTTAACCCTTTTAGTAAAAACACTAAGTTATTGCGTTGCCTAGGCATTGTTTGATTGCTCTCTTCATTACACACTTCTACCTCCTGAATTCAGAGGTGCATACTTTAGATCTTTAGCCAAATTTTTCACTGGGATCATATTAAAAGAAAACATGTCTTCTCTGGGAAAAAGGTCAATTTGTCACCCGCTTTCATATTTCACCATGTTTCTTAAAGAAACATGTCCCCAAATTATCTCACTCAAAGCTGATGTGTTTCATCTTGAAAGTATGAAAACACCACTATTAATATAGTTGATTTCTTTCTAGGCCAAGTGAAAGTACTAGGCTACAATCACTTAGGGAACCAATTTATACTTCCAAACTAAGCATCCTTCATCACATTACAGCTATATTCTCATTCTTCCTTACAGTGCCTTGGAGAAGTAAGAAGTTAAAAGGTATTAATAACTTCCTAGATAAAGTTGGATAGAGTGAGGAGAAATTTGCTAGGTGGGGCAAAATCTAGAGTTTATAACTTGACTAGAAAGATCTACTTCTTAAACTGAGTCAGCTTCACACCATCAGTAGCATACACCGTTCCCCGTTCTCTCCTATCCCGCCGTCGACCCCTGGGCCACGTCCTCCTGCTGTCCTGGAATGCCCTCCCTCCTCACCTTTGCCAAACTAATTCTCTCCCCCTCTTCAAAACCCTACTTAGAGCTCACCTCCTCCAAGAAGCCTTCCTAGACTGAGTTTCCCCTTTTCCCTCTGCTCCCCCTCTACCCCCCCTTCACCTCCCCTCAGCTAAGCCCTCTTTTCCCCCCTTTTCCTCTGCTCTTCTCCCTCTCCCTTCTCCTCTCCTCAGCACTGTGCTCAACCGCTCAATTGTATATATTTTTATTACCCTATTTGTTTTGTTAATGAGATGTACATCACCTTGATTCTATTTATCGCTATTGTTTTAATGAGATGTTCATCCCCTTGATTCTATTTATTGCTATTGTTTTTGCCTGTCTGTCTCCCCCGATTAGACTGTAAACCCGTCAATGGGCAGGGACTGTCTCTATCTGTTGCCGATTTGTACATTCCAAGCACTTAGTACAGTGCTCTGCACATAGTAGGCGCTCAGTAAATACTATTGAAATACCACTGAATTAACAATAGCTCCATTGTAACTAAACTCTCTACATAATCCATACTTGGCCCTCACAACCCATTTGGTAATCTAATTCACCTTTAAATATTCTCCATATGAAGCTGTCCCAAAACTAACAAGTTCTATGAGGTTAGTTCCCTTTGTACTAATTTATAGAGCATTACACAGACAGATTCAAAACACACACAAGAAGTTTCTTTTCCTCCTGAATTTCCAGAATGCTCAAACAAACCAGAAACAATCCTTTTCAGTATACCTTGCCCTTTCTATTACTTGGAGAGGGGAATTGTTGCTATCCTTAAGTTTCAATTTAGGGCTTGCATTAGCTGGTATTCCAAAGTAAATACATGTGGGACAAAAGGATTCCAGAAGGCATGGGTCAGAAATCATTCCCCAGCTGCTCGAACACAGGGTGGAGCGGCTCCCAGATGGACATATCCCTAGGGGAAAATGGTCTCTTAAGCCATTGTGAGATCTTGGAGGAGGAGGACACTGCGGCTTTAGTTTTCTGTCATTGTATCTTCCTCCATCACTACCTAGTTGCTCTGAGATTCTGCACGGTCGGCAGATATCTTGAGGCCTGGAGAATGGTACTTTCAGATCAAGGGGAATCACAGTGACGTGGGTGGCAAATCTTACATCACAGTTATGGGCACAATAACTGGGGGTGGAGGGCAAAAGTCTTCAATTTATCCCCTCCTATTGGATTCTGTTTCAGTAAAATGAACACTTGTTCAACCCTTTAAAAACAGGCTTTCTTTGATTTAAAAACAAAACAAAACAAAACTTTTTCTGGTAGAAGGGGTGGGTGTCAAAGCCCGAGGCTTTATTAGCAAAGGAATCCCAACTAGTCAGTGTGAGAGTGGAAATTTCCACCAGACACATTTTGATATGTAAAATTCCAAAGCTAAAGGACTTTCAGAGTTCACAGGTTTGGGAGCAATTGAAGTATAAACTTAGTGATCTGAAAATCCTTGACAGTGTGAGATAATTGTTTTTATCTCTCTTGGCAAAATGATTAATTGGATTTCTTTTGAGTTAAACTATAGATTGTAATCTTTTACTTCATTATATTTCACAGATTGCAGGAAACTGGTAGCAGCCATAAAATAGAAGCCTCATTTGCTTCCTGGATTAGCCTTTCCTCTTTCAACTCTTCAGTGAAAATGAGGGAAGGTCCTGCTCTCAAATGCAATAAAGTCCAGTCATTTCTCTTGAAACACAATGATTATGTCCTGAACAAGCCCCACTTTAAGGAAAACCAACAGGACAGTAGGCAAGCCAAGATCGACACCAAGAATGTGTACACAATTACAACAGCAACAATTCCGGCATTGCCCCAAATGGCTAGCCAGTCTCCTATCCAGTTCCAATATGACAAAGGTTACTTTTATATGTCTGGCACAGAGACTACTTCTATGTGGGCTCCTGCTGCCAAATTCCATGATTTAGATGATGTGCCAGACTTCACATGCACCTAGGACTGGAACACAAGGGTTCTGGAACAATAAAAAGGGTCAGGGTAGCCCGGTCTAAATCAAGTAGACTGAACAAAATGGCAGCCATATCACTTCATCATGACAACTCCTGCTGACATAGTGAATGTGACAATGTCAGATGCATTCCGTCGGTGTTTTAGGGTAAAAATAAAAATAATAATAATAACGATGGTATTTGTTAAGCTCTTACTTTGTTCCAAGCACTCTTCTAAGCTCTGGGGTAGATACAAGGTAATCAGGTTGTCCCACGTGGGACTCACAGTCTTGATCCCCATTTCACAGATGAGGTAACTGAGGCACAGAGAAGTTAAGTGACTTGCCCAAAGTCACATGGCTGACAAGTCCCAACCACTCTATACACAACTGTTCTTTACTCCATCACATTTCTATCTGGTCAGATATGCTGGAGGAAAAACACTACTTATTCCCCAACATCCTAAAATTCTAGGGAGAATACACGTAACAGAAAAACTGATGGCACTCTGAATAAAGCAAACACTGTGCTAAGCTTTGTCTATATTTATTACTTTACCCATAATTTTTCTAAGACCAATTTTTTGGGATCTATAGAGGAAAGATATATCAACTTTTATTAGGATTGTATACATAATAAAGCAGTAAATTGACTTTGGTACATATAAGAACCACAGAGCAAATAGTTTGTGCTAGGATTGGATAATAAGTTTGGATGTTACTATCAGTCCTGTGAAAGGCGACCATGATGTTCATGAAATTTATCTCAAAGGTTGTGGTATGGATTTTAGTTCAACTCTACTCTGCACCTCTTGGTTATCAAATTAGGAGGAGAGGCCTACCACTGCCCTGATAAAAGTATGCTCCCAGCAGTATGGAAAAGAATGAAGCTGGCTCTCCTCTGTGTTACTGAAGAAGCTTTATATCTCTCTGTCTTTCACCACCATGGAAAGAAAGAGAAAATCAGTAGCAGCATGAGGCCTCCACAAAGACTGATGGATGCTGTAGCGTTCGCTGTGGCAATAATGTGCCTTGGACTCTAAGTCATGAGGAGATTGAAATTCTACTCTAGGCCACAGCACCCTGCTGATTTTTGTTTTTATTTTGTGTATTTACCCTTGTCTGGTATCTTGTTGTGCTGTGTTATCGTTTCATCACTCCTGAGAAGTCTGTTTATAGTCCCCACTCCTCCCTTATATTCTTAGACTGAGCCTCTTGTGGACCAGGGACTGTGTCTAATTCTCACCAGTGTATTCTTGCCTACTTAGTTGTCGGCACCCAATAAGTGCCTAATAAATACTACTACTACTATAATAATAATAATTAATAATTATTCTCTCTGTGCCTCAGTTCCTTCATCTGTAAAATGGGGATTAAGACTGTGAGCCCCACGTGGGACAACCTGATTCCCCTGTGTTTACCCCAGCGCTTAGAACAGTGCTCTGCACATAGTAAGTGCTTAACAAATACCAACATTATTAATTATGATATTTTTAAGCACTCATTATGTGCCGAGCACTGTTCTAAGTGCTGGGGTAGATGCAAGGAATTCAGATTGTCCCATGTGGGGCTCGCAGTCTTAATCCCTACTTTACAAATGAGGTAACTAAGGTCAGAGAAGTTAAGTGGCTTGCTCAAGGTCACACAGCAAAGAAGTAGCAGAGCTGGGATTAGAATCCACGTCCTCTGACTTCCAAGCCCGTACTCTTTACACTTTCCTCTTTCCACTATAATATTACTACTATAGCAAGAACAATCGATCAATCAGTCGTTGACATTGAGTGCTTATTCTGTGTAGAGCACTGTAATAATAATAATAATAATGGTGGTACTTGTTAAGCGCTTACTATGTGCAAAGCACTGTTCTAAGTGTTGGGGGGATACAAGATGAGCAAATTGTCCCACATGGGGCTCACAGCCTTAATCCCCATTTTACAGATGAGGTCATGAGTCCCAGAGAAGTGAAGTGGCTTACCCAAAGTCACACAGCTGACAAATGGCGGAGCCAGGATTAGAACCCATGACCTCTGACTCCCAAGCCCAGGTTCTTTCCTGGAAGGCTACAGTACAACAGAGTTGATAGACCCATTAACTGCCCACTAAGAGCTTACAGTCTAGCAGGGGAGACAGACACTAAAATCAGCTACAGATATGCACATTATTGATGTGGGGCTGAGGGTGGGGTGAATATCAAGGGTTAAAAGAGTACAAATCCAGATGCAAGACATTGAAGGGAGAGGGAGTAAGGGAAATACTCTTTTTAAAATACTTTTTTTCACACAAAAAGAATATTTTAAAAGAATTAGAATCTGATCCAGAATCTAGCTCTTTCCAGATAGCCAGGTGATCAGATGCACAACTCTTTCTGTATTCTGTAGACCCAATTTACCTACAAAACTCACAGTCAGAGCACTATTCTCCCACTGATACTCTCTCTTCAAAAGCTCAGTGTCAGGTTATTTCTTGGGAGCTAGAGGGAAAGACCCGAACCATCAGCTGTATGCTAAACAGCTTCAGCACCCGCTCAGGTCCAGCCGAAAAACAGCCTGCTTTTTGGGTAATGAGAAACAACTGGCTTGGCAAGTTTCGGGAATGAGATGAAATTTGCCAACTCAGAATAAGGAATTAATAATGCTAAGAATAATACATATATATCTTTTGAAAAAAGTAATACACACCTCCATGAACTCAAAGTGCAAAAAAGTGAACTGTAGGCTAGTTTAATGATGTGCATTTTCTTCATTTAAAATGCCTGACTTTGATTGCAGTTTATATCATTGGCAGCTAGCCTATACCCCACTCAGACACAAACAACTACCCTCTTTTATGTTAGACAACTAACCAGCAAAGCTTGCCAATGGGAGGACAAAGTCTGAAAGGGGACAATTTTATTTTTAATGTGTCTAATGGGGCAGTGGAGAAAAAACAAAAACCTAAGCTCTTTTGCAAAAGGCAATTGACTGTCTCCCTTTAAATAAACAAAACTCTCTTTGAAAAGGAGAAAATCATCTACAAACTCATTTTATAGGGCTTCGGGTATTATAATGTTTTTTCTTATGCTTAAAACATCCATTTCTCTGTGACAGCAGTTAGGCCATGTTACATTAAAATCATTTCTTCAAGAAACAATATCTTGCCAGAGTACAAAGGCATTAGATCATTTTTCCCATTCTTCCATTAACAGCTTAAAGAAACAGGATCTCTTAGAACTCCTGCTAATTCTAAAGTTTCTAAATCTTTAACATACTGCTGTGAACTTCACACCAAGGATAAATCACTTAGCCAAACATTTTGACTTAATTCATGGGAAAATCTAAAAAGAAGGATGACCTGAAAATTTCTAAAATGTACTTAAACATGCATTAGTCAAAATCCAACAGCTTGCCAAAAATAGATTACTTTCTGACTCCATTTGTTAAAAGTGTTGTTATTCTCCCCACAGAGCCTGGAATGCAGATGAATATACAACCATCTTCTTGTAAAATTAATTAAAGCTACTGTTCTACTGTATCCTTCTCCCCCAAAACTCTATGAGATGGTGAGCAGATTCACTTTAGAGACTTTTTTCCCTTGTACCATATCAAAATTCTTGACCAGTACTTTTTACTAACACTGCAAATAGCATTAAACCATTAAACAGTGGGTATTTATTAACCATCTTGTCTATAAGAACCAGAGATGTCTATGACAGAACTACTCCATGATTATTGGAATATCATCCCCAGTTCTCTTTGACTTACTCCATCCTATCTTCCCTTCCTAACATGCTTCAAAGCCCACATCCTTTAGGAATTTTTTTCTGCTTAACCTTAACTATTCTTCTGCCACCAAACAAAATCTTTGTCTCCTCTTCCTCCTGGGTTGGTTCTTGTAAAAAGCGTACATATTTTTATTGGTTTGTAGGTTCATTCTAGGGTGAAATATTGGCATTTGCAAGTCCTGTATCAGTTTACTAAACTGGACCACACCAAGTTCAGTACTCTGCACTCCATGGAAGCTCACACTTTATTGCCTGATTAGCTGAAACCTTCAAAAAGGGCTTCAACAAGAAGGATTTCACAGAATTCAGACACATTATAACCAGCTCCCCTAGACCATGATGGTTGCATTCTTACAAAGCCTCACATTACCGAAAACTCACGCTCTAGCCCCGATGGCATACATTTGCATGGAAGTTATTTCTTCCACTACCCCAGAACTCGAAAGGCAAACGGACTGACTTTGTCAAATTATCATTGTGTAAATCCCTAACACTGTGCTGTGGTTGAATTGAATGTGCCATTTTTATTTATTTTTTTTGTGGGGAAGGGAGAAAATTTTGAAAATGCATTCATAACTGGCTCTGGGAAAATAAATCTTTTCTCAATTCCCTTTCTCCTTTCCCATCTCCTCCCTCTTTTGCCTGGTTTTGAGAAAAAAATCAACAAAACTCTCCCTCTGCCAACTCAACTAATAACACTACTTTTTTTCAGCTCAGTACTGCAAGCCTAAAAGCACATATGATCAAGCACATCATTAGGAACAGAACAAAAGGAAACAACATCATTTCTTTTGAAATGGCACTGCTATTGGAATTGTTCATAGTGGATCAATTTCTTTCTACAAAACTTAAACCTTATAAGGCTTAGTATTTGAAGGGAAGCCAAAAAGAAAACCTAGAGACCTTCTTTGGAAGGTTGTAAATTAGAACTCTGAATTAGGATCTACTTTAAAAAATATTTTAAATGTAGGACTCACTAGATATCTCTCCTCTTGCCTCATGCTTGGGGTGCGGATCATGTGATTCTGTTCCCCTCTCCAATCGCCGAAACGCCGGAAAAAATAGTTGGATAAAAATCTATTGACTGGGTCTCGGATAATGTTGATGTAGACGGGTTGGTCTCCTCCAAACCTGTCAGGGAAAAAAATATGTGTATCTCATTAATTGTTGATATTTAATCATTCTAATACAAAAAGGAAAAGCCTATCTCAGAAATGTTTCTTGAATAATAGTCATCATCACATATTTGTTATATGCTTCCTAAGCTCCAAGAACCTTGCTAAGCACTGAGGCAGATACAAGATAATTATGGACAGTATTTTGTAGCTTCTTATATTTAAGAGTTTAAGACTTGAGAACTGCAAAAAAAAATCAATGATATTCCTCACTTTAGGGGCAAAAATAAATGTGCTGAGTAGTTGCTAGTATGATAGATAAAAATGTAATCCCCTTTTTAAGTTAACTTGCATTTATATTATCTGTCTGCAGGTGCATCTGATGCGTCTTCTCTGGACTATTAATTTGAGGGATGGGACACTATCCAAATTATTATCTTTACTATTAATTATAATGATAATAATGTTAATTGCATTTATTATGCATTTACTATGCGCCAAACACTGTACTAGGCAATGGGGTAGATACAAGATAATCCAGTCCCACATGGGGCTCACAGTCTAAACAGGAGGTAGAATGAATGAAGTAGGAGGGAAAATGAATCCCCATTTTACAGATTAGGGAACTGAGGCACAGAGAAGTTAAGTGAATTGACTTGCCTAAGGTCACACAGCAGGCAAGTGGCAGAGCTAGGACTAGAACCCAGATCCTCTGACTCCTAGGCCCATTCTCTTTCCACTAGGTCATGCAGTTTCTTTTGTACTCTACTTTGTAATCTACCTTATTCTAAAATGATGAAGATGCTGAGAAATCTCACCTTGACTACATCAACACAAATGCTATCAATCAATCATATTTATTGAGCACTTACTGTGTGCAGAGCACTTTACTAAGCCCTTGGGAGAATATAATAAAACTGAGTTGGCGGACATGTTACCTGCCCACAGTGAGCTTGGAAGGGGGGAAGTAAGTGAATACATTACAAATATGTGCATAAGTGCTATGATGAATAAAGGGTGCAAATCTTAGTGCAAGAGTGAAGCATCAGGGAGTGGGAGAAAAGAAAATGAAGGTTTAGTCAAGGAAGGCCTGATCATATGTTGCAACTGAAGAGGGAGGGTTTTTGTGCCAGAGGCAGGGCATGGATGAAATAATGGCATCAAAATAGATGATATTGAAGTACTTTGAGTAGGTTGCCATTATAGGAGCGGAGTGTGTGGATTAAGTTGCAGTAGGAAATCCAGGAGGTAAGGTATGAGGAGAGAAGATGATCGAGTGCTTTGAAGCATGTGGCAAAGAGTTTCTGTTTGTTGCAGAGGTGGATGGACTACCACTGGAGATTCTTGAAGGGTGGGGAAACATGGACTGAATGTTTCTGTTGGAAAATCATCTGTGCAGCAGAGTGAAGTATGGACTGGAATGGGGAGAGACAGGAGGCAGGGAGATCAATAAGGAGGCTGATACAGTAATCAAGTTGGGATAGGATAATTGCTTGGATTAACATGGTAGCAGTTTGGATGGAGAAGAAAGGATGGATTTTAGTGATGTTGTGAAGGTTCAACCCAAAGGATCTGGTGACAGATTGAATATGTGGGTTGAAGGAGAGAGATAAGTTGAGGATAATGCCAAGGTTACAGGTTTGTGAGACAGGGAGAATAGTTGTGCTGTCTACAGTGATGGGAAAGTTGTGGAGAGGTAGGGTTTGGGCATGAAGTTGAGTTCTGTTTTGGACATGTTAAGTTTGAGGTGTCTTTAGGACACCCAAGCAGAGATGTTCTGAAGGCAGAATGAAAATCAACTCAATTTTATGATGATTATTTCAACGGATTTTGTATTAAAATAAAATAAGTACCTGGGCTTTCACCCATGAATTAGAGGTAAAGGGGGAGGGGTGGCAAAGGTGATACTCTATATCTGAATAAAGAGTACTGAATATATCAAAAGTTTGAAATCAATTACATAACTCAATAGGCAATGACCCCCTTGCCATGAAATGTCTACAGTCTAAGACAACATTATTCAATTTAAACTATTTCTCTTTTCTTTATTCAAATGATAAGGCAAACAGTACAACTACATTATGTAGTAAGGGACATTGCAATATTCTTTTCCTTTTTTTAAATCGCAACTCTTCATTCTGGCACAGAGTATGGCGAAAGGTCAATAAAGTGAATTGACAAGCTGTCCAAGATACACTCTGGATTAAAATGAAATGTCAGAAAGTCAACGAACCATTTCCCATTATGGGACTTCACCCCTGGCTCTGCAAAAGCCTTGTCATTACAAAGAATGAAGTCTCCAAGCACCTGGCCCGTCCAGGTGTTGTGAGTAGATGAGGAAATAGTTTTATATATATGGGTCTAGGCGGGGAGGGGGATTTAGCAAGAATCACTGATCCTTCAACCTCTGCTCTGGCCGGGGACAGGAAGTGGGATGCCTGCCTAAGAAGAGCTGAGCATATGTATTTAGAGAGGGTAAAGAGAGCACCGTGCTTCAAAACTGACACTACTGATGACAAGATTTTTATATCTTTGAGTTGGTGTGTTTGTGTTGCTGATAAGACTGTGCGATGGGCAATTCTTTATTCATTGTGTACAAGGAAGGATTGATCCCTTGCTACACTGTCGCAGTGTAATCCAGGGTCTAATGGTGTGTTCTGAAATAGTTTTTTCCTAACATAAGGTTTTAAACAGTTAAATGAGTTGTAGATTAATGCCTTATTCCAGATAAAGCACTCTTCATTTTTAGGAAAACAACAGAGTGGGGAGAGTGCTCAGTATACACAAGCTACCATATCAGAAGTAGCATGAAGTGGCGTCTGTAAACATATTTTCGTGGCTGCCAACCCAAGCCATCAGCCCTTTTCAGTAATATTTTCTTCCTGTGGGCAAACAGAAAATTTGCCAACTTTTTCCCACCTTTTAAAATTATCTAGTCCATATACCAGTCCTCAAGGATAACCCAAGGCTTTCACCCATGCCATACCAGAGAGATGATAACATGGTTTAGTTTAGAATCCTCCAAGAAAGAAAACTCCTCAACCTCCCTCAGCAACCAATTTTGGTCTTTAATCATTCCTATTCAATTTCCTTAAAACTTAACATCAATCCCACCTCCTGGCCTCAATGTAGTAGAGGAGTAATAGTATTTAAATAAGTAATAGCTCACTGTTTAAACAGCACTGTATTAAGTGCTGAGAAATAGTATACAGAATTATGGGAACTAGATACAAACCCTGTACCTCAAGAGGCTCATAATCTATGAATACAGGTTGCAGAGAGGACTGCAGACAGATATACTGGGAACAGTGGAATGCTAAAACATTAAAACAACAGAAATGACAAGGCCAAATACACAATACATGAAATAAAATGGCTAGAAGAACAGAATTTCTCCTCATGATTCAGAGTCTATAACAACAGCTATACAACCACTTGCTTTCACGGCATAATATGAGGCCTCATGCTACATGCTATATTGCCAGGGCAAAGCTCATCGCTATAGAGATGAAATAGGCCTGGTCTGCATCTTATATTAATAATTTGTCATACACTTTGAATTTTCTGGTGATCAACAACAGCAGCCCTGACTGCCTACCAGATGAGGAGTACAGAGTCCTGGGAGCTTGGAGAACTAAAAGATAGAGACTGTACACTCAGATAACTTACAAATTAAATGGGGGGAAGCAGAAATGGACTACTTCTCCAGTTCCCCAAAAATATTTTAGTTTCTGATTCTTTCATTCAAGTTACTGATGAACTTGTGAGGGAGAGAAGCAGAGAACTTTTCAGATAAAAAGTGGCTGAGGGTGTTGAAAATAGAAGATAGTGATGGTCCAAGGGAAATTGGTGAATATTGCCCATGGAGGAAGGATGGGAAGAGGGGAAAGAGTGAGGTAGGAAATAATAATGACAATAATAATAATTGTGGTATTAGTTTAGCAAATATGTATTAATACAAAACACTGGGGTAGATATAAGAAAATCAGTTCCCATATGGGGCTCACATTTGAAAAAGGAGGGGGAATAGGGAGAAAGAAAAGAAATGACAATTAAGAGAGAAATCTAATTGATAAGGTTATTTTATGGTATTTGTTAAGTACTTACTATTTGCCAGGCATTGTACCAAGTGTTGGGGTATATACAAGGTAATCAGATTGGACACAGTCCCTGTCCCACATGGAGTTAACAGTCTTAATCCCCATTTTACAGAAGAGGTAACTGAGGCAGAAAGAAGTTAAGTGACTTGTCCAAGGTAACACAGTAAACAAGCGGACAGCTGGGATTAGAACCACAAGTCCTCTGACTCCCAGGCCCGCCCGTGCTCTTTTCACTAGGCCACGTTGCAATAGTGCATGTTTTCAATATATTTCACATTTGAAGATTCTCCCCACGGCACAGTTTGTTCTAGTGTAAGACAATCCACAAGTTCACACAAGTACATTAAGTGTAAAAAGAAAAGGAATGGTTTTATATACAGCACAGTTTCAGTTAAGGCAGGATACTGTTAAATTTCCCAGACCCTCTACTTCCAGGCTTCCTGTGCTGCACTGTAAGGTAATTGGAATGTCTTTGTTCTTTGGGTACACTGAAGTATCTGAGAGAGTAAAATAGAGTGGTAAGGGTGTAAAGCACTCCACTAGGGATAGGCGCAGCCTGGAGCATCTATTTTCAGGTGAGTGTGAGCTCCGGCCTATCTCCGTTTCTGGATAGGAGGCGTTTGGTAACTGGAACTACCATGTGAAAATGATGGCATCAGTGGAATTCCATTTAAGGGGGCAGGTTGCTGTTAGGCTACTTGTGAGAGGTAGGAGAGGCTTTCCATAAGGATCATTTCAAATGAAAAAAAATATTTCCGGATGGAATTGCTCTGTTTTTTTTGTTGAAGGCATTGTCATTTTAAAATTATGCTTTCTTTCACATCACAGGCAGTGTTCTCTCTAATTATCACTTTAGCAGGCCAGCAAACATTCCAATTATGCACTGATTTAAATATATGGAGCTTTAGGTGCTGGAAGGATGGTAAAAACAAAATTGTATTATAAATTCCAACTGGAATAGAAATAACATTTTTCCTAGGAAGACTGTAGGAGATGTCACAACTACAATTTCCTGCGTGATTTGTTCAGAAATGATACTTTGTCTGAATTGCTCAGCTAATTCTGGGAAAAATAGCCTTCCAAGCTGGGCTCTTACTCATGCCTTTCTGTGTAGTCTGCACTACGAAAAAGGTCAAAGTGTTTAAGATGTATCATTTGCTGGAACATTTCCTCAGGTCAGTTTATTGCATTTTTGACACACATTTGTTGCCTCAGGGCAGACATGGTGGGTTAGTGGCACTGCCAAACTACTATCACTAGAATCAACTCCTCTATGTAGGTGCTTGGTCCTGACTGACTTGGTGAGGACAGACTTGTCTGTCATTCACTTTGGGAGATTGCAACATTATCATCATCATCCTTATAATATCTAACACCTAACCCATTAACACAGCAGAGATCCAGTGCTCTTTAACATCACAAGGATAAATTCGGGAACAGAAGGCCACTAGTGTTCCAGCTGCACAAAAGTAGCACATCAACATTATCTCTAGCCCACTAGAAAATGTATGTGACTTGGAGCAGGGCAAGCCTGGTGGAGGTCTCAGGAAATCTGGGAGTCCCTGAGAGACCCAGAAGACAGTCCAATTCCACAAGGCATCCTGTGACCAGGTTCCCATGCAGACATCTCATGCAGAAGGTGGTCAGTCTTCTAGGGCATAGGTTGACAGAAAATATGGTGATGAGATTATCTTTTTGGAGGGCTGACTGAGAATTCATATGCTCTGTGATAGGTGGCCCAGTGTGTAGCCAAAGCTAAGATGGTCTAGCAATTTTTAGGTTTGCAATGCCATGGGAACACTGAGTGCCCCAACTGCCCACCCCAAGTTAAAGGGGTGTCATGGGAAGGGCAGTTGTGGGAAGGGCATTAGTATCCTCAGTACATCCAGAGCCTGGTGCACCAACATAATCTGCTGCCAACATGGCTATAGGTGAGAACTTGGCATGACCCAATGGCTTCCTTTAGATGCCTAGGGCAGGATGCGTATCATGGAATGATTCTGTCAAGATCAGGATGTCTGGTTCACTCTAGATACTATCAGCCACTTTTATAGAGTTGCTGAAAAAGAAGATCTAATACACAGGACTGCAAAGTGTCCTGTAAATGAAGTTCTAAAGAAAGCCTTAATGAATGATCAGATAATAATGCTCAGCTGCCAGGGAACATGTGGGCAGGGAACATGGCTACCAACTCTGTTACACTGTACTCTCCCAAGCACTTAGTACAGTACTCTGCACAGAGTAAGTGCTCAATAAAAATGATTGATTGGTTGAATGCAGGCATTAAAATCAAACTCTGGAGAATTCAAAATGCTCCTGAATTATTTTTCAAAATAAAAAGCCCAAATGTTAAAAAAAAAAAAAGTCAAATGATCTCCAATGACATAGACTGTCTTTTACTGAATTGTAATATTGGGAAATGTGATCCTGAATAGGTTGAAAACTGAGGCTTGGCCCACTCTGAACAGAAGGCTCTGGGGGCATGTCTAAGCCAAAATGGCTCCCATTGGCCACAGGTCCTCAGGAAACTCCCTCGGAGAGTCTCCCTGTGGTACCACCATATCTGCTTGCATTTGTCATACTGGTGGAGCTGCAGCAGGAGGCTGTTGGGAATTACTGTTCCAGCATCCCACAGGGAAACACTACATAGGAGAAATGTCATTCATGCATGGTAGTGATCCTGCCAAATCTTGGCATTCTCCCAGTTCCCACTCCTAAAGGATGGGAGGGGTGGGAGGAGATAGGGAAGGCTGCAAAGGACAGCTGGATCGATTCTGAGTTAGGTCTGACCAGGCCACAACAATTCTGAGATCGGTAGGGAACCATAACCTGTGCTATCTATGCAGGACCATCTTGAAGCGTGCTCCTGCGGGTATCTACTTTGCTGGGGCATTTTTCAGGTAGGCAGCCCAGTAAGGAGGCTTGGCCAGTGTCAGGGTGGGGAAGAGTGGGGAGAGTCTAACCTTTGTGCCTCCTCCTGGTTGTACTATTAGCTAGTTGTGGTGGGGATTGTGTCTGTTTAATAATTAATAATGATATTTGTTAAGCATTTACTATGTGCCAAGCACTGTTCTAGGTGCTGGCGTAGATACAAGGTAATCAGGTTGTCCCATGTGAGGCTCACAGTCTTAATCCCCATTTTAAAGATGAGGTAACTGAGGAACAGAGAAGTGAAGTGACTTGCCTAAGGTCACACAGCTGATAAGTGGCAGAGCTGGGATTAGAACCCACAACCTCTGACTCTCAACCCCATGCTCTTTCCACTAAGCCACACTGCTTAAAACATAGTCTTTCAAGGGCTTAGTAGAGTGCTCTGTGCACAGTCAATGCTCAATAAATACAACTGAACAATGGAATAAATTGTATGTTATACATTCCCTTGGAAGCCTGGAAGAGGCACTGCAGCCCAGCTGTTCTGTTTGCTCAAAAATGAAGATCCTACAACAGTGTCGAAATGGTACTTCTTCCCAAACTGCAGATACAACAAGAACCTCATGAAGCAGGAATATCTCGCTATGTCCAAACTGGGTTTTTAAATTGAATTTGTCAGCTATTTCTGAGTTGGCAATTAAAGTGATCAAACAGTTTTGTTTGGAGGAAAGAAAGCAATTCCTTTTTGGGCAAGTCAACAGTGGTTTGAATGGTACAATAAATATAGGAACAAAATTGCTTGGCTAATGAAAATGAAAACAAAGAACACTTTAGAAATGAAAATTGGAAACTAAATTGAATTAAAGAGTTACATAAATTGGATTTATTGTGGCTAATATTGCCATTAGAGGACAAACTTTGTTCCCGTCGATAATTAAGGGTTCATATAGAAAATTAAGTCAACCATGATTTTATGCCTGCTTCTTGGGATGAGCCTTTTTTCATTAGTATTGGATTTGAGGATAGTTTTGGAAATGAAAAGAAAAAAGGGGTAGAAAGAAAAATGGGGAAAACAGAGGCTCATACTTTAAATAATTCTTCCCTGTTTTAAATTACTTCTATGATTTTTATAGGATAGTGTTTTGATAAGCACTGTAAACTAAAACTAGATTTAATGTTATTACTACAAACAAGAATTCTGAAAATTATGTGAAATGGAAAAAGAATTGCAAAGAAACCTCATGGAATGAAAATGGAAACAATCCCACTGTGGGATTGTGAGAAAATCCCTGCTGGTCCCTAGTTGCTACTAAATATCAATTAAAAGGCAGAACAGCACTCAGGTTGAATAAAAAAAGAAGGAAAGGGCAGGTTAAATCCTTTTAAACAATGCGTATGTGTTCATATGAGGGTAGGAGACAAACTGAAGAGTATTGAAGAGTTTTGATTTCACTGTCAGTCAGTAAGCTTGTTTTTTTGGTTTTTTTTTTGCTTTTTAAGTGACTTTTCACATTAAATTTTTTTAATGGTCTTTGTAAGGGTATACTGTGTGTCAGGCACTATGCACTGGAGTCGATGCAGCTAATCAGGTTGGACACAGACCCTATCCCACAAGGGACTCACAATCTTAACTTGACGTTAATTAATGTTTTGGAATATTTGGACAAATTTAGGAATTAGACAGTGTTTGTTTTTTCTAAATATTGAGTCTGACTTTTTCAGTGCTTTTGCGACTCTCTGAATCAAATTACCTAGTTTTGGAAGCTGTATTACCTTCTTTGAGGCTTTAGCACAGTATATCATTCTACTATTTTGAATCAATCATTCAGTGGTTTTAATTGAGAAGCTACTGTGTGCTTGGTGCTTGGGAGAGTACAGTAGAGGTAGAGGAGTTTATTTTGCTTAGTTATCAGAAGCCCCTGCAGATTTCATTCATTCACTCATTCAGTCATATTTATTGAGTGCTTACTGTGTGCAGAGCACTGTACTAAGCACTGGGAAAATAGAATTCAGCAATAAAGCAAGACAATCCCTGCCCACACCAGGCTTACAGTCTAGAAGGGGGGAGACAGACATTAAAATAAACAGGCATCGATATAGAATTATATATACATATGTCAAAACAAGTAAACAGGAATCATAAATAGAATTATAGCTATATACATATATACACAAGTGCTGGGAGGCAGGGAGGGGGGTAGAGGAAAGTGAGCAAGTCGAGGTGATGTGGAGGGGAGAGGGAGCTGAGGAAAAGGGGGACTTGGTCTGGGAAGGCCTCTGGGAGGAGGTGAGCCTTCAATAGGGCCAGGGGAAGAGTCATTCTGCTCCATTACTTCTCTCCCCCAACATTTAATGGTGTCTATCAGTTAGTTAATACAATTGAGAGTTGACTGTTTTACATTCAACCAATCAATTGTAAGCACTTACTGTGGGCAAAAGCACTGTATTTGGGAGAATACATGGCTTATTTAAAGGCTTTCCACATTTGGATTTAATACCAGTGATCAAGATCTGAAAATGCGGACAATTACGGCTGAAAAAAAACAATGTTTGGTACTGAAACGATTAGTCACTTCTTTTTAAGTGTTTCATCCTCAGAATTAGAAGGACCTCATTTCTAATCCCAGCTCCGCCACTTGTCTGCTGTATGTCCCTGGGCCAGTCACTTAACTTTCATTCATTCATTCATTTAATCATATTTATTAAAAGCTTACTGTGTGCAGAGCACTGAACTAAGTGCTTAGCAAAATACAATTTAGTAAAATACATTATCACAATAATCACTGACATTCCCTCCCCACAACAAGCTCACAGTCTAGAATTGGGGATACAGAAATGACAATACAAATAAACAAAATTACATATCTGTGTGTGTGTGTGTGTGTGTATACATATAAGTACACATATATATATATATATATGTGTATATAAGTGCTGTCTGGTTGGAGGGGGGGAGAGCAAAGGGAGTGGGAGATGAGGAAAAGTGGGGCTTAGTCTGGGAAGGCCTCTTGGGGGAGATGTCCATAAGGCTTTGACGAGGGGGAGAGTAATTGTCTGTTGGACTTAATAATAATAATAATGTTGGTATTTGTTAAGCGCTTACTATGTGCAGAGCACTGTTCTAAGTGCTGGGGTAGATACAAGGTAATCAGGTCGTCCCACATGAGGCTCACACTCTTAATCCCCATTTTACAGATGAGGTAACTGAGGCACAGAGAAGTTAAGTGACTTGCCCACAGTCACACAGCTGACAAGTGGCAGAGCCAGGATTCAAACCCATGGCCTCTGACTCCCAAGCACGGGCTCTTTCCACTGAGCCACACTGCTCTGCTTTGATGAGGGAGGCAGGATGTGGGCCAGGGGGTAGCAGTGAGACAGGTGGGACTGAGGCACAGTGAGAAGGTTAGCACTAGAGAAGAGAAATATGTGGGGTGGGCTGTATAGGAGAGAAAATTCTCTGTTTCTCAGTTACTTCATCTATAAAATGGGGATTAGGACTCTGAGTTCTACGTGGGACATGGACTGTGTCCAACCTGATTAGCTGGTATCTATCCCAGTGTTTAGAACACATAGTAAACACTTAACAAATACCATAAAAGAAAAAAATATATTTTTGCCTGCTGTGAATACAAGCGGACTAAAAATATTACAATCAATAAATCTGTCAGTCAGTAGTATTTATTGAGTGCCTGTTTTGTGTCAAGCTCCTCTGTACTAAGCACTTGGGAGGGTACTACAAAATTAGCGGACATGTTCCTACCAGTAAGGAGTTTATAATGTAGTGGGGGAACAGACACTAAAATAAACTGCAGATAGGAGAATGTAAAAGAGTATAAAGATTTGTGTCCATCAGCACTATGGGATGTGGAAGAATGCGTGCATGAGTGAAAAACAGTGTGGCTTGGTCAAATGAGCAGAGGAGTCAGAGGTCCTGGGTTCTAAATCCAAGTCTGTCCCTAGTCTGCTATGTGACCTTGGGGAAGTCGGCTCAGTGGAAAGAGCCCGGGCTTGGGAGTTAGAGGTCATGGGTTCAAATCCCGACTCTGCAACCTTTCAACTGTGTGACTGTGGGCAAGTCACTTCACTTCTCTGTGCCTCAGTTACCTCATCTGTAAAATGGGGATTAAAATTGTGAGCCTCACGTGGGACAACCTGATTACCTTGTATCTACCCCAGCGCTTAGAACAGTGCTCAGCACATAGTAAGCGCTTAACAAATACCAACATTATTATTATTATTCTCTACGCCTCAGAGAAGTATTGAATGGGGACTCAATATCTAGCCTCGCTTCTACTCAGACAGTGAGCCCCATGTGGGACCTGATTATCTTGTATCTACCCTGGTGCTTAATGAATACCACAATTATTAGGAAGTACTGAAGTGGCACAACTGCCACTTCAGTTGTGGAGGTATTGGATGGGAAGATGAGAAATCATATTCTTTCCCAAGCATCCTGAACTAAGTTTACAAATCTCTCATGTACTGTAAAGAGCTTTAAAAGTTTCTGGTAGCTCATTTGAGAAAACAATTCAGTGAATTAAATATACACACCAGAAGTACCCTCCCTTTCAGAAACTCTCGGCATCTTGCCACTTTATAAACAACAGAATGACAAGGAAAGATGGTTATTTGCAAAGCGTCTCTGAATTCTTTTAAAAAGCAATTTAAACTTCCTGCCTTATGGTGGGAAGTGGCTATGACACTCTCTTCAGGAATTGACATCATTTGAGGCAAAGGAAAACGATTCCCTGGGTCATGGTTATGGTTATTCCTGGTTAGCCTGGGCTGACAGTTATGAGGATCAAGCCAATCTCTACATTTTTCAGTTGATTTTAGGCCCACCAAATTGTTCAGTTGGTCATGTGGCTGCGCAAATTGTAAAGCATCATGAAATAGAAGGCTAATGTTAAAATGGGTATTGTTCTCACAGTTTCCATCCCACAGAAATTCCCATATTTGAGTGATCCAATACAGAATGTAATTCCCTTTTTTGAGCATTTCCAGTCTTCATTTTCCTTTATTAAAAAAACTATGCCAAGGTGCAGTAACTAAAATAATATCACTATTTCCTGAACCTTCTAGCCAAAAGTAAATAGAGAAAGAAACTACTGAAATAAAAACTTCCATTTAAAATAGAGATTAGTACACTAAAAAAGAATGGGAGCAATTCTGAATAGGAAGGTATCTTACCTAGAAAAGTTGAGGAAATGTACATGTCGAGTGAATAAATAGGGCTGCTCTGCAGTACTTATGTTTTTAATCAGTTCCATCTAAAAAAAAATAACAAAATTATCACTTGGGAATCAAATTTTCTAGGTTTAACTAAGCCAAATAGTATTTATCCAACTCAATCCATTTTTATACATTCCATAGTACTTCTGGAATCAATCCTGCATTGCTGAATTTTGTGCAAGATTTATGAATCTTGCCTACAGTGCCCGAGTGTTTACGCTATTGCTGAACAAGATTTACGACCCTGCACTACATTTGGCTGATCACTGCCATCCAACAATGTGACAGATTAAGTTGTGTCAACAGCCCAATGAAAATCTTTCCTTATTGAAATGCGAGACAAAATGCCATCTCAATTTTCTACCATAAAGCCTACTCTAGAAAAGAGGCTATATGTGACAGAACCTTACTCGTTATACGTTACTGGGATTTTCAATGACACCTGACTGCTAGCCTTATTTTAAAATCTGCACTTTCAGCAGCTCCTTTACAGTGCCCTTCGTCGCACCATGGAAGTCAGAGCTCGGAGGGGTTCCGTCTCCAGAGGGTGGGGTGGCTGGGTGAGCCATGTGGTTGGTCCTTCAAATTCTCCAGTCCCTCTCTCTGGATCTGGGAAGTTGTAGAAACCCAGAAGGCTGCATGATTTGGCATCTCCCATAGTGCTCCCCTAACTTCCTCCTGTATGGGTAAGGGGGCAATATTCTTTTTTTAGTAACCTGCTTCAGGGAAGCAGCGTGGCCTGTGTAAATCCTGTGTAATTAGTAAATACTGGCTCTGCCACTTGACAGGTGTGTGACCTTGGGCAAGTCACTTCCACTTCTCCGGGCCTCACTTACCTCATCTGTAAAATGGGGATTAAATCCAACTCCCTCTTTCTTAGACTGAGAGTCTCAGGTGGGACAGGAACTGTCCAACTGAATTGTTTTACATATACCCCAGCACTTAGTTCAGGCCTTGGTATAAAGTAAGCGCTTAACAAGTACCATTAAAAAGCAACAACAAAAAATCAAAAACAGAACCCCCATATAGCACTGATTTCTGGGGTTATTTGGGGTGCCATGGAGAAGAATAAAGGGAGAGGACAGAAGAGCAAGGAAGATTCTGTAATTTCCTCAAAAGTCAATGGACAGTCTGAGATCAATGTTTCACATGATGGATCACCATTGGCCTTACATTTGTAAAAAATATAGGGAAAACATTTGTATATTGTCACCAGACTTTATCTTATCCAGAGCTTTAAATTACAGTTGAAATTAGTCTCTGTCTGGGGCCAATTTAATCACTTCACTTTATTCTTCTGAAAACAGAAAATAATAGCAAACGTGTGGAAGCCTCTCACGTTCACAACCTTCTGGATTGTGTCACAGTCAGAAAGTGAGTGAACTCTGAACAAAAATTTTAGGCATTCTTATACTTTCTGACTTCCTGATGTCTGCTTCCTTCAGATTTTCTGTTTGACCTCATTTAAAAAGGTCAGGAGAAACATATGCTGCTGGATTTGAAGTACATTATAATTCCACTGGGCTCTTTTATTAGCAGATAAAATGCTATTAATTGGGAAGTGGAAACTGGGTTGTCAGTTTGCAGATGAACAATTTCGTCCCCTGATGTTTTTATAACTTGAATCCAGTTTGCACATTGAATATGAGACTGTTCAATTTGTTTACACAAAGAACACGTGAGCAAGTAAATTAGAGATTTGAAGCAGCATAGCCTAGTGGATAGAGCAAGGGCCTATAAGTCAGAAGGACCTGGGATCAAATAGCAACTCCATCTTGTATCTGCTGTATGACCTTGGGCAAGTCATTTAGCTTCTCTGTGACTCAGTTACCTCAAACATAAAATGGAGATTAATACTGTGAGGCCCATGTGGACCATGGACTATGTCCAACTTGATTTGCTTCATCTACTCCAGTGCTTAGTACAGTGTCTGACATATACTAAGTGCTTAACAAACACCATAAAAAATTGGAAATTAAAAATTTGCAAGCCATAAACCTAAACTATCTGGATAAAGTGATCTCTACCATTTTGTATAATGTAATTGAAAGAGTAAAGAAAAGATTTATGACATTTTTAGCACTATATATTATCTTCTCCAAACAAATGTCACTATGTTAACTGTGGGTTTTTTTTATGACAGTGGTTGGAATTTGAGAATAATAATTATAATCGTGGTATTTGTTAAGTGCTTACTATGTGCCAAGCACTGTTCTAAACTTGTCTTAATATTCATAAAACAGTCTGAGTTTAAAAGAAACTAATCAGAAGGGTAATCAATGGATCTCAATTCCTGGATTTCTAAAATAAAGACATAGGATAAATACTTCCATTAATATTAATAGCAATAACAATAAAAATGACAACAACAATAATAATGATAAACAGCTATGTGCATAAAGTATTATTATTGTTACAGAGTGGAAAAATAAGCTGTTGCAAACTGCACAGAAATATGCAGTGCCTAGCACATAGTAAGTCCTTTATAAATAGGGGAAATGGAGAAATGCACATAGGAGTTGTGTGTGTGTGTGTGTGTGTGTATACGTGTGTAAGGGAGGGGGATATCAAGTAAGGGGCACACACCCAAAGCACTGTTGACACAGAAGGGAGGATGAATCAGAGGAATGAGGACCTTTTCAGAGAAAGCCTTTTGGAGAAGATAATATTCTAGTACATTCAATTAGAGATGTCCTGAAGTCAGGAGGAAATATGAAACTGCTGGAAAAAGGAGAGAGATCAGAACTGAAGAGGTCGATTGTAGAATCATCTGTGTATAGATGGTAGTTGAAGCCATGGGAGCAAGGGAGTGGGTGTAGATGGAGAATAGAATGGGAGAACTCAGTCTTGAGGTACCCACAGTTAAGGAGGTGGGAAGCCTGTTAAAGAGACTGAGAATGAGTGGCATAAGAGGAGAACCGGGAGAGGACATTATCAGTGAAGCCAAGATTAGATAATGTTTTAAGGAGAAGGAGGTGGTCCAAAGTGGCAAAGGCAGGTGAGAGGTTGATTAGAATTAGGATGAAATAGAGACCATTGGGACTGGCAAGAAGGAGTTCATTAGTGACCTTAGAGAACAATTTCCATAGACTGAGGTGGGCAGAAACAGTATTGAAGGGATCAAGGAGAGGGTTGGAGGAGAGGAAGTGGAGGCAGTGAATGCAGACCACCCGCTCAAGGGTTTGGAGCGGAATGGCAGGATAGATATGGGGCAATAACTGGATGAAGCCAAGGGATCAAGAGAGTAATTTTCAGGATAGGGGAGACAGAGCATATTTGAAAGCAGTGGGGAAGGAGCCATTGGAAAATAAATGGTTGAAGATCAAAGTCAAGGAGTGAAGAAAGGTGATGTTCATTTGCTTCACTAAAGAAGGAAGCTAGTGTTGCCAGGTGGAAGCTGCTGATAAAGGCACATCCAGGTAGAGAACTCAACCTTCAGCTATAGGACAGTTGAGTTTCAGTGATAACATGAATGAATCCATCATAATCCATCAAGCAGCAGAGTGATCTAATGGAAACAACCTAGGCCTGGGAGTCAGAGGACCTGGGTTCTAATGCTACCTCCACTTTCATTCATTCAATCATATTTATTGAGCGCTTACTGTGTGCAAAGCAGTGTACGAAGCACTAGGGAGATACAGTATAATAACAAGCAGGCACATTCCTGCCCACAGTGAGCTCAAAGTCTAGATGGGGAGACAGACATAAATAAATGGATAGATTTATAAATAGATAGATAAATAAACGCAGGTATATGCACATGAGCTGTGGGGATGGGAGGGAGGGTGAATGAAGGAGCAAGTAAGAGCAGCACAGAAGGGAGTGGGAGAAGAAGAGAGGAAGGCTTAGTCAGAGAAGGCGTCTTGGAGGAGATGTGCCTTCAGTAAGGTTTTGAAGGTGGGGAAGAGCATTTAATTGCAATTATTGAGCACTATGTGCAAAGCATTATACTAAGTGCTTGGGAGAGTACAATATAATAGACACATTCCTGCCTACAACGAGCTCGCAGTCTAGAGGGGGTAGACATATTAATATAAATTAAACATATCTGTAAATAAATTACAGGTATATACATATGTACTATGAAAATGCCAGGGAGGGTGAATGAAGGAGCAAATAAGAGTGGTGCAGAGGAGAGTGGGAGAAGAGGAGAAGAGGGCTTAGTCAGAGAAGGCTACTAGGAGGAGATGCACCTTCAATAAGATTTTGAAGTGGGGTTGAGCAATTATCTTTCTGATATGAGGAGGGAGGGCTTGTCTGCTGTGTGGCCGAGGGCAAGTCACAACTTCTCTGCATCTTAGTTTCCTCACCTGTAACATGAGGATTCAATACCTGTTCTCCCTCACCCTTAGACTATGAGCCCAATGTGTGACAGGGACTGTGTCTAACTTGATAACCTTGTATAATAATAATAACAATAATAATGGTATTTGTTAAGCACTTAATATGTGCCCAGCACAGGTCTAAACACTGGGGTGGAAACGAGATAAGCAGGTTGACCCACGTGGGGCTCACAGTCTTAATCCCCATTTTACAGATGAGGTAACTGAGGCACAGAAAAGTTAAATGACTTGTCCAAAGTCACAAAGTGGACAAGTGGCAGACCCGGGATTAGAACCCACGACCTCTGACTCCCAAGCCAGTGCTCTCTCTACTAAGCCACGCTGCTTCCCATGCTGCTTTGCTGCTTGTAGCTACTCCAGTGCTTATAAGAGTCCTTGGCCCATAGTAAGTGTACAACAATTACTATCATTATTATTACTAGTAGTAAGACTGTCAAGGTGAAGAGAGTGGTGAGATGTTGGATATGAACGGGGGGTTAGGGGAAGCCCCAGGGCAGAGGGAGGACATGGGCAAGGGGGGTTGATGGGGATAAAGACAAGATTAAGATACAGTGAATAAGTTGGCCTTAGAGAAGGGCAATGTGTGGGTTGGTTGTACTAGATCAGTGAGGTAAGGTAAGAGAGGTAGATTGGATTGAATACCTTAAAGCCAATGGTAAGGGGTTTCTGATTGATGTGGAGGGTGTTGAGGACTGGGGAAATGTAGAGTGAGCATTTTTAGAAAAATGATCTGGGCAGCAGAGTGAAGTATGGCCAGTAGAGGAGAGTGACAGAAGGCAGGAAGGGTAGGGAGAAGAACAGTGACTGATCCAGTCAAGGTGAGAAATAAGTCTTTGGATCAGCATGGTAGCAGTTTGAATGTAGAGGAAGGGAAAGATTGTAGAGGTATTGTGAAGGTAGAACTGAGAGGATTTTTAGTGGCAGATTGAATATCTGGAATGAATAAAAGAGATGAGTTGAGGATAACATCATGGTTACATGTTTGTGAAACAACTAGGATGGTGCTGTTGTCTATGGTGATGAGAAAGTCTCGGGAAGGACAGGTGGGAAAATGAGTTTTGTTTTGGACATGTTAAGTTTATGTCAGTGGGATCTACAAGTAGAGATTCATTCACTCATTCTATCTTATTTATTGAGCGCTTACTATGTGCATAGCACTATACTAAGTACTTGGAAAGTACAATATAGCAATAAAAACAGACAATCCTGCCCACAGTGGGTTTACAGTCTAGAGTCGGGGGAGATAGACATCAAAACAAGGCAAGAAAAAATGTGACACTGCTGGACTGAGAGATTTGGGAATCATCTGTGTAGAGATGGTAATGAGTGAGTTCTCCAAGAGTGTGAGTATGGACAGTGAATGGAAGGGGAACCAGAACTGAGTCCCGAGGGATTCCCCACAGTTAAGAGGTGGGAGGAAGAGGAGGAGCCCATGAAAGAGACTGAGAAGGAGTGGCTGGAGAAATACGAGAACCAGAAGAGGATCGTGTCACTGAAGCCAATGTTAGTGTTCTAACAGGTGTTTTCGTCTTTCTTTATGCATCTACATAACAGAATGTGCAACAGATTAAATTCTTAGCATTGCAGCTAAAATACTAGAATTATATTCTATCTAATGAAAGTCTGTAGACTGTGGGGCAGGGACCATGCGTTCCACTTCTGTTGGATTCTCCAAAGCACCTAGTTCGTGCTCTGAAATCAATCAATCATAATCAGTGGTATTTATTGACTACTTACTGGGTGCAGAGCATTATAGTAAGTGCCTGTGAGAGTACTATATATCAGAGTTGGTAGACATGTTCTCTTTCCACAACGAGTTTACACTCTAGAGAAGGAGGTGGATATTAATATCACTAAATGATGGATATGTACATAATCCTGTGGGGCTGAGGGTGGGGTGAATATCAAGTGATTAAAGGATACAGATCCAAGCACATAGGCAGTGCACTTCAGAAGCAGCATGGCCTAGTGGATAGAGCACGGGCCTGGGAGTCAGAAGGACTTTAGTTATAATTCTGGCTCTGCCACTTGTCTGCTGTGTGACCTTGGGCAAATCACTTAACTTTCCTGTGCCTCGATTACCTCATCTGTGAACTGGGGATTAAAACCGTGATTCCCATGTGGGACATGGACTGTGTCCAACATGATTATCTTGTAGCTACTCCAGTGCTTAGAACAGTGCCTGACACATAGTATGTGCTTAAGAAATACCTTTAAGAAAAACAAAACACTGAAGGAAAAGGGAGTATGACAAATAAGGACTTAGTCAGGGAAGGCCTCTTGGAGGAGCTGTGACTTTAGGAGGACTCTGAAGGTAGGGAAAGTGAAGGTCACGGTAGGTCGTGGTACATGGAGGAGGGAGTTTCAGGCCAGAGGGAGGACGTGATCAACTTGTCAGCAGCAATATAGGCGAAATTGAGGTATGGTGAGTAGGTTGGAGTTAGAGGAGACTCTACTCAGTAGGTGTTCAATAAATACCATTGAAAAGATAGAAAATTTGAGTAAATAGAAAGAATGAACAGAGCTGTCAGCTGAAAAAAGTAAAGCTCTGCTGAGGAGAACTGGGTATTCTATGGAAAAATACAAGAATAGGTATGTGGTTTTTTTTGTGGAGAGAAACATAAATATGTAATGGAATGTGCCTAAAGGAAAAATTTGAGAAGGTAGCATCTGTGATCCTGCTGGAATTGAGGAAAGGGAAAGAGAACAAGATCAAACAGGTTTTATAATGAGAAGAGAAAAACTCCATTAAGGTGAATTCTCAGTTGGTCCCAACTTTAGACTAAATCTTCTGCTCCATTAGCTCTGCTTGTCAGGGAGCTAGATGAACTGCTCTTTCCGGACCTGAGTGCTGATGTGCATTAGCCAAGCTACTGCATCCGGCACTCAATTCTTGTCCAACACACAGACAAGTGGGGGCTCTCTATTTTTGCCAACCATGTTAAGTGAGGAGATGACTTTTCAATTTATCAATCCCAAAGGGGAAAAAAGTTTCAATTGGAACGCCAGGTTAACCTTGACCCATAGACAAGTGGAAAGTTGAGAATAGAGTTAAACCATCATTCTCATTCTTATCTGATTATTGTCCTTAGAGAAGCAGTATGGTCTAGTGGACAGAACTTAATTCTGTGAGTCAGGAGACCTGGGTTCTAATCCCAGCTCTGCCACTTATCTGCCATGAGATACTTACTTCTCTATGTCTCAGTTTCCTCTTCTTCGTCTGTATAATAGTGATTTATGTTCTTCCTCACCCTTAGACTGTGAGGCCCCTGGGTCAGGGACTAGTTTGACCTAATTACCTTGCATCTACCCAAGCACTTAGCAAATAGCACTATTATTGTTAGTGTCATTATCATTATCAGTTAACACTTGCCCAGAATTTACAGTATGTGACCATCATAATCAATATCCTTCTCTTGAGGGAGTCAGAAGGATGTGGGATCTAATCCCGATTCCACCACTTGTCTGCTGTATGACCTTAAATAAGTCACTTCACTTCTCTGTGCCTCTGTTACCTCACAGGTAAACTGGAAATTAAGACTATGAGCCCCATGTGGGACAGGAACTGTGTCTAACCTGATGAATTTGTATCACCTCAGTGCTTAGTACTGGCACATAGTAAGCACTTACCAAACACTATAAAAAATGATACAATAAAAAGTAAATATGAAATTCAGTTTGCCTCTTTTTTTCCAGTGCAGTGAAAATATTGGGTAGATTCAATCTCTGGGTAGTTTGGAAGTTTCAGTTTCCAGAGATGATGTATAAAAATAACAATAATACTGATAATAGTGGTATTTGTTAAGTCAGTCATTCAATAGTATTTACTGAGTGCTTCCTGTGTGCAGAGCACTGTACTAAGCACTTGGGAGAGTATAGCACAGCAGACCCATTACCTGCCCACAATGAGTTTACAGTCTAGAGAGGGATTGTAAACACTGTACCAAGTACTGGGATAGATACCAGATAACCTGTTTGGTTGGTCAGAAGGGAAGAGAGAAGAGGTATTTAATAACCAATCAATTGAGAAGCAGTGTGGTCTAGTTGATAGAGCATGGTCCTGGGAGTCAGAAGGACCTGGATTGTAATTGCCACTTGCTGGCTGTGTGATCTTGGGCAAGTCACTTTATTTATTGGTGCCTCAATTACTTCATCTGAAAATGGGGATTAAGACTGTGAGCCCCACATGGGACATGGACTGTGTCGAACCTGATCAGCTAACCCTAGCAATTAGTATAGTGCCTGACACATAATAAGTGCTTCACAGATAGCATAAATTTTTTTAAAAAACAAAACTTAGTGAGTGTTTACTGTGTACAGAGTACTGTACTAAATGCTTAATAGAATATAACTGAGTTGGTAGACATTTCCTGTACACAATGAGTTTACAGGCACTAATATAAATAAATTACAAATATATACATAAATGCTATGGGACTGAAGGAGAGGTGAATAAAAAGTGCAAAACCAAGTGCAAGGGCAACGGCACATGGGAGTAGGATGAGAGGAAATGAGGGCTTAATCAAAGAAGATCTCTTGAAGGAGATATAATTTTAATAAGACTTTAAATGTAGGGGGAGTGATTGTAGGTCAGATATGAAGATGGAGGGCATTCCAGGCCAGCAACTGGTTGTGGGCAAGAGGTCAGCAGCAAAATAGATGAGATTGAGGAACAGTTAAGGTAATGAGCTTCTGTTTGATGTGGAGGTGGATGGGAAACCACTGGAGGGTCTTGAAAAATGGGGAAACATGGACTGAATGGTTTTGTAAAAAATGATCAGAGCAGCACAATGAAATATAGACTGGAGTGGGGAAAGATGGGAGGCAGGAAGATCAGCAAGTACAACAATGCAATAATCAAGGTGGGATGGGATAAATCCTTGGCGTAACATAATAGCAACTGTCTCTATCTTTTGCCGAATTGTTCATTCATTCATTCAATAGTATTTATTGAGCGCTTACTATGTGCAGAGCACTGTACTAAGCGCTTGGGATGAACAAGTCGGCAACAGATAGAGACAGTCCCTGCCGTTTGACGGGCTTACAGTCTAATCGGGGGAGACGGACAGACAAGAACAATGGCAATAAACAGCGTCAAGGGGAAGAACATCTCGTAAAAACAATGGCAACTAAATAGAATCAAGGCGATGGAATTGTGCATTCCAAGAGCTTAGTACAGTGCTCTGCACACAGTAAGCGCTTAGTAAATACTATTGAATGAATGAATGAATATGATTGAATGAATGGATGAATGAATGATGGAGAAGAAAGGACAGATTTTAGTGATGTTTTGAAGGTTGAACCAACAGCCTTTGGTGACAGATTGAATATGTCACTTTGAATGAGAGAGATGTATTGAGGATAATGCCAAGATTAGGGGCTTATGAGACAGGGAAGATGGTGGTGCTGTCTACAGTGATAGGATAATCAAAGGAGGCCAGGGTTTGAGTGGGAAAATGAGGAGTTCTTTTTTGGACATGTTATGTTTGAGGTGTTGATAGATATCCAAGTAGAGATGCCAAAAGCAGGAAGAAGTACAAGACTGCAAAGACACAGATCAGGGCTGCTGAATTTAATACTCATTTTAAAGATGAGGAAACTGAAAAACAGAGAAGATACTTGCCCAAAGTCACACAGCAGGCAAGCAGTGGAGCTGGAATTGTTAATTTTTTATGGTATTTTTTTAAATGCTTACTATGTGCCAGTCACTGTACTAAGCACTGAGATAGACTCAAGAAAATCAGGTTGGACACAGTCCACATCCCATATGGGGCTCACAGACTTAACCCTCATTTTACAGATTGAGGCCCAGAAAAGTGAAATGACTTGCCCAAGGTCACACAGCAGACAAGTGGTGGAGCTGGGATTAGAAACCAGGTCTCCTGACTCCCAGTCCCACATTTTTTCTGCTACCTCAAGGTGCCTGGTGTTTTTCCCCAGTTTTTTCCTTCACCCACACTCCATTATCATTGCTCAGTTTCACTGAGGATGGATAATAAGTGTTTAAAACATAGGCTACTAGAAAGAAAAAATGTGTTTCCCAGAAAGCTAACGGTTTGAAAAGTGGGGTTTTTTTCTGCACCTATGTGCTGACTCCTATCACAACAGAATTCAAGTGTGTAATGCTAAAACTCTTTGGCTGGTGTGGCTTCCAGGAAGAGGGATTTCGATTTATGATCTCCACTAACATTATGCAGATAAAAGTATACAATACTTTCCTCTCTAAACCTTTTAGGCTCATTGCATCAATCTCTGTCTCTCTAGTGAAAGGACAGTATCATTATAAATTTATGCATCTGCAGACTGCTGGGTAGCAGATTTGCTTTTATTCTACGTAAAACACAAACTTGTCCAGTACTATTGTGGCCTTATGTGGAGTGGGAGAGAGAGCGAGCAGGGCCTTAGTGCCTGAAGAGCCTTACCTTTGGATAAATTCTCCCCCTTAATGGCAGGTAGCCAGAAAAGGTGCCTGATAATATTTTCATCAGCATAGGGCATAAGTGATTATCTCTCAATGACATTTACCTGCAGATTTTATCTCGCGGCTGAAGTATCATTATTGTCATCAAAACAGAAACTGCGGAATTTAAGTACTGTCTATGTACCAAGCACTATTAGTAAGTGCCAGGGAAGATACAAGATAGTCAGGTCAGATGCAGTCCTTGTCCCACATGGAACTCCCAGTCTAAGAGGGGGGTAGAACAGCAGTACTTATGCACATATCTTTAATGTATTTATTGATATTAATGTCTGTCTCCCCCTCTAGACTATAAGATCATTGTGACAGGGATTGTGTCTATTTTAATATTGTACTCTCCCAAGCACTTAGTATAGTGCTCTGCATGCAATAATGAACAGGTATTCAATCCCCATTTTACAGATGAGGTGAGTGAGGCACAGGAGTTAAATGACTTTGCCCTAGGTCACACAGCAGATACGTGGCAGAGGCAAGATTAGATTCCAGGTCCTCTGATTTCCAAGCCCACGCCCTTTCCACTATGACACCCGGCTACACTGTGCATATATACAGTAGTGGAAGGAAATTATGAACCTTCAATGAATCAGCCTTTTGAAGAATTTGGTCCTCAGTGCCTATGTGTTTTTGAAAATTGTCCTTAGGTTCTCAAATTAGAGAAGCAGCATGGTTCAGTGGAAAGAGCACGGGCTTGAGAGTCAGAGGTCATGGGTTCGAATCCCTGCTCTGCTACTTGCCAGCTGTGTGACTGTGGGCAAGTCACATAACTTCTCGGTGCCTCAGTTCCCTCATTTGTAAAATGGGGATTAAGACTGTGAGCCTCGCATGGGACAACCTGATTACCCTGTATCTACCCCAGCGCTTAGAACAGTGCTCTGCACTTAGTAAGCGCTTAACAAATACCAACATTATTATTAAATTGAGTCTTTTAAGGTGAAAAATTTATACTGAATCTATTGAAAATATATCGCAAAGATCTCCATTATTACAGATGTGCATGAGTAACATTACTAAGAGCTACCCGTGTGGGTGTTTGCAGATGATCTTGCTCTGCTAATGAAAACTTCCCTCTTCAATTAAGGACATTCAGAAAGTCAGTTGTAATAGAATTTTAGTGGCTTCTACCATTTCTCTCTCAACTTTTGCCTAATCTCTATCTATTCTACTATTACTCTACTATTTTCCCAATCACTAATTCATTTTAATGTCTGTCTCTCCCTGTAAGACTGTAAGCTCCTTGGGGACAAGGATCGTGTTTACCAACTCTGCTATACTGTACTCTCCCAAGCACTTGATACAGTGCTCTGCACACAGTGTGCATACAATAAACACCGTTGATTGATTGTCAGGATCTATCAATTTTTTAAAAAAATACTGACTATATTTCTGAACATAAACAGGCCAGAATGTGATGCTGTTTTAAAAAAAAAATGTGCTTAAATGGCATATTGGAAAAGCTGTGATTCATTATTAAAATAATATTTTGGAACATTTTCTGGAAATGGGCAAGCATATTTAGAAATTTCAACTATGTGATATAGGTAATTAGTCAACCAGTGGTATTTGTTTGACATAACTCTGTGTAGAACACTGTGCTCATTCGGGGTTTCTTGTGTTCTTTGGCAAGTTTTAGCATTTTCTCATTTTGTCTCTTCAGTCTGTCAACACAACCAACTCTACTATATTGCATTCCTCCTAAGCTCTTAGTACAGTAATAAATACCATTGATGATGACAAAGAGAAGCTGGTTTTTCTGCTTAAGAACATTCCCTGTCACTTCTTATTTTTATACTATCTTGATTTGTTTTTCTACCTTTTATTTATCAATCAACCAATAGTCTTTATTGTTCTCTTATTGGGTGCAGAGCAACGAACTAAGTGCTTGGGGAAAATGCAACACAATAGAGTGGTAGACATAATCCCTGCCCACAAGGATCTTACAGGGAAGACAAATATTAAAATAAATTACAGACAGTGGAATGGGCAGAGTGTGAGGATATGTCCATAAGTCATGTGTGGTTCAGGATAACTTTATCCTTAGGGTTTTTTTTCTTGCTTTGTAATCAATGAATCAATGAATCAATTATATTTATTGAGTGCTTACTGTTTGCAAAGCACTGTATTATGTGCTTGGGAGAACAGAATACAACAGAGTTGGTAGACCTTGTCCCCTGCCCATGGGGAACTGACAGTCTAGAGGGGAAGACAGGCATTAATAGAAATAAATTACAGATTGTGCATAAGTGGTGTGGAGCTGAAGGTGGGATGAAAAACAAATACATAAAGGGTACAGTTCAAAGTGCACAGACAACACAGAATGAGAGGGAGTAGGAGGAATTAGGGCTTAGTCAGAGAAGACCTTTTGGAGATGTGATTTAATAAGGCTTAAAGGTGGGGAGAGTAATGGTCTGTCAGATTTGAAAGGGGAAGGAGTCTTCAGGCCAGAGGGAGGATGTAAGCAAGGGTTTGTGTGAAATAGAAGAGATAGTGGTACAGTGAATAGGTTAGCAATAGAAGATTGAAGTGTGTGGGCTGGGCTGTAGCAGGAAATCAGTGAGGTAAGATAGAAGGGGTCAAGGTGATTTAGTATTTTAAAGCTTATGGTAAAAAATTGAATTATTTTAAAGTTTATGACAAAAGTGATTGATATGGAGGTAGATGGGCAACTACTGAAGGTTCTTGAGGAGTGGGGAGATATGGATGGAATTTTTTTCAAAATTATCCGGGCAGCAGAGTGAAATAAGGACTGGAATGGGGAGAGACAGAGGCATGGAGGTCAGCGAGGAGTCTGAGACGGAATATTTTAAGTGCTTGGCTCAGCATAGAAGCGGTTTGGATGGAGTTGAAAGGGTGGATTTTAGTGATGTTGAAAAGTTAGAGCAGATGGTATTTGGTAATACATTGAATATGTGGGTTAAATTAGAGACATGAGTCAGGGATAATGCCAAGGTCATGGGCATTTTACTGGGATTCTCAAATGAATAAATAAGAATGTACATAACAGATCACTGAGACTACAGGAATCAGAGTTATTCCCATTTCATAAAATATACGCTTGGTCAAAAGCTGTATAAAAAGATCATAAAATCATAATGGCTGGAAGGGCTCAGAAAAGATTGTCTAATGCTGCTTTCAGGGAGAATTGCACTACAGGAAGCTGAGAATGCAATATATTTTTTAAAGCCTGGGAGAGGTGATTTACCAATCTTTGTCAGTGTTTCAAGGACAGTTCTCCAAATATTTGGCAGGGGCTCATTCTTGACAAAGACTACATTAAAGATAAGTCACACAAAATTCTGCATGGTTTAACCTACTTGGGTGTGTGGCACAACCATTTCTTCCAACAGAAATCATGTTCCAGCTGTACAGATGCAAGTTGTCGAAAGAGTGTTCCCTAATTGGATGGTGTCAGTTTGGATTGTACGATCCCAGTTACCTTGAATCTACTCCACTACTTAGTACAGTGCCTGGCACATAGTAAGCGCTTAACAAAATACCACAATTCCCTAATGGTGTTCCATCCAAAATGTGCACTGGGAGAACTGAGTTTATTTAACAGAGCTCTGCACACAGTAAGTGCTCAATAAATACGATTGAATGAATGAATTTGATTGTAAGCTCTTTCTAGACTGCAAGGACCTTGTGGACTGGGAGCTTCTCTGCCAACTCTGTTATATTATACTCTCCCTAATACTTACTACAGTGCTCCGTACACAGTAAGTGTTCCATAAATCCTACTGATTGATTTATAGTCCTGAAGTGCCCAAAATGGGAACAGTGCTGCACTAAGTTTTCACTCGAAAGGAACACAATAAAAAGACTACATTATGGCTCCCAAGCCTGGGGAAAAAACACACAAATGAAATCAGAATAAAATATAAAAATAATTCAAACAATGCTGTATCTGCTTTAAGGTATGTGCCTTCCATCAAACCTGCTTTTAACCCTTTAGAGCATTATTAATAATAATTGTGGTATTTGTTAAGCACTCACTGTGTGTCAAGCACTCTACTAAGCAATGGGATAGATACAAGATAATCAGGTCCCACATGGGACTCACAGTTTAAGTAGGAGGGAGAACAAGTATAGAATCTCCATTTTGCAGATGAGGGAACTGAGGCACAGAGAAGTGAAATGATTTGTCACAAATCAGGAACATGGCAGAGACAGTATTAGAACCCAGGTTCTCTGAATCTGAGGCCCGTGCTCTTGCCACTGGGCCATGCTGAGTAATCAGAACATGTCATTATTCCCATGTAGCAAACTTTCTTAAACTACCCAACAAACTAATAGTGCAACTGGAGCCAGATTCCAGATAGCCTTAAATCTGGGCCTCTAACTTCTATGAGGTCTATGAAAATTGCTACCATTTCACTCAAACACACCTCATGAAGCAGGCATTACCATCAGTGTGGTAATTTGCCAGTACATTTAACACCTGATCTCTCAAGCCACACATGAACTATTTTGAGAGATACAATCAATAAATGGATTAAATTCTCACTAGGAAGTTGCATTTTACATGTAGGACACTGGGCATCCACATCCAGAGAATCACATCTATTAATTCTACTGTAGTCTCCCAAGTGCTTAGTACAGTGCTCTGCACACAGGAGGCTCTCAGTATACATAATGATTGATCACTTGACAATATTTCTCCATTAGTTCTGTCAGGAAGACAGTTCAGACTCTTTGAGGGCAGAGAACAATGTTGTGTTATATTACCACCAGAGCTTGCCAATATAATTAGTACCTATAGAGTCTCGTCCTTTATTATGTGCTATTAATTTTTGGCAAAGTGAACTGCTAATGTCTTCATGTATCAACACCAATAAGAAAATTCCTCCTGGTAAAGTTTTGCTAGTTTGGAGTTTTGCAAAAAATATTTGCTTACATATCTCTGAATAACCTGGCAAGCGATATATGATGAAATTGGTATTTTGGCATACTCTTTCAGCAGCATCTAGGTCATCCTCAAAACACTCCCATTAATCCCCCAAATTGAATGAACAGAAATCCAACTTACTTGCTCATTTTTGGTCAGTCTGGTTTTGTTATGAATGTCTGATGTGACTAAGTTGAAACCATGCTTCTCTGACAAGATCCTCAGAAGCAAGACAACGGTTCGACTGCCACACTTCCCCACTCTGTTGTATACCACTTGGCTTGGGAAAGGAAGTACCTGCAAAAAGCAATTGGCCTGGTAAGCACAGTCAATAAGCCACCATGAATGATCTATCAGAATAAAGGTCTTTGGCTCATCATGTTCAATCAATCAATCATATTTAATGAGCGCTTACTATGGGCAGAGCAGTTTACTAAGTACTTGGGAGAATTAGCAGACACTTTAATAATTTTAAAATACTAATTCTACATATTTTCATCATCATTATTGAGTGCTTTCTGTGAGCATAGCACTACTAAGGGTTTGAAAGAGTACAGTATGACAGATGTGGTAGACATGTTCCTTGCCCACAAGAAACTTACAGTCCATTCTTCTATCTGCAATCCAAATCATTTTTCTAAAAAAAACATTCATTTCATGTTTCTCCGCTCCTCAAGGGCCTTGATGATTGCTCATGCACCTCAGTACCAAACAGAAATCATTTGCCCCCTCCTAATTTACCTCATTCTGCTCCTCTAACACCTACCCACTCACTGTATTTTGATCTTATTTATCTCACCACTGACCTCTTGCCTGGAATTCACTCTACCTTCTTATACGACAGACCACCACTCTCCCCACCTTCAATGTCTTATTAAAACCACATCTCTTCCAAGAAGCCTTCCCCCACTAAGTGCTAATTTCCACTACTCTCTCTGTGTCATCTATGCACTTGGATCTGTACCCTTTAAGTGATATTCACTCTACCCTCAGCTCTTAATCACTTATGTTCATTTCTTAATTTATTTTAATGTCTGTCTCCCCCTGCAGATTGCAAACTCCTTGTTGGCAGGGAATGTCTACCATCTCTGTTGTACTGTACTCTTCCAAGCACTTTGTGCAGTCTTCTGCACTCTTTAAGCACTTAATACATAAATGGAACCCCCAAGTTAATGTATGGTTCTGGGGTTGGAGACTGGCAAACTCACAATTTATCTGAAATGACCTGTGGTCAGAATGGGTAATTACTACTAAGGTGCGAACAAGGTCAAACAAGATCTACTGGTGCCGAGCTGAGTAAATGAAAAAATAGCATTACCACCTCCACCACCACTGGTAAGCCAGAGAAGGGCATGGTCAAGACTCCCCTACTTTCCCATCCTTCCCTGCAGTATCCTCAGAGGAGATCTCCTCCCTCCTCGCAAGTGCCACCCCCTCCACCAGCGCCTCGGACCCCATTCCCTCTCACCTTATTAAAACCATCGCCCCTGCCCTCCTACCTTCCTTAACTTCTATTTTTAACCACTCGATCTCCAAGGGCGCCTTCCCCTCTGCCTTCAAACATGCCCATGTCTCCCCCATCCTAAAAAAACCCGCTCTTGACCCCACTTCCCCCTCCAGTTATCGCCCTATCTCCCTACTACCCTTCCTTTCCAAAATCCTAGAACGAGTCGTCTACAATCGATGCTTAGAATTCCTTAACTCCCATTCTCTCCTAGACCCCCTCCATTCTGGCTTCCGTACCCTCCACTCTACCAAGACTGCTCTCTCTAAGGTCACCCATGACCTCCTTCTTGCCAAATCCAATGGCTCCTACTCCATTCTGATCCTCCTTGACCTCTCTGCTGCCTTGGACACTGTCGACCATCCCCTCCTCCTCCATAACTTATCTCACCTTGGCTTCACGGACTCTGTCCTCCTGGTTCTGGTTCTCCTCTTACCTCTCTGGCCGGTCATTCTCGGTCTCCTTCGCTGGCGCCTCCTCCCCCTCCCATCCTTTAACTGTTGGAGTTCCTCAAGGGTCAGTTCTTGGCCCTCTTCTGTTCTCCATTTACACTCACTCCCTCGGTGAACTCATTCGCTCTCACGGCTTTGACTACCATCTCTACGCAGATGACACGCAGATCTACATCTCCGCCCCTGTCCTCTCCCCCTCCCTTCAGGCTCGCATCTCCTCCCGCCTCCGGGACGTCTCCACCTGGATGTCGGCCCGCCACCTAAAACTCAACATGAGCAAGACTGAGCTCCTCATCTTCCCTCCCAAACCCGGTCCTCTCCCAGACTTCTCTATCACCATTGATGGCACGACCATCCTTCCCGTCACTCAGGCCCGCAATCTCGGTGTCATCCTTGACTTGTCTCTCTCGTTCACCCCACACATCCTATCCGTTACCAAGACCTGCCGGTTTCACCTCTACAATATCGCCAAGATCCGCCCTTTCCTCTCCACCCAAACGGCTACCTTACTATTACGGGCTCTCGTTATATCCCGGCTAGACTACTGTGTCAGCCTTCTCTCTGACCTCCCTTCCTCCTCTCTCGCCCCGCTCCAGTCTATTCTTCACTCCGCTGCCCGGCTCATCTTCCTGCAGAAACGATCTGGGCATGTCACTCCCCTTCTTAAACAACTCCAGTGGTTGCCTATCAACCTCCGCTCCAAACAAAAACTCCTCACTCTAGGCTTCGAGGCTCTCCATCACCTTGCCCCTTCCTACCTCTCCTCCCTTCTCTCTTTCTACCACCCACCCCGCACGCTCCGCTCTTCTGCCGCCCACCTCGTCACCGTCCCTCGGTCTCGCCTATCCCGCCGTCGACCCCTGGGTCACATCCTCCCGCGGTCCTGGAACGCCCTCCCTCCTCACCTCCGCCAAACTGATTCTCTTTCCCTCTTCAAAACCTTACTTAAAACTCACCTCCTCCAAGAGGTGAGACTGAGCTCCTCTTCTCCCTCTACTCCCTCTGCCATCCCCCCTTTACCTCTCCGCAGCTAAACCCTCTTTTTCCCCTTTTCCCTCTGCTCCTCCACCTCTCCCTTCCCATCCCCACAGCACTGTACTCGTCTGCTCAACTGTATATATTTTCATTACCCTATTTATTTTGTTAATGAATTGTACATCGCCTTGATTCTATTTAGTTGCCATTGTTTTTACGAGATGTTCTTCCCCTTGACTCTATTTATTGCCATTGTTCTTGTCTGTCCGTCTCCCCCGATTAGACTGTAAGCCCGTCAGACGGCAGGGACTGTCTCTATCTGTTGCCGACTTGTTCATCCCAAGCGCTTAGTACAGTGCTCTGCACATAGTAAGCGCTCAATAAATACTATTGAATGAATGAATGAACTGCACCATAGCCTGCCCTGAGGCCCCTTTGCCTCCTCCCCTTTGCTTCTAGCTTCTCACTCTCTCTCTCTCCCCCTTTCCAGCCAGCTCACTCTGGCCTTGCCCCAACCCAAAGAGGTCTGTGGACACTCTGCCCCATTGGGAAGGTGGAAGTACTAGCCACTTTTGAGCCAGCAGAAGGATCATGAACAAGGCACATAGGTGATTGCCCCATAATTCACCCGGCCTGTACCAGGGTGCCACCAACAGCTACACTGGAGGCCGGGCAAAATTGTCGGAAAAATAGAACACTTCTGCAGGACCGGTGGGAGGTCTGGGGGAGTGGAAGGCAGGTTCGGGAGTTAAATATAGCACCTGTGTGGGTCTCTAGCAGGGGTTTATGAGGTATGGATTACAATTAGTGTAAAGAAGATTCAGGACAAGTCAAACTGCTGCCCCGGGAAACATTTCAGGGGGTCGAATATCCTCATCGGAGAGATGATATTGAATGCTGTCACCAAATTCTTTTATCTTGGCCATTCCCTGACAGTTGATGTATTGATAGATAGGTAAGGAAAAGGCAAACTAGATCAAGAAGGCCGGCAGCATGTGATATGGCAGGTTATCACCCAGATCAAGCCTCCCACCATGCTAAGCAGCCTACATGGTCCTGCCCAACCTCTTAATTAGTGGTGACACTTGGAACTGCTCAAGAGGCTGAATGTAATGTCTGCGGTAAATCCATCAACAACATCTACTTAACATGAAGTGGGAAGACGGAACCGCCAATAAAATGGTTCTTGAGTTCTGCAACTCCCAAAGTCAAGCTATGTTGGCTGCGGTCCAACTCTGCAGGGCTGGACAGGAACAGAGGATATAAACAGCTTCTGAATGCCAAGTTAAAGCCAGTTGACTGCGGGCACAGTGGACAGAAGGAATATTTTGAAAATGAAGAAGCTTAAAAAATACAGCATAGATGTTTGTTGTGATTGCCTGTGAGTGGGTGGGGAGGAGGAGAGAGGGAGGGGAGAATGAGAAGGTGGGGTAGGTGAAAGGAGGAGAGATTTTTCTAGCAGCTAATTTCTACCATATTATTTTTAATAATGGTAATGCTAATAATTATGGTATTTTTGAGCATTTATTATGTGTCAAGCACTATACTGAGCTATGGGGTAAATAATGGATAACCAGGTGCATCACGGTCCCTGTCCCTTATGGGGTTTGAAGTTTAAGGGGGAAGGAGAACAGGTATTGAAATCCCATTTTACAGATGAGGAAACTAAGGCACAGAAAAGTTTAGTGACTTGCCCAAGGTCACACAGAAGGCAAATGGTCTTTCCACTAGGACATATTGCTTCCCCTCTGAAAAATCTCTAACCATGTGATTATAAGAAGAAAGTTGAGTCATGCGTCCCCATTTCAAGTAACTGACATCATATGGACCTGATAGACTTATAGTAAATTTTTCTTTACCATGTGTTTTGGATAGAAAACTTGCAGAATTAGGCAAATTTCTTCTGATAATGTGAGTCCATTTGAATAAAAATCACTGGGATGTCAGAAGAAACAACTGCATGTTTGTGCACAGCACTAGTCAAAGTGATAGTACTTTAAAGTAAGGTTTCCTTAGCAGAGCATCGTCACAATACTTAATTCAGTACTTAAATGTTAAGTATCTTTGGGCATAGCTATTCACGGAAACAATAAATTCAGGGTTCCAGGAGAAAGGAATTTTTTCAGGTTTTTACTTTGAAACAGGGAAGGGACTGTGAAGGTATGAAGAATCCATAAGAAAAACTCCTAGGTCAATCAGAAAGCATACCAAGGAACACGAATTGCACACACAAAAATCCTAGTTTGTACTGCCCCTAATTAATGACTTTCGACTGATCTAAAACTCCAATGAGAAAGTGCTATTGCAAATTTTCCAGTGCTTTAAAAATGAAAGTGAAAGTGTTTCTGCTTTTATGAATATGTTGCTTGATGTGTTGGGGGTTTTCTTTGGAAATAGTTATTTGCTTTCCTTCTATTCAGACTTGGTCTCAGATGGCTGGGAAAGTGAGAGGAGTAGAAAAGCTGAGCGTGAAGCTATCAGATATGGGGATGAATCATTTTGAGTAGAAGGTTGTTAAGACTTTGAGACAAAGGGGTGAAACGATAGGCAGTGACAGGCCCTGCCAAACAGTGAATGTACCTTCTAATTATCTAAAAGACACTACATGGATTCACTGGGGATGGACACTTCGAAAAATAGCTAACCCAACAAACACTTTAATACAAGTTTTTGGCCCCAAACGAAACACAGTTATCATACAGTTAGAGCCATGATGAATGACATTTCTGCCATATGGTAAATTAACTGATCTACTTATGCCAACGGGGAAAGAATATTTTGCTAAACTTCCCTTAACCTATGAAAAATAGCTATCTTGGCATTTATCAATACTAAGGAAATGCCTCTAGATTCCACAGAAATATAATTTTCACCACCTTCAGCCTGAAACTGACTTGCAGAAAGTCATGGGATCTCAGTGATTCAACATCATCATGAATGAGCACTAGTCCAGTGCTCTGCATAGAGGAAGTGTAAATAAATACCACTGGTTGAGGAACAGCATTTTCTGAATGGCCATAGTGCTCAGAGCACAGTATTCTGCAACCACAGCCAATTAGATCTTTCCCAGAGTCCTCTGAGACAAATTCATTCATTCAATAGTATTTATTGAACGCTTCTATGTGCAGAGCACTGTACTAAGTGCTTGGAATGTACAAATCGGCAACAGATAGAGACAGTCCCTGCCCTTTGATGGGTTTACAGTCTAATCGGCAAATGGAAATGCTTTAACCACATGGGCCCAGTATTATAAGGCAGCTAGGCCAAAGTGGACATGATTTTGGCTACACATGGGTGTGTTACTGGGGAGGCAGTGAGGCCTACTGGAAAGAGGAAAAAAAAGCAATGTGCATGAATCTACAGTGAGTTTATAATACGTTGGTATTTGTTAAGCGCTTACTATGTGCAGAGCACTGTCTAAGCGCTGGGGTAGATACAGGGTAATCAGGTTGTTCCATGTGATGGCTCACAGTTAATCCCCATTTTACAGATGAGGGAACTGAGGCACAGAGAAGTTAAGTGACTTGTCCACAGTCACACAGCAGACGAGTGGCAGAGCCGGGATTCGAACCCATGAACTCTGACTCCCAAGCCCGGGCTCTTTCCACTGAGTCACGCTGCTTCTCTGAGTTTATGTGGTCAGTTGGAATTCAATTCCATATGGAATTCATTACTATTAGTATTATTGTTACTAATAATAATTGTGGTACTTGTTAAGCAATTACTATGTGTCAGGCACTGGACTAAGTGCTGAGGTCAATACGTGCAAATCAGGTTGGACGCAGTCCCTGTCCCAAGTGGGGCTCACAGTCTCTATTCCTATTTTACAGATGAGGTAACTGAGGTACAGAAGAGTGAAGTGAATTGCCTAAGGGCACATAGCAGACAAGTGGCGGAGCAGGGATTAGAACTCATGGCATTCTGACTCCCAAGCTCGTGCTGCTTCTCACTATGCCACGCTGCACCCACACCTCACCATGATGGGAAGGCAAAACAACCAATGGGGGGAGCCTCCTGGGGCCATGCCACTGGTGGTGAAGGTATCTGACCCCCAAATTACCTAAGGTATTATGTGTGGTGGACAGGCCCATCCAGAGTCCTGAGAATAGCTGATAACTTGAGATCCTAGGGCACAACATCAGGATTACCATTGGGACTACGCTGCAGTGACTTCGGCCATAAATGGGTCGTGTGTGCAATAGTCTTTCATGCACTTCCCTAATCACTCCATCCCTTTTTTATGGCATTTGTTAAGCCTGAGTGCCAGACACTGTCTTAAGCGCTGGGGTAGATACAAGGTAATCAGATTGGACATAGTCCCTGTCCCACGTGGGGCACACAGGCCCGCATAGTCACATACTGCACCCACTGCCCTAGTGCCAGGTGGGGAGGAGAGAAGGTGTGAGTGTCACCTTCCAAACTGGAGGCAGCATGACCAAGTGGAAAAATCATGGGACTGACCCAGGTTCTAGTCCCAGCTCTGTCACTTGCCAGATGTGAGACTTTAAGATTCCATGTGTCTCAGTTTCCTCATCTGTAAAACAGGGATTAAATACCCCCTCTCCCTCCCTTTGAGACTGTGAGTTCCAGAAGGGACAGGGACTTTGTCCTATCTTATTATCTTTAATTTGCCCCAAGCATAGTGCATGTAGTTAGCTCTCAATAAGGGTCCATCATTCTTACTATTTTTTAAACCGAGATTAGAACCCTGGTCCTCTGACTCTCAGGCCCGTGCTCTTTCCACTGGACCACACTGCTTCTTTCAGCTAGGTCAATCTAAGCACTTGAGCTCCAACTCCTTGAGTGAGACGTCTACACCTGCTGCCTCAATTTACTCTCCTCGACTCAGCAGAAACAACCCTCTCAGAGGTCACCAATGATCTCCTTTTTGCCAATTTCAATGGCCTCTACTCCATCCCAATCCTCCTCAACCTCTCAGCTGCCTTTAGCACTGTGGACCACCCCCTACTCCTGGAAACATCATCCAACCTTGGCTTCACCGACACTCTTCTCTCCTGGTTCTCCTCCTACCTCTCTGGCTACTCATTCTCATTCTCTTTCAGAGGCTCCTCCTCTGCCTACCACCCCCTAACTGTGGGAGTCTCTCAAGGCTAAATTCTAGATCCCCTTCTATTCTTCATCTACACCCACTCCCTTGGAGAATTCATTGGCTCCCATGGCTTCAACTACCAACTCTCTGTGGATGAGTCCCAAATCTACATCCCCAGCCCTGATCTTTTCCCTTCTCTGCAGTCTCACATTTCTTTCTTCCTTCAAGACATCTCTACTTGGATGTCCCTCAGACACGTCAAACAAGTCCAAAACAGAACTCCTCATCTTCCCACTCAAACCCTGTCTTCCCCCTGACTTTCCTGTCACTGTAGACGACATCACCATCCTCCATCTCACAAGTACAAGTACTGTCAGCTGTGTGACTGTGGGCAAGTTACTTAACTTCTCTGTGCCTCAGTTACCTCATCTGTAAAATGAGGATGAAGACTGTGAGCCCCACGTGGGACAACCTGATTCCCCTGTGTCTACCCCAACGCTTAGAACAGTGCTCTGCACATAGTAAGTGCTTAACAAATACCAACATTATTAAGTACATAACTGGCACTATAGAGAAGCCATTTAGCTCAGTGGAAAGAGCAGGGGCCTAATGGGTTCTAATCCCCATTCCGCCCCTTATCGGCTGTGTGACTTTGGGCAAGTCATTTAACTTCTCTGTGCCTGTTACCTCATCTGTAAAATGGGGATTAAGACTGAGCCCCCCACATGGGACAACCTGATTACCTGTATCTCCCCCAGCGCTTAGAATAGTGCTTGACAAATAGTAAGCGCTTAACGAATACCGTCATCATCATTATCCTCAATTCATCTCCCTCATTTAACCAATGTATTCAATCTATCGCCAAATCCTGTCATTTCAACCTTCACTACATGACTGAAATCCACTCTTTTCGTTCCTTCCAAAATGCTACAACGTTAATCTAAGCACTTATCCTATCCCACCTTGATTACTGCATCAGATATATACATATCTAAAGTATTTATTCATAGTAATATCTGTCTTTCCTTCTAAACTGTAAGCTCATGTGGGCAGGAAGTGGGTCTACCAAGTTCTCAGTCCAGTGCTCTGCACAAAGTAAGTCCTCAATAAATACCATTGATGATTATCTGTTTTTTGGACCCCACCATGAGAATCACATTGTATAATAGGATTGATTGAAATGCTACCCTTTACTTCCTATGGACTTATTTTGACATTCTGCCACAAGAATAACATGTCAAAGACAGTCACAGGAAGTGTAGCAAGGAAGCAAGGCAATGTCCAGATATAATAATAATGATGGCATTTGTTAATTCCTTCAATTCATCCAGTAGTATTTATTGAGCACTTACTATGTGCAAGGCACTGTACTAAGCACTTGGAATATACAGTTCAACAACAGATAGAGACAATCTCTACCCAATGACGGGCTTACTGTTAAGCACTTACTACGTGCAAAGCACTGTTCTAAGCACTGGCGAAGATACAAGGTGATCAGGTTGTCCCCTGTGGGGCTCACACTTTTAATCGCCATTTTACAGATGAGGTAACTGAGGCACAGAGAATTTAAGTGACTTGCCCAAGGTCACACAGCTGACAAGCAGCTGAGCTGGGATTTGAATCCATGATCTCTGACTCCCAAGCCCATGCTCTTTCCACTGAGCCACGCTGCTTCATACGACTGTCAACCTGTTAACCTTAATTATAGTCTATCAAGATCATTTTAAGACAGGAAAAAAACAACTGTCAGACATTATTTTAAACCTCTCTCTTTGGACTAGGGTGGGAAAGAAGGGACATGGGGAATGAGAAGCAGCTTCCAGTGTAAAATGCTATTTGTTCTCCATATATCTATGAAATGATACAGCGAATCACTTCAGTGGCTAAGCTTAATGATTCTGGAAATACAAAAACATCTTACCAAGGACATACTCAAAATCCTTGTCTTTGTCTAGTGTTAACTCTCCTCTTGCAACAACTTCTTGACAATAATTTGCTCTACAGTGCCCTATAAAGCAGTAAATCCTTAAATTCTTTCCAGCAAAACTATTCTTCCTTCTTGGCAACTCTGACAAAGTTACTGTTAGGACTGTGGTTTTCATTTTACGGCCAATCTATAAAATCCAGAGGAGTTCCAAATTATTTTATTGAATGAATTTTCAAAGCAGATGCATTGTAAGCTGTACAAATGCTCAGAATCCCAGCAGCCTGACAGGTCTACAAGGGAGCCAAATGAATGTCAGACTTCAGAGACCTTTAGTCACAATTCTCATTAAAATCAGATGGGATGAGGTGACACCTCTTTTCCTTCTGATATGTATGAGGTCATTAAGGAACTCTTCTAGAAATCTTAAATTATCTAGAGACAGAGATGATAGATACCTAATTCTAGGATGATACCTAATTCTGAAAAGCCTTAAGACTGTGAGCTCACTGTGGGCAGTGATTGTCACTGTTTATTGTTGTACTTTCCCAAGTGCTTAGTACAGTGCTCTGCACACAGTAAGCACTTAACAAGTATGATTGAAAGAATGAATGGAGTGAGTATAGATATTGGTTTCTCAAACAACAGCCAATTGCCTAATCTGGAATCACCTTTTTAATCGTCATTTTTCTTTGCCCCTAACATCCTATGTATTTCCAAGTCTTGCTACTTCTAACTTGGTTATATTTCTGAAATCCATCCCTTCCTTTTTACCTCAAAGACCTTAATCACTTCATGCCTGGACTATAAACAACAGTCTTTCTGTCTTCAGTTTCTTTCTCTCCCCCCATCCTATACATATAAGCTGGAACTAACTTTCTCGGCTGATATTTTTTTATGACCTGTTCTTGCTGTTGGGCCTCTTGCAATAACTCAGTGATTCAAATCCTAGGCTTCAAGAACTCTTTCCACAGAGTAATACAATAATGAGCACTCACAGAGTGCTCAGTGAATTGCTGACAGTGACTGATTGCTCTAGCTTCTCTCATTCCTTTCTTATACTAGCCTACGCCTCCACGCTGTTTAAGTAAAGTTTCCAGCCAATCCTCCTTACATATTCCATTCTCTATTCCTTCCAAATTCTCCTGTATGCAATTCTTTCATACCCATGAGAGGTGAATGCTTTCTTCCAGTTCACATTCCATCTTATTAAATTGCCAAAGAACTATTAAATAGCACCAAATACTATCACAGTAGCCTGGAAGAATTCATGCATCTGACCTGAATTCTCAACTTCATTCTTTATATATCAGCTTCTCCACCACTGACCTCACATTCACCCTTGCATGAGCTCCAGAAAAGTAGCGTGACCTATTGGATAGACCATGGGTCCGGAAGTCAGAAGGTCCTGGATTTTAATCCACTAGTCTGCCACTAGTCTACTGTGTGAGCTTGGGCAAGTCACTTAACTTCTCTGTCCCTCAGCTGTAAAATAGGGATTAAGATCGTGAGCCCCAGATAGGACAGGGACTGGGTCCAACCTGATTTGCTTCTATCTACTTCAGTGCCTGGAACACAGTAAGTACTTAACAAATACCACAATTATCATTATCATTATTATTATTTTCTTTGTTCTGCATGCCACGGGTAAAGATGGTGGATGGTTTAGCCCAAGACACAAATACAAAAAGAACATTAAATTTAGTAATGAAAAAGGAAAACCGCGAAGAAGGCGGAAGCGACATAATGCAAGAGGAATCCAAATGTTCAAAATGAGCAGGTGCCCATATGGAACTGAAAGTTATGATACTTTTTGACCAAATCTCATAACCGCAGTCTGGGGGCCCATGTATGAAATGTATACACTATACAGGTGGAACAGAAGGAAATTTAAAACCTGGGGATGCTGAATGGTCACAGAGAATTATGTGAGTGCTTGTGTGTAAATAAGTCTTCCTCTCCCACCATCTGGCAATCCTACAGCCCATATGGCAAGATGGCTCTTACCCCTCTAGAGTAAGTGTTTTGGCCTTCTCCAGCACTTAAAATTAAAAAAAAGGAGAAAACCTGCTAAAGCACCCATCTTCCTGCTTCCCAAAACACAACTCAGTCTGTCTCTTTCTTGGTAGAACAGCAGATCTTAAAAGCTGGTGGACAGAGTTTGTGAAGAGCGCTCAACTCAACTCGTTCACGTACTTCTGCGCCTGCCTCCATCTTGTTAGCTGGTACTAATTACAGTGCTGCAAATTCCAATTTCTGGGTCCTTCTAGCAACCCTGTGATCTCCAGCAATTTGAAGAATATTGACTGAACTCCTTCCTAGGTAATCCAGCTGAAGAAGGGGCATTTGTATCAATTTAAGCTTCAAGCATTGAAATCTTTTTTTCTCCCATTACCTACATTAACCGATGGAAAAAGAATTAAATTCCAAAGCAGGGGGATTGTCAGTTTTCCTTGGCTCTTTATGCCTCGGTTATTTCCTCTGTCTGCTTTAGATTAGAAGTTATTTTGACGGAAACTGCTACCTACCATCTTAAAATTTGTTTCCTATAAAGGTGCATTCTGACGATGGTCTAAAAGCAATACAGGATGTAAAATAATCATACCAACACTGGGTTGCAGTGTATGTGAATCCAAAGAAGGTGTATCTGCCATTTCATTATATAAACTGTGTAATGGTTCAAAAATCGTATTTAACAACCTCACTAATCACAAGGGTGGTTGAAGACAGTGGCAGGCAATTTTGAAGATAGAGCTCTGGAGGTTACTGAAAGGGCAACAGAATTAATTTGGAGTTTGGGGGAAGACTATTTAAGCAGTCCAATTTTTAAGATTTAGCTTAAACTTTTACTGGCATTATAACTAAGTTCTTAACATAGGCAACCCATTAATTGAATTTAAGAATGCAAATTTTCTTCCTTTACTAATCTCCATAGACCAGATAAATGTAAAAGCCTACTGGAGCCTAACTTTTCTGAGTCTCTAATGGATTTGATCTACTTATAAATGCATATTAAATAAGCAATTGAATTTACTCTTATGCCGTAGAGATATTTTAAAAGATAGCCTCAGAAATCAAACATTTCTTTCTTTTTGGCTGCCTTAAAAATGTACACACATTCAGCACTGTCTAAAACCAAACTGCTAGGGCTCTAATGGAGACTGTGTTGATTATTGATTTGTAACTTCATAATTTAGAAGGCAGTTTGGTAGCAGCCATATTCCATCATTAATCACAATATTTCCTTAGATCTATTTCCATTTCAAAAATACTTATAAGCCAACACCCTCTTTCAGAGTAAGCTCTTCATAAACGAGATCTAAAAGAAGAGTTGTGCCAGAACTGGGCCTAGTTCGCAGGTGCTAATCCTGGAGAGTTGGGTCAGTGCCATCCATTTCGGGAATTTAAATTTTGGCAGAATTAGAAGTGGCTTGGGCCTCCTCACTTCAGGGAACTCTGTTACTTCTGTGTAGTAATTCTGTGCTTTGGGAACTACAAATTCCCAATTCCTCCCCCTTAGACTATACGCCCCATGGGACAGGGACTGTGTCCTATCTGATGATCTTGTATCTATCTCAGTCCTTAGATTAGAGCTTGACACATAGTAAGCACTTAACAGATATGATAATAATGATGATGATAATTCCATGGGTCTAGAAGTTGACTCCAGGCCAGGTCCCCAGGAAGCTGACCCCAGATTTCCAACCTGACCATTGTTCTATTTAAAAAGTTTTGATTCAACCCTTCTGTGCTCCCAAGAGGAACCTATCACCATTTGACTCCAGTGGATTGGAAAATTGCCATTCCCCCTCCCTGGCGTTCTGGCTGTGTAAGATTGCCCTGCTAATTCTGAACTGGGATTTTCTTCTTCCTGTGGAATATATGCAGCAGGCTTGGGAATTATGAATAATTACTTCTTGTCGGTGTCAAAGGCATCATGCTGTTTGATGATGATCCAAGTTTTTAAAATCATAGAACTAAAAACCTGCTACTACTAGGAAATCCCTGGTTCAAACTGCTTGATTGGTTAAAAAAAATCAATTCAAAAACATATTGACTAGATGTGCAGTTGACCAGAGAGGGAGCCAGGGAGTAGAGATGTACCCCAGTGCTTAGTATAGAGAAGTATAGAGAAGCAGCATGATTCAGTGGAAAGAGCACGGGTTTGGGAGTCAGAGGTCACGGGTTCTAATCCCGGCTCTGCTGCTTGTCAGCTGTGTGACTTTGGGCAAGTCACTCCACTTCTCTGTGCCTCAGTTGCCTCACCTTTGAAATAGGGATTAAATTTATGAGTCTCATTTGGGACATGGACTGGGTCTAACCTGATTATATTGTATCTATCCCAGTGCTTAGTACAGTACTTGGCACAATTTTAAGTGCTTAACTGCCCCACTCCACCCCCACCGCCCCCCCCATAAAAGCCATGGATTACTATTATCTGAAATAATAATGGGCTAATTATGGGCTAATAATGGGCTAATAATGGGCTAAGGGATGTGCGTAGGGAATAAGCCCAATACTTAACCAAAGGTAGAGGAGTTTAGAGCTAGGAGATAATAATAATAATTATGGTATATATTAATGTTTATTATGTGCCAAGCACTCTTCTAAGCAGTGGAATAGATACAAGTTAGTCAAGTTGGACACAATCCCTGTCCCAGTGGGGCTCACATTCTTAATCCCCATTTAACAGATGAGGTAACTGAAGCCCAGAGCAGTTAAGTGACTTGTCCAAGGTCACAGAAAAGACACGTGGTGGAGCTAGGCTTAGAATCCAAGTCCTTCTGACTCCCAGGCCTGTGCTCTATCAATTAGGCCTCACTGCAGATAGAGACCTGCATCAGTCTGGGCTTGCTCATGAATTGGGTAAAAGCTGGGCCACAGAAAGGGAGGCTGGGCTTGGGTTCCTGAGCTCTGTCATATCAGGCCTCAGCAGGCCAGGAAGTACAACTCCTAGCAAGCACCGAGAGTTAAGTGCAACAACTGAGAGAGACCACAAATCCCCACAGCATACAGGGGCAGTCAGGGGTCATTGCTTATTTATGCAGTTGCTTATGGGAAGCAGCGTGGCCTAGTGGAAAGACCATAAACCCAGGAGTCAGAGGACCTGGGTTCTAATACTGGCTCTTCCAGGTGTTTGCCATGTGACCTTGGGCAAGCCACTTAACTTAACTGTGCCTCACTTTCTTCAATTGTAAAACCGGGATTCAATACCTGTTTTTCTCTTACTTAAACTGTGAACTGCATGTGGGACAGGAACTGGGTCCAATCTGATTAACTTGCATCTACCACAATGCTTCGTACACTGCTTGACACATGGTAAGCGCTTATCAAATACCATAATAAATAAAAATCAGTGAATGTGTGGCCCCCTCCCTTCTTCCACTCCCTGGAAGTTGGACCTGAGTATAAGCATGAGGAAGAATGAGTATGAGGTTTGTTGCGGTCTTCTCGTTCGCACTTGGTTCCAGTTGTGCATAACACTGGCATGACCTCATGACTTTGGCCCAGCAAGCAGTGCCGCATGATGAAGTAATTCGTCACCCAACAGTAGATGAAATCGATCACAGTTGATTGTTTTCATAAAGAATGAGGGAAAAGAACATTAAAATCCTCTTTTCACTGCCATCTAGTAACAGTTTTACTTTTTGGTCCATTGGTCAGATAAGTCTTTCTAATCCTATTATTTTGCCTGTTATAACTAAAGAATTTCAATTTGCTACCTTTTATATATATTTTCATTTTGTGGTATTTGTTAAGTGCTTACTATGTACCCAGACACTGCACTAAGTGTTGGGGTAGAAATGAACTAATCAGATTTGACACACTCTATGTCTCAGGTGGGGATCAAGTCTTAATCCCATTTTACAAACAAGGTAATTAAGGCACAGAGACATTAAGTGACATGCCCAAAATCACACAGCAGACAAGCGGCAGAACCGGGATTAGAACCGAGATTCATTCATTCATTCAATCGTATTTATTGAGAGCTATGTGCAAAGCACTGTACTAAGCGCTTGGAAGAGTACAATAACAGACTCATTCCCTACTCACAGTGAGCTCTTAGTCTAGAGATCCTTCTGACTCCCAGGCCTTTCCTCTACATAATTGGCCATGCTGCTTCCCTATGTCACATGTTGTCTCTCACGAAAACTGCAATTCTCTGCAGTGTTCATTTTTCAGTGCCTGACCATACATAATTAGGTAAGTTATTCATATTTCTCCTTAGGATCCTGGCACAATATCAATTTTATGTGACCTTCCCATTTGCACTTCCAGTTTCTCCACAGTTCTGGGTGGGTATGGCTATTTTCTTATCCTTTTCTAAGTGGAGAGTAAAATACTTTCTCTATATTTCTGATGTTCTGTCACAAAAAGGAATTACAGTGAACCACAACCTAGAAGTTAAACTAGGGCCAGTCAATGAACACAACTCTGAGTAAACACACATAAACACATATCCCATTGTGTCCTGCTATGTGCAGGACCAAATCTGGCTTAATCGCAATATTTATTTTTGTTCACTAACCAGTGTTGAATAAACAGATTCTTTAGAAAGCCCCTACTAAGTAGAATAAGAATGGGACTTCCTGCAAGAAAATGTTATCAATTTGAGGATGTGGCATCTTTCCAATCTAAACCCAATTATGATTTAAAAAAATATTTATACAGAGCTGACAACCTGCACTGCTTTTGATAAAATACAGATGATGAGACTATCCCTGTCCTTGAGAAGCTTACAATTTAAACTAGAATATAGACATGCACGCACATTCCCAAGAGAAATTTTGAAGTAATCAGTCCTTATGTGTTAATGACTCTCTCATGCCTTCCTTTACATTATTTAGTGTGAAGTCTTAATAAAACAAAGGCCCACAAAATGTGAAAACAAAGGCTATGTCAAATTATTTGACACATAGAGAAAACCCATTTAATTCATAATGCATTTTAAGGGCTCTCCTGCCCCACCCAACATCTGGAGTGGAGGGCAGGAAGGGTGAAATGGGGAAAGTGATCTTTAAAACATTAAGAAAGTTGGGGACTTTGCTGTTTTCTGGGTTCAATTTGGGATAAAAAGTTATATTTCAGTTTATTTTTGACCCTTAATTGTAAGTTCCTTGTGGGCTAGAACTGTCTTCACTTTCATGTGTTTTCCATTGTCTCAAATGCCTGGCGCAGTGCTACAAATATTAGAGATAAGGATAATACTACTGTGCAAATACCATTTTGAAGTGTTAATCCAATCTCCTAAATCTCTTTGCCTCAGTTTCTTCTACCTTCCCCTGCCTCATATTTAGCCTGATGTGGGCAGGGATTGTCTCTATTGCTGAACTGTACTTTCCAAGTGCTTAGTACAGTGCTCTGTACATAATAAGCACTCAATAAATATGACTGAATGAATATTTCTCTTTGCCAAATAACAGATTTCTTCAGAGAAAGAAAAAAAAACCCCACAGTTTAAGGTTGTAATACCTGCAGTGAAAACAAAATGTGGTTTTGCTTCCCAAGCCATTCTCCTTTTTCTCAAGTATTTAGTTTCCTACCCAGTGGCCAGTTGAGAGAATAATGATATAACAACTATTATTATGGCATCTGTTAAACTCTAATTATGTGTCAAGCACTGTTCTAAGCACTGGTGTAGTTAGAAGTTAATCAAGTCGGACAGAGTCCCTGTCTCAGAGAACAGATGGAAAAGTCAGCAGGAGGCAGAAGCTGGATCTTCCCTATTTTGCAAAATGTTTGGTCACATAGCAGACTTGGGGTAGATCTGGGATTAGAACTCAGATCCTTCTGACTCTTAGGCCCAGTCTCAATCCTCTAGAACACACTGCAAGTCACATCAATTTTATGTGCCTCAGTTACCTCATCAGTAAAAATGGATATTAAGACTTATAGCCCCATGTGGGACATGCACTGTGTCCAAACCAGATTAACTTGTTTCTACCCCAGCTGCTTAATACAGTTCCTGGCACATAGTAAGTGCTTAACAAATACCATTAAAAAAACCCAAAACTTGTCCTCGATATAAGGTAGGCATAGGTGATTCTTTGGTCAAAAACTTTCACCAACAATGGCATAACTCTAGTGACATTTCCCCATTTATGGTTGCATCACATCTTTCATCCACCTCCTCCCTCTCTCCCCCAACCCCTCACCAACCCCACCATAATGAAGTGGAATTTATTACTATGAGCCAGGTACTCTACTAGGTACTGGAGTAGATATAATACCATCAAGTCAGATGCAGATCCTGTCCCACAAGGGGCACCTAAGTTGGGCTCTGAGGATGAGAACACCATTTGTCAGTAAACTGGCTAAGATTTTTAGGACTTGAGTAAAGCCTGTAGGCCCTGATAGTGAAATGGTCTATTAACAATACAAGCGTCAGTGGTACGGAAAGAGAAGCTGCTTAGTCATTTTTTGTTTTTTTTGCCAAACACTGAATTTAGCCTGTAGTATATGGAATACCTGTGAAAATGGCTGGGGTGGTCGAATGGGAGGCTTTTTTTCTTTTAAATTTGAGTAAAGGAGGCCAAATATCTATTCACTGTTTTAATGAAAAGACTTGAGAAGGATTACAAAGAATTTATTTTGTGATTTGCTTTCCTCTTCTCTGTTTCACTTAAAAAAATCTCTCCCCTGAACAAAAAGGCATACTTAAACACTACACATAACTTTCCCTTTCTTTGGTAGCTCAGTGTAGGAAACAATTTGTTAATGGAATGAAGGGATGCTGAATAAGGAGAAATATATGCATAAACATATTTATTTCTGCACCATCAGCAGAAGAAAGGACAAACTCATTCCGGTGTTTTGAATTATATCAATTACAGGATGGAAACTCTCCTGGAAATGCCTGTTTATTTTAAACCGAAGTCTAATCTACTCAAAAGAACAACTAAGTAACCTTTCCATCACATATCCTTCTCCTATGGCCCAACTAGCCATGGTGAAAATGCATGTGAAGTATACCTAACTCCACCAAAGCTTGAAATCAAGCATCTTTTGGGCTTGTGCTGGAAGTTACTCTTTTAGCAGACCTGTTAAAATATTGCCTGCTGTGAGGTTCTGTGGAGTCCACATGAGGTAGCTAAGCCAGCAGCTGAAAAGTGGGCAGGAAGACCCACAGTGGAGACTGCCTTATCCTGCTTAAGCTGGGCAATCTGTTCTTTGCTGCCAGCCAAAAGGACTGCCTCCTGCCATCCCTGACAGATTCCTTTCCAAGGATAACTTTGCATTACGGTAGGGGAAAATGACAGGGACAGGGTCCACTGGGTCTCCTGCTGCTGTCACTGAACTGAGGGGATGATCATTTGAGTGAATGTGGGTGAGAGTTTGTATCTCATCTCCTCTCTCTATAATAATACATTGTATTTATCAAATGTTTACTATGTGCCAAGCATATTATCATTATTAGTATTATTGTACTTGTTAAGCGCTTATTATTGTCAAGCACTGTCCTAAGCACTAGGGTAGATACAGGTTATTCAGGTTGAACACAGTCCCTGTCCCACATAGGACTCACTCTCTAAGTCGGAGGGAGAAAAGGTAATCCCCATTTTATAGATGAGGACACTGAGGCGTAGAGAAGTAATGTGACTTTCCCAAGGTCACACAACAGGCAAGTAGCAGAGGAGGGAGTTCTTTCCTTCTCCTGCCTCTCATCCTTTTCCACCTCATCACTGCCTCTCGCCCTTTCCGTCTCATCCCCTGCCACTCACTCATTTCTGTCTCATTCCGCCTCTCTTTTCCATTTCATTTCCTGTATCATACTCATCCTCCTCCCCTTTCTTGCTTTTTTCTTAACCCAAAACTTGGACATCTGTCCATACACCTTACAAATCCACCTATTAACATTACAAAAATTACTGGCAAAAATAAATTTATCCATTTCATTTTGTCATACTTCATGACACACTTAAAGCTTAAACACGCTATGGTAATTTGAAGATTCTCTAAACTGCATAACCACAGAAGCAGCCCATCCACAAGAAAGAGTTTGACATGCATGCCTTTTGGTCAGATTTCACACAGTCAAGCATGTGGTTCCTATTGAAGTCAGTGGAGAGGTTTTGCCAGAGCAAACACGTGCAGACACCCCATCAGGATAGCTTTTATTCTTTTGGAACTTATAAACAATTTTTACACAAACTGTCTAGATTGGTGAATTATTTTGTGACTTTTTTCAACAAAACATATATATTTTCTAACTTCCTACTCAAAAGAACATTTTAAGGAAAGAACACTGTATACTACATAGACCTATTGATTGAAGAGAAAAAAAAGTAGTTCACATTGAATCCATTGTTTGAAATTCAAAGTGTGGAATTAGATTCAGGCTTAGCATCTATTGTACCAAGTGTGAAAAACAGAAATCCATGGGTAATTATTTCAATATAATGGTAAGATTAATCCCATCAAATGTTAGTGAAAGCTCTAGAGTTGAAACAATAACAACTGGTTTGTTTTAGAGTCGGGCTCTCAGAAGACATTGAAGCTCAAAAGAATAAAAGTGCTTGAAAGAAAAATGCCACATGACAAAAAGTACAAATAAAACTGGTACAAAATGTTTTGGAGAGTAAATTTAATCAACCAGTAGAATCTGTTGCACACCTGTGTACAGAGCACTGTACTAAATGCTTTTACGTCCAACAGAATTAAAAGACGCTCTCCCTAATTTCATAGAGTTTACAGTCTAATGGCGGAGACAGGCACACACACATTATTTACAAATAATTGGAGGAAGAGAAAGATTAAGTTAATAAAGCAAGAGTTATGGAAAGAGGAACGGTTGGATAAATAAGTAGACTGGTGGCATAGCAGGGATATGCAGATCTACTTAATAACTCTAACCCACTCAGGTGGAAAAAACTGCATTGCATCTAACTGATTGCACTGCATTGCATCATCATAGATACCTGGTGAATCTTTAAGAAATTTTCTTCTGAAAAGTTTGAAGGATATTTTAACTTGTGAGATTAAGGCAAACTCAAGAAGTGTACCTTAACATTCAAGAAGTGTTAGTGATCCAAATGGGATTCAGGAGCAGTGGGAAGCTGCTCACTTCCTCACCGAGGCTGTGTCTGCATGGATCAAACAGCAGCAGATGGGAAAAATTTCCTACTATCTGCCTGTATTTTAACAGCTCCCTCACTATCTCACATGTGAGCCAACTAGCATGATGCTAGTGCTTTGAGGCCAAACTCAGCATGGTGAGACTCAAAATGTTAACTAGCACTGATTCTAATGAACAAAAAAAAATAGACGATATCAATAAATGGTATTTATTGAGCACTTACCACATGCAGAGCAATATACTAAGTGCTTGGGAGAGTATAATACAACAGAGTTAGCAGGCATGTTCCCCGCACAAAATAAATTTACAGTATCATATCTGTGAGACCTCCCCGAGTGACTTAATGAAAACTGGGGGTAATATGGCTTATTCCGATACAAGCCCCAAACATGGAGGTAAATCATTAAAGAAAAATCTCACATCTTTGGTATTGGTACAGTTTCATTCAGAGCTAAATGCTTGGGAAGAAATTTTCGGCGGCATTAGGGGATCAAAGATTTCTGCAGTAAATCCTTGTCTATTGTTCTTCTCTCTAAAGGTGGGGTGCTATAGGTTGCAGGGACAGACACAGCCATTTTGATTTGAGAATATCAACCTCTTTTCTATTTATGTTGGAGAAACCAGTAACAGTGTTCCTCTCTAGATAGCTAGAATAACTCTCCCTCTTCTCCCCTTACTGGATTCTTTGGAGGAGGCAGGAATGCTGTGGAGGATGCACTTCCCAACACTGAATTATAAATGGATTAACTGCTGTTAAATTGAGAAGAGGGAGAATGTATGTACTATGTATGTATATACAATGTAAGTTTGTAAGAGAAGCAGCATGGCTTAGTGGAAAGAACACAGGCTTGGGAGTCAGAGGACGTGGGTTCTGATCCCAGCTCCACCACTTGTCTGCTGCGTGACCTTGGGCAAGCCACTTAACTTCTGTGTGCCTCAGTTACCTCATCTGTTAAATGGGAATTACGAGTGTAAGCCCCATGTGGGACAACCTGATTACCTTGTATCTACCCCAGCGCTTAGAAAGTGCTTGGCACATAGTAAGCATTTAATAAATACCATTATTATTATTATGTACACTTATGTACAGCCCATCACTGTGGACAACACGACCATCCTTCCCATCTCACAGGCCCGCAACCTTGGTGTCATCCTTGACTCAGCTCTCTCATTCACCCCACACATCCAATCCGTCACCAACACCTGCCAGTCTCACCTTCACAATATCACCAAGATCCGCCCTTTCCTCTCCATCCTAACTGCTATCGTGCTGGTACAAGCTCTCATAATATCCCAACTGGATTATTGTGTCAGCCTTCTCTCTGATCTCTCTTCCTCCCATGTCTCCCCACTCCAGTCTATTCTTTATTCTGCTGCCCAGATCATCTTCCTCAGAAATGCTCTGGGCATGTCACTCCCCTCCTCAAAAACCTCCAGTGGTTGCCTATCAACCTTCGCATGAAACAAAAACTCCTCACTCTTGGCTTCAAAGCTCTTCATCACCTGGCCTCCTCCTACCTCACCTCCCTTCTCTCTTTCTACTGCCCACCCCGTACAATCTACTCCTCTGCCGCTCAACTCCTCACGGTCCCCTGTTCGCGCCTGTCCCGCCGTCGACCCCTGGCCCACATCCTACCGCTGTCCTGGAATGACCTCCCTCCTCACATCCGCCAAACCAACTCTCTTCCCCAATTCAAAGCCCTACTGAGAGCTCACCTCCTCCAGGAGGCCTTCCCAGACTGAGCCCCCCTTTCCCTCTGCTCCCTCTCCCCTCCCCCCACCCACTGCTCTTCTCCCTTCCCCTCCCCTCAGCAGTGTGTTCATTTGTATACATTATTTATTACCCTATTTATTTTGTTAATGAGGTGTATATCTCCTTGATTCTATTTATCTTGATGATGTCTTGTTTTTGTTTTGTTCTGTTTTGCTTTGCTGTCTGTCTCCCCCATTTAGACTGTGAGCCCGTCATTGGTCAGGGATTGTCTCTGTTGCCGAACTGTACATTCCAAGCGCTTAGTACAGTGCTCTGCACATAGTAAGCACTCAATAAATACTATTGAATGAATGAATGATTCGGGGTTCTGTAGCCTTGCACTCCTGCATATTCCCTTCCCAATGGGGTGAGTGGTAGAGGCCTCAGAAGGCCAACATGCCCCACTTCAGTACAGCACTTAATCAATCAATGATATTTATTGAGTGCTGACTATGTGAGGAGCACTGTACTAAGCACTTGGGAGAGTACAATACAGTAGAGTTCACAGATAAGTTCTCTGCCCACAACGAGTTTACACTCAGCACAAAATAAGTACACATTAAATGCAACAACAACATTCATAATGGCAACAATGATAATTGAGGTCATCCTTCTGTGGCTTTATGACAAACTGTTCTCAGCTGTGGAGGGAAGGGTGGGGGTGGAAGTAAGAATAAGGTGTTCATTTTTGGATTTTTTCCTTTTGAAGATGCACATAAATAATGTTAAATGTTTTTCTGGGGAGTCCATTTTACCCCTACCTGATACTATATTTAGAAAAACATTCTATGTGACAGTACTGTTGCCTTAAAGAGTTGTAACTTGTGAAAAACATGAATGTTTACCACTTTTATTAATACTAGGAAATTTAGAATGCCAAATGACAATGTTCCCTAAAGTCTGGATGCTGAACTACCCAGAAGCGAGGGAAAATAATAATTTCAGGTACAGAAAATGCTTGTTAATGAAGTCAAAGTATGCTTCAGTGGTTGACATCTCAGGTTCCACTTTTCTTCAGTGGGAAATCCCTCAAACTCTAGTTAATGTGAGCCTTTGCTGGAAGAGAAAGCCTCCAGTCCCTAGACATAGTGGAGCCAGAAAAAAACTAGCCTAAAAGTTTACCTCTTCTTTTCACTATTCAGAATTTCCCTGATTCCTATAGTAGCCAAATCCCATTTCCCCCATCCCTTTATCTCCTCATTCTCCCTATGATACATAATCCAAACGTCTATTTGGAGAACATGCAGAATGCTCGATTTCATTCACCAGCTTCCTGATAATGCCACCTCAGCACTCATTTATTTATGTGCTCATTGATCTGTTACAGATTTACTCATTTACTGATATTTGCTAATTCCATCTAGGCACTCACCCTAAAATATTGTGTGATCATCAATCTATTCAGAAATGTCTTCCCCTCAGGCTGTCAGCATCTTAATCAATAAACCAACCAATAGCAGAGCTACCCACTCCTGGGAGGGTCAATGGGGTGACACCTACCCTGCTGTGTGCAGAAAAACATCTCTATAGTACATTCAATTCTGCCATAAACACCAGATATCCGGCTAAATGGTTGTTAGGGAATTAGCTTGTTAGATACTATACACTTGGGGGTTGGAAGAAACAATGTACACGTGATGAGTCACCTTGGAGAGAGAGTAGAATAGAGCTGCCTTCAAGGAGTTTAAAAATCAAGTAGGGGAGATTGATAGGAATATAATTTGGAAACAAAAGGAAAAAGGGATGTGAATATGTGGGTGAGTGAGTGTTTAAGTAATAGGGTATGTACAAAAGTGCTATTAAATAGACTGTGAGCCCGTTTCTCGACTGTGAGCCTGTTGTTGGGTAGGGATTGTCTCTATCTGTTGCCAAATTGTACTTTCCAAGCACATAGTTCAGTGCTCTGCACACAGTAAGCTCTCAATAAATACGATTGAATGAATCAATGTATTTTAAGTGTGCGATTGACATCAAGTGCTGGTGTTAGCTGTGTGACTTTGGGCAAGTCACTTAACTTCTTGGTGCCTCAGTTACCTCCTCTGTAAAATGGGGATTAAGACAGTGTGCCCCACGTGGGACAACCTGATTACCCTGTATCTACATCAGCACTTAGAACAGTGCTCTGCACATAGTAAGTGCTTAACAAATACCAAATTATTATTATTATTCCACATTCCACTCGACCACAACTCTTCCAACGTGTGCCCAAAATCCTACCCAATCTCCTTGTGCTGCCCGTACTCCACCCTCCAATCAGAACCAGTTCTTAGGAGTGGTCCATATAAGGTAATGTAATTGACACATTGCTACCCAAATTTAAAATGATTGATCTATCACAGGAAGGAGATTAAATGGAACCAGGATGGTCAATCGTATAGTACAATGTGGAAACAGTTACGTACAAGCAGGCAGTAATGGGAAACAGCATGGTCTAGTGGAAAGAGCCCGGGCATTGGCGTCGATTAGACTGTAAGCCCGTCAAACGGCAGGGACTGTCTCTATCTGTTGCCGACTTGTTCATCCCAAGCGCTTAGTACAGTGCTCTGCACATAGTAAGCGCTCAATAAATACTATTGAATGAAAAGACCTGAATTCTAATCCCACTCTGCCACTTGTCTGCTCTGTGACCTTTGGAAAATCACAACTTCTCTGTGCCTCAGTTACCTCATCTGTGAAATGGGGATTAAGACTGTCAGCCTCATGTGACCTGAACTGTGTCCCATCTGATTAGCTTGTATTTACCCCAGACCAAAGTACAGTACCTGACACAAATAAGCACTTAATTATCATCGGGGGAAAAAAAACCCTCAAAAAACTATTCATCCAGCCAAATGGTGCCCTCCAGTATGAAAGCTGGGCTGCAAAAATAGAAATGACTTACAGCAATAGCTAGGAATGTGAGCTTTATAATACAGCCTTTGTGAAGTTGAGGCCATATATAATTCTGTATTTCTTTTGACACATCTATCGTTCCCTCAAAACAAGTAAATGTATATTCTTTATATAAAACAAGTTGGTTAAAGAGAGATTTTTTGACATTAGAAATGGAAGAAGATAAAATTCACAAAGGCTACTTCTATAGTTCTAACATCTGGAAACCTTTGAAGGCCATTACTAAAAACGGTACATCAACTAGGGGAAGAATCAAAAAATAAGATATCCGGAGACCAAGGCAATAGTTGAGCCCAGATATTAGTTAAAATGACATTTTAATGGGAGAGAAAGATCTACTACTGCAACCCAACTCATACTCTGCCCCGTTAACGCCAACCTACACTCTGCACCTTGATCTCATCTCTCCTGCCAACAACCCCTTGCCCACGTCCTTTTGTCAGACCAGGAATTCTCTCTTTCATATACAGCATTCCACCACTCTCACTTTTAAACCCCTCCTAAAATCACATCCTTACCTCCAGGTCACTGGAACTTTAATCAACCCCTGATACAGCCAGGGAAGGACTCATACAGCGACTGCATGAGAATGTCTCAGCTTTTAAAATATGGAAAAAATCATTGCAGAAACAGTGGTTGTGGCTTTTGATCTGAGTCATGAGGAGCTTGAAATCCTGCTGCTCCTTTTTTTCTTTTCCTTGTTGTTTTATATTTCTGTTTGTCTTTCCTTACGTGTCTGCCACCCACCCTATTCACACTTTAGTCTTAGATTGTGAGCCATTGAGATTGAGAATCAGGCACTATGTCTATATCTCATCATCTGGAAACTGTGGTCTAGTGGAAAGAACATGGGCCTGAGATCCAAAGGATCTTGGTTGTAATCCCAGGTCCACCATGAATCTGCTGCGTAACCTTGGGCAAGTCACTTAACTTCTCTGTGCCTCAGTTACCTCATCTGCAAAATTGGGAGTCAGTACCTGTTCTCCCTCCTAATTAAAATAATAATGATGGCATTTGTTAAGCGCTTACTATGTGCCAAGCACTGTTCTAAGCACTGGGATAGTTAAAGGTTATCAGGTTGTCCCATGTGGGGCTCACAGTCTTAATCCCCATTTTACAGATGAGGTAACAGACACAAAGAAATGAAGTGACTTGCCCAAAGTCACACAGCTGACAGGTGGCAGATCTGTGATTAGAACCCAAGACCTCTTAACTCCCAAGCCTCTGCTCTTTCCACTAAGCCATGCTGTGAGCCCCATGTGGGACTTGATTATCTTTTATCTATCCCACTGCATAGAGTTCTTGGCATATAATAAGCACTTAAAGACTACCATAATTTTTATTTTCCATGAAATTCAGGCCCACTGCTTTGCATATAGCAAGCACTTAAAACATTTAATTACTTGTACTAGACAAAGTGGAGCTATACATGGGTTCTTGGAAAACTATTATTTTTTCTCTTTAGCAGTTTACTCAAAAATGTTAAATATCTCCACACCCCTCTATTACCAAAGGACTGTTGCAAGACAATGCTTTGCTAGACTTGATAATAATAATAATTGTGGTATTTGCTAAATGCTTACTATGTGCCAGGCACTGTACTAAGTGACTTACCCTTTTGAATCTTGGAGGCATGAATTATACATTCTCAGATGTACAACCAGGACAGCAGCCTTCCACCTATCATTAATTAATTCATTCATTCAATAGTATTTATTGAGCGCTTACTATGTGCAGAGCACTGTACTAAGCGCTTGGAATGTACAAATCTATCCCCTCTTCATGTCTTGAAGGATCAGAAAAATCACCCCTACTACCATCTTCAGACATATTTCTGGCTCGGGCAGCAGGGATGGGGGAAAACTTTACCCAGGAAACTCATTTCACTCCACAGTTAGGGAGGGCACGCCAAAACCGGGTTAGGAATGTCATATACAGAGTCCCCCTGCTCCTGCTCAGATAGAGTTTGATAAGCTTTGAAGAAGAGGGGGCTTGTTCAGGGCCTTGGAGGAGCGGGGGTTTAAGGTTTGGTAGAACAGAATGGTGGACGGAGAGGGAAGAATGACAGAATCAATTGCTACAGTAGTTAGATGGAGCTCCCCCATGACGACATGCACAGAGATCCCCATGGCATCCTGGCTCATGTTTATACAACCCGCTCCTAGGAACTGGGTTAAATTGCCCCTTCCAGGGAACTAACAACTCTGGAGTGTCAAACAACATGACATTTCATCTGTTCTCGCACTAAAGGTCATTGCTTAGGGAACTGCATATAATTAAAAGGGGTCATTTAAGATGAACCAAGAGATGGCAGAAACAGCATTTCTACAGCCAGATTGGAAATGCATGAAAAACGCCTTAGTGAGATTATAACCCCCAAGGAAAAGACTTGTCAGGGTGATTTAAACCAATTCATTATTCAGATGGGGCAATACTTGGCTGAAAATTAATTTTCTACTAAACTGGGCAACAAAGACTTAGTGTATTATTAATCACTCCCAAAGCACTTTTTTATATACCCTGTTCAAATTTCCCTTGATCAACAGAATTAGCTTGATGATTTATTCCCCCAGCTGAGTTATATTTATTCCATCATTCATTAGGACGTGCACTCCCTTCCCTAGCCCCAGTCCTGGGCCTCTGTCCTCACCCAAGGGGTGATCCCTCCCATTGCCCTTATATCTACAAGAAAATAATACGTGGATTAATGAGGTGGATAGAGCATGAGCCTGGAAGACAGAAGGACCTGGGTTCTAATCCCAGTTCTGCCACTTGTCTTCTGTGTGGCCTTGGGAAAGTTACTTCATTTCTCTTTGCCTCAGTTACCTCATCTGTAAAATGGGGATTAAGACTGTGAGCCCGATATGGGACAGGGACCGTGTCCAACCCAATTTGCTTGCATTCCCCCTAGCACTTAGTACAGTGCCTGGCACATCATAAGCACTTAAATACCACAATTATTATCATTATCATCATGCATTAGAAAGTGTACTTCTTTCCCCAGCCCTGGACCGCTTCCGGCACCCAAAGGGCAGTCCCTCCTATTACCATTATATCCACAGGAAAATAATGCAATGGTTTTATTCACAAATTACATTTCCCTTTCCTCTAGTTAACATAAATGAAAATAACAGACCACTAATTATTTTTAAAGAACATTACCAATTTGAAGGATTTTAAAGGTATGATTCATATTTGAGAAATAAGTGAATAAATAAATATTTGAGAATCAGCTCAAATGAATGAATAAATATTTGAGAAAGAGCATGGCGTAGTGGATAGAGCATGGGCCTGGGAGTTAGAAGGTCATGGTTTCTAATCCTGGTTCCACCACTTGTCTGCTGAGTGAGCTTGGGAAAGTCACTTAACTTTTCTGGGCCTCAGTTACCTCATCTGTAAAATGGGGATAGAGACTGGGAGCCCCATGTGGGACCGGGACTGTGTCCAACACAATTTGCTTATATCCACCCCAGCACTTAGCACAGTGCCTGGCACATAGCACTTAATAAAAACCATAATTATTATTATTAAATGCAAATGTAGACCATGCACAGGGAGAAAGAAGCTTGACATGTTTGTTTGAGAGGTGTATACACCCAAAGAAGTCAGTTGGAACTCCATCTAACTACTGTAGCATTGATTCTGTCATTCTTCCCTTTCCATCCATCATTCCGTTCTACCAAATCTTAAACTCCCACTCCTCCAAGGCCCTGAACAAGCCCCCTCTTCTTCAAAGCTTTCCAAACTATCTCCTCCAAAATCCACACACTCCATTCACTCCCATTCTTCTTATTCCCACATCAAACACTTTGCACTGAGGTTTTCAACACAGTGGAGTTATACGTAATGGGAGACAAATTCTATTTTTTGAGAGACCTTTTTCTCTAGGAATGTCCCTTTTTTACAGATGGTCCTTGTGGTTTGAGCTATATCTATCCTGTTGTGCTCGGTGGAACTGGTGGGCCATTGTAGCTGCAGGTTTCTCAGTGACTGGTGAGGAGGAGGCATCAGTCACAACTTCTTGAAAGGCTTCCAGTTTGGGCAGGTGGATTCTGACAGTATATGGCATTTTGCAGTTCAGAAAAGGATCTATCAGCTGCTCTAGAATCATTCAACAGAGTTCCCCTTGTTTACACAGAAATGGCTCCATTCTGATCCATTCTGATGGTGGAATTTACCCGAATCAGTTTTTATTTTTCCTGACTCTCGAACAGATATATATATAAATTTGCATAAGACATCACTCAGACCTTGAAAACAAGACTGTGTCATCTTCTTTCTTGGTTAAGACATTAAAGCCTTGTACAGTGTCTAAATGCAATCTGATAAATCACCATAGTCAAGAACCAACAAATGCTAGATTATTTCCCACAGCAAAATTGCCCTCATCACTTGCTTTTTGCTTCTCCCTCTGTCTTTACCACTATGTAATGGTTGGCTATGTGGGACATCTTTGGCTCTTAGTTGATTGCTTGATTTCTGAATCAAAATATATTTGCCTCTCTTAAGTGTTTTTAATTTTTGCCCCAATATATGAAAACATGCATGAGGAAAAACAATCAGAAGATAATTCATTTAATCAGACCTTCTCTGGTCGATTATAGATACCTCGGTTGAGTTGAACTTTTCATTTCCAATATTTATCAGATAATGTTCCATGTTAAAATAATAATGAAGCTCAAGCGATCTGGAAAGTCCCCAATTTATATCTTTTTATCTTTTCTCCTTGCTAGAAAAACTGTCACCAAGCTCAGACAGGCCAACAAAGAATTTTATTTCTTGTTGTTTCTGGAATTTATGGAAATTGATTCAATTAAAGTTTGTGCAGAAGAATGTTTTGTTTTGCTCTTTATCCTTATATGACTTTTGATTATTGTGAGCAATGACCAGTGCTCACAACATTGTCTCAGAACAAAAGCTCACAATTATAAAATAGCCCCTCTGTTGTCCAGATGTGGAAGATGGCTAGTTGCTCCTCAAATGTTAACAAAATATTAACAAATGTTAACAAAAATTGTAAAGGAATGATACATTGATGTCAGCTTTATAATCCACTCCCCATTTGTATTTATCATAATTTCTTTATAATTAGATACTTGCCAATGAACAAACTATTCCTCCACAATGGATTTTTAACATCTTTTCATGTCAGTATTTTGATTAAAAAGTATCATTCTTTGAAAATATCTGAAAAATAATCTTATAATTATGAACTATTAACCTCTGAGGTAAACCAAATAAGAAAACTGAATGTCTCAGAACGTTTGCTATCTAGTTCAAAAATAAATATGTTGGGTTAGTTCTACCCGAGCATTTAGAATAAATAACACACTCCATTTTTTCTAGAGCTAGGATTTCTCTTTTTTGTTATTTTATTGAGAGCATATCTATTATCATTCCCATTAAGAGTCAGAGATAAATGGCCTTCTAGAAAACATTTATCTTTGAACACTTCAACCACAGCAAACTAATCACATAGGCCACAGCACATTAGAATGGTAAGAGGCAATATTCTGAGTAAAAATGGTAATGAACCGGCTACACAAATCACCATTCACAAAGCACTTAGAATCCTCTGAATCCATGTAGTGGCAAGCTGCATGAACTATAGTAGCTAAAGGAAACAGGAAAAAAGATATTGCAGAAACAGCAGCCAGCACGAAGCACTTCAGATGTTTAAAGCCAAAAATGTGAATTTTGAAATATTTTTGTCTTTTGGAATGTTAGAAGTTGACAAGTTCAACACTACAGAAGAGCAGAAGCAAACTAATGACAAATAGTAAATTATAATGATGATGTCATTTATTCAGTGTCCTTTCCTCTATGCTTCTGCTAATCAGTCAATGGGTATTTATGTTTACAGAGCACTGTACTAAGTGTTTGGCACTGTATTAAGTGCTTGATAGAGTGGACAGTCCCAGTCTTACAAGGGACACACAGAATAGGCCCATGGAGAACATTTCTCAGATGAGAAAGCTGAGGGACATCTTATTCCCAAGTGCGTATTCATTCTTTCCCAAGGCTTAATACAGTACTCTGCACACAATAAACATTTAATAAAAACTATCTTTACCCCTGGGAAATTAAGTGACTTGCTCAGGGTCACACAGCTGACCAGTAGAAGACATGCAAGATAACTCGGGCATTCTGACTGCCAGTCCCCTGGCTCTTTCCACTAGGCTATGCTGCCTTCCCAGTAACAAACTAATTCCTCCTTGGGAGATAAGGAGGGAGGGCAGAGAAGATGGGAAGAGAAACTGTGGTTAGTCCCCTTTCTATTAACTTCACAATCCTCCATGGGAAGCAAGTGATTGCCTGTTTTCTAAGGAGAATGATTGCTACCTACACAGGAGCCGCCTGCTCCACTCTGTTCCAGAGCATTCATTAAGCCACACTGAAGAGTTTGCAGGGTATCTAAGCTGTGGAGACTGTTAGTGGCACAGTCAGTTTCTCTGCACATTTGCCACCGAATCCCTGGATACATCCACAAATGTTTCTATGCAGTCATTCACATAAGAATAAATCAATCATAGTGACTGAATGTGTACTGTGTGCAGAGCACTGTACCAAGTGCTTGGGAGAGTGTGACAGAGTTGGTAGACACGTTTCTTGTCCACAATGAGCTTAGAGTCTAGAAGATATTTTTAAATATATGCCATTAACAGTCAAGCACAGTCTCCTCCACCACTAAAGTCCATGCAGGTTTTTAATGGGGTTAAGACAGCTCTTTCTTCCTTTCTCTCTCTACTTTAATGGTATTTGTAAAGCACTTACTATGTACCAGACACAGTGGTAAACACTAGGATGGGGACAAGATAATCAGGTTGGACACCATCCATGTCCCACATGGGTCTCACAGCTTAAATCCCCACTTTACGGATGAGGCAGCTGAGGCACAGCAAGTTAAGTGACTCGTCCAAGGTCAGATAGCAGACAAGATGAAGAATTGGGGTTAGAACTCAGATCCTCTGATTCCCAGGCCTGTGCTCTTTCCACACGTTTTAATGTTTTGTATCCAGAGGCTCCAGGGAAATAGAAAGTACATAACGTGATTTTCTCAGTGTCCCTGAATGCAGTATAGTAAAAAGTATATTTTTGTAATACAATGCAGATGTGGCCCTTTTGACAAAGAGAAACACACAAACTGAAGGTAAAATGAGGAGCCCCTGAAGATAATTCAGAGGGATCATTACAAAAATAATACAAATGTTATGATTTCAAATCAGGGCTGGTGGAACTTTACATGCCTTTCAAAAGATGCAAGAAAATAACCTGAGCTACTATCCTCATTTGTTCCCTGATCCAATGTGATCAGAGAAATGAAGTCCCTTTCTATTACTGCCATAGCCAGTTTTAATGGAATCTGAACTGCTGCTAACTGCATCAAATCCTTGTCAAGAGGACTGACAAGTGGGTTACTTGTCCACATAGGAGTCCTGCATTAGCAGACTCTGAATCTTTTGTCAATACTTCTGTCTTCAGTTGTAGACAGAGAGCACTTACTTCCACGCTCTATTTCACTGTAGGGTAAAACAAACAAACAAACAAAAAATCTAGAAATAAAGAAAAGCCTTTCAGCTATCCTCCCCATTTGTTGTGATAATAACTGTAATTATAATTAATAATTATGGTACTTGTTAAGTGTTTACTAAGTGCCAAGAACTATTCTAAGTACTGGGATAGATACAAGCTTATCAGGTTGCACACAGCCTCTGTCTTGCATGGGGCTCACAGTCTAACGGGGAGGGTGAACAGGTATTGAATCCCCAGCGTGGCTCAGTGGAAAGAGCACGGGCTTTGGAGTCAGGGCTCATGAGTTCGAATCCCAGCTCTGCCACTTGTCGGCTGTGTGACTGTGGGCGAGTCACTTAACTTCTCTGTGCCTCAGTTCCCTCAACTGTAAAATGGGGATTAAGACTGTGAGCCCCACGTGGGACAACCCGATTCCCCTATGTCTACCCCAGCGCTTAGAACGGTGCTCGGCACATAGTAAGCGCTTAACAAATACCAACATTATTATTTTACAGATGAGAAAAGTGAGGTGCAGACTAGTTAAGGGACTTGCCCAAGTTCACCCAGGAAAGTGGCAGAGCTGAAATTAGAACCCTGGTCCTGTGATGCTCAAGCCCATGCTCTTTCCACTGCGTCATGCCACTTCTCGATAGATTGTAATGGATTCATTCATGTCATCACTGAACCTATTTTTTTCAAACTTTCCTTTAACCCTAGATTCCTTCTTACTTTACTGAAGCAAATAAGAATTTCCCTTCCCTCCTCAACCATGATCCTCAACCATTCACATTCCAGTGGCTCCTTGCCCACTGCTTTCAAACCTGCTCTCTAAATACTATTGAATGAATATCCTAAAAGCTACTCCCTTGGCCCCACAACTCTCTCTAGATATTGTCCAATCTCTGTCCTACCGTTCTTCTTCAAATCTTTGAGCAAGCTGTCTACATATACTGCCTCCATTTCCACTCCTCCAATTCTTTCCTTGACCCCATCCAATCCAGCTTCTGCCTCCTTTCACACTATGGAAACTGCGCTCTCTAACTTCTTCTTGCCAAATTCAGTGGCCTCTATTTTATCCCAATCCACCTCCTTTGACACTTTGGACTGCCTTCTTCTTGAAACATTATGCAACCTAGGCTTCACTGACCCTGTCCTCATCTGGTTCTCCTCCTATCTCTCTGGCTGCTCATTCTCATTCTCTTTTGTAGGTTCCTTCTCTGCCTCCCATCCCTCTAACTATGGGAGTCCCTCAAGGCTAAGTTCTGGGTCCCCTTCTATTAACCATCGACACTCACGCCGTTAGAGAATTCATTTAATTCCATGGCTTCAAGTAGCATCTCTTCCCAGATGATTCTCGAATCTACCAATCCAGCCCTGAACTCTGTCCTCTACAGCTTCATGTTTCCTCCTGCCTCCAGGACATCTCTACTTGGATATCCCACTAACATCTCAAAAATAATATACACTTGGATCCGTACAGTTTAAGCACTTGATATTCAACCCACCCTCAGCCCCACAGCATTTGTCTGATCTGAAATCTATTTTAATGTCTTGTCTCCCTCTCTGGGCTGTAAACTCCTTGTGTCTACCAACTCTATTACACTAAACACTCAAGTGCTTAGTATAGCGCCCTGCACACAGTAAAAGCTCAATAAATGCAATTTATTGATTTTCAGTATGCAAATTCAAAAGACTATCAATTATTTCTTTAGTCTGCTTTGATGACTTGCAACTACATGGATTTGGTAATCGTAGGGAGTTTGATATGAGCTTACTTTTCAGAAGGAGAATCCTCTGAACCAACCAAACAACTCTGCATTCAGGGGCTATGGTCTTCATCTTCCACATAAGTCTCTAACCTTGTGAAACAATGACTTTAAGTGAGGCACATAAATCCAGGATAAATTTTGTTTTTCTACCCATAGTGATTTTCCGAAAACAATATCTAACAATCCTGACCCAGAGCTATTTAAAAATAGACTTAATTTAGAAACCACGCATGATCAGTGCCAATACAAATATTATTACTAACAAGCATTTGATCAGTTTTCAAGACATCCAAAATTTACTGCATATTAAAATACCCTTCCCACTATTAAACAAGCAATTTAATTTTCTTTTTGTTCCCTCTATGGCTAACCAGCTGGAGATCACTTAGTCATGTCATGACATAAGCTTGCAAAAGGTACATATAGTGTGAAACCTTTTGATTTATTAAATATTCCTTTCAAACTTCCTTTTCATGTTTGGTTTGCATTTAAAAATGCAGCAAGCACCATTTATTAATGCCAAATTGTAGCCTCTGTCCCCCCGCCCTTCCTATGTTCAAAGAGCTCTTGAAATTCCACTTGCTCCTTGGAAGTCATTCTCAACCATTCCAAGTCCAGAGAGCAACCCACATATCCTACAGATCAAGAAGCTACATTAGATCTAGCGTAATAGAAACATTAATTGTAAAGGTTTTATCTCATTTATATTCCTGGTATTGCCTCTCTGGATGATTATGTGTCTTAGCTACTCCTTTATATTTAGGCAGACCTTGTCATTTCTTTTAAAAACCTGGGACAAGCAAGCCACTTACGTAATTAGAGAAGCTTTCCCTAGTGGATAGAGCACAGGTTTGAGTCAACAGGACCTGGGTTCTAATCCTAACTCTACCACTTGTCTGCTGTGTGAACATGGGCAAGTCATTTAACTTCTCTGTATCTCAGTTACCTCTTCTGCAAACTGAGGATTAAAACTGTGAGCACCAAGTGGGACAAGGACTGTGTCCAACCTGATTAGCTTGTATCTACCCCAGCGCTTAGAATAATGCCTGACACGTAGTAATCGATTAAAAATACCATTTAGAAAAATAGCCTGGCTATCTTTTCTATAATCTTAAATATTTAGTCTTAATTGGAGAGAAAAGTTTGTCAGTAATACCATCAGGAATTAGGAAAAGGATTTCTAAATTCTTATTCAATTTTTCCCAAGTACAGGATTCTGGAATTGTGTTCAGGGTGATAGGGGCAGGCCAGGGTTCCACACTAAAGGATTCTTACTGATATTATCATTATTTTTATTATTATAGTACTTAATGAGTGCTTACTATAGGTCAAGCTATTCTTTGAGCTGGGGTAAATACAATTACATCAGTCCAGGCAGAGTCCCTGTCCCATATGGGACTTACAATTTAAGTAAGAGGAGAACAAATATCAGATTTTACAGATGTGGAAAGTCAGGCACGGAGAAGTGAAGTGATTTGCTGGTCATGCAGCAGGCAAGAGGCAAAGTCAGGATTAGAACCCAGGAGCTCTGACTCCCAGGCCCATATTCTTTCTCCTAGGCCATGCTGCTTCTTACCGTAACTGTTAAGAAAATACTAGTATTTGTGATAGCAATATTAATAATAATAGCAGTGGAAGCAGCATTTCTTGAGCACCCATTTAATTTTTTTAGTGGTATTTGTTAAGTGTGAATTATGTGCCATGCACTGTTCTAAGGACTGGGGTAGATACAAGATCATCCATTTGGACCATTTGGTGCTTGGGAAGTACAACATAATGAGGTGATGAAATCCCTGCCCATAAGGTGCTTATACTCCAGGGGAAACAAAGATAAAATATTTACAACAGGTCAAAATGAATAAACTGAGTGGGCATGTATATTCAAGTACTAAGCTAGGTACTTTGGGAGAAGGAGCTTGGCCTAGTGGATTAAAGCGCAAGCCTGGAAACCACAGGATCTGGGTTCTAATGCCAGTTCTGCCATTTGCCTACTCTGTGACCTTAGGCAAGTCACTTAATTTCTCTATGCTTCAGTTTCCTCATCCGTAAAATGGGATTAAATACCCGTTCTCCCTCCTATTTGACTGTAAGCTCTATGAGGGACAGGTACTGAACCCAGACTAACTTGTAGCTATCCCAGGGCTTAGAACTGTGGGTTTTTTCTGGGGTATTTGTTAAATGGTTACTCTGTGCCAGATACTGTACTAAGTGCGGGGCTGGATACCAGATAATCAGTTTGGACACAATCCATGTCCCACATGGGACTCTTAGTCAATCTCCATTTCAAAAAAGAGGTAAATGAGGCACAGATACTGAAGTAACTTACCCAAGACAAGTGGTGGAGCCAGGATTAGAACCCAGGTCCTTCTGACTCCCAGGCCCCTGCTTTTTCCACTAGGTCATTTTGCTTCTTTACAAGTGCTTGACATATACTAAGTACCTTAACAAGTACCATAAAAACAGCATACATTCTTTCAGACTGCTGAGAGAAAGTTAATGCATTGTTATATAATCTACACTGAAGCAATATGTTTAGTGGACCCAAAGGCATTCTAATAATACTGCATATTCTCTTATAATATAGAATTACCGTGTTAACAAATCTCGCAAAACTTAATTCATTCATTCAATCGTATTTACTGAGTGCTTACTGTGTGCAAAGCACTGTACTAAGCACTTGGGAGAATACAGTACAACAATAAACAGACACATTTCCTGCCCAAAACAAGCTTACAGACTTGCAATTTTATACTTATAACGTATACCACATGCACACATAAAACCATTTCTCCTAAAATCACAATACATGCTACACACATATATGGATAACATGTATATGTCTAAATATATAAGAATATCTGTATATATGTATATATATGCACACACACACAAACACACACATATACTGTCCTAGATCCTTGTGGGCAGTGAACATGTTTATCGACTCTATTATTTTGTTCTCTTCCAAGTGCTTATTACAGTGATCTGCATACAGTAATTGTTCAGTAAATATGATTTATTGATTGTCTGAATGTGTTTCCTAACAATGTTCCCCAAATCATATACATTTTTGGGATAACTGACTCTATCAGCTGGTAAACTAAAGCAGTGGGGAAAAATTGAATCAATAACTGTCGTCGGCCTCAAGCTTAGAGTGAACAAATGATGGCTTGGAGGAAGAGACAAAAGTACAAATGAAATTTCTCAAAACAAAGCAAACCAAGGAATGCTTTGCTCCTTTTTATAGGAATGTTCTGAAATGGGAATGGAGACTTCTGAGCCCTTAGTATGTGTTTTATGGCACAACTCCCACTCCCTAAACTGTTAGTGCTCATGGAATGTGAAACTTCTAGAATTTTTTAAAAAAAACAATATTTGAAAATTTGGCATGTAAACTTAAGCAGGTTTTCAGAGTTCAAAAATCTTATATGATTCATATTAGAGTCCTTTCTCCTTGGCATCAAAAGAGGCTTCTGAGTGCTAAACAAATATGAAAAGAATGGGATTGGAATAAGACTAGCTTTAAATTGCCAGGTTGAGGGTTCATTCTAGAAGCCAGACATATGCAAGACTTTATCCTCTGGATGTTGTGTTTTTTCTGGATAAGGACGTGCACTCTACACCCGATGGTGGAAAAAAAATCCTTCTGATGCCATAAAAGGACAACTTATCCAATCAATAAATCATATTTATTGAGCACTTACTGAGTTCAGACATTGTACTAAGCCCTTGGGAGAGTTCAATATAACAAAGTTGATAGACACATTCCCTGCTTCAAGGAGCTTATAATACAGAGACACAGACAATATAAATAAATAAATTACAGATATGTATATAAGTGCTATGGGAGTGAAGGGACACCATAGGAAGTGGGAAAATAAGAAATTAGTTGGGAAAGGCCTATTGGAGGAGATGTTAATTTTAATAAGGATTTTAAAGTCGGGAGAGTGATGGTCTGTTGGCTATGAAAGAGGAGGGAGTCCCTGGCCAGAAGTAGCACTTGGGAGAGGGGTCGGCAGCGAGATAGACAATATTGAGGAACAGAGGTTAGATCAAAGTTAGATCGGTCTAACGATGTAAATTTTGTAAAGATTTCCTCACTCATGCAGGTTTATAAATACAAGGGAGAGACTAATACCATCACTATTTGTTGCCGCAGTCCTTGAAAAACTCTGGTTCTTGTTAAAAAGCTGTAAGCATATTTGTTCTCAATTCCTGGATGATGAAAATAGAGTTGAAGAGAAACAGAAAAGAGTCTTTATTATACGAAGCTGATGGGTTTAAGAGATTAAATTTCATGGTTCTCAAGCAACTGAACAGAACTGAACAGTCAAAAGCCAAACTGGATATGAGACTTGGACCACTTTGAAGTACCGTAGGAGGTTTCCCTCTGTTACGAGAGCACAAGAATGTTTTGCTTGAGCATTCCTGTTGGAGGTAAGGCTAGTGCAAAGGCTACTTGTCTCGTAACTTTAGATCATACCCATTTCATTAATAAGAACAACAGTGTGAAAATGCCTTTCATTAAGACCTGACTAGCTCCTTGGAACAAGAAGCAGCAGGATTCAGTCACCTTTGCCACCATATTACCTAGGGTTGTAGTCTGGGGGGCTACTTGGACCCCAAATGGTTAAACTTCTCATCAGCCCTTCCTTAAACTTGGCAACTGTGAAGCCATACTTGCATGAGGCCTTCTCTACCTACGGAACAAAGGAAGACCATGACTGCAGCTGCATCTTTGACTGTTGTATTCTAAGTTGTGAGAAGTATGAAACTGCTCTTCCAGCCACAGTACCCTATTACTCTTTATAATACATTATCATTGTCCTTGTCATTTGTGCTGTTTTTGTGTTTTTTTAATTACTACATCTGTCCTTGTATGTTGTTGTCAGCACCCCTCTTCTCACCCCCTTTATTACTAGAGTGTGAGTCCTTTGGATGAGGTCTAATTCTCACCCATATATTTTTTCACAGTGTTTACTACAATGCCATATCACTACTATACTAGTCAGTCAGTCAATCATATTTATTGATCACTCACCGGGTGCAGAACACTGTCCCAAGTGCTGGAGAGAGTACAATACAACGGACACATTCCCTGCTCACTGGGAGCTTACAGCCTAGAGCATGAGCTTCCACTACTATTAATACTCAGCTAGGTAACTCTCATCAGTATTAAAATCAACTAGAGGTGCTCTCAGGGCACAGAGCTTCTAAGGGTGACACATTGTAGAAGAGAAGCATTGAGGATCAGAGTTTCAGGAATATAGAGAGGCAATGTGGCTCAGTGGAAAGAGCCCGGGTTTGGGAGTCAGAGTTCATGGGCTTGAATCCCAGCTCTGCCACTTGTCAGCTGTGTGACTGTGGGCAAGTCACTTAACTTCTCTGTGCCTCAGTTCCCTCATCTGTAAAATGGGGATCAACTGTGAGTCTCACGTGGGACAACCTGATTACTCTGTATCTACCCCAGTGCTTAGAACAGTGCTCTGCACATAGTAAGTGCTTAACAAATACCATCATTATTATAAGCTACAAAATACCCTATTCCATGAAATAAAATTCACATCTGTCAGAGCATTGCTCTCATCTCAAGGCCAATGCCAAATAATGTTTCACTGGGAAGAGTATGAGTCTGGGAGTCAGAGGCCCTGGGTTCTAATCCTGGCTCCACAATTTATCTGTTGTGTGATGGTGGGCAAGTCACTTTACTTCCCTGTTCCCATCTGTAAAATGAAGATTAAATCCTACTCCCTCCTAGTTAGACTATGAGCCCCATATGGGACATGGACTGTGTCCAACCTGATTAGCTTCTTTCTACCCCAGTGCTCAGTATAATGCCTGGCACATGGTAAGAATCTAACAAATGCCAGGAAATACAATGTGATCCACAGAGATGAACAATAGTCACAGTAATAATCACAATAACAATTGCTGTAATTGGCGAACAGCTCTGGACGTGCATTTTTGCTAAACACCCTCTCACCCAAGCATTTATTGAGTGCCTGATGGGTATGGAGAGCTAACAGAGTGCTTTAAAACTATGGTCATGAGTTTCTGTTTATGCAGACAAATATCAAGGAGAGGTTTAGGAGTAAGATGTGTGCAGAATGATGTAGAAAAGGGAAACTTTGGACAGAAGAGTGAAATAATGGATTAGAGAAGGGAGAGCTGCCATTCAGACTTCATCTCCCTTATTTTTCCATTTATTAATTAGCCCAATTCATGCAAAGAGTAAAGGTATTTCCTGGTAGTGAGATAGATCACTTGGGAAGAACGTTCAGATCACAAGAGAACCATTTCATGTTCACTGGTGTTTTAACATTCCTTGGTAGCTTAAAATAGTTAATGCTCCTCCAGAAATGCAACATGCTGTCGGGAGAAACCTTATGGGGAATTGGCTAGTTGAAGCATGTCTCATAATCCAAAACTGACATTACTTTAAAGACTAATTACCCTCAGTTCCCCTAAAACAGGGGGGTTGATTTCTTGTAGAAGCCCACAATAGGAAAGCTCACGTTGCACCATTTACCTATTGGGAAGGCATACACATGGATACAGCCGATTCTTCCCATGCTATAACACCCTGTATCATGACAGACGTGTGCTGAAGGAAGAACATTCCCTCATTTTGCCACATTCTATTCACAACCCAAAGTAAAAACATACTTTCTGCCAGAATTGAATCAGTCATTGGTATTTATTCATATTGGTATTTGTTAAGCGCTTACTATGTGCAGAGCACTGTTCTAAGCACTGGGGTAAATACAGGGTAATCAGGTTGTCCCACGTGAGGCTCACAGTTAATCCCCATTTTACAGATGAGGTAACTGAGGCACAGAGAAGTTAAGTGACTTGCCTACATTCACACAGCTGACAAGTGACAGAGCTGGCATTCGAACCCATGACCTCTGACTTCCAAGCCCGAACTCTTTCCAGTGAGCCACACTGCTTCTCTACTGACCACTGGGTGCAAAACACTGTACTAAGCACTTGGGAGTGTACCATACAAAAGAGTTGGTAGACAAGTTTTCTGAACCTATTTTGAATTGCATGCACTTGTGCATTTTTGGGAATCACGATCATTAGGGCTGCATTTTTAGACTAAATGTACCATTTCAGAATCTTTGCTCCAATGATTCCACATTCTCTCAGAAACTTTAAATGTTTGGTGTTACATTTTGCTTCTTGTTATTCCTTAAATGATCTAGTCAATCAGATGTTATTAAACATTGATTGATACTGATGTCTATGATTTTCATGAACTTTGTTATCCAGTGTTATTGGAGAAGCAGCGTGGCTCAGTGGATAGAGCCTGGGCTTGGGAGTCAGAGGTCATGGGTTTGAATCCCGGCTCTGCCACTTGTCAGCTGGGTGACTGTGGGCAAGTCACTTAACTTCTCTGTGCCTCAGTTACCTCATCTGTAAAATGGGGATTAACTGTGAGCCTCACGTGGGACAATCTGATGACCCTGTATCTACCCCAGCGCTTAGAACAGTGTTCTGCACATAGTAAGCGCTTAACAAATACCAACATTATTATTTTATTGTTAGGATTTTTTTTATAAAAAGAATCCAAAGTATGTGAATATTAAACTCAGTTTACATTGGAGGTAAATGTGCTACAAGGTTTCATTTGTTTGAGATTAGTCAGTGGTACTTATTGAGCACTCACTTTGTGCGGAGCACTGTACTAGGCTCCTGGAAGAGTACAATACAGTATGAGTAGGTAAACATGATCCCTGCCTACAAGAAATTTACAGACCAATAATGCTTTAGCTGAACGCCAATTATATAATAAGAATAGCAGAGATTTTCATTTCTTGCTCTTGCTCATATGGGTTTATTTTCTGTAATCTATTATTCCTATTTTTTGTACTCCCGGCATGTCTTTTGAGATCCTAATTTTTTCCGTGTTCCCCAGTCGTTTGCCTGTCTCCTGCTATTAAATTTACAGAAGAAAAAATTTCTTGCATTTTGACTGCGATATACACAGGACAGAAAACACATTAGAAGTAGTCCCTTGAGATGTTACACAACTGCTTCCCTTATAACACTATGCACATTACCAGAATCATCATTAGATCGTTATACAGTGGTCATTTTTCCCAGCCAGACTGCTTAAGTATTCTATATTTTTACAGGCATCTAATCCCTATCAGCCAATATTTTGTTCAGTGACTTTCTCACAAATAATGAATTAGAGGCCTCCTGTTATCCCTCAGGTACTTTTCTTGAAGCTAATTCTTTACACGCCATTTTTATTCCATCGCCACTGAGAAAAATACTGTGATAACCAGCGCCTTTCACTGCCAGCATGCTCTGAGTGCCAGGCCAGGAATAAAAGCCCCCATTTCCTCTTCTCCCACTCCTGTGTCACCATTGCAGTTGGATTTGCACCCTTTATTCACCCTCCTCCCCCTCCCACAGCACTTATGTACATATCTGTAATTAAGTTATTTATATTAATGTCTCCCCCTTTAGACTGAAAGCTTGTTTTGGGCAGGGAACGTGTCTAAAATTATGTTATGTAGTACAGTGCTCTGCATATATTAAGTGCTGAATAAATAAGACTGATTGATTGATGGATCAGTTGAAAGAAAACTATTTGACCTGAGAATCATAAAAGTCTAGAAGATAGTTTTCCCAATTAGTCAATTTGTCCTATATTCTGCTGAAACAGGTATTGTGGGGAATGGAAGATGGGGGCTTTCTTTCCTCTTTTCTGGCTATTTGGCAATATTCCTATTAGTTCCCATTTCCTTTAACTGCTTTTACTTCTTCTTGCTTTCTTAGCTTCTTAAGAGCCCCCTTCAACTTCAAGCTCCCTACATCAACTCTCCCATATAATTTCACTCTGAGTCCTGGCTTCAGGCCAGATTTACTCCATTAAAGGTGTTGCCTCTCTGTATCCTACTCATGCAAGATCAGTTGGCTGTGTAGCAAACTTCACTGGTTTTTTAGTCATAGAGATTAGTTGAATGGTCTTCAGTTTTGCCTAGGCCCACAAATAATCTCAGACTAAACTGAAAAATGTATCTGCTTACCTTTCATTATCATTTAAATAATTCTTTATCAATCCTTTGGTAAAAGTCAGCATTTTACTTCACTATTTTCTTAGAAATGAGAATTGTTTCAACTTCCTTGCCCTTACCAGTGCCTTTTCCTTTACCAAGATAAGCAAAAATTAAGCAAAATGAATCATTCTTCCTAGCACACCATATCATTGCTTATACAGACAGCTGACTTTGGCTTTTGTATAACTGAGCCCTTCTTTCACCAATAACTTTGATTTTTATCCATCTTTCACTCCATAAAATGGCTCCTTTTCTTATGTCTTATTTTGTCCTCCCAGTCCAGATGTTAAAATATGAGGCTACTGAAGAAACCTCTGAGAGCCTTCATTATATTCATTCATTCATTTGTATTTATTGAGCATTTATTGTGTGCAGAGCACTGTACCAAGCCTTGGGAAAGTACAATACAACAATAAACAGTGATATTCCCTGCCCATAACAAATTTATAGTCTAGCGGGGAATTGTAATGCCATTATATAGAGTGGCAGTCCACTGGGAGTGGAGGCTAAATCTTTCTTGTTTTCTCAACTGTACTTAGTTATGTCTCCAGTCTTCCATGCCTGGAATAATTTAAGTATAGTCTCTGTCTTTACTCTCTTCTAAATATGCAATTTCAAATACAAGTGTGCTTCTCTGGAGAATAACAGTCAAGCCACATTATTCCACCTTTACAATGAAATGGGTGATTTCTCATTAAAAGACAAATTCTCATTTAAGAAGGTTGACTTGCATACTTTCGTGGTATTTAAAAAAAATTACAGCTGGATAAATTTGGAATCCTGAAAACAGCATTTTTGCTTGATTTGGATATATTTTTCATTTGTGAATATACCATACATCAATCTACTTCTCTGAAACAAACAAGCGTTGCTAGCTATGCATCCTCCTTAAGTAAATGATCCATTTCAAGAATGCTACTCGAGTTAAAGATGACTCCATGCTGGCTCACATCTCAAATGAATGATTGTACATATTTTACTCTACAGCTTTGCCTTCCTACATCATTTTGCCTTTCTTCCTTGTTCCCATACTTTTCTCTCCTTTGAAGACTTTGAAACAGAAACAGATGGTCCTACATAAAAAAAATGGAATTTCTCTTTGCCGATTCTTTTTTGGGAAGGGAAGAACCTAAATGCGGGGTGGGGGACTGGCAATTTGGAAAGTGTTTCCTTTCACTCAGGGGGTTTCAATCCACACCAGCCTGTCCTCGACCAGAAACTTGCACCCCATCTCCATTCCAGACTGCTGTAGCCATCATTATCTTATCTCACTGCTTTCTAATGGTGCCATGTAGCAATGTTCTGGGGATAATGTTGGTAATGTTGGTATTTGTTAAGCACTTACTATGTGCAGAGCACTGTTCTAAGCGCTGGGGTAGATACAGGGTCATCAGGTTGTCCCACACGAGGCTCACAGTCTTCATCCCCATTTTACAGATGAGGTCACTGAGGCACAGAGAAGTTAAGTGACTTGCCCACGGTCACACAGCCGACAAGTGGCAGAGCCGGGATTCGAACCCATGACCTCTGACTCCCAAGCCCGGGCTCTTTCCACTGAGCCATGCTGCTTCTCCAATGCTGTGGCTGACACCAGCTGACCTTCCCATCCCCTTGGACCTTTAACACATCAGGCATGTTCCATCTGTCACACTAGGCTTTCCACATTCTGCCTGACACTTGGCCCGAGCACCCCCCTCTATAAAGCATAGAAGCCCTCTAAAGCTCCAGCTCTATAAAGCGAGCAATCTTGCCTACTGGATAGAACATGGGCCTTGGAGTCAAAAGAACCTGAGTCCTAACCCAGGCTTTGTCACCTGCCTGCTGTGTGACCCTGGGCAAGTCTCAACTTCTCTGGGCCCATCTGTGAAATGGGGATTAAGACTGTGAGCCCTGTGTGGGACATGAACTGCATCCAAACTGAAATACTTATATCTACAGCAGCAGTTAGTACACTGCCTGGCACATAGGAAGCGCTTAACAAATACAAACACACACACACACACACACACACACAAAGCCCTGCTTCTGATCCAGGAGGACTACTCCGAGAAGCAGGAGACTTGAGTTCCACTCCCAGTTCTTTCTGTAGCTGGTTGGCAAGAGCAAAGACCATACACATACTTCACAATACATTGGTCCCCCATCTGCCTACTCTGTGCCCTGCCGGGAACATGACCAGCAAGGACAGAAGTGAATCAGTGACACCATCCGAGTCATTAGCATGCTCATCAACTCCTAAGCACAGATTCACAGTCCTGAAGACTCAGGACTAATGTTCATTCCTCATTCATGATGGGAGACTCCATCATCATCATCATCAAGCAGGGAGGAGAGGGAGTTTGGGATACCTGCCACACTAAGTCATTTAGGAGGTGGGAAGGAGAGAAAGTTAAGCGGGGAGAGGAAATGATCAGATCTGAGGCTTGCCAGCCATCTGCTCTCAATATACCCTCCATGCCTGTTACCTATTCTGCCCTAAATCATTCATTCATTCATTCAATAGTATTTACTGAGCACTTACTATGTGCAGAGCACTGTACTAAGCGCTTGGAATGAACAAGTCAGCAACAGATAGAGACAGTCCCTGCCGTTTGACAGGCTTACGGTCTAATTGGGGGAGACGGACAGACGAGAACAATGGCAATAAATAGAGTCAAGGGGAAGAACATCTCGTAAAAACAATGGCAACTAAATAGAATCAAGACGATGTACATTTCATTAACAAAATAAATAGGGTAATGAAAATATATACAGTTGAGCGGACGAGTACAGTGCTGAGGGGATGGGAAGGGAGAAGGGGAGGAGCAGAGGGAAATGGGGGGAAAAGAGGGTTAAGCTGCGGAGAGGTGAGGGGGGGTGGTAGAGGGAGTAGAGGGAGAAGAGGAGCTCAGTCTGGGAAGGCCTCTTGGAGGAGGTGAGTTTTAAGTAGGGTTTTGAAGAGGGGAAGAGAATCAGTTTGGCGGAGGTGAGGAGGGAGGGCGTTCCGGGACTGCGGGAGGACGTGGCCCAGGGGTCGACGGCGGGATAGGCGAGACCGAGGGACGGTGAGGAGGTGGGCGGCAGAGGAGCGGAGCATGCGGGGTGGGCGGTAGAAAGAGAGAAGGGAGGAGAGGTAGGAAGGGGCAAGGTGATGTAGAGCCCTGAAGCCTAGAGTGAGGCTTCAAGTAGAGTAGAGTAAATCAAATTCCTAGGTCTCCACATGTCCCACCTTTCATATGTGCCAACAACTGAGGCCAGTATTGTTTTGGTCCAATTGGGAAAAGCAATACTTTTTGATAGCAATGAGTCAAATTTCACTCTTACCTCCCACTCTCACATTAAACCAGAAGGGCCGAGAATCCTTCACAAATCAACCATTATTAAGATGGCTTTTATGTTTTAAGACAGATTCTCAATCAGCATCCAAACTACCAGCAAAGAAGGCCATTTCTCTCTTTATGTTTGCATACATCTGCTGAATAGTGAGCTAAAAATGTACAAACAAAAGCAAAGCAGTTGGGAAAATTTATCCTCCCACTAACTAAGGATTCAGTTGAACAAATCTTCAGCTTGTGCTGCTTCTCAGCTGAAAATTGGGAGTCAAGTGCCACAGCCAGACCAGCTCAGGGTAGTGCATACAGGGGGTGGCTCTTTTTGAGTAGAAACCTCATAAGGACCCTGAGACAAGGAAGCAAAAGTGAAAATGGCACTAAGAACTGCAAACAACAAATTTGACAATTACAGGAGATAGTCTTTGCATGTGTGCAGGAAAAGGGACCGGGGGCTGCACTTTCGCTTTTCCATCTCACACTCATCCACAGGTGAATTTCCCCCAACACTGGCATCTTCTTTGGGTACAAAGGACAATTATTCATTCATTCATTCATTCATTCATTCGTATTTATTGAGTGCTTATGATGTGCAGAGCACTGTACTAAGCGCTTGGAATGTACAATTCGGCAACAGATAGAGACAATCCCTGCCCAGTAATGGGCTTACAGTCTAATTAGTAACTATGGACATGCCTGGGACTCCCAGTTTGCAGAATCGGGTCCTCTAGACTGTAAGCTTGTTGTGGGCAGGAAATATGTCTGTTTATGTTATATTGTACTCTCCCAAGTGCTTAGACAGTGCTCTGCACACGGTAAATGCTCAATAAATATGATTGAATGAATGACAGCTAAATCCAGATCTAGTTGAACAAGGAGAAAGATAAAACCTCCATCCTATCCCAGCAGCAAATTGGAGCCATCTTGCAAGCACCTTCCAAATTGAGTTTCAAGCCCTCCTGTTTTGGCATCCAGCACTGCGCAATTGTCGGTACCAGGTTGGCCTGGGCATCTTCTGGTAGGAATCAGGGTAGATGGGTTAGATTAAGCCCCTAATTTCTGGTTCTTCCTCACTGACCCTCATTCATTGCAGCATTTCTAAAGAAGTTATACTCCACATAAAACATTTCCTTCACTTCTATTTGTTTGGAAAAGGAATCAACCACAGGAAATAATTTCATTTTACCGCAGGAAATAATTTCATTTTACTACAGAGCCTAGGTAGTGCAGGAGCCTAATTCCCAGACTATTTTAGGGGAAGAGAGAAGAGGTGAGGGGAGAGAAGGGAAGGGATTGGAGTGTGGCAGGGAGGGCGTAGTATGTCAGAAATGCCATACATACTAGAAGAAAGCACTACTTTCCCACTGGTTCTGGCTCATGAAACAGATCAGAAGAGTTAAGCACAGGGCCCCTTAAAGCTTCTACCACAGGGCAATTGCCCTGACTCACCTTCCCCATAACCTGTGTCAATTTCTGCTTTTTGCAATGAATTAAGTATCAATGATGTCTAAAGCTTGCTACAAGACACTCGCCCCCCTGAAGATCTCCCTTGACTGCAGGTGGACACTAATTAAAACTCTAGGTGGCAACATCTTATCAAATGAGAAGCAAACCCACCCTGAAATATGTAGCGATATAATGATAAAACTTGTCCTTCATAAAAGAGGAATGACTAACCTTTTTCAGCTACATCTCTCACGGCCATCGTTCTCACAATCAACTTGTCCATCTTTCTTTCTCTTTCTCAACTTGTCCTCCATTAAAAGAGGAATGACCTTTTTATTTTAAGCCACATATCTCTTTCTCATGGCCTTTTTTCTCACTATCAGATTTTGGGTAACAGAGTCAGCTTCCAAGCTAAAGTGACAGAAGACAGCATCAGCAAGTTATCGGATGACCCTATCTACATGTAGGGGAAGTGTTTTGAGGCATTTTAACTCTTACAGCTGAATCTGTTCCCAAAGGTCTGGTGGTGAGAAAGATGGAAATGAGAAGGAGGTATAGCACTGAAAGTGAATTGTCATTCCTCTTTTAGGAGGAACACATTTGATCATTATAATCACTTCAAATTTCAGGGGGCTTTTGCTTCACGTTTGGTTGGAGAAGCACCATGGCTCAGTGGAAAGAGCTTGGGAGTCAGAGGTCATGGGTTCTAAGAAGCATGAGTGGCTCAGTGGCAAGAGCCCAGGCTTGGGAGTCAGAGGTCATGCGTTTGAATCCTGACTCTGTCACCTGTCAGCTGTGTGACTGTGGGCAAGTCACTTCACTTCTCGGTGCCTAAGTTCCCTCATCTGTAAAATGGGGATGAAGACCGTGAGCCCCACATGGGACAACCTGATTACCCTGTATATACCCCAGCGCTTAGAGCAGTGCTCTGCACATAGTAAGCGCTTAACGAATACCAACATTATTATTATTATTGTAATAATCCTGGCTCCGCCTGACTTTGGGCAAGTCACTTAACTTCTCTGGGCCACAATTATCTCATCTGTAAAATGGGAATGAAGACTGTGAGCCCCGTGTGGGACAACCTGATCACCTTGTATCCCCCCAGTGCTTAGAACAATGCTTTGCATGTAGTAAGCGCTTAACAAATACCATCATTATTATTATTATCTTGATTTTTTAAAAGTTGAACATTCCACTGTACTGGCACATGTGATCTGTATTACCAATCAGCATGCTGTATATTTCACTTAAAAGGTTGGCAGAGATAACAATACACACGTTACAACACACCCAAAGAACCAAAATAAATGAATGAGAGGTAAAATACTGGAATTTTCAAGCATTTTTTAAGCAGGTAATCTTAGTATGCAAGGTTATAACAACAATTTAATTATAAAATCCCATGACAGTGACCTACTTGCTATCTTCCCCACCAGAAACAACCCCCCCACCAAAAAAAACTAGGATGAGATTGTAAAAAAATTGAGAAAGATTTTATTACAGTCCATCCCAAGTAATGAAATAAAGTGAAATTATTTGTCCCAAAGAAATTTAGTTTGGCCTGCTAAGGGCATACTTACTGCTGGCTGTAGAAAAGAAGGAGCTATGTTTATTTTCTATTATCCTTCTCTCTGTGTGCTCAGGAAGCTTCATAATAAACAGTGTTCTCAAATCTTTTTCAAGCACATGCACTCAGGGACCACAGGAGGTAAGAAAAGGACCCAAACAGCTTACCTTGCTAGGGGGTGGCCCATGGTCATCTAAATAAGTGGAATTGCCTAGGGAAACAGAGAAGCAAACAATGAAATGAAATTGCATTTAACCAATGTAACAGTCATTCAAGATCAGTCTTCAAAAAAACACTTCCATCTTCTGCCATTGACAGTGCAAATCAAACAGTGGTTTCCATCCAAATTCATAAGTCTGTTTTGTTTTTTTTTTTTTTTTTTACCTTTCTCTTATTAGAATTTCAACTGCATGGTCACACAACCTAAAATGCTGAATGGTGAAGGTAACAGAAGGTGCATTTTGACATCTACAAATCTTATAGTTTCTTTGACAAAGTAAAATCAGAAATACCTTGTTATAGGCAGTTTTCCAAAATTTGAGATCTCCTTACAGAAAACCATTCAGCTTTTCATCCAATTTACATTACAAATCTTTCCAGGTTTCCATTAAAGAGTTCCTTTCATATCACTCTCCCCATTAAGATTAATCAATGGTATTTACTGAGTGCTTACTATATTCCGAGCACAGTACATAATGGTGATCTACTAACTGTACACTCACTTGGGAGAGAACAATACAAAAGATCCGTGCCCATAGGGAACTTTCATTCATTCAATAGTATTTATTGAGCGCTTACTATGTGCAGAGCACTGTACTAAGCGCTTGGAATGAACAAGTCGGCAACAGATAGAGACAGTACCTGCCGTTTGACGGGCTTACAGTCTAATCGGGGGAGACAGGCAGACAAGAACAATGGCAATAAATAGAGTCAAGATAGAGGGGCAGATGGACATTAAAATAAGTTATGAATAGGGTAAATGGCAGAGTATAAGGATACATATACAAGGGCTGTGGAACTGAGGGTGGAGATCAAAATGCTAAAGGGCTACACAAACAAGTACATAGGCAATGCTTAAAGGAGGAATCAAAGAGAAGGCTTAGTCAGGAAAGGCCCCTTGGAGGGGATGTGACTTTAAGAGGACTTTGAAGTTGGGGAGAATGGTGGTCTGTTGGCTATTAGGGACGAGGGAGTTTCAGGCAGAGGTAGAATGTGGACAAGGGGTTGGTAGAGAGATATATACAGATAATAAGTTGGCTCACAGTCTTCATCCCCATTTTATACATGAGGTAACTGAGGCCCAGAGAAGTTAAGTGACTTGCCCAAAGTCACACAGCTGACAAGTGGCAGAGCCGGGATTAGAACCTCTGACTCCCAAGCCTGGGCTCTTTCCACTGAGCCATGCTGCTTCTCTTTCAGGAGGTCATCATCAATTAATTTTCTGAACTCTTCATCTTTTATTCCTCTTACTGCCAATATGGTCATTTAGGACCTCCTTGCCACCTCAGCACTTAAAATATAACCCTAGTAGCATTTATGTGCATAATCTGATACTTCCTCCTACCTGTCATGTCCCTCTACACTGTAAGCTCCTGAGGATAGGGATCAGAACTAGTAATTCCGTTGCACTCTCCCAGGTGTTTAGTACTGCTCTCTGCACACACCAGGCACTCAATAAATACTTCCGATTGGTTGTTTGAAGATGTTCAAGGCAGCAGAATGTAATATAGATAGAACTGTGGAGAGGTTAGAGGGAGGGAAACTAGTGAGGATGCTAGAACATAGTCTTGTCAGGTGATGAGGAGGGTTTGAAGCAGGGTGGTGGTCTTTTGGGTAGAAGATAAGGGGCAGATCCAAGAAATCTCATGCAGAAAGAGGTGGCAAGATTTGGCATCAGGCAGAACATGATAGAAAGAAAGATAGAAAGAAGCAAGGCTGACCTCAAGGCTGGGACCTTCAGTTGAGGTGGACTGTGATGGGAAAGCTAGGAAATAGAGTGAGTTTTTAAGAGGCTTTTTTGGGAGCCACAAAACTCCCAAATTGTCTTTATTGTTTCTTTCTTCTGAGTCTTTAATATCCCAAAGACCCATTGCCTTCCCAAATGACTACAGAGTGAGTTACTGATTTTCAAAGCACGTGGAGATATTTTGTCAAAGTTGATACACCTGTGCTGGGCAGCAGCGGCATGGCAAAGAGTAAAGACGATGGATCAAGTGATTAGAACGCTGATCAAAGAGAACAGCAGACACTCAAATTTTTACTGTGCAGAAGAAGACAATGGTAAACCGCTTTCACATCTTTATCAAAAAAACCCCTCTATGGATACACCTACCAGAACGACTTTATGATGGGATGTTCATTCATTCATTCAATCGTATTTATTGAGCACTTACTGTGTACAGAGCACTGTACTAAATGCTTGGAATGTACAATTTGACAAGACAGAGACAATCGCTGCTCAGTACAGGCTCACAGTCTAAAAGGGGAGACAGCAAAACTAAACAAGAGGATGTACCCGCAGAGTCACTATGGGTCAGAAACAACTTGAAGGCATTTGAAGATTTTGTTAAAGAGTTAACTATCATTCTGTGCTCTCTAGTTGCCTTTACTTTTGTAATGCTCTTTCCCACCCCAGTTTTACACCTAAAGACATAGCTGACTTGGACCCAGTTGAAGGTCACCTTGCCTAATGAAGGAATAATAAATATGTTACACAGGAAATAAGAGGGGCAGGAGAAAGTAGAAATTAGAAGAAAAAGATTAATAATAGATTGGAGAAGGGAACGTATTGAGTCCCAGCTAAGGAACTATTTTTTTTTTAGTAATGAGAGAGAATGAGTTAAGAAACTGGAATATAAAAGGAAGAACTGAGAATAAACCAGGGTTTGGTTGAGGCCCTGTACAAGACAAAAATCTTTTCCCCTTTTCTGGTGAACTCAGCACATCCATTTTCACTCCTCGAACATCATCTTTGGCACTTTTTAATTTAATTTAGTTTTGCCTATTTTATTTTATTCATCCCTAGTCTCTTTTTCACTGTAAATCTCTCATTCCTTCCCTCTCCTCTCCAATCAACAAGTGGTATTTACTGAGCTCTTACTGTGGGCAGAGCACTGTACTGTTTGGGAAAGTACAATTCAAAAGAGTAGGTAGACATGATCCTTGCTCACAAGGAGCTTACAGAGTAGAGAGGAGTGAGAGACTTTAAATTGAGTGCCCCTTTTGAACCTAGAACCATTTGTGAAACTAACCATTTTTTTAATTAGTGCTTAGTGTAGTGCTTCACACAGTTCAAGTGTTTAATACGTGGTTCTTACTGCATCAAATACTGAACACAACATTGAACTTTCTCCTTTAAACACATTTCTCCACTGTAACTTGCCTTAAACAATAATGATTATAACACCTTTTTTCTAGAGTGACTGTCACATTAATTATTTTATTTTTGCCTTATAATATCCTTGTGAGGAAAGGAGAGACAGGCAATAATAATAATGATGATGGCATTTCTTAAGCACTTACTTTGTGTCAAGCACTGTTCGAAGCAATGCAGTAGATGCAAGGTTATCAGGTTGTCCCATGTAGGGCTCACAGTTAATGCCCATTTTACAGATGAGGTAAAACTGAGGTACAAAGAGCTTAAGAAACTGAGAACCAGAGAGATTTAAAGTGGGTTTTCCCACAATCAAACAGAAGGCCAGGAGTAGATCAGGACTAGAACCCAGGTCTCCCAACTCCCAGCCCCACTTTTCCCCATATAAACACAAATCACATGGTATTCATTCATTAAATCATATTTACTGAGCGCTTACTGTAGGCCACTGTACTAAGCGCTTGGGAAAGTACAATATAACAATAATCAGTGACATTCCCTGCCCACAGCAGGTATATTCCCGGCTGTTAATCGCACACATCATACAGCAGACAAGTGGTGGGCCGAGATTAGACACAGGTCCCTCTGATTCTCAGGCCTGTGCTGTATGCACTAGGCCAAACTGCTTCTCAATTCTGCAGTTGTAGTACTCCCCAAACTCTCTGTCAAAACAAACTCCACCTGGCCAAGCATCTTGCTCTCAACTCCCTGACTCTGGGTCCAGGGCTAAGATTGAGTTCTCAGTCTAGTTGCAGCATGAGGTTTGATAGCCAGCAGAGGCCTAGAGACTCTGCATTTAGAACTCTAGACCTTCACATAGAAGCTCACATTGCCTTTCATTGGAAGTGACTCTCATGTTTAACTCTGAAAAGATCTGACTTGGGTTTGGAAAGGTGGCAGGTATAGATGGGATTATTTTGGGCTGCACTTTTTCACTTGGCAAAGATATGGTTACAAAGCATAATGATTTCTTCAGATTATAATTATGTAGCCCATCTCGATTCAGCTTGTAAGTGCAGAAGGTGAAATAGTGAACGAAGATGAAGGTAAGTGTCCTGGGGAATGATGACTCTGTCAAGTATGGATTTTCCTCACCATTACATTTAGTTTGATAGTTAAGTGTTGGTTAGAGCATGTCCACTTGAATACAGCAAAAACCTAGCAGATAACTGAAATAAAATCTCTTTTGGCAGACACCACTGCAGAAACATGCATCGCAGCTATGCTTAACCTAGCTTGACAATGGAGAGAAACTGGAAGATTGGAGTCATCCGAATGAAGAAAAATTTCCCAAAGGCATAATATTTGACACCAGAAGTTTTCCCCTCTTTCTCTATGGCTCAGATTGACCATCTTTGTGTGCAGGAGAGATTAGGCTGTCAGTGAAGCCATGGTAAGATAATGTTAGATGTTTCCAGGAGAAGTGGGTAGTTGACGATCAAAGGCAGCAGAAAGGCCAAGGACGATTAGGATGGCATAGAAACCACTGGATTTAGCAAAAAGCAGATTATTGGTGACCTTTGAGCTGGCAGTTCTGATGGGCAGAAGCCAGATTGGAGTGGGTCAAAGAGAGAATTTGAGGAGAGAAATGGAGGCAGTTGGTGTAGATAATTCGCTCAAGGAGTTGGAGAGGAATGATAGGAGGATGATGGGGCAATAGCTGGAGGGAGGTGTGGGGTCAAGGGAGGGTTTTTTTTCTAGGGTAGGAGATACAGAGCATGCTTGATAGCTTTGGGGAAGGAGTTTTTGGAAAGTGAACAGTTGAAGATGGTGGTCATGGAGGGAAAAGTGGAGGGGCCAATTGTTTTGATAAAATGCAAAAGGATGGAGTCAGAGGAGCAAGTGGAGGGGTAGATTTTGAGAGGAGGAAGAGGATCTCTTGAGTTACTGCTGGAAAAGATGGGAGAGTTGAAGAAGAGGCAGAAGGAGAGAGGGACCGGAAAGGAGAATGATGGATTTTAGGGAGATCATATCTGATGGTTCAAATTTTATCAATATAGAATGAGGCCAGGTTGTCAAGAAATAGGGGGAGGGGAGAGATAAGGGGAACAAGGGGTTATCTCATCACCCCCCTAGGGGTGGGTATCTGGCCCTGGGCTTTATGTTCTAGCCTGTCATATTGCTCACCATTTTCATACGGCCCAATCATGACCAATCCTATGGGATTTCAGCAGAACACACCAGATTGAAATATGTGTTTTGATTAAAATAGTTCATCTGAAAAATGAGGGACTCACAGTATGCACTTAAAATCCTTCCTCTCATGGCCTAGTTTATCCCTCATGAGATATTTGCTTGCAATTTTGTAGACAGGCATAATATGGAAAATAAAGAACCTTATTTACCAAATGCCTACCATATGTAAAGCCTTATACTAAGAGATTATGAGAGAACAGTAGAGGTAGAAGTCACTTCAGTGAGCTTAAAAATTGAATGGGAGGGTAATAACTCTGAAATTGGTCCCAAAACACATGAATAAGAATGACCCAAAAGTAATGATTAAAGTGCCTATTAACGAAGCATAAACAAAAAAATGATAAAAAAGCCAACATTCTAAAACACTGTAATGAAAGGAGTTAATAAGGATGTTAACATCTAGAGGTTCCGTCACTAAAGTAAAAAACAAAACAGTGATATCAGGCATGGATCTTTCTGATGACTGGGCAACATAGAGCTGGTATCTATCCATAGAGACTCAAAAGACAGAAGGCAGAGAAACATTTAGTGAGTCAATTCATGGGGCTGATTCAGTGAAATGACTAGTGGGCCATTTGGAGCAGTAGCCAAAGAGAAAAATGCAAAACTTTGGAGAAATAAGGCACTTGATTCACCCCAGCCATGTTCTATACTAGTCAGTCAAGCTCTCATTCAAAAGCATTTATGGATTTCAGTGGAAGTGCTGGAGAAGGTCTTTTGGGGACAGAGTAGAGAGCATTACACAACTGTTTTGAAGTCATTATTTGGTGTTTTTCATGGTTTCTATTTTATGAAAGTCTGCTAAAAATTGTCCCACCCAATGAAAGATTGTGTAAATGTGCACAAAGAATCACGAAAAGTGATTTGCCACAACTTCCTTATAAGTCTATTTTACTTAAAATTTGTTTCTAAAGAATCAAATCCATTTTATCTACATCATGAAATTTATTAACTATTTTAAAAAAAAGATTCCCAGTGTTCTGATTTACCCAAAAATGAAGGTAACCCTTGCAATTCTTTTCAAGTCATTCTTTAAAGCTGTGGATTCTTCCTTTTCCCAACCCTATAATTGTCCCTAATTTTCACTCCTTGCTTTTTCTCAGCATTATGATATAGCATTTTCTACAAAACTCTGAATACCTAGAAAATAATCCTATTCAAAGATGCCTCCAAGGGCCCTTAATCATTCTTCCAAAAACAAGCCTCTGATAAGACATTTGATGAAGGATTAGTTGTGCCGTGGAACACTGCAACTTCTTCTTTGTCATAGCCAAAAAATTATGCTAATTTCACCGTTTCTAACATTAACTATGGGTTTTACATTTCTCTAAGAGGCAGCTGCCAGCACACACAAGCTTTAGTTAACAAAGAGGAGTTTGTGTAACATAACCCAATGTGCCTAATAATACTATTCCTTGTAATTAGAGCAATCAAAGGAACACTTATTGAAGTAAAACCATTTATACAGGTTTATTTAAACTTTAAGAAAATGATTATTTTCAACAGTGTTCAAATGAACCTTCTTCATTAAATAATCATTTGTGAAACAAAATAAATTTTAGAAAACTACCCTACTTCTGTTAGGATTCTGGGACTGTTGAAATTACTGAAAGTAAGCTATCCTTGATTATGGTTTTAGTCAATAGGTCCCACAATTTCTTTTTTTTTTTAAAAAAAACCCTAAATTACCACCCCTTGTCAGTTTTTTAAATATAGTTTAGACTTAAAAAACTAAACACATTTAAATTCATGCCAGATTGGTTAAAGTGAGTACATATACTTGATTGTCAAATGTCAATTAGAATTATAGAAGTACCTTTTGGAATTTACTAAACATTTGGGAATATCAAAATACCATTTTACTACCTCTCATTAATCTGATGCCTTTAAATGGAAGTGGCATGGCCTATTGGAAAGAGCATGGGCCTGGGAGACAGAGGACCTGGGTTCTAATTTCAGCTCTGCCACTTGCCTGCTATGTAATCTTGGTCAAGTCACTTATCTATGCCTCAGTTTCCTCATCTGTAAAACAGGGATTCAATACCTGTTCTTCATCAGACAGACTTCAAGCCCCAAGTGCAACAGGGAAAGGGTCCTACCTAATTGTCTGTATTTACCACAGCACTTAATACAGTGCTTGGCACAGAGTAGGCACTTGACAAATATCACAGTTATTAATGATATAGAGGTTTGGCATTCCTAATACATATAAAATGGATCTGAAATAGGTATTTTGTGTGGCTATTACAATCTTATGATTGCTTGAGATACAGTTTAACTTAAATACAGTGAATACTGAGGGGAAAGCAATGTGCTTCCCTGCATAGCAACTCAGACACGAATGAAGCTGCTGAAAGATGATACTGCAGCAGAGGAAAGACTGACTTGGGACCACACACTTATTTAAATCTTTAGATTAGCAATGAAGAAGGAGAGGGGAAGGATTTTCTACCACCTATATGTGCCCACTCCACAGGGGTTTCGAGGGTCATGGTCTCCTGGACAGTATTACTACCCAAGCAACTCTCTTGGCTTGTTCTCCAAAGCACTTGAAGCAGGAAGGGTAGCAGAACTAGTTCATTTGAGGATTTGAAAAAGAATCAGAGGGGGAGTGAAGATGGAGGCCACACCTCTGATCTCCAGCCAGTTGATTTGCCTGAACTCTGTTCTATTGTACTAGCCCAAGCACTTATTACAGTGCACTGCACACAATAAGCACTCAACAATAATAATAATTTTGGTACTTGTTAAGCATTTGCTATGTGCCAAACACTGTTCTAGGTACTTGGGGAGATTCAATTTAATCAGGTTGGACACAGTCCATATCCCACAAGGGGCTTACAGTCTCAATACTAGTCTCTAGACTGTGAGCCTGTCACTGGGCAGGGATTGTCTCTATCTGTTGCCGAACTGTACATTCCAAGCAATAAGTACAGTGCTTTGCACATAGTAAGCACTCAATAAATACCACTGAATGAATTGAATGAATACACTTTGTCAGATTAAGTAACTGGGGCCCAGAAGGTCAAGTGATTTGCCCACGGTCACACACCACACATGGCAGAACTGGGATTAGAACCCATGACCTTCCGACTCCCAGGCCCATGCTCTATCCACTACACCACACTGTTTCTCAATAAATACAGTCGATTAATTGAGGGCAAGGGTCTCCATGGTGCAAATGGGAGCTGGGCTGGGGCTATCTCCCTTCACAAACATGAGCTGGGCAGGGCTGGTGTCTTTGTGGTATGAGCTGGGCTTGAGTGGATTGGAGACATGAAGCTAACTTACGTGGAGCATGTGATCTGATTGGATTGAGAGAAGTGGGCAGGGCAAAGAGCCCCTCGAATTTGCCCCCCGTATATGGTGAAGACCAGAAGTGAGGTGGGGAGGAGGTAGGGTCTTCTCCTTTTGCACTTTTTATTTCTTCATCCTTCCTCTCTTTCGTGCTCTTTCCTCTCCCTCTCACTACCTCTCCATTTCTTCCTCCCTTGTCCTGCTCCCACCACCTTATCTCATCAAATTTACACCAATGCTAAAAATGAAAAGTTGGCAATCAATGGTATTTACTGAACACATTTGTTTAGCGCACTCTTCTAGTCACTTGGACAAGCACAGTACGACTGAACTGTACCACTGGTGGCATGTGTTTGATTTGTATTTTCAGTAGTGGTGCTGAGATGCACTAATTCATCCACACTCTCTCATCCAGTCTCAACAAAGAGCATGCATTGTGAGACTGTGGGCATATGTAATAGGTGCAGCCCTGTGGTCATTAAAAGACAATTCTCTGTATAACTTTTAGGAAGGCGATACAGTTGTATCCTTATGGTACTCTTTTTAAGCCATTGTTCAGTGTAACATTTGTGCTGCCTCTTCAAGATGGGGTCTTTGCTTCTTGCTAGAATCAGTGGAATCATTTAATGTGTAAAATGCCCATTTTCCTAAGTGGAGAGAGGACTGGTATGGATAAATGGAATCCACAAAACTCATTTTTGCCAGTTGCTTTTCTCTTACCTATTATACTTCAAAGTGAAATGTTAGCAAGAAACACAGTTTCAGCTTCTTCCTTCTTTCTTAGAAAGCACTGAACTGTCCAAAACATAGCAAAGTCACTGAATTTTCCACATATTGTGTAATTAGAAATAAGAAATTGAGTATAAAAAAAGACCTGTCTTGGTACCCCATTCCTGCTCCAGCTCTTACATGGCAATCATGTGATTCCACATGAGCCCCAGAAGTGTTTTATAAATGAATAACTCAGCAAAACACTGCATAACAAGACTATTGCCCACAAAGCTGATAACCCTAACATTGAACATTAAAAAATGCATAAAATACAATCAGTTAAATTATTCAAAGGTTAATTCACAAAACTAGTGAATTTTACAGTTTTGGTTTTCCTCCCTTCTGTTTATCTAGCTTGGACCATGACACTATTTATTAGCACCCTCACATTAGATAGGGAAAGAAAGGGATTTACTGACATTATATCCTCAAATGTTCCCTTTAGTTGTAAACACTATTAGATGGGGAAAAAAAGCAATGTCTTTCTTATGGGCCTCCTACCAATGCAAGTTCTTATGAAAGTTAGACCTCCTTCAAGACAAAACCCTTGCAAATTAGCTGTCAGTTAATTCCAGTGGAAAAGAGAGTGTTCATTCTAAATATTGCCCAGAAGGAGTTTATATCATATAGGCTAAATCTAAGTACATACGAATTAAAACCAAAGTAGCAGGAACATAGACGCACATATTCACCAACAACTAGAACTGTGAAGACATCAACATTGAGGCCAGGCTCCCCCATCAGCCCAGCTAGGCTGATCAGCCCTCATCAAGGGAATGAAAAACAGCAGCTACTGTTTAAACTGAAATGCGCCATTAACAAGCAGAAGGTTTAGAACAGACACTCATCAGGTGTGAAAGGTGCATTCTCCAACAGTGCAACTAGGGGATAAAGCACAGGTCTAGGAGTCAGAAGGACCTGGGTTCTAATCCTAGCTCTGCCATTTGTCTGCTAGGTGACTTGGGGCAAGTCACTTCACTTCTCTGTGTCACAGTTCCCTCATCTATAAAATGGGGATTAAAACTGTGAGCCCTTTGTGGAAAGGGACTGTGCCCTACACAATTATCTTGTATCTAGCCCAGTGCTCAGTACAATGCCTGGCACATCATAAATGCTTAATAAAAACCCATAAAAAAACCAATATAGTATATCAGACTGAAACAGCAGCCCCTTCCCACCACATATAGCAATCGAGAAACTGTTCTGAGCAGACACTAGGAAGATGGAGAGAATCAGTGGCAAGTTCAAAAAAAAAAATCCAGACACTCAAAGTAGCAAATGGCTCAGTGCAGCAAAGGACAGTCGTGACATGTGGACAACATGGAATCGAGCATCAGTCTAAAGTGAAGTCTTATTAGCCATAGACAGACACACACACACAAGTGGGGTCTCCCCCTTTCTAACATCAGCCTTGAAAATGGAGTCCAGCTAGGTACCTGAGAAATACAAAAAGACTGCTAAATATTTGGGGATGGGAAGGTGAGGCAAACAAGTCTTGAAATTAGGTAAAATTAGTTTGGAAAAGCTGCCAGAAAGAAAGAAGGAAGGGGCAGTTTAGTAGTGAGGAGTAAAGTAAGCAGTGAAAAATCAATCATATTTACTGAGCACTTACTATGAGCAGAACATTGCACTAGGTGCTTGAGAGAGTATGGGGTTGGTAAATTTCATTCAATCGTATTTATTGAGCGCTTACTGTGTGCAGAGCACTGCACTAAGCACTTGGAGTGTACAATTCGGTAACATGTTTCCTGCTCACATGGAGCTTACAGTCTAGAGAAGAATATTTATCACAACCCACCCTGTACATACAAAAGGGGGATCAGATGCATCAATGTACCAGTTAGGTGTGGGGACGGGTTTGATAACAACCACTTAGAGAAGCAGCATTGCATAGTGGATAGAGCATGGACCTGGGAGTTAGAAGCTCATGGGTTCTAATCCCAGCTGTCACTTGTCTGCTGTGTGACCTTGGGCAAGTCACTTCCCTTCCTCTATGCCTCAGTTACCTGATCTATAAAATGGGGATTGAGACTGTGAGTCCCACAAGGGACAGGGACCGTGTTGAACCTGATTTGCTTATATCCTCCCCAGTGCTTAGTACAATGCCTGGCACATAGTAAGTGCATAACAAATACCATCATCGTCGTAGCCAATACTGGGAGTTTCTGACACTGTTTTCTCTCCTCCTAGCCTAGGTAAAGTACCTAAAAGCTGGCAGAGAAACTTCAAGGAGGAGAGGCAAGAGATCTGGGAAAATACCCAGTCAATATTGGAGCTGAAGGATCCAGTCTTTCAATGTCACCAGGGCAAATTCCCCAGGTCTAGTACCTTGCTAGTTTCATCTCCCACCAGTGTTTCACCTTGGCTGCGGCTGCCCTTTTCACATCACTCACAACCATTGCAGCTTCTCCCCCTCCCCTGAGGGCTGTAACTCCCCAGCATTGAAGAGGCCCATAAACTAATAAAGAGAAAGAGGGAGACCATCACAAACTTACATACAGAAGAAGGAAAAGATTGCACTGAGAGCAGCAGGTAGGCCGTCCTCCGTCCTGCCTTCAGCAGCCTCAAGTATGGCAGGAAAAGAGAAGAGAGGGCCAAACAACGAAGAATCTTAAAAGCCCGTGACGTGATGAGCAACTCTAGTATGACTGGACTTTTGGCAGTCAGTTGAGACAGGGTACGTCCTGGTGCAGCACAATGGAGATCCTGCCCTAAGGCAGGAGCTCTGCTCTGTTGAGACAAGAACAAGCTGTAGCCAGGTGAAGTTCATTTCAGCAAAGAGAAGGGAGATGGCTTGGTTGAGGCCTTGCTCTCTCTATGGGGAGAAAGGAATAATTGCTCCCAGCTGGAACTCATTCCCACAAATATAAAGGGAAACCAGCTGGAGTAGGGGTCAGAGAGGAGCTGGAGAAAAAGCCCAAAAGTAGAACCAGCAGGGAGAGAACAGAGATTCCTTGAAAATGACACACACGATACCCCCTCCGTCAGCTTCAAGCCCTTCCCTCAGCCACCTCAGCATGCTGTCTTCATTTACAGATTTGTTATTGAGCTGTTCATTCACTTGCACTAATTATTTATATGGTACTTTCTTGGTTTTTCGGTAGTTGATTGTCTTCTCCATTACACTGCAAAATACTTGACAGCAGGGATAATAATAAGAAGAAGAATGTAGTAAGGATGACTATGTAAATGCTTACTCTGTGCTAAGCAGTGGGCTGGGTGCAATACGATCAGAGTGAACACCTCGGTTCCTGTCCCACATGGGGCTCAGTTTAAGGAGAAGGGAGACTAGGCAGCATGGCTCCATGGAAAGAGTACGGGCTTGGGAGTCAGAGGTCATGGGTTCGAATCCCAGCTCTGCCACTTGTCAGCTGTGTGATTGTGGGCATCACTTAACTTCTCTGTGCCTCAGTTACCTCATCTGTAAAATGGGGATTAAGACTGTAGCCTCATGTGGGACAACCTGATTACCCTGTATCTACCCCAGTGCTTAGAACAGTGCTCTGCACACAGTAAGTGCTTAATACCAACATTATTATTATTATTAGGCATTTGATTCCCATATAGCTGAGGAAACTGAAGCATAGAAGAGTTAAGTGGTTTTCCCAACAGATGAGTGGTGGAGTAGGGATTAGAATCCAGGTCCTCTAACTCCTAGACTAGTGCGTTTTCCACTAGATCATGCTGCATCTCATGCCTTATTTTTTTCTGGGCTCCTAAAAGTGTCTAGTACTGCATTCCGCCCTCAAATGGAAGGCAGTCTGGACTAGTGGAAAAAGCAAGGACCTTGGTTCTAATCCAGAGTCCAACATGACTGCTGTGTGACTCTGGACAAGTTACTTAACTTCTCTGTGCCTTTGTTTCTTCATCTGTAAAATGGGAGTGAAAGTCTCATGTGGGACAGGGATTGTGTCTGATCTGATTGTCTTGTGTCTACCCCAGCAATTACTACAGTGCTTGGTGCATAGTAAGCACCTAACAAATATCATTCTTTTTATTATTACTAATAGCAGATGGTCAATATTAATAATCCTGGCTCTGAGAATGAGACATGGTCTAGGGTAGCTAAGTGGGCAGGGCCTGAACTTCATCTCCTTTGGGTTGGGATGGGACGGGTTCAAGAATGAACTTGGTTCAGAGACTGAACAGAACCTTTCAGTTTCTAAGTGCTTACTTTGTTCCAGGCACTGTACTAAGCACTGGGATGGATACAAGCATATTGGGTTGGACAGTCTCTGTCCCACATGGGGCTCACAGTTTCGATCCCCATTTTACAGATGAAATAACTGAGGCACAGAGAAGTGAAGTGACTCGCCTGTGGTCACACAGCAGACAAGTGATGGAGCCAGGATTAGAACTAATGATCTTCTGACTCCTAGGCCCGTGCTCTATCCAATACGCCAAATTGCTTCAGTAATAGAATAACAATTATGGTATTTGTTAAGCACTTACTATGAACCAGGCACTGTACTAAGCACTGGGTTAGGTACAAACAAATCAAGTTGGATGCAGTCCCTGTCCATCATGGGGCTCACAGCCTCAATCCCCATTTTACAGATGAGGGAACTGAGGCACAGAGAATATATATATATTTAAAATGATATTTGTTAAGTACTTACTATGTGCCAAACACTGTTCTAAGTGAAGTGAGTTCCCCACGGTCACACAGCAGATAAGTACTGGAGCAGGAATTAGACCCCACAACTTTCTGACTCCCAGACCCATGCTCTATCCATTTCTTCATGCTGTTTCTCTGCAATAAAGATCTGGATTCAAGTCTCAGTTCCACTACTTGCCAGCCATATGACCTTGGGCTAATTGCTTAACTTCTCTGCACTTCGGTTTCCTCACTGTTAAATACAAATGTGTGTTCTCCCTCCCTCTTAGCCTGTGAGGCCCTCTTGGGGGCAGGGACTGTGTATTATCGGATTATCCTGCATCAGCTTCAGTGCTTAGTGCAATGCTTAGTGATTGCAAATATTCACAAGTACAGCAATTACTATTATACCTGCTTTCAAGGAGCTTAGCCATAAACAGTGCCTTGCACATAGTAAGCACCTAATAAACTTGTTTAACTGCGACTGAGCTAGTAGAAGCAGCCTGAGCTTGTCTATTGCTGGGGGAGCGGCGGCAGACTATTGAGAATATGTGCTGGTTTTGCATGAGTTTTGTATCCTGCTGTGTTATCAACTCAGTGGCAATGGTAGGGTTCCAATTTGCCCTGAACCTCATGTTCTGATGACATAGGCATATTTGCAGCTCCTGTGGGGCTATACCATAAAATGAGTGTTTTTCTGCAAGAATCTTAGGAAGTCCTTAATCAAATCCCATAATAATAACAATTTGGGTATCCGTCATGATACAGGCACCCCTCTCTTACTTATACACATGACCAAAAGGTTCTCTGAGGAAGATTAGTCTTCCTACTGAGTATAGAACTAACTGGAGGGGGAAAATCTATCAGTAGGTGAGCTGCTAAATGGGCTGTGGTAAAGGCGTAGTGGTTAGGGCTTTGGCTGGAGAAAGAAAGAGGAGAGTCCAAGAAATATTACAGAGAAAGGGTCAGTCAAGATATGTTTTCATATTTTTTTTTACGGTATTTGTTAAGCATTTACTATGTCAGGCACTGTACTAAACTCTGGGATGGATACAAGCTAATCAGGTTGGATACTATTCCTGTCCCACATGTGGCTCACAGTCTTATTCCCCAGTTTACAGATGAGGGAACTGAATTAACAGAGACATTAATAAACTGCCCAAGGTCACACAGCAGCCAGGTGTCAGAGTCAGAACTCAGATTCTTCTGACTCCCAGGCCCATCCTCTACAGTATTGTGGGGAATAAAGGATAGAAAAAGCTGGCACTAGAACATTGCGATGCCAGAATTAATAAAGGAGGAGTCGGGAGAAGGGGAAAGAGTGTCTTTTCTTGATAAATTTGGTTGGGGACTACCAAGGTAAGATGTCCTGTGGCTAGGAACAAATGCGGTGATGTATTTATTAAGCACTCATTCTGTTCAGGGTACTGTACTAAGTATCTGGGAGGTTACAAAAGAATTAGTAGTAAAAAAAGATGGGTGAGGATTGTAAATATATTGATGAGAAGCACAAGCAGTTACATTGTTACTGAAGGGCACTTTCATAGTTGAAGGAGAGCAGAAGGTCAGTGCTAAAGCTACAGAAGAGTCCATCAGTTACCAGGCAGAATGAAACATTATTAAGGGAGAATAAATCAATGCTATTTTTTGACCTCTTACTTTACATAGCAAAACTGTACTGAATGCTAAGGAGAGAACGACAGAGTTGGTGGACACAGCATGGCTTAGTGGAAAGAGCATGGGCTTGGGAATCAGAGGTCGTGCGTTCTAAACCCGCCTCCGCTTGTCTGCTGTGTGACCTTGGGCAAGTCAGTTAACTTCTCTGTGCCTCAGTTACCTCATCTGTAAAATGGAGATTAAAAGTGTGAGCCCCGCGTGGGACAACCTGATTACCTTGTATGTACCCCAGGGTTTAGAACAGTGCTTGACACATAGTAAATGCTTAACATTATTATCATTATCAGACATGTTCTCTGCCGTCAAGGAACTGACAGTCTAGAGTAGGAGGAGGAGAAGAGAAGCAATCAAATTTATTGAGTGCTTACTGTGTGCAGAGCACTGTACTAAGCTACTGAGAAGTACCATATAACAGACTTGGTATACATGTTCCCTTTCCACAAGGAGCTAGCAGTTTAGAATGGGAGAGAGACATTCAAATAAATTACACATATGTACATAAAGATTGAGGGTGAGGTGAACAACAGGTAGAAATCCAAATGCAAGGGTGATGCCGAAGGGAGAGGGAGTAGGGGAAATGAGGGCTTAGTTGGGGAAGGCCTCTTGGAAGGAGACATGATTTTAAAATGACATTGAAGGTGGGGAGAGTGTCTGTGTGATATGAGGAAGAAAGGAGTTATAGGCCAGAAGACATTGGGTACTGGGTTGGTGGTGAGATAGACTAGATAGCTAGATGAGATCAAAGTACCGTGAGTAGGTTGGTATTAGAGGAGCGAAGTGTGCAGGCTGGGTTGAAGTAGGAAATTATTCATTCAATAGTATTTATTGAGCGCTTACTATGTGCAGAGCACTGTACTAAGCGCTTGGGCACTGTACTAAGGCTTGGATTAGCGAGGTAACATGGGAGGGGACAAGGTTCTTGAGTGATTTAAAGTCAATAGTAAGGAGTTTCTGTTTGATGTGAGGCAGATGGGCTACCACTGGAGGTTCTTGAGGACTGAGGAGATATGGACAATTTTTTTTTTAGAAAAATGATACAGGCAGCAGAATGAAGTATGAACTGGAGTAGGGAGTGACAGGAGGCAGGGAGGTCAGCATGAAGTCTGACAATAGTCAAAATGGGATAGATTATTTTATTGTACTTTCCCAAGCATTTAGTACTGTACTTTGTACACAGTAAGCGCTCAATAAATAAGATTGAATGAATTAAAGTCCACTGTCCTACAAGCTAGAACTGGAAAGGAGCCAAAGAGGATCAACAATATCAAAAATAGTCATTAACTCCCTAGAGCCCATGGCTGCAGCCTATGGTAAGAAGAAACACTTTCCTATATAGAAAATCAGATATGGATCCATGAAGTATATCTCATTTGAAAGTATGTGTTGGGGTGTATTTCTTTTGAATGGATAAGTAGCATTTTATCTCCTTCAGCTCTGAATTCCTCATGATGGGTTTGGTTAGAATCACCTGGGTACTGATTGTAATGGGTGCAATGGCAAATCTGAGACTATACTCCAAATGAAACTGTAGTAGGTTTAAAGGGGAAATTACTTTTTGATTGTCAACTTAAGTTTTTCGGGGAAATAAATGAAAGAGGAAATTCAACAGAGTGTTTCAAACATATGGCGGTAAAACGATGTGCATGTGAATATGCAATTTGAACAATTCATCATAAATACTGAGATTAAGAAAGATGGATTGAAATTTCCATTAAAAGTGCAATTTACACCAATATTTCATCAGGGAGAGAGGTGCCTCTGCTTATGTATCATTTCATGGATTCCATGGAAGCATTTCAAGTTGAAAACTGTGGCTCCAGGAAATGTGTGTCATATTTGTCTGCAAACTGCTTGTGTGTAAAAGAAGCAAGTGTTTGAGTCATAGACGTCCTCAATTTAACTAAGAAATCCTATTTGAGACCAATGCACAGTTGTCCTTATGTGCAACTCACATCTTCCTTTTCTTTGCTGGGTTTAGGGACAGGTTAAATCAGTGAGCCAGAGAAGGGAGTGAAGTTCCCAGCATGACCGGCTTCTCCCCAGTTCTCTTGGAAGAGGAAATAATACAGGCCAACTCCACAGCTCTGCCTGTCCCACTCTTAGCAAGAGACCAGAGGGTGACATTTTAGCAGTCTCTCAAGCTGGGATGCCGTAGCACCTCTCTGGGCTCCCAACTGTCTAGGTCTCTCTCTCTCCTTGTTGGGAACAGCAAGACCTATGACCAAACTTATCACACCTACAAAAATGTTGGATAAATCCTTGCTACAGCGTAGTGGATAGGGCATGGGCCTGGGAGTCAGAAGGTCATGGGTTCTAATCCCAGCTACACCACTTGTCTGTTGTGTGGCCTTGGGCAAGCCACTTCATTTCTCTGTGCCTCAGTTACCTCATCTGTAAAATGGGGATGAAGCCCATGAGCCCTGTGCGGGACAGGGACTGTGTCCAACCCAATTTGCTTGTATCCATCCCTGGGCTTAGTACAGTGCCTGGCATGTAACAAATACCATAATTATTATTATCATTACTGTACTATTTTGTGTATACCATCATGACAATAAAAATTAATGAGGAAAAAGTATTCTACTTTCAATCAATCAACAGTGTTTATGGAGGGCTAACTGTGGGCAGTGCTCTGCCCACAGTAAACTTAGTACAGTTTAGTACAGTCACTTAGTACAGTGCTCTGCCCACAGTAAACAGTGAACTCCATTGATTGATTGATATACTCCATCCAAAAGAGCAAAATTCTTGGGAAACAAGCAAATGGAAATCACAAACAACTTTGCATTTGGATCTGTACCCTTTTGGCACTTGGTATTCAACTCATCTTCAACCCGACCGCACTTACGTACATATTCATAATTTGTTCATTCATATTAACATCTGTTTCCCCCTCTGGAGTGAAAGCTCATTATGGGCAGGAAATGTGTCTACCAACTCTGTTATATTACCCTTTTCCAAGCACTTAGTACAGTGCTCTGCACACAGTAAGCACTCAATAAATACCATTGATTTAAAGTCCAGGGATTGGCTATTTAACAACAAATACTTTGTAAAGTGAGAGTACACTTAATGGGATGTCTCAAAACAGCAATTATTTCTCAAAAATGTATCCATCATACGAGGTTATGAAAAATCATTCTGAATCATCACTTTGATTAGTATTTTCAAGGAAGGGCAAGAGTCAGCCAGTCAATTTTGTTGAGCACTTGCTGAGCACTGTACTAAACACTTGAGAGAGTACTATAAAATATGAGATACAGTCCCTGCCCATAGTAAGCTTATAGTCTAGAGAGGCAATAAGTATGCAGTGCAATTTTAAAATGAGTTCTACAAAGAAGTGCCAGTGGATAATTTTTTATATTTTGCTGGCCCACAAAGAAACTACTTCCTTTATTTTGATCCAGGAAAGACAATATCTATAACATCATGAAATTGAATCTTATCAAAATCTAGCTGAATTTAACTCAACTAAATACATACATACTAAAGTGCTTTAAGAATATAGTGAGTTAGTCACTCGCTGAATAACCACAAAACCAAGTTTTGAGACATATTTAGATACATAGAACCAGGGTTCAATAGCATACTCCTCAGGGAGAAAAATCTAAATTCATCAGCATAAATAAAATAGCTACTTTCCCAGAATTTAAAATACTAATCCAGAAAACAAATTCTTGAATTCTAAGTACAGTCAACACTACAGTCTTGCTTAGAGGAAAATGCTGCTTAGTGGAAAAGTTTTCCCACACCCTAGAAAAACATCTATTCAATTAAACTGTACAAACTGAAAATTGTATTCCTTAACATATCACAAAAGAAAATTCAAGTTTTCCTGGTGCAGAACTGCATTATTAATTGCTAGCTTGAAATCTGAGGTTCAATTTTTTTGAAATTGACTGATTTTAAGATATCTTAGTATGAAGCCTGAGGATCAAGAACATTTTAGGGTAATTCTTGCCCTATAATCCCTTTATAGAGAAGAGTTTTTGCTGGTTTTAGCCAACCCATCCCATCAAGATTTTTTTCCCTTGGCTCGAATCACCTCAGGAAAATAAAGACCAGCAATCCTATTTTTTCATGATTATCTAATTTTATAAGACTTTTGCGTGGTAGTCTCCAAAATTCGACTTAATCCTCTTCTTTACAAATCCGGTTCCTGCCTTGTCACACCAAATTTAAATCATATACTTTCCAAAGAGGGTGAATCTACTCCCAAGCCACCCTAGAAAGATGTCCACATAACAATAGAGGTATGAAAAACGAGTTTCAGTATATCTCTGGAGATGTTAAAACTAAAGCATTCACCTACTCGTCTTTCTATGCTCGTTTGTATGCTGGCCCCTCTCAAGGCAGAGAGATCGGGTAGGTGAGTTTCTATCCAGGCATGCTGCTTTACGATTCTAAAACAAAGCCTTCCTACTTAGTCCAGTATATATATTAGCCTTACTACTAATAATAATTAATATGGTATTTAAGTGCTTACTATGTGCCAGACACTGTATTAAACACTAGGGTGGATATAAGCAAATCCAGTTGGACACAGTCTCTGTCCCACATAGGGCTCGCAGTCTCAATCCCCATTTTACAGATAAGATAACTGAGGCACAAAGAGATGAAATAACTTGCCCAAGGTCACACAGCAGACAAGTGGCAGAGCAGGGATTAGTACCCATGACCTTCTGACTCCCTGGCCTGTGCTCTATCCACTATTCCATGCTGTTACTCCAAGTAGTAATGGAATAGCAGTGGTATTTAGTGATCACCTACTAAGCGCACTGCACAGTCGAATATTGCTTCCTTCTATTACTTCTCACTGATCACCTACAACAGTCCAGGCCATACATTTCACTCCTCTAGTGCCAGCTTGTTCGCTGTGCCCCTATCTCGTCTATATCACCACCAATCCCTTTTTCCATATCCTCTGTCTACCTTGGGACTCCTTCCCTCTCCATATATGCCATTCAATCAGTCATACTTATTAAGCGCTTATAGTGTGCAAAGCACCATACTAAATTCTTGGGAGAGTACAATATAACCGAATTGGTAGAAATATTCTCTGCCCACAGCAAGGTTGCAATCTAGAGGGGAAAACAGACATTGATACAAATAAATTACGGCTATGTACGATATATAAGTGTTGTGGCACTGAGGGAAGGGCGAATAAAGGGTGCAAATCCATGTGCAACGCCAACACAGAGGGGAGAGGGAGAAGAGGAAATGAGGGTGTAGTCAGGGAAGGCTTCTCGGAGGTTTGCTTTTAATAAGGCTTCAAAGGAGCAGTGAATGATCTTTGTTGGATATGAAGAAGAAAACGTTCCAGGCTAGAGGCAGAACATGGGTAAGAGGGTGGTGGTGAGAGAGACAAGATTCGAGGTACATTGAGTAGTAGGTCGGCATTAGATAAGTAAAGTGTGCAGGCTGGGTTGTAGTAATAACTCAGTGAGGTAAGGTAGGAGGGGGTAAGGTGGTTGAGTGCTTCAAAGTCTATGGTAAGGAATTTCTGTATGATGCAGAAATGGATGGGTAACCACTGGAGGTTCTTGAGGAGTGGGGAAATATCGACTGATTGGTTTTGTAGAATAATTATGAAGGAAGCAGAGTATAGTATGGACTAAAGTGGGGAGAGACAGGAAGGCTAGGAAGGAGGCTGGTGCAATATCAAGGAGTGCTTGGATTAACATGTTTGCAGTCTGGGTAAAGAGGAAAGGATGGATTTACTGATGCTTTGAAGGTTGAACTCAGAGAATCTGGTGACAGATAGATTATGTGGATGGAGTGAGAGAGATGAGTTGGGGATAATGCCAAGGATGTGGGCTTATGAGACAGGGAGGATGGTGGTGCTGTCTACAGAGATGGGAAAGTCAAGGGGAGGATGGGGTTTGGGTGGGAAGATAAGGAGACCATCACTCTCCCTACCTTCAAAGCCTTATTCAAAGCATATGCACTCTAAGAGGCCTTCCCCTGTCAATCCCTCTTTTCCCTGACTCCCTCTCACTTCTGCATCATCTGTGCACTTAGCTCTGTACTCTTTGAGAATTTGTTATTCACCCCACCCTAAACCCCACGTCACTTATACACATATCTGAAACATTAATTTATATTAATTCCTTTCTCCCTTTTTGGACTATATGTTTATTGTGGGCAGGGAACATGTTTACCAATTCTGTGTTATTGTACTCGCTCAAGCACTTAGTTCAGTGTTCTGCACACAGTAAACACTCATGTAGCATTGTTGGATTGACTGATTCTATTCAATGATGTCACTGTGGATCCACTTTGGAATTGTTCAAACAACATTTTTGGCAGGTTCCAGTCTTACAATTATTTAGAAGGTTGGGCAGCACGTCAGGTCTATAGATGAAATGAGAGCTGCAATTCAATTAATCTATACCACAAACTAACATTAACATGAGTAAGATTTCTTTTTTGTTTTAAGAGTATTAAAATGCAGAAAACAGGAATTTCAACAAACATGAAAGTGCAACTAACTTTGCACCACTGGAAATAGAAGACTAACTTATTTCTTTATGAGGATTGTTTCAAACTTTTAAGATGTCAAGGCATTATGCCACAGATTGATATGTAAAAAAGAAAGGTTCAAAAAGGAGGTCTACTGCTGTTTCAGATTTCTGCAGTAACTTCTAACAATCACTAATATTTCAGAATCGCTTTCATTATCACCAGAGGGCTCCACTTGGCTATAGGAGGTCTTTAATAACAAACATCTCCATCTTAACCAGTTACTTATACCAACTATATAGTTCTAACCCTGCTAAAAATTCATCAAAATCATAATCAATCACATTTAGTAAGTGCTTACTGTATGCAGATCACTGTACTAAGTGCTTAGGAGAGCACAGTATAACAGAGTTGTTAGGCTCATTCCCTGCCTACAACAAACGTCCTAACGGTTTGAAATTTCTGTCAGGAGACTCATTTCATTCATTAATTCAATTGTATTTATTGAGCGCTTACTTTGTGCAGAGCACTGTACTACACACTTGGAATGCACAATTTGGCAACAGAGACAATCCCTACCCAACAACGGGCTCTTTCAAAACAGAACAGTGGAAAAAGAAATCCAGTGATATGAGTAAATATTTTCTGACCAGCATTTTATCCAGATGTAAATAGAACTGAATATTTTAAAATGGCATTTATTTCTTAAGGGTTCACTACGTGCAAGGGTTCATCCAAGATAATCGGGTTGGACACAGTCCATATCCCACATAGGGCTCACAGTCTTAATCCCATTTTAGAGATGAGGTAACTGAGGCACAGAGCAGTTAAGTGACTTGTCCAAGGTCAAACAATAGGCAAGTGGCAGATATGGGATTAGAACCAGGTCCCCTAACTCCCAAGCCCGTGCCCTTTCCACTAGGCTTTGCTGCCTCTGTTTTATTCTATTTTTAATACAAATTCAGTAATTTGTTCTGAAGATATAATTTTCTGCAAAATGGTATGCTCCATGTAATTTTCTTTGATCTTGAGTAATCTCTCAAGTATGGCAGGAAAACATTCACTTCAAACTGATGTATGCTGGGTAATGAGAGGAGAAGGAGATGGGGCAGAAAAGCATCCTTGAGCAATTTCATTTTCTAGTAAATTGAGCTCTAGATGTTCTAATTTGTCAGGTTACAATTCACAGCTTGCTTACTATTGATTATGTCACTCTCTGGAATAAGGGACAAAACATTAATCTCAGAGAAATAAGCAATCTACTAAAACCTGGCATTGGATTCCCTAGCTGGTCATTGATCAAATCAATCTATGTTATTTATTGAATGCTTACTATATGTAAGCACTGTATGAAGTTTTTGGAAGAGCACAATACAGTAGAATTGGTAGACACATTCCCTGCCCACAACGTACTTACAGTCTAGAGGGGAAAACAGACATTAGTATAAATATATGTTATGGATATGTACATAGGTGCAGTGGGGCTGAGGGAGGGGTGAATACTTAGTGCCCAAAGGGTACAGATCCAAGTGAAAAGTTGGATCTATTCCCAACACAGAAGAAATCCTAACCAGCACATTTCTTTTCTCTTCCCTGAGCCTCACACTGTAATGGGGATGACCTCTCTTTGATTAGAGAAGCAGCGTGGCTCAGTGGAAAGAGCATGGGCTTTGGAGTCAGGGCTCATGAGTTCGAATCCCAGCTCTGCCACTTGGCTGTGTGACTGTGGGCAAGTCACTTAACTTCTCTGTGCCTCAGTTCCCTCATCTGTAAAATGGGGATTAAGACTGTGAGCCCCACGTGGGACAACCTGATTCCCCTATGTCTACCCCAGCGCTTAGAACAGTGCTCGGCACATAGTAAGCGCTTAACAAATACCAACATTATTATTATTATTATCATGATTTTATGTTTGAGATAAATGTCGCTTCCCTCTAGCAAGCTCATTATGTGCAGGAACATACCTAATAGCTCTGTTATACTGTATCCCTCAAGCACTTAGTACAGTGCCCTGCACAGAATATGGATTCAATAAATACTAGGGATTGATTCCCATAACCCAGCACAAGTCATTTAGCTATGTTTTAAATAGGAATTAATTTTCATTCCTGCCAACTGCCTCCAGAAAAGGCCTTCTAGTACTGGTCCAGATAGTACAGAAGTAAATCCAGTCACTAAAACAGCCACCAAGCAATGGTATTCATTTCCATAGAAAATCATCCTCAATCTTTATCCCTGTGTCTGATGGCAATAATGAGAACTATGAATGAGCTGTGGTCCTGTACAGAGCAATTGATTTTAGTGATCCAGGATTTCACCAGGCCCACCTACACCATGTTCCCTCAGAGGCAAACATATTTGTCCAGCTGGAAATTGGTTCAAAAGGGCTTGGGTATCAGCGAGGCAACCAACACTGCCAGAGGAGTTATTTTGTCCTGTTGCCTCCTCTAATTCTTTGCATTTCACTGTGGGTAAAAGCATTTACAAGCCACAACCTAATATAAACAGCCATTGAGCCCCTGAGATTCTTGACCAGATGGGGCAATGCAGATATGATTGAAATGTTGGGCAAGAGGTGCTTCCAAAGCCATCACTCACCATGCAGATAGCCTACCCATCCCCACTGCCCTAGCACCCAATTCTGAAAACACTGACCAAGGCAGGGCCAAAAAGCCTAGTTTGAAATATTGTTTTGCCCACAATTAGCTGATTCAGATCAAAGTGTGATTTCTGGCCAAATCACTCAGATATTCATAGAGGGCCTCTCCTCAACTTCCCCTGTGAAAAATATTATTTTTATTCAAGTTGAAATTTAAAACACACTTTTGCTTATTGTGCTAGCATTCACCAAGGCTCAGTATGGAAGTAAGGATAACATTAAATCGACTTCTAAAATTAAAGACTTTAGTAGAGTCTCAATATTAAATTGGTGTTTTTACTATCCTTTCAGCAGCTGCATTAAAGGAGCTCCTTTAATTGTCTGGGGACAATTAGAAAGAGGTTTATTATTCTATTTATTTTATTAATGATGTGTTTATATCTATAATTCTATTTATTCCTACTGATGCCTGTCTACTTGCTTTGTTTTTGTTGTCTGTCTCCCCACTTCTAGACTGTGAGCCCGTTGTTGGGTACGGATTGTCTCTCTCTGTTGCCGATTGTACTTTCCAAGTGCCAAGTACAGTGATTTGCACACAGTAAGCACTCAATAAATATGATTGAATGAATGAATGAATGAATCAGAAATAATCATACCTCAGGTAGACCATAGGGACTAGGACAATGCCAAATCTATAAAGTCATATATAGAGCGAAAATTGCCAGCATGTTAAAACAGCATCATTTTAAAGTGTCATTGTCTCTGTACAGCAAAAGGAGTAAATCGGTTCCACCTGGAGCATTCTTTGGTTGGACGTGAACTTTACTGAGAGCCCCTCCTACCACTTTGAAGTAGCCTGACAGCAACCCTACTCACACACACAGTGCCATTGATGCCATCATCTTCACACTGGTAAGTTCTAGTTACCAAATGCTTCCTATCCAGATCCAGAGACAGGACAGAGCACACAATCAGCTGAAACTAGATCTGCCAAAGCTCTTCTAGAAAAAGTATCTTTACAAAAAGATGCATCACAGTGCCTATAAATGGTTCCAGGTTAAATTATGGGGATCAACTCAAACTATCAAAGCCACACTTTTGTCACTAAAGATGATTCATGCACAATGACTGCAGTTTTCCTATTCAATTTTAGTTATCCAACTGTAAAAATGACATTTTTCAATCATGTTGGGGGTGCTTATTTTCTACCCTATGATATGTAGTTATTGTCTTAAGATTTTCCTCAAATTCAACTTCCAAATATTTGAATGGTCCTCAGAAAACACTTTAAAAAATTTAGCCCAAATAAGAAGTTTGGATAAGAAGAAAGCCTGAATTTGATGATGATAACCATGGATTCAGTGTCCTAGTTTTACACCAGGCAGAATGGTTTTCCTCTGGCTTATCAATCAATCAGTGGTATTTATTGAGCACTTACTATGTGCAGAGTGCTGGTCTAAGCTCTTGGGAGAACACAATACAAAAGAATCCCTTTTCCAATACAAACGTTGTGCCAGATGCCTTTAAGTCTGTTGTTTTTACATTACACCTAGGAGAACTACTCATTAGGTCTGGAGCAGGGGTGGGCATCAGAGCTTCCCACCCTCCTCCCCCCAACACCAAAGAGAAACTCATGGCCTTGTAGACAGAGCACAGGCCTTAAAGGTCAGAAGGACCTGGGCTCTAATCCCCACTCTGCTGCTTGTCGGGTGCATGACTTTGGACAAGTCATTTAACTTCTCTGTGCCTCAGTTACCTCACCTGTAAACTGAGGATTAAGACTGCGAGCCCCATGTGGGACAGGGATTATGTCCAACCTGATTAGCGTGTATCTACCCCAGTGTTTAGAACAATGACTGGCACGTAGTAAGCGCTTAACAAATACCATCATTATTAGTATTACAGACAAATTTCTGCAGTGTTCCATATGACATCAGTTCATTAACCTGTGTGCCTGGCACAAGACAGTATCTGCATGTATATCTGGTTGTCTGGTATAGGGTCTAATTGGGTAACCAGCGTGGCCTAGTGAAAAGAGCCCAGACTTGGGCATTAGAGGACCTGGGTTCTAATCCCAGCTCTGCCACTTACCTGCTGCTTGTCCTAGGACAAGTACAACTTTGCTGTGCCTCAGTTTCCACACAAGTAAAATGGGGGTAAAATACCTGCTCTCCCTCCCTCTTAGACAATTAAACCTGCATGGGACAGGAACTGTTACTGAACTGATTAGCTGAAACTACCCAGTATTTATCACAGTACTTAGCACATATAAGCACTTCAAAATACCATTGCTATAACTACTGGATCTACCAAATTAAAACTCTTCCATTCCTGCCAATTTCTTTGGATTTCTCTTTCCAAAAAGGGTCATATATGAGTATAGAAAATGCCCTCATTTTGCCATGGCACAGATTTATACTTCTCATTCTCTCATTAATTTTATTTTCCTCTGTAGCTTACCATTCAAAGAGGTCACCTAGCCCTCCCTTTACCCCCAGTCAAGGTTGTATGCTTTGGGTACTTATGCCTCCTTTTGAGATTGCCTTTCAAAGCTATTTCATCACATAAAGACTTAAATTTTGATCAAAATCCAGGTTGAAGCCTTCTCAACAGCCTATGGTCCCATCAGTTCCAAAGAGTTCTGGAAAGCTGTAGCAGAGCTATTTATTTGAGTGTTTTTGTGTGGAGAATGCTGACCTCGGCAGGAAAAATTTCTGGAAGTTTCAAGGCAAAATAAATCATATTATCTGGCAACTGAGTGCCAGAGCAGGGGAAGCCCCAAAACTAGATAGAAACACATTTAACATATGACTAAAAAAGTTTGATAAGACCAGCAACATATCCAATTCACCAAAAATATTCAATATAGGAATCAATTATTTTGTACATTATGTTTCTCCTTAAGGAGTCTACTAAAATATTGCTGGTGAAAGTTTTAAATTGGCAAGATCTGATCCCAAGTGTTTCCTAGTGAAAAAGCATGGGCCCGAGAGCCAGGATTACTGGGTTCTAATCCCACTCTGCCACTTGCCTGCTGTATTATCTTGGGCACTTAACTGCGATCTGCCTCAGTTTCCTCATCTATCAAATGTAGAGTCAATACCTGTTCTCCCTCCTACTTCGACTGTAAACCCCATGTGGGACAGGGACTGGGACCTTATTAACTTGAATCTACCTCATCATTTAGAACAGAGCTTGAAACATTTGTTATGGTCTTTAAATACCATAATTATGATGATTTTAATTTGGGTATTCACTGGAAAATATATATATACATTTAAAGTTACCATTACCATTCTAAGGGAATTACATTTAAAAAAAAACAAAACACAATGTTTTCCCAACAAAGGTCAGTAACTATGGGTCTATAAAAAACACTGTTGTTGCAAATATCTGACTGTTCCAATAATCAGCCACACTTACCATTTCATAGAATGGTAAATGGAGACATTCATAAGGTTGTTGCTGCTCTATTAATCTGCACCTGTCTTGAAAACACCTGCTCACTATTTCGCTTTCTCCCAATAACACTTAGTCAAAATATTTTCACAAAACACCCTGTTTGAGTTGTAGTAGTGAATTTCTATATGAATTTTGTTAAGCTGAAATGAATAGCTGACTAATATAGTTCAGGTACATACAGAGATTTTTGGCTGTTTAGGTGCTTTGGATTCAAAATTCATTTCTGGTAATAACATAGATGCATTCTTTATTTCATTTCATAGCTCATTCCTGTATTTTATTTAGCTTATAGAATCACATTCAGTATGTCATCACCATGACACTAGTTTGTAAAATTTGAAGTACTAGTATGGCCACCAACAAAGCCTATTTAAAGCCTCTTAAAAAATACAGAATATGCCCGTAAAATGTTCATTGCCACTTCAAGGGCATAGAAGGATTTAAGTCGAACACTCTGGTCTCTAGATCATATTATTCAAAGACTGTGGTCTTATTTCACACATTTAGATCATAAAAAGTTTAGAAAAAAACTAAACATTGTTTCAAGTAGACAGTTAATGACTCCTCCTCCTCCTCTCACTTTATATTCTTAATCTACTGAAAGTTACCATATAGGAAACTGAAAGCAGCTGAAAGTAACTGAAAGTTACCATATAGGAAAGCTATAGATACCCCTCCTACCTACCTCTGTCCTAGCCTCCTACCATCCTTCCCACTCTCTATTAAAATTAAATAACTTCTGACCTTGGAGGGGTTATGGCTCCCCTGTTTCCAATATCCCAACCAATAATTATGCAAAGCTTTCTTCTCTGAAAAGACAGTACAGACTTCTCAAAGCAGCGTGGCTCAGTGGAAAGAGCACGGACTTTGGAGTCAGGGCTCGTGAGTTCGAATCCCAGCTCTGCCACTTGTCGGCTGTGTGACTGTGGGCAAGTCACTTCACTTCTCTGTGCCTCAGTTCCCTCATCTGTAAAATGGGGATTAAGACTGTGAGCCCCACGTGGGACAACCTGATTCCCCTATGTCTACCCCAGCGCTTAGAACAGTGCTCGGCACATAGTAAGCGCTTAACAAATACCAACATTATTAAAGCCAGGCATTGCTATTCATAATATGGTAGGTGGGACAAAGATGATCACCTCACACCTTATGGGACAGGGAGTTTTTATTTTAAAGTCATCTCAAAGTCATTTTTCATCTTCTTTCTGAGCAAGAATTTTTTTTTTTTCTTCAGCCATCACTAACAATACACCTTGCAGGATTCAACATTAGGCTGATGCTTTTTTTCACTCACCATCATCAACAACATCACTACCACCAACACCTTTAAAACAGCTCATATATAGTAAGCAATGTAGGAGGCAGTAAACAGAAGAGTAAAAGACACGAAATTTCATTCAGCAGACTACTTAAGCATAGCTTCTTGCTCACATCCTGTCTCTTTCCTGAAATACCCTCCCTCTCCATATCCGATAATCACCCTCTCCATCTTCAAAACCTTATTAAAAGCACATCTCCTCCAAGAGGCTTTCCCTGACTAAGCCTTCATTTCATCTTCTCCCGCTTCCTTCTGTGTTGCTTTTGCACTTGCTCCGTTTATTCATCCCCTCCTCAGCCCCACAGCAGTTACCCATAATTTATTCATTTATATTAATGTCTGTCTCCCCCTCTAGACTGTAAGTTCATTGTGGTCAAGGAACATGTCTACCAATTCTGTTACCCTGTACTCTCCCAAGTGCTTACTATAGTGCTCTGCACAGAGTAAATGTGCAATAAATATGACTGACTGAATATTAGATAATCACTCCAGTTTTTTAAACTGATGACATATTAGGTTCTTTACATCTAAAGCAACAAAGGTTGAAGTTTCCAGACCTTGGACAATTGTTTCCATTCTTATCTCTCACTATTATTCTTTCTTGGACTCAGAATCGTCATATGAGCTTGGGCAATGGCCAGAGAGATATAAGGGAACTTTTTGATCCTATTATGTTATTTCTTACTAAATCAAAAAGTCAGTTGGGTGAGCAGTTCTTACTCACCAAATGTGGATATCTTAAAAGTGCTTAAGGCGTTTGGGGCTCTTTATTACTAACAGTATTAACTTAGCGATGATTGAAAAACGAGATGATAACCCTGATCTCTCCTTTCCTCACCTTCTTCTAAGCCCCGATGACAAGTTTAAAAGTATCCTAATAGCAGTTGTTTCAATAACCAAAAGTAGCTCTATGAGCCTCTTGGGATTATGCAGTAAACTTCCAGTTTATTACCGAGTTGTAAAAATATAAGAATATCAGCATTCCAGGCTTACATTTCAATCACTGCTATTCTGTTTAGAAAAATAAACAAATGACCCAAATGAGTAGAATACAGACAGAGGTGAGACGGACTTCGGGGCTAGGGACAATAACATTCATTTTGCTTTACTCAGGGAATAAAAATTAGGCACAATATGATTTTTACAAAACTCTGACTACGAATGAATTTAATGACCTTGTGAAATCACAAGAGGTATGGTGATGGGTGATACAAAATGAGAAACAGGCGGGGGACAATCAGCTCAAGGGAGCTTGAGGGAGGAAAGGCAGGAGTTCTGTTGAGGAGATAGTACCCTGCAGGCTCTTCAAAGCCAGGTAGATAATTTCCTAGCTCCACTGGCACCCCTAGTTTCTGCCAGTCTGGTATCACTCACTAGATATCCGTACCACTCTGTGAGGAGGTAACAAGGAAGTAAATTAATCTATCAGAAACCTTTGACTCAATTTTAGGGAGTTTTGCTAAACAGTCATATTACTGCTCTATGACTATCAAATATAGATGACGAATCCAGTTCTACAATGAACATTAGAATTATACAAGGTAATCAGGTTGGACGGATGAGGAAAGTGAGGCACAGAGAAGTTAAGTGACTTGCCCAAGTTTCCTCAGCAGGCAATTGGTGGAACTGGAATTAGAACCCAAGTCCTCTGCCTCCTACGCCCATACTCTTCCCACTAGGCTTCATTGCGTCTCTGTTATGTAACAAATCACAACTCAAGTCAAAAAGCATTTTTCTTCTGCCTGAAATTGATTTAAAATATGCCAATAGGCTATTTTATTCCTTTTTGGATTTTGTGTACGTCTGACACTCATTTCTGGTTCTTTGAATATTTTCTTCAAACATGAAATCAAAGAATACCACAAATTTGACATTTCAGTAATAACAATAATGGTAATAATATGGCTAATCAGGACTCTGCCTACTGACTCCTTGGCAGGATGAAATTCTGCTGAGCTCAAAGGTCCACACAGACACTAAATCAGTGAGCTGAGGTAGGTGCCATGTAACATTTTTGCTACAGTTTGCTTAGTATTGCTCTTCCCATTTCACAAACAAAGCAGTAATGGTGGCATAGTGAATGAGAAGACCGACATAGACAAGACGGCAGAGACACGGCTTCAGGAGTTAGCAGCAGAAGCTGCTTGAAAAATCAAGAATTTTCTATTAAGCTCAATGTCCACTGCTTCTCCTCTTAGAGTCATCCTCCTGAGGCCTGGAAACAATTGATTAAAGAGAAGAATGTCTCTGAGCTAGAAGGAGTCTTGGGAAATATTTACTGGACTAATGGTAACTGCACACTGTACTGATGAGCACCTCATCCAACTGTCACACACACTACAGGGCATGCTCAGTTCTGGCCCAGCCCACCATGATGTCATATCTTTCAGAATGAGAGTTAAACTTAGAGATTATATCGATCCTAATTTTTCCCAGAAGAAACAAAAAATGGATTTTTTTGTTCCTAGTCATAAAGTCCATCAGACCCCTGTCCCAATTTGACTGATTTGGGGATCATTCAAATGTCACCAAGCAGAAGAGCAATCTTTGAAATGCAAGTCTGGAATGCTAGTATTCTGATATTTTCACACTTCTGTAATAAATTGGAAATTGACTGCAGAACCTGGATGTTTATATGTGTTAAATCTAGACCTAGGCTGTATATCAGGACTTCTGATCAAGTTTCAGGGCAGTAATATTTGCTAAGTAGCTTCAGGAGCCCAGATGTACTGAAAGTACTAAATGCTTTTACAAGGTCTATGAAAATTGTATAGAGGTTCAGGGCAGTATCTTAGGTGAAACAAAGATCAAGACTGCTATGCCAACTTGTGATTCTGGAAGCATTCAGTTGACCGTATTCTTTAGTAGCTGATCCAGGATATTCTGGCTAAGATCTTTTTTTATCACGATGTCTCAGTAATTTCTGGAACCTGATCATCTTTCATCTCAGTCCTTAAAGATGAAGATGAAATCCTGTGGAGTTCCCTTGGTGGTCCATATGTTGAGGAAGAGTCTGTGTAAGTGTTGAATTAGGGTGACCCCCCTTCAGCCTTGTAGAGCTCAGCAGGTGTGTTATTAGGTCCAGATGTTTTCCACCACTCATGGCTCAGACCACTGTGGTGACTTCCCTAATAATTGAAACAAGAAGCAGTGTGATCTAATGGAAAGAGCCAGGGCTTGGGAGTCAGGGGCTATGGGTTCTAATTCTGGCTCTGTCTTTTGCCTCCTGTGTGCCTCAGTTTCCTCATCTGTAAAATGAAATGTTATTTTTCTGTAGTAGCGTGGCCTAATGGATAGAGCACTGGCCTAGGAGTCAGAAGGACCTGGGTTCTAATCCTGGCTCTGCCACTTGTTTGCTCTGTGGCCTTGGCCTCAGTTACTTATTCCATCAAATGGGGATTATAACTGTGAGCCCTAGGTGGGACAGGGACTGTGTCCAACCTGATTACCTTATATCTACCCCAGCCTTGCACATAGTAAGCACTTAAAAATACAATAAAAAACTCTGAGTCCCATGTGGAAGAGGAACTGCCTGACTTGATTATGCTGACACTACTCAATGCTTAGTACAGTGTTTAGCGCATAGTAAGCACTTGAATACCACAATTATTATTATTACCAGATGTCATCTTTTCGCATGAAGGAAGTACTTCATTTTCAATAGATAACATGAAGGGGGAATATGGAAATGTTTCATTCATTCAGTCATATTTATTGAGCTCTTACTGTGTGCAGAGCACTATACTAAGAGCTTGGAAAGTACAATGCCGCAACAAAGAGGGACAATCTCTTCCCACAGCGGGCTCACAACCTAGAATGTGTGTGCTATCACTTCAGGATTCCTTCTTTGGAATGAAACAGGAGCCATTTGCACTCTTTAGTGGTAACGTGATGGCATCATTGGAGTTATAGATCTACTGAGATGGACAGAGATTTTTGGTTTTGTGGCAGTATGAACAGCTCTTTTGCTTCCAATGGATAGAGAAAGAGCAGAAGATCTACTTGTTTATCAAAGAAGGATGTTACATTAATTCAAGATGTGCAATTTTTACTGCCTCAATTTCAGCCGACCATTCTTCCATCAAGAAAAAAAAAGAAGTGTAATCATGGGGAATCCTACCAGATGCAAAATAGCCCCTATCAAACTTGTACTCATTTGATTTTTGAAGAATCAAGTTAATACAAGCCAGACATAAAAAGAAAATGTGAAATGCTGCCAGATCACTACCAACAACAATTTATAGCTAAGAAAAGTATTCATGACTCAGAAGTAAATAACTTATACACATATAAATTAACATTAGCTTTTGGCTAAATTTACTTGAGCACATGTAGAAGCACGGAGGAAATGTGAATTCTGTGATGCAGATGTTTCCGCTTTGTTTCAGTTTACCTTCTCACATCTAAGGATCTGAAACTTCCCCATCCCACTTAAAAGAGTAAACAAACAGCAAAACTACTCTGCATTTTATTTTTATCGTCCTGAATTTCAGATGTGCTGTAAAATCTAGGCATACCACTCAAAAGTGTGGTCTTTAAGGATAGGTCTCCCTTGGGCAAAAATCTGAAGCTGATAAGAAACTCTACCTACTTTAAAAATAGTTAACTGGGAAAAACAATTCAGGGAGCAGGTTTCATAGGGGAACATTTGAGGAGGATGCCTTATCTTGCTATCATAAGATGATAAACCATGCAGATGGAAAGAAGCAACAGATATAATCTGGACTCAGGAAAGCTTTTGGTTCTTGCCCCATGACATTTTCATCAGCTGGTGAAGAAAGTAAATACAATCTTGGTTATTTGTCTGTTACATGCAAGCCCATCTGGTTCAAGAATCAAACCTGAAAGGGTGGTTGTAAGTTGAGAGGGATCTATCTAAGAAGATAAAAAAAAGTTGTGTCCCACAAGCACCAGACTTGGGAAGATTCAGTTTTATTTAGACTTGGGTCCGTCTGTTTACAATGTCTTTAGCAACAACTTGCACAAAGCAATGAGCGCATACTTAAGAAATCTGAAGATGATACTAAATTGGGCAGGGTTTCTAACACTTTGGAAGAAGAGAAGTTGAGGAGGAGGAGAAAGGAGACATTTCAGAACAAACATACTCATAAAAAAGATATTTGAACACAGATGTAGGATAATTAAACTGAAAAAAAAAATATTTCTACAGTTTAGACTTTTCAATAATTCAGACTGAACTCCCCCTACCTTCTACGTCTACATTAGTAAAGACTCACTGCATTTGCCAAAACAGGGAAATGATCCTTCTTTTATCTTCTGCATGGATCACTTTAAAAGGGTGTAGAGAACTGCAGAGAAGAGCAGCCATGAAAATGATTAAAGGGATGGAAAATAGTTACTACTAGAAAGGCTAATTCTTGTCTTCTGAAAACAAGCTATATGGAAACGTGACTACCAACTCTGTTATAATGTACTCAAGTGCTTAATAGAGTGCTCTGCACATGGGAAGTGCTCAATACCAATGATTAATTACGATTGATTTTATGAAACTTGAGATTAGCTGAGAACACTCCATATAAAGCCAGCTAGAGCTTAGAAAACCCTGAAAGTTTTTCCCAGATCACACTATCCTGCTACATTTCCAGATATAAAGGTCTGCCTCCTAGTGCAGAAGGAACATTCATTGTTTTAAATAAAATGGTTTGAAGATTGAAAAATTCAGATTGAGTCCTTCAGGGTGAAATCATTTATAACTCCATTCTTTAAGAGGTGGTGGGTCTATTTAAGAGCAACTGGATTGGATGCCGATATACTGACCCTGTTTTACTTAAGGTGAAGAAATGCCTCGTCACCACTGGCCTACTATGTAAATCACTTAACCTGGGCCTCAGTCTCCTCATCTATGAAATGGGGATGATAGATTGTAAGTTCATTCAATAGTATTTATTTATTCAATAGTATTTATTGAGCGTTTACTATGTGCAGAGCACTGTACTAAGCAGTTGGAATGAACAAGTCGGCAACAGAAAGAGACAGTCCCTGCCGTTTGACGGGCTTACGGTCTAATCGGGGGAGACAGACAAGAACGATGGCAATAAATACAGTCAAGGGGAAGAACATTTCGAAAACAATGACAACTAAATAGAATCAAGGCGATGTACATTTCATTAACAAAATAAATAGGGTAATGAAAATATATACAGTTGAGCAGACGAGTACAGTGCTGAGGGGATGGGAAGGGAGAGGGGGAAGAGCAGAGGGAAATGGGGGGAAAAGAGGGTTAAGCTGCGGAGACGTGAAGGGGGAGTGGTAGAGGGAGTAGAGGGAGAAGGGCAGCTCAGTCTGGGAAGGCCTCTTGGAGGAGGTGAGTTTTAAGTAGGGTTTTGAAGAGGGGAAGAGAATCAGTTTGGCGGAGGTGAGGAGGGAGGGCGTTCCAGGACCGCAGGAGGACGTGGCCCAGGGGTCGACGGCGGGATAGGCGAGACCGAGGGACGGTGAAGAGGTGGGCGGCAGAGGAGCGGAGCGTGTGGGGTGGGCAGTAGAAAAAGAGAAGGGAGGAGAGGTAGGAAGGGGCAAGGTGATGGAGAGCCTTGAAGCCTAGAGTGAGGAGTTTTTGTTTGGAGCGGAGGTTGATAGGCAACCACTGGAGGTGTTTAAGAAGGGGAGTGACATGCCCAGAGCATTTCTGCAGGAAGATGAGCCGGGCAGCGGAGTGAAGAATAGACTGGAGCGGGGCGAGAGAGGAGGAAGGGAGATTAGAGAGAAGGCTGACACAGTAGTCTAGCCGGGATATAACGAGAGCCCATAGCAGTAAGGTAGCCATTTGGGTGGAGAGGAAAGGGCGGATCTTGGCGATATTGTAAAGGTGAAACCGGCAGGTCTCGGTAACGGATAGAATGTGTGGGGTGAACGAGAGGGACGAGTCAAGGATGACACCGAGATTGCGGGCCTGAGAGACAGGAAGGATGGTCGTGCCATCCACGGTGATAGGGAAGTCTGGGAGAGGACCGGGCTTGGGAGGGAAGATGAGGAGCTCAGTCTTGCTCATGTTGAGTTTTAGGTGGCGGGCAGACATCCAGGTGGAGACATCCCGGAGGCAGGAGGAGATGCGAGCCTGAAGGGAGGGGGAGAGGACAGGGCAGAGATGTAGATCCTGTGTGTCATCTGCGTAGAGATGGTAGTCAAAGCCGTGAGAACAAATGAGTTCACCAAAGGAGGGAGTGTAAATGGAAAACAGAAGAGGGCCAAGAACTGACCCTTAAGGAACTCCAACAGTTAAAGGATGGGAGGGGGAGGAGACACCTGCGAAGGAGACCAAGAATGACTGGCCAGAGAGATAAGAGGAGAACCAGGAGAGGACAGAGTCCGTGAAGCCAAGGTGAGATAAGGTGTGGAGGAGGAGGGGATGGTCGACAGTGTCAAAGGCAGCAGAGAGGTCAAGGAGGATCAGAATGGAGTAGGAGCCATTGGATTTGGCAAGAAGGAGGTCACGGGTGACCTTAGAGAGAGCAGTCTCGGTAGAGTGGACGGGACGGAAGCCAGATTGGAGGGGGTCCAGGAGAGAATCAAGCGTGGCTCAGTGGAAAGTGCATGGGCTTTGGAGTCAGAGGTCATGGGTTCGAATCCCGGTTCTGCCACTTCTCAGCTGTGTGACTGTGGGCAAGTCACTTAACTTCTCTGTGCCTCAGTTCCCTCATCTGTAAAATGAGGACGAAGACTGTGAGCCCCACGTGGGACAACCTGATTCCCCTGTGTCTACCCCAGCACTTAGAACAGTGCTCTGCACATAGTAAGCGCTTAACAAATACCAACATTATTATTAGAATGGGAGTTAAGGAATTCTAAGCAGCGATTGTAGACGACTCGTTCTAGGATTTTGGAAAGAAAGGGTATTAGGGAGATAGGGCGATAACTGGAAGGGGAAGTGGGGTTGAGAGCGGGTTTTTTTAGAATGGGGGAGATGTGGGCAAGTTTGAAGGCAGAGGGGAAGGAGCCATTGGAGATTGAGTGGTTAAAAATAGAAGTTAAGGAAGGGAGGAGGGCAGGGGCGATGGTTTTAATAAGGTGAGAGGGAATGGGGTCCGAGGCACAGGTGGAGGGGGTGGCACTTGCGAGGAGGGAGGAGATCTCCTCTGAGGATACTGCAGGGAAGGATGGAAAAGTAGGGGAGAGGGTTGGTGGGGGGGAGGGAAGAGGCAGAGGGGTGACTTTGGGGAGCTCAGACCTGATTGTGTTGATTTTTGTGATGAAGTAGGTGGCCAGATCATTGGGGGTGAGAGATAGTTCATCACCGGGATGTACTGTGATGGACAGGAACTGTGTTGATCTCATAGACTTGTAACTATCCCAGCCTTAGCACTTAGTGTTCAATAAATGCCATAATTTGTATTCCCTTATCTAATTTCAACTCCTTTTTTCTCCACGTATTTTCTCCCCACTGTCCTACTTCACTATACTCCCTGTGCTCTTTGACAATTTCCCCTCTCTCTTCTTACCCAGTCTAAATCCTTCTTATTCTCTCTCTTCCCACTAGACTGTGAGCTCCTTGAGGGCAGGAATCATGTCTATCAAATCTATTGCATCTCCCAAGTGCTTAGCAGAGTTCTCTGCACTATAGTAAACACTCAATAGATGTCATTGATTGATTTTGCCTATTGTTCTTTCCCTCTCCTCTTTCCCTCCTTTCTCTCCCACTGAGTATGTTTGCATGCCTATGTGGTCATTCAAGTATGAGAGCAGGTATAAAAGAAAATATGTGTGGGAATATTGGGGTTTTGGAAGAAGGGGGAGAAAGCATATCTACAGGTATTAGGGACAATTTCCCTAGGGTAGAGAGATTGTGTGTGTGTGTGTGTGTGTGTGTATTCATACTTGTTTATGAGATGGTGAATGTATCTACAGGTACATGCATGCATACAGGGAAAGAATGAAAAGGGGGAGGAAAGGCCTTAAGAAAAGGACGTGAGAAGTCATGTACGACGCTAGTTATTTCTGCCGTTGCATGTATATAGAGCTTCATTTCAGTGAGACATGTTTAAAACCTGGGCAGAATTTCAGAATTGACAGCTGAAAATTTTGTCAGAGTGGAAGAGTATTGCTTCAGTAACTACATCATTTGTGGAATGAAAACAATATGTGATAAACCTCACCAAGAGCATTGTTCGCCCCAAGTTTATTATACAGAATATTCTAATTGCATAGGCACAAAATGTTTAGATAATAAACAGTATAAAATTAATCACCAAGACTGCATTCCATATGTAAAAGGACAAAAGTAAAGAAAATATTTTCCATGAAATTTGTATGAATAGAAAGGTTTGTTTAGAGGAACCCCAAACACTAATCAGATTTTATGTGTCAAGCTTCAGAGAAAATCTGATTTTTCTTTCCTGGGTTGAATTCGTGTACTGATGGGAAAAATTGGTAAAAGCTCTTGGTCATCTGGAAAGCTGACACTATTTCCCTGAGTGCTGAAAATACCTGTAACTCTACCCTTTCATACTCCATTTAGGAGGAACCTGTGTTCCCCACTGGCTCGCATTTCTCTCCCAATACCACCCTGTTCTGGTCTTTTTCTCACTGCACTACTGTTTCTCTTTCATTCTTGCTGAAACCAGCTCTTTTTGCTTTTCGTGCCTATTATTTTCTAACATTTCACCATGATTTCCAAACTGGGCTAGTAACAATGAGTTAATCCTTACTGACATACTGGATAAAATCAGGTAGAACTAGGGCTCAAAGTGGGTAGGAAGTATAGAACTGGTCCTTTTTTTCTTCAGGAGAGATTAGGGCCTAATAAATTGCACCTTCTCCTAGGAGAAAAAAAATGAGTAGAAAGGTACTTCAGGATTTTTATTTTGTGTTAGAAGATCTGGGAAAGAAGACATTCCCCCTGTCTAATCTGTCCATCCGAAAGGCTTATAAAAGTCGGCTGTATCCTGCCTCTGTCTCTAATTTTAAGGCAAATAATAAAAGGGATTGAGCATCCCATGCTGACATGGCTAACTAGCTTAAGGCAGCTGGATGTACGGAATTGAGATACTTCAGAGATTTCTGATAATACTAAGAATTTTGGTATTTGCTCAGCACTTAATATATGCCAAGCCCTCTACAGAAGCTGGGGAAAACTCAAGATAATCAGTCCCTGTCCCACTTGAGACTCACAATTTAAATAGGAAGAGGTATTGAATCCCCATATTACAGGTGAGGAAATGGCTACCGTGTTCATACAATCACTCATTCTGTCCCACCTGGATTACTGCATCAGCCTCCTTGCTGACCTTCCAGCCTCCTGTCTCTCCCCACTCATGTCCATTCTAAACTCTGCTGCTTGGATCGTTTTTCTACCAAAGGGTTTAGGATATGTCACCCCACTCCTCAAAAAAATATAGTGGTTGCTCATCTACCTCTGCATCAAAACAAACCTCCTCACCATTGGCATTAAAGCACTCCACCACCTTGCCCCCTCCTACCTTACCTTTCTGCACTCTTACTACAGTCCAGCCAGTACATTTTGCTCCTCTAATACTAACCTTCTCACTGTGCCTCAATCTCACCTTTCTCACCGCTGAACACTGGCCCAAACCCTGCCTCTGGCCTGGAACACCCTCCCTTCTCAAATCAATAGACAATTACTCTTCCCCCCTTCAAAGCCTTATTGAAGGCACATCTCCTCCAAGAGGCCTTCCCAGACTAAGCCTCCCCTTTTCCTCTTCTCCCACTCCCTTCTGCATTGTCCTGACTTGCTCTCTTCCCCCACCCCTCTGCCCCAAATCCCCATAGCACTTAGGTACATATCTGTAATTTATTTATTTGTACTGATGTCTATGTTTGTCTCCCCTTCTCTAGATTGTAAGCTCATTGTGGGCAGGGAATGCATCTATTTATTGTTGTATTGTACTCTCCCAAGGGCTTAGTACAATATTCTGCAAATAGTAAGTGCTCAGTAAATATGATTGATTGATGGAAGTGGCAAAACTGGGATTAGAACTCAAGTCCTCTGACTCCAAGGCCCATGATCTTTCCAACGGGTGATTAAGAGCTATTTTCAAACCCACAAATATCAGTCCACTCAAAGTCAATTTAATAATTTAATGATTTATCTGGATTGTTCCATTTGCATCTTAAATATCTACTTAGAGCCAATGCCTGATATTCAAAATGTGTTTAAATCCTTAGCTTGATCACTTCAAACCTGCAAATTTATGCCTTGTTGGACTCAAACAAGAACATGGGTAATTTTGTTGAAGAATAATCTGACTGCCCCCAATTGATGCAAATTGCCATAATCAATGAGTATATTCATAATAATAATGATAATTGTGGTATTTGTTAAGCCCTTACTATGTGCCAAGCACTGTACTAAGCACTGAGGTGAATACGAGCAAATTGGGTTGGAATAGTCCCTATCCCTTTTGAGGCTCATAGTCTTAATCCCCATTTAACAGATGGGGTAACTGAGACCCAGAGAGTGAAGTGACTTGCCCAAAGTTACAGAGCAGACAAGTGGCGTAGCTGGGATTAGAACTCATGACCTCCTGACTCCCAGGCCCGTGCTCTAACCACTACACCATGCCACTTCCTCTTATGAATATACTCATCTGCTTGTAAATTACTGTTGAAAACTCAAGGTTGATCAGAAGGCTGTTCTTCAATGTATGTGTAATTACCAAACAGAGCAGCAGAGCAGAGGCATTGAAAGTAAGCATTAAACAAAATGCAAGGAGCATCTAATAGTCATGGCTGAAGACTGACCCCTCTAGATCTTCCCAAATTTAGAAGTTTGGGAGAAAAGTGGTCATTCCAAAAACCCAAACCCTGGCATTCTTGTGACATCACCCATGCTACCCCTGAGTGTTTTGTCATACTATATCATCACATTGCAGCCATTTATGCAAGTCTCCCTGATTTGTCCTGAACCTAGAGAATTTCTCCAAGGTCCTCTGACCCCCTGCAATCTCTGTGACGTGGACAACATGGTTGAGCTGAGGGATTCTGCAGCAGCAGCCATGGCAAAGGAAAGCTGGGTGCTGAAAATTCATATAACAGACATAAAAAGCTTCTCATACCAAATCTGTACTGGACCAAAGGCAGACTAGTTGAAAACTAGACTGTCCATTGTAAAACCCAGAGAATGAGCACTCTAATTGGTTGGGTTTGAGGGCTTGGACTAAGCTCAGCCCCCACTGGACCAGTGAAGAGTCCAAGAACTCTTTCTTCTCAGTATTGATGTAGGTGCTGCTACTTCTGATATGGTTGTTTTTGCTAAGGAACACTGAAGTTCTTTAGCCGTCTGTCTGCCTTCAGTCACAACCCTGCCAAAATTCACACCTCCCCCCAGGTCTCAGCATGGCAGATGCTAGAAAAAGTAATGATTCAAAGTATAAGCGACTATCATTATAGCTAAAAGTGGACCTGAGGTTGGGGCCTGGTCCTCCAATTCTGGGTCCCTGAGGAAGCAGCTGGAGTTTCCATTTTTATCTGCTCCTACTACAGATGCTCTATGCCATGCCAAGACATTTCCTTTGGAAAGAGGGATAAAGAGAATAAGAGAGAGAGAGGGAGAAAGACAAAAGCACACAGAGGGAGAGAAAGAGGCATTCACAGAAAAGGAGAGAGAGATGGGGGGGGGCAGCTGAGGTGTTCTAATGTTTCACATCTCCCCCAAATCTGTGTTGACCCCTGATTCACTCTCCCTTAGTTCATTTCTTCCCCTGGATGAAACATGGACAAATTCTTATACTAATAATAAAATTAGAGAGGAAAAAAGCCCAGTAAAACCACTTTACCAAACCCATGAATAGCTAATTTTGTTTTTGGCTTATCCAGTTATGAAATTCAAGAATTAAATTTTCAAGCAGCTCTCAAACCAGGCTATCTGCATCCAAATCTGTCAAATTGGGTGACTGGAAAGTTTTAGGCAACAGCAATGAAAAAAAGGGGTAGAAACCTTTAAGAATTAGTAAAATACCAATATTGCAAAAGGCCAGAGAGGGAATGGTAAACCTAAATGATGCTTTTCCACTTTTAGTTCCTTGACATGTTGTTTGTGCATACTTGCAGACAACTCCCCAAAAAGCTAGAGGTACTTACTAATCGTGGCATTTAGTGTCTGAGAAATTATATCTCAGGAAATCCAAAGTGGTTTGCAGAGCTCATCTTCCCGTGCAAACCCTGTCCTCCCCTGTCTTTTCCATCACTGTAGATAACACCACTATCTTCCCTGTCTCAAACCTCGAAATCTTGGCATAATCCTCAACTCACATCTCTCATTCAATCCACATATTCAATCTACCACCAAATTATGTCAATTCTACCTTCACAACATCTGCAGAATCCACAATCCAAACTGTGACCATGCTAATCCAAGCATTTATCATATTTCAACTCTCTGCCGCCTCATTGAACTCCCCACTGCCTCCTGTCTCTTCCCCACTCCAGTCCAACTTTACTCTGCTGCCTGGATTGCTTTTCTAAAAAAGTTCAGTCCATGTTTTTCCACTCCTCAAAAACCTCAATGGTTGCTCATCTACCTCTGTAACAAACGGAAACTCCTTATCACTGATTCTTAGGCACTCAATCAGCTTTCTCCCTCCTACTTAACCTTGCTCACCACCTACTACAACCCAACTCACACACTCTGATCCTGTAATGCCAATCTACCCTCTGTACCTCGATCCTGTCCATCCTGCTGATGACCCCTTGCCTACGTTCTCCTTCTAGACTGGAATTCTCTATCCCTTCATATTCAATAGATCCCCATCCTCCTCACCTGCAAAAGCCTTCTAATATCACATCTCCTGTAAGAGGCCTACTCCATCTCCCTTCTGTGTCACCTACGCCCCTAAAACTGCAATCAATTAATGGTATTTATTGAGTGCTTACTGTGTGCAGACTATTGTACTAAGCACTTGGGAGAGTTCAATAAAACAGAGGTGGTAGACACATTCACTGCCCACTGTGAGTTATCTGTACCCTTTAAGCATTTGGTATTCATCCCAACCTCAACCCCACAGCACATATGTACATATCCACATTTATTTTAATGCTTGTCTCCCCCTCTGGAATGAAAGCTCCTTATGGGCAGGAAAACAGTCTACCAACTCTGTTATACTCTACTTCCCCAACCACACATAAGCTCTCAATAAGTACCACTGATTGATAGCTCCTGAATTAAATGTAAATCCTGCCCCTCTCTTTATTAATAATAATAATAATGACGATTGTGGTATTTCTTAAGCGCTTACTATGTGCTAAGTACTGTACTAGGAGTTGGGGTAGATACAAGATAATCAGGTCCCACATGGGACTCACAGTCAAAGTAGGAGAGACAACAGGTATTGAATTCCCATTTTGCAGAAGAGGGAACTGAGGCACAGACAAGTGAAGTGACTTGTCCAAGGTCACATAGCAGGCACGAGGCAGAACTAGGATTAGAACCCTGATCTGCTGACTCCAAGGCCTGTTCTCTTTCTACTAGGCCATGCTCCTTCTTAATTAATGCTTCTTAATCCTTTTCTAAGTACATCTGAACTTAACTTCTCTGTGCCTCAGTTACCTCATCTGTAAAATGGGGATGAAGACTGTGAGCCCCACGTGGGACAACCTGATTACCCTGTATCTACCCAGCACTTAGAACAGTGCTCTGCACATAGTAAGCACTTAATAAATACCAACATTTTTATTAAAACCTGATGCTAGAGTAACTGGGAAATACTTTTGGATATAAAGTAAAATCATGCACACTATGAGTGCCTGGTCTTGGGAACACAAAGGCAAGAAGAAAGGCAATCAATTAATCACTGGTACTTACTGAATGCTTATTGTATTGAAAGCACTGTACTAAGCTCTTAGGAGAGTACAGTGTGACTTGGTAGATACGTCCCCTGCCCACGATGAGCTTCCAGACTAGAGTGCAGGGTCCGATGATAAAGATCTTTACAAAAGGAGTGATCAAAAGTAAATCAAACTGCAGAGAGTTTGAGAATTTTATCACCATTATTTCCAAGGGCTTATTTTCAGGGTCTCGCATATAAAACTGGGGGTTGGCAAGAGATCGGGAAGGAAAGAAACCCTATTAGTTAACTTTCACAATGGCTTGGACTTCCCCACTTACCACTACTCTCTCTCCATTCATCCAGTTTAAACCCATTAGTGAATCAAGGGGAAATTACAAATGAAAGGGGGTGAGGGGAGTGGCTGGCCCCTTAGTCCTTTAGTCTAGAACAGGAGTTGCTGAGCCTTATGAACATGATATGGCTGAAAGTTGCTGAGCAAAACAGGCAGAGAGCAGATGTTCTGGGGAGCAGGAAGGGGGACAGACTTCCTGTTATGCTCTCTTACTTCAAATCAACCAAACCACAGCTCTCCCATCTTCAATCAGTCAATTTTTCAGTGGGATTTATTGAGCACTTACTATGTGCAAAGCACTGTAATAAGTACTTGGGAGAATTCAGTACAGCAGAGTTGATTCACATGTTCCTGCCCACAGAACCACCTAACCGGGAGGATACCTTCATTTAATTTTTTCTTCTCCCCAAGTCATGCTTCCCTATCGTCTCTTACTACTTCTCATTGAACTTTTGCATATATTGTTTTATATTCTCTACTATTTAAACCCTACTTCAACTGGATTATAAACTCCTTGAGGGTAGGGATCACTCACCTAGCACTTAATACTGTGCTCTACACATGGTGAGCTCTAATAAATATGACTCGATTTTTTATTTGATTTTTCATTCTGACTCCCGCGCTAGATTGTAAGCTCCTTGTGGGCAGGGATGGTTACTTCTTCCTTGTACTTTCCCATAGTAAGGGCTCAATAAATATTACCACAGTTGGGAGAAGGGAGGATTGTCGCTTTTCCCAAACTCATGACAAACTTCCCACTGGGCAGCAATCACACATTTCCAGGGGATTCAGTTGAGGGAGGAGGCAGAAATGCTTTGAGCCTAAAAGTCGGTGCAAAGACTCTTGACTGTGTGTCAACTCAGTCTCTTCCTCTTCTGTGGCTCAGAGGCCCAGTTACCATCATCTCCCACCCTGGAGGCTCCCCTCATGGGACTCAGGCTTATACACAGGGCAGCCTGGGCAGCTCATGGTTGTGCTAAGGTGCTGAAAGGACTGGAGCAGACACACAGAACCCTGCCTCTTTGTGGAACAGCCAGACCCAAATCATCAGGAAGCAGCATGGCCTAATGGAAAGAGCACAGGCCTGGGAATCACGAGACCTGGCTTCCAATTTCGACTCTGCCACTTCACTGCTATGTGACCTTGAGCAAGTCACTCCACCTCCATCTCCTCATCTAGAAAATAGGGATTCAATACTTGGTCTCCCTCCTACTTAGACTGGGAGTCTCATGAGGGACAGACACTTGTCCCACCTGATTATCTTATATCTACTCCAGCACTTAGCCCAGGATTTGGTACATAGTAATGGCTTAGCAAATACCACAATGATTCCTATTATCGATTACCTTGCTTTTCATCGCAAGTCCCCCAGTAGTTGGAGCAAAGCTGCGTGCAGCTTATGAGACGAAGTTGGCACTTCCAGTCTAGTTTTCTCTTCTGTAGCTGCATCTCTAAATTCAGGAGGAAAGTCTCTCCTGAGGTAGTGACAGTGGGAAAAGAGAAAATCCCAAACACGGTTTTCATACCGAAACAATCATCCTTCTGGTTTCCCCAAATGTTGGTGCAAAGTAGCAGATTTCATGTGCCTATAGCAGCTGTCCAACTAAATGCACGACTATATCCAAACCAGGAGAGCTCATTGAAAATGAAACCGTGGGATCAACGTAGGAAAAGAGCAGCTCTCGACCGTGACATTCTTACAGCCTAGGCCCTGGATTTAACTTTCTTGAGGATTATTTGAAATAACAGCTGCCACATTTCCCTCATGCTTAGACCTGGTTTTTCTACCAAAGGGAAAAGGTTCATAGTGTTCATAGCAAGTTGGGCTTTTTTTTGTTTTTGCTTAGCATTAAAATGCCTTCAGGCTACACTACGCTGGCATGAGGGATTGAGAGAGTACAGTCACGTTTGCCATAGTTGTGTGTAATTTGACAACCAATCTCTCTCCACTGCAAAACTTTGCAAGGTCTTTTCGGATGAAGCAGCACTACTTTTTTAAAAATGGTATTTGTTAAGCGCTTGCTATTTACCAGGCACTCTACTAAACACTGGGGTTGATACTAGATAATTAGGTTGGACACAGTCCCTGTCCCACTTAAGACTCAGCGTTAATCCCTGTTTTAATAATAATTATTATTATTATGGTATTTGTTAAGTGTTTACTATGTGCCAAGCACTGTTCTAAGAGCTGGGGTGGATACAGGGTAATCAGGTTGTCCCACATGGGGCTCACACTTTTAATCCCCATTTTACAGATGAGGGGACTGAGGCACAGAGAAGTTAAGTGACTTGCGTAAAGTCACACAGCAGACAAGAGGTGGATCCGGGATTAGAACCCTCTTCCTCTGACTCCCAAGCCTGGGCTCTTGCCACTAAGCCACGTTGTTTTACAGATGCAGTAACTGAAGCACAGAGAAATTAAGTGACCTGCCCAAGCTCACACAGCAGATACTCTGAGTCTCAGGCCCATGCTCTATCCACTGTGCCACGCTGCTCCTCCACTCTTCAGGGCTCTCTCAAACCTCCTACAACAGGTTGGGACTGAGGGTGTAATTTGCTACTCCCTGAATCCACAAGGACAGTGTGCTTGAGAGGTTGTAGTTGTCTACACCACAACTAAATATATCTACATGCATGTGTTGCCAAGTGGTTTTTTAAAATGTTTTGGAGGTTGTCAGCAACTCATGTTACCAATATCAGAATGCCCCTTTGCCTAAGGTCAAGTAATTAAATGTCTGAAAAACATTGCTCCCAAAATAGTCGCTACCACAACAAGTACAGAAATAAGCCCTAATGGGTAGGTTTAAAATGCAAATGGCAATTTAAATTTGAAATTTGAATGGGTCACAGAAGATAGAATGTGGGAAAGGTTACAGAATTAACTGAATAAAGGTCAAGGAAAGGACTTGAAATTGAGAAGCCCCATGGCCTAGTGGATAGAGTGCAGGCCTGGTAGACAGAGGACCTGGGTTCTCATCCCTCTCTTCCACTTCTCCACTATGTGACCTTGGGCAAGTTGCTTAACTTCTCTGTGCCTCAGTTCCCTCATCTATAAAGTGGGGATTAAGAATGTGAGCCCCATGTGGGATATAGATTGTAACCAACCTGTGCAGCTTGGATAAATCTCAGTGCTTAGTACAATGCCTGGCACATAGTAAGTGCTTCACAAAGACCATTAAAAAATTGAGATTTAAGTCAAAAAATAAGGTCAAAACCAAGTTAATCAATGATCATCCTATCTTGCCTCACTGTTTTCCTTACAACTCAGCATGCTCACTTGGCCCTTCTAATGCCAACCTACTCACCATACTTGGATCTCTTCTACCTGGCTTCCGAGCTCTTGTCCATGTCCTGCCTCTGACTTGGAACTCCCTCCCGCTTCATGTCTGACAGACCATCACTCTACCTGCCTTCAAATCATTATCAATCACTCAGTAGTATTTACTGAGCACTTACTATGTGCCCAGCACTGTTTTTAGTGCTTGGGAGACTACAATGAAACAGAGTTGGTAGTCAGGTTCCCCGCCTGCAACAGTTACAAGCTTACATCTAATAATATTAATAATAATAATAATGTTGGTATTTGTTAAGCACTTACTTTGTGCAGAGCACTGTTCTAAGCGCGGGGGTAGACATAGGGGAATCAGGTTGTCCCACGTGGGGCTCACAGTCTTTATCCCCATTTTACAGATGAGGGAACTGAGGCACGGAGAAGTTAAGTGACTTGCCCATAGTCACACAGCCTGACAAGTGGCAGAGCCGGGATTCGAACCCATGACCTCTGACTCCAAAGCCCGGGCTCTTTCCACTGAGCCACGCTGCTTCAGTGGCTAGAGCACGGGCCTGGGAGTCAAAAGGATTTGGGTTCTAATCCTGGCTCTGCCACTTTGCTGCGTGACCTTGCGCAAGTCACTTCTCTTTGCCTCAGTTACTTCTTCTGTAAAATGGGAATGAAGACTGTGAGCTCCATGTGAGACAGGGACTGTGTCCAACCTAATTAGCTTGTATCTACCCCAGCATTTAGTACAGTGCCTGGCACATAGTAAGTGCTTAACACATACCAATAAATAACAAAAAAACCTCCCCAAAACAAGGATCAAGACTTGGGACTGCTGTCTGGGAGCGATACAAATTTAACCTGAGCAGTGGCAGGTGGTTCTGCTAATTTCAAGTCATAAATACACCTATATCTAAATATGAGATATATAAAACCCTGGGAAAAAATGTAATTCAGTGGTTTTAAGGAACATTATTATAAGGCTATTTATCTACGGCAGCCCCATAAATGCCTTACAGAGAAAAATACTGGTTAATATTCACTTATTTTTCACAAACTGAAAATAATTGCAGAAAAATATGGCAGGTGACTGAAAGCTTAATCGTCAAAATCTGTACAGAGATTTCCTAATATGACTTTATTTATGCTAGTACTTTTGAGAATGCTAGTAAATGTCCTGCGGGATATTTATAAAAGCAATAAACTTTATTACATTTGGGGAAATAAATGAATGGTGCACACTGAGTGAAGCAGTAACCTTGGATTTTACTGCTTGCTCTTCAGTATTTTATAGAAGACTTTAATTTGGACACAGTCTGGATAAACCTCAGTCTCTTCGGCCTTGGCATTCCAACCCTGTTCACACATAGGTGGTAGACTTGTCTTTCCATCCTCAAAGCATTAAAAGCATCATCACAGGTTCAACGACCCTGCATTCTTATCACTGTGCTCTAAAAGCACGCACAGAGCATAAGAGATCGATCATGGTCCATGTGCAGAGTCAGCACAGCATTAGAGATTGATCTTTGCCTTATTTAGTCTCATCTAGTTGAAAATGCGATGCTGATTCTGCAAAAATACCTATAATAGCATGTCACTTTCTAGTTTCCTTAACAGAGAACTTTCTTGGCATACAGTTTTTACTGGTGTGTCCAAAAGTCTAGTCAGAATTCTTTTGGTCCAGCTATTTATGTAATCAACCATCTGGTTCTTCTCTTGTTTCTCTGGCCTTTTCTTCTCAGTCTCTTTCATCAGCTACTTCCCTCTGCTTCCCATCTAACTGTGGGAGTCCCTCAAGGTTCAGCTTTGGGTCCCCCTTCTATTCTCCATCTATAGCCACTGCCTTGGGGAACTCATTTGCTCCCACGCCTTCAGCTACTATCTCTAAGATCCTCGACTTGTCTCTCATTCAACCCGCATATTCAGATCTTTGCTGCGTGACAGATTCAGGAGAAATGCAGGAAGCAACACCGAAAACTTCTCTAGCTCCAAACTGTTTTCAAAGATCTTATAAATGGACCTGGGATCTAGACTCTGTTAAGAAAAGTTGGCTACATGAGACAGTTAGCCAAAGTCCTTATAATACTAAGTTAGGTGTGAATGGTCTGATCCTTTTCCCCTGATCACTTGAATATAGCAGGGCTATTTGATAAATCCAATCTCATTTAGCCTATTTTCTATGTTCCTGTGACTAAGAATGCAGCAGTGGCATTACAGAGAGCAAACATGCAATTCAACAAGCTAAAGCATCTTAAAACATCTGCAGTACTTAACAAAGAACTGCTGTATGCTAATTACTCTGTTCTTGAGACATGCGGGTGATTATGGATTGCCTTGTTGAATCAGTAGAGAGCTATGGGCTACAAAATAGTTGGAAGAAAACCAAAGTTATGTACCAACCTACACCCAAGAAAGCCTACACACAACCAAATATTTTTACCAACAACCAGAACTTTATGTCCTGATACCTATACAGGACACTATCCAATGAATCACAGATAAAGAAAAAGAAAACAAAAGGGCAGCTTTGCTTATTGGAGTGGTAGAATTTGGTAAGAGTAGGGCCTCAAAATGAAAGTTCTCTAAAGTCGTGGAGATGGCCAACCTCCCATATGGCTGTGAGACCCGAACCTACTGTAAATGAAATGTCCAGCATCTTCAAACCGGCAGGGCAAGATGACCTACAATCGGGTCCTGGAATACAGTAATCAAGATTGAGGCGAGGCTCAAGTGCTGGTGGGTAAGACACATGAGGGAAACTGGATGATAGGAGAATCACCAAATATCTGCTGGATGGTGAAATGAATAGGGTATTTGCATGGGGGAAGGATAGAGCAAATATTTTAAAGCCACAGTAAAGCACAATCTCAAATCAATGTGCCAGAGCAGCAGACTGTTGGAGACACCCATAGCAGAGGGGTCAGTCAGGAGTGGAATTGTTTTCCTTGAGAGTAGGGCTCATGAGCATGGAAAAGCAAATGGCAGACTGGGAAACTAAATCAGGTTCTGCAGCAGTAAGCTCAACATCATGAGAAAGAAATGGACAGGCTTATTATGAGAAGTGGATTATCGGTAATGAACCTATGTTTTAGCCTCATCCACACATATTTGGATAGAATTTCACCATCGGTGCTTTCATCTAAAGAAATGAACTACTAACATACACTCATACATATGTAATTCCTAGGGAAACTCAATTGAGCTTTACATTTTGATTCTTCAATAGAATTTTTTGAGGGCTTATTGTGTGCAGGGATCTAAGAACTTGGAAAAGTACAAGAGCATTAAGAGATGTGATAACTGACCTTAAGATATTTAAAAATCTAACGGCCCCTCCTCAGAGAAAGAGCTTTCCAATAGAAAAAAAAAGTCTGAAGGAAGCATTCAGACTTAATATAATCATTATTACTTCTAAAACAAAAAAGCATTTACCACCCCATCAATTTCATAATGAAAACAAAGACAAAAAAGATTCAGGAAACTGAATAAGACATTATAAGGAGCTAACACAGCAGGGAAACGTGTCTTCTTGCTCAAAAAATTTTACAGTACTAGTATGACCTGAAATACTGGAATGCAAATACTCTTTCAGGGGGCATTTTGCCATTAGCTTCACAGAAAGTTTTTGGCTTTAGAAGCTATCATCATTCTTTCTATAGGAAGTCTGGAGACTAATGCTCAGAAAGTTTCTTTATTTCAAAGTGTTCACATTATTGATTATAAATTATTTAATATTCTCTAATTTAGTTTACAGAAAAAATAGAAGGGTGAAGGAGAAAATAAGAGGCAGGGAAATCATAATTCTATGGTGGAAAGAGCAAAGCGATCATAAAAAACTCACCAACATAAAATCACATTCAGTGTATTTTGTTTTAGTTAGAATGTTTTTTGTTTTTTTATAGTCAAGGGAAATTGTCCAAACTGCTGACTTTTTCTTAATGGTATTTGTTAAGCACTTACTATCTGCTAGGTACTTACTAAGGGCTGGGGTAGGTACATACTAATCAGGTTGGATACAGTCCATGCCACAGGTAGGGTTCACAGTCTTAATCCCCACTTTACAGCTGAGGTAACTGAGGCACAGAGAAAGGTAAGTGATTTGCCCAAGATCACACAGAAGACACGTAGCAGAGCCAGTATTAGAACCCAGGTCCTTCTGACTCCTAGGCCTGTGCTCTATCCACTAGATCGTGCTGCTTCTCAAATTTATGCAAATTTATGATGCATTTGACTGTCGGAAATTCATTCTAAACGAAGACTTCTTTTAAAATTGAGGTAAGGCTTAAACATTACACACAGCATGGCCCCTTTTAATGTTCTTTTATATTATCAATTCATTTAATTTGTTTATTTTTTTGAGCACACCGACTCAGTATCACAATCACTTTCATGTTGCTGTTGATTGATTCATTCATTCATTCAATAGTATTTATTGAGTGCTTACTATGTGCAGAGCCATGTATTAAGCGCTTGGAATGTCCAAATCAGCAACAGATAGAGACAGTCCCTGCCCATTGATGGGCTTACAGTCTAATCGGGGGAGACAGACAGACAAAAACAATAGCAATAAATAGAATCAAGGGGATGTACATCTCATTAAAACAATAGCAATAGAATCATGGGGATGTACATCTCATTTACAAAATAAATAGGGTAATGAAAAATATATACAACTGAGAGGAGGAGCACAGTGCTGAGGGGAGGGGAAGGGAGAGGGGGAGGAGCAGAGGGAAAGGGGGGAAAAGGTGAAGGGGGGCAGCCTATGTGCTCTTTCTAGTTGCCATAACATTTTTATTCCACATCCCGAATATTTTTTTCTTCCTTTTTAGGCCCACACAGAAGCAAATAAAATCACTGTAAAGAGTTTTCCGATAGATGAATTGTTTAACTCATCTAAGGAGTAAATTATTTCCTTGCTGAATTTTTAGGGCTTTATGCCTCTTATCTCCACCATGTCAACACAGTGCCAGGCCCTAACCTCATAAGCCTTTGCCTCCCAGTTTATGCAGGTAAGAGCTATTCTCCCTACACAGATATCCACATCCCATAGCAAACTAATCTTACTAAACCACATATTACCTCCTTGCATAGAGTAAAGGAACATCAAAATTCTACAAAAAGCACTGAAGCCTAGTGGAGCCCTCTGACCTCAAGGCACATCTGCCCTTAAGACAAGTAGTATTTTAATTCATAGCTGGCCTCCATTTATGTGAAGTCTTTCTGAAGTCTGGGTTGCCTTACATGGTCGGGGACATTCTCAATTACATTTCTGCCAGGAGCTTTTTAATATTAACTTAACCTTTTGGTGTTTCAGCCCTGTTTCTTGACCAATATCCTTACCCTTTGGGAAAGAGTGTGATGTAATCATCTTTTCTTGGATGGAGAATCCTTCCACACAAGCACCAACAAGATCAATTAGTTAGTTTTTGAGACTCGTCTGTGCCAAAGAACTTAAAGTATTACAATGAAAGCTCCCGCTGAAGGCACAATTACTTCTTTCACATATGTGAAAAGCATCTTGACTTGCCAAGTGGTTAAGCCTTAACAGAATGATGCAAGAAACCAAGATTTATCATTTTGAAGTATAGAAATTTGGCTTCCTGTTTGAAGATAGTGCTCTTGATGGTGAAATTTCATCCCAGTAGTAAGGTTAAGGCCAAAATACAGTTTCATCTACTCTGGACTCTATAAACTCAGCACTTTGGCTCGGTTCTACAGCATCTGTAGAACGCTACAGCATGCTACGAGAAGTAGCGTGGCTCAGTGGAAAGAGCCCGGGCTTTGGAGTCAGAGGTCATGGGTTCGAATCCCGGATAGGCCACTTGTCAGCTGTGTGACTTCGGGCAAGTTACTTAACTTCTCAGTGCCTCAGTTACCTCATCTGTGAAATGGGGATTAAGACTGTGAGCCCCATGTGGGACAACCTGATTCCCCTGTGTCTACCCTAGCGCTTAGAACAGTGCTCGGCACATAGTAAGCGCTTAACAAATACCAACATCATCATCATCATCATCATCATTCTGCCTTTGTGCATATTATAATCTAATGGGAAAGGGAACATTTTAAGTGTGCGAGTGTAGAAATAAACAAAGGTAAAAATAGATGTATAAAAACTAAACACATAATGGCATTAGAATTCTGAGGAGGCTGAGAAAACAGCATGACTATTAATCAAGGAATTATTCAGTGTCAGACCATTAGGACATAATGGAACCAAACACAAAATCAGGTATAAAACGTAAGAACAACAATAAAGGCAAGCAGAAATGTAATAGAAACTCCAAGGAGACTAGAAGCAGTCTACCTACCGAAAGATGACAATACCTGCTGGAATTCCAAGAAAAAGGGATTTCTAAAGAAATGATATTCCAGAAATTTGGGATTTGCATGTTATTAAAAGGTATTATTGAGCACTCAAGATGAACTAACTGTTGCATGTAACTAAAAGTACATCATTCTGGATGCCTCCAGTCCTTGAAATTATGCCAGAAATATTTCTGCTTTATCATTTTGCTTTTTCATTAATAGGAGGTAGGACAAAATTAGGAGTGTGATCTGTATGCCACTGAGCCATCAGATTTGCCACTTAAATTCAAGGTTTGGAGTCAAGATTACTGTTGTAAGTAGAAGAGGCATCAAATAACAAAGTTTAATTTTAGATGCCAGGGAGGCTAGACAAAGCAGACTGATATAAAAGTCACATTTCATCCTGGTAGCTGGTGGGTGAAAGAAAATCAAGCATTCGGGAATAGGGCCTTTTCAGATTAAAATCGCATTTTGCATTTAAGTATTACCATCTTTTGTATCATAATCAGCGGTAGAAATCAGATCTTTTTTCAGGCCAAAAAGAAACCTGGATTAGGCTTCATTTCTTTCCTTTGCCATCTGGCTGCTCTTGGCCAGATATCAATAAGTAACGTCAGGACCTCCGTTTGGGAGCACAAAGTGCAGCTCGATCCAGGCTAATGGAAGAATCTATTCACAGTCAATGAGACCAAAAGTGATAACATTAACCTCTCACTCCTCAGGTCAAGCCATCTTCTAGGCTGTAAGCTCATTATGGGCAGGGAACACATTTGTTATAATGTACTCTCCCAAGCACTTAGTACAGTGCTCTGCACACAGTAAGTGCTCAATAAATATGATAGACTGACTTTGTAGGGAACATGTCTACCAAGTCTCCATTCATTCAGTGATATTTATTGAGCCCTTTGTGCAAAGCACTGTACTAAAAACTTGGAGGAGTATAACAACAGACAAAATGAGCTTACAGTCTAGAGAAAGGCTTAACCTGAGAAGAAAGGCTTGATCTCCCAAGCACTTAGCGCAGTGCTCCGCGCACACACACACTTAGCACTCAATAAATACCATTGATGGATTGACTGAAGCCATGCAGATTTCTTCCCCTTCACTGAAAAGAAGATTGTTTTTCATTACAGAGAAAAAAGCCCAGGCCAAATTCCTGGACATATACACAGTCCTTTTCTTGTAGTGCCTTGTGTGAAGGCTTTGCTTTTCCTAGAGGAGAGGCAAGGGATCTTCTGAGTCCAGAGCACTGGCTTCCACTTCACACTTGAAAGCAGGACCTTTTCCCATGGATCCTGGGTACCAAGGCATTCTGCCACCATCAGGCTGACTATCTCTTCTGAGATTCTTGACTAGGGCAACTATCACCCATGCAGATGAATGTATGGGGGCAGGGGAGAGTGCCAGAACACGTGAGGGCTGAAGGTGGCAGTGCCAGACCTTGACAAAACCCCAGAACCCTGGCAAAGACGCGCCTCAGGCACATGAGGGTTGTAAACTCCTCAAGGTAAAGATTAGGGCTATTTTACTGTTATTCTCTTCCAAGTGTTTATTACAGTGCTCTGCACACAGGAAGCACTCAATAAATCCATTCAATCATATTTATTTAGCACTTACTGTGTGCAGAGCACAGTACTAAGCACTTGTGAGAGTACAATATAACAATCAACAGACACATTCCGTGCCCACAGTGATCTTACGGTGTAGGGGATGAGCTTACATACCCGTTTCTAGACTGTGAGCCTATTGGGTAGGGATCATCTCTGTTGCCGAATTGTACTTTCCAAGCGCTTAGTACAGTGCTCTGTACACAGTAAGCGCTCAATAAATACCATTGAATGAATGAATTGATGGATTGCTGCATACAGCATGCTAACCTCAAAGGCCATTCAGGCTAGGGGTCTTCGATGCCTGGGTTGAAAGGTGACAACCTGTACCTGCCAACATCGCCTTGCTCACCACTCTCTTCAGAATCCCTTCGAATCTGGGGAGGATTTTGGTACTTTTTCTTTCATACAATCCCTCACTTAATTCCATACAAAAGCTGGGGAGGGACATTGAAGGGCTGTGGGACTGCTTGCAATCACTCATTCATTCATTCAATCATATTTAAGTGTACTCAGTGCTTAGGGGAGTAAAACACAGCAATAAATAAGCAAATTCCCTACCCACAACAAGCTTACAGTCTAGAACAGGGGAGACAGACATCAATACAAATAAATAAAATTACAGCTATATACAAAAGTTCTCTGGGCCTGGGAGTGGGGAACAGCAAAGGGAACAAGTTAGGGAGATGCGGAAGGGAGTGGGAGATGAAGAAAGGTGAGGCTTGGTCTGGGAAGACCTCTTGGAGGAGATGTGCCTTCAATAAAGCTTGTAAGCAGGGGGAGAGTAATTGCCTGTCAGATTTGAGGAGAGAGGGCATTCCAGGCCAGGGGCAGCGACGTGGGCTATGGGTCGGTGGCGGGATAGTTAGGATCGAGGCACAGTGAGGAGGGTAGCACTACAGGAGTGAAGTGTGTGGGCTGGTTTGTAGAAAGAGAGAAGTGAGGTAGGAGGGGACAAGGTGGTGAAGTGCTTCATTGTCAATAATGAGGAGGTTTTGTTTGATGTGGAGATGGATAGGCAACCACTGGAGTTTTTTGAGGAGCAGGGTGACATGTCCCGAACGTATTTGTAGAAAAACAATTCGGGCAGCAGAGTGAAGTATGGACTAGAGTGGGGAGATACAGGAGACTGGGAGGTCAGCAAGGAGGCTGATGCAGTAATATATACTACACTCAATTGACTATATATTTATTACTAATGGCATTTGTTAAGCACTTACTCTGTGCCAGGCACTGAACTAAGTGCTGGGGTAGATACAAGATAATCCTTGTCCCACATGGGGCTCACAGTCTTAATCTCCATTTTACAAATGAGGTAACAGGCACAGAGAAGTTAAGTGACTTGGCCAAGGTCACACAGCAGACAAGTGGCATAGCCAGAATTAGAACCCAGGTCCTCTGACTCCCAGGACCATGGTCTGCCCACTAGGCAATGCTGCTTCTCATGCTTTTTGTTTGCAGAGCACTGTACTAAGTACTTGGGAGAGTATGATAGAGTACAGAGACAAAAATCTCTGCCCTCAAGGAGTTTACAATTTAGCAGATAGACAGACATGAAAATAATTTATAGGCAGGGCAAAGCCACAGAGTTTACAGATATATGTATAGGTATATATCTGTAGATATAGATATAGATAGATACATATATAGATATATAGCACACATAAGTGCTATGGGGGGTGGGGGGAAATGTGTCTTTGCTTCGAATAATATCTCTCGTAATCCAGGACAGATGAAAAGTCAAGTTCTTGCATACATTGTGGTAAATTCACTCTTTTATTTGGGTAATCTAATGGAATGATTTCATCCAGCTCATCAGACTGATTGAGAAATATCCTGTCCATTGTTAACTGGCATTAGTGCACAACAAAGCCCCTTCAAATTTCCCACCACAATGTATGTCTCTCAGCCTAACGCCTTCTTACCCCTCCATATTTGGAACCTTTAGGCCTGAACTTGTTTTCCACCACCCACCCTACATAGCTTATTAAAGTGCTGGATCCAAACTTGCTTTGTCAGCTTAATTATCTAAACGAGGAAATACAGTTCCCATGAACTGAAATACTCATCGTCACCAAATCCTCTCTCGATGGGAATGAAGACTACTCCTTTTCCCAGATCAACTAAGGCAGCTGTCCAGGGAAAAGAGAGATAGGCAGCTGCCAGGTGGACGATTTGAGAACTGGATAAAGAGCAGCACTGCTCCCAGGGTTTCCCTGACCTCACACTAAGTAAAAAAAAAATCACTTTCTGTGTCCCTAGGCTTAGATCTTGCTCCAAGGTGCTTTATTTTGAGGTTCCCCTATGTATAAGGAGTGCAATTTCATTTACCTCTCTCTGAGTTTCTCAAATTTTGTTGCTATAAAAAACATTCCCATTTGATTAGCCAAAAACCCAAAAAGTTACGTGATAAACCCAGATCAATCAATCAGTCAATCAAGGAGGAAAACATAAAACATGATCAAGTCTACCCAGACCAAATAATAGTCTACAAGCCTGGTGGTCTGTAGTACAAGTGATCTTATGTAGCAAATAACCCAATTAACTCCATTTTATGAGGTGAAACCAATTCTAACTGCCTGGGTAAATGAGACTTGAATTAACACACCCATATTATTCTTCTAAAACTCAGTCGTGGTGCTAAAACACTTCTCTCCAGTCCCCCACCAATCAAAATTAGTTTAAACTCAACCTGGAGGTGGTTTGGGTATTTGTCATACCCGTTAATGAAAAGCCCACTAGACCTATATGGATATCACATGAGTAGAGAGACCTACATGGGAGTTATTGGACTAATATATTTCTACCCTGTGAAAGCTACTTAGCCCCACACTTAGTATTTTTCTAATTCAATATTATTAGAAACAACACATTGCCTACTCAATGAAAACATGTCACAACTATGATAGAGATTTTGTGTAGCTTAGACATCATCACCAAATGCCCAGATGTCCTCAGAATCCTCTCTGGGGTTGGCACAACTCACCACGTACCAACAGACCACAGCCCTCCCCATATTCAAAGCCTTCCTGAATTTTCACTTCCTCCAACAAGCCTTCCCTGATAGTTCCCAGCACTTTAAGTTATAGAAACCCATAAGCCATCTCTAGCCCTTCGGGATTTCTCCATACCTATCTTCGGCACTTATGAGCACATGTTTATTCAATTGTACAATCAATTGTTTATTTTTATTACTCTAATACTCTATATAACATATATTCTATTATACTGTCTATATAAGATATAGAGTATACATTATCCTCTCTCTATTTTTTTAATCTATGTCTTCCTGATTAGAATGTAAATGCCTTGTAATTGGAGAGCAGGTATCTTTGTTTTGTATTTCCCAAGCACTTAGTATAATACACTGCACTCAATTGACCTCAGTAAATGATACTACTATAGTGACAATGATGATGATGACATGAAGTCACTCTTTACGTTAGTATTATTCTGTGGATCTAGTTAATTTAAACTCCAGTGTATAAACTTTTTAATAAACTAGGTAACTTTGAAAGGGCATTATCTCTTTCAGCCTGGAAGTAGAAGGGCCTGGCACACTGTGCAGTCAATGTGTGCCTGCCACTCAGCTCCTAAGGAGTCTTCCCTTAAGAAGCTTACAGTCAAATAGTGTTAAGACACAAGAAGTGCATATTCGTAGTGATAGAAATCTAGAACCCAGTTTAATCTGTGCCTCACTCGTAGAAAATTAGGCATTTTGGAAGATTCATTAACTCTCTCAGGCCACTAGGGTCAGTAATGACAGTGAACTATTCAATAATAATGGTAATAATGGTTTTGTTCTTTTAGGGCTATGTCCCAAGCACTGTTCTAAATTCCGGGGTAGATACTAGATAATCCAGTCCCACTGGGGACCCCCAGTCTCAGTAGCAGGGAAACAGGTATTGACTCCCTATTTTGCAGAGGAGTGAAATGAGGCACAGAGAAGTTAAGTGACCTGCTTAAGGTCACACAGTAGTCAAGAGGTGGAGCTGACTCCCAGGTCCATGCTCTGTTCCCCCAGATCACTACTAATATGGATTAAGTGCTTATATCCCATTCTGATTAAAGAGAAAAATAGGTTTTTTTATTGGAAAATTTTCCTCAAAAAAACCTCTCAAAACAAACCAACCATACAGCAATTTCATTCATTCATTCAATAGTATTTATTGAGCACTTACTATGTGCAGAGCACCGTACTAAGCGCTTGGAATGTACAAATCGGTAACAGATAAAGACAGTCCCTGCCCTTTGACGGGCTTACAGTCTAATCGGGGGAGACAGACAAGAACAATAGCAATAAATAGAAATAATCTAGACACACACACATATATATATGTATATTATATGTAGAATAATAATAACAATAATAATAGTAATTGTGGTATTTGTTAAGTGCTTACTATGTTCCAGGTACTGAACTAAGTGCTGGTTTAGATATATACAAATTGGGTTGAATACAGTCCCTGTCCCACATGGGGCTCACCGTCTTAATCCCTATTTTACAGTGAGATTACTGAGGCACAGAGAAGAAAAGTATCTTCCCCAGGCCACAGAGCAGACAAGTGGTGGAGTTGGGATTAGAACCCATGACCTTTTCACTCCCAGGCCTGTTCTCTATCCATTACATGTAATTTCCAGCAAGATATTTAACTTTCTCCCTCAGTTTCCTCACCTGGGACAAGTTGGTTGTATGGCATGTTTCTTTAGAAATTCAAGAGGCTCCTAAGAGATCTTTACGTCAAGATTCAGGCACACCCCGTTACAGCCACCCCACAATACATACCATTTAGAGATGCTGCCAGTATTGTTCAATAACCTATCACTAGTAACAGGCACCTCACAATACAACATGGGGTTATAGCCCACATTGTTTGATATTTCACCCTATTTTATAACCACCTCAGAGATACAATCTATAGTATTTGGTGCCCTTATTCACTTAAAAATCCAACCTTCCTCCTCACATGGACTGAAACTAAGCCATCAATAGTGACTGTATCCTGGATGAAGATTTATGCCTTAATTTCTAGAGCACTTCACTGAACTTGGACCATTCAGTGTATTTTGCAAGATACCTAAACATATGAGGATGAAGCTATGCTCTCCCCACCTCCATCTAACATTTTGGGATTAAGGAGATGAATTCATAAAAATGATTAAAGAAAAAAAACTCTGAAAAAAAGATTTAAAGATGAGCAGAGGTGTTCAGAGCAAGTTAGCCTGAATAGGAACCACATGAAGACTGTCAGAAGACTTTTTTGTGGGGTATTCCCGCTTTCCTTTTTAAAAAGGAAAGCAGGATTAGAATTATTAATATATTTATGTTTGTGTCCCCAATTAAGATAGTATAACATCCTATGGACAGGGAATGTGTTGCTTTGTTATTCTGGGTTTCGCAAGCACCTAATCCAGGGCACCAGACTAAGTGGGAGCTCGATACATGCTACTTTCAGTAGAGTGGCGGCAACCTGAAATTGCACTTTGGGTTCTATTTTAAGCACTTTGTATCCATTCCTCCAATTCCCATACATTTTAGCTTAAATTATCCCTATGTACACACCTTTTATCACATTAAAATGATCCTCACCAGTAAGGAAGAAAGGAACAATTTTTCCACAAAGTTTATAGCCCCAAGGATGTGAACAGGTGATCACCGTTCAAACCAGAAATGAATTTTTCAGTTGTAAGGACAGTGATTAGGGGGAATGAGAAGAAACAAAGCTGACTCAGCACATATTGGGTTCTCTGTCTTACCATATGCCCATGGAAAATGGCGTGGTGAAAAAGGAAAGGCAGCAGGCCAAATGGTCAGCCACTTCATACAAGCATAAATAATCTTTGATTTCTCGATGCACTGAAACGGCCGACAACAGCTTCAGTAGCATCACAGCCACTAACTGACCAGTTTGGCTGCTCCGTTGATAACGTGAGGAACTACAAAAGCCACGTCACAGATGGAGTTCATACCCAGGGTGCCATAAATCATAACTAAAACCTTATTCAGAAGACTTTTTGGCAAGGCTTTTCAAAGTAAGTGTTAAATGTGAGAGGTTTTCTTTTTCTCTCTCCATGCAGCTACAAACTTTGCCCACATGCCCCTACAGGAAGATATAAGTTGGAAACATTTCCTCTTGAATCAAAAACTCTCCGCAGGTATTCTGGCAGTGCATTTATGCCTTCAAAAGCTAAAATTAGACCACCCAGGCAGTCACTTTTATTGCACAGTGTGCTAATCCTTCCATGCATCTCAAAAGGGCTGTTGTTTTTAATGGACCTGGCTCAGACAGGTGGGGGTCGCCTGTTCTGTTCTCTGTTGACTCTACCTCATTATTAATGCAGTCACAGTGTAATAGTTATAAACTGCTACACTCTACTGCCAATTACATAGTTAACCCTCTGGTAACCATTTATTGAGTGTCCACAATATTAAAGCTGCTGTAAAGTTTATTAAATTTTGAAGTAAAATCATATAAATGCATCCAGATGTATTTCTGTAAAGGAATGCACACCTTACTCAGTTGTAGCCTTTTGCATTAATGATGGTGTATTGCAAGTCTCACTCTTAACATCTCAAATAACCAAAGAGATTATATTGAATACATAAAACCTTCAGCACATTTCAGTCTGTCTTTAGAAACAAATAGGGAAATCTCCAAAACTCAGTATGGCAAAACAAGGGAGTGCTGCATATTCTTGCTACTGTTAGATGGACACTTTTGTCACTGCTGGAGGTTTGGCAGTCACTGATAGGATGGAAGTGACAGGAGGGGGATTAGGGGAATGGAAAACTATAGGAGGAAGAAGGAAGCTGCAGAAGATGGGGAGCAGTAAGATTTTACATTCATTACTTTTCTTAATGGTTTCTGTGTATGTCCGCCTCTAAAAGCAGCGTGACTTAGTGGCAAGAGCCCAGGCTTGGGAGTCAGAGGTCATGGGTTCTAACCCTGGCTCCGCCACTTATCAGCTATGTGATTTTGGCCAAGTCACTTCACTTCTCTGTGTCTCAGATTCCCTCATCTGTAATATGGGGATTAAGTCTGTGAGCCCCACATGGGACAACCTGATTATCTTGTATCTCCCCCAGCGCTTAGAACAGTGCTTGGCACATAGTAAGCCCTTAACAAATACCATCATCATTATTATTATTAGACTGTAAGATCATTGTGGACAGGGAACGTGTCTGCCAGTGCTGTTGTATTGTACTTTCCCAAGGCCTTAGTTCAGTGCTCTGCACATAGTAAGTGCTCAATAAATACCAACTATGATGATGATGATGATAATAATTGGGTTTAACACAGTCCATGTCCCATATGGGCCTTAGTCTTAATCCCCATTTTACAATTGAGGAAACTGAGGCACAAAGGAGTGAAGTGACGTGCCCAAGATCACGCAGGACACAAGTGGAGGAAGTGGGATTAGAACCCAGGTCCTCTGACTCTCATGCCCGTGCTCTTTCCACTAAGCCATGCTGCTTACCAATTCCACCATCATGCATGTTTTCAATAAGCATTTTGGCTAAAATGTTATTAGGGAATGAGCAAATGTCCTTCTGAGCTTGTCTAGACTTTGTGTGTTATCAAAGAAACTGCTTGTGAGCAGGACATTGGAATCGATGAACACTAGAGTGTAAATTTCCTTTACTGCATCATAGAAAAATGAGGTATACTTTCTTCTTTCAGCTCTCATCACACTAAACCTCCTTTCCAGTCTTCTCTAAAGCTGGTTCTCTGAGCCTGCATTAGAACTCCCCAAGTTATCCTGTTCTGCAAAACTGCCTAAACCTTTTTACGCCTATTTAGCATCCTTTGAAAAGGTTGCCAGGCTGCCAGAGGGGCAGGTGAACACTGCCACACTCTCAGTCCTATTTATTCAGTACTCACTGTATGCAGTGCACTACTAAGTGCTTGAGAGACTTCAGTATAACAATATGACAGACACATTCCCTGTCACAACGAAGTCTGGAAGGGGAAACAGACATTAATATAAATAAATTACATATATGCACATGAGTGCTGTGGGGCTGGGAGAGGGGATGAAAAAAGGAAGCACGTCAGGGTGATGCAGAAGGGAATGGGAAAAGAGGAAATGAGGGCTTTGTCAGGGAAGGCCTCTTGGAGGAGATGCATCTTCAAAAAGGCTTTGTAGGTAGGGAGAGTGTCTGTTGGATATGAAGAGGGAGGGCATTTCAGGTCAGAAGCAGGACATGGGCGAGAGGTGGGCAGCAAGATAGCTGAGATTGAGGTACACTAATCAGGAAAGTAGTTACTTGGCTATTCTCAACACTGTCATACCCTTTTTTGAGGGGCAAACAAGGATCCCAGCATAACGAATCAGTTTTAGTCTGCAGGGTCCTCCCAATTCATTCATTTAATAGTATTTATTGAGCACTTACTATGTGCAGAGCACTGTACTAAGCGCTTGGAATGTACAATTCGGCAACAGATGGAGACAATCCCTGCCCAATGACGGGCTCACAGTCTAATCGGGAGAGACAGCAGAGCAAAACAGAACAAAACAAAAACAACATTATCACGATAAATAGAATCAAGGGGATGTACACCTCATTAACAAAATAAATAGGGTAATAAATAATATATACAAATGAGGACAGTGCTGAGGGGAGGTGAAGGCGGGGGGGGAGGAGCAGAGGGTAGGGAACGGAGGGGGAGCAGAGGGAAAGGTGGCTCAACTGAGGGGAAGGGAAGGGGGAGGAGCAGAGGGTGGAGGGGGAGCAGAGGGAAAAGGGGGTAGCTAGTGATACTCCCAAGAATGCCAACTGGGATGCAAATTTTGTGATGTAACCACCTGCTCATTGAGAAGTGGATGGCCACAAGTTTAAATATTAAATGGGAAATGTTTCCCATTCAGACTGAAGCATTCACTTTCAGTAATAATAATAATAATGTTGGTATTTGTTAAGCACTTACTATGTAAAGAGCACCATTCTAAGCACTGGGGTAGATACAGGGTAATCAGATTTGTCCCACATGAGGCTCACAGTCTTCATCCCCATTTTACAGATGAGGTCACTGAGTCCCAGAGAAGTGAAATGACTTGCCCACAGTCACACAGCTGACAAGTGGCAGAGCCAGGATTCGAACCCATGACCTCTGACTCCCAAGCCCGGGCTCTTTCCCCTGAGCTGCATATACATCTAGTTGTCCTTCACACTTGGTTGGTGACATTCCCCTATAGACATGTGTGACTGAGAAGGTCCTTGTGGAGCTCACATACTGCAAATAAAGACTGTCTGTTGTTTACAGCCCCTGGTGCTCTTTGCACTTTTGCTGCCTAGTGTCATGATCTTTACAAAGCTTGTTGTCAAAAGAAGTAACTGCATTCTTGATTGCAATGGGCCATGTTGGTCTTTCTGCAGCAAGTGAACTCCTACTGTTCAGCTGAGATGCAGCACTGAGGCCTTGTCTTCCTGCATCCTTAAAACATTTCCTGTATTCTCTTTGCTTTCAGTTTGCCTCCAACAGTTCACCTTCCAGCAGCTGCATGTGTACTCTGATGTCTTCCTTTCTCCTAACATGTCTCACCGGGTACAGACATGTTGCAGAAAACATAACTTCAATGCTATAAGGACTTTAATCACAATATGAATGTCGTTTGCTGGAGTTTACATTGCACTGTTTTAGTGCAAAATCTTATACAGAAAAATTTACGTATAGAAGCTGAGAATTATGTATCTGTCCTTTTGTATTTAGTTGAGAAAACCAGAATCGGCAGCCCCCACCTGATTTTGAAGAATAATTCTTAGTTACCAAGTTAATTTACAAGTTTTTCAAGTACCAGTTTCCATAATTCACCTTTACTTCAGAAGGGAAAATTTATTTTCACAACAAAAAAGAATAGACAAATAGGTACAAATAGAATAAAGCATCCTGGTGACTTGCACTGTTCAAATGATCTCTCATTACTCAAAACACCCTTGATGGCTGTTTGAAAAACAGAAGTTTTTGTTCCGGTTTTGGCCCTACTAGAGTTTTCAGAATACACTTGCAACCTCACCCAGCACAAGGGGATCACAACCACCAGAGAAAGTGCCTGTAGCACCCTTTCTTATTTGAGCGTTCTTGATTCTTGTCTGTTTTTCCAATGAGAAGAATTGCTGGATTTTATGAATAGTAAACTCCCTCTTACCTGCGCCAGTACAGATGAGGTAACTGAGGCATAGAGAAGTTAAATGATTTGCTCAAGGTTACACAGCCAAGAATTGGCAAAGCAAGTATTAGAAACCAGGTCCTTCTGGCTTCCAGGCTTGTGCTCTCTCCACTAGGCCACAATGCTTCTCTTCTATTATATACTCCTTCGGTGCTTACTTCAGTAGTCTGTACAGAGTAGACACTCAGTGAATGCTCTTGACTGATTGAAAACCCTCCAGTAAATCAACCTGCTGTGGAAAATCCACCCATTTCAAGGATAATTGACAGTAAACTGGAATTTAAAAAGTTTTATGTATTTATCTCAACCTCCTTCAATTAGGAACTCTTTCAAAGGCAGGAGCCAGGAGGAAACAGCATGGCCTCGTGGATAGAACACAGGCCTGGGAGTCAGAAGGCCATGGGTTCTAATCCCCATTCCAACACTTGTCTGCTGTGTGACCTTGGGCAAGTCACTTAACTTCTCTGTTCCCCAGTCACCTCATCTGTAAAATCGCTGAACAAATACCAACATTATTATTATTATTATTAAAATGGGGATCAAGATTGTGAGCCCTACCTGGGACAAGGACTGTATCCAATTCAAATTGCTTGTATCCATCTTAGTACAGTGCCTGGCACACAGCAAGTGCCTAACAAATACCATAATTACTATTAAAAGGAAGAGAATTGAGTTTCTTGGGCTGCAGCTGCTGCAGAGACTGTGGGAACACTTGAGGCCTTGAGAACCTCTGGGAGGAAAAGAACAGGGAAGGACAAGGTATTCCTGCAGCTAACCTCATTTAAAACCTCATTTAAAAGCTGCTAGACCGCTGGGACAACAGGGGACTGAGGCAGGCCATGGGGGTCATGGCCCTATCTTCACCCTGCATATTCTGAAAGGATATAGTGGGAACCAGTGTGGATAGAGCATAACTGGGAGTCTGTCTAATCTGGCTTCACTACTTTTCTTCTGTGAGACCTTGGGCAAATCACTTAACTGCTCTGTGCCTCAGTTTCCTCATCTGTAAAATGGGGATTAAGACTGTGATGTGGGACATGGGTGTATCCAACCTTCTATCTACCCCAGCACTTAGTACAGTGTCTGGCACATAGTTAACACTTAAATACCATTAAAAAAAAATCCTGGGGCAGTCAGACTCAAACAGACCCGCCCAAACCCCATGCAAAAAAAAAAAGAGCATGGATGAATTTTACCCACACCAATTTATTTAAAATAGCCATGCAGTAATTACGTGAATGACAACAGACAGTATAGCAAAAACTAGTGTGGTTGTCTATTTATAAAACAGGAATAGAGGTCTGCCCACATATCATTTAAGAACAAACAAACCTGGAAACTATTTGCACCAATAGAGATAAGCACCCGCACCAAAAACAACAGTCAAAACCATATAACAACAGGCTTGTTTGAAGGACATCCTTCTCTGGACTAAACTCGTGGCACATCTCTCTTCCTGTAAACCACCACACAGTATGTTTCTAAAAGCATCTTAGCTTCCACTTCTCCATAAATTACACTTTTATTTCCTGTCTCTTCTCTATTCCCAACAAGGTCAATCTCAGTGTGATAGGTATGGCTTAAGAGTTACAGTCAGTGGGTCACCACTATCTGCCAGATATTTTAGTTAAACCACTGGGTCAAGAGCTTCAGGAAGATCACTCTTCTGTACTTGAGTCTGCTGAAGGGGGAAAATGTGAGGGGGGATATCTTGGACAACAGAGGCCATGTAGGGTCAGGCAGCTAGAGCAATGCTCTTGAAAAGTAAAGAACACATCCAAATCCATACAACTTTCATAACCTGCTTTTTATTTCTCTGGGACTCCACCCCGGGCTCTACAAATTGCTTGGTCCACAAAAGATTAATGTGTTGCTGAATGACTATGGTGATTTGTCTGGCTGATTTGGGGGGCTCTGAGCAACCAACTTTCGTACAGATCAGGCTCCTGCTCCGCTTCCATCAATTGACAGGGTCCCGGAAGCAGAAAAAAAATATTGAAAAATCTCCTGACATTTTGAGAATGAGTCTTTTGAGTTACCGTGAGTTCAGAGTGGAAGTAATTCTTTAGTTAATAATGTTACTGAATGGCACTCGAGTGCTTACTGTATGCGGAGCACTGAACCAAACACAATACAACAGAGTTAGTAGGTTCATTCCCTATCCACTAGAAATTTAAAATCTAGAGGGGGAGATGGACATTAAACCAGTGCTCCTGCAGCTATAAGTGAAGTGTGTTCTAGCACTTTACTAGAACAAGTGTTTTCTTGTGGTTAATTTTAAAGTCACAAAACGTCCAAAATAATTAGTCCATACCTTCCACAATCCAGGTGTTTTTCTCCTACATTAACTTTAAGATATGTTTACGTTTTCACATTCCTAAAATACTAGATGATTTAAACAAAAACATGAAAATGAATAAACTTTAAAGGCAGTATTTAAGTAGTTTTTGAAATTCACAGAAGCCTTCAGTTTCCTTTGAACCTAGAAGCATATTAAATAGATGAGTTTTGGGAAGTGAAATATTTCCAAGCTCATGTTGCAACAACATATGGTTATCCACTCTGCCACTTAATAAAAGAAACATATAGTTAGATTTTTCAAGGGGAACCATCAATGGTTAAGTGGGATTTCTTCCACTTATAAAAAGTATGATTTTGAGCTCTCAAAAGTTATTTCAGTAATTCTCTTATCCCATATTCTGATTACATAATTGTCTCTACCTTCGACTACCCATGAATTCCAAATTTAAAGGTCCTTTGTACCTAGATTCCCTTTAAATTCTTGGTGTGCTTTCTGAAGGAAAAAAAAGACTTTTAAAAAATCAGTTTCTCAAAATCTTCTCTACATACTTTTCAACTGTAAGGCTGCTCTAGTTTTCCAGCATGTAATTGTTTTTCCACTTGGCTTATATTCACCATGGAATCAAATTTGTTGGCATAGCATTCATTTCCTATTCTTTTTAAATTTCTAATTAAAGACCTTCTTTGAAATTTCCTAAGAAACATAAAATTAGTGTTAAGGATCCCATTAATAAAAGAAATATGGAACTTTCAGATTTCATAAACATTAATGACATAACTTCCTATTGACTGTAAAAAATAAGTTTCAGAAGTGAAACAGGAAACTATGCACAACCTAATTAAAAAAAGATCAAAGCAGGTAAGCAAATACAACTGCATATTTTGTTCTAAGGGGATGTAGTGGAGCATAAAGTAGCTGTTCAACTCAACATGAATGTGCAGAAAGTGCACAGGGAATGAGTCAAGAAAGCCCAGTAACAAAGAAACCTATATTAACCTATTTAAAGAATCATAAAATACACAAACCTTGGTCTTTTCTAAAGAACAATATTTTGACCTTAAATTAGGTGTAACCAGTACTGAAAAAAATACAGTTTCTCTCGATTTATTTCTTAATATAAACCTTACAAATAAATGTCCACTTTCAGAAAAAAATATAGCTACATAATTAAATTACCCTAAGGTCACCAATGACCTTCTTATCAAATACAACAGATCCTACTCCATACTAATCCTCCTTGACTCTTCAGGCAAAAGTACTGGAGCCTTTACCATGTTCAGAGCACTGAACTGAGTATATAAATACATAATCCCTGCCCTGAAGGAGTTTACAATCTAGAGGAGGAAACAGACAACAAGATAAATTACAAATAGGCGATGGAACATTGTGTAAGGATATATACATAAGAATTCTGGGAATGGGGCAAAGTATAATCGTGCCTCAAGGTTGATATAGCACTATTCCCTTCTCCTGGAACCACTATAAAACCGCATTTTATTAACATATTCTCTCCTGGTTTTCTTCTTAGCTCTCTGGCAACTCCATTTCATCACTCCTTTATCCTCTAGATTGTAAACTCACTGTGGGCAGGGAACGTGTCTACCAACTCTGTTGAAATGTACTCTCCCAAGCATTTAGTAAAGTTCTCTGCATTCAGTAAGTGCTCAGTAAGTATTTTTGATTGATTCATCTTCCTCCACTTCTCATCCCCACAACTATGGGTGAGATCTGAGGCTCTGTTATGGGTCCCTCATTCTCTTCTCACTTTACACAACTAAGAAAATTTATCAATCAATAAATCACATTTATTGAGTGCTTACTGTGTGCATAGCACTATATTAAGTACATGGGGGAGTTCAATAAAATAAACACGAGCCCTGACTTAAAGAATCATACAATCAGCATTAGAAATACCACGGCCTCGTGGAAAGTGTACAGGACCTGTGTTCTAATCTTGGCTCTGCCATGCCCCTGCTGTGGGATCTTATGCAAGTCACTTAATTTCTCCATGCCTGAGTTTCCTCATCTGTAAAATGGGGATTCAATGCCTGATCTCCCTCCTACTTAGACTCAGATAATCCAACCCAATTATTTTATATCTACCCCAGTGCTTAGTGCATAGTAAATACGTAACAAGTACCGTAATTATTACAGATGGACATCTTATCAAATAATCTTTTTCTATGGCTTTAACTACAACCCCTATGTGTCTACAGACGATTTCCTCCTCCAAACTTTGACATCTCATGTCCACTGCAATCTGGCATTTCCTCTTGCCTCCAGGACACTTCTGCATGGATGTCCTGCTGCTAAATCAAGCTCACTTTGCCTCCAACTGAACTTTTATCATCCATCCAAAACCCCCTGACTTTCCCATTACAAATGACAGCACTGTTATCCCTCCTGACTATGAATTCAGCAACCTAGGCATTATCCCTGATTTCACCCTCTCTTTCAACACCTCTATTCAATCTCTTACTAAATCCTATAGAGTTTTTTCCTTCACAATATTCCCAGAATCTGCCTCTTTGTATTTTTCCAAACGGCCAGTTTAAGTGATTGTCATAGCCCATCTTGCCTTCTGCAGCAGCTTCCCCCCAGGTCTCCCTACCTGGTCTTTCCCCTCTCCAGTCCATACTTCACTCAGCTGCTGGATCAGTTTTCTAAAAATATTGTTCTACACATGTCTTCCCACTCCTCAAAAACAGTCGTGGTCTTCCATACTTCTTCACATTAAGCAGAAACTCATGACCACTGGCTTTAAGGCTTTCCATAAGCTCTTTGCATTGCTCTCCACAGCTCTTTCCACTTCAAATCACATCCCTTCTAGGAAATCTTCCTCAATTAATTTCTCCACTCTCTCACTTTTATCTCCCCACTTACCATACCAGCATTTATAAACTCACAACTATCTGTAGCACTTTGTACATTCTGTATTAAGCACTCACTCACCTACGTATCTTCTTTCCTTCTTTCTCCGATCCCCAAATTATTCATTCAATTATATTTATTGAGTGCTTACTGTGCAAAAAGCACCGTACTAAGCGCTTGGGAGAGGACTATATAACAATAAACAGATACAATATCTGCCATCAATGAGCTTATAGTCTTAGTGTCTGTCTCCTTTGCTAGACTGTAAACTCCTTGAAGGCAGGGATCATGTCTATTCACTCTATTATACTCCTCCAGATGCCCTGCACATAGTGAATGCTCACTAACTGATAGATTGATTGACTGATATCTGTAGAGTACAATGTGGGCAGAAGGTGATGACCATAAGACAGATATGAATTGTTATAGTTTTATGCTACAGGATACTTCAAGCAGATCCAGGATTATGTGGCAATACTGTTCCATTAGCAATGCTAATAGTAACCAACTACTCATTGTTTACCAGAAACTATTTTCAAGTCATGCAAATTAATGCTGCCAATGCCAGGCGTATATGAGAAAAATATCAGACACACAAGTGATAAAGTTCACTTCAAGTTTTAGCCTTGTAAACAAGCATTATAAGATTGCTTATTTTCCAAAAACTTCATTCATTCATTCAATCGTATTTATTGAGCACTTACCAAGTGTGAGGGTATTCATAATAATAATAATATTTAAGTATTTACTATGTGCCAAACACTATTCTAAAGGCTGGGGCAGATACAAAATAATCTGGTCACACGCAACTGAGAAGCAGTATGGCCCAGTGGAAAGAGCATGGGCCTGGGAGTCAAATAATCTGGGTTCTAATCCTGGTTCTGCCAGTTGCCTTCTGTGTGGTGTTGGTCAAATCCTTAATTTCTCTGGGCCTCAATTACCTCATCTGTTACATAGGGATGAATATCTGTTCTCTCTCCTCATGAAACTACATGCCTCAGATGGAACTGGGATTGTGTCCCACCTGATTGACTTCGATCTACCCCAGTGCTTAGAACAGTGCTTCACTTATAATAAACAATTAGATGCCCTTTTTTTTTAAAAAAAAAGTCCCTGTTCTACATGGGGTTCACATTCTAAATAAGAGTAAATTTGTTTCACTCTTTCCCCTAACCTCTTATTTACCTCTGAAACAATGGATGAGAGCAATAATTTTTTTTTATAAATCTGGAGTTTGCAGGCTAGCAACTCCCATGGGATAGGAAGAATGCCTGTATGACTGTGATGTGGCTATAAAGATTGAATGTTAATGTTAATACCTTATGTGCATGTTAATACCTTATGTCAAGACATTGTACATGGATTTACATTCTGTATCAATTCGCTGCATGGTGTTCAAGAGATTATAGATCTGTGATTAAATTTCATGTAGTCGATCTATTACACTATTTTTCTTATTCTGCTATCTGATAAGAAACTATATACTATTTTGTATCCATTTGCAATTTGCCGTTTAGCATACCAACCACATGTTTCTTCCTTCCTTATTTATATGAACTGATTAGGAGACCAGGGACTTGTCATGTACTGTGCATCAGTTTTGTTGCATGCTATAGTTATAAAAGATTATATAGTTTTCCTGTTATATTGGTCTGTTTAGATCAGCGAGGAATAAAATTTCTTACTGGCTTCCCAGGGGCCCCCTTGCATTCCAATCTGATAAGGCCATATGGACAGGATGATTAGCGGGTGCATTAAAGACTGTAAAATAGATATAAAAGTACCAATTCTAACATTCGAGGTCATCAAGCACAGCCAGGATGCTCCCAGTAAACTATCTGCCTGTGAAGTTCATATAGTCTAGACCTTGTATTTTGTCTCCTGCATTGTCCCCAATTTGATTAGAACCACCTGGTGTGATGAAGTGGTTAGCCTGGGTGATCCAATCATTTAATCAGCCAGTGTTATTTATTGAGTGCTTACTTTGTGCAGAACACTGTACTAAGAGCCTGGGAAAATACAGAAGAGTTGGTAGACAAGTTTCCTACCTATGAGAAACCTATGGTCTAAAGGAGGGAAATAGACTTAGTGATGTAATAGTAATAGCTTTCATTGTGCGGTGCACTGCATTTCACACTTGGATTTTCCCTAATGAGACAATCTGACACAGTACTTACCACACAGGGTTTAGCAAAGGGAGGAGAAAGGGAAGGCAGAGGAAGGAGGAGGAAGACCCTATCAGGTCTTTCACGTCTGGCCAGAATGCAGTATGGAACATTCCTGTCACCCCAGTTCAACCCCAATCTCCCAGGGTACTATAGCCACCAATGAAAATGAAGGACAAATGATATAAATACACTCATGAAGCAATGCCCTAATACAGCACTCTTCTTACAGTGCTTGTCTACGACCATGCAATTGAATTTTACTGAGAGCATTACTTAGAGTGGTCTCACCTTTTTTTGCCTAGGCATTTTAATAATAATAATGCTAGTACTGGTTAAGCACTTACTATGTGCCAAGCACTGTTCTAAGCACTGGGGTAGATACAAGATCATTGGGTTGGACACAGTCTGGGTCCCACAAGGGGCTCACACTGGTAATCCCCATTTTACAGATGAAGTAACTGAGGCCGAGAGAAGTTAAAGTGACTTGCCTAAGATCACATAGCAGACAAGTGGCAGAGCTCCGATTAGAACCCAGGTCTTTCTGACTCCCAGGCCTGTGGTCTATCTACTAAGCCTCTGTGTTTAGGGCATAAATGTGCCTTCTGTATAGCCACCATGCACTAAAACCTACAGCTGCTGTGTTTTGCAATGCAAAATTCTAGGTTCCCAGACTCCTAAAAAACGAACAGACTCATTGACCATTCATTCATTCAATAGTATTTACTGAGTGCTTACTATGTGCAGAGCACTGTACTAAGCCCTTGGAATGTACAAATCGGCAACAGATAGAGACAGTCCCTGCCCTTTGACGGGCTTACACTCTAATCGGGGGAGACAGGCAGACAAGAACACTGGCAATAAATAGAGCCAAGGGGAAGAACATCTCACTAAAACAATGGCAAATAAATAGAATCAGGGTGATGTACATCTCATTAAACAAAATAAATAGGGTGATGAAGATGTATATAGTTGAGCGGATGAGTACAGTGCTGAGGGGGTGGGACGGGAGAGGGAGAGGAGGAGAGGGAAAGAGGGGAGAAGAGGGTTTAGCTGCAGTGCAGAAAGAATTTAACACTGAGAGAATGGTCAAATTGCAAACCCTTCCTGACTTTGATACATAATAAAGAGAGTTGAGAAATTATCTTGTGCAAGTCTTTAAAATGCTAGGTAGAAATGCTGACTGATACTGCCGTTGTCAATACTGACACAGAGCTCGACTCCTGCACCACATTACGCACAAGGACGTAAGCCGCAGCGGAGAACTTTATTTTGCTAACCACAGTTGCCCTTCTTCAAATGTTCTCTCAATTCAGATTTGAGTCTCTTTAGTTTAACACATGCAAAAAGGAAAGATACCGTTCTTTGTTAAAGGAATCTAGTGGATGACCAAGTCTTTCTAACCTTAGGCATTTAGGATTTGCTTTCAGAATCCCCTTTTCACCAGATTTTTTGCAGTGTGGTTCAAAAAAGTTTATGTAATCATTTTATGGTATTGGTTAAGCACTACCTATGGGCCAGGCACTCTACTAAGTGCTGGGATAGATGCATGGTTGGACACAGTCCACTTCCCACATGGGGTTCACAGTCTTAATCCCCATTTTGCGGATGAGGAACTGAGGCAAAGAGAAGTGCTAGTATTATACTGGTCAAGCACTGACTGTGTGCCAAGCACTGTTCTAAGCACTGGGGTAGATACAAGATCATTGGTTTGGACACAGTCCCGATCCCACAAGGGGCTCACACTCAATCCTCATTTTACAGATGAGGTAACTGAGGCCAAGAGAAGTTAAGTGACTGCTTAAGATCACATAGCAAACAAGTGGCAGAGCTCCAGTTAGAACCCAGGTCCTTCTGACTCGCAGGCCCATGCTCTACCTATTAAGTCTCTGTGTTTGGGGCATAAATGTGCCTTCTGTATAGCCACCATGCACTAAAACCTACAGCTGCTGTGTTTTGCAATGCAAAATTCTAGGTTCCCAGACTCCTAAAAAAAAGAACAGACTCACTGACCAGTGTGTGCAGTGAAGAAAGCATATAACACCGAGAGAATGGTCAAATTGCAAAGCTTTCCTGACTTTGATACATAAAAAAGAGAGTTGAGGTAAAATATCTTGTGCAAGTCTTTAAAATGCTAGGTAGAAATGCTGACTGATACTGCCGTTGTCGATACTGACACAGACCTCGGCTCCTGCACCACATTACGCACAAGGACGTAAGCCGCAGCGGAGAACTTCATTTTGCTAACCACAGTTGCCCTTCTTCAAATGTTCTCTCCTTAATTCAGATTTGAATTTCATTAGTTTAACACATGCAAAAAGGAAAGACACATTTCTTTCTTAAACAAAGGAATCTACTGGATGACCAAGTCTTTCTAACCCTAGGCATTTAGGATTTGCTTTTAGAAACCCCTTTTCACCAGATTTTCTGCAGTGTGATTCAAAAAAGGTTATGTAATCTTTTTATGGTATTGCTTAAGCACTTCCTATTGACCAGACACTACTAAGTGCTGGGATAGATGCATGGTTGGACACAGTCCACTTTCCACGTGAAGCTCACAGTCTTAATCCCCATTTTGCAGATGGGGAACTGAGGCACAGAGAAGTGAAGTGACTTGCCCACAGTCACATAGCAGACAATAAGAGACATACATACCCCAAAATACTAATTAAGAAATAGTAAATAAGCTTGAATTTGGAAGTTCCTTTAATTCTAAAATGCAGGTGACGAGGAGCTTGCAGCAAAATATCATTATCTGCAGCACATTCATGGATTTACCCCATCGATTTCTTACCAGCCTATTCATGGTACACAGAAAAACAGCTTTCTGACCCCAGTTCCCATACTACTCGACACTGACTTTTAACCGGTAAAGACATGAAACCACATCCTTCACTGCTAAAAAAAGAATAGTAAGAAGAGGTTTCATTTCCCTTTCAAATGTTGCCTTCCAACTGGGCTTTTATTTTTTTATATATATAAAAGTTTCCAGAAATGTCTTCTGCTGAATCCAAACCTGTCTGTCAATGGGGTGGAGGTGGAGAGGTAATGATTCTTTAATAAACTTGGTTCTGGAGGTTGGGAACTTTGGACATCTGTATATAAATGGATGGGGCAGGCCAACTCTTTAAAACAAACCAACAAAAAACCCCTTTTCTCCTCCACTGAGCTTTCCTTAGCTAAGATGTATGCGGTCTTTTTCTGGTTGTTGGACTGTACTGTGCACTGACCAAATGCTTAAACCTCCCCATGAGAGACCTAGAGCTTGGAGAGGGAAAAAAAAACCCTGGGCATCAGAATTTATTAGACACCCTTAGGCTGTTTAACACTATACTAGGAACTCGTAATACAAGTTCAGTAGAGTCTTTCTCCGTAGAATAGAAAGGAACCTCAACTTGTTGTGAGCAGGGAACATGTCTACCAACTCTGTTATACTGTACTCTCCTGAATGTTTCGTACAGTGCTCTGCACACAGAAAATGCTCAGTAAATATGATTGACTGATTCATCCTTAGATCATGAAACTATTAAATTGCCTTTAGTGTTCTTTTCATTATAACAATCTCAAGCCCTTGAAGCTTTTCTCAGAGAAACCATTTCACCTCATTTTAGTCATTTTTAATGCTCTTTGTTGACCTCTGTCCAATTTCTTTGCTTCCGTCTTAGCTTGGCCCCACCCCCAGTTGTCTCTGCCCACCTGCACCTCACTCCCAACCCAAAAAATGTTGCTCTCCTTCACTGATCTCTTGGAAATACCTGTTCTCCCTTCTGGTTAAAGGAATACAATTTCATGTGTGACTCTCCACCATATTATGCTTTTGGCTCTTCACTTCATCAATCTTGTCCACTCATGGTGAGGAAAGTCACACTAGAGTTTCAAGACAAAGTAATGGGAAAACTGGGGACGAAGTGGTGGAGGGGGAGCGGGGAAAGGATCAGTAACCCAAAACTCACAGGGATCAACAGGGAACTAAGCAGATCAACACTTCTGGTAATGAAATTAATATGAGAGAATAGCCCATTATTTTTCCATATATTCCAAGGGGACTGTTAAAACAATTTGCCTTTGCCAGTGAGTGGTAAAGCTGTAGTTACTTTAGTTCTAAACCAAATTAACAAAACTGTAAAATATTTCTGCTGAATGGAGCCTACACATACACATACATTAATGACCACACTTCATTTTAACTAAACTACAATGAATTGGCAGGATGAATGAGTCAATATTACTGCATCAACATTTGTTAAACCGGAAGTGATTATGTAAATCAGCCAGCAGCAAAATTTCCCAGCACTGTTAGAACAACTGAGAATCTTAGCAAAGGTTGAATATTCTGGAGGCAAAATCAGGGGAACCCAGAAGAAAAGCAGCTGCGCTAAAGCAACCACAGGCAAATGCCTCCAAAGAATTGTCTCTGGACATACAGATGATACATTAGCTACCATGACAGCATGGCTTAGTGGAAAGAGCCCGGGCTTTGGAGTCAGAGGTCATGGGTTCGAATCCCAGCTTTGCCACGTGTCAGCTGTGTGACTGGGGGCAAGTCACTTAACTTCTCGGTGCCTCAGTTACCTCATCTGTAAAATGGGGATTAACTGTGAGCCTCATGTGGGACAACCTGATTACCCTGTATCTACTCCAGTGCTTAGAACAGTGCTCTGCACATAGTAAGCGCTTAACAAATACCAACATTATTATGAACATATCTGCTTATGTTTGATAGGGTGAACCTGTTCCAAAATAAAGCAGTTACAGGTCTGTACCTAACAACCTCCACCACTATCAATCAATAGCGTTTACTGTAAGCTTGGCATGGGCAGGGAACATGCCTGATAATTCTGCTGTAGTGTACTCTCCCAAACACTTAGTATCTTCTGTACATAGTAAGCGTTCAATAGATGCCATGATTGATTGCTTACTGTGTGCACAGCACTGTACTACTAAAGAAGGTGCATGCAGGAAGACACTGGTTCCTTTTTTATTTTTTTTTACCTGAACCACTGCTCCCGAATCCTAACTGTTGAAGCTTAAGCAGTATTAAATTTAGAGAATAGCCTCAATTTCTATGGGTTCGAATCCCTGCTCTGCCACTTGTCAGCTATGTGATTGTGGGCAAGTCACTTAACTTCTCTGTGCCTCAGTTACCTCATCTGTCAAATGGGGATTAAAACTGTGAGCCTCACGTGGGACAACCTGATTATCCTATATCTACCCCAGCGCTTAGAACAGTGCTCTGCACATAGTGAGCGCTTAACAAATACCAACATTATACACTGAGCATTGTTCCATGCCCAGAAATGTTAAACAAAACCTCATTAAAAAAAAACTCCACTTCTCCTGAAAATCATCTCATCTTTTCTCCCTAACCATTTGGTCAAAATCAGGATATCCTAGATAGTATTCCCAAATAGGATTCAATCCCACCAACCTAAAAATCCAGGAAGCTCAATAGTGCCCTCTAATGGCTGCCCCTCCCTCACCAAAAACTCATTTTCTTTGAGTCATACATTTGTTTTTATTTCAACCAGAAGTTGCTGAAGGCTGTACTTGAATCCCATATCAACAAATGAAGATCACTGCTAGGTCCTTCAACTAGGAGACGATAGCCTGAGTCACCATTTTCAGAAAGTCCATTTGTCTTCGTGGAGTTTTAAGTCAGACAGATCCTTAAAGGGCAACTATGAGCTGGCTCCTTACGAAGGGTGACTAGTGAGAACAGGAAACAGACTAAAATAAAAGTTAGATAAGACCAGCATTCTCTGACATCCAATCTTTCAAGAGTCCTAGAAGGCACTTCAGGAGCTGGAAAAGAACAAGGCACAGCACGACAGCAGCCCCTAAATTTACCCTATCAGCAACAGGAAGCAAGAGGAGGGTCTGGAAAGTGACTGGGAACCACCAGAGAAGTGCCATTTTAAGCATCTGGTCTCTGTGCCACAATTTACAGTGAATATATAAGGTCAGAACTGGGTAAGGCTAGGATGGCAGGAATACTGGAATGAGTTATTTTGGTCACTGAACATCTGTTTTCAAAAGCAAAAATAGCAGACAATGTAGATTGCTTGCTACAAAAAGGGTTCTGGACCACAGCACACAATAATATTACCGGACTGGTCCACCATCAAAGGGTCATAGCACCAGTTACACACTTTAAGGGCAAACTTGCAATAGTTCTGATTGCCCTGCGTAACTATTCACGTCTGGAAGTAGATCATCGTTTTCCTTGCCCTTTTTCTTAGAGAGTAGAGGTTTTCATGGCTCTGTACCAGGGAAAGTGTTATATGAATCTTGCCAATGGCCTCCAGCTAGTCTCCTCGCCACTTATCAAATATTTCCATTGCTTAGTGGGAAAAACCAAAAAAAAAGAAAAAGGCCTATGACATCACCAAATCTTTGGCATCTTAACAAAACCTTGACCACAAGAGGACTTTGTGTTCCTACCACACCAGCAGAACATGTTTTATTTAAAATGGATGTGTATTTATTCTTGCCCACCAAATATCCCCATTTACCTTACACTCCCAGACAGGACTCATTTGCCTCTCACCTTTACAGGTGGAATGGAGCAGGTAGTTAGTGACATTAAGGGCTGCTTTTTGCAGAAAATGAAGAGCCACCTCTGCAGTGGAAATTAAAGCTGTTTAATGGAATGACTCCAGGAAGAATTTGTCCAAGACTTGTGGTGTACAGAATTCCCCTTGTTCCTGTGTTTCAGTGGGGTTTTAGGGTGGAAATTCCTGGGCTGTTCCCTAGTTCTCTCTTCACCATTCCTGGCACCTTTCTTGATTTCCTGAAATGCCACACCCAGGTCTGTCATGCCAAGACAGGTTTGAGTCCCACCCTGACAAAAACTGCCCTGGGGCTTTTAGTGATTTAAACTACATGGATTATGTACTTCTACATATTAAGATTTAAGGAATACAACAGTGGAATTTCTACAGCAACACCTGTGATCCTCTCATCCTATCAAGCCATGGTCAAGTGACTGGTCAGAGCCATCTTTATGGGGGGCAGGGCATTTTCACAAATCAGTTCTGCTGGCAGGAGGATCATGTGATCCCTGGGGCCATCAATCACACCAATTCCCCCTCAGAAACAGCCTTGCCTTTTACAAACCTTTCTACATTTCTTTTCATTCCATGGTATTTATTGAGCGCTTACTATGTGCAGAACACTGTACTAAGCCCTTGGGAGAGTACAGTATAACAACAGACAAATTCCTGCCCACAATGAGCTTACGGTCTAGAGGGGGAGAGATTCTTCAGATTACATGTATGAGAGAAGGTATTAATAGACAAATAGCAAACAGGTCCTCAAACCTCCAAAGTATTTAAATAAAGCTCTTTATTATTTTAGAAACATTCCCAGAAACTTATCAGCCAAACAGAAAAACCCTGACATTTTCATACTACTGCCTGTTTTAACCTTGTTCTTCCTCCTGCTTCCTTTATTTGTAAATATTTATCTGCCTGGCGGCAACCCCCCTTAGATTATAAACTATTTGTGTCTTGCTTTCGTTGCATTTTTTCAATTGCTTAGTACGGTGATTTACATACAGCAGGCGTTTAATAAATACTATTAATTGACAAAGGGCATAAATGAATGAACTATAAATTTTCAGTTTACTTCCTTTCCCTCCATATTTTGGTAAAAAAGCACAAAAAATAATGATATACTTTTTAGGAATATTGGTGTAGGAGGGTGTTCAAGACAGTTTAGTAAGGAACAATTCAACCACAGCAGACACTAAAATAGAAGTCTCCATGTCTACTATCAGCTGAGAAAATTTATGCAACCATATCATCATTAATGGCTTTTATTGAGCACTATGTGCGAAGCACTGTACTAAGCACTTGGGAGAGTAGTAAAGTGCCTGGCACATAGTAAGCACTTAACAAATACCATAATTATTATTAGTACAATACAACAAAGTTGGTAGACACATTAGCTGCCTGCAGCGAGTTTACAATCTAGAGAGGAGACGGTCATTAACTTATAATATATAATTTATATACAATATATAGCTACCTGTGTATCCAAAGATAGCCCTATTCTACTAATCCCTACCCATGATTATCTTATACAAGACACAATCTATTACTATTATCTCCAAATAATCCACTGCAATATAGCATCACTCGATTTAGTGTTTCTTTGATCTTAAAGTACCTGCTCTGTCCAGCACATTTCAGATGACAACCATTCCCTCTTGACCGTAAGCTTATTGAGTGAAGGAAATGTGTCTGCCAACTCTGTGGTAATGTATTCTCCCAAGTGCTTAGTATAGTGCTCTGCACATAGTAATAATAATAATAACGGCATTTGTTAAGCACTATGTGCCAAGCACTGTTCTAAGTACTGGGGTAGATACAAGGTAATCAGGTTGTCCCATGTGGGGCTCACACTTTTAATCCCCATTTTACAGATGAGGTAACTGAGGCACAGACAAGTTAAGTGACTGTCTCAAAGTCATATAATAGACAAGTGGCAGAGTTGGGATTAGAACCCTTGTCCTCTGACTCCCAAGCCCGTGCTCTTTCCACTAAGCACGCTGCTTCCCCATTGATGATGATCAGTGATTCTTCTCATGCCTTGCCACACAAAATTTTGTTGTATTGAGCATTGACTTGACATTGGTTAATGAAGGTTTCATGATGTCATTGTGGTTAATCCTGCTGTGTCATTTGATAGTTCACAGGTGATTCTGCTGAAGCTGTTAAACTCCTAGATGTCATACTTAGAAGGTGCAAGTGTTACAGTTCTAGAGGTTACCACTCCTGCACACAACTTCAGTTAGATATAAGTAACTTGTCAGTTTCCAAAAGGTGGTTTTGGCCTTCTTGATTTAGTTTTGAAGGAGAATTGTAGAACAGTCAATTAGTTAATGCTATTTATTGAGTGCTTATTATGTGTAGAGCACTGTACTAAGTGCAAATTTCAAGAAATTAGAAATTCGCTTTGTGCCTTGCAACACGTTTCAGAGTTTGGTTCGAACAGTGCTTGGCACATAGTAAGCGCTTTACAAATGCCATCATCATTATAATTATTATAAACTTCAATCTAACTGCTCTATTCAAATCACAAGAAATGCAGCCAACTCTTGATTCACTCATGAAAGTCAGGGAAAGCTTTTCACAAACTGCATAGAAAAAAACCAGACAGTGTATAAATTAGAAACTATTCCTTGTAGCACATACTAATATTTTCATTTAAATTGCTGGTTAAGGACTCATCGAAACAATAGGCAGCAATTCCTACCCATTATTAATTTGGTGACTGAAGATGCTCTTATTGCTCAACAAACAATTTATCAGGGAGGGAGCTGATATGATTGGTAAAGAATCCCTAAAATTGATTATTTTGAGTTCAATTTCTAGTGGAGCAGGAAAAATGAAATGTCCAAAATATATGACCAAAAGAAAAGCAACAAAAAGGCCGGATTATCCCACCATTGGATCATTGATCATCAAAATAAACAAACTGACCCAGTTATATTTATCCATATGATGATAATGAAGGCTGCCACACTGAAGAGACAATAACCACTGGGTAAGTCCAAAATCTATTCGTATCAAAACTGCATGAAGGCCCGGCCTACAACCTGGTACCGTTTGTAATATTTTTACAAAACCCAACCATAAAATACAGTTGCATTCATTTACGCTCCTTGATTTACAAGGTGTCTTAAAACCTCAACATTATAGTTATTTCTCAGGTTGTGATGTACGATTTGAAAAGACAAACCCCATCACTTTGCATCTTATTAAAACACTTTTCACCTCCTTTATTTCCTCCCTGACCATCATCCCCAATGGATCACTCTCCAGTGGTTCCTTCCCACAGGTTTCAAACATATCTGTGCATTTCCTATCCTAAGAAAAAACAAACAACAACCCAGAAAAACCCTCCCTTGACCCCTTGACCAAACACCTCAACTATCAACTAACAGTCCATCTCCCTCCTACGATTCCTCTCCAAACTCCTTAGCAAATTGTCTACTGACTCCACTTTCCCTTCTCCAGTTCTCCAATCTAGCTTCCGCCCCTTTACTCCACTGAAACTGCCCTCTCAAAGGTCACCAATGATCATCTTCTTGCTTAATCCCCCTCGACCTCTTGGATGCCTTTGACGTTGTGGACCACCCCCTTCTCCTTGAAACATTACCTAACCTTGGCTTCACTGACGCTGTCCTGGTTCTCCACCTATCTGGCCACTCCAAGTCTCATTTTGCAGGCACCTCCTCTGTCTCCCACCCTCCAACTGAGACTTGAGGGACTCCCACTACATTACACTCACTCTCTTGGAGAACTAATTCAGTCCCATGGCTTCAACTACCATCTCTATGTGGAAGATTCCCAAATTTAACTCTCTAGTCCCAACACCACTTTTCTGTTCTCTCACATTTCCTCCTGCCTTCAGGACATCTCTACTTGGATATCCCACCGATACCTCAAATTTAACAGGTACTAAACAGAACTGCTCATCTTCTCACCCAAACCCTGTCCTCCTCATGACTTTCCCATCATTGTAGAGAGCACAACCATCCTCTCTTTCTCACAAATCTATAACTTTGGCATTATTCTCTACCTATCTCTTTTATTCAAGCCATATATTCACCCTGTACCAAATCTTAATCTGTGCTATCTATATGTTTAGAATCCACCCTTCCTCTCCATCCAAACTGCTGCCAGGCTGATCCAAGGATTTATATCCCATTGCATCAGCCTCCCCATTGACCTTCCTGCCTCCTGCCTCTCTCCTCTTCAGACCATATTTAAACCTATTGCTTGAATCATTTTTCTAAAAAAAAAGGTCAGTACACCTCTCCTCACTCCTCCAAACCCTCCAGTGGTCAACCATCCATTGCCACAAACAAACTCCTTGCCACTGGCTTTAAGGCACTAAATCAACTCTTCCTTACATGGCTACAATCCAACCCACACACTTGACTCCTGTAACACCAGCCTCCTCACTGTACCTCAATCACATCTGCCTTGTCAAAGACCCCTTGTCCACATTCTCTCTCTGGCCTGGAACACGCTCCCCCTTCATGTCTGTCAGGCCACTCTATTAAAGCCCTACTAAAATCATATCTTCTTCAAGAGGCTTCTTCCTAAAGCCTTCTGGAAGTTGGTTTGGCATAATCAACAGCTTGGATTAATTTCAAATCAGAAACTGTAACGAGCATATATTCAGCTTTACCTCTTCACCGTGGTCTTTTAAAAATCCATTTCAGAGGCAACCCAACTAGTCATTAGACTCCATTTGCTTCTTACACAAATGATTCCACCTCATGGAAGACTACGTATTCATGAAACGTAAGAAAAAAAATAGTAAAGGGCCTGCAAATGAGTTCTTTCCACAGCTCTAAGGGATACAAAATTCTGACTATCTTTTGGTAAAAAGGGAAATTCAAATTTCCAGTGTTGGGAGATGAAGGAGTGGAAACACTGAATTCACAGTGTATGTCAATGCAACTCACTGTGGGAGAACTTAGCAAATGGTTATCCTTTATGAGTGTAAGTTATGAACACATATATGAATCAAAAGGAATGTACTTTTTTTAGTGTTACTTTAAGAAAATGGATTCGTCTTCTGTGAATATGAGGAGGCAGAGCCTCTGAATTATTACTGAGCCTTCCAACTCAATGGATTAAAAACCATTCATTTTTCTGTACACTATATAAATCATCACAACCTCCACTACTTCTAGCCACAGCTCCAATCCAGAAAACATGTCTAAATTCATTTTCAAATTATTATTGTGCAGGCAATTTTCAAAAGAACAGATTTGAAACAAAATGGAAAACACACACTCAACACATGGAAAAAATCTAAACACAATTTATGATTAAATAGCAGAATTGTGTTTCTGCTTTCAAGAGGGAGAAAAATTAGTACAATAGGGTTGCCCTTGTGGAAGAAAACATTAATCTTAGAAATATCCTAAAATCTAGAAATACTGAAACACAAAGGGAAAAATGTAATATTTCTGGCTTTCAGCTACCAGATGTGACCTTCTTACATAGTTCATAATCATCTAAATATTTCATTTTTCCTCTTTTTCCTTCTCTCTCTCTCTCTCCCCTCCCTCCACCCCAAGGAACCATCCCACTGTTCCACTTTCATTTGAAAAAATCAGGACAACTTACTGCAAGCAGGACTGGACAAACAAGGTAGGCACTGCACCCAGGTCTATCAATTCATAGCTTTTTTGCCCATTTTTATGTCCAGCAATAGTAAAGATCTATAAATCATCATTTCAAATATATGAATCAGGCCCATCAGCTTGGGTATAAACGCACTCAATTTTGCTATAGTGCATATTTTCCCAACACATGTTGGGCTAGAACACTGTTAAGGAATGTAGACTCGGCACATGCAGTGTTGCCACTCAATTTTGTTCTCCATCGCTTAATTGAAACACAGCTCACTTAGAATGGAATTAAAAGTCATTTTGGTCAAGGACCCAAAGGTTAGACTCCTGCTTCAGGAGATCTAGCTAAACATCAAAACAATCTATAAAAAATATACCTGAATGTCAGAAAATTAGAGGCATTTTAAATTTGACAAATATTCCCATGGGTTTGGTTGGCAAAATTAGCTATTTAAAATTCAAATTTTATTTTTGAAACAATAGAAAACAAGCTCTTGAGTGATTCTGCACAGAGACAAAAACTATTCAATTAGCCAAAGTAAAATAAATAACAACCTTCCTTCCCCGCAAAAAAAAAATGCTTTAAAGGAGGATTGAAATTGTTACCTGTGGATTAATTCAATAACCATAAAAAATGACATTTTTGTAGGAAGTGAGCAGCTAGTCTATTTCTTTTATGTATTTACTTACATTGAAAAGTTTAAAGGAAGGGGTCCCTGAGACAAGGCACTCATTTTCCAGTTTCAAAGTCAGCCTGGAAATCTGAAACTCATGCAGTATTTAAAATAACAATTAGCATATACAATGAGAATGTACCTATTTTTATTGATTGTAATAAATTAATAATCATGGTATCTCTTAAGCACTTACTATATGTAGATACAAAGTTATCAGATCAGACACAGCTCCCATAACACATGAGGCTCACAATCCATCTTATCCTCATTTTACAGATGAGGAAACTGAGATTCAAAGAGGTTAAGTAACTTGACCATGGTCACCTAGTAGGCCAGTGGATGAACTGGGAGTAGAAACTGAGTTTTCTGAATTACAGTCTCATTTTCATTCCACTGGACTACACAATAGTAGTTCTATGAGCACAGGATGGTTGACACTAGCTTTTGCTGTGATGGGAAGAATATATTATAAACCTTTTTCCCCCCTCCGAAAATATCCTTTTAACAACTTAAATTTGCAGTGCCAAATATACCTCAACATTTGCATCAAGACTGCCAGCCAAACAAAAGCTGTGGTTTCAGAACCACATCCTCAGAGCCTGCCCTGGATAATTCTGGTGCTGCCTTAAAGCAGTGGTAGGAAATATGTATGTATGTATATATATATATATATATATATATATATATATATATATATATACACACACTCTAGACCATGAACTCGTTGTGGGCAAGGAATGTCACTGTTTATTGTTGGACTGTACTTTCCCAAGTGCTTAGTACAGAGCTCTGCACAAAGTGCTTAATAAATACAATTGAATGAATGAATATTGCTTAACTGGAGTAACTGGGAGCCTGTTCTAAGCAGAAAACTGATGCACTATGGAAATTGCTAAATGTCAGAAGAACCTGGGTCTTAATCCCGGCTCTGCCGCTTGTCTGCTGTGTGATCTTGAGTGAGTCATGTAACTTCTCTGTGCCTTACCTGTAAAATGGGGATTAAGACTATGAGCCCTATGAGGGACCTGGACTGTGTCCAAAATAATGATCTTGTATGCTTAGTACAGGGCCTGGCACATAGTAAGTCCTTAATAATAATAATAATAATAACAATAGTAATAATGATGGTATTTGTTAGCGCTTACTATGTGCCAAGCACTGTTTTAAGCACTGGAATTAATACAAGGTAATCAGGTTGTCCCACATGGGGCTCACAGTCTTAATCCCTATTTTACAGATGAGGTACCTGAGGCACAGAGAAGTTAAGTGACTTACCAAAAGTCACACAGCTGACAAGTGGTGGAGCTGGGATTAGAACCCATGACTTCTGACTCCCAGGCCCAAGCTCTTTCCACTAAGGCAGGAAAGGCTGAAGACAGGGAGACCAGTTAGGAAGCTGACACTGTAATCTAGCAAAGATACAATGAGCCTCTGGCCCAGTGCCTGACCTGATTGCTATTTGGCTATTAATGCCTTCTTCTCTTGCATATGTAATCTGAAGAATCTCTCCCCCTCTAGACTGTAATTCCACAATTCCTGCTCATTGGGCAGGAATGTGTTTATTGTTATATTGTACTCTCCCAAGTGCTTAATACAGTGCTCTGCACACAGTAAGTGTTCAGTAAATACAACTGAAGGACTGTAAAGTCAGGTGAGGACAGGGTTTGTGTGGGAAGATAATTAGTTCTGTTTTAGACAAATTAAGTCTGAGGTAACAGGAGGACCTGCAAGTAGAGATGTCTTGATGGCAGGGGGAAATGTGAGAATGCAGAGAGGGAGAGAGATCAGGGCTGGAGATATAGATTTGGGTATCATCCACATAGAGGTGGTAGTTGGAGCCCTGGGAGTGAATGAATTCTCCAAGAGAGTGGGTGTACATGGGGAATAGAAAGGGAACCCAGAACTGAACCTCAAAGAACACCCACAATTATGGGGTGGGAGGCAGAGGAGGAGCCCATGAAAGAGACTGAGAATGAGACTGAGGAGAACCAGGAGAGGACAGTGTCATTGTGAAGTTGAGGCTGGGTAATATTCTCAGGGAAGGCGGTGGTTGACAGTGTCAAAGGCATCTGAGAGGTCGAGGAGGATTAGGAAGGAGTAGAAGCTGCTGGATTTGTCAAGAAGGAGATCACTGGTGACCTCTGAGAAGGTGGTTTCTATGGCGTGAAGGGAACAGAAGCCAGATTGGAGGCAGTCAAGATGAGAATTAGAGGAGAGGAAATTGAGACAGCAGATGTAGAAACTCGCTCAAGGAGTTTGGAGTGGAATGGTAGGAGGGAGAGGGCACAAAACTGGAGGGAGCTGTGGGGTCAAGGGAGGGTTTTTTTTAGGAAAGAAGCAGTGCTTAAAAGAAGCAGAAAAAAGATTGTGTCAGACATTTTTTATGATATAAAGGATAATAATGATAATTTGGTAGGGGAAGGTTCATTTCACAGGAAGTCACCAGGGAACTCTCAGAATGAAAACATAGAACCAAAGACAGCAAAGGCCCTTCAAAGAGTGGCAAAAACCGATTGACCGAAGGGGCTGCAACACCTCTTCAATATCGTATGGTTAAAAATCATTGGATTTGGCCCTTGTAGTGATCTGACCATGTACTTTATTGATAAAACTGAAATCAACAGGGGGTGAACTCCCTAAAATGTCTCCTGCTTCTTTCCAGCCCCTCCCTCCTCAAGTCTCCCATCTTTCCCAGAAGTTCTAGGAAAGAGATCCCCTGCCTTTTCACAAATTCTACCTCCTCCAAATGAACCTCCGACCCCATTCTTCTGTACCATATCAAATAACTGCCCTCTTCCTCTTCCCTCCCTGCCATCTTCAAACATTCAGTTTCCAGGGGCTTCTTCCCTACTGCTTTCAAACATGTCCATGTATCACCATCTTAAAAAAAAGCCCTCCCTTGACACTTCCCTCCAGTTATTGCCCCATCTCCCTCTTACCATTCTTCTCCAAACTCCTCACACTGTCTACACCCACTGCCTCTACTTCCTTTACTTCTTCTCCTGGTTATCCTATCTTTAGAGACTCCACTCTCTAAATATGGGAGTCCCTCTAGGCTCAGTTCTGGCTTCCCTCCTATTCTCAGTCAGTCAATTTATTGAGCATTTACTGTGTGTAGAACATTGTACTGTTTGGGAAAGTATAACACATAGAACTCTTCTCTGTGCCTCAGTTACCTCATCTGTAAAATGGGGATTAAGACTGTGAGCCTCATGTGGGACAACCTGATTACCCTGTATCTACCCCAGTGCTTAGAACAGTGCTCTGCGCATAGTAAGTGCTTAACAAATACCAACATTATTATTATTATAAACTCACTCAATCCTGGTCTATCAATGGTACTGAGTGCTTACCATGTGTAGAGGACTGTACTAAACACTTGGGAGAGTATAGTACAATAGAGTTGATAGATGAGTCAAGGATAATGCCTAGGTTACAGGCTTGTGAGACGGACGATCTGTACCCTTTAAGCACTTGATTTTTTTAATGGTATTTATTAAGCATTTACTATGTGCCAGACACTCCACCTTCAGCCCTACAGCATTTATATACCTACCTGTAATTTATTTTTAAGTCTGTCTCCCCTCTGGACTGTAAGCTTCTTGTGGGCAGGGAACTTATCTACCTACTCAGTTATACTGCACTCTCCCAAGTGGGTACAGTACTCTGCACACAGTAAGTGCTCAGTAATTACCACTGATTGATTATCTAAATGGTGCTCTGAATAGTACCATAAACAAAGCCTAACCTGATGTATTTTTAAATTTATTAAATGCTAGCTGGCTTTTTTTTTTTCCATCTACTCTGCTCATGCATAACGTAACCTAACGAACAGGATAAAGAATTTGCAAACATCAGCTCAGCCTTGCAGATCAGTTCTAATCACAGATTAGTTTTCATCAGTCTGTTCCTTTTCCTAGTCATAGCATTGCCTTTGTACTGGGTTATCTCTTTTCTGCAGCAAAAATCAGAATCAGCCTATTTACAATCAAACTTCCAAGGCCCTTGCATTTCAAAACAATGGAAAGATAATGCTATTTATTAGAAAGTCAATAATAACTCAGTGAAACCAAGGCTGACAAAATGAAACAACACAGAAAATGGAGAGACCAAGCAGAAGGATGAGCAAACAGGTAAGCAGGTGATTTTAATGATTCTTTAATTTTGACTGCAGGAAACCTTGATAAAGAAACATATGCTCTTGGAGAAAGACATACTAAGAAAACATTCAAAAGCAACCAAGTATTCAGATTAGGTTGCCAGAAATAATACAGAGAAACCCACCCAGATTATCTGGCAAGACTGCCCATTCTGCCGTAACATAAAATATATGGAAAAAGACAGCAAGTCCAACAGTCAGATGTTTTTAGCCAACACAGGGTCTCTTGCCAAGCCAGGGACCTCCTAACAACATACCTAAACATACACCGTATACTTTTACGCTCTGGTCAGAAACAGAATGCTATTCTCCAAACTAGATGTAATGTTTCAAGATGTATTTATTCTTGAAACTGCATGACTGTATGTCCCATCAGCAGAGGAACAAGTAAACAAAAGAATGTCTGCATCAAATGACCTAAACATGTCCAAGATTGGATGAATCTACAAAATAGATGAATTTCAAATAATATCCCTGTGTTAATATACATTGCCCTCGTCCAGCTTGGTAAGAAAAAGTTAAGCTAAACATGTTAGGGTACCAATTTATGGAACTTACAAATATTTCCCCTTTTTCTTTAGTTTCTGAGAAGCTCAGCATGACTAGCAACATAACCACAAATATTTTAGTCTTTTTAGGGCTTGGATCACAGTTCAGCAAGCAAACAAGAAAAGCAAAATTTTGCTTTGAAAAGACATGTGAAAAACAAATGTCTTGATTCCTATGATCCACTAAGGCTAAATAAAAAAACACTTTGCTTTTGGGCCTTTGTGTTCATGTTGTGAATTCTTTCCTTTTTTTCTTAGCTTCACTCTCTTAGCACCCATAATTAGATGACTGAATTACAGAACTGAAGACTACACACAGCAAACATTTTCAGCAGAGACCAATATTAACTTAAACTTAGGCGAAACTGGCACGTAAGTAGGCTATCATGTTGACCACATCCTAATCCCTTTGGATAACCCTACTCTTTGGAGAGGTGTTTTAAAAAGGAACACTTCACTTAACCTGAAGAACAAGTGTAAACCACAGCTTTTCTGCCAACCTGGCAGTTTTAGAGATGTAACAAGAGTGCCTACGGATTCTAGATAAATAACTTTCTTCCTAATTCAGCATCACATTAGCTCCTCAGCAAATCATTCCTTATGCTCTTTAAAAGATGAAATGTGATTTTGCCTACAAAAAATTCTGGCATTTGTATGGCAACTCCAGGTTCTCCTGCCATGTATCTTACCAACACAAATCAAGCTCCCCTATCTAGCAGAATCTTGGGAGTTCCACACAGGAGGAAAGAAATTGAGTTTGAGGTAAAGTTAGAAGGTTAGTTTGGGAAGAGCAGTGAGGGCAGAATACATCAAAAGAAGACAGAAGAAAAGTAAGGAGGCATTTAATGAAGAACCTTGAATGTTAGAGTTTTGTTTTGGGCGGTTAGTTTATGGTACTTGTTAAGCACTTAGTAAGTGCCAGGCACTGTACTAAGCACTGGGGTAGATACAAGCTAATCAGGTTTGACACAGTCCATGTCCCCAGTGGGGCTCACAGTCTTAATCCCCATTTTATAGATGAAGTAACTGAGGCACAGAGAAGTGAAGTGACTTGCCCTAAGTCACAGCAGACACGTATGTGGCTGAGACAGGATTAGAATCTAGGTCCTCTGACTCCCAGGCCAGTGCTTTTTCCACTCAGCCAAACTAATAAGGAGTATTTGGATAGAAATGGATAGATTGAATGTTTTAAGGAAGGGAATAATGATCCAATCAATAAGTGTATGGTAGATTGATGTGGAAAAAGATTGGAGGCAAGGAGACCAGTAAGAAATATTCCAGTTGATAGGTGATGAGAGAACCTGGGTAGGGTGGAGAGCAAAGAGTAGATTAGGAAAATGTTGTACAACGAAAACTAGTAGGATTTAGCAGCAGACTGAATTTGGGAGATAGACAACAGTCAATGATAGCACCAGAGCTCTGAGCTCATGGGACAAGAAAGATGGTGGTGGTATTGACTGTGATGAAATAGTAGAGGAACAGTGTGGCCTAGTGGAAAGACCAAGGGCCTAGGAGACAGAGGACCTAGGCTCTAATCCCAGCTCTGTCTCAGATCTGCTCTGTGATCTTGGGCAAGTTTTTTTTTTTTAATATGGCATTTTCAAAGTGATTATTATGTGTCAAATACTGTTCTAAGCTCTGGGTTAGGTACAAGTTGATCGGGTCAGACACAGACCCTGTCCCAACACATGAGCTCACAGTCTAAGTAGGAGGGAGAATGGGTTCTGAATCCCCATTTTACAGTTGAGAAAACTGAGGCACAGAGAAATGAAGAGACTTGCTCAAACACACAAAACAAGCAAGATTAGAACCCACAGGTCCTCTGACTCCCAGGCCCATACTCTTTCCACTAAGCCATGTCACAACTTCTCTGTGTCTCATTTACTTCAATTGTAAAATGGGAATTCAATGTCTGTCTCCCTGCCCCTACTTAGAATGTGATCCCTGTGTGGGACAGGAAATGATCTGACCTAATAATAGTGATATTTGTCTAGTGCTTACTATGTGCCCAGCAGCATTCTAAGAAATGGAATAGATATAAGATAATCAGGTCCCACACAGGGCTCACAGTATAAGTAGGAGGGAGAATGGATATTGAAATCTTCACTTTGAAGATGAGGGAACTGAGGCACAGAGAAGTGAAGTGACATCTGAGGTCACACAGGAGGCAAGTAGTAGAGTAGGGATTAGAACCCAGGTTCTGACTCCCAGGGCCGTGCTCTTTCCACTAGGTTGTGCTGCTTCCCTATCTTCCCGAGCTGTTAGGACAGTGCTGTTGCACATAAAAGTGCTTAAGAAATACCGCAATTAGTATAATTGTGGGGAGAGATAGTTTTAGGATGGACCTTAAGGAATTCATTTGCCATATTGAGTTTAAGGTGCCAGCTGATCATCCATGTGAAGGTAACGGGTCAGGAAGAAATGTGAGGTTCTAAAACAGGTAAGACTAGTGAGATGAACTGGGGAATCATCTGCATGGAGGCCATGTAATTGGATGAGCCCCACAGGAGAGTAACTCGAGTGAGAAGAGTAGAAGACCCATAACAGAGGTCTGTGGGATATTTTTATGGTATTTATTAAGCATTTACTATGTGCCAGGCACTGTCCTAATCACTGGGGTAGATACAAACTAATCAGTTTGGCCATGTCCCATCTGGGGCTCACAGTCTCAATCTCTATTTTACCTATGAGGGAAATGAGGCACAGAGAACTGAAGTGACTTGCCCAAGGTCACAGAGCAGACAAAAGGTGGAGTTGGGATTAGAATCCAGGTCCTTCTGACTCCCAGGCCTGGGCTTTATCCACTAGAATACACTGCTTCTCAACAAGAGGTGGAAAAGGAGAAAGAAGATCCCACAAAGTAGAGTTCTGAGATATAAAGAAAGCCAGGATAATATGATGTCAGTGACTAAGCAAGGCCTGAGCCTGGGGGAAGAGCAGGGATGCAAGGCCATGGAATTTGGTATTTTCAGGATTATCCTCCAAGGGAGCTCCATACAACTCTCGCCCTTCTACCTTCTCATACCTTCATTTCATCTCTCCCATCAGTGACCCCTTGTCTATGTCCTCTTTCTCCTCTGGAACTCCCTCCCCCTTCACATCTAACAGTTCACTACTCTCCCCACCTTCCAAACCCTTCTAAACATCACATTTCCTACAAGAGTCTTTCCCTAAGATCTCATTTCAAACTTCCTTCTGTGTTACCTATGCACTTAGGTGTTGAACCCTAAGACATTTTGCTCATCTAGACTATAACCTCCTTGTGGGCAGGGAACATGTCTACCAACTCTGGATTGTAAACTCTGGATTCCCTACCAACGGTGGGCAGGGAATGTGTCTGTTTATTGCTGTACTGCATGCTCCCAATTGTTTAGTACAGTGCTCTGCATACGATAAGCCCGATAAATATGATTGAATGAATTGAATGAATGCATGAACTCTTGTTTTATTGTACTCTCCCAAGCACTTAGTACAGTGCTCAATAAATATGGTTGATTGGTCCCAGACCCACAGAACTTGTGTATAGAGCCTTATATAGAGCCTTAGAGAAGCAGCATGGCTCAGTGGAAAGAACACGGGCTTGGGAGTCAGAGGTCATGGGTTTAAATCCCGGCTCCGCCACATCAGCTGTGTGACTTTGCGCAAGTCACTTAACTTCTCTGTGCCTCAGTGACCTCATGTGTAAAATGGGGATGAAGACTGTGAGCCCCACGTGGGACAACCTGATCACCTTTTATCCCCCCAGCACTTAGAACAGTGCTTTGCACAAGGTAAGCACTTAAATATCATTATTATTATTATTATAATACTTAAACTATTTACCTTATCAGTAGTTTAAATGCCTGTCTTCCTCTGTAATAATAATGATGGTATTTGTTAAGCACTTACTATGTGCCAAGCACTGTTCTAAGTGCTGGGGTAAATACAAAATAATCATGTTGTCCCACATAGGGCGTACAGTCTTAATCCCCATTTTACAGATGAGGTAACTGAGGCCCAGAAAAGTTAAGCGACTTGCCCAAGGTCACACAGCAAACTAGTGATGGAGCAGGGATTAGAAACAGGTTCTTTTGACTCCCAGGACTGTGCTCTATCCACTAGAACAAGTTGCTTCTCCACTTGATAAATACCATTCATTGATAAGATAGGCAGAGGTTAGTGTTGTGCCATTCTAATTTCTGGGGCATTCAGTGCTTAGAATATTGATTCTATAAAGAAAAATAGGTATAACTAAACAAGCATAAAATTAAGCTATCAAATATTAATTTTAACAAAAATTAAATCATTTAAAGATGAATGCATTAATGGGATTTTAGTTTCTAGGTATTTCTCATCACACCATATTTAGTATGTCTATATCTCAGCCCAGTTGAACTGCTACAGCAGATTCCTCAGGAAAACAAGACACTTGTTTCTTTCGAGCCACAAAAGTGTTTTTCACTTGTATTATTTCTAGGGAATGAACTGGCAATATTTTAAAATTCATCTGTTATCTGAAAATACTATCCAAAGGAGACAGGAATCAGATGAACATACATGTGTATTAATTTTTTTTCTTAAAAATCACCTTATAATAAGAGAAGTTTTCATTATTGAATCTTAAACGCTGAGTCAAATGTACTTATCATCCAGACTATTTGATGAACTTCCCATAATACACTTCATTTTTTACCCTTGCTGTAGGGTAATGCTGTTTTGTTTGGGTTCCCAACACATAGGTCAAATTTTCAGGTTAAACATGAAAGCTATTTTCATTTTATTATATAAAACAAGTCATTTCTATTCTTATCACATTAGATTACAGATCCCTTCTGAACCTCACATAACTCTTTTGATCAAAATTCTCAGTCAAGCTTGGCACCATGTAAAACAGTATGAGTTGTAAAGAGAATAAGGACTCTTACCTTGAGTTTGGTCAAACTATTTTCCTACTAAAGGTTGGGATCCACAATATTGGAACATTTCATCTCAAATTAGATTATACTTGAAGCTTGAATCATTGCCAATTCAACTTGAAGAGTTGGTTCTAATTTTTTTGATACAACTCAGATTTTTAGTTTCCTAGTATTTAAATCAGATGCAAAAATATTGTCATCCAAGAAGCAGATGTGGTAACTCTCAATTGTAAATAATTTGTATGAAAAGAGATTCCAGAAGCAGTGTGGTCTAATACTAATAGAGAATGCACCTAGGAGTCAGAAGGACCTGGGTTCTAATCTCAGTTCCGCCACCTGCCTGGTATGTGACCTTGAGCAAGTCACTTTACTTCTTTGTGGCTCAGTTACCTGAGCTGTAAAATGGGGATTAAGACTGTGAGCCTCATGTGGGACATGGGCTATTATCTTGTATAATAATAATGGCATTTGTTAAGCACTTACTATGTGCCGAGCACTGTTCTAAGCTCTGGGGAGAACAAGGTAATCAGATTGTCCCAACTGGGGTTCACAATCTTAATCCCCATTTTACAGATGAGGTAACTGAGACACAGAGAAGAAGAAATGACTCACCTGAGGTCACACAGCTGACAAGTGGCAGAGTTGGGATTAGAACCCACAACCTCTGACTCCCAAGCCCATGCTCTTCCCATTAAGCCAAGCTGCTTCTCCAAGTGCTTAACAAATATTCATTCAGTCATTCAATAGTATTTATTGAGTGCTTACTATGTGCAGAGCACTGTACTTAGTGCTTGGAATGTACAAATCGGCAACAGATAGAGACAGTCCCTGCCCACTGATGGGCTTACAGTCTAATCGGGGGAGAAAGACAGACAAAAACAATAGCAATAAATAGAATCAAGGGGATGTACATCTCATTAAAACAATAGCAATAAGTAGAATCAAGGTGATGTACATCTCATTAACAAAATAAATAGGGTGATAAAAATATATACAATTGAGCGGATGAGCACAGTGCTGAGGGGAGGGGAAGGGAGAGGGGGAGGAACAGAGGGAAAGGGGGGGAAAGGGGGGCTTAGCTGGGGGTGGGTTAAGGGGGGATAAAGGGGCAGCAGAGGGAGCAGAGGGAAAGGGGAAGCTCAGTCTGGGAAGGCCTCTTGGAGGAGGTGAGTTATAAGTAGGGCTTTGAAGAGGGGAAGAGAATTAGTTTGGCAGAGGTGAGGAGGGAGGGCATTCCAGGACCGCGGGAGGACGTGGGCCAGGGGTCGACGGCGAGGTAGGCGAGAATGGGGGACGGTGAGGAGGTGGGCGTCAGAGGAGCGGAGCGTTCGGGGTGGGCAGTGGAAAGAGAGAAGGGAGGAGAGGTAGGAGGGGGCAAGGTGATGGAGAACCTTGAAGCCTAGAGTGAGAAGTTTTTGTTTCATGCAGAGGTTGATAGGCAACCACTGGAGGTTTTTAAGAAGGGGAGTGACATGCCCAGAGCATTTCTGCAAGAAGATGAGCCGGGCAGCAGAATGAAGAATAGACTGGAGCGGGGAGAGACAGGAGCAAGGGAGATCAGAGAGAAGGCTGACACAATAATTCAGTCGGGATATTATGAGAGCCTGTACCAGTAAAATAGCTATTTAGGTGGAGAGGAAAGGGCGGATCTTGGAGATATTTGCATTTCACTTCAATAACTCTCCCAAGACTTCCATTTCTATAGCTCAAAAACAATGAGACTTTCAGCTCCGAAACTGGGTCTTAACTATCCTGCTAGTTCTTGGTGGGACTGTCATCCATTACATCCCCTACCCTAGTACTCTCCATGTGACTGCAGAGGAAAGCAGCCGTCCTGGGAGTAAATGTAGAATTTCCTGATTGAGCTACAGTGGGTGAAAGCAGCAACAATGGGCAAAATGTTACAGCAGCAAATGAGCACAGCACCTCCTAGCCCCCAAGAAGCCCCATTAACTCCTCTCCACACACTCCCGCAGCCCTGAAGACGACCATCTTCTGGCCTCTAATCTCCCCAGTCTATATCCCGGCCACCGTCCCTGTAACTGCCACTTCATTACTTTTGCATCTCCACCTAAGCAACCTTCCATAGTTCCTGAGTTACATACTTGACATTCCCTATGACTTAATCACTAATTCCTCTTCATATCCCCTTTCCCTTATTCTGCCTACCTATAAATTATTTTAGTGTTTGTCTCCCCCGCTATATTTCTAGCTCCTTTAGGGCAGGGATTATCTTTTATTTAGTTGTGGTATTTGTTAAGTGCTTACTATGTGCCAGGCACTATACTAAATGCTGGAGGGAAGACGAGCAAATTGGGTTGGACTCAGTCCATGTCCCACATGGAACTCACAGTCTTAATCCCCATTTTACAGATGAGGCACAGGTAAGTTAAGTGACTTGCCTGAAGTCACACAACAGACAAGTAGCACAGCTGGGATTAGAACCCATGTCCTTCTTACTCCTGGGACCATGCTCTATAGAGAAGCAGCATGGCTCAGTGGAAAGAGCACAGGCTTAGGAGTCAGAGGTCATGGGTTCTACTCCTGGCTCTGCCACCTATCACCTTTGTGACTTTGGGCAAGTCTCAACTTCTCGGTGCCTCAGTTACCTCATCTGTAAAATGGGGATAAAGACTGTGAGCCTCACGTGGGACAACCCAATTACCCTGTATCTACCCCAGCGCTTAGAACAGTGCTCAGCACATAGTAAGCACTTAAATACCAATATTATTATTGTTATTCAATAGTATTTATTGAGCGCTTACTATGTGCAGAGCACTGTACTAAGCACTTGGAATGTATAAATCAGTAACAGATAGAGACAGTCCCTGCCCTTTAGATTCAACGTAATTGGCTCCCAGTCAATCTCCATTTTATGGATGAGATAACTGAGTCACAGAGAAGTTAAGGGACTTGCCACACTGCTTAACTCTCCCAGTGTTTAGTATGGTGCTCTGCATACAGCAGGTCTTAATAAATAGTATTGATTTGCACACCAGGCAATCAGTGGTATTCATTAAGCACTTATTGTGTGTAGAACACTGTTCTAAGCACTTGGAAAAGTACAGTTCAACAGGGTGGGTAGATGCAATCCCTGACCACAAGGAACTTAAGGCCTATAGGGGGAAACAGTCATTAAAGTAGATCAGGGATGGGGGAATAGAATATAAGACTACTTACATAAGCACTGTGGGGCTGGGTGAGAATCAAAGAGCTTAAAAGGTGAACAGCCAAGTTCATAGTCAATGTAGAGGGGAGGGAGGGGAGGGGAAATAGAGGGCTTATTCGAGGAAGGCCTCTTTGGAGGACATGTGAATTTGCAATGTGAATTTAAGAGAGTTTAGAAAGTGGGGAGAGAGGTGGACTGTTGGATAAGAAAGTGGGGGGAGTTTCAGGCCCAAAGGAGAATGTGGGCAAGGGGTAGGGGGCAAGATGGGCAGCAGGAAATCCTGAAAATCTGGAGGAGGCAAGGACAGCTGTGCAGAGTGGCAACTATTTGTCTCTTATTTCTGCTCAGCTCTGACCAGACGTGTGTGTGTTTTTAGCTTCTTTCTCCCCGATATAAGTGGGTCTTCCTTGCTTAAGTGTGGCTATTTCCTCTTGCCCATACTTATACCTATTGCTCTGCCTCTTCATTGCTTTTATTCTCCCTTATTTTTACAGACCTCCATTCTTTGGAGGTCTTCCCCATCACTCTTCCTTGAGGTAAGCCCCGGATGCTATTTGGACTTTAGAATATTAGGTTGATTTCATCATAAACCTCATTTTAGAGGAATAGTTTGTAGTCTGTATTGTATAGTCTAGACCGTAAGCTCATCGTAGACAGTAAATGTGCCAACTCTGTTGTATTGTACTCTCCTAAGTGCTTAGTACAGTGCTCTCCACATAGCAGTTCCTTGAACATAGCAGGGAAGCAGGTTGGCAAAGTGGTTAGAGCATAGGCTGGGGGGTCAGAAGGACCTGGGTTCTAATTCCCACTCTGCCATTTGTCTGCCACGTGACCTTGGGCAAATCAGTTAACTTTTCTGTGCTTCATTTACCTCATCTATAAAATTGAGAGTAAGACTGTGAGTCCCCATGAGGGGACACCTCCCACCTCTACATCAAACAGAAACTCATTACCATTGGCTTTAAAGCACAAAATCACCTTGCCCCCGCCTACCTCACTTCACTGCCCTCCTACAGCCCAGGCTGCACACTTCATTCCTCTAATGCTAATCTTCTCACTGTACCTCAGTTTCGTCTATCTCATCGCCGACCTCTCGCCCACGTCCTGCCTCTGGCCTGGAACAACCTCCCCCCTCATAACCAACAGACAATTACTTTCCCCACCTTAAAAGCCTTGTTGAAGACACACCTCCTCCAAGAGGCCTTCTCTGACTAAGCCCTCTTTTCCTATTCTTCAATTCCCTTCCTCATCATCCCAACTTGCTCTTTTTATTCATCCCCGCCTCCCAGCCCAGCCCCACAGCACTTAGGTATATATCAGTCTGTCTCCCCCACTCCGGATAGTAAGCTTGTTGTGGGCAAGGAATGTTTCTATTATATTGTGATATTGTGCTCTCCCAAGTGTCTAGTACAGTGCTCTGCAAACAGTAAGCATTCAATAAATATGACTGACTGACTGACATGGACTGTATCCAACCTAATTAGTTTGTATCTACTCCAGCTCTTAGTACAGTACCTGGCACGTAGTAGCACTCAACAGATAGAATATATATGTAAAAAACACCTCAATAAGTACCACTGATTGATCCATCATCAAACTTTCTAAATTGTCCTAAGTGCACCTATAATGTGAAAGGCTGTATTGAAATATTAAGGTTGATTTCAATGATAATGATTTTATTGTACTTAGTCAATCCTACAAGTCCTGGCTATTCCCTCATGGGGTGCTCTGCATGTAGATAATAATCAGGTCCCTGATCTAATGTTGTTTCATGTAGCACCTGCTCACTGCTAGAACTCATTCAATAATAAGACTGGTGGCATCATGAATAATACCACCAATATTAATAGAAATTTTCTTCCTATTAAAGAGGTGCCAAGAATTATCATCCAGGGAAACTGAGGTACTCTGCCTAATTTACAATTGGGAAAGAATCCGCTCAAAAATTCCAGAACTGGAATAACTATTTGTGAAGTAGGAACATCAGACATTGGAGAGGAAATGAAGCAAGCAGAGCAAAGCACCCAGGCTCCCAGTATATCACTCAATCAACTGTTTTTATTCAGCACTTACTGTGTGTATAGCACTGTACTAAGCACTTGGGTGAGTATGATATAACAATGTAACAGACACATTCTCTGCCCACAACCAACTCACACAAATTACCAAATGAGGATGAGCATGGCGTAGTGGATAGAGCATGGGCCTGGGAGTCAGAAGGTCCTGGGTTCTAATCATGTTCTGCCACTTGTCTGCTGTGTGACCTTGGGCAAGTCACTTCATTTCTTTGTGCCTCAGTTCCTTCATATGAAAAATGGGGACTGAGAATGTGAGTCCCACATGGGACAGATACTGTGCCCATCTCGATTTGCTTATATCCACCCCAGAGCTTAGTACAATGCCCGGCACATAGTAAATGCTTAATACCATCATTATTATTATCACAGAATCCATTTATTTATATTAAAGTCTATCTCCCCCTCTGGACCATAAGCTGGCAGTAGGCAGGGAATGTGTCTGCCAACTCTGTCACATTGCATGCTCCCAAGTGTACAGTGCTCTTAACAAAGGGCTCAATAAATACCATTGATGATGATTCACATCTTATCAGACTCTGTTTTCCTGAAGTAATTTAAAGTAACAATCAGTAGCACTGGATGTGTGCAGAATATTATACTAAGTGCTAGGGAGAGTACATAATTCAAATTATCAACAGATCTGACATCAGGGCTCCAGAGGTCAGTCACGATTGCCTAAGATTTGGAGTTCCTACTCCCCCCAGGACAATAGCCCCTACCACCAGTGCAATAGTTAAAACATTGGGAAGGTTATATTAAGTTAGGTTTTCCTATGGGACGGTTCGTCGAGTTAAGACATTGATACATTTTAGCTGTTATAACTATTCAATTGTTCTAGTCAATCTGTTTCCCCATGTTATGACTCATTTTTAAATTGTTGACTTTTCCTTATATGTGTCTATCCTGGCTCCCCCCCAGTCCAACATTGTCAACCCCTTGTGAGCCAAGGATATGTTTGAATCAATGTCCATACATTCTTCCTAGCACAGGAGTCTGGTCACTACACACACTCAGTAAATGACCGTCACATTTTTACACCCAAACCATTTAAGCAGCAGATGCAACTGCTGGTTAGTCAACTGACCCTGATGTCCACTACATTCTAAATTCTCTTTGCCATTGGATGTTTGTTACCCAGTGGTTTTTAAGGCTTTCACTAGGCAATAGACATGAGGACTACTTTCTTACTTTAAATAAGTTTGCTAAACAGGATCATTTCAAAACATATCAAAGAGAAATACGGTACATATCAACACTATAGACAGTAAACTCCATGGGGGCACAGAATATTTCTACCAGTTCTGCTTCACTATATATTTCCAGTCCTTTGTACACAGTAAATGCTCAATATAAATATCATTGATTGATTATTCTACCTCTTTCAGTAGTCTCCTAATTTTGTCAACTGCTTAAGACAACCAACTTAAGGTCAGTGAAGGCTTTTAAACATTTGCTGAGAATTCATACTAACAGGGCTGGACATTCTACCAGCCACGAAAGGTGACATACCCCACCATACAAAGTCTGTTTTGGAAACCAAGTTGTTAACTGTAAAAAGTATGCATTTAAGTTGGCCCTAGGCTCCTGCAAAACACAAAATGCAATCCTCTCACACTTATTACTTCATTTCAGGATTACAGAACTTCTGGTTACATGGAACCTGGACTTTTCCCCTTCATTTTGGTCCATATTTGGTTCCACAATCAATCAAATCAATCGTATTTAGTGAGCACTTACTGTGTGCAGAGCACTGTACCAAGCAATTGTGAGAGTACAATACAACAGAGGTGGTAGCCATGTTCCCTGCCCACAAGGAGCTTACAAGGGAGACAGACCTTAAAAAAAATTATGGATATGTACAAAAGTACTCTGGAGCTGAGAGTGGGGTGAATAAAGGGTACAAATCCAAGTACAAGGGCGACAGAAAGGAGAGGGAATAGGGGAAATGAGGAGTCAGTTGGGAAGGATTCCTGAAGATGTGATTTTAATAAGGCTTTAAAGGTTGGGGAGAGTGACTGTCGGACATGAAGCAGGAGGGCAGTTCAGGGCCAGAGGGAGGACAAGGGCAAGACTTCAGCAGCGAAATAGAAGCGATTAAGGTGCATATAGTAAGTAGTTTGGTGTGAGAGGAGTGAAGTGAATGTGTTTGTAGTGGAAAAACAGAGAGGTAAAATAGAAGAGGAGAAGGTGATTGAGGGTCGGTCTCAAAGTCAATGGCAGGAGTTTCTGTTAGATGCAGAGGTGGACGGGTAACCACTGGAAGCTCTCGAGGCATGGAGAATCGCTGAAAGAACAGTTTTTTTCAGAAAAATAATCCAGGCAGTAAAGTATGGAGTGGAATGGGGAGAAACAGAAGGCAGGTAGGTCAGCAAGGAGGCTCAAGGTGGGAGAGGATAAGTACTTGGATCAACGTGGTAGTAATTTGGATGAAGGGGATGGCAAATTTTAGGGATGTTGTGAAGGTAGAACCGACAGGATGTGGTAACAGATCAAATATGTGGGTTGAATGAGAGAGAGGTGAGCAGAGGACAATGCCCAGACTAAGGGCTTGCGAGACATGGAGGACGGTGGTGCTGCCAATACTGATGGGAAACTCAAGGGAAGGACAAGATGAATGATGGTTGGATGATAAGGGGAGGACAAAAGGAAAGTTAAGATGAAAAGTTCTTAGTTTAGACATGTTTAGTTTGAGGTATAAGGTGACATATTCAAGTAGAGATGCCTGGAAGGTAGGAGGAAATATGAGACTACAGAGAAGGAGAGAGGTCAGGGCTGGTGTGATGTGCATGTGTGAACCATTTAACTAATAGTCAAGAAATACACTGAAGATTAACATTAGGAAGACTTGCTATGAAGAGCCTGGAAAAAGTCATGAACTGTGCTGATATAACAATTTCCACAAAAATACAAATTGTCAATTCAATGGTGCTTCAGTGACAGTGTATGAATCTGAAAGCTGGATAGTGGAAAAAAAAGGATAGAAAGATCATTTATTCTTCTGAAAAGTGGTATTGGAAAAGGCTTTTGAGAATATCATGGACCGCCCGAAAAACACACAAATGGATTTTGGAGCAAATTGAGCCTAAGTGGTCTTTGGAAGGCCAAATGACGACTTAGATTAGCATATTTTGGACACGTCATCAGGAGGACTAATTCTCTGGAGAAGACACAAATACCAGGGAAAATCCAGGGAAAACGTGGAAGAGGCAGACCGTGAGCCAGATGGATAGAAATCATGACACCGATAACAGAAAAACATTAGCAAAGTTATGGATTATAACAGAAGACAGAACGTCCTGGAGAATATACATCTATAGAGTCGCTATGAATCGGAAATCACTGAACGGCACTTGATAATAATAAAGGAAGTCTCGGGGCCCCTGAGGTGGATTCAGCCCAGGACAAACACTTCATTCATTTCGGAGAAGCAGCATAGCGTAGTGGATAGAGCACAGACCTAGGAGTCCGAAGGTCATGGGTTCTAATCCTGGTTCCGCCACGTGTCTGCTGTGTGACCTTGGGCAAATCACTTCGTTCCTCTGTGCCTCAGTTACCTCATCTGTACAGTGGGGATGGAGACAGTGAGCCCCACATGGGGCAGGGACTGTGTCCAATTCTATTGGCTTGTATCCATTTTGGCGCTTAGTAGAGTGTCTGGCACACAGTAAGCACTTAACACCATTATTATTAATAGTACTCATTGGGGCCGGCCCTGGTGTGGAAGTGGAGGCCATGGCCCCCGCGGTTAACAGCCCCTCTGAAAACCCACGTCTAGCTCACTTTGCTCATCAGGCAGGACCGGTTGTCTATTTAGTGCTTCGTTCATTCATTCGATCGTGTTTACTGAGTGCTTAATGTGTGCAGAGCACTGTACTCTACTAAGCGTTTGTTTCCAAGAGGCCCGAGCTCTCTCGGTCTGTGGACCCCGGTCCCCTATGGATCCCCCGGAACGAATCCCGTCGCCCCCCACGAATCCCAAATTGGATGCCCCCTTTTCCCCTCCAACCCCCTAGGACATGGCCAGGAGAGTGACCAGTCACTGACCTCAAGAATGCTGGCCAACTGGGGGGTGTCAAATGTCAAACCCACCTGCCGGTACGCGTTCTTCTCTTCCCGTTTTTAGAACAAGCCTTTTTCTTTTTTTTTTCTGTCTTACTACGTGCCAAGCACTGTTCATTCATTCATTCAATAGTATTTATTGAGTGCTTACTATGTGCAGAGCACTGTACTAAGCACTTGGAATGTACAATTCCGCAACAGATAGAGACAATCACCGCCCAGTGACGGGAGATACAAGGTTATCAGGTTGTCCCAGGTGGGGCTCACAGTCTTAATCCCCATTTTACAGATGAGGTAACTGAGGCACAGATAAGTTACGTGACTTGCCCAAAGTCACACACTTGACAAGTGGTGGAGCCAAGATTAGAACCCACGACCTCTGACTCCCAAGCCCTTGTTCTTTCCACTATGCCATGCTGCGTCTCAAAACTGTAAGCTCGTTGTGAGCAGGGAATGTATTTAATGTTCTATTGTCCCCTCCCAAGCACTTAGTACAGTGCTTTGCTCACAGTAAGCTCTCAATAAATATGATTAATACATCTGCTTCTCCCTAAGCACAAACCTTTGAGCTTATGATGGTGTGATACGTCTCTCCTCTGGGCAAGAGGCGAGGTGGGCCCTCTCTGGATTCTATGGACAGTAATTCCCCCGAGATGGCCCCAGTGATTCCCAGCGATGAAGAGGGGGCGTAATGGGGTCATCCCTCTCCGGACTCACCACGATTTAGAGAGTTACAGCATGGCCTAGTGGACAGAGCACGGGCCTGGGAGTCAGAAGGACCCGAGTTCTAATTCTGGCTCCACTTATCTGTTTTGTGACTTTGGGCAAATCACATCACTTCTCTGGGCCTCCATTGCCTCAGCTATAAAATGGGGATGAAGACTGTGAGCCCCATGTGGGGTCAACCTGATTACCTGGTATCTACCCCAGTGCTTAGAACAGTGCTCGGCCCAGAGTGAGCACTTAGCAAATACCATTATTATTATTATGATTAACTCTTCCCTCCGCCTCCTACATGGGACAATCTGATTACCTTATCTCTACCTCATTCATTCTATTGTATTTACTGAGCACTTAACGTGCCCAGAGCTCTGTAATAAGCGCTTGGAAAGTACAATGATGAGCACCCCCCTCTGTCTCCTATGTGGGACAACCCGGTTACCTTGTCTCTGCCCCAGGGCTTAGAACAATCCTCAGCACATAGCAAACACTTAGAAAATACTATTATGATGATGAGAATGATGAGCACCTCCCTCCCCTTCCTACGTGGGACAACCGGATTAGCTTGTCTCAATAACAGCATTGAGAACAGTGCTCAGCACATAGTAAGCACTTAGGGAAATACCATGATGATGATGAGAACGATGAGCTCCTCCTTCCCCTTCCTACATGGGACAACCCCATTACCTCGTCTCTGCCCCAGCACTGAGAACAGTCCTCAGCACATAGTAAGCACTTAGGAAATACTATGATGATGATGATAATGATGAGCACCTCCCTCCCCTTCCTACGTGGGACAGTCAAATTACCTTGCCTCAGTAACAGAGCTCTGAACAGTGCTGAGCACATAGTAAGCACTTAGGAAATACTATGATGATTATGAGAATGATGAGCACCTCCTCCCCTTCCTACGTGGGACAACCCCATTACCTTGTCTCTGCCCCAGCATTTAGAAGAATCCTCAGCACATAGCAAGCACTTAGGAAATACCATGATGATGATGAGAATGATGATCACCTCCCTCCCCTTCCTATGTGGGACAACCCCATTGCCTAGTCTCTGCCCCAGCGTTAAGAACAGTGCTCAGCACATAGTAAGCACTTAGGAAATACTATGATGATGATGACAATGATGAGCACCTCCCTCCCCTTTGTAGGTGGGACAACCTCATTGCCTTGTCTCAACCCCAGCGCTTAGAAGAGTCCTCAGCACATAGCAAGCACTTAGGAAATACCATGATGATGATGAGAACGATGAGCACCTCCCTCCCCTTCCTACATGGGACAACTGGATTACCTTGTCTCAATTACAGCGCTCAGAACAGTGCTCAGCACATGGTAAGCACTTAGGAAATACTACGATGATGATGATGAGAAAGATGAGCACCTCCCTCCCCTTCCTACGTGGGACAACCCCATTGCCTTGTCTCTGCCCCAGCGCTTAGAAGAGTCCTCAGCACATAGCAAGCACTTAGGAAATACCATGATGATGATGAGAACGATGAGCACCTCCCTCCCCTTCCTACATGGGACAACTGGATTACCTTGTCTCAATCACAGCGCTGAGAACAGTGCTCAGCACATAGTAAGCACTTAGGAAATGTCATGATGATGATGAGAACGATGAGCACCTCCCTCCCCTTCCTACGTGGGACAACCCCATTACCTTGTCTCTGCCCCGGCGCCCAGAGGAGTCCCCGGGAGAGCCCGAGGGCTTAGCAGAGACCATCACCAAGAAGAGGAGGATGAAGCCCCCTCGTCCCCTTACCCAGATAGTGCCTCAGGTCCAGCAGGAATGGAGGGGGTCCCCCGTTGAGCTGGTAGAAGAGGGAGCCGAGGCAGAAGGCCAGCAGGGTGGCCATGCAGAAGCCGTAGTCCCGGAGGGTGAAGCGCAGGGTGGGTGGCAGGGAGCCGGGGCGGCTCGGCCGGCGGACCCAGGAGTCCCGGCCGCCCCCGCCGTGCTGCTCCTGCTCCTGCTTCATCTCCCCCGGCTCCCACGGCCCGGCCCGCCCGGGGAAAGGTCACCCATTCGCCCCCGGACCCCAAAGGACCGGATCGGACCGGGTGGGAGAGAAGGGGGCGTCGGGGGGCGGCTCAGGACACTTTCCTCGCCATCGCCCACCCCTCTTCTTCCTCCCCGAGGAGCCCGCCGCCGCGTCCCGGGCTGGGAGGGACGAGGAGGAGGAGGAGGAGGAGGGACCAAGGCAGGGAGGGACGGAGGGAGGGAGGGAGTCCCGGGCTGGGGAGGAGGGAGAGGGTGGGGAGGGAGTCCCGGGCTGGGGAGGAGGGAGAGGGTGGGGAGGCAGTCCCGGACTCGCTCCTCTCTCCAGCCCCGGGCCACCCTCCGCTCCTCTCCGACTCCGGCTCCCTCCCGGCAGGGTCCCCGGCCTCCTCTCCCCTTTCCTCCGGGACCCCGTTCGGGATTCTCGGAAAAGCTACCGGCCGGACACTCTCACCCTCGCTCCACCTCCTTGACAGGGGTTCTCCTTCTCCTCCTCCTTTCCCTTCCTCCTCCTCCTCTCCCTCCTTTCCCTTCCTCCTCCTCCCCCTCTCCCTCCTTTCCCTTCCTCCTCCTCCCCCTCTCCCTCCTTTCCCTTCCTCCTCCTCCCCCTTTCCCTCCCTCCTCCTCCCCCTCCTTTCCCTCCCTCCTCCTCCCCCTCCTTTCCCTCCCTCCCCCTCCTTTCCCTCCCTCCCCCTCCTTTCCCTTCCTCTCCCTCCTTTCCCTTCCTCCTCCTCCCCCTCTCCCTCCTTTCCCTTCCTCCTCCTCCCCCTCTCCCTCCTTTCCCTTCCTCCTCCTCCCCCTCTCCCTCCTTTCCCTTCCTCCTCCTCTCCCTCTCCCTCCTTTCCCTTCCTCCTCCTCTCCCTCTCCCTCCTTTCCCTTCCTCCTCCTCTCCCTCCTCCTCTTCCTTCCTCCTCCTCTCCCTCTCCCTCCTCCTCTCCCTCTCCCTCCTTTCCCTTCCTCCTCCTCTCCCTCTCCCTCCTTTCCCTTCCTCCTCCTCTCCCTCTCCCTCCTCCTCTCCCTCTCCCTCCTTTCCCTTCCTCCTCCTCTCCCTCTCCCTCTCCCTCCTCCTCTCCCTCTCCCTCCTCCTCTCCCTCTCCCTCCCTCCTCCTCCCCCTTCCCCTCCTCTCCCTCTCCCTCCCCCTCTCCCTCCTCCTCCTCCTTTCCCTCCTCGTCCTCTCCCTTCCTCCTCCTCCTTTCCCTCCTCGTCCTCTCCCTTCCTCCTCCTCGCCCTTCCTCCTCCTCTCCCTTCCTCCTCCTTTCCCTTCTTTCCCTTCCACCTCCCCCTTTCCCTTTCTCCTCCCCCTCCTTTACCTCCTTTCCCTTCCTCCTCTCCCTCCTTTCCTCCTCCTCCCCCTTCCTCTCCTCCTCCTCTCCCTTCCTCCTCCTCTGTCTCTCCTTCACCCTTTCGGGCTTGTGCCTGCGAATCTCGCCCTGGTGTCACATTACCCGGGCGGGAGGAGCGGAGGAGAGTCCAGCAACTAGGAAAAAAGTTTGCTGCTGTTTTTTCCCCTCTTCTTTTGCCCCCCTCTCTCTCGATCACTCCTTTCGATCTCGTCTCCGTTACTGCTCCACCAGCGACCTCTTGGGGGCTTTGCCGAGTTTTGTGTTTTGGGTTGTTTTTTTTTTCTTCCTTTCTCCCTCCTCCCCCTTGCTAGTTCACCGCCACGGGGAGGAAGAGGGTAAGAAACATTCCTCTTGGCTACGTTTCCCCCCCCCCACTACTTTCCTGCCTCCATGTTCCGTCTGAGCCGCACGAGAATCCCGAACAAAAAGAGACCCCGCTACTCAAGAACTGTCCTCACCCCAGGATGGAGAGAAACACTCACCAGGGTAGGAAGAGAGGTCCCGCTCAGGTGGTGAAAGGGACTGACAATCACAGGCAGGCTCAATTGGCCCCAGGTGGGAAAATAGGTGAAACATTTAGAAAGGGAGATGCCATATTTATAGGCTCAAAGACCAGGGTTAACCGCTTCCAAGGAAAGATCTTCTTCAAGCATATTCAAGATGTTTTTGATTTCTTTTTGAAATTTCCCCCAAATGGGAAGTGCAAAAATTTACCCATTGAATTTTCTACCAAAATGCTCTCGGGAACCTCGGGCTATGCTATGAATTTGGCAGAAATGCTTTCCACCTTCTTAATGAGCCAGGTGTTTGAGGATCTTTAAACATCTCATAATTGGCTTGCATGAGTTGCTTTTCTTCAGACAGAGAGAAGGGTGTGTGGGTATGTGTGACATGCCCATTGAACTAGGACTAATGGCATCATTAGCTTTTCAGAAAGGGAAGGAAAAGATGTTGATTCTACATCAACTGCTGCTCTTAGGTCATAGGGAATAATAGACAGCAATGACGTTTAAAAGACAAAAGGACTAGGTTACCATTTTGATCTGACAAGGATTTGCAGAAATTAAGAACTGAAGTGTACTGGAGGTTCAGCTCTATAGCCAAGATACCAGTACTGTGTAATGAGTGAATGAGGCAGTCTAGGGAATGGAAGGGCAAGGTGAGCATGTATAATTTCAAGATTAATTCTTGCATTCTCAACTGATTCTGACCCCTGGTGTGAGTTAAAAAATTTTTAAAGTAGAGAACACTAAAACAATATTTCAAGGTATCAGACAATCATGCTCAACAGAGCGTGTTAGCAAATATGGCAGAAAGAAAAGACTATTCCATGTAGCTTTCAACTTCAAAAATATTTTGCTCTGTCATTTTTATTAGTTTTTCAGATAGGTTGAATTTTTGACTTCTCATTGGAAGAGCTTCTCCCTGGCTTTATCATGGTTGGCCTACTGCATCAGCATTCTTACTCGTCTCCCTGCCTCTAGCTTCTTCATTGAGTACCTAACTGCTTAGGGCTGAAGTGTTAGTTGGGGGAAAATAGGGTGGGGAGAAGAGAGAGATTCAGCAGGAAATGCCTCCTGGAAGAGTTGTAAGGTATTTGAAGATGGGGAGAACAGTGGTTTGCCATATGTGGAGGGAGGTCATTCCAGGCAGAAGGGAGGGTGTAAGCAAGAGATCAGTGGTGGGAGAGAGGAGAATGAGGCACAGAGAGTAGGCTGACGTGCAAAACAGGGAATAGTGGAGAAGAAGAGCCAGGGTAAGGAATGGGGAGAGCTGAATGAGTGTCAGAAAGTTGGTAGTCAGGAGTATCTGTCTGATACATGAAGGAATTGGTGGTGGTTGAGGAATGTAGAGAGATGACAGAGAATGATGTAGTTCCCTGCCCACAGTGAGCTTATATTTGAGAAGAGGAGACAGACATCATTCATTCAATTGTATTTGAGAGCTTACTATTTGCAGAGCACTGTACTAAGTGCTTGGAAGAGTACAGTAGAAATAAATTACAAATATGTACACAAGGGCTGTGGTGCTGAGGGAGGGGTGAATAAAGGGAGCAAATCAGGGAAACGCAGAGGGAGTGGGAGAAGAGGAAATGAGGGCTTAGTCTGGGAAGGCCTCTTCGGGGAGATGTGCCTTCATTTAGTCTTTGAAGGTGGGGAGAGTAGTTGTTTGTCAGATATGAAGAGGAAGGTGTGCTGGGCCAGAGACAGGATGTGGTCGAGAGGTCGGTGGCGAGATAGATGAGATCGAGGTACTTTGAGTAGGATGGCATTAGAAGAGAAAAGTCTGCAGGCTGGGTTGTAGTAGGAGAGCAACGTGGTGAGTTAGGAGGGGGCAAGGTGGTTGAGTGCTTTAAAGCCGACGATAAGGAGTTTCTGTTTGATGCAGAGGTGGAAGGGACACCACTGAAGGTTCTTGAGGAGTGGCAAAACATGGACTGAATGTTTTGTAGAAAATTGATCTGGGCAGCAGAGTGAAGTATGGACTGGAGTGGGAAGAGACAGGAGGCAAGGAGGCTGATAGAGTAATCAAGATGGGATAGGAAAAGTGTTTGCATTAAAGTGATCTTCCTTTCTCCAGTCTCTTCCCTCTCCATGTCACTCTGCTATCTGAAGGATATTTCCAGGAACATGTTCTCCCTACCCCTCAAAAGCCTCCAGTAGCTACCCATTTTCTTGTTACATCAAGCAGAAACTTTTGACAACTAGCTTTCATTCAGCTCTCTCCCTCTTCATTTACTCTACCACTCCACCACAACTCATTTGCTTCATTCCTCTCCAGTTAAGCTACTCACTATGCTTCACTGTCATTTCTCCCTCTACTGTCCTTATGCTCAAGCCCTTCTTTCTGCCTGGAGCTCCCTTCCCTTCCTAGCCAACAGATCACTGCTCTTATCTTCAAAGCCCTTCTGAGATTATCTGTCCTCCAGGAGGCCTTCCCTGATTAATTTTAATGTCCTCATGATATATTTCCTGATTACCATTAATCACTGGTGTACATATCTTATATACTCCATTACTCCCCTTACCTGTAATTTACAGGTCAGTCTTCCCTGCTAGAATGTACAGTACTGGAGGGCAGATACTGTGTCTAACTCTTTTGTTCTCTCTCAAACACTAAGTATACTATCTACACACAGTAGGTGTTCAGTAAATGCTCCTAACTGATTAACCTCAGTTACATATGTCCCCCACCCATCCTTAGCACCTGTGTACATTTTTACTTATTTCTATATTATCTATTCAATTAATTACACATTCAGCTGCTTTCTCCTGATGTGTCTGTAATGCTTCCAGCTTTGTTGCTCAACATATTCTTTCTCTGGCCTTCACTATCTTTTGTACACCTTCCCCTTTAAATTGTAAGCTCTGTGAGGGCAGGGCATGTGTGTCTTGCAACTGTTGTACTCTTCCAAGTGCTAAAACACAGTCCCTAGCACTCAATTCGTTCAAAAAAGTTTTTATTGATTTCAGATGCTTTAAATGGCATAAAAGTGCTTCACAGTTTAGATTTGGTCACAAGGGACAAAAACATTTTACTGGCACCTGAGTCTCCCATGTCTCCTCTATCCTCCAATCCCTCGACTCTCATTCTCCACTTTCATCCTCCACACTCTTATTTCAACAATGGATCTTTGGTATGAAATTACTAAGCCACAGACAGGGCGGTGGCTACTACTGTCCTACTGAATGACTTTCCAAAGGTCTTAAGCACACACACTTGTTTCTATGTTAGCTAGATTTTTTAAAAAAATGTTATTTATTAAGCATTTACTATGGGGCAGACAACTGTCCTAAGCCTGGGGTAGACACAAGCGAATGTGGACACAGTCCATGTCCCACATGGGGGTCACAATCTTAATCCCCATTTTAACTTGCTCAAGGTCACACAACAGACAAGCAGGGGAGCTGGGATTAGAACCTGGGTCTTCTGATTAATGCAGTGGGTTCCATATAATAAAGCCCTCTTCATTATGTGGGTTTATTCACCTACTCATACGAATTCACCATGATGACCTGCAGATTACGCTTTTCAAACCCAAGCTTTCAATACTTCGACTTGCCACTGTAGGTGCCTGCTTTCCTTTTCCCACTGGTGGAACATAAAGTGGCAAAAATTAAAAAGCAAGAACTGAGAAAAATATCTGCATTGGTTAGAAAGCTTTTTAAAGCCAGCATAGCCCAGAAAAAAAGCTCCAACAAACAACATCTACTTTAAATGGCTCCCGTGTAAATACAGCATAACCTCCAGGAATCATTCAATAAAACCATGTCACAAACTTCGGTAGGGTTCTCCATCTGATGTACACATACTTCTCTTCAGTGGTAACAGCAAAGTGGAAACAGAGTGGGGAGTGGAGGTGACAAAGAGAAGCTAAAGACCTCACGTACACTAGGACTTTAAGACCTAGGTTTAGAGCATGCACAGAGAGGCTAGCAAAGCTCTCAACACACATGCTTCGACGAGGTCTGAAACCCTGGTATGATTTTCCCAATAGGAAATCCAACAGATAATAATAATAATGGTATTTGTTAAGCACTTACTATGTGCCACACACTGTTCTAAATGCTGGGGTAGATATAAGGTAATCAGGTTGTCCCACATGGGACTCACAGTCTTCATCCCCATTTTACAATAAGGTGACTGAGGCACAGAGAAGTTAAATGACTTGCCCAAAGTCACACAGCTGACAACTGGTGGAGTGGGAATTAAAACCCACAACCCCTGACTCTCAAGCCTGTGCTCTTTCCACTAAGCCATGCTGCTTCCTGGAGAGATTGCAGACAGCTGGCCCTTAGCTGCATGGACTGGACTGTGACTTCTCATAATACTCATTTCAGTCTTAGAAGATTCTTGGTAAGTGTTCTACTGCACATCAGCTAGAGGCCTGGTACAGGCAACAGAAACAGTTCCAAAGAAGTAAGGTTTAGTTATTGTCCAGTATGCCTCTTACCCTGATTAGCGTTACATATTTGGACAATGTATTTGATACAGGCATGGGCAAACCTCTCATAGGGCTTCATGAAATCCAGGCTTAAAGTCATAATTCTATTGAAAATAACAGGAGAGGAGTTGTTTTTATGAAGAGACCATCAGTTCAGCAATTTCTCCTGCTAGTCATATTGGAGCTACAGCTGCTGTGGCAGTCTTTTGATCTCTTGACCACAGAAGTGGAGACATTAAGCTAAACAGTAAGAAGAAAACTTCTTCAATCCATCTCTGAATGCCGAACCTCAAGCCCTCCCTCCCCCAAAATTGAACAAAGTGATGAGCTACGTTCTGGGCCATTCCTTCTCTTTATCTGAACAAGACTGGTTTATTCAGGTTGTAAGCAACTGCATACTGAAAATAAAAGAGCCTGAGAGATCTTACCATGTATTCATTCTTAAACCAATATATCTCAATCCCAACATCAGAACTTTCTTTAGAGCACCATGAAATTTCTACATCTAGAAGTTTTTAGCATTGGTCCGTTGGCAGTCAGTCCTAAAATGAATGGAAAGTTTCACTCCCTTCTCAGTTCGCCCAATATTCCAACAGTATCTCAATAGGAGACTTCCCACCTCCTCTCAAAATCTATCTTCTCCAGCTATGCTTCTGACCTCATCCCTTCATATCTTATTAAATCACTTGCCCCTTCCCTCCTTGGCCTCCATCTTCAACCATTTACTTTCCAATGGCTTCTTTCCAACTTCTTTCCAGTGGTTACCCATTCATCTCCACATCAAGCAAAAACTCATCATTGACTTTAAGCAATCAATCAGCTTGCCATCTCCTACCTCACCTCACTGCTCTGCTATTACAACCCAGTCCGCCCACTTTGTTCCTATGGTGCTAACCTTCTCACTGTACCTCGATCTCTACTATCTCACCGCTGACTTCTTGCCCACATCCTACCTCTGGCGTGTAACGCCCTTCCTTCTCATATCAGACAGATAATTGCTCTCCCCCACTTCAAAGTCTTATTGAAGGCATATCTCCTCCAGGAAGCCTTGCCTGGCTGATCCCTCCTCTCCTCCCACTCCCTTCTGCTCTGCTCATACTTGCTTCTTCATTCATCCTCCCTTCCCCACAGGACAAATGTATATATCTGTAATTATTTCTCTCTCCATTTCTAGTAATGTTTGACCCCCAGTATACTTTGAGTTTGTTGTGGGCAGGGAATGTGTCTGATGTTATATTGTAATCTCTCAAGCACTTAGTATAGTGCTTTGCACACAGTAAATGCTCAGTGTGTTGATCGAATGCTTTCAAACATGCTAATGCATCTCCTGTCCAAATACGATTATGATTCAGTAAATGCAACTGAATGAATAAAAAAGCTCCCTTGACCCTATATCTCCCTCCAGTTATTACCCCCCATCTCCTTCCGACTATTTCCTCTCTTTGAGAGAGTTGTCTACAACTGCTGCCTCTACTTCCTCTCCTCCAATTTGGTTTTCAATCCCTTCACTCCATGGAAACTTCCCACTCCAAGGTCAACAACGACCTTCTTCTTGCCAAATCCTATGGCCTCTTCTCTGTCATAATCCCCCTAGACCTCTTAACTGCCTTTGATACTTTAGAGTACTCCTTTCTCCTGGAAACATTATACAACCTTGGCTTCACTGACACTGTACTCTCCTGGTTCTTCCTTTATCTCTCTAACAACTCCTCATCAGTCTTTTGCAGGCTCCTCTTCTACCTCTCACCCTCTGATGAGGGGCCAGGGGTGGGGGGATCCCTCAAGGCTCAGTTCCCGGGTCCTCTTACATCCTCCATCTACACCTACTCGCTTGTAACACTCAGTAACTCCCAAAGCTTCAGCTAACATCTTTATGTCGATTTTTCCCAAATTTCTCTCTCCAGCCCTGATGTCTCCCCTTCCCTGTGGTCTCACATTTTCTCCTTCCTTCAAGACAGCGCCACCTGAATATCCTGCTGACACCTCAAACATGTCAAAACCACAGCTCCATATCTTCCCACCCAAATCCTGTCTTCCTCATTCTTTCCCATAGCTGTAGACTATAGCTGTAGAGAAGCAGCATGGCTCAGTGGAAAGAGCACGGGCTTTGGAGTCAGGGCTCATGAGTTCGAATCCCAGCCCTGCCACTTGTCAGCTGTGTGACTTTGGGCAAGTCACTTAACTTCTCTGGGCCTCAGTTCCCTCATCTGTAAAATGGGGATTAAGACTGTGAGCCCCACGTGGGACAACCTGATTCCCCTGTGTCTACCCCAGCGCTTAGAACAGTGCTCGGCACATAGTAAGCGCTTAACAAATACCAACATTATTATTAGACAAAACCACCCTCTTCCCTATCTCACAAGCCCATAATCTTGGCTTTAAAACTTGACTCATCTCCCTCATACAACCCACATATTCAATCTATTACCAAATCCTGTCTGCTCTACCTTCACATCATTAAAATCTGCCCTTTCCTCTCCATCAAATGGCTACTATGCTGATCCAACCGCTTATCTTATCCCACCATGACTACTGCATCTACCTCTTCATTGACCTCTTTCCCCACTCTAGTCCTTACTTCACCCTGTTGCCCGGATCACTTTTCTAAATTAAGTTCAGTCCATGTTTCCCCATTCCTCAAGAACTTCCAGTGTTTTTCCATCCACCTCCACATCAAACACAAATTCCTTGCTATTGGCTATAAAGCACTCAAATCAGCTTTGTCCCCTCTTACTTTACCCCACTGATCTTCCACTACAACCTAACCTGCACACTTTGCTTCTCTAACCAACCTAAATATCACCACCAACCAATCCCTTTCCCATGTCCTTCCTCTTTCCTGGAACTCCCTCTCCCTCCATATGCACCAGACCACTATTGTCCCCACCACCTTCAAAGCCTTATTAAGATCATACCTTCTCCAAGGGGCCTTCCCTAATTAAGACTTTTCCCTGACTCCGTCTCCCATCTGTGTCATCTCTGCACTTAGATCTGTACCATTTAAGCACTTGGCCTCACAGTATTCATTCATTCAATCATATTCATTGGGCACTTACTGTGTGCAGAGCACTGTCCTAAGTGCTTGGAAAGTGCAGTTTGGCAACAGATGGAGACAATCCCCACCCAACAATGGACTCACAGTCTAGAAGGGGGAGACAGACAACAAAACAAGTAGACAGGCATCAATAGCATCAAAAATAGACTTATAGATATACACATCATTAATAAAATTAATGGAATAATAAATATATACAAATATACATAAGTGTTGTGGGGAGGGGAATGATGTTAGAGAAGCACAGAGCAGAAGGAGGAAGTAGGGGCAATGGGGAGGGGAGGAGGAGCAGAGGAAAAGGTGGGCTCAGTCTGAAAAGCCCCCTGGAGGAGGCGAGTTCTCAGTAGAGCTTGGAAGGGGGGGAAGAGAGCTACTTCGGCAGATTTGAGCGGGGAGGGCATTCCAAGCCAGAGGTAGGACGTGGGCCTGGGTTGATGGTGGGACAGGCGAGAACGAGGCACAATGAGGAGGTTAGAGGCCAAGAAACGGTGTGTGCTAGCTGGGCTGTAGAAGGGGAGAAGAGAGGTGAGGTAGGAGGGGGCAAGGTGATGGACAGCTTTGAAGCCAATAGTGAGGAGTTTTTGCTTCATGCAAAGGTTGATAGGCAACCACTGGATATTTTTGAGGAGGTGGGGGTGACATGCCCAGAGCCTTACACATGCATCTGTAATTTATTTATATTAAATACCCATCTCCCTCTAAAGACTTTAAGTTCATTGTGGGAAGGGACTGTGTCTACCAACTCTGTTTTATTGTCTCCCAATCCCTTAGTACAGTGCTCTGCACACATTAAGTGCTCATGTACTTGATTGATTGATACAATGCAGAGCCAGAGTGACACTGAGGCCCTGGACTTTGTCTTTAAAGAGAACACTGTCTTCTTACCTTAGCACCCCTCCCTCCCAGCCTTTGAACAATCACAGGGAAGAGCTGATTCCATTCATCTGATGTCTACATATAGATGATAAGTAGTTACTTTTGTCTCCAGTCTGATTAATATCTTACCTTACCTTACCAGACCTTACCACACACCAAAAATTTTAACCAACCTAATGGTCTTGTAGCTGATTCATTATTCATAGCATGTGGTGGGCATTATATAAATTTAAAGCAGTTAACATGATCAAACCTTTACATTCTTTCATTCTATATTTTCATAATAGCCTGAAAATCTCTTGCCTAGGCAGTTTTCTTTTACATTCTCTGAATAATTTGACTGCTTGGTTTCATTTCCCTCAATTTCCTTCTACATTCTATTTGTAGCTGTATTTTCTTGACTGCCTAGCTAAGGTTCCAAGTCAAAAGCAATCTTTAAAAAAACATTTAGAGGTAACAGAGCTCAGTGGTACAGCTCAAGGGCTATGAAAATGAGAAAAATGATATAGACCAGGGAAGTAACGAAACAAACAAAAATTCTCTCCCAAGGGCTGAAACTATTCCTCTAATCTAAATGCTCCCTAACCAACCACATAGATTATTTTTAAAATCAACACTTCTTAAGCTTTTGACACTTCAGTAGGTTTGCCTTAAGGAGAGAAACCCTGAATTTAATTTGAGGAGATATGAGCTCTCATTTTGGTGTTACCAATGACTGGGAGAACATACATCAATATATGTGAAACACTTGGAGCTCCTCAAGACAATAAATACCAAGTATTTAGTTCTTTCTCCATCCTGACAATGTACACCTTCTGAAGTTGATATGTTGATTCTGGGTGGGTGTTTCTTAACGTCTAAGGGTTATTTTTCCAGGTGTAGCCCCTGAATTCACAATAGGGCCTCAGTTAATTGGAATTTTACTGTATATTTTTGCCAGGTAGGCATATTGAAAGCATTTCATTGCATCTTAGAAAGTAGACTGATTCTGCTTTAGAATTAAAGCTTCAAATTAATATAAACAGAAGTAGGGCACACTCACTGCAGCTTGAACACATTTTAGTTTTTGTGTTTGTTTAAAACTGAAGAATCAAACTCTAAGTTTTGACTAAAAAATTACTCACTTATTCAAAGTAAAATTATTTTTAAACTGGCTTTCTTCTACATTGTGAAATAGTTATTGCAAAATCCTACTTTAAGTATGAAATTCAAAAGTACATCAAAATAAACACATTAAATTTCAACTGAAATATGCCCACGTTTAAAAACTACAAGAAAAGCCATATGGTGAGATGTTTTCAATGCTTTGTAAATCCCTAAAGTTTAAAAACTACTTTAGGGAACTTGTCCGAGTTTTTCAAGTTTACCCCTAATGTAATAAACACATCATTCTTTAACCCATCCTTAAATTAGAACAACTATGTTTTTTAAGTCTCCCTGAGGAAATACTATCTCACCCACACTTATCTGGTTACAGATACACTAAACTAGAACTCAAGTCAAATAGCCACTCAAATGCGATTATTGGTCAATAATATATTTGTAAAAAAGAGTCAGACCATCTACCTAGCTGCCCCTACAGTGGACACAGCTTCCTTTCTTCCCTCCACCACCATTCTCCCTTTTCTACTGGTGCTAAAACAGCTCCCTTTTATCACAGAATAAGATTCCCCTTTTCCTTCTGCTGTCTTGTTCCTACTTCCAGAACTAACTGACACTTCTGTACCTGCTCCTTTTAAAGCTTCTGAGACATCTATTCCTCTTCTTTTTCTTCTTCTTCCTTCTTTGGTCAGCTCCACTCTTTTATTCCTCCCTTGCTCCATTTCACTTGTGGCTTTATAAAGTTCTGAAGAGATGAAGAAGAAGAGCAAGAGGAGCAGCACTTTAGGCAGCACTGAAGAAAGAGATGAAGAGAAGGAAAAGGAGCAATAGAAATGTCTAAGAATGAAAAAAAAAAAGAGGAAGAGATCCAACCAAAGAGGCAGTGACCAGAGACAAATGACGTTAAGAAAGATGTGGTAGGAAAAGGAGGGAAACTGGTAGCTCTGATTTGAGCAGCTTAGAAATCAGTTAATCAGTTGACTTACACCATTCTGACTCAAACAGCACTATCAGCTTTAATAGCTCCAACAGCAATTGACAAACCCTCTACTGATTGCTAAGAGAAGCAACTTGACCTAAAGGATAGAGCACACACCTGGAAGTCATAAGGATCTGGGTTCTAATTCTGCTCTACAGTTTGTCTCCAGGGTGTGACCTTGGGCAAGTCCTTCACTTCTCTGTGCTTTAATTAATTCATCTGTAAAATGGGGATTAAGACTTTGAGCCCCATGTTGGATATGTCAAACCTAATCAGCTCTATCAGAGTACTTGGCGCATACGAAGTGCTCAACAAATGCCATAAAAAAACCCAAAAACCTGTTGGCACTTTGGTCAGGTGTTTGTTACTTCAATCATTTGCCATATTAGACAATAGTTTACACAGTAGGTGATCATCCTGGCATTCATTACCTTGAAAAAATTAGAATTTTTGTGAGTTTAGGAGGGAGTGAGTCTTGGGGAAAATTAACATTTCTTTAGCAGTCGTTACAAGTTCCATGTATTCATTATTGACTGTTTAGTGAGGTCTCCTTCCTATAGTTGGTATTCTCCCATAGTTTCTAGTGATTATGGAAGAGAAGATCACAATTTTTACTCAACAAGTTGATTGTTATCTCCTTGTACAGTTCAGAGGAGGGAGATAGTTTGATGGGAGTGAATGCATTCAAGTAAGTCACATACACAGAAGCTGCGTGGTTTAGTGGATAAAGCGTGGACCTGGTAGTCAGAAGGACCTGGGTTCTAATCCAACTCTACCACATGTCTGCGGTGTGACCTTGGGCAAGTCATTTCCCTTCTCTGGACCTCATTTACCTCATCTGGAAAATGGGGATTAAGACCATTAAGTGGGACAAGAACTGCATCCAACCCAATAACCTTGTATCTACCCCAGCGGTTCGTACAGTGCCTGGAACATAGTAAGCACTTAACAAATGCCACAATTATTCACTATCATTATTATCACTAGTAATAATGATAAAACATAACTGGAGTGTTCCTCCCTTGGGTAATGCAGAATCAGAGCAGGAAATTAGGAGCTGGTATTCATAGGTTTTAACTACTGACTACACCTCTCAAATTCAGAAATACTTTTTGCCAACCTTGAATTAAATGCCTAATATAATAATAATATTTATTAAGTACTTACCATGTGCCAAACACTAGATAGATATTTGATAGTCAAATCAGACCCAGTCCCTCTCCCGCACCAGGCGGGAGAATGGAAGTCTTATCCCCATTTTTCAGGAATCGTGTCTCCCAACTCTATTGTATCGTACTCTCTAAACCGTTTAGTACAATACAGTAGAGTTGGTAGATGTGATTCACTGAATGCCTTCTGGGTACAGAGAAGGGTACTCTACCAAGTGCTGAGTACAGGGCTCAGCAAACAGTAGGTTCTCAACAAATACCATTAATTGATTGAATGACAACCCCAAAGAGATTAAATAAGTAACTTGCCCAAGGTCACACAGTATGTAAGCGGGAGAGCTGGAATTGAGCCTTGGTTTCCTGCCTCCTACCGAGTACAGCACTCTTTTAAAAACTTCCCTCCACTTACTTTTACCTTATCTTTTACCTTCCTTGTTAAAATCTACAGGTTTCCCATGAGTTATTCTCACAAGAAAAAAAGTTCTTGTTCATGAAATCAACTGTAGTTGATTCATCCTAGGGAAGCTTTTATGAAAAACATTGACTAAAGGAACAATATGACTTTATTTTCATATGCCTAAAAAAGGAATCAATATTAAAAAAAAGATTTTTAACTTAATGGTTGTCTTTGAATATTTTAAATTAAAACTTTTCATTTTGATGTCTCGATGGTATTTCACTGGACTGTGTGGGAGCCCTCCAGTGGTTGAAAAAATGTCAGTTCTTCTTAGCTAAAACAAAGGCAGACTACGCTACAATATTTCAAAAGTTTGAGGTATTTTGGATATATACTTTTGTTGAAATTTGGGATGAATTTGTTTGAATCACATCTACCTAAGGATACTTAAATATATAAATCAATTATTTTCTGTGTGTAAAAATGGACATTATTTCCAAAGAATGAAATTGAGAAGCAGCATAGTCTAGTGGAAAGAACATAGACTTGGGAATCAGAGAATACGGGTTCTACTTCTGGCTCCACCACATGTTTGCTCTTTGACCTTTGGCAAGTCACTTAACTTCTCTGTGTCTGTTACCTCCTCTGTAAGAAGGGGATTTAGAATGTGAGCCTCATATGACACTTGAAGTGTGTCCAACCTGATTAACCAATATCTATCCCAAAACAGTGCTCGGCACATGGTAAGTGCTTAACAAATACCATTAAAATTGTTTTTTGCTATGAAGTGATAAATGTTTAAGGGAGGAAACCCAATTTGTCAATATGATAATGTTCTTTTAAATTTTCCAAAAGATGATATTCTGTGCTATTTTCTAAGAATTGAAAAATGACAAAGAATAAATTAATCAGAACCATTTTTTCTTACTATAGAATTCATATTTTAGAAATTTCACTAACATTTAAACAACAGTTTGTTACCCTACAGCTGATGTAATTTGCCAAAAATCAAACAGAAGTCTGGAAAAAATTAACATTAATGACTTTGTGTTTAAAAAGTTCTAAAGATTTAGTTCAATAGATTTTTAAGACGGCAAATTAGCTAACCTATTCTTGGTCTATTTTTATACTGTTTTTCTATTTAATCAAAATTGCATGTTGAGCAAAGCTTGAATTGCTCTAAGCATTAAGGAGGCTGGATTTGAAGACCGATAGAAAGCAAAGTTGCTGATTCCTCTGGAAAAATATGTTACAAAAGTATAGTTTTACCAACCTAATGGCTTGTTATTTTTGAGAAAAACATCAAAATATATGCTTATTAGAGCATTAATTTAGTTATCTCGTTCCTACTATTTCCTTTATTATGTGCACAGACATTTTATCCAAGTGCTTAATTTTATTTTCAGATACAAATAGGTAAAAACCAGAGGTTTTAGTTTATGCAAACAAAAATAGATTCAATCAATCAACAGTGTTTATTGAGCACTTACTGTGTGCAGAGCACTGTACTGAGTGGGAGAGTACAGTATAACAGAGTTGGTAGATAATTTTCATGCCCAGGAGTTTGCAGCTTGAAGGAAAAACTTGAGTATGTTACCATAGCTATAAATAGTCACAAATAATCTTTCATCATGTGAGAGTGTGTTCCTGATGAGCCCCAAGCCAAGGAAAACTTTTTGACTGGCTCCATGTGCATGCACATAAGCATTTCTTCGAACACCACAAACTCATCCCATCCAGATAGGTTTGCTTTGTCAGAAGAACGTTCCCCCAGTTCCTTAGCACTGTACAATTCAAATGGCAAAGTGAAATCATGCCTTACGGAAGAACAGCATATATATGGCATAGCTAGTAGACAATTAACCAAATTCAAACTAGCAAGCGTGGTTCAGTGGGTCGGAGTCAGAGGTCATGAGTTCAACTCCCGGCTCTGCCACTTGTCAGCTGTGTGACTGTGGGCAAGTCACTTAACTTCTCTGTGCCTCAGTTACCTCATCTGTAAAATGGGGATTAACTGTGAGGTTCACGTGGGACAACCTGATTCCCCTATGTCTACCCCAGTGCTTAGAACAGTGGTCTGCACATAGTAAGTGCTTAACAAATACCAACATTATTATTAAGTTTTTATGGTATTCATTAAGCACTTTCTATGTGCCAGCAACTGGGCACAATGCTTGTCCCACATAGGGTTCACGGTCTTAATCTCCATTTTACTGATGAGATAACTGAGACACAGAAAAGCTAATTTACTTGCCCAAGGCCACCCAGCAGACAAGTGGCAGAGCTAAGACTAGAACCCAGCTCCCTCTGACTTCCGTGTCTGTACTCTTTCTACTAGGCTGTGCTGTGTTAGAGTGGCATTTTTAGGAGAGAGGTTTTAGGAAGATTGTTTGCTGAAGCAGGTGATATGACACTATCCAAGTGGTGGCCATGACATGGGCAGCTCTGATATGAGAACCCGCTTCATTAGAACTGGTAGGGCCAAACCTATGGCAGCAGAAAACTCACATAGAGTGTCAGAAGAAATTAGGGACCAATGGAGGAATGCAGTATAGAGGGCTGAGGGATGGGATTCCAACAGGGGGCGATTCAGACACCTGACTGAGGGAAATATCCTCAAGCCTCTCGAATGAATAAAAGGTTGGAAACAGTTGGCAAGAGCACTTACTGAGAGCCAGAGGGCACAGGGATGGAAGGTCAGGGGTTGGTGACACATTCCCCTGTGCGTTATTTCCTCACAGAGTGGCCTCTTGGTTCTATGCCATTATGGTGACCAAGGTTTCTCACCACTGCTTCCTTACTATTGACCAGTGTGGTGCTGGTTGGCAGTGGCAATCTGAAGCTATCGTAGGGGAAAAGCAATGGTGGGAAGTCTAGAGAGTGGGAAACAGCGTAGAGCTGAACAGAAGAGACAGGAGAAAGGGAGAAATAGTAGCAGGTTTAGGTACCTGCCACTGCTTCTTGATTCTTCTGGCCCCAGAGGACAGCTGGCTACCTGCTCCATGCTAAAAAGCAATCAACCAGTGGTACTTATTGAGTGCTTTTTGTGGGCAGAGCATTGTACTAAATGCTGTTACCCAATGATAGCTTCAGACTGCCACTACCAACCAGAACCACATTTGTAGAATAGAGTTGGTAGGGTGAGGGAGAACACGTTTTGAATCCCTATTTTACAGTTGAGGAAACTGTGGCCCTGATTAATACCAACCCCAAACATTGCAGTGGAATTCAGGTTGTAATGTCTCACCCACCTGACCAAACAGGGTCTTCTTTAACAACACAGTTGGATGTTAATATAGTCAAATGTGCTTTATAAATGTTACATAAGTCTGTTAAAATATATTGACAGTCAAAGTCATCTTTAAGAGAAACTACCTACTTTAGTAAATGGAAAGAAGAGAGGAAAATGTAAGAGACAAGAGAGGAAGGAAAAACAATATGTCTCAGAAACCTTGACTTATGCTGTCGAGTCGTCTACGACCCATAGAGACGCCAAGGACACATCTCTCCCAGAACACCTCACCTCCATCAGCAATTGCTCTGGTAGTGTATACATAGAGTTTTCTTGGAAAAAAACAGAAGTGGTTTACCATTGCCTCCTTCCGTGCAGTAAACATGAGTCTATGACCTCGACTCTCTCCCATGTCGCTGCTGCCTGGGACAGGTGAGTTTTAACTTGTAGCAGATTGCCTTCAACTCGCTAGCCACTGCCCAAGCTAGGATTGGAATGGAATAGACAGGTCTCTGCTCGACTCTCCCTTCCATAGTCGAGACAGGTAGAGTACGGGAAACTCTCCAGGTGCGACGCTGAGAGGGGCTCAGAAACCTAGAGGAGTAAAAATCAAGAAGCTCATTCATTCAGGATAATATCAATGATTTACACAAAGAACAAATTATAATCAACCCAAACCACATTCAGTACCATAGGTTCCTACTGCTTACACCTATTACCACAGAACTGGGCCTAGAAAGTTTGGCCTGCTTTGAGAGGACTGCAGAGAAGCAGCATGAAGGAGAGGACTGGACCATGTGTACAGAGACCATTATTTTTTAGAGTGCTACCTAGATTATATATCTGAAAGGATCATGGTATTTCTGGGGAGAAATCTCTTAATATATGTGCTAAACCACAAAGTCTAATGGTTCTTAACCTACCCTAAGGCAGTGAGACCAGAAAACATGTCTGACTGGCATTACCATGATATCATGCATAATGTATAGGACACATAGTATAATTTGATGGCATCATAAGTGGAGTGAGAGTCCTCGTGCCCCAGCCTCGCTTCCCTACCCCTCTGACCCCTGGCCTCACTCTGCCAAGCCAGGGACAGAACACCTTAGATAGGGCCATTACCTTTTTTGTCTTTCTTTCCACCCCCTAAGTGGTAGCCTCAATTAAGGCTGCAAAGAGACTCTAGGGATGGGTCCATCCCTCCCACTCACACGAGGTCTCCCTCCTCCTCTGAAACAACCCAGTGGCGGTGGTGAAAGGATTGGAGTGAAGGAGGGCATGAGGAATAAAGGAAGGGGTGAGTAATTGGGCCTCAGTTGCCTCTCTGGCCTAGAAAACCAAGTTTGGGCTGGAGAGCAGCAGTGGGTCCTCGGAAGGTTGGGGAAGCGGGTGGGGAGGTGGTGGCTGCAGCTGAGGGACCAGGCTGGCAGGACTGGACCTAATTGTTCTGTAAGGCACCCATCACCAGCCCCCTCCACCCTGTCCCTGCTCAGAGCCCAGTTTCTGGCTCATTCTCCTGGTGACTGAGACAGGTGCAGGGCCATTTTCTCCCACTTCCTTCTGCAACGCTGCACTTAGATTTGTTAGGCACAGAGAAGTTAAATGACTTGCCCATGGTCACACAGCAAGCAATCAGTCAAATTTGGATTAAAGCCCAAGTCCTCAGACTCCCAGAACTGTGCTCTTTTTACTTCTCTCTTTAAAATCTGTCAATAACAATCAAAAATTGATCATTCAATCAACCAGTGATATTTATTGAGCATTTGCTGTGTGCAGAGCACTCATTTAAGCACTTGGAAGAATATAATACAATAGACTTAGTAGACATGAGCTCTGTTCGGCACAGAGAAGTTAAATGACTTGCCGAACTTAGATTTGTTCCTTAAATTCCATCCTCCCTCAGTCCCACAACACATATACATATTCATAATTCATTTATTTGTATTTATGTCTGTCTCCCCTTCTAGACCAGAATCTGTGAGCCCACTGTGGGCAAGGGGTTGTCTCTTTTTATTTCTGAATTGTACTTTCCAAACGCTTAGTACAGTGCTCTGCACACAGAGAGTGTTCAACAAATATGATTGAATGAATGAGTGAATGTCTGCCAACTGTTATGTTACATTCTCCCAAGTGTTCAGTACATTGCTCTGCACACAGTAAACACTCAGTAAATATGATTGATTGATTGATTGATTTTCTGACTCAGGGACACCTTTCCCTGCTGGGCAAAATGGCTGCTGTTGCTGCCAAACTATTTTCATATCCAGAAGCAGTATTTCAGGGCTTCTCCTTCTCCTGGAGCCAAGTTCCAGCCTGCTCTATCTTATTCCAGCTCTTTTATCCAATAGTTGTGTCTTGATGTCTGAACTATATGGTAGCTCAGGCTAGTAGGCAATGGGTGCAGACACTATCCAAAAATAGAATATAAAAGCCTTCAGTGTGTGTCCAAGAGATCTTAAAGAGCTTGACAGTCTTCTCTTGTCCAGGAACATATGGTAGCAAGAGAAAGGGAAGGGTGGTCCTCTTACCATCACAGCATCCTGGAGTCCATCCCTTTCTTACCTTCTAAACTGCTATCATACTGGTCCAAGCACTTGTCCCACCATCACTAATGCATCAGCCTCCTTGCTAACCTTTCCTGATTACTTCCTCTCGCAACTCCAGTTCATACGAAATCTTCTCCCTGGATTATTTTTCTAAAAGAGTGTTCAGCAACATGTCTCTCAGTTCCTCAGAGAACTCCAGTAGTTGGCCATCCATCTCCACATCAAACAGAAACTTCTTACCATTGACATGAAGACACTCACCCACCTCTCCCTGTCCTACCTAACCTCACTCATCTCCCACTACAATGCAGCCTGCACACTTCTCTCCTCTAACACCAACCAAATTACTGTACCTCGAGCTCCTGTCTCTCTCCACCCACCCCTTGCTCACATCGTCTCTCCTGCGTGGAACTCCTTCTCCCTTCATATCCAATGGATATGACTCTCCTATCTTCACTCCCATTTTCAAATCCCTACTAAAATTATGTCTAAAACTAAAAACATGAAGCCTTTCCTAACTTCTCATTTCCCCAGCCTATTCACCCTCCCTTCTGCATCACCAATGCACTTGGATCTGTACCCCTAAACACCGAGAAGCAGCGTGGCTCAGTGGAGAGAGCACGGGCTTTGGAGCCAGAGGTCATGGGTTTGAATCCCAGCTCTGCCACTTGTCAACTGTGTGACTGTGGGCAAGTCACTTAACTTCTCTGGGTCTCAGTTACCTCATATGTAAAATGGGGATTAAAACTGTGAGCCCCACGTGGGACAACCTGATTCCCCTGAGTCTACCCCAGCACTTAGAACAGTGCTCTGCACATAGTAAGCGCTTAACAAATGCCAACATTATTATTATTATTAGATACTCACTCCATGCCCAGCCCCAAAGTACCCAAGTACTCATCCTTATATACTGTAACTTCCCCCATCTATAATTTAATTTAATATTTGCCTCCCCAACTAGTTTGTCCACTCCTTGAGAACAGAGCTCATGTCTACTAAGTCTATTGTATTATATTCTTCCAAGTGCTTAAATGAGTGCTCTGCACACAGCAAATGCTCAATAAATATCACTGGTTGATTGAATGATCAATTTTTGATTGTTATTGACAGATTTTAAAGAGAGAAGTAAAAAGAGCACAGTTCTGGGAGTCTGAGGACTTGGGCTTTAATCCAAATTTGACTGATTGCTTGCCGTGTGACCATGGGCAAGTCATTTAACTTCTCTGTGCCTCAGTTACCTCACTGGTAAAATGGGGATAAGAGTGTAAGGCCCATGTGGAACAGGAACTGTGTCCAAACTAATTAACTTGTATCTACCCCAGTGCTTAGAACAGTTCTTTGCACATACTAAGCACTTAACAAATACCAAAAATATTATTATTATCTGTGCCTCAGTTACCTCAACTGTAAAATGGGCGTGAAATTTTTCTCCCTCCTACTTAGACTGTGAACCCCATATTCACTTAGCAAGCACTTAACAACACTTAGAACAATTTTTGACTCACAGTAAGCACTTAACAAATACCACCAAAAAAATGGGTTGGTGAAGAGCCTGAAGTAGCTCAAAATTCAAAGAGCATGTCTGGTGCCTAACTTCCATCTAGGGTTGGTCCGGCTGGGAGGTGTCTGATCTGTATCTCAGGGAGGCCGTCTTGATTCTCAGGAGAAGCACTTAGTTGCACAGACAGGCTTAACTTCCTTCCAGTAAGACTGGTGTGAGCTGGGATTGTCTCTATTGCTAAATTGTAGTTTCCAAGTGCTTAATACAGTGCTCTGCACACATTAAGCACTCAATAAATACAATTGAATGAATGAATGAATTTACATCCCATAACACAGCAAGAAGGAGCTTGGGTATCCTTTGCAGGAGTTGTCTTTGAAACACACCTACACACTTGTCTTTTGTGTGACCTTGGGCAAATCACCTAACTTTTCTGTGCCTGTTACCTCATCTGTAAAATGGAGATTAAGACTATGAGCCCCACAGTCCATGTCATGGACCTTGACCAACCTGACTATTTTGTATTTAACCTAGGGCTTAGTACAGTTCCTGGCACATAGTAAGTACTTGACAAATGTCTTAAAAAAATGAATTCACACTTCTGCAGTACAGGATGGAAGTAATGTGGCTTATTGAAAAGAGTTTGGGGCTAAGGGTTAGGAGACCTCCATTCTCAAGTCTAACACTCGTTGGCTGTGTGACCTTGGGCAAATCACAACTTCTCTGTGCCTTAGTTTCTTCATCCGTAAAACTGTGAGGCCAATGTGGGACAGAAACTGTGTCTGATCTGAATGTGGTGATTCTTCACCAGAGCTTGGCACATAGCAATCACTTAATAAATACCAATGTTATTACTCTCCTGTTCATCAAAGAGGTTGTTTGAATTATAAGAACAATTCAATTGGTGCTTTAAGAGTCGTCTGTTTCCAGATATTCAGTGTCTACAAGTATTCAATTAATATTACATGCACATTGTTCCGCAGCATGGGTTCAGCAGACATTGATTCACAGAAAAATTTGCCAGGACACTGTAGCTTTCTGCCAGCTTCATTGGTTTGATCAACCCAATCATCATGAAGCACCGAGCTGGGAAATTACCTAGGCAGTTTGGTACCACCTAAGTGGTCATTCCAGGTCATTCGTTTAGACTGTGAGCCCATCATTGGGCCTGCCAATGTCTCTATCTGTTGCCTAATTGTACATTCCAAGCTCTTAGTACAGTGCTCTGCACATAGCAAGCGCTGAATAAATACTATTGAATGAATTCAGAAGGGATAATTGCACAACCTTCATCTTCACTTCAGGCATTCTGGAACTAAGTCTCCAGAGCTTTGAGTGGTAGAGAAGGAGAAAATCAGAATCTAATTTGTGCCTCGCTGAGAGAAAGCTTTATGAAGCAATCAATTTTCTTCCTTTTGGAAATGCTTGCGGAATCGTAAAGTTGTCAGTGTGTGGTATAGAGTCCGGTGCTAATCTATATAGTTCTTGAGTTAAGGTCAAGTAATAAGCACTGGCATCTTGCGAACTGAATATTATAGTTTTCATCCGGAATTGTTCCTTACTATATACTGAGCAAAGATAATTATTTCCTCATTGTTGCATTGGTGAGGGAAGTTAACCAAGGCCTGCTGACATTTCAGAAGGCCTGTGACCCTGGCAGTTTTATCTTGAACGTCAAGATGCAGAGTAGTCAAGGTTTTTAGCAGACTACACAGACAATACGTTAAAAAATGATGGATGAGTAAGAACCAAAGGAACATTCTTAAAGGAACTTTTTATGTGTCAAGTCCCGAATGAATCTAACTTCTGCAAACTGTGAAGACAGAACAAAACAAGAATATCTCGAAAGCTGAGATTTGAGGTTAGCTCAGAAAAAAATATTTCACTACTGTCTTATTGGGACAGTTTCTATTGTGTGGATTTTGTTGCCAGGGTCAAAGCGAGATCATCTTAGCTGTGCCTCAGTGGCTCCTTTCAATTTTTATCAAAACCCTTAATGAAAATAATGGAAATTTTTTGTTTGCTAATCTGTAGTCTTCGCCCCACCACATCATAATTGCTTTCCATAAATCTTGACTTGTCTGTTGACGTCGAGTTGTTTCTGACCCATAGCGACACCACGGACACATCTCACTCTCCATCTGAAATTGTTCTGGTAGTGTAACCATAGAGTTTTCTTGGTAAAAGTATGGAAGTGGTTTAGCATTGCCCCCTTCCACACAGTAAACTCGAGTCTCCGCTCTTCACTCTCTCCCATGCCACTGCTGCCCAGTATGGGTGAGTTTTGACTTGTAGCAGATTGCCTTCCACTCGCTAACCACTGCCCAAGCTAGGAATGGAATGGATATACCTCTGCTTGACTCTCCCTCCCATAGCTAAGACTGGTAGAATACTGGAAACTCTTCGGGTGTCATCCTGAGAGGAGATTCCATAAGTACTAAGGGTGATTTGGTGCTTCATGTTTGAAGGGCTGTGTTTCATGATATTTCAATCAGTGGGACTTAGTATCATAAAAATCTCTCTGAGGCAGTAATAATTTGGAAATTCCAATATCACATCAATTGCAGAATCTGACATCTGGGTATAATTGAACGATTCATTAGATGATTGCGGATCATTGATTTTCTGCAGAGAAAACAAATAGATTGAAGCTTCTATGTATTATTTTCATCCAATCAATCATTCAGGGTCCCATAATGTTCCTGTTGTGCCATGAGAAGTGAGTGGGTTGCAGACCTCATAATTTGAGTCAGAATTATTTTATTTCAGGCAAATGCTATTTTTAACTTCAGAATGCTGTTATTCAGGTAAATTTTCCTTACAAGAGACAAGTTCTTTTCTGAATATATTTCTGTTTAGTCTGGCACAAGATTAATATTCTTGAAGTCCACTGTGCTTGGCTTACAAAAATGTCAAGCAAATGGAAATAATTTATTGACAAATTAATCCTGGGGCCATTTCCGCCTCTAGATTGTCAACTTGTGGGAAGAGATCATGTTGTACTCTCCCTAGCACATAGAGTGCTCTGCATGCAGTGCTCAATAAATACCACTGATTGATTGATTTCTAAAGAAAGGATGGTTTCTAACCTTTTTTTGGTCTCCCTAGGCTGATGCTGATGACAGAACAATCCTGCCTCTAACAGAAATATATAAGAAAAGGCTACAGCATTGAACTCTATGGCAACTCTTAATTTTCTTCTCTCTATAGTCTCTTAAAACACCAGGCAGCTTAGTGAGTAGTGGGCTAGTGGTTTAAGTCAGGCATAACTTTTTGGGGACAGATGGAGAAGAATTTATGTATCAGAAATTCAACTGAGAAGAGGGTAAAATTTAAGTTTAAGATTAATCAATGAAGAAATAGTGAGTTCTCAAAAAACCCATTGATTGATTAAACTAATGGATGGGGCAAGGGGAGGGGAAATACAAGCACAAGAGGACAGGCTACACAGCTGCCAAACAATGAAAAAAGTGAAACGATAATAAGCAAATGGGAATCTTGGAAAAAGCCACGTTATTAGAGAAACCTCCTCTCAGGATCGCACCTAGAGAGTTTCCAGTATTCTACCAGTCATGACTAAAGGAGGGCGAGCCAAGCAGAGGCACACCCATTCCATTCCTAGCTTGGGCAGTGGCTAATGAGTGGAAAGTAATCTGGTACAAGTCAAAACTCACCTGTGTTGGGCAGCAGCAGCATGGGAGTTAGTCGAGGGCAGAGACTCATGGAAGGAGGCAATGGTAAACCACTTCCCTATTTTTACCAAGAAAACTCTATGGATATGCTACTAGAATGATTGCAGATGGAAGTGGGGCATTGTAGGAGAGATGTGTCTATGGCATCACTTTGGATCAGCCACGACTCAACAACATAAGACAACAACAACATTAGTGACACAGCGAAAAAACTGAAGAATGAAGAAGCCAAGGAGAAAAAGAAAAATTTAAAGGACAGAAACTCCAAAGGGTAAAACAAGTGAATAATGAATTCAGATCTAATATGCTATTACAACCTAGGTGAGAAGGACTACTAAGAGAAGTAGACATTACAAAGGAAATGAAGTATGATTCTGCATTTTAAAGTGGGGTGGCCAAAGCCATTGTGTTTAATAATCGTTGGGAACACTACATCTCAGCTAATACTGCTCATTCCTCTCACGCTAACCTACTCACTGTGCCTCCTTCTTGTCTGCTTGCCACCAACCTATTGTTTAGATGCTTCCTCCTGCTTGAAATTCCCTTTCCCTTCATATCTGACAGCCCAACCTTGAAATATTAATCTTCCCACTTTATATGCCCCAACTGCCACTTCCTACTGTCCCACCCACATAGCAAATATGTCCAAATCTCATATATTATATTACTTCTTCCTATATGTAATTTTCTTCAGTGCCTGTCTTGTTAGCTAGAGTGAAAGTTCTTCACAGGCAGGGTTTATTGATTAAAGAGGGCAACCCTTCTCCCGACCATGCTCGGCAGGAGGGTCAGTATGCTGCAGGTGTCCCATGGCCTAGGGATAGGCCACGAGCCTGGGAGTCAGAAGGTCATGGATTCTAATACCGACTCCGCCACTTGTCTGCTGTGTGTCCTCGGGGAAGTCATTTCAATTCCTCTGTGCCTCAAATACCTAATCTGTAAAATGGGGATTAAGATGGTGAGCCTTATGGGGAACAGGGACTGTGTCTAACTTGATTTGCTTGTATCCAACCCCAGCGCTTAGAACAGTTCCTGGCACAAAGTAAGCAGTTAACAGATATCATCATTATTATTCAATGCTGGTGACTGATTTCATTCTAGGACCTCATTGTCTATCATTTTGTCCTGTCATTGAATGTTGACTATGGTTTACAGGGGATGCTGACCAAAGCTCTCATGAGGCATTGTCTTTTGCAGTAGGGCTTCTGCAAGCCACAATAGTATTTATACCTACAGGTAGAGAAGCAGCTTGGCCTAGTGGAAAGAGCATGTACCTGGGAGTCAGAGGACCTGGGTTCTAATCCCAGCTTCTGTCACTTGTCTGCTGTGTGACCTTGGGCAAGTAGCTTAACTTCTCTGCACCTCAGTTACCTCATCTGTAAAATGGGAATTAAATCCTCATTCTTCCATCTTAGACTGCAAGCCCTATCTGTATCACACCTAATCATCTTATATCTACTCAGGTGCCTAAAACACTACTTTACACATAGCAAGCACTTAACAAATGCTCCCTCTCTTTTTTCCTTCCTAACAGCCATCTTCAACTGTTTGCTCTCCAGCGGTTTTTCCCCCCTACTTTCAAAAGTGCTCATGTATTCCCAATCCTAAAAAATTCTTCCCTTGACCCTACGGCTCCCTCCAGTTATCGTCCCATCTCCCTCCTACCATGCCTCTCCAAACCCATTAAGTGAATTGTCTACACACTCTGACTCCAGTTCCTCTCCTCTAATTCTCTCCTTGTCCCTCTCAAATCTGGCTTCCACTTCTTCACTCTACAGAAACCACCCTCACAGAGGTCACAGATGATCACATTCTTGCCGAATCCAATAGGCTCTACTCCATCCTAATCTTCCTTGACCTCTCTGCTGCCTTTGACACTGTTGACCACCCACTTCTCCTGGAAACATTATCCAACCTTGGCTTTACTGACACAATCCTCTCCTGGTTCTCCTATCTCTCTGGCCGCTCATTCCTAGTCTCTAGTCCAGGCTCTTCCTCTCCCTATCACCCCCTAATTTATGGAAATTCCTCAAGGTTCATTTTTAGGTCCCCTTCTAGTCTAGTCTATACCCATTCCCTTGAAGAACTGATTTGCTCCCATGGCTTCAACTACTACCTCTTTGCGGATGATACCCAAATCTACATTTCCAACCCTGATCTCTCTCTCTCTCCCCAGTTTCACATCTCCTCCTGCCTTCAGAACCTCTCTACGTGGATGTCCCCAGACACCTCAAACTTAACATGTCCAAAACAGAACTCTTTATTTTCCTACCCAAACTCTGTCCTACCCCTGACTTTCCCATCACTGTAGACAGCACCACTATCCTTCCTGTCTCAAAACCCAGGAACTGACCTTGGTGTTGTCCTCTACTCATCTATCTCATTCAATCTATTTACCATTAAATCTTGCCAGTTCATCCTTCATGAGATTGCTAAAATCCTCTTTTTCCTCTCCACTCAAACTGCTTCTATGGTGATCCAAGCATATTCTATCCCAACTTGATTACTGTATTAGCCTCCTGTATCTTCCCACTACAGTCCATATTTCACTCTGCTGCCCAGATCATTTTTCTACAAAAAACATTCAGTCCATGTTTCTCCACTGCTCAAGAACTTCTAATAGTTGCCCAACCAAATTGGCACCAAACAGGAACTCCTTACCATTGACTTTAAAGCACTAAATCACCTTGCGCTCCTGCACCTTACTGTGTTGCTTTCCTACTACAACCCAGCCTGCACACTGCACTCCTCTAATTTCAACCTACTCACTGTACCTCAATCTATCTTGTTGCCAACCTCTCGCCCATGTCCTGCTTCTGACCTGGAATACCCTCCCTCATCATATCCATCAGACCATCACTCCCCTCCTTTCAAAGCCTTATTGCAGGCACATCTCCTCCAAGAGACCTTCCCTGACTATGCCCTCATTTCCTCTTCTCACATCTTTCTGCATCCCCCTTGCACTTTGATTTGCTCCCGTTATTCACCCCTCCCTCAGCCCCATAACACTTAGAGACGCAGAGTAGCCTAATGGAAAGAGCATGGGCCTGGGAGTCAGAGGATCTGGGTTCTAATTCCAGCTCCACCTCATGTCTGCTTTGCGATCTTGGGCAAGTCACTTAACTTATCTGTGCCTAAATTTCCTCATCTGTAAAGTGGGGTTTAAGACTATGGGAAAGAGATTGTGTCCAACTCGATTTTCTTGTATCTACCCAAGCACTGAGCACAGTGCTTAGCACATAATAATCACTAAACAAATATCACAATGATATTTTATGTACATATCCATAATTTGTTCATTTATATCAATGTCTGCCTCCCCCATAGACTGTGAACTCAATGTGGGCAGGGAATGTGTCTACCATCTCTGTTATATTGTACTCTCCCAAGTGCTCAGTACAGTGCTCTGCACACAGTAAGCACTCAATAAATATCATTGATTGATTGACCGATTATCTGTACTGCGTAGTTGACAGATTTAACAGCTGTAGTAGTAGAAAGCATATTTGTCAACATCTGCCTTGTTCAAAGCATTTGTACTAAGTGCTGGGAAATTAGGTGAAAATTCTTGCCTGTCAACTAGTCAATCTTATTTATTGAATGCTGTGTGCAGAGCACCACTAAGCACTTGGGAGAATACAAAATAATGGCGTTGATAGATACATTCCCTGCCTGCAAGGAGCTTACACCCTCCTTTATTCTCAGGTTGTGCACCCTTTGAGGGCCACAGACTGTGTCCAATTTTCACCATGTTTTTTAACCAATGCTTGTAAAATGTTCTGTACATAGTATCATCTTAATAAACACCACTACTACTATCGATGGTTCCACAGTCCTCAAGGTGCTCACAATCTAAGAATGAAGGAGGTGAGCCCGTTGTTTGGTAGGGATTGTCTCTATTAGTTGCCAAATTGTACTTTTCAAGCTCTTAGTAAAATGTTGTGCACAGAGTAAGAGCTCAATAAATACGACTGACTGAATGAATGAATGAGTAGGGATGGGCGTCAGGCACATAAAGAAGACAGAGAAGCAGCATGGTATAGTGGATAGAACAAAGGCCTGGGAATTAGAAGGACCTGGATTTTAATCCCGTCTCTGCCACATGTCTGTTTCATAACCTTGGGCAAATCACATAACTTCTCTGAGCCTCAGTTACCTCATATGTAAAATGGGGATTAAGAGTGTGAGACCAATGTGGGACAGGGACTGTGTCCAACCTGATGAATTTGTATCTACCCCAGTGCTTAGAACAATGCTTGGCACATGGGAAGCGCTTAACAAGTACTATAATTATTATTATTATCAGTAAGGCAGAGAAAATAAGAACAAAAAAAAGTACTAAAGATAAGGACAATGCTATGTACAACAAAAGGGATAGGGCATGTGGCTAGAGAGCAGAACTTTGGGGTCCCAGTGTTTCAGAGTCCAACAGACCCAGCGACAGCCTCAGCCATAGGCACACCATCCTCAGCACAGCAGCGACGAGAAACGGGAATGTTTTTCGTTTTGTAAAAAGAAAAATGAACAGGCCGCAGTTGAAGAAAGGAATTTCCGAAGGCCACGAGATGAATTAGGGTATAATTCGGGAGCAGAAATTGCACAATTTTTCTTTGGACTCAATGCAGGAAAATATTAGAGATACAGAGATAACAGAGTAAGGCTTAGTGATTTTAATTTAGTTATGTTCAAAACAAGTATTCATTTGAGAATTAAAAATAAGCCAAATTTTCAAAGAGGACTTTGAGTTGCATAAAGGGATATTAAAAAGGAAAATACTATTCAAAGCATTCATAGGAATCCAATTACTTCAAATAATAGAACAGAGGGACACAGAAGATTACTGGACTGTGTTCAGAGGGAATCAATGATCGTGGTGGATTCTGTATGCTGTAGAGCAGTTAATCTGCAATAATAATAACAACAAAAGGCTCCTAAAATGGAGATGGTACACTGCTCGACAAATAACCCAAACCAGGTCCTCCAGAGCAGTAAGACACATCATGGTTTAAAATTAGAGACATGAACTTTTTGGCTCTTTTGGAGGTCCAGGCTCAGATCGCTCTCTGGCCTTGGTTTTTCTGAGCTAATCTTCTCTTAGTTCTCTTCCTGTTTGTGACTGCTCCTTCGTAGTTTCTTAGTTTCCAGCACTGTCTCTTTGTTATCTGCTCATTCATTAAGGATGGTGCCCCAAAAAGCTTAGTATCCTGGCCAAGTACTGTACAGTAGGTGCTAATACTGGAAATGGGAAGATATGACAAAAGTGGTGATGATGATGATGATGATGTTGTTGATGAAGTTGAATTGCAGAATTACATCTCCAGAGACTGAGGATAGAAATGCTCTCTCTCAAGCATTATTCCCAGAATGGACATCCAGGGCTGACACTGGCAACATTTTAGCATCACTGGATTCATTCATTCAGTTGGATTTATTTAGCAGTTATTGTGCTCAGAACACTGTACTAAACACTTGGGAGAGTACACTATAAGAATAAACAGACGTATTCCTTGCCCACAAAAAGTTTACAGCCTAGATGGAGATAAAGACATTAATATAAATAAAATAATTAATATATGTACATATAAGTACTGTGGTGTTGGGAGGGGAAGTGAATAAAAAGAGCAAGTCGGGGCGATGCAAAAGGAAGTGGGAGAAGAGGAAAAGAGGGCTTAGATAGGGAAGGCCTCTTGGAGGAGATAATAATGTTGGTATTTGTTAAGTGCTTACTATGTGCAGAGCACTGTTCTAAGCGCTGGGGTAGATACAGCGTAATCGGGTTGTCCCACGTGAGGCTCACAGTTAATCCCCATTTTACAGATGAGGTAACTGAGGCACAGAGAAGTGAAGTGACTTGCCCACAGTCACACAGCTGACAAGTGGCAGAGCCGGGAGTCAAACCCATGACCTCTGACTCCCAAGCCCGGGTTCTTTCCACTGAGCCACGCTGCTTCTCTAATGTGTCTTAATAAGACTTTTACGAGGGGGGTATTAATTGTCTTTTGGATTTGAGGAGGGAGACAGTTCTAGTCCAGAGGCAGTCGTGGGAGAGGGGTCGGTGGGAAGGTAGATGAGATTGAGGTACAGTGAGAAGGATAGCATCAGAGGAGCAAAGTGGGTTGGTTGGATTATAGTAGGAAAGTAGAGAGGTGAGGTAGGAGAGGAAAAGGTGATTGAGTACTTTAAAGACAATGTTGAGGATTTTTTATTTGATGTGGAGGTAGATGGGCAACCACTGGAGTTTCTTGAGAAGCAGAGAAACATGTCCTGAACATTTTTATAGAAAAATAATCCAGGCAGCAGAAAGAAGTATGGACTGGAGTGGGGAGAGACAGGAGGCTGGGAGGTCAGGAAGGAGGCTGATACAGTAATCAAGACTGACTAGGATGGGTGATTGGATTAACGTGGCAACAGTTTGGATGGAGAAGAAAGGGCAGATTTTAGCTATGGTGTGAAGGCGGAACCAAAAGGAATTAGTGATGGATTGAATATGTGGGTTGAATGAGAGAGAGGAGTCAATTATGTCATCAAGTTTAGGGGCTAGTGAGACAGGAAGGATGGTGGTGCCATTTACAGTGATTGGAAAGTGATAGGGAAGCAGCGTGGTTTAGTGGAAAGAGCCTGGGCTTCGGAGTCAGAGGTCATGGGTTTGACTCCCGGCTCTGCCACTTGTCAGCTGTGTGACTGTGGGCAAGTCACTTAACTTCTCTGTGCCTCAGTTACCTCATCTCTAAAATGGGGATTAACTGTGAGCCTCACGTGGGATGACCTGATTACCCTGTATCTCCCCCAGAGCTTAGAACAGTGCTCAGCACATAGTAAGCACTTAACAAATACCAACATTATTATTATTATTATTAAGCCACGGATATTCACTCAATCATATTTATTGAGCTCTTACTATGTGCAGAGCACTGTATTAAGCACCTGGGAGAGTATAATCTAGCAGTGTAAAAGACACATTCTCTTCCCACAATGAGATTACAGTCTGTTGACTACTTGCAAAGACGGGCTTCTGAATAGAGACCAGGAACAACAATCTACATCCTCACTTTCTGTATAGTCCAAAAGGTCCTCACCCACGCAGAGAGAAGAACCATCTGGTCACCTAGAATGAGATCTTGGAGATTGGAGAAATGTGAAAATCAATCAATCAATGGAATTTATTCAGTACTTACTGTGTGCAGAACACTGTTCTAAGCAGTTGGGAGAGAATAGGACGGTGTTTGGTTGGGAAGTTCTGTTTTAAGTTCAGTTTTAGACATGTTAAAACTTGAGGTGATGGGAGGACATTCAAGCAGAGACGTCTTGAAGGCAGGAGGAAATGTGACTGGAGAGAGGGAGAGAGTTCAGGCCTGGAGATGTAGATTTAGGAATCGCCTGCATAGAGAAGCAGCGTGGCTCAGGGGGACATTCAAGTAGAGATATCTTGAAGGCAGGAGGAAATGTGAGGCTGAAGAGAGGGAGAGAGATCAGTCCTGGAGATGTGGATTTAGGAATCACCTGCATGCCTGAGTGCCTCAGGTCCCTCATCTGTAAAATGGGGATTAAGACTGTGAGCCCCATGTGGGACAACCTGATTCCTCTGTGTCTACCCCAGCACTTAGAACAGTGCTCTGCACATAGTAAGCGCTTAACAAATAACAACATTATTATTAGAGAAGCAGCGTGGCTCAGTGAAAAGAGCCCGGGCTTGGAAGTCAGAGGTCATGGGTTTGAACGCCGGCTCTGCCACGTCAGCTATGTGACCTTAGCTGTGTGACTAAGCAAGTCACTTAACTTCTCTGTGCCTCAGTTACCTCATGTGAGCCCCATGTGGGACAACCCGATTACCCTGTATCTCCCCCAGCGCTTAGAACAGTGCTCTACACATAGTAAGTGCTTAACAAATACCAACATTATTATCATTATTATTATTATTAGAGGTGGTAGTTAAAGCCATGTGATCGAATGAGTTCTCGAGCCCGGGGAGAAATCTTGGAATTATGTGATAGATATGCCTGGTCCATTGGGCTCTTGGAGAGCACTGAACGTAAGACAACTTGTGTTGGGACTGTTGTGGGGATAATCATATCCCAGAACTTAGCAGGGCCTCTACATTGTTCCTGCTTCCTAAATGGGGGTCAGAAGCATCACGCGAAGGAGTCCCAGGATGTTTATACTGAGTTCTACTAGCTCCCGCAGTGGAAGAGCAGAGTGGCAGGCTAAAATAGGACAGGAACTGCCAAGTCCTAGTCAGTAGTACATACCAGACATTGCTGACCCCTGATTTAGTCTGTTTGAGGAAGCCAGCATTTAAACTGTTGTAAATGTCACTGGATTGCTTTTTGAGCACACCAAGAGCTTTACAGCAGTTTCAGCCTAAAGTAGAGGGGTTACTTTTGATCAAAGACTCATTAAGCTAAATAGTCCTTCACTTATTCCTTCAGGGATTTACCATTCAGTGAGATCGACTCTTACTGTCATTTACAATGGATGCAAAATCAAATGTTCTGTACCTCTTTATTTATCTTTTTGCTACCTAAATCAAGAATCAGTAAGATTTTTCTACGAATTTTGCAATTTGCATTTTGTCACACCTAAATGAGGTTTCAAGGGCAGGAACTATGTTTTTCTCTATTTGATTTATGCTCCCAAGAAGCAAGTAAAAAGCTCTGCATGTAGTAGATGTCCAGTAAACATCACTGATGACTGATATTGAATAGCCCATGTTGCTGACTTCAAAACTTAATTATAGGTACTTTCAAAAATAATATCAGTACTATGGACAATTTATGTATCTTTCCAGGTAGAAAAATGAGGGCTGCTAATAGAGTGTGGCCATATGACATCACATGCATTATACATGGCATGCAACATAAAGTAATGATATCATCAGTGCCATTTTGCAGAAGTACACCAAGTTCATCCAAACCAAGAGTGTTTCCTTGGAGTGTGGCAGGGTGGGAAAGGTGATCCTTGACCTCCCACTTGTATTCCTTCCTGGTCCTTCTCAAAACAAGCTAAAAGATTCAGCAGCAGGAGCCAAGATGGAGAGAAACTAGGTCCTTACAGGACAACTGGCTGTTTTAGCTGTAGCATGTCTTAGAGCTGGTTATTGTACACTTACCCCAGGGCTTGTCACATAATTAGTGCATAATAAATCCCTTAAATAATTAATTAAAAATTGGGGTGGAGGAAAATGGGGTTAAAAAAAGGTCTTGGCTGGATGGTTGTAAAATATCCCTCTTCCCCTCCAAAATTCACTACTCTTCGCAACATTCCATGTTTGTCACTATAAATCTACTACTTCTCCCATTAAATTGTAAATTCCTTGGGGGGGAAAGATAATGTCTTTCACTTCTTTTGCATGATTCCCAGTGTTTACTAGATTACTCTGCATTCCTGGGCCTCAGATATTATTGATACTGTTACCAACACCATCCCACCCAACAGCTTGCTACTTCTGAACATGAAACCTTGTGAAATAATGCCCTTGACCAACAAGCTAGAACATCAATATGGAAATATTACCAAGAGACAAGTAACCATTGCCATAGAGGATTACATATTCCTGTGGAATGCCCCACAACACATTAGCAGTGAATGCATACCTTTCTATGTGAGTTCAATAGCAATTTGTTTTCTTGGAACTAGGCCTGATACATTATCAAAAACAAGAACAGTTGGCTGGGATGAGCATTCCTTTGGGTGACTTAAAGACCTTTTGTATCCCTCACCTTCTCTGGAAAGCTGCAGCCTCTGGCTAAAAAGATTTGGATTTCAATAGAGATAAAGAGAGAAACCCTATAATAATAATGGTATTTGTTAAGCATTTACCATGTGTCAGGCACTGTAGTAAGCACTGGGGTAGGTACAAGTAAATCGGGTTAGACCCAGTCCCTGTCTCACATTGGACTCAGAGTCTCAATCCTCATTTTACAGATGAGGTAACTAAGACAAAGAGAAGGAAAGTGACTTGTCCGAGCAAGCAGACAAGTGGCAGGGCTGGGATTAGAGCCCATGATCTTCTGACTCCGAAGTCCCACTACTCCATGTTGCTTCTCAAACAGAGATTCTATTTATTACTATTGTTTTTGTCTGTCTGTCTCCCCCGATTAGACTGAAAGCCTATCAAAGGGCAGGGACTGTCTCTATCTGTTACCAATTTGTACATTCCAAGAGCTTAGTACAGTGCTCTGCACATAGTAAGCACTCAATAAAATACTATGGAAGTGGACCTAAATCCAATATTCACAGTTCTCCCTGTGGCCTCCTAGAACGATAGCCATAGCTTTGAGCTGGGTCACCGCTATGGCTATCACAGTTCAGTTCTGGTTTTACTTTTAACGTTTTTTTTTCAATAGTTTCCCAAGTGGAGAAAGGGAATGTCAGTGATATGGGGGCCAGAGAGGCCCAGGAAAAGGGAAACAGTGGAGATACACAGAACTGATTCCAGACTATAATAATGTTGGTATTTGTTAAGCGCTTACTATGTGCAGAGCACTGTTCTAAGCACTGGGGTAGATACAGGGTAATCAGGTTGTCCCACGTGAACCTCACAGTTAATCCCCATTTTACAGATGAGGTAACTGAGGCACAGAGAAGTTATGTGACTTGCCCACAGTCACACAGGTGACAAGTGGCAGAGCCGGGAGTCGAACTCATGACCTCTGACTCCAAAGCCCAGGCTCTTTCCACTGAGCCACGCTGCTTCCTATCTGCACTGAAGTGACAAGCCAGAGATTGTGGCCTGGTTCACCTGGTCCGGGATGGCTTTTCCTAAGACTCCAGGTCTTCACTGAGCAGATACAATCCAGAATTGTTCGATGTGGCTGCCTTCTTGCTTTCAAGGGCATATGAGGAAGGTTTTTTCATCCACTCCACTGTAAGCTCCACAACAGCCTTATTAACCAGATAACCGAAATGAAGGACTTATTGTAGTACCCTGGGGTAGCAGCGGAGTCGGTTCAAATTTAATAAGCAAAACCATGACAGTGAAATCAATGCTTTTTTCAGGGAAAGAATTGGACAATAAAGAATAAAGCCTCTTTTCAAAAAATTACAAGAAAAAATTAAACAGTCTCTTAAGAAAAGCATAAAAGCATAGTGCTGTCATAAAAATGGGAAATTCTCCTGGTACATACTCTGGAGACAGCTGAAAAGAACACATGTCTCTGAGAAACTCATGAATTCTGTGGAACTGCTGCACAGCATCTAGAAAATATTATAATTCAATGTTTATAAAATAAAGGGAACAGAATCCAAAACTGTTTTTCAAAAAACATCTCTCTTCTCTGCATTCTTCCTCTTTTTCATATACCCTAGAAAATTTTCATCATCAAAAAAAATTAAAAAGAAACAAGGCTCACCTACAACCAATTCTCAATCGATTAAAGCTGTGACAACTAGGAGGAAGAGGAGAAGGAAGGAGAGAAGTCATGGATAATTGAAATTCAAAGATAATAAACCTATTTCAATAAATGATTAAACTGCCCCACCAAATTGTATGCAAGTAACAAAGCCAAGTGGATTGAGTTTAATGACCTATTATTTGTTTTACCCTCTCCTGGAAGTTTTACCTAGTGGAGAGAGAGACAAAAGGCAGAGTACAGGTGGAATGGGGGAAAAAAGGAACTTAATTAAACTGGTCAGACCCTAAATCACCTCGAGTTGGCTATAAGGTTAATGAGAAGAGGCTGTCATCCTCTCAGTGTAAGTGCCCGTTGTACTAAACTCCCACTAGAGAATGCCCATATCTTTTTTTTTTTTAAAGGATAAATCAGGATACTTTTTTTCACTAAATCAATATAATTTATTTAATGTTTGTGTAAAGAGTACTGTAATAATAATGTTGGTATTTGTTAAGTGCTTACTATGTGTTGAGCACTGTTCTAAGCACTGGGGTAGATACAAAGGAATCAGGTTGTCCCATGTGGGGATCACAGTTTTAATCCCCGTTTTACAGATGAGGTAACTGAGGCACCCAGGAGTGAAGTGACTTGCCTAAAGTCACACAGCTGACAGGTGGCAGAGTGGGGATTAGAACCCGTGACCTCTGACTTCTAACCCCGTTCTCTTTCCACTGAGCCACGCTGCTTCTCTACTAAACACTTCTGAAAGCACAAGAGTTATAAGACATGATCACTGCTCCCAGGAAGCTAAAGTCTTATACGGGAAGCAGATATATCAATAAATTACAAATAGGACCATGATAGATATAATATTGATGATAGATATAATATCGATGATAAGCAATAGATATTGCTTAAAATGTTGCATGGCATGTAATTGTTGCAAACACTGAAGTATGGCAACAATAATAATAATAATATTGGCATTTATTAAACATTTACTATGTGTTAAGTATTGTTCTAAGCATGAAGTAGATACAGATTAATCAGGTTGGACCAATCCTTGTCCCACATGGGGCTCACTGTCTAAGTAGGAGGGAGATAGGTATTTCATCTTCATTTTACAGTTGAGGAAACTGAGGCATGGAGAATTTAAGTGACTTGCTCAAGGTTACACAGCAAGCAGTTGGCAGAGGCAGAATTAGAACCCAGTTCCTCTGACTCCCAAACTTGTGCTCTCTTCAGTAGACCTGGTTGTTTCTCAGTACTTCCCAAATCTCTCAGAAAACAGTGGTCCTTTTAACCTCCTGCTCTATTATTAGGGATTGAAATGATAACACAGAATTTTAATTAAATAGAAAGCTACTCTGCTGTAACTTTGGTTGCATTGAGAGGAAAATTGTAGTGCCTTTGAACAGATGTAAAGATGAAAGAGGTTCTCACCAAGAAATATTCATGACTACTGCAGACTTAACAGAAAGAGAAACTGTAAAGTGGCTACAATTTTGCCATAATCTCCTCTGTGAGCAGTATGCCTGCATCAGTCACGTTTCACTTTAAAGTCTAAGAGTACAATATAGACATTGACCATAAAATAGGTGTTTGTTCCTGCCTACATGAAACACTTTTTTTTTCCAGAGAATAATTGTCAATCATTTAAGTATAGTTCTTTCCTCCTATCTTTTCTGTGCCAGCACCCTTCAGAGATCTCAGATTGGAATGGAATTCTCTGATCTGTCTTCAGTGTTGGGAATGACCTGGAATGAGCATTGTTAGTAACAGTGTTTTTACATATCTTCACTAATTTTCCCCATCCTCATACTTTCCCGTCAATTAAAATGATAATACTATTCAGAAACGTCAAATCTAATTCAGAAAAATATTTTAGAAAAAAAATGTAACTGTGGATAATCACCTGAGCAATCTTTTTAGTAAGGAATGATTTTTTTTGAACTAGCCTCTTTGAGGAATTTGTAATTTTTTTTGTTAATCTCTACCTCGCATTATTATTATTATGGTATTTATTAAGCACATACTAAGCAATGGGGTGGATACAAGTTAATCAGGTTGTCACAGTCCCTGTCATGGGGCTCACATTCTAATTTGGAAGGAAAACAGGTATTGAATCCCCATTTTACTGTGAGGATTTAAGTGACATGCCCAAGGTCACTTAGCAGGGAAGTGGCAGAGGAGGATTAGAACCCAGGGCTTCTGATTCCCCAGGCCCATGCTATTTCCACTAGACCATGCTGCTTCACTGCAATTGACAGTACCTATAAAACATTTAATTTGTGCTAATAGGTCAATATCACACTCATTTTATGTAATATATTATTTATACCAAGGAAATCCCTAGGAAATTTACCAGATCAAAAGTTGAAAATTAGAGAGTTATGTAGAGAGTTTGCAATTAACTGATATTTTTATGTCTGCATGAACAGGGCTGGCTTCAGACATGTGGTCTCCCTGTGATGGGAAAACATCTGCCACTTGCCCTGACATACGTGATGCTGTGTGTACTAAACTGGGCTGGTGGTATAATGGAATGAAACCACATGGAACATTTTGAGAGAGTTTGCCTGTGTCTGCATGAGCCTACGTAAACAATAAAAACCAAAAACAAATGATGAATGCAATCAACTAAAAATTGAAATCTTAAAATAAGCTAACCTCAAAATCACCATGCTTTTAAAGTTCTGAGTAGGGTTACCAGGCCTCCCGGGTGCTTTTTTTCTCACTGGTCCCTTGGCTTTCATCCTGAGACATCTGTCTTCTTTACCTGTCTGAATCCAGCCCTGCATGTGAGCTCATAGAGAACTAGGGAAAGATGAACATAAAGAGATCTATGGTAAGGTAAATAGGTTGCTGGTTAGGCCTCCATCTCAATAAGTTATCTCTAGAGAGCTCTTGACTGTGGGGTAGAAATGCAGCATCTACTACACCGAGAACATCAAGTTCCTCAGAAAAGATGGTTCATTTCTTGGGTCACCAGATTCTGAAAGTAGCATTAATTGCTCTGTTCAAGAAGAGCTTAGCCCTTCATTATCCCCTCTCTTTTGGATTCTTACATTAAAATAATATTTTATAAAATGCCTGGTGCTACAGTGCCCACTGTATGCTAAAAAACAGATTGATCTGCGGATGTGGAAACTGAGCATTCGGACTAAAACCTTCAGATTTTCCCACCTGAGTGTCACCCTTCTCTTCAAGTTGGACTAATAGAACCCTTTCTAGGGACTCCTGAAAATTGTCTGGTTGAGTTTAATTTTCCCTCAAATGTATGTATTCCTAAAGGTAAGCATATTGATTCTAGGCCTGGTTCCCAGTTTCAAAAATCTACAAACCTTGCTGAGTGATTACCCAAGTAGTAACATTCCTCCTTAATTAAAATTATGCTAACTCTATAGAGGCAGGGAGGCTACTGATGTCTCATGGACCTTTAGGTTCTTGCACAGCATTGTATTATGATTCATTATCTGAAACTTATATTGAAATTCAGCAAGGCCATTGTCAATAAATAAAACATTCAATCAGTAGCATTTATTGAGCATTTACTCTGTGCAGAACACTGAACTGTTTGGAAGAGTTTAATAGAGGAGCTTCCATTCTAGAAGAATGTACGCATTATATACATGGCCTATATAAATTATAACTAATTCATTGAATAACTTCCCACTCAACCAGCACCATTCAGTAAATAAGTTTTACAAAAATGAAGGAATGAAGTGAAGAAAGCAGCGTGGCTCAGTGGAAAGAGCCTGGGTTTAGGAGTCAGAGGACATGGGTTCTAATCCCGGCTCCACCTCAAGTCAGCTGTGTGACTTTGGGCAAGTCACTTAACTTCTCTGTGCCTCAGTTACCTCATCTGTAAAATGGGGATGAAGACAGTGAGCCTCAAGTGGGACAACCTGATTGCCCAGTATCTACACTAGTGCTTCGAACAGTGCTCTGCACATAGTAAGTGCTTAACAAATACCAACATTATTATTATTATAAAAAAATCCATATTAATTAAAAACATTCAAACTTTTGGATTGTATCCTGTTTGCTGTGTATGGATAACCTTTTTTTTTCCAAAGGCCTGGTTTCATTAGAATCACTGAACTCTTTTTATCTGGTTTCTTTATATTGATCCTGGAATTGGGCTTTCTGTATACTTCTGGCAATTTCACAGTGCCAATTGCAAACTACCATCCACTATATTGTATCTGAAAACTGAATCATCATAACATTTCTATTTATTACCCAACTAATTGAAGGAGTTACTGTCATTATTCATTCAATTCCAAACTCTTTATGGTCAGCTCCTTATGGGAAGTTTCACCTCTGTATTATTAGGAAGAATATGTTGCACTTAGCAGGAGCTTGCTAAACTATTACTACTAATACTACTCAAAATCAATAAACTCCACCTTAAATTACATGGGATGACTAACACCTAGATTTCAGTCAATCAGTTTATGGTCTTATGGTCTCCTCTTACAATCGACCTCCAGGGTCCAACCGTGCAAGATCAAAGTTGCCCCACCTTCAGCTCCCGGGACTCCCATCGGTCCCGTTTCAGCCTGGAAATGACTCAGAAAGCAGCAGCATAAGGCATAGTCAACTTTTGCAGTGCTGAGAAGGTCACCACCACTGCTAGAGATCCGATTTTTGTAAGCTATGTAATCCTACTGCTCTTTCGTGTCTATCATTGGCCTTGCCTTTTATAATTGCTTTGGAATTTCATTATATACCTGCTGCCTACCCTTCTCTGCACTAGTCTTAGACAGTGAGCCTGCTGGGGTCCAGGGAATGTGTCTGGATCTCAACATTGTACTTCTTTCCCAGTGTTTGGAAGAATGCTTTGCACGTAGAAGCACTGAATAAATACTATTACTACTGAATGTCTACTGTATGCCAAGCACAGTAGTAAACACTAAGGAGAATTCAGTAGAATCAATGAAGAGGATCCCTGTCCTGAAAGAGCTTACAATCTAGCAGGGGAGAAAGACACTAAGTAAATTACATCTGGGAAGAAATTAAAGCATAGGTAAGATATATACATATATATGTATTATACATTATATAAATGCAACATATGTATATGTGTGTGTTTAGGTAGCTTGAAAGTGCTGATATGGGAGTTGGGGGAATATAGCCTGGGGAGATTAGAAATAAATTGGGAACAGGATTCTAGAGAAGACGTTACTTCTCCAGCCCCTACCTCTCTCCTTCTCTGCAATCTTGAATTTCCTCCTGACTTCAGGACATCTTTACCTGGATGTTCCAAGACACCTCAAACTTAACATGTCCAAAACAGAACTTCCTATCTTTCCACTCAAATCCAAACCTCCCTCTATCTTTCCCTTCACCATATATAATACCACAATCATACCTGTCTCACAAGCCTGTAACCTTGGCATTTTCCTCGACTCATTTCTCTCATTCCACCCACATATTCAAATCTGTCACCAAATTCTGTTGGTTCTACCTTCACAACATTGCTAAAATCCACCCTTTCCTCTCCATCCAAACTGTCACCATGCTGATCCAAGCACTTATCGTATCCCACCTCAACTACTGTATCTACCTCTTTGCTGCCTGACTGGCTTTCCGCCTCTCCTCATTCCGATCCATACTTCATTCTGATGCACGGATCATTTTTCAACAAAAATGCTCTCTCCATGTCTCCTCAATCCTCAAGAATCTTCAATGGCCGCCCATCCACCTCCACATCAAAGGGAAACTCCTTACCATCGGCTTCAAGCACTCCATCAATTCACCTCATCTACCTCACTTCACTGATCTCCTACTACAGCCCAGCCAGTACACTCCACTCCTCTCACTGTACCCTGATCTGGTCTATCTTGCCACCGACCTCTTTCCTACATCCTCCCCCTATCCTGGAACTAGCTCCCCACCATGTACACCATACCGCCTCTCTCCCTAACTTCAAGTATTATTAAGATCTCATCACCTCCTTCTCCAGGTGAGCCCTCTTTTCTCTGGCTCACTCTGGTTTCTGCATTGTCTTTGCACTTGGATTTGTGACCTTTGGACATTTGAGATTCACCCCACCCTCAACTCTAGAGCACTCAGGTACATAACAGTAAATTATATGTTATAAATGATTTATTCATTACAATGTCTGTCTTCAACTCTAGACTGTAGGCTTGTTACAGACAGGGAACATGACTTCTAATACTGTTATATTGTACTCTCTCAAGTGCTTAATACAGCAATCTGCACATAGTAAAGGCTCAATGGATGCCATGGCTTGATTGACTAACTGATTGATTCATGTGGGCTTTGAAGGTGGGGAGAGCTGTGATCTATCAGAGATGAAAGGGGAAGAAGTTACAGCAGAGTGGAAAGTGTGAGCAAGGAGTCAATGGCAAGAGAGACGAAAGCAAGGGACAGTGAGTAAGTGGACAGTAAGTTGATACTGGAGGAACAAATTGCGTGAGTTGTTGATAGTGGAAGAGGAGAGGAATAAACATGGCCCTGGGAGTCAGAAAATCTGAATTCTAATCCCACCTTGGAAAAAGTTAACTAATTTTGCTCTCCTCCAGTGCATAAATGCACTATAGTGAAAGATCCTGGTTATTCATCAGTCACATCCATATTAGCTACTGGAGCTTCCTCAGCTGTGATGAAGGTGCCACTTTACTGAATGATAATAATAATAATAAAAATAATGTTGATATTTGTTAAGTGCTTCCTATGTGCAGAGCACTGTTCTAAGCACTGGGGTAGATACAGGGTAATCAGGTTGTCCCACATGAGGCTCACAGTCTTAATACCCATTTTACAGATGAGGTAACTGAGGCACAGAGAAGTTGTGACTTGCCCACAGTCACACAGCTGACAAATGGCAGAATCAGGATTCAAACCCATGACCTCTGACTCCCAAACCCGTGTTCTTTCCACTGAGCCATGCTGCTTCTCTTATAATGATGATGGTATTTGTTAAGTGCTTACTATGCAAAGCACTGTTCTAAGCACTGGGGGAAATACAAGGTCATCAGGTTGTCCCACTTGGGGCTCAAAGTCTTAATCCCCATTTTACAGACTAGGGAAATGAGGCCCAGAGAAGTTAAGTAACTTGCCCAAAGTCACACAGCTAACAAGTGGCAGGGTTGGGATTAGAACCCATGACCTCTGACTCCCAAGCCCGTGCTCTTTCCACTGAGCCACGCTGCTTCTCTAGTGGTAACGATAATCCCTAAATAACTCCAAAGTAGGGTATGGATGTCACTGCTTCACTGACCTTCTGACCTTCATTCTTCCTTTTCTTTTTTAATAGTATTTGTTAAGGGTTTACTATGTGCCAGGCATTGTACTAAGCACTGGGGTATAAACAAGCTGATCAGGTTGGACATAATCCATTTCCCAAGCGGGGTTCACAATCTTAATCCCCAATTTACAGATGAAGTAACTGAGACACAGAGAATTTAAGTGTCTTGCCCAAGGTCGCACTGCAGACAAGTGGTGAAGCGAAGCCTGGATTAGAGCTTAGGTTCTCTGAGTCTTAGGCTGTGCTCTTTCTACTAGGCCACACTGCTTCCTGTTTGTATCCCCTCCTGTTGAGGAAGTCTCCTTGTTGGATGCTCCATCACTGATGTAAGACACTTCTTTCAAATGAAAATGGACCTGAATTGACCAAAATGATTCCTGCTGGTTTTCTTTTCGTTTCATACTTCAAACTCGACATGTAATTTGGGCCATTTGTTTCTCAGCCTATTCACAGCCCTGCCATTTAGAATGCCAAAGGCATCTGTAAATGAAATGAGAATTACGTACATTAGTTGCAAATGCTATTAGAACCATTAAAACACATTAGCTGGAGCATTACTTCATTTTCCTGCAGATGTTTTAATAGTAGTGCCCACTGTGAGCTACAACCAAGAAGAAAATGCCAAGATTTACCAAGCAACGGACTGGTAGAAACAGGAGGAGGTGTTCTTACGGGGTCAGATGGGCCAAACTGGATCATTAATGGAAGATTATTCTTGCATCAGACTGCCTGAGGGCATGTGGTGAGATTTAGATCTAGCCCAATGAGGAAGGTAACGATCTCTGTGGTACCATAGAGGTCACTAATAAGAACTTCATAAAACAAGGGAGGAAACTAAGGAGATGTTAAAAAGCTTTTCATTTAGGTTAAAAATGTATCTGTAAGCATCAAATAAACCACAAACCAGTGATCCTTTTGAAGGAGTTGATTTACCGCATTTTTTGGAAACATTCAGTAAATTTGTCCATTGAATTAGCTCCAAGCATTGCACTAAAAACTCATCTTCCTTAAAGCAGAAAAAAAAGCTCCTGGCCATTGTTGCCTGCCTCCGTTTGGTTTGTCAGAAAGCACCAAGATGACAATAGATAAAAAAAAGTTTTCAAAATCCAGAGAATGACACACAGTTAAATCTCATGAAAGTGCACATGGCTTCAGGCTGGAAAATGCTAATTTTTATGCTTCTTTTTTTTTGATTCCCTGATTAAAGGTACACGTGGTGGCACTCAAAAGCTTCTCCCCCCGCACCCCCCCAGCTTCTTATTTGACTTTAAGGGACAATGAGAAATGGAAGAAATCTGGGTTCAACAGATGAATTCTTGCAACAAGAGCTCTCCTAAGAAACATTCACATGGTGATCACATCATCTTTAAAATGTCATAGGATTCTGGCACAAATTAGAGATTTTTCACTGAGTCAGAGAATTGTCACTTTTGGGTAATCACAGAAAGAAATGTCCTAGTTATTCTGAAAAATTTGTTTACTCAAACATTTAATAGGAATAGCATATCATACTTCCCATTACTGATTCCCATTGCTGAATATTATTAAATGACCTTAACCACTCAATACTCATGTTCCTTGGTTCATGTGTTTCTCTACTTTAACCACAGAGACCAAAACAATATGCATGTTTGTAGGAGTGGATTACCATAAAAAACATCTGAGTGGAAATCAGAAAGTTTACATTAGCCCAAAACACTGCCATCAAAGTGACTGACTGAAGAATCGAAGTTAGGGTCAGCAGCTGAAGCCTACAAAGCGAAGACCAAAGTCACACTTGAGATTTAATGTTGAGGTAAATATATTATGAGTCCAAAACGCATCTCAAGTTTTCTACTGATAGAATTTAATACAACTATTTTATGAAGGTCACTGCTTATCCTAATTAGCATTAGGCAATAATAGTTTCTGTATCCACTCGTATTTAAGGAGTAGCTACAGTATTTTGGGACTTTAACTTGACAGCAAAGAAATTGAGGGGAAGAATTTGAATGACTAGGTTCAAGGTTATAATGACAAGTTGGTATTCTTTAGGAGTTCTCACTCCTTCATGAGCCCCCGTGGGACAGAGATTGTGTCCAACCTGATTATCTCGTATCTACTCCAGCAATTAGTACAATGCTTGGCACAAAATATTATTATTCATATTTTGGAATGTTTAATGATCACATATTATTTTCTTAATCCTTACAATATCCTTATGTTTCAAATATTCCACAACGGGTATACAAAAAGAACTCTTTTCTATGCTGATGTGTTTGTTGCTTGCAAGGCCTGTTTCTCCTTGTATCCTAATCTCTGAGAAAACCTCTCACTTAAAGGACAACAACTACTCTATTGATTAGAATCCAAGAAGCAGTCATTTTTCTTTAAATTTATTGTTAGTTCAACGCTTAGCCTTGACTCTGTGAAGCAATTCTTAGTCCCGTGGTGTCTTGTGTTTTTGTGCCCTGATAGCAAAGTCATCAGAATACAACAGTTCCTGGATGGCTGCCTTAAAGAATTCTGATGCGGGTAACAGTCTGTTCAGTTGGAAGCATAAATTGACTCCAGCTTCCAGGCTCCTTGCCACATCCTTAACCATAATAGCATAAAATGGGTCTGGTCCTGTTCAACTATCCCATAGCCATAGTACACTAGGATAGGGAAGGAGAGAGGGTCTGACAGGGAACCTGAAACTCTGACTTGACTCAGGATCTTGAGCAATCTCGGGATCTAATAAACCTCTCATACACTCAATAATATTTATTGAGCACTTGCTTTGTGCAGAACACTGAACTAAGCGCTAAGTACTAAGCTCTCAGGGCATCATAATCCCAGACAGAAGGGACAACTCACTGTGGGCATGGAATGAGACTACTCATTGTTATATTGTACTCTCCGAAGTGCTTAGTACAGTGCTTTTCATACAGTAAGCATTCAATAAATGTGACTGAATGAATGAAAGAGAGAAATTCAGTAAGGAGAACAGCAGGTCACCACAGCTATCACCTTCATAAATGTTTCCCCTCCCTTATGTAGACTGTGAGTAAGCTTCATGTGGGAAAAGGAAGGAACTGTGTCCAATTTGATTATCTCATCTACCCTGGTGTTTAGTATATTGCTTGGCACTTAGTAATCATCACCTGTTTACTTGTTTTGATGTCTTATGCTCTGCTGCATTTCCTAACAGTTATTTTAATATCTGTCCCTCCTACTAAATCATAAGAACCTTGAGGTCGGGGAACATATCAACCAACTCTATTTTTTTTAATGGCATTTGTTAAGCACTTATGTGCAAGGCTCTGTTCTAAGCACTGATATTTTACTGCACTTTAATACAATGCTTGGCACATAGTAAGCACTCTATAAATATGATTGTCTGACTCCCCTGGAAACTCTCAGGCTACAGGTTTGCATCATTGTACTGGGGATATCAAAAGCCTGTAGACTGTAAGCTCTCTGTGGGCAGGAAATGTGTCTGTTTATTGTTATATTGTACTCTCTCAAGCACTAGGCTGTGCTAGTGCTTCTAGACTGTGAGCCCGTTGTTGGATAGGGATTGTCTCTATTTGTCACTTTCCAAGCGCTTAGTACAATGCTCTGCACTCAGCTCTCAATAAATACAATTGAATGAATGAACATAGTTAGTGCTTAATAAGTGCCATAATAATAATAATGTTTCCTTCTCTCTCCTCTCATTCTTTTACTTCCTTTATTTCCTTTATTAATGGCATTTGTTAAGCACTGACTATGTTCCGAGCACTGCAATAAGCACTGGGGTAGACACAAGATCATCAGGTTGTACACAGTCCAAGTCTCACATTGTGCTCACAGTATTGGTCTCCATTTTACAGATGAGGTAACTGAGGCCCAGAAAAGGTAAGTGACTTGCCCAAGGTCACACAGCAAACTAGTGATGGAGCTGGGATTAGAGCCCAGGTCTTGCCAACTTCCAGCCCCATGCTTTATACACTAGGCCACACTTTATTTCCTGTATTTCCTCCTCTTTTCTCTTCCTTTTTCCTCCACTCCCACTCCCAGAAAATATAATTCAATGAGAGAACAGAGCGGAAGATCGATCAAAATGGCCTAGTTTGCATCTCTTTTCCCTGCCCACTCTGCTAGGGAGGTGATTATGACATGCTTCAACATACTGGAAAATAGAAACAACAGGGTGAAGGATCAGAAGCAGATAAGAGATTTGAGTAATGTATACATGGGACAAGTAGTACCAGAATTTGGGAATTGACAGCTTTGAAAAGCAAGTAGAGTTGTTAACAGCTCACAATTCATTTTGAAATAAATTCCATATCTGTTATTTACAAGGAAAGGTTAAAGGGACAGAGACAGTTTAACATGAAAATTTATTTAAATAATAGTGGCACCATTTTCTCCACATTGAAAGAGGCCACCTGTAAAATGAGGATTAAGACTGTGAGCCCCACGTGGGGCAACTTAATTATCTTGTATCTACCCCAGCACTTAGAACAGTGCCTGGCACATAATAAGCCCTTAACAAATACCATAATTATTCCTTAGACTGTAAGCCCTTTGTGGGCAAGCATACAGATGAGGAAACAGAGGAACTGACAAGTTAACTGACTTGCCCAAGGCCATACAGCAGGCAAGTGGCAGAGGTGGGATTAGAATCCTGGTCCTCTGACTCCCAGGCCTGTGCTCTTCCCCTAGGCACTGCCCATTTGGGAAATAAGGGCTGTTACACAATAGAGAGCATTTGCTGAAAGAAATTGGGGAATTCCCTCATCTGGAGATCTTTTAAATACAATAAATTAATTTTTGCCTGGTCTGGAAGTTGTGGGGAACTGGGGAATGAATGAAATTATTTTATTAAGGTTCTTCCTAATTCTGTGCGTCTGTCACAGGGACAAATGATCAATATTGTCAAGCATATAGGGATTGCTCATTTTAGATGGAGAGTGATTAATTTTAAGTATGATGGAATGAAAATGATTTATTATTGAACCATCAAGGTTTTACCGTATACACACGTGACAGGCATTACTGTTAGCCACAACTAAAGGGAAGGAACTTGGAAAGACTAAAAGTTATTTTATCCCCTTGGAACATAAGTTAAAATTAAGAAAGGCTATATTTTTACTAAACAAATTGCAGTATTCTCACCAAAAGCAATTGTAACCAAATTCAGTTAAAATGACTTGTCTAAGGTCAGGTAAAACCACAGTTCCAGCTCAGGAGTTCTTGGTTACACGCAATGTCCTTGGACAGCAGATCTCTCTTGGGCAAAGTCATCGTAAGTCTTCTGGTAAAACAGTGTAAACTAACCAAATACTCTGCATTCCTTAATCTGTTAGGGGATTCATCTGCCAGCAGCCATTTTGATTTATGATGGTTGATTAGATTTACTCTGGATTCATGTCAGGAACCTCATCCCCATTTCAGAGAATTAAGGCTTTTTGTAGAAAAAGAGCTGATTTTTCCCACTTAATGGACAAATGCGAGTCTTAATGTTTTAAAGGATGAAATCTACTTAGAAGACAATTATTTATTTGTAAAGTGGCCTTGATAATTAATTTACAAGCCCATTTGGTGACCACAATAGCAGTGGCCATTTTTTCTTGCTGGAACTAGTTTTGTGGAAGAATGACACATCACCACTACTATTTCAAATGCTTGGACTCATTTCTATTTTTGGAACAAGATTATGCAAACTTAATTTTGATTTTCTTTTGATCAAGAAAATATAAGCAACCCTGATGGGCTTACCATCAGACAGAGCATGACTCAGGTTGAAGGGAAAGGAGAAAAGAGCAGGGCTGTGTCTTCAGCCTTGCTCAAACATATTGGTCTCTTTGAATAATGATCAGTGGTATTGTTTATTGAACACTTACTGAGGGCAGAGCACTGAATTAACAACTTCGGAGAGTACAAAAAAACAGAGTTAGTAGACAAGAAGCTTACAGTCTAGAGGATGAAGGAAAACTATAAATACCATTAGAGGTATTATTCATCTAAGGGCCCCTCTTTTGCCTTGTTGACTTCCGCTTCTTTCCAGGTGGCTTAACTAACTATTTTGGGCAAGCATTTTTTTCTTCTGACAGCCTTAGGAGGGAATTTGAGGATTAGGTTAAATTCTAGGTAGGACTCCCAACACGGCAGCCCCTGGGAACCAGTTTTCCTACTACAAGCCATTAAGCTCACTTTGCTCCTTTAATAGAGGCAGCCTGGTCTAGTGGAAAGAGCAAAGGCCTGAGAGTAAGAGGATCCAGATGCTAATCCCAGCTGGGCCACTTGTCCACTGTGTGACCTTGGGAAAGTTACTTAACTTCCCTGTGCTTCAGTTACTTCATCTGTAAAACGGAGATTAATCAATCAATCAATTGTATTTATTGAGTGCTTAGTGTGTGCAGAGCACTGTATTAAGCATTTGGGAAGGTACAGTATAATAGTATAACAGAAATGGTAGATGCATTCCCTGTCCACAGTAAACTTTCAATCTAGAGGGGGAGACAGACATTAATATAAATTATGGATATGTACATAAGTGCTTTGGGGTTGAGGGAGGGGTGAAAAAAGGGAGCAAATCCAAGGACAAGGGTGACACAGAAGGGAGTGAAAGAAGAGGAAATGAGGGCTTAGCCAGAGAAGGACTCTTGAAGGAGATGGGCCTTCAATACAGCTTTGAAGGTGGGGAGAGTAATTGTTAGATATGAAGAGGGAGGGCATTTCAAGCCAGAGGCAGGATGTGGGTAAGAGATCAATAGCAAGATAGATACAGTTGACTGACTGCCTGAGAGCCGTGATAGGAAGAGACAAGAAAGGACTTCTTAGGTCCCGAAGAGTCATAGGCTAGTTTGGGCTATTCTTAAATGAAGACCCTTAGAGGTAAGAGGAGGTAGTCTGGAACATAAAATAACAGTTTAAAAATTTTTAAGTTACTGCCCCTCCCAAGGACAGCCACCCAGAAGGTTAGGACAGTTTAGTTTAGAAACAGAGAAGAGAACCGGTCATATGAGGTCTTGGGAAGAAGGGGATCAGTGGGGGGTGCTAGGAGACAAAAAGGAAAAATAGCATGAAAAGAAAAAAGATAATTTTGGACTGCATATAGATGGTCAGAGTCCCCTCCAGTCCTTTGCTTTTGGATTCAGAGTACCAGAGCCAGGTACTGAAGATAAAAGTGCAAGCTCAGATGCAATGGACCAAAGATCTCTCAAGGGAAGTAAAGGAAAGGTTTGGGTTTAGCAGGGGCTACATGATGCTGTTGGATTATGGGCCTTTTAGAGTAGGACTAGGTGGGTCTCTCTGGGTTTAATTTGGTCTGATGGAAGTGTTATCCCTATAGGTACTTGGGTCAGACAGAAACTATTTTATCTATTCATCTTTCTTTTAAGTGCAGATTAGACTGTAAGCCTGTCAAAGGGCAGGGACTGTCTCTATCTGTTACCGATCAGTACATTCCAAGCGCTTAGTACAGTGCTCTGCACATAGTAAGCACTCAATAAATACTATTGAATATACCTCAATGTGGTGGCTGGTGTCCATTAATGAGGCTACGAATTAACAAGATGCCATAATAATTGTGCCAAGCAATGTATTAAGTACTGGGTTAGATACCCAATAATCAGGTCCCACATGGAGTTCACAGTCTAAGTGGAAGGGAGAACAGCTATTGAATTCCCATTTTTCAGATGAGGGAACTGAGGCACAGAGAAAAATAATAATGGTATTTGTCAAGCGCTTGCTTTGTGCCAAGCACTGCTATAAGCACTGGGGGAGATACAAGGTAATCATGTCTCACAGTCTTAATCCCCATTTTACAGATGAGGCAACTGAGGCACAAAGAAGTTAAGTGCCTTGCCCAAAGTCACACAGCTGACAAGTGGCAGAGCTGGGATTAGAACCCACAACCTCTGACTCCCAAGCCCATGCTCTTTCCACTGAGCCACCCTGCTGGACCCACAAAAGGTCCATCTGCAGCCAGCCCCTGCTGCCCCCCACTTCACGAAAGTCCCAGAGAAGTGAAGTGATTTGCCCAAGGTGACCAGCAGGTTAAGTGGTGGAGCAGGGTTTAGAACCCAGATCCTCTGACTCCCAGGATAACGCTCTTTCCACTAGGCAATGCATCATAAAGACTAATAATAGAGTTGTTCTTTTGTTCTTTTATTTCAAAGATGATGTTACCAATGGTGAGATGTGCAGCTAAGCGTGTGACTGTCTTTGAGAAAAATCTCTTACACAGTTGCACACTTTATTCATGAAAATAAAGATGTAAATGTCTTCTGGCCTTCTGACCTTCAGGATGAACACTGTTCAGACACCAATGGCTAATGGGACAAAGGCGTCCCCTCACCAGCTTGATATATGATTAAGTTGTTTTTGTAGGGCGCTGATGGTTTATGCTGAGCATTAATGATGCCCATTTAGAAATATATGTCCCCCTAACAGCGACAATACTTAACATATGGCATCTCAGAATACAGATCACCAATATCATAGAAAACTGACAGCTACTGAATAATCTTCAACAACACTCAAGATGAAGGGGATTCATTTGCATGGAGCCAGAACCAGAATGCTAAGAAACTTTTATTAGATTTGAGATTCATTTTCTTGGAATTTCAAGTCCTATTTGGAGCAATTTACAAGAAAAAATGAATGTTAGCTGTAAACTCTCTCACTGCCCCCTAGGCTATATTCAGATAATACTTCACACACCAAATGATGCATGCTATTTAGATGATTTATTTATATGAGAGCATAAACACTGTAGATATAAACATACCCAAAAAAGAATTCCTCATCTTCCCTTGCAAATCCTGCCCTCCCCCTGACTTTCCATCACCCTAAACAGCATTGCTATCCTCCCTGTCTCACAAGTCTGTAACCTTGGCATTATCCTCAACCTCTCTAATTCAACCCACATATTCAGTCTGATACCAAATCCTGTCTGTTCCACCTTCACAATATCATTAAAATGATGTTGTAAGTGCTTAGTAAATATGATTGAATGAATGAATAAAATCCACCCTTGTCTCCATCCATATTGCTATTACACTGATCCTAATCCTATCCTGCCTTGACCCCTGCATCGGCCTCCTTGTCGACCTCCCTGCCTCCTGTTTTTCCCTATCCAGTCCATACTTCACTCTGCTACCCGAATCATTTTTCCCCACTTCTCAAGAACCACCAGTGGCTGTTCATCCTCCTCTGCATCAAACAGAGATTCCTTAAAATAGGTTTTCAAGCCTTTAATCACCTTGCTCCTTCCTATCTTACCTCCCTGATTTCCTACTAAAGCACAGTATGATCACTTTGTTCCAGTTAGAACACCAACTTACTAACTGTACTTTGAGGTCGTCTACCTCACCGCCAATCCCATCCTCAGATCCTGCCTCTGGCCTGGAACTCCCTCCCCCTTCAGGTCTGACAGACCATCCCTCTAACCACCTGCATAGCCTTATTAAAATCATGCTTTTAAGTAATCTCTTCAGCCTGGACTCTTGGATGCAGTTTCCTGGTGTGTGTAATGTGAATCTAATATTTTTTAATTTTAGATGCAGTACCTCTTTTTTTGTGACTTCTCAGTTCACCGCATCAGAATGTCTGTGAGCAAGCAGTATGGGCCTTGGGAAATATTATAGGTAAGCAGCATCTCAGTTAGAAGAAGTATAGGGATTAGAGAAGCAGCATGGATGAGTGGAAAGAGCATGGGCTTGGGAGTCAGAGGTCATGGGTTCTAATCCCAGCTCCTCCACTTGTCAGCTGTGTGACTTTGGGCAAGTCACTTCACTTATCTGTGCCTCAGTGACCTCATCTGTAAAATGGGGATGAAAATGGTGACCGCCCTGTGGAACATCCTAATTGCCTTGTATCTACCCCAGCGTTTAGAACAGTACTTAACAAATGCCAACATAGAGAAGCAGCGTGGCTCAGTGGAAAGAGCACGGGCTTTGGAGTCAGAGGTCATGAGTTTGAATCCCAGCTCTGCCACTTGTCAGCTGTGTGACTGTGGGCAAGTCACTTAACTTCTCTGTGCCTCAGTTACCTCATCTGTAAAATGGGGATTAAGACTGTGAGCCCCACGTTGGACATCCTGATTCCCCTGTGTCTACCCCAGCGCTTAGAACAGTGCTCGGCACATAGTAAGTGCTTAACAAACACCAACATTATTATTATTATTAAAACATAGTAAGTGTTTAACAAATACCAACATTATTATCTCCTCCAGGAGGTCTTCCCCAACTAAGTCCTTATTTGCCCTACTCCCTCTCCTTTCTGATTCACCTATGTACTTGGAGCTGTACCCTTTAAGCACACTCTCAGCCCCACAGCATTTTATGTACATAAACGTAATTTATTTTAATGTCTCTTTCCCCCCTAAGCTCCTTGTAAGCTCTTTGTGGGCAGAGAATGTGTCCAACAACTCTGTTATATCTAACTCTCCCAAGCACTTAGTAAAGTGTTCTGCCCATGGTAAGTGCTTAATAAATCTGATTGCTTGATCAATTGATTGAGGAAACCACTGGGACATCTTGCTAACCTCCCAATGGGAGATCCTGGAGTTTCTCTCAATCAATCAGTCAAGAATATTTATTGAGTGCTTACTGGGTGCAGAGCACTGGAGAAGCAGCGTGGCTAAGTGGAAAGAGCATGGGCTTTGGAGTCAGGGCTCATGAGTTCGAATCCCAGCTCTGCCACTTGTCGGCTGTGTGACTGTGGGCAAGTCACTTAACTTCTCTGTGCCTCAGTTCCCTCATCTGTAAAATGGAGATGAAGACTGTGAGCCCCACGTGGGACAACCTGATTCCCCTGTGTCTACCGCAGCGCTTAGAACAGTGCTCGGCACATAGTAAGCGCTTAACAAATACCAACATTATTATTATTATTAAGCACTTGGAACACACCACTGCTCTGATTGAATTTATCATTCATTGTCCTTGTCTCCACACACTTTGCTCCTCTAATGCTAACTTTCCCCATGTACCTCGTTCTCGTCTATCTCTCCATGGACCTCTCGTCCACATTCTACCTCTGGCCTGGAAAACCCTTTCTCTTCTTTTATGACAGACAAAGCCTTCAGAGCCTTATTGAAGGCACACCTTCGATTAGAGAAGCGGCGTGGCTCAGTGGAACGAGGCCGGGCTTGGGAGTCAGAGGTCACGGGTTTGAATCCCAGCTCTGCCACTTGTCAGCTGTGTGACTGTGGGCAAGTCACTTATCTTCTCCGTGCCTCAGTTCCCTCATCTGTAAAAGGGGGATTAAGACTGTAAGCCTTAATGGGACAACCTGATTACCCTGTATCTACCGCAGCGCTTAGAAGAGTGCTCTGCACATAGTAAGCACTTAACCAATACCAACATTATTATTATTATTATCTCGTTCAAGAGGCCTTCCCTAGTTAAGCTCTCTTTTCCTTTTCTTCAACTCCCTTCTGTATCACTCTGACTTGCTCCCTTTATTCATCCCCACAGCACTTGTGTACATATCTGCAATTTATTTATTTATATTAATGTCTGTCCCTTCCTCAAGTCTGTAAACTCATTGTGGGCAAGAAATGTGTCTGTTATGTTATATTTTACTCTCCCAAGTACTTAGTATAGTGCTTAATAAATAGAATTGACTGACTGATTGCTTTTATCATTTCATCTTTCAATTAATAAATGTATGCATTCAGTGATTACCACATGCAGAGCAATGTACTAAACACTTGAGAGAATACAGTACAGTAGGGTGGTGGACATGCTCCCTCTCCACAAAAAGCTTACAGACTAGAGATATGTCTGTCACCAACCCACGGTTTTAGCTTGTGAGCCCTCGGGAACCCGAGACCTTGTATGTGATCGTCCATGTACATATTTCTTTTTTTATCAGTGCATAGTATAATGCTTTTTGCAAAGTAGTGATGATAGTAGTAATAGTATTGGTTGTATTTATTAAGCACTTACTGTCTGCCGACCACTGTACTCAATGCTGGGAAAAAATACCGTGGTGGGAATTTAGAACAAAAGTGCTTAATAAAAATATTACTATTTAATACTACCCAACACCAAATAGAAAGGCATCCAGAAACTCTCAATCTTGCCTATGCATATATTTAATACGTGTTAAACATGAAGCCTGAAGAGCCCACAAACCATCAGAAATGTTTGCCAATTCTAATGCCAGACAGTGACACAAATAAAAAGTTCATTTTTATTTGCTTCCATCAGCATGTCGCATTTGTCCTTTATGATAATTTCATCAATTCTTCTATTCCTAGGTACCCACTCTTCCTTTTAATTACTCATCTGTCCCATGGATAACTAGTATAATGTGAGTTTTCCTACACTTGGGATTTTGCAAAAATACAACCCTTCACTTTATAAGAATAACGACAAGAAGAAGATGAATGGACATAATCCTTGACCTAAAGAGAATTCACAATTTAAAAGGGTGTGGGGAAGTGGTGAGAGTTCCACAAAGAACGAAATAACAAAATGGAGAAACGAAAAGCCCCTCTCAGGGTCACACCTGGAGAGTTTCCACTACTCTACCAGTCTCAACTATGGGAGGAAGAGCCAAGCGGAGGCCTATTCAATTCAATTCCTAGCTTGGGCAGTGGCTAGAAAGTGCAAAACAATCTGCTACAAGTCAAAACTTACCCATGCTGGGCAGCAGCAGCTTTGGAGAGAGTCAAGGGCGGAGACTCAAGCCTACTGCACAGGAGGCAATGATAAACCACTTCTGGATTTTTACCATGAAAACTCTATAGTTACACTACCAGGACGATTGCAGATGGAGGTGGGGCGTTCTGGGAGAGATGTGGCCATGGAGTCGCTATGGGTTGGAGACGACTCAATAGCATAAGACAAGACAGAAGTGAAAATACATAAATGGGGAAGCAGTGTGGGCCTAGAGGGAAGAGCTTGGTCCTGAGGAGTCAGAGGATCTGGGTTCTAATTTCAGTTCTGCCACGTATCTGGTGGATAAGTCACTTAACTTACCTTGTATCTTCCCCAGTAATTAGTACAGTGCTTGGCACTTAACAAGAACAGCAGTGAGCATTGTTATTATTATTACATTATAGTTAAAGGGCTTCTCTCTAGTGAGAAGGGCTGCCTTCCTTGCTATGGCTCAGAGCTTCTCCCGGGAGATGATGGATAGGAGAGAGTAAAAAGTCCTATCCTTCCTTCCAATGGCTCCTTTCTGTTCACTATCCCCAAAGGCCCCACAAAGACCTCTCTCGAAGTCGTACCTCTTCCTTGAAGATTCCTGGCTAAAATAGAAGTGATATGATCATTCTTCCTTCATCCTTTTGAAAGATGACCTGATTTACTTGTATCGACTCCAGTGCTTAGAATAGTACTTGGCACATAATAAGCCATTCATAAGTACCATTATTATTATTATTGTTAATAAGAGGCATTGAATCTCTATTTTGCAGATAAGGGAACTGGGTACAGAGAAGTTAAGTGAGTTGCCCAAGTTCACACAGCAAGTAAATGGCAAAGTGAGGATTAGAACTCAGATCCTCGGATTCCCAACCCCACGCTCTTCTCACTCGGCCTCTTGGCCCTGAGCTAGTCCTGCAAGCTGAAGCTGTTTGGGTTTGCCTGGTGCTGAATATCTCCCCACGCCATAAAGACCACCAGTCATTGCCCATCCATCTCTAGTTCATGAACTTCTTGTCATGTCTACTCATTCTATTGTATTGTACATATGCAATTCCACAGCACTTACGTACTTACCTGTAATTTATTTTAATGTCTCCCCATCTCGAGACTGAAAGCTCCTTGTGGGCAAGGAACATGTCTACCAAGTCTGCTGTATGGTACTCTCCTAAAGCACTTAATACATTGCTTCCACACAGTAAGAGCTCAATAAATACCATTGATTGACAGTTTTCAGATGCCCTCCACTAGCCCTTGGGTGGGACTGAGGCTGAGAAATTGGAAAGTGGAAAACACAGGTTCCCCAAAGTGGTGATGCATGGCCAACTTTCAGGGAAATGTCCTAATGGAATTAGAAACTCCAACTCCAAAAGCACCCAGTTCATCCTGGCTGAAGAAGACAGTACTGGAGAATGATTCACTGAAAGCCCCTTTAAAAGTCTTTCCTGCTGGGTGAATTTCAATGCAGGAAAGTGAGAGGCTGACAGCAAAATCCAGGGGTCCCTGTTTTCTCAGTAAACTGGGGGAACCAAATTGAGAAACAGCTTAGGCTACTGGAAAGAGCACGGGCCTAGACGTTAGAGGTCCTGGGTTCTAATCCTGACTGCTACATAACTGCTGTGTGACCTTGGGCAAGTCACTTAACTTCTCTGTACCTTAGTTCCCTTATCTGCAAAATGGGGATTCAATACCTCTTCTCTCTTCTACTTAGACTATGGGCTCTATGTGGGACCTGATGATCTCAGTGCTTAGTATAGTGCTTAGCGTGTAGTGCCACATACCACGATTTTTATTGTTGATTGATTCTATTTATCGAGCACCTACAATGTGCAGTAGACTGTACTAAATGCTTGGGAAAGTTCAATAAAGTTAACAAAATCCCTGTGTGCAATACACTAAAATAATGTAGGAGAAATAAAGGGAATTATATATATGAGTTAATACTAAAGGGTAAGCATGTAAGTTAGTATGTACAGAAGTACTACAAGTGTTTAGAAGTACACAGGTGCACATGACACCCAAATCTACATCTCCTCCCCTATTCTCTCTCCCTCCCTCCAGGCTCACATCTCCTCCTGACTTCAGGACATCTTCACCTGGATGTCTGCTTGCCAACTAAAGTTCAACGTGTCCAAGACCGAGCTCCTTATCTTCCCTCCCAAACACTGTCCTCTTCCTGACTTTCCCATCACGGTGGATGGCACTACCATCCTTCCCATCTCCCAAGCCCATAACCTTGGTGTCATCTTTGATTCTGCTCTCTCATTCACCCCTCACATCCAATCCATCACCAAAACCTGCCGGTCTCACCTTCACAACAATGCCAAGTTCCGCCCTTTCCTCCCCATCCAAACTGCTACCTTGCTGGTACAAGCTATCATAATATCCTGACTGGATTATTGCATCAGACTCCTCTCTGATCTCCCATCCTTCTGTCTCTCCCTACTCCAGTCTATACTTCACTCCGCTGCCCGGATGATCTTTCTACAGAAACACTCTGGGCATGTCACTTTGCTCCTCAAAAACCTCCAGCGGATGTCTATCAACCTTCGCATGAAACACCAACTCCTCACTCTTGGCTTCAAAGCTCTCTATCACCTTGCTCCCTCCTACCTCACCTCCATTGTCTCCTTCCACAGCCCACCCTGTACACGCCGCTCCTCTGCCACTAACCTCACGGTGTCTTTTTCTCACCTGTCCCGCCATAGACCCCTGGCCCCCCTCCTACCACTGACCTGGAATGCCCTCTCCCCTCACGTCCGCCAAACTAACTCTCTTCTCTTCAAAGCCCTACTGAGAGCTCAACTCCTCCAGGAGGCCTTTCCAGACTGAGCCCTTCCTTTCCTTCTGCCCCCCTCCCCTCCCTATACCCCTTCCCTCTGCTCTACCCCCTTCCCCTCCCCTCAGCACTTGTGTATATTTGTATATATTATTTATTACTCTATTTTATTAATGATGTGTATATATCTATGTTTCTATTTATCTTCAAGGTATTGATTCCTGACTACTTGTTTTATTTTGCTGCCTCCCCCTTTTAGACTGTGAGCCCATTGTTAGGCAGGGATTGTCTGTCTGTTGCAGATTTGTACATTCCAAGCACCTACTATACTCTGCACACAGTAAGTGCTTAATAAATATGACTGAATGAATGAATGAACCTTTCCCTCAGCCTCACAGCACTTATATGTATATAGCCATAATATATTTATTTATATTAATGTCTGTCTTCCATGCTAGACTGTAAGCTCGCTGAGGGCAGGAAACATGCATGCCAACTTTGTTGTATTGTACTCTCCCTTGTCAACTCTATGGTGTATCCAGTGACAATGTATGGATCCCAAAGTTGAACAGTGAAAAAACAGGATAGAAAGAACATCGATTCTTTTGAAATGTCGTTTTGGAGAAGGCTTTTGTAAATAGCATGGACTGCCAGAAGGACAAACAAATGGATTTTAGAGCAAATTGAATGAAAGTGGTCTTTGGAAGGCCAAATGACTCGACTTAGATTAGCATATTTTGGACGCATAATCAGGAGGACTAATTCTCTGGGGAAGACACTAATGCTAGTAGCTAGATGGATAGAGACCATAACAACGATAAGGGAAGAACCATTCCCATTTTTGGGTAGGAATTGTCTCTGTTGCTAAATTGTACTTTCCAAGCACTTAGTATAGTGCTCTGCACACAGTAAGCGCTCAATAAGTACGATTGAATGAAACAACTCTATGGCACTTCATAATAATAACTCTCCCTCATGGCCTAGTGGATAAAGCACAGGCCTTGGAGTCAGAAGGACCTGGGATCTAATCCCGGCTCTGCCATTTGTCTGCTGTGTGACCTTGGGCAAGTTGCTTCACTTTTCTGTGTCTCAGTACCTCATCTTTAAAATGAGGATTAAAATTGTGAATCCCATATGGGACAGGGACTGTGTCCAACCTAATTAACGAGTATCTTCCCCACTGCTTAGAATAGTGTTTGACAAATAGTAAGCATTTAACCAGTACCATTAAAAGTGCTTAATATAGTGTTCTGCACAGAGTAAGTGTTCAATAAATACCACTGATTGACCGATCATGTAGTCAGGATGATTGACTCTTGGTCAGTGTTCTCTCAATTAGATCAGACTTTTGAGGTTCTTTTCCTTTTTTTTAAATATGTGTTTTAGATAATAGACTCCTTCCTACATTTTTTTCTATGCCACATACTAGCTAACTTTTAGTGGTAGGTCCAGGAGTTGATAGAGCATAAATACATTAAATGCATCCAGCATTGCCAAGCTTGGTTTCCAAAATCTCCTTGTGAAACTTTGGCATTTGGGGAACTCCATCTGAAAATAACTGAAGTGAATATTGTATTTTAACCAGGTTCTCCCTAAACCTCTAAAGCTGTAGCAATTGTCTCCTGACCTTTTGGCTCTTTCCTCAATCCAAGAAACAAAATATCTGCAGATTTGGAGGAGATATTGTTTGTTGTCTTGAGGATTTAAGCACCCCTGGTTGTCACACAACAGTTAATGCAGAAAATGCAGCTGCCTGAAATGAGTCCCTCGGCCCAGGCTGAGAGAGGAATTGGGGAATGGATCTGGTAGAAACAAGTGGAACATCTGGCTGAGGAATTTGGATTTCCGTCTTTATTCCTTTCTTGTTCAAGATTTCATTGCATAACCTAATTCAGTCAGTTAAGATCCTTGAAAGCAAAGCCAAGTTGTCATTGTTACTGTCAATATTTCTTCTGTACTATCGTTTTCACTCTAAAGACCTTGGAGAACCAAGCCAACATGAAAAACATTTTTTTCCCAGAAACTCTGTAACTTGGAGTGTGCATTACTACTTCCTATAACTTGTGGCTAAAGATTTCACCCATCGATTCAGCCAGCAGGAATAAGAAATTGATTGCTAATAACTATTTAATGTATGCTGTAAGTGTGATCCGTCTTCAAGAAAACATGGTAAAAGACCAAGAATTTTGTTCTTATTTAAAATGGCCATAAAGCTGAGAAGAAAAAAGGGTTGCTAAATTGAAGTGGTTCCCAAATTGTACCAAGCAGCTGTGCCCCTTGTCTTTCTGAAATCAGCTAGTTCCTCCCTGGACGGCCAGGTTCTGCTTAACCTCCTTTTCCACTCTCTCCCTCCACCAAAATGTGGCCCAAGCTTGCAGCCCAGTTGCAATTTTCCCTCATCAGACTAACCTCAGTTGCAGGTGGTAGTGATGTCAGATCACCAATCTCACTTGTAGTCTTCAATCCCGGAAAACTGCCCTCTCAAGGTCACTGATGGTCTCTTCCTTGCCGAATCCAGAGGCCTCTACTCCATCCAAATCCTCCTCGATCTCTCAGCTGCCTTTGACACTGTTGATCACCACCTTCTCCTGGAAACATTACCCAAACTTACTTTGGCAGACACTGTCCTCTCCTGACTCTTCTTTCTTGCTCTCTGGCTGCTCATTCTCAGTCTCTTTTGTGGGTTCCTTCTCTGCCTCCACACCTTAACTGTGGGAGTCCCGAAAGGCTCAGTTCTGGGTCCCCTTCTATTCTCCATCTTCACCCACTCACTTGGAGAACTCACTCACTCCTGTGGTTTCAGCTACCATCTTTGTATGGATGATTCCCAAATCTACATTTCCAGCCATGATCTCTCTCCTTCTCTGTAGTTTCATATTTACTCCTGCCTTCAGGAGATCTCTTGGCTCAGTGGAAAGAGCCCGAGCTTGGGAGTCAGAGGTCATGGGTTCTAATGTTGGCTCTGCCGCTTGCCAGCTGTGTGACTTTGGGCAAGTCACTTAACTTCTCTGTGCCTCATTTACCTCATCTGTAAAATGGGGATTAAAAATGTGAGCCCCACGTGGGACAACCTGATCACCTTGTATACCCCCTGCACTTAGAACAGTGCTTTGCACAAAGTAAGCACTTAACAAATACCACCATTATTTTTAATCTACAAAATTGTTCAGTGCATGCTTCCCCACTTCTCAAGATTTCCCAGTGGTTACCCATCCACCTTTGCATTAAACAGAAACTCCTTACCACAGGCTTTAAAACATTCCATAACTTGCTTCCTCTTACCTTACCTCCCAGTCCACACCCTTTGCTCCTCTAATGCCAACCTACGCACTGTACCTGGATCTCTTCTATCTCACAGCTGATCTCTCACTCACTTCATGTCTCTGGCCTGGAACACCTTCCCTCTTCATAGCCGACAGATGATCACTCGCCCCACCTTCAAAGTCTTATTTGCTTCAGTGCTTAGAACAGTGCTTGGCACACTGTAAGCACTTAACAAGTACCATAATTATTATTATTATTGTTGAAGGCACATCTCCAAAATACCGAATGCCACCAGGCTCTCATGTCCTCTTCTCCCACTCGCTTCTGTGTTGTCCTTGTACCCTTCATTCAGCCCCACAGCACTTATGTACATATCCATAATTTATTTCTTTATATCAATGTCTCTCCCCTCCTCTAGGCTGTAAATTCATCGTGGGGAAGTATCATGTCTACCAGCTCCGTTATATTGTACTCTCCCAAGTCCTTAGTACAGAGCTCTCACACAGTAAGCACTCAATAAATATAATTGATTGATTGATTGATAGTCAGCTTAGTCACCTGAGAGGCTAGAGAGGAAGGGTGAGTTAAGCAAGCCCAAGTAGGGAAAATTCCACAGAGGAGAAGCAGGGAATCATGGGGTTATGGTCATAGACAAAATAAGTAGCTTTTGAGGGATGGCAAGGAGGCTGGGAGAAGAATGAGTAGGGAGAAAATGTGATTCATTGTCCCAAACAAGAAGCTACAATAGAAGCCTGAAAAGCCTGTGAGGAGCAAGAACAAGGTAAAACGGGGTTGTCTTACCTTGACAAAATTCACTGATAGGGCAGAAAGGACACTAGTGTGGTGGGGGTGGTTGGGGTCTCCCTGGGAAAAAGTCAATCAGGCTCAGTCCCAGGACTTTTTCTGGTGCTGGAGTAGGAAGAATGATTGCTTTTCAGTAGGTAATTAAGTCTTTGTTCTGATGGCAGCATGGGGCCTGGAGCCCACTGCCTGCTTTTTACTTGCTTTTCTCCTGAGGCACAGTCCACCACCTCTTCTCTCCTTCTCCCCATTGGAAAAGGGAGAGAGCTGGCTCCAGGATCCTGACCTAGGCTCTCTCCAAGCCTTTCCTTTGTTTCCCTGAAACTTCTTCCCCAACACGCCATTTTCTCTTTCCTTCCTCCTCCCTCTACCTCCTGTGGCAGGATTGCTATGTGTAGATGGGTCCCCGAGACCCCCTTCACATCTCCCCCAGGGTCCCCCAAGGAGAAGTGACAGCCTATTGGAAAGAGTATAGGCCTGGGGGTCAGAGAACCGGTGTTCAAATCCCAGCTCCATCATTTCTCTGTTGTGTGATCTTAGACAAGTCACTTAGCTTTCCAGTGCCTCACTTTCTTCATCTTTAAAGTGGAGATTAAGTATCTGTTCTGCCTTGCTTGTAAACTCCATGTGGGATTGGGACTATGTACAACCTGATTAGTATCTATCCCAGTGCTTAATCCCATGCTTGCCTTGCTTAACAAATTCCATAGTTATTATTTGAGAGCCACCAGGGTACCCAGGGCCCATCACTCTCAGGGTCCGATAAAGTCCAGATCTTAAACTGCATTTGGGTCCAGTCATCTGGCAGAGAAATAAAATCTTTATCTCTAGGCAGATTGAGCAGATTCTGCTTCACTTCTGCAGCACTGTGTCATGGTAGGATGTGCTTTCACAGCCCAGTTACAGGGAAATGCAAGGGGATCCATTGATTTCATTTTCATTTTGAAAAGTTGATAGGCCAGGAAACTGTTCCTGTGTTCTGGTTTAGTGGCTTCAGTTTTCTTCACAGTTCCATGAAGGAATGATTTTTTTTATCGTCCAGTGAAAAAAAATGTAGTCTGAGGACATTTATTTTTAGGTTGCATAGTTGGGAATGTATTGATTCATTGCTAATATACTCAATACATTTCTATTCATCTATTATACATTGGTCGGTAAAACTGCCATTGTATTACTGTGGTGCGAAAGCTTAGATACTCATTTTATTTCATCTTGCCTTTCATCACTTGTAAGGTGAAGAAAAAACAAATATTGAAATCTCTGTGGAAGACTAAACATTTGTCTATATATACATTCTACAGTGAATTTTGTCTCACTCTGTATCTAACCTAATAATAATAATGTTGGTATTTGTTTAGCACTTAACTATGTGCAGAGCATTGTTCTAAGTGCTGGGGTAGATACAGGGTAATTAGGTTGTCCCACGTGAGGCTCACAGTCTTAATCCCCATTTTACCGATGAGGTAACTGAGGCACAGAGAAGTTGTGACTTGCCCATGGTCACACAGTAGACAAGTGGCAGAGGCAGAATTTGAACCCATGACCTCTGACTCCCAAGCCCGGGCTCTTTCCACTGAGCCATGCTGCTTCTCTAAATGGAGTTGGGTATCTGTGGAGAATTTGTTGAGAGATTTTTTAAAAAACAAAACATTTCTCCATCCTGGCTTTTAACTTTATTTTTAGGCATCTATAGAATTGGAGAATCTGCCTTTATTGAGCAAATTTCTAGAAAGACAACTGACAAGAATAGTCTGGGAAGACCCTAGCAACCCATGCTGGAGGCTAGCCTTTATATGCCATTAAGCTGCATTGTAAGAGAGCAGTTAGGGGGCTAGGTCATTGTCAAAGTTTGCAGAAGGGTTAGGGATTTTCACTAGTTATTCTGTTTTATTTGGTTTTTCAAATGCATAAACTAGACACCACTCACTAAAATCCAAGATTAGTGGTCCTGGTACTGGATGACTAATGCAATTAAATAAATCTTGGCTCAGATTCTGCACCACAATAACAAATCCCATAGTGTGAAATGCAGCTGCCAGATGGATTGCTCAAACTTTGGAAAGCATTCCCAAGCACACACATTAATCAGGCCCAGTTAAATGGAAAAATGACACGGCACTTACGGGGGTGGAAAGTTGTCATTTTCTTATGGGGAGTGAGTTCCATTGAAAACTTCATAGTTCATGGTTTCTGGAGTTGTCTTTCTGAGGTTCAGTAGGAGCTACTACATTTTGGTAACTTACATAGCTTTATTTATTATTATTTTCAAATGCCATCAAGGCATTTCTGATTCTTGGCAACTTTATAGATATATTTTCTCCAGACGTCTTATCTTCTGCCATAATCCGTAATCTTGCTAACGGTTTTTCTGTTATCGTTGTTATGATTTCTATCCATCTAGCTGCTGGTCTGCCTCTTCCACATTTTCCCTGGATTCTTCCTAGCATTAGGGTCTTTTCCAGAGAATTTGTTCTCCTGGTGATGTGTCCAAAATATACTAATCTAAGTCAAGTCATTTGTCCTTCCAAAAACCACCTTGGCTTAATTTGCTCCAAAATCCTTTTGTTTGTTTCTCAGGCAGTCCATGGTATTCACAAATGTTTTCTCCAGCACCACATTTTAAAAGAGTCGATGCTCTTTCTATCTTGCTTTTTCACTGTCCAGCTTTCAGATCCATATATTGTCACTGGAAGCATCAGAGAATAGACAATCTGTATTTTTGTGGCAATTGTTACATCAGCACATTTCATGATTTCTTTCCAGGTAGCAAATCTTCCTAACATTAACTTTTGGTGTATTTCTTGACTACTAGTTCCAGATGCTAAAATGTTTGCCCTCCTGGACATTTGTGATACAGCTTGGAGGTTTGTTGTGGGTTTTTTTAAGTCCTGGATGAACTGGACTTGATACTGTGATCTGCCATTCATCTGGTGAGTGGCCAAGTGGTACTCATGTGTTGAATGTATGAGCCCTCAGCTGCTCAGGCCCCACCCTTGCTAATAAAAGATAGAAGAATATAGGTAGGTACGTAGCACAGACTTGGGCCTTCTCTGCCACCATTCCCTGCCTGGGCTCAAAACCTGGGCAGCCTCAGGGCCTAGAAATCCAGGAGGCAGACTATGGCTGGAGCTAATTTAAGAGTAAACAGTTGGCGGTAGCCCAGAACATAGCAGAGGGAGACTACAGGCAGCTTAGTGGGAGATGGCACTACATCTGTGACAAGGCTCCAAATGGCATGTGATGGATTTGTCAGGCTTTTGGCCAGAACTCCACTTTCCCAGCAACTACTGTTCTTGCCAAAAGCCAGAAAATCAGGTGTCCAATGATGAGGGCGAAAGCTGTAAGGGTAGTGCGTCTGGGTGACTATAATGACTGTGACACTGAGCAATTGTCTCCTGCAAGAGACTTGGCTCTAAGTTAGGTTCTTCATAAGAAGCACATTGAGTGAATGTGTGCTATACATAGTTGTCCTTCATAATCAAAGAAGACTTCACTGTTGGTAAAACTTCAACTGTGTTAGTGTGTGTGTGTCTGTGTATGTGTGTGTGTGTGTCTGAAAGGCCAATTTGAAACCTCCAATCCCAACCCCAACATCATGTGCACAGAACGTGCAGTATCCCATTCAAACAAGACACCACAACCAACTACACCAAATAATAGGCACATCTTTTTAGCTGAGGAAAACCTAATTAGTTACAGAATGAATCTTACAGAAAAGACCATGCCAAAGACCATCAATTGAAAATGCATGGTTTTGTTATTTAATGAAGGAGCAGATTACTTTCTCAAATCAGAGAAAATGCACTAGTTAAAAAAGCAGCATTTGGAAGGGCTGGGTCAAATCGTCTCTCAGGGAATAATAATTTGTACTCTGACACTGGGGAAGTGAATAGAACTCTTGCCTTATTAGCAATAATAATAATATAAAAAGCGCTTACTATGTGCCAAGCACTACACTAAGTACTGTGGTATATACAAGATAATCAGGTTCCACATGAGGCTTATAGTCTAAGGAAGAGGGAGAACATATACTGGATCCCTATTTTGTAGATGAGGGAACTAAGGCACAGAGAAGTTAAGTGAGTTGCCTAAGGTGACCCAGCAGGTATATGGAGGAGCCGGGGTTAGAACTCAGGTCCTTTGACTCCCAGGACCACACTCTTTCCTCTAGGCTACACTGTGTTCCACTCCCTCTCTAAGATGGTTAACAAGGTAAAAATCTCCCCAACTCTTTGCCTATTTTGTCCATGTATGAAAAAGTTCACCTCACTGTATTGTCAGGAATTTTTTTAATGACATTTGTTAAGCACTTACTATGTTTCAGCCACTGTTCTAAGTGCTGGGATAGATACAACATAATCAGGTCAGTCTGTCTGTCAATCATATTTATTGAGCACTTACTGTGTGCAGAGCACTTTATTAAGAGCTTAGGAGAATACAGTGCAACAATAAACAGATACATTCCCTGCCCACAATGATCTTGCTGTCTAAAGGACATAGTCCATCTCCCACAGTCTTAATCCCCATTTTACAGATGAGGTAACTGAGGCACAAATTAATTAAAAGACTTGCCCAAGGTTACACATTTTCAGTAGGTAATTAAGTCAGGATTAGAACACAGCCCCATTCTCTATCCATTGAGTCACACTCCTTTCGTGAAAAGTAGCTAACCTCACATCCCTCATTCACTAGTTGCTCCTTGTAGGCAGGGAAGGTTTCTACCAACTCTGCTATAATGTACTCTCCCACACACTTAACACTGTACTATACACTTGTAAGCACTCAGTAAATAATGCTTGGTTTTATTTTGACATCCTAATAAAAATATGTCAAGAACAAAAAAGGTACATTTTTTGTCAGGTTTATGGATTAATCTGCTTCTACCAAGGTGAGTTGGAGAAGTTGGTTAATTATTGAGAGTGTGGTTTTGTAAGTATGAGGGCAAGGTATGCCAGAATTTGGCTTGACTAGGTTCCAAAATGAGGTTTAAAACTGTAACTAACTACAGTGAAATGTGTGAGTGTACATTGATAAGACTGCTCCTTGCAACAGTCTGGCAAAAGAGTAGAAATCTGCTGAGTTCATCTTCAGTGTGTTCTTGAAACCTATGGTCCTGCCCAATTAAAGAACCTAATGTTAATTTAGGGTGTATTGATGGGATGGTATTAAGACCTTACAATTAGCCTGAGCCGCTCCAAACACTATCCCTCCGGAGTGATAGATTTTAATCTTGAACATGAAGATGAGTTGCCCTGTCCTGTGTATTCAAGATGAGGTCACCAGTAGAATTTTTTCCCCCTTAAACTCCCTCCTTCAATGTCCTCCATGAAAAGCGCTTCTACCAGGTGGCATTTCTTGACTAATCCCCACCTTCCTATCATATTATCGTATTAGCCACTCTTAGCACTTATGTATTTAGTTTATTCATCTTTACCTTTACCCTTACTAGGTATAGCTCTTCTTCTACTTGTATTCCCACTGTATGTATGTGTAATCTATGCCCTACTTCCACCATTACATTGGCAAACTTCTCAAGGGCAGGGGCAGTGTCAGCAATTTTTATTATTATTGTATGCTCCTAGAACAGTGTTCTATATCCAGTTAGTACTCATGATGTGAGTATAAAGATGAATTAATTAATCCATAATTCAGTCCAAATTATGTGTTTATTAAAACTGTCCTTGTTACTTGCACATGCCCAGCAAATTCTTAGGAAGCAGTAGAGAGGCTAGTGAAAATAGCTTGCATTTACCCCAGTTCTTAGAACAGTACTTGACACATAGTAAGGGACTTAACAAATACCATTATTATTCTTACCTTTGCCACTTGGCTACTGTGTCACTTTGGGCAAGTCACTTAACTTCTCTGTGCTTCAGTTTCTTCTGGAAAATGGGGATTCAATACCTATTCTTCCTCCTAGTTAGGCTGTGAGGACTATGTGGGACAGGGACTACATATAATCTGATGATTTTGTACCATCCTCAGTGTTCAGTACAGTGCTTGGCACTTAGTGAGTGCAAGTAATAATAATAATAATTATGGTATTTGTTAAGTGCTTACTATGTGCCAAGCACTGTTCTAAGTACTGGGGGAGATACAAGGTAATCAGGTTGTCCCGCATGGGGCTTACAGTCTTAATCCCCATTTTACAGATGAGGTAACTGAAGCCCAGAGAAGTGAAGTCACTTGCCCAAAGTCACACAGCTGACAAGTGGCGGAGCCGGAATTAAAACCCATGACCTCTGACTCCCAAGCCCGGGCTCTTTCCACTGAGCCATACTGCTTCCCTAGCAAGTGTAATTACTATTATTCTATTTCCCTTGTTCCACCCCTTGCTGGTGAGGAGTGGGGTTGGTATTATTTACAGCTCTTCCTTTTAATAGAAAGTAATAACTAAATAGTCTGTCTCAGGGTTTTTTTAACATAAGGCAAGAACCCCTAAAAATGATTGGTTGCCATTATGATTTCCATGTCTGCCAGTCATCAGTGGATTGTCCACATGAGAGTTGATGTGATATTATCACTGTTTTAATACAATTTCAAGTTATTGAACTATTATGGATTAACCCATGCATCTTATTACAGCCTCTGAAGGAGGTGGTCCCCATTTTCCATTTCCCAAGGCTTACTCCAGTCATTTGGCCATCCTAAGATGGGGCCAGATCAGCTCCTCTCTTCTCGTTCTGTGTATAGTCATCACATCACACTACTCATATGCAATACTATGGAATGAAATGGCATCACAAAACATTTTTAGAAAAATGACAGACTTTGAGCCCATTGTATTTGTATCTTCCCCAGTTCTCAGGGCAGTGCTTTTCCCATATTAAGAGCTTAAATACCACAATAATCATTTTAATTATTAGAAAAGCATTTCTCATCTGTGCAGTAACTGCCAGATTGACACGAGTCCAGTGGGGGCAGCATTGTTGAAATCGCATGAGGCATTTATGTCTAAGATCTACGCAGCTATACCCTATATCTATACCCCTACCCTGACTTGGGTCTACCAGCATCAACCGTGGCAGCTGTTGCTGCAGAATAATAATTATAGTAATTGTTATCATATTTGTTAAGCACTGACTGTATGCCAGGCGTGGGGTAGGTACAATTTAAGCAGAATGGACAAGGTCCTTGGCCTTTATAAGGCTCACAGTCTAAGGGGAAGGGAGAAGAGGTATTTAATTTCCACTTTACAAATGAGGAAACTGAAGTACAGAAATTAAATTACTTGCCCAAGGTCACACAGCAGGCAATGTGTGGTAAGAACCTGGTGGGAAGAACAGGGGCATGGTTGTTAGGAAGCTGGGTTCTAATCCCAGCTCTGCCACTTGCCATATGTGTGATTTAAGACAGAATCATTTAATTTTTCTTTTCTTTATTGTCTCACTTTTTCAAATATGCCACACTTTTCTCAATTTTGAGGCTTCTCTGATTATCCTGAGTAATCCCTGCTCTCAGTGTTAACAAGTTAGTCTGACAAACATACACTTAGGTTCCAGGTTTTAGAGTAGATGTAAATAATAAACACAAAAGGATAAATCAGTAAGAAATAGATAAATGCATGAGATTAGGGATGAAAAATGTTGTTATACCTCATCAAGCGGATGTTTTCAGCTTATTTAGCAAATGTGGGAGCAAGCAGAGTGGGCAGGGAATGTATCTGTTTACTGTTGTATTCCTCCAAGTGCTTAGTACAATGGTCTGCACACAGTAAGTGCTCAATAAATATGATTGAATGAGAGACAATGTTGGCAATATTGAATGACAGTAACCAACCATGGTATGTACTGAGCACTATTAAGTTAGTAGACAGGATTCTTGACCTCAAGGAGTTTACAGTCTAATGAGGTTAGAAGACACTAAAATAAATACATTTAGAATTTAAGCAGAAGCTTCCTTGCTAACCTTAATCCTCCCAACTCCCACCACTCACTATTTAAAAAAAAAAAAAATCAACCCACCATGCACATTGTCAAATACTGGAAACAAAGCCTGTTGTTAAAACTTTACTGAAATTCCTTGTCATTTGTCAGGAGAGACGGAGGATAGAAAACATACTGTCCAAGCCTATGTGCTTCTAGAATATGGAGTAAGACTGGGACAAATGAACATTTGTAGAGTAATAAGTTCACTTATTCCCTCAGAAGATTTTAAACTGCCTCCCAGTCAGACATACCAATCCAGCAGACATACTATCCCTTTACAGCTTCTTCCTTTAGAAATTTCCCTGTCATCTTGGACCCAGCTGGAAAGGCTGTCACTCCACAGATGCTGGGCTGGAGCAGCTTCTCCGGCCCCAGGGACAAGGATTCAGCTCCACAGTGTGGTTAGATTGAGTTAACTCACATGGCTTGTAAAACTTAGCCAGAGCAGCCACAGCTGCATCACAGAAGTTTGTCTTGTCATGATTTTAGGGGGTTTGTTCCAAATGGTTAACTGTACATTTCACACTGTGGGGAGGTGGGTCATACATATATATATATACACCCACACACGCACATACTTGTATCTATTTAATCACTACCAATAGGAAGTTTCAGATAAGAGAGTCCCCCTGCTTCCTCTGGAAGCAAGAGTGACTGGCGAGTGAAATAATGAAGGGTACATTTATCTGTAGATTCTATTCTAGGCCAGTCTACTTTATGTGGGTGATCAGCTAACTCACGAAAAATAACTTCAGTCAGGATCTCTTATGTAGTAGTTCTCTCCTTAAAATAGCAGTGGTAAAACCCTAAAAATATGAATGAGCAAGATATAGGCACCAAATCAACCATATTTATTGAATGCTTACCGTATGTAGAGCACTGTATTAAGTACTTGGGAGAGTGCCATATAATAGAGTTCATAGAGATGTTTTCTGCCCACATAGATATTACAGTCTAGAGGGAGAGAAAGGCATTAATGTGAATGAATAAATATAGCATTTGACTAGTTGCCTGGGAGAGCACAATAAAAATATGTCACAGTCCTTGACCTTAAGTGGGTTACACTAGTGAAGGGGCCAGGGAAATCATATCCCCTCCAGGAAGCCTTCCCTGTGTAACCTCTCATCCCCCCACCCATTCTTTCTTCCTACTGCATGGTCTATGCACTTGGGTCCATACCCTTAAGCCCTCTGATAGTCACCCTACCCCCAGAGCAGTAATGTACATATCCTTATATTCTGCTCCTACCTGAAATTTATTTTAATATTGGTTTCCCTCACTAGATTGTAAATTCTTTGTGAGCAGGGACTGTGTCCGTCAACTTCACTGTAGTCTTCCAAGCACTTAGAAGAGTGCTTTTCACACAGTATACACTCAAAGAATAACACTGATTAAGAGCAGAAAGAAAAATACAAATAGAGCCAGTAATGGTAAGATTAGGAAAAAGTGACTGTAACTGGGTAAAAGCCTGTAAACCAGTGCACTCCCAGTTATACCACTGAGAAAGTTTGCATTCTTGTGAAGACCAGCACTAAGGAAAAATTGCATTTTTGTACTAATCCATGTCTGATGTGGTATGCATATCCATTTCTTAATAATAGTTGTGGTATGTGTTAAAAGCTTATTGTGCGTCAAGCACTTTTCTAAGCACTGGGGTAGATATGAAGAAACAGCATGGCCCTCTAGACTGTAAACTCATTGTGAGCAGGAAATGTGTCTGTTTATTGTTGTACTGTACTCTCCCAAGTGCTAAGTACAAGTGTTCTGCATGCATTCAATAAATATAATTGAATGAATGATTGAATAGTGGAAAAGCACAGTTCTGGGAGTAAGAGGATCTGGATTCTAATCTCCACTCTGCCACTTATCTGCAATGTGACCTTGGGCAAGTCACTCACAGAAGCAGCATGGCTCAGTGGAAAGAGCCCGGGCTTGGGAGGCAGAGGTCATGGGTTCGAATCCCAGCTCTGCCACATGTGAGCTTTGTGACTGTGGGCAAGTCACTTAACTTCTCGATGCCTCAGTTACCTCATCTGTAAAATGGGGATTAAGGCTGTGAGCCTTGCATGGGACAACCAAATTCCCCTGTATCCTCCCCAGCGCTTAGAACAGTGCTCTGCACATAGTAAGCACTTAACAAATACCAACGTTATTATTATTCTCTCTGCCTCAGTTACCTCATCTGTAAAATGGGGACTAAGACTTTGAACCCTTTGTGGAACAGTGACTGTGTCCAACCTGATTTTGTATCTACCCCAGTGCTTACTACAGTGCCCATCACATAGTAAGTACTTAACAAATACTATATAAAAAAAAGATAATCAGGTCCCATATGGGGCTCACAGTCTTAGTTGCAAGGAGAGCAGATACTGAATCCCCAGTCTGCAGGCAAGGGAAGTAAGGCACAGAGAAGTCAAGTGAGTTGCCCAAGATCACACAGCAGGTACATGGCAGAGCCAGGATTAGAGGCCAGGTTCTCTGGCTCCCAGGCCTGTACTTTTTCCACTAGATCACATGCCTTCTCTGAGTCTGTGTCTGGCTGTATCCAGGCTGAAACTCATTGAAGAAATAGAGGATAATCTTCTTACATCACATAGTAGCTTCTCCCACTACATTCCTCTGTGGTAGGGTATTTTCACTAGAGCCTAATACAGTACTCTGCACATAATAAGCTCTGAATAAATACCATTGGTGATGATAATGATGATGATGACCCCAGTTGGGACTCTTAGTCCCCTCAAGGTTACCAGCTCACTGTGCTTGCTTCTCATCTTTCCTGTAGCAAGTGCTCACAAATGCTTGGTACAGTGCTCTGCACATAGTACTACTTGAACCCTAAACTATGTGCTTGGAAGAGTACAGTAGAGTTAGAAGATTGATTCCAGACCCTCAGGGAGCTTTACTACTCCTCAGGAGAGGCAAACACTAAAATAAAGGCAGGAGGAAGCAGTAGTATATATAGCTATGTAAATGAGTGCTAAGGGGAGAGGTATTTGTTCACGAGAATGTAGGTAATGTACAAATACTGATGTGGCAGTGTGAAAGGGAAATAGAAGAGGAAGCTAAGCAATTAATCGTAGAAAGCCTGGTAGAGTTGTAATATCAGAACAGCCTTGAAGATGGGAAGATCAATGATCAGCCAGATGTGGAGGAAGGAAGAGAAGGTGGGAACAAGAGGTTGGTGTCGTGAGATGTCTTGAAAGGAGCAAAGAAGCTGGAGTATTCAAAGCCTTTCTGAAGGCACATCTCCTCCAAGAGGCCTTCCCCCCACCCTGTCCTTCTCCCATTTCCTTCTGTTTTGCCCTGACTTTCTCCCTTTGTTCTTCCCCACTCCCAGCTCCACAACACTTAAGTAACGTATCTGTAATTTATTTATTTGTATTGCTGTCTCCCTGCCTCTACTGTAAGCTCATTGTGGGCAGGGAATATGTCTGTTTATTGTTGTTTAGTATTCTCCCAAGTGTTTACTACAGTGCTGTGCACATAGTAAGTGCTCAATAAATATGACTGAAAGAATGAGTGAATGAAGGGATAGGATGAGGATTAGAAGTAGAGAGATGATTGAGTGCCTTAAAGCTAATGGTCAGGAGGTTTTGCTTGATGCAGAGAAGAATGGGCAGCCATTGGAGGTCTTAGCAGACTGGGGAGATGTAAGCAGGTCAGTGTTCTAGAAAAAAGGATAGGGAAACTAGAAGCTGGAAAGTTTTCAAGGGGTGGTAGTTAGCGTAATTTCCCGTTATTGAGTACCCATTTGGTGAGTTCATGTATTAGTTGCTTGGTAATTACAGGAAAATGAAGGGGGGAACCTTGAAACCATTGTGAAATTTTTTTATGGTATTTATTAAGCACTGACTACTCTACTAAGCACTCGGGTAGATAAAAACTAATCAGGAGTTTCTGTTTGAGGTGAAGGTGGATGGGCAACCACTGGAGGTTCTTGAATGGAGAAATATGGACATAATGGTTTTGAAGAGAAATGAATTCTGTTCCTCACCCACACATACACCTCCAACCTTCCCTTTTGGTTCTGGAGACCTGAGGGTGCTGCTAGGGCAGTCGGGGATCCTCCTGTAAAACAGGACAAGAGTGGAATGTAGCCAGGATTCCCCGGTCTGAATTATGTAGAGGAACAGTCTGGGCAATGTGGGCCTACCTGGGGCTTCTCACAGGTGGTCTTCTAGGAATTAATGCTCATTCATTCTGGCCTGGATGTTGGTGGGGCTGGGGGGCTTGGGAGGAGGAAGGAGAAGGAGGGTTCCTACTGGGCCATGTGCTGTGGACAGCACTCTAAGGGCCTGCTGCTGATTTTCCCCATCCTCCCTCCTCCACCGCCAACAGCAGCAGGCCACACAAAGTCTAGGGCTTCCTTTCATCTGCCACAAATTATAGGAGGGTTACAATTCTGGGGTACTGTTGTGGCACCCTGATACCTCCCTCTTAACCCAAGGCCCTGGGCATCAGTTTAAAATGCCTCACTTCCATACTGCCCATGGCTTAAGAGGCATGATGATTTCCAAAAAGAGTCTGAGCCATAGGTTTTAGATCCCTGAGTTGACACAGTCTTCAGCATTTCCTAAGCACAGACTGCAGGCAATTGAAAAAATGAAAGAACTGCCAAACCCAGAGGTGCCAGGGCCTAGGTAAGCCCTCATTCTTCTACTACCTGGCACCCTCTATCTGGGGACCCCGTCAGCTTGACATTTGCCTCAGATGGTGCCTGCCAGCCATACTGACTTGTTTACTTCCTGGACTCTAAGTTGGTTCCAGACATCTGCTCTTTCTGGAGTTGTTCTGGTAAACCTAGGGGACCCCTGGCGGGTCTCCATCTGCACAGGAAGATTCTTACGTGGCCCAGATGGAACCAGGTCATCTCAATAAGGCTGTGGACCATTCAAGGTTCCCACAGGAGTCTCAAACTGTCGGCAGCGGGAAGAAGTAACTAAAGGGAGCAGTGTGGCTAAGTAGATAAGAGCATAGACTTGGAAGGCAGAAGGATCTGCACTTTAATCCTGGCTCTGCCACTTGTCTGCTGTGTGACCTTGGGCAAGTCATAACTTCTCTGAGCCTTGGTTACCTCATCTATCAACATGAACTTTGTCCGACCTGAATGATAAAACAATAATTGCAGTATTTTTTTAGGTGTTTACTATTTGCCAGGCACTAGACTAACCCCTGGGGTAGATACAAGATAATCAGGTCGGACACGGTCCCTGTCCCACAGTCGGCTCCCAGTCTCAATCGCCATTTTCCAGATGAGGTAACTGAAGCACAAAGAAGTAAAGTAATTTGCCCAAAGTCACACTGCAGACACGTGGCAGAGCTAGGATTAGAACCCAAATCCTACTGACTCCCAGTCCCATATTCTATCCACTAGACCGTCTACCCTGGTGCTTAGTACAGTGTCTGAGACATAGCAAGGGCTTAGCAAAAGCCATAAAAAAGAAAAAGGAAGTGCATAGGCACTCTATTAAGTTCTGTGAAATATTTTAAGCTGATTAATTAGTGGGCTAGCTTGATGCTCCTTTGAGATTCGATCTAGATTGTTGGTGGAGGAAGTTGTGAGAGAGATAAAGAGACTTCCCAGGGTTCCTGAGTCATGAGCAGCCCATTTATAATGAATTTCTGGCTCTCCACTGGGTTTAGGACATGAGGCCAGGTCCCTCTTCTCCAGAAAGAGCTTCTTGTCATTGTTTCATTTGTTTTCCCCCAGGAAGATTTAGCAGAACGTGGGCTCAACAGCTGGTATGGACCAATTGGTCCTGTGGCCTAACTGTGAGTTGGTGCTGGAAATCCCAGTGGGATAAGAATCCTGGAATATCTCTGCTGGGGCTCATTCCAACATTGGTCAGTGACTGGTTCTTCCTCTGAACTGAGGAAGGAGCATGCGTCATTCGGGATGATCAGTTAGCCAGCATCACTGTGCCCTCTCATGGAGCAGGAGCTTTCAACACATTTCCTTAGGGTGGATCATGCTAAGTGTGCACATCTGTCACTCCACTCCCTGTCATCCTCCAGATAAATTAATTACTTAATTTGTAAATTTTTCAAAAGAACTAAGAGCAAATCTAGCCTCCTCAGATGTGTCATTGGTTTGAGTTGACTTCTCCAGATGGTACTGACAATTAGTCCTAATTCATGGCTTGGTTTCATAGCTTATAAGTAGAATTTCTAACAAGGTGACTATTAGGTTTAGAAAACTTCATATTTCCTGTAGTTTGGGAGTTTTATTAAAAAATGAGCAGGAAACTGGTGTTTTTTTGCAGAACAGCATGGCCTAGTGGATAGAGCACGAGCTTGGGTGTCAGAAGGTCATGGGTTCTCACCCTGGCTCTGACATTTGACTGCTTTGTGACCTTGGGCAAGTCACTTTGCTTCTCAGTGCCTCAGTTTCCTCATCTGTAAAATGGGGATTAAAACTGTGAGCCCCATCTACACCCTGTCCCTTGGAGAATTTATTCACTTCCATGGCTTCAATTACCACCTTTCTGTGGATGATACCCAAATCTACATCTCCAGCCCTGATTTCTCTCCTTCATTGCAGCCTAGCATTTCCTCTTGCCTTCTAGATATCTCTACTTAGATGGCCTCCAGTCACCTCAAGCCTAACATGTCCGAAATAGAACTCCTTAACTTTCCACCTAAACCCTGTCTCTGCTCTGACTTTCCCAGAACTGTAGATGGCACCTTGATCCTTCCTGTCTCACAAGCCCATAACCTTGGCATTATCCTTGAATCCTTTCCATCATTCAACCCACATATTCAATCCTTAACTAAATCCTGTCGGTCCCACCTTCACAACATCGCTAAAATCTGCCCTTTCCTCTGCATCCAAACTGCTACCGCATTAATACAATCACCTATCCTACCCCACCTGGATTACAGCATCAGCTTCCTTACTTTCTTCCCAGCCTCCTGCCTCTCCCCACTCCAGTCCATACTTCACTCTGCTTCCTGGATCATTTTTCTTCAAAAAGATTCAGGATACATGTCACCTCACTCCTCCAAAAACTCCAATGGTTGAGCATCCACCTCTGCTTCAAACAAAATCTCACCGTTCCCTTTATGTGGCTTGATGGAAAGAGCACGGGTTTGGGAGTCAGAGGACATGTGTTCTAATCCTGTCTTCACCACTTGTCTGCTGTGTGAACTTGGGCAAATCACAAATTCTCTGGGCCTCAGTTACCTCATCTGTAAAATGGGGATTAAAAGTGTGAGCCCCAAGTGGGACAACCTGCTATCAAATCCTTATATCAAATCCAAGTACTTAGTAAATGCTTAATAAATACCATAATTATTATTATTATTGTTTACAGTACTTCATATTTCTCCCTCCTACTTCATCTTGCTACCCACCTACAACAACTCAACCCACACACTTTCCTCCTCTAATGCTAACCTTCTCACTGACCCTCGATCTCGCCTATCTCAACTCCGACCCCTGTTTTAAAGTAAAACAGGTTATTTTAAATTTAAGCAAATGGAGAGTTTGACCAGCCTCCTGTACTTCTGTTTCCATCACTGAGCTAATAATAATATAGACAGAAATCACCTTGTGCTGAGAGACACTTTGGAGCTCCCAGGCTCCCCTCAAATGTCAGGAGACCCATTTTTGTTTACTTGTCAGCATGCCAGTCCCTCTCTTCTCTGGTACTCGCTGACATTTCTGTGCTATCTCTAGAGTCATTCATTCAATAGTATTTATTGAGCGCTTACTATTGGTATTTGTATTTGTTAAGCGCTTACTATGTGCCAAGCACTGTTCTAAGCGCTGGGGTAGACACAGGGGAATGAGGTTGTCCCACGTGGGGCTCACAGTCTTAATCCCCATTTTACAGATGAGGGAATTGAGGCACAGAGAAGTTAAGTGACTTGCCCACAGTCACATAGCTGACAAGTGGCAGAGCTGGGATTCGAACTCATGAGCCCTGACTCCAAAGTCCGTGCTCTTTCCACTGAGCCACGCTGCTTCTCCAAGCTGCTTACTATGTGCAGAGCACTGTACTAAGCGCTTGGAATGTACAAATCGGTAACAGATAGAGACAGTCCCTGCCCTTTGACGGGATTACAGACTGATTGGGGGAGACAGGCAGACAAGAACAATGGCAATAAATAGAATAAAGGGGAAGAACATATCATTAAAAGAATAGCAAATAAATAGAATCAGGATGATGTACACCTCATTAACAAAATAAATAGGGTAATGAAGATATATACAGTTGAGCAGACGAGTACAGTGCTGAGGGGATGGGATGGGAAAGGGGGAGGAGCAAAGGGAAAGGGGGGAGAAGAGGGTTTAGCTGCAGAGAGGTGGCGGGCGGGGGTGGGGGGTAGAGGAAGCAGAGGGAAAAGGGGAGCTCAGTCTGGGAAGGCCTCTTGGAGGAGCAGAGGGAAAGGGGGGAGAAGAGGGGTTAGCTGCTGGGGGGGGTGGTGGGCAGTAGAAAGAGAGAAGGGAGGAGAGGTAGGAAGGGGTAAGGTGATGGAGAGCCTCGAAGCCTAGAGTGAGAAGTTTTTGTTTTGTGCAGAGTTCGATAGGCAACCACCGGAGGTTTTTAAGAAGGGGAGTGACATGCCCAGAGCGTTTCTGCAGGAAGATGAGCCGGGCAGCGGAGTGAAGAATAGACTGGAGCGGGGCGAGAGAGCAGGAAGGGAGATCAGAGAGAAGGCTGACACAGTAGTCTAGCCGAGATATTACGAGAGCCTGTAGCAGTAAAGTAGCTGTTTGGGTGGAGAGGAAAGGGCGGATCTTGGCGATATTATAAAGGTGAGACTGGCAGGTTTTGGTAACGGATCGGATATGTAGGGTGAACAAGAGAGCCGAGTCAAAGATGACACCAAAGTTGCGGGCCTGAGAGACGGAAAGGATGGTCATACCATCCACGGTGATAGGGAAGTCAGGAAGAGGATCGGGCTTGGGAGGGAAGATGAGGAGCTCAGTTTTGGTCATGTTGAGTTTTAGGTGGCGGGCAGACATCCAGGTAGCGACGTCCTGGAGGCAGGAGGAGATACGAACCTGAAGTGAGGGGGAGAGGACAGGGGCAGAGATGTAGATCTGTGTGTCATCTGCATAGAGATGATAGTTGAAGCCGTGAGAGCGGATGAGTTCGCCGAGGGAGTGAGTGTAAATGGAGAACAGAAGAGGGCCAAGAACTGACCCTTGAGGAACTCCATGGCATGTTAGGGTGCGGGTACTGAGCAATGAGATACACAGGACATAATAATAATAATAGAATTTGTTAAACATTTACTAAGGGTCGGGTACTGCACTAAGCCCTTGGATAGATATAAGCAAATTGGGTTGAACACAGTCCCTGTGCCATGTGGGGCTCACAGTCTCAATCCCCATTTTACAAATGAGGGTACTGAGGCCCAGAGAAGTAAAGTGACTTTCCCAAGCTTACACAGTAGATGGGGTGGGGGTGGGCGAGCTGGAATTAGAACCCATAACCTCTGACTTCCAAGCCCATGCTCTATCCACTATGCCATACTGCTTATGCCAGACCTTCAGTGTGATGTAGTATTAATATATGCAACGTTCTGAGGGCATCCAACAGCCCATCCAAACTTAGAGCTGTTCTCTCATGCCTTTCCACCCTACCTCTTTTCTAGAGCCACTGTGTTCCCCCTCCCACCTGCCCCTTAATACGGGTGCTGTGTCTGATCTGTGGTACATAGTGATAGGAATTGAGGCAGAGTGAGACTAAGTGCCTAAAATAAAAAATACTGGGCATAGATATGAATCTGGTTCTGTAACCAGGGCTGTATCTGAACCAGAATGGGGACAGACCTGCTTGAAACTGGACAGTTGGTAATGAAACTGGCAAATGACCACCACAGTTGCCCTCCCTTCTGCCATTTTAGACTAGCCCCAGAAGCATTCACATAGAGCTGGGATGCAAACAGCACCATCTTGTGTGGGTGTGTTGGGCAGCAGAGGTGGCCAGAGGGAAGAAAGCAACTTTTGTCTTGGAGACCCCACTGACTTGCCCTGCTCAGGGCTCGGAGTTCACCAAACAATCCATCAATGGCATTTAATAATCACTAACTGAATACTGAATATTGTACTAAGTGCTTGGGAGCACGCAATACAAATAATTAGTGGAAATGTTCCCTCCCCTTAACAAGCACCACAGCCGCAATTATAGAATGCAGGTAAATGTGGTTGGAGGTGAGCAAGTGAATGCTAGGAATGAGACCTCAGTAAAATACCCAATTGCATCATGCTCCCAATGCTGGCCCTAAAACTGGACAAGCTTTTCCCTCCCTCTGCAACTCGAGTCCCCACTTTCAAAATTTAGGTTGTTTTACACCATGAGGATTGAGCAGGAGAATGCAGCCAGGGACAGGTTTGCTAAGCATTGTGAATTTGACAAAAGGGTTGATAGAGGAGGTGAGGGAAGAGCAACTAGGTTTCCCAAACCAGGAAAAAGCTTTTGCTTCTTCCATGTCTCTAAAAAACCACTGTCCTTGATTTCTTATTTTAACCAAAGTGAAGACTTCTAATAGGCAGCTGGACTGCTGTCTCTTGGCTTTTGAATTGCAAAAGGTTAAGATGATGCAGATGATCAGCCCCTCTGTTACCCCAAGTGGCCATCAGAAACACAAACAAAGCTAATGTAAAGTCAGTAGCCCTCTCTGAATTGCTCCTACTGGGACCAATGATTGCTGTGGCTTACAGTTGCTTTAGCGGGATGGTTCCGGTTCTGTTTTACTGCTGCTTTTTTACAGGACGAGCAGGCTTTGGAAACAGTCCTAGCAGAACGGGCCTATCCGTTTTCCAGCTGGCCCCTACATCCCAGCCCTATTCCTGAGCCAGGGGAGCAGTGCCCTCTGCTGTCCTCGCTCCCCAAGCTGGCCACTGGCGGTGCTGAATCCAGCTCAGTACTTCAGATTATATTTGAAAAAGTTCTCTGAATTCAAGGGAATTATTCCATCTAGATGAGAATTCCACCCACTGATTTGCCAAAAAGCAAAGCGAGTTCTTATCTCCTTTTCCAGTATGCAGCTTGGGGTGAAGCTTTTGAGTCTTGCTAGGGGGTTTTCCAGTCCCAAGATCCTGCCTGCTTGAACTTCACATCATACAACCAGAAAAAGTGAAAAAAAGGAGCAGAGTTCGAGAGCCTAAAAGAAACAGTCTGTTGGTCATATCCACTCCTTTTAAGCCTCTCTAGCTGGTCCCTACCAGGAAAATGATGACAACGTCTCTGGTTCAGGACAACTGATGAGAGTTCAGGTCCAAGAATGTGTGTGGAGGAATTGATTAGAGTGCTACTGACTTGTGCAGGACCACGCAGACTCTTGTCCCCACCAACCATGTGAAGGACAGACCACGTTTAAATTCCTGCCTGTGCAGTTTCTCCTAGAGCTTAGTACAGAGCTCTGTGCATGGGGTGTAATATTGCTATAAGTAAACTGTCATTTGGAAATGGTGTGTGGGTCTTCCCCGTATTCCCTCTCCCTTCCCTTAACCTCTCAATTCGGTGATGAAGTCTCCAACTGAGAATGGTGGACAAATCTCAAATTTAAGTCCAAAGTCTAGGTGGAGGCTTGCCTTCTTTCCTGCTTGATATCTTCCTGCTGAGGCACAGAATATATTGGGTGAATACGTGGCAGGGGTGCAGCACAGGGTGAAGTACCTGAGGAGGTGATTTATGTCATTTAAGGACTAAGTGACCATAGTACAATGCCACTGATGTGCCTAAGCAAGGTGACCTAGCAGATGGTTGCCTTGGAAGCTGCTGTAGTCTTTGAACCAGGATTAGAACCCAAGTCTACTGATTCCCAGAGAGAGACACTTTCAATCTGGTAGTATTGCTGATTGAGTTTGCTAGATTTGGGGTGAGATCTGATGTACCAAAACTGGGAAAAAGGTTTGAGGAAAATTAAGCTTCCCTGTTTTGGAATGGTCATACATTGGGCCCTGTAAGCTAAGGATGTCACAGATAGAATAAAATTGGAATTCCAAAATGTGTATGCATTTGTATATGTGTTTTTTTAATGGTAGTAACATTCAATAAGTTGACAGTCAAATTATTGTATTTTGTCTTCTGGTTGTGGTGGGTGTGAGGTGAGAAAGAAAGGCAAAATTTTACTGTTTCCTAGATAAATATCCATGAAGAAAATTTCCAAGAATTATGTTTGAAATAAAGTGAAAAGCCAGATCTGCATTTGGAGATGACAATGTACAGTTCCTCAGGCAGTAAACTGTCAGGCATCTGGACTGATTTCTGAATATGTTGATTCTCTTATTCACAATTAGGTTATTTTTTTTTTCCCTCAACTTGAAGTTCAGGAGAAGCCAAAGTATAGAAACTGAAGTTAAAACTACTGTTATTTGGGGAAAAAAATCAACCAGTCACAGTTTATTGAGTGCTTACTGTGTGCAGGGTACTATACTAAGCACTTGGGAGTACAATATAAGGGAGTTGGTAGACATGCACCTGCTCACAAGGAGTTGACAGTTTAGAGGGGGAAACAGACATTAATATTAACAAATTACGGAGTACGTACATAAATGCTGTGGGGTGCAAATCCAAGTGCAAGGATGATGCCGAAGGGTGTGGGAGAAGAGGAAATGAGGGTTTAATCGGGAAAGGTCCCTTGGAGGAATTTAGGTGAAAATGTACGCTGTATAGGAGTAGTTGAATAGATTTGGCATCATGAAAGGGTTAAGATCACTATTTCTGATAGATAACCGTTAAGTCAGCTCTACTGATAAAAAGAATGAGACACAGGCAACTGGAGAAATTTATTTACTTTTTTTTCTATGAACAGTATGACGTAATTATAGACAAGTTTTGATACACAGGAAAACCCTTTTGTCCACCATATTTTGCTAAAAGAAACAGCACAATAATCTTTACACATTCATTTTTTTTTTAACAATACACAGCTTTCTCGGGCGGAAGCAAATTGCAAGAACATATTGGTACTGGTATATTACAGCTACTTACATTGTTTAAGAACAGCAATGGAGAAAAATAAGTTATTTAAATATTGATTTCATATACAGAAAGTGCAACATTGTTAGTTGTTATACGACTTGCTTGACACTTCTTGTTTCCCCTAAAGTTGTCAATTGAGAGTAAAGGTAACTTGGACTTTTGAGTACTATGCGTCGGCAAATAATACAGTATTACTAGTCTAGACAGCGGTGACTTGGTGAATTGACCTCTACTGCTGCACTTGGAGACCGTGTTTATGCTGTAGCATGTAATCATTTCCCATGCAGCAGTGCTCTCCCTGTGCACCCAAATCCAGGATTAAGGAGAACAGGCCCTCAAGACACTAATGAGGCTTTATCAAATCATTTGGCAAAGGGGGAAATATCAGGGGCTGGTTGCATTCCTTGCCATTCAGCTTCTGAAGTAAGAGACTGCCCACCAAGGACATGTAGAATCTTCTCAAGAGTTTTTTTGTGCTTCCCAAAAGCCAACACCATCTGAACCTTTGCTCAGAACTCTGTAGTTAGGTAAACTGATTGAAACCTGGATACAGCATTGCTGATGTCTCCTATAGTTTGTCTGTCTGACATCTACAGGCTTAGCCAATTAAAGCTAGGTAGAAGTTCACATAGAGAATTTTAAGGCTGTTGTAGGATCAAGTACAGTGCAAAAGGAGACCAAACAAATACAAAATATCAAAACCACATAAAAAAGTAATATTTAAAAAAATCTTCAAATTGAAAAGGCCACCTCACTGAACTACTCGTGGGTGCGGATTTGACTTTTTCGAGGCAGAGCAATTGTTTCAAAGGCAGAGAAGGCTCTGGAAGTATAGATTGATTCTGTGAATTACTTGAATCCTAATAGCTTTTGCTCTTCAGAGGTAAATATTTTTTAAAACCTCTGGGAAAGCAAATGTTCTTCAGTAATTCAGATGAGGAGGCTTGCTTCCCTGAATTTTGACAACTTATATTTCTTTCTTGGATCTCACAGGGTTCAATATAGAATATATCTGGCTTGATATAGATATAGCTGGTATGTAGCTATCACAGCTATACAGAGGTCATCTCTCTCACTCGCTTGCTCTCTCCCTCTCACTCTCATATTCTTATGTCCAAACTTCATCAAGGCAGGCTGGAAGGATTTCTCCACACATGTTTTTAATGTCCCCTCACATCGTGTCAAATCTACCCAATCATGTGAGCAATCTCCCACTCTTGTGAATTCCAAGTGGTAAACCCTGGGTAAGGCACATGAATGGAAGACTTCAGATTGCTTGCTGGGGAAACTTTAAAGATTCAGGGGAAATCTGGTGACTTTAACAACTGTCATGCTATATTCCAGCAACTTTCATTTCATGTGGCATTTCTGAAAACTGTTGTCGTTCCTGAGGAGCAAACACACTGTTTCCAAGTCTTTATCCCAGGATATCATCTGGTTTAATTAGCTATTTGGAAACACTCTTTGTTACAGAACAAAACTTTCAAACCTGTCTCATCTCGTTCAAATTCTTCTGGTTTCCTGAGATACATGCCTAACGGGGTTGAAAGCAAATGCAGAGATGCACTAGATGCAATAGTGAACTTTACTGGGATATTTTATCTCATTTATTTTGTTAGTAATTAAAAGTACTAGTAACTTTTAATCAAATCCCTAGTACACCATTTCCGTATTTTGAACTTGACACTTTATGCCTGGTTCAATGCTCATGGTAAAGGGTAAAGAAATGTAGAGTATTAATGACAGTAAAATCATCTAGCTGCAGCTCATAATTCTTGATGTTTATTGAAGAGGACAGAACTAACTGAAATCTTTTACATTAAATCTTTTGAAACTACTTTTCATGTTTTTCAATGTTCTAAACCACTAGCCATCTCCAAATGAGAAATGGGGGAATTAAATATATTTTGATGGTCTAATTCAAAGTGCCACAAAGTTTTTAATACTGAAATCTATTATTGGGAAATTAAATTAGTTTATACAGGTGGCTTATCTAAAACTCAAAGAATTTGGAATGGATATGGTCAGGATACCAAGTCAAAGCTGCAGAAAATTGAGCATAATGATTGACAATATAACAGTACTAAAATGATTAAAATGAAAAGCCATTATTATACATATATATATACACACAAGGAATGATGTCTCTTTAAATCTTAGATTGACTTCATTGAACCTGTAGTTAGTCGCTATCAAGTGAAACCCAGTATAATGCTTGTCTCTGAAAAGCACCTCTAAGTACATGGAGCGTGTTCAAATGAAGCTCTTCAGAAAGCAAATTTTTTTATGAAATCATTCCAAGTATATTAGACGGAAGTCTAAGCTGAGGATTTGGAAATAGTTACAAATCAGTGGAATAACAGTTAGCAACCACTCAAAAGCTTATTTTTAAGAAACTAAAAGCCGATTGCTGGAAGCAGTTATAAAATGACTCTGTTCCCTATCAAAGGAAAAAAAAAGTTCCTGGTGCATTCTGATTTAATTGTACCTGAATGACTGGAAGTGGTCAATGCCATAAACTAATTTCAGAGTCTATTACTTTGGCCTAGCTACAGCCTGTATGGTCCTAAACCTCTTTTTGAGACCCAAGAGGATGATGAAGACATGGGCGTTTTAAGCAGGTGGATAGCTCCCCCTTTACTTATCCCTACCCCACAAGACAAACTTGAGGAACAGCATCAGTGACAAGTTGCACCTTAATTCAAGTGTGCTTTGAAGAAAACCATTTGTCTTAATTCTTTGGGGGTTAGAGTACCACACCTCTTTTACCTTGTGGTGGCTGCTCTTGAGAGAGGGAAGATTCCCAGTCCACTAGGAAAGAGATTTTCGCTTTGTCATATTCATCTGTTGTCTCCCACTGGGGCCCTGATCTGGAGAAATTGCATCAGAGTAATAAGCACAGTGAAAGGGTGACTCTCATTTTGGCAGCACCAGTTTCACATCAGGTTACATGGCCTCCGGGTTCAGGGGCAGTTTGAAGAGTCTGGCAGCTGCTATGAGCTTGCTTAGGTGTCTCTCCTCTGTGATGCCAGCCTCCTGTAGGCAAGTTTGTGACAGAGAAGGCACTTTGCTCAGTGTGGTGAATCCTGCTTCAGTTAGAGTACTGGCATACATGGGCAGACCGATGGAAATCAGCCAATCGGAGATGGATGTTATACACCCGGGAGAGACTGGCTTCCTGCAGATTTCCGTGAGTCCTCCACTCGGAATCTGAATAGAGAAAGAGAGGCTAATGTTAACATTTTCACTGAAAGTGACACTTGGCTAATTGTTTTCATCCTATTTTTCCACAACATGAATTCTGCCAATCTTTGTTCTGATGAGATAAATTGAGGCATTTCCTGAGCTCCTAGCATGTTTTTTGTGAGTTGCAAAGTGTGATGGTGATATGATCAACTGTTTTCCTAAATGACTTTTCTCATAGCAGCTTTGTGCTTGTCACTTCATCCTTTTCAAAAGATGACTCAAAACTTAGGGGAGAAGGTTGGGGGGAGTAATAATAATAATAGAGGTATTTATTAAGTGCTTACTATTTGCCAAGCACTGTTCTAAGTGCTGGGGTAGATACAAGGTAATCAGGGTGTCCCACGTGGGGCTCACAGTCAAAATCCCCATTTTACAGATGAGGTAACTGAGGCACAAAGAAGTTAAGTGACTTGCCCAAAGTCATACAACTGATAAGTGGCAGAGAAAGGATTAGAACTCACGACCTCTGACTCCCAAGCCCGTACTCTTTACACTAAGCCATGCTGCTGCAATATCTACCTAACATTATTCTAAGGAAAGCTGGAGCTTTTTATGGCTCAGGGAGCCATTTATAGCCACAAGCATAAAACTTAGATAACCTTCTTGGCCAAATGTTGTTCTAAAAAACAACCAACAACTAAAACTAGATCAGCATGACCTAGTGGAAAATTACAGGCCAAGAAGTTAGAGGATCTGTGTTCTAATCCCAGCTCTGACACTTGCCTATTATGTGACCTTGGGCAAGTCACTCAGCTTCTCTGTACCTCAGTTTCCTCATCTGTACAATGGGGATTTAATACCTATTCTCTTTCCTATATACACTGTGACAGCCACGTGGGACAGAGACTTTGTCCAATCTAACTAACCTGTATCTGCCCTAGTGTTTAGAACAGTGCTGGACACATAATAGGTGCTAAACGAATACTATAATTATTAATGCCTTCCCTCATGATTTCAAGTCTCTTCATTATAAAACATATGTCCATTCCTGCCAATGTATCTCAGCAGAGTCTTTTTGATGAAACACTAAATCATGTTGCTAAGGTGATATGGGAAGACTGCAGCTGTTTCAGAGTTTGGCTAGTTAATATACTGACAGTTTCTAAGTAGCAAGTACCTAGCAGAGTCACATATTTCATTAAGAAAAATGTGTAGGAGCTCTGTACTTACTGCCATGCGATGCTGTTTCCTCAGTTGCTTCACCCGGATTTGGTCCATATTTGTAGCAATGTCCTTCTCAGGTTGATCTAAGTCTTCAGCATATCTCTGGACCAGAGCTTCAGGAATCCCACAGCGTCCATGCTGCAAATTTCCAGAGTAGGGAGACCAGGGAATATGAAGAAAGACATGATGATAAGTAATATTTCTACATACACTCACCAAACACAAAGAAAGATAACGGTGGTTGAGTCTTGGCTATGATCAAATCAATCAACCAAGCAATGGTACTTACTGAGTGCTTACTGAATGCAGAGCACTGTACTAAGAGCTTGGGAGAGTATATACAATAGAGCTCGTAAACATGTTCCCTGTCCACAAGGAGTTTAAAGTCTAGAGGAAGTGCTTACAAAGAACAAGGAAAGCTTCATCTAATGCTTTCTCTCCTAGAAAGGACATTTTGGCGGGATCACCCTCAAGATATAAAACCATCTCTTGCCTAGTTTCCACTTTCTGAATTTTGAGGGGAATTCTCAGACAAATGACAGCCATAGACTGCAATAGGTGTAGATGAATCATGTCGCTCCACTCCTTTAGCAGTTTTTTAGAGGATACGTTTCGGTTTAGGGAGCATTTGTATGATGACAGGCTGCAGGCAAAATTATATATCATTTTTGGACAATTCTACTGTTTAGACATGCTATCTGTCCTACGTACTAAAAGTAATTTTTGCAGTAAAGGCTAAATTACTGTGATTTTTTTCATTGAAAGGAATTAGGAATCAGTATTCTCAAAATTCTCCAAATCAATTTTCAAATTGAAAGTGTACGGACATCTGTAGAATTCTTCGTATGATATTACATTTAGTTATAATAATAATGACTTTGGTATTTGTTAAATTCTTAATATGTGCCAAACACTGTACTAAGCATTACAGTAGCTACAAACTAATTGGGTTGAACAGCGTCCATATCCCACTATTAGTTCACAGTCGAAGAAGGGAGAATATTTCTTTTTCTTGTCCTATTCTGGGAAATGTTTGGATTTTTCTCTTAAATGAAATATGTTGAACAAAAATACGATTAAATGAATAAAAGAACGGTGTTGCTTTGTGATACTCTGCCCAGTGTGCCACAATCTCCTCGTTCATCTTTAAATCCCAAATAAGACTATACAAAAGGCAGATCATCTAGGATTAGAGAATTCATGACAAATAGGTGGCTATTTGAAGCTACCTATTCTTTTCAAGTAAACTGCACTGAAATAGCTTCCTCAGGGAGTGACTTAAAATTGGAGCTGGGACAGTGAAGTCCATGAATTTGTGGAGAGAGTTGACATACCCCGGAAAGGGATCACAATTGCTGAAGGGGAAAGAAGAACTCCAGAAGTTTTGGGGATCTTTCAGTACAAAATCATTTTTATTTCCTAGTGGTCTTTGAAATGGGAAAACAAATGTAAAATTAGTGAAAATAAAGGAAAATTGATCATTTTTCTTATATTTAACCGTTGATTTAAAAAAGAAAAAAAAAACAATTGAATTTACTGAGTGCTTACTCTGTGCAGAGCACTGCAGTTAGTGTCTAAGAGAGCAACAGAGTTAGCAGATACAAATCCTGGCTCCCAAGGACTTTACAACCAAAAGATGCTAGGAACAGAGTATTTTAAGATGGTGGGTGGCTCTTGACCATACCTTATCTGAATATGGTTCCTCAGTGAGATCGATCCCCTCAGCTTGTAACTTATTTTCAATCAGCATTTCCAGATCTACCCCTCTGGCACAAGAGACCTTCCTCGTCAAAGCAGGGCCCAGCCGGACTCCGTGCTCTTGAACACTGGTCATTTCTGGGAGCTCCGACAGCCAGGGTGGCCGAATGCTTGCTGGGGGGCTGGGCTCCTGCTCTGAGGATGGCTTGCCCGCCTGCCCAGATTGACAGTCAGCAGAGCTACTGGGGCTGCTCTTTTTAACTGGCAGGTATGGGGCACCTGGACAGGGAACAGACCCAGTGTGAGGCACGGAAGGATGGTGGAGCCCATTGGAGAGGCGTTCCCTGCTCTTTTTGGCAGGAACCGGTGGCGGCTGGGAAGGATTTTTGGATTGAGTTCTTAGTTCGTGTGACCCCTTCTGCTCTGTTTCTATGCCTTTTGGGGGGAGCGGGAGATTATTAGTTCCTCCTTGAATTTTTAGGTGGCATGGTAGAGGCATCCTGGTTAAAGCGTGTTTAACTGAAGAAGGTTGGGATTCATAGCTTTTAGGCAGGAGCGGGGGAGGAGTTCCATGCACAGAAGTGCCAGTTGAACAGTCCACTTTCTTTGTTTGGGCCTTCTGAGGTTCAGACCATCTCTTGCTTTGGGTGAGCGGTGGGGCCTCCTCAACTGCACGGTTCCCAGGAACTGTTCTAGGCTTCCCGGTGGAGGTCATTTTTAGGGGCACCTCTGGCCCACCCTGAGGGGGGGACTCTGTTTCCTTGCCAGGCCCATCTTGTTCAGCATCAGGCTCCCCTTGGAGGTCATCGAGGGAGTGCGATCTTGGCCAGATCTCCGCTGTCTGGGGGCCATCCAGGGCTTCACAGCTCCTACAGATGGAAACGGGTAGGCTTCTGCGGTTTTTCTTTGCCACAGTGGCACAAGGGGGCTGGACACTGCTCTTAGGAGCAGGAGGGGTGTGGATGCCACATAGTCTGGTTTCCTTCTCTCCCCCTTTTAAAGCTTCTACTGATTTTGTTAAAGGCAGCGTTGGGTAGTTGGCCAGCTGATTTCTGCTGAAGTCCTTAAAATTGGGCTCGGTCGATGATTTGGTGGGCAGAGGTCCAGTCTTCCGGGTCTTGCCTGCAAATCAAGACAGTCATTTTCAATTGATTTTTACCAAAAAAAATCCCTAGAACCAATGCTTAAAATAACCCTCTGACAGAACATATTTCAGGGGAGTGGCCTTCTTTCACAAGTTACTGGATGAGGAGTTTTTGGTTTTATTTGTAGGGGCTTCCCAGTGGTTGAAAGGAGATTAATGTAACTTTGACCTACTGCAACATGTACTGTAAGAGGCAATGGGACAAAGTTTAATGTGAGACCAGCCTCGTTTTGAAGTCTCTGTGGCACAGGATGCTAGCTCCACTGTCATCTTTGTAAAAATGAAATGCTGGAAGATTGCTGGTCTTAGGTTGATTTGTCTAACCCCAAACTCATGTTTTTAGAAAAAATCACTGCCAAGTGGAATGGCTTTTCAATCTCTCTCTCTCTCTCTCTGTCTCTCTCTTTACTCCACATCCCCAGAAATATTTCATAACATGCTAGATTTACTTTCTATCTGAGAGGATTTAGATATTCACGTATATTCCTAACTTGAGTTAGAGAGATGGCCTTGTGGGCCTCAAGAATTCCCTATCAGCCCTAGAATGAAACACAACTTTGTAAGTCACAGAACTAGAATGAGAGCTTCTGCCATTTGACTCTTCTGGGAAAGATGAGTTGAGTCCCAACTTCCTAGGCCACTGGCCACATTAGAAGTAAAGACTTTCTCCCCTACAGATCACTGTACTCCAGCCAGTGACTTCACTTTGGTCCAAAAACAGAATCCCCCATCTTCAAGGACTACTCTCCCATCCTGTCTCTTGCTCCTCTCCCTCTCCCTGGCTCAGCAAACGGGAAGTCAGATAAGATCCAGAAGCTGATTCTACTGTGAAATCTGCTGGCAGGTCCTTTCTGAGGTCCCCAATTTGTTTCCTTCCCTGTGCTTGTCTGCCCCTTGCTTAAGGACAATGGGCGCCCAACTGTTTCCAGAACTGGAAATGAGGTATCCAGCAAAGGAAGCCTAGAGAATAAGTTTTGAGTTTTTGATATTGGAAAAAATACATTCAGAAGCAAGGCAGATTTCATAGTGTTTGGTAGTTCTTAATGCAAACTATAAATGAAATGGATAAAAATCAGGCAAGCCCTAGAATTAGAACATTGTTATTGGTGTCTAAACTCTCCAGTGGAGCTTGGACTTTGGGCATATAGGAGATGCTGTTCTAAGGTTAGTGCCAAGGAGCAGTTGCTACAGCAGTTCGCCCATCAACACAATGAGCTTGGAGCGGATGGAATTCCAGTTCCCCTTCCACCTGTCATCAGATTTGTTGCTAAGGGACAATCATAACATTCTTTATCCTTCCTGCTTCCCTCTTCCTCATCTATCTTGAGTGGCCAGGAGCCAAACTCTGCTCCTGCCTTCTCCTCAGGGATGACTAGGGTTCCACAGTAGAAGGACATCCATGGATGTTCCTACAGCTTCCCAGTGGGATGAAGAGGGTCTCCCAGGCTCTCTAGCCACTGAGTATCATGATCCTCTGTCTGTAATCAATCAATGGTATTTATTGTGTGCTTACTATGTGCAGAGCACTGTAAACTTCCTGCCCCTTCCTAACCTTCTACCCTTCCTCTTTTGCTCACAGGTGGTTGCTGAGGTGGGTGCTTTGAGGGTCACAGTATCAGCCTAGCGTAGCTGAGTAAGGACAAGAAGGATGAAGTTAAGATCCTGCCCATCTCATAAGCCAACCATGAACCTTGCCCTTTCTTCTCACACACTTAGTCAATCTGTGGCTTAATGGAAAAATAATGGGACTGGGAGTCAGAAGACCTGGTTCCTAACCCTACCTCTTCCACTCACCCGCTGTGTGACTTTGGACAAGTCACTTAACTCCTCAGTGCCTCATCTGTAAAACAGGGGTTCTTACCTGTTCTCCCTCCTCCTTAGACTGTGAGTCCCATAAGGGGCAAGGACTGTGTCTAAATTGATTATCTGATAACTATCCCATTTGCTTGGTATAGTACTTGGCACATAGTTCTTAGCAAATACCATTATTATTATTATTTGTTGAGCACTTACTGTGTGCAGAGAACTATACTAAGTACTTGGGAGAATACAATCATCATCATCATCATCAATGGTATTTACTGAGTGCTTACTATATGCAGAGCACTTTACTAAGCACTTGGGAGAGTTCATATAACAGGGTTGGTAGATCTATTCCCTGCTCATGAGACACAAACCCTGCCTCAAAGAATTTACAGTCTAGCAGGGGAGACGGACAAATTACAGGTAGGGGAAGCTACTGAGTATAAGGGTAGGTACATAGCTGCCGTGGGGTGAGTACCTGAGTGTTTAGTGGGCACTGACTCAAATGCACAGGTGAGGCACTAGGGAGAGAAAATAAGAGCTACTTTGCCCTGAATTCTAGTATTGAATCCAGTTCTTCCAGGGCTCAAGTTTACTCCCTGGTAGCTGTGTGACTTTGGCCAAATCACTTAACTTCTCTGTGCATCAGTTTCTTCATCTGTAAAATGGAGGTTGAATGTAAGCTTGTTGTAGGCATGGAATGTGTCTGTTTATTGTTGTACTCTCCCAAGTGCTTAGTACAGTGCTCTGCATACGGTAAGAGCTCAATTAATATGACTGAATGAGTATCTGTTTTATTTCCAATTTAGACTGTCAGCCCTATGTGGGACGGATTGTGCCCAACCTGATTATCTTGTATCTACCCCAGATCTTACTTAATATACTGCTTGGCATATAGCAAGTGTTAACAAATACCACAGTTACTATTATTGTTATTAGCAAGGTAGGTGCTATGGAAGGAGCCTTCACTCTTTCAGGTCAAGGGGATGACTTTCTGTACTTCATTGAGGATGCACTGCTGCATTTCATGAAACAGTCTCCTGGCCATCTGGAAGAGTTAATGCTCCTTCTAAGGTACCTGACTCGCTACCAGAGAATAAATTAGATGTATGGAGAGTGGGCTCAGCATCTGTATTCTTAGGGACCAGGTTTTCATTTTGAGTGCAGGGATGAAAACGGAGAAGGAGCCTAGAAGAGAACTGGCTTCCAAAAACTAATAGGCCATAAAGTCACCAATTTGAGTCCTTTCAACCCTTAGTGGAAACTCTCGGGTCTAGGTACCTAATGCCCATATTTTTCTTTCCTATTAGTTTGCTAAATGATTTTCCAAGAAGGTCACATAAACATGCTTATCGTTGAGCATTTATTATGTACCACATACTATACCAAGCACTGAGATGGATACAATATATGTAGCTCAAAGTTCTTGTCCCAGGTGGGTCTCACAGTCAGAGGAGAACAGGTATTTAGCCCCTATTTTATGGAAGGAAACTGAGGCACAGAATAGTTAAGCAAATTGTCTGTCACAGGGCAGGCAAGTGGTGGAGTCACACTAGAACAGGCCTCTTGATCGTTCCACTGGGCATTGCTGCTTCCCTTAAGCCAATGGTGGAAGCCCGTCAAACGGCAGGGACTGTCTCTATCTGTTGCCGACTTGTTCATCCCAAGCGCTTAGTACAGTGCTCTGCACATAGTAAGCGCTCAATAAATACTATTGAATGAATGAATGAATGAGTACTTTGAAATGATGATGATGTTTTACTCTTAGAGTGAAACATCTAAAAGCATATTGGAATAAAAAGTGACACTTCTGGAGTTTTGTAATTTGGGCAATAATCTTCAGAAAGCATGTATTATTCTTACTGAGATCCATTTCTTGAATGACATTCTGAATTAAATTCCCAACAAACCCCATCCCCCTTCACCCTCTCTGACAAAAAACCCCCAATCTAGTTCATCTTCTACACTTGGTAGTGTAAAAGAACCAACAAGAAATGAAATACTATAGATGCCATAGCTGCATGAAGGTTTGGAGATCATTTAGTTTTTCTTTCTTTGATTTCATCCCAACTTCAATTTACTGATATGACTTTCTGGTACAATTAAAGAGATCTATCTGGGATATATTATGGATCTGGCATTGGGCTAAATAATGAACACTGATTGCAGTTGTTTACCAAATCATGAAATCTGGGCATGTTTAACTGCAATTTTCAAATCTTTTAAAACCAACCATACACTTTAGAAAGGATGTTTTTATCCTCCCCTCTCATTTTCCAAGATAGTATTAGCTAGGTCAGAGCAGGAAAAAAAAGTGATATGCCGCTGCTAGTCATTCATTCTTTCATTCAATTGTATTTATCGAGCAGTTACTGTGTGCAGAGCACTGTACTAAGAGCTTGGAAAGTAGTCTCCTCCTTAGGAATGGCTTGGTATTCTGTTTGGGGTGGACATGTCTCTTTCAGAAACTACTTCTTTATTGAAAACAAATGCTACAGCTTTAGGTAAGAGGACAAGGAAGGACTTTATTTCTTGAAATGTCACATTCTTATCTAGGTTTTACTGTGAAGATCATCATAAAATACGCCTAAGAGATTACTTGCTCCATAGAGTTTTCATTGGTTCCAACCCTCAAATACCTTCATAGAGATAAAATGATACACAAGGTACCATCTCTATTGATGCAAGGGATTTAATCTGGAATTAACAACTCAGCAGCACAGGGGTCTGAGGTGACATGATAGTACTGTTTAGTTTTGCACAGCTTTTTGGGCCGGGCACTCAGCCTTCCAGTCCCAAGTCTATGGAGATCCTGTGAGCCCCACGTGGGACAACCTGATTCCCCATGTCTACCCCAGCGCTTAGAACAGTGCTTGGCACATAGTAAGCGCTTAACAAATACCAACATTATTATTATTATTATTATTAGCCAAAGATCAAGCCTTTCTATTCCATTAGCTCCCCTTGTTCCACCACACTCAATGAAACACTGGCATCTCTCCTGAGCAGCTAATAAGAGAAGAAGGGGAGAAACTGAGGAATAAAGAGATTGCCTAAGGCAAAGAATAATCAAATGTGTTTCCAGGTGGCAAGTGGTCATCTGAAATAAATAGATTAGAATCCAATAGTGCCTGCAATTCAGAACTGACTCTTGCATCCCAGACTCATTTTCACCATTAAATAGGAATGCATCCTAATTAGGGCACTTAGATCAAACAATCAGTGAGATTTCTGGAGCATTTACTGAGTGCGGAACACTGTAATAAGTGCTTGGGAAAATATAACACAGAGTTGGCAGACGTGATCCCTGCACCTTAGAGTTTACAGTCTAGATCACAAGGAAAATGCAACAGAACAGTTCACGCTTTAACAACCTCTCCATCTCTCATCTTTAATTTTTTTAACAGGTTTTGTGCTTGAGAAAAAGGGTTTAGTGGTCAGACCGATTCGAGGAAGATCGGAGACCTGGAAAATATTGGTAGAAAGCTTTTAAAGTGCTCAGTTAATATAAGGTAGTCCAAAATGATTCTATGCTTTAATCTCATAAAGTTCTCATGTTCTGAGATGCTGTGTGAGTCACTATTGCTATAATCAATTCCTCTGGGCAGTTTCTCCAAACTGGAGTTTCAGAACCAAGTCTCCTCCATCATTCCTCTAGGGAGACTCCATTAAGGTTGCTTCCTCAGTTAGGACTCTGACCTGGCCCAAGAGCTTGCATTGCCACTATTTGAGGTGCTGATTCTCTTCACTCTTTACTAAGGATGTGCAATTTAGATTGAGTCTGAGCAGCTGGAGACCAGTGGAAACAGGAACAACCCTTGCTTAAGGGGAAGCCTTATTTTCAACAAAACAGCTTGTCCCCTAACTCTAAACAACAGATTTGTTCAAACTTGTCTGATAGCCCAGCCCTGCCTTCCTTGAGAAGCAGCGTGGCTCAGTGGAAAGAGCCCAGGCTTGGGAGTCAGAAGTCATGGGTTCTAATCCTGACTCTGCTACTTGTCAGCTGTGGGACTTGGGGCAAGTCATTTAACTTCTCTGTGCCTTAGTAACCTCATCTGGAAAATGGGGATTAAGACTGTGAGCCCCGCGTGGGACAACATGATCTCCTTTTATCCTCCCCCAGAACAGTGCTTTGCAGATAGTAAGCACTTAACAAACACCATTATTATTATTATTATTATTTATTCCTGCCGGATGCTGGGGACTGACGGTCTTGAGGTAGTGGAGTTAAGGGAAAGGGCCTCTCAGATGTAACCCGCAGGACCACTTTCCTGATGTTGGTTCTTAGTTCCCACTGTTTTCCTACAGCTCCAAACCTGCTGGGTCCCATAAGGCACTACAGCTGCCTGTCAGTCTTGGAAGCAGCCAGGATGACTTGCTTTCCAGCCTGAAGAAATCACTTCCTAATTGAATTTGAAAACACAGAGTGGAAGTGATTTCCTCTGGGTGGGACCGCAGCAGTCTCACAGATGTGCTGATGGCAGGGTTTCTGGGCCAGGCTTGAAGGTGGGGCACAGGGCGCCATGAATCTTGTCTGCAAGGTGACAGCTCTTGCTGGCATTAGCTTGTGTCCCAGGTTAGGGTTGCCCCACACAGACGAGAGTTAGAGGAACGAGATATTTTGAGGGAATTTAGAAACCTGGGACAGATCAGCATGCATGCCTTCATTTTCATTGCAATTCCAAAATGCGACCTCCTTTAATCCAAAAATACTCTCAGTAAGTGAACCATATGGTTTGAATCCCCGTATCAAAATAGAGGTATTTGCTCTTTGCTGCTTGACATTCTCACTGAAGCCCACATTCTCATTGAAGCCCCAATACATCTGGCCCCCTACTCCATTAAGGCATAAATTTGTTGGTTTGAGAGGGCTCATCATATCAAGATAGCCTTCACTATTTCTAATTTTCATGTTTGCATTGTATGCATAAATATATTCTCACTTCAGAAAAAAATAGATATAAATTAAAGGCTACTGTTAATGCTGGAAGGTAGTAAAACGTATCTTTACCAAAAGTCAGGGTTATAAATAATAACACTAATCATAATAATAATAACTGTGTAAACTTATTATGGGCAGGGAATTTGTCTGCTAATTCTGTGGCACTGTACTGTCCCAAGTGCTTAGTACAGTGCTCTTCACATTGTGAATGCTCAATAAAGACCTGTAGTTGATTGACTGGTATTTACGTGCTTACTATGGGCCAAATACTATACTAAATACTGGAATAGATTATAGGAAATCGGATCTCACATCGGACTCAGAGTAAAGTAGGAGGGAGAACAGAAAGCTGAATAGATTGAGCAGGAAACTGAAAATATCAAAATAGACTTTGAGATAAAACTGTACCCCTCATTTTAAATTAGTATGAACTCTTCCCCCTGGGTATATTTTTTCACACTGACTTTTTAAAGTTTTTCCTGTGGTAAAAAGAGAGATTCTTCTCAGAAAAAAACCCCAGTCCGAGGGTTTCCCATCCTCCTCCATTGGATTTAGTGCCTGCAATGCCAAATGCTATACAAAATAGTGTGATCACACTTTTACACAGCAAGGTAATGAGTTGCATTTTTTTCTGGTGGCTATTTTGTGGAAGAAACAAAAGGCTTAGGTAGTAAGAAAGACACAAGCGCAAAATGCAAAACGACACACACACACAACACCAAGCTTTCTAACGTTAGAAGGCAACAATACCAGGACATTACAAATACTGTATTTTAGTTCAACCATATTTTCTGAAATGTAATTGCAAAACAAGGACCCTACACTCAAATTTCCATATAAGGGAAGAAGGAAGGATCTCCTACATTTACAGTCTCTATTAACATTTCATTAGAATACATTTAACAGCTGTACTCGAAATAGCACTTATTTCACCAGTGCAAAATACTATGACTGTCATGCTGAGGTCATCAATCAAGGTGAATTCTTTGTTTCTTTGTAATGGTTAAATGCTCTAGGGTAAGCTGAGGTCCCAGGATGAGGGAACATACACCTTTAGAACAAGGAAACATTGACTGGGCCTAAGTAATCTTGCCTAAGACTTAGCCTAGCCCTTTCCAATCCAAGGGGGAGCACAAAATAAAGGATCTTTCTCAATCTGGAAGTGGAAGAGAGAGTGGGCTCTAGAATGTAAGCTGGTTTTGTGGGTTGGGATTGTCACTGCCAGCTCTGTTGTACTTTACTCTCCCAAGTGCTTAGTGTAGTGTTCTGCACAGAGTAAGCACTTGATGATGATGCTCTCACTTACCTATACGCCAAAAAACAGAGAGGGACCTTAAATTCAGGAGCAGTTCTGACTACCTCTTATAGAAAAGTACAAGTAGTTAATTTTTGACATCAGTTTTGAGTTCTGATTCTCTTTCTACTTGAACATAGTTTTGGTTTCTGGGAACTCTGCAGAACCCCTGAAGATGGTTGCAAATACTTGAATACCATCTGGATGGATTTAGAAGTCAAGCTGATGCCCAGAGCACTGGCTGGGGTGGAAGGGAAGAACATGCAAGGTAGCAAGGAAGCCAAGGACGCAGCAATTCTGATAGCTGAAGCACAAATGCACAAAGGCTGCGAGACCCCAGAGCAGTGTAGGTCAGGGGTCCCCATGGCCTCAATTACCGTTCTCCAGGTTTTCACTGCTCTCATAGCAGCCAGAGTCCCTGGGCGAGCATCCACTCAGGCCCTGGCTGTCGATTAGAAGCTTCTCTTGAGAACCAGACTGGTCACTATTACCTAGAGGAAGATAGAAAACCAGAATGAAATAGAGCCCTCCTAAAGTCCTAAGTCAATCAGAAATTAGCATGTTTTCACATGCCTGAGGAAAAAAGCTTCTGGGTTAGAATCAGAGCAGAGGACAAAGTGGGGAATAAGGGATGATCTCAGAATTTTAAAAATAATCTGAAAATCCCTATTAGGAGATGTAATAATAATTGTGGTATTTGTTAAGTGTGGTACTATATGCCAAGAATGGTACTAAGCACTGGGGAAAACACAATATATGCAGGTTGGACATAGTCCCTGACATACAAAGGGCTTACAGTCTAATGGGGTGGAAGAACAGGCATTTCTTTGTACACATCCCCACTTTACAGATGAGGAAACTGAGGCACAGAGACATTTAGCATATAAAAATAATCTACAAAAAATAAGAACCCATACTATGTATGAGAATTTGAATTCAAATACCAAGACTTCCCCAGGCAAAGAGGTTTTCAGTACCCATTAACTGGGAGTCAACTACAGTGACCTAAGCACTTTGTGGAAGTCAAGTAATACTTCTTGATGACAGAGTGGAATTAATTTATTCAGGCCATTACTTCTAGTGTGTAGAAAGGAGCAGCTGCTTAGAGTTTCCTCCCTCCTTGAAGAATCAGTCCTTTGGGGATTTTTCAGAGCCCCATAAGGCTCTTGTTTCAAGTTCTTTAACTCAGCAGCAGTTCCCAAAGCAGGACTGACAACCACATCTCAAGAGGCAAAGAAATGGGCAAAAGTAACTGTGTTCACAGAGAAGTGATTGGCTCAACCTTTTTTAAATGCTGGTTGTGATCATTTAGCATTGGTTGAGTTGCAATCTTTTCCTTCAGACAAATTAAGAACCATCAATCCATGATCATCAAGATACATTAGAAAAACGGTTCCCGGGAGGCTGTCCTACCATACATATCCCATCTGTGCTTATTATTTATCCATCATCTCTCTCATATGGGAATCATCAAGAGGAAATCCACACTGGTATAAGACTTCTAAAGTCAGAGGGCCTCAAAGGAGGAATCCTCTTATAAAAGTAACTAATGCAGAGCTAAATATCCAGGTCCAAGGGAGAAAGTGAAAGAGTGCTATAATTCCTGAAGGGAGAAAGTCTAAAATGATGTTGCTTATTGGATGTAACTTGGGGCTAAATTAGTATTGTCCAAAGCCTTGCACGTAGTAAAGGAGATCGCAGCCTGCTCTTGAGTGGTGCTCCCAAAAGGCTTCGGGTCTGGACCTAATGGTGGAATCAAAGATTGATGCACACTGCAACACTCTTCGGAATTTGCATTAGACAATAGGCTTGTCCTTGCTATAGCCCAGACAGGGTTGGCTGTGTGTATTCTGAGCAATTTTGAGTAAAAACTAAATTAAAGGAAGCAGTCAGTCAATCGTATTTGAGTGCTCACTGTGTGCAGAGCACTGAACTAAGCTCTTGGGAGAGTACAATATAACAATAAACAGGCACATTCTCTGTGCACAATGAACTTACAGGCTAGAGGATCAGGATCAGATGCTTCAGAACTACAATAATCATCCAATGGCCAGGATTCAGTCCAAAGCAACTGTCATCCTGCATCCTCCTCCCTGGAGTTTAAAGGAGCTATAACAGCCCTGGAGCTTGCATCTTGTGTCAAGAAAATTGAGCCAGACCAAAGGAGCCCAACAAAGGTGAATGAGCTCAGGAGCTGTAGTCCTGTCCCTCCGCCTGAGCCTCTAAGCAACTCCTTCACACTTCCCTTCCAAATTTGTAACCAAAAAAAAAATATTGAGGTTTCTTTGTTCCTCTCTCTCATCTTGTTTGTGAGCTCCTTGAGGACATGAAAGGCCTAAAATAAAGCCTATGCCCCCTCAGTAGCTGTGAGAGAATTTCAATGTTTCAGCCCCAGTTAATTGGCTTTGCTGGAGCTGTTCCCTGTTTTTAAATGATATGCCATTTTGGCCACTGCCCTGTTGTTTAAGGGATGGATGTATTTTAGATGCACAGACTGAAAATATTTAGCCAAGTCACTGGTCCTGGTCTACTGATTCTGATTTGTTTATTTTTGTGGTATTTGTTAAGTGCTTACTATATGCCAGGTATTGTTCTTGCCCCACATAGGGCTTACAGTCTTAATCCCCAATTTACAGTTGAGGGAACAGAGGCACAGAGAAGTGAAGTGACTTACCCAAGGTCACACAGCAGACAGGTGGCCGATCTGGGTTTAGAATCCACGTCCCTCTGACTCCCAGGCCTTTGCTAAAGCAGCATGGCTCAGTGGAAAGAGCAAAGGCTGGGGAGTCAGGTCATGGGTTCAAATCCTAGCTCCACTGCTTGTCAGCTGTATGACTTTGGGAAAGTCACTTAAATTCTCTGTCCTGTTACCTCATCTGTAAAATGGGCATTAAGACTGTGAGCCCCATGTGGGATGACCTGATCACCTTGTATCCTCCCCAGGGCTTAGAACAGTGCTTTGCACATAGTACGCACTTAACAAATGCCATCATTATTATTATCCATTAGGCCATGCTGCTTCTCTCTCCCAAGTGCTTAGTTCAGTGCTCTGCACAAAGTATTTGCTGAGTAAATACCATTGATCCTGGTCTCCTAAAATGGCTGGAAAGAGTGCTAATGCTTTGGCACAATGAGAGATCTCACAAGGAGGTGGATTCATGTCATTCTGATTTCTGACTGCTTTTTAAAGATATTTGTTAAGTGCTTACTATGTGAAAAGCACTGTACTAAGCGCTGGGGAAGATACAAATTAATCAGGATGGATGCAGTTTCTGTTTTACAGAGGGCTTACAGTGTAAGCTGGAGGGAGAACAGGTATTGAATCCCTATTTTACAGATGAGGAAACTGAGGCACAGAGAAATTAAGTGACTTGCCCAAGGTCACACAGGAAGCCAGTGGCAGAGCTGAGCTTAGAACCTGGGTCCTCTGACTCGCAGACCCATGCACTTTCCAGTAAGCCATGCTGCTTCAGTACTACCACACTTCATTCTTTTACCCTTCCCATGGAAGGGACAAAGGGGACTTGGAAAGAGATAATAATGTTGGTATTTGTTGGTATTTGTTAAGCGCTTACTATGTGCAGAGCACTGTTCTAAGCGCTGGGGTAGATACAGGATAATCAGGTTGTCCCCCGTGAGGCTCACCGTCTTAATTTCCATTTTACATATGAGGGAACTGAGGCACAGAGAAGTGAAGTGACTTGCCCACAGTCACACAGCTGACAAGTGGCAAAGCCGGGATTCGAACCCATGACCGTTGACTTCCAATCCCGGGCTCTTTCCACTGAGCCATGCTGCTTCCTTAATTCCTATCCTGCTCGATTCTTGGGTCCAGCCAAAATGCTCACTTTGACCCCCACCAGGTTCCGGGACCTCCTCTTTGCTATTGGATCAGTGGGAGCTCCTCAGCCTGGGGGGTAGCCTGGTTAAGGAAGATACAGTGCAGAAAGGACTTGCTTTTCCAAAAGAATTCCTGATACCCACTACCTGTACAAGGAGTTATGTTAGAAGCACGCATTACTCTCTCTTGACAGCAATGGTACTTGAACCTATGACCCCAAGCCATAAGCCTCACAACATTCTGCTCTGAAATTACAGTCTCTCAGAATAAAGTCAAGCAAAACGATCCAAAAGTCAATATAGGGATCCTACATGAAACAAAGGGCATTAGCTAAATAACCCACAGCCCTAGTCTTCAGTGTTCAATCACCCGGAAATATTTTTATGTTGAACAGGCATTGAGAAAATGGCCAATACAGAAAATATTAAGCAAACAAGAAGTGAAAATTCAAGAAATTAGTTGTGTAGCATTCCACAAACCAATGAAGTAAACCACACTCTAAAGGGGAGGTAAGAAATGGCTCACTCACTATCATATTCCTGTAACAGCTCCACTGCAGTTAAGAGAACAGCTCGGTGTTCAGGGTCCCTAATGTTCAACTCATCCAAGTCTTCCTCCTCCAGGAGCTTGAAGGTATCCAGGTCTTCATAGCCATTAAACAGGAAAGTGGGCATGTGCTCCTGTCAGAGAAACATGGGGAGTGCCAAACTATATTAACAAAAATTGGTTTTCTACACACACCATTTGAACAAACAATATGGTCACTATTAGGCAGGGGCTGCTGGCTCCCACAGAGTAGAGGCTAGCAATGAATGGGTGGAGTGAGGAGACTAAGCTTGTTGTGGGCAGGGAATACGTCTTATTGTTGCTATTGTTATATTGTACTCTCCCAAGAACTTAGTACAGTGCTCTGAACACAGTAAGCACTCAATAAATACAATTGAATGAATTAATGAGATGAAGTCGGAGAATCCCAAAAGAAATGTTCCAGCTCAGGACTGATCTCCCCTCTTGGGTTGACAGGACATGCATACACATGTCCAAATAGGCAGCAAAAGCTGAAAGGACTGGCTACATCTTGTCCACAAATTGACTACGTCCAATGAACTTCAGTAACCCAAGTGACTCTTCCTGAAGTCACCTGGCTCTTCCTCCCCTTTCTCATAACAGACCACATGGACTCCAAAATAACTGACTTTTAAATTGATGCGGTCAAGCAGGTCCTCTACGGATTTGGGCTGTGGGGGTCTTCCTTTCTGCCGCCTCCTATGGGGACGCTTGGGCTTCTCCTCCTCTTCGTTCAGCACATCCACGTAGATAAATTTGAAAGTACCGACTTTGTTGTTCAACAGACCCATCCAGGTTCCCATCGGAGGCTTGCTGATAATGTCAATGATGTCGCCTTTCTGCAGACCAGAGAGCAAAACCTCCAGGTTAGAAACCCTTCCTTTCAAAATCCATGCAAGCGTCCAAGAACCGTGAAATGATCTGACAAAGGATTCTGTGATAATACCTACTCCTAAAGGACACTGTTCCAGACCCAACTGATGAGTACATGTCTGAGTCTTGAAATTGTCACACAGGCCATGTCAAGCCAACAGGCTGGTGCGGATAAATGTATGTGCAGAAATGTATGTACCTGTTGGGCACTGGGGGATTGAAGCTTGTTGCCCTTCAAGGCATATTGTCAGTCTCATTCTGGGACTACGAAGATCAAGCCATTGTCTTTCGTCTCTTTTTTCCCAGGGCACTGTGTGCAGAACACTGTAAGTGCTTGGGCGAGTACAATACAACAGAGTTGGCAGACACGTTCCATGCCCACAGATACAATGTTCTGCACACAGTAAACCCTCTAGCAGTGCAGCGTAGTGGAAAGAGCAAGGGTCTGGCAATCAGAGGACCTGGGTTCTAATCCTGACTCCACCACTTGCCTGTTGTGTGACCATGGGCAAATCACTTCACTTCTCTGGGCCTCGGTTTCCTCCACTATAAAATGGGGATTCAATACCTGTTCTCCCTCCTATTACTATGAGCCCCATGTGGAACAGAGATGTCCGACTTAACTCATATCTACCCCAGCACTTAGAACACTGCTTGACATCTAGTGAGTGCTTCATAAATACCATAAAAAATAAATACCATTGACTTAGAAATGGTTAACATAACTTCCATGTTATAGGGTAAGTCACCTAGGATGGAGGAAGTTAGCTGATGAAGTGAATACAGACTCATTAAGTTTCATTTTTTTTTCTTGCTGTAAGTAAGCAGTGTGGCCCAATGGAAAGAGTCGAGCCTGGGAGTAAGAGGACCTAGGTTCTAATCCTCACTCCGCCACTTGCCTGCTGGATGATCTTGGGTAAATCACTTAACTTCCATGGGCCTCAGTTTCCTCATCTTTAAAGTGGAGTTTCAATACCTGTTCTCCCTCCTTCTTAGACTGTAGATCTCATGTGGGAGAGGGACTGTGTCCAACATGATTAACTAGTATTTACCCCAGCACTTGGTATGATGCTTGGCACGTAGTGAGTGCTTAACAAATACCACCATTATTATTTTTGGGGGGATAAGACTTTCCTGTGACTCAGTCCAAACACAGCATCCTAAAGAAGAGACCAGCTTTTTAAACATTTGGTAATACAAAACCAACAAAAGACTCAATGCAAACCCCAAAAAGCTTGTTTTATGACCCCTGGAATTGGGAAAGAGTACCTTAAGTTTCAGAGAGTCTGTATCGTAGGGGCTGGGTGTAAAATCAGTGTGCACCCTGGCTCGCCCACAAAATGGCCCACGATAGGGAGGTTCTTCCTCATCTCCATCTTCAGATTTCACGCTCTCCCTGTTACTGGTTGAAGAATCTGTTGTGCTCACCGTCTGACCACCTGGTGAGCAAATAAACAGGAAGGAAGAGTGGATTAAACATCCATCTAATTATTCTCAGCCAGAGAGCAGTTGATCAGAGACGACATGAAAAATAAATATAACGTTACTCTTAGCTAATTACACACTTTCTCATCAGTTATATCCTACTTTCCAATTCATAGATTGTTACATGTTTATTCTGTTCAACTTTCCAACCTCCTCCTAAGTGCTGAGTGCTCTGGTATTCTATCCCCCATTAGAAGTTGAGGGCAAGGACTTTGCTTTGTCTCTTACTCAGTCCTCTCCCAGGTGTTTAAGCAACACAGAAGACAGATCTGGGACATACTCTTCTGTCTTGAGCTCTTGGTACAGTGAAAAGAAAGCTGGGGTCTAGGCCCCATTCTACCTGTACCTGGCTAATGACGCAAAGACCACACATGCATTTCACACTGCATGCCTGCCCACCAACTTATTGGTGGCTGTCCATATCCCCGTGGGAACATGACTGGCAGGGATAAGAGAGTATGAGTGGTGCTATCCAGGTCACTGCCACTATAATCCATTCCTCTGCACAGGCTATTTAGTCCCAAAACCCCAGAACTGAGGCTCAGCCACCTTTCCTGATGGGAAGCTCCACCTAATGGTCACAGCAGTGGAAATGCTGGAATTCTGGAGGCCAGCCTTAAGTCACGGGGCAGGGTTGAATGCTTTTTTTCTTCCTTGTTGAACTACCACCTTGTGACTCATTAAGCACATAATAGTATTGTAAACATGGGGATGGTCTTATTTTAAATTCCAAATTTATTTTTTTAAGGTTAAACTGCTCTGTTTTTGAGAGACAGTTATGTCTTCCTCCCAAACTTTATTTTGGGAAGAGCAGTCTTGGTCGGTAGTGGAAAAACAAACTCAAAAGAAACCTCCCCTTCCCAGAACCAAACCGGCTTCCAACATCTTTAATGCCAGCCCACCAAATTCACCCCAGCCTTCCCCAAGCAGTCTGCAGTGGCTGTGCATCTGATGAGCAGCAGTTCCTGGGCGAGGGGGTGCAGTTTTTAATTCTTATTAAAATTGTCTGCTGTTACCTGATCTCCTTGAAGTTCATTCCAATTACTGCCAACTCCTTGCAACCCCACAGGAGGAAATCTCGCTGACCTTTCTCACTGGGTATTTTACTGATGGCTCTAATTGAACCACTGAGAATCCTCATAGGCTCAGGAAAGCTCTAGAGAGACACCAGAGGCTCCACGGAGGTCAACTCTTATTCTTTTTTTCCAACTCCTCTTCAGAAAGAACGAAGGAGGCAAGCTTGCCTGGGGTTGGTAAAGGAACACTTGAAGCAGGGCTGGCCTCTTGGTTCTTAATGGCAGTTCTGGAACAAAACTTAAAATCCCCAATGCTGCTAAGCAGTTAATGACTTAGCTGTGGGCATATCTGATTTGCATCATGGTCCTTTTAGGGCCTGATGTTTATTGTGGAAACTCCAAAATCCCAGACCTCAGGAAAACATGTAGAAGCCCGAGAAAAGCAAGTAGATTAGAAACTGAACTCACTCATCGAACTCTGCCCACTCAGAGAACTCCTCAGACTCTCCACTGAACCACCTGCTTTCAGCTTGGGCTTGTCCAGGGAATCCGTATCAGGCTGAGCAGGTTGAGGGGAACCGGGCATTCCATGAGGGCCGCAGTCCTGAAATGGATCAAAGCAAACATGGTTCTCAAGGGTGGAAGGATTTAGTCCTTCCTGGAACCTCAGCCTGTCGGCTGAGGTCTTAGGATGTGTCTCTAGGCTGCTTAGAGTCAATGTCTAACATCACCCTCTTCCCCACTTGTACCCTTGAATTAACTGTTTCCTGCAGTCAGTGAACTATGCTGAGTATCGCTACCGGCATATTTGGTCTGTTCCATCAGACGCTCCTTAAAAATCTAGGCCACAAGAAGCAGCATGGGCCTGGAAGTCTGAGGACCTGGGTTCTAATTCTGGCTCCACCAACTGTCTGGTGTGTGACCTTGGCAAGTCACTTTAACATTTCTGCACCTCCATGTTGCAAAATGAGAATTCAATCTCTCTTCTCCCTCCTACTTAGACTATCTTGCATCTACCTCAGTGCATGATACATATTAAGTACTTAGCAAATACCACAATTATTTCAAATCAGATATTCAGTAGACTATGTAGAAAATATTTTTAAGAATCGTTCTGGATGGGTGTAAATTTTTAGATAACATTTATGCTTTCTATCTACTAATATAGTATCAAGAAATATTTTTATGCCTTAAAGAGGAATACATTTTTAATTGCAACAAAGGAAATTTAACTTGAGAAAATACCTCCCCACTAATTATCTTGGGTTGGCTTAGGAACTCTACCATAAAAATGGTTAAAAATGAATCCCAGAAATAACCCAAAGCTTTGGATTTACATTATTTTGCATTCTCTTCAATGAACTGTGTGCTTATTCAATGCTGTCTTCACCCCAACATTACAGCCAGTCAGTCTGCCAGCGTCTCAGCTGTATTAGAATTCTGACAGCCAGTTGGACCTTCTGAAGTAGAGAGCAATCCATTTCCCTGTGGGTAGCTATTAGCAGTCAGCTCAGCCACTGCTGCCCCTGGGCTGGCCGGCAGTGGCACTTTTAAGAAGTGACAGTGAAACACAGATATTCAAAAACATTTGGCATAGTCTCTGAGACCTACCTTAAAATCATTAAAATAAAACCTATGCTTTACGACATGCTACCTCTAGGTGTTTTGGATCGAAGAATGTAAGGGCATGTTTGTCCAATAACATATGCCTATTTGGACCCCTCGGCTGCTTTTGACAATGTGGACCAACCCCTTCTCCACTTACTGTGTGCAGACCAAAGAGAGTGAGTTGGGGCAATGGGGAAGGGAAGGGGAGCTGAGGAAAAGGGGGGCTTAGTCTGGGAAGGCCTCTTGGAGGAGGTGAACTTTCAGTAGAGCTTTGAGGGAGGGAGTGTGATTGCTTGGAGGATTTGAGGAGGGAGGGCAATCCAGGCCAGAGGTAGGGCGTGGGCCAGAGGTCGACGGTGGGAGAGGTGAGAACAAGGCACAGTGAGAAGGTTCATTCATTTATTCAATTGTATTTATTGAGTGCTTACTGTGCACAGAACACTGTACTGAGAGAAGGTCAGTGTGTGGGCTGAGAGATGTAGAAGGAGAGAAGGGAGGTGAGGTAAGAAGGGACAAGGTGACGGAGAGCTTTGAAGCCAATAGTGAGGAGTTTCTGCTTGATATGGAGGTTGATAGGCAACCACTGGAGATTTTCCCATCCTCTAATGGTAGGTGTCCCTCAAGTTTCAGTTCTTGGTCCCCTTCTATTCTCCATCTACACTCACTCCCTTGGAGAACTCATTTGCTCCCACAGCTTCAACTATCATCTCTATGTGGATGAGACCCAAATCTGTATCTCCTCCTCTGTTCTCTCTTCCTCCCTCCAGGCTCGCATCTCCTCCTGCCTTTGGGACATCTCCACTTGGATGTCCTCCCACCACCTCAAACTCAACATGATCAAGACAGAGCTCCTTATCTTCCCTCCCAAACTCCGTCCTCTCTCAAACTTTTCCCTCATTGTGGACAGCACAACCATCCTTCCCGTCTCACAAGCCCACAACCTTGGTGTCATCCTTGACTCCGCTCTCCCATTCACTCCACATATCCAATCCTTCACCAAACCCTGCCAGTCTCACCTTCACAACATCATCAAGATCCACCCTGTTCTCTCCATCCAAACCACTACCACGTTAGTACAATCACTCATCCTTTCCCGACTGGATTACTGCATCAGCCTCCTTTGTGACCTCCCAACCTCTTGCCTCTCTCCACTTCAGTCCATAATTTACTTTGCTGCCCGGATTATCTTTCTACAGAAATGTTCAGGGCATGCCACCTCCCTCCTCAAAAATCTCCAGTGGTTGCCTAGCAACCTCCATCTCAAACAAAAACTCCTCACTATTGGCTTCAAAGCTCTCCATCACCTTGTCCCGTCTTACCTCCCTTCGCTCCTTCTATATCTCAGCCTGCACATTCTGCTTCTCTGGCACATTCTCACTATGCCTCGATCTTGCCTGTCTCGCCACCGACCCCTGGCCCACGTCCTACCTCTGTCTGGAATGCCCTCTCTCCTCAAACCCACTAAACAATCACTCTTCCTTCCTTCAAAGACCTACTGAAGGTGCACCTCCTCCAAGAGGCCTTCCCAGACTAAGCCCCTTATGCCTCAGCTTCCCCTCCCTTCCGCCTCACCTTGACTCATTCTCTTTGCTCTTCCCGCCTCCTCCCTGCCCCAGAGCACTTATGTATATATGTATATACCTATAATTCTACTTATTTATATTAATGCCTGTTTACCTGCTTTGATATAGGTCTCTCCCCCTCTAGACTGTAAACCCATTGTGGGCAGGGATTATCTCTCTCTATTGCTGAACTGTACTTTCCAAGTGCTTAGTGCAGTGCTCTGCACATAGTAAGTGCTTGGGCTTGGGAGTCAAAAGGACCTGGGTTCTAATTTCGGTATGACCACTTGTCTACTGTGTGACCTTGGGCAAGTAAGTCACTTACCATCTTTTTGCCTTAGTTACTTCCTTTGTAAAATGGAGATTAAGACTGTCAGCCCCATATGGGACATGGACTGTGTCCAAACTGATTAGCTTGTTGTATCTATTCCAGAACTTGGCAGTACTATGTGTTTGGTAAATAGTAAGTGCTTAACATATACCATAAAAAAAGTTAGAGACAAATAAAAACAAACATGGCATTCTCTACTGAGAGCTCACCTCCTCCAGGAGGCCTTCCCAGATTTAGACATCCTTTTCCCTCTGCTCCTCCTCCCCTCCCTTTCCCCCCTCCCACCCTTTGCTCTTCCCTCTTCCCCTCCCCTTAGTACTGTGGCAATTTGTATATATTATTTATTACCCTATTTATTTTGTTAATTAGGTGTATATCTCCACGATTCTACTTATCTTGATGATGTTGTTTTGTTTTGTTCTGTTTTGCTTTGCTGTCTTTCTCCCCCATTTAGACTGTGCGCCCGTTATTGGGCAGGGATTGTCTCTATCTGTTGCCGAATTGTACATTCCAAGCACTTAGTACAGTGCTCTGCACATAGGAAGCACTCAATAAATACTATTGAATGAATGAATGAATTGGCAGGTCAACTACATCCTCATGTATAATGCCTTCGGAAACACTGCTATTTACTATCTACTCTTTTCCATAAAAAAGAACCATGAATAACAGCCACAATATAACTTCCCAATTACTTTCTTTGGCAATAAAAAACAAACAACAAACAACAAACATATTCAACATATATACCCGGATCCCTAGCATTCTTGCATCAAGTAAGAGCACAATATATACCACTGAGTATATGGGTAAATTTCCCAAGATTGAGTTTAACTGGCCTCAGTCCCAACTGCCGCCTGAAGACGTCCCTGCCTACAATAAAAGGCTAAAGACATTCTCAGGGTTGTTAATGAAACTAAGGAAAGATTTCAAAATTATGCAACAATGATATGATAAGGTGGACTTAAATCAGTGACTCTAGACATTTGGTTTATAAATGGTTCATTTGCGAATGTTCCAATTAATCAGGAAAAGCCAATTGCTAATGAGGTGATTTCCAGTTGGGATGGTTCTCTCTTACAATGGCTTAGCACAAGTTTAAGCTCACGTAATATCAGGCACGGATTTCCTCATTTTTGAGAATTGGAAAATTACACAATCACAATCCCCACCTACTCTAACAGGGTTATATTTAAAAAAGATAGACAAGAATGGAGTGGACATTATGGAATCAGAACAAATTTTCCCTGCAGCTCGAAAAGATTAAACATTAAATTAAAAATAAATTGATGCTGCAATTGATTTATATAGTAGTTTTCCTCGTAATTACAATAGCTTGAACCTTGGCGAAATTACAAGGTCCACCAGGGGGCGACGTCAGGAAGAGGAAAAAAGTTTGCTTTTCTAGCTCTTTTGCTTCATGGTTTAACAACGATTACTTACATATTTCAACTAGAAAGATGGAACAAAACAACTATGCATGAGATACTTTTGACAGTCCACTGAAACAAATTACAAGTCTGGCAGAGGGAGATTTCTTTAAAAAAGCAATGGTCAGAATTGTCTAAAATTCAACTTTACAGAGGTATTAACTCAACAATTAATTTCTCTATCCTCTGCAATTAAGAGAGAGACTGATCAAAGCTCCTGGTCTCAGAATGAAAGGACCACCAAAATAAAATCAATTCTGAGCTTCATTAGTGGCTCTGAGCTGCGACAAGATGAGTCAATACACTCCGGTGAAACCCTCCACATCAAACTAAAACTCCTCACCACTGGTTTCAAAACACTCAATCACCCTGCCTCCTCCAACCTCACCTCACTTCACTGCTGCCCAGCCCGCACACTTTGCTCCTCTAATGCTAACCTTCACACCGTACCTCAATCTCGTCTTTCTTGCCGCCGACCCCTGCCCATGTACTGCCTCTGGCCTGGAACTCATTCATTCAATCATATTTACTGAGCGCTTACTGTGTGTAGACTACTGTACTAAGCGATTGGCGAGGTACAATACAGTAATAAACTGACACATTCCCTGCCCACAAGAGGCTTACAGTCCAGAGGGGGAGCCAGACATTAACATAAACAAATTAATTACAGATATATACATAAGTGCTGTGAGACTGGGAGGGAGACACCCTCTCTCCTCAAATCCAACAGACAATTACTCTCCCCAACTTCAAAGCCTTAGTGAAGGCACGCTTCCTCCAAGAGGCCTTCCCTAGCTAAGCCCTCCTTTCCTCTTCTCCCACTCCCTTCTGTGTCACCTTGACTTGATGCCTTGATAATAATGTTGGTATTTGTTAGGCGCTTACTATGTGCAGAGCACTGTTCTAAGTGCTGGGGGAGATACAGAGTAATCAGATTGTCCCATGTGAGGCTCACAGTTAATCCCCATTTTACAGATGAGGTAACTGAGGCACCGAGCAGCGTGGCTCAGTGGAAAGAGCCCGGGCTTGGGAGTCAGAGGTCACGGGTTTGAATCCCTGCTCTGGCACTTGGCAGCTGTGTGACTGTGGGCAAGTCACTTAACTTCTCTGGGCCTCAGTTATCTCATCTGTAAAATGGGGATTAAGACTGTGAGCCTCATGTGGGACAACCTGATGACCTTGTATCTACCCCAGCGCTTAGAACAGTGCTCTGCAGATAGTATGCGCTTAACAAATACCAACATTATTATTAAGTGACTTGCCCACAGCTGACAAGTGGAAGAGCCGGGATTCGAACCCATGACCTCTGACTCCCAAGCCAGCGCTCTTTCCACAGAGCCATGCTGCTCCATCCCTGCTCCCAGCCCCACAGCATTTATGTACATGTCTACAATTTGTTTATATTAATGTCTGTTTCCCCCTCTAGACTGTAAGTTCATTGTAGACAGGGAATGTGTCTGTTTATTGTTGTAGGGTACTCTCTCAAGCACTTAGTACAGTGCTCTGCACACAGTAAGCACTCAATAAATACGCCTGAATGAACCTTTCAACTGGATATTGCACTGGTAGATTTTGATGCATCTACTGCAACGTATCAACGTGCTGTCCCAAAACAGGATACTCACTACCCTGAAATCTTTTCAATTTAGTTTTAGTAACACTTCTTTTTTAGGAATACATTTATGAGAAATGCATATTTGGCTTACATATAGCCAGAGAAAACGTCTATGAAATGCTTTGACTACTGAATCAGCCTCCTTACTGGCCTCCCTGCATCCTGTTTCTCCCTACTCCAGCCCACACAGCACTCTGTTGCTCAGATTATTTTTCTAAAAAAAAATTTAATCCACATTTCCACCCTCATCAAGAATTTCCAGTAGTTGCCCATCCACCTCTATATCAATTGGAAAGTCTTATCATTAATGATAATAATAATAATAATAATTGTGGTATTTGTTAAGTGCTTACTGTGTGCCAGGCACTGTACTAAGTGCTGGGGTAGATACAAGAAGAATGGCGTGGCTCAGAGGAAAGAGTCCGGGCTTAGGAATCAGAGGTCATGGGTTCTAATCCCGGCTCCACCACCTGTCAGCTATGTGGCTTTTGGCAAGCCACTTAACTTCTCGGTGCCTCAGTTACCTCATCTGTAAAATGGGGATTAAAAGTGTGTGAACCCCACATGGGACAACCTGATTACCCTGTATCTACCCCAGCACTTGGAACAGTGCTTGGCACATAGTAAGCACTTAACAAATACCAACATTATTATTATTATTATTATTATTACAAGCTAATCAGATTGGAAACAGTCCCTGTCCCTCATGAGGCTCACAGCCTTAATCCCCATTTTACAGATGAGGTAACTGAGGCAAAGAGAATTGAAGTGACTTGCCCAAATTCACACAGCAGACAAGTGGCAGAGTTGAGACTAAAACCCAGATCCTTCTGACTCTCAGGCCCATATTCTATCCACTAGAACATGCTGCAAAGCACTCAAATCACCTTGCCCCCTACCTTCCCTTGATGATTTCCTACAGTAACTCAGCATTCTCTCAATGCTCCTCTAATGTTAACCTACTTGCCCTACCTCATTCTCATCTACTGGTGGCCAACCCCTTGCCCACATCCTGCATCTGGCCAGAAAATCCCTCCCTCTTCATATCTTACAGACGATCACTCTCCCTAACTTCAAAGACTTATTAAAATCACATCTCTTCCAAGAAGCCTTCCCTAAGCCCTTATTTTCCCTACTCCCTCTCCATTCTGAGTCATTTTTGCACTTGGATTTGTACCTTTTATTCACCCCACTCTCACTCCCTCAACCCCTATGTACACATCTGTACTTTCTTTTAATGTATGTCTCCTCCTCTAGATTGTAAATTTCTTGTGGGCAGGGAACACATATAGCAGCACCAGTTCTGATTCTATTTTAAGTGATGATAGTCATGTGTGAACTAACCCACATTTCCCTTACATACCTGCTCAGGGACAGAGTTGCTGTATTTTTTAGACATTCGTTTCCTCATGGTCTCTTTAACTGATTTCACCTTTTTTCCAAGAGAAATCCGGGAGGCAGTGGGTGATTTGATCACTTCCTTGTACACAAAATCTCCCCCTTTGTCCTGCAAAACATGAAACAACTTATGTTTTTTAAAAAATTCACAAAAATTTAATTCAGCAGTAGGTATTATGACCCACTCCAGTCCAGTAGAGTAGATCAGAATGAATCTCCAATTGGAACCTTCTTCTAAGCCCCCTTCTGTCCTTATCCCCTTTTAATACCTCAGTAGACAGAAGACTTTGGGTGAGCTATGGAAGAATGGAAGTCTCCTATAGTGCCCTGGTCAATTTGGGTAGTCCCGATTGCCCCCTTCCTTTCGGACTCTCAATCTCTCCAATACCATCTGGATATACCATCTAACATCCCTGATTTTTTCCCCCTTTTAACTCTACCTACCCTTCTAGTGACTCCTGTCATCTATGGATTTAGACAAACCTCATTTTAGCCTGTGATCACCCTCTGTTTGCTTTGAACTTACCACCTCACAGGTTACCACATCCCATGACTGCGAGATTCAATAAAAGACAAATCAAGAGTTCACCCTGCTCACTCCTATTGTGATTTCGTTAATGTCAGTCAAGTCCCCTCACAGTAGCCTTCATCTTTCCTAAGGGATGAATACTGATCTTTTCAGCCTATCTGTATAAATAATTATTCCTCACCTCCAGGTCAATCATGCTTCCTCAAGTCTAGATGGCATGGCCCTTTCCTCTCCCTCCTATGCAGGAGGGAGTGGAAACTGCTATTCCTTGGCCAGAATAGGCAAGTCTCTGCTTTGTATCTAACCCAAACTCTATTATCTGTAAGGTATGGAATTATTAAAAAGTAGGCTTGGACTTGGTTTAGGAGAAAAATCGCTCAATCAATCGTACTTACTGAGAGCTTACTGTGTGCAGAGTGCTGTACTAAATGCTTGGAAGAGTACAATATCACAACATAAAGACACATTCCCTGCCAAAACAGATGATATTTGATTTTATTTTACATGGATGTGAGTTGGCAGGCTAATGAGAGATAGTGGGACTGGCGGCTGCCTTCATTCTTTCCTTGTGCTCAAATTCTGGTCAGTTTGGGATGGATCTCCAAAAGCCCTCTTGTCCTGCCCACCCCTCTCACCAGACTGGCTCTCCTGGAACTGTTCCAGGTGGGTCAAGGAACTGGCAGTTAGCAACTCCTAGAGGCCACTGGATTGTGGGCGAAGTTACAGCAGATCAGGCTGGCTGCTCCAGCCACCTTGATCAGTCTATCGAACACTGCAAGGCTGCAAGGTGACTTATAGGGAGTGAGTGAGTGAGTGAGTTGTGTGTGTGTGTGTGTGTGTGTGTGTGTGTTTTGGGAAGGGATAAAGAACTTACTGGACCTGCCCTCCTTGGGCTGGCCTGGAAACACTCACACCTTTCGGGTAGATCAGGGCCCCAGTGAATGGCTGTTCATCTGACCAAATTCTAGTCTCTGTCAGTCTCTTCTGCATGCTTTTGAGAAGTTTGATAAAGAAAATTTTGTATAAAGTAATCTAAGGAAACAAATCATTTCTGTTTTTCAGACCAGAAAAGATGGGACAGAGAGTTTGGTCTTTGGTTTCGTCTTTCAGGAAAGACTGTGGGGGCAAACCAAAAAAGAGAAAGGTTAATCTTGGAAAAATTAATATTTGGTGTGGGGCACTCAAATGCGCAATGGGCCAACCGAGATAAGAGGTGCACTCACCAAAGTGCTTAGGCCTCCTATAAATAAAATCTGAAATGTTGTCAATAACTGATATCACTTGAAGATGAATCACTTATTTACTCTCCCTTGTACTCACCATTGGGTCAGAATTATTATTCCCAATGTGCAGAGAACGATTTGTCAAGTCAAATCCTCCAAAACTGCAGGTTCTCTGTGGAAAGGATAGGGTAGGGTGCAATAATCCAATTAAACATAAATCAACAAGGCCTGTATTAACCCAAATGATGAATTCATTTCTGAGTATTTGCACAACATCACTGAATCACAAATGTGTGTAAGACATGAAGGAAGGCAGAGGAATGATGAGAAACTTAAGGCTTAAGAAGCACCATCACTATGATTCATGGCTGAAGAGACTTGATTCAACTTGCCCTTTTACAGACCCTTTGAGCTTATCTGGATCTCGAGTTTTCCAAAAGGGGTTAAAAACAGCTAAAAGAAGGAAACCCTACATTTATTGAAGACAGAGGGATTTTCAAGCTCTCTGTGAAACTAATTTTAATGTCTCGCCCCAAGGTCTGGCCCTCATTGGTCAAATCTAAGCCAGGACAACCCTTAGGAAGAGTGCCATCAAATCCAGAGGGCTAAGGATAAGAGTTGTGGACTAACTCTTGAAAGGTCCTGACCCTGGATGCTCTTACTGTTTTTTTTTAATCATCTCAGGAGGGAAGAGTAGAGCTCTACAAAGTATGAATCAGTTCAACATTTCTTTTCTGCCCCAGCCAGAAACACGGCTGTAATATCTGTTTCCCACTTGACAACGATTTTCTCCCCATCGTCCACTGGGCAGAGGGACCACTGACCCAAGCCAGAGCCACATTTCCCAAGAATTGAAGAAAGTGCTTTGTTCTGGAGATTATGAAACACCAATAGTGTGGTTCATAGGGGGACTGGCCCCTTTGAACTCTGTAGGAAAGCACTACGGCCTCATTATAAAGTCAGAAAGCAGGCTTTCCCCCAAAGCCTGCAGCTGTTTGGCATTTTATTAACTCAGTGGTGTTTTGGGAAGTGTGTGTTGTTTGGATTCCATAAGTCTGAAAAGCTGGCCTCTGGTAACATGGGAAATAAAAGGAACCAACTAGTTGCTGGATCCAGGTACAAATGGGGCTCTTTGGGGCCCACGGGGAAGAGCTGAACAGAATGACAATTTAGAATCTATTCCCAAAAAAGCTGAGGTGTACTTTCCAGCCAGTAACGATTGTTGCCTGAAAAAGGAGGAGCTAATTATTGGCAAAAACAAGATCCACCAATCAATCAATCAATCTCTACAATGGGTTGATTGGTCCCGTTGAGGCCGATCTCATTAATTTTCAACTAGGCAATAATGAGAATATAACTTTGATATTTTCAACTTTCCCATATTCTCTTCTGTGACTGGGCATTACACAAACACAGTATGGCTTGCAGATGCTTCATTTGCTTAATGCCCTGCTAATATCCCATTTTCCAATCCCCTATAGCAGTGGTTGGAGCTCATTATGGACAAGGATTGTGCCTTTTTTTGTGTACTGTACTCTCCCAAGCACTTAGTACAGTGTTTTGTACACAGTAAGCACTCAACAGTTACAACTGAATGAATGAATGGAGACATCAGCACCCAGCATGATATTTTTCATGCACCTGAGTTTCCAAAGATCTTAAAATCACATTTAGGTTTCCTATATGCCAGATAAGCATGTGAATGATTAAATCCCCCTTTTTCTTTTGTCCTGCTCCGTTATCCAGAAATGTGCTCATGCTCGGTCAGGCACAGGAAGTGCTTTGGAAGTTCACTTAGTCCTCTTGTAGTCTAACTTTGTCAGGAATGACTTGGGACTGCTGGCCAGAGAGTGTCCTTATTCTATGAACCAGGTGGAGCTCACTCCTCCCTCTAATAATAATGATAATAATTCTGGTATTTGTTAAGTGCTTACTATGTGCCAGACATTGTACTAAGGCCTGGGGTGGGTACAAGCAAATTGGGCTGGACACACTCTCTGCCCCGCGTTGGGGCTCACAGTCTCAATCCCCATTTTACAGATGAGGAAACTGAGGCACAGAGAAGTAAAGTGACTTGTCCAAGGTCATAACCAACAAGTGGTTATGGCTCCCAGGCCCGTGCTCCATCGACTACACCATATTGCTTCTCTGCTCCTCTGGGTAGCATTGAACCATCAAAGTCAGCAAAAATGAGTTCAATTTTCAAATAAGGAAAAAACAAGAATTCTGTACAGATTTTAGAGGAATTCTGGTCATTTCTGATACTCACTGAGCTAAAAGGCCTGTGGGATGAAAAGGGCCATTCAATGTAATGGTCATGCAGTTGAAAACACGTTTTATTTTAACTAAAAGAAACCCCAATGGACATGAGTTTCGCATGCCCAGGCCACTGAAACAAAATTTAAATGACCACATAAAATGGTAAGAAGACAACGTAGGTGATCATTTCTACCAGATGCAGAGGACTTGCGATTTCCTTGAGATTGCAGCTAAGCACAAACCACATTTTTAGAAGATAAGAGTTTTCTAGGTTGTAGGTTATAAGAAGTTGTTCAGCTTTTGGCAAGGAAAAAAAAGAATTGGGTGCAAAGTGAGTGGAAAGGAAAGATTTTAAAGTAACCAGCGGTGGAAGTAAACTTGGATGGACCCTTAAAAAAAGAGAAAACTCATTAAAGTTCTTTCTCTAAAGTGGATATAAATCTTCCATTAACACTGTTTTTGAGGAGAAAAACCTCAGTATGAAATCAAGTTGAATTTTAGATTTCTAGTAAAACAATTCCTTATTTCTAATTCACTTCACTTCTAAGAGGGTTTTTTTATGGTATTTGTTAAGCACTTACTATGTACCAGGCACTTTACAAAGTGCTGGGGTAGATACAATAATAATAATAATGTTGGTATTTGTTAAGTGCTTATTATGTGCAGAGCACTGTTCTAAGTGCTGGGGTAGATACAGGGTAATAAAGTTGTCCCACGTGAGGCTCACAATCTTACTCCCCATTTTACAGATGAGGTAACTGAGGCCACAGAGAAGCTAAGTGACTTGCCCCCAGTCACACAGCTGACAAGTGGCGGAGCTGGGATTCAAACCCATGACCTCTGACTCCCAGGCCTGTGCTCTTTCCACCGAGCCACGCTGCTTCTCTTCTCTTCTCCGATAAAAGCTAATCAGGTTGTACACATCCATGTCCTAAATGCGGCACTCAGTCATAAACCCCATTTTACAGATGAGGAAACTGAGGCACAGAGTAGTAAAGTGATTTGTCCAAGGTCACGCAGTATATAAGTGGCAAAACTTTGGTCTAGAACTTTGGTCTTTCTGACTTCCAGGTCCACGCTCTACTGAATAGGCCACACTGCTTCTCAGTTGGCTATAAGAACCTGTGGTCTAGTGACTGTGTGTTGAGATGTGAGGCAACTTCTAGTGAATGAGACCATCTTCAAGGAATACCCTGCTTTTGAAAACTGCCTTTCCGGGAGGTGCACTTTGATGTTAGTAAGAAATAATCACTCTATATTGGTTAATTGCTGCAACTTAGAAATGCTGGGTTTGTAGGGACAGTCTTGCTGGACAGATGTCATTCACCACAGTTAGTGTCATCATAAACTGGTCATCATAAAACTATATGCCTCAATTTGAGGCACTTGCATTAATGACATTAAATGATTTTGTTCCAGAGATTCAGATAACTAGGGTTAAGAAATAAATGACATAGACAGAAGTTGGGGAAGGGCTGATTAAGCTCAGGAATGCATCAAGGTACTCACAGCAAATCAAGCTGTATATGAGTGTACAGTCAAGGACTATTTATTAGTGAATATAGGGTCCAAGTGTCCAGGCTTCTGGTTTACCCAAACAGTGACAGATCCTCACAGTGACAGGGCTTCAAAGGAAGTGGGGAGGAGTAAGGGAGGATAGAATTAGATAGGTGGGGCAGAGGGGGAGAGTGGGACAAAGAGACGGAGAGGAAAAAAAAGTAAGATGGAAAGAAACTGGAAGAAGAAAGGAGGAAAGAGGGAGAAGGAGAATGAGACTGGGGAAGAGAAGGGGGTGGGGAGGGACTCACCAATCTGGCATTGCTATCCTCTGCCCACTGCTGAATATGGGTAGGGAGGGATCAATACCACACCAACTCGTTCTATGGCTGAAATGGCCTTTTGGGGAACTTCCAATGTCAACTGAAATTCTGCACACATGCTGGTCCCAAACCTCCCATGATCACCCTGGGGAGGACCAGTAAGCCGCAGAGATGGCAGCACCAAATGCTTCCTCCGCCCATCTTCCACTCACTCCTCTTCCTCCTCTCTGTCACGTCGCCTACTTCCAGGGCAGCTAGCAAGTCTCCACTTGCTAACCTGGGCTCAAGCCAGATCATAATCGGACTTGGCAAAAGGCATCGGTGGTGGGATGCCACAACATGAAGTTGCGGAGTACAACAAGTAGGTGTCATACAAGGAATGGGAAGCAATCACTTGTACTCATTGAGCACCTAATGTGGGAGGAGGACTGTCCTTATGGAGTACTCAACCTTAAAAGAGCTGTTTGCTTATCACATTTTAAGTTGAGAAGGAACCGGAGAGTATCCAGATGGGAGACTGTGAGCCCACTGTGGACAAGGATTATCTCTGTGGCTGAACTGTACTTCCCAAACGCTTAGTAAACTCTCAATAAATACCATTGAATGAACTGAATGAATAATTTAAATGATAGTATCTAGATGTCCAAGGAAAGGTTGGAGTTAATTAGGTTGGCAAAGAAGAAGCTAACGGGCTTAAAGAATGATTGATTACAAGGAGTCGCCTGACCAGTTACTCTCCACTTTCACAGAAGGCAGAAGGAGAAATGGAATGAAACACGCAGCAAGAGACAATCTGTTCAACATAAGGGAGAACATCTTGCCAGTAAGGGTGATTAAACATTGGAACAGGCTACAAAGAGATGTTGGGAAAATCCTGTTCCTTTAAAAATAGGATTTACAACCATCTCTCTTGAATGTTAAATGTTTATGTGCCCAAGGCAGGGGGCTAAGGCAGATGACCTTGAGGTCTCTTTACAGATCTACACCACTGTGTTCATACATGATGAAAGGCCCACACTGGCAGGGTCAGGGCAGACCGCTGCCTTTTGGATGATGGATTATTCTCAGGATAATAGAAAGGGACTTGATTAAAGAAATTACAAAGGTCATAAAGTTTAAAATAACCCAAACCGGTTAAAGGAATCTTGAAAATTAGATAAAGTAAATCTTAAATTTACTTAGACTTCTGAGCCCCACATGGGACAGGGTCTCTATCTGACCTGATTTAACTTGAATGTACCCCAGCACTTACAGTGACAGATAGTAAGCACTTAAATTCCACTATATATTATTATCATTATTAATAATAGCAAATCTTCCCAAAATGGAGGATTTTGACATTATACATTAATTTCCAATTAAATACCCTCTCTTCTTCAACAGATTTCTAACAGGTCAGAATCTGTGGTAATGGTTTTTTGTTTTTTTTTCAATTTGTAATATCCCTCTTATTCCAGTTTAATCCAGACACTTCTTGTGTGTCTTTAGAAGTGGAGAACAACTGTTCAGTCTCCCTGGTAACTACCCATCATGTACATTTTGGAATGAAAAGTAGAATCCAAAATCATTAGATATACTTGACAACCTAATGGGCTTTTTTTTTTTGCCCCCTCTAACTGGGATTTTTTTGCCCCCTCTAACGGGGATCTAAGTGGGATTTTTCTCCTCACCATAAAGGAACTTTGCTCACCAGAACTCTCTTTAAAAACCTACCAAACTGGTATGTGAAACTGCAGAAAGCTTCTATCAGGCTGGTTTCCACTGATTCAATATTTGATGAGAGGCTCTCTTCTAGCCCCTCTCCTCCCGCCGACCCAAAAAAAGCCACCAAGATGCCCTTTTATAACTAGTCCATCACAAAGTAGCTTTCGATATACCCTGGCAGGACAAATAACCATCAAAAGAATGATGTTAATTCTTCCAATTGTAATGGAGCTCCCACGTGGTTTAATTTTCATTTAAAAACACTAGGTTCTTTGGTAAGAAAAAAACCAAGAAGAAAATGATAATTAAAGTCAGATGACTGATTTGGGGTATAGCCGAGGGGGTAGGGAAGAAGAAGGAAGAAAAAGTGTTAGCTTGGGTGAGAGAAGGTAAAACGAGATGGTGGAATGGCAGAAGGAAGTTGATCATGCTTAGCCACATCCCCATGGAAACCGCAAGGCTACCTTCACAACTGAGTTTTTGACTCACAGACTTCTGGTGGATTCTCAAAAGAACCCGTTTAGTACAGCGGTCCACTGTGGCGGCCCATTTTCTCTTGGCCGCCTCCTCCTCCTCCAGCAAGCACCGCCTCAGGTCCTGCTTGTCAGCCTTACTCAGGGTCCTGTCAGTTACAGGACGCACCAGCTGGGTCAGGTTGAGGTGACTGTACAGACTTCTCTCCACCACATAGGTGATATTGAACTCACTGACAGAGTTGCGACCTCTCAGCCTTCTGTTGGGGAAGCCACAGCTGCCTCCTCCTTTGGCTTTCTGCCGGAGCAGCTGGAGGTCACAAGTTGTGGCTGATATTCCTTTCCTGGAAGGGCGCTGGCAGAGGAAAGCTCTGGAACAGGAATAATTAGTATCCATTTTCTTCAACCGGATTTGCTTCCTGACACTCTGAATCTCCTCTAGGGACACCAGAAGGTGGTGCTTGTGTCTGTTGCTGTCATAAAAGCAAACGCTCTCGGTACTTACCCCATGGCTCAGAGAGCCAAGGCCCTTCCTCATCTCCCCATCAGTGAGGGAGCGGCAGACTTTCTGAGCCTTCTCCTCCTCTGGGTAGGAGAAAAACGTCCCCATCTTCTTGGGAGGCTTAATCAGGCCCCGGCTGTCTCCTTTACTGAAGGTCTTGACCAGCTTGCGGCTGGTACTCCAGGTGTCTAGGCTGCTGGACGAAGGAGAGGGGGTCAGGGGGTCCGAATCCTCCTCTGGTGGCTGTTCAGGGGAGCCATCACAACTGAATGGCTTCTTGTGAACTCCAGAGTAAAGTGCTGACCTGTCGTCCAGGATTGGACAGCTGTCAAGAGGCTGTTCTTCCACACCTAAACAGGGACAAAAATCAACATGAGCACTTACTGAATTTATTGACTGTGCTAGACCAGGGTCACACTGAGAAGCGACAAGGCTCAGGAAAAAAAAAACACAGGCCTGGGAGTCAGGAGACCTGGGTTCTAATCTTAGCCCTGCCATTTGTCTGCTCTGTGATCTTCAAGTCACTTCAACTCTCTGTGCTACAGTTTCCTCATCTGTAAAAATGGGGATTGACTGCCTCTTCTCCCTCCCTCTTAGACTGGGAGGCCCATAGAGGACAGGAACTGTAGCTGATCTGTTTACTCCAGTACTTTGCACGGTGCTTGGCAATTAGTAGGTGCTTACCACAGTAATTATAAGGGAATGGCACCGCTAGTGTGCATGCCAGGAAGGGCTATGCCAAGTGTTTGTGCTTCATACATGGCCTCAGGTCAACTGCTCAGCCTCTGCCACGCCAGAGGACCTGTCTGCCTCCTCTCTCTATCCACCTCAGGAGGGAGAGGCCATTGGCTGGTAGTAATCAGGCCAAGCTACTGTTTCAGCTTCTGGCTGTGGTCAGTGGAAAGAGCACGGGCTTTGGAGTCAGGGCTCATGAGTTCGAATCCCAGCTCTGCCACTTGTCGGCTGTGTGACTGTGGGCAAGTCACTTAACTTCTCTGTGCCTCAGTTCCCTCATCTGTAAAATGGGGATTAAGACTGTGAGCCCCACGTGGGACAACCTGATTCCCCTATGTCTACCCCAGCGCTTAGAACAGTGCTCAGCACATAGTAAGCGCTTAACAAATACCAACATTATTATTATTATTTCAGGCCCAAATTTGACCTGGCACATTACTGACATCAAATTGTGTATACCTTCTATTTAGATCTTGGGCCACACACAGCTAATCGGTTTAATATTCCCCCAAACACATCCTGATTATACGTTGAAAAACAAAACAGAACAAAACAAAAAAACAAAGCAACCCAAACTTTTGGGAAACACATTAAGGATCTGGAACAAACTCTAATCAAAGTGTTTTGGAATTGCTCCCTAATTAGCCCATTATAATATAGAGGTCTCTCAAGCTTACTCTTATTTCTAATCTCTGTCTATGGCTTTTCAGAGATGGCTGCAATCTATAAGCTTCCATTCCTCCCTAGTTGTGAAATTATCCTCAGATGCCTGGACTTCCTATGGTGATCCCTGATCTCTTCTAATCCCTTACCCAAGGGCAGGCTTCTTGTATTCCCGCTTATTAAAATGCCATGAAAATATACAAAGATAGCTGTTTGCAAGGTATTTTAATATTATTTAACAAGTAACTTTATTTCCCACTTTTATTAAGCTCAGCCCTAATATGCTTGGGAGTCAGAATCATTCCTCCTTTGTGAAATGCCCTTCCTTCAGGTCCATACCCATCCTGGTATGCCCTCATAAAGTTGTTAATAATGCTATTTAAGTAACACATATAATAATTGTGGTATGTGTTATGCTGTTATTAATGTGCCATACACTGTGCTTGAACCAGGGAAGATACAAGATCATCAGATAGGACTTAGACCCTGTCCCATATGGGGCTCTCAGTCAATGGGGTAAGGAGAATGGGTGTTTAATCTCCAATTCAGAGATGAGGAAGCTCAGGCACAGAGAAGTTAAATGGCTTGCCCAAACTCACACAGCAGGCAACAGTTTGAACAACCTCCATAACTGAGAGATTGGCATGGAGGCTCCGATAAGGGTAATATCTACCTCACAACTCAATGAATATACAAGGTCCAATTGGCAAACCAAAAACAACTCGGGGAATCCTACATTCACAGCCAAACATTCCCATCCATATCAATGTTGCTATACAAGCAGTGAGACAAAAGAGTATTCTAGCTACTGGCATGTGAGCAGACACATTGAGTGTTTCACTGTTTCCACTTGCAACCCTGCCCTAAAGCAGTCCCTGGTGCCAGGTAGCTATGAAGCCCTTCAGGACCAATGGAAAGGAACTCATTTTATGAGAACAGTCGTAAGAAAAGAAGTAGGTCAAGCTGTGGGTGTACCAAGCCTGACTCTGCTTCTCTAATTATAAGAAGGAAACTTTTCTAGCACCACAGCTTTCCACCAGCTGAACTTTAGGGAGGAAAATCAGACAGGAGTATTTGGAACAAAAAGACAGCACTAAGTGTAACAGTTGAGGCATAGGCATTGCTTAGGAGGCTGATGTAGTTGATCAAATCCAGCAAGTCCTGTTCAGTTTTAAGATTTCAGGAGTTATGTCATTCATCTACACTTACTGATGAGCCCTGAAGATCTCTCACAGAATGGCCAAGGTGACCCAGAGGGTCCAAGACATCTACTGAGTTATAGTAATAACGATGATAGCATTTATTCATCTGTAAAATGGGAACTGAGAATGTGGACCTGACTGTATCCACCCTAGTATTTAGTACAGTGCTTGGAACATAGTAAGTGCTTAACAAATATCACAATTATTAATTTACAGATGAGGTAACAGGTACAGAGAGGTAAAGTGCCTTGCCCAAGATCACACAACAGACAAGTACTGGAGCCAGGATTAGAATCCATGATCTTCTGACTTCCAGACCTGTACTCTAACCACTATGCCATGCTGCACCCACTAAGGGCAGCGAACTGTTCTAAAGTTATCATGAGGGCCACAAGTATGAATCCAGAGGTAAGGGACCAGGAGGAGATGGATATACAGAAATGGAGAAAGTTTAGACTTCTCGAAGACCAAGAGGTTATTACAACCTGCATTACAGCCCTAGGCTGCACAAACTGCTTAAAGAATCCTTTAAGCCAACAAAATTAATTTTTAGTAAGTTGTAATTTTCCGGTTAAAAGGAATCTGTGGTATTTAAAAGCACCAGGCTGAATTCTGCAGCTTCTGGAAGTAATGGCCTCTGGGATGTTGCTTAAGTAGTTCCATGGATTTTAATCCCAATGCTGCTTTCTTGTACAGCTGACACTCAAAAACTACATTGGCCCTGCTACAGTGTAGCTCATATAACATTTATGGCTTTTATTAAGCGCTCAGCACAATGAGCCAAACACTGTGCTGAGCTCTGAGATAGCCGATATTCATAACAGACAGTCATATGGGCTCACCTTCTATAAAATAGGGACAACAGCATTTTATCCCCATTTTACAGAGAAGGAAACTAGGACACAGAGAGTTTAAGTGACTTGCTCAAGGTCATACAGCAGGCCAATGGCAGAGCTCGGACTAGTCACAGTTTAAAAGTGAGTCAGTGTTTATGGCAGAACAAGGAATTCATTTCCCTTGCTCCACTGGGCCAAGGGGGGGATTAGCCCACTTGAGGCTGTGCAACCCTATCCCCAGTCAGAGGTTGTGTAAAGGGAATTCCCAGCACCCCTGCCGAGTTGGGGAACTGAAAGCATTTTAGGATTCAAGAATAATCCTTGCTGTGCTAAGATTTGCACTTAGGTAAACTACTCAGAGTGGCAAGCGTCTCAGCATGTACAACTGCCTCTGAATTGAACGAACAAAACCCTAAAATACAGTGACCATAGCTCACTTTCCCCTCAAATCACTTGGCTGACAAAGGTCCAGAAAAGGACCTTAGCAACTCAGGCCAGGACTTTGGGTCTAAAAGGGAGAAGGAAGCTAGCTAGGTCCCAGATTGATAGTGCCCGAGCCCCTTTCATGGAACTGGCTCCCTCTTTCTGGGCTCTCATAGTCACGGATGTCCCAAACCAAGCAGGGAAATCCAGGCTCCTTCCCTGCCAAGGCAGAACCCCAGTGGGATCCCTAGGTCACTCTGGGGATTCTTCATGATGGGTTGTTCGATGCGGCTGTAAGGCTAACAAATAGCCTCCAGAGCATGGAGGAATCTCTGTTCTTATGCCAGAGAAATGGCTCGAGCTGAACCCCAGAGGAGGGGGCACCAAATTCCCAGGCCTGACTTCAGTCAGTCAGTCAATCGTATTTACTGAGTGCTTACTGCATGCAGAGAACTGTACTAAACGCTTAGGAGGGTACAATATAATATAATAGACATAGCCATCCCCTGCCCACAACAAGCTTACAGTCTATAGACTTCAGGACTTTCACCCTCCTACATCTCCACAGCCCCCACCCAGGGCTGCTGGCTCCCAGTGGCTCCTCCCCTATGCGGCCAGGCCAGGTTTACCCGGCGGTCCTGTTTCCAAAATACTTTTTCATCCTTAAAACCCCAACTTTCTGAATTTAGCCATGGAGCAGTACTTGAAAACACAACGACTTCTGTAACTTAGTACAAAATGTCTCTGGGGAATTTGAATTAAAAATTAAAAAAAACCCCAAAACAACAGGAACTCCCGCACTTTAGCAGTTGTTTGACAGAGATTTTATGAACACATTAATTCATTAAAAGGCTTTGTTCATTCTAATTGGCCAAGGACTCTTTCCCCTTAGACAAAATAAGTGCATATTTAACAGATATGCTCAATATAGCTATCTTCTCAAATAGCCAAGTGATCCATATGCCCTTATTGTATGCTGCAAACTCAAAGTTTTATTTCTGACAGGCATCGTTTTATAAAAATGGAGTTTAGAGTTTTATGGGATGTTCAGCTGTTGTGAAAAGGAACACTCACTAAATGCTTTCCTCACATCACTGGGAAGAAAGGTTAGGAATATTGATAAATTAGTATAATTCAGTCTAAAGGAGTAACTTTTCATTAAGATGAAGAGAAGAGATTCCCATCTCAGTTGGCACATATGTTTCAGTCATTCTGACATCTCAGGCAGACAAGATTGCATCTCTTTAACACTGTCAGGACTCATGAGAATTTGAAGTTCTGAGAGACTTCAAATGTCAAATTTTTTAAAGGGAGCAAATACTGTGTAGAAATCTGTAGGGACATTTTAAATGCCTGCATGCTGCAGATTCTTGCTGTCCCAACTTTTTTTTCAAGATTTTAGATTAAGGCCGCTGGAGGGGAACCGCGTCCAATTATATTTTTCTAAATGGTGGACCTCACACGCTATTGAAAGTCATAGAAATAAATGTGAACATGCTGCAAAACGTGGTAAGGAACAGCCCCGATATTGAGAAGCAGATTTGCATAAATGGATCTTCAATATTGATGTCACATATGACACATTTCTCTCTCTGAATCAAACCAAGTAGAGTGCTACCAGTTCCTCTCTAATAACAATGCCTATTTCTCAGAGTTTTTATGACATTGTTCTACCACCTTACTCACACACTCCACCCTCTCCAGAGCTCTTACCCAGAGCCTGGCCCACGGTCCTTCTTCCTGAAAGACACTCTTTAATAGAAACATTCACCCAAATGGTTTTATTTTGGAACAACCAGCGTGCAGTTTGCTTTTTACCTTCAGTGTTGGGCTTTTTCATTTCTTCCACCCTAATTAGTTTCTTTCTGACTCTGCGAGTAGAGTTAACCAGCTTGTGTAACCTCTTAAACTTCACCGCCTCCTCTGTTTCATCATCCGATTGTTCTCTTGACTGGCAAAGAAACAAAGGAAACGTTAATCAAATAATTGCTCCATGGCTTAATCCTTGATGCCGCACCAAGTTAACCCCATCCCAAGACCAATCAGAAGCAAGACAATTTCTTCAAGGAGTCGGTGGCCCCGATTTTGACAGGCACTATCGCAAGAGGATTTTAAGTGACCGGCCGGGGCTAGCAGGCTCCACATACCATTTTAACATCTAAGTCTGTGTAAAATTAAGTCCTAAGCACTGACACACATAAATTCCACCCCTTGCATTCCATGCATTTTGTCTCAACTACTTCCATGTCCTCCTTTCAAGTGGCTCGGGCAGGGCTTTCCTCTCCAGGGCTGTGCTTGTAATTCCAGTTCGGCTGCTGTGGTTTGGGTCAGGCACTCATCTGTCTGGCCCATCAGAACTTGTCGTTTCGCGTGGTCACCAACGGCTTCTCCAAACCCAAGCTCTGTTGGCTTTTTCCAGTCGTCCCAGAAAAATAAAAACAGCAGGGCGGCGAAGGGACGAGATGCAAAAGACAATCTTCAACCAGCTCTGACAGAAAGAGCTGCCACTCTGCAGCCACCGCTCTCCCCCTTCTGACTCTTTCTGAAGACGCACAAAAGCCAGCAGGAGGCCAGACCCAGCATTCCTCCAACAGTGACCAAGGGAAAATGCTGACCTTTTCGGCTATATAGTACAGTCCATATTCCCCAGCATCCCGTTTCGTCTCACATCTGATCAAGTATGCTCCATCCCAGCTGTTTTCCCTCAAGTATCAAACATTACAGAGACAAAAAAAATTCACTCTCTAGCAGCAGTGACACAGGCTAAAACAATTCTCTCCTTGTGAACTAAATGAGAGCTTCATTTCCAAGCCAGCTCCAACATTCAATATGTGACTTCCTCTGTTTTATCTTCTCAAAATGTAAAAGAAAAAAATCACTCTTCCCCAAGTGACAGCACAGCACTGGCACTGTACACGAAACATTCCGGGTGAGGGAGTGCAGAGTGCAGCTGAAGGAATGCACGAGCTGTATACCGTACTTTGTTTTTTATGTACAATCCTATCTAATCCCTCACATCCTAAAAATGTGGCAATCCTTACTCCACTTCCTTGTAATGAACTTAGTTCATCAAAGCCATGGCAATATAGTAGACCCTTAAAATAAACCCTGATTGTCCTCTCACCTCCCCCTCCAAAAAAAATCCACCATAAACACACACTCCCCCTCATCATTTCAGGGTTAAAAAGGACTTTTAAAGGACAGTCAAGTAAGACTGCAGAGGCTTTTTTTCAAGGCAAAAAATAGCCCAGCAGTAGTAATCCTGCAGTGGATACGGTAGTTGGACATCAATTAGTTGGAGAATAGCAGTTTAAAGGACAAAGTGGAAAAATGAAGAATGAAGGGTGCTGGATTTCATTCCTAGCCAATTCTCCGTTCAACCATGAATCAATCATTTTCCCAACATGAAATGGAATAATATGTATCTTCAAAGCATTTTGCAATCTTGGAGAAATGCTCTACATATGGTCAAGATTAGGACCAAATCTTGACTGTGCGTGAGCTGGGGGACAAGAATAGGATGTTTAACTTATTCCAGGGATGATACTAAAACTTCATTTCAGCCAACACAGAACAATCTCGTTTATATGCCTTTCCTCTCCCCGCCCTTTCCCCACACTTATCTGGATCTCTGGTTTGTCCAAACATCTTTACTGTGGGCTGTTCAGTGCTGAAGAAGAAGGGAGAGTTCAAGACAGAAAGCTGGGCCCAAGAAGGTGGGAAGGGGGTGAATGGAAATACAGGATAGGGTTGCCAGGAGGAGTGAAAGCAGAGTGAGCCTTCTATATTTTCCCCTTCAATAAAATTGAGCCCCTTCACCCCTCTATTCCCTATCCTGCCCTTGCCTCCACTTTGGTAGTTTCTGAGGTCACTGGAGCCCCACTTTCATGAAAAAATCAGCAATGACCCCTCTCCCCTGGAGCCAACTATCCTAAAAGAAAGCAGTGGTTTGAACGCTAGTGACATCACTAAATTTGGACAATACATGGAATCACTTTGGCTCAAACTGGCAGGGGTCTGGTCAGGCTCGATGCTCCTGGGGAACTCACTGCCTTGACTCACAAGGAGAGACTGCTCTCTCTCCATCTCCATGCCTTCCTGAAGGGTTCAATGACAGCAGGGTGGTACCGGCCCTAGATTGGGCCTAGATATAGGAGATGGGCAATGGGCACCCACTGGGGATATGATTGGCAAGGTGAGTGGGGTGGAATGGCTTGGCTAGATGAAGAGTAGAGCAGAGAGAGGAGTGCAGGACAAGTATAAACTCTACACTAGCTGGATTTGATTACATTACACTCCAAAAGTATAATGTAGTTTCAGGCTCCTCCACCTCCTAGTTTATTCCCCATACCATGACAAATTAACACCCAAGGACTGATGGCCCCCCTGGCAGCCCTCCTCAGATGATGGCAAAACTTAATGTCCCAAGGTTTATTTGGTTTGGTACCTAGATTGTACACTCCTTTAGGGAGGGGATGGGGTTTACTTACTCTAGTGAACTCTCCCAAGTGCTCCATACAGTTGTCTGCACACAGTAAATCTTCAGTAATCACCACTGACTAATTGCTGGGGAAGGGCTTGAAATGTCAGGGCAATAGGGGAGGGAGGGTAAGTTGGGTGGAATGGCAGCTTCGTGATCCCCACCCCCAAACCATACAAATCCCTGGAAGTCCTGAAGGATACCACCACCCACTGATTCCCCGGCACCAATCTGCTGTTGCATCCGTGGTAAACACTTAACACCAAGCACAGGAGACTGGCTTAATTCTCTCATTTTCTGTTACTGCCTAGGGTCCCAGTTAGGTGGATGTGCTAATAACCTCTCTGACGTAGTGTTCATGAGCAACGGCATGGATCAAAGGTGAGCAGCTACAAAGATTAGCAGATAGAGGAAGAAGACGACGACGCAGAAGCTGGATAACCCCACAATGAAAAACCTTCTCCATGATCATTCAGAGTTGACACCACATTACCAATCATCTAAACCCTTAAATCTCCCATCATGGGTCACAAAGTAAATGATTTCAAAGAAGGGTAAGCATGGCAATCCATAAATGCTCTAATTGCACAGTTCTAGTACATCTGCAAATACTCTACAATGCCTTTTTTTTTTAAATTAACCTTAACAGTAAGTCGGAAGTAAAAAGCATGAAATAACTGCAGGTTCCTTCAAATAATATTAAATTACTCTTCAAGATGAAGCTGGGGATACTAAAGGTTAAAGCGCATCATAGTTTTAGTGAGTACAGTAACAGGGATGTACAGATCAGAAGAAGGGAGGGCTGAACTATAGGAAACAAGTATGGGAACTGTTTTATGTCTTAAAAAGGCAAAAAGCATGGCAGCTCAGTACACCATGTCAGCAAAATCTCTGGAGAAGAAAGTAGACATAATTAAATCATGACACCAGATTTACAGGCAACAACTCCTTTCGAGGTCGTTTTTCCCCACCCAAATTTATTTTGTTGCGAAATATTATACAGTTCAGGTTCTTGCTAAATCTGTCAAACGCTGCATCTCCTTTGGCGAAACATGAACTCCATAGGTCTTTGAACCGACATTATTTTTACTTCCCCGAAAAAGATTCTGGAGGTGTGTGTTCCAAATCGAGTCAAAATTTCTCCTTTCAGTGCCCTGCCCTTGGATGCTAGACAATACTGCCCCAGCTGCAACTTTTCACATTAGGAGCAACTGTACAACTATACAGGAGATTAAGATAAGATATGCTAAATGAATATGAAGTCATTTTGGGAAGGTCTCCTTCGGGCCAAGTATCTTCTTGACAGCTTCAAAATTAATCTGAAGGAGCACGTCTACCGATAAAGAGGAGATGATGCTTCTCCTCTACCTTAGGGGAAAAATATAAATTCAGAACACGACTGTTTTGAAGGGAAATGGTGCAGCACGGAAAGTATACCACTTCATCACAGTTGTAATTAATTATGGAATTTCTTAAGCCCGTACTATGTGCCAAGCACTATTCTAAGTACTAGGGAAGACACGAGTTAATCAGTTTGAACACAGTCCCTGTCCCACTTGGGATTCACAGTGTAAGCTGTAGGGGGAACAGCTATTCAATTCCCATTTTACAGATGAGGAAACAGAAACAGAGAAGTTAAGTGGCTTGCCCAAGGGCACACAGCAGACATATGGCAGAGGCAGGATTAGAACCTAGTCCCTCTAACTCTCAGGCCTGTGCTCTTTCCACTAGGTCACGCTGCTTCTTTTATGTGACAACTGATGTCATATGTTTTCCACTGGGAAAGAAACCTAAAATCCCCATCTTTAGATCTGATTTTTAAATGTGACTGAGATGGGAGGACTTAAAGTCCTGCTCCCCATTCCATTGGCCTTATTTTCTGGACATAGCAACTCTAGAAAACAATAGAAGATATACCGAAACAGTCTCCCTCCTTCCCTCCCTCAACCAGGGACTCCTCCCGAACAAGGCTTCAGAGCAGGAGGAAATGAAGAAAACCTGAATGTCAATAAATAGCTTCCTGCAGGGAATGGTCTCCTGGGCTATTGGAAAAGAACAGCTTTTTGTAATTTTCTACATAGTAGGTGTCCTGCGGTCAGAGCCACCTGGCAGTCCAGGGGCTATTGTGTAGAAGGGTTTCTCTGCATGCAACATAATGTTTTTGGATCACACTGAATTTTGCTATGGTACGGCTCCCTTCTATCACAAATTGAGCTCCATCATCTGAACCTCCTTCCCCACCACCCCCTGCCCAAGCAGCACCAGAGAAGGGTAACCCACATATCCCAAACGATGAGAAAAAGGGGATGTAGAGTACTGTAAATAGAAACAGCTTCAACTTCAGCCTCACTGCTGTAGATTTTTCCACCAGAGAGTCCACATGGGCTCAACTTTTAATTATTTTGGCTAGTGCTATATGTAGTAATTCTGTGGTAAATGCCGGAGTGTTTCCTTTCTTGTTTCCATAGCAACATTACATCAGCTTGCAGACAGCTGGCTCCACAGTTTCAAACCATAACAAATTGACCAAGTCAATACGCAAAATTATACTTGCTTTAAAGAGATAGTGCACCATTCAGCTGCCAGAGTGCCGAATGAGAAACCTATGGGGCTCATTTGGCATGAATACTGAGGCGGAGCCTTCTTCGTTCTCAGCTTCTTTTGGAACAAGTGCATCCTCAACACATCTGCAATGTTCTAATACAGAAGACATTGAGCCAGCTTGGAGAAGCCTTTATTACACAACCACATGAAGGACTACAGGGAAACAGGAACAAAATCAACAGCATCTGTAAATACTGAGATTGGTACAGTACTTAGCCAGCTGCATCTGTTCCACACCAAACTGCTATTAAAGGCTAAACTTCAACTTGCTGTTGCAGGTTTGGGAACAAGGCTACCCCAATCATTTATGTCAAACGATTCCCACAGTCAGGATGCCACAGCACATTTCTTCCCCCAAACCTGTATGGCACAGCAGTTCCCGCACAGAATTACCACTCGCTAACAAGCGGGGAGCCATATAGAGGCAGTGGCTACTTTATGCGCTTGGACCTGTGACCTTTGGGCATTTGACAATCACCCCACCCTCAGTCTTACAGCACTTATGCACATATCTACAAAATATATTAGAAATTATTAATTTATATTAATGTCTGTCTCACTCTCTAGACTATAAGCTCATTGTGGGCAGGGGACAAGTCTACTGACTCTATTGTACTGTATTCTCCCAAGCACCGTGCACATAATGCGTGCTCAGTAAATACCACTAATGATGATGAAGTAGCAATTCACTTTCTAGACCAATCCTGACCAAGACATTTTACTGAATGGGATTTACAAGAATGCTGTTTGCAAAATACATTCATTCACCACTTTCTATCTTTGCTCCTCAGTTTAAATGTCACACAAAGCCAGATCATTTGTCTTAATCTCCTCTGGTCCAGAAACAGAAAACTGCACAATATTTTAAAATGGCATTGGGAAGTAGCTTCATGTTCGCATCCATTTTTTAAAAATCTTAGACACAGCCGGATGTGCTTCTAATGTCTAGTTCACTTTAATAATGCAGCTATTTTTAGAAGACTAGGGAAACAAATCCCTTTACAGTGTGTCTATGAGGCCACAGCATAGCCCTATGTTACTTCTGATCCTCCGGGATTAAAACAACAACAAGAACAACAAAACAAAACACCATCTCTGCAATCCTAGTATCCAAGGCTACCCTCTCTTTGCTCAAGAAACGTCCCAAAAGAAATCATCCATATCATCAGCCAAACAACAGTCAGGAATGTCACCCAGGAAGGGTGGATGAGGTGGTCAGAGAGAGGAATAAACAGGAAAACAGACTGAGATAAATCAAAGAAAAGTAAGAGATAAATCAAGGATGCGAAAGAGCAGTGTGATGTCCAAGAACAGTGAAGAAGTTTCTTCTCTCCAAAATTAGAAGCACATCTTTGCATTCCTCCATGTACACTTTGTGACTTACCGGCTTCGGCATGGGGTAGGCCTAAGGCTCGGTGCTGAAGAGCGCCCCCAACTTCCCTGAATCTGACTCCTGTCCCGTCAGCGTTGTAGCTTCCAAGTGCGGATCAGGCACTCCTTTTAGTGTTAAACAAGAGTGCCAGTCCACACACAAAACCTCTCCCGAGTTACATTATCCAACGGGCCCAGACAGAGGACATGAAAACAACAACGATGCTGGCCTCAATTAGCTGCTTTCTCCTCACTGACCGATTCCCTCGTAACTTGCTAACTGCATAACTTTCAAGAAAGGCATAAGTCATCGGCTCTAAGCAAATCTTCTATTCACCACAAGGAAAAAAGGGAGTGTTGTACATGGCAAACAATCCCTGTTTTCACTGACGAAGGCTCAGTGACCTCTTGCTGGCCTCCAGTTCCTTAATTACTGTCTATGGAATTTCGATGAAAGAAAGACAGAGAATCTGTGCAAAGGCAGGACAAGGACCAATCCTGAAAAAAGAACTGCTGAAGACCACTAGAGGAAATGCACCAACTTAAAAAAAGAAAATCTTTTTTTCAGATAGTCTCCTAAAGATCCTCTGCAGGAAAACTGCCTGTTGAAAATAGATGCCTTCCGGAGGGTATTTTTGAAATGACAAAATAAAAGCTTGTGATTTTGGTTATCCCTGTGGAGAACGATCACTCTTTCAAACCGTCCTTTCCATTTTCTGTTCTTATAGTTACACTCACTTGGAGTGAGTTTTCTTCCTCCAAAACTGTTCTCATTGTCCTCTCAGCCTGCTGAATCCTCTTTTTCCCTTACGGTTTGTGTCTGGGGACAGTGCTTCGAGGCAGCCTCGTCGTTTCCTTAAGGCCTCTGGGGAATATCCAGCACATACTGTTGCTTTGGTTGAAAGCAGTACACATAAGACTGACTCGCATAGCCAAGTCCAACACACAAAACAACTACCCTAACTTTAATTGAATTTCAAACCTCAGAAGGAAAGAACAAGAGTTTATCCATTTTTCAAACCAAGGACTCTTCAAGTTAGGGAGGTAGCCTATTTTAGTGTGGGTTTTTTTTTTAATGGCATTTGTTAAGCGCTTAACTATGTGCTACATTCTGTTCTAAGCACTGGGATAGATACAAGTGTATTAGGTTGGACACAGCCCCTGTTCTGCATGGGGCTCACAGTCTAAGTAGAAGGGAGAGAAAGAGAACTGACACATAGAGAAGCTAAGTGACTTGTACAAGGTCACACAGCAAGCATTTGGTAGAGTCAAAATTGGAACCCAGGTCCTCTGATTCCCAGACCCGTGCTCTTTCCACTATGTCTCGCTGTTTCTCATGATGGTTCTAGGCTGCAACTCCATAAGTGACCTTAGACTCCATTTCTGTTGGTCACAACCTCTTCCCCTTAGTAAGATCTACATACAATGAGCAAAGATATGTATTGACCATTTATTGTGGGCGGAGCACTATACTAAGCTTTTGGCAGAGTACAATACAGTAGGGTTGGTAGACCTGATCCCTTCCCTCAAATAAGCTTATGGTCCAGTGGTGAGATGAGGCAGGGAATACGACATGAAAATACATTTCAGAGAGGGGAAACAGGCTCAGCCAGGGTGCACTCCCTCCTACTGTTAGGCTCTGAGCTCCATGTGGGACAGATACTATGTGCGACCTGATCATCTTTTATCTCGTATCTGTGTCAAAGCACAGTACAGTGCTCGGCAGATAGCAGGTGCCCAACAAATTCCTCAATTATCATCATTATAGTATTATCATTATTGCTATGAGAGGGATTCCTGCACAGCTGCCCTAGCTACACTTCAGATTCACATGGAACTAGGCTTCCTGTCCTGTAGACTGACACAATGATTGATAAATTAAGCACTGAATGGAACCCAGCCATCCTGTCCTCTTTGGGTCCCATTGTTCTGCTCTTCTGACCCCACCACTCCCCAAGCCCAAATTGTTCAGACAAGAAAGAACTAGTTTCCACATTATTCCTTGGCATGACCCCATCAGGTTCTGAAAGACTAATCAACGAATCAGTCAATGACATTTACTGAGCACTTACTGGGTGCAAAACATTGTACTGGGCGCTTGGGAAAGACCATTACCACAGAGTTGGTAAACACATTTCCAAGCATACAGAGAGACAGCATGGCTTAGCGGACCTGGAAGTTAGAAGGACCTGGGTTCTAATCCTGGTTCTGCCACATGTCTGCTGTGTGACCTTGGGAAAGTCAGTTTACTTCTCTGGGCCTCAGTTATCTCAGCTGGAAAATGGGAATTAAGTTTGTGAGCCCTATGTGGACCAGGGACTGTATCCAACCCAATTACCTTGTATTTACCCGAGCACTTAAGACAGTGCCTGGCACATAGTAAATGCTTAACAAATACCACAATTATTATTACTACTATTAAAATGGAGCTGGAGCCCCACACTACTTTCAGAACCCTAGAAGTTTGATCCTGGAAAATGTCAAACGATGCTTCTCAGCAGATATCTTCATTCATATTAGCACATGACCAAACTTGAACAAATATAACTGATGCCCAAGGTTTGACTGCTACAGAGATCAGTCATCTTTACTGAGTACTTACGGTGTGCAGAGCATGGACAATTACTCTCATCTTTGCTCTAACTCATCTAGACACTAAAGAAGCATGACACCAGCATCTTGCAGGCATGGAAACAGAAAGAAATATGAGGTAGAGCATCATCAAGAGGTTTGCTAACTCTCAAATAGCTTTCTAATTACCTTCACATCCATTTTCAATGAGACACAACATATATTTCTGCCTGGACAACGTTGACTGCAGGTTGATTAAAAAATGAGGAAGTCAACAAATCCCACCTGTCTTAACAGCCTAAGCATACCAACATCATTTTCAAGCTAATAAAATCACTTTTGTACATATTGTTATACTCAGTTGTCTCCCCTCTGTGTAATTTATTTTAATGTCTGTCTCCCCTCCTAGATTTTAGGCTTTTTTGGGGCAGGAACATGGCTACTTACATACAAAAGGTTAGTACAGTGCTTTGCACAGAGTAAGTGTTTAATAAGCCATCGATTAATTTGTTGTAGCTTGCTGGTGAATACATTCTTACTGGCTCAGCAGCTAATCAATCTATCAGTAGCAGAAGGAGTCTGCAGCAGTGAGAAGCAGTGTTGCTTAGTGTAAAGAACACGGACCTGGGAGTCAGAGGACCTAGGTCCTAATCCTAACTCTGCTACTTGCCTGCTGTGTGACCTTGGGCGAGTCACTTCACTGGTCTATGCCTCAGTGACCTCATCAGTAAAATTGGGATCAAGAGTGTGAACCCTACCTAGGACACTGGACTTTAAGACTGTAAGCCCGCTCTAGGCTATAAAATTGATATACACAGGGAATGTGTCTACTAAATCTGTTATACTGTACATTCCCAAGCACTTAGCACAATGCTCTTCACACAGTAAGTGCTCAATAAATCTGATTGATTGAAAGGGAATATGTCCAATTTGATTACCCAGTATCTACCCCAGCACTTAGTTCAGTGCCTGACACATAGGAAATGCTTAACAAGTACAAAAAAAATTAGAGTGCCTACTATACTAAGCACTTGAAAGAAGCCAATAGTTCACATATACAGTTCCTACCTTTGAGAAGTTTACAATCCAGAGGGGTGCACAGAGGCTAAAATAATTTACAGGGAGAAGTAAAAATGTAGGTTAGTGCTTCAGTCATAGGTATGTTCAAGACAGCTAAAGGTGGTTGTGAGTACATATGTGTGTAGTCAGTGCTTAGGTGGCAGTTGGGAAGATGAGACAAGGTGAGAGGAGAAATGAGTCAGGGAAGGCATCCTAGAGAAGATAGGATTTCAGAAAGGTCTGAAGATGGGGAAAGCTGTGGGTTGCAGGGCATAGATGAGAGAGTTTCAGGCAGAAGGAAGAGATGAGAGTAGGGCATAATGAGTTGGTTAGGTTGAAGGCAGAGAAAAGTGATACTGGGATGTAGTAAGAAAGGAGCATTGATGAATATAGGGAGAGAGTTTATAACAATAGTAACAAATAATATTTGTTAAGTGTTTACTATGTGTCAAGTTCTGCACTAAGTACTGGGGTAAATGCAAGATAATCAGATCAGACGTAGTCCCTGTCCCACAGGAGAGTTCGTTTAAGCCAGTGGTTGGGAGTTTCTGCTTGATGCAGGAAGAAATGGGCAACCACTGAAAGATTTTGAGGAATGGGGACCATGTGTGCACAGCTGATATCTGTAACCTAGAGAGATGGCTGCTATCCCTCCTTCTCCTCTTCCTAAACTGAATCTTACTGATCTTTGGGCACTGACATAAGGCTACCCAAGCCTGAGGCAGGACTGGGGTAGAGGAAGTCTAAAATGTTTTCTGTCAATCTGGGACACAGGATGACATCAGAGCTCTGGCAATAGGTTGGATGGGACTAGAGATATATTAGAAACCAGGTCCTTGGGCCTGGTAGTCAGATGGATGTGAGTTCTAATCTCAGTTCTGCCACTTGTCTGTTGTGTGACCTTGGGCAAGTTACTTAGACTCTCTATGCCTCAATTACTTCATCTGTAAAATGGGGATTAAGGCTGTGAGCTCCACATGGGGCAACCTCATTACCTTGTATCAATCCCAGTGCTTAGAACAATGCTTGGTACATAATAAGCATTTAACAAATACCATAATTATTATTTATTATTATTTGTATATGACTCCCTGAAGTTTGGTTTATTTGAAAATCTCAGTCATTGCTAATGTCAGGAGAGTGCTAATTATGAAGCTTGTCCCTTGAAGATTAGCTTCAAAATGGCATTTTCTACTGAAAACTTAGCTGCCCAAAACACATTCATCTCACGCAGATATCCCCAAAGATTGATGCTAAGATGTCCTGGTGGTGTGGTGTTGTTGCTAGTAAATAGCCCATGAGACCCATCAGTAATCCTATAGCCTGCCTTCCAAGTTTGATTTCACAATCCTCCTCAACACGCCTGACCTGGTCCCAGGAGTGATAAAGTCCGAGGTCACACCCTACCTTGGGGGTAGCGTGCCGGTTGCTATCCCACCATATGGTTGGCTAGCCAACTCTTGGAAGCTTTATCATTTTCCCAAATGTTATTGACAACAAAGCAAAGAGATTGCCATGGCAGGGGACAGCAGTGAAAAATGGACAGCAACGTGACTAATGAATTGAACCAAAAAGAGACCTGCTGATATAAGTAAATTAGGAAGGGAAAAAAAGTTTCTGACCAGAAGTAATGTGCAAAATATAAAACACATTGTGTTATTTACAGAGTCAGAAAAGGATTCAAGTCTCTTTAGTAAGAAATATTTTGCTCATTATCTGTTGACATCATTGCCCTCAGAAATTAGGGAGAGATTTTGTGAGAAATATGGGAAAAATATGAGATTCCATTCTCTCCCAGGGGTTCTGTGAAATGCTGAAATAATCTCTTAGGCAACTGCACATTTTAACTAGTTGTAGGAAGGCTAGTAAAAAAAAGACAACTCTAACAGGAAATGTGTTCAGTTTTTATGTTGGGTATATGGCAGTGTTTAGTGACACTGTAATCTCTTTAGGGCAAGGGTGATTGTTCTATGTACATTTATAGCATATTCATAACTTAAACACCACAAGGGAAAGGGCAGATGGATTCATTCCTATTAAAAATATTTTCAATACTGTAGCTGCTGCAATCAAATCCACTCACTACCTAACCTTATGGGTCTTGAACTTTTCACCTCCTCAAAACACCCCCTAATGAGTAGGGCCAAAACAACTGAATCCTAGACCCAGGAATGGAGTACCTAGGGACACCAACCTCATAACAATAATAATTGTGGTGCTTTAAGTATTTACCATGTACAAAGCACTACTAAGTGCTCCAGTAGATACAAGATAATTAGGTCAGTCACTCTTCCTGTCCCATATGGGGCTAACATTCTAAATAGGAGAGAGAACAGGTTTTGAAACCCCATTTTACAGTTGAGGCAACTGAGGCACAGAGAAGTTAAGTGTCTTGCCCAAAGTCACACAGCAGGCAAATGGCAAAGCAAGATTAGAAACCAGATCCTTTGACTCTTGGGACTATGTTTTTTTCAAGTGTTATGGAACTTGTCCAAAGTTGCACCACAGGTTGGGTGACCGGGCTGGGCAAGAACCAAGTCTTCTAACTCCTAGTCCCATGAACTTTCCATTCACTCATACAATCATATTGATTGAGTGCTTATTGTGTGCAGAGCACTGTATTAAGCGCTTGGGAAAGTTCAATATAACAATAAACAGTGGCATTCCCTGTCCACAACAAGCTTATGGTGTAGGTGGGGGAGACAGAAATCAATACAAGTAAATAAAATGACAGATATGTACAAAAGTGTGTGGGGCTGGGAAGGTGGAAGAGCAAAGGGAGTAAGTCAGGGTGAAGGAGCCTCCCTAAAAATGTCAGAGATGGTTGACTTCAACAATACAGTTCCCTCACTTAGGAGGGAAGGTAATTTGAATTACAAACTCTCCTGCAACCTAGAATAGAGAAACATCAATTTCTTAGGGCAGAAAGTGGTAAATGGAAAGTATTTCGGCTTACCACAGAAAAAGATGATTCAAAGTGTGGCTGCCAAGTAGGGCAATTACAGTAGAAAAAAGGCGTGTGGGGATGGTGGAGGTGGGGGTGGGGGTTGTCTCCATTTCTGGGATTGATTAAAATTTTGTCCGGAAGCGATAAGTCTCAGAAGGGATTGGGTGGTGGTGGAGGAGAAACCAAATTACTATAATGGCATCTCCTACAGGCTGATTCATATAGTAGGCATGGTGAGTTATTCACATGAAGCTTCTATCCTCATCCAGCCAAATGTAGATGCTAAATGGCAGCCAGAGAGATGCTGTATTTGCAAAACTCTTGTCTATGAAGCAATCTCATACATCCAAAACAGTAACGGTCATTTGGCATAGTGATAATACAGCAATTTCACTCTCATTGTCAAATTTTAAGTGCTTTTTACTGCATCAACAACAACAAAAAAAGCCTCCTTGCATAAAAGCAGCATGGCCTAATGGAAAGGGCATGGACCTGGGAGTCTGAGGACTTCGGTGCTAATCCTGGCTCTGAGACTTGCCTGTTTTTTGACCATGGGAAAGTCGCTTAATCTCTCAATGCTTGTTTCCTCATCTGTAAAATGGGGATTCAATATCTGTTCTCCTTCCTACTTAGACTTTAAACCCCATGTGGGACAGGGACTCTGTCCAACTTGATTATCATGAACCTACCCAAGTACTTACTACACTGGTTGGCATATAGTAAGCACTTAATACCTCCATTATTCCAATTATCATTATAAAAATTACGTGAACATATCTACAACCCATTACTGGACAGGGATTGTCGCTATCTGTTGCCGAATTTGTACATTCCAAGTGCTTAGTACAGTGCTCTGCACATAGTAAGTGCTCAATTAATACTATTGAATGAATGAACAAAAATATCCCACTGGCACTTTGAGTCACTATATCTAAAACTGAATGTTTAAAACTGAACTCCTTATCTTCCCTCCCATTTCCCCCACTCTACCTAACTTTCCCATTGCTCCTGACACCACCACCATCTTCCCTTATCTCTGAAGCCTGCAACTGTGGCAATATGTTGGGATTCAACTTTCTCTTTCAATTCCCACATTCTGTATATTACTAAATCCTGTCCATTTTTCCTCCACAACATTTCCTGAATCCACCCTCTTCCCTCCATCCAAATGGTCATTATCCCGGTTCAGTCACCCATTGTATCTACAGGCTGGACTACTGTTCCAACATTCATGCAGTTCCAGGATTCAAAAAACTAATCAAAACTATAAGAAAATACTCAATCCTTCACTATGCATTTTGAATAGCTGACAGACCATGGTCTACAGTCTATAGTCTGGCTAGTTAAGTTAGCCATGGTCAGTTAGTTTGTGATGGTATTTGCTAAGTGCTTCTATTTGCCAAGGACTGTGCTAGATGCTGGGATCAATCCTAGCAGCAAAACCAGAAATATTTTTTACTGGAATGCCCCTACTGTCACACACACTATGCTGGGCGTGCAGTGTAAAGTGATGATGTCACAGGCGGGGTCCAAGGTCAGGCTCCACAAAACTTCACTCTGTTGGCTAGCTGCTGAGCAGGCGACAGAAACCATGGGAAAGAGGCAATTCTCCTCCCTGCTTCTCCCTGCTGCACCCAGTGGGGGCATGGACCCCCTGGGCAGGGAGTGCAGGGGCCACTAGGCCGGAGCCACCAGGCCGGAGCCACCCTCTTGCTGGGACCCACTATCTCCCTTCTCTAATCTGGACGATGGGATGGCGATGGCACCAGTAGTGACAGGAAGGTAGGATTGAGGAAGGAGTAGGATCTAGTCTCCGGAGAGCGTCAGGGGGCAATAATGGGGTCGGGGGGGGGGGGGGGAATGCAAGACTGGTAGCTGAAAAATGCTCCCCACTGGCCAAAATGACCACTGTCGTCAAACCAGACTGCGATGGTGGGTCTAGTCTTTTTCCTGATCCTGGAGAGCCGAGTTCCAGCCCATTCTACCTTGCCCTCTAGCACTAAACACAAGATAATCTGATTGAACATATTCCCTGGTTTACTGTGCACACAGTTCTTACTGTTTACAGACCACTTGGGAGAATACATTATGAGTTGGTAATTAATCAATCATACTTAGACACAGTAACTGCCTACAAGGAGCTCACAGTCTAAACGGGAGATGGACAATGAAATAAATTATAGCTGATAGGGGAAATGGGGAGGAATGGCAGGCAATAAGGATATAATGACATACATTCTCCCCAGTTTTTAAAATGTGCCTTACAAGAGTAAATGTGAGGACCCACCCTCTCTTCCTGAGTTAGTACAATGTACAATGTTTTCTAAATTAGATTTCCAATAGTTCAACCTATCACCTGTCTCTCAATACATTTATTTTTCCTCATATTAACCACAGATTACAAATTCAGATTCTTGAGTTCCTCCATATTTATGACACCCTAGTTTTAGAGTTATTACATTATTAAAAACAAGGAACTGTGATTATATTCTAATTGAAAAGTAGGGATTCCCATAGGAATTTACTCATAATAATCTGAACAATGTCAAAATTTCAGGGTGTCTTAAAAAAGTAAAAATCTATAAAGTACCTTTTAAAATTGAGTACAAGCAGAAAAATGTTGATCACTTTAGTGTGAGAGGATAGTGTGAACAAAAAAAACGCTGTTAAGACTATTCTTGAGCTACAGGACATAACAAGGCTCTGGCAAATTATTACTCAGTATTTTTCCCCCTCCTTTTATCCTAGTCAAATGAAAAAGCTAAATGAACAAAGCTTTTGATCAGAGTGAGAAAGCCTCATAAGTGAAAATCCTGAAAGGAAAGCTTGCATGTACAGAGTTTAGTGCTTAGTGCATTCTAGAAGGGCTACTCCAAAGAACGCCATGTTTTAACTACAAATTAGGAAAAAAGAAAATGAAATCCTTATTAGCAAATCAATTCATCCCTATTCATCCTGCTAAATGACAAATAACAACCACACACTAAGGATTACACAAAATTAAAAACTACCTCCTGGAAAATTCCAAGAAATGCAGAGAAATGTTTATTCAGAAGGTAGTTATTATTCTACTGGAAATCTATTTTTTCTTTAGTTTCCTCTTATTAAGAAACAGTAATGAATGGAAGTTCAGTAGAAATAAAGACGAAACATCTGAGCAATTCTCTTGTGGTAAAGAACAGTAACTAAAATACCATAATTCAAGATTTAACCCCCAAATGGCTGAATTTATATGATGAACAAAACAAATTAAGCATTTGGAGAGTGTGAGTGGCCAACAGGAGGAGTATATTTTAAAAACATTTTGATATATTACTAACCAGATCATCTTTTTGAAATCAGCAAAATTCAGTGTAAAAATTCAGTGGGAAGCAGCATAACCTAGTGGAAAGAATATGGGCCTTGGAGTCAGAGGACCTGGGTTTTAATCCTGAATCTGTCACTTGTTTCCTGTGTGACCTTGGACATGTCACTTAACTTCTCTGTGCCTTGGTAACCTCATCTGTAAAAACTGTAATCCTGATGTGGGCAGGGATTTTCTCTCTTTATTGCTGAATTGTACTTTTCAAGCGCTTAGTATAATGCTCTGCACACAGCAAGTGCTCAATAAATACAACTAAATCAATGAATGAATGGGGATTAAGACTGTGAGCTCCATGTGGGACAGGGACTGTGTCCAACCTGATTATCTTGTATCTACCCCAGCACTTAGTAGAGTGACTGGCACATAAAAATTGCTTAATAAATACCATAAAGAAACCATTGAATAACAATAATAATAAAAATTGTGGTATTTGTTAAGCACTTTCTATATGACAGGCACTGTACAAATCATTGGGGTGGATTCAAGCAAATCGGGTTGGACACAGTCCAGGTTCCACATGGAGCTCACAGTCTCAATCCCAATTTTATATATGAGGTAACTGAGGCACAGAGAAGTGAAGTAACTTGCCCAAAGTAACATACCAGACAAGTGGGGGAGCCAGGATTAGAACTCACGATCTATCTATTAAGCAATCCTGCCTTTCTAATGGATTAATGGTGGTTTGACCAGATGACTCACATTATAGCCAATTGACTAAACGCAAGTTGGTCAACAAAATCTCTTGAGCTACCCATTGGTCCGCTGCAACACTATCCGGCAGATAAAAAATGATTAAATCTTCAAGTCATTCTGTATTACAGAAGTCAAGTTATTCAGTGTGGGTATTTTAAATTATTTATTAATGCTAATGTCTGTCTTCCCCTCTGGACTTTAAGCTCACTGTGAGCAGGGCATGTATCTACCAACTCTGTTGTACTGTACTTCCTGACAGCTTTATATAGTGCTCTGCATCAAATATGCCCTCAATATAAACCACTGATGATGATGATGAAGAGCAATGGAAAAGTCATAAAATGTACAATTGACTTTTGCTTCTCGTTAGTCTGGTTTGGGGGATTTTAGCCGAATTGGTAGGTGACTGTCTAGAAAAAAAATGCTACCTTAAATGATGGCTATGGCAACTGGAAAAAAACAACAAACTGCAGCCTCTGGCTCAGCAATTGCAGTAGTCACCAAAGCCTATGGAAAGAATGGATTACCATATACTGGGGGCCCAAAGCATACACGCCCTTTGGAGCAGAAGGAATTGCATATATCTATGGAAACACAGTGAATGTTTAGCAAAGCCCCATAAATATAAACGACAGCCTTCAACCATACTACCAAGGATGCATTTGGGGATCTTTTGAAGGAGAGTTTGAAAGCCCCCAGTTTCCTTGGCAAGGGCCTTACACAGTCACTTGTAAAAATCTGTTTGTGTGCCCCGTCCCTTTTATTTATGCAGAGCATTTGGTGTTAGTCGCCCACAGGCTCTCCCCCTGCCCCTCAGAGAAAGCCAAAGTAAAAGCAGGGGGTCTATAGAACCTTATGAAGCAAATTACCCAGACTGTGCGGCACATGTGTGACAGGGACTCTGTCCAAAAAGATAAACTTGTACCTATCCCTGTGCTTAGAACAATGCTTGGCACAGAGTAAGTGCTTAATAAATACCAAATTTATAACTGAGATTCATTTTACACTTATATTATTTCAACTTTTCTCTTGCATTGGTTGCCAATCCCTTACCCACCTTATTTTTAGATTGAGAACTCCTGGAGGGCCAGGGATAAAGTCTAACTCTTACCTATAAATTTTTTTCCAAGACTCAATTCATTTATATATCTGACTCCCCAATCTAGATGATCAGATACTTGCGGGGAGGGAACAGGAGAAGCAGCATGGTTTATGGATAGAACAGGGGCCTGGGAATCAGAAAGACCTGGGTTCTAATTCTGACTCTGCCACTTGGCTGCTGTGTGATCTGGGGCAAGTCTGGGTCTCAGTTCCCTCATCTGTCAAATGGTGATGAAGACTGTGAGCCCCAGTGAGGGACATGGACTGCGTCCAATCTGATTAGCTTGTATCTGCCCCAGCACTTGTTAAAGTGCCTGGTACACAGTAAATCCTTTACAAATACCTTTAAAAAAATTCCTACCAGCCCTGTTGGTATTGTTCTCTCCCAAGCACTTAGGACAGTGTGCTGCACAGAGGAGATGCTCAATAAATTATACCAATTAACTGGTTCCAGGAAGTGCTTAATAAGTACTATTCACCTCTACTACTGCTACTAATATTTATTATGTATTCTTACATTAATATAAATTTTACCATGGCACTTTATTATTAAAGGTCACCATAAAGAGATTTTTTTGAAAACACTTTGCTGTACTACACCATCTCTACTTTCCTTATTTATTCTTCATCTTAGTAACAATGATTGTTGGATGAATATGCTGAAAAATACTGAACAGAAAACTGATGCAATTTTACATACACTTCTCAGAAAATTGTTTTTCTGGGTAAAAGACCTCTTCCAGATTCATGTTCCTCCAAAAATGCAGATTGAGGAATCACACGTGTAAAGCATCACAACAGAGACGCTTGGAACATGGAAAAGATACAGCTCCCAACCTTAAAGGCCTTTTTATTTAAGTATTTTCTTTAATGTTTGGGCACAAGTTAAAGATCACTGACCCTCTCAGTTTCCACCTGCCATGTGTGCTCCAGGAAAGCCTTATAACCAACATGACACAGACAATTATTTCAATCTTTTCACCAATGGGCAGATGAAAAACAGCAAAGCACAAAGAAGCCATACAAAGCGAGAAATCCTCTTGGAAAAATAACAATCTCTTCCTGCCTCTAGCTACACAGGGAGCAGGTCACCCTTTTGCAAGACAAACTGGACCTCAACATATGAGATCAAAAGCCAGATTTCAAGGATTTGGCCTGGAATCAAACACCAACCCTCCCAACAGAAGATATGTTAATGAAACACAAACAAGAGAGGGCAGCCTCTCCTCATGCTCCGCGGAGGGGGAGACATGTTTCTGATCCTGCCCTTAGGATCTAATTCTCCAAGGAGTTGTGATGTGGATCTGGATATACTATTTGACAACAGGTAATAACCTAATTTCAAGAATGAGAAAGAGACTGCTGAAAAACAAATAAATGAAAATTGAATCCTAAAACACATCATTCACCAAGCCCAGAATGGGGACTTGCCGATGCAGGACCCCATGGTCTTAAGATTCCTACTTCTGGGAGGGCAATGGGATTGCTCCCACTTTCAGCAGCCTAGCAGCGGCTGAGAGAAGGAAGCTCTTGGGTCTACTGTTTACCAAGAGGTGAGGGAGTGGGAATATTTTGTCAGAAGAGGAATCAGGGAAAAATTACTACCAACACCAGAACCACCATGCAGAGATTATGTGGTTGAAGTCCATTGAGCTCTCAGTTGGGGGCTCCAGATACTGAAGACAACTTGGGCTTGTGCCTCCAACTCATCTGATCAATGATATTTATTGAGGGCTTACTGTGCGTAAAGCACTGTACTAAAAACTTGGTAGTGTACAATACAATTCAGTTGGTAGACACAATCCCTGTCCACAATAAGTTTTATCTAGTGGGTTCAAAATAATGATGGTATTTGTTAAGTACTTACTATGTGCCAAGCACTGGATCACGTATCTCTACCTGATCAAGTGTCCTTTTGATTGGGTAGAAAGGGCCCAGGCAGGGAGGGGCTGGAAGGGGCAGGGCAGGTCTTGGAGAGGTTGGAGCAGAGTTGGGCCAGAAAGAGTATGGCTAAGAGGTGCAGGGCATAGCAGCGTTTAATGAGACATGGCAAGGTGAAGCTTGGAGAGGAAGTTGCAGAGCACGGCTTGAAGAGGCAGGGCAGAGAGAGGCAGGGTACCATTGAGTTTGGAAAGGTGTAACTGGGATTGATGAGGTTGGGAGAGTCAGGGCAAGGCTAGGAGGGGCAGGGCAGGATGGGTCTGGAGGGGTAAGGCAGGAATGAGATTTAGGAGGAGACAGCATCCCTGTTGGACCCTGAGCCCCAAATCTTTTATTGTCTCTTCCCTGTTTCCCCTATAGTCCGTATTTCCCATCAAAGGTGACCGAAAGAGCTTGGTCCTGGTAACACGCCTAACGCTTTTCAAACTTAATGAGCCAACTCTGGTGTCCAGGCCATCCTTTTAAAGGGGGTAATGATCCTTGGCCATTTGACTGCCTTCAACACTGTTGATACCCCCTCCTCCTGAAACTGCTATCCACCCTTGCCAGCACAATACCTCTCCATCTGCTTCTTTTAGGTCTCATAAGTTGACTCTTCTTTGGTCTCTCTACATCAACTATGGCTGTTCCCACAAGGCTCTATACTGGGTACCTTATTCTTCTCTTCATTCTCTCTCCCTTTCTCCACCTTCCCTCTCCTTGTACTTCCTCTCCCCTCCCTGTCCTCCACCCAGGGAGTTTATCTGCTCACAGGGCTTCAACTACCATTTCTGTGGGATGGCTCCCAAATCTACCTCACTGACCCACTGTGTCCAGGACATTTCCACCTAATGTCCTGCCAGCAGCTTAAACTCAACATGACTAAACTGAACTTATTATAGCACTCTGCACACAGTAAGCACTTAATAAATCCCATATTATTACTATTCATCCTCTCTTCTAAATTCACTCTTTCTCATCTCCATCTACACCACCACTGCCATCATCCCTGTCTGGAAGTTCACACTTTTAGTGCCATCTTTAAGTATCATTGTTTTTAGCTCTTACATTCACCTCAAGTGATGAAATCCTGGTGGATTTTCTATCCCCACATGTCTTAGCTCCATCTTTCTCTTTCCACTCTTATAATCCACTAATCTGGCTACTTTACCACCCTACTCAGCCTACTGTCTCTCTCTCTCCTCTTCAGCCTCTTCTACTATATGCTGCTGGCCAAATCATCTTTCTAATGGCTCTCCATTTCCCTACTCATCAAGCAGGTTGTCCTTAACAGTTTCAAAGCTCTCCACCACATTCTCCTTCCTACAACTCTACTCTCTTCACACTTTCATTCATTCAATAGTATTTATTGAGCGCTTACTATGTGCAGAGCACTGTACTAAGCACTTGGGATGAACAAGTCAGCAACAGATAGAGACATTCCCTGCCCTTTGACGGGCTTACAGTCTAATCGGGGGAGACGGACAGACAAGAACAATGGCAATAAATAGAGTCAAGGGGAAGAACATCTCGTAAAAACCGATGGCAACTAAATAGAATCAAGGCGATGTACAATTCATTAACAAAATAAATAGGGTAACGAAAATATATACAGTTGAGCGGACGAGTACAGTGCTGTGGGGATGGAAAGGGAGAGGTGGAGGAGCAGAGGGAAAAGGGAAAAAAGAGGGTTAAGCTGCAGAGAGGTAAAGGGGGGATGGCAGAGGGAGTAGAGGGAGAAGAGGAGCTCAGTCTGGGAACGCCTCTTGGAGGAGGTGAGTTTTAAGTAGGGTTTTGAAGAGGGAAAGAGAATCAGTTTGGTGGAGGTGAGGAGGGAGGGCGTTCCAGGACCGCGGGAGGACGTGACCCAGGGGTCGACGGCGGGATAGGCGAGACCGAGGGACGGTGAGGAGGTGGGCGGCAGAGAAGCGGAGCGTGCGGGGTGGGTGGTAGAAAGAGAGAAGGGAAGAGAGGGAGGAAGGGGCAAGGTGATGGAGAGCCTCGAAGCCTAGAGTGAGGAGTTTTTGTTTGGAGCGGAGGTTGATAGGCAACCACTGGAGTTGTTTAAGAAGGGGAGTGACATGCCCAGATCGTTTCTGCAGGAAGATGAGCCGGGCAGTGGAGTGAAGAATAGACTGGAGCGGGGCAAGAGAGGTGGAAGAGAGGTCAGAGAGAAGGCTGACACAGTAGTCTAGCCGGGATATAACGAGAGCCCGTAACAGTAAGGTAGCCGTTTGGGTGGAGAGGAAAGGGTGGATCTTGGCGATATTGTAGAGGTGAAACCGGCAGGTCTTGATAACGGAAAGGATGTGTGGGGTGAACGAGAGAGACGAGTCAAGGATGTTACACCCTAGTTCACATGCTTTGCCTCTCCCAAGCCAATCTTCTAACTGAACCTCACTTTTGACTCTTCCTCCAACACTTGGGTCAGACCCTTCCCTCTGCCTGAAACTTCTTTCCTCTATAAGTCTACAAGACCATATCTCTGGCCATTTTGAATAAATGTAATAATGATAATAATAGTAACATGTCTAAGGATTTACCATATGTCAGGCACTGTATGAAGCACTGGGATAGATACAAGATAACCGGAAAAACAGTCTGCCCCACATGGGACAGAGTCTGTTCAGTTGGAGAATGGAATGTAGGGGCTCACTGTCTAAGCCTGACTGAAATTCCACCTCTTACAGAAAAGCCTTCCCCAATTCACCTCCATCACTCCAGGTTTCATCAGTCCAATGGCCACTTTTAACATTGATAGTCATACTTTCATCAGCAGCACATGTATTTATAACCATCTATATAAAATACTTGCTCATTCACTCATTATTGTTTTTTCACTCATTCGTTCCTTCTGGATCATCTTTCCATATTCTTTCTACCAACAGTTGTGACCTTTTCCTTCTTCCTGCTTTCACTATTTGTAAAAAAAAACATGTTTACCCCCATGCTTCCGCATCTTCTCGTTATACTGCAGTTACCCTGAAGGCAGGAACTGTATCTTTTGTTTCAGTTTTACTCTCTGAAGCACTCTGAAAAAGCACTAGGTGATCAATAAATACTAATGATTGTTTGAAAAAGCAGCATGGCCTAGAAGAAAGAGCATGGACTTGGGAGTCGGAGGACCTGGGTTCTTACCCTGGCTCTGCCAACTGCCTGTAGTATGAACTTGGGCAAGTCACTCACTTCTCTGTGCGTCAATTTCCTCATCTGAAAAATGGAGGTTCAATACCTGTTCTACCTACTAAGACTGTGAGCACCATGTGGGACAGGGACTTTTTCCGATCTGATTATTACTGTACCCACTCCAGCACCCAGTACAGTATTTAGTACATAGTACGCACTTAAATACAGTTGTACTGTTATCATTATCGATTTGGTAAGCATATGGAAAGAGACAGGTTGGTGTGCAACATCTGTCATCGATGCCCTCCCTACTGCTCATTTGGTGATCGAGCAATCAATCAACACTATTCTTTTCTTTTCCTTTTAGCATTTGTTAAGTACTTACTCTGTGCCAGAATTGAGTGATATTTTGCAAGACACTGCACTAAATACTAGGGAAATAGTAAATAGTAGATACAATTCCTGCCGTCATGGACATTACAATAGAGCAGTGGCAGAAGACAGACAGCTTTTCAGGGCCTCTTCATACTAACGGGAGCCTGAAATATGGGCACTAGAGTCCAGTGTGTGGCCAAGCTGATCAGCACGAAGCCCAGCTAAGAAGTTCCAGCTATCCTATTTTCCTGACTTAATATTGGGGTGAGGGAAGGAGGAGTGAGGGCTCTTGGACAGTGAATGGCAAGGTTGGAAGTGCTACACCCTGTGCTCAGCACTTTGAAGACTATGTATACCCCCTTTCCCTTCCCTCACATGGATCTTGGGAGCATGAGGAGAGGGTATGTGTGTGGCCAGGGAACAGGGGTAACTATGGGGGCTTGTGTTTGGATCAGTCCTTTGAAAAATGAAAGAGCTACCAATATAAATTCCAGGTACCATTATTACCATATTTATAACATTTGTCAATAAAATTAATAATGCTCCAAGCCAGTCCTCTGCAGAAACAAAAGTTGCTAGCAAAACTGATATGACTGAACCCTTAATAGGTTACAGTAGAACTGAAGCAAGCATGTGTCTGATTTAGCAGGGTTTGGGTAGATGCTGGTTTCAGATGCTAATGTCAGAAGTCTCAGGTGGATCTGGAGACGTAGCAATCCAATAGGGAGAGTTAGCCCTTTGTTCCTTCTCCACAAGCCTGAGTTTTGTTAACTCAAGTGATTGTGCCTATTCTCATAATCAGTATCATCAACACCTGACTATTATTAGGATCAGAGGTTCCCCTGCCCTGCCCTCAATTCCAAACCAACTCCGAGGCAAAGTTTTGGGCTTGGGTAGACTTCCATAAATGTCATTATGTGCACTGCATACTAAAATCATGCAGAACTGGATGCAGCAACACATTTTTTCTCCACATGAAGTCACCCCTGCCACTCGGGATCCTCAACTGTAGAAAAAAAAAAATCTGACACCAGGATCCCTGAGAGCAAGAAGTGCCATCCAGCTTGACCCAAGGCAGCAGTTTAAGGAGTAAAACAACTACTCCTTAGGAGAAGCAGCGTGGCTCAGTTGAAAGAGCCTGGGCTTGGGAGTCAGAGGCCATGGGTTTGAATCTCGACTCTGCCACTTGTCAGCTGTGTGACTGTGGGCAAGTCACTTAACTTCTCTGTGCCTCGGTTCCCTCATCTGTAAAATGAGGATTAAGATGGTGAGCCTCAAGGGGGACAACCTGTTGACCTTGTATCTACCCAAGCGCTTAGAACAGTGTTCTGCACATAGTAAGTGCTTAACAAATACCAACATTAACTACACTGGTCACTAGTTTAACTCCTTAGATTATTCCCCATCCCACCTAATCACTAGCCATGCACACCTCCAGCACAAGCCTCTGGAGAGAGGGGCCACAGGAATTACTTTCCATCCTGGATCTCTACGTGTCTAAACTCATTTAATGGTATTCCCTTCTGCTCAAGAGATTGCATTATACTATACTTTAGGATCTGGGGATACAAAAACCTAGAAAGAACATTTAAAACTCTGGTCGCTGATTACCTCATAGTCCAGGGACATATTGCTGGCTAACACTTGACATCTATTATTATAAATGGTAACAACTCAGCTTCCTTCACTCTGGGGGGGGTCAAACAGGGCTTGTCATCTAATAAGCCCTCTCTCCTTGCAGTTGAAAGGGAAAGTTTACATATAAGAGTGTATTAAACACAGGAAAGTGGGGTGGTACAGTGAAGACAAACTGAAGAAGCTCAGGGAATTACACTTACCTCTGATAACTAGACTCCTTGTTTTTTCAGATGCAAAGAGACCCCTAATCCATTTTAGGGTTTAGGGTTTCCCTAATCCACGACCATCTACCCCTGTAAAATGTTAACTTCTTCTGGGCAGGGATCTTGTCTACTAACTCTGTTGTTTATACTCTCCCAAGCTTTTATTACAGTGTTCTGCCCACATTAAGCTCTCAGTAAATACTATTAATTGATAAAATATTCAGAGAGGCCACTGTAGAAGTACTTTCAGACGAAAGGAAGGGGAGGCTAATGAATCCAAAGGCAGAGTCCACGCCAAATACCCAAGAACATGGAAGGTATACCCTCTAGTCTAAATTTTAGTCTAAACTTTCCGCAGGAGATGGGATTAATAATGTTGGTATTTATTAAGCACTTACTATGTGCTAAGCACTGTTCTAAGCGCTGGAGTAGACACAAGGGAATCAGGTTGTCCCACGTGGGGTTCACAGTCTTAATCCCCATTTTACAGATGAGGGAACTGAGGCAAAGAGAAGTTAAGTGACTTGCCCACAGTCACACAGCTGACAAGTGGCGGAGCCGGGATTCAAACTCATGACCTCTGACTCCGAAGCCCAGGCTCTTTCCACTGAGCCATGCTGCTTCAATATATTATTCATGACAATGGGATTAGGGCTGTCCCACTTTGGAGCTAACCATAAAAAAAGTTTTTCACAAATTAGAGCGGATTCATTTCACTAATGAAAAATATGCTTGGGTGGCTTAGAAAAGGAAAAATTTAGCAACCAAATGTGTTGGCATTCTCTTTCCTACCAAGATGGTTTCAACTGAACAGCAAGAGCAGAGAGAAATATTTTCCTGGAATTTGCTATAATTGTAAAGGCTCCCATAATACCTGACTCTCTTTAGCTAAAAATAAAACCAGGGGATCTGATACTTTGCTTTGCAAAGGTTTGAAAAGCTTCAGTTTATTCTGCTTCTTCCCTCGCTAGACTCCTTGACAGCAGGGATCATAAGAGAAGCAGCATGGTCTAGTGGAAAGAGCCCAGTCCTAGGAGTCAGAGGATCTGGGTTCTAATCCATCCTCGTGACTTTCCTGCTGTGTGACCTTGGGAAGCAGTGTGGCTTAGTGGAAAGACCCCAGCTCCACCACTTGTTAGCTGTGTGAGCTTGGGTAAGTCACTTAACTTCTCTGGGCCTCAGTTACCTCATCTGGAAAATGGGGATGAAGTCTGAGAGCCCGATGTGGGACAACCTAATTCACTTGTATCTACCCCAGGGCTTAGAATAGTGCTTAGCACATAGTAAGTGCTTAACAAATACCAACATTATTATTATAAAGTCACAACTTCTCTGTGCCTCAGTTCCCTCATCTGCAAATAGAGATTTGATATCTGTTCTCCCTTCTATTTAGGCTGAGCCCCATGTGGGATCTGATTATTTTCGATCTACCCCAGGGCTTAATACAGTGTTTGACCTATAGAAAGCACTTAACATATACCATAATTATTCTTATAGTGTCTAACAACTCTATTGTATTGTACTTTCCCAAACACTTAGTATAGTACTCTGCAACCAGAAAACACTCAATAAATACCACTGATTGACTAACTGCCTGATCAGTTCAGGTCACTGGTATGGGGAATATATTATCCATGACAATGCAACTTCATGCAACTATCAGGTTAAATTATAGTCTTTAACCCTGAACCCCCAACATTTTATTTTCAGATTTAAAAAATGCACCAAAGGAATACTAGATATAAATATGACACATTGGCAAAAGATGATCTAGAGGACAGGAATTTCCCAGATTCCTATTCACTGAATCAGATCTCAAGCTATTTCCCTAAAGACTTTATATGGATAGAGTTAGTAAGAATATAATATTAATATTTCAGGGGGCCTGAATAAGGGGACAAATATACATTCCCACATATACCTAAAGAAACCTCATTCAACAAGGATCATTTGGTCCTTTTCCAACCACTTCCACTGAGGAGATTGAGAAGCACCACTGTATTGAAAAGTACTGACAATGGGCAGGGAAATGTAGAATGGTCCAGTGCCTCTGGGACTTTGGGGGATTTCACTTGCCTCAAGAAGGCCAGGAGAGGCAGCCCGGGGGAGAAATGAGATAAACTTTGCAGGAGCTACTCCTCTCCCATCTCTTGTGCACATCGATTTGAAGAATAGAAAGGGTGAAGATGCCCAAATGAAGGAAAGTTTGAGATAGGCACTCTTTTCTTCTTTGTGGAAGAAGACCCTAGCCCCTGATTGCATTAAATAAATGATTAATAATAATAACACAAGTAAAATTGTACAGGCACCTTCACACCATGGAAAAACTGTCAGTAGAATAGTTAGCTGGATGAAGGGAATCTATTACTTGTTGCCACAGGGAAATGAAGAAATTAAATTCCTTTACTAAATTCTCTTGGAGGCCCCAGCCCAGACCAGGATTCTCCCTGTGATTGGTAAAGGGATACATTCACAGGCTTCTTCTGACAAGCTGAGCAAATTTACACATATAATTTGTATATTTCAACTTCTTAGTGCCCAATTGACATGCCCTTCCTTAGAAAATCTGGGAGGATAGCTAGCCAACGAATGGGGCACTTACATTGCAGTTCGACGATCCATCGAATGTTGGGAAAGAGCCATCGGGCCAGTCTGCAGGATCCAAGGACCCAGACTGCCGATGCTGGGACTCATATTCCTTAAGCTGCAATGAAAGGACATTTGAAGTTAAGGCTGACACACCCACTGAAAGTCAAATCAACGCTTTAGGGCTCTCTTTCATGCTATTATTAATGACTGAAAGTCAACGAGGCATTTTGAGGAGAGCACAATCCTTACCCCATGGCTTATAGCCTAAATATGACAAACAGACATAAAGGAACTTCTGTATTCATAAAAGCTCTTGATTTTCTTCCCAATTATTTGCAACTTCCATTATGAAACTCTTTTTTAGTTGAATCCTGAGGCTTTAATTATGAGGCCTGCAGTGTGACCTGAAGACTCTCGTCAGCGAATCAGAAATCGAGTCAAATCACTTAATTTTCTTCAGTAATCCCTTAAACGCTATCCCTTCTGTTTAAAGATTACTCTCATCCCTAGTTCAGATTCAGGCACTAATTCCAAAAGAATTTTGTGAAGACCCTAGAGGATAGGAAGGAAAATAACAAGACTACAAGACATCTCAAGTATCCTTCCAGAAATGTAACTTTTTGGGTGTATAAACAGCTCTCTAGTTCTGAAGCAAAACTCCTCACTCTTGGCTTCAAAGCTCTCCATCACCTTGCCCCCTCCTACCTCACCTCCTTCTCTCCTTCTACAGCCCACTCCATGCACTCATTCAGCTTTGAGTTAGTATACAAGGAAGGATCAGAAAGATCCTCTCTGATCTCCCTTCCTCCTGTCTCTCCCCACTTCAGTCTATACTTCACTCTGCTGCCCGGATTATCTTTCTACAGAAACGCTCTGGGCTTGTCCTCTTCAAAAATCTCCAGTGGTTGCCTATCAGCCTTTGCACGATGCAAAAACTCCTCACTATTGGCTTCAAAGCTCTCCATCACCTTATCCCCTCATACCTCACTTCCCTTCTCTCCTTCTATAACCCAACCCACACACTCTGCTCCTCTGCCACTGACCTCCTCACTGTGCCTCGTTCTTGCCTGTCCCACCGTCGACCTCTGGCCCACGTCCTACCACTGAGCTGGAATGCCCTCCCTCCTCACATCAACAAACTAGCTCTGTTCCCCCCTTCAAAGCCCTACTGAGAGCTCACCTCCTCCAGGAGGCCTTCCCAGATTGAGCTCTCCCTTTCCCTCTGTCCCTCCTCCCCTCCCCATTGTCCCTACTTCCTCCCTCTGCTCTTCCCCTCCCCACAGCACTTATGGATATTTGTATATATTATCTATTACTCTATTTTATTAATGATGTGTACATATATATATACGGGCTCTCGTTATATCCCGGCTAGACTACTGTGTCAGCCTTCTCTCTGACCTCCCTTCCTCCTCTCTCGCCCCGCTCCGGTCTATTCTTCACTCTGCTGCCCGGTTCATCTTCCTGCAGAAACGATCTGGGCATGTCACTCCCCTTCTTAAACAACTCCAGTGGTTGCCTATCGACCTCCGCTCCAAACAAAAACTCCTCACTCTAGGCTTCGAGGCTCTCCATCACCTTGCCCCTTCCTCCCTCTCTTCCCTTCTCTCTTTCTACCGCCCACCCCGCACGCTCCGCTTCTCTGCCGCCCACCTCCTCACCGTCCCTCGGTCTCGCCTATCCCGCCGTCGACCCCTGGGTCACGTCCTCCCGCGGTCCTGGAACGCCCTCCCTCCTCACCTCCGCCAAACTGATTCTCTTTCCCTCTTCAAAACCTTACTTAAAAATCACCTCCTCCAAGAGGCGTTCCCAGACTGAGCTCCTCTTCCCCCTCTACTCCCTCTGCCATCCCCCCTTTACCTCTCCGCAGCTTAAGCCTCATTTTCCCCTTTTCCCTCTGCTCCTCCACCTCTCCCTTCCCATCCCCACAGCACTGTACTCGTCCGCTCAACTGTATATATTTTCGTTACCCTATTTATTTTGTTAATGAATTGTACATCGCCTTGATTCTATTTAGTTGCCATTGTTTTTACGAGATGTTCTTCCCCTTGACGCTGTTTAGTGCCATTGTTCTTGTCTGTCCGTCTCCCCTGATTAGACTGTAAGCCCGTCAAACGGCAGGGACTGTCTCTATCTGTTGCCGACTTGTTCATCCCAAGCGCTTAGTACAGTGCTCTGCACATAGTAAGCGCTCAATAAATACTATTGAATGAATGAATGAATATATATATATATATTTATCTATTTTGATGGTACTGATGCCCGGCTACTTGTTTTGCTATCTGTCTCCCCCTTTTAGACTGTGAGCCCATTGAAGGGCAGGGATTGTCTCTTCCTGTTTCCAAATTGTACATTCCAAGCACTGTGTACAGTGCTCTGCACACAGTAAGCACTCAATAAATATGATTGAACGAAGAAAGTGTTTTTAAGTTACTGAGACTTTCTAATAGCCAAACTACATTTTTTTTTCAAATTTGCCAGAGGAAGTATTTTTTCTCTGGTTGTGAAAATACGGTCTTGTTCATGATTTCTGGAAGCACCCAGTCCTTTCCTTTGTTTAGGAAACAGGTAAATCACTGAGTATATCCAACATCAAACTAATATTTAAATAGATCTGTTTTCAAACAGGAAGGTTTTTTTTTCTGGAAGAGGATTACGTCCACATCTTTTTCTGCTGGGTATATTTCTGTCTTCTCAGATTTATGTCTTGAGGGTTCTTGTACCTCACTCTCAACTCTCCCATCTTCACTCCAATGCTCAAGCCATTTTCCTTCCTGGGACTCCCTCTCCACTCAAATCCACAGACCACACCCTTTCCTATTTTCAAAGTTCTTCTTACAACTCAGCTGCTCCAAGGCCTTTCTTCAATTAAACCCACCAGATTTGATTGGCTCATTCCAACAGCCACCCTCAGCACTTATGTATATTTTGATTTTCATACTCCATTTATTAGTCAATCTTCCATCCTTTTTCTATATCAATTTTTGTCAGTCTGTCTCCTTCATTAGATTGTGAGTACCTCAAGTGCAGGGACCATATCCCTTTTACTCTATCTTTCTAAGTGCATAGTATAGCTGCACATGATAAGCTCAATAAATAGTTTTGAATAAACTTCATGAATACATATATGCCTTGCCCATCCAAATCCTCTTTGCTTAGGTTCTAAATGAGGGGTCTGGGAAGACCTGGTAAATCATCCAGTTCAACCCATGGCTGATGTTAATTTCACACAGATGAGTGTCATTAGAAATGTCTTTAAAATTTCCAGGGAAAGTAATTCTAGGAAGCTCCAGATTTCTAACTTCCTTCTGTCTAGAAGTTCTCTTCTTCATAGCTAATCTAAATCTCTTCTGCTATAATTTATTATTCCTTCCACTGAGGAGATAAAGCCCATCTAGTTAGTACCCTTTTTATCAATCAATCACTCGATCATGTTTATTGAGTGTTTTACTATGTGCAGATAACTACGATGTGCTTGGGAAAATACAGTATACCAGAATTGGTAGACATGTTCCCTGCCCACAAGGAGCTTACAGTCGAGAGTGGGAGAGAGACATTAAGATGAATTTTGTCTATGTACGTAAGTATTGTGGGGCTGATGGTGGGGTGAATAAAGGATAGAAATCCAAGTGCAAGGGTGATGCAGAAGGAAGAAGGAGTAGGGGAAATGAGGGCTTAGTCACGAGAATGCCTCTTGGAGAACAATCTAAATCTAAAAAACCTAAATTTAAAGAAAAACCTTCATACATTCAAAGTAAGTTATTGAGCTGTCCCTTAGCCTCTTCCCTTCTTGAAGACAAATAATTTATTATTAATAATAATAACAATAATGAAATTTGTTAATTGCTTATTCTGTACCAAGCACTGAACTAAATATTGGGGTAGATATAAGTTATGCTCACAGTCTAAGTAGGAGGGAGAACTGAAATGAATCCCCATTTTAGAGACGAGAAAACTGAGGCCCAGAGAAATTAAGTGATTTGTCCTAGGTCATACAGCAGGCAAATGGAAGAGCTGGGATTACATCTCAGATCTTCTGATTCCCAGGCCCGTTTGCTTTCCACTATGCCATGCTGCTTCCCTTCCAAATTTTAATCATCCTATTTCCAAATCCTTTTTTTGTCCTCTGATCCCACTCCAAGACCCTTTCAATTTCTATATTTATGTTTTGAAAACTGTCTACTACATGGAAACTCCTTGAGCCACATTGCCCAATATAGAAGCAATTTGGTATAAGTAACTTAGACACTTTCCAAAGCCAAGTTCAGATCACGGGTTTACCATTGGGTAAATTTCTACTTCAGTGTAATGGTCTAAAAGAATTAATGCAGCTGATGAGGGCCTTAATTTACTTGCTGGTAGTAGCATACATATGGGAAAATCTGGCCTAATAAATAATAAATAGTAACAGCATGTCTTCTTAAATACTCAAGACTGGAGTTCAAAAAAATTAGACCTCAAGGCTAAGCAACCTTTAAGCTCAGAACTACCCAAATTTAACCACAGGATAATGGGAACTTCATTAAGTTGCTGGGGTCTGATTTTGCTAAATAAAGAGATTAAACTATGGCCTTTCTCAGACACATGGTCTCAATTCCATTAAAATGTCCTTCTCATTTAAAGCATCTTTTACAGCCACAGAACACCATTCCTTCAAAAGATTCAGACAGGAACAATCCAGGAGGCATGGAGGATTTGGACTGACCATCCTCTGTGGCTTACCCTTGCAAGTGCTTCCTCAATGGTGATCATCTTTTCTTTGACCATCATCATCAGCTGAATACGTTCTTCATCACTCATTGTAATCTCACTTGCCACGTAGCCAACATCCTCTCCTGGAGATGAGAAGGAAGGAAGGAAAAACAGACGTGAGACCACAGGCCACTAAGAGAAGACCTCAGTGGACGTGGTGGAGGAATCTTATTCAGCAGCATTTTCTTCAATTACATATTACTGGTGGATCAGAAATGCAAAGGAGGCCTTTATTTTACTCCTAGTAAAAGATGTGTGAAGGAAACATTTGGAAAAGGCATTAAGCATTACTGTTGGAGAAAGTTTACATCTAAAAGTTCCTTTCCATTCAGTGATAATGTTATGATGGAGAAGGCCTATCCATCTCAATCAATAATTTTTATTAAGAGCTTATGTATATATTGAAAATACAATATAACAGAGTTGGTATAGACTTTCCCTACCCATAATGAGCTTAGTCTACAGGTCCAAATATCCAAGTGTAGTTCAAATGGCTCTTTTTTCATATTTTGCACATATAAACCCTTCATAAGCTAAAGGGTTTGTCTCACATAGGGCACGTCTCTGTTTATGAACTTGCCTCTTAGTACCCCAGCTTCCAGTCAACTCCCAATATTGCACAAAAAAAAATACTGTTTGAATTTCCCTTAGTTGGATTTACAATAAACCTGGATAGTGTTGTGCCTGTTAAACATGTGTTAAACAGAAGTTTCTGGGGAAACCTGCGGTGGTCTTCCATGATGCGGATTCAGCCAGTATCATTTGTGGACCAGAAAGAAGGAAATCTCGTGCCAGGGGAAGGTTGGCTTAACAAGTTATTTTCTTTAGTGAATACAGCTTCCTCATGTGGGAAACATTTTGAACTCACTAGAAAAAAAGGCACTATATCAATTTAAACTGGTATTATGAATAAGCTTCTGAATATAACCTTGTTATGTTCCTACTGAATATAGAAAATAGCCAGAACAGCAGAGGAAAAGAAAATTCCCTTGTTAGACTACTTTTGAAATGCTTTTCTATATTGCAAACAGATCCCTGTCATGTTTAATATACTGGAAACACATTAGCATGTACTGTACCCTACGTCAGTCCATGGGAAAAGATCATCTGTGTGTACTCTAACAAGCTGACGGACTTTACAAGCCACTACACCAGTCAATCTTCCTTATTCTACTCTCATTCATTAATGATTTGTGTGACAACTTGAGACTACCAGCTATAGTCTTAACTACACCAACAATTTGGCGTTGGTACAGAAAGGTAGGGCTGAAGGGTGTGCTTACAAACTTGTAGGGACAAATCCCTGGAGGTGATATTCTTCTGGGCTCCTATTCCTTACCCTTTTATAGCAAATCACCTTGGAATTAGGGTCTAACTCTTCTTTGCAAGGTTTTGCAGGACAGCCTTAAAATATCTTAGGCATGTAACAGAGTATGATAGATGGACAATAAATATGACTAGACTGCTGATTATGTTCATTTGACTACCAGTGCACCTTCTGGGGGTTAGAGTAGGATGCTAAAAATCTGTGTGGTCTGGTAAATAAATTTATACTTTTTTTCCATGTCCAACAAAGGACCCCATATTAGTTTCGAATCTCAAGTGAGTCTCTGCTGATACAGGAACAGAATACATAAGTTCAGTCATATGCAACAGAGAAGGTTCTAAGTAGGACTACCACACATCAAAATTGGAAATCAGATCCTTATTTGAAACTCTACCAACAGGAGAAATGACAAAGGGGTCTGAGGTCATGAAGAGTCCCTTCATAAGATATTTTGATCAGAAGAAGTTAAAGTCCTTTCTGAAGTTGAATGAATGAGACATTAAACAATAAAGCTCTGGGGTAATGTGAAGGGTCAATTGCCACTTTGCTTAACACAGCCCATTTCCTACCTGCCTCTTCCCTTGGTGCAAGATTTCTGTCAAAAGCTTAGGAACAGGCTAGGGACCTCTGAAATAAATTACACTAACTGGCTTCCTCTCCACCTCCAAACTCTCTTTAGCAATGCCTGCCTCCTCAGCTTTGCTAAAACATGCCTCTTTGCTCCAATCTTCCCCACCTCCAGGACAGAGTCCCCAATCAATTCCCCTGTCTTTCTAGTTGTACCACTGTCACAGCCTTCTAGGCATTCTGAGACATTTATTTGTTGACTTATTTATTATTTGTTAGTGATTCATCTCCCTAGATTTATTATTTCTATGTACTTTCACTCTCTTCTAACAGTTGCATTTGCATCAGTGCATGCCTCTTTATTTTCCCACATTAGCTTGTTATCTTCTTGAGGGAGGGTATCATGCTTTGAACTTCTTTGGTGGATCTGAATGCCTAGTACAATGCTCCTCAGAGAAAGCGTGAAAAACTAACAAAATATCCTTGTTGCATACATTTTAATTAATGGAACAATTTTCTTAACACTACTAGGCTGAAAAGACTTCTATCCTACCAAGTGCACTATAATACCTTTAGAAGTTTGTCTCATTATGCCTTTCTGGTTCTTTCGGAAGTTCTGCCAGAAAAACTTATTCTTCTTCTTCCAGTCCCCTTTTCCTGCAAAGAAAGAAAAGATATATGTTAGATATATGAATGGGAAAAGAAGATAGTCATTCAAAATTCAAACTTGAAATAAACTTATTATTTTAAAATAAACTTATTTTGACTGGTGTATTTGTAAATGGCCTGAAAAAGAACTTTCCATTTCCAGCCCTTCCCCCATCCCCCCTCAAAAAAAAAAAGACCTGGTAAATGCCTACACAGCAGTCTAGGAGAAATGCACACTCTCTGGTAGCAAAGAAAGGTTCATAGGGTTAAGAGGTTAAGATAAACCATAAAACGACAGTTTAAAAATTCTGCATGTATATCCACTTATATAAACTTTGAGATTGATTTAACTAGTATGTCAAGCTTGGCCTTATTTTTGTGGTGGTATTTCATCCCCCTGTAGAAGCAAGCCAGTTATTTAGACTAAACCCCAAGTGTGTATGTGTTTGTCTGTCTCTCTGTCTCTCTGTCTCTTTCTCTCTATCTCTCTCTCTCACACACACACACACACCCCACCCCAGCACCTCCCTGCACCCAAAGAAATCTTTTCTTTTTAGCCAAACTTCATGAGACAAATACTTTCACCAATTATTCCTACCCAATCTGGTTTTATCTCTAGTGTCAATCAGTCAGTTAATCAAAATTACTGAGTGCTTACTGTGTGCACAGCACTGTACTGTGCACTTGGGAGAGTACAATAGAACAATTAACAGACACATTCCTCCAGATATGTTAAAAGGCTGAACCACAAGTAAAAATGATAATCATGAGGATCACCCTGTATCAATGGTGGGATTAGAAATTATCGGTCTACCTACCCTACTTGTGTCCCTTGTTTTGTTGTCTCTCTCCCCCTTCTAGACTGTGAGCCCATTGCTGGGTAGGGATTGTCTCTATCTGTTGCAAAATTGCACTTTCCAAGGGCTTAGTACAGTGCTCTGCACACAGTAAGCACTCAATAAATGTGACTGAATGAATGAATATTACTGTAAAATCACTTGTGTAGTGTTCAGTGATCATGAACTGAGGAAGCTACTGCCATCCCTATCTAGTCTAGACAAACAGGTACGACTACCTGTAATTTATTTATTTATTTTAATGTTTATCTCCCCCTCAAGGCTGCAAGCTCAGTTGGGTCCATTATATTGCCTTTGTGTGTTTGTGGGTGTGTGGGTGTGTGCATAGACAGGAGCAGGAACCATTTCCCTAAGTTGGATACTACATGGATGTTAGTCATCCTGCAAACCCAGAAAAGTGGTTGCCCCTCTGACTCTCCAATGAGCAGGGCTCACTCAAACCATTTATATCACCACTTTCAATGATGCCTAAATTGAAGATGCCAGGTAACAACAGGCTACTGCTACAGATGGGACATGAGCTCCTCAGAGGAAAAGTCACATGGCCTCTGGCTCACCAGCCTGCCTCTTTTGCTTGTCAAAATGGACACTTGTCCTTCCTTGTTCTGACCGTGGACATTCAAAGAAACAAATTAATTAAGCAAAGTGTCAAGTCTCTTTGCTCCTGTCACCTACAGACCAAGCACAAAGCAAATTCAGGATGATTTAAAGCATGAAAATGATACTTACCGAAAGAGCCCTCTTCTGAACTGGACTTATGAAGAGGGGGAAGCCTAGAACACAAAGAGGAAGCTGATTACCATGGAGCTCTGATCTCTTAGGGGAAGTAGTACCACCCAAATAATGACATGAATGATCTTAACTGACATTTGAGAGGTGGGAGGGACGGTTGATGTGGGAGAAGACTTTGCGAGCAGGCTGAGAAAAGAGTCTGCAAGGAGCCAAAGTCCAAAAGTGGAATGGGGAGGTTGGTATGGGCAAAAAGGGGTATTGCTTGCTGTTCAGCTCTTACTTTGAATAAGACAGTACCCTCCTTTCTGAAGAACACAATGTTTTGGGCACTAAATATACCTTTCACAGGACTGGGCGTCAGAAGACCTGGGTTCTAATCCTGGCTCTCCCACTTGTCTGCTGTGTGGCCCGGGGTGAGTCATTTAACTTCTCTATGCCTCAGTCTCTGAAGCTATAAAATGGGGATTCAGTACTTGTTCTCCCTCCTACTTAACCTGTGAGTCCTGTGTGGGATGGGACTGTATCTGCGCTGATTGTATTGCATCTACCCCAGTGGCACATATTAAGCCCTTAACAAATACCAAAATGGTTCTGTATTATGATAACTATTATTATTAGGTAAAGGAAACCAGGAGGCAATGGTTCTTGGGAAAAGTTTTGAAGGGAGAAGACAGAGAGTATAGAAGCTTTATTGCCAGTAGATGGCAATGAGAACAAAGATGAAGGGAAGGAGAAAAACAAGAAAGCGGGAAGAGAAAGTTACGGAAAATAGAGGCTTGGTTGAGTTTGCTGAAGGAGGATTAGACCAGGAATCAAACACTTTCCCATCCTAATCTCTTGGTATTTGGAGGACAGGGATGCGTGCCTGCAGTCTCCTGTTTTTTAGCCTAATTTAAGCAAACGGCCTAAAAAGCAGCATTGGCCCTTTTTATGATGTTTGTTAAGCATTTACTATATCCCAAGCACTGTTCTAACCACAAGGGTATATTAGATACAAAGGTATCAGCTTGGACACAGTCCCTGTCCCACATGAGGCTCAATCTAGGTAGTAGGGAGGAGAACGGAATTTCCATTTTACAGTTGAGAAAACTGAGGCACAGAGAAGTTAAGTGTCTTATCCAAAGTCACACAGCATACAAGTGGTGGAGCCAAGATTAGAACCCAGGTCTTCTGGCTCCCAAGCCTATGCTCTTTCCACTAAGCCACAACTTCTCAATTCAGGCCTGGACTGAATTAGCCAAATCTAAAGAGAGGTTTAAAAAATCATAGAATCTATGTGTATCTTAGCTGTGGCTCATCCTTGAATCAGCTAAAATTGAAAAATTTGACATTTGTTTCTTTTTGCGTCAATTCAAACCAGTGTGACTAAAATACAAGTTGAGGGGTGCACATGGCATTTTCTCTGAGAGGTTGTACTGTGGAGTCCCATACCAAGGAGTCCTCCCAGCTCCCCAGCACCTGACCCCAACCCCCAAATGCTCTCCAGGATGGAGAAGATGACAGCTCTGCGCTTCTCTCACCCAATGCCCAGCCCCTACCTGAGCTCTGCTGAGCCCCAAGGTCATCCTAGAGTGGCAGAGACGTGGAAAAGCCCAAAATGCAGCTGTCAAAGGAACATGCATTCATGTTACAAATTCCAAGGTGAGGTTTGGGACAGGATTGATGGTAGCGGAACTCAAAGGTTTGGCCCCATCTACTTGGCGCCATTTCCATTACCTAGTGAAACTCCTATTACTTTTAGGTGGAATCACAGATTTCTTTTATTCCTGAAGTCCAAGAGAGATATTATTTCTATTTTTCTCCACTCACATTATTCAAAACAGCTAAAGATGAGGAAAATAATTTTGAAGGAAGTGTACTACATTTCATGAAAACGAGAAGCTGTTCTCATGAGAGGGTGAGCTAAATGATCTCATTTGACAGGAACTGCCAGTAGGTAATAGGAAGGATAAATAATTTCCCCTCACATTTTATTCCAGAAACCTCTGAAAGATTTTGGAAAGTTTGTGTGCGCTGACTCACTCTGGTGTTTTCTTAGACTGCCAGCAGAGGACACTGCTGTTTCTCTGTTCACTTGGGAAAAATCACTGGAGGAAAAGCAGATAGTTTTTTGTGGGGGTTTGTCTGCCCTGGTTGAAAATCTGTACTATTCAAGTAATTAGAAACCTGCATTTACAAGCATGGAAAACCCTGCTCATCAATTTGCAAAGGGGAAAATGAAGTTTAATTTTGATTCAGTAATTCATGCAGGCAAATAGAATCTGTCACAGTTGGGATGTGAAATATATCCTTCCCATTGCAGACTGATGAGAAATTTAATCCAGGAAGAACTGTAAATCAAGTGATGTAACCAAATTATAGATTTGGACTGCACCAGGTGGAAGTGGACAGATCTAATCTTCCAGTGGGTAAGGTCAACATTTGGAAGAATAAGGAGAAAACAGAGCTAGCAGTCATTACCCTTGGAGACAAAAGATGGATTCAAATGCAGAACATGAACAACATGCTCAAAAGGGAAGTTTTTTGTTATTAAATCATCCCTGCTTTCAGTGTAATATCAAAAAGTAGAGGGTGAATTTTATGAAGGCTGTTGAAGTGCACTACATATTTTAGTAGCAAAGAGGGAAAAACTAATTCTCTGTTTCAATTTTTAAAACAATTGTTACTGCACCTTAAGGTCCTTGTAGCGACTTTGCTATTTTAGAAAATACCTGTTATGACTACTTTTAGTAGTAACTAGTTAAAATTTTACAAGAAATTTGTCTTCCTCAAGAACCCTATCCATTTTCTGCGTGATGTAAACAGGCACACTAATGATAGCACCACTGTACCTTTCTCTTGAGGGAATTTACTGAATATGAATAATGGGAATTGATGTAAACTGCACATAATTTTTTTGCAAAATGGAATTTGGGCAGGGCACTTATATTACCTTCCTTATTCTAGCTAAAGATTTCAAGATATTTTTCATAGGTCTAGTTTTACAGCTCCACCATAACTCTCTCTGCCACTCTTTCTTACCACCAGCTGTAAGATCAGAGATCACAACGTTTTGTCTTAGTGATTGTTTGTGAACTTCAGGGTAAGCCTAGGCTCCATTGCCTCTCTAGGCGAGGACCACTGCTATCTACCCCATTACTCTGTACAATGTCTAGCACACTTCAGTAAATGTGGCAGGAGAGTAATACTAAAACAGTCATAACATCTTTGCTAGAGTCTAATAAATCTCATATTTCTTCATATAAAAACCAATGCCTTAAATAGTGAGTACTCCATAGTTTTTGATTACTGATTTATTTAGATTTAGCCCTTTCCCAATCTTTTCATTAGTGCTCATTCTTTCACTATGAGACTGTTAATAGCTGTTCAAACAAACAATGGTCTTTACTGAGCACTTACCAATCAAGTGTGTACAGCTGGTAAAGTATACCAGAAACAAAACACGGCCCCTACCTACAGGGAGCTTAAATGAGAACACAGATACCCAAAATGACAATCGAAGAGCGGCTCATGATCTATGCTCTTTCCTAGCAACTCTCCCTTTTTTAAAAATGGTATTTGCTAAGTGCTACATGCCACGCATTGTACTAAGTGCTGGGATAACGTAAGGTCATCAATAGTATTTTTTTTTAATTTAGCGCTTACTATGTGCAGACCACTGTACTAAGCGCTTGGAATGTACAAATCGGTAACAGATAGAGACAAGTCCCTGCCCTTTGACGGGCTTACAGTCTAATCGGGGGAGACGGACAGACAAGAACAATAGCAATAAATAGAATCAAGGTCATGGTGTTCTAATCCTGGCTCCACCACTTTTCTGCTGTGTGACCTCGGGCAAAACACTTAATTTCTCTGTGCCTCCATTACCTCATCTGTAAAATGGGGATGAAGACTGTGAGCCACACATGGGACAAGGGACTGTGTTCAACCTGATTTACTTGTACCCATTCCAGCATTTAGTACAGTGTCTGGCACATGGTAAAGGCTTAACAGACACTATTATCATTATTAGTAGTATTATTACATAAGCTAATAAGGTTGGACACAGTCATTGTCCCACATGGTGCTCATAGTTTTACTCATCTTACAAATGAGGTAACTGAGGCACGGAGAAGTTAAGTGACATGCCCAAGCTCACATAGACACATGGTGGAGCTAGACTAGAACCCAGGTCCTTCTGGCTCCCAGGCCCAGAGTCTATCCACTAGGCCATGCAGCTTGCCTCCTCTGTCCTGCCTTTCCTACTGCTTCTTCCACTTTTCAAAGCGCTCTTAAAAATAATCACCTCCTGTAAGAGGCACTCCCTGATTCCTCGGCTACCTTCTCAGTTATCCATTCCATTAGCCACCAGCATTCATGTATTTATCTAATTTTTGATTTTGTCTATTATTTATAACTATTTCATCACTCTTCACTACATTGTATTTGCCAAGTTATGTCTTTTCTCTCCCCCATTAGATTGTAAATTCTCCAGGGCAGACATTATGTCTTTTAGTTATTTTGTGTGTTTCCCAAATACAAAGCTCCCAACAGGTGTTCAGTTAATAGAGAAGCAGCATGGCTCAGTGAAAAGAGTGTGGGCTTGGGAATCAGAGGTCATGGGTTTGAATTCCGGCTCTGCCACTTGACAGCTGGGTGACTGTGGGCAAGTCACTTCACTTCTCTGTGCCTCAGTTCCCTCATCTGTAAAATGGGGATTAAGACTGTGAGCCTCACAAGGGACAATCTGATTACCCTGTATCTACCCCAGTGCTTAGAACAGTGCTCTGTACATAGTAAGTGCTAAACAAATACCAACATTATTATTAATAACGCTACTGATGATTCAAAGAATGTACAGCAGTGACAGATGCCGTACCTACTTCTCCATTCGCTTCCTTGTCTGTGGACTTTTTCTTTTATGCATGTGAAAATTCAGATATTCCCTGTGACAGGTTATTTTAGTTTCAAGGCCCTTCATTGAGTCACTGTCATTACGTTTTGCCTCCCTGATTCTCCCTTTCCACACCCAAGTTCAATTAAGGCCAGTTTAGTAATGACTTGTTACACCGAATTCCTTCCCATTTCTGTATTGGGAGCTTCTCTCAAACTACATGTTTGGAATCTACTTTCTTTCAGCTTGCCAAACTTTTGCCTCTTTCACTGAAAGGTCTTTGAAAATCCAGTGTCTTTCCATGAGTCTTCTCCAGCTCACTGGAGTAAGTAAGCCCCACTTCCCTTATGAATCCCCAACCGCTTCATGCTTCTACTATTTTGCCATAATAGGATCTGAAACTTTAACACTAATTTGGAGTCCTGACCAGATAAACATGCTGCAACTTAGCAGAGCATAGCTATTTCTTGATTTTTAGTGTGTACTGTCTTCATAATGTTGTATTGCTGCTTAGACTGTGTTACTGTTGTCCTTAAATTGCAATCTGCCAGAGGGCAGAGACTCATATTCCTTCTACTTGCTTCTATTGTGCTTATTAGATTTCTAACAAGGTTTATTATTATCTGATAAGAGGGTTTGTGATATGGGCATGCACCTAGAGGGACATGAGCTAAGGTCAAGTAAGAATCCAGCTCAAATCCCATTCGTAACACTGAGTTACGGAGAATACCTTTGCATGAGGGCTAAACAAACAGAATGAGAAAAAAATGAATAGGAAGAACTTGAAGTAAAAGAGGCAGACAATTGCATCAGTGAATCCAGGCACTTTCTAATGTTTCCATCTATCTCCTTACCTTACTCACATCACAAAGCTGACAGAGCCATCATAGGCAATTTTGTTCAGCCTATCGCCTCCAAGCGGCACTTGATAAACTCATGCTCTCTTTTTCACTGCGATGTGAAGCCCATTTCAGCCAGTGATCACCCCAAATCGGAAGGTTGGAGGTGTTGACAAACCTAGTATGTGCACATCTCAAAGTGGCATCTACTTCTGGAGTGTCAAATTCCCTTTGAAACTTATCAAAACTGTACTTCAGTACCTGGATATTTGCGGGAAGATTCTATGGGATCTCAGAGTAGCTTTCAAGTGTGATCTGCCAACTGAAACACTCTAACTGCTGAACATGAAGACCCTTCATGAACGTGTATCGAGAGTGATTTGTGTTCTTCCATTCACAGACTGATAGCTTGTTCTGAAAGTTAATGATGCAGTGACACTTGGCAGAAGTTTAAGAGCTGCTTGTCTGAGAGGCAGCCAAATGCCATTACTCCACTGTGAGGAAGGTTTTCTAGTGCACTGATCTACAACTTCATTAGTGTGGCTAACCTGAGAATTGCAAGCGCAAACAGTACTGGAGAAATCTGGGGGTGCGGGACTGGGAATAAAAGGCAGAAACCAAATTTATTGCCGACAACTGTCAAATTCTCAGCAGGTAAGGGGTTGCCTCCATCTCCGCCTGGGTCTAAGATGGGAACGGGTGGTACTGAATAAACCAGCACATCCCCAGGATGGCAAAACAAGGTGTCAGTTTGATGATATGATCTACCTCTACTGTAAATACAATATGCAATTCATTCGAAGAAACAGTTCGGACACAATCAGAGCTTATTTTCTGCAGACACTGCAGGACTGATTTTGTTGGGTTTTGGAGCTGAGAGGTGCTCATTCACATCCAAGAAGAAGAAACTGCCTTCACCCAGGTTGAGTCTAATTTACTGCAAGATGGCTTTCATCTCTGGACCCAGCTCTAAGAGCTTTAGGTATTTTTAAAATGTTTTAATCCTCACAAACTCCATGGGAAAGATGGAGGGGAGGGGACTCTTGCTTCCATTTGCTCAAACACCCACATTGGGAATCCAGGAAGAAGACCCAGATTTAATCCCTGGGCCAGATCTCTAACTATTCTCCCTGGTGGCTTATAATTTTGTCCTTCTTGTTTATAAACAAAGATACTGGGGAGCAAATTTTCCTCAGGCTGGGACTGGAGGTATGGGCCAGGAGACTTGAGCTTTTTATTCAGTCCTGGAATCCAGTTAGCAATTTCTGAATGTGCTACAGGATTTTTCTCAAAGGCCTGAAGCAAAAGATGTATAGAGACAAAATGAGTTTAGGGAGCAACTTCTCTTTTTTGTTTTGTTTATGATTTTGATATAAAGAAGACTTTTTTATAGGAAGATAGTGCTTCCAATAATGGGTCAGTGAAAAGAGTACACACTAGTAATTCAAAAGCATCAACTTTGAAACAGCAAATTATTACAATAGGAAGAGATGCTGGGAGGAAAGATTTCCCATGTATCCTGCTTTTAACCACCAACTAAACATCTGTTCATAGCCCCTATTCCTTGTTCTCCTAAGACACCACAAGCTCTGGTTTCTGGGATCAATGTTAGTGAGTAATCAATATCACCCCATCCCATAGGTCTGAATTGTTTCCAGGTTTGTACCATATGTGAGTGAGGAGGAAAAAAAATCAAACCAAGTCCTGTTAAAATACATTCCGACATTCTAAAGCACATCATTTAAACCACAGAGCCTAACCCAGCATAAGAAAATGAAATCCTCTCTTAGGTTTTTCATATGATCTTTTGTGTAACATAAGCAGCTGCTTCACAAACCTAAATCTATCATTTAGTTACATTAAAAAATGAAATTAGTTTAATTATTTTGCAGATCAAATATCATTTTCTCCTTCTCCCCTGTGACTTCCCTGCCTACCCTCAAAATAGTTATTTACCACATTTGTGAAGGGAACAGTATATGGAGACCTTTTCTACATGGAAATGCTGATCACATTTTGAGCCCTGAACGAATCAATACAAAAAGCATTTGCATGCTCCTTTGGAAGGCCATTTGGTTATCTGTATGCGGGAGGCAAGACCCAGCTCCATAATTGGTGTGAAAACCGACTGTCAATATAACTGTTGCAGGGTGAATACACCAGTAATTTATCTCTACAGAGCCTGGCACAGTGAAGAAAATGGGCCTTTAGTATTCTTATCAAATTTGCATGAACCTGAAGGGAAAGCAGGACTGCAAGAACCCTGACCCTACTGGCACTGGTTTGAGAGAGGAAGAGAGAACAGGGGGATAAAGGAAAATGAGTGTGTGTGTGCTGAGGGGTGGGGGGAGAGGGAGAGAGGGGGAGAGAGAAAGGGTGGGGGAGAGAGAGATGGGAGGTAAAGAGGCTCCATTCAATTATCTTCTCATTCTGTTTCCATGGTGATGGCTCTTTAAGCAGGTCAAAACTTTCTCAGTGGAAACAAACACCGGCTCCCATTCACCATTGCCCAAACGGAGGTGGCAAGGTTGGCTCAGCTTCTGCAGTCTGAGCACAACCCAACCAGCAGGGGGATATATGGGACCAGCAGTCATAGATTCCTTCTTCCCTGGGGCTCCTGAGCGCAGAAGCAGGGGATATCTCTGGGAAGAATATGACACGAATCAAACCAAAGAGCGATTTCTATGGCAGAAACCTGGTCCCAGGCTTGGCCACTCACGGGGCATGTTCCCTGCAAACCTCTCACCAGCCAGCTCCTCCCCACGTCCCCCAGTCTCTGGGGCAGCTCTGACCATAGGCAATCATATGCTGTAACTGGCAAGAAGAAGCCCCCCTCCAGCTGCCGGAGGGGCACAACACTGGTTTCGCTCATCACAAGTTGGAGAGAATGCCGTTAGCCTCTCACTCCATTGTGAAGCGTACTGTGGGAGCTTCCTGCCCTACTTCTCTAGGGAAGACTGTTTGCAGGCAGCATGAGTAATTTGGCTTCCACTGAATCTGGGCTCAAACAACTGAGTCCAGTGACATGCCCACTTCTGAGGAGTTCTTTTGATTCCTCTGAGCACAGCTGATGGCAAATTTTTATCCTCAATGCTGTGAAAAATCTAGGTGATAAAGCCTCTTTCTTCTTTGTCTCCTTTTCAAAACCATTTCAGTTTTGAAAATTGACATAGTTGCAACAATATTCAACCTTTGTAGTGAATCAAGTGCTACCCTGGAAATCTCAGATTGTTTGTCTTTTCATCTGGCAGTCTCACCTTTCTGCTATCTGGTGGCTTCCCCTCTTCTTCGTTCCTAATTCTCCATGTTAATCCAGATCATCGGCCATGCTCGTTGGGAAACCGTGACAAGTTTTACCCAATCAAAAATGATAGCTGTCCATTCCCCACAGTGGTCAAATGACCTAGAAGAGAATCATTTGGGACCCTTCCAGTGCTTGGTGTATGCATGGCCACCTGGGATGGGAGAGGATTAGTAGCCTGATGTGGGATACCTCTGCCAACAACCACTGGATTACCACATCCTAGGGACCAGTTCCTGAAATTTGGTACCCTCCACAATCATTCTTCACCCACCTGCCTCTCCTCCATGCCCAACATATATGCATTTAAAAATGTGAAATTTTTTCACCAGAGAAGGGTGGGCAAAAGAGGATATTCCAAGGTCCTTTTCTAGCTTAGATTACTGGAAAATTCAGCCCCCAAAATGGCTTTATGAAGGAGGCCAAATTTGAGCTTTTGGTAAGAAAGAGAAGCAACTAGTTTCCAAGAGAAAGCAAATACCTCGATCAATCTGGACACCACAGAGGGGCTCAATTGTGTCTTTTCTTCTATCTTCCTGCAGAAAGCTCCGGGCCTTCAGGTTTTTAGGGACAGAGTTTATTTGCCTTTGGGGCTCATTTTACACAGAGATCCTCCGGCTCCCATCCTCTGCTGGGGGGGGATGAGACACAGCCGCAGCAGCTCTGGCATTATGCTAAGTGACTCCCAGTGACAGCAGCTCCTGTCTCCAGCAATCACAACAACAGTGCTCCAGACCAGCGACACAGCCACAGTGTGGAGGCTCAAGCTCTGAGTGGGTCAGCTGGAGACTCACAAGCCAGACATGCCTAAAGTGCTGCGGGGTTTAAACTTCTGAACAGCTGAAGAGGGGTGTTCTAGCACACAGCTGCTATGGGCCCAGGAGCCCTTCGATCTGGAATGCAGAGACCCTCAGCTGTGTTACAGGATGGGGATCACACACTCATGTAGACAACTATAAATACTTGCATATTTATCTCCTGGGCCTGCCCTTAAGGTACAGAGCATGTCATTGTTTTCTAATCTCCCTTTAATTAAGGCTCTGAAGAGAAACTAATCATTTATGAGAGAGTTTGTGTATTATGAGAGAGTTTGTGTAAACAGACTCTCTCTTTCTCTCTCACGTATATATTTGAGAGAAAGAGTGAGCGAACAGGACCATGTGGCACATCAATACACATATATTTTATATTCATTAAGGTCCTTGAGTGGCATAGAAATCTGTGTAATAATAATGATGGTATTTGTTGAGCACTTACTATGTTCCAAGCACTGTTCTAAGCTCTGGGGTAGATACAAGGTAATCAGGTTGTCCCACATGGGGCTGGCAGTCTTAATCCCCATTTTACAGCTGCGGTAACTGAGGCACAGAGAAGTTAAGTGGCTTGCCCAAAGTCACATAGCTGTCAAGTGGCGGAGTGGGGATTAGAACCCATGACCTCTGACTCCCAAGCGCTGGCAACATGGGCTTTCTCCTTATGTAACTTACATGTTAATGAAAGCAGATACATTATTTATATATATTTTAGAGACAATACGTGAGGAAGAGAGGAAATGTGCATACAATCATATGCAACCCTTTGGGAATAATCCCTCCTATTTTCTCAATTTAGACCAAACAAGTGGAAAAAAATGTGGCAGTCATTCATTTTAAAATGAGAGCCCTGGCATGGGAGGGGAGAGTCTACTGTTGGATTTGGGGTAACTCTGTAGTTCATATATCAATATTTCATGAGTCGTATCATTTACATGATCAAATCCTCTTTATGCCGGATCACACCACGCCCTCAGCAAAATGTCAAAGCAGTAAGAACTGAGCTAGGCATATTGCATACGGCAAGGCAAGTGACCCACTAGGGAACAGACCTTAGAGAGAGAAAAAATGGTTTCTGGGGCTCATTCTTCTGCCCCTGACCCGTGGCTCACCCCATCTTCCTGCCTAAAACTCCCTCCTCTTCAAATCCACCAGACCATATCTTCGATCACACTTCCTCTAGGAGCAGTTCCCCAGTTTCACTTTCTCCCCAGGTCATATCCTACCAACTATCATCTCAACACTTTACAAAATTACACTTCCTGAAGTACTTTTGCACATACAGATTCACAATTCACTTTGATTTTACTGTACTATCTAAGCATTTAGTATAGTGCTCTGCACAGTTAGTGCTCAGTAACTACCATTGGTTGATTAATAGCATGCTCTTCTACTTAAGCACTTTTTCCTATCTGTACATTATTTTGGGTCTGTCTCCCCCCTTTTGGTTCCTTTAGGGCAAGGATCTGCATCTTCTGCATCTATTTTACATCTCCAGGTCAATACAATAGTGTTTTACATCCTATAGGCGCTCAATAAGCACCACTGATCGAATGATCATAGCACAATGAGTTCATGTTGGTTGTGTTACTCAAACTACCATTTTCTTGCCTCTTTTAACCTTAAACATGCTGCTACTCCTTCTCCTCTCTTGGCCCAGGGAAGGATGAGCAAAACCATTTGGTTGAAAATGTTGTTCCTCAGCCTTAAGAATGTTTTTGTGAGGGTATCTACCCCCTACCTTTTTTTCTGTGACTACTGTGAGAAGCAGCGTAGCCAAATGGATAGAGCATGGGCCTGGGAGTCAGAAGGACCTAGGTTCTAATCTCAGCTCCTCCAAATGTCTTCTGTGTGATCTGGGCAAGTCATTTCTTTGGGTCTCAGTACCCTCATCTGTCAAATGGGGATAAAGACTGTGAGACCCATGTGGGACATGGACTGCGTCCAACCTGATTAGCTTGTATCTGCCCCAGTGCTTACTGCAGTGCCTGGAACATAGTAAGTGCTTAACAGATACCACAGTTATTATATTATTATCATTATCACTAACAGGCACCTCTCCTAAGGGGGCATAAGTGCATACAATCATAGACTAGGCAGCAAGGATAATCCTTTGAAGGAGCACACGCACACATGCACACACGCATACACACATATACACATACACACACACATTCCCCATGGGAACCAATTTATTTCCCACCCCTTTCCCATAATGCTACTACAAACAGGATGAGAGACAGGATGCAGCAGGCTCAGTTCCAGGCAACTGGGCTTGACCTAAATTTCCTGGCAAATGTGAAGAAATCATCAACCAGTAATGCTGAGGCTGGTGGGCATATAAAGAGGATTCAAAGCTAGAAACCAGCTAGGTTCCATTGTTATAAGAGCATCTATTGTTTATGTTGCTCTGACTTGGCCCTCCTCCACTCTCATCCTAAATTGCCCTGCCCTCACTAAACATCCCTAGAGAAAAATAGCCCCTGTTTATATGATGCACTGTCAGTTAAAGGACCCAGCAGGTAAACATTGCCGAAACCAACAAGAGTGAACTTTACACATTTTATAAAATCCATTTCCTGTGATTGCTTCTATTCTTGGAATGTTTTTTAAAATTAAGTATAAAAGCAAAGCAGCTTTTACCCTTAAGCCATGTTTCTTTGATCATACATTTCAGATTAAACCATCCAAGTTTAAAAGGTGAATAAAATTCTAACTGTCCTAAAAAGTGATGAACTGAGTTCTATGGTTACTAATTCTAGCAGGGATGACTTGGACTGTTGTTACTTTTGGGACACACAGAGGCACAGAAGACTGACCTATCCAGATTCTCCAGACTACTTTAGGCCTTCCCCATCCAGGCTCTCATTACCTCTTCTCCCACTCCCTTCTGTGTCATACTTCACTTAGATTTGCACTCTTTATTCACCCCTCCCTCAGCTCCACAAAATTTATGTATAGACCCGCCATTTATTTATATTGTCTGTCTCCCTCTCTAGACTGTAAGCTCATTGTGGGCAGGGAATGTGTCTTACACTGTACTCTCCCAAGTGCTTAGTATAGTACCCTGCACACAATAAGGCTCAATAAATACCATTGATTGAAAGATTGTTTGAGCAAGGACTAGGCTTTAGGTTCCCTGAACATGTAAAGCACTGAACTGCACACTTGGGAGAGTACAATAGCATTAGCAGATATGATTCCTGCCTTCAAGGAGCTTAAAGTCTATCGGGGAAAACAGATGCCAAAATAAATAAAAAGATAGGCACAAAGGAGCTACAGTGTGGGGGCAACAGGGGGTGGGGAGTGGTCTGTGAGCTTCCACAAAAGCTTCTTAGCTTATGTGGAAGTGCTCAAGTGGAATTTGGGAGTGATAAAAGATGGAGAGGATAGATTAATCAGGAAAGACTTCCTAAAGATGTGATTTCAGAAGGCTCTGAAGAGAGATAGAGTACTGCTCTGCCAAATATGAAACAGGAGGGGGAAGGCGTGTGCAAGCAGTCACCAGCTGAAAAGAGGGGAACGAAGCACAACGAGAAGGTTGACTTGAGAAGAACGAAGCATGCAAGGACGGGTATAGCAGAAGAGCAAAGATAAATAGGGGAAGGCAGCTGCATGAGGGCCATAAAGCCAATGGTCAGGAGTTTCTACTCAGGAGTTTCTACTTGATGGAGAAAGGAATTGGCAATCATGGGAGTTTTCTGAAGAGTGGGGAGATGAGCATAGAAAAATGAGAAAAAATGATCCAGAGAACAAAGTGAATTATGGAGTAGAGAAGGGAAAGTCTGGAGGTCGTGAGGTCAGTAGAGGTTGATGTAGTATTCGAATTGTGAAATGATAGTGTCTGGACCAGTAGTGGCAGTTTGAACAGAGAAGAAAGGATCCTAGAAATGCTGTAGAAGAAAAATCAACAAAATGTGACCAAAGACTGAATATAGAGGTTGAAGTAAAGGTAGGAGTTATATATAGGCATTATAATGCCCAGTTTGCAGGCTTGGCAGAAGAGATGAATGGTGATATTGTCCACTACAGTGGAAAAGTTCAGTGGAGGAGATGATTTGAGACTTCTGACATAACCTCTCAGCTGCGTTCGACAGTGTTGATCATCCCCTTATCCTGGAAACATCCAACCTTGGCTTCACTGACACTACCCTCTCCTGGTGTTCCTTCTATCTCTCTGGCCACTCATTCTCAGTCTCTTCTATAGGCTCCTCCTCTGCCTCCCACCCCCTAATTGTGGGAATCCCTCAAGGTCCAGTTCTGGGTCCCCTTCCATTCTCCATCTACACCCACTCCCTTGGAGAACTCTTTTACTCACATGACTTCAACTACCACCTCTATGTGGATGATTCTCAAATCTACATCTCCAGCCCTGACCTCTCTCCCTCTCTGCAGTCTCGTATTTCCTCCTGCCTTCAAGACATCTCTACTTGGAAGTCCTGCCGTTACCTCAAACCTAATGTCTAAAACAGAACTTCTTATCTTCCCATCCAGACCCTGTCCTCTCCAACTTTCCCAACACTGCAGACAGCACCATCGTCCTTCCTGCCTCATAAGCCCATAACCTTGGCATTATCCTTGACTACTCTCTCACTAAATCCTGTCAGTTCAACCTTCACATCACTAAAATTTGTTCTTTTATTTTCCATCCAAACTGCTAACATGTTAATCCAAGAATTTTTCCTATCCTGCCTTGATTACTGTATCAGCCTCCTTGCTGACCTCCCTGCCTCCTGTCTCTTCTTACTCCAGACCATACTTCACTCTACCGCCCGGATCATTCCTCTAACAAAAATGGTCAGTCCACGTTTCCCCACTCCTCAAGAACCTCCAGTGGTTGCCTATCCATCTCCGCATCAAACAGATACTTCTCACTCTTGCCTTAAAGCACAACGACCTTGCCCTCTCTCCTACCTCACCTCATGAGGAGCAGCATGGCTTAGCGGAAAGAGCATGGACCTGGGAGTCTGAGGAAGTGGATTCTAATCCCACATCTGCCACTTGTCTGCTGTGTGACCCTGGGCAAGCCACTTAACTTCTCTGTGTCTCAGTTACCTCATCTCTAAAAATGGGGATTAAGACAGTGAGCCCCTCATGGAACAACCTGATTACCTTGTAACTAGCCCGGTCTTAGAACACTGCTTGGCACATAGGAAGTACTTAACAAATACCATAATTATTATTATTACATTGCTACTACAACCTAGTCTGTACACTTCGCTCCTCTAATGCCAATTTACTCACTATACCTCGATCTTGTCTATCCTATAGTCAACCTCCTGCCCACATACTGCCTCTGGTCTGGAATGCCCTCCCTCCTCATATCCTACAGGCAATTACTCTCCTGACCTTCAAAACCAAAGGTCTTCCCTGACTAAGCCCTCAGTTCCTCTTTTCCCAATCCCTTCTGTGTCACCTAGCCCCACAGCACTTATGTTCATTTCCATAATTTATTTATTTATATTAATAACTGTTTCCCCCTCTCAATGGAAGTTTATTGTGGGCAGGGGGTGTGTCTCTTATATTGTTGTGTTGTACTCTCCCAAGCGCTTAGTAATAATAATAATGATAATAATGATTATATTTAAGCACCTAGTATGTGCCAAGCAATGTTCTAAGCACTGGAGCACTGTTCTGCCCTGCACACAGTAAGTGATCAATAAATACTATTGATTGATTAAGGTACCAATTGGTTATCCTTGAAGAGCAGTTCCAGAGGCAGAATGGAATGTGAGACAGCATTCATTCATTCAATCATATTTATTGAATGCTCTCTGTGTGCAGAGCACTATATTAAGCACTTGGGAGAGTACAATAAAACAATAAACAGACACATTCCCTGCCCACAACAAGCTTATAGTCTTGAGGCAGGGAGACAGACATTAATATAAAAAAATTACAGATATGTATATAGCGCTGCGGAGCTGACAGGAGGGAAGAACAGAGGGAGCTGAGAAAGTCAGGGTGATACAGAAAGGAGTGGGAGAAAAGGAGGAGCAGCATGGTGCAGGGGATAGAGCAGGGCCTGGGAGTCAGAAGTTCATGGGTTCTAATCCCGGCTCTGCCACTTGTCTGCTGTGTGGCCTTGAGTAAGTCACTTCACTTCTCTTTGCCTCAGTTATCTCATCTGTAAAAAGGGGATGAAGACTGTGGGACAGGGATTGTGTCCAACCCGATTTACTTGTATCCACCCAAGCTCTTAGTACAGTGCCTAGCACATAGTAAGCACTTACCAAATACCAAAATTATTAAAAGGGGAGGCTTAGTCAGAGAAAGCCTCCTGGAAGAGATGTGCCTTCAATAAAACTTTGAAGTGGGGGAGAGTAACCATGTGTCAGATTTGAGGAGGGATGGTACTCCTGGCTAGAGGCACTAAGTGAGCGAGGGGTCAGCAGTGAAATAGAGAGATCAAGGCCCAGTGAGAAGGTTAGCATTAGAGGAGCGAAGTATGCAGGCTGAGTTGTAGTAGGAGAGTAGCGAAATGAGGTAGGAGGGGGCAAGGTGATGGAGTGCCTCCTCCCTAACCAACTTGGTATAGTGGATAAAGCCCAGGCCTGGGAGTCAGTAGGTCATAGGTTCTAATCTCGACTCCACCACCTGTCTGCTGTGTGGCCTTGGACAAGACACTCCACTTCTCTGTGCCTCAGTTACCTCGTCCACAAAATGGGGATTGAGACTGTGAGCCCCACAACCCCAGATCTTACTATATTGGCCGGCAAATAGTAAGCGCTAACAAATACCACAATCATCATCATCATCAACACCAACAGGCAGAGCATTTGGGCCACTGGACCTGGAAAGTCTGCTACCTGGGGAAAGAGGCAGTCAGGCATTATTATCTTTATTGTGATATTTAATAAGCCCTTACTCTGTGTCAAGCACTGAGGTAGATACAACTTAATCAGGTTGGACACAGTCTCTTCTCAGAGATTGAAAAGAGAGAAGGCTGGGAAGCAGAATTGCTGGTGAAAGAGACCAGGAAGGATGGCATGTAGAGAACCACAAGAGGATTGAGTCGAAAAGACCTGATCATTAACTGTAATTTTCTATATTTTCTTTCAACTTGAAACACCCTGCAGGCTCAATAACTGATCAATTCTCACTCCACCACTCTCACCAAAGGCAAACTAAAGCCCGTTTTCCTGGAATGATGTTCTCCCTCCCAGGGGTGGAGCTGCAACCTTGTGGCTTGGGGCTCCTTCTCCATCAGTGCCTCCCCTCTCCCTCACCCCAAATAAAAGTCATTAGCCTGACTTCCCAACTATTGGAACACTGGAAGATTTGTTCCTTGAGCAATTATACTCCCCTATTCTAAATATCATTGATAATATATGTTTATTGCTGTATTTACTTTGTTATTTCTTCCTCCATATGTCTGTCACCGGTTTCTACCCTTCTAGATTTTGGACCTTCATTGCTCTCCATTCTAAGGACCAATATTTCATTGAGCACATGTAAGTCTGATATCCAGGTTGTGTCAAAAGTGGATTATGTTTTTTTAATATCACATTAAACATAAACCTTACTGTTCATAATTGATTCAATAGGATATGAAATGAAATGCTCAGAAAACAGGTTTGCTTCACTGTAATTGTTTTGATCACACCCAGACCACTACCCTTTGTAAATAATATGTTGACTGCCACTCGATATAATCCTCTCGACTATTTAAGGGTGTGGATGCCTGGTTTGCCACCTAACTAGGTCCTTGGCATCTCTGCCTCCTCTTCACTGATGCCTGTTCTTTGATTAACCCTTTTTCTACTTATTAGTTCTACCTCCAGGGGATGGTCAGGAGAAGGGAAAGGGTGTCAAATCAAATTAGTCAGCTCTGTTTCTGGTTGGTATCTTAGTTGAAGGCTTGTTGGGGAAGCTGAAACTAGTACCTAAAATAAAGCTTTTGGAATTTCTGTGGATTTCGCCTACTAGTACCATTCCCTCTCCCCACTAGTAGGTATGGAAAACAAGCTTCATTTGAATGAAACCATATTTCCAAAACAGCTTTTTAATTAGCTTAAGGATTTTTGTGAATTAATTTTACTTCATTAATGTTAATCAACACAATTAAAACTCTTGGTCCTAGTCTGCATAGTATCAAGGCTATTGGGAATAAACTTCCGCTGCATTTTTTTAAGGGAGGTTGTATTGGAAATGTGCTGTACAAAATGCATTTTTTTCTTCCTAATAATAATGACGATGGTATTTGTTTAGTGTTTACTATGGTCTATGTTCTATGTTCAGTGTCCTACGTTTACACTGTTCTAAGCACTGGGGTAGATATGAGGTAATCAGGTTGGCCTCAGTCCCTGTCCTACATGGGGCTCACAATCTTAATCCCCATTTTGCAGATGAGGTGACTGAGGCACAAAGAAGTAAAGTGACTTGCCCAAGGCCATACAGCACTCAAGTGGAAGAACCGGCATTAGAACTCAGATCCGTCTAACTACTAGGCCTGTGCTTTATCCACTAGACCATGCTGCTTCCTAATTTCCAACTGTCCATATAATATTTCCTTCTAGATTGTTGTATCTGGGCTTATCTAGAAATAAGCATTTCTTAGATACCAGAGGAATTTTATAGGTATCTGCTGGGCAAGTTCTTAATTGAGATCTTTGTTTGTCCCTCAACTAGAGTTTCCTCAGAAAAAACTGAAGTTTAACTGACACTCAGCTATAAATTTCTTTAGCAAAAGCCATTCAGTACTTACTGTGTTCCAAGCATTCATTCATTCAATCATATTTACAAAGTGCTTACTGTGTGCAAACCACTGTACTAAGTGCTTAGTACTGAACCAAGCGCTTAGCTCTGTACTAAATGTTGGGGGAGGTACAAGGGAATACAAGATGATTATACTGGACACTGGCCCTATAGCATACTTCATTTTACAGAAGAAGAAAACTGACTCACAGAGAAGTTAAGGGATTTGCCCAAGATGAAACAGCGGATAAATTGCAGAGCTGGGATTATTCATTCATTAATTTAATCATATTTATTGAGTGCTTACTGTGTGCAGAGCACTGTACTAAGCTCTTAGCACTGTACCAGGTCCTCTGTCTCCTAATAATAATAATAATACTGGTATTTTGTTAAGTGCTTACTATGTGCCAGGCACTGTTCTTAAGTGCTGAGGTAGATACAACCTAATCAATTAGGACACTGTCCATGTCCCACAGGGACTGATTACTTAACTGAGGTACAGAGAAGTTAAATGACTTGCCCAAGTTCACACAGCAGAAAAGTGGCAGAGTTGGGACTAGAACCCAGAACCAAAGTCTGTGCTCAGTCCACTGAACCACACAAGTCACACGATACACCTAAATGAGGTATATTGTGCACCTGGCAACAACCCAGGTTCCATCTAAAAAATAAGAAGTGCCTCATAATAGATGATCTTCACAGGGGGAGATATGCGGGGCACAAATGTACTAAGGATGGACCCCAGAGATTTTATCCTGATAATGCTGCAGGGACTATCCTACTTATAGTTTTATGTTTTACTCTCCATCAGAGTAGAAACTCCTTGTGGGCAGGGAACATGTCATTTGGTTATGCTGTATTGCCCAAGCGCCTGGGCTTGGTGACTGCTCTGCACCAAATGGTCACCACTTCAACTACCTCTCATTCACCTGAGAGATGCTTTGTGCCATCAACCAGCTCAGAGCTACCCGAAAGTAACCTTGGTTAGCAGAAATGAATGGAAATGACTAATTATACTACTGGTTTTCCTTGGGGCTGAGGAATAACCAGCCCTGAACTTACACAGCACTTATTTTCATCATGAAGGATTCCAAAGTGGTTTTAAAAGGAATCTAGGGATGAACTCTCCAGGCAAAACTGCAATTCGAGCTGAAATACAGATGATTCTGGGGTGAAAAATTTAGTATCCACTTTCAGAATATCCTTATACTGTACATTTACACAACAGCTGATGTTAGGAAGAAGTAAGTGAGATCTCAGGGGAATTTAGGTGGGCAGATTACAATTACACAATCTGGAATCCGGCCCAGGACACCGGGACTAACATTATCGCCTGGAAAGATCCTTTACTTATGGGGGTTCTAATGACCATAAATGTTAAGACCTCAATTTAAACGTACTCCATTAGCAATCTTTGAAAGTTATCAACAGGGAAATTGAGAAATAAAAATGGGACAAATTTTTAAAACTGAAGGGTATGCATTAAGAAGAGAACACTAGATAGACTCAGAAGGGAAAAAACACAGTATATTGCAATTAAAAAGAGTTCAAAAGTCGGGGGGGGGTGTTGTTTGTGTGTGATCGAAGGGGACCATAATTGTAGCAGAGATCATCAGTCTTCCTTGGCCACAAGATGCACCCAACATTGCTATTAAGTGGGAGGAAAGACCATGGAAAGAATGACTCTTGACAATTTAGGGATCGTAATATATATCCAAGGCCTCTTTGGAACAGCCCCCAAACTCAGTGAGTCATTTCCTCATGGGAATCAAGTGCATATCTCCCCTTTACCCCTCCAGTGTGGGACAAGGACTATGCCAGTCTGAGTATCCTGCATCTATCCCTGTGCTAAGCCCAGAACTTGGCAAATTAGTAAACACTTAATAAATTACATAATCAATCTGCTACAAGGTTTTGGGAAGTTGTCTGGGAGAAAGAGGCCCAAATAAACAAACCAAATGTAATCCAATCCAAGTGAATCCGGAACAATTATCTGGAAGATCCCAAATCTGAAATCCATTTGCAAGGAAATGAAATTTAATTGCTTTAATCTGCACACTGTGATGTGGAGTTCATGAGGTGTACAACGTAAAGTGAAACTCCCATGACTGCTACAACCTATCACTATGAATGAGTGCAGGGCTCCAGCTTTTCACCTTGGACTATTATTCCTGATGTTTTTCAACCAAGGGATAGTTTTATGTGCAGCCTATTGTCTGTGTTCTGGCCAAGCAAACTTCCTGATTCAGTTCTGACTCTGAGCCAACAGCACACGTATGTGGATGGATTTAGCAAGAGTTGGTCTGTAAAACAAACACACACACATTCTGTCTCTGTCTCTCTCTGTTTCTCTCTGTGCTTTCATTCCTAAAATACTTTTATTTCTAAACCGCTTATTTGTCTCTCAGCATTAAAGACTAAAATGGCCCTTTGCCCAAATGACTGTCTGGTAAGCGATTTTAAGGTGTATCTTCTCTTCAGACTTTTTCTTGCCCCAACGGGTTCAAAACTGGACCATCCAGTTTAAGACAGAATAATATGGGAGATGGGACTCTCTTAGAAATATATAGAAATTCTATTTCTTTAACGAATATTAAATTGCATAAGGGAAATACCGGCAAAACTTAAATTACTATGTATTTCAGATTCTCTATGAAACTGAGATGCACTAAAAGACAGTCACTCCCTGTAGCATGAAGCATTGGTATGTACAATTTCCCTTAAGTTACCCACATTTTTTTTTACAGTCCACGATCACTAAAGATGAATAACTTTCACTATACCAAAAAGGTGAGTAAAAAAGGAGAAAAGTATTTTTGGTAGTTGAAATACTTTTCCCCCTTATCTATGTTTTTGGGGAAATTTACCTATGACTTTTCCCCCTTTAGTCCTATCTAAAACCAAGTGTGACATCAATTAATCTTCCCAGAATCCTCAGCCAGATTGAGCTGAAAGTAAAAAGGCACTCATCCTTAACTACAAAGATACATAAATGTACATACAAATGACAGATGGAGAATATCTACATAATCATATATCATATGCTTGCATGCATATGTCAATTTAGTTTTTAACAAGCAGTTCTAAAGGAATTACATAAAATCAGATCCATTTGACTAGAAAGGGCTCCTTACTTAGAAGTTCTGTCCCTGGAAAAAAAGCAAACTTACTTTCTTTCTGCTTCTGGTGTTGAAACTGCACTACTGAAGCCAAGCGATTCCTATAAGAGAAGATTCATGTCCGTAAGTGCAGGAAGAACAGCAGACTCCTTCTGACTTGTGTAGAATATCAAATTTAAAAAAAAAAAGCGCAGATGCAAAAATAGATGATGAAAGTCACTGTACTTACTTCAATCTGGGATCGCAGCTGTAGTGACGTGGGGATGGCATCGGGTTTCTCCTAAAACAGAACAGATGCTGGGTTAATGAAATATCCAAACGTGGCATGCACCAGAACAACAAATACAAGGGCAAGAGGGGACAGAGGAGGGCTTGAGGAAAGGGAGGAAGGAGAGGGGAGACGGAATGGAAGAGATGACTCTGAAAAAACCTCAAGTACATACATTACTTTTAAAATAGGAACCTTGAGGTTTTAAAAGAGAACCACTTTTGGTTCCAGTTGCCCAAGACAAAGTTGTTGACGGGATTATCGCAGGAGAAATTACCACAGTCTGCATAACACCCATGGAGTCTAACTGAAGAGTGGCAGAGATAAGAGGGAAAATAACATTGTAGAATCAATGAATCAATAGTATTAATGACCACTTTACTTTGTGCAGAGCAGTGTATTATGCTCTTGGGAGAGTACAACACAAAATGGCTCACAAACTAGTGGGAATGGCTCAAGTTGTCGTCAGGCTGCTGACACCAACATTCATTCCAAGTAATTTCCTTTAGTTCCATTTGCCTTTTAGTTTTCAATAAAGAATAAAGACCTAATCTACATCATGAGTCCTGATGGCTTGTCTTTCCAGGTGCCAAGACCATCCTGGGATGGGAAAAGGCTGCCTTGACTAGGCCCCTGGGGCACAGACAGGAATTAGGAAGATCACTGATGGCACTTCAGAGTACTGGATTCTCCTCTGTCAACATGGAAAAATTGATGTATGTCACATTCCACAGGTTATGCCATGCAGCATAATGTCGTCAAAACAGAACATTTCACTGAAATCCACAGAACATTAGGCAAGTCACCAGAGACTCTATACCTCCTCCCTCACTCTAGAGCCATTGTTTTCATCACTGGGGTTTCTTAAACAGAGGCTTGGCAACAGGAGTTGAGATGGAGGGAAGCCAAGCACGGAAAATAAAAATACCCATCAGACAATCAACACTACCTCAACATTTACACACTCAAACCACCCCCCGGCACTTCTTTACATATTGACTGTGATACTCCACTATTTGAGCTGTTACATATTAACCTTTCTTTTTCCTTTTCCTCCTATCTGTAATTTATTTTGGGTTGGTCTCCCCATTGTTAAGCACTTTAAAGGCAAGGAATGTGTCTTCTACTTCTATTATAGTAGTGATAGACTATAAGCTTGTTGTGGGCAGGGAACATGTCTGCCAACTCCCCCAATTGCTTAGTACAGTGCTCTGCATGCAGTAAGTGCTCAATAAATGCCATTGGTGTTGATGACAATGATAACATTTACTAATAATTTACTATGTAGAAAGCACTGTCATAAGTACTGAAGAAGATATGAGAGATTAGATTGGATAAAGTCCTTGTTCCATTTGGGGCTCACAGTCCAAGGGGAAAGAAGAACAGAAATTTTAACCGAATTTTACAAAATGAGGCACACAGATTAAGTGACTTGACTATGATCACATAGTAGGCAACTGGCTTAGCCAGAATCAGAATCTGGGTCTTCTGACTTCCAATCCTGTGCTCTTTCCAGAAGGCTACACTGATGTCTGAGGGCTTATTTACAGTGCTCAAATACCCTTGATTGATTAGTGTTGTATCAATACCAGGCAGAAGGATGACCAGCTGCTGAAAACTGGACAGGTGTTCAACCTAGAGGAGCCTGGTGGGGTAGAGGGTGGGGGCCAATACCATCTAGGGAAAAATACCAAGAATGATCACCGGGGAAGTCAACTCATCTTCCCTTCCTGTGAAAACTACTGACAAAACAGACATTCAAAGAAGAAATCAATTGATCAATGGTATTCAGTGAGCGCTTACTATGTGCAGAGCACTGAACTAAGCACTTTGGGGAGTACAATACACCCAAGTTAGTAGATACGTTCCCTTCCCACAATGGGCTTACAGTCTAGAGGGGACTTTCAACTAGTATACTTTACTTGGATGCTCAGATTAATGAATGAATATTTGTAATACATAATGTCTCCTATAATGGAAACTCCATGACTGACCACAGTGGTCAACATTTATCCACATATACTATGAAATCATTTTGTCTTTGAGTGAAAGGACAGTTGTTGGGGAAAATATGCTTCTGCCATGGGAAAACCGGGATTGCTCTTGATGACTAGTGGGAAAAAGAGCTCTTGGTTTTGATAAAACTAATTCTGGATGCTCCTGAATAAGCTGAGATAAAACAACACTTTCAGTTCCTAAAAGCTACTTGGTATAGTGGATGGGGGAATTCCTTATTTAATTCTCAGCAGAAACTAAAAACAGGTCCAGGAAATTTATAAACTTGTTTCACTGGGGTAAAAGCTAAATGAAAATACTCTTCTGCCTCTGCCAGAAGAGGGTTTTTTAGGCATTAACAGTGCATATCCACTGAAAACAATATATTGTTAACTCACAGTATTACAGGAAATCAGACTCCAGAGGTGCTTCCCAAGGTGAATTTGAGGTAAAACCTATAGGGGCCAATCTAAAGTAGCCAATTCTTTTCTTGTGGTGGAGGCGGGTCCTGGCATAGCAGCAGAGAAGCAGCATGATTTAGAGGAAAGAGTCCGGGCTTGGGAGTTAGAGGTCATGGGTTCTAATCCCGGCTCTACCACTAATCAGCTGTGTGACTTTGGGCAAGTCACTTAACTTCTCTGTGCCTCCGGTACCTCATCTGTAAAATGGGATTAAGACTGTGAGCATCATGTGGGATAACTTGATTACCTTGTATCTACCCCAGTGCTTAGAACAGTGCTTGACACATAGTAAGTGCTTAAATATCATCCTTATTATTATTATGGCAACTTTTTAACAACCAAATTTTTTAAAACTAAAAAGTTTTATATTAAGAATATATATGCTTTTGTGTGTGTGTGTGTGTGTTGGGGGAGAGGGGTGGAATTTGCAACCTACAATCTGAGCACAAAGCAACAACCTGTAAGGCCTAAGGTGAGAGGATTCCTTTTATGACCACAAGATATTTTTTTCTCTTATAATAAGAGACAGCACTAAGCTTATGATATATAGTTAGCCTATGACAAATACAGGTAGGAAGCAATGGAATTGGACCTTCACTATAGTTGTGCATTGTACTAGGTGCTTGGGAAGTACAGAAGTACAGCATTACAAAAGTGACACATTCTCTGTTCCCTACCCTATACTCAAATGAGGGAAGAAAACACTTGGGAGGAACAAAGATAGGGGACTGGGGAATAGGAAGATAGCAAATAGGAAAAGTGGGAATATCTCTACATTATGACTGTTTAGGGGAAGCCTTAAGCATTGATGATCTCCAAACTAACAAACCAGGAGACAAATGATCCCAGAAAACTTGGAGAGAGATCCATTCCTACCAATGCAAGACTCTTTCCTACAGTAAGCTTCCTGCTTCTATCTACTTCACAAACATTTGCATTACCTGAGTACTTTTTGTCTAACACAGAGACAGATAAAGAAGCCAAACTTCCAGAAAAGCTCTGAATTGCTAAAAACAACATCCTAAATCTCGATCCAAGACCTCAACAGGAAACAGAAAAAAGATATAAAGTTCATCTCAACCCCAAACAAATGCATCTACCATTAAAAGCATCCACCCCTCCTCTGCCAGTGTACTAGGGCCAAAAGAATGGACCCAAGGTTAAGGAGCAAAGTCGTAGAAAAGTCTAAAGCCTTTTATTCTCTCCTCCTACTTTTTTTTTGTTGATGCTTTTTTGTGAAAATCTATTTTGTGGTATTACACCTCCATTCTGTCACTTCCACCATTATGGGACACCAAATAAGTCTACCAGCTGGAGAGACAGGAGGGATAAACTCTTCTCCTGACCTATGGTTCGCAAGGAATGAAGCACACAAGGCCCCCAAACACAAACAGCAACATTTCTGATGCCACGTTCTCCTCCTCCACATGGGGTACAGGAAGAAGATGAAACCAGGAGAGAAGAAGAAGAGAAGAGAAGAGAAAGAACTTTCACAAGTCCCAACAATTGTAAATCATGTACGCTCAGGCTGAAAAACAAATTGCCACATCTCTTCTAATGTTACTTCACATGCCATTAGCATGGAAGAGACCAGGATATCTCTACTGATTGGATATAGGCTTGAAAGGAAAATCTGTTGCTGAGATTAATCCTAAAATTCATGATGCATAAATAATTTTTTAAGATGCTGCAGTGTCATACACATTTTCACTTACAAGATCCTTTAGAACGGCACCAGCTCTACATAGCTTCATGAGAAAGAGGTGTGTGTAAAAGAAGCTCATATTGGCTAATTCTCCCAGAGAAATCTCCAGGCGTATTCTATTTGACACATTCCTGGACTTAACTTCACCTTTTCTTGTCATATCTGTTGACAAATTCCTTACGGGGAGGGAATGTGCATTTCACTCCTACATGTTCCCCAAGCATCTACTAGCACAGTGCTCCACATACAGAAGTATTCAGTAAACATTTTTAATACTGATATTATTATTCCCAACATGCCCATTGCCTTGCAGAACTTGGAAGAAAAAGGTAGCACTTTCCAGTGGATGGGGCAAGCCATAAATACCATTTCCCCAGATGTTACTGGTCTGGGGTTTCCTCTTCCGCCTTGCTTTTCCCAGGCTCTACAAAGGAAAATAAGCGATTTGAGAAGCGGGATGTTCTCATGCCAGTTCTGACTCCAGCTTCTCCAGGTTTAGAGTGATCCTTCATCAATCAATCAAGTCAATTAATGGTATTCACTGAGAGCTTACTGTGTGGCGAGCAGTGCATTGAGCGCTTGGGAGACTATACCATCAATCAACAGTGGTATTTATTGGACACTTATTGTGTGCAGATCACTGTACTAAGTGGTTGGAAGAGTACAACGTAACAGAGTTGGGGGACAGGTTTCCTGCCCACAATACAATAGAGCTAGTAGACATGTTCCCTGCCCACCTCACCATTTAATACTCAATTTCCCATCCTTTTACTCCTCCCTACTTCACTATCTATTTATGAGTCCTTACCCAGTAAGCACTTAGGTACTGATCCCTTTCTTCCCACATCAGTTACATGCACAGCTTCTTACTCAGTTGCTTTCCCTGCCCATGATATACTTTTGTGTCTGTATCTGCCCTTTATATTGTAAAATCGTTGAGCGCCAGGATCAGGGCTACTAACTCTACTGTATTCTCCCAAGTGCTTAGCAAAGTGCTCTGACTGGAATAAGTGTTCAATTAACCCAACTGATTTAATAAAGATGCACAGTTGACATAGCCTAGAACTAAGTGTTAGAATGTCCTGGTTAGCAGTCCAATTCACCATTATTCCACCCAAACTCCACAACTTCATGAAGCCCTTCCAGACTAACCTCATCTAATTCTGGCCATCCTGATCACTCTGGCCCACCTAGAACTTCCAAATGAGAGAAGCAGCATGGCCTAGTGGATAGAACATGGGCCTGAGGGCCAGAAGACCTGGGTTCTAATCCCAGTTCTGCCATTTGTCTGCTGTGTGACCTCAGGTAAATCACTTAACTTTTCTGTGCCTCAGTTACCTCATCTGTAAAATGAGGATTAAAGACTGTGAACCCCATGAGGGACAAGGACTGTGTCCAACCCTGCTACCTTCTGTCTACCCCAGAACTTCATACAGTACATAGCACAGGGTAAACACTTAATAAATACCATTAAAGAACAAATAAATACATTTGTTTTCTTCCATTGTTTGAACTTTCACGGTCCTTTATCTTCCCTTGAAACCTCTCCTGGTCTAAAATCCTGACAGGGCTTTATCCCCAATTCCAGATGAGCCAAGCTGAGGCCAAGTCTCTCTGAGTGTGCTGTGCAGCAGTGTCACACAGACACTACCGTTTGCTGATAGCCATCAAATAAAGTCCAGAATTGGGGGCACAGTCAGGTCATTCCATAAGAGTGGGGGATGGTCAAGTAGCGACTCGACAGCTTGCTGCTTGGAACGGCTAGAGAAGGGAATGGGCAGCGGAAAAGGTGCAGATAACAGGAGGGGCACCCTAAGAGGGTGATTCATGGAATAGCTACTCCCTCAGTTCTGGAGGTTCAGAATATCACTGATGACAAAATTGTCAACTGTTTTGAATGGATGGTTTGGGATCAGAACCCTGTCATTCCAGAGCCTAACCTCACCTGCCTCACTCAAGACCATAGTTTGTGTATTTGCTATTATCCTTTTTGATTGACAGACCCTTGAGGTCAGACTGTTTTGCCATTTCTTAGTATTGTTTCTACAGCACCTTGTAAAGTGCTTCTCCCAGCTATACTAAGTCAATTATAACCAACATTTGAACAGCAAATGGTAACCCAAATGGAAAATCATTAAACAACTGCTAATCTGTAACTAGCCAGGAATAAATCAATAGAATTTATTCAAATTTATTCCTAAGGCTGCTACCTCAACAAGTGGGTTAAAGAATGAACCAAGTCAGTGATTTCTAACACCAAGTAGCATCTCTCATCAGAGCTTTTCTGTGTTCTGGTCTCAGAGTGAGGTTTTTATGCTCTCTTCCCTCTATAGCCTCCCACTAAAAATAATTTAGGAAGAGTAGAACAAATACAAAATATTGAAGGATTAGGGTACAGAGGAAATGAAGTAAATCTGAGAAAGAAGGGTTGAGCCATGGAATTTGTAGGAACCAGTTCAAGTGACCATAGTATTAACAATCTTGGACCAGAACCTCGCACATGGTTCACCAAAAATGCATTATTCCGAGGAGATGGAACAAAAATAAGGCATGAGTAAACACATTTCAGTTCAATCTAATCCCTTTTGATGTCCCTATGACCAACTTTACTTCTATTCTATGAAACACACAAGCTATTTTGCAATGTCTCAGTGACGTCTTTTCAGCTCAAAAAGATAACATTTTCAACTTCTACTTCAATATTAGTGTCAAAACATAATAAAAATCTGAAAAATTAACTTTTATGTAAAATTAAGCTTTTCATTCACTTTTCATTAAATTGGAGCTGAAGAAAAGTTACAGTATGCAGATTAATATCAAAGATGATTAAAAACCAGGAGTAACATCTTCCTGCTCAAAGACTTCTAAAACCCTCTTTGGCAATGAGCTAAAGTACAACATGAAGCACTAGAAAAAGATTTTAGCCCTTTTATATGATCAAAAGTGAAGATGACATGAATTTATGAATTTCAACTGATTTGAAATTGGATTTCCTTTTAAATATGCCATTTATCAGCAAAATAATCAGGATAATAGCATTATCACAATGTTCCCTCAACTGCCCATGTCAACAGCAAGATGTATGGCTCAGATAATTATAAATATCATTTTGAAGAATAATAATATATACTATGGATTTACAATGTACAAAGCAGGGAAAGGCAGAAGAACATTCACTCAGACAAGGGTCCTGACTTACAAGGGACTCACTAGGATAGGGCTTGGAGGTAGGGGCAGGGTGGAATGGGTGAGAGTAAGGGAAAGGGGAAGGAGCAAAAGGTGGGAAGAAAAATGGAGAAAAGAGGAAAAGGGAGAGAGGAGAAAGAGAAAGGGGAGAAACAGTGGAAGAAATAACCCAGGGGCTTAGTTGGGTAGCAGGAAACACATCAACAGACAACTATTTTTTTCTTTATTTTTCTTTCATCAAAGGGTTATAATTTATACTTTAGATTTTTATGTATAGGTTTTTTGAATGTTACCTATTTTTTTTAAAAAAACATGTAATTAAAAAATTAAATATTTTATTGTAGCATAAAACTGGATGGATGCTTAAGGGATTTTTTTAAAAAAATTAGGTCTTCAAGTGATACTTTTCAGCTATTTTTATTATAAGGGTTAACCAATTAAGACATAACATTAAATGGTAGCATAGCCATGCTATTAGGACAGCAAGTCATTTCACCATCTTTTATATTTTTCTGTGACTTTTTGAACCAATTTAACTAAAATCATGACAATCACACAGAGCACAATATCAACCCCATTTATACAGATATGGAACTAGCAAAATTTTAATTTCAAGATAAAATTAATATTTAAGGCTATTTTCTTTCTTTTAGAGAATATTAAAAAAAATCCCAAATGGCATTTCTTAGACACTGTATTGAGGGAGGGAAGGGAAATAGGACAGCTAGAGAGAAAAATGGATTCCCAGGCTAAGACCAGTGCCAAATTTCAGCCTTGAGCAAACTTTTACAGCTGTCCTATAAATGCTTGCAAAATTAGGTTTATAATGGAAATGCTGGCAGACCAATCTTCAATGTAATATACATAAATGATGTGTTTATGCTCTCACATGGTGATTTCCATCCCTTCTGAGCATTAATCTTTCAGTGACCTACTCTATAAATTGCTGAACCCAGTTTCACTAACTAAATGAAATCCAAAACACCCATTTAATAGACAGCAAAATTGCCATGCTGAAATTGCTGTGATTTGTAAGTTGCTCTATTCACTGTTTAGCAAAGTTGGTTCATTGCTTCATCTTACATCTCCTTGCATCATTCATTTTTTGAGTTGAAAGTTGAAAAATGCCTTTGACTTATCCTTGTTTAAAAAAGTAATTAGCAGTTGTTCATATGGAGGGAGTAAAAATAATAGACCATACTCTTCTTTCACTTAGTTGTACTTTAGAAAAATGGATTTTTATTTTTTAAGACCTCCATTCAGCAAGATTCCTTCAATGGGAGGTAAAATTCATGGCAACTGAAATACATATCTTCATAGTATTATACCAGTAAAATGACTTACCCTATCGCATACAATTCTTTTGGTGTTTTCCCATAATGCACCATTGCATGCCATTTGATAATCAAAAATATAATTTATTAACAGAGTTGTCAGGCTTCTTGCAGCTCTTTTAAAACAATTATTAAAATGTATTTGTAGTTTAGATTCAGAAATCATCAATAGGATGGCCAATGATCTGCTTCACAGATACTAGATTCAGCTGATGTTATTTGCTGTAAGCTTGGGATGTAGGGTAATGTGATGATGTCTTATGCTCCACTTAGCAAACATCTATCTTTGAAATTACATCCAGTTAATATCAAAATGAACAGAACCAACTTGAAATTTTCCAATTAAAGGAATTTGCTTTAACAAAATATATTTTAGGATGAGATCTTATACAAGAACAATTTTAAAGTCATGGGGCCAATATAAGCAGCTAAGAATTAATGTGTATTTAAAGTCAATATGTGACACTGAGTTTTGATATTCTCTGGCCCAGATCAACCAAATAGGTTGTTGCATTGAGATGAGTGCAGACTCATGGACAAAGAGCATACCCTCCTTTTCTATTTTGAGTAATATCTACCACATTATAGGATCTTAGTAACTATGCCTTGAAAAGTATATAAAAGCAAGTCAAAAAATTCCAGCTATTCTAATTCTAATCCTAGCTGTGTGACCTTGATCAAGTCACTTAACTTCTCTGTGTCTCAGTTACCTCATCTGTAAATCGGGGTTTAAGACTGGGAGCCCCATGTGGGACTTAGTACACTTAGTACACTGCCTGGCACATAATAAGGACATAATACCATAAAAAAAAACCCCAAACAAATCCTACAAATCCAAGACCTCTTCAAAAACAAATAAAAGATCACATTTCTGAACTCCTTGAAAGTAATAATAATAATAATGTTGGTATTTGTTAAGTGCTTACTATGTGCAGAGCACTGTTCTAAGCACTGGGGTAGATACAGGGTAATCAGGTTGTCCCATGTGAGGCTCACAGTTAATCCCCATTTTACAGATGAGGTAACTGAGGCACAGAGAAGTTATGTGACTTGCCCACAGTCACACTGCTGACAAGTGGCAGAGCCGGGAGTTGAACCCATGACCTCTGACTCCGACGCCCAGGCTCTTTCCACTGAGCCACGCTGCTTTGAAAGTACGTTGAAAGTAGTTCAACTCTTTCCTATGTAAACCTTTAAAAAAGATATCCCCTTAAAATGTTTGCAATCCTTTTTGTAAATACATTTATGGACCCAAAAAATGTGTGCGTACACAAACACTGACTTGAGCCAATTTTTCTTTGGCAGCATTTATCTCAGGATATACAAACAAACAAAAGCAATCTGGAGTGCAAACAGGAAGTATGCTAGGGCTTTGGGCAGCTAGCAGATGTGGATCATTGCACGCTTAAAATCCACCAGGATGAATGATGCCCCCATGGGGGGTATGAAAGCAGGCCTTTAAGAGGGGTTAGAATGGTTAAAAAAAGAGAGGACACTTTGGGGTCATCATCAGGTAGTTTCCCTAAAAAGACTACTGAAAATTTAGCTATGTGTCAAGGTCAAGGTGTCTATTAACTGATACTACGGTAGTATGGCTTTTATCTGTCTCTTTTTGATACAGAAAAAGCCCACCTTTTCCTAGAGGTATCAATCATATTTATTGAGTGCTTACTGGGTGCAGAGCACTATACTAAGCGCTTGGGAAAGTACAATATAACAAAGTAAGTAGACCCTTTTTACAACTAAGTAGGTAGACATGTTTCCCGCCCATAACAAGCTGATAGTCTAGAGAGGCAGACATTAAATATAAATAAATTATGGATATGTACATAAGTGCTGTGGGGCTGAGGGAAGAGTGAATAATTAAGAGTGCCAATCCAAGTATAAGGGTGACACAGAAGGTTGTAGGAGAAGAGGAAATGAGGCCCTACTTGGGGAAGGCCTCTTGGAGGAGATGTGCCTACAATAAGACTTTAAAGGTGTCAGAGTGAGTCTGTTGGACATGAAGAGGGAGTGTGTTCCAGGCCAGAATTAGGATGTAGGTGAGAGGTTAGCAGTGAGAGAGATGAGATAGAGGTACAGTGAGTAGGTTGGCATTAGAGGAGCAAAATGTGCTGGCTGGGTTGTAGTAGGAAATCAGGAAGTAGTGTTACCATCCCATTTTACACTGTGATATCTTTGAAGGCAGAGATGGTACCCACTAATTTATTCTGTATTTTTCCACTTCTGTCTAGGATACACGTTGGCACATTGTAGAGGGCTTAATGAAAAACTGTAATGGCGATGATGACTGCTAAACACAATTTTTTGTTTAGGGAATCAGAGAGCAGAAAACACCCTAATAGTTCCATATGACTATTAAATGGCAGGACTGAACACATAGATTTGCTATTAAAAAGCTTAATGCATGCTTAGTGAAATAAAGTGGTCCCCCGAATAGGTTGTGATAAAATCAGATTTAATTAAAAGGTATTCTCAAACAATCAATCTTTACCAAACAGTGTACAGAGCACTGTACTAAACTCCATTATATGATGTTATTTTCCCATCCCCTAAATACTTCATTCATTCATTCAATTCATTCACTCGTATTTACTGAGCACTTACTTTGTGCAGAGCACTGTACTAAGTGCTTGGAAGGTACAATTCAGCAACAGATAGAGACAATCCCTACCCAACAACAGGCTCACAGTCTAGAAGGGGGAGACAGACAACAAAACAAAACAAGTATACAGGCATCAATAGCATCAAAATGGATAAATAGAATTATAAATATATATGTGTCATTAAAAAAATGAATAGTGGAATAAAAATATGTGCAAATATACACAAGTGTTGTGGGGCAGGGAAGGGGGTAGAGCAGAGGGAGAGAATAGGGGCAATGAGGACGGGAGGAGGAGCAGAGGAAAAGGGGGGCTCAGTTTAGGAAGGTCTCCTGGAGGAGGTGAGTTCTCAGTAGAGCTTTGAAGGGGTCAAGAGAGTTAGTTTGGTAGATGTGAGGAGGGAGGGCATCCTAGGCCAGAGATGGGATGTGGGTCTGGGATCGACAGCGGGACAGGCAAGAACGAGGCACAGTGAGGAGGTTAGCGGCAGAGGAGCAGAGTGTGTGTGCTGGGCTGTAGAAGGAGAGAAGGGAGGTGAGATAGGAGGGGGCAAGGTGATGGAAAGCTTTGAAGTCAATAGTGAGGAGTTTTTGCTTCATGCAAAGGCTGATAGGAAACCACTGGAGGTTTTTGAGGAGGCCAAGCCCAGACCATTTCTGTAGAAAGACAATCCGGGCAGCAGAGTGAAGTATAGACTGAAATGGGGAGAAACGGGAAGATGGGAGATTGGAGAGGATCTTTCTGATCCTTGCTTGTATACTAGCTCAAAGCTGAATGATACTGTTTGTGCATTTCAAAGATTCAAAAAACCCCTCTTTATAACAATCCAAAGATGTTGCCCATTTATTGTAATAAATAAGTCTAAACAGAAATTACAATTTTCATGCACCTGCAAGACAGACTGCATGTTTTCAATATTTGGGTTTTAGATTTTTAACTTAGAACCAAAACATTATATTAGGTATTAATGTTATTAAAGAAAATTGAAATAGAAAAATGATATGAATTGGTTACCATAGGAAATGGAGCAGGTTGGAAATATCAAAAATACAAAAAAAGGTTATGATTCAATCCATGGACAACAGAGGGGGTGTTGAAGAAAGAAGCTAGAGATGTTGAAAGACTGGATGCCAAGGAAGGCAATAACCACAAGATTCCTTTAAGCACCTTTTGGAGCAACTGTTGGAAGCAAAATACAATAATGGGCAAGCTGTGAGCCTGAGGCAGGAATGACACTGCTTGCGCCTTTTGCCGCTCCATGACCGCAGAGCCAAACCTAACTGTGAGATGGTGGGGAGGAGTAAGAGTCTTCAGTAATACTGGTTCCAGAGCCAGGAGGCTCTACAGACAGGTTTGAAAAGGCAGTTCTTACAAACCCTCTTCCTCCACATATCTGTTTCTAAATGTGACCTTTATTTTTTGCATTCTGCTCTTCACTGTTAACTGTTTATTGAGTTTATAAACAACATTCCCCACCCCCATTCTCAGAGATGACAGAACATCAAGATCCCACATTCCTTCAGGATAAAAGCAGCTCAGATGATTCCTAACTTTCAAATGTGATCTCTTGGGTAAACTTGAGCTTCAAACGTGTACGGGCTCCTGGATCCTGCTCTGAATAAAGTGTTGGTTATTTAGGCTCAATAGTTTTACAATGACTTGAACTTTAAACTTCAGTTGGACTAGAAAGGTTCTCTCTGGCAGTGAAACAATTATGTTGATGTAGGGGCAATAGACTTTTTCAATCAATCCATCAGTGATACTTCTAGAATGTTTATTTTGTGCAGAGCACTGTACTAAGTGTTCAAAAGGAAAATACAGTAAGGTATGTAGTAGACATGATCTTTGCCTCCATGGAGCTTAAAGACCAGGGGAGAAAAACTGTCTTCATCTTCAAAGTATTACAATAATAATAATAATAATAATAATAATAATAATGTTGGTATTTGTTAAGTGCTTACTATGTGCCGAGCACTATTCTAAGCGCTGAGGTATATACAGAGTAATCGGGTTGTCCCACGTGAGGCTCACAGTCTTCATCCCCATTTTACAGATGAGGTAACTGAGGCACCGAGAAGTTAAGTGATTTGCCCAAAGTCACACAGCTGACAGTGATGGAGCCAGGATTAGAACCCATGATCTCTGACTCCTAAAATCGGGTTCTTTCCACTGAGCCATGCTGCTTCTCTAATCACATCTCCTTCAAGGGGCCTTCCTTGACTGAACCCTCACTTCCTGTATTTACACTCCCTTTTGTGTTGCATATGAACTTTGATTTTCATCCCACTCCCAAAGCACTTATCCATCTGTAATGTATTTTAATGTCTAAGACAGTGGTTGTCTGAATAGGTTTGAAGGGGGAGGATATTCTAGTCCAGAGGAAGGACGTGGGCCAGTGATTAGCCATAAAAAAGATGAGGTTGATTGGGGTTAGAGGAGCGATGCATGCGGGTTGAGTTGCAGTAGAACATCAAAGAGATAAGGTAGGAGGAAGTGAGCTGATATGTGCTTTAAATAGTAATGTTGGTATTTGTTAAGTGCTTACTACATGCCAAGCACAGTTCTAAGCTCTGGGATAGATACAATGTAATGAGGTTGTCCCATGTATGGCTCACAGCCTTCATCCCCATTTTACAGATGAAGTAACTGAGGCACAGAGAAGTTAAGTGACTTGCCCAAGGTCACACAGCTGACAAGTGGAGGAGCTGGGATAAGAACCCATGACCTTCTGACTCCTAGGCCCGTGCTCTATCCACTATGCCAAGCTGCTTCCCATTTAAAGTGAATGGTAAGCAATTTCTGTTTGACGAAGAGGGATGGGTAACCACCGGAGGTTCAGGAGGAGTGGAGAGATGTGGACTGAATGGGGTTTTTCAGAAAAGTGATCCAGTCAGCAGAGTGAAGAATGGACAGGAGTGGGGAGAAACAGGAGGCAAGGAGGTCAGCAAGGAGGCTTAGTGCATCAAGTAAATTAGTGCTAAAGTATCGTTAGAACTATGTATTTAAGATGGGGTCCTAGTGATGGGAGAGAATTCCTGCTCCTCCCAAAGTGACTACAATCCAATGGGAATCTTACCTACAAAGCATCAAACTTACTGGTGGGTGGTGGGGTATTAGAGAGTGTGTGCCTCCTTGCAGCCCTCTCCTTCAATTCTCCTTCATTCATTCAATCACATTTATTGAGTGCTTACTGTGTGCAGAGCACTGTACTAAGCATTTGGAATGTACAATTCGGCAACAGATACAGACAATCCCTGCCCAACAACGGGCTCAGTCTAAAAGACCGTTTTCCAAAAAGATGTTTTCCAAATGTAAAATGTGACAAGCTTGGTTTTTTTAGAAACCATTTGAAATTTTTCAGCAAGGTGAGCAAAGATCCATCATAGAATGTATTATTTTGTGACAAATATAATAAAAACTAAGTTTATTTCAAATATCTATTTGCTTGCTTTTTGCAACCTCTTTATGGGGTAATTCTTTTGAAGTGAAATGATAGTAGCTATAATACTTTTTATTAAACTTTCCAAGTTGTGAAAAAAACATAGCTGGTGAATCAGCAAGCCAAAGTTCTTTTTAAACTAACAAATTCAAACTTGAAAATTTGTTTGTTTTTAACAAATGCTATTATATAAATATATGAAGTTGATCTATTAAGTACATATAAAAGTCAGCAACTTCCCCACACTGCCTAACTAGTGTGTCGGCTTGTTCTCATCACCAGCAAGTGTTTAATGAAAGCTCACCAACGCATAATACTGTACTGTAAAATCCTTAATCACAACATGATGTTTTTGCCAGAGTATCATAGGGTGGGGTTTTCAGATATTTCTGCCTCATCCTGTTGAGACTTTCCAATTTTCCCTCCAAGGGAATAGTCTGGGCACCTCAATTGCACTGAAGCCATCTGCTCTATATCATGCAAGCCCAATGAAGGACCTGCCATGTAAGGATCTACATAGCTTGATAAAATAACACTTGGAAACACCTTTGAAAACAGTGTAATCCCATACTGAACACAAGGCAGGCCTATGTTGTACTCAGCACTTTAAAAGACAAAAGCCAGCTGAACTGGGCCTTGACAACTCATTCAAACTAGTGGGTTTTTATTACACATTAAATGCTTCATTTTGATACCACCACAAAAGGAGTCCAGCACGAGTGATGCTTAATGACAAAACCTCAATAATGTTGTGAAAAGTATTTTTTCAAAAACTAGTACTAATCAATTCCAAGAGTTAGAGACCACAGAAAGCCCATTTTGTTTCATCTACTTTTCCCAAGCAAACAAGTAATTAACAAGTATAAAAAAACCCTCCCCAAACAAATCGCCTTCTGTTTAGGGAGAAGTCACCCAAGTGTTACAGATGGTGATTCAGTGCAATTGTGGGTCCTATAAGTGCAGTGGTGCATTGTAAAAGGGACTTCTGAGTTAAAGAGTAAGACTATTAAAATAACTGCCAGGGTTTTAAAATCCTGGCGTTGCTTTCTTGGGCAGGGAATGCAAAGTATATAACCCCAGCTTGATTTGTGAAGGTAAGTGTGGGATATTCTTTTCCTCTACAGACTGTAATTACACAAAGCTTTTTTGACTTCAAGAAAAAAGCTTTGCTCTCAGCTAATGAGGGCGGGTCCAGTAATTCCTTCTTTGGTAAGGTAGCCTCTTTTCTGCCAAAGGGAACTCTTCTAATAGATTCCTTTGGCTTAGATGTTTTAGAGAAGTTTGTAGGATCCATATAATACTTCAATGCTTCAGGTTTTAAAAAGATAGCAGTCTCCTGATCTGTGGTGGTACTTTACCCACTTCTGAGAAGAACCTCCAAGGGAGGAATCCATTTGCTGCCACATCTCATCTTGACTTCTGAATGCACAGCTGCTACCCAGTTGCTTTGTCATTTGGGTTCCCACACAATTCCCATCTTACCTGTATTAACTTTCATTTTCTGATGCCCACAGGGCAGGAAAGAATCCTAATCCTCCCTCACTAAAGTTTCTATTTTGAATCCAAAATATCACTTTTACAAAGTAGACTTTATATCCATTAGATTGCAAACTCCAAAGTAAGGGTTTGCTCTAGACGGTAATTTTATTTAATAATATTAATGTCCTGCCTCCTCTTCTAGACCATTAAGCTCATTGTGGCCAAGGAATGTGTCTGTTATAGTGTTAGATTCTACTCTCCCAAGAGTTTAGTACAGTGCTTTGCACACAATAAGCGTCAAAAAATATGACTGACTATCCGCTCTTATAATTTCCCTCAGCATCCAGCATAGGGCTTCACACAAAAACACAATACTCCCTCAATAAATACCACTGAATAAAAGGCATCAGCAATAAATAAAAGACAAATGCTTTGTTCCAAAGATTGTGTGGTTAAAAATAGGAGAAAAAATGGTGGCATATTAAGCATTTACTCTGTGCACTGCATTGAACCAAGCACTGGATGATTACAAGATAACCTGATAAGACACAGTCCCTGTCCTACAAAGGGTTCACAGTCCAAGTATGGGGGGAAACAAGTATGTAATATCCATTTTACAGATGGGGAACTGAGGCCCAGAGAAGTTCAGCACTTTGCCTGAAGACACACACAGGCAAGTGATGAAACTGGGATTAGAATCCAGGTCTCCTGGCTTTTCATTCATTCATTCAATAGTATTTATTGAGCGCTTACTATGTGCAGAGCACTGTACTAAGCGCTTGGGATGAACAAGTCAGCAACAGATAGAGACAGTCCCTGCCGTCTGACGGGCTTACAGTCTAATCGGGGGAGACGGACAGACAAGAACAATGGCAATAAACAGAGTCAAGGGGAAGAACATCTCGTAAAAATAATGGCAACTAAATAGAATCAAGGCGATGTACAATTCATTAACAAAATAAATAGGGTAACGAAAATATATACAGTTGAGCGGACGAGTACAGTGCTGTGGGGATGGGAAGGGAGAGGTGGAGGAGCAGAGGGAAAAGGGGAAAATGAGGCTTCTGGTCCTGTGCTCTTCCCACTAGGCCACACTGCTTCTAATGTTAATTTGATTCTAACAATATCTCCATCAGGTAGGGACCAACAGTAGGGCTGTTTGAACAATGCTTGATAGTGTCAGTCAACTTGAGAAGACTGTTCTGATCCCCCTAGGTGATTCAGTTTGACTAAAAATTCAAGCTGAATCCTGGCCATTACTTAGTGTCACATTTCTCCAGGAAGGTAAGTCTGCTTGGCTAAATTGAAAATGAAGGTGGGACCAAATTTAACTGCCTCCTCAATTCAAGAAAATCCCATTCTCAATTTCTAGATTTATTTGACAACAGGAAGTCCTACCCAAGTACTACCACTGGGAATTAGGACAGGTTATTTCCATCAACTCAGTTCTCTGGGGTTTAGGAGCTAATTTCAATTTTCTCTGAAAGCTACTTAATTTAATGTGAGCAATCATTTAGTGTCAGCATCTATACCCTGAAAAAAGCACTTTATCCTCATTGAGCAACACTATATTTTGTGTCAGGGTATTAAAACCTAAAATCCTTTCATTGTTGAGAAAACCACCATGTATCTGGAGAGGCTCATAAATTAATATCTGATATTAATATTGCTAGTACTAAAGACTGTTTCCATTAAGTATTCATGTCACGGACTACATTCACCAGAAGTTTTGGGAAATATGACTTCCAGGGGAATAGAGGAGAAAAAAATTATTCTGTGTTCCCTTCCTGCTTTCTCCCCTTCTTCTAAGCTTATGGCCAGGGGAACATTAGTAGCTGTCCCTAGAGGGCCTGTATGGTGGGGGCTAGTCCCATGACTTGCTCTTTGCCAGCCTTTAGTAGCCTGCCTATCAATCAATCAGTCAGTCGTATTTATTGAGCATTCACTGTGTGCTGAGCATTGTACTAAACACTTGAGAGAGTACAATTTAAAAGAGTTGGAAGATACGTTCACCGCCCACAAAGAGCTTACAGTCTAGAGGGGGAGACAGATATTAATATGAATAAATTATGAATATGTACATAAGGGCTATGAGACCAAGAAAAGGATGAATAAAAGGTGCAAAGTCCAGTGCAGGGTGACACAGAAGGGTGTGGGAGATGAGGAGAGCCTAGTCAAGGAAGGCCTCTTTGAGGAGATGTGCTTTTAATAAGGCTTTGAAGGTGGGGAGACTTGATAGTCTGTCAGATATGAAGAGAGAGGGCATTCCAGGCCAGAGGCAGGACGTGGGGGGGAGGTCAGTGGTGAGATAGATGCCTATGAGAGATGGTGACTGGAGAGCAAAGCCCAGGGATAGTAGACTGTAAGCTCCCTCCAAGCTGTCCATTCCTTGAAGGCAAGGATCGAACGTACTAACTCTACCAACCCATTGTTTCCACTTCTTGTCCTTCAATTCTCTCCTTGACCCTCTATAATCTGACTTCCAACCCCTTCACTCCACCAAAACCACCCTCTTGAAGGTCACAAGTGATTTCTTTCTTGCCAAATCCAACTGCCTCTATTCCATCTTAATCCTCCTCGAGCACTCAGCTGCCTTTGACACTGTAAAACATCCCCTTCTGCTGGAAACATTATCCAACCTTGGCTTCACTGACACTGTCCTCTCCTGGTTCTCCTTCTATCTTTCTTGCTGCTCATTCTCAGTCTCTGTGATGGGTTCTTCCTCGGCCTCCCACCCCTTAACGTGGGAATCCCTCAGAGCTCAGTTCTGGGTCCCCTTCTATTCTCCAACTACACCCACTCCCTTGGAGAACTCATTCACTCCCATGGACACAACTACCATCAGATGGCTTCCAAATCTTCATCTCCAGCTGTGATTTCTCTCAACCTCTGCAGTCTTAGATTTCCTCCTGCCTCAATAGGATATCTCTATTTGGCTGTCTCACCAACACTTAAAACTTAATATGTTCAAAACAGAACTCATCTTCACACCAAACCATGTCCTTTCCCTGACTTCCCCATCACTGTAGATACCACCAACAGCCTCTCTGTCTCAGAAGTCCACAACCTTGGCATTATCCTTGATTCATCTCTCACTCATCGCACATTCAATTGCTCACCAAATCCTGTCATTTCTACCTTGACAACATCGTTAAAATCCACCCTTTCATCTCCATCCAAATAATAATAATAATGATAGTATTTGTTAAGCACTTACTATGTGCCAAGCACTGTTCTAAATGCTGGGACAGATACAAGGTTATCAGGTTGTCCTACGTGGGGCTCACAGTCTTAATCCTCATTTTACAGATGAGGTAACTAAGGCACAGAGAGTTACGTGACTTACCCAAAGTCACACAGCTGACAAATAGCAGAGTCAGGATTAGAACCCACAACCTCTGACTCTCAAGCCTGGGTTCTTTCCACTGAGCCATGCTGCTGCATAATAATAACTATGATAATGATGGTTCTGGTTAAACACGTACTATGTGCCAAGCAATGTTCTAAGAGCCGGGTATAAGGTTACCAGGTTGTCCCACATGGGCTGACAGTCTTCACCCCTATTTTACAGATGAGATAACTGAGGCACAGAGATGTTAAGTGACTTGTCCGAGGTCACAGGAGACAACTGGCACAGCTGGCATTAGAACCCAGCTCCTTCTGAATCACAGGCCTGGGCTGTAGCGAGATGGGGTGCTGAATGGAAGGAGCCATGCAGTCAAGGGCGTTTTGGGGTTGTTGTTTTTAGGATAGGAATACATAAGCATGTTTTGAAGCAGTGGGAAAGAAGCTTCTGCTAGGGAGGGGGAGAGAGGACAGGGAGAAATGACAGAAGAGGGCAAGTACAAAGGGATGTGGTCGGAGGTACAGGTGATGGGAGTAGATTTTAAGAGGAATGGGAGATATCTTCTTGAGATGCTGCTGGAAAAGATGGGCGAGTCAAAGAAGGGGCAGGAGGAGATGGAAATGGTATTTTTGAGATTTTAAAACACATTTTTGAAAAATGAACAAAACCCAGTATCTTTTTTTCAGCCAAGATTAGATTCAGGTACTTAAGCACTGACCATTGACATAAGAGATAGTTACCTTAAATAGCATTTTAGAAGAACTGTAGTAACTACCAAATAAAGATACGATAGGGTATTATGCAGGCAAAGAGCATTACTGGCTACTATTCTCTAAACATCTATGAACACTCATAAACCATCATTCTTTTATCATTTCTCACTGATACATAATAGCCCTACTGATCCTGTACATTACCACTTTACAATATGAAGGCTGATTAAAATTGTTTTTCTTTCACCGCTTGCTGTAACTTGTACCTGAGTTTATGGGCATGGGAAGATATTACAGATATTTCCACAATGGTACGTAAGAAGCAATGGTCTGAAAGATTCTGAAAATTGCAGCTCAGATGGGCTAAAGTAAGGCATTTAAGAAAGTAATTCTCAACATTTTTTTCCCAGGTAAATGTCTATGCTTCATGGGAATTTTTAGCATTTGAAATCATTTTGCAGAGTGACCACCTGGACTCTAAATCGTGTGTGAGGTTAAGAGCTGACAATTTAAATCACCTTGAGTGATTAAGTGATGACTTATTTGTATTCTTAGTTGCTTTTTACTGTGTAGCCATAGTGTGCATAGAACATATGCACCACACTGTTCCAGTCCTCTAGGGACAAATAATTATATCCTTAACTGCAGACTTAAGATCCATTGCTTTATCCAATAGACATTTCCTTTTCTAGTTAAATTGACTACTTAGAGGGAGAAATAATCATTTTAGTTTCAGAAATTGTACAAGATGGACCTTAAAAAGGGGCAAAGGATAAAGGGGAGAAGATACATGTCCTATCCAGACTTGACTTTATTTGGGTCCCAAACACTTAAGGCATTTAGATCAGGAGAGCTTCCATCAGTGAACGTTGTATTCAGGAAGTGTTCTCACATGTGATTCCTTTGTGATGGACTGCTAGCTCGTTTTGGGCAGGGAATGCGTTTACCAACTCTTTATTTTTTCTGGCAAGGTCTTAGCGCAGTGCTCTGCACACAACAAGCACTCAATGGAGACCACTGATTTGAATGATTGCATTACACATGTGTAGTTTTCCTCTGGCTCCTGGGACTATATCTCGAAGGAGTCCCCAGAAGCAGTAACACACATATAATAGCATTCACAGGATTGTACCTAAGCTTATTTCTGTAAAGGGCTGGGTTCACTTCCAGTCTAGTTTGTCATTCTCTGGAGGCTGGGGCAGGTAGAGACTGGCAGAGTCACAGGAACTGTTGTATTCGCTATGTGCTTACTAGTGCCCAAGCGCTGTACTAAGCACTGGGGTAGACAGTCAAGTCAGGCACAAGTCGGAATGTCTGACCACTAAATTTTAAGATCCTTGAGTGTTTTTCCTCTATTTAACTTTCCATAGTGCTTAGCACAGAGCTCTGCATATAGTAGGCTCTCAATAGGTTCTAGTAATTGATATTTGTCTTTAAGTTTCTCACATTCACATAAATGCAGTTCAGAGGCACACATTCACTACAGTTACAATTTTTAGGGTGGAACATTCACATTTCCAATGTCTGATGAAATAGCTGTAATGAGCTACCATACTTCTCTAAGATGAGTTTTGGCAAAAACACAATTACTTGATTAAATCAGTTCACTGAACTTCAACAAGAAAATAACGCAAATGCTCTTCCTCTTGGCCTTTCTCCAAAATATTAGTAGAGATCAAACACTGAACTGTATTTCTTGTAGGCTAAAATGGCTGGCTAGTGCTTAACAAATGATGGCTCTGATATATACACAACTATCCGTAGCTTTGCCACTGAGTAATCTAGCCTCTTTACCTAACATAACTCTTAAAAAGAACGGAGTGATACAAACAAATGGCAGACCTCTTCATGGAAAAATGTGTGCGAGAGAGATGGTGTCAACACATGATCTGGTTTTAAGTAAAGCTTCATTACAGGGGAGTAACCAGTTATTCAACTGAAAATTAACTCATCATTTTCTAGGGTTGTCAGATTTGGTCAATTTGTCACAGCGGCCCTAATTTTCAAATGTTTGCTTTAATTGACTTTTGGGTTTCTGGCATTCACCATCAACCTCTTGCCAGATACCATAATAAGACATGGGGTAGATACAAGTTAATCAGGACACAGTCCCTGTCTCACGTAGGTCTGAAACTCTTAATCCTCCTTGTACAGATGAGGTATTTGAGGCACAGAGAATGATTTACCAAGGTCACACACCAGACAAATGGCAGACTGGGATTAGAACTCAGATCTTCTGATTCCCAGACCTATACTCTTTCTACTAGGCCATGCTGCATCTTGTTTATTCATTCATTCATTCATTCAATAGTATTTATTGAGCACTTACTATGTGCAGAGCACTGCACTAAGCACTTGGAATGGACAAATCGGTAACAGAGACAGTCCCTGCCCTTTGACGGGCTTACAGTCTAATCGGGGGAGACGGATGGACAAGAACAATAGTTTATGTGCACAACTCTACTTATTATAAGTTATTTATTTATATTAATGCCTGTTTCCTCTCTAGACTGTAATTTCATTATGGGCAGGGACCGTGTCTGCTAATTCTGTTGTATGGTACTCTCGCAAGCACTTAGTGCAGTGTTCTGCACATAGTAACCACTCAATAAAAATGACATTGATAGTCTGCAAGCTCCCTGTCGACAGGGAATGTGTCTATCAACTCTTTTGTAGTGTATTCTCCCAAGTGCTTATTACAGTTCTCTGTACTCAGTAAGTACTTGAGAACCAAATGACTTTGTTTTTTGTTCATTTTAAACTTTTTCAATTTGTTCTTGAGGGATATTTACAATCATTTTTCCTAGAGCCTTGTGAGAAGGAACTGCTGTTACTGGGGAAAACTAGTCAAAACTTATGGCACCTTTTGCCTCTAAACATTACACTCTGCATAAGTTCACTCCTCTACATAGAATTATTCTTCAGAGTAACCCTTTCTGGAAGGGTAATGAAATAATTACCCATCACACTTTTTTTTTTAGTTCAGTTTTCACAATGCAATTATCTGGGACTCCAAGAAACGTTCACAGAGTACTAAAGTAGGTTTCCTTACAGTGCTCCCACTGAATTTTTGCAGTGTATTGTGCAGGCAGTGTATTCAACAGGCATTGAAAGATGAGAGAGTTCAAAGGAATAAATATATTAGTATAGAAGCAAAGACCAGAGGAGAAAAGACAGAAACATAAAAAGCAATTCCTTTGAAATCACAGATGGAAATCAGTCTTCATTTGGCATCTCTGCTAAAAAAACATATCCCTACTATCACAGAAAAAAAAATGCACGCACACAAACCCATCCAGATGTTCACGAATATTCATGACATGCTCCCAATTCAGTTTGGACTTCCTCTTGATTTATTTTTGATTAGTCTCTATCGGTTTCTGCAATGGTCCGTGAGATTGATGCTGCCACTATTGCTAAAAATTTAGAATATCTTAATTACTGGTCCTCCACATTCAAACTATCCCCAAAATATGCCCACATCTCATAGTAGCTTAAAAAGGTGGGGAGTTAACATTCATTCAAAACCTACGATGTAATGGTAATGTTACATTATCTAAACACCAGTCCAAAATGCTAATATTCAGAAACAATGAAATATTAGGACAACAATTTTAGAAAATTCAGATTTGGGGGCAGAGAGAGAAAAAAGACAGAGGGTCAGGCATTATTTCACAAATATATTTTATATTTATTCTGATCACAGCTGTTATAGATACCAAAAGTCTACAAAAGGTCAGAGAAGTCAGTTAAAATATTGTTACATTCTTCCCTTTGATAGTGCATCACTGCATCCACAAAAATGAAGAGTAGAAACTAAACAAAAATGACAGTACTATGCTCAATTCAAAGTGATCTAATTTTTAGGGATATTGGCCTGGAAAGCAAAAGCCAGGTTTATCACCTGACATCCTGCTGTCTTTAGGTACCTAAGGATCTCACCCTCCACTCGGCCTCTATCCTTCCTAACCTCATACCCTTGCTTAATAATAATAATGTTGGTAATTTGTTAAGCGCTTACTATGTGCAGAGAACTGTTCTAAGTACTGGGTAGATACAGGGTAATCAGGTTGTCCCACGTGAGGCTCACAGTTAATCCCCATTTTACAGATGAGGTAACTGAGGCACAGAGAAGTTAAGTGACTTGCCCAAAGTCATACAGCTGACTAGTGGCAGAGCCGGAATTTGAACACCTGACCTCTGATTCCTAAGCCCTGGATCTTTCCACTGAGACAAGCTGCTTAAGTTTGGTAACTTTTGAATGTGATGGAGGGAGGGACTGTGGAAGTTTAGGGTTTATGTAGTCATTTCCAGTAAGGGTGCAGTAATCAACAACAAAGACAGGAAAAGTGCCTATTGCTGCTCATCTGGAAGGGCTACAAGTGACAACACCTCTCAGGCAATGAGCTAGAGTATTTATTAAGCATGTATTACACGCCACAAACTGTGCTAAATGCCAGAGAACGTACAAGATTATTGGATATTATCAAACATGCCCTCCTTTTTCCCCTTTTCCTCTCCTTCCTTTCCCCGTGAGAGAAGTGGTGTCTTTCTTGTCCCTTCCACAAATGCTTCTGCAGGCCATCTGCTTATACCGTTAGCTGTTCCAAATCATGTCAATTTGATTGAAATTCTGAATTTCTTCTAATTCTAAGTAAAAAAACCCACAAACACGTGGTACTCACCACATGTATCATTTTGCAGATGCACATATGTTAGCATCCACTTTATTTTAATCGAAGTTATGCTTGAAATACAGGTAAATCAATATTTGTCAAATCAATCAATCATATTTATTGAACACTTGCTGTGTGCTAAGTACTTGGGAGAGAACAATATAACAGAGTTGGTAGACAAATTCTTTGCCAACAACGAGCTTACAGTCTAGAGGAGGAGATGCAGCGTGGGCTCAGTGGAAAGAGCCTGGGCTTGGGAGTCAGATGTCATGGGTTCGAATCCCAGTTCTGCCACTTGTCAGCTGTGTGATTGTGGGCAAGTCACTTAACTTCTCTGTGCCTCAGTTACCTCCTCTGTAAAATGGGGATTAACTGTGAGCCTCACGTGGGACAACCTGATTACCCTGTATCTACTCTAGCACTTAGAACAGTGCTCTGCACATAGTAAGCGCTTAACAAATACCAACATTATTATTATTATATAAATAAATTACAGATATGTACATAAGTGCTGTGGGGATGAGGGATGGATGAATTAAGGGTGCAAATCCAAGTGCAAATGTGGCACGGAAGGGAATGGGAGAAAAGGAAATGAGGGCTTAGTCAGGGAAGGCCTCCTGGAGGAGATGTGCTTTTTAATAAGGCTTTGAAGGTGGGGAGAGTGATTGATCGTCTTTTGTATTTCACTCAGGCCTAATTGAGTGAAATCACTCCTGACACGGGACATGTGCCCTCAGAGACCTTTAGAAGGAACATGGTGTAATGAATAGAGCACAGGCATGGGAGACAGAAGGTCATGGGTTCTAATCCAGATTCCACCACTTGTCTGCTGTGTGACCTTGGGAAAGTCACTTCACTTCTCTGTGCCTCAGTTACCTCATCTGTAAAACGGGGATTGAGCCTGGGAGCCCCAAGTGGGTCAGGCACTGTGTCCAACTCAATTTGCTTGCATCTGTCCCAGCACTTAGTATAGTGTCTGGCATGACATAAGCATTTAACAAATACCATTATTATTGTTGTATTATTATTGGAAGAAGCAGGACAAAAACCATAGATAGAGAGTCTCTAAAATGGAAGCTTGTGCGGTCAAGGAACAGGTTTACCAATTCTGCTGTACTGTCCTCACCCACTCATTCATTCAATAGTATTTATTGAGCGCTTACTATGTGCAGAGCACTGTACTAAGCGCTTGGAATGAACAAGTCGGCAACAGATAGAGACAGTCCCTGCCATTTGACGGGCTTACAGTCTAATCGAGGTTAGGTGGTGCTCTGCACACAGAAAAGTGCTCAGTGAATACCACCAATTGATTGACAGAGAGCCCCAGATCTGGATTGACTCACCAGGGGTGAGGGGGAGGCAGGAGGCCTTTTGCCTTGCTCTCCCCTCAGCCATGGCCATTTTCCAGCCCAGGGGAAGGATTCGTAGCTGCTCCAGGTGACACCCCACCCCCCACTCCCCCAAATTTGAGTGGCTTATGCAGACTTTATACCAACATTTTCTCAAGAGTTAGGACTAGGAACATTTACTGTCAGAAGAAGTGGGAGCCACTTATCAGGAATTTTCATTTTATAACCTACCACTATCAGGATATTCAAAAGGTGAGTCGGAACAAAACTAGTGAGAAGCAGTATGGCTTAGTGGAAAGAACATGGGTCTGGAAGTCAGGTGACCTTAATTCTAATCCCGGGATCCTTCATTTGATGGCCGTGTGACCTTGGACTACAGTTAGCATCTCTGTGACTCAGTTTCTTCATCTGCATAACAGGAATTAAATACTCGCTTTCCCTTAGACTATGAGACTCACCTGGGACAAGGACTGTGTCTTCTGTGTTTATATTATAAAATGGAAAGAGCATGGGCCTGGGAGTCAGAGGATGTGGGTTCTAATCCTGGCTCTACCCCTGTCTGCTGTGTGAACTCGGGCAAATCACTTACATTCTCTGTGTTTCCGTTGGCTCATCTATAAAATGGGGATTAAGACTATGATCCCCATATGGGGCAGAGACTGTATCCAACCTGTTTATCTTGAATCTACCCCAATGCTTATAAAAGACCTAGAGTAAGCACGTAACAAATACTACAATTATTACTATTTTCTGCCAATCCATTAAAACTCCAAATGCCAAATAGCCGTTCTAGTGAAAAACGCACAAAAGTAATCAATGGCTGAGTAGTCACTAACTTCTCTGTGCCTCAGTTTCCTAATCTGTAAAATGACGATCATGTACGTATTCTTCCTCCCTTTATACTATGAGCCCCATGTGGGATAGGGACAATGTATGACGTGATTATTTCGTATCTACCACAGTGCTCACTACAGTACTTCACATATAGTAAGGGGTAACAAATATTATTATTATTATTATTTAAATACTTAAAAACAATGTTCAGCCATATTTTCTTATTTCCTAAAGAAAAAAAGCTAAATTCTGGTGAAATTCCAAGACCAGAATGAAATCCATTTGTGAGCTCAGTTTACTTTCTTAAACCCATCCCTCCATTCTTTTGCAATTGGGGTGATTCTGGACTGACTCCAGTGGTAACCCTAATTTCATTATTTCTTCTGCTTAATCATTTGGAAGACTGTCAAAGGCAAGAACCCTGCCTTCCACACCTTGAAGTGTCTACAGCAGATTAAAAAAGCAGAGCAGATAAGGACAACTAGGCAGGGACACATGCACGTGCCTCTCCACTATCACAAAAAAACCAAAGTTGAGCTTGAACAGTATCCTATTACCAATGGTTTCAGACTGTTTCTTGTTTTAGGAGCCCTCTGAAGGACAAGAATGTGTTACTACAGGCTTTTTGGATGTAGTTAAAAATCAAAACCTTAAAAAAGACTGACAAAAATATACCGAAAATTTCTTCATATACATATAGAGATAGTGAATGTATATACATTGCTTTTTATGTGCTAAGCATTGTACTAATCCCTGGGGCAGATAAAAGATAATCAGATTGGATAGAACCCCTGTCCCACATGGGGCTCACACTTTTATCATCCAAATAATGGTATTTACTAACTGCTTAAAAAGTGGAGAGCACTGTACTAAGCACTTGGGATAGTACACTACAATAATGAGCTTACAGTCTGAAAAGGAGAGGGAGTACAGTTATAATAATAATAATGTTGGTATTTGTTAAGCGCTTACTATGTGCAGAGCACTGTTCTAAGCGCTGGGGTAGACACAGGGGAATCAGGTTGTCCCACGTGGGGCTCACAGTCTTAATCCCCATTTTACAGATGAGGGAACTGAGGCACAGAGAAGTGAAGTGACTTGCCCACAGTCACACAGCTGACAAGTGGCAGAGCTGGGATTTGAACTCATGAGCCCTGACTCCAAAGCCCGTGCTCTTTCCACTGCGCCACGCTGCTTCTCAGCAGTTATCTTATCTGGATTTTTTAGAAGAGTAAACTAAGACACAGAGAAGTTAAATGGTCTGTCCAAGATCACACAGCAAGCAAATGGTGGAGCCAGGATTTGAAGCCAGGTCACCTAACTCTTGGGCCCATGCTCTTGTCACTTAACTTCTCTGTGCCTCAGTTACCTCATCTGTAAAATGGGGATTAAAAGTGTGAGCCCCACGTGGGACAACCTGAATACCTTGTATTTACCCCAGCACTTAGAACAGTGCTCAGCACATAGTAAGTGCTTAACAAATACCATCACTATTATTAGGCCACACTACTTCCCACAACCTGAAAATATTAAAAGCTACCTGAAAGGATTAAATGACTGATACCAAAAGGAAGTATAGCTGGAAAAAACAGTCTCTCCGCATGGAACATACTCTTCCTGTAATGAGTTTCCAATCCCCTCTGGCACCATTTATATGGCAAAACATTTCTTCCTAACTCTTCAGTTCTGGAAGAGCAAGAGGGTGTCTAAATCTCAAGCAGGTCTCATTAACTTGTACATTACCCCCAATAATGATGATTTATAATTAGAACATGGCCAGTGCTTCTGTTAGTGATGGATGAGATAGCAGAGCCCAGCTTGTGGTCCCTGAGCCCGCTATCTTGGTCACAGGGTTGAACTAACTGCAGCACAAACTTTTTTTTGCCAGCAGATCCATCTCCACACTTAAACAGATCCAACTCCAAAATGCAAAGGAAGCGGAGACAGTTGGTAACAGGAGGACCTCCTTTACAAAGTCCTTAATCCGGTTACAATGACACTTTGACAGATGTGAAGCTTAAAATTACGAGAAAGAGATCCATTATGGGCTTGGAAAGCTGTCATTTTGATTGCAACTTTTCCCAGCCAAAAAAACGCATGGTGCACAAGAATCAGCCAAATGTTTGGGGATATGGGTAATTCCCCTGCTGTTCATAAACACGGATGTCTCAAATCCTACAATGGAAGAAGTCTAAAGCCAAATACGATAAGTCACTTAAGACCCATTTGGGGGATGAAGTAAATATTCTCCTCACAGGGCAATTCTGCGTAATAACACCCACCTAATCGGTTTCATTTGTTCACCCATCTGCACACCTCCTATTCTGATTTTGAAAGCATTTTTATGTTTTATTCCCCTTAGAGGCAGTAACACACAATATCAACAATTTAAATATAGTGAAAAATGTGAAAAAAAATATTTTTTTTTCAAGAAAATGAGACCTTGGTGCCAAGTAGCAGGGTTTTTTTCTTCTGTTGGAGTTTGGACTTTAAGAAAAATACTTCTCTCATGTAGTTCATACCACGGACAAGTAATACCCTTCCTCTGCACTTTGTGTATGAATTTGTACATTCAATTATCTATCCAGACTCCATTTGCTTCAATATTTTATGTCTGCCTTCCCGTTCAAGTTCTGTGAGCAGGGAAAGTGTCTTGTCCTTCTCTTGCATTTTTCCAAACAATTATACAAAGCATTGCACTCAGTGGATGCTTAATCAATCAGTCAATCAATCAACGGTTCAGTGGTAGTTACTGAGTACTTTCGGTGTGCACGACAGTGTATTAAGGACTTGGGAGATTACAATACAGATTACATAAAATGACATTTAAAAATAAAATCTTAAAATGACCTAATACATGTTGAGTCTTTTGACAACAGTTTAGATCGTGTCGATTCATGTGCCAAATATATTCATTTGATTTAAGTTGACAATGCAAGAAGTAGGATAGATTATAAAGTAGAAATTTCATTTTGGTGGTGAAAAATGTTAAAACCTTGAATTAAATTTATATTGAAAACTATTTTAACATTTTAAAAAATTAATGTTTTCAGGCTTATATATAATCTTTTTAAATTGGGAGACTGAGTATAAGAAATTAGGTTATATCGTGAAAAATGCCCTAACAAACAGAATAAATCCTCTGAAAAAATGTTATAACATTCAAACTACCAAACAAGCTTCTCTTCCTTCTTTTTAAATTGGACACAAACTGCTTCTTATTCAAACTGGTGTTAATAAAACTACTAACACGTCATCAGCTTCCCCTGCATTTAATGCTAGCTTTTCTTACTCATCATCAGAAAAGCTGCCATACTGGGATGCAAGTTTACTAGGTGACCTTGAGCAAACCAAGTAATTTAAACTGTGTCAGTTTCCTCATCTGTAAAATGAGGATTAAATACTTGTTCAATCTCTCTTTTTAGAGTGTGAACTCAATGTAGGACAGGAACTGTGTCGAACTTGATTATTTTGTCACTATCCCAGTGCTTGGTATACCACTTGGCATATAGGAAGCACTTGACAAATGCCATATTTACTTTCATTATTACTACCCCAGTACTTAGCATAATGCTTCACAAATACTATTGTTAGGGCTGACCACAGGATAGACTGAACGCTGGACCTGAGCATTCTGGTAACAGTGGAAAAAAAAAATGGTGGTATTTGTTAAGCGCTTACTATGTGTAAAGCACTGTTCTAAGCGCTGGGGGATACAAGGTGATCAGGTTGTCCCACGTAGGGCTCACAGTCTTCATCCCCATTTTACAGATGAGGTAACTGAGGCACAGAGAAGTGACTTGCCCAAAGTTAAGTGACTTGCCCAAAGTCACACAGCTGGCAAGCGGCGGAGCGGGGATTAGAACCCATGTCTTCTGACTCCCAAACCCGGGCTCTTTCCACTGAGCCACACTGCTTTTCTAGCCATGCTGCTTCTCTGTGGCTGACGCTGTGAAACAGCGTGACCTGTTGGAAAGAGGCTGGGCCTGAGAGTTAGAGGACCAGCATTCTATTCCCGGCTCACCATTTGTCTGCTTTGTGACTTTGGGCAAATCATTTCATTTCTGTGCTTCTGTTACCCCATCTATAAAATGGGGACTAAGCCTGTGAGCCCGTTGTTGGACAGGGGCTGTGTCCAACCCAATTATCTTGTACCTATCTCTGTGTTTAGTACAGTGCCTGGCACACAGTAAGAGCTTAACTACCACCATTAAAAAAAAGGGAAGAGGGGAGACCCATTTTCTGGAAGAAAATCAACTCTTTCACCCTTTAAGGGCTCTATTCACTACTTAGTGCCTCCCATGGGACTAAATGAGACCATTGTAGCAGTCTTGTAGAGCATGAACCATCCCCTCTCTCACCAACAGGAACTGTCATCTGGATTACCATCGCTGCTTTATGTTACTGTCACTGCTTTAAGTAATGTTAGATAATTCACTTACCATTTCAGGTTTCCATTTTCTGAAACTATCAAACTAATGCTACTGACTTATTTCATAGATATAATCCCATTTGAATAGGTGCAAGCATCCTTTGTTTTGGGCTTATATCAATGTTTAAAAATTCAAGCTTTACCAAAAATTTTGATTCTGATTTTTTTTTCAAATTTCACCTGTTTTGTAAAGACCTGTATTAGGAAATTTTAATATATTAATATATTTAATTATGATCATTTATTCTTACGAGTGATTTAAAGATTCCAGTGGTAATAAGGTCTGGACAGTACAATACAGACACATGCAATAAACAATGGGCAAGCACATAAACTTTTAGGAGTCATGCATGTGAATATACTTCTGATTCTCATTCCCAACAAGGGGATATTGATTAGTTTTAGCAGTAGATAACTGATCAAATTTTAATCATTGGAGAAAAAGCATGTATAATGAGGCTCCAGAACCACTAAAATATTCCAAAATTTAAAAATTAATTATAGTGTTTATCATAAAATATCATTTTTCCTTGTATGCACAGAATTATGAGTATAATAATACTCTCCAATAATTCCCAGGGAATACTGAATGTTCACCAAAACTGCAAGTATAAAACACCTTTTGGATAAGTTTCTCCTTTATTCCTCAGGATGACAGATGAGACATTAAGATCAAAACTTTACTCTCAGTTGAGAAAATGAAAGTGAGAGAGCAAGTGAGGTCCAAGATACCAATTTTAGGTACTTGCTTCCCTAACTGCACTTTGGAAGATAAGCAGTTGAATTTCAAGTCTGGCTCAAATTAGCTCCCATCAATTTAACCCACCACCAAGTTCCTACACCTTTGATGTGAACTAATTAAGCTCATGTGGTTCTTCTCCCTAGACTGTCTTTTACAGCTCTGAAACAGAGCCCACCAAATTAGTCCCATCTGTCTAGAATGGGACTGAGTTCCTTCCAGCCATAAGACATGCTTCGTTTCTCCACACAGAAGCTGTCTTCTAAAATTCCCAAATGCTGTGGAGATGATTTCATTACCACCACCCCCCTCCAACCCCCACCCCCAAACTCTTATCTGGCCTGGCAATTATGTAATTTTAAGAATAGTGTTCCAGTGTATTGGATGAAACCAATTCACAGGAAAAGGCTTTTTGTTTTTGCCCTGTGGAATGTCATCAGGACCCTGGAGCACAGCCCTGCAAGTTTTCAAGTTGAAAACTGCAGAGTTAAAGTTCTTTTCTTTTCTTTTTAAAAAAGTGACATTTATTTATATAATTATCTCACAAAAAAATAACTTTTTTCATTAAAAGAGCCCCAACAAGAGTAACAAATTAATTTTAACTGAGGGCAGGAGTCCTTTTTCAGATGAGGTTAGTTATAGCACAAAACAGTCCCACCGCTTCCATGTTAAACTTTAATAGCAGAGTCAGTCAAAAAGAAGCCCCTTTAATAGTAACTTCTCTGTGACTGGCTGTGTTATGATATCAAACTCCAAAGACAAGTATTTTTATGGTATTTGTTAAGTACTTACTATGTACCAGGCCCTATACTAAGTGCTGGGGTAATAAGGTAGATATAAGGTTGGAAACAGCCCATGTCCTGTGTGGGGCTCACAGTATTAATCCATGTTTTATAGATGAGGTAAGTGAGACACAGAGAAGTGAAGTGACTTGCCCAAGGTCACACAGCAGACAAGTGGCAAAATCAGGATCAGAATGCAGGTCCTCCTGTCTCCCAGGCCTCTACTCTATCAGCTAGGCCACCCTGATTCTCAGTTCTCAACAAAGATGGTTCAGGGCCAAACCTGCTAATGGTAACTATACATAGAGATAGCTATAAAAGCTGCCAATAAAAGAAAGGGAAGCAAATATGTGATATATTATTCCAGATCTGGAGATTTGCTATTTACATTCTACTCAGATAGGGATTGAAATGCACAGAAACCACACCATGGAGTTGGAATTCTTCCTGTGATTAAGAGTTCGTGTCACTATTTAAAATATTTAAGATTGTAGGTACAATCAACAAAAAAGAAAACCTCCTAGCCCAATAAACGTTTATTTCAGTTTCCTGCCTGCATAAATAATACCCAAGGAGGAGGAGAAGGAGCTAAATGGCCTGAGGGTGGAGTCAAGGGAAAAGATGGGTTGGTTTAGTGAGACAGCACATTTGAAGGCCTACTGGGGTGGTGGGGCAGGTCAGGGCTAACCAAGGCCACAGGGAAAGCTGGGAAAGGCACAAGGAGCAGAAACAGCAACAGCTTTCAAGCCACTGGATAGCTGAACTGCCTTGCTGGAAATCCATGCCACCCACAACACAGCACCATCCTGAAACCCCTTCCTGGAACCCCCTGTCTTGTTCACAGGTGGAAGACACACCAGCAGCAGCGTGCCACTACCCCAAATGTGGAATAATAATAATATACTATAGTATTTGTTAAGCACTTACTATGTGCCAGGCACTGTACTAAGCACTGGGATGGATACAAGCCAATTGAGTTGGAAACAGTCCCTGTCCCACATGGGGCTCCCAGTCTCAATCCTCATTTTATAGATGAGGTAACTGAGGCATCGAAAAGTGAAGTGACTTGCACAAGGTCACACAGCTGACATGTGGCAGAGCTGGGATTAGAACCCATGACCTTCTGACTCCCAAGTCCATGGTCTATCCACTGTGCCATGCTGCTTCTGGGAAGGCTGCATTGCTGGTGGTGGCTGTGGCTGTTGGACTCTGAGTAAGAAGCCTAAAACTCTGTTATTCTAGCCACAGTCTCCTACCACTTCTTTAACTCTTGTATTTATATGTGTCTTTGTCTTTTATGGTTATTCCTGTGTCCTTATTGTTTTATCTTTCCTTATGACTGTCTCGGGTCCCTCTTCCTGTGGGGACCGGGGACCATATCTAATTTTCACCAGTATATTCTATTCCATTATTTAATACACTGCTTTGAACGCACAGTAGATCCTTTATAAATGAGAGAACCAGTGTGGCCTAGTAGAAAGAGCATCAGAGAACCTGGGCTCCAACCCCAGCTCTAAAACTTGCCTTCTGTGTGACCTTGGATAAGTCACTCAACTTCTCTGGGCCTCAGACTTTTGAAAGATAAGAAGATGATTTTCAGTGGTAATTATTGAGCACCTACTGAATGCCAGATACTAGTCTATGCACTTGTAGAATACTTTCCCTACTCTCAAGGAGCTTGCAATCCTCTGATTTATTGCTAAAGTTTTAGTTTGCAGCGAGGCTGCCTCCTCCTTCCAAGCGATATGAGTTTACCATCCTTGAAAAAACTGATGGACTGAACAGGCTGTGACTGGATTAGCCCCTTACCATATAACATGGCTCAGTGGAAAGAGACCGGGCTTGGGAGTCAGACATCGTGGGTTCTAATCCCGGCTCCGCCACTTGGCAGCTGTGTGACTTTGGGCAAGACACTTTACTTCTCTGAGCCTCAGTTACCTCATCTGTAAAATGGGGATGAAGACTGTGAGCCCCACGTGGGACAACCTGATCACCTTGTATCCCCCCCAGCGCTTAGAACAGTGCTTTGCACATAGTAAGCGCTTAACAGATACATATGTAGTATTTGTAAAGAATTTACTATGTGCCAGGCACTGTACTAAGAACTGGGGTGGAAACAAGCTAATCAGATTTTACACAGTCCATGTCCCACCTTAATCCCCATTTTACAGATGAGGTAGCTAAGGCACAGAGAAGTTAAATGACTTGCCTACGGTTTCACAGCAGACAAGTTTTAGAGCCGGCATTAGAACCCAGGTCCTTCTGACTCCCAGGCCCGTGCTCTATCCACTAGGCCACGCTGCTTTTTTGACTTTTGGGGCCTTCGGTTCAGTTAATATGTGGGTAATTTTGTCTCAGAAAGAACATCCACAAATGAGCAACTGAGAATAAATCCTAAACAGATACTGCTGCCACCTTACCACATCGAGGTCTTGGGAAACCCTTCTTTTGCGCAGCTCTTCCATCCTTTCACATACGTCAGTAAAACACGTGTTGTAGTAATCTGCATACTGCTGGGCCAGGTCATCGATGTTTCCCAGGGAACCATCCTGGAGGAAGGGGAAACATAAGAAAAGCCACAGTTCAAATTAACTTTCCAAAATTCTGAAATGTATTTTACTTACTTCATTTATAACATAAAGTGCATAACAGATACCATAATTATTATTATTATTACTATTACTGAAAAGGGCGAAGGCACATATTGTACTATTTTACTGGTAAAAATTAACTCACGTTAAGGGTAATATTGACCCCAAAAGAAATTAAGACTGCTATTGATAATCTGTGTACCGGGGGAAGAGACATAATTACACATCGCTAGTTCTAAGGAGACTCTTGAGAAAATGGAGTCCCTCAAGGTCCAAAGTGCTGTCAGCAGAATTTATTGAGCACTTTCTTCTATTATTATGGCATCTGTAAAGCACTTACTATGTGCCAGGCCCTGTACTTTCTTTGTGCAAAGCATTGTCCTTAGAGCACAAACAAAAGGTGAAAACTGCATGATTTCCCCCCTAAAGAAACTTTACAAATTACAATTGTAAAACATATTTAATTTTAATGAAATGGACCAATCTCCCAAGTAAAGAATAACAGAGGCTAAGGGTCAACTTGTGAAACACATTAAGAGGATGTTCAATGGTAATTGTTGAGTACCTACTGAATTCTAGGTACTATCACTACTTATTACTAGCGGAGTACAAGAAGAGCAAAAGGTTTGCATTCCCTGCCCTCAAGGAGTTTATAATCTAGCTCGGTGGAAAGAGCCCGGGCTTGGGAGTCAGAGGTCATGGGTTCGATTCCCGGCTCTGCCACCTGTCAGCTGTGTGACTGTGGGCAAGTCGCTTCACTTCTCTGGGCCTCAGTTACCTCATCTGTAAAATGGGGATGACGACTGTGAGCCTCACGTGGGACAACCTGATTACCCTGTGTCTACCCCAGTGCTTAGAACAGTGCTCTGCACATAGTAAGTGCTTAACAAATACCAACATTATTAATAGTTTAGTTTTAAAGTTTTAGTTTGCAGCTAGGCTGCTTCCTCCTTATTCCATGCAATGAGTTTGCCTATAACTCAATGCTAACTGAATAGAAACCTTCACAGAAATCAGTTCAGGATCCCACAGTAAACTAAGGAAAATTATACTTCCAGCAGATAAGGGCAGTCTTTTGGGCTAATTTTTCCAGTGTCTTATGGGATTAGTACCTAAAGACCATTTAGATAGACCTACCTAACATCCCTTTTTTAAAGGGTTTTCTTTTTAACTTGATTCTTTTAGGGCTGTTGATTTTCTTAGAAATCAGGTATTAGTTCAGGGAAGGGTTTTGAAAGTCAGGGCTGCTAGACTTTCACTTGCTTCTTTCAGTAAATCAACTTGCAGTACAAAGTTTAAGTATAAAAGGAAAGGCCTGGCCCTGGACTATCTGAATCCACACAATGCACAGATGATATAATCCAATACCATGTTCTGGAGAGAAGTCACGTCCTGTGCTTTTTTTAAAAAAAGGAAAACCCATTGTCTTGCTTCGCCAAACTACTCTCTCAGTGTGTCCAGTTTCAATGGTCTTAAAAAATGGTTTCTATCTATACCCTTTCCATTTGGACAGGTATGAGACAGACGGACTTCAGAGTAATGGGAGGTTTCCTATTGTTGAAAGGATTCAAATCTCACAAAAGACTTTTGTGTGGCATGGACTTAAGACTGCATGAAAAGACTGTGATTGCTGAAAGGGGTAGCTAAAATGTTATCCAGCATTATATCAGTGTCCCAGCTATTCAGGCTAAAACACTAAGATAACTGATTTTTGCTTTTCACGTATTGGTCTATCCAACCTGGATCCAAGAGATGCCGGATATGATTCAGCTAGCTCTCAGGTGCCTCTCTCTGAAGAGTTTCCCAGACTAGTGTGTGTCATTGGGTGTGTGTGTGAGACTACACGTAACTCCATCCCACTGATGGAAGCAGAATGTAGAAAGGTCTAGAATTTAATATTTTGCAAAAGATCCCAAATAGATCAGCAGATATATTTTAGGTGGTCCCTTTTTAGTTCCTTTACCTCTGTTTCTTACTTTCAAAAAATAAAAAAAAGAGACCTGGATATTTTTATTCACACATCTCTGATCCAGAATCTAGTGAGTACATTCAAAAGGAAAACATACAAAAAAACCCCAGGAAATCCCTATTTGCAAGTGTGGTTTTAAAGTTCTCTGGTTTAAATCTGTTAAAGAAATCAGAGTTCTTTATTAAATAAAATAACAAACCATCTTTTCATATATGATTTTAGGAGATAAGAAAGAAAGTTAACAGAAACTGAAATCTAACAAGCCAAAGACCACTATAAAACTGAGGCACTACCAGCATATCTGAAGGAAGATAGTGCATAACTTCCTCTGCTAAATTAAAATATAACTTCACAAAGATCTCAAAATCACATCATTTAATTAGATGCAAAGCAGTATTAAAAGATCTACTTACATGCTCGTTTTTCCACATGCTAACTTTAACTACCATCTATTTCCTACAAGGTTCTGTAGTATTCAATCCAGTAAATTCATACTGCTTTTTCCAAAAATGTATTTACAAGAAAAAATTAGTGACTATACAGGATCTCTGTAGCACACTAAACATCACAGTCCGGCTACCCTCCCCTCTTCAACAGCTGAGACCAGGTATGGAGATGTCTAGTTAGTTGAAACCGATGCCTGCAGATTTCAGGCAAAGAACTTTGCGTACTGTTTTTTCCTCTCTTGGTTACCGTTGTGCATGACTTATTATCCGAGTACAATAAGAAAACTCCCTGCAACTCCACCCCCTACTCAAGGCCAGCTTAATACCCCTGCCTGAAACCAGAGATCATAATCAACGTCATCCCACCCCTGAATGAATTTACTAGTGGGACTTACAGCTATACACACAGACAGAAACTTGCTCAGAGTTCCTCTTGTAGTTTAATGCACTGAGTGGCTACCCAGCCCACAGAGCAATCTGAACCCTAAACAGAAAAGTCACATAAAGTTTCTCCTAAATTTCCATTCGGTCATGTCTAAATAGTTTTCGTGCTTCATAAATTTACTCCAAAGTGAAGACCTCCCCCTGCCCTCCATGTTCCACTTAAGGTTGTTGCAGGTCTCTTTACAAAGAACACCTGAAGCTTCTTTGTAGTTGAATTGCAAGGAACTATCTCACTTGCCCTAACCCTTCCCCCAGCATTAATCCAAAGAGCTGTTAGGTCATTTCCCCCAACCTGATTAAAGGGTCCTTTTCAAAGAAACACAAGAACACCACTTCAGTTCTAATAATAATAATGATATTAATAATATTGGTACTTGCTAAGTGCTTACTATGTGCCAGGCAATGTACTAAGTGCTGGGGTGGATACAAGCAAATCAGATTGGACACAGTCCCTAAGCCACATGGGGCTCACAGCCTTAATCCCCATTTTACAGATGAGGGAACTGAGGCCCTGAAAAGGAAAGTAACTTGCCCAAGGTCACACAGCAGGTAAGTGGCAGAGCTGGAATTAGAACCCATGATCTTCTGACTCCCAGGCCTGAGTTCTACCCCCTCCACCATACTGCTTCTCTAGTGTTTCCAAGTTACTGGGGAAAGATTATCTACTGAACAATTTCCTTCCACTTGGTGAAGTTTTAATTCTCTTCCCCTGTCTCACCCTCAGCAACCACAACTCCCCCCTTAATTGGTGGGACGGAAAATGTCTTAGTTGTAAATGAGAAGACCCAGCTGTGCAACTCAACTCTGGCCAAAGACAGCAAACATTTCACACTTTGAAATATCCACTTCTATTAGTTACTCAGCAAATAAAAATCCTGAAAAGGGCAGAACATCTGCACTATGCTTTTTCAAAGTGCTTTCCAGATGTGAGCTAAATGCACATAAAATTATCACTATACTCTTGATCATTTAAATGACAGAACGACCTATCCCAAAGAGAAAAGTCTAGTGGGCCACCCTTGAAAAAGGGCCAATTGTGGTTCCAAAATACTGGGACTGAGAAGGAGCTACACAAAGGTCATTAAGATCACCGGGTGTGATTCCTTGCATTTTTCACAATGACTCAACATGCTACATAACCTGCTTTTGCTAGAGTCATCCAATAAGATATTCAATGAAAATATTAGGATCCACCTAGACTGGTAACTCTTTTAAATAAATCATCTATCAAAACAGAGGTGTCATGCACCTCGTGGTCAGCCAGACCTAAGAGCGTACCGAGCCCTAAAAAGAGAAGTCAGAGAAAAATCCCTTCTAGAATTCCTTATTAACAGCATCTTTGTTTACAGGTCATCTTTTTGTCTACCAAGAACCAAAGCACTTCACAGACAGCATATCGTAATCTGTGTTTCATTACAACAAGCCACTATGGATTGTGATTATAGAAGCGTTGCCTTTTGGGCATTGTATGGAAAGAACTTATTAAGATAGCGACAGTTGTAAATATATATGTGACTCAAAACTAGTACTCATTACTGGTATGGTCATTAAATAGAAGAAAAACCAGTTACTGGAAAATCTACTACAAGCACTGCAGAGTTCGATACTAATAATGTAGTTGATCAATTTCATAATAATAATAATGGTTTTTGTTAAGTGCTTACTATGTGCAAAGCACTGTTGTAAGCGCTGGGGGCGATACAAGCTTATTAGGTTGTCCCATGTGGGACATACAGTCTTAATCCCTATTTTCCAGATGAGGTAACTGAGGCACAGAGAAGTGAAGTGACTTGCCCAAAATCACACAGCTGACAAGTGGCAGAGCCAAGATTAGAAAGCACGACCTCTGACTTCCAAGCCCGTGCTCTTTACACTAAGCCATGCTGCTTCTTTTCCTAGTGTTCAGGAAAGAGATCATCCCTAGTTTGAGTCCTGGAACAGTAAGGAAATCATTTTTAAATCATTTATAAAATAAGTTAAAAACATTTTGAGTCACATCAATTATTAAAGAGTACCCTATATGAGATACATTATAGTGCCATATAGGGTGGAGGGGGCTGGGCCCAATATCCTCCATATATAAAATAGAGAGATCTTATATAAGAAGCTTTAATATGAATCTGCAATTGCTAAACATTACAAAATAACACAGTAGGTTTATCATTTACCTCTTTTCAACTTCCTTTTTCAGAATAGCTTGTTGAAAACAAAAATCCAGTGCTTGGAGCATTTACCAACTCTTTCTAGCACTTCAGCATTCTACACTCACCAGAAGGAGTGAGAAGTGTGTGGGGGGGAGATGGGTGAGAAGGGTTTCAATTTATGGCACCTGGTGGAGAACAGCTACCACCGATGGGCTTCACTGCTACTCACACTGTCATACATACGTGGACACGGATGACTTCTTGTCCATATCCTGCCTCCGGCCTGGAATGTCCTCCCTCTTCATATCCGACAATTGCTCTCCCCACCTTCAAAGTCTTATTAAAAGCACATCTCCTCCAAGAGTCCTTTCCTGACTAAGCCTTCATTTCCTTTTCTCCCACTCCCTTCTGCGTCACTCTTGCACTTGGGTTTCCACCCTTTATTCATCCCTCCCTCAGCCCCATAGCATTTATGTTTACAACCGTAGTTTATATTAAAGCATGTCTTCCCCTCTAGACTGTAAACTCACTGTGGGCAGAGTACGTGTCTTATCAACTCTGTTATACTGTACTCTTCCAAACACTTAATATAATACTCTGCACACACTGCGTGCTCAGTAAATATGATTAATTGATGACAGCTAGGGACAGATGATAGCTTCTCTAGCTTCCATCCTAGTGCTAAAGGATTAACAAACTCTAACCATCGTCTGGTCTTGTGAAACTTGGGTGAACAATATTTCTGTTAATCAATCAATGGTATTTACTGAGTGCTTATTATGTGCACAGCACTGTTCTAAGTACTTGGGAGAAGAAGCAGCGTGGCTCAGTGGAAAGAGCCCGGGCTTGGGAATCAGAGGTCATGGGTTTGAATTCCTGCTCTGCCGCTTGTCAGCTGTGTGACTGTGGGCAAGTCACTTAACTTCTCTGTGCTTCAGTTACCTGATCTGTAAAATGGGGATTAACTGTGAGCCTCACGTGGAACAACCTGATTACCCTGATTACCCTGTATCTGCCCCAGCACTTAGAACAGTGCTCTGCACATAGTAAGCGCTTAACAAATACCAACATTATTATTATTATTATTAACCTCTTACTATGTTACAAGCTAATCAGGTTGGACAAAATCCAAGTCCCAGGCTCATAGTCCCACATGGCTCTCAATTCTGCACCTCCTCCCCGATTGATACTGGTATTTATTAAGAACTTAACTATGTGCTAATCATTGGGGTAGATACCAGATAACCAGATCAGGCACAATCTCTGTCTTCCATAAGAGTTCACAATCTATGAGGTGGGAGAGAGGTTTCACCCCCATTTAACAGAGGGGAATGAGAGATAATATTGTGGTGCTTACTATGCTTACTATGTGCTAAGCACTGTGCTAAGTGATGGGGCAGATACAAGATTATTAAATCAGATATTATCTCTATCCCACACAAGGCTCACAATCTGGGAGGGAGAACAGGCATTTACTCCTCATTTTACAGATGGAGAAACTGAGGCATCAAGAAATTATTTGTCAATGGTCGAACAGCACGCCAGGGGAAGAGTTGGCCTAGACCCTGGATCTCCTGATCCACAGACTTGTGCTCTTTCCACTATGCCACACTGCTTAGGTACTTCTGTGAGGGGGAAAAAGACACCCCTCGGTCTTCCTCCCCCGTTGAGAAGCCCTGATCGTTTCAGTCTATCCTCAAACAGAAACTTTTCCATCTTCTGATGAAAAAGGGGAGCCAATGACGTATGTCACTGGGACTTGAACCCAGAACCTTCTGCACACTAACTGAAGTAGTATGGCTTAGTAAAGAAAGCATGGGTCTGGAAGTCAGAAGGTCATGGGTTCTAATCCTGGCTCCACCATTTGTCTGCTGTGTGATCTTCTCTGGAGCTCAGTTACCTCATCTGTAAAATCCAACCCGATTTGCTTGTATCCACCCCAGTGCTTAGTACAGTGCCTGGAACATAGTAAGCGCTTAACAAATATCATGATTATTATTATTATTATTATTATTATTATTATTATTAACTGGATCTCTATTTGACAGGCCAGATCAGGATCAAGAGCTTGGAACTGCAGTTTATCTGGCCCTGTGCGGGGATTGGAGGAGGAGAAAAATGGAGAAGGACAAAGAGAAATGACAGTCCTAGGGATTGACTGGAAATAAGTCAAGACACAATCTGTTTATGCATATGCAAAATACATGTACATAAACTTATGACTTCTTGAATGTTTCGTACAACTATCTGGCTCTTGGGTATAATTCTAAAGAAGACCCCCTCCCAACACTGAGTAGAAGCATGGCATAATGGATTGAGCACGAGCCTGGGAGTCAGAAGGTCATGGGATCTAATCCCAGCTCCATTTGTCTGCTGTGTGAGCTTGGGTAAATCACTTCACTTCTCTTTGCCTCAGTTCCCTCATCTGTAAAATGGGGATTGAGACTGTGTCCAACCCGATTTGCTTGTATCCACCCTAGCGTTTAGTGCAATGTCTGATGCACAGTAAGTGCTTAACAAATACCACAGTTATTATTCAGGCAGTTCAAACCTTGGTGCTTTGGCTCCCACGGAGTGTTAGCAGGGATGCAAAATTGATGAGTATAAGAGGTTTTTAGCTGACCTGGTGATCCTTTTCCTTAAATACTTGGAAAACAATGGCATTATTTGTTGGATATTGTCACACAATAACTCATAACTCAAAATAATTCTGCCTCCCCCTTAGAATATGGCGCCCTCCTTAGACTGTGAGCCTCATGTGGGACGGGGATTGTGCCTCGTCTGATTGGACTGAAGCTCCCCCTTTGTTTAGCACTGTCCTTAGGGCACACTAAGCTTTTTGTTAATTCATTCAATAGTATTTATTGAGCGCTTACTATGTGCAGAGCACTGTACTAAGCGCTTGGGATGAACAAGTCAGCAACAGATAGAGACAGTCCCTGCCGTTTGACGGGCTTACGGTCTAATCGGGGGAGACGGACAGACAAGAACAATGGCACTAAACAGCGTCAAGGGGAAGAACATCTCGTAAAAACAATGGCAACTAAATAGAATCAAGGCGATGTACAATTCATTAACAAAATAAATAGGGTAACGAAAATATATACAGTTGAGCGGACAAGTACGGTGCTGTGGGGATGGGAAGGGAGAGGTGGAGGAGCAGAGGGAAAAGGGGAAAATGAGGCTTTAGCTGCGGAGAGGTAAAGGGGGGATGGCAGAGGGAGTAGAGGGGGAAGAGGAGCTCAGTCTGGGAACGCCTCTTGGAGGAGGTGATTTTTAAGTAAGGTTTTGAAGAGGGAAAGAGAATCAGTTTGGCGGAGGTGAGGAGGGAGGGCGTTCCAGGACCGCGGGAGGACGTGACCCAGGGGTCGACGGCGGGATAGGCGAGACCGAGGGACAGTGAGGAGGTGGGCGGCAGAGGAGCGGAGCGTGCGGGGTGGGCGGTAGAAAGAGAGAAGGGAGGAGAGGTAGGAAGGGGCAAGGTGATGGAGAGCCTCGAAGCCTAGAGTGAGGAGTTTTTGTTTGGAGTGGAGGTTGATAGGCAACCACTGGAGTTGTTTAAGAAGGGGAGTGACATGCCCAGATCGTTTCTGCAGGAAGATGAGCCGGGCAGCGGAGTGAAGAATAGACCGGAGCGGGGCGAGAGAGGAGGAAGGGAGGTCAGAGAGAAGGCTGACACAGTAGTCTAGCCGGGATATAACGAGAGCCCGTAATAGTAAGGTAGCCGTTTGGGTGGAGAGGAAAGGGTGGATCTTAGTACTATATGTCAGTCATTATACTAAGCACTGGGGTAAATACTAGCTAATCAGGTTGGACACAGTCCATGTCCTACATGGCACTCACAATCTTAATCCCCATTTTACAGATGAGGTAACCGAGGCACAGAAAAGTTAAGTGATTTGTCCAAGGTCCCACAGTAGTCAAGTGGCAGAGCAGGGATTAAAGCCCAGGTGGCCGTGTTCGGACAGTGAGGCAGCCGCCTCAGGGTGCAGCCTCTGAGAGAGCAGTCCCAGACACTCAGCTCAGCTTCTCTCTGCCCAAACTATCAGCGGTGCCTGGTGAGAAAAAGGAACTGGGGGGGAAATGCAATAATTCTGAATAGGGATAGGTGGGGAGGGCAGGGGTCTTAAGTAGCATAATGATAATATTTGTGATATTTGTTAAGCACATTGGGGTAGATAAAAGATAATCACGTCAGACTCTGTGCCTGTCACATGGGACTGCCTGTCACATGGGACTCCCACCATAAGTACAAGGGAGATGAGATATTTGATTTTTTGATCTCCATTATTCAGATGAGCAAACTGAGGCATGGAGAATTAAGTGACTTGCCCAAGGTCACATGGCAGGCAAATGGCAGAGCTGTGATTAAAACCTAGGTCCTCTAACTCCCAGGCCTGTGCTCTTCCCACTAGGCCACAGTGCAACTCAGGTTGTGATTGCAGATTGTGGTGGTAAATGCTTTATAAAACCTTGTGGGTGAAATTGCCACTTGAACATAAAGAAACCTAGCCAAACATACCTGAAGTCTAGTTTTTCTTTCTAATTTCAGTTTCTCAGTCTTATAATACAACTGAAGCTGAACACATCAGTTGCATTACTCCAGGCCCCAATATCCCCCCCCCCCCAAATAATGTCATGAAGTATAATAGATATACCACCACATTCTCTGAGATGGATGCTGTGATTTGCAAAAGGCAAAACAGCAGGTTAAAAAAATTTCACAGAGTTTGTCCCCTAACAACCCTAATAATCTATGACTCATTTGTTGGCTAATGGCAAGTGTATATGCAACCAGTGATTTCCTTAGCTTTTCAGCCTGATAGAGCTGAAAACGATACGTTGGGGTTGTTTGGACAATACTGTTTTCTGGGAGTTTGCGACTTTACACAGCCTTTTAATTGGCCCTAGAGTTCACCCAAGGAGGGCTGGCTCTTAAACGGTACCCTCCACGCTTTACTCTGCTACCAGTTCGCCCAAACTTGGGGATGAGACTGCCCTGATGAGACTTCGAGAGGCAATGAGTGTGTACTCGGGATTAGGAAGTTGAAAAGTTTGAAAAGCTATTTTCAAGCAGGTCTTTGAGTTGCTCCCAGTAAAAGCTCAGAAGCAGGTCTTTCAATTCCCCAGATTTATTCTTATTTATCCTGATTATCTCCCTAGATTAGTCCTTAATGTTTGTCCGAATACAATATTTTATTCTAAAAAGATGACATCAAAAAATATGCTCTGCCTGTCCTGGGCAGCAGTGGTCACTATTTCTGCAGTGCTGAGATCCAAAATAAATCAGCAGCAGGGGTTTCCACCCGCAAACCTTCTAATGGATTAGACTGTAAGCCCGTCAATGGGCAGGGATTGTCTCTATCTGTTGCCAAATTGTACACTCCAAGCGCTTAGTACAGTGATCTGCACATAGTAAGCGCTCAATAAATACTATTGAATGAATGAATAATGGATCAGAAACAGAAATACATAATAGAAGAAATCATTACGTATTTACTTCCCAGAACAAGGATGGGGTTTCCTGGGACAACTAACTGAGAAGCAGTGTTGCCTAGTGGATAGAGCATGGGCCTGGGGGTCAGAAGGAGCTGGTTTCTAATCCCAGCACTGCCACTTTGTCTGCTGTGTGACCTTGGGCAAGGCATTTAACTTCTCTGTGCCTCATTTATCTCAACTGTAAAATGGGGATTAAGACTCTGAGCCCTTTGTGGGACAGGGACTGTGTGTCCAACCTGATTAACTGGTATTTATCCAATGCTTAGTACAGTGCCTGACACATAGTAAACACTTAAATATCATAAAAAGAAACCACAAGAATGTCATTTTCACTAAATGATGCGTCACAGCTCAGAATTGCTACCTAATTTTCTTACTCTCACAGGTTAAAAAATGATCTTACTATAGAAACTGTGAGCTCCACATGGGACAGGGTTTGGGTCTCCTCTGATTATCTTGTTTGTACCCAGCTCTTATCACAGTGCTTGGCACATAGTAAGCACCTAGAACCTAGCAAATACCACAATTATTATTATCCATGTAAGTGGCTCTTGCAATAGTGGTAATGGTTGTTCTGGGCATCAGCATGCTGGACAAAATAGTCAGTGGGGAGAATCAGTGCAGTCTGTCAGCCCAGAACCAGATATCTCTGAGAACTCAACAGCAGGAGATTCCTTCTTTCCCTTATCCCTTAAAGCCACTGTTGAGTGTAATACTCAGAGGGGGCAGGTAAGGGCTGAGAAATCTTTCTTGCAAAAACCAGGGAGAACACCAAAAACAGTGAACAAAAATATAGGAGCAAGAATGATTGCCCTATCCACAATTAGACAGACCTGAGTTAGAAAACAACAGGTAAATGAGAGAAAACACATGGGTTTGGGCTAGGTCCTGCACTAATAAGTGCATTGACTGCAGACTTCAGGTCATCAAAAAGATGTTTTGACCTTCTATGGGTTAAAGGGAGATTAAGGTGAAAGGAAGTTTTTCTTTTTATATTTAATATAATGTGGCTCTTAAAGAGCACGCCGTCCATGTCGGGCCGGGGGCTAGGGGCGGGGAAGGGGACAGGAGAGAGAAACACCTCCATTCATTCATTCATTCAATCATATTTATTAAGCACTTACTGTGTGCAGAACACTGTATTTAGCGCTTGAGAAAGTACAATACAACAATAAAGAGTGCCAATTCCCGCCCACAACAAACTCAGTCTAGAGCGGGGTAGATAGACAATAATGCAAATAAACTGACATCCAGCACATTCCTCCTAAAGTGAGGAAGAGCTTAGTCCATCTCAATCATTAGACTGTAAGTTCTTGGAGGGCAGGACCATGGCTCTGATTTCTCTGATATTCTCCTAACTGAGGTGCTCTGCCCAGAGTAGGGTTGAGGATCTCGTGATGTTTGAGAATCTCGGCTAGGAATGGAGAAACAACTCATATTGCACACCTGACTCTTGTCTAGGTTTTTAATTCTTCCTTTTACAAATTTGTATATACTAAAAGCCAGTTTCTCCTATGCTCCTTTCTCCACTCTGACTTTCCCCTATCAGGTTCATGTGGATTTGTGTCATTTCACATTAGCAATCTTACAGGAAGAATCCTTTAGTATGGGGAAATGAAAAATGCTTTTGCAAGAATGTAGCCTGAATACAAGTTTTATCATTCCATGGTGGGTGAAAATTGGTTTTTAGAGGATTGTTCCACACTAAGTTGAGCAATTTATTATCTATTTATGTATGTGATCTCTAGCACATGTGCACATGTATCATAATAATAATAATGGTATTTGTTAAGCACTTACTATTGCCAAGCACTGTTCTAAATGCTGGGATAGATACAAGGTTATCAGGTTGTTCTACATGGGGCTCACAGTCTTAATCCCCATTTTACAGATGAGGTAAACGAGACACAGAGAAGTTAAGTGACTTGTCCCAAGTCACACAGAAGACAAGTGGCAGAGCTGGGATTAGAACCCACGACCCCTGACTCCCAAACCCATGCTCTTTTCATTAAGCCACGCTGCTTCTCTATCTGAAAATCTAATATCTATCTCTATCCAGCTGATATGTATCACACACATATCTATAGATGAAGGCAATATTTTCATATTAACTTTTTTTCTGAGGTGAAGTTCTTTCCCAACTACATCATTTCCCTTAAAGATGATCTCAATTTTCATCATAAAACACTTTTTGCTTTGCCAAGAATACAAAATGAGACATCTCTGCAGAAGCATATTAAATTCATTGTTTCAATTTAACTTTTAGATGAAAAACACCTTGAAACTGCAGAATAGAGAAACCACTTCCCGGTCAAAATTGTAATGTAATCCTGATGGTGATTTTGATTCTGAGAGAAAGGAAAAATCCAAGATAAATTCATGTGTCGATCTAATCACCTCCTACCATAAAAACCATTTATTTTGCCAACTTTCTCACAAGCTGGGGATTTACCAAAGCTGTAATTAGCCCTTTCATGTGACCACCTCTCTCAGAGTTAAAAAATTCATCACTTTTGTGCACAGTGTAAAAACTGTCCAGTTCATTCTCTTTGATAAAGCATCTTTTTCAAATAGCCTGTCCAGTTCACTTTCCTTTAAAAATGTTGTCTGCCTTGTCTTCCTCAGCCTTGGACTGAGCAGTTGCTTTCTTCCCAGTTTTGCTGCTGAATTTACAAGGAACCAATCTCATAAAAGCAAATGATCTAGTTAAAACATGACTATCATCTCACCCAACTTCTTTAGGTCTGGCAATTGCTCCATAAAAGTGCCCATTTCACTTCTTGTCTGTGATGTGTGATGTGGACTTTATCTTCATCCAACATAAAACCCATGCCACATGAGCTGCAAATTAGGTTTATTTGGTTAAAGATGATGGCTTGCCACCGTCAAAAACAAGGCATCAAAACTCCTGAACTTTTCTTGGAAAATCAGAAGCAGATATCTATGAGATCTCACCATGGAACTAGAACAGCAGCCTATGACTGCGTTAAACTTGAGACCTAAGTTCTGAGTTCCTGCTCTTTTAGTCCTCGAACAACTTGGCTCTCAGACTTAAAAGTGAAAAATGAAATCAGCCTCCTTTCTGACCTCCCAACCTCCTGTCTCTCCCCACTTCAGTCCATAGTTCACTCTGCTGCCCAGATTATCTTTCTACAGAAACGCTCTGGGCATGTCACAACCCCTCCCTCGCCCCGCCCACCCCCATCTCCTAAAAAATCTCCAGTGGTTGATAGGCATGAAGCAAAAACTCTTCACTCTTGGCTTCAAAGCTCTCCCTCACCTCGCCCCCTCCTACCTCACCTCCCTTCTCTCCTTCTAAATCCCAGGCTGCACACTCTGATCCCCTGGTGCTAACCTTCTCACTGTGCTTCGTTCTCTCCTGTCCCACCGCTGACCCCTGGCCCAAGTCCTACCTTTGAACAACCTCCCTCCTCAAATCTGCCAAAGAATCATACCTCCCCCCTTCAAAGTCCTAATGAAGGCTCACCTCCTCCAAGGGGCCTTCATGTGTTCATTTCATTCATTCAATAGTATTTACTGAGTGCTTACTCTGTGCAGAGCACTGTACTAAGCGCTTGGAATGTACAATTCTGCAATAGAGAGAGACAATCCCTGCCCAATAACAAGCTCACAGTCTAAATGGGGGAGACAGACAGCAAAGCAAAACAGAACAGAGAGGAGGCTAACACAATAATCCAGTCGGGATATTATGGGATCTTGTACCAGCACGGTAGCAGTTTGGATGGAGAGGAAAGGCCGGATCTCGGCGATATCGTGAAGGTGAGACCGCCAGGTGTTGGTGACGTTTTTGATGTGTGGGGTGAATGAGAGAGCTGAGTCAAGGACGACACCAAGGTTGCGGGCCTGTTAGACAGGAAGGATGGTAGTGCCGTCCACAGTGATGGGGAAGTCAGGGAGAGGACAGGATTTGGGAAGGAAGAGAAGGAGCTCAGTTTTAGACATGTTGAGTTTTAGGTGGCAGGCAGCCATCCAGGTGGAGGCATCCTGGAGGTGGGAGGAGATACAAGCCTGGAGGAAGGGGGAGAGAACAAGGGAGGAGATGTAGATTTGGGTGTCATCTGCGTAGAGATGATAGTTGAAGCCGTGGGAGCAAATGAGTTCACCAATAAGCCCCCCTTTTCCTCAGCTTCCCCCTCCAGGTCGCCCCCAACTTGCTCCCTTTGATCTACCCCGCTCTCCCCACTCCAAAGCACTTTTGAATATATGTACATATCTATAATTCTATTTATATTAATGCCTGTTTACTTGTTCTGATGCGTATATATATATATATATCTATGATTATATTTATATCTATGCCCGTTTACTTGTTTTCATTTCTGCCTCCCCCCCTTATAATTATAATAATAATAAAAATAAAGGTATTTGTTAAATGCTTACTATGTGCCACACACTGTTCTAAGCGCTGGGGTAGATAAAAGATCATCAGCTTGTCCAACTTGGGGCTCAAAGTCTTAATCTCCATTTTACAGATGAGGTAACTGAAGCACAGAGAAGTTAAGTGACTTGCCCAAGTCACACAGCAGACAAGTAGCGGAGTTGGAATTAGAACCCACATCCTCTGACTCCCAGCCCATGCTCTTTCCACTAAGCCACGCTACTTCCCTAAATGTCACACACGGGACTCACAGTCTCAATCCCCATTTAATAGAGGAGGTAACTGAGTCACAGCGAACTGAAGTGACTTGCCTAAAGCCACCCAGCAGACATGTAGCAGAGCTGGGATTAGAATCCATGACCTTCTCACTCCCAGGCCGGTGCTCTATACATTACACCGTGCTGCTGCCAAACTGTAAGCCCAGTGGTGTGGACAGGCATTTTCTCTCTTTACGGCTGAATTGTACTTTCTAAGCACTTAGTATAGTGCTCTGTATACAGTAAGCGCTCAATAAATACGACTGAATGATGAAAAGTGAATTGTCAAGTCATAATTTCTTAAACACACTCATGATTAAAATAAGTGAAGCCAGAGTTGGTTGTGCTGGGGCCTCCTCATGTATTGAGTACTTTATGTTCTACAAAAACCAAAACCTAAAATGGAACAAAGTTCAAGGTGCTAATTATGTGTGCTTATTAAATCACTAACCTGAATAGGTGTGAATTACAACACAGTTCTTTTAAGTTCCTGTTTATTACTGTTTAAATCCCAAGGAAAGGGAACACAGAAAGCAAAGCACTGCAAAATTCAATCACCACCTTAGCATTTTCTAGCTCAGCTATTTAAATCTAAAAGTGAAAATCGAGGTAGCTCAAAACAAGTGTTCACAAGCCAGGATGTGAGTGGTGGTTCAGTATCCTTTGAAAGTGTAAACGTTTTATTGAGAAGCTGAAAAGCTTCATTAGCTTAGTTCAAGTTCAATAGATAATCAGAAGACCATACAGCTGTGATTTTGTCTGTTTAAAGACCAAATAAAACCATCCTGGGATTTAAATAGGCCTTCAATAGAAACTTATTTACTGAGGTAAATTTAGTTCCTAGCTATGATATTTATTCAGGACTTCCTGGGCGCAAAACACTCTACTGGGTGCTACGAAACGGCTCAAGAGCACGGGCTTAGGAGTCAGAGGTCATGGGTTCTAAACCCGGCTCCGCCGCTAGTCAGCTGTGTGACCTTGGGCAAGTCACTTGACTTCTCTGGGCCTCAGTTATCCCATCTGTCATATGGGGATTACAAAAAAACTGTAGGCCCCACGTGGGACAACCTGATCACCTTGTATCCCCCAGCACTTAGAACAGTGCTTTGCACATAGTAAGTGCTTAACAAATACCACCATTTTTTTATACACTAGAGAAAATTACCCACCATTCTCATGACCATCCTGCCCAAGAGATCCCGACTGTCAGTTCCTTGTGGACAGGGATGGCATTTACGAACTCTATTATAGTGTGGGTACTCAGAATAGTGCTCTGCACCCGGTAAGGACCCTATAAATACCTTTGATTGATTGATTGATTGATTAAGAAAAATGTTGGTATTTGTTAAGCGCTTACTATGTGCAGAGCACTGTTCTAAGCGCTGGGGTAAACACAGGGGAATCAGGTTGCCCACGTGGGGCTCACAGTCTTAATCCCCATTTTACAGATGAGGGAACTGAGGCATAGAGAAGTTAAGTGACTTGCCCATAGTCACACAGCTGACAAGTGGCAGAGCTGGGATTCGAACTCCTGAGCCCTGACTCCAAAGCCCGTGCTCCTTCCACTGCGCCACGCTGCTTACAGTCCTTGGCCCTCAAAAGTTTACAATCTGAGAATAAGGGAGAAAGGGGATGAGTGACACACATATAAGAAAGGATGAAAGAGTTAAAAACACAAAACAACATAAAGGCCTAATATTATATTAGTGAATGAATTCTAGAAGTCTACCAATCACAGACAACCTGACAGTGTGCGTTTCATTTACAAGAATTCAAGACAAAAGACAACTGTAGTTGTGGTTACTAACTTTTCAGGGTAAAGTTTAGTGGCAGATTCCTAAGTTTCTATATGTCTTTTGACTTGGAAAGAGCCATTTACCATGAGGCCAATAACTGCTAGGAATAAAGATAAATAAAGCCATCTCTCAATTATCATTATAAAAAGTGTTTGCTCAACATTTTCTGTGTTTAGTCTGTGATAATAGAACAGAAAGAAATGGAACTCACTGAAATCTATACACTGAAAACCTCATTTTTGCTTGAGTAAATTTCATAATGGCTCCCGCCACTGAGGTCTCAGAGAGATTGCTTTCTGTGATTAAGGACTGAACCCGCTCTCTCTACCACTGCCTTGCAGCACACATTTTTCAGAGAAGCATGTGGGTGGGTGGGAATTATTCAGTGCTAGCTATCATTACTACCACAAAACAACTCACTGCCTAGCCCTTCTTACCATTAGTTTCTGAACAATACTCACCCCAAATAGGGGGCTAGAAAAGTTGCACTACCCTATTTTCACGGACAAAATCAATCAATAGTATTTATTGAGCGCCTACTGTAATAATAACAATTATGGTATTTGTTAAGCGCTATGTGCCAGGCACATAAGCGCTAGTGTGGATACAAGCAAATTGGGTTGGATACGGTCCCTGTCCCACAGGGGGCTCACAGACTCAAATCCCCATTTTACAGATGAGGGATCTAAGGCATAGGGAAGGGAAGTGACTTGTCCAAGGTCACACAGCACTGTGTGCAGAGCACTGTGCTAAGTGCTTAGGAGAGTACACTATGACAATATAGACACACTCCTAGGCCACAAAGATCTTACAATCTAAGGAGAGATTTTCTCACTACCAAAACTACTAGTGAAAGTAATATTGACTTGTTTGGGGTTTCACCTAATTCCACAAAACAATATAATAACAAAGAGTGAAATGACCAAAATTCAGCTAACCAGAGATATCAGAGATAACCCTTGAAAATAATCACTGTAGGACATTTGAGAGTGAGATAAATAGGAGTATAAAATCGGAAGCAAGACAACCCACTCCACCACCCTGATTTTACTATAACAACTTTTTTTGGTAATAGCAATAACCTAAATCCCATATTGTAAATAAGACATTTTTTTGTCACATTCAGGTATAGTTTTAGCTATATGTATGAATAGTCCTTTCCACCCTCTACTACTGCTGGGGCTTTCTTGACCTCCACATATCCCCAGAAGAGACCCTCCACCCTACCCAGTGCTTACGGTAGAGCATCAGACTTTTAATCTGAGGGTCCAGGGTTCAAGTCCCTGCTCGGGTGCAAATTTTTGGGGAAGCAGCATGGCTCAGTGGAAAGAACCTGGGCTTCGGAGTCAGAGGTCATGGGTTCGACTCCCTGCTCTGCCACTTGTCAGCTGTGTGACTGTGGGCAAGTCACTTAACTTCTCTGTGCCTCAGTTACCTCATCTGTAAAATGGGGATTAACTGTGAGCCTCACGTGGGACAACCTGATGACCCTGTATCTACCCCAGTGCTTAGAATAGTGCTCAGCACGTAGTAAGCACTTAACAAATACCAACATTATTATTATTAGTAGTACAGTGCCTGGCACAGAGTAAGCACTTAACAAATACGATAATTATTATTATTATTAGCCATCATTCATTTTTCTTGTAAGCTCTCCACTCAACCTGAGCCATCACTGTTGCATCCAACAGGGGGAAGACAGAGGGAAGTCATTACACTGGGAAGCAGTGTGGCCTCAGAGGAGGATATGGGTTTATTCAGTTGCATTTATTCAGCGCTTACTGTTTGCAGAGCACTGTACTAAGTGCTTGGAAAGTACAATTCAGCAATAAAGAGAGACAATCCCTGTCCACTACGGGCTTACAGTCTAGAAGCGGGGGAGATAGACATCAAAACAAGTGAACAGGCATCAATAGCATCAATATAAATAGAATTCCCACATGCCCAAACCCCGACCTGAGAAGCAGCATGGCCTAGTGGAAAGACTGGATCCATCACAAGTATGAAGTCACTTCATTTCTCTGTGCCTCAGTTACCTGATCTATAAAACGGGGATTAAGATTGTGAACCCCGTGTGTCTGTACCCCAACACTTAGTACAGTGGCTGGTACATAGTAAGTGCTTGTTTTAAGGTTCCCAGATGGGACCCCGACGGCCAGATCCCTGAGTCCTGGCCCTACCTCCTTGCCCCCAGCAGCGTGATACCAGCTTGGTCTGACCTTGTCACCATCCCTCTTGCCATCCTCTGGCAGCTCAAGTTTCCTCCCAGCAGCAGCTCTGAACCCACCATTAGCTGCCTGCCCGCTCTCATCACTGTGAAGACCAGACATCACTTCCAGAGACATTTCCAGCTACTCAGGACCCGAAAGGAAGCTAGCACTGATATCAGCAATTCCACAAAGCTCTTGCTTCCGCCTCCCTTCCCTCACCAAAGGCAGCACAGAATTGGATCAGGAGAGGAGGCTGCAGGTAATGAATTGGAAACAGTGAGGGAGGAGTCTGGTCTCTCTTGGATCAGAGGGAGCACAGACCAGGTCAGGAGAGAAGAGCAGATTTCCACCCCTTCCATCCCCACTTAACCTCCCTCCCAGCGTGGCTCAGTGGAAAGAGCACGGGCTTTGGAGTCAGAGGTCATGGGTTCGAATCCCGGCTCGGCCACTTGTCAGCTGTGTGACTTTGGGCAAGTCACTTAACTTCTTGGTGCCTCCGTTACCTCATCTGTAAAATGGGGATTAAGACTGTGAGCCCCTCGTGGGACAACCTGATTCCCCTGTGTCTACCCCAGCACTTAGAACAGTGCTTGGCACATAGTAAGCGCTTAACAAATACCAACATTATTATTATTATTATCCTGCAGAATTGGAGCACCCGGCCTGCAAGTCACTGACTGGGAAACACAATAGCAGAGGCAGGGTGAGGGGAGGAAGGAAGAGGAGGCAACTGTCTTCTCTGCAGATTGGATGCAACGTGGAGCGGGGCTCATGGAACCCGAGCTACAATTAGTGCATAGTGTAGATCCAGATTTTATGCCCTGAGGTCATTCAGAAGTGAGGGTACCTCTCTAGTTCTCTAAGCCAGAGTAGGTTCTTGGAAAACAAAATGAAAAAGGAAACCAAAGAAACTGTAAAATTCCTGACCTGAATTAAAGGAAATACTGGTGATGAAATATAATCTAATGATCAATAGTCTGAAGCAAGGGAAGCAGCACGGTCGAGGGGCAAGAGCATGGGCTGCGAGTCAGAGGACTTAGTTTCAAATCCTGATTCTGCTTGATGACCCTGGGCACATCACTAAACTTCTCTGCGACTTAGTTTATTCATCTGTAAAATACGGATTAAATCTTATTCCCTCTACTTAGGCTGTGAGCCCCACGTGGGACAGGGACTGTGTCCAACTAAATTATCTTTTATCTATCCCAGCATTTAGTATAGTGCTTGGGACAAGCAGTGTGGCTCAATGGAAAGAGCCCGGGCTTGGGAGTCAGAGGTCATGGGTTCGAATTCCGGCTCTGCCACTTGTCAGGTGTGTGACTGAGGGCAAGTCATTTTACTTCTCTGTGCCTCAGTCACCTCATCTGTAAAATGGGGATTTAAACTGTGAGCCCCATGTGGGACAATCTGATAACCCTGTGTTCCCCCAGTGCTTACAACAGTGCTTTGCACATAGTAAGCGTGTAACAAATACCACCATTATTATTATTAAACACCATTCTCATTATTGCTATTACTTTAATGATGAAACCAAATTGGCATTCACATGCAGTGATGAAACACTGAAATACTTAGCTCTGAGTTCTAAAATTGTAGAAGAAAATGAAAAGATGGACTTATCAGTGTCAAAAAGATATAAAGGATGATCAAAGAGTCTTTTGTTTCTACTACCCTGGTTTCGGGCCTTAGCCCACAGTCATTTTTCTCCAGAGGATGACCAAATGCATCAACAAAAAACAATTGCTCGGATTGTTTTCTTCTCAAAGTTTAAACTCAGCTCCAGTCTAAAACCAAAACATCATTAAGCCTAGAGCAGCTATTTACAGTAACTAAATCAGGAGAGGCAGCATGACCTAGTGGAGAGAGCAGGGGACTGGGATCAAGAACAGGAGACACACGCCTAGCTCTGGTTTCATTCTTTGCCCCTGCTCTGTGACCTTGGGGACATCATTTAGTTGCCTCAGTTTCCTCATCTGTCTCTTATGGGGAAGAGGGACTGTATCTAATATGATCAGCTTGCATCTATCCAAGTGCTTACAACAGGGCATGGCACACAGTAAGCAATTAAGAAACACGATCATTATTATTATTACCTAAGCACTAGGAACTCTGTTTACTTTAACCCAGGGAAATGCTTGTCTGGTGTTTGCTTAGAGAGGATTAGAGGCCAAACAGTCCTATCCATCATTTCTTACTAAAGCCCGCTTTACAGATGACCTACCAGTTTTAGTGTTTAGTCACTGGGCAGGATGAGGGAGCTATACACTCCTAAGTTTACAACAGCACAACTCCACCGAAGGTGGCCCTCCTCCCCAATGCCCAGGCTCTGTAATCTGCTGTCACATGTTTTGAAAAGAAGCCAGTCTGAAAGGGGCAGAAATGCAGTTCTCCTCAGCAGTCCAGAGACAGCAAAAGTCCCTTTCCTTAAGCGTTCGACCTGCAAAGGCCAGCCCCGCTGGCTCAACTCAGCAGGGCCGGCGGAGGGCTTTGAAGGGCCGTGCTTTGTGTCCTGGCTGGATTTGGTCCGCCCGCTCCCATGAACACTTCCTGAGGAAATCCTGACTCTTACAGAAAAATGGGTGGCTCTGGTGAAAGGATGTAAACAGCAGCACTTTGTTTTATTCTGCTGCCCGGGGCCCTGGGTAGGGCCCCAGAAAAACAATCTTTGGCAGAGAGATCAATAAAAAACCACGACCAAATTGTGGCTTGAACAGTTTAGCACTAGCCTTTTCAGAAAATAAGACTCCGTGGATCACAGAGTTCCTTAATGATAATGATGGTGTTACTCACTCAATATTTTAGTGGCGATAATAGAAATAAAAATATGCCACTTGTACTGCATTTTCAGCCAGAAATCTGAAGAGGCTTTTTACAGTTCCAACCTAAAACAGCTCCATGGAGTAACACTGCAATTAATGATCATTAGATAAGATTTATCATAGCTCTTTAAAAGATAGCAAAGCAGAAAGTAGAAGGATAAAATGACTTCCCAAAGGTTTTTTGGTCTAGACTTGCACAAAAGCTCCCAGAATTTCCCACACTCTTTGACCATACCGTGTGCAAGCTTTTATGTTGAAGACAGATAAGGCTAGAAATATCTCCTCCACTCATAATGCATGAGCTTAGATCGTAGGCAGGCTAAATGTGTATTCCACTTTGGTATCTAGCACCATCATCCCCACTATAGGTATACACAGGAAACACCCTGCAGACCATTCCAAAAAAAAAAAATGTATATTTTGGCTCCAGCATCATCTGGGGAGAGTTGATTCATTACAGTGAATAGTGCTAAAAACTTGTCCGAAAGGGGAGACCATGGGAGTTGAACAACTTCCTTTATACTGCACAGCACTGGACTGTAAGCTCCTCCCTCTAAACTGTAAACTCCTTGTGGGCAGGGAAATTGCCTACTAACTCGGTTATATCTCCCAAGGGCTTAGTATAGTGCTCTGTAATAAATACAATTGATTGATTTTCATTTGGGCATAGACCATGCATTCTTCTCAGGCCCCACAGTTGAGAGCCACTTTCCCCACCCAAATCAGAGGACATGGGTTCTCATCCCAGCTTCACCACATGTCTGCTGTGTGATCTCAGGTAAGTCACTTCACTTCTCTGGGCCTCAGTTACCTCATCTGTAAAATGGGGATTAAGACTGTGAGCCCCATATGGGACAGGGACTGTGTCCAACCTGATTTTTAGTGGAAAAAACACAGTCTTAGGAGTCAGAGGTTGCGGGTTCTAATCCCAGCTCTGCCTCTTGTCAGTTGTGTGACTTTGGGCAAGTCACTTAACTTCTCTGTGTCTCAGTTACCTCACCTGTAAAATGGGGATTGACTGTGAGCCCCAGTGGGACAACCTGATTAGCTTTATCTACCCCAGTGCTTAGAACAGTGCTTGGCACATAGTAAGCACTTAAAAAATACCAGCATTATCATTATTATTACCTTGTATCTACCCCAGTGCTTAGAAGAGTGCTTGGCACATAGTAAGTGCTTAACCAATACCACAATTATTATCATTATTATTATTAAGATCCTACAGTCCCTTCAAAGGCCTGGTGGCCTTTCTCCAGTCTCTTCCCATCTAGAATGGGTGCTCTGAGAGGGAGAGAAGAAAGAGAGGATTCGGTAGGAGGGGGATTTTAAAGAGTTAGTTTTTTTTGTTAACATGTCCCACCTCCGCTTCACTCCCTCACTCTTAGTTCCTTACCACTAAGGGTCAAGAGCGACCATCCCCACGAGCTATATCGAGAATGCCTCCTCCTACGCCCAACTCTAATCTGTTGATAATACTCCCTATCTTTTTCAAAATGTCCAATGTCAGCAAGAAAATTCATTCATTCATTCATTCATTCATTCAATTGTATTTACTGAGCGCTCACTTTGTGTAATAATAATGTTGGTATTTGTTAAGCGCTTACTATGTGCAGAGCACTGTTCTAAGTGCTGGGGTAGATACAGGGTAATCAGGTTGTCCCACGAGAGGCTCACAGTTAATCCTCATTTTACAGATGAAGTCACTGAGGCACAGAGAAGTTAAGTGATTTGCCCACATTCACACAGCTAAGTGGCAGAGCCGAGATACGAACCCATGACCTCTGACTCCCAAGCCTGGGCTCTTTCCACTGAGCCACTTGCTTCTCTGAGCATTCTTGTGGGATGGATTTCCTGGCCCAAACCCTTTATCAGATTGATTCAATGTTAGGACTTCAAGGGGATCTAATGTACTTTGGGGATTTTTAGCCAGGTGTAGGAACTGCTCCAAACTTTGGTCCTCAAGATGTCCATCACAGCCTCCAGTCCTATCCTTTAAGACAAAGAAAATCTAAGAGGAACAAATACTACATCACTTTACAGGCTATAATTTCCATTGCTGCCATGTTCTCAGTAGAGGTATACCACACCACAGGGGTATCAACAATTAACAGAGCTATACTTTAGTAGGAGGAAAAACTGATTATATAAAAATGCCCTGTGAAACCTGCAAATGATGAGTGTTTCACTTAGGAGCAGTAAGACTGAGTTATGGGAGGTTTTCTCTTCATTTAATTTAGTCAACACAATTACTCCCAAGGAGTTTTAAAATTCAAGGCTGTTTTAATATTATTTAGATTCACAGCCTTCAGTAGCACAGACTGCACAGAGCATCTTCTTTATATCAATTAAAGATATTAATTTGATTATGAAAGTACTCCCTTTTTGACACATTGGACTCTGGGATTTACTGCTTTCATTTATGCACTCTACTCTTTCTTCCTGACTATGTGATTAGAAGGTAGAGTTTTTATATTCCCACTTGACCCATACCGCTCCATCATCATCTAAAGTGCCTGGTAATGAGCCTAAATAGCGTAGCTTCCAAGCAGCAGGAGGGTAGTTCCTCTGCTCCAAGTATCAGTGAATATTGATTATCACTACCACAGCTCACTGGGATTATGCCAGCACATAGTTTTGTTTTCGTCGCTGCACTTTATTCTATACCTCCACTAATGTCCTGGAAACCCAACTAATCTTATAGTGTGACAGAGGTATAGATGTGCCAAGAAGCAGCATCAGCCTAGCGGAAAGATCATGGGCCTGTCATTCATTCATTCAATAGTATTTATTGAGCGCTTACTATGTGCAGAGCACTGTACTAAGTGCTTGGAGTGTTCAGAGGACCTGGGTTCTAATCCTGGCTCCCACTTTTTTTTCTTTCTGGCATTTATTAAGCACTTACTATGTGCCAGACACTGCAGTAAGTGCTGGGGTAGATACCAGCTAGTCAGTTCCTGTCCCACATGGGACTCACAGTCTTAATCCCCATTTTACAGATGAGGGAAATGAGGCACAAAGAAGTAAAGTGACCTGTCCAAGGTCACACAGCAGGCAAGTGGCAGAGCTGGGATTAGATCCCAGGTCCTTTTGGCTCCTAGGTCCCGGGGTCTATCCACTTGACCACGTTACTTCTCAGCAGCACTTACTTGCTGTGTGACCATGGACAAGTCGCTTAACTTCCCTGTGCCTCAGTTACTTCGGTAAAATGGGCACAAGACTGTGTGCTTTTTGTGGGACAGGGACTGTGTCAAATCCAATTATCTTGTATCTTCCCCAAACTCTTAATACAGTGCCTGGCACATAGTAATCACTTCACAAATACCATAAAAAAGGGGGCATGACCACTGCAATATTTCAATAGACAGGCCGGCTTCAACCACTCTTTGCTGGCAAGGAGAAAGGACAAATCTTTAGGAATGAGGAGGTATGGGTCGGGGGCATCAACACCCTCTCCCCATTATAGTTCGCTGTTGGAGAAAGAGGTATGTGCAAAGCTTAGTATGATGCTCTGCACACGCTGGGCGCTCCATAAATACCACTGGTTGATTGAGGAGGACTACATGTCTCTGCTGCTGTCACTGCACCTTTGGAGAGGTAAAGAGTCACAGAGAGGAAAGTTCTATCCCAAGTTCAGATTCAATCAGGCAGAATATCAGGCCCACAGTCTGTCATTTAGTTTAGACTGTAAACTCACTGTGGGTAGGAAACATGTCAGCCAATTCTGCTCTACTGTACTCTCCCAAGAACTTAGTACAGTGCTCTGTATAGAGTGAGTGCCCAAGAAAGACTAATTTGGAAAAAACAGTGCAAAATAAAATGGGATATGTATTACCATTCAAACTATGATATTTATTTAGTGTTTACTGTTTGCAGAACACTGTATTAAGCACTTGAGAGAAAGTACATTACAGAACAGAGCTGGCAGACACGATCCCTGCCCATAAGGAACTTAGTCTAGAGGGACTATCATTGACTCTGCAAGATCTAAATTCAGGGGAGGGGGGCCTGACTTGTCATGGGCTTTACCGGACACTCGTTATGAATTGTTAAGTAGCTAGTCTTTTCTTGCTCCTGGTCAGATAATCTCTTTTCTATACATGATAGAGGCATGGTCAGAGGCTGACCAGAGGCAGCAGGTCTCTGGTCAGTACTCATGCTCTGCTTGCTATAAAGAGAGTGCTACGTGGTCCTTGGGCAGCTTAGTACAGTGGCTGGCACATAGAGAGCTTTTAAATACCATAAAACAAAAATTCAAAGGGAGAGCTTCATGGAGACAATGAGGGACCCATCTCCAAAAAGGGTGGGCTGGCTCAACATGACAGTTCACCCAAACAGTAATAATAATTGCGATATTTGTTAAGTGCTTACTATGTGCCAAGTATTGTGTTAATCACTGGGAGCAATACAAGATAATCACATCAGAAGCAGTCCCCGACCCACATGGAGCTTGAATTTAAGCAGGAGGAAAAGTAGATGGTTTATTAATATTTACAGATGAGGAAAGTGAGGCCCAGAAAAGTTAAGTGACTTGTCCAGGGTCATGTACTAAAATACACATTAGAACCCAGGCCTCCTGACTCCCAGACCCACCACTCTTTTCCCTGGGCCACATGGTTCCCAATCCCAATACCAAGTTATTAACTGATTCCAGGCTCCATAAGAGTCCTAGCCTGGGAAGGACGGAAGTGGCTGCGCTGTTGACCATTTGCACCTGCATAATGAAGCTCAAGGGCCAAACTGCTTCAGCAGTCCTCTAAACATCTTGTGAGCTTCATTTGGATCTGAAAAGTAACTGCAGCTGCAAAATCAGAGAGCAGCCTTGAGTCCTGGGGTGTGAGAATGGGAACACTCCATTCTTACCCTCTTAAGGCCTCTACAGTGGGTAAAGCTATTTGATTCAGGACCCGGCTACAATGGATCCACTCAGGAGAGCACCTCGCAGGAGAGTGAGAGGGATAGTTGAGTTCTTGTTTCGTGTTTCTCTTGAAGTGCCCAAAGTAGCAGGAAAAAGGATTCGGCTAATCATGAAGCGGTCTGTGATTTGTGAAGCTTTTGCCCCTGCTTGGAGTTTCAGGGTCAGAGCACTGCACAGTCACTTTAGAATTGTTCCACACCCAGAAACCTTGGGCATCAGCAATGACCCTCCCTGCACTTGGGGTTTCCTCCCTCGTTTTGCTGGTCAGTAAACCTGCCTATCTCTGGCTGTGTAACAAGGCCAGAATTTATATTAACCTTGACCCTGATTATGCAGAAATCTTTTTCCTAGTCAGACTCATTTCCTGTCCCAACAATGACAATTTCCAGTTTTATGGTCTTCCTGAATTCTGACTCCAAACTTTAGGAGCCCAGAACACTAAAGCAAGGCAATTTTATGGCTTTTCCAGTCTACTTCGATCACTTTCATCAGTTTCCTAACCACTTTGGGGCCCTTTACAGAGTTAACCTACTGATTTTCCCTTTCCCAAGGATTTCTTGGAAGATCTCTAATCTTACATCCATCTTCCATCCATTCACATCATTGAAAAAATTGCTTTCCAACTCTACAGTGCTATTCTGTACACTCCAGCCATGGGTGTGATCGTGTGAATGTAAAAAATACATGGTGACATTGATTCTCTCATATAACTTTTGGGACCCTCTTTGCTCCTGGGATAGTGAATCATCCCCACTCACCCACTAAAAATTTCATGTGAATCCTTCCGTTTCCTCCGCGGATCAGGAAAAGTTACTTAATAGGGATATCTGTTGGGCTGTGTTAACAAGCTACAAGGGGAAATGATGATGCTTTTTGATTGAGTCATTTAAATCGGACTGGAAAAAGTAATGGAGAGATGGAAATTACTCTGTGGGGTATCGTCCTACACTTGGAGAGAGAGCTGCAGATGAGCTAAGAGGTCGTTTACATTTTCACTTTAGCCAGTGGTGTGGCTTCTCTGAAAGTGTCCAACTTTTGATGATGAAGCAGAGTAATAAAAATGGTTTTCAGCTGCCCCATAATACTTTCAAATGAAGCCTCTACAGAATTCAACAGAAGTAAAGAAATACTTAGAAGAGTTAAAGTATTTCTTTAACATGTGCTTTCATTATGTATTTTGGATAGTGCACAGTCATAGAATTGTCTTCTCGGTGTTGAGACATATAGAGCGATACAGTGCCAGAGAAATTGTTTCGCGTATGCATCCAGTGTTGGTCAAGGCATGAGTGCGAATACGTCAAGTTCTTTGAGAGCACAACTGTCACATTACTGAAGAACTGACTGCACAGGATCCCCAGAGCATGACATTGTTTTCTCCGTACTTTCTCCAATCTGGTCCATCCTTTGGCGGGAAAAAAGAAGGATTTCTGGATTAAGCCGTTTTACTAACCATCTTTCTGACCCACTGCCGAAGTCATGACATGCTGAGAGGGGCGAGGGGAACTGTAAACTTGTTGTGGACAGGGAATGTGTCTGTTCATTATTATATTCTACTCTCTCAAGAGCTTAGTACAGTGCTCAGCACACAGTAAGCACTCAACAAATACCACTGACTGACTGGATCAAGAGTGGATTCAGGGAGTGCTGGGATTTTGATCAAGGGAGGTCTGTAGGCTCGTCGTGGGCAGGGACTGGATCTGCCAACTTTGTTGCTGCTGCACTTGGGATAATAATAATAATGGTATTTGTTAAGCACTTACTATGTGCAAAGCACTGTTCTAAGCACTGGGGGGGATACAAGGTGATCCGGTTGTCCCACGTGGGGCTCACAGTCTTAATCCCCATTTTATAGATGAGGTAACTGAGGCACAGGGAAGTTAAGTGACTTGCCCAAAATCCAACAGCTGACAAGTGGCGGAGCCGGGATTAGAACCCAAGACCTCAGACTCCCAATCCCGGCTCTTTCCACTGAGCCACCAACCAGGTCCTGATTCCAGAGACAGCTTCCATTCCAGCCCTACTCCCAGAAAGTAGCCAAACAATGCAGGGTGCTAGTTGAGGGTTCAAAAGAAAAGCACCCTTCTTTGGGTGCTCCAGGGACCTGTTTTGGACCCCACATGACATTGAGTTGCCGTGGCCTTTTAGGTTAAATAAAAATGCCAAAAAAATGAAAAAAACATAAATAAAATGTTCTCCCCAAATGCATCAGCAACCATGAATGAAAACATATTAACAACCCTTGCATAAAAAAATATTGTTGAAAACATAATTAAGAAAAACAGAATCACTGTTTTTCCCCCAGATCAGTAGTCTGGCTTCCTAAGAGAGGGCTCTGAAACATTAGCGAAATGTGGAATGCAGAGATGTGTACAAACAGCAAAGAGGCATGTCCAAAGAATGTGCTGACAATGGGGATTCCAAGTTTCTCGGGTCTGCACGAAACCTCTTTCATTATTACCCGTTTTCCTTCCATCCACAAAAGGAAGATATACTTCTTTCACAGCCAGATCTGGTGAAAAGGAACTGAGTGCCAAGGATATCAGAAATTCAAGAAGCTAAATGAACAAACCAAGTCTACATTTTTTTTTACCAGAGGAATGCCTCAGTAAAAGAAAAAAACACCATCCAAGATATCCTCCCTAGTTCTCTGATGTCTTTCAGTGGACTAGCTACTTCCATCTTTGCAATGAAGAGACATGACAGCATAAACAGACAACCTAAGGGAAAGAACACAGACTTGGGAGTCAGAGAACCTGTATTCTAATCCCAGCTCCATCACTTGTCTGCTGTGTTACCTTGGGCAAGTCACTTAGCATCTCTGTGCCTCAGTTTTTTCATCTGTAAAATGGGGAATGAATACCTGTCCTGCTTTTTCCTTAGAACGTGAGCCCCGTGCGGGACGGGGACTTTAGCTGACCTGATTGATCTGTATCCACCTCAGCACTTAGAACAGTGATTGACACGCAGTAAGCATTTAATAAATACCATTAAAAAATCAACCAATGAATCAATCAATGGTATTTACTGAGCACTTTATTCAGCACTCTAAACACAGTGAGTCCTCAAAAGGACTCTCCAGTAGCTGCTCTGGCTTAGGAGTTTGAAGATTTACCAAAATATGTTGGACCTTCAAGGTACTCCCAATCTAGTACCCTGAGCACATTCCACTGGAGCCCAGACAAGACAGTCAGGAGCCATTTGGCAGGTAATATCTTATCTTGACAGACCTGGGGAACTGTAGGAAGTCTGGCACTTAATAATAATAATGTTGGTATTTGTTAAGTGCTTACTATGTGCAGAGCACCGTTCTAAGCGCTGGGTAAAACACAGGGGAATCAGGTTGTCCCACGTGGGGCTCACAGTCTTAATCCCCATTTTACAGATGAGGTAACTGAGGCACAGAGAAGTGAAGTGACTTGCCCACAGTCACACAGCTGACAAATGGCAGAGTGGGATTTGAAGTCATGACCTCTGACTCCAAAGCCCGTACTCTTTCCACTGAGCCATGCTGCTTCCCCCTTCCCTTTCCTTCCAGGCCCCGCTCCCCAAGCCCCCTGGTTTGTAAGGGAGTGACCAAGAGAGCTTGCCTCAAATACAGAACACCAAAAGCCATGGTGAAAAGTCATTGGGAAACCTAATTATAATTCAAAAACAAAACTTTAAATCAGCACTAAATGGGAGAGTTTAGTTGCAAGGGGCAAAACTGCGGGAATTTAATGGTAGTCCATCAGCAAATCACATGAATGTGGTGAAAAATATTTTTACTTTCTAGCCCACATTCTCAAAAATTGACCAAGTGACATGGTGAGGTCCCTGCAACCTAGGAATTTTTCAATCAATCTAATGAATGAACGGATCAATCAGTGGTATTTAATGACTGCTTACTGGGTGCAGAACTGTACTAAGCACTTGGAAAAGTACAATATAATAGACTTGGTAGACACTATCCTCAAGGAACTTACAGTCCATAGTGGGAGACATGGACAGCCCAGAAGGCGCAGGCTGGTACGCAGCCAGTCCAGCTCTTGGGACTTTTAGCATACAATCTAGAATCTGGATTAGTTCTAGAACTCACAAAGGTCCAGAGCACCCTAGCAGCAGACCTGAGATGAGCTCTTTATACGCCCAGTACATTCTCTTCCACTCTGACCCCTCAGAGGATGAGATGAGGGCAAGATGATAGGCGCTAGTACTATGGTACTTGATCTACTCTGGAGTAATATCAGTTGGTCCTGTCTAGAGCTGCAGCTCACAGATGCTACTGCTCAAGGGACTTGCCCCTTCTTCCTGATGTCCCTCCTACTTAGACTGTGAGTCCCATGTAGGACTTGATTATCTTGTATCTACCCCAGCGCTTGTACCTTGCATGGTACATAGTAAGTAAGCACTTACCAGATATCACAATTATAATTACTCTGGGTTGCGTAGGGTCTAGTTCTCTACCTTCCATTCCCTAGTTTCAGATCATCTTGTGCTTCAGGTTTAATCCTGGTCAATATGGAAAAAAAATTCACCAAGCCAGGCTTCTATCTAATGTTACCTTACCGAGTTTTGAGCTCTCCAATTGGTGACTCTCACTTCTCACATGGCTAGCCAACTGATCAGCAGCAGCTTCTGCTCTGACAATTGTAACTTTCACAATCTCATCACAATTGAGCTGCTGCAAGTTTCCAGAGCTACCCTAAAGTTTCTAGTCTTGAAATGTAGTTTAGTGCCCCCTGGGACTTTCCACCATGATTTTTTTCTCCTGAGAAGAGAAAAAACTGAAAGTACATGCATCTGTGCATTCTCTCTCTCTCTCTCTGTTTGATTTGAGCCTAATGTGAGAATGGGACAATTCTCTCTCTCTTCCAGCTTCCATTTTCTTCAATCATTTTCTACCAAGACAACATCCAGCCTTCTTGCTGAATCACTCTATCCCAGCATTTTAACTGCATTACACAGTGCCATACTTATCTTGACTGGACTAGTAAAATCAGAATCCAAGCTCAGTCTCTCTCATGCTTGATTGGTCTCTTTGATACAATAGAATCAACTGTAAAATCTTGCCCTTAAGCTACTCTGCCTTGGATTTCCTCTTTCATGTGTAAGAACTTGAAATAAGCTGTCCCTACTGAAATGGAACTTAATCCATCAATCAATGATATTTATTGAGTGCTTTCTGTGCACAGAACACTGTTTTAAGCATTTGGGAATGTACAATGCAAGAGAATGGGGTAGAGATCCCTGTCCCCAAGGAGTACACATTTTTAAAGTTCATAATTTTTTTAAAATCCTTGCCCACATATCTTATGTCTTGATATGAAAATTAGGATCCAATTTTTTTTGACTGGCTGTTAGACAACTGAATCAAGAGGCCTTCCCTGACTAAGCCCTCCTTTCTTCTTCTCCCACTCCTTTCTGCATCCCCTTGACTCGTTCCCTTTATTCAACTTCACCTCCCAGCCCCATATCACTTATGTACATATCTGTAATTTATTTATTTACATTAATATCTGTCTCCCTCTGTAGATTGTAAGCTTGTTGTGGCCAGGGAATATGTTGGCTTATTGTTATCCTGAACTCTCCCAGCAATTACTACAGTTCTCTGCACACAGTAAGTACACAGTAAATATGACTGAATTAATGAATGAGTAGGGGACCTCTGAGGGTAAGGGGATCATGTTACAATTTTGATCCAGATCCACACCCTTACCAGTCCAAGCTGACTGTTTAAGGAAAATAAGAGCCAGTTTCCAGAGCCCAGCATTCCCCATGCTGATCAAGGATTAGAGTTCATTCATTCATTCAATTGTACTTATTGAGCACTTATTGTGTACAGAGCACTGTACTAAGAGCTTGGAAAGTACAATTCAGCAACAAATAGAGACAATCCCTGTCCACAATGGGCTCACAGTCTAGAAGAGGGGAGACAGACATCAAAACAAGTAAACAGGCATTAATAGTACCAATATAAACAGCTTTATAGATATATACACATCATTAATAAAATAAATAGAATTTTATAAATACATACATATATACACACAAGTGCTGTGGGGCACGGAGTGGGTAGAGCAGAGGCAGCAGGTGGGGGGGATGGGGAAGGGATGGGGAGCAGAGGAAAGGCGGAGCTTAGTCCAGAAACACAGTTCCAACATAGCATGACCCTGAAGATCACACAAGGATGTTACCTTGTTCAGTGGTATGAGAGAAGCTGGAGCCCAAAGGGAAAAGCCTTGGGGGAGCAATCAGAGCTTCAGGAACTCTGTGTTCTTGGAGATTGGGAACCTCAGTCCTCCTGGATGACATCCTGGGTAATCAGAGCCTGGACACTTTCGTTATGATATAAAAAAGGCTGTTCCTGAAGACCATTAATCAAACAATCCATTGTATTTACTGAACATTAATCTGTGCAGAACACTGAACTAAACACTTGGGAAAGTACAATATAACAGACATATTCCCTGCCTTTGACGAGCTTACATTACAGTCTAAGCTCCTTGAGGGCAGGGAATGTTATGTCTTATTTCTGTTGCACTCTCCCAGTTGCCTAGTACAATCATTTTCCCTCAGCTGATCCTCAATGAATAGCACTGCTTGACGCCCATCAGAACATGAATAGACCCAGAACATCAGAAACCAGTCCTGGTCCATACTATGACATAAAGCGAAGAGGAAGAACACAAGATAGAACTGTGCCAAGAGTTTGGTAGCTGACACCAGTGACTTTGGCTAGAGAACTTGGTTACCGCACCCCAAGCCCTCTGCCAAATGAGGTCAGCTCTACAGAAACCACATAAAGAAACAGGCCAATGCCACAGCTCTCAAAAACTCCCTCTAGACTGTAAACTCACTATGGGCAGGGAATTTGTCTGTTTATTGTTATTTTGTACTCTCCCAAGCACTTGGTACAGTGCTCTGTACACAGTAAGTGTTTAATAAAAATGACTGACTGACTCCCACTCTCCTTTCCATACATACCCCTTCTCTCCACACAGCTGTGGGGGGAAGCCTTGAGTCTACAGTTTGTCCCACAGGCACTGAAGAGACAAGGAGATCCATCCCTCCCTTAGTGATAACTATGCACTTGGCTGTGTGCCCCTTTATTGAATGTTGACTGCGTTCAGGACACTGTACTAAGTGCTTGGAAGAGTACAACAAAGTTGGTAGACATGTTTCTTACCCAAAAGGTACCTACAGTCTACTGGGGGAGACAAACATTAAAATGAATTACAGCTAAGTACATAAATTGCGAGGTGAATATTAAGGGCTAAAAGGGTACAAATCCAAGTGCAAAGGAGATAGAGAGGGAGTAGGAGAAATGAGGGTAAAGTGAGGGAAGAAGTCTTGGAGGAGATGTGATTTTAATAAGGCTTTGAAGGTGGGGAAAGTGGTGGTCTGTTAGATATGAAGGAGAGGGAGTTCCAAGCCAGAGGTGAGAAATGGGTGAGGGGCCGGCAGCAAGGCAGATGAGATGAAGGTACAGTGATTAAGTTGACATGGAGGAGTGAAGCATGTGAATTGCATTGTAGTGGGAGGTCAGCAAGGTAAAACAGGAGGGGCCAAGCTGATTGAGTGTTTTAAAGCCATTAATAAGGAGTTTCTGTCTACGCAGAAGCGGTTGGGCAATGACTGGAGGTTCTTAGAGGAGTGGGAAGGCATGAACCGATTTTTTTTTTAGAAAAATGATCGGGGCAGCAGAATGAAGTATGAGCTGGAATGTGAAGATAATAATAATAATAATAATAATGTTGGCATTTGTTAAGCGCTTACTATGTGCAGACCACTGTTCTAAGCCCTGGGGTAGATACAGGGTAATCGGGTTGTCCTACATGAGGCTCACAGTCTTAATCCCCATTTTACAGATGAGGTCACTGAGGCACAGAGAAGTAAAGTGACTTACCCACAGTCACACAGCTGACAAGGGGCAGAGCCAGGATACGAACCCATGACCTCTGACTCCCAAGGAGACTGATGTAGATATCAAGACAGGATAGGATAAGTGATTAGATCAACAGAGTAGCACCTTGGGTAGAAAGGAAAGGGTAGATTTTAGCAAAGTGGTAAAAGTAGAACTGAAATAACTTAGTGACAGATTGTGGATTGAATGAGAAAGATCAGTCAAGGACAGTGCCAAGGCTATGGGCTTGTAAGCCGGGGCGATAGTTGTGTTGAATATAGGAAAAGACAGGAAAAGGAGGGGACTTAGATGGGGAGATGAGGATTTCTGTTTTGGACACATTAAGTTTGAGTTGTCGGCAGGACACCCAAGTCGAGATGTCCTGAAGGCAGGAGGAAGTGCGAAACTGCAGAGAAGAGATCAGGGCTGGAAAGGTAATAATAATAATAATTATTATTATGGTATTTGGTAAGTGCTTACTATGTGCCAGGCACTGTTCTAAGTGCTGGGGTAGAGATAATTGGGTTGGATGCCTTCTGACTCCCAGGCCCATGCTCTATCCACTAGGCCATGCTGTTTCCAAAGGTAGATTTGGAGAAGCAGCGTGGTTCAGTGGAAAGAGCCCGGGCTTAGGAGTCAGAGGTCGTGGGTTCTAATCCCGGTTTCACCACCTGTCAGCTGTGTGACTTTGGGCAAGTCACTTGACTTCTCTGTGCCTCAGTTACCTCATCTGTAAAATGGGGATTAAGACTGTGAGCCTCAAGTGGGACAACCTGATTTCCCTGTATCTACCCCAGCGCTTAGAACAGTGTTTGGCACATAGTAAGTGCTTAACAAATACACACATTATTATTATTATTATTATTATTGGAGATCATCTGTGTAGAAGTTGAGGGAGAAAATGAGTTCTCCAAGAGAGGGTAAATAGATGGAGAATAGAAAGAGACCAAGAACTGAGCCTCGAGAGACTCCCACAGTTTGGGGGTGGGAGGCAGAGGAGGAGCCCACAGAAGAGACTGAGAATGAGTGGCCAGAGAGTCAGGAGGAGAATAAAACGAGGAGAGTGTCAGTGAAGGCAAGGTTGGATAATGTTTCCAGTATAAGCAGGTGGCCCACAGTTTCAAAGGCAGGTGAGGGGTCAAACAGGATTAAAATGCCATAGAAGCCATTAGATTTGGCAAGAAGGAGGTCATTGGTCACTTTGAGTGGGCAATTTTATTGGAGTGAAGGGAATGGAAGCCAGATTAGATTCTCAAGGAGAGAACTGGAGGAGAGGAAGTGCAGGCAGTGGGCTAAGAAGTTTGGAGAGGAAAAGAAGGATGGAGATAGACTGATGACTGGAGGGAGCTGTGAGGTCAAGGGGCTAGATGAGCACGTTTAAAAGCAGTAGGGAAGAAGCCATCGTAAAGTGAACAGTTGAAGATGGCAGTCAGGGAGGAAAGAATGAAGGGGATGTATGTTTTGATAAGATGAGAAGGGATCAATCAAATTGATTTGGCATTTGGTAGAGTACAATATAAAAGAGTCAGTAAACATGTTCCCTGCCCACAACAAGTTTACAGTCTAGAGATATGGGTTGGAGGTGCAGGTGGAGGAGGTGGATTTTGAGCGGAAGTGGGAGATCCCCTCTGGGCATACTGCTGAAAAAAACGACAGGATTGAAGAAGAGCAGGGAAAGGAAGGGACTGAAGAGGACTGTCCTAAGCACTGGGTGAAGTCACACACACAAAAATGACTCGTCTTTCCATGCATTGAAATCTTTGAGGAATAGAGCAGATAAGGTCAAAAAAGAAAAAAAAATCCACCTGGGAATCCTCTCTCTAAGGTCAATTACCAAGAAAAACCACAATATAATATCTACTTATGTTTCACGGACTATGAAGTGTGAAAATTTCATCAAAGCATTGGTTTTAGCACGTTTTATGTGTGATGATCGATAGTAGTTATGAATGAATACTGTGTGCAGAGCCTGTGCTAAGTGCTTGGGAGAAGCAAAATACGTGGTCCCTGCCCTCCAGAGGATTTCAATCTATTGGGTAAAGCTCTGTGAACCCTTGAGACGACATATAGATTTATTGCCTTGAAGTGGGTTTTCACAATGCTGCACAATTTCCAGGTTGATTAGGACCTGACGCATCTAGCTCTAGCAAACATGATATCTTCAGATCATCACCTAATTGGAACAAGACCCAAAAAAGATTTGAATAGCAATTGTGAAAGATTTATCTGTTATTGCAAAAGACAACGTGGAAACTATTCCATTCAAGACAGCGCAACTACATAGCAGCTCAATATATGATTGAAAATCATTGGGTGACCCACTTTTGCTACTTTGTGAATTTACTAAATGCTTATTATACAAAACAAACTCTGTGCCCCAACTGATCAAGAATACCAATCACCTCAGTTAACAACTGAATTTTTAAACTATAGAGATTTATAGGACTACAGTATTGGCTGGGAGGAAGGAGGGAGGGGTAAGTCTTCCTAAAATGGAGAGCATGTGTTTCTTTTATTAACATCTGCTTAGTACCAGGAAAACAACCCTATACCTAGATATGTATTTCTGTAGGTATTCCTTAATGTAATAGGACTTCAAATGTCACAAACAAAAATAATGAGTTTTATTCAAAGGGGGTTTGTTCAAAGAAAACAAATACATTTAACTAAAGTAGGGTAATCCAGAATTTCAAAGATAAGTAACCCTCACACATTGGAAAACTAGACTCAGTAACACAACCACAGAAAGGGCAAGAGATGAATCAGTGGGGAAAATCTGATTGTGGCCCTCCCTCTTAGTCTGGGAGACCTATATGGGAGAGGGCCCCTATCGGATCCAATTGCACTTTATTTTACCCTGGTACTCAGCAGTCCTTGGCACACAGTAAGTGCATAACAAATACCACAATTAGTATTTGATTTCAAATGAATAATTAATTCCATGGCAATCTAACATGTGATTATAGATATTTTCATAGTTCCAACTATAATCAACAAAAATCTAACACCTTTTGTACATACCATCTCTCTGAAAATACAGCCCTTTGAAAATGTCATAGTATAAGTATCCAAAGTTTTTGGTCACCACTAAATTCTGAAGCTACAGTCATGTGAACTTTGGCATGTCAATAGGATGTGAGTAAATCAATCAATGATATTTACTGCATGCATGTGTTGTTCCTTTAGTGTTACCTGTTCCCTGTCCCTATTAAATAGGGACTGAAAAAGATACAAAAAAATTCACATTTGAAGGCATTTGTTTAAGAGGAGATTTCCAATTTAAATAAAGCAGTTTTATTAACATTTCTATTCCTCTAGATCCATGATAAAAAATAAAGTTCAATTAGTGACAGATTAGGTTTCATCAAAGTTTCCCTAAATCCAATCAAAGTGTAACCAGGACTTGATATATTTTCATTATTGCTTCCTTTGAGTGCTGATTTTTCTCGATTTTATATTCCCCTTCACCTACCCAATCTCTAGGGAGGCAAGGGAAGGGAATGGAAGGGAAAAGAGAAAGAAAGGAAAGGTAGTGGAGAGCTGAAGAGGAAAATCAACTCTCAGAGAAACTTAAGGAATCAGTGTATTATGAATTACTTTTAGACCAGCTTGGAGAACAATCCTGGTTATGGGACTGTAGGTACAAATTCCTTATTCCTATTCTAATCCCATCTCTTGAGACTGATGAAAGGCACCCGTGAAATGTCTCTTTTAAAAAGATGTTGAAACAGAAAGCTAATCAACCTTTTGCCAGCCCTGTCTCATAGGTGCTTTGATGGAGACATCTGTATTATGTGACTTGACAAGCAAGGAAAAGATACAAGATAGGTTATCTCCGAGGCCCTTTTACTCATAAAGGATTGGTGCTGGCATTTTATTAACATTTTATTAGCTAGCCACAGAACAGAGACCAGATAAGTAGTCAAAAGCAGGTCAGCAAGTCACAATTCACTTATTTGGGGATTTATTCACAAAAGCTACAGGCTGGGAAAAATATGTTTTATCACAAGAACTGCACAGTAAGTTATTGTACTCATTTTTAGTCTTACAAACTTATTCCACTTAGTAATCCACTCTCCACATAGCAACTCAATGGTGTACTAGAGGGAATAAATGTAAAATTTTATTCAAAAACTAATAAAACTTTGCCTAACATATTTGAAAAATAGCTTGACGGGGAAAAAAAGTCACTGGTGTGATTCAAATACTGGAATCTGTGGCAGGCAGATACAAATAGACCTTTCTTCTTCCACAGAGATACTGCCTCCTTTTACGACAAAGGACTATACACTACATAATTCTTTTACTTATTGTTTTACAAAATGTTCTGGTTATAAACTTCCTAGAGATTTATAGTTGCTTCAACGTCCTTGAAACAGAAATTAAAATACATAGAATCAAATGCCATCTACTCTTTTTGTTGATACTCTAAGTATCTCAACATCTTCAGCTAAAATGTTACTTTCTGTACTTTGTTGTAATGACACCACTCAAGGAAACATTCGACTTCTTTACACACAATCCAGAGATAGGAAGGAAAATAAATAACCAGGATTTTGCCCCTCATTCCTAAAGAAATCCAAGCAGCCCTGCAAGGAAAAGAGCCTGCCAATGGTAGATTATAATACTGCCAACTCTTAATTATCTGTGGCATTAAAAGTTGGGGTAGGAAGGGGGATAAAAAACAAGGAAAGAATAGATAATTGAAATCTGCAGCTAATCCTAACTTTTTTCTTTAGCTTATTCTTACCATCTTTTCTAGCTCCCCAAACTTCTGACCAAGCTAACAGGGTTTACTGGAGTGTTCACTCCTTCCCCAATGAATCTGAAATGATGAAAAGGCAAGAGCAAGAAAAGCAAATGATAACACTTAATTTCCCAGAATCTAGATTACTGAAAATCCAAAATTCCTAATTAACCATATTTTTTTTTACCATAAGAGTTTCTCTTAAAAATAATTCCCTAGGGAAAATTCCGGAATATCTGTACCTATCTGGTAAAAAAAAATCAAGTGTGGTTCCCCTAGAGACTGCCATTCTCAAAACCAGAGGTTCCAGACAATGACAGACTTAAAAAAGCTAGTTCACTGTTAAGAAAACACAGGTTTCTTGCATTTCCAAAGTCCTACACCTACACTGTATGGTTCCTCAACTACCCAAAACTCACAACCATTTCAGTTTTCCTACCAAAAAGACCACCTTTTGCTTGAGAAATTGCCAAAATGATAGCTTCACCAACATCCTCTCAACTATTTGCCGCTTGTCAGCTGTGTGACTGTGGGCAAGTCACTTCACTTCTCTGTGCCCCAGTTCCCTCATTAGTAAAATGGGGACTAAGACCGTGAGCCTCACGTGGGACAACATGATTACCGTGTGTCTACCCCAGCACTTAGAACAATGCTCTGCACATAGTAAGCGCTTAACAAATTCCAACATTATTATTATTACTAATAATAATTATAAACATCATCATGTTGCTAAAAAAAATTTTAATAGCATTTCTCTACTGTGGCCATATTTAAAATAACTTTGATGCAACCAAAGAGAGACCTAGAAAGAGCCAGAGAAATAGAAAAGCAGAGGGGCCTAGTGAAAAGAAAGGCCCTGGGAGTCTGAGGAGCTGGGATCTAATCCCAGCTCTGCCACTTGTCTGCTATTTGACTTTGGGCAAATCACTTCACTTCACTGTGCCTCAGTTCCCTCATCTGCAAAATGGGGAGTCAATACCTGTTCTTTCTCCCACTTGGACTTGGAGCCCCAAAGAGGACCTGGTGATCTTGTATCTATCCCAGAGCTTAATACAGTACTTGGTACATAGTAAGTGTTCAACAAAAACCACAATTATTATTATTAATTATTGAATGGATGAATTAAGAGTGGAGACAGCAGTCTGAGACCCAAAGATGAAGAAACACAAACATAAATACGGTGAGAGAAATGAAAAACAGCATTATGAAATTTTATGGATGTTCCATGGGGAGTTTGATTTTTTTTACCAGCCAATTTTTTTTTTAATGTAGTCAACAAAATGCTGTGGTGAATGGCATATGATCATGGTAGAATTTTCTTTAAGAACCACTGTGCCAGATGATTCGACATTTTAACTTCTATGGCTTTTCATTTTCTTTTAATTCTATTTACCTTTAGTTCTGCTATCTAGCATTTATTATGAGCATCAGTGGTTTGACCTTGCAGAGTTGAATATGACTCCAAATAGATTCCACTTGTAATAAATGACAAAGGTTCTTCTAATTTGTGGTTGCATATAATGACTGTAATCATACATCAGGATTCTTCTCTAAAAGCACAATCCACAACGTTCTCCAGGCATATATTTGTCTTCAAATCCAAGGCTTCGACAATATTCATCATCATCTATGAAGGTTTTTTTTTTTTAGAAATACAACTTAACCTTATGTTATTCCGTTCACAATAATAATAATAATGTTGGTATTTGTTAAGCGTTTACTATGTGCAAATAACCCCCACAATAGCCATGACAGAAGTCCTAAATTCTGTCCTAAAGTGGGGAAGCAGCGTGGCTCAGTGGGAAGAGCCTGGGCTTCAGAGTCAGGGGTCATGGGTTTGACTCCTGACTCTGCCACTTGTCAGCTGTGTGACTGTGGGCAAGTCACTTAACTTCTCTGTGCCTCAGTTACCTCATCTGTAAAATGGGGATTAACTGTGAGCCTCACGTGGGACAACCTGATTACCCTGTATCTACCCCAGCACTTAGAACAGTGCTCTGCTCATAGTAAGCGCTTAACAAATACCAACGTTATTATTATTATTAAATCTGAGGTTCTCTTCCACCTTCAGGGATTCTTTGAAGTTAGGAACTACCAAATCTATCTCTCAGACCTTCTATCTTCTCAACAGTTTTTTGGAATCACTGGAAAACAAATTCTAATGTAAGCCTTTTACACACTTTTACTTGCCTATCTACTTGTTTTGTTTTGTCTTATTGTCTGTCTACCCCCTTCTAGACCGTGAGCCTGTGGTTGGGTAGGGATTGTGTCTCTGCTGACAAACTGTACTTTCCAAGCAGCTCTCAATAAATATGATTGAATGAATGCATATTACAACTCTAGAATTTATAATCATTCATCCTATCCCAACTGGATTACTGCTTCAGCATCTTTTCTAACCTCCCAACCTCCTGTCTCTGCCCACTTCAATCTATACTTCACTCTGTGGCCCAGATTATCTTTCTACAGAAACGTTCTGGACAGGTCACCCCCCTCCTCAAAAATCTCCAGTGGTTGCCTATCAATCTCCATATCAAGCAAAAACTCCTCACTATTGGCTTCAAAGCTCTCCATCACCTTGCCCCTTCCTACCTCACCTCCCTTCTCTCCTACATTCCAGCCTGCTCACTCCACTCCTCTGGTGCTAACCTTCTCACTGTGCCACGTTCTTGATTGTCCCACCATCGACCCCTGGCCCATGTCTTGCCTCCTCACATCGACCAAACAATCACGCTTCCCCCTTTCAAAGTCCTACTGAAGCTCACCTCCTCCAAGAGGCCTTCCCAGTATAAGACCCATTTTCCTCAGCTCCCCCTCTGCGTTGCTCCGACTCGCTCTCTCTGCTCTACCCTCCCACCCCACAGTACTTGTTTATATATGTACATATCTGTAATTCTATTTATTTACATTAATGCCTGTTTACTTGTTTTGATGTGTGAATCTTTAATTCTATTTATTTACATTAATGCTATTGATGCCTGTTTACTTGTTTTGATATCTGTCCATCCCCTTCTGGACTGTAAGACCTTTGTGGACAGTTTCCAAAAGCTTAGTACAGTCCTCTGCACACAGTATGAACCAACTATGTTGTTTTGAGGGCTGGCTAGGCCATCATTTGCATCAACATCACCATAGGTGAAAAGAAAAGTTGTGGTAGTATTTATTAAGTTCTTACTTTGTGCAGAGCACTATTCGAAGCACTGGGAGAGAGGACACAGGTGGGAATTACACACGGTCCCTTGTCCCTCAAGGGTCTCGCAATCTAAGAGAGAGGAAGGGACTGGCATTGCACCACTTCAGTAAATTTGGGAGCAGCCTCTGCAGCCTTCCAGCTAATCTGTGAGCAGTGTGGCTCCAGGGGTATTGGTTAAAGGTGACTCACACAAACCATACCCATCGCCACATTTTCAAGTGGGCAGATTAGTTCTTGACAGCAAAGGTTATGTAACAGGCCTTAAAATATGATGGATACCAGCCAAGTTGAAATGTCCCTTCTTTGCTCCAACCTGAATCCTTCCCTTTAGACACCTAAACCCAAGGAATAAGAACCTCAGTTGTAAGTCAATTTGCCAGATCATTCTTTAGGACAGAATGTAAATGACTCAGTGAGCCTACCGAAAAACAAGCCGTACAGGGAGGGAACTCACATAGGAAACCATCCTGTTTATGCCAGGGCTTAAATACTTTCAAACCCTGCCCCATACTATGTGGAAGAAGTACATATTTTCTTCCCTCACACTTCGGCCCATTGAATAACAGGTTTGGTCTCCTTGTGCCCCACCCCGGCTTTAAGTGAGCCAACACTTCTTCACTACAACTGGCCAACAGAAAGCTGGAACTGGCCAGGGAAGAGAAAACTGCTCCTCAGAAACGTGCCAAATGGGCTTCATAAAAACTTGCTAACTAACTTTGATCCTTTTTTTTTACACCTGAAAGCCACTGACTGAAAAGTGGTGGAAGTAGTTTAGGGTGCTGCTAAACTGATTTGCTCAGTCAGTGATGATTTCCAAGGTAGCACCTAAGACAATAATATCAGAAGTGTTTTTCTTGCTTTTGGAATTTTTTTAAAAAGGACAGCCTAGTAAGGTACTCTTTCTAAATGCAGTGGTATGAAAAGAATTTTACCAAAAAAATCACAACTGCTTAAAAGTTAGAAAACAGGTGTCTTGGTGTCACATAAGAATATTCTAAAAATATAAGTATTGGCAATGAAGAAGTTTGTAAAAAAAAAATGACTCATCCTTCAGTTTTTTTACATTAAGTACAATAATAACACTGGTAAAATCATTGACAGTATGAAAGAGGGGATTATGGAAGTCCGACTGGGGGAGAGAGGGAAACCAAATGTAGAGCATGATTAAAATAATGACACACATGCCAATCTCTTTAACTCATTGAACTTCTTCAGGTAAACAAATATTTGAAAACACAACTAAGGATTTATCCAGTTTTAAAATTTAACCTGTCATTTGGTTGAGAATTAGACACCACCCTGCAAATCCGGCTACTTCCTCCTTCCCACGACAGACCCACAAGCCTACGATCACGAAGTTCACGGAAGATTGGCCTCATCCTCTCTTCATAAAACAAAGTTTCAACGATTACCCCAGGCTGTAGGGTGTTTTGAGTATTAGTTATTCAAAATACATAACAAAACATTAGATTCAACTGTTGAGTGTCTTTTGAGGGTGTAAACAAAGTACAAGAGAAAGACTTCTGGCTTGGACAGCTGCAAATGAGCAAGTAAACTTTCACTGACAAATAATATCTTCTTTGAAGGACTGTTTACTTAAATAGAATAGGTTTTTCAATAGAGTCATCCCCGATCAAAATGCAACTGAGATTGCTAACAAGTTAAAGCCACTTTATTTACATGAGTTTTCTACATGACAATTGGTTTTTGCCAGACTAACTTCTTGGCAGGTACTGCAAGATTAAAACACCCTCCATTCCCACTCCATTAAAGACCTTTAAACCTACTGATCTCCCACTGATCTTTGGAGGCTGGTCAGTTTTCAGAAACAGACACCCAATTCCACTTGGTTAATCCTCACAAGGGCCCATCTTGCTCTCCAAACAAAGTAAAAGTATGACCACGCTGACTGCGAATGGAAAAGCGATGGGTTTTGGCATCAGTACTACATATATAAATCAATCGATCGTATTTATTGAGCACTTACTATGTGCGGAGCACTGTACTAAGAGCTTGGGAGGGTACATTAGAATTAGTAGACACATTCCGTGCCCATAATGTGGGTGCTGATCTAGGAGATGTTTGTACTCATCAATCAGTGGTACTTATTAAGTGCTTACTGTGTACAGAACACTGTACTAAGCGTTTGGGAGAGTACACTACAACAGAATTAGCAGACATTCCCTGCCCATAATGTGGTGCTGATCTTGGAGATGTTTGTATTTCCCCTCCATCCCCTCAATCAATCAATGGCACTTATTACACGCTTACTGTGTGCAGAACATTGTATTGAGCGCTTGGGAGAGTGCACTACAACAGAAATTAGCAGACACAGCCCCTGCCCATACGTGGGTGCTGATAATAATAATAGTAACGATGGTATTTGTTAAGCTCTTACTATGTGCCAAGCACTGTTCTAAGCGCTGGGGGAAATGCAAGGTAATCAGGTTGTCCCATGCGGGGCACACAGTTTTAATCCTCATTTTACAGATGAGGTAACTGAGGCACAGAGAAGTTAAGTGACTTGTCCAGAGTCACACAGCTGACAAGTGACAGAGCCAAGATTAGAACCCACAACCTCTGACTCCCATGGCCGGGATCCTTCCACTGAGCCACGCTGCTTCTGCATTCCTTCAATTAATTAATGGTAGTTATTACGCACTTACTGTGTGCTGAACACGGCGTTTAGAACAGTGCTTGGCACATCGTAAGCACTTAACAAGTACCATAATTACTATTATTCTTACTGAGCAAGTGGGAGAGTGCACTACAACAGAAATACCAGGCACATTTCTTGCCCAAAAGATGGATGGTGATCTCGGAGATGTTTGGACTCCATCTCCTCGATCAATCAGTGGAACTTATTAAGCGCTTACTGTGTGCAGAACACCGTACTGAGCGCTTGGGAGAGTACACAGAATTAGCAGACACCTTCCCTGCCCAAAAGGTGGGTACTGATCGTGGAGATATTTGAACTCCATCCCCTCGATCAATCAGTGGTACTTATTACGTGCTTAATTCATTCAATAGTATTTATTGAGTGCTTCCTCTGTGCAGAGCACTGTACTAAGCGCTTGGAATGGACAATTCGGCAACAGATAGAGACAATCCCTGCCCAATGTTAGGCTCACAGTCTTACTGTGTGCAGAACACTGTACTGAGCGCTTGGGAGAGTACAACACAACAGAATTAGCAGACACATTCCCTGCCCAAAAGGTGGGTGCGGATCACGGAGCTGTTTGGACTCTCCATCACCGGTACTTGCTGAGAGCTTTACTGTGTTTAGAACACTGTACTGAGCGCTTGGGAGAGTACAATAGAATTAGCAGACCATCCAAAAGGTGAGTGCGGATCGCGGAGCTGTTTGGACTCTCCATCGCCGGTACTTGCTGAGCGCTTTACAGTGTGCAGAACACTGTCCTGAGCGCTCGGGAGACTACAATACAACAGAATTAGCAACCACATTCCCTGCCCAAAAGGTGGGTGCGGACTTGTTTGGACTCTCCAACTCCAGGACTTGCTGAGCTCTTTACAGTGTGCAGAACACTGTCCTAAGCGCTCGGGAGACCACACTACAACAGAGCTAGCAGGCACATTCCCTGTCCAAAAGTGGGTGCGGAGCTGTTTGGACTCTCCAATGCCAATACTTGCTGAGCGCTTTACAGTGTGCAGAACACTGTCCTGAGCGCTCGGGAGCCTACAATACAACAGAATTGGCAGTCCACCCAAAAAAGTGCGGAGCTGTTGGGACTCTCCATCCCCGGTACTTGCTGAGCGCTTTACCGTGTGCAGAACACTTCCCTAAGCGCTGGGGAGAGGGCAGAATGATCCCCCCCCCCCCCGCCCCCGTTCCTCCTCCACAACAACTCACCAGTATCCCCATGACATCCGTCCAGAGCCTGGAGAAAGCCTCGGACATGACCCCTTCGGCCGCCGGGTCCTGCGGGGCCGGCCGAGCCTCCTCGTCCTCGTCCATGGTCGCCTTCCCGGACCCCCGTCCGGAGCTCCCTGGGACCCCGGTGTCTTCCCCGGCGACTCTTCCCCAGCGCTTCTACGCTCGCGCGAACACACAACACACCACAACCTCCCCAAGGGCGCACAAGCGCACCACAACGCCCCTGCGCACCGACGCAGGCACACAGGCCCGGCCTCCCTTCAGCCGGCCTTAGGGCAGCCCCCCAATTCCTCCCGGGCCCAGCCGGAGTGCCCCTGGGGCACGGCAGCTCCCTGAAGCCCACCCACCCTTCCCCATCCCCCACCCCCCCAAAAAAAACCTTTCCTGCCTGAGCCACACAGAGGGACAGGGTGGCTGGAGGCAAAAAGATGGACCACGGGGATGGCTGGGTGGGGAGGGGGCCTCTGGCAAGGCGTCCCTCCGAGAAACTGGAAGGAAAACCCGATGCCACCCCTCTTCACCCCCTCCTGCCAGTCCTGGAGAAATAAGGGGGTGCCCTGCGCCTCCTTTGCAACTTTTAGGTACCCCCCCCACCCTCCTTCTCCTCCCCAGGATCCCTGTCTTCAAAATGAGCGCTTCCAACTTCACCGCTCCCTCTCTCCCTCCACCCAGCTAAGGAAAGCTTTTGAGCAACAAAAGGTAGTCTGATGTCAGGCTCTTTGCATGGAAATGAGCCACGGACAGGAGAACAGATCGCCCGTTGAAAAGAGCAGCCCCGCTGCGGCCTCTGGTGTGCCCAAGTTTCCAATCGAGCTACTCGCTTGAAACATTTTCGGTCACGGGGACTGCGGAAAGTGAACCTTTAAACTACCACCGCCTGCAGACTCAACAAGGAGTTAGTGTCGTTCGATAATAATAATAATAATGATGACGGTATTTGTCCAAGAGCTGGGGTAGATACAAGATTCTCGGGTTGCCCCACGTGGGGCTCACCGTCTTAATCCCCATTTTACAGATGGGGTAACTGTGGCACAGAGGATGATGATGATGATGATGGTATTTGTTAAGCGCTTACTATGTGCAAAGCACTGTTCTAAGCGCTGGAGGGATACAAGGTGATCAGGTTGTCCCACGTGGGGCTCACAGTCTTAATCCCCATTATACAGATGGGGTAACTGTGGCACAGAGAAGTTAAGTGACTTGCCCAAAGTCGCACAGCTGACAAGTGGCAGAAGCGGGATTAGAATCCATGACCTCTGACTCCCAAGCCCGGGCTCTTTCCACTAATAACACTAATAATAATAATAATAATGTTGGTATTTGTTAAGTGCTTGCTATGTGCAGAGCACTGTTCTAAGCACTGGGGGAGATGCAGAGTCATCAGGTTGTCCCACGTGAGGCTCACAGTTAATCCCCATTTTACAGATGAGGTAACTGAGGCACAGAGAAGTTAAGTGACATGCCCACGGTCACCCAGCTGCCAAGTGGCAGAGCCGGGATTCACTAAGTCACGCAGCTTCCATCTTTGAGATTCCCCCACCTTGACGGCATAACTCACCTAACCTTCTGCGCTTAAGGAATCCTAACCCTGCCTTGGTTGAGCAAGACGTTTGCAAAATATCAAGGACTGAAAGCTTACGCAGGAAGGAGTCTTCGGCTTTATTATCAGGTTGGTTGTTTTGCTGCTGCACCCCCACATGCATTACCGCAGCTATGTCAACCTTCCCCACCTAACCTGGGCAAGCATTCACTTGGGATCAATGGTGTCTTTATGTGAAGCGTGCAAGGTTATTTTTAGATGTAAATGTTATGTTTGCTACGCGTTCGGTCAACAGTCAATTATTTGTGTGTGTTTTTCTGAGGGAAAGATCTGAGATGGACTGTTTTTTGAAGGAAGCAGCCTATGGATATATATGTGGCAAGGAATGATTTTCCTGATCCTTTAAAAAGTCATTATTTTTGCTGTTTCTGCGTTGTATCTTTCTAAAAAGAGTGCCACCCTTGAGCTTGTAAATTAATCACCGCATGTATAGGGAACCACAGGTCAACATGTGCCTACATGCGAAAGGGAGTATGTTGCACAAGGATGTAGGTTGCCCTAGGGAGATGGAAATTAAAAAATAAAAATTCTACCTTCGGTAGAGGAGACACACGCTTTCTTGTCTCTTTGAGGAGACAGAATTCCCCAAGCTCTTTTGCTAAAGTACCAGAGTATTTCCTGCTAAAGTACCAAAGAGCGGTTCCAAATTACAATCCATCCGTTCACACCCGCTGCAACTGCATTTTACGAACTATTTTCTTGATTGATTTATGTTTGAGTTTTTTTTTTCAGTTCCAATGATAGATTTTGTTAGAAGAGAAAGGAAATTAAATATTACACACCTATTAGAACAACATCCAGTTAGGACAAGATAAATAATAAACTGAAGTTTTTTCACTATGACATATGAGTAATGGGGAACAGGGCTAGGAATACAGAAGAAAGGTAAACCTGGAAAAGTTTTGTAAAGTTTTGGGTTTCAATAACTTGGGTTTTTTGGTGGGTTTTTTTTTTTTTTGAATTCCAAAAAAAAAGTGCTATTTTCTTTGGAGTTCAACAAATTGCAGAAAATATCTTCTAGGTAAAATAACTTTTTGCTGCTCTATAAAGGAATGATGACTCCCTATATTAACTTTCCTTGTAAGCGGTAGTGATTTTTTCCATTTCAAACATCACCATACTTTGTTTAGCTGTGAAAGAAAGAGGGCTAACTAGGATGAAGAATCCTGTCTTTGCCTCTGACTCACCCTGTGACCCTTGGCAAAGCCTGTGTAACCTTTCTATATTGCAGTTTCCTCCTCTGTACAATGAGACTTACTGCCCGCCTCCTCACTGGTGATATCATGCTTTGGCTGGCTAAGAGGATAGGTACTATTTAAAGAAAAAATTATGGTCAAACAAGTCAGACAACATTATTGAAATAAAAGGAGCCCTTGGAGCTATTTACATTCTATTTTCAGTCAAAATTCTTGCTTTAGGACAATAATATTTAAAATGGAATAAAAGATGTCAACTTTTCATTTTGTGCGTAAGGATGAAAGGTATGTGGATTTTCAGGTGAGGTGTGAGGCCTGGGAGGAGGTCAAACTTCAAAGAGCTAACAGCCTTCATATTTCTTCATCTTGGGATTGGAAACTCTCCGGTCTTGTCAGAGACTAATCATCCTCATTCAAGATCTCTTTATCTCCTGATTAGATTACCATATCAGCCAGCTCACTGGTGTCCCTGACTCCAATTTCTCCCCTCTTCAGTCTACGTACACTCTCCAGTCTGGATCATCTTCTTTAAATTCATTCTGTCCAGATCTTTCTCTTCCTCAAAAGCATACAGTTTTCCATGTGCATCAAGCAATAACTTGACCACTGACTTCAATGTGCTCTCCTTCTTACTTATCTGGCCTCTTCACCCACTACTCACCAGCTTCCCAACCTTTTCAATATCCCCGACTCCTCCTTATGCCGTTAAATTTCAGGTGTCTACATTTGTTCAGTCAATCAGTCAACAATGGCATTCATTTGAGGCTTGCTGTGTACAGAGAATTGTACTAAGTGGTTGGGAAAGGACAATACAATAGAGTTGATAGACAGGATACCTGCCCACAAGGAGTTTACAGCCTCAACTACCACTTGTGCCACTCAGCGGAGAGGTTGAGGAGGAAGAAGAGAGGAGTGTGTGAGCCAGAAGAGAGTGGGTAAAAGAAAATTGGGATTGAAATGCAGAAAGGCATATTGTGGAAAGGCATATTAGAGAAGCAGCATGGCTCAGTGGAAAGAGCCCAGGCTTGGGAGTCAGAGGTCATGGGTTCGTATCTCGGCTCTGCCACTTAGCAGCTGTGTGACTGTGGGCAAGTCACTTCACTTCTCTGTGCCTCAGTTCCCTCATCTGTAAAATGGGGATTAACTGTGAGCCTCACGTGGGACAATCTGATTACCCTGTATCTACCCCAGCGCTTAGAACAGTGCTCTGCACATAGTAAGCGCTTAACAAATACCAACATTATTATTATGTGCTTTGGAGCCATGAAACCCTTGTTTCCAGTCCTGCTTTTTCACTCTGCTGTGTGGCCAGGAGCAAATCCTTACCACTGTGCCTCATTTTTCTTTTCCCTGATCTGAAAAATCAATCAGTGGCATCTCTTGAATGCTTACTATGGACTGAGCACTAAGAATTTGGGAGAGTATAATTCAACAGAGATAGAAGACATTCCCTGCCCACGAAGAGCTTTCTTTTCTTTATTCTCAAGATGTTGTGAAGTCAAATATCAGCTAGCTGATGGGAAACCACTTTGGGAAAATAAAGGTGCTTTAGAAATTTGCAGCACAGAAGTGCCCAGACACATCCCTCTGAGATAAAATGAATATATATATAGAGAGAGAGAGAGGGATCTGCACATAATAACCACCCAGTAATAATAATTTTCGTATCAGTTAAGTGCTCTTTATATGCACTCTCTGTGCAAGGACTGTACTAAGTGATGGGGTAGATCCAAGATAATCAGGCCAGACCCAGACCCTATTCCTTACAGGGCTCACAGTCCAAGTAGGAGAGAGATCAAGTGTTGGATCCTCATTTTACAGATAAGGAACTTGAGGCTCAGAGAAGTTAAGTGACTTGCCCTAGGTCACACAGCTGGCAAATGGCACTGATGGATTGTCTCTCAATGAAGAAAGTGGCCTCTAAGATACAGCTTTCAATATTGCTTGTTAGCACTTGGTTTATTAGCATTTTTCACTCTGCTGCTGAAGTAGCAGTGAGGACTGTCAGCTTTGTGAGTATCTTTGACTGTCAGAAGGACTTCCCAGGCAAACTGGTAAAATGTCAGTCTTCTTGAGGCTAGTTGCCTTTTGATGGCATTTTACATGTTTCTGCCATAGGCATAAGGTTCCCCAAGCAAGGGGAAGATATTTAAGTTCCTTTCCAAGATAAAACAACCCTCACCCTTTGGATAGGAAAATAAACACATTTACCGAAGGCGGAGGAGGGATAACTCTTCATAAAATCAATGATAGTATTTGTTGAGCCCCTACAGAGCTAGGGTGAGTACAATAGAATCAGTAGACATAACTCCTGCCCCCAAGAAGTTTGCAAACTAACAAGGGAGATAAACATGAAAGTACATTATAAATAAGAAGAAGAAATAGAATATGGCATATACATAAAATATGTACATAAATATATTGTGTAAATAAAATATATATATAAGATAGGCACAGAAATACTAGTGGGGTTGGGATTAGCCAAATACTTACTGGGGCGGGATGTGTTTGTTGAAATGGTAGATGGAGGAACTACAAAGTGAGGGCATGAGAGATTAATCAGAGAAGAACTCCTGGAGGAGATGTTATTTCAAAGAGTTTGAATGAGAGGCTGTGGTCTGTCTGACATAAATGGAGAGAAAGTTCCAGGGAGTGGGGAAAGGTGTGTGTAAGAGGCCAGCAGCAGGACAGATGAGAATGAGATTAGAATGAAGAGTGCGAGAGTGAATAAGTAGTGGGGACAGAGCCACTGACTGGATGCCTTAAAACCACTGTCAGGAGTTTCTGTTTGATGCAGTGAGGAATGGACAATCATTGAATTAGGAAGATATGTGCAGAACTTTGTTTTAGAAAAATGATCTAGGAAGCTGAATGAAGTATGGATAGAGAGGGAGAAGACTGAAGACAGGAAGGTTGGTGTGGCGGCTAAAACAGTAGTTACGAAAGACAAGTGCCTGGACAGGATGGTGACATTAGGATGGAGAGAAAGAGGCAGATTCAGAAACGTTGTGGAGAAAGAACAGACAGGATTTGTCAACAGTCTGAAGAGATGGGGAAGAAGGTAATGTGGACGATGATGGAAAGTTAGATGAAGGAAAGGATTTGGGAGAGTTCAATCAATCAATGGTATTTATTGAGTGCTTACTGTGTGCAGACCGCTGTACTAAGCACTTGGGGGAGTACAATAAAGCAGAGTACATATGGACATTTTCTGCCCTCAAGGAACTTACAGACTAGAGTGGGAAATAGACAGTAAAATAAATTTCAGGTGGCTTTGTACATTAGTTCTTTGGGCTGGGGGAGTGGTGAACGTCAGAATACTTAATGGGAACAGATCCAAGTGCATAGACAAAGTAGAAGGGAGGGCTTAGTTAGGGAAGACCTCTTGGAGAAGATGTGACTTTAGTAGTGTTTTGAAGGTGGGGAGAAAGGTGGTCTATTGTCATATCTGAAGGGGGAGGGAGTTCCAAGCCAGAGGAAGGATGTGGGCAAGGGATTGGTAGCAACAAAGCCAAGATGGGGGTAGATGAGCAAAGTGGGCGGGCTGGGTTGAAGTAGGAGATCAGCAAGGGAAGGTAGGAGGGGAGGAGAGTCTACTGAGTGTTTTAAGACCAAGGGTGAGTTTCCGTTTGATGTGGAGATGGGGGTGTAATGATTACAAAAGCAAAAAGTTATTTCAGCTTCCTTCAAAATGTAGGAAAACAACTGAGTTCTGGTCCCAGTTCTATCACTGCTTTAATTTGACACCACTGGCAAGTAAGTCACTTAGCCTTCATTTCCCCATATATAAAATGGGGATAATACCAGCCTCTCCTTATTACCAGATAGGGTGTGAAGACAAAATGAGAAAATTGATTTCAAAGCATTTTGGAAAAATAAAATAGTTTACAAATTCAAGGTGTTATTATAGTAGATGCGTTTTTATCAAAGCCCCCCTAAAGCTCAGGACTAAGAGGGAGTTAACAGTATTGTGCCTCTATGTTTTGTCACATGCAAAGAAGAGTCCATCCTACTCAGTTTTCAACCTTTTGAGGTGCTGATGGGACAGCTAAGTGGAGATGTCTTGGGGGCAGAAGGAAATGTGAGACCTGCATAGAGAGATGCAGAATAACAAGATAGAGTTATTGCATATAGATGATAGTTGAAACAGTGCGAGCAATAAGCCTGCCAAGGGAGTGAGTATTTATTCAGAGAAGAATGGACCCCCATAGTTTGGAGGTGGAAGGCAAAAGGAAGAACTGGCAAAAGGATCAGCCAGAGGTAAAAGGAGAGCCAACAGAAAACTGGACCAGAAAAAAACAAGCTTAGGTAGTGTTTCCAGAAGAAGAGAGTGGTACACAGTATCAAAGGCACCTGAGAACCTGAGAGGGATTTGGACTGATTAGAGTCCATTAGATTTGGCAAGAAGGAGGTTATTGGTGACCTTAAAGAAAGCAGTCTCAGGGGAGTGAAGGGGGCAGAAACGAACTGTGGAGGGTCAAGGAGGGAGTGGGAAGGGAGGAAGTAGAAACAGCTGTCTCTTGTATATAATCTGTTCAAGAAGTTTGGACAGAAGCAGGAGGACAGAGATGGACTAATAGCTGAATGGCATACAGTAAGAGCTTAACAAATACCACAGTCTTTATTATTAATAGTGATGATAAATATAAAACAAATTATAAAGGTCTATGGAAGGATTTAGTTTTGTTTTTTAAATATGTGGGTGTGTTTGAAGACTGAGAAAAGGGAGCTATTCCAGAGGAAGTGGTTGAAGATGGCAATCAGGAAGGGAAGAAGAGTAAGCACAATTGTTTATAGAAGATGAGAAAGGATGGGATCAAAGATGCAGGTGGAGGCGATTGGTTTTCAAAGATGATGGTCAGTCTTCTCTGGAGAGATGAGACAGATGGGAGTGAATGTAGAGTGGGAAGGAGATGAGAGAACAGTTTGAGGAGTTCACCCCTATTGATTCAACTTAATAATATGGATGACTAGGTCATCAGGGGTGAAATAAGTGAGAGGTGGGGGTACTGCAGGTTTCAGGAAGGAGTTAAATGCCTAGAAGATTTGGTGCAGACAATGGGCATGGGAGTTAATGAGGGAGAAGTAGTGTTGCTGAATAGAAGAGAGGGCTGAATTAAAGCAGGTAAGGGTGAATTTAAAGTGGTCGAAGTAGTCCTGGTGTCTTAATTTCCACTAACAGAGTTCCGTGGCACGAGCATAGAACTGGAGGAAGTGTCTTGTGGAGGTGATCCGAGACTGGGTGGTGGTGGCGTGAGAATGGAGGAGTGTCATGGAATGCAGGAACTGAGTACATTGGAAAGGGAATCTGTCCTATGGGACTAGAGAATTTGCCAACACACCACTTCTCTTACCTCCCCACCTCAGTTATGTTCATTTTGGCTGGTGAGGAGGGAAATAAAAGCAAGTGGAGAGCTGTGGCTCTCCGAATCAGACACCTACTCCTGGCACGCTGGTTAGAATGGACCAAAAATTAAGAACAGCATGAGGGAATGGATGAATAAAAATAGCTAGTATTGATTGAGTGGCAGAAATAAGATAGAAGTAGGTGATTAAGGAACTTATTGACAAATAGGTGAGGTTTACAGAACAGTTGTAACAGCCTTCCACAGATGTCACATCTTAATTCGTGAGCAGGATCCCCTCCACTATCCCAAATACCAGATTCAAGACAGAACAAAAGATTCTGGAGTCAACACACCAGCACTGAGGTCATTCATGTCTCATCCCAGCTGCACTGGGTGATATGAGGAGAATGGAGGACAGCAGGAGATCCAAGATGTTGCCATAAGGTGAGGTGATGAGGGGCTACAAGACACTATATAGCTTCATCTTAATGTGGCACAGACGTGGACAGCCAGAAGGCAACAGCAACAGGCAAAACATTCGGCCAGGCGGAAGCCAGAAATGGTGTGGTTCTTCCAGAGCAAAAGCAAAAGGGAAAGCAAAAAAGGGAAATCAAAAATGGTCCAAAATATTGCAAGTGGCAGATATGATAGCAAAGCAAAGGATGATGGTCACATTTGTACCTGTGAAAGGAATTGCCATCCATACATTGGCATTTTCAGCCACTTGCCGACCTACACAGTATTTTATGTCACATAACCAAAGCTTAAGGAAGGTTAGATGCACTAGGTAGCCTGGATTCAGCAATCAAACAAAATTACCACTGTCAGTTCTCTGGTTATTTATTCAACTTTGTTTGTGGTCTTCATTGTCTCTGTTTATCTGAGTGTTTATTTGTTTAGGTTGTTTGAGGTCTTCTTCAAATAGACTCTCCTGCTGCTAGGCTTGCTAAAAACACACTGGATTAAAAGAACAACTTCCTTGGTTTTTTTTCATCTGATCTTGGACAACAGAAATAAGTACCTTTGTTGAGATGAAAACAGAAAAGCCTGTATATCAATGGAATTTACTGAGCGCTTACTTTGGGCAGAGCACTGCAATAAATACTTGGGAAAGTATAATACAACAAAGTTGCTAGACAAGCCCATAAGGAGCTTAGAGTTTAGAAATGGATAAAGACATTACAATGAACTATGGATATGTCTATGTCTGTGGGGCTGAGGGCCGGGTGCAGATCAGGTGCTTAAAAAGTACAGATCCAAGTGCAAAGGTGAAGCAGAAGGGAGGGGAGAACGAGAAATGAGGGTTTAGTCAGGCAAGGCCTCTTGGAAGAGATGTGATTTTAATATGCCTTTGAAAGTGGGAAGAGTGGTGATCTGTTGGATATGAAGAGAGAGGGAGTGTCAAGCCAGAGGGAGGACATGGGCAAGGGGTCAATGGCAAGATAGATGAGATCAAGGTACAATGAGTAGGTTGGAATTAGAGGAGCAAAGTGTGCAGCCTGGGTTGTACTACAAAACCAGTGAGGTAAGGTAGGAGCGGGAGAGATGATTAAGTGTTTTAAAGCCGATGGTAAGAAGTTTCCTTTTGATGAGGAGGTGGGTGGCAACCACTGGAGGTTTTCAAGGAGTGAGGAAACATGGACTGACAAATACCACAATTATTAATGATTTTTTTTTAGAAAAATGATCCAGGCAGCAGAGTGAAGTAAAGACCACAGTAATAATAATGTTAATAATGTTGGTATTTGTTAAGCGCTTACTATGTGTCGAGCACTGTTCTAAGCTGGGGTAGACACAGGGGAATCAGGTTGTCCCACATGGGGCTCACAGTCTTAATCCCCATTTTACAGATGAGGTAACTGAGGCACCAAGAAGTTAAGTGACTTGCCCAAAGTCACACAGCTGACAAGTGGCCGAGCAGGGATTCAAACCCATAACCTCTGACTCCAAAGCCCGTGCTCTTTCCACTGAGTCACGCTGCTTCTCAGCCACGGCTGCTTCTCAGCCACGCTGCTTAATTAGCAAGAAGCAAAGAGGTCAGTGAGGAGACTGATGCAGTAGTCAAGGTGAGAAATCAGTATAGTACCACTGATGGAGAGGAAATGGCAGATTTTAGTGATGTGAAAGTAGAAAGACAGGATTTGGTGAAAGACTGAATACGGGAGTTGAATGAGAGAGACGAGTTCAAGGATAATGCCAGGTTTACAGGGTTGTGAGACAGAGAGGACAGTGGTGTCACCTACCATGATGGGACATATATCTAAAAAATTAGAGGATGGAAACTAAGTCATGAAAAGGAATAATGTCAATATTTGGAATCATGCCTGGTGAAAATGTTTCTTTTTAAAGAAAATTTCAGTAGGTGTAGAGGTATATCTGGGTTGCAACCACCCCACAATATGTACAATGCAGGGATATGTAATCAATCACTCATTAAATAGTATTTATTGACCACTTTGTGTGTGCAGACCATTGAATCAAGCACTTGGGAAAGTATGACAGAATAAGTAGACATGATTCTTGACTACTCTATTAGCTAACTGATCCCAGCAAAAGCAAGCCCCACTTGGATAATAGGTAAGGTAAGTCAATTCCCTCTCTGCTCCCTCTTTTCCCCATCCTGCCTCCTCCCTACTCTCCCTTTTCCCAGTGATACTTCTGCCCCTCCTCCCACATCTTGAACTCACCCCGTTCCTCCCCACCTGTCTCACCAATTCATCTCACCCCCTCCAACCACTTCCTGTACTCTAGTATTTTTTTTTGTTAGAACTGTAATTAAAGCAGTGGTTGTTGCTGAGAGCCTGGTGGCATTTTAGCACTCCTCCCTTTTCCCTTCCCAGCCTTTAGCCCCATCTTCCTGCCTCAGCCCAAGCCCCAATTTGGGGAATGATTGAAACATGACAGGATGGAGTTGGGAAGGTGAGCAGTCAGGGGAATGAGGCCCAGATCATCTTTATCCCCATTCTAACAATCCCTACAGAGTTTTCTAGCTGGGAAATGGAAAGGAAGGTAACATGGGGTTGGCAGTGGTGACCAGGCTTGCAGTAGCATCAGTTGCCATGATGAAAGTTCAAACAAAGAAAAGAAAAACTGGGGTGGGGTGGGGAGTGAGACAGGAGGGAGGGGACCAGCAACAAAGCTGCTTGGAACAGGGAAGGGGAAAAGGTGAGAGGCGGTGCCAGGAGAAAGATGCATTGTTACCAAGGCATTCTTACATACCTGAAGAGTGCAGCTTTCACACCCGAGTTGGTATGGAGTGTGCCCTAACTAATTGCATGTCTGTCTATAGGAAATCAAAGCGCATTATACCATCACAATTGTAAGGACTATAACCCAAGTGTAACCTGAAATATACATGTGAATTACTAATATAGGTGAGTTTGAGGAATATCAATAATCTAATTTATTTTCATCTCACTGTTCCTTGGCTACCACTTAAATTGAGCAATGAAAACAGACAAGTTGATTTCATTTTGCCAAAAGCCTGTTCTACCTTCTGACATTTTTATGTTAGGGAAATGATACAACATTAAGGAGAAAACATTGAAGGGAAAGGCTGAAATGCCAAAACTTTTTTTACAATTCCAAACAAAATACTACCTTTCCCCCTGAATTCAAAACTTACTCCTCAAGCCTTCTATTAGCATTGGCTTTTGTTTACATCTTCTGATGTTCACATATCTAAATTTGGAGTTTGTGTTTACCTAAGCAAGGCTGAGGGGGTTTGGAGACAGAGCTATGGAGAAATTGTGTGAAGTCACAAGCAAAGAAAAAGAGTACTGGAGAGAAGGGGGAGAAAGAAAGGGCTGTTAGTAAGGTGAAGGTGTCTGTATAGAACTTCAATATTTCCATTTCCTTTACCTACTCCATCTTCCCTCCCGTGTCCTTGGTGTTAGGGAACTTTGTGGTCAGGGTTAGTCAACTTTTATTTCTGTCCCAAGCAAATTAAGTCAATATTGAATATTGCTCAGGAATTCTTCTTGTCAGACATGCAAAAGCACCTTAGCTCATATTGCACGATAGTGCATAGTAGTAGCATATGCTGGACATTTGAGGCCACCTGACATTATGGTTAACATGGAGGACTGTTTGACAGTGTCAAAGAGGGGAAAACTGCAATAGAAACTAGTTTGCTCGGACTTAGACGCTACCAAGTTATTTTATGATGAAAGCTTGGCTCACTATAACTCACCAGATCAGTGTTGAGATTAAGGCCACTCCTGTAGAATAGCAGAGTACCTTGCTTTATAAAGGTAGTATATGAAATCATTTTAAAGACTTTATATGGAGGGAAGAGGGTAGGGGGAAGGAAGGGAGAAGATTTAGGAATAAGGTAAAGAAAGCGATGGAACAATAAGTTGGGAGAAGAAACAGTCTTTTAAGTTATATTCCCTAATATTATCCTTTCTGTTCAGCGAGAGTAGAGAAAACCACATTAATAGGAAGACAAAGATAACAAAATTATTTTCAACTCATGCCAGTGAAGATTTAAAAGCTTGCCATCCATCAATCCAATCACTTCATTAATCTTGCCTATTTTACAAGCTGTATACTTTGACAATAAGTATTCAGTTGTTTTTTTTTTTTTAATTACCATTCAGACCACATATTCTGCTCCACAAAGGAAGCAGAAATCTCTTACTAATTATTTCAGAGGTTTAGCAGCCAGTTTCAAATATTATTGCTAACCTTTTAGCTATAGAATATCACATTATTCCTAGAAACGTGCATTCATGCCCTCAGCATGAACCAAAATAAATTGGCTGACATCATTTGATCACTGGAAGGTGGTTATAAAGAATTAAAGTTTTGATTAAGGTTTGAAAACTCTAGATTAATACATCCATCTTTCACTTTCTCGGTTTTGAATTTCCTTAGTATCCACCCTTAGGCCAACAAACATGCTTTATAAAAGTCACTGTAAACACTTTACAGGGTATTACAACTTTACCCACAGATCTGGAAGTACCATCAAGGCAGATGGGATTTGGGTTTAGAACTCTGAATGACATGGACATCTGACTCACTACAGAAGGAAAAGAAATCTAAACGAAGACCACATCGCCTGTTGTAACCTTTTTAAACTGATGTTCACTGACTCACTGGAAAAAAGGAAATGGCAACATCCTGGTTTCCCTGAACAAAGAAGTAGACATTTAATTACTATGTAAACTCCTTAAAGGTGGGGCCAGATTTTATTTGTTTTCTATATAGATCTTAACGCATAGTTAGTACTTAATATTGAAATTGTGATTACAAGAAAAATGTCTTAAAAATGTCCTACACTATCTTGCTTTCATTTTTTACAGAGAGCCTTGCAGAAGCTAGATTGCTCACAATATTGCAACAACTTCAGAAAATTACAAATTGTCTCCCTCATTCTTGTCAAAAGATTCAGATCAACACACATCTTCCTCATATCATGTTACTCCACCCTTCACACCTACAGTAGGCTTCACTGCTCTCTCTCCATCCCTAAGAGCAATTATCACCTCCGTGGTGTTTTTAGAAATTGCTTATTTCCTGTGACACATGCAAACAAAAACACAAAGGCACTCTTATCTGGGCTTTTTCTGATTACACAACTTCTTAAACAATTAAATATAAGTGTAAATAAACTCAGAAGCAAACTCATCAGGAGAGTCCCATGCAACCTCTTCATATGAAGACAGAAATTTGGTGGTCTCTGGCCTTCTCTTGAAAAGTTGGGTGACAGATGACAATCACTGTTTAAAACCTTGGCCTGGAATATGCAAGGCAGGCTTAAATTACCAGAGAAGCAGTGTAACCTGGATAAAGCACAAGCAGTGTAACTTGGATAAAGCACAGGCCGGGGAGTCAGGAGGACCTAGGTTCTAATGCCGGCTCTGCTACTTGTCTGCTGGGTGACCTTGGGCAAGTTACTTAGCTTCTCTGTGCCTCAGTTTCATTGCCTCATCTGTAAAATGGAGATTAAAACTGTGAGCCCCATGTGGGACTCGGACTGCATCCAACCTAATTTGTTTGTATCTACTCTAGTGCTTAATACAGTGGTGCATAGTAAATGACTAACAAATACCATAATTATTATTTATAACAATGAAAAATTAGGCCTGACATAAATGCTTAATGTAAGCAGAATCTGGGCTTTTGTGACAACTTGGATTTTCTTGTACCTAGAAAACAAAATTAACTCATTTCTGGAGGGAAAAAATAATTATCTCAGAAAAAACACTCTCCTTATAGTTTAAGTAGCACCTATATTTTACTCTATATCAAATGGACTGCCCCCATTTTAAATGACATTGGTTTTAGTACTAAGGTAACCACAAATAATCCTTATTCTGGAAATGAGGTCACTTGAACTGGCTAGTCTATTTACAATGAAAAGCTCATTTTGCTTACTGGGGTCACCTATAAGGGCAGGAAATCATTCCTTCAGCCAGAGGACAAACATCTGGACAGAGTCTACTGAGATGAAATGTCAATTTCCTTATCTAATGGGAGATGCATGGGAAAAAATTCTGAAAAACAATTAGGAATCTTTGATTACTGAAAAGTTAAGGATCTATTACAGACAGTAGGAATGGTTAAAAGAAGCAGCGCCTTTCAGTGATGTTAAAAAACAAAACACCTTGAGAAAGCAACTCAATTTACTTCATAACGGTAATTCTGAATGGTGGAACAAAGATATAGTATTCATTCATTCATTCAATAGTATTTATTGAGTGCTTACTATGTGCAGAGCACTGTACTAAGCGCTTGGAATGTACAAATCGGCAACAGACACAGTCCTTGCCCTTTGATGGGCTTACAGTCTAATCGGGGGAGACAAGCTCCCTTTCTGAGCTAATGAAAGAATGAATCAGTCAATCATATTTATTGAGCAGTCACTATGTGGAGAGCATCATACTAAGCAATTAGGGAGAGTACAATACAAGAGTTGGCAGACACTTTCCCTGCTCACAAGAAGTTTTACAGTCTAGAGTGGGCAGATCTAAGTGGATTTGGTGTGAAATGGGTCTGGGAGTTTGTGTCGCTCCAGGAGATGCATGGGAAACTTCATGAATGATTATGAAAAGGTGAGGCTATTCCTGGCTAGGCCTGTTCAGTCTCCCATCCAGCAGGGAAGCTGCTCTCTTTTCCCTTTCCAATACACCGGTCCCCAAAGATTGCCATGTAATCTTACTCTCAAATTACTCTTTTGGAAGTAATTATGGAGCTAGTTTCAGTTCAAGGGCCCCTTCACTTCCTACCTAGGCTGCTTAATTTTAAAATAAAACAAAACAAAAAATACCCCAAAACATTTGTAAAGCCCAATGATGAGCACATCAGGGAAGTGTCTGGTTATTATAGTGCCTGAACCTTTTTGACTTTAATTGGTATTTGTTAAACCTCTACTATGAGCCAGGTACTGTACCATGCTCTGGGGTAGATGCAAGCTTATCAGGTTAGACACTACCCCTGTCCTGAATAGGGCTCACAGTCTTAATCACCATTTTACAGATAAGGTAACTGAGGTACAGAGAAGTGAAGTGACTGGCCCAAGGTCACACAGCAGACAAGTTGTGGAGCTGGGATTAGAACTGACTCTGAGGTCTTTGCTCAATCCATTAGGCCCCTTTATGCTGCGCCTCAATTGTCTGAATTTGGCAATCCCTGCATCCCAACATACTGAGGAAACATTTAGATTCAGTTTGCACCCTATCTTTCCTTCCTAAATGGAAAGCTCTCTCTTCCCCAGTACCCAGAGCCTGGAGGCAGGCAGTACAGTGAGGAGATTGTTAATGTGCTCTGTCTGTCTGTCTATAGTTTGTATTCAAAGATGACAATGACTTTGAAATTCACTTAAGAGTTATATATGTGACCGAAAAGGCTAATGCAGGACCCACAGCCCCCTACCAAATGGTTCACCCAAATGAGTCATCTCTTACGTTTGTCAGATTTGATGTTCGCAGCACCTGCTGCTGTTTTCACTTATGACTCCTTGTCTCTTGTTCCTTACAGAGCTTTTCTCATAGAGTCACTCTTTTCTTGAGAGCAGTGAGCCATGCTGGTCTAACTGTGACAATTAACCCCCAGTTTTCAGCTGAGATGGTATACAGTCTGAGGCCTTATTTTACCTTGCCTTTCAAATGCCTCTATTGCCCTCCTTACTTTTGATTCTAAATTTCACCTCTCCATATAAAAGTTATTTAGGTATCCTACTGTCATTCATTCTCCTCAAGTGTCCCACAGGGCCTTGCTGTGTTGAGGTAAGAAAAACACTTTATAGCCAATCATAAATGTTTTGTAATGAAAGCCAAAATAATGCTGAAAAGAGCCAGCAAAACCAAAACCATTCTAAATACCAGTTTCAATATTTTCATGAACCCTTAGAGATCCATCACTTTACCTCTCTCCAGGGTTTTTATTATAATGCTTATTAATAATAGTTAGAGTTGCCTGCAGCTTATATTCAGGCAGGTCTTTTTCGTGAGTTGAAAGCACGTCAAATTTTCTTGGCTTTTCAGTTCCACTGTAAGAATGGTGTCATAGCCAGAAGAGAGGGAGCTCTCTCCAAGGCAAGTCCTGCCTAAGCTTCTATGGGATCTGTACACCTAGAAGCAAATTGAGATTATATATATGCAATTGGTCAGGGACTAGTGATAATCCCTAACACATTTGGTAGAGAAGTTTAATTTATATCTAATGGGAACATGTATTGCAAGGAGCCGTAGGCTTCAGTCTTGCAGTCACGTGAGTATCCCAAGAGAGACTAGCTTAACTCTCTAATGCTATATACATTAGCATGTGTGGGTCTGCACATATGTGCTTGCACACACACACATACACACACACACACTCACTAGGGTTTTATTCTGAACCTGCCTTATGTCACATGCAGGATGCCCAACTAGGGTCTCTTGCCTTGCAACAGATTCCCTACTGGCTTGTTTGGATTTCTCAGCACTGCCCAAGCAACCTGACATTCAGCTGTGATTGTCTTCACTCAGTGCCAGATGGTGGAGATCCTCTGAGGGTACTACCATTATGGTTAATGACTCCTCTTCTACTGAAAATCTACTCCAGGAGAGCTCTTGACGGAAGGCAATAATAATAACAGTGGTATTTGTTAAACATTTGCTATGTGCCCAACCCTAGGATAAGCAGTGGGGAAGATTCAATACAATAAAATCAGACACTGTCCCTGTTCCATGCAGTCTAAGGGGGAAAGGAACAGGCATGAAATCCACATTTTATAGGTGAAGAAATTGAGGCACAGAGAAGTCAAGTGATTTGTCCAAGGTCACACCATAGGCAAGTTAGGGAGTTGGGATTAGATGCCAGTCTCCAGACTCCCAGGTCCAGCCGGAACCTGAAGGAGGGAGATGGTCGGGCAGTTCATTTCTTGATGACCCCCATGTCCTCTGATGAAGGACTTCTTTTGTCACTCTTCCTCCTACATTCTGGCTGAGTGCCTCTGAGGGTCCTTCAGGGGGCCGTGCTGACTGCTTCACACTGAGTTTCAGGGTCCTCAGTGGCAAAAGTGAAAACCATCACCACCCAGCTCTTTATTATCTTGAGACAGAGGGGCAGTCTGCCCCTCCAGACACACAAACATCTTCACATAGCCTCAGGCTACACTGCCCACAGCAACCCAGGGAAGAGCAGAATATTTGTATAAATTATTTACTACTCTATTTTGTTAATGATCTGTATATATTTATCTTGATGATATTTATGCCAGACTACTTGCTTTGTTTTGCTGTCTCCCCCGTTTAGACTATGAGCCCATCATTGGGCAGGGATTGTCTCTGTTGCCAAATTGTACATTCCAAGTGCTTAATACAGTGCTCTGCACATAGGAAGCGCTCAATAAATACTATTGAATGAACTCACCAAAGGCTCACCACTTACTTTTATTCTATATTTTTCTTAGAGATATATTGAACTATTCACATTCAGCTTTCTAAGGAATCTTCTCTCCCCTCTAGATTGTAAGCTCATTACAGGCAAGTATCTGCTAATTCTATTATATTATACTCTCCCAAGTTCTTAGTACATTGCTCTGCACACAGTAAGCACTCAGTAAATATGATTGATTGAAGGCGCCCTCTTCATTACCAGGCCATGACCTCAAGGCACAAACAGTTTCTTTCTACATGGAAGTCAGAGGGTTTAGAGATTTCAGTAGCTCAAGATGGTCTAAAGAATTCCGTTCATTTTTTTCCCTTCTATTCAGCCCAAATAGTGCCAGACATTCTTCCTTGGAAAGCTGTCCTAATCTTTAACTGCCCAGAGCAGAGACGCCCAAATAAAACTATGATCAAGGTTACCCTGATCAGCTAGCCTCCAGAAAGAAATTACTCTACAGTCAGTTCTATGCTGGCACATAGAATTAACTCTGCACCTGAAGGATCTCCCAGATAAATAAACAATTTATGAACCAACTGCATCGAATTCTTCTCAACACAGCCTTATAATCAGGGGCCTCTCTGACTGAAGTTAAGAAGGCTCAGAAATCCTAGCTTTGGGCAGGACCTAGCAGTGAAACAGGAGGTGGGAATGGAAATCAATCAATCAGTGGTATTTACGTACTATGTGCAGAGCACTGTTCTAAGCACTTGGGAGAGTATGATACAATCGAATTAGCAGATACTTGCCTGTAATGAGCTTACAGCCTAGAGGGGAGAGGAAAGATTCCTTAGTAACATTGGTCCAAAAGATGAGAGCTGAGTGGCACTGAGAGCTGCTGGTTGTGGCAGGTAGAGACTGAAAATCTGGGGCAGAGTCTGTGCCAAGCCCCCAGAGTGGGGAGCCCGGCCCCAGCCCGCACCTGGCTCAGCCTGACACCACTCCTGGGGAAGGAGGGAGAGAATAAAGGGAGAACAAGGCTATGCATGTTGTCTCTGTGGGCTGCTGGGACTTGCAGCTACAGCTGCCATGCTTGGCAGGGGGCATAGTCCTTCCCGACACAAGGCGGTCCAAAACTGGGGGAAGAGAAAAGAAGGAGAGGAGGGGGATAGACCTGACCAGGCCTCCTCCCGGCTTTCCGTGACTCAGGCTCCTCCCTCCACTAGGTTGTTCCTAGCCTCCCTTCCCTTTGTTGACAGTTGATATTTTCTGAGCATCTATGGTGAGCTTTTAAATCTCATCCATTTAGGCACCGGAACCTGCTCTCCAAGGCATTTCAAGAGCAGAGAATAAATCCTTGAGTGACTACACGTTGCAGGGAAATCCCTGAGAATTTAGTTCATTCATTCAATCATTCATTCAGTCATATTTATAGAGTGCTTACTGATCATAGACACATTTGGGAGAAATCAGTTAGCCCAGGCACTGTGGTCTGAATGACTAGGTGGGAAATTCCTTGAGGGAAGGCATGTGTCTTTCTACTTACTTCATTGTGCTCTCCCAAGCACTTAGTACTGTGTTCTGCACACAGTAAGTGATCAGTAAATACCCTGATCAATTAATTGATAGGAAAGCAGTTTGAGCGAGACATGGATCTATGTACTTTGTCCACTTAGTTTGTCTCTGGCTAGAATACATTATTTTATGTGTGGAATTTATTGGATCCTAACTAGATTAATAAGCTACATAGTGGTTCCCTTAATTTTCAGCAGTTTGAAAACGTTCTTCATTTCCTCAAAGACTGAATACCAGCTGCTTTTCTATTATTCAAGTGCACTAGATGATTCAGTAAAGTGAGGTTAGGGGAACAGAATTAAAGTGGAGGTAATAGAAAGAGAAGCTTGAAGGCAATAATTTTAATAAAACTACCTGCCTCCAGTTAACAGCTCAAGAAGAAAAAAAGATAGCTCTCAAATGGCATATCTCCTATGGTTTTCAAAAAAGACTGCGGTGTTTTTTTTAAAACAGTTAATTGACAAGCGTGGACAAGCATCAGCAAGTCTCAGCATATTTTGATTCTAATATGAACATTAATGCTTCAGGAAACTTTCAAACAGGAGGATTATTGTGCCTTTGGAAGTGTGAGTGGGAAGGGCTATACATTGCTTTCTAAACAACTGCAGTAGTGAGGGTTCTGAGCTCCTGTCCTTACAGTTCTGTTTTCAGGGTTTACAGAGAGTCATATCCCTAGACACTGTATAAAAAAAGTTGACACCTTTTAGTCTCAGAAAATGTCACTTGCCATCATTAGGAATGAGGTAACAGGTGGTATATTTTTAACAAATAGTTCTGGTTCATCCCTGTTAATTATGACTTTTACTTAATTTTTGGCCTCTCTCACCTTCTGCCAGATGAAACCATGGGGAGGCTAGGATGTTAGGGTTGGGGGTATTTCATCAGGAGGGGAGATGCCCTCACTAGGCTGCTCTCTGGCAGAATGTTGGCCTTGGGGTAGGGAACTTAGTTTGACAGCAACAGGCTTTACAGGTGTGACAACCCACCAGTAATTGATCCACAGCCTCTGCCTAGGGACCCTAGTTCTATTCCTGGCTGCCATTAAGGCTGTCTTTCACATCAGTCTCTTAACCATGTCTGGGGTCATATCAGCCCATCCACTCATCTAGACTGTAAACTTGTGGGCAGGGAATTTGTCTATCAAATCTGTTGTAGTGTACTCTCCCAGGTGCTTAGTACAGTGCTCTGCATACAGTAAACTCTCAATAAATACCATTCATGATGATGACAGTCTGGGGTTAGTTGATGTTATGGGTGCTTCCACATCATGTATGACATCGTATGACATCATTGGCTTGTCCTGCAGGAATCTAGCTGAGAAAATCCATCATATGTGGTCAGTGGCTTGGGAAGTTGGATATGGGAAGGGGGCAGTGTCTGAGGGCATGGACACATGTAAATGGTAGAGATCCCACTCCCTGCAAGGCTCTGGCTCATGCTCCCTGTTGTCCCACCTGGACAGAGCAGAGATGTGAGGAAGGTGGGGGTGCATTGATGGGGAGGGAGGATATGTGTATGGGGGTGAGAAAGAGAGAGGTGGGGGTTGGACTGTGCATGTGTACATGTCTCTGTGCATATGTGCACTTGCATGTGGACACAGTGGCTCCCTCCTCCATGCGGGGGGGAATCAATGATCCTGCTCCTCACTGCTACTTCAGAAGTGTGGGAAGGGGAAGTGGGATGGGGGATAAGACAGTTCCCTGGAGCAGGCACAGGGAAGGGGAGACAGAGAGAGACATACACACACAAACACACACACACTTTTATCCATAGGGGGTTGGGGAGGGAAGACTGGAAGAGAAAGGATGGAAGGGAATTTAATCTAACCAACTCCTATCTTGCTGGGCTCTCTCTGTTGCGGGGGAGACCCCAGACCCACTTACTTTTCCACTGCCCTGCTGGGTCTTCATTAACACCATCCCCTTGATTAATCCAATTAGCAAGGAAAGAGCAATTTGCTAATGCTCATTATGAGCTCTTGACAGAGGCTCCCATGACTCTCAAACCTCTCTGCTGGAAAATCCCCAAATTGGGTGAAACACCCCATCTCCTCTGGGGCCCCACCAAAGCGAAGGGCCCTTCTGTGGGATTCCAGCATCCAAATGGGAACTCCAGATGGCTCCAGGGCCCCATGAGCCCCTCCCCCAGATCCACATCACCAGACCCTGCCTGTCTTGCTACCCACCAGCCTCCAGCTTCAACAAGTGGTGAACCCATGGGGTGACAACCCCTTCCACCCTTGCTCTGGCTCAGACACCCCCTATAAATGTTCTGAGCATGCTGGAGAAGTCTGCGGGCCAAAGTGAAACTATGTGGGCACCAGACACTGTCCAGAGCTCAGGAAAGGGCAGTCCAGGGGAACTGTCCCCTCCACTCTGAGACCTAAAAAGCCTTCCTTTCCTTGACCCTGTCCCGTTTGCCTCTCCTGTCCCAAGCCTCCTCCTTGCTTAGTCAAAGACTTCTACAACTGAAGGAGCTGGGGGTCGGATTCTCGACGGTTCCCAGCTGAGGTACCAAATGCCTCAGGATGGCCCTAAGCCCTCCTGGCCCAGTGGATAGAGCTCGGGCCTGGAAGTCAGAAGGACCTCGGTTCTAATCCCAGCTCTGCCATTTGTCTGCTGTGTGACCTTGGGCAAATCACTTCACATCTCTGTGCCTCAGTTACCTCATCTGTAAAATGGGGATTAAGACTGTGAGGCCCATGTGGGACATGGACTCTATCCAACTAGATTAGCATATATGTCCAACCTGATTAACTTGTACCTACCCCAGCATGTAGAACAATACATGGCACACAATAAGCACTTAATAAATATCATATAAACAAAACCAAACAAAAACCCTCAACCCTTCCCCTTCCTCTAGTCCCCCACCCTTAGTCCCACCAGGAAGGGGAGGATTGGTGCCAGGTGGGACACAATTGAGGCGAGAGAGGGTTGATGCTGTAGCACCCATCTGTGGCTGTGATGGTTTTCATAGCTGGAGATCCTGGGCCCTCCGTGACCCCAAGACCCTGGGCTGCAGCCCCCAAACCCTCTACGTTAACTGGCTCTGGACAAGTCAATCACTCCTTAAAGCCCTCCACTGAGTCAATGGCATCCCACTGCTGACCTGAGCACGTTCAAAGTTCTGATCAGACCTCATCAGACTAATCAATAGTTTTTATTGAGTGCCTAATGTGTAAAATCAATTAAATGGTATTCATTTATAGAGCACTTACTGTGTGCAGAACACTGTTCTAAGTGCTTAGAAGAGAGAAGCAGAGCCTGGGCCTGGAATTCAGGAGGACCTGGGTTCTAATTCTATTTCCACTACTTTTCTGCTGTGTAACCCTGGGCAAGTCACTTAACTTCTCTGTGCCTCAGTTCCTTCATCTGTACAATGGGGATTAAGCCCTTTGTGGGACAGGGACTATATATACCCCAGCACTTAGAACAGTGTCTGGCACATAATAAGCACTCAACAAATACCAATACCAATAATATTATTATTACTAATGTTACTAATAATATATCACTACAGTACAATGGAGTTGGTAGGCACATTTCTTGCCCACAACAAGCTTATAATATAGAGGGAGGCAGAGCACTCTCTTTAGCGCTCTAGAGAGTACAGTTGAAAATAGAATTGAAAACAGTGCTCTACCCAGAGTAAGCACTAAATAAATACTGATTAACTAATAGAGATATTGAACAAAAATCATCTTTCAAGATACTTGATATTCTCAGATTGTGAGCCCCTTGAGTCCAGGATCTGTGTCTAATTTCCACCTGCATATTCTTTCTCAGAGTTTAGAATAGCCCATAGTAAAAATTTAATACATTTTATTACTCCTCCTCTTAAGTAGAAATGATACTTAATAAATCCCACCTATGCAGTCTCTTAGCACTAGTACATTGCTCTACACAAAGTATTTAATTAATATTGTTACTACTACTAAGTAGAAATAGTATTTATTAAGCACAGTACAGTGTTTTTGCATGTGATAAGAGCCCTGGGACAAAAATACACAGACAAGGTATATGTCTCTGGTCCCCAAGGGGCTCACAATCTACTGGCTCTGCTGGCCTGGATCCGAAGGGATTTCAGAAAAAAACCTTGGCACTCAAGCACATGTTTTGACCTTTTAATCGGCCTACTTGTCTGCTTGCCTTAAAGAGCTGGACCAATCCCAGAGAGCTCACCAATTAGACCTGCCCTTATTTTGTGTGCTAAAATGAAACAGTTTAAAATTTGGTAATCTTTTTTGATTGTTTGATAGTAAAATGCTATATAATCTTGTACCATTTATCTTGATGTGATTACAGTGATTGCTGCTTACAATGAAAATACATTAATGTGATCGTATTACTCAACTACAATTGATTAAACGTGCAAAACTGCAAATTGTGGCAAAAGGAACAGGCAGGGAACCTGCCTTTTTTTTTAAAAAAAAAAAAAGAAAGTATTTGTAAAGTGCTTACTCTGTGCCAGGCATTGTATTAAGTGCAGGCGTAGATGCAGGATAATCAGGTTAGACATAGTCCCTGTCCCAGCGGGCTCAGTCTTTGTCATATTGTACTCTTCTGAATATAACACTCTGCACATAGTAAGTGCTCAATAAATACCACTGATTGATTGATTGGACCTTAGTTCTGAACCAATACCCCATTTATAATATTGTTTCTGTAGGAAATTTGGTTCCAACTAACAGTTTTTCAATTTATGAAACAAATTGTCCAGGCACCATTTGTGTCAAAGACCTGAACTGGCAAGTAAATGGAAGCCTTTGAATTGTCTTGCATTACTAATTTCCATTGCATAAAATAAAAATCATACTAACATAATTTATTTTGTTTGTGTACCTGAAACTATCTTAGAAGCCAGGGAGCACTATCAATTTTTTAAAGCTACAGTGTCAGAAAGAGTAAGTTGATAAAAAAACAACAAAAAAACTCCTTTATACTTTATGGAAATAAAATTATATGTGCTTTACTGAGTAATTCCAAGATAATCTCACTCCTCCATTTGAACTTTTCCCCCAGTGTGGAGAGAGAAAGAATTGTTGTCCTATTCCAATGAAATTGTGTAGCCTAGTGGAAAGAGTACAAGTCTGGGAGTCAGAGGAGCTATGTTCTCTTATTGGCTTCTCCATTTACCTGCTGTGGGACTTTGGGCAAGCTACAACTTCTCTGTGCCTCAGTTTCCTCAACTGTAAAATGGGAATTCAATATCTATTCTTCGTCTTATTTAGGCTGTGTGCCCCATGTGGAAGAATTATCTTCCCTGATGGATCTGTGTCTACCCCAGCTCTTAGAACAGTGCTTGATACAGAGTAAGTGATTAAGAAATACTGTAAAAAAAAGTTTTCCCTCTCTATGATAATTTCTGATTCTAAGGTTCAGACATTTGCATTTGCAGCTACAGTGAGTAATGAATAGTTTTGGTACCTTTATATATTATCATTCCAGTTGGTGTACATTTGGACTTGGGTCCCTGAGCTAAGTGCAGAAAGAGTGATTAAAATATGTGCTGTACAGCATAGAGCATTGTTAAAGAGGGATACATTTTTTAAAAATGTAGCCATTCAGATGGCAATTGCTATGACAATGACTGGAATATAGAAAAAAATGGCTTAAATAGAGTTCTGGAATAACACAGCATTCTATATTTCATAATGAGAACTAAACAAATAATAATCTTGGTATTTGTTAAGCACTTACTATGTGCAGAGCACTGTTCTAAGAGCTGGGGTAGATACAGAGTAATCAGGTTGTCCCATGTGAGGCTTACAGTTAATCCCCATTTTACAGATGAGGTAACTGAGGCACAGAGAAGTTAAGTGACTTGCCTACAGTCACACAGCTGACAAGTTGCAGAGCCGGGATTCGAGCCCATGACCTCTGACTCCCAAGCCCGGGTCTTTCCACTGAGCCACGCTGCTTTTCTAAATGAAAGGTATCAATTAATGTGCATGTCCAAAGTGACAATTTGCCAATTTCATTCAACAAATCTGGTGTCAGCATTTTTCAATGATCACCTGGACAACTAGAAAGTAGCAGGCTACAAGATAATTGGGTGTTAGAGATACCTGGAAAAAATAGGTAATACAATCACTCTCATCCAGGGGCCTATATGCACAGACCCACTTAGCAGCAAATTACCTAGGACCTAAAGCAATTATTCCATACTAATTGTTTTCTAGCCTGGCCTAATGGGGCATGATTAATAACTGGAGCTTGTTTGTTTTGAAGAGAGTTGTCTGAACAACAGACCTAATTCATTTTTTTTAAGTTCACTGGTAAAGCGTCAGCTGATCTTTTTTGGGGATGGCATAAGGGCTAGGTCACAGATTTTCTAGGGGCAGGAAAGTGAAGACAGTTGTGGCAGGAGATGATTCCTGGAGGCCCCAGAGGGTTGGCCCAAGACATAGAGGCATGTAGTCACTCACCATATGGTCCATAAAAATAAGGATCAAATAAGTTACAGCTGCTGAGGGAAAGGACTTCCATTCTGATGTTTAGATGCTGATTAGAATACCTGCTGGACTTCTAGACTACTTTCCGTTCATTTGCACTTCTGCTTCAGTCCGCTTCTGCATGACACATGCTCTTTCTGTGGTAATTCTCCTCCAGTCTGTGCTGCTCATGAAAATACTATAGGGAAACCCCCCCAGTTTATATCAAGGGTAATTTCAGACATGTGTTGTAGGCAGGCTTTGTCTCTCTTTATGGATGAACTGAATTTTCCAAGTGCTTAATACAGTGCTCTGCACACAGTAAATGCTCAATAAATATAACTGAATGAATAAATTGTATATGTTTTATAAGTCCAAGTTTTGTCCCAAATTGAAGATTTGATGATATTCATCATCTCTACCATTAACAGATGGTAGAGAAATGAAATTAGTAAATTAAAGCCCTTGGTATGAATTTGCATAATGTTCAGCAACTGTTTTTGTTTCTTTTTAAAATGGCATTGTTTTAAGTGCTTACTATGTGCCAGCACTCTACTAAGTGCTGAGGTAGATATAAGATAATTGGGTTGGATACAGTCCCTGTGGGGTTCACAGTCTTAATCCTCATTTTACAGGGATTAATTGAGGCACAGAGAAGTTAAGTAATTTGCCCACAGTCACAGAGTAGAAACGTCGTAGAGTCAGAATTAGAATCCAGGTCCTCTGACTCCCATTCTGTTTCTCATCTGGTTAATCAGTTACAACTCTTTTTTTTCTGTGTAAAAGAAAGGGTAATAGTTACTGGGAGAATGCTAGCCACCAAGGCCCTTCTCACTGGACCCTAAATTGATTCAACATCCCATCTGCTCTACAAATGTCAGAACCTATGCACCTGTTGTGGGGGGTGGGATAGGAGGGAGGGGAACTAGGCTTACCACAGGTTTGGCTACTTATACCAAACAAAGAACCACTTGTTTGAAGAATTTCCACACACAGAAATCTTTGGCTGTCACTGGAATAGTTTTGCAGTGGTATTTTGCCCAGGAATGAGGGAGGTTAAGTAAACCATCAATGACCCATTTTAACCACCTTCCTGATAGATCACAACCACGTTAAAAACAAATATGAAGAAAATCACACTTTTCAAATGGCAGAAGCCTAGCCTGGTTTAGGATTGCCGGCCTAAACCTATTCTGTATCTCACTGATTTCAGACAAAAGAAAGCAGACAAATGGCAGCACAAGGGATTGAGTTACTAGCAGGAAAAATTTCCTGGCAGTGAAAGTTGATTGGAATGAGTTACAAAGGCCAAGGAATTCACTTCTCTAGAAGGCTTTAAAAAGTAATATGAATTTTCATCTGTTTCATGTGGGAGGGTTTAGGTGAATTCCTTCCCAAACCATGGGGATGGAGTACTCTCATCCATTCACATTTCTGATGATGGGTTGGGGAGGGTGGCACAGGAAAATATAAACACAAAAAAATTGTACTGGGCAAGAGGAGTGCTATACAATCCCTATAGGTAGACATTTAATACCTCAACCCCACAGCACTTCTGTACATATCTATGAATTATTTATATTGTCTGTCTCCCTCTCTAGACTGTAAGCTCATTTTGGGTAGAGAATGTGTTTATCATTACTGTTTTATTATACTCTTCCAAGCACTTAGTACAGTGTTCTGCACACAGTAAGTGCTCAATGAATATCATTAATTGATTATGAAAGGGGAAGAACAGGCAGTGAATAAAGGCAATGAATCCCCATTTTACCGATGAGGAAACTAAGATAGTTAATTGACTTATCCAAGGTCATACAGCAGGTAGATGGAGGAGCTGGGATTATTCATTCATTCAATCATATTTATTGAGTGCTTACTGTGTGCAAACACTGTACTAAGACCTTGGGAGAGTACAATATAATAATATAACAATAAACAGACACATTCCTTGCCCACAATGAGCTTACAATCTAGAAAGGGAGAAGAACCTAAGTTCTCTGATTTCCAGGCCCGAGCTCTTTAAAATAGGCTATGATTACATTTCTGGGGTCTAGGACACCATCCCTGCAATGCTCACTCCCCCGCCCCCAGAGTGGACCCTGCACCAGGCATGAGCTAACAGAGCTGAGGGCGCTCATCATCTCCCCATTCAAAAACCAAAGTGCTGAGGGAATATAAAGCCAGGGAATTTAGATATTAATCAGGGAAAACCTGCCTGATGGAGAAGATGTGAGCTGAAAAGGGCTTTGAAGAAAGGGAGAGTTCTGGTCAGTCGAGTATGGAGCCAGAGAGAGTTCCAGATAGGGAGCAGGGCATGATCGATGATAATGAGGCACAGTCAGTGAGTAGGTGGTCAGTGAGTAGGAGGGAAGAGTGTAAGCTGGGGTGCGCTATTTGTTAAGCACTTACTATAAATGTAGCACTATACTAAGTGCTGGAGTAGATATAAAATTATCACTTCCCACATGGGGCTCAGAGTCTAACTGGGAGGGAGAATAGGTATTGAATTCCCATTTGGCAGATGAGGAAACTGAAGCATAGAGAAATTAAGTGACTTGCCGAACAAGTGGCAGAGCTGGTATTAGAGTGCATATCCTCTGATTCCCAGGCCCCTGCTCTTACCGCTGCTTCTTTTAGGAAATGGGAGAAGAGGTATTCAGTGTGTAGTGGCAGAAAAAGCTGCATCAGGAAGGGCATGGAAAACAAAATCACATCATGATAAACTTGTACCTAAAATTGCTTTCTTTGCCCCATCTTGGGAAGGACATGATAGAGCTAGAGAAGGTACAGAAGGTAGAGAAGTAATAATAACAACAGTGTTGGCATTTGTTAAGCACTTACTATGTGCAGAGCACTGTTCTAAGCGCTGGGGTAGATACAGGGTAATCAGCTTGTCCCACGTGAGGCTCACAGTTAATCCCCATTTTACAAATGAGGTAACTGAGGCACAGAGAAGTTAAGTGACTTGCCCAGAGTCACACAGCTGACAAGAGGCAGAGCTGGGCCCAGGCTCTTTCCACTGAGTCACACTGCTTCTCTTAAGTAGTAGCAAAGGGGCCAAATAGATGGAATAGTTGTTGTTTGTATGGGGGCTGATAGGATTAAGATTCTTCGTCCATCCATAAAAACTGAGATGGGACATGATTGAAGATTACAAAAGTATGAATTGTTCTTTGGGGATTTGGTGATCCTCATAACTGGAGAACACAATTGACAATTCAAAATTCTTCCCATAAAACTTCTCATGGGTAAATTCCTGGAGAACATGAATGAAAAGCAGCATGGCCTAATGGATAGAGCAAGAACCTGAAAGTCAGAAGGACCTAGGTTCTAAACCCAGCTCTGTCACTTGTCTGCTGTATGTCATTGGGCAAGTCACTTCACTTCCTCTGTGCTTTAGTCACTTCATCTGTAAAATGGGGATTTAGGCTGCAAGTCCCATGTGGGACATGGATGGTGTCCAAACTGATTACCTTGTATCTACCCCAGCGCTTAGTACAGTGCCTGGCACATTGTTCTTATTGTTGTCTTATTCTGTCAAGTCATGTCTGACCCATAGTGACATCATGGACACATCTCTCCCGAAACACCCCACCTCCATCTGCAATTGTTCCGGTGGTGTATTCATATAATTTTCTTGGTATAAATATGGAAGTGGTTTACCATTGCCTCCTTCCATGCAGTAAACTTGAGTTTCCACTCGACTCTCTCCCATGCTGCTGCTACCCAGCACAGGTGAGTTTTGATTTATAGCAGATTGCCTTCCACTGGTTAGCCACTGCCCAAGCTAGGAATGGAATGGATATGCCTCTGCTTGACTCTCCCTCCCGTAGTTGGGACTGGTAGAATACTGGAAACTCTCCAGGTGCGACCCTGAGAGGGGGCCTGGCACATAGTAAGCACTTAAAAAATACCATTTAAAAAAAAATGTATCTAGCAACTGTTGAACTCCCCCAAGCACTTATACAGTGCTTTGTCATTCATTCATATTTATTGAGTGTTTACTGTGTGCAAAACACTACACTAAGCGATTAGGAGAATACAACAACAGACACATTACCTGTCCACAACCAGTTTACAGTCTAGAGAGCTTCTTCATACTTATTAGGTGCTCATTAAATACCACTGATTGCCTCAAGCTTGAAATTGGTAGTTAAAAACCAAAAAAAAAGGAAGAAACAGTTACACAGTGAGAAATAAGAATGTGGAATTCCTTACCTCTGGAAAAAGTGCAGGCATTCAATACATTTAAGAGAGGATTGGATAAATTAATATAAAAAGGTCCACAACAGATTATTAATGGAAAAGTTAAGGATGTTAGATCATACGTCCATTGTCACAAGGATAGATGACAAGGAGAGTGATCTCACTTTGTTCTTCAATTACTCTTTGATGCCATTTTTGGAGGCAGAATACCATGTCAACAATCCACTTGTTTGATCCAGTAACACCACTTTTTTAAGTTCTTATATACTAAACCAGTTAACTCAAGCAACCAAACTTTTGTCTCCAACCTGCCCCATGAGGTATCATTCTTGTACCTAAGATGCTAATGAGGGGTTACTCTCTGCACACTCAACAATGGAGGTCTTGCAATGAACTATTTTGGGCTCATTGCTCAGACTACTGGTGACATTCATTATACGAGGACTGTGTCACTGGAAATTGTTGCCCTGAGGGTAAATATTCAGTCACTGGACTAATAATAATGTTGGTATTTGTTAAGCAATTACTATGTGCAGAGCACTGTTCTAAGCGCTGGGGTAGATACAGGGCTATCAGGTTGTCCCACGTGAGGCTCACAATCTTAATCCCCATTTTCCAGATGAGGGAAGTGAGGCACAGAGAAGTTAAGGCACACATATCTTCAGACCAGAAGGCCATATAATACCCCAAGGTTCCCAAATGGTTTGAGGACTGTAAGCTCATTGTGGGCAGGGAATGTGTCTATTTATTGTTATATTGTACTCCCCTAAGTGCTTAGTACAGTGCTTTGTGCACAGTAAGTGCTCAGTAATAAGAGCCAGAGGGCAGCTGCTCCCCATGTCTGGAAAGCAGAAGGAACATCCAGTGGGAAGGAGGTCTTCTCCAGTTTTTAGAGCGTTGCAAAGGCTGAGACTGTGACTAGTGGAATTTTTGGACTGAGTCTCACAGGAGAATTAAACTCTGCTCCTCTAGCCACAATGCCCTACTGCTTTGGTAATTATCAGTGTCCTGCCTCAATTTTTAATGTGTGTTTTTTCCACATACATCTGCTTCCAATCTCCCTTCTCCCCTTATTCTTTGGTTGTGAGTCCCTAGAAGCCAGGGACAGTGTCAAATTCTCATCCAAGTAGTCTTTCCCAGTGCTCTGTACCTAGTAGGCCCTTAATAAATACTCTGCTATTATCTGAAAGCTCAGCACCCCTTCCAAACTGGAGTAAACAGCAGCTTAGGGAGCTGGGTTCCCACAGAGTTATCCTAAAGTGATTTGGGATTATTTTGAAATTAATCATTAGTATTTAGTAATTGCTCCTTGTGGGCAAAATATTGCTCTTAGCACTTGGAAGAGTAAAATAAAAGTGGAGGGTAAGGATCCTGCCCTTGAAAAGTTTACAATCCAATGGCCTGAAGTCACTGAGGAACTTATCAATTGTTATTAATAATAATAATAATGTTGGTATTTGTTAAGCGCTTACTATGTGCCGAGCACTGTTCTAAGCGCTGGGGTAGACACAGGGGAATCAGGTTGTCCCACGTGGGGCTCACAGTTTTAATCCCCATTTTACAGATGAGGTAACTGAGGCACCGAGAAGTTAAGTGACTTGCCCAAAGTCACACAGCTGACAAGTGGCCAAGCTGGGATTCGAACCCATGACCTCTGACTCCAAAGCCCGTGCTCTTTCCACTGAGCCACACTGCTTCTCTTATTCAGAGTGAGAGATTGATAATAATAATAATGATAATGATAATAATAATGATAAAGGCATTTGTTAAGTGCTTACTATGTGCCAAACACTATATTAAGCACTGGGGTAGATATAATATATTCAGGTTGGAAACAATCCCTGTCTCCTATGGGACTTGCAGTCTAAGTAGGAGGGAGTAGGATTTAATTCCCATTTTACAGATGAGGAAACTGAGGCACAGAGAAGTTACTTGCCCAAAATTACACAGCACACAAGTGGCAAAGCTGGGATTAGAACCCAGGTTCTCTGACTCCCAGACTTGTGCTCTTTCTACTAGGCCAGACTGCTTCCCTGACTTCCAAGTATCTCAGAACTACCTTGGATGGCTCTGAGGGACACCACGGGTCAAAAAAGGGTTTGCTCCATGTTGGAAGAGCTTTCTCTTAGGATTTGAACAATCATCTGTCCTGATTGCCTGCTACGATGGCATATTGGCTTCCACTTCCATCATAGTCCTTGAGCTGGCTTGGCAGGGTACTCTTGAAACTTTTATACCTGGACAAATTGCTAGGGAGGCTTCCTTGCCCTAGGCATTTTGATGTCAAGATAAAGGAGGCTGGCATCTTTCCTGCAACAATCTGCTAGATACCACTACAAAGTAACTGCTTACCAATGGAATGATTACCACATTTCTATCTACAAAATTCCACAGTAATGTCCAAGTCCTGCCAACCCTGGGCACGATTACTTAGCACAGACTCTGACCTTGCTATTTGTCAGAGGTCAGGTCAGGGGCACTTGGGGGAAGGTAAGCATGTGGGGGTAGGTCAGGGAAATATGACAGATAACATGACTGAATTTAATCTGGAACTGTTTCTTATTTACACAGGGAAAAGAGGCAAGAGTTCTGTATGACTCTGAACTCCATGACTTTATGGGGCTCTTAGTCTTTCCCATGGGAGCTAGGCAGGAACCAATTTAAGAGCAGCCAAAGCCACCTTGACAACTTGACTTGATTTTTGATTTACACCTTAAAGGGCCAAATAGGATACCAATCCTGGTTCATTTGATGGTGCCACCATTTAGCATCCTTGACATCATAACTTCTTTCTTTTACCAAGTTTGGGCTAAAGCATTCTAACTGGCTGGTCTGTTTGGGAAAAGCAAAACACAAAGAAGAAGCAGGAGAGATTGCTATTAAATAAACTGTGGACAACAAGAAAGAAAATACACCTTTAGGAAAGCTGGTGGGATATGGTGGGGGTATTAATATTTTGCCATACATGACAGGAGTTCCTGTGGCCACACTTGTTTCTCTTTTCACTGTAGGAATAGTATCTACCCCAATGCTTAATGCAGATTTTGACACATAGTGTCTAACAAATACCATTATTATTATTGTTATTATTATTAATAGCATAGGTATTCACTGAATGCCCACTGGTGATGATGATGATGATGGTACTTGTTAAGTGCTTACTATGTGCCAAACACTGTTCTAAGCACTGGGGTAGATACAAGGTTATTAATTAGGTTATCCCACATGGAGCTCACATTCTTAATCCCCATTTTATAGATGAAAAGTGAATTTTACTCAAATGCTTGGAAAGTACAGTAGAAGTGCAAAACATGTTACATTCTACCTTTTCCTCTTTCCTGTTTTCAACCGCTTATGTATTTTCCAGAATGCTCTCTTATAGAAGCAGAATGGCCTCGAACATGGGAGTCAGAGGACCTGGGTTCTAATTCCAGCTCTGTCACTTGCCTGGTGTGTGACCTTGGGAATCCATTAACTTGTTTGTGCCTCAGTTTATTTATCCATAGAATGGATATTCAATATCTGGTCTCTTTCCCACTTAGATCGTGAGCCCGAAGAGGGAGAGGGATGGTGTCCAGCCTGATTATCTTATCTATACCCCAGTGTTTAGTACAGTGTTTGGTACATAATAAGTGCTTAACAAGTAATATAATTATTTTAATTGCTGTCCATATGGGGCATATTTGCTTGTCTTCCCTCCCGAAGGTAGGGATTGTACCTCCTCTAAACTGTGAAAATCCACCCAATAATGATGCTAGGGCACTTCCTAGTACTCAGTAGATATTAACTGAACAAATTTTTGCAAGGACTAAATGAAAGGCTAGACAACATTTTGGTAGGAGTAATAAATGTATTTAATGACTTACTGCCAACTAGGTACGGTACACTAAGCACTCGGTAAAGAAAAACAGACACCATGAGAGACAGTTCCAGCCCCACAAGGAACAATTCTAATGGGGAGGGAAAAAATTATTTACCAGTGGGGTATTCAGAATGAATTGTGTATTCAAGCATACTTTTATATACAAAGGTAAGGACTGAGTAGTCAGTATACAACCAGAATTCTTCCTAAGTGGATTTAAAAATATGCATATTAAAATATTGTTGTAATAACCCTAGCAACAAGCAGGTAGAAATTCACCTGCACCCACTCTAAAGAATAAGAAGGAGATGACAATTATTAAGTCTCAGACCAATCAGGGAATAAGGTGAGGATGATTTGATGAGCATTCTTCCTGTTGAAGTACTGATTCCCGCTCTTCCCTGCTTCTCCCCAGTTCAAGGTTACTGGCACAGCTTTCCTCTCTCCTCTTTCTGCACCCTAAACTTCATTTATTCATTCAATAGTATTTATGGAGCGCTTACTATGTGCAGAGCACTCTACTAAGCGCTTGGAATGTACAATTCGGCAACAGATAGAGACAATCCCTGCCCAATGACGGGCTCACAGTCTAAACCAGAGAGACCGACAAGCAAAGCAAAACAGAACAAAACAAAAACAAGACATTATCAAGATAAACAGAATCTAGGGGATATACACCTCATTAACAAAATAAATAGGGTAATAAATATATACAAATGAGCACACTGCTGAGGGGAGGGGAAGGAGGAAGGGGGAGAAGCAGAAGGTGGGGGGAAGGGGAGGGGGAGCAGAGGGAAAGTGTGGTCTCAGTCTGGGAAGGCCTCTTGGAGGAGGTGAGCTCTCAGTAGGGCTCTGAAGAGGGGAAGAGAGTTAGTTTGCTGGATGTGAGGAGGGAGGGCATTCCAGGACAGTGAAAGGATATGGGCCAGAGGTCGACGGCGGGATAGGGGCGAAAGGGGAACAGCGAGGAGGTGAGCAGCAGAAGAGCGGAATGTGCAGGGTGGGCAGTAGAAAGAGGGAAGGGAGGTGAGATAGGAGGGGGCAAGGTGATGGAGAGCTTTGAAGCCAAGAGTGAGGAATCTTTGTTTCGTGTGAAGGTTGATAGGCAACCACTGGAGGTTTTTGAGGAAGGGAGTGACATGCCCAGAGCGTTTCTGTAGGAAGAGGATTCGGGCAGCAGAATGAAGAATAGACTGGAGTGGGGAGAGACAGGAGGAAGGGAGATCAGAGAGAAGGCTGACACAATAATCCAGTCATGATATTATGAGAGCTTGTACCAGCACGATAGCCATTTGGATGGAGAGGAAAGGTGGATCTTGGCGATACTGTCAAGGTGAGACCGGCAGGTGTTGGTGACGGATTGGATGTGTGGGGTGAATGAGAGAGCTGAGTCAAGGATGACACCAAGGTTGCGGGCCTGTGAGATGGAAAGGATGGTCGTGGCGTCCACAGTGACAGGAAAGTCAAGGAGCGGGGGGTTTGGGAGGGAAGATAAGGAAACTTGTCAACCTTTTCCTGTTTCCCCTCTACTTCCTCCCCTGTGGTTTTCAATTTTCCTGCTTTGATTTTATTTTAGTTCAAAGTTAGTGCAGCCATCACAACCCCAGCCCTTTACTCTCCTCTCCTATCCCCTTAGCCGGCTTAGCCCAACTAATTGACTCAGCTTTTAAATAAAAAAAAATATAAACTGGTGTGGTACCACCTTCTTCACTAGCTTGTAGGCCCCAGTCAGCCCTACCCAAAGCCAGGAGAGGAGGGCCAGGTGGGGGTGGTGATCAGTACTGGTTCTCTCTCAGTCCTCTTCTGCCAGGGAGGAAATGGAGTGTGGGAGGCTGGTGGCCATGCCAATTTAAACTTTTTGTTTGAGTAATACAGAAAGGAAGGCTCCAGGGAGGGATCAGGGAGACAGGGTGTGCGGGGGAGCCCATTTGGAGTGCAGAGATGGGAAGGAAACCCACGTCAGGAACCAGAGGATGTGGGGAGGGGACAAGAGACTTACTCATCTTGCCAGATTTGTGGATTTAACGGGTGAGTACAAATCACATCAACAGGAAGAGACTTCAGCAGGTCATCATTGTGCAACATTGTAAGCTACTTGAGGGCAAGGATCGGCCCTCGCTCCCCTTTGTAAATCTTCTCAGCACTTTGTACAATGCTCAGAACACAGAAGGAGCTTAATAAAGTCACAGGCAGGGTGATCAAACCCTCTTTTCTAAGTTTGGTCCTTCACACATGTCACTAATTCACAATCAGTTAAATTGCTCTGCTATGGAACACCTCACTCATGCCTGGCCTTTTTCATTGGTGGTAACCCAGAACCAGAAAGTCAGGTATGATAACCATAGTAATAATAATATTAATGAAAATTTTAACGCTCGCTGAGTGCCAGAAGTTAGAGCACAGACAAGTTCTTTATTGTTTTGCTTTCAAAGGTGCTCCAACTAAAATTTCTCAGCACTCCTAATGGTTTTCCTTTGAAGCCTGGTTACGTGCGGGCCTCCAGATTCCTGAACTCTTGGATGCGGCAGAATTAACATTATTTTTTAAAAAATCACCAAAGAAAGCAGTTCCCTTCTTTCCTCCGCGTCCTGCAGGGAGGCCTCAGAAGTGGCCCAAAGACTCAGTTTGTACCATAGGTAGGAAAATGTTTTATGTGGAAGAAATCTTCCTGGACCTCTCCCAGATTAGGGACAGGTACAAAGTGTTTAGGGTTTTTTTTTTAAGGTATCGGTTAAGCACTTACTATGTGCCAGGCACCGACTAAGCACTAGGTTTATATACAAGATAATTGGGTTTGACACAGTCCTTGTCCCAAATAAGACTCACAGTCTTAATCACCATTTTATAAATGAAGTAACTGAGGCACAGAGAAGTTAAGTGACTTGCCCAAGGTTAGTTGCACAGCAAACAAGTGGCAAAATTGGGATAAGAACCCATGTCCTCTGTCTCTCAGACCTAAACTCTTTCTCATAGACCACACTGCTTCTCAGAATGTCTGCATTTACTATGAAGCAAAAACTCCTCACTATTGGCTTCAAAGCTCTCCATCACCTTGCTCCCTCCCGCATCACCTCCCTTCTCATCTTCTATAGCCCAGCCTGCACACTCCACTCCTCTGCCTCTAACCACCTCACTGTGCCATTTTCTCACCTGTCGCGCTATTGACCCCTGGCCCACCTCCTACCTCTGGTCTGGAATGCCCTTTCTCCTCAGACCCGCCAAACTAGCTCACTTCTCTCCTTCAAAGCCCTACTGAAAGCTCACCTCCTCCAGGAGGCCTTCCCAGCCTAAGCCAACCTTTTCCTCTGCTCCTCCTCCCTTCTCCATAGCCCCTATTCCCTCCCTTTGCTCTCCCCCCTCCCCACCCCACATCACTTGTATATATATGTACATATTCATTATTCTATTTTATTAATGATGTGAGTATATCTATAATTCTATTTATTTATTTTGATGCTATTGAAGCCTGTCTAATTGTTTTGTTTTGTTGTCTGTCTCTCTCACTTCTAGACTGTGAGCCCATTGTTGAGTACAGATTGTCTCTATCTGTTGCCAAATTGTACCTTCCCAAGTGCTTATTACAGTGCTCTGCACACAGTAAGCACTCAATAAATATGATTGAATGAATCTGCCTCAGCTTAGTTTTGGCTAGATTTAATTAGCACCAGTAGATTTTCCTCATGAGTTAGGACAGCAAATGTACCATACGAATAGATTTGAATGTAGAGGCCAAAATGCCAAGCAGCAATTTTTTATTTTAAATACAGGGAGTAAGAAGTATTGGGAAGCAGCATAAGGTAGAGGATAAATCAGTCAGTCAATCATATTTGTTGAGCAGATCACTGCACTAAGTGCTTGGGAGAATACGATATAACAGACACATGCCCTGCCCACAGTGAGTTAACAGTCTAGAGGGGGAAAGCACACCTGGGAGCCAGAGGATCTGGATTCTAATCCCAGTTTCTCAACTTCTCTGCCCTGTGACCTTGGGCAAATCACGTAAATATTCTGTGCTCGGTTTCCTCAGTTACCAAATGTGGACTCAAATATCCTCCTTCCTAGCCCTAAACTGTTAGCCCCATGTAGGACAGGGACTATATCCAATCTGATTAACTTGTAACGATCTCCAACACTTAGACAAGTCACTGACACCTAGTAAGCGCTTAGCAAATATCAAAAAAAAAATTAAAAAGTATTTTTCTGTGGGCTGGGGCTAAGGTGGAGCTGTGATTTTCACCTTGTGAAAAATCTATTCCCACAATCCTGCCAAAATCACCAGAAGGACCTGTTTGTAGCCATTATCCTTGACTTCTGCCTGCAGCTGAGCTTGGCAGCATCCCAGTGGTTTCTCAAAATTGAACTCGAGAGGGGAAAGGTCACAAAAATGGGAACCTTGTGCTTTGAGAAGCCCAAAGGAAAACAATGTGAGTGGGAAAGTGTTTTCCCTTCCACCATCCGCCGACAAAGAGGAAGGTATGTATGGGAACTTCAAACACCAACTCTTGCTACTGCTGCCACCCAACCCAACATGCTGATTAGCCAACATCATTCAGTCAGCCAGCATCACCTCTTGGTAGAGTGTTTATTTGCATTCTTCCTGTGTGTGTGTGTGTGTGTGTGTATGTATGTGTGCAGGCCCACTGAATGCCAAATTGCATCATTAATCCCCTGCCGAGAGAGGTCATTTTCTCCCTTTGTAGTTCAAAGGCAATGCCTGACTCTTCTAAAGTTTTCAGAGATGATGCAAATTGAAAGGTATTTTGAAGCACTGTATGGTCATTTTGTTCTGCTATTTACAGTGCATGACCTACTGGAAAAAGGACTGGTGTTCTAAGACCAGTTCCACCACTTGCCTGCTAAGTGACCTGAGGCAAGACACTTAACTTCTGTGCCTAGACTTCTTCATCTGTAAAATGGGAATTAAATATCTGTTCTCCCTCTTACTTAGACTGTGAGCCCCATGTAAGATAAGGACCATGTCTCATCTGATTTTCTTGTATTTACCCCAGCGTTTAGTACAGTTCTTGGCTTATAAAAATTAGCACTTTAACAGATATCACAACTAACAGGTAGGCATTGGCCTCGAAGAGTTCAGAGAGAAGTCTTACCATCCTAAGGTCTTGGCAAAATTATGAAAAGTAGCTACTCAACCCCAAGGGATCATGATGTTGTAATCACTATACAAAAATGTAATTCCCTTATTCTTTCTTCCACATTTTGTTTTATAACTTGATGGTTCCTCATTTGGCACTTGGGGACCAAGCAATTCCCCAAGCACCAAAATGTTTCTGGTGCCCTTTTAACTTGAAAAGAGTTCCTGGGTAAGGGTTCAAAAACCTGCTTTACTTACTTCCTCTCTCACTAAGGATATTCCATCAACCCACTAATCTCTCTGCAACCACCAGTACGTCTTCAAGGTTCACAAACAATATTTAGTTGTCTTGGGAGAGTACAATATAACAACAGACACATTCCCTACTCACATCGAGTTAACAGTGTAGAGGGGGAGACAGACATTAATATAAATAAATACATTACAGCTATATACAGAGATATACATATGTGCTGTGGGGATGGGAAGGAGGATGAATGAAGGGTGCAAGTCAGGATGATGGAAAAGGCAGTGGGAAAAGAGGAGAAGAGGGCATAGGGAAGGCATCTTGGAGGAGCTGTGCCTTCAATAAGGCTCTGAAGTGGGGGAGAGCAATTATCTGTCTGATATGAAGAGGGAGGGCATTCCAGGCTGGAGGTAGTATGTGAGCGAGATGTCTGCGGCGAGATAGATGAGATATAGACATAGTGAAGTTAGCATTAGAGGAATGAAATGTGCAGGCTAGGTTGTAATGGAAGAGTAGCGAGGTGAGGTAGGAGGGGGCAAGGCGATTCAGTGCTTTAAAGCCAACAGTGGGGAGATTTTGTATGATGAGGAGGTGGATGGGAAACCACTGGAGTTTCTTGAGGAGTGGGGAAACATAGTTTGAATGATTTGGAAGGCAAATCATCTGGGCAGTAGGATGGAATAGGGACTGGAGTGGGGAGAGACAGGATGCAGGAAGGTCCACAAGGAGGCTGATATAATAATCAAGGTGGAATAGGATAAGTGGTTGCATTAATGTGGCAGCAGTTGGAATGGAGAGAAAGGGGAAGATTTGGTCAATGTTGTGAAGATAGAAGTGATAGGATTTAGTGATGGCTTGAATATGTGGGTTGAATGAGAGAATTCAAGGATAATGTCAGGGTTAAGGGCTTGTGAGACAGGAAGGATGGTGGTGCCATCAACAGCTTGAAGTGATTCTGTTGGAGTTAAGCTAATTTCATCCTATGCTCACCATGCTTTCATGACGGAAGGCATTCCACTTCACTGTAGGTACAGGATGAAAACAGGACTAAAAACTGACTTTCCATCCAGGAGGCTTAGTAACTAGGCAGAAATGACCATCGAGTAAAGGTTACAGACAGGAGAAAGTTGTCATGGAGGTGAGTCTTGTGCTATCATACATATAATGGGTTTTTTATGGTATTGTTAAGTGCTTATTATGTGCCAGGTTCTGTACTAAGCACTGGGGTAGATACAAGATAATCAGATTGGAGACAGTCCCTGTCCCATATATGGTTCATAGTCTTACCCCCCATTTTACAGATGAAGTAATTGAGGCACAGAGAAGCTAAGTGACTTGCCCAAGGTCACACAGCAGACAAATGTCAGAGCAGGGATTCAAACCTAGGACCTCTGACTCCCAGGCCTGTGCTCTTTCCACTAGATCATGTGGTTTCTACTCCACCATTTAGAATTGTTCTTGACACATAGTAAATGCTTAATAAATATGTTATCTTGGCACTGGTGCCAGCTGAGTACCAAAAGACCTAACCCAAATTAAGCCATTGATTGGTGGTGTCCTCACATACTTCTGTAGTTCATATCTAGATCCTACCTTACTTGTAGTCCTTGGTTTCTGGTTTGAAGGCCAGTTTAGGCCCTGCCCAACTCTCCTAGTAAATGACATGACTTAATTGTGGTCAGATTTGCGGAATACATTTTCCTGAAGTTTCACATATAATCAAGAGCAGCTCTCATTCATTGCTGCTGATTGGTTCTTCCCTTGGGTTTCCAACTGCTGCCACAGATGGGTTTCAGCACAAAGATACCTCCATTTATGTTACTGACTCCTTTAGACTGTAAAATCCTTGAGAGCAGAGATCATGTCTTATCTTTCTGGGAAGGCAGCATGATCTTGTGGATAGATCGGGCCTCGGAGTCCAAAGAACTTGGGTTCTAATCCTGGCTCCACCAGTTATCTCATCTGTAAAATTGGAATAAGGACTCTGTCCAACCTGATTGTATCTAACCCAGCACTTAGTACAGTGCCTAGCACATAGTATGCGCTTAACAAGTATCATTGAAAAAAGAAGTTCCCCAGGTGCCTAGAATAGTGCTCTACACTTAGTAGCAATCAATACAGTATTTATTAACAGTGAATAACGAATGAATGATGATGGGTATCATCAAGGAACAATCAGTCAGTGGTATTTATTGATGATAAATGTGGCCAGGCTATTAGGGGCAAGAATTGGAGTTGGGGGACTGTGGGGATTTGTGGAAGGAGTTAAAAGTCTGAAACAACTGTTGCCATAAATGAGCCTGAGTCAATAAGGTTGGAATAGTATTGTTGCTGGCCGACGAGAAGACAGAATTAAAGCTGGTGAGGATAAAATTAAGATGGACTCCCAGCAGCACCCCATAGCACATGCACAATAGTAGAGGAAGCATATTTTAGAGGTAATCCATGGCTGCAGTAGGTGGCATGAGATTGACCAAGGGTCAGGGGAATGAGGGAATTGAGTTCACTTGATAGGGTAGAGTGGAATTCTGTGTATAAAGATAGGTTGGGTATGGAGACTAGATAGGGCACGTTGACTTCATAAAATCAAAAGGCCGGAGGTCTCGGTAGGGGAAGAGGATGTATTTTCGGGAAAGGATAGTATGGGAGAGAAGGCAGGTGAAGAGGTCAGAGAGTGAGATTTCAGAGTTAGTGAGGTTAGGGATTGTAGGGTGAGTAGAGATGATGAGATAGCGCATGTGGCCAAGTTGGTGAGGTAGGATGGGGCAGGGGTCAGTGGAGTTGAGAAGTGAGAGGAAGCAGGCAGTGGGCAGGTCATTGGGAACATTCACATAAACAGTGAAGTCCCCAAGGATCCATGTAGAGATGGAAAAAGAGAAGGAAAGTGAGAAAGGTGTTGCAATTGTTCGTAAAGTTGGAGGTGAGGTCTGGGAAGCAGTAAATGATGGCAAAGAGTAATTTGAGTAGGTGTTAGAACAATGTGCCATACTGGTATTGCCCATCTTGAGGTGCTCCAGGCCCAGAATCTCAAGTTTGGGCCCACTGGGTCCCCTCCTCTTGATGGGCTTGGAACCTGGGAAAGACCCTAGAGTTTATTAGAGCACACCTCTGAAGATAGGGATGTGTCTTGTGTTTCTGTTGTACTTTCCAAGTATTTAATACAGTGTGTGGTAATCAGAGAGTATTCAATAAATAGCATTTCTACTGCACTGTCAAGCCTCAAAGCCTCAGGCACCATTTGGCTCCTAGCCCTACAACTCTGTCCCTTCTCATAATAGGATAGTTTGTATCAAAAAGGCCCAATGTGAAGTAAGGAGCTACACCTTCCATGAAAACTCACACATTCACTCTGTTCTCTGGGGGCTAACTGTTGATTAGCCAGGGTGATCCAACCATCTCTTCTATAGATAAAGTAGATGCAGAGACTCCCGATTGCAAATGGCCAACGGTCACAACATTTTCACTTTACGTCCCAAGAGAGTGATCCAGACTTGATGAAAATAAACTTCTGGCTTCACTGCTTAAAAGCAAACCCTGTCCTCATTTGACCTGTGAACTCTAAAGAGAAATCCTTCTGAAACACAGGGACCGAGGAGGATGGATGTTAAGGAAAGTATTTCCTCACGCAAAGCCCATTTGAATTTAATCAAGATTTTAAAAGGTAGCTAGTATAGCCAGTAATCTATACTCTGCTGCAGAATGTTATAACCAATAGGTTCAAGATTTAAAAAGAGTCTTCATACCTTTCAGTCTTGTGCAATATTGGATGAAAAATGAGAGTTTATTTCTTTTTCTGTGGTACCATTCCTCCTGCGAGCCTCATCGAGGCTAAGGGCCAGTCTTTCTCTCACTAAACTCTAAGTATCTCTTCAGATTTGTATAGTTCAGCTAATTACAGTTCTAGGGAATTGAAAAAATAAATGCAGCCTCTCATTACCCAATTTAAAAAACTAATTAAGAAGATCCAATGCAGCTTTGTAAAAGTTTTCAAATCTCTAATTGCCATGTCAAACATTGTTAAACATACGCATATAAAAATACCTTGTATTTATATGGTGCCTTTCTTCTGACAGGTTCAAAGATCTTTCATATATATTTTTGACATATGTTTCTACCTCACATCCCCAGAGGTTAGGAGGGACAGATATTATTATCCCCATTTAACAGATGGGAAATTCAAGGCATGAGGAGATGAAAGAGAGTTGTCCTTTGGTGACTCTGCTAAGGGTGAGATTGTATCTAAGGATGTGAATGTCAGACTGAGATTCCCTTGCACATTCATGAAAATACAGTGGTGCATGGAGTGAGCCCTGGTCAACTTACAAAGGTTAAGAGAAGAAAGGTGTATCCTACCTATCTTTTCCATCCTGTTTCATATCTCCGAGAATCACTGTCCACAGTAGGGGCCCCTATAGTTGAGTTTGCTTTCATTCATTCATTCAATCATATTTACTGAGCACTTAACTGTGTGCAAAGACCTGTACAAAGCACCTGGGAGAGTACCTTATAACAACGATCTTGCAGTGACCTTCCCAAGAGTACTGTGGGGGTTTCAGCCACAGTCTCTTGCTATGGAAACAGAAGCACCGCCACCACTAGTCCCTCCCACCTAGATTGAGGGTTGGAAAATTTTGCCTAGTGGACCCCTTACCAAGTTTAGTAAGCCATGCCAGGCTGCATTTTTGAGCAAAGAGCAGAGGAAGGGAGGGAAGAGGCAGCTGGGCCACAGTTATGCCTGCAGCAGCCAGATCCTACCTAGTGTTGGGTCTGCCTCGTGTCAAGTGAGCAGCCCATTGTGCCACGGCCCCAGTTGTGTCCAGGGGCTCTGGGTGCCACAGTGTGAGGGGGTGGTTGAGCAGCTGTGGTCAGGCCCAGGTGGCTACGGGAGGAAGAGAAGCTGCTTTCGTCACCACTCTTCCAGCCAGAGTGAATCTCGGTGTGCTGGATCTCTGACTTGGTTCCTGTTGCCATGTCTCCTGGGATGAGGAAGGAATATGTTCTAACCCATCCCCTTCCAATCCACTTCTACTGTTAACTAGAATCAGATGGAGCAAAAGGCACAGAAGAAATTGCCTTTATTATCATTATGATTATGATTATTATGATGTTCATTAAGCACTATGTGCTAAGCACTGTACTCAGTGCTGGGGTAGATGAAAGATAATCAGGTTGGGCACAGTCTCTTTCCCATATAGGACTCACAGTCTAGGTAGGGGAAGTACCTAGATAAGAATACTGAGGCACAAAGAAGTTAAGTGACTTTCCCAATGTCACAGAGCAGAAAAGTGGCAGAGCTGGGATTAGAATTTAGGGAAATTGGCCTGAACAATTTTCTGGGGGAATCTAAGGGCCCCTTTTCAAAAGCTGACAGGGTTCCTCTTTGACTGAACAGCTCTCCTACTATTTGAGGAACAATCTCAAATTTCTACAACATCCCATTCTTCACCCACACTGTCTCCTCTCTCCTCCCTTCCCTCCCCAAAAAGCCCAGAACTGCAGAACCACACTCTGTTCTCTGAAGACAAAGTCAGACTGAAATGGATGGGAGATGAGAGGCCCTACCATAAGAGGAAAGAGAGCTGAGCTGAAGGAAGTGGTGTGCCATTTTTGGCCAACGATGCTCATAATTTGGGATACTCTATTCTAGCCCAATAACTCTGGCAACCTCTTTAATGATCAACCCTTAACTCTTACTTACTATGCAACATAGCCTAGTGGATAGAGCACAGGCTTGGAAGTCAGAAGGACCTGGCTTCTAATCCCGGCTCCGCCACTTTTCTACCTTGGGCAAGTCACTTAACTTCATTGTGCCTTATCTATAAAAGGGGGATTAAGACTGTGAGCCCCATGTGGGACATGATTTCCTTGTATCTACCCCAGTGCCTAGTACAGTGCTTGGCACATAGTAAGAGCTTAGCAAATACCATTTAAAATAATAATAAAGAGGTGAAGCTGATCATTTTCAAGGTAGAAATATTATGCAGTGTGGTTTGGTGGAAAGATCACGGGCCTGGGAGTCAGAGGAAGTGGGTTCTAATCCCAGTTCTGCCACTTGTCTGCTGTATGACCTTGGGCAAGCCACTTAACTTCTCTGTGCCTCAGTTACCTCATCTGTAAAATGGGGATTAAGACTGTGAGCTCCACATGAGAAAACCTGATGATCTTGTATCTACCCCAGTGTATAGAACAGTACTTGGCACATAGTAAGCACTTAACAAATACCGTAATTATTATGATTATTAAGAGCCTACATCAAGTAATACTTTACATTTTTCTCCTCCTTAAATGTTTATCCTGTTGTCAAACGTATTGTTTATAAGAAATTTTCCTTTTATTCATGAAGGACTGAGGACACTAGTCTTTCTTGGACAATGGAAATTTAAAAATTTTTGCTTGATCAATCAATCAATCATATTTATTGAGCACTTACTGTGTGCAGAGCACCATATTAAGAGCTTGGGAGAGTGCAACACAACAAAATTGATGGACATCTCCCCTGCCCACAAGGAGCTTACAGTCTAAAGGGAGATATGGACCTTAAAAATAAATAAATTACAAATAGGTACGTAAATGCTGTGGGGCTGATGATGGGGTAAAGAAAAGGTGCAAATCCAAGTGCGTTTAGAAACCAGGTCCTTCTGACTTCCAAGCCTGTGCTCTATCAACTAGGCCTAGTGGAAAGTTAACACCCTGAATTGAGTTTTTACTATCCCTATACAATTTGAATGCTTTCTGTGTAATTCTCTTCTTATGTTTATTTTGAGTGATTTTTACAGGGGATTGTTGAGTATTAAATGAAAGCTAGACAAACTCTATCTAGATGTACTTTTCATATCTCGGGACAAATGTCATTAAAGTGTGCAAGAAAAATGAAAACAATCAGATTCCCAACTGGGCCAAACAAGTTGAGTAACAACTTCAGAAAGATTGACACTGAATCCTAAAATACAATTCTCTTGCTATTTTTATAAATGCTGAATTCCTCTCATGAACTCTTTTTGTAACACAATTTATCTCTAAGAATAAGATAGGCAAAATCTAAAATCCCACTTCCTTGAATGTGTTATGATTTTGACTGTCATTCACATTATAAGCCAAAATAAGTCTAGTGACAAGGTTGGACCTAAAAGGGTCAGGGGCTGCCCATCTGGGAGGGAAGAGGAAGGGTTTGAAGAGCAGCATTACTAGTCGATGTGCCTTTAACTGCCTCCTCTCAAAACCAGAACAAGCCCCTGGAGACAGTGGTTCCGGGGGCTGAACTGATGGTGTACTGAGCAGCTTTCCATATCTCTTTTCATCAGGAAGAATTCCAGGCCCAGAGAAGTTGGCCAAGATCGCTCAGAGCTACAGAGCTGCTTGCTGAAACAACAGATTCCAAATTCCAGCGAGCATTTCCAAATCCCAGCAAACATTTCTCTCCATCTGACTTAAAAGAAGGGGGCCTAGCTTTCGTGTGCAGAATTTCTTGTTCTACTCTGTCTCTCTATTTTTCTTTGCAAAGAAAGAGCTGTGTTAAACCCAGAAATCAAAATCTGGGTCTTGCAAACCCACAGAATAATGGATCTATTCTGTTAAAAAAAATGCCTTTATTGTTGATTTGTTTACTTCAGCCCTTTCACTGCGGGGCTGGGATCAGAGCATTGGGAACAGAGTAAAAAGTTGGGTCATATTCGTGAGTGCTAGGCACAGAGTGCTTTTCGCACATCTATATGGTATAAGGGTTATATGGATGGAGAGGTACTTTTCTGAGGCAGTATATAAGCAATCTTTAAAGGAATCAGCTCCTAGGATTAGCAAGCAAAATTGGGCCCTGACAACCTGAACTTCTAACTCTTTGCAATACCAGCAGGGACTTGAGAGTAAAATCCCATTCTGTATCCATAGGCGTTTTCTTAGCCCTCAGCACTTATACATCAGAAAGGCCAAAGGTATCCACGTGTTTGTTTGAAATGGTGGGCAATGGGCTCTGACCCTCTGCTTTTGGCCAGGATTAGTTAAAGACTCAGATGCCAGGTTTATGCCAGCCCCACAACCCTGCTAGTCAGCTTTTCACTAACACTACCGATTTTAAGCTGCTCCTCTAAATCCCGGGACCTAAATCCTCTGCAATTCCTCGGTGGCAGGAGACGGCCAAGCTCACAGCAATTCTTTAAACACTGAATAGAGAATTGATCATTAAAGTAAAAGAAAAATTGAAAAGGGAGGGTCTCTTCATCCCTTTCCCACTTTCAATAGTTATAGAAAATTTTCCTACAGAGCTGAATCTCTTTTCCCCAGCTGGGTAATGCTGAGGCACAAACAGACATCCACTTATTGATCAAATAATAATAACAGTAACAACTATGGTACTTTTTAAGCACTTACTATGTGTCAAGTGCTCTTCTAAGTGCTGGGGTAGGTTCAAGTTATTAAGGTTGGACACAGTCTCTGCCCTGCATGGGGCTCACAGTCTAAGTAGGAGGGAGTTGGATTGGATTCCCATTTTACAGATGTGGTAACCGAGGCACAGAGAAGTTAACTGACTTCCCCAAGGTCACACAGCAGGCATGTGACAGAGTCAGGATTAGAACCCAACTCCTCTGACTCCCAGGCTCGTGTTCTTTCCACTAGGCTACGCTAATTTTCTAATGTACCAGAGATGAGAACTCTGGATGGAGAGATCATAGTGATTTAAAAGCATTCTCCAATTTGGAACATTTCCACTCAGATTTGCACTATTCATAGTCAAAAGCCTGGAGTGCCCATCATGAAACGCATAATATATATATACTAGTAAGTAATTTGTAAGTAATAAGATCGATTCTTCAGGTTGAGAAAGAAAGCGGGCATTTCTGCCCCCACACAAACTGGTAGGGTGTTATTATTTGGTAAACAAAATATTGAAACAGAATGAGACAATCGAGCCCCATTTAAAGTTCTTATGACTAATCCAAGGACACTGCAACCTCCTAACTGGTGCACGCAAACTGACTCTGGGGTAAAGCAGGAAGGTGGTGTTCATTTGCTAAAATGCCTGCTCATGTGAACCATATTACAAGGCTGGTGAAATAACCAGTATGAAGTAGTTTCACACTCATCCTGTGTTCCAGAACTAACTGTCTTTCCAACTAAATTCTCGGGAAATGCTGTCTGGGAAATAGCAGCTGCAAAGGAAGGTTCAGGATGCCAGAGTACATCGTGGTAAGCACTCTCTCTCAGTAGCTCACTGTATCCTGAGCCAGACATGCTGAATCTAAATTCACTGCCTTGTTTGGAACTGCAGCAATAATAATTTTGTAAGGGACTCTGCTTCCAGACTTGCAGAGTGGACAAATGAGCAGGCTGAAGGAAAATTTTGTAAACATTGATCATTGAAAGGAAACCCCTCTCCTGGAAGTTTTGTAATGATCCCGCTCAGGCTCCAACCTGCCAGGCACTATTTATTCATTCATTCTCAACATTTATATGGAAATTGTTATCTTGGATGTCTGTTTTGTCCCTGCTATTGTAGTAGTTTGAAAGAGAATTTAGGATAGGGGTGTGTCTTTAAACATGTTCTCCCTCCCCACCCTCCCCCAGGTGCCCTATTCAGTGCTGTGTGCCCTGAGAAGTATTCAATAAATTCATCCTTCACATGTAAATGGTGTGGAAAGGGCTATCTTTGCACATAGATCTCTGAGCCATAGTTGCAAACATGGTGGGTGATTCATTGAGAATGGAATCAACTCTGAATACAAAGGACAACTATCTAAACGTGACAAGGATGATGATAATGATAAGGGAGTCTCTCATTGAAAGTGATGGATGAGCCTAGTCCTGAAACTTCAGAACTGACCTCAGGATAGAGAACCTGTTCAAAGTAATTAATTGCAGTCATAGTGGTTTGTGCAGGCCACCACCAAACTCTCTCTTTCATCCTGCCAATTGTATTCTCTCTGGGGCATGGACTACAAGAAGCAAATAAGTAACATTCGCTAGACTAGACTCTGAGCTCATTGTGGGCAGGGAACATGTCTATGAACTCTGTCAAATTGTACTGTTCCAAGCACTTAGGACATTGTAAGCACTCAATAAATATAACTGATTGATAACAATAATAATTGTGGGATTTATTAAGTGTTTACATGCCAAGCACTGTACTAAGCATTAAGGGTGATATTAGATAAGCAGGTGGGACACAGTCTAAGAGGGGGAACAGAACAGGAATTGAATCCCCATTTTACACTAAGGCATGGAGAATTTAAGTGACTTGCCCAAGGGCACACAAAAGGCAAGTGGCTGTGTTGGGGGTTAAGTAGGAGGAGGAGAAAAACAAATGGTTTTTATGTTCAAGGCTATTTATAGCCCCAGAACCATAGCATGTTGCCCAACTATGAAATGGAACTGGCCATTGGCTCAGTAGCTGCTGTGTTCTCCCCACCTAGACTATAAATTTATCGTAGGCAGGGGATACGTTTATTTGTTGTTATTCTGTATTCTTCCAAGGGCTTAGTACCGTGCTCTGTACAAAGTAAGTACTCAATAAATATGATTGAATGAATGGTCTATTCATTACTGGCTTTAAAGCGCTCCATCACCTTGCCCCCTTCTACCTCACCCCCCTTCTCTCCTTTTACATCCCAGTTCACCCACTCCATTCTTCTGGTGCTAATCTTCTCACTGTGACTCCATTTGACTTGTCTCACTGGCGACCCCTGGCCCACATCCTTCCTCTGGCCTGGAATGCCCTCCCCCTTCAAAACCACAAGTCATTCTCCCCCCCTTCAAAGCCCTAGTGAAAGTGCAACTCCTCCAGGAGGCTTTCCCAGAATAAACCCCACTTTTCATCAGCTCCCACTCGCTTCCGTGTCACCCTGGCTCACTCCTTTTGCTCCCCCCCACCCCACAGCACTTATGTATATATGTATATATCTATAATTCTATTTATATTGATGCCTGTTTATTGTATTAATGTCCGTCTCCCCCTTTTAGATTGTGTGAGCTCGTTGTGAGCAGGGATTGTCTCTATTTGCTGTATTGTACTTTCCAAGTGCTTAGTACAGTGCTCTGCATACAGTAAGTGCTCAATAAATATGATTGAATTGAAAGAATGAATGAATGGGGACACCCTAGGTGGTTATTCTGTCAGAAACCTTCACCATTCATTGATAGCCAGGCCTCGGCAAGCATTCCCCGACTTGCAGAGCTAGGATTCGAACCCAGGTCTCGGGACTCACAGAGCTGTGTTATTTACACTTGACCATACACACAAGTAGACTGAGCTGACCGATTTTAAACTAAAGATTTATCCAGGCACATTTCTGGCGCTGATGGTTCCTAGAGAGCAGAGAGATTGAACAAAGCACATCTTCACGGATCACTCACTTACACCCAACATTCAGGCCTGGGGCTATGGTTATAACATCATAGAAGTTATCACACTGCCTATTGGAACTTGGAACAGATCATATTTAACTGTTTTTATTCTCCTTACACTATTACTATATGCAATGATGGAAGGGCTAAAGAATTAAGTTATGTCCAGAATCAGCAAGATGATTTCAATCAGACATATGATAAAGGAAACCCCAATCACCCCAGAGTATCATGCCTTTTCCCAGTATGAAAAGAATGGATTTTTAAATCTGACATTTCAGCTTATTTTTGAGGTCCCACTCTTCCTTATTACCAACTGGATTGGGGGTGAATCCTCATTCTTACTTGGGTCACAGCAAATAAATAGAAAAACCAATTGTTACACAATTGTTTCAAGTGGTATAGAGATTTGAGAGGTTAAAGGTGGACAGCAAGTTTGGTGGAATCTCAAGAAACCAGATCATAAACACAAAGCAGGAAAGAAGAAGAAAAATGTATTTCAGAAGACAGATGCTTAGGGCATGGGAAGGAAGGACCTATAAGAAGAAAAGTTTATTCTAATGAAGTTTAAAAGAGCTGAAAGATCTTTAAACAAACTGTGCCAAAGGAACAAATTCACTACTATTGAGGGTCAGGAAATAAGATGGCTGGATGGTTACAGATTTGTGCACAGATCTGAAAGGTAACTGGGAATATCACATTATTTGGACATCAGGCCTGGGTATTAAGGTAATGAATAGGAAGATCAAGAAGAATAAAGGAGAATTGCGATACATTTTGTAAGAGCTATAAAAGGTTAACAAGGCAGAGACAGAGATAAGTAGTGAAACTACACAATATCTACAGAAATAGCTGAAATGCAATGCTTGAATGATCATTGTTTTGCAATATTTAGTTCACAATTTATGACTTTAATTTGTATGAAGGCCTTCAGCTGGCCCTTCAGTGATAAAACACTTAGTTATAATTATAATTATTATTTAGCTTATAAAAATTGCATCATTCCTATAATCAAACAGATATATGCTTATAAAGTCATTACATGTATTTTGCCACATTTTATTCCTTTATTATATACACCAAGGCCAAAGGTGGGGGCTTTGGTAATTGGCAAACTATTATGAGCATTACTTCTGCTCTTCTTCCTACTCACATTATCCACACGTGTGCTCTTTCTAATATGTTTGTTGCACTATGAGAGGAGCAGGAGTAGGGAAAATATATTGTAACACATCAGATAATTCCAGATGAATGAGGTGATTTGAGTGATGTGGGAGACCATGAAAGAGGTACTGTTTGTCTGCAGGTGCAGTCTGAGAGAAGTCAAAGGGAATGTAAATACACTGGGAATAATTCACTCAAACCCAAACTCCTCACAATCAGCTTCAAGGCTCTCCACCATCTGTCCCCACCTTTCCTTTTTGTTCTCTTCACCAGATATGCCATTACTTGTGGTCTTCATTCCTACCAAGCCAAGCTTCTAAGTTGTACCTCACTCTCAACTCTCCCACCTATTCCTTCACCTTGCTTAAGCTGTTCCCCAACTCCCTCCCCACATCAGGCAGACCGCGGCCTTTCCCACATTCAAATCCCTTCTTAAATCCCACCTCTTCCAACAAATCTTCCCTCATTAATTTCCCAGTGTCCTGAAGCATATCTTCCCTTCAGAAACTGCAGCACCTACTAACTTACATCCTCCTTCACACTCTGTATATATGTCCATTCAGCTGATTTTATTTTGAACATTCTATAGTTATAAACTTTTTTGTTTGCCTCCCTTTGGTTTGCTTATTCATTTTAGTCTGTCTCCCTTTCTAGACTGTCAGCTCACTGTAGGCAGGGAATGTATGTGTATGTATAGCTGTTCATTGTCATACTGTACTCTCCAAAGCGTTTTGTTTCCCCACTCCTCAGGAAACTCCAGTGGTTGCCCTGCAACAAACAAAAACTCCTCATCATTGGCTTCAAAGCACACAATCACCTTGCCCCGTCCTATTTCACCTTACTACTCTTCTGCTACAACCCAGCCTCCACACTTCGCTCCTCTAATGCTAGCCTTCTCACTGTATCTCTAAACTGTAAGTCCTTGTGGGCAGGGGATGTGTAACTTGATTATTCTATTCTAGTAAGTGCAGTGTCCCTCTTAGGGTTGCACTTGGAGACTTTCCAGTACTCCACCAGTCTTGACTATGGGAGGGAGAGTCAACCAGAGGCATATCCATTCCATTCCTAGCTTGGGCAGGGGCTAGTGAGTGGTAGGCAAACTGCTACAAGTTCAAAATTCACCTGTGCTGGGCAGCAGTGGCATGGGAGAGCGTTAGAAGGGAACCACTTCCACTTCCACTTAAACCACTTCCAAATTTTTCCAAGTAAACTCTGTAGATACACTACCAGAATGATTGCGGAAGGAGGTGGGGCATTCTGGGGGAGTTGTGTCCGTGGTGTGGCTATGGGTTGGAGATGACTCAACAGCATAATAAAGACAAGACTATGCACTCCATCAAGTGGGTACTTTATAAATGCTACTATTTCTCAGATATTGAGCACTGATGAGATACACATACATGGAAAATTCACAGGGATCCATATATGGGTAGGAAACACATCTTTAGCTGTTGCTATACTTAGTCCAGTAAATTGCACTCAGCAGGCTCCCAATGAAACTATTACTGTTATTACTAAAAGAGATCATTTAGATTAGCCTTATGTTGGGGAAAAAAACAGCTACAATGACTGTTGCATTCCTTAATCTGCATTTGTTGGTTGCTCCTTATAATTAAGTGAGATTATTTACAGCTGTTTACTTTAAAACGATTAGCTACAAACTGATAGCTGTGGCTTCACTGAAGTCTTAAATTGGCCCTGTTCTTGCCAGAATAGCAGAGCACCGTATGAAAATCAACAATAGTATTTATTGAACACATAGTGTGTGCAGACCGCTCTTGGGAAAATACAATACAGTGGAATTGGTAGACACGTTCCCTGCCCACAAGGAGCTTACAGTATAGAGGGGGAAAATAACTAGGACCTTGCTATTGGGTGGTTCTCCCCTTGGAAAAAGTACTGACAGGGCAATGTTTAATAGGTTTCTCAGGTCTGCCAAAATCTGACTAAATTCTGCCAGATGCTGCCAGCTTCTATGTTAATAAGACTATTTTCTGAAACAAGTAATGCAACAAACTTTCCAAATATGGGAAACAATTTTGAAAATGGGCAGAGTCTAGTTGTCGGGAGTGGCTAGATGAGAAAAGGAGAACTGGCAGAATGGCTAATCACACATGATTGGGCACTGTGTGCAAAGCACTGTACTAAGAACTTGGGAGAGTACTATTATAGTTATGGAAGTTGGGGACAAGGGTTTAAATGAATGGAGAAAGAACTTAAATTAAAAACAGCGCAGGAGTGGTCAGCGTTCCGTGGTAAACCTGAATTTATTAGTGACAGATGAGGGCTGGAAAGTGGAGCTAGCAAGTCCAATAATTATGTCCCTTGACACCCCCTACCAGGACTGAGAGCAGGAGACATTGATTCTAGGATCCAACTATCTCCCCTACTTGGACAGAGGAGAAAGCAATTCAAAGGAGCTGAAGCAGTGGATGGTCCCACATTTCAAAGCCATCCCTCAGTGCTGGGATGTGAAGTTGCTCAAGGCCATTCCCTTAGTATTTCACAAATGAGGGGTTTCATTAACTCATTCTGCCTTGGAGGTGGGACACAAACAACAGCAGAGCCTCCACACAATCTTAACAAATGTTAATGAAAACTTCAGTTTTGGCATAATTCTTTATAATTCATCACCTAATTTTACATGTAACAGTAACTATAGTATTTGTTAAGCGCTTATCATATGTCAAGCAGTGTGGCCTTATGGATAGAGAACAGGCCTGGGAGTCAGAAAGACCTAGGTACTAAACCTGGCTCTGCCACTAGTTGGCTGTGTGACCTTGGGCAAGTCATTTAACTTTTCTGAGCCTCAGTTACCTCATCTGTAAAATGGGGATTAAGACTGAATCCCATGTGGGATATAGACTGTGTCCAACTTGATTAGCTGCCATCTACCCCAGCACTCAGTAAATTGCCTGGTACATAGTAAATGCTTAACAAATATCTTAAAAAAAGAGCAGTGGGGTAGATACATGATAATCAGGTCTCACATGAGGGTCACAGTCTAAGTTAGAGGGAGAAGAGGTATTGAATCCCCATTTTGCAGGTGAGGAAACTGAGGTACAGAGAAGTTAAGTAATTTGCCCAAGGTCACACGGCAGATTAGTGGAGGAGCAAGGATATTTGTTAAGCGCTTACTATGTGCAAAGCACTGTTCTAAGCGCTGGGGGATGCAAGGTAATCGGGTTGTCCCACGTGGGGCTCACAGTTTTAATCCCCATTTTACAGATGAGGTAACTGAGGCACAGAGAAGTCAAATGACTTGCCCAAAGTCACACAGGTGGCAAGTAGTGGAGCCGGGATTTGAACCCATGAACTCTGACTCCCCAGCCCGCGCTCTTTCCACTGTACCACGCTGGATTAGAACACAGGTTCTCTGACTCCCAGGCCTGAGGTTTTTCCATTAGGCCATGTGGCTTTTCATCTTTGTCTGGTGAACAGGGCTTGGGATGTCCAGGTGGTTTTCATGTGTGATTTTTGCAACAAAGCAGTGTGAGAAGCAGCCTAGTGGGTAGAACACAGGCCTAAAAGTCTGAAGGACTAGGGTTCTAATGCTGGCTCTTCCACTTGTCTGCTGAGTGACCTTGGGTAAGCCACTTCACTTCTCTGGGCCTCAGTGGCCTCATTTATACGATGGGAATTAAGACTGAGCCCCATGTGGGACGTGGACTATGTCCAACCTGATTAACGTGTATCTTTATTCATTCATTCCATTGTATTTATTGAGCGCTTACAGCGTGCAGTGTACAGTACTACTAAGCACTTGGGGGAGTGCCATATAAACAGATACATTCTCTTCCTACAACGAGCTTACAATCTAAAAGGGGAGATAGACATTAATATAAATTACAGCTATGTACATAAGCCCTGTGGGGCTGGAAGGGAGGAATGAATAAAGGGAGCAAGTCAGGGTGACACAAAAGGGTATGGGAGAAGAGGAAAGAAGGGCTTAGTCAGGGAAGGTCTTTTGGAGATGAACCCTCAATAAGGCTTTGAATAGAAGGAGAGTAATTGTCTGTCGGATTTGAGGAGGGAGGGCTTTTGGGGCCAGAGGCAGGACGTGGGTGAGGGGTTGGCGGCAAGATAGATGAGATCGAGGCACAGTGACTAGCTTGGCATCAAAGGAGTGAAGGGTTTGGCCTGGGTTGTAGTAGGAGAGGACCGAGGTTAGTGAGGTAGGAGTGGTCAAAGTGATTGAGTAAAGCCAATGGCGACGAGTTTCTGCCTGGTGCAGAGGTGGATGGGCAATCATTGGAGTTTCTTGAGGAGTGGGGAAACATATCCTGAACGTTTTTATAGAAAAATGATCCGGGCAGCAGAGTGCAGTATGGACTGGAGCAGGGCGCTTAGTACAGTGCCTGACACATAGTAAGCGCTTAACAAATGTCATAAAAAAGCAAACAAACAAAAAACCAAAAGGCTGGAAGGTATTTTGGCTGAAGCAAAACATCACATCTGCTGCTGGGCAGTGTGAGTCCTTTGTCCGGATTTTTAAAAAATGGTATTTGTTACCCAGAACAACAGGTCACACAACAGACAAGTGGCCGAGCCAGGATTGGCTGAATGTCTATTTCTCATGTCTCATCACAGACAATCGGAGGTATTCCTACTACAGTGGTGCTTTCGAGTTGAAAGGTTTCTTTGGATTATAGAGTGTTCTGGATTGTAAACTCCTCCTCTAACTGTAAACTCCTTGTGTGCAGGGAACTTGTCTCCCAGCTCTGTTGTACTTTCCCAAACAGATACAGTGCTCTGCGCAGATTAAGTGCTCAAGAAATACACTTGATTGATTGATTGCAGGACAGCCAGGGAAATGACCGCAAGCACCCTCCATCCTTGCAAATTCCCCTCTTCGCCCCAAGAACACAGAATGCCCCCCACACTACAACAGCACAACTCAATCACAGCTGGATAATTGAGTTTCCTGAATTTATATGCAAGGGCACCCAGGTCTGAACAAGGTGTTTGCTTTTCTTTTTTTTTCTATTTTCTATTCATTTCTCTCGTTGAATAAATAACCCATCAGTTGTTTGTCTTTCAGCCCTTTCATTAGCTACTAGCTTGATTTAATCTCAGTCACAAAGGAAATAAACTAATGGAAAGGAAAAGGCCAAATGCTTCCAAATAAGAACACTTACTCCGATTTTTTGCTCTACCACTCACCAGAGGGGCAGCTGGAATCTCCATCCACTAATTTTGTCGAAATGAGAATAAAATAAAAACCTCCTCTTAGTGTCTCCAACTTTTCCAACTCACCCCACCTCTCCCATAGTATTCTATTGTTATGATGGCATTTTGAACACATCTTTGATAATTTATCATTTTATTGCTACTCATCTCCTCAGGAAAAAAAACATTTCTATTACTGGTCTGTTTGCATTTTAAGCCTGTTAATTTGGTGAGTAGCATCAAAATTTCACCACCATTATAATTGACTATTGGTTGCACATTTACAACCAATTCGCCAATCAGCGGTGCATGCAAAAGCACATTCCCTGCCCAAATATGTTACCTTTCAAGCTACTCAGAAGAATTTACCCATAAAATATCCCATGTTAAAAATTAGGTAATTTTCACAAAGGTCCACGATTTGTATTAGGGAACACACAAAGTTACAATAAAATCTGTATTTCGTTACAATTGATTAAAAGCATAGAAAACTCTGCTAAGAGAAAATGTCCAACTTGGGATACTTCTGCATGAATAATCCTCTGTGACTCCACTATCTCTATACAGGAAACGATGTAGCTCTGAAATACTATCATTAATAATAGGTGTCGGTTCTGATTGTTACTCTATAGTAACCTAGGGCTATTATATGTGACTGTAATCAGAGGTAGGGAAGTAGAGCAATGCAAACAAGCAAAAGGGACAATGGGAGGAATCAGACCCACTGGAAGAATAAGTAGCATTCATAGGCCTACAAAGAATCACATTAAAGCCAAGAACAATCACTTTTTCTCCACAAAGTCCCACTGAACAAGAAAAATTCTTAAAATAAAATTCCTAGAAATTAGATAACCAAAGGATAGACTTGTTGTGTGGCATTCAAAACAAGTATTTCCTGGAAAAAAAAAAAGAGTTTGCTGAATACCTACAAGACAGCTAAATCTATTTCAGGTTAGAAAAGATATTATCACTTCCTCTCCCCCTCAAAACTCACAATACTTTATGAGCTCCTACTTTCCTGATGCTATCTGTGTTACACAGAACCTTATCGTTAACACTCTTCTATGCCTCTAGGGGTTAATTAAGTTTTCAAAGAAATCTTTGCATAAAAGCCTTCAGTTCTAAGCCTACTCTCCCGCTGGGAAGACAGCCATTGGTTACAATAAAGACCCCCTATTGAGCCTGCTAAAAACAAAATCATTTTGAGCAACGCGGGGGCTATTAAAATTGATGGAAGCCCTTTCCCTGTGCCACTTCACAGCAAATACCCCAAAGTCAACAGGAAATCCAAACCTCAACAAAGCAAAGCTCTAATGCGCAATAGATTTGAGACTGAAACATTTCAAAGCAGGAGGGACAGGAGGAGGTAGTAGGACTTGACACTTGAACTAAACCTATATTTTCTCTTGGTTAGACTCATTTTGCAGATCACCAGTTTGCAAAAGGATGGAGACGGTTAATCAATGAAAGCAGACATATCTACCTTGGTGATGCTCTTGAAGGGGAGGGTGCCTTAACGGCCTATAAAATAAAAAGTTTTTTAACCAGAGATGTGCTATACACTGTGAAGATATGACCATTTTTCAATTTTTGTTTTCATTCATACAATCGTATTTATTGTGCTTACTGTGTGCAGAGCACTGTACTAAGCGCTTGGAAAGTACAATTCAGCAACAAATAGCGATAATCCCTACCCAACAACGGGTTCACAGTCTGTAATCAATCACTGTATAAGAATGATTAATTGCAGAGAAGCAGCTTGGCTTAGTGAAAAGAGCACGGGCTTGAGAGACAGAGGAGATGGGTTCTAATGCCGACTCCACCACTTGTCTGCTGTGTGACCTTGGCCAAGCCACTTAACTTCTCTGTGCCCAAGTTACCTCATCTGTAAAATGGGGATTAAGACTGTGAGCCCCACGTGGGACAACCTGATTACCTTGTATCTACCCCAGGGCTTAGAACAATGCATGGCATATAGTAAGAGCTTAATAAATGCCAGAGTTATTATTATTAATAACCTCTAGATATGTGTACGTGTAGAAGGGAGAAAGTGAGAGTATTCCTTGTGGGCAGGTGACGTGTCTACCAATTCTATTATACTGTACTCACCCCCAAGGGCTCAGTACAGTGCTCTGCACACAGTAAGCACTCAATAAATAACAATGATCCAAGAGACTAGGCTTTGATGTAAATGAATAGGACAAAATGCTGTGATCCCAATTAAAAGCACATTTATTGGTGTCAAACCTGATGTTTCAGATTTAAGATCTTAATTTTACAGTTTCTGAGAACTTTTTCCTGACCTTTCTAGGGAGGATGTGGGAGAGAGCCGGAGGAGAGGTAAAAGGGAATAGAAGAACAGGAAGCTGTTTGTCAAAGCAATTAGCCTGGGGGAAAAGAGATTCCTCCAAGCCTTGAAACACTGAACAAGTTATTTGGAGTGTGAAACTGTTCCCCGGATGAGGGCAGCTCAGATAAGGAATGGAGAAAAGACAAGGCAGAGTATTCCAGGCAACAACTGAACGGAGAACAGAAAGAGACTGCAGACTTACGAAGTCCTACTTTATTTTATTTTTATTTTAAACACCACTCAGTGAATTGGGAGTGTTCTTTTTCCTTTTATGAAAATTTTGAAAAAAATATATGAATCTGACTGGTCACAGTTTGCTCTTTCTAGCTTGTGACTATGTCATACTGCTACTTCCATGTTGTTTCTTCATTCATTCGTTCGTTCGTTCGTTCGTTCGTTCATTCAATAGTATTTATTGACCGCTTACTATGTGCAGAGCACTGTACTAAGCGCTTGGAATGTACAAATCGGTAACAGATACAGTCCCTGCCCTTTGACGGGTTTACAGTCAGGATTTGAGATAATGAAGGACCCACTACATATGAGAAATTGAGAGATCGTGGGCTCCTGATTCTCATTGCTCTGATTGAAATGAACACTTGACACTCGCATGCCCTCCTCAGAGATCAAGTTATAATTAAATACACAAAAACGCTTTCTGACAGCTGTTGCCAGCAGCTTTGGAGTTCGGTATTTGGTGCTTCATAAGCCGACAGCCATAGATGATGACTAGCTACAACATGCATCACTGGTTACGATAATTATGGAATGTTTATTCTGTGAAACCCCCTCTCACATTAATCTGCAGTTTATTTAGTTTGACAAAAATGGAAGAAAAGTAGATTAACTTCATTTAAACATTTTCCTACCTAAAATAAGCACTTCTTTTTCCAGGGAGAACACCAGTTTACAGGTTAGTTTGGTATTTTGCCAATAAATAAGAAACAATAAACAAATGGTTAACACAGAATAAACAGGAACTGTTTAGATGGGGGAGGTGTCCCAGTTGGGTGCCAAAGGGAATCAGTTTTAACAGCTTCATTAAAGGGAATGTGTTAAAACGCTCATTAACAAAATTTGCCAATTATACTCAATTGAGAGGTGTTTCGAGTAGCAGACAGAAAAAAATATATTCTTAGAGAAACTAGAGAGGCTAAAAATAGAACAGAAAATAAACATCTTGGAAAAAAATAACTGGAGCTGATAGAGCAACAGAAATCAATCTTGAACATGGAATTTTCAAAGGAGTATGGGCTGAAACCCATTAGTTGTAATGGACAACAATTTAATGACAATCTGAAAAATGGCCATGGATAACTTACACAGGTTAGAACTTGGCGAGGTTGTTGTATTGTGAACCAATGGACTTGCCATTAATGGAACTTGCTTATAAAACACAAACTCCACCACCCTATCCAATGGCCTGTAATCTACGATTGCCTGGATTGTGACTTTTCCTTTTGGTAAATCGTGAATGGAGGGAGGGGCGAGGAGAGGAATGGGAAGGTAGGTGACAATGAATCCTTCGCGGCCTGTGCCCCCATGCCATCTCAAGGGCAAATCTCTGGAAGGCCACTCCCCCTCCACTAGCAGCCCTTGGTTTGGAGTGCAAAAGTACTGGGGAGGTGAGGGCATGTGTACTGCCTGGGGTCCGAATGTAGGAAGCCCCAAATGGGGGAAGCAGCATGGCATTGTGGATAGAGCACATGGGCCTGGGAGTCAAAAGGACATGAGTTCTAATCCAAGCTCTGCCACTTGTCTGCTGTGTGGCCCTGGGCAAGTCACTTCACTTCTCTGTAAAATGGGATTAAGACTGTGTAAAGTGCCTGTTTCATTTCTCTATAAAATGGCCATGTTAGACAGGGACTGTATCCACCTCAGCGCTTAGTACAGTGCCTGGCACATAATAAATACTTAACAAAAACCACAATTATTATTATTTTTATTATTAGAAGAGAAACAGCAGTTGGAGGATAAGGACTTTGGGAGCAAAATCATAATGTTCATTCATTCAATCGTATTTATTGAGCACTTACTGTGTGCAGAGCACTGTACTAAGTGCTTGGAAGGTACAATTCAGCAACAGATAGAGACAATCCCTGCCCAAAATGGGCTTACAGTCTAGAAGAGGGGAGAGAGACATCAAAACAAAGTAAACAGGCATCAGTAGCATCAAAATAAATAAATAGAATTATAGATGTATATACACATCATTAATAAAATAAATAGAATTATAAATATGGACATATATACACACAAGTGCTGTGGGGCACAGAGGGGAGAAGAGCAGAGGGAGTGAGTGGGATCAATGGGGAGGGGAGCGGGGGCAGAGGAAAAGGGGCGCTTAATCCAGGAAGGCCTAATAATGTATCTCTCATCCTGGTTATGGATCTCATCCTTGCTAGGGGACAATAATGATGTTGGTATTTGTTAAGTGCCCACTATGTGCAGAGCACTGTTCTAAGTGCTGGGGTAGATACAGGGAAATCAGGTTGTCCCACGTGAGGCTCACAGTCTTAATCCCCATTTTACAGATGAGGTAACTGAGGCACAGAGAAGTTAAGTGACTTGCCCACAGTCACACAGCTGACAAGTGGCAGAGCCGGGATTTGAACCCATGACCTCTGACTCCCAAGCCTGTGCTCTTTCCACTGAGCCACGACAACTTGGCCCTGAGGCAGCCTCACAGGAAGGAAGGGATGGAGAGTGGAGATGCTGGCATATTTATGCCAGACTACTTGTTTTGTTTTGTTCTGTTTTGCTTTGTTGTCTGTCTCTCCTGTATAGACTGTGAGTCCGTTGTTGGGCAAGGATTCTCTCTATCTGTTGCCGAACTGTACATTCCAAGCACTTAGTACAGTGCTCTGCACATAGTAAGTGCTCAATAAATATGATTGAATGAATGAATGAATGAATGGCAAAAGTGTGTAAATGGGTGCATTACTCTATTGGGTGCACTCAGATAGGAAGAAATAAAACAGACTTGGAGCCTCCACACACAGAGGTAAGCCAGTCTGATAGAGGCATAAACAGATGCTTCCACCTTATCCATTTCAGAGAAATTGCTCTCTCGATGGTTACCAATGATCTCCTTCTTGTCAAATCCAACAGATGCTACTCCATCCTAATCCTTCTCAATCAATCAATCAATGATATTTATTGAGCAATTACTGGGTGCAGAGCAGTATACTAAGCCCTTGGGAGAGTAAAGCATAACAGAGTTGGGAGACATGTTTCCTGACAGTAGTGACCTCACATTCTAGAAAGAGATAAATAAATTACGACTATGTACACAAGTGCTGTGGGGTTGAGGGAGGGGTGAGTAAAAGCTGAAAATCCAAGTATGAGGGAGACACAGAAGGGAGTGGGAGAAGAGGAAATGAGTGTCTACTTAGGGCAGGCCTCTGGGAGAAGATGTGCCTTCAATAAGGCTTGGAAGGTGGAGAGAGTGATAGTCTGTGGAATATAAAGAGGAGTGTGTTCCAGGCCAGAGGCAGGACATAGACAAGAGGACAGCAGCAAAATAGATGAAATCGAGGTTCACTGAATAGGTAGGCAGCGAGATAGATGAGATCGAGGTACAATGAGTAAATTGGCATTAGAGGACTCAAGTGTGCAGGCTGGGTTGCAGTAGGAAACAAGGGAGGTAAAGTAGGAGGGGACAAGGTGATTGAGTTCTTTAAAGCTGATGCTAATTTCTGTTTCTGTTTGACGTGTAGGTGGATGGGCAACCACTGGAGGTTCTTGAGGAATGGGGAAACATGGATTGAATGGGCTTTTTGCTTGTTTTTTGTGTGTGAAAAAATGATTTGGGCAGCAGAGTTAAGTACAGATTGGAATGGGGAGAGGCAGGGAGGTAAGCATGGAGACAGGTGCAGTAGTCAAGGAGGGAAATGAGAAGTCCTTGGATTAATGTGATAACAGTTTGGATGGAGAGGAAAAGACACATTTTAGTGATGCCCTGAAGGTTGAATTGACAGGATTTGGAGACAGATTGGTTTTGTGGGTTGAATGAGAGAGAGGAGTAGAAGACAAGGTCTTGGGAGACAGGAAGGTTGAGGTTGCTGTTTTCAGTGACAAGAAAGTCAGTGGGAGGCAGGGTTTGGTTGGGAACATAAGGAGTTTTCGTTTTGACCTATTTATTCATTCACGCAATAATATTCATTCAATTATATTTATTGAGCACTTACTCTGTGCAGAACACTGTTCTAGGCGCTCCGGAGAGTACAATGAGAAGCAGCGTGGCTCAGTGGAAAAGAGCACGGGCTTTGGAGTCAGAGGTCATGAGTTCGAATCCCGGCTCTGCCACTTGTCTGCTGTGTGACCTTGGGCAAGTCACTTCACTTCTCCAGGCCTCAGTTCCCTCATCTGGAAAATGGGGGTGAAGACTGTGAGCCCCACGTGGGACAACCTGATTCCCCTGTGTCTACCCCAGCGCTTAGAACAGTGCTCTGCACATAGTAAGCGCTTAACAAATACCAACATTATTATTATTATAATACAACAAATAGGCAGGCACATTCCCTGTCCACAACGAGTTTACAATCTAGAATTGGGGAGACAGACATTAATATCAATAAATAAATTACAGATATGTACTTAAGTGCTGTGGGGCTGGGTGGGAGGATGAACAAAAGCATCAGGTCAGGGAGACAAAGAAGGGAGTGAGTGAAGAGGAAAGTTGGAAGGGGCTTAGTCAGGGAAGGCTACCTGGAGAAGATGTGCCTTCAATAAGGCTTTGAAGGTGGGAAAAGTAATTGACAGATTTGAGGAGGGAGGGCATTCAAGGACAGAAGCAGGATGTGGGTGTGAGATGGAGGTACAGTGAGAAGGTTAGCATTAGAGCAGAGAAGTATGAGGGCTGGGTTCTGGTAGGCGAGTACAGAAGTGAGGTAGGAGGGTGTAAAGTGATTGAGGACTTTAAAGCCAATGGTGAGGAGTTTTTTGTTTGATTCAAAAGTGGATGGGCAGCCACTGGAGTTTTTTGAGGTGTGGGGTGCCATGTCCTGAACGTTTTTGTAGAAAAATGATCCGGGCAGCAGTGTGAAGTATGGACTGGAGTGGGGAGAGACAGGAGGTTAGCAAGGAGGGTGATGCAGTAATTCAGGAGGGATAGGATGAATGATTGTACTAATGCGGTAGCAGTTTGGATGGAGAGGAAAGGGCTTACTATGTGCCAGGTACTGTACTAAGCACTGGAGTATTCATTCATTCATTCAATAGTATTTATTGAGCGCTTACTATGTGCAGAGCACTGTACTAAGCGCTTGGGATGAACAAGTCGGCAACAGATACAAGCACATCAGGTTGGGCACAATTCCTGTCCCGCATGGAGCTCGCAATCTAAATTCCCATTATACAGATGAGATTACTGAGGCATAGAGAAGTTACATGACTTGCCCGAGGTCACACAGCAGTCAAGTAGCAGAGCTAGGATTAGAACCCAGGTCCTTCTGATTCCCAGGCCTATGCTCTATCCACTAGGCCATGCTGCAGTCCCTAAGCGCTTTGATATCCCACTCCCAGCCCCACAGCACTTATATATATAATCCTCATACTTTGCTACTTCCCCTATCTGTAATTTAATTATATAAGATTGTAAACTCCTTGAGGCAGGGATCTTGTCTTGTATAATGCCAACCACTTAATACAGAGCTCTGTACATATACTCAATAAATACCATTGATTGATTGACCAGTGTAGATCCTGGATCCTACAGAAAAAACAAAAGCAGTAGCATTACATGTTAATTTTGCACCCAGGATGAAGGCACTCATTATGTGTTTCTGAACATCCCTTCCCCTTTGTGGGCAGGAAGCATGTCTACCAACTCTGTTATATTGTACTCTCCCAAGCGCTTCGTACACTGTTCTTTACAAAGTAAGCACTCAATAAATTCCATTGATTGATTGATTGATTGATTTCCCTCCCTGTACCTTCCCACCCACTGCATAAAAGGCAGTGATAACTATGACATCCTGGTTCAGCTTTACCCCCTTCTCTCCATGACCTTGGCACCACTCCTGAGGAGGGAGGGAAAGACAGGGAGCCAGAGACAACTTTCTTGTGGTCATTGTTTCAATCAATCAATCAATCGATTGTATTCATTGAGTGCTTACTATGTGCAGAGCCCTATACTAAGCACTTGGGAGAGTACAATACAACAGAATTAGGAGATGTGTTCTCTGGCCATAGTGAGTTTACGGTCTCTTCTCATCACACACTTTTCCCTGTGCCCCATCACCAATCAGACTATATCTGTGGTTTAGTTTTGTTCATTCTCTTCTCCACAGCTATGCTTGAGAACACAACATGACAAATGGAGGCTGTTGCCAGAATATGAATCCCTGGGAAACTGCTCCAGATTAACAACATTCAAGACAGTCTTTGAATCACTCTTACGGGAGCGGTTACGGATTGATGATTGTGCTCTGGAAACCCATACAACATGATTACAAACTGTTTATCATAATCAGCGGAGCACTATGGACTGGCAATTAGCCTGAAGACAACCAAGGTTATGTACCAGCCAGTACCTGGAAAATGCTACTCCCAGCTGAGAATCTTCATTGGCAATCTAGTTTCATGTTCTCACTGTCCAGTGAAAAGCCACAGAGCAAATGTTACATCCAATATTCTCTATGGCTGTAATAATAACAATAATAATAGTGATATTAGGCGCTTCCTAGGAGCTAAACATAGGGTAGAGAAAGGATAATCAGATCCAATGCAGTTCCTGTGAAACCTAGACTTCCCCAATACTAGATCCCACTTCCATCAGCATCATCTATATACCTTACTCAACATCAAACATCGAAAAAGTTGCTCCAAGAGCATCAAAGTAATGCTTATCATAACACACCTTCTACTGGGGAAGACCCCACTCTCAGAGTCACACCTGGAGAGTTTCCAGTACTCTACCAGTCTCCGCTATGGGAGGGAGAGTCAAGCAGAGATATACCCATTCCATTCCTAGCTTGGCCAGTGGCTAGCCAGAGGAGGACAATCTGCTACAAGTCAAAACTCACCTGCGCTGGTCAGCAGTGGCAGGGGACAGAGTAGAGGGCAACTCAAGTTTACTGCATGGAAGGAGGCAGTGGTAAACCACTTCTGTATTTTTACCAAGAAAATTCTATGGATACACTACCAGAATGATTGCAGATCATTCTGGGGGAGATGTGTCCGTGGTGTCGTGATGGGCCGGAAACGTCTCGACGGCACAAGACCAGACTGGGGAGGAAAGCCAGACATTCACATAGCTGCCAGATATATGACTATCAGAAGCAGAGCGGTATTGTAAACAAAGAGGATGTCTGTTGTGTGACCTTGGACAAGTCACTTCATTTCTCTGGGCATCAGTTACCCCATCTATAAAATGGGGATTAAGACTGTGAGCCCCATGTTGGACAGGGACTGTGTCCAACATGATTAACTTGCATCTACCCCGGAGCCTAGAACAGTCTTGGCACAAAGTAAATGCTTAACAAGTACCATTACAACTTCAAGACACATTTAAGCAATAGTGTGGTAGCTAGGGGCACAGTTGGAGAGGCCTGGCATCCAGCAAGTATAAATGGGATAAATTTTTAAGTGTTGGGGTTATGATAATATTGTAGGATGATGGAAGCAGTATATAAAATAGTTCCAACCACTGCAGGTACAAATATGGCAGCACATAAAGGGAGTCTTTCCGTGAACCAAGTTGTGAAAGTGATTATTGGACATGCATTGGTTTTAGCCATATTTGGATAGGATTTCACTATCACTAGACGAACACAGTATGGTCCTTAGAATATGTCCCCATTCAATAAAGAGTGTGAGTCTATTCAATCTGCTCATGTCTATCTGTGACTCATATCTATGTCCGTCTGCTTTCCTATGCCTATTCACATGACTGCCCATTTGTGTTTTCCTGAGTTTATGTGGGAGTTAGTTTCTGCTTTCTTCTGTGCGTCTGGCTCCATTTTTTTTTCTTATTTGGTTTTCCTGTGTTTGAGGGTCAGAGAGATTGGTGGCCCATTTTTGACCTTACTTCTTAACTTCCACAACTTCCTGGTGTGGGTTTTCTGTCTGTTAGTTGAAAAGAAGTGGTAGGTTTATGGATGCATTTTGTTTGAGAAGAAGTGGTATGTGTATGGATGCATTTTGTTTTCACCCTTAAAAATTAAGAGTTTTAGGGGCTGAGACTCTGACCCAATCCTTCCCCAGCTGCAATTCTTGTGCTGCCTCAGCTGCAAGGACTGTGGGGGGATGAGGGGGTGAAGGTCCCTTGCCTGGCCTGCTCCCCTGCCCTGACTGGTCTGGCTCTGACCTCATGATGGAGGTGGTCTGGAGGCTGGGGGAAGAGGCTGCAGCAGCTGGGAAAGGGGCCAGGCTGGTGGTAAACAAATTAAACAAAGCCACTCAATAATGCAGGATGGTGGAAGAAATAATTGCAGATGTGGGTAGAAATGCAGAGCTTTAAAAGCAGCAACTGAGGTGAGAAGTAGCATGGCCTTGTGCAAAGAGCATGAGCCTGGAAGTCAGGAGAACCTAGGTTCTGATCCCGGCTCTGCCACTAGTCTGCTATGTGAGTCTGGATAAGTCACTTAACTTCTCTGTGCTTCAGTTACTTCACTGTAAAATAGGGATTAAGACTGTGAGCCCAATGTGGGACTTGAATTGTGTCCAGGATGATTAGCTTGTTTCTACCTCAGCCGTTAGTACAGTGTCTGGCACATAGTAAATGCTTAACAAAGACCATAAAAAAGTAGGGGGAACTTAAGTAGGGCTAGGAGCAGCACTGAGCAGGAGAAGCATGTATGGGTGTCTGGGAGGCTGGGTGGGGAAGGATGGAAGAGTTACCAACCACCAGACAGAGTCAGAGGGGAGAATTAACATCCATTTTACCTTTTTTTTAATGGTATTTGTTAAGCGCTTACTATGTGCCAAGCACTACTAAGCACTGAACTAGATACAAGCTAATTAGGTAAGACATAATCCATGTTTTACATGAGTTTCACCTTATTAATCCCCATTTTACAGAGGAGGTAACTGAGGCACAGAGTAGTTATGTGACATGTCTAAGGTCACACAGCAAACAAGTGGCAGAGCCGGGATTAGAACCCAGGTCCTTCTGAGTCTATCCATTAGGCCATGTTGCTTCCCTTTGACTTAATATAAATTTATTCCTGTACCCATATTGCTCATTTATAATTTGATTGAGTTTAGGATTCCTGTAATTATGGTAAAAAGAGAATATCCTTCTTGGTTCTTGAAGCAGTTCCTTGAATTATAACATTGTTTCAGTGAGAAAATTGTTCCTGACAAGATGCAACTCTCAGGAACTAATTTTATTTTGGATTCAAGGGTTGCCTGTATAGATCCTGTTTTTCCTGAAGTAAGTAATAACACTTTCACCCAACTAGCTGATGTTGTTTCCTTTAAACAGCTATCAAGTGAAGTTTCTGGACAGCACCTTTCTGTTTTAATTTTATTTCTTTGACAAACAAGAAAATTCTTTGTTTTCTGTAAAACTGGAACTTCTCAATTTCCCTCATCCAGAGAGACAGACAGACAGACAGATACACACACATACACATATACACACACACACACAGCGGTCTTGTCTAAATTCCATTTGGCACGTGCCCCATGGAATGAAGGCATGTGGCAAAATTCCCGAGGGGCATAGGAGCAGCTGTGTGTGCTTCCCCAGATGGCCGCAGGGCAAAAAGCTACAGTTGCCAGCAGAGGTGGAGGTTAGGAGTAGGGTCTCCAAACACTCTATCTGCCTGAGGTGACTTAATGCACAACAGAAATCATGGACTTCATCAAGCCTACAGTGTCAATGTCAAGGAAAGAAGGTGATTATTCTTACATCTCCCCACTTTATTCCCCCTGCTAATGCCAGTTCAGCACTTCTGCTTCACCCAAGAACTTGGACATTCACTGCCTCTCTAACCCTCCTGGTAGCACTCTGCTGTTTCTTCGTATCTGTAATTTACTTTAGTACCTGCCTCCCCTAGCTAGACCGTATATGTTTGAGGACAGGAACTTTCCCAAATATATGATGCCCACGAGGAACATGTCTACCAACTCTGTTTTACTGTACTCTGCCAAGTGCTTAGTACAGTACTCCACACAAAGGAAGCACTCAAAAAATACCATAGAATGATTGACTAGTGACCAAGTACATGGACTACTCTATACAACCGCTGATACTTGAGAAGCACAAGATGACAGTGCCCTGGAAAGAAGCCCATTGAATTCATTCAAAGTACCCAAACTGTTGCAGTAATGTAAAAGTGATTAGATAGTCTTTCTTTTATACTAAACACTTACTGTGGGTACAATTGAGGAATGAAATTTAGTTGTGAGTTCCAGAAATCAATCAATGAATACTATTTATTGAATGCTTACTCTGAGCAGCGGAAGACTGTACTAAGCTTTGGGAGAGTGCAATACATTAGTAATTATAGTATTTGTTAAGTGCTTATTTTGTGCCATGCACTGTACTAAGTGCTGAGGTAGATATAATCAGGTAGGGCACAGTCCCTGTCCCACATAGGGCTCACAGTCTCAATCTCCATTTTAAAGATGAGGTAACTGAGGCACAGAGAAACAATCCCTGTCCTCAGTTCACAATCTATATGGGGTACAGGGAGGCTAAAATAAACTACAGATATCAATTAATCATATTTATTGAGTGCATACTGTATGCAGAGCCCTGTACTAAGTGCTTGGGAGAATACAATTTAACAGAGTTTGTAGATATGTTCCCTGCCTAGAAAGAGTTTACAGTCTAGAGGATGGATAGAAGGAAACGACAGAGGGCTACCAGGAGGGGAGAGGAAGACAGGGAGTGCTCAAGTGCTAGTGTGACTTGGAAACGCTGAAGTGACAAAAGCAGGGGGAATAGGGTGGGGAGATGTGAGAATAATCAGGGGAGGCCTCTGGAGGAGATGCGATTTCAGAAGGGCCTTGGAGATTGAGAAAGCAGTGAACTGCACAGTAGCAAAGATGAAGCGGTTCCAGGCAGAAAGGTGGGCTAGAGCAAGTGGCTGGAGCTGAGAGAGATGCGAACAAGGCACAGTGAGTAGGTTGGCTGGAGAGGATCATGCAAATCATATCTTCCACCCTTCCTGCCTTTTTCTCTGCCGCTCATTTTGGACCCCTGGCCTTGACTCCATTCAAGTCCTGTTTCAAGAAGTTCTGTCCCCATCCCACTTGGCAAACTGGAAAATAGGTCATCTTTATTCAGACAGTTGCAATAAACTTGACTAAAGCTTTGAGAAACAGGCCCCTGAAGAGAGAGTAAAAGAGGTGAATTTAAATGGTCTGGGAAAGTGAAGGCTAAGGGAGGTTTACAGTGAGTTATCTGTTTCAACTAAGGAAAGGGGAGGATAAAATGGGATTAAATTGCAGGACAAAGATAGAGGAAGGACTTCCTGACTGTAATGGCTATAAGTTGCTAAAGTGTCTTACCAAGGGAGTGTGTCCTGCTCTAGCTAAAAGTTTCTAAAAGGAGTAGACCACCATTTATCTGAGATAAGATTGATAAAACCCAGTCCTTCTCAGCCTTATGATTGATTTGACTAAGCATTAGACAATTAATGAGCAAATGAGCTTGTCTGAAAAGGATGATGCACTCTATGCTCTTTGACATACAGGGGAAAGCTCATGATCTGAAAGTCTGTTTCCTGAACTGAAGCTAGATAACCCTCTGGTTTTTGGCTCTCCTCCTGAGTCCTATATTGTTCAAAGCTAGCATTTCAACACAAGTTGGCAGAGTGAGTGGCACACGAACCTCTCCCAAGTATTGTTATCTCCCTATTCCCTTGAGTATACAAAAAAGAATTCCCCAAAAGGGAAGATTTCTTATGGGATTCTCCAGCTTTCCCTCAGTGCAGACCTTTCATCCAGTCTTCTTTAGTGAACTGCTCACTGCCTGTGTCCTTCATGATTTCAGAAATCCCTTGGCTATTGCTTGTGGGCCTGACTGTGAACCTCTGGAACAATCCCTATGGCCACACACAGATTTTGAATTGCATTTTTGAATAGCAATGTTTCAAACTACAGAATGCACCTGAAGGAGGTGGGTGGAAAAGACAGTCAATACCATCATTTAAGCTCAGGTTGGACAAATAAGACACTAAATCCAAGGAGGGACCTTAGTCCTTGAGAAATGGCTGTTTTATAGCATGATACACTGAGTTCTTTCATTAACAAGTGTTTTCACTCTGCATTTTAGATACATTGTTAAGGAAATTGGGATTGTTTTTCTGACAGTGCGCATCTATCAGGATAGAACACGATGCATAACACAGGCATACTGGGGGTGACCAGGCAGATGGCACCTCTTCAAGGGGTTCTTAGGCCTGTGTTCTCCAACATGCCCCTCAGGGTGGGATTTCTCAAAGTTCCATCCTTGGAACTTTGCTTATTTGTGTCTGCTCTTTTTTTTTTTTATTTTGCTTTGATCAATAAATCTTACCACATCCTCTAGGAGAGAATACACTAGTGTGCTTCTTCTTCCAAAAGAAAGCCACTGTCTAGCTGGGATTAAGGGGGCATTGTTTCATGACACTGCTAGCAGTCCATTTTTGGCATCCAAAAAAGCCTTCCTTTTTTCAAGCACTGCTGGCAGCTCTTCACGATAGAATAGGATTTTGGCACTTTGACTGAAAAGGTTACCTGCCAACTGGCCTGCTCTTAACATATTGTTTCTGAAACCAGGGAGGCACATGGAACGAGAAGAGCCTTTGCCCTATCAGAATCTTTCTGATGGATACATCTGCAAAAACTCAAAGAAAGAACTTGACCAGTTACTTTGCATTCACTATTACTCAGACTCAGTTCTTTAAAAGAGTGGGAAATATTTCTTTAGGTTCCATTTTTATTTCTCAAAGCTCATATTTCAGTTTATCACTCGCCTTTAATACTACAACAATGAAAAGATAAACTTGACAGTTAATGGTGGGGAAATTCTCTTTCAAAGTTCAGGCTGTAGTTTGGTTCCAAATGCTGTCACCAAGGGACTGTCTCTAATGCCAACTAACAGTGGTTATTTCCTTAAGGTGGTCACTGAAGGTGGTACACTGTGTAAGTCCAGAGTATAGAAAGACTGAGGCTTACTCAATTGCTTTAAATTTACTTAAGAGATTCTATAATGTTTCTCTTAAGAAATGCATGCATTCATGTTATTTTTTCATTTATAAAAACACCAAAGAACTACTAATTTATACTGCTTCTGTTTTCCTAACATTTAATTGAGGACTGAAACAACATAGAGAACATTTTGGAGATGGGCTAGAGTGTTATGAATTGGTGTGATGAGATGGGACAAGCTAACAGTAATTCTCCAGTGATTCCTCCCAACAACTCAGAAGAGACAACCAGGAAAGATGCAGATTGCAGTCCCACCTTAAAGCTCCTGGGTAGTGTTGGACAACTCTAAATTGACCCTGGGATTCAGAGCCCCCTTTGTCAGTGCTAGTTGGCAAGCTTTTGTGGGGAGGCAGAGGGGTGAAGGGAAGAAGAGAACCAGGCTTTCACTGGGCTTTCGGTTATGAAAAACAACTAACCTGGGGGTAATTACACAATTCAATATATTTGACATTGGGTTCTTCTCCCTGGAATGGACATACAGATCCCCTCTGTTTTCCTTTTGTGTACCCTTTAACCCATGTCAATCAGCAAATGTGCACATATTTTTCAAAAACTACAAAATATACTGGATAATGAGTGAAACCTACTTTTAATAAATTGCTTTTCAGGAAAAAATTCAAGAAACATCTTTAAATTATTTTCCCCCCAGCTTAAAATTTTTAGATACAAACACAACAGAGGAAAATGGCCACTGAGTTACTCCAAACCTCTCAAGATTTTCATCTAATAATGACACTTAAAGATCCTTATATATTTGAATAGTTTCATACCTGGGTCCTGTGGAAGTCCTGCTTTACCACAGTCCTGTTATTCTCTAAAGGGCAGCATGAAACAGCTTTAAGAATGGAAAGAGGAATCCTACATACCCTGCAACCTTGTTCCTCCATGAAGTGAAATGCTGTGTTTCCATCAGACCGTACGTAGAATTGTATTTGAGCTTCCCATCTGACTCAGTTCTACTAAGTCTGCAGGACTGATGTAATGCTTTTTCATCTAGATCTGTTTCCAATTCGTAGCAGATGTGGGCCACTATTGTAGCCCTGGGGATTATCGACTTTAAAACAAATCGCTTTCAGGATGATAGGTGGGGATGTAGTAACTGCTTCCCGAGGCCTACTTGGGGTTCCTTCCAAGTGCCTGATGTACAATAGAAAACCCATGTCAGAGACACTTTTTCCAGGTTCCCAGGCTTTAAAACAGCCCCGGTAAGTGTCTCTGGGAAAAATGTAGGAACATCTCCAAATATTTCAGTCAACAAAAAGAAACATTATTCCCACTCACACCCTACCATCCTCATCCCCTCAACCATTACACTTTCTAGCTCACTGACTACCATTATTCTTCAAATTAAGATTATGAAGTTCTGGTTCCTAGTTCTGTCGGCTCGATAAAGAGAAGAGAGACTATTGCAAGATTTTTCTCACAGTACCATCCAGAAATTAAATTAACTCGATAAGTTTAATGTTTTTACTTGAATGTTGTACACAAGGCCAAATGTCTGGTTCTCACGGAGTTTTCTCTGTTCTGGGAGCAATGCTAGTGGTTCAGTCTTTGCAGTTGATTCTTACAAGTGTAAGACAATGAAGTGTGGTTGAAATCCTTTCATAGTAATCAAGTAATTCCACAAACTGATTGAAAACTATAAATCCCAGAGAAGCTGGTGGCTTTTCCTCAAAAAGGAAAGCAAAGTCCAGCTTTTAGGCCTCCCTTCTTTACTACCGAATTTTCAGAGGATTTCAGCAGATAGTGGATATCGTTAACATGTTATGGCCATGTTTGCAATGAAGCAGAATTTAACAGCAGGGTGAAAAAGTGTCCCAGATCTCAATGGGGCTAACAATCCCTGAATCAGTCAGATAAGGCTTTGCTAGTGGGACTTTCCATGGAGATCAAGCAGGGAAGGGTATTTTGCATTTAGTGAGCCTGACTGACAACTTCTGCCAGAGGACCTGACAGGTCTGCAATCTTTCTCTGACTCCCTAGTCCCCTTCGGTCTCTGGAGCTGCCCGGAATACCCGTAGAGAGGAAGTAACAGGGTATGGAGGTGAAAAAGCATGAAATGATTTCTGTCAATCATTTGGGTGTGTCCGAGTCAGGGTTCACTGGGCAGTAAAATGGGACCACTAGTGGGACTCTAATCCCCAAATGACTCAATCTCCATTAACATTCGACCTGGAGTTACAATTGGACTTGCTCTGTGCCTGTTCAAACCCAAGCTATATTTTTTCAATCGAAAATGAGCTCTCCAGGATGTACATGTTCTGTGGAAGTCTGGTCTTTACGTGCAAATGCATATACATATGTTTTCAATAATCTCCACTGTCTTGTAAGGAAAGAAGATTGCTTATTTCTTCTGACCTGGCATGGAAAGGAGAGATTTTTACTCTGAGGATTTTCTTGTTAACACTGTAAGTAATAGAGATGAGGTTCCGCTAACAATCCTTAGGTTAAATCAATCAAATCATTGTATTTATTCAATAACACTTACTGTGGGCAGAGCACTTATGCTCAGTGCTTGGGAGAGTATAACAGAGTTGGGAGATATGTTCCCTTCCCAAAAGGAGCTCAAAGTCTAGAGGAAGTAGGAAAAAACACTGTTTGGATATCCAACACAAGGGGTTCACAGTTGTAGAAGCAGCTTGGCCTAGTGCACAGAGCATGGGCCTGGGAGTCAGGAGGACCTGGGTTCTAATTCTGGCTCTACCACCTGTCTGCTGTGTGACCCCTGGGCAAGTCACTTAACTTATCTAAGCCTCAGTTACCTCAACAGTAGAATGAGGATTAATAATGTGAGCCCCATGTCGGATATGGACTGTGTCCAACCTGATTAGCTAGTATCTGCTCCAGTGCTTAGTACAGAGCCTGGCACAAGTGCCATAAAAAGTTCTGCTCTAAACCTAAAGGGCTTTTGCTGGCATAATTGCCATGAGGCTTGGAACACCAATCTGGGTCTCAGAAATCCTTGTTTTGCTTCTTTGGGTGAGTTTTCATTTCTGCACTTGGTTCTGTGACCTCTGGACATTTGATAATCACACCACCCCCAACCCCACAACACTTACGTACATATCTTTAAATTATATTCTATAAATTACTTATTCTTTCACAGTAGTGTCTGTCTTCCCCTCTAGACTGAAAGCTCGCTATAGTCAGGGATCGTGCCTGCCAATTCTGTTGAATCGTACTCTCCCAAGCACTTAGTATAGTCCTCTTTTCAGCTGCCATCGGGTGGTGAAGGTTAAAGCTAGGGTACTTCATAGGGTGGACATATTTGAAAGGAATCCTGTAAGTTCCTTGTGAGCGAGGATCATGCTTATCTATTGTACTGAATGCTTTTATATTGTTCTCTTCCAAGCCCTTAGTATAGTGCTCTGCACACAGCAGGTGCTCAATAAATTTGATTGACTGACTGACTGGGGAGTTATTGTGTTATACTGTACTCTCCCCAGCACTTAGTACAGTGCTAGGCACACAGTAAGATCTCAAAAAATATCATTGTTTGACTAACTGGTAAATGACTAGCAGGGATGAGAGAGTGTAGCTGCCCTACACAGACCTCCATCACTGCAACCAATCACTTCACATAGCTTCCTGATCCTCAGAAACCGAGACTCATTTCTCAAATGACGGGAGACATTATCATCATCATATTACTTTAACATACACATCTTATACAAGTCAGAGTTTTTGTCCAAAAAAGAAATGGGCCAATGTTTATTCCCATTACTGGAGGTTGTGAGGATTAATGATTCTGCGATACAGTAAATACTTTCCTGGTTGCAAGTTAAGCAGTTTGGAAATGTATTAACCCTTTCAGGATTCAAAGGGACTCTTGAATAAGTAGCATAGGCAATCAGTCTTGCAAATAGCCAGAGATCCAGAATGAGAAACAATTTTTGATGGCTAGCAGGACAAAAAAATCCATTTCATTTATCTGTGCTCCTACATGTATTAAAAAGTCACACCTAGCACATGTTCTTTGTACTTAGAGACGACATTCTTGAAGAAACCCTAACTGTGCATGTGGTGAAGCTGGAAAAAAAACTTGGACACAAACAACAGCATTCCTCACTGCTTGTACGGAAAGATCATCTTGCGCGTTGTTGATGTTTGCCTCCCAGTTGTACTGCAAGTCCCGTCCTTCCTGAATCCTCTGCTCAAGACCAGCCCTTTTCCTGATTGATTTCCCAGGCTGATAGGCTGCTTTAGTGCTTTCCCAACAGTTCTCTGCTACCTCCTATTGTTTGAAACCGTGCTTCACCAGACTCCAGACCTCTACCCTCTCTATGCTCCGTTTCACCCAGTGTTTACTACAGTGCTTGGCACATAGTAGGCACTTAACAAATACCATAATTTTTATTACTCAATTACAGCAGTTGCTTGGGTATCTTGCTGTCGGGATAGGGAGGAGAGAGAGGTGTGAGAGAGTGATTTTGCTTCCATCTAGTGACAGAATTGAGTCCTCACCTGGACTGCTTGTCTGACTTGGTTATAAACATACCCAGTGATTTGCATACCATCTTCTCGCTAAAGCTCTGAGTAACTGAGGCAGTGCAAAAAAATTAAGGGGGAGAGGGCACAAAAATGTCAAGGTGGGCCCACTGAATATGGTCCTGGGGAAAAGGGAACTCAAACAACTTTCTAGTGGGAGGAAAAGGGAGTCCATGCAAGGGAGCGTCCAAAGAAGTAGCCAAGGTGAGACAACCAGGAGAGGCTCTACTCCCTGTTGATGGCCCAAGTGTTGCGGGACTCCTTTAGGTGGCCAGTTACATCCAAGCTCTTGCTGGAGGGAATAGGGGGTGATCCCCAAGGCCTTCTTTGTATGCTTAGGACTCATACCAACTGGTGGAGAGTTCTGACACCCACAATCCTGAGTTCCCATCAACTGCTGGGTGGCCACTGCCTTTGCAACCACAAGTTGAGACCACCTGAAAGATCTACTGCTTACCACTGTAGAGACTCAGGTTAAACACAGGCTTACCAGCACAAGGGTGATGGCTGCAACATCCCTTTCTTTGTGGTCAGGGAACGTGCCTCATGCTTCTGTTGTACACTGTACTCAGATGACTCAATAAACAGAAGCAGCAATTCTAGTGGATAGAGCATGGGCCTTGGACTCAGAAGGTCAAGGGTTATAATCCTGACTCCACCATTTGTCTGCTGTGTGACTTTGGGCAAGTCACTTCACTTCTCAGTGCTTCAGTTACCTCATCTGTAAAATGGGGATAGATACTGTGAGCCCCACAAGGGACAGGGACTGTGTCCAACCCTATTTGCTTGTATCTACCCCAGTGCTTAGTACAGTGCTTGGCACATAGCGAGGGCTTAACAAATACCACAGTTATTATCATTATTACCTTTACTACTGAATGTTAGACACCCAGTTTTTCCATAGTGTCTATTCTACTCATTTCAGTTCCAAAACATTCTTAGAGAATCATGACCCCTCCCTCACAAAACCCACACCTGCTCAGGCTGAGGCCTCTCCAAATCCTGTTTTATTCAGTTTAGCAACAAAAATAGCCACTTCACATTTGCAGAGTTTCACCTGGAAATATTTATGAAAGACTTTACCACGATAAGCATTAATGTTGACACACTTGGTTGAGTTAGGGGTTGGAAAATACTCAAGAGTAATAAGGCACCTCTGTGATGGATATGCACATCTACTACAAATTTAGTTTTGTGTATTTTCTTTTTTTAGCATGGCCACTTTTTCAGGTTTCAGTTCAAAGCAAAGCAAATTTTTTTATTGCTGAGTTATAAAGGCCTAAAAATAGGAGTTTGTAATGGAATTGCTGACAGACGTTTCACTACAGCAGCGCTATTGGTCACCACTCTAGTCATCAGTTTTAATGAGCGCTGTTAATACCACCTCTATCAAAATGGTTGCCCTGGGCTGACTTGCTGGGCTGTGCACAGGTGCTCTCGGCCAAAAATGTAATGTAGGTTATTACATTATCAATGAGGCACAGATGTGATTTCGGTCTGAACTCAAGGTGGTGTTATTGCCAAGTGCATAACTCTTTCGGTGGGTCCCCGGTTGTTTGTATCAAAATGCTGTTCCAGCCCAGTGAGCCTGAGCACTGCCTTCTGCTACCCCAGGACACAACCATTTAGGAAACAAGCTGGAGGATGCAAGAAAGCTGGACTCTAAAGAGACAGTTCAACAATTCAAAAAAACCTACACAGGCGCACCCCCAACTACATGTTCGGTTTCTCCAATCGCAGGTCTACTTCAGTACGCACATCTCTGAAATGACTCCTGCCCTGTTCAGCTTCCCTTCTTTAGGACTGGACTCTAAAAATGTATTTTGGATTGCTTGCAGTTTCCTTTCTTTCTCCAGCTGGAACACTGATATTTTTCAGTAGGGTTGGCTGTTTACCCAATGACTTCATCCCCAGCTTATTAATGAGCCTTCATCCATCTCCTCCCTGTTCTGCACAGAAACACCATTCATTTTGTTGATTGTTGTGTAGGCTTGGTCACTGGGATCTCTTCAGTTTGTCTTCAGGTTTTCAGACTCAGGTCCTGCCTACCAAACAAAGGCCGGGCATTAAAAAGTCAGTGCCCCCCGGCATCCTGGGGACTGAGGACCTGATTTGAAAGGAGGCAATGGGTCCACTGAGGGCTCTGCTTCCATCTCAGTCCTCTTTGTTAGGGCTATCAGGCAGTCAAGGATGCTACGTGGGCACTCTGCTGTCATTGACAAACATCACCTCATCAGCATGAGAGGTAGAGTGTTCTTAATTGATCCTGCCTTTGAGAATGACACCTCTCTGCTCTCTTCAGGAACATTCCCAATGAGCAGAGAGTCATTATGAGGTGAAGATAATGGTCAGCTGTCTAGCTGCCTAGTAACCACTACCACATTAGTACCAAGGAGAAATAGCAACCAAGCACTGACCGTAGGAATTGATATGTGGGTTCGCAAGGAACCCACTCCATTTAGTGTTGCAATTTTGGGGCATCTTAATTCAAACAGCTGGAAAAATATCGAGTGAGGAATGATGAATGTACTCCCCATCTACCAGTCCTTCCAGCCATCATTTTCCCCTTGGATTTCACCCAACCATTGTAGGGAAGATCCTGGAGATAAATGAATCTTCCTATTTTCAATTTTCTAAGAGAAACCCCCTTCCCCCCAGCTGGCCGCCACTCCCACTCTCTTCCTTAGTTTTCTTATCCTATTGTGACTGATTGCCTAGCTATGACAGGGTGAAGGGGAGGCTGATGGCTAATCTTTTTTGCCTGCCACTCCCTGTAGGATGTGAACACTGCTGGAGAGTAGTGTGCTCTCTTCCTGAAAGCTGGCTCAGAGGGCCATTAAGGATATGGTCCCACACAAGGGCTGCTCACTGGGCTGTTACTGTTCTACATGACTGGCCTAGTTATGAAATGAATCTCTTGACAGGCAATTTGCTTCCACCACCTGTATCCAAAATCCCTTGCAAACACTGCTAAATGTGCTCAATCTCCTCGCTTTTCCCTATTTTCCCTCCTCTGACATGTCTCAAATTCATTTCCCTGCTTCAGGTTCCTTTTGATTCTTAAATGACTCTGGCCTTTGTCCAGCCCTCTTAGGCAAATTCACCCTTAGTTTTATTGCCAAAGAAGGCAAGAGAGATAATAAGAAGCTGATGGAAGATAAATGAAGAAAGATGCCTACAAGGCATGCGAAGCCCAGAGGTGGCAGGAACATATAGTAGAATGGGATGGTTTCACAGGTAGATGGGAATCTGAGTTCAGTCTCAAGATATGTTGTCAATGAAATGATCAGACTGACCCAGTAAGAAATGCCATCTATTTTCTCTATATTTATGGTCCCTCAGCATCACTGCAATGGTAGGAAATGAAGAAGGTGCCTTGGAATCTAGAAGAGAAGCAGCATGGACTAGTGGAAAAACCATGGGCCTGGGAGTCTAAAGGACCTGAGTTCTAATCCCCATTCTGCCACTTATCTGTGCGAGCTGGGGCAAGTCACTTCACTTCTCAGTGCTTTAGTTACCGCGTCTGTAAAATGGGGATTAAGACCGAGCCCATGGGGAGTATGGACTAGGTTCAACCTGGTTGGCTTGTATCTACTCCAGCACTCAGTAGAGTGCCTGGCACATACTAAGAGCTTAACAAAAACCATAAAAAAGGAAAAAAAAAAGAGTGTTTTTAGAAGGTGGCACTTCTACAACCACAAACTTTAGAGACTCAGTGAAATGAATTTGGACACAAAAATACTATTGGGTCAAAAAGTTACTTTAGAGAGCAGCATGCAAGGAGATTAAGAGGTCATTTTAAGCAGCTGGTGTAGTTTGAAATGTATATTTTTAGGCCTATTGAAGTAAAGACTGTTTCCTAGCAGAAAGAAGTTAAGCCTCTTAAAAGTTCATTTACATGAAAGGGATGTAATGAAGACAACCCCCCATGTAATCTTTATCCTTCTTATACATTTCCAAGGTTCATTAACATGTTTTCTACTTACCCTTGACAACAGGCTCAGCACTTTATGAGGATCACCCAAAATAGCCAATCAAGAAGGGAGAAAAAAACTTCAATAATCAACATCTCTGTCAAACATTACAGGGTTTCCTCTATGGAGTTTTTTTTTTCCAGTGCCCCATCTGGACTTTTAAAGGAGTCATTATTTCAAAAGTCCTAGAGGCCCCATTATATAGGAATCAATGGTATTTATTGAGCGCTTAGTGTGTGCAGAGCAGTTCTGTTCATATAAAGGGTTGGATTGGTACATGGGACTAGGAGACATTGGCCTACCCCAACCTCTGGGGTGGAAGGAGCTCTTTTTCTGGGGTGATACCACTTCTGTGGAATCCCTGAGGTCCTCTGCCCCAAGAAGTGCTCTTTATAAATGCTTCATCATTCCTCCCTCTCAAGCTAGAGGAAAACTAATATCATTTGCAAACCATAAGGATTTGGGGAAAAGCGATGATTTTATATAATAATAATGGTATTTGTTAAGCACTTGCTACATGCCAGGCACTGTACTAAATGCTGGGGTAGATACAAGATAATTGGGTTTGACACAGGCTCTGTCCCACATAGGGCTCACTGTCTTAATCCCCATTTTACAGATAAGGTAACCAAAGCATAGAGAAGTGAAGTGACTTATCCAAGGTCACGTAGCCAACATACGGAAGAGCTGGGATTAGAACACAGGTCCTTCTGACTCCAAGACCTGTGCTAGATCGCATAGGCAGCAATCAGGGAGAGCACGGGCTTGGGAATCAGAGGACACGAGTTCTAATCTTCACCATTGGTCTGCTGTGTTAAAGCTGCTTAACTTCTCTGTGCCTCATTTACCTCATCTGTAAAAGGGGGGATTAAAACTGTGGCCCCACGTGGGACAACCTGATTATCTTGTATCTACCTCATTGCTTAGAATAGCCCTTGACACATAGTATGTGCTTCACGAATACCATAATAATTATTATTATTACCAGGCCACACTACTTCTCCGTGTCTAAAGAAGAATAAATGATTAGCACTTGACTGAAAGTACCATCATCAATGGGCTTAGAAGAAGAAGCCAAAATCAAAGGCTACTAAAGGCTTCGATCTTCGATCTTCGAAACTGACTGGAAATAAAATGCTTACAAACAAGGTCCTATGCTGTTTACAGTCAGGCTTCCTTGGGAATACTGCTTCTGTTGTTTAATTGGGATGGCTACCCCAGGCCTCACACTAAATGGAGCCCCCCTGCTTGCTAAAAAGGCTAGAGAAGCAGCATTGTCTAGGGGATAGAGCACAGATCTGGGAATCAGAAGGACCTGCATTCTAATTTCGGCCCTGCCACTTGCCTGCTCTGTGACCTTGGGCAAGTCTTTTAATTTATCTATGTCTCAGTTCCCTCATCTGTAAAATGAAGATTGAGACTGTGAGCCCTATGTGGGACAGGAACTGTGTCCAACTCAACTATCTTGTATCTACCCCAGCGTTTAGAACAGCTCTTGGCACATAGTAAGCACTTAACAGATACCATTATAATTAATATTACTATTATTATTAAAAATACTCTAAAGCCTTCCTGGTTTCAGAGCCCTGGCTCTCTACCACCACCCTTCCAGACCAGCCTGGCTTGGGTTGGGGCTCTGGCTGTCAATCAATGCATCCTGGGCCAAGAGCGATTCTTTACTACTGTTACTACTCCAGACCAATCTCATCTCGGGGCTGAGTCTCCACCTGCCTAGCTACTCAATTACACCACAGTGCTCCCTCCCTAAGATAACCTGTGATCCAGCTGGACTAGCCTGCCTGGGGTGGACTCTTCATTCTATGTGTGTTCCATAGCCACCAGGATAACCCAAGGCAGGGGAGGAAGGCTCACACATCAGTCCTGGCAAGGTTGCAGCCATCCAAGTAGACTCCCTGAAAGAGTATGAAGGCATGACCGTGGGCACATGCCCATTTTGCTCAGGGGACACATACAACTTTTATTATTCTAGTTGTGGACTACTCTTTCCACTTTATCTATTAAGACTCACTCTGCCTCTACAACATTTCCCGATGTCCATATACAAATAGACCCTAGCAGTTGAACTCCATTTATATACCAAGAGAGGACCTGAGAGGTACAATCCATACAGATGCAATTCAAAGAAAAGCTTTATATTATCATCCTCTGAAACTAGCAACCATGAAATGAGCAAATTTGCAAAGTTTGGTTTACTGACATCTTCCCTGAAGCTACTGGATCCACTTTGGCAACACCACAGTACCTATTATGCAGATTGTATCGAAACACATCAGGCAAAACTTAGGTTCCCAAAATGTCTGCATTCCTATTCAGGTAACGCAGACAGAGCTACGTAAAAGTGCTGGGGCTGTGAAAAACGGTGGAAAGTCTAGAGAAGAATCACGGACTATGGACCCAGACCTCCAAGCAGAATGACCAAACCATACAGGACAGATGGATGTCTATTCTTTAAAGGAAAAAATCTCCAGGAATGGAGACTTCACAATATCCCCTGAGGTTAGAGCTCTGGCAAGGGACCTAGGACCATCTGTGGGTTCCAAGGGTCAGCAGAAATCCAAATCAGGTGAGGTTCAGAGAGGTTCCCATCCTCTGCTGCCCCTCCACCATGGTTCTGTTGCCTCCTAAACTCACAAGTGAACTGGAAGCGACCTAGATCTTCTTGAGTTAGGGGGAGGTTGTTATGACATGCAGGATGTGCCCTTTGAACTTCTTCAAGGCAATTGTGTGGCCCCAAGGCATCCCAAGAGTGAGCTTTTGGACTACTTCCTGTTGGCCCTGTTAGGAACCAACTCCGCCTCTGCCCATGAATTGTACCTGCTGCATTAGAAATGCTTCCTGGTGGATCAAGGGCAAATCTGACACCTCTCATGTCCTGTAGAACATCTCAGGCATGGAAGAAAAAATAGTTAAGTAGGACTGAACTTCCCTTGCATCTCTGCTTTATTCCAGTGCTGAGAGGAATGAGGTTAGAGATGGTGCCTTCAACTAACTCTACCCCAGTCCTCAATTTTAACTCAAAAGACAGTACCCTCCAAGAAAATGAAGGGCAAAAGTCTTTAGCATCAATCAGGACAAGATTCTTTTAAATGCATATTTATTAAAGAGCGAGCATATCAGGCAGTGTTTGTCACAGTTTTGGAGATGTTTTATTGGCAGTAGATCCCATTAGAATGATTTGCTACCTTCATCTTTCCCCATTCTAGCCCGAGAGGGAAAACAACTTTCAGAGACGATGCTGGATGAAGTAGCAACCTGGACCCATTAAAGAATTAGTTTATCACATAGAGGGGAGCATGAAGCTCAATTTACCCTGATTCAACCTAAAATCGGGCTAACAACCCCTATTTACTTTTGTCAATCTACCGCACTTTGCATACCTAAGGTCAAAACACTTCACAATACCATCCTTCATTCCCCACAACATCCCTTAGCAGTTGGCAAGTTTATACTTCCACAAACCAGATGGGGAAATCAGTGAGTGAGTCGGCTACTCATCCATCAGTAGGATATGCCACAGAGACTGACTTTGCACTATTTGCTGAAGGTCAGGAGCTCTGATGAACCATCTGTTTTTCTACAAGCTGACCAGCAAGGGGCAGTAAAAGATAATCCCTTTTTTATGATACTCCTCAATGACAGAGACCTGTATGAGAAACACCATTTGCTCATCTTCAGGATGTTACTCAAACCTGGACTTGGCTGAGCAGTGCTGGAGGAAAATAAAATTAGAAGTTGACAACGTTAGGGAATATACTGGGATTTTCAAGTAAAAAGTTTGGGGAATCACACAGCAGCAAAATGACTCTAGATGCAAACAGATTCCCGACATGGAAATATAATCTCCACAGTGCCTTGTAAATTGTCGCTTCTCTGCCCGGTCAATAAGATTTGGTGAGCCAACAAAATCCTATCATTGCTTGCCTGCAATATTTCCTTCAGTTTCTATGAGTAATGGCATATTCACACCCAGAGAGCACAACGACAGAATCACATAAAGGCTACCTTGAAAGGATAAACGACTTGACGTTCCAGTGACATGCAATTATTAAGGAGAGAGCTGCTGCCTGGTCTCTCTTTTTCCTCCTTTGAATTTTTCTTTGCAATTTATTTCCTGCAGCCATTGAGGCTGCTTCTTTTACAGTTTCCAATAAAAGCTGCAATCTGTATGCCAGTCACACTGCATGAATAATTCTTTGTTATCACAAACAAGGCATAAATGTCCTTTTGAGACTGGCATGAAGTTGCCGAAACTGTTCCAATTCCTGGATTCCTTGAAGCAAACTGTTTTTTAACATTTCCAGCTGTGCAACCTTTGAGCCACATCACGGGACTGACAAGCAGGAAATCCATGCAGTATTTAAGCCAACGATATGGAATCAGCTATTTGTGATGTTAGTCAATTCAGCCTGCTAAGAAGGATTTAAAAAACCTACCCCTCTGCAGAAATTTAACCAGTGACAATTTATTCCATTATCATAGAAATAAGGTATGGCAGGACAATTACCACCAGTGGCCCGAATGAGTATGCTCTTTACTTCGTTGTAGGTGGAGTGATACATCTAAAAGTATTAAAATTCTAACTCATCCACTGTCCATTCATTAACAATTTTTGTTCATTTTTTTAAAGTTCTGTGATTCCCTCTAATTTGTGCCAATAAATTATGAATTAAATAAAGTGGATATTAGTCCTCCATCAGCCGAATTACATGTCCCTCCATTAAATGTCCTGCAGAAAATCCAATTAGAAAAGTTAAATGAGCCACCTTTGTGCAAGAGCTGCAGGCTGGTGCTTCTCAACTTGCCCCATTGTTCCACTGGGAGCCAGTCCATCAGTTAATGGTATTTACTGAGTGCTTACTGTGTGCAGAGCACTGTACTAAGCAACTGGGAGAGTGCAATATAACAATATAACAGACACATTCCCTGCTTACATTGAGCTTATGGTCTAGAGGAAGGAAAACATAAAAAAATACATAAGAAAAATAATGACCACAGTTTATGGGACACCAATTCCAACACAGAAGATATTAAATAATTTACAAAAAAAATTACAGGTGATTTTTAAAAATCTCTGATTCTATCTCATCCCTCACTACCCACTGTTTCACTCCTCTTTAGCACATCTGGACTGTAACACATAAGAATCTAAGCAGTATATTATTGGTTTGGTCCTTCGGTGAAGTTCATTGGCCTTTACTCTGTTATTAAGAATCTGGTTTGCTGATCAGTATTTTTTGAAAGATAGGAAAGCCATTTGTCTGCTTTTCTAGGGATGATCTGTTTTTCAGCTGATCTTTTCTCTGTCTCAAGGGTAGCTATGGAAGCACTCTAAAGAAAGGCCAATACACAAATAATGTCACATGCATTAGGTGACATGTACCACGGTGACATCAGGCAGATGCCACTTTTGCAGGAATGTACCCGATTCTGCCAAACCTAGGATATTTCTCCGAGACACCCGGATCCTCACAACTGTTCCAAGGCCATTGCATAACCCTCCCAGCTCTCTCTGAACACAGCTGCCACTAGCTCATTGTGGGCAGGGAATGTGCCTGTTTATTGTTATATTCTAATAATAATAATAATGATAATGGTATTTGTTAAGTGCTTACTATGTGCCAGGCATTGTACTAAGCGCTGGGGTGGATATAAACAAATCAGATGGGACACAGTCCATGTGCCACTTGGAACTCAGTCTTAATCCCCATTTTACACAGGAGGTAAGTGAGACATAGGGAAGTGAAGTGATTTGCTCAAGGCCACACAGTAGACAAGCAGCATGGCTTAGTGGAAAGAGCACAGGCATGGGAGTCAGAGGACATGGGTTCTAATCCTGGCTCTGCCTTGGTCTGCTTTGTGACCTGGGGCAAGCTGTTTAACTTTTCTGTGCCTTACTTACCTCCTCTGTAAAATGGGGATTAAAACTGTGAGCCCTTCGTGGGACAACCTGATTATCCTATATCTACCCCAGTGCTTAGAACAGTGCTTGGCACATAAGTAAGCACTTAACACATACCTTAATTATTATTATTATTCTTAAGTGGTGGAGTCAGGATTAGAACCCATAACCTTCTGACTCCCAGGCCCGTGCTCTATCTACTACACTTTCCCAAGCACTTAGTACAGTGCTTTGCACACAGTAAGTGCTCAATAAATATAATTACCTGACTGACTGACTTGAACTCGGAGACAAAGGGGAAAGAGGCTCTTAGTTGAAAATAGTGGTGCTGAACCTGGTACCAAATGGGGACACACTGGCTGCAAACGGGATGATTGGCCACCTTAACTAGTGTTTCCAATCAATGGTTTAACCAGGCTAGTATTCTGTCAGTGTGACGCCCAACATGAAGAACAGCAATGGTCACCCTCTCCGGTATCATTTTTGTGATGAGATGAACCATGCTACGCTACTCGTCTCTACCATTTGTCTGCTGTGTGACCTTGGACAAGTCATTTAACTTCTCTGTGCCTCAGTTCCCTCATCTGTAAAATAGGGATTGAGACTGTGAGTCCCCTGTAGACAGGGGCTGTGTCCAACCCTATTTCCTTGTATCCACCCCAATGCTTAGTACAGTGCTTGGCACATGGTAAGTGCTTAGCAAATACCACAATTATTATTATTACCCAATCAATGATATTACAGCACTTACTATGTGCACAGCACTGTATTAAGCTCTGATTCAGCACATTGCATTTAGTACAGTGCTCTGTACATTGCAGGTCCCCAATAAATTCCATTGATTGGGATTAGTACTTTCATTCATTCATTCAATCATATGTATTGAGTGCTTACTGTGTGCAAAGCACTTCACTAAGAGCTTGAAAAGTACAATTCGGCAACAGATAGTGACAATCCTTACCCAACAACGGGCTCACAGTCTAGAAGGGGAAGACAGATAAGAAAACAAACAAGTAGAGAGGTGTCAATACCATCGACACAGATAAAGAGAATTATAGATATATACACATATAGATATATACAGATTTCAGCACTTTAGGTCTGCAAAAAGCCATTTGTCCTAGGCAAAGTACCATTATAAGCCAAATTATTTCTATAGTAGAGAAGAGTGATTTCATTTAATCAGCCAGCTGCACACCTCATGGATAAAGGAGAAGCTGATAAAAATGGTCTGTGGCATGAAAAGTTTGTTTGCAAGGCTGCTTTATTGTTACCTGCTCACACCACTATGCAAAGCACTATCCATCCAAGACTCCAGTCAGCAGACCGTACAAGAATGCTACCAGAATGTTTTGGGTCCTCAGGGATTTCTGAGTTCTGTCATCCTTAGAAAATCACTAGGGGATGTAAGGGCTGTTGATGCCAATTGTCAGAAGATAAATGGAGCTGAAATATGCAAAACTGTACAGCTTAACGTTTTCCCTGACACCCTCTGGATGGCTTTCCTATGGGAAATGCGTGGTTCAAATTATATGGAGATTCTGAACCCGGTGCCAAGCTTAGCTCAAAATGGAGCTCCTTTTCACTTCACAATAGGAATATGAGGAAAAATATGACTACCATAAAGTACATTTTTCCAATTGATCAAGATTGAAAATACGTTAATGAATTCAAGTGCCAATATGGTCACTGTGTTCATCCGGTGGAAGCTAAAGATAACACATTTCTATGCTTGGTGTTTGAAGAGAAAGCCACTTATGTCTTTTCAACAACATGCTTTCTGCATTAGGAAAATTCACGTATTAAACAATAAAAGCATTCTCCAATTAGGACAGGTTTTTTTTTTTTTCCTTGGTCTACTTCCCAAATCCTGTTTTACTGCATGTGGAATCCAGAGCCTGAATCTTTAAGGGAAATTCCAAAGCTTTAGGCCTAATGTAGATTGCCAACAGGACTCAACTTTTTGAGAGTGTGATAATGCATTAATAAGGAGAGTTACTCAACAGTGGAACCTCAGGACCCCATCTCCACCGCTATACTGTGGGGAGAAAGGCCAGTTTGAGGCCAAGTCTGGGGACTTGAAAAACAGTCTGAAGCCCTCCTGTAGTGATGATAGTGGTCCTGATGCCTGAACTGGCTTCAACCCAAACCCCTAGTCCTTAGGTAGCCTGGGTCAATTCTAGCCCTTACCCCCAGCAACTTTGAAATGAAGGGCCACAGGAACACAGTTCAGTTGTTCAATTCCTCATGAGTCAGGGGTCTTGGGGAATAAAGTGGGGCTTTTTCCTTCATTTCACAGCTTGATCTTTTCAGGACCCTAGAGGAAAACTTTAAAAACCAGACCTTTCCTGGGAAATTTGAGAGACGTGGCAAATCTAGCCACTGGCAACTTGGAAAGATCGCAACTGGAGCAAACTATACCTAATCCTGCCAAAAATGCAGTATCATTAATTAAATTAAATAAGGCCAGAAGTTTTAGCTAAATTATATAAACAATATTCTTCAGTTGGAACATATCCCTTCTTTTTGGAGCAAGACCCTGACTGGCTTCCTCTGACTCTCCTCCAGATCAGATTTCTAAGGATTTTCCACCTTCCTAACACAAATAAAAAGTTATTTTACCTTGTGAAAGTTGGCAGGGACCTCTGGCCGGCTGGAACAGAAGCTTTGTCCAGTGGGTGATGTCTCTGCCCACCACTAAAGCAGTTTCTAGCTCTGTACGGAGCGCTTCCTGTTTCCAGATAGCTTCATTTAAGATGGTACTTCTACCCAGCTGGAGACTTTGCTTTCTGTACTCATTCAATCGTATTTATTTAGCACTTACTGTGTACAGAGCACTGTACTAAGCCCTTAGCACTGTAATAATGTTCGTGAATGAAGAAGCAGTGTCCCCACCTCACTATCTATCAGTTTTTACCAAGTTCTCAAAGTGCTTCATGAATTGAATTCTGAGAAAGCTCACTGGAAAAAAAAAAATCACTGCGAAGCTGGTAAAGAGTAGTTGGGTCCAAAGTGCTCCAGGGCAAAAAAATAGCTTTTGCTTCCCAATGTCAAACTGGATTGAGGTGTATACACAAACACCTTCCTTCTCATAATAATAATGATGGTATTTGTTAAGCGCTTACTACGTGCAGAGCACTGTTCTAAGCGCTGGGGTAGACACAGGGGAATCAGGTTGTCCCACGTGGGGCTCACAGACTTCATCCCCATTTTACAGATGAGGTAACTGAGGCACAGAGAAGTGAAGCGACTTGCCCACAGTCACACAGCTGGCAAGTGGCAGAGCCAGGATTTGAACTCATGACCTCTGACTCCAAAGCCTGGGCTCTTTCCACTGAGCCACGCTGCTTCTCTACCCCACCCTTCCCTCTGTGCACAGGGACAGGGAAGGGCAGGCAAGAGAAACATCTCTTGAACGGTGGCAGCCGGATGATGGCTGTAGGGAGTGAGGGCCAATCCTGGCAGAACAACAGTTATCCAGTGCAGTGGCAGCAGATTATGGAAACGGGACCCAAACGGGCAAGTCAGAAGGTGGGAGGGAAAAAACAACATCCCCATGTCTAGTAACAGAGAACTGGAAATGGATAAAGGGGAAAAGTCTTGAATGCTAATGATTCAAATCAAGATAAACAGATTCAAAGGCAAGGGTGGGTTTTATTTGAAGCAGGTCAGGAAGTGTCAAGAAATCCTACTCTGTCCCTGCCAACTCTCATGAATTTAGACTGTTTGGATGAAAGAGTCACACTTTGTATAAAAATAACCCAGTGTGAAGTGAGAAGAATCTGTTTTCTCCATGTGGGAAGAAAGCAAGGGACCCTCCCGATCAGAATCCTCCACTAGGCTAATTGCCTTCTTGAATTTCCAGCTGTGGGTGAAAATCATTGTTCATGCCCCACAGCTTTTGGGGTAGAATTTCCAAACTTGCTTATCCCAGGTCTTCCAGCACAGCTGAAGAAATCCCATTCAGACCTGTTAGCTACCTCTATGAAGCCCACTTGATACTCTCTTACCTCGTCTTGCTTTCTACCCTTCTAAAAACACCATCCTTATTTCCTAACTGCACTCCAGATGACAAGATGGCTCCCATGGAAGGGATCCTGGGGATCCAGAACAGGGACGAGCAACATATGACCTGTGGGACTCATGGTTGCCAACCATCTGTAAATTCATGAACAGTCTATCAAATGAGCTGAAATCGTCATGGCAGAAAAAGGCTCTAAAAATTTTTGGATGTCTGTAACCATGGCTGTCACTCAGGGGAAGTGGTGAGAGGAATTCTGGGCCTGGTGAGTCTGCCACTTTACCACTGTCTCCTCTTTTAAAATGGCAGGGACAGAGAGAAAGGTCTATCCCAGCTTGTTGGGTGATGTTGGGCTGGCCCCCAGCGTCCTATTCCTCAAAAGCCTCCCTTTGCATCAAATAAAAAGGAACTCCTTACCAATGGCTTTATAGAATGGTACTTGCTGATCTCCTCTAACTTGGCTTCTCTAACTCTAACCTACTTACTATACCTTGGTCTCTTCTATCTTGCTGCTGACTCCATACCCATATCCTCCCTTGGGCCTGGAACTCCCCTCCCCTTCACATCTGATGGACGATCACTCTCCCCACCTTCAAAGCCCTCCTAAAATCAAGAGTCCTTCCCTGATGAAACCCTCATTTTCCCTACACCCAACTCTGCGATGCCTGTGCACGTGGATCGGTATCCCTTAAGCATTTGATATTCACCCCACCCTCAGACTCACAGGATTCCTCTACACATTCTTACATTCTACCATTTCCCCTATCTGTAAATAATTTTATTGTCTATCTTCCCCTTTAGATTGTAAACTTTTTGTGGGCAGGGATCATGTCAACCACCTTTACTGTACTGTACTTTCTCAAACACTCAGTACTGTGATCTGCAATTCATAAGTGCTTAATAAATATTAACTGATTGATTTCTAGACTTCACATTTCCCTAGGGAGAAAGTGCCCCTGTACTCCCAGGAGCTGATGGGCAGGGATCAAGTCTACCAACTCTGTTGCATAGTGCTTTCCTCAAGCACTTAGTACAGTGCTCTGCACATAGTAAGCATTCAATTAATGAAAGTGATTGATTGACTGATTTTTAGGCCTCTAATTTCCCCAAGGAGAGAGTCCCCTTGTCCTCGGCCAGAAGGTAATGGACCCACTCACCCTGGAAGAGCCTGGTCCTCAGTCTGATCCTTCCCACTAGCTCCCTGTGGCAGGGAGGATCCGCCAGCTTCGATCTTCCCACTCGGTCCCCTTCTCTCCTCCTCCCCTAATTAGGGCTGCTTGTTGGTCGCTTCCCTCCAAGTCACCGACTTTCCTCAGCTTCTGGCCTAGGGGCCCCCCAGACTTCAGCCAATCTAGCCTAGCCTTTCCGCCTCCCCTCAAGGATGGCCTACAACAGCCCCTACTCCCTTCGCTGACTTCCAGGCTGCACCTCTTGACATGAAAACCGTTACTGCCAGCCTTCTTCCTACCTAACGTTTGGATGGTGAGCCTCTTGAGGAGCAGGAACTATGTCTATGTCTCATCTCATTAAGGGCAGGGCAGGGAATTGGAGAAGCAGCGTGGCTCAGTGGAAAGAGCCCGGGCTTTGGAGTCAGAGGTCATGAGTTCGAATCCCAGTTCTGCCACTTGTCAGCTGTGTGACTGTGGGCAAGTCACTTCACTTCTCTGTGCCTCAGTTATCCCATCTGTAAAATGGGGATTAATACTGTGAGCCCCACGTGGGACAACCTGATGACCCTGTGTCTACCCCAGCGCTTAGAACAGTGCTCTGCACATAGTAAGCGCTTAACAAATACCAACATTATTATTATTATTATGTGTCTGCTAATTCTGTTGTACTGTACTCTCCCAAGTGTTCTGCACATAGTAGGCAATCAATAAATACCATTGATTGATTGATTGATTTGGGGATTTCTTTCCCAGCACTTAGTACAGCACTTAGTACACTATTACTACTAGCACCTGTTTTATATCTGTAATTTATTTATTTATATTAATGTCTGTTCCCCCCCCAGACTGTAAGTTCATTGTGGCAGGGGATGTCTCTGTTTATTGTTATATTGTATTCTTCCAAGTGCTTAATACAGTGCTGTGCACACACTGAGTGTTCACTAAATATGACTGACTGACCACCACTCCCCTACCCCCCTCAGAAATGCCTGCTCTTGGTCCATGGCCGCCCCTTCCCCTCCCCCTTCCTCCTGTTCACCATTTAGACCTGTGACTTTCAGACGTAATACATTTTTGGTTGGCCACTCTTTAAATTCATGAAGTTTGACCTCCTCTGCTCTTTTCTATCATGTATGCCAAGTGGAATAATCCACAGCCTTCACATGATCATTTCTTGTTCTGTAGAGCACAAAGTAATCTTTGATTGTCTTTCCCCTGAATTTTAAAAAACATTAGAAAATGGGGAATATACATCCCCCAGAATGCATTATCTACGGTTTCTAAATAAATTGTTTAAAATATATGCTGGATTTTTAAAAAATCTTTTTTTTAAAATAAAAAATTAGCATGAAGGAGACCCCTCTTTTCATCAGTCCCAATCATAAGACACAACAGCTTAAGTTTTCTGTATTGCCCCACCCACCCTTTGTGCCATTCTGGTAAACTAGCTTGTAAGAGAAAGGAATGATCAAATTAGAGAACCTACTTGAGTCATGTTCCCATTTTCAAATTAGCCTCTTTTCTGCCAAACAGACCTCACATTATACGCTGATATTTTACATCCTCTACATTAGAGAAGCAGCAAGGGGGAGTGGATAGAGTACAAGCCTGGTAGTCAGAAGGTCATGGGTTCTTAATCCTGGCTCTGCCACTTGTCTGCTGTATGACCTTGGGCAAGTCACTTCACTTCCTCTGTGCCTCAGTTCCCTTAACTGTAAAATGGGGATTGAGACAGTGAGTGCCACAGTGGACTGGGACATTCAACTCGATTCATTCAACTTATTCAACTTGATTTGCTTGTAACCACTCCAGTGCTTAGTACAGTGCCTGGAACATAGTAAACACTTAACAAATAGCATTATTATTATTATTATCTGTAAAAACTGGGATGAAGAATGTCACCAATTCTTTTTCTTTTTCTGGAGGAGCAAAATGCTCTCTGGGAACACAGCATTTTTTAATGGTATTTACTAACTACTTACTATGTGCCAAGCACTGTACTAAATTCTGGGCTAGATACAAGCTAATCAGACTGGACACAGTTCATGTCCCACATGGGGCTCATGATATTAATCCCCATTTTACACATAAGGTAACTGAGGCACAGAGTAGTTAAGTGACTTGCCCAACATCACCCAGCAGAGAGTGGCAGAGCTGGAATTAGAAACCAGATCCTTTTGACTCCCAGGCCTGTGCTAACCCTAACCCTAACCCTAACCACTAGAAAAACCTGATTCTCTAATCCACTTTCAAATCCACAATAGCTTCCACTGCTTGAGCTGGTCTGATACTGGGGCCTTAACTTAAAGACTCAATTTTCCCAAACATTATCCAAAGACCCTCTGAAAAACTTTGGCTAGTGACATAATGATAAATAACTCCAACACTGCTATGGAAACCCTAACTTTTGATGTCACCTGTTAAGTATCTACAACAAAGAACAAATGATAAGACCTTTATCATCTAATTGCAAAGAAAAAAAGAACCATATGATAGTTCTGGAACAACCCTCTGCTCTAGAGAGTTTTAACAGCTCAAGAAGAGTTTTAATTTGGAAAGGGAAGAGTTAATGCTACTTGATGAAGTGGGAGGAGGGAAACTTAGCAACCCTGCAGATTCTAAACCTCTGAGCCTCTACAGTTTTCAATATTTCCCCTGCTAAGCATCAGGCAGCTGTGTCCCTTAGGATGGTTCCTGTCAGACAACTGAGATGAATGCGGAATGATGGAATGTGGGCTTGAAGTATGCCAGGGCACGGTTTGTGTGCGTACATACACTTCCATATGCACACACACGCACACACACACACACAAATAAAACTCTTGCTGCTGAACTCAGGGATCTCTTCCTGTCCACCAGCAAGGCTAAAGAGTAGAGTTGACCCTTCTGTCAAGTGGAGGAACCATTCGTCAGGCAGCCCCCTCCAGAGCCGATGTTCACAGGACTGGGGAGGAAGGAAGCCAGCCTTGGCAAGAGCACAGCTCTGACACATCATCACATGGCTGCGGCGGCCTGGGAACAACAGCCTCGGGAAATGCCACTGAGAACAACAACAGGTCCGTTTCAAAATATCCTTGCGAGAACATCAAAACCCCACTAAATCACATGAGCGACACAAACACATATGTTCCCGTACAGCATCTCCAGTTTAGGTTTGTGAGAAGCAGTATGGCATAGTGGATAGAGCACGGGCCTGGGAGTCAGAAGATCATGGGTTCTAATCCCGAATCCACCATTTGCCTCCTCTGTGACCTTGGGCAAATCACTTAATTCTCTTTGCCTCAATTCCCTCATCTGTAAAATATGATTAAGACTGTGAGCCCTGTATGGTACAGGGACTGTGTCCAACCTGATTTGCCTGTATCCACCCCAGCGCTTGGTACAGTGCCTGGCACATAATAAGTGCTTAACAAATACCACAATTACCTTTATTATATCTAATAGGTGAGATTAGGAAATGTCTCCAATTAGCTGGATGGTTAGTGCATACTTTAAAGAGTGAGTAATTCACCCAAATCTACATGTGACATAGATCCAAGGCTACTGCATTTGTGCAGTGATTAGTTTTTACACCAGAGCAAAAATCCTATACAGTCTGTTGCCACCACTTATAGAGGGTGGGTTCCAGAAAATAGACACCATGAGCAGAGCCTCATTCCTCTCCTGCTACAGTCCAGCCTGCACAATTTGCTCCTCTAGTGCCAACCTACTCACTGAACTCCTTTATCTCTGTGGTCAGGGAACGTGTCTGCCAACTCTGTTATATTGTACTCTTCTGGTACTCATTAAAGTGCTCTGCCCACAGTAAATACTCAAAAAAACCCAACTGATTGGTGGATTAATCTCTCTTGCCATCGACTTCTTGCTCCTGTCTGGATCTCCCTCCTCCTCACATCAGGTAGACCACTGCTGACTCCATCTTCAAAGTCCCGCTAAAGTCACATCTCCTCCAGGAAGCCTTCCCTGATTGATCTCTCATCTTTACACCCTATTTCCCTCCCTAGGTCATTATCTATGCATTTGAGTCTTCAGCACCTAGGCACTTAGGTATCTAACCCCACAATACCTATGCACATACTATATTCTCTATTGCTTTCCCTACCTGTAATTTATTTTAGTGCCTGTCTCCCCCTGCTAGATTGTAAACTCCCTCAGTGCAGGGATCGTATCTCCTAAATCTGCCATACTCTTCCAAGAGGTTACTGCAGTGTACTGCTCAGAGTAAGTGCTCAAAAAAACTATCAATTAACTATTCATTAATTGATTTGTGAACGGCAAATTATTAAGGTCAATGGAGAAATGGACATTCAGAACGAATTTTGTGTGTGACAAATGCTACAATGGACCAGTCAGTAAGTACAAAGCGTTGTATTAAGGTCTTGGGAGAGTAAGCTCACAAAATACATGTTTCCTTCCCTGCCCTCACAGGCTTACTACCTACTGATTGTAACATTATACAACATATTAGGGGAAGGAGTTATTTTGGTCAGAATATTGCTCAGGAGAATGCATTTTTTTTAGCAGAATATATGTTGGTGTCAAGCTGGAGCCAGCTGGAAGCCTGATGCTCTGGCAATCTGGTGTTTTACAGCTTTAAATTCTGAAAAAGTAGAGGAATTTCAAAGAGAAACCTACACTAGACAAAGCCCAAATGATGTCAGAGCAACTGAATTGAAGCAGCAGAGAAAGCAAGTGGAGAAAGCAAGGACCTAGGAGTCAGGAGAACCTGGGTTCTAATCCTGGTTCTGCCACTTATATGCTGTGTGACCTTGTGCAAGTCACTTCACTTCTCTGTGCCTCAGTTTCCTCATCTGTAAAATGGGGACTCAGACTTGGAGCCACATGTGGGATCGGGACTGTGTCCGACCAGATTTGCTGTATCCAGGACAGAGCTTAGTTCAGTGCCTGGTACACAGCAAGCACTTGACAAATACCACAATTATTATTATTACTTTGAGGGCTGAGAATGGTAGCCTCGGCAAAGTACTACTGATACATTATCGGCCAGGACTACGGTCCTCACCTTTGGCTCCAAGCCCTCCCCATGCTGAACTTTGCTTCTTTTCCTTTGTCGTTTCTCACTTTCCTGTCAGTTCCTCGGCTTTATACAGGCAAATCTATTGGTCCTTGTATTTGATAACCCTTCTCTTGCTCTAGGTCTTCCTCAGAACCATACTCTGTTACCCAGTACCCTCTCTCCCATAATATGCCCAACCCACTTCCTCACAACATCCATACCAAACTGTAAATGACTGCTTCCAGGAAGCTTCCCTGGCTCACTGGAGTAGGTGATTCCTCCTGATATTTAGCTTCCACTTCTCCATCACTCCTCAAACACCTTTAGTGGTTTTCCATTTCTTTCCAAATAAAAGCAGAAACTCCTAACCACTGGCTCTGAGGCACTTAGCTCTCTCTTCTTTCTACTCATCCTCTCACTTCTCCTACTTCACCCCCATCATACTCTTCACTCCTCTCAAACTAACATACTCATTGTGCCTCATTCTCTTTCCTCCCACTGCCAACCTCTTGCTCAAGCCTTTTACCCTGCCTGGAACTCCTTCCCCATTCATATCCAACAGGCTAAAACTCTCCAGATCTTCTAAGCACTCTTCAAATAACATCTCCACATGATGTCTAGCCCTATTAGTTTAAAATCTCCTTAGGGTAAAAACACCTAACTGCCTCTTCAGTATGTCTATGTCACATAAGCATTTAAGTACTCACAACCTCCTTTGGCAAACATAATATATATGAATATATATTATCCTATTATTTAAGCTCTAACTCATGAACATTTCCCCTATTCCTTCTTTCTCCTCTCTGTAAATTATTTCAGCATACATCTCTCCCACTAGATGGTAAAATCCTTGGCATCAGGGATTTTGTCTATTAACTCTATTGAACTTTCTCAACCATGTAGTACAGCGCTCTGCACACAATAGGTGCTCAATAAATATTACTAATAGATTCAATCCATTACTGTCCCTATAAATGCATATGTCACATAAACCACCCACATTGTATCATAGTATTATGTCCATATATTCTTCTTTGACAGGTTCCAAGCCCTTACAGGATAGAAAATATGTCTGTTTTATCAACTATTCCTAAAATTTAACCCACTGCCATCGCAAATATTCAATAACTGTTTACAAGTATGCCCGCTCACAATTCCATTTCCTTTAGACCCGGACAAGGGGAACAATGTTAGATTTTCAAAATGAAAGATAGCTTGGTGGAAAGAGCAAAGACTTGGGAATCAGAGGAATTGGGTTCTAATTCCAATTCGACCACTTGACTGTTGTGTGACCCTGAGCAAGTCACTTAACTTCTCTGTACCTCAGTTTCCTCATCTATAAAAAGAGGATTAGTTACCAATTCTCTCTCCTCCATAGACTGTGAGACGGGGACTGTGTCTAAACTGATTACCTTGAATCTACACCAGCTCTTAGTACAGTGCTTGGCCCATAGTCCATGCTTAACAAATAAGACAAGTCCAATTTTAGGCAAGCTAGTCATGAGATTTAGTTCCCTTAGTCCACCAAAAAAAGACTCCCCCAAATCCAATTTTTGGCATGACAGGGAGACCACAATGTGTCAGAGAAGGGAAACAGTGACCAATGTATAAGCAGCATCCTCTGCTCTCACTGTCGCCATGTCTACGTGCCCTGCCTTTGCCATTGGACTGTGTCCAACCCGATTTTCGGTATCTAGGACAGAGCTTAGCACAGTGCCTGGTACACAGTAAGCACTTAACAAATACCACAGTTATTATTATTACCTTGAGGGTGGAGGATGGTAGCCTTGACAAAGTACTACTGATACATTATGGGCTAGGACTCAACTTTGGCTTCAAAGCCCTCCCCACGCTGGACTTTGCTTCTTTTCCTCTGTCGTTTCTCATCCTGTCAGTTCCTTGGCTTTATACAGGCAAATCTATTCAATGGTCCTTGTATTTGATAACCCTTCTCTTTCTCTAGGTCTATTCACTGAGGATGAGGCGGAAACCTTCGGGGAGTGACAGAAGTTGAAGAAGCTGCAATAGTGTGCAGAGGATGATGCACTGCATTGGTACTGTTTTTTGTTGTCTGTTCCTGCAGCTGCTTTCTGGCCTGACTTGGACATCACATCAATAAGTATGTGATGATAATTCCATCATATATCAAGCAGTGTTCTTCATCGTCATCATGTATAGTATTTATTGTGCACTTACTATGTGCAGAGCACTGTACTGTTTGGAAGAGTATACTACAACAGAGTTGGCAGACATTTTCCCTGCCCATTATGAACTTCACAGTCTATGCTAAGCACTGGGGTATATACAGGTTAATCAGGTTGTAAAGAGTTCCTGTCTTACTTTGGAACTCACAGTCTAAGTAGTATGTAATGAATGAATCAATCCTGTTTTTTGAGTGCTACTCTGCATGGAGCACTGAACTGAACATTTGGGAAAGTAGAATATAGCCAAGTTGGTAGAAACGTTCCCTGCCCACAAGGAGCTCACAGTCTAGAGGGGGAGATAGGCATAGAAATTAATTATAGATATGTACATAAGTGCTGGGCGGCTGAGGGTGCAGTAAATAAAGGATAAAAATTCAAGTGTACTGGTGATGTAGAAAGGAGAAAGGAGAAGGAGTAGGGCAGGGAAGGCCTCTTGGAAGAGATGTGATTTAAATAAGACTTTGAAGGTTGGGAGAGTGATGGTATGATGGTTATGAATAATAATAATAATTATGATATTTGTTAAGCACTTATTATGTGCCAAGTACTGTACTAAGCGCTGGGATAGGTTTGAGGTAATCAGGTTGGACACCGTTCCTGTCCCACATTCATTCATTCATTCAATAGTATTTACTGAGTGCTTACTATGTGCAGAGCACTGTACTAAGTGCTTGGAATGTACAAATCGGTAACAGAGACAGTCCCTGCCCTTTGACGGGCTTACAGTCTAATCTGGTGAGACAGACAGACAAGAACAATAGCAATAAATAGAATCAAGGGGATGAACTTCTCATTAAAACAGCAGCAAATAAATAGAATCAAGGCGATGTACATTTCATTAACAAAATAAACATGGGATTCACACTCTTAATCCCCATTTTATAGATGAGGGAACTGAAGCCCAGAGGAGTGAAGTGACTTGCCCAAGGTCACACAGCAGGAAAGTGGAGGAGTAGGGATTAGAACCCATGACCTCTGACTCCCAAGCCCGTCCAATTGTCACTAGGCCACGCTGCTTTCCATAGGGAGTTCCAAGCCACAAGGCAAGATGTGGGTGAGCGGTCGGCAGTGAAATAGATGAGATCAAGGTACAGTGAGTATTTGCTGTTAGAGGAGTGATGAGTGCAGGGTGGGATGTAGAAGGAAACTTGCGAAGTAAGATAAGAGGGAGCAGGTGATTGAGTGCTTTAAAGCATATGGTAAGGAGTTTCTGTCTGATGTGGAGGTGAATGGGCAACCACTAAAGGTTCTTGAGGAATGGGGAAATATGGGCTGAATATTGTTTTAGAAAAAATGCTTCAGGCAGCAGAGTGAAATATGAACTGGAGTGTTTCTCTGCATGTGCTGTTGTGTGTGTGTGTGTGTGTGTGTGTGTGTGCACATTGGCCGGTTGCATTCCTATGATCCCTTGCCTGTGTGACTGTGTTTCTAGCATTTTCAATCTGTTTTTGTCTCTGTCACTGTTGCAGTCCCTATCTCTTTGCTTCGGTCTCTGAGGATTTCTGTCACTCTCTCTCTCTCTGGCAGTCTAATGTTTTAGTCAATTCTATCTTCTGTTTTCCTGCCTTCCTGTCTTTTTCTCCCCTAGTATTCTTGGGCCTGTGGAAATCATCCCTTTCTCATCCTCCGCCTTTCCCGACAGAAGCCTTGCCTGTGCCAAGCTCTACCTTCATCCTATAATAAGCTTAGGAAATCTGGTCATTTTATGCACAACAGATACTTCAAAATTTCTGCATTTACTAAAATGAGTGGCTGCATTGAAAAGATTTCTTTGGCTTAATCAATGGCTTTTTATATATTTTAAATGCACTCTTAAAAACACAACTTTTCAATGATATATAGATGAACACCAGTGTGCTGGATTTAGACAAAGGAAAGAGAGAGACAAAAAATAGTCATTTGAAGCTACTCAAGCAAAGACCACAATATGGGTAATTAAACCTGATGCCTTGGGGGAGGAAGCTGGTTTTCCTGACCCCTAGAAGGTTTTTTCTGTTCTCTCAAGAACTCAGAAATGCCTGCCATATTTTCCTCTTCCTTTAAAAAATGCTTTCACCTTTCTGTTTTACCAGGAAGAATCAAATGATCTGTATCCTACCCTCAGATGTCAAATTCTGTGTTTGAATTGAAATATTACTTTTTCTTCAATTTCATCGAAAGATTTTGCTCTCAAACCTAAAGCCATGAGGTGGGAGCAGGAAGATGGTTGTGGGGAAGATTTATCCGTGCTATGGGCACTGGATGTAGAATGCAAAGCACATCAGCCACCCACCAATGGTCTCAGTCTTTCATCCGGAGGCTGTAGAAATCTATTCCTATGACTCTAATGAGGGGAGTCTAAAATTCTCAGAATTTCCTCCCTTCATTTGCCAAAGACCCAACTATAGGATGCAGTGTCCCATTATTAATATTATTAAACTGTAGAAAAAAAGAGACTTAATTGTAAGCCAATGACCTCACCCTAATAACGAGGCTATAACCATTCCAAAAGCAAGCCATTTTCTTTCTCCCTGCCAGCTCATAAATTAAACAAATTACATTTGAACATACGGTAATTATTGTAATTAGCAGCTATTTCATGAAAATGTTATTTATGCATTTGAATTTATCCTAACTTAGAAGTCTAAAACTGCAGTGCTATTTCACTGGGTGTTAACCAACCCTATTCCATTAAATCATTTAATTCATTTTATTAATATTTTTCTGTCTTTTCCCTTTAAAAATAAAAAAAAAAATTTAAGTTGATTTGTCCAAGGGCATCCAAATAAAACTGCATTTGATTTTTCCAGTTTAATTTTAGCTGAAGTTTCAATAGTCAGGAATAATATAAAGGTTCTAAAACAGAGTATCTTGTGCTAAAGTGACAATGTCGTATGTGACTATACCTGTGAGTTGTTCAGGAAACTACATTCTATCAGTAGAAAAATATGGTTATAAAGTGTGACAAATCCAGTTCAACTGTTACAGACTTTTAGCACCTGTAGCCTCTGCACATCTAGTCGAGTGGTTCTTCCTTCTTTCTACCCCGTGAACAACACTATAAAGACTGGTACTCCATATCTCCCCATCCACCCCCCAAAATAAGCCCAGAATCTGTCTCCTTCATGACATTCCAGTGAGTCTCCAAGGCCCAGAAAGAGGATGTGCAGGAGAAGTGCCCTGGATGTTCGCTCATCTCATCGACATCACTTACAGTTTAGTATTGCTTTGTTCCAACAGATAGTCCAACTGACAACCCCTAACCACTTTCCAGAAGTATCTAGGATATCAGGGCTTCAGCAGAGATCATGACATGTGAACTAAGCTAACATAACTGGAGTGTCGAGAAGCTGGTTCAGCCCCTCCACATGGCTGGAGTCCCACACCTTGTCAGCTGACTGGCTGGAAGATTATCAGTTTGTCAGGGGATCCAGAGGGACCTGTTTTGTCACCTGGACCCTCTGACATCTTCTCTGATTCCATCATGATTCCCCTGGGGAAAAACTGGAAGCTCTCTCTTCTCTTCACTTCCCTCTCTTTGGCAATCCTAATCCCAGTTCCAGAAATCTTAATTAAGGGGATAGAGAGGCAGAAGGGCCAGAATGCATGCAAAGAGGAGTCCTGGTCTGTTGTCAGTCAGTCAGTCAGTTTTCATATTTATTGAGTGCTTACTGTATTAAGCACTAGGTAGGGTACAATACCACAATATACACATTTCCTGCCCACAACAAGTTTACAGTCTAGCGGATAGAGGCAGAAAATTAGGATTTGTACATGCATATATGCTCTTAAAAGACTTTCCCTTTTTGGACTTTTATATTTACCCCTACCTTCCTGCTCTCCTCATTATATTTCTGTTTTAGGTCAAAAATGCACCCAACATATGAGAAAGGCAAATGTTTCCTTATTCTGTTAAGGAAGAAAACCTAATCATCATTTTTACTATTTATTGGCACCTACTAGATGCATGGCCCAGACTAGATGCCATAAGCGACTACGGTTCTGCTAAGTAGATATGAGGAAATTCAGTTAATTTTCTGAATTACAGAGGTGGCAAAACTAGGCAGGAAATACTAAAAGAAAATTAACCTAGCCATCATAGGATTTAAAATCATTTAGGAGCTGGTCCACATGACTTCTCTTGAGAAGGTGGTCAGAACTGTTATCCTCATTTAGCAGAAGACAGAATTGAAGCACAGGGTTAAGTCATTAGCTAAGTAGTCAGAGCCAAACAGCAAGTCAGTGGAGCGCCATATTAACCTCAGAATTTCTTATTCCCACGCCGGAGTTCAGATTATTAAATCAGGGACGATATTTACTCTCTACTTTTCACAGAGCAGAAACTGTTAATACCAGCCCGAGCAGGGACTAATGCACTATTCCCATTTTCTCCCATGTATCTTGAGTTGAATCTTTAGAAATCCTTTCACCATCCTACCCAGACTTGGTCCCCAGGTATCAATTATCATGGGGAGCTGGTCAGTTTTGCCCCTGGAGCATCCCTTTAAGGGCTAGAACAAAGGCTTGAACATCTTACAAGGTTTTTACCATTTTCCTAGTCCTCTTAACCTGGAGAATGAGTCTGGGGCCCAGAAAGGGCTCCACATTATCACCCAAACTTTTCATCTTAGAAGTGCAATGTCCAAGGTATTCTGTGATTGCAAGAATCCAAAATTTTACCTTCCCCCTCTACCTCCACCAACACACTAATCATTCTCTATAATGTATTATCCACAGTAACTGAACTGTGCTCTCCAGAGGCAGATGCCAAAGGATATCATTTTCAAAAATGAAAGGCCAGCATGGTCTTTGCATGGGACTTCTCACACCTTTATTGGATCTGGGAGGCATTTCAAAGCTTCTTGACTCCATCTAGCTTCTAAAATAAGACAGGGTCTGGAATTCCTTTGCGAAATGATATGAGTGGGGCAAGTCAAAGTCATTTTTCACTGGGTCAGAAAAGAAATTGTAAAAAAGATTCTGTGATTTAAATGCTTGACTTTTGATTTTTTTTCCATTTCTATTTATCATTCTTTACTGATTGTAATTGCTGGAAACATATGTTTGTACTAGTCCCTCTGGATAAGTAGGCTGAAATTAGCGGTTGGGAAGTTGACTCATTACAATATAAAAGAGCCGGGCATGGGTTTTTGGACATGTCATTATATTCTGGAAATTGCTGAGTTGGTGTTCATCCTAGATACATAAAACCAAGTGCTAATGCAGACTTTTAAAATTATATAGTACCTAATCAATTTAACATGTGGTGCTTTATGGAAAATAAGCTTACTGGGAAAATAATAATAATGATAAACTCTTCCTACACAATAGTAAAGGTCTGTAAAGACAAAAGAATAGACATGCTCCTGGCGAATGGCACTGGGCCTTTTAATTTCTGTCTTTTTGTTGTTGTTGTTGTTCTAGGGCTTGCATTTGCACAGATGGAGCAAATGATGACATAAGGTCAGCAACCGTCGCATGCCAATTCTCAAAAACCAGAGAAAATCATTTTTTGCTGAAAGGATTTAGTACTAATTAAAAAGATATGGTCCTAGTGACATGATAGGTCCTGAACTGCTGACTCTCTGTCACCTAGAAGGCCATTTGCAGTATGAAATGGAGTAATCTTAAAAAAATCAATCAGTAGTATTTATTGAGCACTTACTGTGTGCAGAGCACTGTACTAAGCACTTGGGGGAGTAAATACAACCACTGGTAGACAGGTTCCCTACCACAATGATCTTATGGTCTAGAGGGGAAGACAGATAATAGTATAAACAAAATACAGATATGTATGTGAATTACAGATACAAAAAAACTTCTCTCAATTCTCTAGGCTATTGTGATAAAGAAACAGTTTAACCTGAATGCCAGGGAAATAATCATGTCTTCTCATGCCTTGTCAACACTAATACACGCCCTTTCTTTGGAGGTACTGATGCCGCAGACCAAAGTTCAGATATTTCCCAAATACTTTAAGGAAAAAAAAGGGTGCGTTGTTTCTCAAACTAAGTGACTCATTGAAAAACTTTATTGGCAAGAGACTTGATGAGCCTTGATTCACTGGTGCATAATCTATTTCTTGAAATAGTTTAGGCATCTTTAGGAGTTGCATTAACATTCACAGGTCACTACAGCTCCATCTGGAAAAGTACTGTTTCATCACCCTCACTTCACAGTGGGCCCAAAGAGTTAAGAGTTAAGTTTCCAAAACTTTCTAACTGAATCTTAGGGACAGAGTTAGCAGAAGGGAGGGAGTGAGCAATAAGTTGCTCTGGGCCCCAAGACAAACAAAATCTTCTTTTTGGTGAGGGGCCCAAGCCTAACAGCTGGGATTGAGCATTCATTAGTGGCTGCCTCAGCAGGGTGAATCCAACATCTTCAATGCCTCAGGGTCAGGCACCGGCATGGTGGGGGGAATGGGCGGAAGGGGGAAAGGAGAGGAGGTGATAGAAAGAGTCTCCTGGAAGATTAAGCTGCAGCAGGCTTCACTGCTTCAAGATGGGTGCTGAATACAGAAAGTGCTTAATAAATACCTTTGATTGATTGATGTAATTCTCATTCTTAGTGAGGGGTAGCATTAGTACAAAATGGAAGTCCCTTTAAAATCAATGGTATTTATTGAGTGCTTATTATGTGCAGAACACAGTACTAAACTCTTGGGAGAGTTTAAGATGATGATGAACCAGCAGTCAAATTCTCTGCCCACAACATGCTTATAGTTAAGAGGAAGCTGCAAAACTTCCAGCCAGTAAAGATGACTAGCTTTAAATTAGAAACTAAAGGCGACTACTGAAGGATATGGAGGGAAAGAGGAAGAATTAGGACTGTGCTATGATGTTCAGAATAGAATATCAAAAAGTTTCTAGTGACTCCCTGGGATCCTGCTGCTAAGCATAGCTCCCTTCCTCTGACAACCATAAGAGGGGTTTTGACCCTCTGTGTATTTCTAGGACTAAGAGGCTCAAAATCACTTCCTTGTTCTCTTGGAATGCAAAGTAAAGTAAAGGAGGAAGAGAACTCAACTTCAAGATGGGTGCTGCTGGGTTCCCTTTTCCAGGACCCCCAGGCCCTTCAACTGCTTCCCTGAAGCCCTGAGCCAACACTTTCTGCCCTCCAGCAAAGCAGGTGTTAGTCCCGTCTGTTGAGGGAGGGAGGAGGAGCAAGTGCAGTCTGAGATAACAACTGCCTCAGGCTCCGCCCCCACACAATCTTCCGGCCAACTCTGCCTAATGACAACTGGGTGCGTTGGGGTAATCTAGGGATTTTTATCATGGGCTAGAATAATAATAATAATAATGTTGGTATTTGCTAAGTGCTTACTATGTGCAGAGCACTCTTCTAAGTGCTGGGGGAGATATAGGGTAATCAGGTTGTCCCAAGTGGGGGCTCACAGTCTTCATCCCCATTTTACAGATGAGGTAACTGAGGCACAGAGAAGTTAAGTGACCCGCCCATGTGTCACACAGTTGACAAGTGGCAGAGCCGGAATTCAAACCCATTATCTCTGTCTCCTAAGCCCGTGTTCTTTTCACTGAGCCACGCTGCTTCTCTAGCTAGTCAGCTGTGTGACCTTGGGCAAGTCACTTAACTTCTCTGTGCCTCAGTTACCTCATCTGTCAAATGGGGATGAAAACTGTGAGCCTCACGTGGGACAACCTGATCACCTTGTATCCCCCAGCGCTTAGAACAGTGCTTTGCACATAGTAAGTGCTTAACAAATACCACAATTTATTTTTATTTCTCTAATCCCACTATATAATCCCACTATAAACCTGAAAATTGAATACAAACTGTAATTGATGACTTCAAAACTAAACAGGCAGTGGACCTGGGTTCTAATTCTGACCTGGCCACGAGCCTGCTGTGTGACCTTGGGCAAGAAAGAGAAGCACCATGACCTAGAGGCAAGAGCATGGGCTTTGGAGTCAAAGAACATGAGTTCTCATCCTGGCCCCGCCACTTGTTCGCTGTGCGTCCTTGGGCAAGTCACTTAACTTCTCTGGGCCTCAGTTATCTCAACAGTAAAATGGGGAATGAGACTGTGAGCCCCACATGAGACAACCTGATTACCTTGTGCCCATTCCAGTGCTTAGAACAGTACTTGGCTGTTATGTAAGAGAGCACGCGCTTTGGAGTCAGAGGTCATGGGTTCGAATCCCTCGATTCGCCTCGCCTCGATTCTATTTAGTTGCCATTGTTTTTACGAGATGTTCTTCCCCTTGACTCTGTTTATTGCCATTGTTCTTGTCTGTCCGTCTCCCCCGATTAGACTGTAAGCCCGTCAAACGGCAGGGACTGTCTCTATCTGTTGCCGACTTGTTCATCCCAAGCGCTTAGTACAGTGCTCTGCACATAGTAAGCGCTCAATAAATACTATTGAATAAATAAATACTATTGAATGAATGAATCCCGGTTCTGCCACTTGTCAGCTGTGTGACTGTGGGCAAGTCATTTAACTTCTCTGCGCCTCAGTTCCCTCATCTGTAAAATGGGGATTAAGATTGTGAGCCCCACGTGGGACAACCTGATTCCCCTGTACCTACCCCAGCGCTTAGAACAGTGCTCTGCACAAAGTAAGCGCTTAACAAATACCAACATTATTATGTATTATAATGCTGGTATTTGTTAAGCGCTTACTATGTGCAGAGCAATAATAATAATAATAATGTTGGTATTTGTTAAGCGCTTACTATGTGCCAAGCACTGTTCTAAGCGCTGGGGTAAACACAGGGGAATCAGGTTGTCCCACGTGGGGCTCACAGTTAATCCCCATTTTACAGATGAGGGAACTGAGGCACAGAGAAGTTAAGTGACTTGCCCACAGTCACACAGCTGACAAGTGGCAGAGCTGGGATTCGAACTCATGAGCCCTGACTCCAAAGCCCGTGCTCTTTCCACTGCGCCACGCTGCTTCTCAATAATAATGTTGGTATTTGTTAAGTGCTTACTATGTGCCGAGCACTGTTCTAAGCGCTGGGGTAGACATAGGGGAATCAGGTTGTCCCACGTGGGGCTCACAGTCTTAATCCCCATTTTACAGATGAGGGAACTGAGGCACAGAGAAGTTAAGTGACTTGCCCACAGTCACACAGCTGGCAAGTGGCAGAGCTGGGATTCGAACTCATGAACCCTGACTCCAAAGCCCGCGCTCTTTCCACTGAGCCACGCTGCTTCTCCTTCTAAGCGCTGGGGTAGATACAGGGGAATCAGGTTGTCCCATGTGAGACTCACAGTTAATCCCCATTTTACAGATGAGGTAATTGAGGCCCAGAGAAGTGAAGTGACTTGCCCACAGTCACACAGCTGACAAGTGGCAGAGCCAAGATTCGAACCCATGACCTCTGGCTCCTAAGCCCAGACTCTACTGAGCCACGCTGCTTCTCAAATATCATCATTATTATTATTATTAACTTCTCTGTGCCTCAGCTACCTCATCTGTAAAATGGGGCCGAAGACTATGAATTCCACATGGGACATGGACTGTGTCCAACTTATTTTGCATTTACCCTAAAGCTTAGTACAGGGTCTGGCACATAGTAAGCATTTGTTCATTCATTCATTCAATCTTATTTATTGTGTGCAGAGCACTGTACTAAGCACTTGGGAGAGTATAATGAAACAATATAACAGGCACACTCCCTACCCACAACGTGCTTACAGTTTAGAAGGAGAGATGGACGTTAATATAAATAAATGTTTCGCATATGTCCATAAGTGCGGTGTGCCTGGGCAATGCAAAAGGGAGTGGGAAAAGAGGAAATCAGGCCTAGGTCAGGAAAGGCCTTTTGGAGGAGTTGTCCTCCTCCTTTACTTTACTTTGCATTCTGAGAGAACAAGGAAGTGATTTTGAGCCTCTTAGTCCTAGAAATACACATAGGGTCAAAACCCCTCTTATGGTTGTCAGAGGAAGGGAGCTATGCTTAGCAGCAGGATCACAGGGAGTCACTAGAAATTTTTGATATTCTATTCTGGACATCACAGCACAGTCCTAATTCTTCCTCTTTGTCTCCATATCCTTCAGTAGTTACCTTTAGTTTCTAAACCAAAGCTAGTCATAGTTACTGGCTGGAAGTTTTGCAGCCTCTTCTAAACTATATGGTCATTGTGGGCAGAGAATTTGACTGCTAGTTCTAATGTACTGTACTCTCCGAAGAGTTTAGTACTATGTTCTGCACATAATAAGCACTCAATAAATACCACTGATTTTAAAGAAATTTCCATTTTGTATTAATGCTACCCCTTACTAAGAATTAGAATTACATCAATCAATCAAAGGTATTTATTAAGCACTTACAGTGTGCTTGGGACCCCTATTAGAGTCGCATCTGGAGAGTTTCCTGTATCTTATTAGTCTCAATTATGGGAGGGAGAGTCAAGAAGAGGTACATCTCTGCTATTCCTAACTTGGGCAGTGACTAGTGAGTGGTAGGCAATCTACTACAAGTCAAAACTCACCTGTGCTGGGCAGCAGCGGCATGGGAGAGAGTCCAGGGTGGACACTCAAGTTTACTGTTCAGAAGGAGGCAATGGTAAACTACTTCCATATTTTTACCAAGAAAACTCTATGGATACACTACCAGAACGATTGCAGATGAAGGTGGGACGTTCTGGGAGAGATGTGGCCATGGTGTCGCTATGGGGTGGGGATGACTTAGAATAAGACAAGACAAGTGTGCTTGGGAGACAACAATACAACAGAGTTGTAAATCAGTATAATGAATATAGGTATTGCTTATAAGCTTGATATTCCATACATAGTACCCTGAGGGACATATTTGTAATCAATTAGGAAAAGATCAATCAATCATTGGTATTTATTGAGCACTTATCATGTGCAGAGCACTGTACTAAGCACTTGGAGAGTACAATATAACAAAGTTGTTTGACAAGTTCCCTGCCTACAACCAGCTTACAGTCTAGATGAGAAGACAGACATTCTAAATAAAGTACAGATATGCACATAAGTGCTGTGGGGCTGAGGGAAGGGTGATAAAAGGGAGCAAATCCAAGTGCAAAGATGATGCAGAAAGGAGTGGGAAAAGAGGAAATGAGAGCTTAGTCAGGGAGGGCCTCTTGGAAGCGATATTCCTTCACTAAGGCTTTGAAGGTGGGAGAGTAATTGTCTGACAGATATGAAGAGGAAGGGCTTTCCAGGTTAGCAGAAGGACATTGGCGAGAGGTCTGCGGCAAGACAGAAAGATCGAGGTTGACAGAGGAGTGAAGTGTATGGCCTGCATTGTAGTGGGAGATGAACAAGATAAGTAAGAGGGGGCAAGGTGATTGAGTGTTTTAAAGATGATGGGAAGGAGTTTCTGTTTGATTCGGAGGTGGATGGGCAGTTACTGGAGGCTCTTGAGTCAGGAATCAGAAAATGACCCAGGTATAAGAATGAAAAATGAACTGGAGTGGGGAGAAACAGGAGGCAGGGAGGTCAGCAAGGAGGCTGATGAAGTAATCAAGGTGGAGTAGGATAAGTGCTTGGATTAACTTGGTAGTAGTTTGGATGGAGAGGAAAAGTTGAACCAACAGGCTTAACTGACAGACTGAATATGTGGGTTGAGTGACAGAGATAAGTCAAGGATAACTGTGTGCTCTGCACACAGTAAGCATCAATAAATACCACTGAATGAATGAATAACACTAAGGTGATAGGCTTGTGAGACAGGAAGATGGTGGTGCTTTCTAAAGTGATGGGAAAGTCAATAGGAGGACAGGGTTTAGGTGGGAAGATGACAAGTTCAGTTTTGGACATGGAATACTGTGTACTAGCACCCCCTTTGCCTCAAATAGCTGAATTATCCACTGTCCAAAGTATGGGAGAATCAAGTTCAATGTTTTCTATTTTTGCTACAAGGAGATCTTGTTTTGTAGGCTGTAAAGTGATTTTCTCCCCAACTGCATGTGAAGAAAACAAAATTATCTCATTGAGAATGTGGATTTGATAGGCAGGGAATATGTCTGTTTATGGATATTGTACTTTTCCAAGTGCTTAGTACAGTGCTTTGCACACAGTAAGTGTTCAATAAATATGATTGAATGAGTAGTAATGTAATATTAACATATGACATCTGATACTTATGATCACAGTTCAAGGATGTACAACATACTACTGGTGATAATGGGCATCACAGACAGCTAGTAAAATGACCGGCAGTTCAAAAGCTGCTTTTCCACACATTCGTAATTCCAGTTAAAAAGGACTGTAGTTTTGCATTTAATTGAATGAATAAGGATAATTAAAAATGTTAACAGTAGGATATTAAATTCCAATTTCAAAAGTAATTTCATAACTGTTGGTTAAAAAAAAAACCAAACAAAAACATTTATATCTGCAACAGCTGGGAGACATAAATTGCATTAAATACATCTATTTTGCTTCATATATTTAACATTTCCATATTTCTAATTTTGAATACTTCAACAAATGAAGAACTTTCCACAAAATCAATTGCCTGCTTCCCCCCCACCCCTCAACTCCCAAGAGGTCTCTTTAGAAGGCATATGTTAGTTCCTGAGGAAAAAGGTGAAAATACTTCTCTTCTCTTACTGTACTTCCATTTTCAAATTTTATTCCCTACTGTGATCCCCTTGTAAAGCAAGAAATAAAATGCTAAAATTCTATAGTGAGAAAACAAGTTTTTTCAGTAAATTAAATGCACAGTCTTGTTTTGTTACTTTTTAAATAACTTCATAGGAGAAACTTTTTGAATACCAAACAAGATTCACCATTCATCTCTAATCTCACAAAGGGTCTATTGCGTGTTATCTCCAGTACAACACAGTTATGAGCAAAGGCAAGAGTGAAGAGGATGGGGAAACTGAACAAAGAAGGGACAAAGAAGGCCTTCAAGAGGCCTTCTCGGACTAAGCCTTCATTTCCTCTTCTCCCACTCCCTTGTGTGTCACCCTTGCACTTGGATTTGCACCCTTTATTCACCACTCCTTCAGCTCCACAGCACTTATGTACAAATCTTTAATTCATTGATCTATTTTAATGTTTGTCTCTCCCGCTAGACTGTAAGTTTCTTCTAGGCAGAGAATGTGTCTATCAACTCTGTTATATTGCATTCTTCCAAGAATTTAGTATAGTGCTCCACATACGGTAAATACACTCAATAGTTGAATGACTGACAGGACCAGGGATGGAACATGGGGCTATAGAAGATGGAAATTTGGGATTGATGGGCATAGGTGAGAGGGAAATAGGATTGAGAAAACACTCAACATTTATTCTTTCCTTAGTGTGAAAATCCTTTGTTCACCCTCATGTCTGCCAGGCCTTGCCATTGGTGCAGAAAAAGAGCACCTTTACCAGAATGAGGCATCAAATTTCTTTCCCTTCTTCCTTACTAGAAGAAAAATGGAGCTATCAGTTAATTAATCAATGGTATTTATTGAGAACTTACTGTGTGCAGAACAGTATACTGTTCAGGAGAGTACAATTCAGTAGAGTTGAGCGACACATTCCTTGCTTACAAGGAGTTTACAGTCTATAGGGGGAGACAGCATTAATAGAAATAAATTATAGATATGTGCAAAAGTGGCATGGGGTGAATATCGAGTTTTTAAAGAGTACTGATCCAAGTGTATAGGTGATGCAGAATGTCTCCCAACAATGGTCAGGAGCTGCATCAGTTTTGATGCACTGAGCCTTATTAGATTGATACTACATCTCTTTACTGCTTCTTTTGATCCCACCAGCCATTTTCATTATTTGTTGATGGTCACGATAATATGACATTTAGTATTTACCTATTACCTTTAATTTGAGTATCTTAAAGCAGTTTACCAAGAGTATTATTATCCTAAATCCAGAGATGAGGATACAAGGAAAAAAGTTAAGCATTTTAGTTCCTATTATACATGGTGTCCAAGACAAAGACAGAACAAAATATCCTAGCCCTGCACTCTCATCACAAAACAATGATCATTCCCTGGCATGAGTTACCGAGAAGAAAAGACGTTAAAATACTAATACAGTTTCTTAACCCCATGACATAAATTGAAAAAAAATCTAAAAAACTCATTGCTGTGAAAAAAAATCCCCCCTCAATGATTGCCACCTGAAAGTTGATGGAGAGAAGTATAGGTATTCTATCCTATGTCTACATTTGTATCATCTAGCACTATAACATGTGAATAATGCTGGACTATCATGCTAACATCTAAATGTATCTGTCATGCATCAGGTTAAATATTCCAAGAAATCAGGATTTAACACAATTCCACTTACTTAAGGAAGTTTTCACAATCTCTTACTATTCCACAGGCCTAAAAAATGTCGAAATATATTAAAAGGAAACTGACTTTGGAACTTGCAAAATAAGGGTGTGGATCACCTTTTTTTCTACATAATTGAAGAGCCCAAGGCAAGTGAACCACACCTATTTCTGTTCTTTGTAAGGCTACTACTTAACCAGAATCATTAAATTGACTGTAAAGAGAATTTTCAGCAAAATGAAAAATCTGTAAAATGCATTTTAGAAGTTTTCTAGGCGTTGTGAAATAGTGTGGATGAATTCTGAGGTGTGTCAGATACTGACCACCAATTCACTTTTGCACTTCTAGATTTAATCAATTGATACAGAATAGAGTAAGTGCTCAAAAATACCATGGATGGATTATTTCCAGCTGGAAAGTCTTTTTTCCTCACCAGTTTGAGTTCCCATGCTTTTAAGTAAAATCTATCTACAAGGACTAATAATAATAATAATTATGGCATTTTTGTTAAGCGCTTACTATGTTCAAAGCACTGTTTTAAGCACTGGGGAGGCTACAAGGTGATCAGGTTGTCCCACATGGGGCTCACAGTCTTCATCCCCATTTTACAGATGAGGTAACTGAGGCACAGAGAAGTTAAGTGATTTACCCAAAGTCACATAGCTGACAAACGGCTGATCCAGGATTTGAACCCATGACCTCTAGAAATTACAGAACTAGAATTCGCCCACCACAACACGGAGAAACTCTTCCATGAGCCTGTGGAATCAGTGAACCTTTCCCAAAACCCCTAGTTTCAAATTCTATTAAAATTTATCTGTTATTATCTTGCAAAAGCAATAGCATTATGTTAAGCACTGTAGCTGACACAAAACAATCAGAGGTATCTTGTTGACACAAAGGCTTGGTGTGACTGAGTGGACTTTCTCACAGCTTCCAGAGGTGGTGGGATGCTCCACCTCTAGGGAACAAAATTTAATTGGAGAAATTGTGAAGCGGATGGGTAAAGAATAAAGTAGAAGAACGTGGAGCAGTGAAGCAATGATACAGAAATTTCAGTCTAATAGTGGCATTTGGAAATGGACCTCACAGGGCGAGATGAAAATCTGTGATGCCAAATGTGTCATTATTGCTGTATTGCTTATAGGGCTTGTCTAGAAACAGTTCTGTACTAGGGAAACAACTCTGGAGCTAATCTGAAGAGGATAAAAGGGTTGTGTCACAAAGAGAGGGCACCGAGGAGCAGACAAAACTGTTAGCATGATGTTTTATTCCTTGTGATTTGCTGAGGTTGTGCTGGACTAGGATTGGGAGGCCGGGGGACCTGAATGCTATCATTATGGATAGAGAGGCAGCGTGGCTCAGTGGAAAGTGCCTGGGCTTGAGAGTCAGAGGTCATGGGTTGTAATCCTGGCTCTGCCACTTGTCAGCTGTGTGACTGTGGGCAAGTCACTTCACTACTCTGGGCCTCAGTTACCTCATCTGGAAAATGGCGATTAGAACTGTGAGCCCCAGGTGGGGCAACCTGATTACCTTGTATCTACCCAGCGCTTAGAACAGTGCTCGGCAAATAGTAAGTGCTTAACAAATACCAAATTATTATTATTATGGATCACTCCAGGGATCTGGGTAAATCAAGGGGAATAGTATTTATTGAGTCTTACCCTAGAAGTAGCACTATGTGAAGAATTCGGGAGAGTACAGTAGAGTTCTAGGATCTTCCCATGTGCAGGAAGGCACAGATTCACCCTAGTGCCTCTGAAGGTCTCGGTTCTGGAATGTTCTGGATGGGTCCTTGCATTTCACAGGCATTTATAAGGGAGTTCTGGGCCACTACAGTTCCCACAAATCAGCAAGGGCTTTAAGTAGAAATGAGCTCTTTCCCTTCCAATCAGGTAAGAATTGCCACTGTTCTTGTCTGCCTGTCTCCTCCGATTAGACTGTAAGCCTGTCAAAGGGCAGGGACTGTCTCTATCTGTTGCCAATTTGTACATTCCAAGCGCTTAGTACAGTGCTCTGCACATAGTAAGCGCTCAATAAATACTATTGAATGAATGAATGAAATGAGTGAATGTCATTTATCCACCCATTTCCATTTCCCTGACAGGCAATAAAATGCAAAATTTCAACTGGAGTGGTTAGCACCTGGTGGGTGTATTATTTGGTTATATTATTATCATTATCATCATAATTATTACAATTAATCACAATTATAATTTTTTTCCTTTGAAGATAGAAAAAAACAATTCTGTGTCAAAGAAGGGATTATTATTTTAAAATAGACAAACCCCAGAAGATTCAGAGAAAAGGGTAGATATTTTTAGGTGCATTTATAGGATCTCTGATAGGATTTATTGATCATCTGGGTGAAATCAATTATCAATCAATTGTATTTATTGAGTGCTTACTGTATGTAGAGCACCATAATAAGCATTTGGGAGAGTACAATGTAACAATATAACAGACACATTTCCTGCCCAAAATGAGATTACAATCTAGAGGACATGAGTTGGGACAAAGAAACGTTTCAAGGGGCTGAAAAAGATGTATAGGAAACAGGAGAGTTGGGAGAATCATTGCTATTAAGGAAGGGCAGAGAAAGAAGGGAAGATGTAGGTTGGAGACTTTACCACATTAATATTAATTATAAATGAAAATAAAATATTTAGGTTGACCTTTAAAGTTGAGATTTCAACTCCCAAATTAATTTTTGAAATTTAAATGATTTAGTTTTATAAAATAGGCTTGGATTTATTGGCCTTGCTAATAAAAATACATTTTAAATTATTGATAGTCATTTCTTCAGCCACTTATTGATTTCTTTTTCAAATTTAGCAAGGTCTTTAATCTGCAGTGAAGCTCTCTGATGTGTTGAACAAAACTGAATTTGAATGCAAGAATTAAAGCAACTAATTCGATGCTTGGGGAAAAAAGTTTTAATTAAAAGGAAAATTACATGTATATATTGTCTCTATACTACTGAATCCAAAATTCAACAAATTATTTTTAAAAAGCGAGTAAACACAAAACTGTTCTTGGAGATGATAAGGTTTATTTGGCACCCTTTTAGAAACGGTCTCATAAATGATCTATCATGGTAGCTTTGGAGCATGAAAGGTCCATTATCATCTATCATCTAAACTCTAATAATTCCATCTGAGGTGACTTTGGCTTTGAGGAATTGCTTCTCAAATCCAACCAAGCAAACCAAGAAAAGAAAAACACTCTGGTTTTGATGGAAATCATAATAAAAATATACCTCTGAGAGAAGCTCCTCGAACCCAAAGAAAAAAGATGAAGTGATTCCTCTCTGCTCCAGAGCGATCAAACCATTGACACTCTCACAAAAGCATCTTGACTCCTGGTGTAGGTACCACTGCTATAGGCAGAAGCTGGCTAAGGCGTCAAGGTGATTCGTTGTGCTATGCTTTGCAGGAGTTTGCAGGAATTGCTATTTGCCTGTATGAGGCACGTTGCAGTTTTCTTACTGCCTATTTCTTCTATCTAGATTCTCCCCTGGCAGACAGAAAACCTGACACTACGGCAAGATGTTATTTGACAAAATGTTTCCTTCTTTCCCTATGAATGGCTCAGTAAGCACGCACTGGGGCAGTGCAGACACAATTCGACAAGTGTCTGTGTTTTAAAACAGTATCCAAAATTAGAGCTGAAGTTAAAAATTCATCCCCTGGTTTTAAAAACAGCCCTCTTTAAGAGATCACAGCATTTAGAGGACAGCGTGCTAGGTGGATGGATTATTGGTCTATCCTAGAAATGATATTTCTTATGTTCCTAAGAGATCAGACTCAAGACTTAATTCAGGCAAAACTATTTTGGAATTAATTCAATTTTGGGGGTTTGGGGAATAAATTCCATGTAGCAAAGGACAAGTAAAAGATGAAAACAAGAAAAATAAAAGGAAATTCTTCTGCATACGTCTTCCCACTCCTCAAAAACCTCCAGTGGTTGCCCATCTACCTGCCCTTCAAATAGAAACTCCTCACCATTGACTTTAATGTACTTCAATTCACTGCTCCTTCCTAAACTTGTTCATCTCCAATCCAATCTCCTCTGCTTCCTGTACCTCAGTCTCATCTCTCTCAACATAGATGCTTTGTTCATGTTCTCCCTTCTGCATGGAACTCCCTCCCTGTTCATATCTAACAGAATACAATTTTCCCTTCTTCAAAGCCCTATTTAAAATCATATCTCCTGCAAGAAACATTTCTTAAATAACCTCACCTTTCCCCACCCTATTCACCCTCCCTTCTGCATCATTTGGTGAGTATTGCATTGTTCCTTCCCAAATGTTTTGTACCCTGGTCTGCACAGTGTAAGCACTCAGTAAGTACACTGATTGATTTATAAACTCTTTGCAAAACTTGTTTCTTTACTTGATCATATAATAACATGATGCACAAAAGTATCTTTTAGTGCATTTAGGTTCCATTTTGGTTTCCCTGTGGAAAGCATTTGACAGTTTAATTTATTACTACAACTCCTCTTTCAGTGGTGCTTATCCACACACTGCCAAAGGAAAATTAGGAAGTTTTTTTTTAATTTGAACCTCACAGTGAAACCTCCTTCAACACTGTCACAGCAAAAACTCAAGGACAAAGTTTGGTATCAAGAAGGCACCAAATATACTCTGCTAAAAGTATTTTGGATGCACTACCAGTGAGGAGTTTTGAATGGAGGAAAATATTACTGCCTGGGGCAATGATCAAGTAATTACCCAAGAGCATTTCTAAAACATCTGGTTTAAATATTTTTGCTATCTAATTTGCAAATTTCAACCCAAACAGATTACTAACCAAAAAGTTGAGGTGAAAAGAACTGATGACAAATAATGCATTAGTACATTTCCACAGTTGATGACAAATGCAATCAGCTAATTGAGGTTTTAGTAGAAATGGATTCGCTGTACAGTTTAGAAGAATAGTATAGATGCACACATCCCTCTTTTTTCAGCATTTACACCTTTTGAAAATTACATAAGGAGAGTTTATTAAGGACATTTAATGCTTGTGGAAACATCCAAGCATTCAAGCACTTATCCTGTCCCTTTTTGATTAACTGATCTCCCAGCCTCCTATCTTTCCTCAACCCAGTATATACTTCACTTTACTGCCCAGATCATTTTTCTACAAAAACATTCAGTCCATGTTTCCACACTCCTCAAGAACCTCCAGTGGGCGCCCATCCACTTCCCCATCAAACAGAATCTCCTTACCACCACCTCTAAAGAACTCAATCACCTTGCTCCGTCCTCCCTTATCTCCCTGATTTCCTACTAAAGCCCAGCCCACACACTTCACTCCTCTAATGCCAGTCTATTCACTGTACCTCGATCTCCTCTTTCTCACCACTGAACTGTGCCCCATGTCTTGCCTCTGATCACTCTCCCCAACTTCAAATTTTTATTGAAGAAATATCTTCTCCAAGAGGCTTTCCACAACTGTCTCCTTTCCTCTTTTCCCCTTCTACATCACCCTTGCACTTGGATTTGTATCCTTTATTCAGCTCTCCTTCATCACCTCAGTGCTTATTCACTCATTCATTCAGTCGTATTTATTAAGCACTTACTGTGTGCAGAGCACTGTATTAAGCACATGGGAAGGTACAATACAAGAATACAATACAACAATAAACAGTGACAATCCCTGCCCAGAGTGAGCTCACATTCTAGAGGGGGGAGACAGACATCAATACAACTAAATTTACAGATATATATAAAAGTGCTGTGGGGCTGGGAGGACAGGAGAGAGACCAAAGAGAGCAAATCAGGGTGACACAGAAGGGAGTGGGAGATGAGGAAATGTGGGGCTTAGACTCCATAATTTATTTATTCATATTAATGTCTATCTCCCCCTCTAGACTGTAAGCTCATCCTAGGTGGGAAACATATCTACTAACTCTGTTTTATTGTACTCTCCCAAGCACTTAGTACAGTGTTTTGCACACAGTAAGTGCTCAATAAATACAATTGATTGACTGATGGAAAATCATTAGGGGTTTGTATTCACCCTTCTGCCAGAACATGTGCTTCTACAATGTTATTTAGTGACAGTTCAAAGGCAGAATTAGGTATTAACATTTTCCCAACAACATGTAATTGTCTGGATACAGCATGATGTGATGTTGGAAAACATGGTTATGAGTATGTGTGTAGCCTCAGACATGGGATGAGTACTACAGTAAGGAGATTTTAACCATCCTCATGCATATTCTATAATGGGGGTTATATACTTTATATAACTATATCACCAAGAATATTTCACTTACCAAAAGAAAAGTATCTAGGATGTATTGAAGAGCTAAATAGTGGTACCATATTGTAAATGTTATTGTCAAACCGGGAGACACGATTGCAGTCACTATATGTGGTGTTGAGTAGTATTCTGGCCATTGCTCTACACGTTTTTAAGTTTCAATGCAAGTAAACCCAATGTTCACAAAGTGACATCCAGACCATTCAAATGACTGAATTTTAAACTCCTGGACAAAGAAGCTTCCTTAAAGGCAACATTGAAGTAGACCTATTTTTGCAAGAAATCACATTCGTCTTCACTAGTGAATGGCATCTCTATGAAATTCCATCGATCAAGTATCCTTTAAGACTGTGTGTGCTGTTAGAGCCTACATCAGGACTGGTTTGACGAGATGATGAAAATGACCCCAAGAGCAAAGTACTACTTGGAGCTAAGCAATCAAAGCTTCCTCATTACTCACAGACCACCTAATTCTAACAAAAGGGATGCCTCCTACAACCTAGGTCACAGCATACTGAACAAATTAAGGATCATTTTCGACAAATGGTGAGATGCCAAGGCCATAGAGAGCTCCAAGTATGTATAGGCATCTTTGAACCCCAAAGGACGGCTCCAAATACAGGTACTCTATCTTTAATTAGCAGTCACTTCTGACTAGCATCACAAATAGACATGGTCTCCTTCCTTTAATTAAGGGAGTCTAGAAATTAGCAAAGCTACAGGGCAACATCATTTGTGTTTCCACAACAGGTTTCAGGTAGTATATTTCCAACAAGTCTTTCTATTCTGTTGATTATATCAAATAATGTTACTTTTAAAATTTTATCTATACCAAACTGAACTGAGATCCTCTCAGGATTTTCAAAAGGAGAAAGAATTTGTTTATTGAGATCTCCTCAAGAATCTCAGAGTGCAGTTAACATAATTTTAATCAAGATGCTTGCTAGACTTGGAGCAACAAAAGACAAACCAAGTGACAGAACCTGTGGAAATCTGACAAGGACAAAAATGTAAGACTATGAAGACAGCTCACTTCACCTGTGGTATCCATTCTGGCTCCATTTGAGCTCAGGAAAGTGGTCCACACTGGGGCAAGTCTGGACTGAAACTGGGGAAGGATCCAACCTAACCCCTGGAACATATGCATTAGGTGAACCAAAGAAGTTTAGGTGAGTCCCTAGAAAGGTCTGGAGTGGCTCTGTGATCCTTCTGACGGTAAAGCTAAACACACTAGTTAGCCCTAAAATTCCTTGGATGCTTTTGGATAGAGGATTGATCCAGGGCCAGGCTGCAATAGAACATGGAAAATTCCCTGGAATCACCATGTTTTTGTCCCATGCTCTTGAGGTTGGGCTGAATAAGGCTGCTCTCTGGATGTGATGTACATGATAGACCAAGTCTTGCCTTAAACATTCTTAAAAACTTAAAAAATGAGCAAGAGCATTACTGGATCAGACCATTATTCATTCAGCCAGTGCTTAATCCCTGATCATGGCAACGAATTGCTGGGTGGAAATGCATGATGGTTACCCTCCTTCAACATAAACATTGGCATTCATTGTGCACTTACAGTGTAGGGTAGGGTACTTAGCACTTGGGAGAGTACAATACAAGAGAGTTGCTAGATACGTTCCCTGTCTACAATGAGTTTGCAATCTAGAGGATGAACTTACAGTTTCTTTCTCCTTATCATTTGGTAGAATGATCATGGTTTTCTGAATGATTTGATGTTTTCTCGGGTGTGGAAGAGGCTCCAAGGAATCAATCGATCAATCATATTTATTGAGCACTTTCTGTGTGCAGAATACTGTACAGAGTACAATATAACAGAGTTGGTAGAAACGTTCCCTGACCACAACAAGTTTACAGTCTAGAGGGAGACCTACATACCTCAGCATGCAGGTGAGTTAGTTTCAAGCACAGCTTGGTGGGTTTGGCTGGGTCCACAGAGGACATGTCAATCACATTCCATCTTAGTTAGCAAGGGGAATGGAACTTAGACAATAGTTGGAATTTTATAAATCAGCCCAAGCTCCGTATTTTAATTTCATCTGCAAATGCATGCACCATCAGTTTATATCAATTACCAAACCTACAAATCTGAGCTATTTCCCAACCTCATAGTACTGATCCAGGTCTCTTGTCGAAGAAAAAAAGGCAGAATGCTCTGCATTGGTATAGAGAGACAGATCTGTCATGAGGGTAATCACCTAAAAAAACAAACTCTGACATTATCAACTTTCTGAAATTTTGAGGGGGAATCATTTTCTGCATTTTCTGTTCATTATTATAGTTATTCCATTCATCATTTTCACATTTTCGTTCTTCCCCCTGGGAGTCATTTATCACTAACAACCAGACTCCAGGTATAAAAAATAGGAAACATTTAGTTATAGAAAGTAATGCCCTAGAAACCTAGAAAATCAATGGAGACTGGGGCAGAGGTGTTGGGGGGTGGGGGAGACTTTTAATTCGTCTGCTGGAAATTCTTAACAATGGGATCCTAGTGCAATTTAAGATGATGGAATTGGGGGATGAAGAAAGAACCTAACATGTGCTCAGAAAGGAATCAGCAATCATTGAATGTTAGAGCTAAAAGGAACTATTTCACCCCTCTTTCTCCTAGGCTGAAATATTTTATACTGTTCTTAAAGAAATCCAAGGAAGTCAGTAATAAGATCAGAGAAATATCATGTTGCTTAATTATGGTTTCAAATTACAGCCAATGCCAAGTCATCAGAAAAGGACTTATTTCAAAGAAAAGCCCCAACTTACCATATGGTTCTTACCCCCAAAGTTAAGGGAGAAATGATAGGGCAAGGTAATACAACATAGAAATTGCCCCTGTTGGTTGTCGTGTCTCCAACTATTTTAAGTGATTACATCTTGTCTCCGTAGGAAGAGTCAAATATTAATAGGAAACTACAGTACCAGGCTTAACAACTGTCTTTGAAGCCTGAAAATATTGGTAATTATTTTTATATCTGTCTCTCCCATCTGTAAGCTCCTTCTTGTCAGGGAACATTTCTTCTGCTTCTGTTGTACTTTCCACAGCACTTGGGACAGTGTATTGCTTGCAAGAGTCACTAAATCAATACCATCACTATAAATTCTGCAGTATTCTGATTCAGTGAGTGAACATGTTTCTCTGATCATCACCATCATAATAATGATACTTAAGAGCTTACACTGTGCAAAGCACAGTTCTAAGTGCTGGGTTAGATATGAGTTAATCAGGTAGGACACAGTCCCTGTCCCATATGGGGCTTCCACTCAATTCCCATTTTACAAATGAGGTAACTGAGGTCCAGAGAAGTTAAATGACTTGTCCAAGGTCGCACTTGTAGGCTAGAACCCAGGTCCTCCTGACTCTCAGACCCATGCTCTTCCCACTAAGCCACGCTATTTATCTGATCAGCCTAGGTTCTTTCAATAAATAGTACTTATTGAGCAACTGCTGTGTGCAGAGCACTTTTTAAGTGCTTAGAAAAATACAAAAAATGGTTAGATCTGATTCCCTGCCCTCAAGTAGTTTACAGTCTAGTGGGGAAGATACACATTAACATACATTGCAGGTAGGAGAAACAAGGGAGTATAAAGATATGTACATAAGTGCTGCAATGGCACGTGAGTAGCCAAATCCTGAGGTCATAGGAGGGGCTGAAGTGGTAGTTGGGGGAGGCTACAGGGTGGTAAGATGAAAGATTAATCATGGAAGACTTCCTGAAGGAAGATTTAAGCATGGAAAGGTATTTAATTCTTGAAATAGTCATGGGATTTTTGTCTTCCTTCATGGTCTCTCCCTCAACTATGCAGTTGAAGATACAGTAGTGGTAATAGTATTTATTGAACACTTGATGGGGGTACACTGTATTAGGTGCTTGGCTTAATTACCAAAGAAGTGAAAAGGAGCTCTGGCTTTCTCTATATCTCTTCCATTTTCACATCACACTTCCTGCCTCCAAGTCCCTATTTGTCTGTCTTTCCCCAACTGCCCTCATCTGCCCCTCCCCATCAGCTAGTTCCTCTCTCATAAATGTACTGCCCTAAGCAAGGTGCTAATTTTGTATGCCAGATAAAACTGGATGGTTACAGAGGGAAAAATGATCTAGGTGGAGAAATTCTTCAGAGGATAAAAGGATCAGAAAAACTTCCTGCTAGGCAAAGCTAAAACAAATTGGCTGGAATATAAGAATAAATGAATGAAATGTAACAGGTTTTACAGATTGATTAGCATTTGTTATTTAAAGAAATAATAAAGCAAAAAGAAATTACTCAAATAAGAGCAAGGCATAGATAGCCAACTAATCTTCTCTCTTTTAGGAGATGCTAAAATTTATTATTTATCTACTGTTCCATAAAAAAACTACCTACTTCTCATCACAGTGGCCTTTTTCCCTTTAATTTCACCAATCATCACCATATAAGCAGCCAGTTTCCCAAGCAATTTTCATTACTGGGAGTCATACAAGATGAGAGGAGGATCATAGAGGGATAGGGTGCTCGCTATAGGGGAAATTCAACCTCAAATGTCCTCATTAATGGCAACAGATGATCCAGCAGGTGCAGGGAATGACTTTGCTCAGAAAGGGATTTAGGGTCTTTGATTGGCATTACAATGTATTTTTCAACTACAGCCTGGTTGACTATGGATGTGCCTTAAAGGGAAAAGAAAAAAAAATCAGAGAGGCTGGCTTGTGGAATTATGCTGTGATGGGTAATGAGAGGGAATCTCCACCTGAGATAGCTGACAATGGGAAAGCACAAAGAGGGACACGAGGGTGTGTGAGCTCCTGACGCTTGGCTTGGATGAATTCATGGCTGCTGTTGATGGACTGGGCTTGTCAGGCATAAAGTATATGAAAACAGGTAGCATTTGTTCACCTGAGGTCCCCTCTACACTACTCTTTCTCCATTTTGTTCTTTCTTTTCTGTCAAATCTCACTTTGTTTTTAAAGCGGGGGTGGGGTAGGTATGCATTCACATGATCTCCTTAATCTCTCCTGATGAATAGGAAGTGGAGTGGAGGTGGCAGGTGAAAACTGCTTTTTATTAATATTTCAGGCTCACTCTATGAATTCAGTTGTAGGATGAAGCCTTACTAATAACTAGCTTCCAGAAAATATCCATCAAATATCAAATTCATTCTGAATGTATTCTACCATGAAAATCACAGTGATTTACACAGGCACATTAAATCCCATTAGTATTAATGGGAATTATTCATATACAGCAATACATAAATGAATGTGGGCAAGAGAGGAACTCATTCTCAAGTACTCTCTGATGTGGAGATCTCTGATTCTTTCCTGAGAATCTGGTACCTTGTATTCTATCCACATTGGAGACAGAACAATGATTACTAAATAATATGTTCAAATCATGATATTCAGCAGATAAAGAATCTGGTTCTCCCACATACATGTGAAATTATACTTTTAAGGTCATAATTACAAATACTGGCCTACAGGGAAATTCAGATGCTTTCATTCCTATTTAATTCTAACCAGTGCTCAAGCTCTGTTGCTACTGCTATTATAAAGTCCTTGTTTTATTTTATTCAGCTAGTCATTGATGTTACATGACACACCAGCCTTGAAATGTTTCTTGAGAAGCTTTTTAATCCTATTAAAGCTTCATTAAATTAATTTTTAAATCTCATTTACAGATGAGAAAATGGACAAGCAAAATTCATGTACAATGGTCTGCCCCAAAGTTACACAGTGAATCAGCATCAGAGTTGGGACTCCTTGCATTATTATATTTATAATGAATTGAAAACCAGAAATTTCTTCAAAAACAGGGAAAAACTTTGAATCCCCATTTGGAGAATAATCAAGTAAAGTGAAAGGGAAATTGGTGGTAGAAGCTGCAAGGGTGTAATTAAACCATACAAATTGCTCACAGAGAATATCCACAACTTTAAATACGTACTTTACACTGGGGATGCACTTATACTTTGGCAAAATGAATCCCAATTCATGTACTATACAGAAACCTAATTCCATGCCATTTATATAGCCTTGAGGATTCATTCCCTAATGACATTTATGAGCAGTCTTTTGGTGGATAATTTTAAGGGGTCTGTAAGTGTCCCCGCTCTGGAAATCTCCCAATGGAGCATGGCATAGAGGCTCAGAGGAAGGTACGTTATTGAGGCCTTGACCATTAGGAACCTCAGCCCATTCTCCTAACTCCCACTCTTCTAGTGTCTGGGAAAGTAGCAGGAACAACAGCAGTGTAAATGGCTGGAGACCCAAATGAGAATTTTGAAGGGTGCAGATGGAGGGTGTTAGGAGTGGTGAGGGCAAATGCCTTCAGAGCATCACTAGATCCCACACAGGATGCAAGGGGAGCTTGGGGGCAGGATGGGTTGCATTGAGGAGGGAGAAAAAAGAAAGGGGCTGTTCGAAGGGACAAAAGCAAGAACTGGCTGTTATTTTCCAACGGCCAAGGCATTGTGGAGATGGCCTGAAGATAAAACACAGTGTGCCTAGAGGGAAAAAAGAAGGAGGGTGGGTGGGAAAAAAGCATAGGTATAAAATTGAAAGAGGACCTGTCAAATTTAGTCAGATAACAAAGGCTATGATTACCCATGATTGCCCATTATTCCCAAAAAGTGCTCTTGGCAGAAGAAGTTTGGGAAGTCATTTCTTAATTCATTCTGAAAGGGAAGGCTTATGAGCAAATGAGTGCAAAGGCAAGTTAACATAGGTTCCAAATACCTCCTGACAAGTGCTGGGAGCACAGAGGTAAAAAATGCCATTTCTAATCAGATTGCTGGTTAAAGCCCCTATATGAGGCTGATGCCATACTTGAAGTGAGTCTCTTGCTGCCTGTCGAGGTGAGTGACATTGACAAATCACCCTATTACAACTTGTGATAAAAGCAGCAGGCACTTAGAGAACTGACCAACAGACACCTGAAAATGACAAATAGACCCAGGAAGACAAGGGATACAAGTTGGAAATTAGTGATAGCAGCTGTCTGGATGAGAGGGAGAATTTAACAGGCTCCTCAATCCCTAACTATTGTGTGGCTAATGAAAACCTACACCCTTCAATGCTCAACTCATAAAACTAGATCCAGAATTTGGAAAACTGGGGTTGAGTTTGCAAATGATACTTTCAGAATGCCAAAGGAAGTTATTTTGGGAGATAGCTGCTGAAATGGAGACTTCTCTCTAAGCAGACAGAAGCTAGTGGAAAGAGCATGGACCTGGGAGTCTAATCCTGGCTCTACCACTTGTCTTCTGGGTGACCTGGGGCTAGTCATTTAACTTCTCCGTGCCTCTTTCCTCATCTCTAAAATGGGGATTAAGACTGAGAGCCCGATGTGGGACAGGTACTGTGTACAACCCGATTATCTTTTAACTACTCTAGCGCTTAGAACAATCCCTGGCACATATAGAGTGCCTAACAAATACAGTAATCATTATTATTAGGCACTATTCATTTCTTTCCAAATCGCCATCTCTTTGGAGCAGCACAAACATCAGACATATTTGCTGGTGAAAGCTCAAAACAAAAATGAAACTACCAACACAAAAACCTATAGAATTCACCCTGCAACTCTATTTCTGGACAAGAACTCAGGGCTAGAGAAGGTAGGTCTGATGTTAGTAACCTGCCATTTTAATTTTCCCTTGTGTCCAGAATTCTGTCAAGTTAGAATGTGGTCTACAATATCTCTAGACCGCAAGCTCATTGTGGGTAGGGAACGTGTCAGTTCATTGTTATACTGTACTCTCCCAAGGATTTGCACAATGTAAGTACTCAGTAATACAACTGAGCAAATGAATGAACAACATGGAAAGCAGCATTGAAGGAGAATTAGGATAAAAATGAATTGCAAACTGTTGCCACATCTCCAAAAAGACAAAAAGCAGCTTTTATCCTCCAAGGTTTCAACAACACACTTTCCTGTTCTGGCAGAGAAATACGATGATCTTCTCTTTATGTCACTCTCACTGTGATAGATGAGTACAAAGGAGATATACTGAATTACAAGGTTTTCAGATATTGCTATCAATAAAACCAAATAGGTTAAAAGAAGAAAATAATATGTAAGTTTTTGGTTATCAACAGAATACTAAAGAGATTTGGTCGAGTCTGCATCTGGCATTCAGTAGATAGGTCATTTGTACTTCAAGAAAACTTGTTCCTACACTCCACTACAGCTGCTACTATTTGGGTTATGAATAGCAATAAGCCATATGGTGTGGTATAGGGGAATCACACATTTTCCCATGGACAAATATTATTATTCCAAGGCATAAACATGCCAATAGAAGCGTCTCTTCTCTTGGAAGGAAAACAGCTTCTGTTACTTCTGAATGTGCAGAAATACCTGCCAATGTTATTCCTGGAAAAAGAATCCAAGCTCCATTTTCCCAAAAATATAGTTTCCTTATCTGTATTCAGCACCATTGAGTTGGAATGAAGGAGAAATTTACTAAACATAAAATGGAAGAACAGGAAAGCTAAACAACAACAACAAAAAACTGTGCCTCCTAGATATTTTAACTATGGTCTTCAGTGCTCTCCAGGGCCTATTCAAAATGGGAACCGTGTGCTTGCAGAGAGATCAGTAGTGTCATACATACCAAGCTATTATGAAATCATAGATAAAAGTGACCTAAAATCAGGCCATTTAACTTGTCTCCCTGTTAATGGAGGATGATTCCCTACAACACGTAGCATGCTTTCTATTTCTATGTTAAGTAGAGTTTCCAATGTCTTAAGGACAGAGAGTCTTCCACTTTTTATCAGAGATTAGATTTTCCTTTGCTCGTTCTTTCCTCTTCATTCTTCTCTTCCTCCTAACTGGGCTAAATAATTTCTTCCTTCTGAAAGACTGTACCTTTGAGTTTTCTGCTATTTTAGGTCTTCATGTGTGTTGTGAACACACATTATTGTGTGCGTTATTGTGTGCAGAGCAATGTACTAAGCACTTGGAAAGTACAAGTCAGCAACAGAAACACTCCCTTCCTTCAACAGGCTTACAGTCTAGAAATGAGAGCACATACAAATATTATTTATACTGATTAAAGGCCTAGTTTGGCTTTATTGGTCTAAACCTCACATGATTAGTTAGTTTTTTAGGCTACCCGATTTATCTTGCTGCTTATTATACCTAGTCTCCATAATTTAGGTTGGGAAGGGTGCATGCTGCAAATGGTACTGAAAATAACTATGGTGCAAAGAATCTGATCAGAGAAACTTCACCTTGTTTGTTGTACACTTGCAAAAAAGATCATCTTGCGCTAGCCAAAGAGAAATAAACTGATTATAACGGCACTGTTTCTCAGCGTCGGTAGCAGAGAAATAAAGCTTGTGCCTGAGCACAAGAAACAGAAGCAGAAACAATCCACCAATAGTAATTACTGACCACCTACTGTGGGCAGAGAACTGTGCTACTGGATTGTGAGTAATAACAATAATAGGATTTGTTAGGTAATAATAATAATAATAATGGTGGTATATGTGAAGTGCTTACTATGTGTAAAGCACTGTTCTAAGTGCTGGGGAGAATACAAGGTGATCAGGTTGTCCCTCGTGGGGCTCACAGTCTTAATCCCCTTTTACAGATGAGGTAACTGAGGCACAGAGAAGTTAAGTGACTTGCTCAAAGTAACACAGCTGACAAGTGGCTGATCCGGAATTTGAACCCATGACCTCCGTGTCCCAAGCCCATGCTCTTTCCACTGAGCCACTCTACATACTGTGTCAAGCACTGTATTAAGCACTGGGGAAAATACTGTGAGTACCAGTACATAGATGGAATAGAAATTCTGAAGTGGCAGGTAGGGGAATATAAAATTGGGAGATTGGAAATTAAGTGGCAAAGACCTCCTGGAGATGTGATATCAGAAAGACCTTGTAGATGGGGAGAGCTGAGATCTGTCAGATGTAAAGGGGGAAGTATTCCAGGCAGGAAAGAGGGTGTCAATAATAGGACAGTGGCAGCAGAGATGAGAACAAGACACAGAGAGCAGGTGGGCTTGAGAGGAACAAAGTGTGCAAAGTGGGTGAAGTAGGCTGTAGTGGAAGAGAGAGTGGATATGTAGGAGGGAGAGAGCCGATTGAGTGTGTTAAGACAATTCTATGCTTGATGTATAGAGGGATGTGCAACTGTTGGATGTTTTTGAGGAGTGGGGAGATGTATGAAGGATGACATTTCCGAAAAAAATGATCCGGACAGCAAAGAGAAGTATGAACTGGAGAGGGGAGAGACTGGATGCGGGAAGGTCAAAAAAGAATATTTGAGGTGGAATATGACAGGTACTGGGGTCAGTATTGTGGCAGTTTTGAAGAAGAAGGGTTGGATTCTTGAAATTATATGGAGGAAGAACTAATAGGATTTCACGAGAGAGCGAGAGAGAGAGACAATGGAGTGAAAGCATTTTTTTTTATTTCAAAGGACAATGGAATGATTACTCTCTAGCTTTCCCTCCAATTCCAACTCACAGGCAGATTATTTTTCCATTTTGCCCTCCTGAGTCAAATGTTTCTTGGAATGTGACTGGTTAAAAGGGAGCCTAATGTAAACATCCAGCTGGTAGATGCTAGGTTATATTGTTCTTATGAACAGAGGTTCTTCTAACTTCAGTTAAAAGAGAGAGAGTGGAAGAAAGAGAAAGAGAGCCGAAAAGGTGACCTTCACACTGTTCATGAGTGATGTCAATCACCTAAAACTGGCAATGAACACTAGTTCTTGGGAAGTAATTCAGCAGGTGTTTCTGAATCACATCCAAATGACACTGGACAGAGCTAGAGCAAGAATAATCAAGGCAATATCAATAATTATAGGCAGCATTATTATGCTGACTCTCTCACTGTGAGTTGGCTGATATCAGAGACCTGGAGGAGTTTCAGGAAGGAGGTACCATTACAGGGCTTCTAGCCAAATGGGAATGTCATTTTAAAGTATTAGAGGTTAAGGCTGTTTCAGTAGCCTATTCCAGTGGTCTTAACTCATGAACTTGAAGTGATGTGTGGTGGAGGGAGTAAGTGAAGAATGAAGGGAGAAAAGCCTTGAAAATATTCTTTAATAAATTACCTTCTTGTCTGACTAGGGTGATCAACTTGTCCTCCAAATACTGGGCCACTTTTCTGAGACTTAAAAAAGATCCAATGAAGAAACACTTTTCTTATTAATAAAATGCAATTGCACATTCATATATTCCTTTATGGAACTATAAATGTCAATATAAATATCATTTCAATTAAAAGAAAAACAGGAAAAGCAGAGGGTCTTGCTAAAGATGGTAAATAACCTTGCCGTTATGTTGGCGATGAGGTAGGCAAGAGGGGTCCACAATGGGGATATGATTTGTATGAGAGGAGTTTGATTGTTTCACAAATTTGTCTGGGCATCCTATCTGTTCTACAAATCTCAAGGCAAAAGGGTTGAACTACATGATCCGACACGATACCACCTTCCCCTGCCAGTCACGTGATGCATTCTGACGCCAGGCAGTGCTCCCCGGCCTGTGCAGCACTCCTCCGGTCCTGGTAAGCAGGCACAAGTAGCTTTCCCCTTTTCTCGCTTTCCCCAGTCCAGCTGCCTCTCCGGAAACCCAGAGGATGTATTTTTTTTGCCCCACCCCTCCCGGAGTCCCAAGCATGGCCCCACTGGGAGAACGCAGCCCGGCTCCCACCCTTCCAGCAGTTCCAAATGCAGCACTGGAAGTGGTGAAGGCAGCAGTGGCAGCTCTCCATGTCCCACAGGGAGACTCTGGGATGTTCATTCATTCAATAGTATTTATTGAGCGCTTACTATGTGCAGAGCACTGTACTAAGCGCTTGGGATGAACAAGTCGGCAACAGATACAGTCCCTGCCGTTTGACGGGCTTACAGTCTAATCGGGGGAGACGGACAGACAAGAACAATCCCAGACTGGGGTCCCCACACTCCTGCCGCAGCAGTCAGTTGTGGAGGAAAGGCCCACCTCCCTCTTCCCCAGTGCTGCTCCTTGGTTGGAAGTTTGGATGACTTCAGAATTTAAAGCATGCAGATGGCGGAACAGGAGATGCTATAAACTGCTTCTTTCTGGGATTATCTTGAAGGGTTTTGTGGGATTAACAATTTGTACCACAAAACGTGCCAATCTGTCATGGAACTGGCAAGGGAAAGTACCAAGGATAAGTCGTCTGGACACCTGGGAGGAGTCAGGAATTCAGATGTTTCATTTCTTGGTGCCACAAATATGAAAACCCATTCAACTCTTCTAGATGCCCATTAATACACTGGAAAAATTAAAAAATGACTGCCTGGAAGGCTCATTTAGAAGAAAGGCACTAGATAAAATGTAAAAATATCGGAATGAGTAGATAATTTTCTATATAGATAAAAAAATTTCTCTTACTAAATATTTTTCTCCACAAGTATAATATTCCCAACCCTTGTAGACACCTTCCTTATCTGCTGAAAGTCTTCTTTCCTTATAGGACTGGACTGAGAATTACCAGTGCAAGCCACCATCTCAAGGCAAGGACTCCAGTTCTCACCTGACCCTGTCACCCTGCAGAGCCCCAGGCCATTTCACCTCTGGCTCCAATTTTACACCTAACAAATTAAGATAATGACACTTACTGACCCCACTGGAATGTGGTCTGGATTAATTGGAATGGTAAAGTGTTTGGAAACTATAAAGTGCCATGCCAAATGCTATGATTATTTCTCTATTACTATTATTACTTCACATAGGCCACGGGGCGGACAATAGATGATAATGATGCTCATCACACCCATCCTAGCCTGGACCCAAAATTGGGGGTCAGCAGAGGTTGGTGTCACATCCCCTGTGTAGATCAGATGAATCCAAATGCTGTTTTTATGCCAGAGCTGGCTAACCTTAACCATGGTTGACCTGGCCCCTATTATTGGAGCCACTGTCTCCCTTTAAGCTCTGTTTGGAAACCTGAAGCAGTAACAGCTACAGCAGAGGCAGAACAGGTGGTTGTGACAAGTTGACAGAACAGAGAGAATGAAAAATAAATCCAGCTATTGCAATATGAGATAGTGCATATTGAATATTTTTACTAAAAAAGCTTTGCTGTATTGCAGAATTTAGATACATTTTTAAATATTTAATTTCTGAATCTTACTTTTTATGCTAAATGAATCTTTCCCACGGGTTTATTAAAAGTTCCCTTTGGGTTTATTTCCCTTTATGCCCCAGTGTGTTTTCTTGACTTTTCTCTATAGTAAGGGTACTTTGTGGCTCAGACAGCATATTTCATTTTAGGTTTAGAGGCAATAGACCTTGGTTGTTTAAGGATCGAAACTCTAGACCCTTTTTTGTTGTTTTTTATGGTATTTATTAAGCATTTAGTGTGTCAAGCACTGTTCTAAGCACTGGGGTAGATAGAAGTTTATCAGGTTGAAACACAATCCTTGTCCCACATGGGGCTCACAGTTTATGTAGGGGGAGTAGATCTAATCCCCATTTTACAGTTGAGGCACAGACAAGTTACTTGACTGGCCCAAGGTCACACAGCAAGTAATTGGCAGACCTGGGATTAGAACCCAGGTCCTCTGACTCCCAGGCCCACACTCTTGTCACTAGACCATGCTAATTCTCTCTTTGTGGGCAGGGAATGTGTCTGCTAACTGTGTTATACTGTACTCTTTAAAGTCCATAGTACAGTGTTCTGAACACAATAAGTGCTTATAATAAATTGATAGATTGAAAATTGCAACCTGTGAATAAGGAAACTCCTTAATTTTCTTTGGGACTTTCAATCTTCTCATGACTGTATTAGACATTGTTTGCTTTGGAACCAAAGGAGTGTGCAGTTCCAAACTAGGTAATGCCAAAGAAATGCACAGGTAGTATATTCCCATTCTTACAGGTGGTGGTTTACTGGTCCTTTTCTTCAGTGGTCTTATCATGATGTATCAGTTCCAAAACAGAACTCCTATTCCCACCCAAATCCTGTCCTCCCCCTGACTTTCCCATCACTGTAGACAGCACCACCATCCTCCCTACTTCACAAGCCCATAACGTTGGCATTATCCTTGACTTATCTCTCACATTCAACCCACATATTCAATCTGTCACCAAATCCTTTTGGTTTAACCTTCATAACATCGCTAAAATCCACCTTTCCTCTCCATTCAAAACTGCTACCACATTAATCCAAGCATTTATCCTAATCTGCCTTGATTACTGCATCCGCCTCCTTGCTGACCTGCCTGCCTCCTGTCTCCCCCATCTCCAGTCCATACTTCACTTTGCTGCTCATATCGTTTTTCCAACAGAAATGTTCAGTCCATGTTTCTCTACTCCTCCAGAGGTTACCCATCCACCTTGCATCAAACAGAATTTCTTACCATCAACTTTAAAGCACTAAATCACCTTGGCCCCTTCTACCTTACCTCACTGCTTTCCACTACAATCCAATCTTCACACTCTGCTCCTCTAATGTCAACCTACTCAGTGTACCTCAATCTTACCTACCTCACTCCTGACCTTTTGCCCATGTCCTGCTTCTGGTATGGAACACATCCCTCTTCATATCCAACAGCCAATCACTCTCCCCACCTTCAAAGCCTCATTGAAAAGAGCATATCTCCTCGAGCCCTCATTTCCTCTTCTTCCACTCTCTTCTGCATCACCCTTGCACCCTTTATCATCTCCCACTCCCCGAGACTCGCTGGGAAAGGGGGAGGAGTCAGTGTTCTTCTTGCTTTCCAGTGCTTGCTGCTTTCATACCATCCCTCGTCCCTTATCCCTCTCTTTCCCTTCCTTTGAAGCCCATAGCATCCACTTTTACCACCCATTGCAATTACTAGTCATGGTCAACTACTGCCCCCAACCAGGCCTCACTTCCAACTTTCTGAACCATTTTGATCCTTTTCTCATATTCCTTCTCTCATTCTCCAACCCTACATTGATCTTTGGGGACTTCAATATTCATGTGGATATTCTCACTGATCTTTCCACTGTCCACCTCTTCTCACTCCCCTACTCCAAAGAGCTCCTGCTTCACCCCACCTCACACACTCATAAACTTGGGCACATACTTGATCCTATAATCTCCAGTAACTGTTCAGTTTCTACCCTCACCAGTTCTGAAATTCCTCTATCTGACCACAACCTCCTCACCTGCTTTCTTTCCCAGACACCCACCTGCTGCAAATCTATCCTTTTCCCCCACGAAGACCTTCATTCTTTTGACCTCCTCCAATTTTCTTCAGTCATCCTACCCTATTTGTTCTCCATACTCAAATTACCTTCTCCTGAAAGATTGACACACTCAACACCATCCTCTTCATTTAACTGAACTCTCTTGTTCCCCTGTTCCACCGGGTTAGTAGTTTCATACCACTGCCGAATTGTACATTCCAAGCACTTAGTACAATGCTCTGCATGCAGTGAGCGCTCAATAAATACGAGTGAATGAATGAATGAACCTCCACAGTCCGCTTCCTCCGCTCCTGTGCCCGAGCTGTGGAGTGCAGTTGGAGGAAATCCAGACATCTCTCTGAACTTGACCACCTTAAATTCATGCTTATCTGCTTCAATTCAACCCTCTCCATTACTTGACAACAATACTTCTTCCTAATACACTTTCAATGCCCCCTGTTTCCTCCAGCTGTTCCAGACATTTAACTTCCTTCTTAAAGCTCCTGTTCCCCCTCCCCCTCCATCTCTTTCCCCTAATGACCTGGCTACATACTTTGTCAACAAAATTGAAACTATAAGGCATGATCTCACTAAATCTGCCTTGCTCCTCTTCAATCCCTCCCTCCTTTTCCACCCTCATTGACTCTCCCTATGTTCCCTGCATGAAATCTAACTCCTCTCTAAATCTTCCCCTTCCACCCATTCTTTTGACCCCATCCCTTCAAACCATTTTAAAACACTCGCCCCATCCCTCCTTGACTGCCGTCTTCAACTGTTCACTTTCTAATGGCTCTTCCCCACCACTTTCAAACATGTTTATATATCCCCTATCCTAAAAAAACCCCTTCTCTTGACCCCATGGCTCCCTCCAGTTATTGTCCCATCTCCCTCCTACCATTTCTCTCCAAACTTGTAATAAGAGTTGTTTATATCTGCTGTCTCCATTTCCTAACCTCCAATTCTCTTTTAGATCCCCTCCAATCTGGCTTTCACCCCTTCAAGTCCACAGAAACAGATCTCTCTAAGGTAAATAATGACCTTCTCACCAAATTTGATAGCCTCTACTCCATCCTAATCCTTTTAGACCTCTCAGCCACCTTTGACACTACAGACCCCCCCTTCTTGTAACTTTATCCAACCTTGGATTCACTGAGACTGTCCTCTTTTGGCTCTCTTCCTATTCCTCTGACTACTTCTTCTCAGCCTTTTCTGCTGATTCCTTCGCTGCTCCCCCCGCCTTCTGAAAATCAGGAACTCTCAAGACTCAGTTCTAGGTCCCCTTCTATTCTCCCTCTAAACCCACCCTTGGAGAACTCATTCACTCCCATGGCTTCAATTACCTCCTTTACATCTCCAGCCCTAACCTATCTCCTCTGCAATCTCACATTTCCTCCTGCCTTCAAAAAATAGCTACTTGGATGTCCCACCAAAGCCTCAAATTCAACATGCCCTAAATTGAACTCTTTATCTTCCATCCCCACTTATCCTAACCCCACTTTGTATATTTTGCATCTGCCTCCTCCCTGACCACCCAGCTCCCCACTCCAATCCACACTTCACTCTGCTTCATGAATCATTTATAATAATAATAATAATAATAATAATGGTATTTGTTAAGCACTTACTACATGTCAAGCACTATTCTAAGCTTTGGGGTAGATACAAGCTAATCAGGTTGGACATGGTTCCTGACCCACATGGGGCTCACAGTCTTAATCTCCGTTTTACAAATGAGGTAACTGTGGCACAGAGAAGTTAAAGTGACTTGCCCAAAGCCCAGCAGGCGAGTGGAAGAGCCAGGATTAGAACCCACATCCTTCTGACTCCCTGGCCTGTGCTCTATCCACTAGGCCATATTCAGTTCACGTCTTCCCACACCTCAAGAACCTCTAAAGCTAGCCCAGTCACCTCTGCATCAAACAAAAAATCCTTACCACTGGCTTTAAAGCACTAAATCAGCTCTCCCCATCCTACCTCACCTCACTAATCTACTATAGCCCAGCCCACACACCCTTTCCCTCCGCTCCTCCCCCTCTCCCTTCCCATCCCCTCAGCACTGTACTCGTCCGCTCAACTGTATATATTTCCATTACCCTATTTATTTTGTTAATGAATTGTACATCACCTTGATTCTATTTAGTTGCCATTGTTTTTACGAGATGTTCTTCCCCTTGTCTCTATTTATTGCCATTGTTCTTGTCTGTCTGTCTCCCCCGATTAGACTGTAAGCCCGTCAAACGGCAGGGACTGTCTCTATCTGTTGCCGACTTGTTCATTCCAAGCGCTTAGTACAGTGATCTGCACATAGTAAGCGCTCAATAAATACTATTGAATGAACTTCGCTTCTCTAGTGTCAGCTTACTCACTGTGCCTATCTCATCTATCTTACTGCCGACCTCTTTCCCACATCCTCCCCCAGCCTGGAACTCCCTCCCCCTCCATATAAGATAGACCACCACTCTCACCACCTTCAAGGCACTAGTAAGGTCACAACTCCTCCAAGAGGCCTTCCTCAATTAAGTCTTATTTTCCCCGACTCACTCTCCTTTCTACATCATCTATGCACTTCAACCTATGACCTTTGGATAATTTTTTCAATCATATTTATTGAGCACTTACTGTGTAGCCACACAGCACTTGGGTACATATCTTTATATACTATAAATTATTTATTAATTAATATAACTGTCTGTCTCCCACTCTGGACTGTAAACTCGTTATGGGAAGGGAACATATCTGTTAATCTGTTGAACTCTCCCAACCGCTTAGTACAGTGCTCTGCACACAATAAACACTCAATAAATATGATCAGTAGATTGATTTATTCACTACTCCCTCAGCCCCACAGGACTTATTCACATATCAGTAATTTATTTATTTATATTAATGTCTGCCTCCCCCTCTAGACTGTAAGCTCAATGTGGGTAGGAAATGTTTCTATCAACTCTGTTTTATTGTTACTCTCCTAGGCACTTAGTACAGTGCCCTGCACACAGTAAGCACTCAATAAATATGACTGATTGATTGGTCTGTGCTTGTTTCTGTTAATGTAGTTTTAAATGGAAATGAGGAAAGCAAGGAATCGAGTGAGACTATCCACATCCATTATAGCTGAAGCTGATAGTCCATCAGCTATCTCAAGTGACAAAGCAGGGAACTGCAGTTCCAGGTGTTTGCCAAGCCTACAGATTATTACAAAAGAGAACTGTGTGTGCGTGTGAGAGAGAGCGAGAGAGAGAGAGAGAGAAAGAAAGAAATCATCCACTCGATCATTAATCATGCTTTTCTTACAGCAGGAACAGGTGATTTTCTGCTGATGAAACAAAGGGAAAAATAAATCTTAAAATAAAAAGTAGCAAGGCAATAAAGAATTCTGAAAATCCAGGATGATTAGTTGGGGATAAGAATCTAGCTGAGTTTTGAAATCTATGTTGCCAACTCCAAGTTTCATTTTAATAAATCATAATGTTACACTAATCAGCAAATTGTACAATGCTATTTGCCAATGAAATTTAAAGAATTTATAACCTCCTATTTCAGTCACTAGGACATTCTGAACTATCTTTTATGTACTATGAATGTTTTGTTTTAAAATAATGTATCTTCTATCTTTTTCTATTAACATCCAATTTCAGTTCCATTTTTGAAAAACAACCCTAAGGAAAAAGCCCAGCAGGGTAATCTCTATATTTAAACACTTAAACACTCCGTTTTCACTTACCATTAGTTTGCTCCAAAACTCAGCCTCGCTTGCAAAATGCTCCATATTGAAAAGATAAATTCCTTGTTCTGCCTTGTCAAATGTGTCACTTAAACTGCTCAACTGACTGAGCACAGGAAAGAAAACATTTCCCTGCCAGCACCTTTCATAATCTTGAATGCTGTATTTGCGTAGTCGAGAGTCTCGGAAGAAATTGAATTTACATAGTTTGGAGTGGGGTGGTGGCATTTCCCACAGTTGTGATTCAAACCTGAGATATGTCTCACTCAAGTAGATAATAATATAACTCCAAGAAGTAAAGTGTCCCCTGGCATTATTGCCATTTATAAAAAGACAGCTCATATTTCCATATGCAACTCCACCACACCTCAAAGACAATGCCAAGTACAGTCTTGTATGGGTGGTGTGCATAGCTTCAGGCATATTTTCAAGGCTAACTCTAGTAATTATAAGTCTCGATAGGCACATTTTTAAAGGTGTGCCCCAGTAACACAGGAATAGACATTTGGACCCTAAGTATATGTTTATGAGGGAAAATGAGATCATTTTTGGCCTATAAAAATAACCAAACTGCTACAAGCTATCACATTTTCACGTGGCACTTTTAAAATAGATATTTTGTGGGGGAAAAAACCACAGCCATTGCAAAGTGGATGTGCTTGCAATGTTGCCATTCCAAAGGGTCAGTCCAGGTGAGTAACCCTGGAAACTCTGTAAGAGGAACCATCTTGGGGGAGAGGCTGACAGACTCTTGCTACTTTCCTCTCTGACGGCACCCCTGCTACCATGACCTGGCTTACAAGTTCTGGTGTTTGGATTTCAAGAGAAGCCCTTCACTTTGTTCTACAACGCGGCAGTGACAGCGGTAAAAGAGTGCCGTGGGAAGGTGCATAGAGCAGGCCAGGTCTTACCTTCTACCATTTCTTCGAAATTGCAGCTGTGCCGCTCAATTTTTCATTGATGAACTAACATGTGGGGACTGAGTTGGGTGGAGGGAAAAAGAGGGACAATGCGAAGCAATTGCCTCCTACCCTCCATGCAGTCAGACTGCTTTTTGGGTTGGGTGCCAACCCTCTTATGTCTTGGTTCACCACTGAGGGGCAGGAATCTACTTGAAGGGTGACTGTCCTCCTCCCCCAGAAAAGGCCCCCAAGCTGCAACTTTCCTCTCCCAATCCTAAATTCTCAACTCTTTATGACTCCACCTGTCACCTCCACCTGCTCCAGGGTCCAGGGGTTGAGCCTGGCTAGTCCAGCACAGCACAGGAGCAGATGAGTGCAGAGTTGAAGATACAAGTAAGAAAGAGATAGTGTCGGCCCCATGGACAGAGATGAGGAGAGGGAGAGAGGGGAAATGGAGAGATGTGAATGGCAGGGACACAGAGAAAGGGTACATAAGTGGCAGGGAAAGAGAGGAAACACACACGTGAAATGGGTGTCATAGCTGAGGAAGTGTTGATATTAATAAGTGCTTACTGTGTGCCATGCACTGTACTAAACACTGGGGTGAGTACAAGCAAATTGGGTTGAACATAGTTCCTGTACCTCATGGGCTCACAGTCTTAATCTTCATTTTACAGGTGAGGTAATTGAAGCACAGGGAACTGAAGTGATTTGCCCAAGTCACACAGCAGACTAGTGGTGGAGCTGGGATTAGAACACAGGTCATTCTGACTCCCAGGCTTTTGCTCTACCCACTATGCCATGCTGCTTCCCCTGATCTCATTCACTGTAGAACACCAATCTTGTAGGGTGTTGTTTGCAGGTTTAAGGGTTCTAAGAAGGAGGCCAACCTAGTCCCTGCTGAGGTCCTTCTTGCTACTTCTATGCTTCTGTGCAAACTGGGAATCATTGCCCTTAAGAATTGAGCACATTTGCTGTTTGGCAAGGGTTTGGGTATCCAGGGAAGCTGGAGTGGCTCCTGCAGATAGAAGACCTAGAATGGAAAGATATGGCTACCTGAGAGAAAATTGGGTGCTAGCAGAGGAATGGTGGAAAGAATGGAAGAGAGATCGGGTGTTAGCTGATGGAGCGCATAAGGAATGAGTGGTGGAGTGGGATAAGTGGGGAATATAGGTGACAGACAGTGATGACCAAAAAGAGGTGTCTAATGAAAGTGTTTTGGTCTGATGTCCTTGGCCTGGCAGCCCTTGGTCTCACTTATTTTTTGAGCCACTTTGAGGTTGGGCTATTTTGTAGTCCATCTCACAAAAGTTCCACTCTCCCAAATGGAAAGCCCCTCCCATTTCTCTTTGAATTCAACTGGCATCTCTGATGAGGGATATGGTGGGTATTTTCTAGTAAGTGAGAAAAGTCTTTGAGATGAAAGAAGATATGTAATATTTCCCTTAATGGAAACATCATAAGACTCAGCAAGGCAATATATTTCATACTTAGGGTCATAAATACTTCTAAGTGCATAACAATTCTGGCAAAACAAAAAGTACAAAGGTAAATTCTAGTTTAAGTTGGTAGGGAGTTCAAAAGAAATAAATACTATTGAATGAATGAAAAACTGGAAACTTCTATGTTGTGCTTACATGACCTTTAAAACTTTCTACTTCATACTCTTGCATTTGGATCTAGTGAAGTTGACGAAGTTTACAAGATGTAATGATAATAATAATTGTGGTATTTCTTAGCGCTTACTATGTGCCAGGCACTGTACTAAGCATTGGGTTGAATACCAGCAAATTGGGTTGGACACAGTCCCTGAACCACACAGGGCTCATAGTCTCAATCCCCATTTTACAGATGAGGTAACTGAGGCACAGAGAAGTGAAATGACTTTCCCAAGGTCACACAGCAGACAAGTGGTGGAGCCAGCATTAGAACCCATGACCTTCTGAGTCCCTGGCCCATGCTCTATCCATTAGAGCCATGCTGCTTCCCATAAAATGAGAATTAACAGACCAAAACAAAAGAAATTCCATGAATTGGTGCATATCCTTAAATAAGCTTACCATGGTGTTTCCCAACAAGTTATCCTTTTCTTTTCCTGCTTTTACCTATTTAAAATTTATAGGCCAGTGGGACTTTATGGAAAAAACCTGCCAAGTTTGGTGGAAAATAAAAGGGCAATACAACTGTTTTGGCTTCACATGCTCTATGGTCAAACCATTTGTTGTGAAAGAATCTTTTTTCACAGGAATACAGTTCACAAATGGATTCAGGTTTGTTAATCTTCCTTTTGGCTTTATCAAGTCCTGTCCTGCTAAGGCAGAAACATATACCTTTGTCCCTTTTTCCATACAAAATGAAAACAAATATCATGATTTCATGGAAAAACAACAAAAACTGAAAATAACTAATGGAGGGTGTCAACTAGCTCAAATAAAGGCAGAACAAAGAAAAGAGCTGGTGTGCAAAATAAAACAGTAGAATCACCTATTTGAGAGGAATTATGTTATCAATCAATCTATGATATTAATTAAGCTCTTACTGTTTGCAGAGCACTGGACTAAGCATTTAGGAGAGTAAAATACAACGGTTGATAGACAAGTTCCTTATCTTCAAGGAGTTTACTGTCTTGAGGGGAAGACAGACATTAAAATGAATTACAGCTAGGGGACATGGCAGGGTATAAGGATATGTATAAAAGTCCCTGGGGGGCTGAGAGTGTGGTCAATATCAAGTGCTTAAAGGGTACAGATCCAAGTACTTGGGTGATGCAAAAGGACGAAGGAGTAGGGGAAACAAGGGCTTAGTCTGGAAAGGGCTCATGGAGGAGATGTGATGGGGTTTATCTCTTTCCCCACCAACCGGAGGTAGGATGAAATTCTCTACTTTCAACCCCCTGACAATTTTTTTGGTGGTAATAAGGAGGCAAGCAGCAACTCCCTAAACACAGCACATTTTGGGGCAGAGACAGTCAGTCAGTCAGTTGTGTTTATGGAGTGCTTACTGTGTGCAGAAGACTGTACTAAGTGTTTGGGAGAGTAGAGTATAGCAATATAACAGAAACATTCCCTGCCCACAACAAACTTACAAGTCTAGAGGGATGAGGTGATGATGGTGAGTCAATAGAGCAGTGGAAGGGTAAAACGAGAGGTGACTGACCTAGTGGTGGCTTGAAATATCATCTTTTACCTAATGTACTTCCTTAATGCTTTCACATCCTCTGAAAAGAAAATTCTTCTTCCAACTTTTAAAATAATAGTAATTGTGATATTGGTATAAGTACTAAACTAAATCCTGGGGTAGACACAAGATAATCAGGTTGTAAATAGTCCCTTTCCCCTATGGGGCTCACAATCTAAGTAGAAGGAAGAGTAAGTATTGAATCCCCATTTTATGGATGAGGAAACTGAGGCCCAGAGAAGTTGTAACTTTACCAAGGTCATACAGCAGGCAAATAGAAGAGGCAGGATTAGAATCCAAGTCCTCTGAGTCCTAGGCCTGAGCTCTTCTTCTAGGCCATATGGCTTCCTACAGAAAAAATAGAAAAGATTTTCCCCAACATCTTCCTCTCTCCCTTCTCCAAAGCCCAAATATCCTGATGAAGTTAACCTGAGATTGGTCCCAAGAGCCCCAAGCCCAAGCCCCAAGCCCCAAGCCCCAAGCCTTAACTTTGACTTGAACTTCCTCTTCATCCCCAGAAAAATATAAAAGCATTTCATAGTAGTTGGGGCTCTTTATCAGAACATTCATTTTACAAGAAAAATGATGTGGAAAAATATTCCTCCCCATAGCTGACCAAAATGGTTTCAAAGGAGATTGATTACCTTTGTACCCAGCAAGGATCATACCAACTGACTAAAATTTGAGGGCAGCTGTGAAAAGGATAATCTGGCACTCAAACAGGTAGGTGAAACTAGAGTTGACTGGCTTCAAAATTATTTCAGCAAAGTTTGGCAGGAGCATGGGATGGGAAATAAAAGCAGCAATCATTCCTCTATTTCCACTGGGAAGACCATGGAATGGGAGATCGAAGGAGCAGAAATTCTTCTATTTCCATTTGTGGTGTGGCTCTTCCAGCTGTAAGGGAAAGCTACCATCCCAGAGGTCACTGAGCAGACTAAGTCTCAAACCATAAATGAGGAGAAAACAAAATGACATGTAAGGGGCAAGCTGATGGGAATCGGGGGGCAGGGGGGTCTCCCCACCGCTCCAACCTAGTTATGAACAATGTGACTGGGCCTGGGTGGGATGGAAAAGGATTCTTTCCACCTAGAAGTCTCAACCCTGAGGTAAGATGACTAATGAGGCAACAAATTAAGAAGCAGTGTGACTTAATGGATAGAACGTGGCTCTGAAAGTCTGAAGGACCTGGGTTCTAATGCTTGTCTGCTATGTGACTTTAGGCAAATCACTTCTCTGTGTCTCAGTCACCTCATCTGTAAAATGGGGATTAAGATGATGGGCCCCATGTGGGACAAGGACTGTATCCAAACTTATAAGTTTGAATTTACTCCAGTACTTAGTACAGTGCCTGACAAATAGGAAGCACTTAATAAATACCATAAAAAATAAACAAACTGATCCCCAGGATATGGGAAGGGGGCTTAGTGGGTGGCTGTACTGGGGTGGATCCAGTTTGAAAATAATACGGCTTGTAAGCAAGATAACAATGATAATAATAATGATTGTGGTCTTGATTAAACACTTTGTGCCAGGCACTGTACTAAGCGCTGGGGTGGGGAAATACAAGCAAATGGAGTTGGACACAGTTCCTGTCCCACTCCACTGAGTGGAAGGAAGCAAGAGGTGGGGCCCCTGATTTGGGAAAGGAGGCAGGGAACAGAGCCATTTGGGAGTAGAGGTGAGTTTAGTTTGAAAGTAAGTGATATGGATTGAAAGGCATGTAAACTACCTTCAGGCAGGGTAAGTGGGTGTACCTCTTCCTAGGGCTTAGCCAAACATCTATCACACAACCAATGGATGCATGGTACCTGCAGGTCTTTATAATAACCTAGATTCTCTGCCCAGAGAGTGACTGCATACTGAGTGACTCTTTGACCCAGAAGGGAAGCTCATTATGGGCAGGGAATGTCACTGTTGACTGTTGTACTGTACTTTCCTAAGTGCTTAGTACAGGGCTCTGCACACAGTAAGCTCTCAATAAATAAAACTGAATGAAAGGGAACCAAGGCCCTTCTCCTAGTGGGCTGGTTACTCCGGGGGAGGGAGGTAGCGCAGAAGGTTTGGGAACCCGAGCTGCCTCATAATAAAGTGGAGTGTCAGGGAGCATAGGTGAAGACCCTTGGCACTTTGCATTTCACACTAACTGCTTCCCCCACATTGAGGCATACAAGGACACCAAGCTGGAGGACAAAAGAAGAACTTCTGAAAGCCACTTGGAATCAGGGGAAGTCTAAGTCAGTCCCCTCAGGATTTTTGGATGTCTCGTTCATTCATCCATTCATTCATCCATTCAATTGTACTGATTAAGCGCTTACTGTGTGCAGAGCACTGTACAGGTCAGCCACCAGTCTAGTCTTGGTAAGGACCCTGTCCCAGGGCTGTCAAGAATAAGCAAAATAAAATGTGCTAGATTTTCTAATATAGGTGAATACTTAGTTCTATCATAACATATGTTTTTACTTTGCATTTTGGCTATAATGCTGTTTAGGGAATTAAGGAATACTCATGTGATAGTGCACTTCCGTCTTCACCCACTCCCTTCCGCGTCACCCTTGAACTTGGATTCGCTGCCTTTATTCATCCTCCCTCGGCCCCACAACACATGTACATAGCTTTAATTCATTCATTTATTTATATTCTTGTCTATCTCCCCCTCTAGACTGTAAGCTCATTGTGGGCGGAGAACGTGCCTACCGCCTCTATTATATTGTACTCTCCCAAGTGCTTAGTACAGTGCTCTGCACACGGCTAGAGCTCAGTATATACAGTTGATTGATTCCGTCTGAATAGAACAGGTTGCAATGTTGGTAGAGGCAGTTGTGCTCAGCAGGTGTGCAATGCAGGTTAAATTACACTTACTATAATGCGAGTTTTCCTTAATGTGAGACTTGCCAGGAATGGAACCCCACTGTTAAAGGATTACTGAGTGTAGTTATATTTTAGCAGAACTATAATTCTAGCTCTTGCAGCCACAAAAGATACAGGGTACTTTTTGACAAAATAAAATTCTATTCGGTGAGAGTAAATCTCTTTAAGGATCAGTGATTAGAGCTGCCCTAGGGTTAGCAGCATCAAATAGCAGCCCCATTTAGTAAATCTGGCCTTGCCTGTGTTTTTCCAACACAAGAATGGCAGTTACTGAAAATGTATTATACTTACTGGATGTGTCCATTACGCCAAAGCCTCTGGGCCTATTTACAAATGTAATTAAAAAAAAATAGACAGCCCCTGTCTTCATGGTTTGAAATCGATTTGACAACATAAAAGATATTGCCCAAACTTTCCCAAATTATCCAGAGAAATGTGCATAGATAAAACCCGTCAAATGAACCCAACAATCTGGTGTAAAATATGAAATCATGAAGCCACACATGCATATCCTTCCACAGGGGCCTACTCTTTTCCCTTGGGAATATTTAGTGCTGAGAATTTAGAAAGATGAAGTTTTGCTCCCGGGCATGGAGTTCCTGGCAGAGGCAGCTAGTGGAGGAGAGAATGAATTGTATAGACTTGTGGATTTAGTATAATGTTTCTGCCGTTCCTTGAAAACTCCTGTAATTACAGTAGTCAGGTCACTGCTTGTGCTCTGGGTCAAGTTGCCAAGGGGGGATGGGAATGACAGTACCCTCTTGGGAGCATTATTCACATCCGAAGTACCAAGTGCACCTGGAAGAGTACTTTCTCTATTGGGATCTCTAAAGCACTTAGTACAGTGAGTGCTCAGTCCACAGAGGGCACTCTTAAATGTCATTGATTGACTAGGATAATAATAATAATAATGTTAATAATAACGGTGGCATTTGTAAAGTGCTTACTATATGCCAGACACTGTACCAAGTGCTGGGGTAGATACAAGCTAGACAGGTTGGACACAGTCCATGTCCTGCTTGTGGCTCACAGTCCTAATCCCCATTATACAGATGAGAAAACTGGGGCACAGAGAAGTTAAGTGACTTGTCCAAGGTTACACAGCAGACAGGTGGCAGACCTGGGGTTGGCCCATGCTCTTTCCTTTAGGCCACGCTGCTTCCTCCATCCTCTAGTGAAAATATGGAAGTGAAGCAGCATGGCCTAGTGGAAAGAACCCGGGCCTGGGAGTCAGAGGACCTGGGTTCTAATTCCAGTTTTACCACATCTGCTCTGTGACCTTGGGCAAGTCATTTAACTTCTCTGGGCCTCAGTTTCCTCATCTGTAAAATGGGGAATAGACTGCAAACCCCATGTGGGACAAGGACTGCGTCCAACCTGATTATCTTGTATTTACCCCAGCGCTTAGTACAGTGCCTGGCACATAGTAAGCGCTTAACATAAAAAATGGTGGTAAACCACTTAGATGATTATGGTGTTTGGGGGAAGAGGGTGACAAACAGCTTAATCATTCAATAGTATTTACTGAGTGTTTACTATGTGCAGAGCACTGTACTAAGGGCTTGGAATGTACAATTCGGCAACAGATAGAGATAATCCCTGCTCAATGACTGGCTCACATCATTCCTGCCACCCATCTCCGCTGTGGTCCCGTAGCAGAATTCCTATTTGTGCACCAAGATCAGCGAGACTTACCAACAAGATTTGGAGTTGGAAAGAATTGAGGGACAAAAAGGTAAGGAAAGAGAAAGTTCACACTGAGGAGAGGGGGAAGAAAGGAACCAAGGGAAAAAGGGGAGGAGAAAGTCGAGAAAGTCTGGGCAAGAGATGCATTGCACACAGCCTCTTTTCATTTCTATCCAAATTTCTTTCCTACCTGGCTATTCCTTCTACTTCTCTGAACACTGGAACTCTTGCTACAGGGGTCAGAGAGTCAAGATTGCTTTTTTAAGCCTTGGGTGACTTTTCAAAGCCTCACTTAAGCCCTTCAACTCATTTTAAGAGGAAAATCAGTTCAGAAAATTACAGGCTCAGCAGTGCAATGGGTGTGACGGGTTGAGAACTTGCCATGAGCACACTCCCTCGGGAGGTACAGTCATGACCTCGCCAACCCCTCTGCTGAGAGGAGAGTGAGAAAGGAATGATAGGAGTCTACATGTGTCAGGTTCAGTGTCTCTACTGAGGACCAGCAACACTTAGTGGAAAGAGCATGGGCCTGGTAGTCAGAGGACCTGGGTTCTAATGTCAGATCCACCATGTGCCTAATATGTGACCTTGAGCAACTCACTTATCTTCTCTGGGCATGTTTCTTCATCTGTAAAATGGGTACTAAATATCTGTTCTTCCTTGTACTTAGACTGTGATCACCATGTGGGACAGGGACTACATTTGCTGTAATGATAATATAATAAGAATAATTATAATAATAGTATTTGTTAAGTGCTTACTATGTGCCAAGCACTATTCTAAGCGCTGGGGTAGATAGAAGGTTGTCAGTTTGGATGCAGTCCCTGTCCCATGTGGTGCTTAGTCTTAATCCCCATTTTACAGATGACATAACCGAGGCACTAAGAAGTGAAATGACTTGCACTTCACGTAACAGACAAGTGGCAGAGCTGGGATTATAGCCCAGATCCTTCTGGCTCCGAGGCCCATGCTTTATCCACTACACCACACTGCTTCTCTTGTGATTACCTTGTACGTACCCCAGCGCTTAGCACACAGCAGGCACTTCAGATATACCACTATCCCTCTAGACTATAAGCTCCCTCTACACTGTAAACTCACTGCGGGCAGGGGATGCATCTGTTTATTGTTGCACTGTAGTCTCTCAAGCACTTAGTACAGTGCTCTGCACACAGTAAGCACTCAATAAATATGATTGAATGAGTAAATTATTATTATTTATCATTAGAGTCCTCTTCCTCACATCACTCCCCCTGCTCATTTTAGAGCTGGTTGGAGGGAGGGAGAGCAAGTGGCTATCGAAGGGTGAGATCATCATTCCCAGCAGCATTCCCCTTCCCTACAGTTAGTGTTCCTCAACTGCCAATGAGGAAAGAGTGAGAGAACAAGGAGAGATGGACTGCTTGGGGGCATGGGGACGGGAAAGGGTACCAGGAGTCACTCTTGTCAGCCCCTTCTTGGCACACTCCCCTGGCTGGGGAAATGGGCAAAAGCAGCAGGGTGGCAGGGTGGTGGGATTTGGCCAGGGACCCTCAGAAGAAGCATCTAATAATGTTAATAATGTTGGTATTTGTTAAGCGCTTACTATGTGCAGAGCACTGTTCTAAGCGCTGGGGTAGACACAGGGGAATCAGGTTGTCCCACGTGGGGCTCACAGTTAATCCCCATTTTCCAGATGAGTTAACTGAGGCACAGAGAAGTTAAGTGACTTGCCCACAGTCACACAGCTGACAAGTGGCAGAGCTGGGATTCAAACTCATGACCTCTGACTCCAAAGCCCATGCTCTTTCCACTGAGCCACACTGCTTCTCAATGATGTTCCATCCATTTGAAACAACTGCCCCCTAATGGCCTGGCATCCTGGCATATGGTGAGCCTGCTCAGAAGAAACCATGAGACCTTTGTTTGAACAACATTTACAGACTTTCTTGTAATATTTTGTTTATTAAGGCAGGGGACACACTGAACTCCAGGACTTCAGGGATTGGTGCACAGATAAAGCCACGGGAGCCACTCTGCCCCTTTGTAGTCTGAACATTTTTGACGAGGCCCTTGAATCTGCCATTGGGATCATAATAATCAATATCCATCAAAGATCCTTCTATGTTCCCTTAGCAGTAGCCCAAATAATTCAGGGAACATTTTGAAGTTCAATTACATTTTTTGCAGTAAACTAGAAAAAAGGGAAGAGTAAATCATCTTTATGCACCTCTACTCAAGTACTTTTATATTGATCCTCCTGAAAATGGGGTTTTGAACATTTTTACCTGCCTGTTCTTTTACTCCTACCTTCTCCTGCTTCCACATCACTTGGGTTGATATGGTTCACTTCTGTTGTGTCCAAAAGCACATTTTCCAAGAAAAGGAGAGATATTAAGTAAAAAAAAAGTTTGCTAAGATTAGTACATTATTATTATTTTTTTGTAATGGTATTTGTTAAGCTCTTATTATGTACTAGGCACTGTACTAAGCATTGGGGTAGATACAAGCTAATCAGGTTGGACATAGTCCATGTCACATATGGGGCTCATAGTTTTAATACACATTGTACAGATGAGGTGACCAAGGCCCAGAGAAGTTAAATGACTCATCCAAGGTCACACAGCAGACTCTTGGCAGAGCCAGAATTAGAACCCCGGTCCTGCTGGAGAACTGAGCATTTGGTGTTGGGTAATGTAATGAGTTTTAGCTTTATTATGCATGAAATGTGCTATGATGCATCAGTCTACTGTACATCTCTGTCTAGTGTATACAATCTGAAATTTGTAGGTTCTATATACTAAAAGATTGTAAGTTCCTTGTGGGCAGAGATTGTGCTTACCTACTCTATTTTATTACACTTTCCCAACCACTGAAAACAGTGCTCTGCACAGAGAAGTGCTCAATAAATGCCATTGGTTGATTAACAGATTAAGAAGAAGCCACGTGACTCAGTGGAAAGAGCACAGGTTGGGAGTCAGAGGTCATAATAATAATACTGTTGGTATTTGTTAAGCGCTTACTATGTGCCGAGCACTGTTCTAAGCGCTGGGGTAGACAAAGGGGAATCAGGATGTCCCACGTGGGGCTCACAGTCTTAATCCCCATTTTACAGATGAGGCAACTGAGGCACAGAGAAGTTAAGTGACTTGCCCACAGTCACACAGCTGACAAGTGGCAGAGCTGGGATTCGAACTCATGACCTCTGACTCCAAAGCCCGTGCTCTTTCCACTGAGCCACGCTGCTTCTCTCTAGCCACGCTGCTTCTCTCTGAAGCATGGGTCATGGGTTATAATGCCAGCTCCGCCACTTGTCAGCTGTGTGACTTTGGGCCAGTCACCTGAATTCTCCGTGCCTCAGTTACCTCATCTGTAAAATGGGTATGAAGAGTGGGAGCCCCACATAGGACAACCTGATAACCTTATATCCACCCCAGCACTTGGAACAGTGCTCAGCACATAATAAGCGTTTAACAAATACCACCATTATTCTTATTATTATTAGATCATCACAAATGTGCCAAACGCAACATTAAATACGTATTAAATATAATTCTCTATGCATACCTTTAATGCAATTTCAATATATCTAGAGCTAAAATTTTAGAATTAGTTCAAATTTTGCACTGGGGAAAGTTTTCAAATGGTCATAGTAGTTTCAAACATGAAAAGCTTCCTAATATAAATGTCAACCCTCTAGGCTACTAGGTAATGATTCATGGATGAGAAGCCTAGTAAATTACTTCAAGTCTCTATGGTTTTTGCTCCATGTGTACACAGTTCTGGTGTTTCCAAAAAGCTGACTCAAAGGGAAAGTTCCAAAGGATGCAGAAAGTTTATTCATCCTTCGTCTCGCTACTCATTTCAAAATGAGTTGTCTTTGGGAGTGGATGGTGAGGTTTCCACCGGACCTTGATAGGGAACGCAGCATGTCTTGGGTGCGCAGGCCGATTCCCTGGGAGGAGCAGTGCGGTCTAATGGGTAGAGCCCGGGCCTGGGAGTCAGAGCCTCTGGGTTCTAATCCCAGCTCTGCCAGTTGCCCACTATGTGACCTCAGAGAAGTCACATAACTTCTCTGTGCCTCAGGTTCCGCATCGTAAAATAGGAATTCGAGGCCCGTTCTTCCTTCTACTTGGACTGTGAACCTCATGAGGAAAAAGGTCTGTGTCTGACCAGATGAACCTGCATATACCCCAGTACTTGGAACAGTGCCTGATAGATAGTAAGGGCTGAACAAATATAATAATAATAATAATTACAACAATAATGATAATGACGACAACAATAACAATAATAATCTCTGCTGCAGATTCTGCCTGACTTCGTCCACTGGACAGGCTCCACAGAGATGCTTATCTAGGATCCTGAAGAAAATAGTCTGGTTTGATCTGTTTCCGTGGCTCGCAAGCTAAGCAATCTACGCTTCCACATTTCTTCCAGGGAGAGTGAATTAACAGCACTGATAGCGAGGCATATCAACTGCACCTCCCCTTGTCCCCAGTGTCACATCACACACGGTGAATACTGCTCTTCAAAATGTCAACAGGGAAGGATATCATCTCACTGACTAATCCAGGCAAGTTTATGAGGAATTCCAACCCTGCAGTGGCTTCCTAGGGTGGCAAGGCCATGCAATTTACAATAAATGCAATTTCACAGAAGAAAAAAAAAGAGGCATGTTTTAAATGGATTTGAGATAGTTCAAACTAGATTTTCTTATTTTCCTATAGTCTCTGGGAGGAGATAAATACAGAGTATCTGCTACAGTAGAGTATTAGGAGCAGATTGGTTTTTACACTTACGAAGCTGGATAATCAACAAAAATAATTTGATAACAAAGCTATGTCCTGTAAAGTGGTGACTTTACTTATCTGCTTTATGTACCTAAATTTGAATCTGGATCATTTATACTTTGTGTGGAAGAAATTAAATTCAATTAATATTACATAGCATATGAATTTAGGGTATTTTTATAGAGGAGAATGAAATTACAGTGCCTTTACCACACAGATGAGACAAGCAAAATCGTTTTTTGAATTATTTCAATGACTCTGCTATGGGAGAGTAAAACCTGTCACCATTCCCAACCATATTCTCTTTTCCATTTTCAAAATACCTTTTCAATGAAAAAGAATGCACTTATTGTATATGAGCAAGGCCTATAAATATATTCCCATTTGGAATAAATGAATTAGAGTTTGTTTATTTGTAGGACTGGGGCAATATATAAAAGGCTGTGATGGTTTAAAGTACATTAGGAATTACACTTTTATATTTAAACCATAGGAGTACAACACTAAAGGAACCAAGTTGCCTAGTCCTTTTCTTTGTTGACAGAATACAAGATAACACTGGTAAAATAACTCTTGTTTCCCAAAGTAAGGTTTTTTAAAATAGTTCAAAGAGATATCTTCACACCTGTTGCATGTGCTTTTTGGGTACTAAGAGAGACAACAATACAAATGTTCTTGAAAGGCTGAGGCCTATGCTCCCTTGGGCTCCATCTTTCTCAACATAAATTCAATCAATCAATCAGTTGTATTAATTAAGCGCTCACTATGTGCAGAGTACTAAACAATTGGGAGAGTAGAGTATGATAGAGTTAGTAGGCGTGTTCCCTGCCCACAACAAGCTTACAGACAATAATACAAATAAATCACTCTTGTTACAGATATGTACATATGTACGGATTCCACTTTCTCCTTATTTTGCCCCATTCTCTTCCATCTTTGGTCTCTGATTTCCACACGAAACTTTACAGTGCTCCCTTCATATAACCAGTCAATCAATCCATGGTATTCACTGATATTCACTGAGTGCTTCTTGTACTCAGCGCTTGGAGAGTACAGTACAATAAAGTTGGTAGACAAAATCCCTCATTTCCCAATTCTACCTCATGGAGAATGCCTTCTCAGATTAGATAGATGAAACTCTCATCTCTCCCAAATTTCCCCCCAGCAGTTGCCCTCTCTACCATTAGATATGCCGCTTCTGTCACTAAATTCTGTTGAAACGAATCACGCTTCTCCTCCAAAACTTCCAATGGTTACTTAATTCTCTCAGTATAAAATAGGAACTCCTCATAGTCTAATGGATAGAGTCCTTCTGACTTCCAGAAAGACTTAATTTCTAATCCATACTTCGCCACTTGTCTACTGTATGACCTTGGACAAGTCACTTAACTTCTCCATGCCTCAGTTACCTCATCTATAACATGGGGATTAAGACTTCAAGCCTCATGTGGGACAGGGACTGTGTCCAACCCAATTATCTTGTATCTTTCTCAGTGGTTAGTACAGAGTCTGGCACATAGTCAGTACTTAACAAATACCACAATTATTATTATTATTATGATCTCCTACCATTAGCTTTAGGTCTCTCTTCTAGTGGGCTTCCGTTTTCCTCTACTCTCTTCTCCTGCTACACCCCAGCTTATACTCTTTGCTGCTAACAAGCCCATTTACCAACTGTATCTTACTCATTACTTTTCCATATCAGATCCATTGATCATGGCTTCCCCTTTGCCAAACACTCCTTCACCTATCTAACTGGCAAATCATGTACCCTCCCTTCCAAAACTATTAAATAACTAAGGGAAGCAGTGTGGCCTAGTGGATAAAACATAGGCCTGGGAGCCAGAGGAAATGGATTTTAATCTCAGCTCCACAACTTGCCAGCTGTATGACTTTGGGCAAGCTACTTCATTTCTCTGTGCCTCAGTTCCCTCAACTACAAAATGGGGATTCAATATCTGTTTTCTCATCTACTTAATAATAATAAAGATGATGCTGGTATTTGTTAAGCACTTACTATGTGCAGAGTACTGTTCTAAGCACTGGGGTAGGTACAGGGTAATCAAGTTGTCCCATGTGAGGCTCACAGTCTTAATCCCCATTTTACAGATGAGGTAACTGAGGCCCAGAGAAGTTAAGTGACTTGCCCACAGTCACACAGCTGACAAGTTGCAGAGCTGAGATTTGAACCCCTGACCTCTGACTCCCAAACCCGTGCTCTTTCCACTGAGCCACGCTGCTTCTCTTAGGCTGTGAGCCCCATGTGGATTGGGGACTGTGTCCGACTTGATTAATTGCATCTACCCCAGCGCTTAGAACAGTGCTTGACACACAGTAAACATTTAAGATATACCATAAAAAATTTCTATCTTCCTGAAGATGGTATACAATCAGAACCCTGAGCACTCATTTGTTTAACTGTTCACTTATTTATTGTTTACTGTGTAGTTTATCATTTTTTGTCTTTATCATATGTGTCTACACTTCTACATTTTTACCTGTTACCTGTTTGGCAATTTCTACTTGCTGTTCTCATCGTTAGATTGTAAACTACTTGAGTTCAGTAAGTCCATCTTTTACTTTGATCCTCAAACAGCTAAATGTCATAACAATACTACTTGTACAATATTCAGTATACAAGCAATGAATGCCGTTGACGGTCACAAAAATTAGAAATCAGAATGCCAAAAATCAATACGCTTAGGTCCTGGGTTTTAATCCTGGCTCTGCCACTTTTCTGCGGTGTGACCTTGGGCAAATCATTTAACTTCTCTGAGCTTCAGTTTCCTCATCTGTAAAATGGGGATTAAGTCCTACTCCCTCCGACTTATAATGTGAGTCCTGTGTGGGACAGGGACTGTTTCCAAACTATCTTGAATCAGCTCTAGTGCCTAGTATAGTGTATAGAACATAGTAAGCACTTAAGAAGCAGTATTTTTATTATTATACTAGCAGTAGTAATAATAATAAGTATTTGTATTCTGAAACATACGATGTCAACCTAAAACCCTAAGATTCTGGAGGCAGCATTGGCAAGGAGCTCTCTTTCCTGTGCTGTTTCCAGGGGTAGAAGGAAGGGTTAAGGCAGGAAGTTCTCTGTCTTTGGAGCAATAGTTTCTGGTTTCTACTAGGAAGCTGACACATCTTATCTGGCTACTGAATTCCAAGGGTTTTTTTCCATCATGATCTTGCTGCTATAGGGCTGCTCTATGGTTTCCTTCTGGCCATGGGGTTCTCGGTCCACCTGGGTCCAAAGAAGGGCAGGGGAGGGGAGGGCTCATGGGGCAGAGAGTCTACCACAGGCACTCATTCCAGTGTGTTGGAGAACTTTGTAGCCCCAGAATGCACACATGAACTTCTACATGCAGAAAGCATAATAATAATAATGATGGCCCCTCTGCTCCTCCCCCTCTCCTGTCCCATCCCCTCAGCACTGTACTCATTCGCTCAACTGTATATATCTTCATTGCCCTATTTATTTTGTTAATGAGATGTACATCACCCTAATTCTATTTATTTGCTATTGCTTTAATGAGATGTTCTTTCCCTTTATTCTATTTATTGCCATTGTTCTTGTCTGAATGTCTCCCCCGATTAGATCGTAAGCCTGTCAAAGGGCAGGGACTGTCTCTATCTGTTACCGATTTGTACATTCTAAGCGCTTAGTACAGTGCTCTGCACATAGTAAGCGCTCAATAAATACTATTGAATGAATGAATGTGTCAAGCACGGTTCTAAGCAGTGGGGGTCCCACATGGGGCTCACAGTCTTCATCCCCATTTTACAGATGAGGGAGCTGAGGCCCAGAGAAGTTAAGTGACTTGTCCACGGTCACACAGCAGAGAAGTGGCAGAGCCGTGATTAGAACCCACGACCTCTAACTCCCAAGCCGGGGCTCTTTCCACTAAGCCACTCTGCTTCTCAAGCATGGAACTGTACATTAATACTTCAAGAGAAGCAGCATGGCTAAATGGATAGAGAATGGGCCTGGGAGTCAGAAGGACCAGAGTTCTAATCCTGATTCTGCCACTTGTCTGCTGTGTGATCTTGTCTGTTGTGTGTCACTTCACTTCTCTGGTACTCAGTTACCTCATCTGTAAAATGGAGATTCAGAGTGGGAGAGGAACTGTGTCCAACCTAACTTGTATCTACCCCAGTGCTTAGAACAGTGCTTGGCAGGTAGTAAGCGCTTAACAAGTACCATGGTAATAATAATTATTGTTATTATTATTATGATACAATCTTTACTATTCATTCATTCATTCAATAGTATTTATTGAGCGCTTACTATCTGCAGAGCACTGTACTAAGCGCTTGGAATGTACAAATCGGTAACAGATAGAGATAGTCCTTGCCCTTTGACGGGCTTACAGTCTAATCGGGGGAGACGGACAGACAAGAACAATAGCAATAATTAGAATCAAGGATAGCAATAAATAGAATCAAGCAATAAATAGAATACCAGACTGAGGAGGCCATATACGGGCAGGGGGCAGCCAACATAAAGACTGAGTCGGACCCATCCCCTCTGGCCAAGAGTCCCCACTTTTGAGATCAGATCTGGGTTCCGGCCCAAAGAAGGGGTTGGGTTAGCATTGCGGGGCCTTGGGAGAAATAGTGTACCTCACCACTCTTGGTCCTTTCTTCTGGAGGAAGCTGCTGGCTGCCCTAGAAGACGGTCTGGGAGTCTGAGTGGATGAGATGAGTACACTGCCAAGTATGCTTAGGAGTCATGAAACATTAACAAGTTGAAGGGTGGAAGAGACCCATGCTTCAGTGAACTTTCCTTAAAGAACTGGAAAAGGGCAGAGCCCCGTCATTCTCTAACCAGTACTGCCCCCTGCAGTAGAAAATATGCAAACCTAGGAAGTCTTATGCTATTTTATACATGTATTTGATCACCAACTAGTATTCACTGAACACCCCCTGGGTTCTGGGCACTAAATTAACTGCTGCTGGGTTTTACTGCACTTGAATTAAGATTTGGAAGAATTTGAAAGAAAAATACAATTTGAATTTGAAAGAAAAATACAAGGGGCTCCATAAGGGCAGGGACTGTCTCTGTTACTGATTTGTACATTCCAAGTGCTTAGTACAGTGCTCTGCACCTAGTAAGCGCTCAATAAATACTATTGAATGAATGAATGAATGAATGAATGTCGTTGTGGAGATCAAACCACAGGGACTGTTTCCAATCTATCTTGAATCTAGCCTAGTGCTTAGTATAGTGCATAGAACATAGTAAGCACTTTAGAAGCAGTATTATTATTATAATAGCAGTAGTATTGATAATAGTATAAGTATTTGTATTCTGAAACATATAATAATAATGTTGGTATTTGTTAAGCTCTTACTATGTGCAGAGCACTTTTCTAAGCACTGGGGTAGATACAGGGTAATCAGGTTGTCCCATGTGAGGCTCATAGTCTTAATCCCCAGTTTACAGATGAGGGAACTGAGGCACAGAGAAGTTAAGTGACTTGGCCACAGTCACAGCTAAGTGGCAGAGCTGGGATTCGAACCCATGACTTCTGTCTCCCAAGCCCGTGCTCTTTGCACCTAGCCATGCTGCTTCTCTATATATGATGTCAACCTAAAACCCTAAGGTCTCTTCTCTGCTATACAAATCAAACTCTCTAAGTCCATGTCCCTCTTCCCCTTTCAGATGAAAACAGAATGTCCCATGATACCTGAGGAGGTCTAGGAGTTCCACACACCTCATTTCACGGTAGCATTTCAAATGAACCGTTCTATGGTCGGGAGTTTGCTCCTTATGGATCAGGCACATATAAATGGACCATGCACCTACCTGTAATTTATTTATTTATATTAATGTCTGTCTCCCCGTCTAAGCTGTAAGCTCACTGGGGACAAGGAATGTGTCTCCAATGTTGTTCTCTTCCAAGTGCTTAATATAGTGCTTTGCACACAGTAAATTCTCAATAAATGTGACGGATTGGCTGAGTGGATGAGGAAAAAAATACCTCTTGGAATTGGAGAGGAAAAATCCCCATCAAGACCTGGATTGCTTTCCATTTTTAGAATGCTCATGTAAGATAGTATGCAGTCAGGGAAGTTGACAAGACCTTTTCCCAGGTTCCGTGTTTTCTTGGTGTGGATTTAAATGAAGAGGATTTTTCATTTGTGCTGCCTGATGGCTGTAATTGCAGTGTTGGAAAAGGATTTAGGCATTTTTTTTAGATGAAGGAGTTGTGTGCTCCATCTTTGTTACAGAGTTATATGCATTAGCAGGTAAGGGATTGACAACGAAGGCAAGGCAGCTGGTCTTTCTCAGCAGTATTCACCAAGCTCCTTAGACAACTGAACTGGACCAAGATGGAAAACTTGGACTGTGACCATGATATTATCCCCCAAATCCTGTCCCTGCAGGAAAGATTTGTTAGGAGTTCTACATCCCAAGAGATATTAATAAAGAAGAAGTGGCCCTTGAGTTAATTCTTAAATGCCCACACAGTGAATGGAATTCAAGATGGCTTTGCTTTGTATTTTTACATTATCATTTAATTTGATCTTCCTCATTTGGTGAGACACCATGGGCATATCAGTGTACTACCTATACCTCATTCTCATCTCTCCTGCTGTCAACCCTTTGCCCACCTCTTCCCTCTAGCCTGGAACTCCTTGAATCTTCATATCTGACAGACCATCATTCACCCCACCATCAGAGCCCTCTTAAAATCACATCCTCCAAAAGGTCTTACCTACCTAAGCCCACATTTCCTCTACCCACCCTCCCTTCTATGCCCTTGCAACTGTAGCCCTTTATATACTTGATATTCACCCATCGCTCAGCTCTTCAGCACTTACGTACATAACCATACACTTTGCCATTTCACCTCCCTGAAAGGTATTTTATTGTTTTAGTCCACCTCTACTAGTCCCATGTGGGCAGGGATTGTTTCTTCCAAATCTTTTGTACTGTACTTTCCCAAGCACTTAGAATAATGCTCTGTACATAGTAAGGGCTCAGTAAACACCAATATTTGATTTACTGATTGACTGGAATAGCCCCATGAAGGTATCTAATTTCTACTTCCTTAATGAATGTGCCTATTTTCTGCAACTGAACTGTCTGCTTATCACAAAGCTTGCCCCCTTTCCAGTGACTTCTACCAATTATCATAATTACTATCCCCAGGCTTTGGCCTTTATTGATCCAAGAAGTTAAAGCAGTTTACAATCAACAAGAGGCAACCTGACAGAAGGAACAATTACATTCGTGGAAATTTTTTAAATATTCATTCATTCATTCAATAGTATTTATTGAGCGCTTACTATGTGCAGAGCACTGTACTAAGCGCTTGGGATGAACAAGTCGGCAACAGATAGAGACAGTCCCTGCCGTTTGACGGGCTTACAGTCTAATCGGGGGAGACGGACAGACAAGAACAATGGCACTAAACAGCGTCAAGGGGAAGAACATCTCATAAAAACAATGGCAACTAAATAGAATCGAGGCGATGTACAATTCATTAACAAAATAAATAGGGTAACGAAAATATATACAGTTGAGCGGACGGGTACAGTGCTGTGGGGATGGGAAGGGAGAGGTGGAGGAGCAGAGGGAAAAGGGGAAAATGAGGCTTTAGCTGCGGAGAGGTAAAGGGGGGATGGCAGAGGGAGTAGAGGGGGAAGAGGAGCTCAGTCTGGGAAGGCCTCTTGGAGGAGGTGATTTTTAAGTAAGGTTTTGAAGAGGGAAAGAGAATCAGTTTGGCGGAGGTGAGGAGGGAGGGCGTTCCAGGACCGCGGGAGGACGTGACCCAGGGGTCGACGGCGGGATAGGCGAGACCGAGGGACGGCGAGGAGGTGGGCGGCAGAGGAGCGGAGCGTGCGGGGTGGGCGGTAGAAAGAGAGAAGGGAGGAGAGGTAGGAAGGGGCAAGGTGATGGAGAGCCTTGAAGCCTAGAGTGAGGAGTTTTTGTTTGGAGCGGAGGTCGATAGGCAACCACTGGAGTTGTTTAAGAAGGGGAGTGACATGCCCAGATCGTTTCTGCAGGAAGATGAGCCGGGCAGCGGAGTGAAGAATAGACCGGAGCGGGGCGAGAGAGGAGGAAGGGAGGTCAGAGAGAAGGCTGACACAGTAGTCTAGCCGGGATATAACGAGAGCCCGTAATAGTAAGGTAGCCGTTTGGGTGGAGAGGAAAGGGCGGATCTTGGCGATATTCGATTCCTTTCTTGCTTTCCACTTTGTTTCTTAGAGAACCCTTTTCTTCTGTCCCCATGGGAGAAATTCAGTACTATCAATTTAACATAGCAATAGAGAACCATGGAAAGATATTTATAACAAAATTTAGGTTGCAGGAATTAATGGAATAAACCTGCCAAATACACTGAGCATCATAGAAATTATCAGCAAGATATTTACCAGACTCCATGACAATACAATGTGAGAGGCTACTCGGGGTTTGGTAATTTGTAGAAAGGGTTAATCCTGAAATTCCTGAATACTCTTTTCATACTTCATCCAGCTCCCCTATTTCAGAAGTATGAACTTTTTTATGCTATCTATTAAGCACTTACTATTTGTCAGGCACTGTTCTAAGCAATGGGGTAGATACAAGGTAATCAAGTTGGACAGAGCCCAAGTCCCACATGGGGCTCACAGTCTTAATCTCCATTTTACAGATGAGGTAACTGAGGTAAAGAAAAGCTAGGTGACTTGAGCAAGGTCACACAGCAGACAAGTGGCAGAGCCGGGATTAGAACCGGTGCTTCTGACTACCAGGTCTGAGCTCTATCCACTAAGTGCAGAACCCTGTCTTGTAGAAAACACGTACCTTGTAGTACTCATTTTCTTCTTCATCAAGTCCAAAGCTGCACATATTCACACATGCGCTCAGTCAGGCTGTATATATCAGTCAACGCTATTTAATGAGCTCTTATTGTGGGCAGAGCACTGTACTAAGTGCCTGGGCAAGTACAATGCAACAGAGTTGGTGAACACGTTCCCTGCCCACCACAAGCTTACAGTCTACAAAGAGGTTTACATCATGTGAAGAATGTTCCCTGCTTTCCCAACAGAAGTTACAGCAGAATTGACTGAACTATTAAAAAAAACCCCAAAACCTGACCCTCAGGAAGCTGGTAAAACACCAGCCAGTCTTCTGCACCACTGAGAGTAAAATGCATTCCTTGGTCTCCAGGAATAAGCAATATTCAACAGGTGTAAGTATCGCAAAGGAAAAAAAAAGTCTCCAATTTAGGCTGGTATAGCATTAGGTCAGAACACAATGAAGGTCCATGACTTTGAGTAGGTTTGCACTTAAAACTCAGGGATGAAATGGAGAAAATATCTCTATAAGCCAGGGATCCTATCTAAGCTGACTTCTGGCCAGAGTGGTCTTGCTTTGTGCTGGCCTCATACACCTTTCAGGTTGGGCAAGACAGCCAGAAATACTTGGGGTCTCCCTTGCCTCTTCTCAAACCAACTTTGCGAACTAAATTAAACATCTACTTCCTTCTCAAAAAGGGACAGGATAGGTGGGCTGATGTGTGTGTGTGTGTGTGTGTGTGTGTGTGTGTGAGACAGAATGTGAAGTAGATCTTTATCCTAAAAACCAAGGACCTGAGTCAGAGTCTAGCTGGTTTATACCACAGGTAGGTAAAGGACAAATGGTCACTAGACTGGTATTGATTATGCTGAGGCCCAATGAGGAGAGAAAGAAAGGGGGTGATGGGGGTAAGAGTAGATGCAGGAAATGGGAGAGAGAGAGAGAAATAAAGAGAGAGAGAGAGAAAGAGAGAGAGAAAGAGAGAGAGAATATGTGTATGTATAGTAGAAGGGAAAGATACAGAAGGATCCAATTTTGGGTTGCTATTTGAGCCCTGGAGTTCCTGGACTGATTTAGTGCCAGAGAGCTATGAAGTGCATTCTGAACCCAGTCTCAACTGGGTTCTCATGAATGTGGGTCTACCAGGGTGACCAAAACACTGGATCTGTTGTCTATAAGAATAGCCACCCTAGGATAAATCTTGAGACAGATAAATCCTGTCCAAATCTCAAGAGGTTCCTCATTGGCCTCCCTGCCTCCAAGTCTCTCCTCTCTCCAGTCTATATTTCACACTGCTGCCCAGATCATTTTTCTATAACATCATTGGCTTCCTATTCCTCCATGATAATGGAGTCACCCACTAGGAAAGAAAGGTGAGCTAGGTCCTGAGACTTCAGGATCTAGAACCTGCAAAGAAGAACTTATTACAATGCTAATGGTTTTACATAGCAGCACTCATACTCATATTCCCACTGGGGTATGGAATTCATTCCTCTCTGACCTACTCATTCTTCTTCGAGGAGGGGTTCTCCTGCTTCCAATCCCTTGTTCATGCTCTTCCTCTTTCCTGAGACTCTTTTACCATCTTCAAAATCCACCAAACTCATCTCTTTCCTCAACTCAAAATCCTTCTGGATACTCACCCAGCTATGTTTTCTTCTCTCTGGGTCATGTAGTGCAGAGCAAAGTGCTTCTGACAGTGCTCTGCAAACAGGAAATTGACTGATTGATAGGCTCCCAAGTAGAGAAGCAGCATGGTGTAATGGATAGACCACAGATCTTGGAGTCAGGAGGGCTTGGGTTCTAATCCCGACTCCACTATTTGTCTGCTGTGACCTTGGGCAAGTCACTTCACTTCTCTGTGCCTTAGTTACCTCATCTGTAAAATAGGAATTGAGATTATGAGGATCCAAGTGGGACAGGGACTGTATCCAACCTGATTTGCTTGTATGTACTCTAGCGCTTAGTATAGTACCTGGCACAAAGTAAGCGCTTAACAAATACCACAATTATGACTTAGTACAGTGCTATGCACACAGTAAGCACTCAATAAACACAATTGAATGAAAGTACCCCTGCAGCATGATTGCCCCCTTCAGCATGTATGCCTTCCCAAGCACCCGTGGTACTTCCATACAACTTACATTCCCTACTATTTAAGCACTTAATCATCCTTCTGTCCACCTTTACATTCTCTCCTTACATTAGACCAACAGCAGGGCTAAGGCAAACAATATAAATAACTGAGTGAGTGAGATGGTCTGAGCTGGCAGGTGGGCAGCTCTGTTGAAAATTCAGACACATCCATTAGATGCACATCCCCCATCAGCCAACTCCTGCACTTAAGGACTTATTTATAGCCATCCTCATCACTGTTTTATGTATGTCTATTCAATCATACATTCGATTACTTAGTTTGACTATTTCTGTAAATAGGTTTGTGTTTGTCTCCCCTTTCACAGTGTTTGCCCCTTGTGGGCAGGGAACATGCCACTTCTTGCTTTTGAATTTCCTGAAGTGCCTAGTATAGTGTGATGTACCAAGTAGGTGCTCAAACATTATTAATGCTAAAAGCCAATATCTTCATATCAATGAGTTTCACACAAGGAAGCTAAAATACAAGGAAAAACCTCACAGGACCTTGTGGATCAGCCAGACTTATGGAGCAGTTCAAGATCATCCAAAATAGTTTTTCAAAGATCATTATGTCCATAAACTTTTTATTTGGCACACCAAATTTACATTGGCTTCACTCGTATTTACCAATGCCACAATTTCTTCTTTCCACTTTCCCACCTTACCTCCTTTCTCTTCCTGCTCCTCAGGGCATTTGGCTAAGAGAAAACAAGTAGGTTTTGGCACCAGGTTTCTCCCCCTGACATGTATGCCAAAATATGCTGTCAGACTATCAACCTTTGGCCTGGGTGATAGGGATGTCCACTTTCCCCAAGATTCTCCTTTAACTTCTGCAACCCCGGGGGCAAGAGCAATAGCAAAGGGGCTGCAGAATGTGGGAATGTGGGAATAGGTTCTGCATCGGAGAAGCAGAAATAAAGTTATTACTGTAGTGTTGATAGGCTTCCCTCTCCTCACCCCTGCAGACTTTCCTGAAATAACATAGGAACAAAATAAAATTGCTGGGGTCTGATTTGCCTGCAGCTAGCACATTCACAATTCCCTCCCAGACCCAGGATCCTATGTAAACTAAACAACATGAAGGGAATGAAAGAGGTGGCAGGATATATTAAATGCAATTCAAACCTGCTGTGTTATTTGCATTAGTCCAGATGGATGCACCCATTGCAGGATGTCTTTGAGGTCCCGACACTCATGGCTTATGTAAAGACTGGGATCCACTTTGTGGCCCTTAATGGGAATGGGTTGGAAGAAAGAAGGGAAATACACTGATGGTAAAGACAGGAACGTCTTAAAACTGATTTTCAAAAATATTTTAAAATGCTTTTTAACTTAATAAAATATTTTACATAAATTGACAATATTTTTTGGACCTCCATGTAGGGTACGAACAGGATTTAAGGTAATAATGATAATAATTATTGTGGTATTTGTATAGTGCTTACCAAGTGCCAGACATTGTACTAAGTGCTAGGACAGATGCAAGATAATCCCTGTCCCTGTCAGAGTCCCTGTCCCACATGGCACTCACAATCTTAATCCCCATTTTACAGATGAGGAAACTGAGGCACAGAGACGTTAAGTGACTTGCCCAAGGTCACCTGCAGCAGACACATGGTGGAGCTGAGATTAGAGCCCAGGTCCTCTGACTCCCAGGCTCTTTCCACTAGGTCATGCTGCCATGAGCCCAAGGGCTAGTAGCTCCTAGTTAATGGAGAGATTGACAGGAAAGAGACCCAGAAGAGACAAGCAGAGAAAAACCCAGCAAGAAAGAGACAGAGAGCAAGAGAGATAATGAGGAACAAAGAGGCATAGGGAAAAGGAAAAATCAGAGAGGGAGAAACGCATGAACATACCTAAAGACACATGTATACATAGAATTCACCAAAGATTCGAGTTTCTTGAGGTCAGAGATCATATCTACCAACTCTGTTGTACTGTACTCTCCCAAGCACCTAGAAGTAGGGTGCTGCACCAAAAGTCTTTTAAAATGGATAGTTCTGAGTTCCATGGGCTTATCTCTGGGGCTGTTAGGCAAAACACATTTGGAACTGCTTTCCTGTCACAATTCCTTCATGATAAAATGGTTCACAGGAGCCACTATGGTCAGGTTAGGGCTATACCCACCTTAGCCCTCCTTGAAAATCCAACTTATGCTCATTATGCTTCCAAATCAGTGCCATCTGTTGGCTATTGATCTCAATCCAGTTCTTCACAGCCTGGCCTCCACATTAAAAAGCTGGACATATATATTAGCTGCTAAATAATTAGCCCCCTTGGCAGCTATGCTAAACTCTGAGTGAAGAGACCACATAAAATGAACTGCCTGTTCACCCTTGAAGGTGAGCTCCCACCAATGCCATCCAGAACCTGATGCTGCCAGAGCTGTGCAGAGTGAACTCAGGATGCACCAAAATCTGGAGGGTAAATAAAGGGTCTCGTCTTATCCACTAAAAATAAAACTCCCCAGTTCTTCCTCCCAAAGAAAAAGCAATTCCTCAGAGAACTGCGTCACATAGTTGAAGTTAAAACCAGAGCAAACTTTGGAGAGCACAAAGGAGCAATTGCAACAAAAATTGTCTTTGAAACTCACAATCAATTATTTATTGAATGCTTACTGTGTGCAGAGCACTGTACTCAACAGAGTTGTAATCGTGTTTTCTGCCCACAATGAGCTAAACAAATCCTAATAACATTCTTTGAAAATGTAATCACACACATACAAAGGTGCAGGCACACGAACATGCAGACACAGATAGCCAAGTTGAAGATGATGCCGTGCATCCTAGAGAGGCATTTCTGCTCGCTGTTACAGATAAATCCAATACAAATCATCTTGGTGCTGGCCCCTGTCGCCAAGGTAGGCCATTCATTTTTTTTTTTATTTACCCCACCCTCACCCCATCTTTCACCAATTCCATGGCTGCTATTTAGGGTGATTCATGTCCTCCCTCGGCAAGTATGAATCAATGGCCCCCACCAAAAAACCCCCCAAACAAACCCAAAATGAGTAATTACCAGCTTCTACCTCACAGTGCTGACACAAAATCTCGCCCCTGATTTGTGACTGCAGTTGCAGCTTGCATAGCTGGTCTTCCCTGGCTGTATTCAGGATGAAATTTCTGCCTAAAAAGGATCATCCCACTCCTGAACGTGGTCACCAGAATTGGTCTTTCTGTCACTGAGGCCTTCCAGCTGTCCCTATTTACACTGTTTTTTCTTTTAGAGCAAAACATCTCTAAGGCATTCTCAGGGGCCGTACACCAGATGTCACAAAACCAGTTGTGATATGTGGTGATATGGGTGCGAGTTTGCAAGGTAAATATACTAAATGGGTGAGGAAGAAGAAGGAATAGGAAGAGAAAGAAGAAAAGTAAAACGGGAAGAGCTCTGATGGCTAGTTATGACACAGAACCTGAAAAGGAGAGCAAAGGCTGAGGTATGAATTCAAGGATATCAGAGGAGAGGTCTCATAGGAGCAAAATTCAGTGAGTTCACGCAGCCAGGTGACCAGACATAGGTGGCTTAATCCTGATGCTCTTCTAATGGGCTAATAAAAAGGATGACAGTCACCCCTGGGGCTTTGCAGCCACTCAACCTTTGCAGCTGGGTGGCAATGATGCCCTGGTCTAGAAATCACACACTCCTGTCAAACAAGGCAAGTGGGCAAGGGAGGTGCTTTCTTCATAGCAAATCTACAGTGTTCCAGCAAATCATTTTCCTGAATCTTTCTGTCTGAATTTGTCCCTTCTTTCACAGTGTGTGGAGTCCCACTTGTAGATGCAGTTGATTGCTTCTGTGCAGACAATGAAATCATCACAAAGAGGGAATTGTCCTCATTTTTACTTCTGAGCCACACCCTCTTTGTAGGTACTGGACATTCCCAACTCTGACAGCTAATTTCAATCCTTTCTGAGCTGACAGAAAGGCAAGAATTGGAAAGAGCAAAGACAGGTTTTTTCCACAGGAACTCAATCTGTAAAGTGCCAGGGGCATGGAAGGAGATTGGGGACATTGGGGAAAGCATTACTAACACACTCTTTCTTTTTCAGTGTTTGTGCTGAATCAAGTACTCATCCCCATTTCTGCCCCAACTCCTTTCCACCTTTAACTCATTTCCTCTCTCCCGGAATCTGTCTGTTAACCAGTCAATATTTAAAGCCTACAAGCCTAAATTTACTTCTGCTGCCATGCAGTCCTGCTTCTTTATGTCAACAGAAGCAGTTTGGTCTAGTGGAAAATGCAAAGCCTGGGAATAAGAGGCCTTAGGTTCTAATCCTGGCTCAGCCTCTTGCCTGCTGTGTGACCTTGGGCAAGTCACTTTACTTCTCTGTGTTTCAATTTCCTAATCCGTTATTTGGGGATTAAATACCTGTCCTCCCTCCCACTTAGACTGTGAGCGTCATGTGGGATAGAGACTGTGTTTGACCCTATTATTCTGTATCTACCCCAGTGCTTAATACAGAGTTTGGCACATAAGTAAGCATTTAGGAAACAACACAATTATTATTATTATTAGAATGCTCCATGCACTAATTTTCTTCTCATTTTCATCGCTAGGCATTTTAAACTCTCAAAATAAAGCAGGGAAAAGACATCTTGGGGCAAATGAAAGTTTTTGTTTATTTTTGCTTCACACAGGTGGCCAAGTCAGCTTGGCATTCTCTGAATAAGGAGGACAACACTTAAATGGAGAGGGAAATTATTTTGAGTGTGTCATTCAGAGACTGCAAACATTTTAAACTCGAGGTGGAAAGGCATTTCACTGCATTTGTCACACAACAGGAAATAAAAAAAAAATTATACAGGTTTTTTCTTCTTGATTAATTAAAACAACTTGTTTTGGTACCATGTCATTTCTCCCTCCTTCATTTCACAATATTTAAATTTTATTCAAATATTTAAGTAGAGTAATATAGCCTTTAGCTAGTCTAGACTATGGATTACTAATTTTACGATAATGTGCAGGAATTTGTGCCCTCCTATATTCTGAGCAAAACAACAGGGTTAAAAGGGAGAAACTGCATGTCATCAACTGAAAAATGGGTACTTTGGGAGCAAAATACTAATTGCTAATGAATTAATTAAAAAACCCCTTGCATTTCTGCACTTCAGGCAGTACATTTTAAAGCCACCCAGACTATTTTTCCTGACATAGTGCACTCATCTAGTGAGAATGAGAAAATTAGGATCATTTATATGCACATTTCTGACAAGCATTTTAGAGCCCTGTAAAAATAAAGAACAATTAATAAAGGCTTGAGTGACTTAGGCTGACCATTTTCCTAGTATGTGGCTTAATTAATGAATGAGCTCTTTCGTTCAGCTAATCGTGTAACGCTTTGGCAGAGCATGCTCAGAAAGGCAGGCCTGTAAGATGAAAATAAATCTGCTCGCATAGAGCTTCTGGATCATCTAAATCTGTCCATGAGATGGCAGTAAACGTTTGATAGGTTTCTACGATAATGAGGGTGGCTACTTGTGAAAGCAAAGGTTGCTTGTTACCTTATTCTTATTACTGTACACTTATATTTGCTCATCTTTGACTCAGAGTTAATTTCCTCATTTTCCATTTATGAATAGCCATTCTTTAGGTTGTAACTATAACGTGCATACTTCATTTAAACAGCTGCTCTGCATGACAGAAAGAGACGAATTTAATATTCAAAAGAGTGCTATGGCAAGATAGCCAGAACAATAAATACCTCAGTTGGTCTCATTAGAGAAATATGAAAATGAGTTTTTTTCCTCTATCAGAGCTACTAAATTCACCTGCAAATGATAGGAGAAGCAGCGTGGCTCAGTGGAAAGATACCGGGCTGGGGAGTCAGAGGTCATGGGTTCTAATCCCAGCTCCGCCGCTTGCCAGCTTTATGACTTTGGGTAAGTCACTTAATTTCTCTGTGCCTCAGTTACCTCATCTGTAAAATGGGGATTAAAACTATGAGCCCCCACGTGGGACAACCTGATCACCTTGCATCCTCCCAGTGCTTAGAACAGTGCTTTGCACATAGTAAGCACTTAACAAATACCACCATTATTATTATTATTATTATTATTATATTTTAAAATTTACTCCAATTAAATAGAAGTTTTATAAAAAATGTAGCATGGTTTTTTGTTTTTAGGGAGCATGAAGAACCACACTGTACCTCTGTCTTTAAAAACTGGCAAAACTGGCAATGACCACAGTTAAAACAATTACTGGAGTCAAATTTTCCTTCTACTTTTGAGGTCAGATGAAAGGAAAACCTCATTTATGCTCAAGCTGAATTCCTTAAAGACATACTAGGGATTGCATCAGTGCTTATTTAGTAAGACATAGATCCATTTCTCTTAAGGGGAAGACAGTCAGGACTTATCTTGGCAGTCCTCTATCAAAGCAAAGACTTACAGACATTCCTTAAAAAAGCAATTCGGCCCCACCCACACTATCACAGAGATGGCTTATAAAACCTAAAGAGAATCAGCCAAAATGTGAAGACATGGCACTAATTCAGGTGATCAAGGAAATCACCACCAGAGTTAAGAGCCATGAAAAACAGTGAAGTACACGCCAAGATCTCTAAGCATGGTGAGGGTCCACTCCCTAAGCATTTACACAAGCTGTTCCTCAATCTGTGGAATCCAGAGGAGATGATACTAGGTCCCGAAGATGCTATCATTCTTTATTTTATGCTCGGGTTCAGCCCTGCGACATTTTCCAAATCCTTGACCCCTCTGGGTAGAGCTCCCATATCTGTTAGCCTCGGGAGAGGTGCTAACTGAGTCTCTCTCAGTTCACCATGAGGTCAGAGAGCTAGAGCCAATAGGAATCGCAGATATGAGAAGGAATAGAGATGGCTAGAAGAAACAGAACTTATCTTCCTGCCCCTCTACCTTCTGTCCCTCTTGCCCTTTCCCTGATTCTCAAGCTTCCCAAGAGAGTACTGATTCAGACATTGATCCATCACTGCCAAACCAACTGTTTTGCTACTACTATTACATAATAATAATAATAATATCTGTGAAGTGCTTAAATGGTATTTGTTAAACGCTTACTATGTGCAAACACTGTTCTAAGTGCTGGGCGGATACAAGGTGATAGGGTTTTTCCAAGTGGGGCTCCCAGTCTTAATCCCCATTTTATTCATTCAATAGTATTTATTGAGCGCTTACTATGTGCAGAGCACTGTACTAAGCACTTGGAATGAACAAGTCGGCAACAGATAGAGACAGTCCCTGCCGTTTGACGGGCTTACAGTCTAATCGGGGGAGACAGACAGACAAGAACAATGGCAATAAATAGAGTCAAAGGGAAGAACATCTCGTAAAAACAATGGCAACTAAATAGAATCAAGGTGATGTACATTTCATTAACAAAATAAATAGGGTAATAAATATATACAGTTGAGTAGACGAGTACAGTGCTGAGGGGATGGGAAGGGAGAGGAGGAGGAGCAGAGGGAATTGGGGTTAAAGAGGGTTAAGCTGCAGAGAGGTGAAGGGGGGTGGTAATAATAATAATAATGTTGGTATTTGTTAAG